>NW_026947511.1:14010000-16532500 GCF_034190915.1 Cavia porcellus | reverse complement strand
TGTGAATTGGGTGTTGGTCTCCCTAATCTCTGATGATGTAAAAATCTTATGATATAGACTCAATTTTATAGATTTGGCTATTTAACAGTTTTAATTATTTATTGAATGAAAGAATGGATTTCCATTTTAAGGAGGCAAATGAGGCATTGAGAGATTAAATAGTAAAATCAATTAGCATAGAAATCGAGAATCATATATGACTTCAACGTCTACATTTTTCTCACTATAATATGTTAATATCCTATTTGAAATATTTATTTTTCTAAAAACTATGCAGTGCTACACATATATTAATTTAAGAATTTCTGAAAGGAAAGCACATTTTATCCTGTTTCAAAAAGAACAAATTCTAAAGATTTGGTGTACTGGAAAGTGAATGTATCACTCACTTGATATACATGTTCAGATTCATCAAAGGCTATCCAGATATTGATGCTCCAGTCACATGTAGATGTTTATATTGAGCAGAAGAAACTGAAGTAAAATGTAAAAGGAAACAAGGAAGAAGAAAACAGGAATTTCCACAAACTTGAAAACAAAATCTTCATGAATAGTAACACTCACATTTCTCAAAATTGACATTGCTTACTCAATTGCAATGATTTCTCAAGAAGCACCTTGATTATACGCACAAATACACAATACATACTCACAAATGCAGGAATATATGTACAGATAGAGCTACAATTTGCTTATCTAACATACAGAGCTCTTGTTCACCAAGGAACGAGCAAATTCAAATTCATATTATTGAGTACAGAATTACCGTTAGGTAAAATATATTTAGGAAAATTATCTTCCCTTATAATAATGAACTTAAAAACATTCTTATTCACAACCAAAGTTATAGGTGTTATAAAGAAAGTGTTATAAAGAAAGCTGTGATACAGTATTAAATTTTATAGGCATTCTTAAGTCACTAGAAAAGACCCTTAGCAAAATGTCTTATTGTTTTCAGTGAATTTGGTGCTGTCCTTTAAAAGATAACAGAAGTAGTCAGATGTGAAGCAATTTCAGGGGTATTAAAAATTTATACAAATCCAGATTATTGTTTGACCCTATTTTATTTCCCAAAGTTTAATAAATAAGTGCCCCAAATCTTCAGCTTCTATCCTATCCAATCAACAATATAACTCATTTGTTTAGGAAATACACTAGTGGTATCAAGTTAACTGTTGAATTAAATATCTGCCAATATTTATTTTATATTCTTGCCAAAATTTGCTATTTATATCATGGGAACAAGTGACTGTGTCTATAAAAATTTAATAAGTTGTTTCAATAAATAATAAATAGACATACTTTTGCAAATGTGTAGATGGGCAAGCAGAAAATATCCAAATCTGTAGAATTCAATGAACAATCTCTGAAATTTTAACCAGTGCAATCCTGACCATTGTACTGAACTGCCACTATTTTCACTAATTCTGTCCAGTTGATAAAGGAATACAATTACATTATTTCTTTTCTTTCTTTCTTTCTTTTTTCTTTTTTCCTTTTTGAGGCACTATATGTTTCAGACTGATCTTGAACTCACTTTGTAGCCCCGGTTGGCCTGGAACTGGTAGTGATCCTCCTCCCTCAGCCTGCCAGTGCTGGGATTACAGGCATGCACTACCTGCCTTGTGTAACATTGTGAAGTGGACCTGCTGAATCCTGGCACACCAGTAAGATTTGATGTCTTGGTTACTTATTGCTGAGACAAAATACTTGATGCCCAAAATAAAAGAAGAGAAGGTTTATTTAGCTTTCAGTTTTTTGAGGTATCAGTCTATATTCAGCTGGCTCTAAACCAAGTTGGCATGGCTAAAGGCCAGCCATTCATGGCAGCTGCAAGCAAAAAAGACTGGAAAAGCAAAAGGGAAAAAGCACACCTCCTTCCCTCCCTTACATTAAACGTTGGCTACTAATCCCTGCATAGGTGCAACACTCACACCACCAATCCTAGCACTAGGCAACAAACCAATCACAAATGTTAAACTCAGCTTGCCTTTGAAAGGCTCATCCCCATGATAGCATGAGGCTTTGGGGGAACATTTAAACACAAATCATAACACTTACATGAGAATATATTTCCATCTTCCTTTAAGGACTAAGGGTTTGGCCAGTATTCAGGTAAAGTGAACCTATTTTCAGATAGTGCTATTAATGTTTTAAGATACTCTAGGTCATTTTAAAGTACAATCACATAGGAAAACATGTTTTCTGTCTATACTTATTTAACATGTGACAGGAGATTCTCTAAGTTTTTGTTGATGTGATATGAAGACAGCTGGTAAAAGCAGTTTGAAAGGAATGCAAATGAGATTCATTGTTTACTACTACTGAAACATATTCATGAAGCAAAACACCTCATCACAAGACATCTGCAAAATTCATAGGAATTAGATGTTCAGCAAAAAAGATTATAGTAGGGGCTGGGGATTTAGCTTAGCGGCCTAAGCATCTCCCTTGCAGGCGTGTGGTCATGAGTTCGATCCCTGGTACTGGTTAAAAAAAAAAGATTATAGTAAAAGAAAAATTGATAAAAATTATCTTTGTGTTACTTAAATTGTTGTAAAGTACATAAAATTAGAAAAATTTTTAATAAAACATTTCATCAGAGAGTAAAACAATAATGTGGTATGAGTGCATTTAAATTAAAAAAGTTCAAGATTTATGAAACTACAACTAAAATTCCACTCCATCTCAACAAAATATTCTAGGGGCTGAGGATTTAGCTCAGTGGCATTAGCACCTGCCCAGCAAATGCAAGGTCATGAGTTTGATCCCCAGTAGCCCCCCACAAATATTTTTCTGCTGTATACTTCAACCTAGTTATGTTATTTTCTATTTAGTTTCTGTCACTGCTCTTGCAAAAGCAAAGCAAATTGAATTATGTACCTTAATAATAGTTTACTTGTATCCACTGAGAAAATCTAATGGTTTTGCAAATGTGTACTGAAATACAATTATAGTACTGATTAGAATAATTTGTTATGATTCTGCCCTTTGGAATCTAGAGGAGCACTTTTATCTTTAAGTCAATCCTTGTTAAGTTTTTTGCTAGCCAAATGACAAAGTCTTTGTGGATTTATTGTAAGGCAATGTCACCAGCTAACATGTATCATTTAAAGTTTTGTTTAATTGTTTTAATGAATTCAATATTTATTGACATCATTCATTATATTAAACTCCCTAGTATGGCCTATATGATTTTAGAAATATCCAAATTTTTCCTGTACTGATGGGAAATGAGTAATGATACATCTATATTGTCATAATGTGAAAGGGTGAATTTATTAGAGTGAAAATAAAATAAAAGACAGGACCTGAGATGGGTCGAAAGAGTTTACAATAGAAAATATAATAGGAAACAGTGGAGAGGAGCTGAAGCTGGAGATTGATCACACATGCAGGGCTGGAGCAAGACCAGTCCTGAGGACAAAGACCACTGAGGGAAGCCCCGTGAACAAGCTGCTCCAGCCCAGATAATGCCAGGCACTGAGGCAAGCCAAGAGAATGGGTTGATAGGCAGAGGGATGTCACATGACATCAGCCTGAATGTATAACGTATAATGTAAATTATAAAAAATACCCTTCAGTTATTGAGTAGTCCTTTTTCTCCCACCAGGAGAGAAGACTTTACCTGACTCCAGCCTTCTATATTCTGAATGTATTCTTCATCCTCCAACATCCCTCTCTCAGAGAATTTCAATAACTACACTGGATATGGTAAAATAGATTTTCGTGTGTATATGTTAGAGATATAAAGCGTAGTTTACCTATTTCAGCGTTTAGTTTTCAATTCCTGTGAATTATGAGAATAAGTGGAAAGGAATTTTCTTTCTTCATTATAAAGACCTCTGGTTTCCAAGTAACCAATAAAGAGGTTGTAAGCATGATGTGCATATTTTTTCAAAACATTTTCTCCCAGTCCAAGAAACAATAAAAATCTAATATGTCATCATGTTCACTAACACTTTGCACTTTCCCAGTAGGTTCCACAAGCAATGCTACTAATATTTTTAAAATGTAGCACAATAATAACCAAAGGATCAACTCATTTTTTAAAATTTCACAAAATGGTGACTTGAGTTCTAACTGATATTTCAGTATATTTTTTTCTGATTTTGAGATACACAAGACAGAATTTTTATTCAATATCTGCTTAATTACACTTCCTGAAGAGGATGTTACTTACACATATTCATTTATTTAAGTGGAATTTATTCAGTGTCTTAGATTTAATGAACATTCAATTAAGCTCTGTGTATAATAGACACCGCAGTTATGTAACCCTTCCTTATAAGAAATAATAAAATGCTGTTAGTAGATCTAACCTGTTAAAGATAAATTAAGTATATTTCCACTGAGAAAAAATGGTGGTTTGGCAGGACTGATATAATCATCAATAGCTATGTGTTTGGAGTCTAACTTTACCAGTCTTTGTCCATAGAAATTTTATGTAAAATTTATTGGAATCGATTGCTTTACATAGAAAGAAACAGTCTGAATTAGATGGTCATATTTTTCAAAGTTCATGGTTATATCAATATATTAAGATATTTATAGCAAAAAGGAAATATGTTTGTTGTAATGAATTTCTGATACCTAAATTTCATATATTTACCATATTCATACTGATGTCAGCTTTTTCTTTTGCTACATGACAAATTATTACATACTCAATCTATTAAAAATGCTATTATCTCTATGAATCCTGAGTCATATCCTGATCTGTGTCATGGACCAACTGCAATTTTCTGTTCAGGGTCTCTCTCACAAGCTTGAATCAAGGTGATAATCAGGCTACATCCTTACCTGATACTCTGTTAGTTATGGAGCTATTTTTAAGCTATTTCAGGTTGCTGGCAAAGTGCCTTTTCTTGTATCTATAGAATACATTATAGCTTTCATTTCCAAAATCAATGATGAAGAGACAAATACTTTGTTTTTTTTTTTTTTTTTTTTTTTTTTTTTCTGCTGTTGTTGTTATGGTATTTTTTGTGTTTGTTTGTTTGTTTGTTTAGTGTCTAGCTTCAGGAAAGTCTAGGCCTTCTTTTCACAAGGTGATATTATTAGATCATTCCCACTCATAAAATTCTTTCTTTCGATTCATCAAGTCTTCTGGTTAAAAGTTAATTTTAATTACATGTATAAAATCCCTTCTATTTTCCATAATTCCAAGAGTGATAGTCCAGCAATGTTGTTTTAGACTCAAGACTGTGAGTCCTGTGAGGAGATAATTACAGATAGATATGAATATCAAGAGGCAGGAGTCATGTGTGACATCATGATGATGGGTTCTCACTCCAGCACTGTGCAAAGCTCTGTGCTAATTCATTAAAAATATAAATAAATTAAACATTTTTGAGACATCATATGCTAATAAGAAACATGGGTAAGCATACTTGTAGGCTATTAAGGATTACGGGTATCATAATGGGAAGATTGTACATAAGTGCTTCTGTTTTAGCTAGAATCACTAGTACCTGAGGATATACTGATGAAGTTTTAGAAAAGGCAACAGCTGAATTGAGTCTTGAAGTCTTTCTCCTAGACAAGGTAAACAAGTTTTCTGGATTTAAGAAATAAATCAAGAACATCCAAGAGCTATGAAATGGCATGCCACTGAGTGTTGGAAGAACTCTAAAAAAGTTGGGTTTTTCTTTTCACTATAGTACTAATTACCCTTACATCTGTGCAAATTAGCACAGTGCACAAACCAGAGTACATTGTCTTCTTTGCATAGTGAGCTCTGTTGCGCCCAGATTTTGGGAATGAGATATTTCTTCCCCAGACTCACAGGACTTCCAGCTTCTGGTAACTATGCTCTAATCTCTAAAGCATGTTGCCATGGAAACATTTTTTTTTTTTTTTTACCAATGTCCTAATTACTTTCTGGTTGCTGACACAAAATATACAACACTCAAAGTTAGAGGACGAAAGGTTTTTCTCAGTTTGTTTGTAGATGATTTAGTCTGCTGATCCCAAGTCAGAGCGGCTTGGCAGAGGGGCACCACAGAAGAGAGATAGTTCCTAGAAAGGCAGACAGAAGACAGCATGCAGCAAGCAGCAGCAACAGCAGCAATGAAATTTTCCTTCTGTCGCTTTTGTATTCCATCCAGGTTACAACTCATTTAGGGGATACCACCCACACCAGGGTGAGTCTTCTGTCATTGGTAATCCATTCAGCCACTAACTATACTAATTCCAAACAGTAGACTAATTCAGTATCACACATCCTTAACCCCAGATCCAGCCAGCTCCAAAGAGCTCCACCTAACAGATATGAAACTTTGAGGGGACATCTGTAGAGAAGACTCAACAGCCAAAGAATATTTTATCTTTCAAATTCATGCCCCATTTTGGACAGCACTTTATATTCAATGGCTGCATGATCTATTTACAAAGAGTTTTGCTTCCTTTCCTTACCTATCATCTTAAAGGTTAAATGTGATAAAGTATTTTTGGTTTTTTTTAACATCTTTTATTAGTATATTTTGGCTATACTGATTAACAAGTACTATTTGGGCAGATTCATACATGCACATGGTGAATTTCTATCATTTTCGCTGGTAAAATTTTTAAAAGAAGGTTACAATTTCTTCTGTGATCTTGCACAGATGTTTTGTTAATTTTTTATCACCGAGAGGTACCATCTATTTTGTCGCAGTAAATATGGATGACCTTGTGACAGGCTTCTGCTAAGACTATAACAGAAGTAATATGTTGAATTTTCCAGAGTCAACACCTAAAGGAGTTTTATAACTTTTACCATCACTCCCAACGTTGACTTTATAAAATTGTACTTTTCTTATTCAAGGTGCTAGGTCACGACTAGAAGACATTATTTTATAAGCTCAACAGGTGTTACATTAAACTACAGTTTATGGCTGCTACTCAATAACTTGTGTTATTTTTTGTATCAAGGGGCCAGCAATAACACCATGGCAGGTAAAATGTTAGATACATAATGGGTACAGGGAAATGTGCGTTAGGTACCCACATGATCCAATATATACCATCATTTATATTGAAAGTAAATTTTTAAAAAGTCTAGAGATCAAGGTTCAGACCCCTTAGGAAACATAATAAAACACTATGTGCAGAGTGCTAGTGGAGGATGTGGAATCAGACTGCATTCTAAGGCTGGACGATGATGCTAGCAATTAGAGTTCCTGGGGCTTTACATTTTCCCACAATTGTAACCTTTTCCAGGATTAAACAAATTCAGAATTCTAGGGAAACTGTTCTCACTGTGACTGTGAAAGCAGGTTCATCAAACTTGCAAAAACTTGGGCTAAAGTGGATCCATTGGTGTGTCACTCAGATTTCCGATAAACCCTGAGCTGAGAGTAGTACCCCACCCACTTGTAGGTAGTAGCTCCTCTCACAAACATTTCTAAAGCCAGTCATCTCACTCTAACTTTTTCTATTCTCTCCCATGACAATCAACATTCAGTAGTCAGTGTGAAAGCTGAACACCCAGGTTCCCTGGCCTCAGTGCAGGGCATCCCTGAGGTCATTCACATTCAGAAACTCTTGCGTTCACTCAGGCCCTCAGTTGCAAAAACATTACTATAGGGAAGCTCCCCTTCCACTCATCCTGTGTCCTCACTCCTCTGGAGATTTTTCATTGTTGTGGGATCCGCATCCAATAATCTCCTTCATGCACTCTTCAGAGTTGATTACCAGGGAACCCAATTTAAGAAAGATTAAAATGTGAAACATCACAAGAAAATCTAGCTTAGTTGCTGTCATCAGGCCAGTTCCTGGGGTGTCTAATGCATCATATTATTGGTTAGAATTTGAATGGCAAATTCTGCTTCTTTGCTTGGGACTGATAATAACACTATCTGAAATACAGGAGGAAAAGAAATAGACTGATACACCATGTGTAATGTGGCACGCTATCTCTAACATTTTTTTTTTTTTTTACTTTATTTTCCCTTACTGTTTTTCTTCATCCCATTATTTAGTCCATTTGGGAGAAAATATAGCCTGCTTTAAATTTCTTTTGCTTGTCGAAACGGAATGAGTCCCCTACTTACTACTAATAGTGCAGAGATTCATTGTTAAGATGTTATCTCTGTACTGATGCTATTGGCTGAGAGTGCATCTCATAATTACTTTTGTCAGGAGGAGAGGTATGAGACTGATGAATATGGGAGTCCTAAAAGTGTGCACTCAAGTGGGTGATGGTCTCCAAACTGTGATGGGGAACAATTCTGAGCCTTTTCCTGAACACGTTAATCACACACTATGATTGAGACAAAATATAAATAAGTAAAGAGGCACTTTATATAAAATGTTAAAAAAGATGCTCTCTTGTCATAAATAAGGCACTAGAATAACAATCTACTGGGATACATTAATGTTCTTATATAAATATACTTGAAAATAAGAAAGAATATAAAATTTACATAAACATCTGAAAAACACTAATATAAATTGCTATTCAGAACTAAAATTTATCCTAAATGTCTAATATAAATTTCATATTATTCCTATTTTGAAAAATGGCACTCTTGATGATCACCATTTGTAAATACCTCAGTAATAACATTCTCCTGGCATTTTCGTGCAGTCATTGATTCCGCAATGGACAGGTACTATGTGGCAAATGGAACAGGTGAAGTGCATTTCAGAAGTTGGATTGTGAAAAGAAGGACTTAAAATTTCCTTCATTTTCACTAAAGTTTTAAGCATACCCTGACCTTATGTTTCTTAAAGCTTTTACTTAAAAAAAATAAAAGAAGAAGAAGACCTTCTTTGTAAATTGTTCTTGGTTTCTTTGAAATGTAAATCTTCTTAAAAGCCTCCTGCCAATTTTCCATGCCTAGAGTGTCTTTCACAAGAACCTGGGAGAGATCCCACTGGAGTATAATCAGGGAAGATGGAGCACTGTGCCAGTCCCCGGAGAGATAGAAGTCACTTTTGCAGTAGCCCCACTTTGCCGTAAAACTTTGTGATACTTCCATTCACCAACTTAACTGCTTTTATGATGAAGGAAAAGACGGCCACATGCCCTAGTCCCTCACTCAATGCCGTATTCACAAACAAAAACAAAGCTTTTCTAGGTCAACCACATGGTTCACAAACAGAAGGATTTGTGAGCCAAGGCACCCCGGTACCTGCGACTATGGACATGGAGAAAAGTTTTTTTTTTTCCCCTATGAATAAGACCCATTAATAAATAAAAATAATCAATAAACCCACCCTCCAGTACCGCCACCATTACACCCTCAGATTTTTAAAAATCCAATCAGGGAATTTGAACTGAAAGTGATTTTTGCCTTTTTCTTCTCTAATGAAAAAAAATCTCTAGTAGAATATTCCTTGCTTGCTTAAATTTGCTCTAGTGTGTCTTTATTTTGAATGCAGCATCAGACAATATGTGAAACAAATATAATTATTCATATTATATTTTTATAAATCTAAATAATTGGTAGATTTATTTTATGTTATTGGTTTAGCAACAATTTTGCACTACTTCTTACCTTCAAAACTACTCACTAACATCTAGGAGATATCACTAAAATTTGAGCCTCAAAGTGTCAAAAAAGCTCTTTAAGACAGTGCTCATCTCAATGGTTACATGAAGATCGAGGTGTAAAACTGAAAACCAGGGCCTAAGCCGTAGCTCAGTGGCACAGTGCCATCCTGGCAAGTGCAAGGTCGTGAGTTCAATCTCCAGTACCTGAAAAAATAAAGAAATAAAAAATCAAACTAAAACAGTGCAACAATTACTCCTAGAATCCTTGTGAGCAAGGTGTAATTGAACCACTTTGTAAGCATAAGTGACTTTCTAAAAAAATTTCACCAAGGGGTTAATGAGATTGCTACAGGGGGCATAAATTACCTCTTCTAAACTATTCTTGTCCAAGTTCACAGCATTCTTTATCTTTCACAGTCAGAGCATCTGAATGGCTGGCCTGAAATATTAAATGGACTGAATTGTGATATATTTTCTCTGTTTTTCTACCTGCTAGGAAAGTGATTTTTTTTCTACTCACTATCAATGAATTCCCTGCACAATTAAAAAAAATATATCAGAATATTCTTTGTAACCCTAGCTTGGATTGCCTGATCTGTTTGAGATGTCCAAGATTTGCATTGAAAGAGATCATGAAATTGTTTAATTAAATGGTTCTTAAACCTAAGGAAACCACAGTTCCCTTGATAATATAATCAAGCAATGTAATCTCTTCTCCATCATGTTACATCTCCATAAAATATTAAGAGATTTCGATCCTATTTATAGCCTCTAGTTCTTCCCAGGAAAATTTCCCTGAAGGAATCCCATTGTATATTGATATAACTTGTATGAACAAGATTAAATAACTGTATAAGTTAGTCATTTAATTAGTTCAGTATTAGGTCTAACATTTTGGATTTCACATTCTGAAATATTGCATTTTTAAATTCTATAGTTGTTGTTTTTGTTGTTTTTGTTGTTGCAAGTTCAAATACCAGGTTTCTCACATTAAATTATTCACAAGGACCTAAGACTCAGAATTAATTTATATTGCTATGACTTTATAGTTTAACAATGAAACTTTTTATCAGTGTCTATTTTTTATCCAAAACCCTAAATCTTCATGGTTCTGATTTTAATAATGTTTCCTCTTTCTTATCATGTTAATTTTTTACGACTATCTTGGCTTTACTTTTCAGTGTCCATTGGGGGATCTGGTAGGTGTCCGATAATCAAGCATATTAATATAAATATAAGCTATTTGCAACAATCTGCTTTACATATTTAGATGCATAGTTCAAAAGAAAAAATAATAAAGGATAACTGGAAGTTCAGAAAAGAGCCAAACTGTAGGAAATTGGAATGTCTTCTTGATATGACTTAGATTCCCATGTTTTAAAACATCTTTCTTTCAAATATGAGTATCAAAGTATGTTAAATAAGTATATTTAATTAACATCTTCTTGACTCTTCTAAGACACAAGCTCCACTTTGGAAATAAGAAAGTGTTACAAAATGTTAGCATTGTATCTTTCAACTGTAAATTATATTTTTAAATTTTGTGAGCACCATATATGCTCAATAGAAAACTTTAAAGCAAAGAGGAGACACATATGCTTTAGGAGATGAGACAGGCCCCACCACCTGGCAGCACACTCAAGTGCTGAATTCACCTGTAAGTAACTCCCCTGAGAATTACAGCACTCCCGTGATCCAGTCACCATCCAAAAGCCCTGCCTCTGAGTACAAGAGGTTGGAGGCCATTCTGAATATCAAACACAGCGGTATTAGAACCAAGTTTTCTTTTATACTGGTCTAGCTTGAAAAAGTCTTAGCCCTTAGCATATACAAAGTACTATGTTAATTACATTAAATTAATACCTCATGCTAGTTTCTAATACTTTATGGTAGTAGCTAATATTATTTTCAACTTTCAGATTTACCAAAAGATTTAGTAAGGTAGATATTTTTCCACTAGTTCATGGGGATGCACACTGTGAATTCACATCTGACTGCTGAGTAATTGCTCTTAAAGGTCCACTCTACTCCTTTGTTCTCATACTTCAGGGAAATGGTTGTCAGAAATAAGGTGACTTACTTTAAGGTCACACAGCTTTGTAGCCACTGACCTGGAACTAGCGTCCACAGTATCTGAATCCTTGAGTTCTGATTTCTAAATCTGTATACCAGTCTGTTCACAATGAGATAAGTAGAAGTGCAAAATCCTGAAGGCTTACTAGCAAGAATTTTTTAGAAGGTGACATAATATTTAAATGGATCAGTAGGGCCAGAGTTTACTCCAGATAATGAGCTGGGCACACTGCCAGATCTTCAATGATCAATTCCTCTCATGGAAATAGTAACAAAATTGTTGCTATTACAGAGCCACAGCAGCTGTGCCAACACATGTCAATGCAGCCCTGTCCTCCAGGTGGTGCCCTCGGACTAAGAAAGTTCTCAGATGATAAACCTCCCACTGTCAGCCCCCTACTCTGAATAAACTCAATGCTAAGTGTACACTGAGATTTTGGCTGCTTTTTTCCTTTGAGCTATCTTTACTTCAGCTCCATGAGGCCTTTTTTCTGTTTCATAAAATTTGAGTATCTATACAAATAAAACTTTGCCTTTTAACTGTACCTACATTCATTATACATGAGTTTCAAAATTATTCGAGCTAAAAAAATCAATCCATGTTTAATATTTTTGAATGATAAAGTGATTTGTCAAATGTCATGTGAAAATTGAGAAAAGATTTCAATTTAAGATTTTTGGAAAAACCATACAATATGTTCACTCTCCAATTTTACTCCTTTTGTGAAGAATATATATATCTATATATCTATATATAGATATATATATTCATTTAATTTTTAAATTTTATTTTACAGAGAAAAAAACCAACAACATAAAACATAATAAAGCCAATCAAGCAAAACATTGAAAGTGATACAGGATTTTAAAACAAGATTATAGGAAATCAACAACGGTTACCATAATGCTTACCTTCCAAATAGCTGCCCATACCAACATACATAATAAAATCAAACAAAACAAAACAGAATGAAACCAAACAAAATAAAACAGTGAAAATAAAACAGGATTTTAAAACAAAATAATAGGGAATTAACAATGGCTACCACAATGCCTCTTGTTATATTCAAAATACCAACCAGACGATCAAACATAGGCATGTAAAATTAACTGATAACTAAATTTCTTCCTTAATTCAGTTGTTATCTTTTCAGAAATTTCAGGTGTGTGACTTCTAATTTCTACTATGTCTGTGTTTCCTGAATTTGTTTTGTGTGACATGGAAATCTGAGATTGTATCTCATTCATTCATTTTGACATTTTCCTGTGCTCCTCCAAATCAGCCCATTACTGCATCCCAGGGGTTTCTTGCATTGGTTACCCTCAGTCTAGTAGATTGCACTAGATACCTGGTTTCCACCAATCCAGGATTCCTAGAGTGCTGGAAAGATGCAGGGCAGGGCTCACCAATTCTCCTCCAGTGGAGGCAGGGTCACGGAGTGTGGCTTTTTTCCTGGACTGCCCTGATTTCACCAGATCTCTCCAGGCCCCTGGCATGTAGTTTTGGGGCACAGCTTCTTCTCTGGGCCAGTTCTGGGCTTTCCAGATCTCTCTTGGCCACTGGCACGTGGCCTTAGGGCATGGCTTCTTTCTATTAACTCAATTTGTTCACAAGTTTTCAGCTGAAGCTCTGATATTTCTTTGTAGATTTTCTGTCCAGTTGATCTGTCTCTCTGTAACAACATGGTATTGAGGTCTCCTGTTACAACTGTCTTATTGCTCATCTGATTTTGCATGTCTACTAATAGCTGTCATACGGTTTGGTACTCCTGCTTTAGGTCCATATATATTGATGATTGTTATGGCATTTGTGATATCTCTAGGTTTTTCATTGACCCCAATCAATCTTGTGTTTTTCTTCTTGCTTCATCTTGTAGATATTGGGTTAATTTCTCTTGCTATTTTTGAGATATCTTTCTTTTTGTGATCACTAGCTATAATTCTGTCATTGAAATCTGTAATTCTTTCTTTTCCTCATTCAATCTGTTTTATATATTTTAAATGGAGATTTTAATCTTCTGGATCTCTGTTTGGATCTATTTTATGGATTTCATTTCTCTCTTATGTTGGGCATTATTTTGTTTCCATCTTTTTCTAAGTTCATCTATTCTTTTATTTGTGTTTTCTCTATTATCTTTAATTTTAAAAATTATTTCTTTTTGTACCTGAAAAATGATTTTCTCTATAGTCTTTTCTACTTGTTTTTCACTTCTGTTGTTATCATTTCAAAATGTTCCAGTGTTTGACTTCCAACTTCATCCATCCATTGAATTTCAGGCCTGTCCTGGTTGGGCTGGGGGTCTGCAGCTACCTCTGCTTCTTGCCATTCTCTCTCTTTCTCACTTTCTCTCTCTCTCTCTCATTTTTTTGTCTTTTTCCTTTTTATCGGTACCAGAGTTCGAACTCACGACTGCCTGTTTTACAAGGCAGGCGCTCATGCCACTGAGCTAAATCCCAGCCTCATTTTTTTTTTTTGTCTTTTATGAATTTGCCCACCAACCTCCCATGATATATAAGCCTACCACTAGCATTGAGGTCTTTCTGTAGGAGCAAGGGAGGTGGCCATTCCTCAGGGATGTCCTCCAGAAGTAGTTGGTTCTTTATAGCTATCCCAAGAATCTACCTTCTTCTGGCGTTTACAGTTCTGTGACTGTGTCCATGTTATATCCCAGAGATGTGCTTGGTAGGGAGCTGATCTCAGGCTACAGATGTGAGGACAGAGACTGGTCTCCGGTCAGTGGAGCTTTCCAGACTCCAATTGCTGTCTTTTCACTGCTTCTTCAGATGCTTTCAGTTACTGACCTCGCTGATTACTTTGTCCTCCAAAGGTGTGTGTGTGTGTGTGTGTGTGTGTGTGTGTGTGTGCATCTGTTCACCAGGCTATTGTTCCCGGTGCTGGAGCTCCTGTTGGTCTTACACTCTTCCATCCAGCCCCACCATCTGGGATGTAATAGAGGAGCACAGAGTGTAAACTCACTGTTTTCAAGCTGACCTGCCCTCCAGGACACAAAGGAAGAAGCCCAGGTCACAAACTCACTGTGTTCCAGCTGGCCCACTCTCCCTAGAATAAGTCTTGATTTCCCTGAGATGATATTGATTTATATCTGTTGTCTTGGTGTCATTATTACAGTGGGCTCTTTAGTGCTCCAACATATGTCGACTTGAAATACAAGTAAGATGTTCGGATATAATATTGCATTAGTGCTACACTGACTAGAGCAGAAAATAGACTATATTTCCACAATTTAAAGGAGGGACTTTGGATTTTTCATCATAAAGAAAATTTAAGTGTTTGAGGAATGTGTTAGTTTGTGATCATGATCACAAAATACCTGAGATACTTAACTTATAAAAAGGCAAGTTTTATTTTGGCTCATTATTCAGAACTCTCTGTACATGTTTCTTGGTCTTATTGTGTTTCCATTTTGGAAGGTATAGTGTTATGGTGAGGAGAAAATGTTGAAGAATATGTTCCTCTCATGACAGGCAGGAAACAAAAAGAAAGAGAAATCATTAGGTTCCCAAAATCCTCTTCAAATTCATGCCCAAATTTCTCCTCAGTAGGCCCCAAATTCTTAATGGTTTCATCATTATCTCAAAGTGCCAAAGGCTGGTGACCAATCCTTCAATGCAAGGGGTTATGGATATATCTAAAATCCAAATTTTAGCAAATATAAATTTACAATGTGGGTGTGTATTGAACATCAGGATACCCAATAAGAACTCACAATTTGAACCCATTGTACATTCAGTCTGACTCCTAAACTCTCTTCATGCTTGTTTTAACCTCAATCTTAAAACATCTGGTCCATTTGCTTTAACCAGGATTTTTACTGTTACAAATCATGAAATCTTCAATGTTCAATGACACTTAAGCTAACAAAAGATTTTAACATATTACTGAAAAGCACGAGAAGATCTCAAGGAAGGCCTTAGGAAACAGATCTTCATTGTCTTAACACATGCTCTATCTCTCTGTCTCTGTCTGTCTCTTTCTTTGATTCTTTCTCTGCTTCTGTCTCTGTCTTTATTTCTCTCTCTGTCTATATGGCTCTCTCTGTCTCTCTGTATGTCTCTCTCTCTGTGTCTCTGTTTGTTTCTGTATCTGTCTGCCTTTCTCTCTCTCCATATATGTATATATGCACACACATATATATGTATGTATATATATATATATATATATATATACATTTACATTTATATTTATATATCTTACCCTTTTGCTTTGTTAGTCCTTTGCTCTTTTCTTTGGATGGCATTCATTCTACACTGTGGGTACGAACCGGTGCTAAGCAGTTCCAAGTTACTAGTAAAAATATGCCTGATTCTTACTAAAATGAATTTGCTCTCACTCATTTTAAAATTGATTATTGCGAAAAGGAGTAGAGATAACTGTAATTTGCCAAGCTTATCATCAGATGTGCATTCAGATCTCTAAAGGGATAGTATTTCTAACCTAAAGACACGGAGAGTAGGGAATGGTGCTTGCTTGAGGAATGTCGGGAGGGTGAAGCAGAAATGGTGGTGGTGTAAAACAGAAGACACAACTGTGCTATTCTGATTAAATTTAAAAAGTGGACATGCACTAAATGGAATAGTATTTGTGTAAATGAAATTACGTTTTTCCACTGAAATTAATTTTTATCACAGTGATATTTTAGGAAAAATAGGATTTTGTGTGTACTCAGACACACATCTGTGCCTTTGTGGTTACCCATATTTTAAATATTTACTAAATGTCACCTTAACTTTGGACATTGCACATCCCTGTTACCAAGACAAATGGATCGAGAAAACCAATCTGTGTGTAGAAAATGTCCTTAATTAGGAATGGACATTGGAAGTGCACAGGGAATTTTATCAACATACATATCTTGTAGTTTCTAAAGATCAAGGAGTTCTTGAGAGGAACATGAGTACTGTGCATCTATGATTTTTCTCAGGTGACTCTTGACAGTCCTGCATAATTAAGTTTGCATATTTGATTCAAAGGTTTTTTTTGTTTGAATGACTGTAAGATCCCTAACTTCTCTCCAGCTCCATATTAGTGAATAATTTTAAGGTGTTCTGCTTAAACAGGATCTCCTTGACTAATGATGCAAAAAGAACATAACATGGGTCAGTACAGATTGTGTTGAATTTCATTCCCTTTGTTTGGAGAAGGGTAGAGGCATTTTAAGAGCCCCATGATTCATAGAATCCTGACATTGTAGAGTTGAAATAGACAAAGCTGCACAGGTTAAAAAAAAAATGGTAGCTAAGTCTTTTATCTTCCTGGTAGTTAAGTCATGAGGCTTATTTTTATTGTCATTTTAAATTTTGGATCTAATATATTTCTCTAATATAATTATTGTGTTTTTTATGTTTGACAGGAAAGTATTATGAAGAGTCACTAAATTTCCATTATCATCCAGGTGTTATGTTTGAATATATTTGTCAATTTGAGAAGTTTAGAATTTATCTGAGACTCAGGAGAGGGTCAGGATCCTTACTTTGCAAATATCGTCCTGTGCAAGAGGAGAGCAAAGAGATTTTGTGAGTGCTAAAGCTGCTGGTCCCAGATTTTGTGCTCTTTGCCTTGCTGCTTTTGGAATCTGCTGCACCTGCTAAGGATGGCTGCTCCTCAGCCACACCACCCTGCCTTGGAGCCAGCTAATTATGGACTGAAACCTACAAAAACTGTAAACTTAATACATGTTTCTTTCCTTCACTTTGGGAATCAGGTATTTTGTCTTAGCAAAGACAGAAAAGTAGTCAAGACACCAGGAAAGTTACAAAAACTATAATTTGAACTCAAATCTTATTGTTTTTTATTTCTGCTTAAAAGTGGTAGAAACCAAACTGAGGCAAAAAGAAAATTTATTAATTCATGTAATTCAGAAAAACTAGTACTGAAGGAAACCATGTACCCATTCTTTTTGTCTCCAGAAGATTATGTCTAGACATCTTGACTACTGTAGTCAACTACAGGTTTGCATTACAAATGATGCTGTACTGTAGTCAACTACAGATTTGCATTACCAAAGGCTAGCAGTCTGAGAGAGTAGGTATTCTTCCCAATTGAGCATATATAATCATAGAGGAGAATGCCTTTGCTCCTGTCGTAAATTCAGTCTTTGGGATCACTCACCGTGGCCAGGGTATGACCACATGATTAGAAGCCTGAGTAGAATTACCTGGAATGGAATGGTATGAAGAATGAGGAGAGGATTTTCTCTAAGGAAATAAGTGTTAGAGCCAAGCATGATGGCACACACCTGTAATTTCAGCACCTCAGGATGCTGAGCCAGAGAATTGAAAGGCTAAGCCTAGCCTAGTAACTTAGTGGAAGCCTGCCTCAAAATAATAAATTAAATAATAAATAAATAAAGGATAGATGATGTATCTCATTGCAAATGTCCTGGGTTCAGTCTTAAGCACCAAAAGAAAGGGAAAAACAAAGGAAAGAGAAAAGAAATAGAGAAAAAGATAAATTGTGATTTTCAGGAAACAATTTGATTTGGAATTGATATTTGAAAAAAGAAAGCATCTATAGAATGAATCAGGAAACATCTACTAAATGCCAATTTTCCAACAAAAGATAGCTTTAATAGAATGCTTATATACCGAAGTTAGGATTTCTCAGCACAAACTTTTTGCTCTGGAGTGGAAAGTCCACAGAATTCACATAAAATATTGGCATAATTTTGTTTTAAAATGTTGGGTAACAAAGTGATATATAGGAATGTATTTCTTTAACCACATTAAAAGTATACACAAGTTTTTTTTTTTCGGTCTTTGCTTGTTTGTTTTGGTTTTTATACACTGATCATCAAAATAGCCCCAAACAATATAGTCCTATCATTGTGTGCATTTGGTTCTGATAATTTATTTATATCTTTAAAAATTTATTTCTATCTTCTAAAAGTTTCTTACTAACTGTACCTTTGCCTCCTTCCAATAAAGAACTGCCTACTATTTGCATCATGGTGCCTAATGTCTCCACTTAATGATTTATGAATTTTATGATTTCATCTGTATGTCAGCTAGGTCTCAGAGTGGGAAATCCAACCAAGTTCCAGTAAAGTAATCGACTTTAATGCTGTTGAATGCTGGTGTGGTTTCACAACTTTCCCTGGGGCACCATTACTCCAACTGGCAGGACATAACTGCTGTACCGTAGAATTTGCCTGGATCTTCATAGACTTTGAAAAATCTGTCAAATTGTAGAGCACAAATATAAAAGCTTTAAAATTGGTGTTTAAATTTTATTTCTGAGGCAGAATTTCCTTCCTTTTAATAGATTTTTTTCAAGATGCTGCCAGACAGCTTTCTTGTTTATCTCAAGAATTTCTGCATGAAACTTCAGCTCTTCCCTCTAGCCATCTTTCTGTTCCCTGAGGATCAAGGTCTTTGTCTTGAGCAATGACCTCCTTGTCCAGGGATGATGACATCCCCATTTACAAACCTCTTCTAATGAAAGGAGTCATATTTTCCTTGAACAAGCAATGAAAGGATCTCCTGAAGATGCTTTTCAGGTAGTAACATTAACATTTCTTCAGTTTACAATTTCATTCACCTATTCACGTAAATATTAAATATGTTTTAAAGCCTATAAAATAAAATGACTAATCCTATTGTTAATGCAGCCATTCTTGTCAACTTTTGATAACAATGAAGAATATCAATTAAGATAACCAAATGAGACATTTAGAATTTTCATGATTTTATTCACATCATAGAGATGAGAAGTTTGCTATTGAGGGAAACACAAATAGATGGTTAGTGGAGGACACGCAAGTTTGGATATAACCTTGAATGATACCTTTGAGAGAATGAATAAAAATTTTAGCATTAGGAAACATTAGATCAGTATATCTCTTAAAATTGTATCATACATATAAGACTATGATTATATTTACATATGAAATACAACTAAAGGGATGGACAATTGTATGACTATATTTAAAGACATCTATAACCAAATAATGTTAGGAAACTGCTCTGATTTAAGTGTTTCTATGGTCGAAAAGAAAAAAAAAAAACAAAATAGAGAAGAGGTGAATGCCAGGAAAAGTCTTTTGTGGAAGTATGTGATAGTTGCATGACAAAGTCCAGAAAATAATTCATTTATGCAATGAAAATATCCATATGTCTTAAATATGTGAAAATTAAGTATTTGACATTTGTTGAATATAAAAATAATGTCAAATATTGAATTTTTATCATGTCAGTTGCAAATAAGTACTTATATCCAATAGTCCTTACAGTTTCTTCTTCCTCTAATGTTTTGACATGCAAGGTTTAGGAAAGTTAACCATTCCAAACCTCAGTTTCTCTATTCCCAAAATATAGAAAATCATGAACTAGTGCATAGTTCAACTAATTAACATACAGTTAATTAAATGAATAGATGCATGTGTTTACGCTCAGGATATCTCTTAGAACTTGAGAAATTCACTATAAATATTAGCTGCTCTTATTTTGAATGAATAAACTTACTTTTCTCCATATATTTTTTGGAAAATAGAAATGATATATCAATAGTCTGCAAGTTTTAAATTTGCTATATGCCTGTTACAAGACTTGGCTTATTCTCTGATAACCTGGATAAATTTTTGATTTTTTTCCAATAGCATTTTAGAGTTTCCAATCTGGTTTAGTGTTATAATAATGACAGCTGCTTGATTATGTATACCATAGGTCCTGTTGCTTTCCTGTACCCATTTTTTGTTTTCCTCATTCTTTTCAAAGGAAAAATATTGATATCATGTTTAAACTGGTTGTTATTCAAATATCATTAGTCATTGGAGACTCTATTCAACTTTTAATATTAAATTTATGAATGTGTTGTTCACTAAGAATTTATTAAAATTACAGTACTATCCAAACCTATAGATTATTTTGGATGATTTAATACTCTTCTAGTTTTAAGTGAGAGACAGGAATGTAAATAAGTATTGTTTTTCTTTAAACATAAAAGTAGTATGTTATAGTCTATTATATAAATAATTCAGCAGCTACAAGATTAAAAATGCTGTGCAATCTCATGATTGCAGAAAATATTCTCCTAAAGCCATGGGCTCCAGAGTGTTGTATAATTGATCTTAAGAACAAAAAAGGTAAGCCTTCTTATTTGCCAACTATTTGGAGATTATTTCCACTTAGTGTCTTCTTTTTCTTGGAATAGAAGTTTAGAAATGATTCAGAAAATTACTGGTTTTAGGGAGAAGGCATTTTTAGAAGTGTTAAGTGCTTTAAATTACTATGGTTCAAATACTATGAATTTCTTTCCTCTTAATGCAGCCCCACGTTTTTCTGCCTCTACCATTCAGTACTTAATGTTGCCACCCTTCTGTGTCTCTAGAAGCTGTCAGCATTTTAGAATTGTCAGGCATATATATGTGACTTCATTGAAAGCTGCTAAATGAGGGTCTAGTTCCTGGTACTTCTAACAGTAAAAGTTTATTTTTATTATTGTTGATCTTGTTTCTACAATACTGATCTATTTTAATATTGTGAATCTTAAACTTACTCCTGAAGCTGCAGAAGATTGTTTATATTTAATGGCAATTTGCATTTGATCATCTATTAATAGTTCATGTAAGTTATTTTGGATTATTAAAATTGTTTTTCCTCTAAAGCCTTTTTTGAAAAATTGTTATAAATCAGCGTTTTTGTCTCATACGCTAAACATTTTTCCCATGTCATTGTATTACTTTGATTAAAAATTCATTTTAAGGCAGCAAAATTGAGAGTATTTGCAATATAAAAGCATTTTCCTTACTTTGAGAAATCCAACATTATATGATTTTTATAAAATAAAACAGAAACCAAGCAACAAATCCAAATAGCATTTTTGTTTTTTTAATGCAAATAACTGTATTTTAATCCTTTTTAAATTGATGAACTTCCTTGATGCTCCAGACTGTTTTCCTTCTATCTCATATTAACTTTTCCTCCCTTGTTTTGTGATTTATCTACATTCTTCCACTTCCTAAATGTGGGGATTTTCAAGTTTCTTTTCTTCCACTTTTCTCCTTTCTATTCATGATAGGTTCCAAATCAATTTTATTTGGTCTCATACACTCAGGACTTTGTAGCTTTCTTTCAAAACAATAAAACAACTGAAATAAGACTCACCTGAAATTATAGCCTTATCACATACTCCAACTTAGGGATGGTCTTTATCATCTGTGTGATATTTAACTCAAAAGAAATATTCTCAACAGTCTGAAACAATTTAAAACTTAACAGTTTGTCTCTCGGGTCATACTATTTCAGATGAGTCACAAAAATTTGCACTGACAGAACATGTCTGACAGACCGGAGTTACAACGTGTTGGACTCCAGGCTCTACAAAGAGCCTACCTGAGCAAGCAGTGGTGTCATAAGACCTTAGGCGAAGGGATCATGCACGTTGCCCTGCACTCATTGGGGCAGGAGCACTGGGGGCCTAAGTGATCTCAGTGGCCTCTTTGAACAGCTCTTGTATTGTGAATCACTTGAAGTTCTTCCCTAGAGTATTTTGACTCTAAGCCAAGGTCCTGGCATGGGAACAAGGGTAGAGCTTTGGATGGGACAGAATTATTTTTATTAGTTTATTACTTTTATTTTTATTATTTCTTGAATTCTTTCCCTTTCTTGCTCGTTTTTATTTAGCCTTTTTGATATTACTAAAATCACTTATTTTGTCATTTTTGCAGCTCTTTTCTAATTTCAGGTCTCTAATTATTCTAGGTCCTCTAATTCTGATGTACTATATTAATAGAGTTCTGTTCATGTTGTTCATATGTTTTATGTCACTTGCTGTGTCTTCCAATTCATTCTGATTTTATCAGATTTTTCCTCCTTAATTCAGAACATTAATTCCTTTAAACATATTCAAAAGAAAATTGACAGCAAAAGCTCAAATGAATGCTACTGCTCTATGCATAAGGTCTGAACACCTTAACCTGAAAATTAAAGTGGTTCAAAATGTATTTCCATTCTTTTTCTATTTTACAATTCTTATTCTCCCAACCTAACCTGTAGTCATACTCGACAAATTATTGACCTTTTCCTACAGTCTGTCTATTGTCATATGGATCTGTACCATTTGATTCACTATGAAGTTATTTCAGAAGTTGAGCTTCGAGGAGCGATTGGTTTATGAGGGCATTGTGCTCATTCATAGGTTTCTCCATTAATGAACTCACAGCTCAAAAGGGTATCTCAGCACGAGGTCCAATTGATGTAGGTAGGTCACTGGCCTTGGGGCTTTGAGGGTACACCTTGTTCCCAGTCCCTGACTCCTCCTCTCTGCTTCACATTTACCATGAAGGGGACCATATTGTCCTACAACACGTTCCCTGCCAAGGCATTCTGCCTCATGAGGGGCTCAGAGGCAAGAGAAACACGTGATCATGGGCTGAAACCTGTGAAACTGTGAACTAAAATAAACCTTTCTTCCTTTAAGTTATTATTCTCAGGTATTTTTGTCACAACAACTATCATTCTTCCACTCTGAAGATTGACTTATAAGTCCTCTTCATCAGCAATTTCCTACTTAATTGTTATATTTGAATAATTCAATCATTCTTTGTTGTATAGTTTAACTTCCATCTTCCTACTGAAAGTCTCTAGTGAGAAGTAATCTCACCTCTCCCACTCTCAAATTCCACTGACATTTTAATGTGGCATTTTTATGACAATATTTTCATCAATTATATATTAGAATTATTTTTATGCATTCTTTTTTTTTTCTACTTGAGCTTCTTGGAGCCAAATACTACAGTTTTGTTTTTAAATCTCTTGGCATCAACAAAGCACTTTTTTTTGAAAAGGAGATACTGAGTACTTACTTTTTATTTATGAATGTATGGATGTATATATGTTTTTTTTTTTTTTTTTTTCTTTTTGGTTTTTTGAGACTGGGTCTCACTATGCAGTTCAGGCTGGCCTTGAAATCACTACATAGCAGAATGTCTTCAAACTCTTGGTAATCTTGCCTCTGGCTCCTGAATGCTGTAATTATAGGCATGTGTCACCATTCCAAGCTGAATATTTACTATTTGTTTGTTGGAGACAGGGTTGCGCTGTGTAGACAGGCTGGCCTTGAACTCACTATATAATGCAGACTGACATTGATCTTGTGGCAAGCCTCCTGGCTCAGCCTTGAAAGTACTGTGATTATATATGTGTACAGCCACACTCCCCTGAATACTTACCGTTAAATAAGTATTTTTTCTAGAAAATGAATCAATATTGACTAATTTCAAAGATGATTGAGTTACTACAAAGTGAACACTAGTAAAGATTTAAGATTTTAGGTTTAAAAAAAACTATTTTTCAGCTTATATAACAGCTTTTAGCTGAAATTTTCATTGCCACCTCTCTAGTTCAGACTCTATTAGAAATTAGAATGCATTTTGAAAGCTTTGGACACAGAGGACTTCATCATCAGCTTTTCTCTGACTCAATTCTAACATAGTTTAGCTTCTAATACTTGTAAAAAAAAATAGAATAAGAAGACATAGTTACTAAAAACTTGTCTATACATTTTTCTCCAAGCCACATTCTTCTAATTCATCTCAGCCACATTTTTAAGTGAGGTATCCTGTCTTTCCAAATCCAAGAGTGGAGGATAAAGAGAAAACCCCTCTTGACTTTAACATATGGTTAAAATCTGACAGAACCTCTGAGGGAAATAGGATAACACAGAAATTATAGACCTGAGGTTGATCTTTGCTGTATGTTAGCTACACCATATGAACCTGGCTGGTTAAGACTTCACTAAGATATAGATGTCTCAATATAGAAAAAACAAAGAGACTTATCCTAGTTATAATTATAATTGTTATGTGCCTTTAATGAGTGCTATTATTTCCAGGCCCAAAATGAATCTCATTTATTCCTCATTATAGACATAAGGAAGCAGCTAATACTCTCATCATTTTCCACTGGTGATACTTAGCACTCAGTATGGTAAAACTATTCGTAAGACTAAGTGTACCAATTAAGTGAATGTATTTTAGAATTAAGTGGGATTTGAATACAAAATGTACTTACCATTACTTGCATGTTTGTTGCCTTTGTTTTCCTTGTACTTAAAAGAGAATTAATTCTTGCTTCCTACATGTGTTTGATCCTTGTTTAGTGAATTATGATGGGAGCTTACAGCTGACTTGCTGTTATGTGGTGAGGTCTTGTTGGAAGGGACCAGTCACTTGTGGCATGGTTCTTAAGGTTTTATCTCCATTACTGGGTCTTCCTTTGATCTTCTCTACTTTCTTTAATGTGATCAGCAGGTCTCTTCTGTTGTGCCTTTCAACCATGCTGCCTTGCATTTAGCTAACTATGGACTGAAACTTGAGCCAAAATAAGCTTTGCTTTAAATTGTTAATACTAGATGAGAAAGTGACAAAGGCAGATATTGGTACAAAGAGTGGGGTTACTACAGAGGCCTTTAGAACTGGCTCACTGGAGGAATTTGGAAAGGGTTAGACACTGGCTTCGGAAGCCATAGAGTGCTGTAAGCTGAGCTTGAAGGATGATGCTGCTTAGAGCTCAGAAGACCAAAATACTGACTAATGTAACTGATGAAGACCAAGTTCAGGTGATTTCAGTCGGGAGCTCCATTGCTAATTACTCTTTATTCCGTATGTGTTATGTTGTGGTGGAGAATTTCCCTGCATTTTGTTCATATCTGAAATTTTGTGGGAGACTGAAATTAATAGCCCGGACTAATTCATCTGGTATAAGAAATTTCCAAGGAACCCACACTTAGGCTGTGGTATGGGCACTGTAGGACTTTCAGAGAGATTTATACTGAAAATAAAGAGCAAAATGTCTATTTTAAAAATTTTTAGTTTTGCCAGAAAGGAAATACTGGCAAAAATGGAGCACAGGAGAAATGGGGTCCTTAAAGTTTTGTAATACAAAGAATATTCACACTTTCAGTGAAGACTTAGGAAAAATTGCTTGAAGGAATATGAGAAATACAAAAAAATCTCTCCCTTCAAAGGCTTTCTGGTCCAAAAGTGAAAGATTTTGCTTTGGAAAGAAAGTCTCAAGGCACTGTGCTGGAGAAGGGCTACTAAAAATTGATTCTCCAAGATTCAGTTATATACTGCCTAGCCATCCAGGGATGTAGAGGACAGCACAACCATAATTCAAAGAGGTGTGATTATTGCTCCCAGTTCCTGCAGACCTTAATGTCATCCATGTGGGGTAGGTTTTAGGGGCATGCGGAATGCGAGAGTTACAGAGTCATGGAGGCTTCTAACTAGATTTCAGAAAAGTGCTATTGAGAGTGCTGTGAAGACATTGGGAAGCTGGAGAAACAAGGAACATGGAAGATCTGTGGAAATCTGCAAGGAGCAATCAAAGCCAAACTAAGAAGCCACGAGAGCTACTACTATCAGCAGCGCTGCAGAGGCACAGCCATCCAAAACCTCTGGAGTTCACATCTTGTAGCCAGAACTTAGTTTCAGTGGTGGCCATACAGCTACAGGATTTAGTGTTTGTCCTGTAGGGTTTCAGGGTTGCGTTGGTCTTACTGGTTTCCATTTCCCTGTTTCTCCCATCTGGAATGGGAATGTTTACTCTGTGTCATTGTATGTCACAGCATTTAACTTTCTGTTTGAGTTTCACAGGTGTTCACAGTTAACAGTTTTCTTCAAGTCTGAGAAGAAACTGATTTTGACTTTTTAGTAATGCTAAACTGTTGTCTTTGGCAATAGTTATAGATTGAATACATTTTGCATAAATTGATATACATGAGTCTTTGGAGCACCAGCAGCAGAATGTTATGGTTTATAGTCAAATGTCCATCTAAGGCCTTCAAATGTTCATAGGTAGGCATTTAAGAAGCTTGTGGCTGACTTGTTAGGACGTGAGATATAATCAGATGAAATGCATCATTGAGGGGTAGCCAGGCTCCTCCCTAGACACTCTCTATTTTTTATCTGTCATGCCATGAATAGTTCTCTTCTGTCATTTTTCTCTGTCATGTCATCCTCCCTTAAAGTTAGCCAATTACAGACTGAAACATAAGCCAAATATCTTCCCAAAGGTTTTGATAGCACCAAATTATGATTATACATGTATATGCATGCTTACATTAGCACAATTCATAATAATGAAGTCCTGGAAGCAGCCTATGAAACCATCAACAGACGGATAAAGAAAATGTGGTATTTATTTACAATGGAGTACTACTCTGCCATAAAGCAGGATAAATCTGAGTCATTTGCAGGGAAATGGATGTACCTTGAGAATGCAAGTTTAAGTGAAATAAATTAAACACAGAGGTTTAAATACTGTGTGGTCTCTCTTATATATGAGAAACCAAAAATATAAATAAAGAAAAAAAAAGATAGGTAGTAGGAAATAGAGAGATAGATCCTTTGCAAAAGAAAAAGGTGATAAAGAGATGGAAAAAGGTATGAAAAAAGAGTGGGGAACTGAACAAAAACAATGTGTGTCATGTATATGTGCAAACTCCACATAAGGAATGTAATCTTTATGTCCTGCAAAGATGTAAAACTAAAGAAACAAAACAAAACAAACAAAAAAAAAAACTAAAGTATAAAAAAATCACACTTCAAAAAGACACACAAAGAGTAGGCTAATTCAAAAACAAATAAAACTATTGCTAAGGGAAACTAAAAAGAACTAAGATGAATTATGCACGTGTATCAACTCCCCATGATAAATGTACCATTATGTATTACAAAGATATACTAAGAAATATATAAAAATCTAAAGAAAATTCTCTGATCCTTCAGGTTGTGGGCATTGTATATCATGTCTCAGCGATCAGAAAATGACCAAGAGAGATTGTATTTGCAAGAGACTCTGTATTCATACATAAAACTGTAACCCCTGCTAACACCTTGAATGCAGACTTGTGATATTCTCAAGCACATGTTTCAGTTACTTTGTGCTCAAATCCTAATACATATAGAAAATGTGAGAAAATAAATGTACAATATTTTGTTTCATGTGCAGAACTTTTGGTAATTATTACGCACCACCAAGTAACTAAAATATGTTTGATATATGAAAGTAGCTTACCTAGCAAAAAAAAGAAAAACAACAGTAAAAACGTGTGTAGGCAACAAGCTGAAGTAATTTTGAGAAATGTGATACAGGAAAGAGAAAAGCTAAATTATCTTGAACAGATTGCTGGTAACAAATGAAGTTGGGGATTATGATTGTTTAGGTCACAGAACAAAGGAGATAACATATTTTTAGAAACTGGAGAGTTGGAGACCACTATTAAGTGGCTCTGAGCAGGATTTAAATTTTACTAATAAGCTTTCTATGTTTGTCTGTGAGTCTGTCGTAGGCCTTTGGCCCCTTGCCTGGCAACGGGAGCCGATTCATAGTAAGTGAACCTCTATGAATCAGGGGTCCTGGCTGAGCTGAGGCCTATAGTGGCCTGTGAGGCCAGAGATACCTCAAAGGGCAAGATAAGGCTGCAGACACTCTGGCTCAAACCCCAATTAACAAAGTAGAGACTACAGCTACAGAAATTACTCCAACATTCTCACTTCTACCATGTGTTCATGATAAGATAGTGCTACTAAATTGACTTGATTCATGACTTGGAGATGTCCTTGATGTGACTCCCAAGATCCTGCTCATTGCCGGTACTTTCCTGAGTTTCTCCACCCTGTGTCCTCCGTCCTAATATAAGTGGACTGACCCAGAAAATCCTTGGTCTTTTCTCTTGAAGCCTCAAGCTTAATAAAGGGTTTTGACTCTCCTGGAGCCCTAAAAATCAGATAATTTGTCTTTTTTTAAATTTAAACTCCACCTTACACTCATTTGGGAGATCAGGGATCTAGGACAGGACCCAATAATGGAGGAAGGAAAGTCCTTCTTAAGTAGCAGAATGTTTAGGAAAATTGTACTCCAAAGTTATGTGGAAATTCCAAATGACTTTGTGATTTTTACATGCATGTGTGTGTGTGTGTGTGTGTGTGTGTGTGTGTGTGTGTGTGTGCATGTGCGTGTGTGTTTGATTTTAGGATTGTTTGCTTGGAATTTATTTTATTATTCCATAGTCAAAGTATACGATGATCACATTCATCATGGGAAGTTGGTGCCTGTGCTGCATTCATTCATGTCTCCTTTTTCTTCTGTCCTTCCCCCTCCATCCATTCCTTGATATTTCCTTGCAAAGATTTGAAAATTCCACCCTGATTGCATCATGCTGCTGTAATACAAAATAAAAGAGAAATTCATGAAAACAGAACTACTAGGCCAAAAAGTGCCAAGGATTTGATGGCTTTGGAAATACCCTTTCCACATGGCACAAGTTGTTAAAATAGAGGCACTGCTCTTAAAAATATTACATAAAGAAAAATATGTGCCTATGCAACCTTTTGCTAGAATCTCAGAAAGATCAGAAGAGCATAGTATCCAGTTGCAGAGAGAGTGCTTTCAAGAGATTGTGTGGGTGCTTCATAAATCCACTCAGTCAACAATAAGGCATCTGGGATTATTAAGTGCAGGGCCTCTCAACCATTTCAAAAGCAGCCAAAGGTAGAAATTATCAGGAGGAAATTGTGGATGTGATCTTTGTATAAAGAAGTGGGCATCACTGATATTCATTGAGACCTCCAAAGTAGTTGAAAAATTGTTTCAGCAAAACAACTAAGATGGGACTTGAAAATGGTAGGAAGAACAAATGACAGAAACCTGTTGGACCTCAAACAAGATACCAGTGCAAAGAAGGCTGACAAAACTACTCAGTAGCAAACACAATCACACCATGCTTGATACTTGTTTTGTTGTGAACCTAGAAGGAAATGAAAATAGTCACTTTGATATTTATTTTTGTAAATAATGAAATATTTTTCACTGATAAAATTTCTTGACAGAATTAGTCATAGAAATTGTGTTACCAGTCTAAATGTTGGCAAAAATCTTACAAATCTTTCTTAGATGTAGAGAAGGTACACCGTACATTCTAAAATGGACACCTAATAGTCTTTGGAAAGAAAATGAAGAAATGCCAACCAAGCAACTCTTTGAGGCTGATGGTTACCACAACTTTTTTAAAAGGCTGATATTAATTTGTAAAATAATTTCTAAAAGCATGCTTTTCTGCAGAAATACATTCAGGGTGAGATATGCTTTATACTGAGCACAATAGCAGTGCAGTTCAAGATGCAATTTGTACATGAAAGCTAGAAAGCAAGCCTTCTGGACCAACACAGAGTTAGAGAGACAACAGGGATTAGTACTGAAACCTTTTTTCTGGGGTATAGTCAGTGTACCTCACCACAGAAATAAGTACTTTTTCAGCTGGCATTACAATTGAATAGAAGATTAATGGTTTGGATGGGTCACTAAGTAATTTCTCTGTAAACCAGTGAGTTCTGTTTACATCCTAGCACAGTTGGTTAAAATATAAATGAGGTCATTGTTACATAAAAATCTTAACGACTTCTTACCACATTGAGGCTAAGATATTCAATAGCCCATGCGATAACTGCTTGCAATGTTAACTTTTTTTATCCATTTGTCTTTTGTTGACAATGTTCTAAATTCACTGTTCTGTTGCCTTCTGTGCTGTTTCAATCCTTCCAAATGATCAAATATTCTCTTTAGGATTGTTATATGATATAATAAACTTTAAAATAAATATTTTGACTTCTCCTCCTCTCAGAGCTTTTCAGAAGTGATTTCCCTCGGCTATTTAGGAAACCTCTTTAATCTGTTTCCCTCTTAAAATTTACCATAAAGTTCATGTTTTCTTGTCACTTATTAAATTTCATTTTTATGCAATTTAGATAGTCTTTATTTTATATCTGTCATTCTCATTAGGTTGCAATTTCCATGAAGCAAATTGCAGAATCTAAGGGTCTAAGGATTTTGCATATTTTCTTTATTATGGTTACCCTGCGTAATGCCCTGTAACTAAAATATACCGATTAATCAATCAATCAATCAATAGCTGGAAATACATTAGTGAAATGCATAAAAAATCTTCGTTAGGTGATTTTTATGCAGGTATATATTTAACTAGTAGAACCTTTCCCATTTGTTTTTTTTTTCTCCTTTTTGAGGAGTAGTAGATCTGATTTTTGCAAATGTAACACAAATTTTAAAATATTATTGATGTTATCAAAACTTGAGAATTCCCAGTAGGTCATTTTTTCTTGCAGTGTAGCCACTAGGTTTTGGATATTAGAATTCTTAATAATTCAAAATAGGAACAATATAGCTAAGTAGACTTACTCCTGATGATAAAATATAGCAAGTCTTGCATAATCAATGAAGTTATTTTGACTAAAACTATTAAACAAAGTTGATTTGATTTAAACTATTTAAAATCGTTGGAATTATTTTGATTAAAACTATTAAACAAAGATTTTATTTTACAGTTAAATAGTTGTGCAAATATAATTCTTCAGTTTTCTCACTCAGTCTCAATTATATTTTTTCTTCCAGTGGGCTGGCCATAAATTGGAACCTATAAAACTCATAAATTCACAGTTAGTCGCAAGTTCTCAAGGTAAATCTTTATTGTGATCTTTCTGATATAAATCGACTTTGCATAGCTGCTAATTATGTGCACAGTGTAAAGCAGAACTTAGCAGTAAAGCTCATAGATTGCAAGTTGAAGATTTGAATTTTCTAGGATTTTATCTACATATTCTGTCTTTCCTATCAAAATGAAACCTAAAGCTTTCTGTTGCTTTGTTTGTTTATTTGTTTGTGTTACATTACAGGAATGCAAAAAACATTTACTTGCATGCTGTGAGAGATGCTAGCAAAAATAGGTGCCAAATTTGTTTCCCACATGTATTAATTTGTTTGAATTAAGATATTGCTTCTATTTTTAAAAGTTAAAATTTACGTGAGTTCGATCCCTGGTACCGATAAAAAGGAAAAAGACAAAAAAAAAAAAAAAAAAAAAGTTAAAATTTACTTATCCAGAAAAAAATGTATAATACGTATTGACACAAAGCTAGAAAAGTAGAAATACTCTTTTCTAACTTGTCTCATCCTGACCTCAAATAGAGCATGTATCAAACGGAGTTACTACTTAAATATCACAATGCAGGCATTGCTTATATTTAGCATGAATAAAAATGAAGTCAAATTGAAATCATAAGCATTTCTTTTTCAGTTAAAACAACTAAAAAGATCACTGGCCTTTTCTCAAAATTCTCCTTTTCTCTCAGCCCATTTTCTCATAGTACTCTACTTAATATTGACAAACGGTAAATATCACTTTAAAAACTGAAAAGAATTGCACATTTAATTTCTTGGACTTTTCTTTCACTTTCATTTTTCAGCTCATATACTTATAAATCATATATTAAAAATAGGCTAAAATTTGGTCATTTTACTTTCTACTTTTATTGAAAATCTGTGAAATAAAGACTTGTAAGAAAGATTCCAGAGTTTTTAAACTACTGGGGGAATAGGTCTGTAGGTTCAAAGATTTCTCTTTGTTTGGTGTCAGGTGGCAGTGTAAAATGCTGTGAGCTGATCCTTCAAAGACTGGGAGAAGACTGAGACACTGTCAAACACAAAGTATATTTTAAGGGGTCATAGACTGTGAGCTTTTTCAGATTGGCAGCACGATGCTGGAGCCAGAAGAGTTTAAAAATCAAGTCATCAAGATTCCTGTTGTTTCTGTGTCAAAAGCTGTCCAATTTGGGGTTACATAACTTCTTTCATAAACACAAGTCTGACATATGCTGTCTAAAACCCATGCTAGTCATGATGTTCAGTTTTTGTTGCTTAAACATCTGCTTTTGCTACTGAGACTTGGTTTTTTATATTTTATGTCTGATTGACCTCAGAATCCAGATTTGCTTAATTACTAGTGATATATTTGCAGTATTGTTACATGTAAGTCTATGGGAGGACTGCAGATTTTTTTTTCCCAATACTGAGGATTGACCCAGAGCCTGTACACTGACTTAAATCTCAGTAACTTTTTTTTTTTTTTTTTTTTTTTTTGAGTCTCTCTTACTAATTGCACTTGTTAAATTGAACTGGGTTTTGAACTTGCCATGTTCCTGTCTTAGCCTCTCAGAGTACAATTCCTGGTTTAGAAACTGAACTTTTTAAATCTCTGAAGGGGTCAAAAGAGATCTTTAATTTTTCTCTGTCTTTGAGACAGGATCTCACTATGCAGCTCAGCCTGGTCTTGAACCCACTTTGTAGATCAGACTGGTTTTGGACTCAAAGATTCCTCTCTCCCCAACCTCCCAAGTACTGGGATCACAGGCATGGACCACCATGCCCAGCAGATAAAAATAACCTTAATGAACTTGGCAGAAATGTAAAATGTCTGGTCTGTTTAGTGCCTCAGAGAATATTGGTACTGGTTTTTTACTTTAGAGTCAATATAATAATTACAGATAATAGAACAAGTAAACAATTTAAAATTATTCATACCTTAAAGTGTAAGATAATTACTATAATTGTTTTATGGTTTTTATTACTAATCTGTTCTACTCCATAAAGAATGCTATATATTATTATGAAATTATTCATATTATACTATGCAATTACCTTTAAATTGTCATGAACATTTTCTTATATCATTGAATAGTCTTTAAAATAGAATACATTGATTATGCTTTTTGGATAATACAATATTTATGGTATTTATCATATAATAAAATTACAAAAAATATAAATATTTTTATTTGGTAATATTGGTCTCTCTTTCTTTCTTTTAAAGACATACTTTTAGTAAGTTTCTAAGTTGCTCATGTCAGCTGTGAACTTGCCATCCTCCTGCCTCAGCTTTCCACAGTGCTGGCATTACACACATGTGCCACCATGCCCAGCTGGTTTACATGATTTTCTCCCTTGGGTAGGCACCCTATTAAATTAGAGATATTAGAGGGATAATTGTGTAAACATACACAGAGTTTAGCATTGCCCAGAGAATTAGAAAAATAAGAAAGAAGTGGATGAGGCAGCTGGGAAGCTATTTAGTCTAATAGAATCTTAGGCTTCTCCTTTGTAGGGAACAAGTACAAAGTACTCATCCTCAGCATGACTGCACTTCATAAGTAAAAAGAGGTTGCGACTGGATAAATTTGAATACTCTGTTCTCTTTGCTAGGCTCTGTGATGCCTAAAAAGCATTTTGTACAATTTACTAAAAGCTATTTAAAGGTGAGTATTTGACTAGTTCAAAGTTTATTTGAATATATTTCTACTGAGATCATTTTAATATCTCTAGTATTAGGTATTTAAAAATTCAGGTGCATGATTGAAAACAATCTATTTCTTTATTTTATGTGTAAATTAAAACATTTCTTGAATATCTTCTGAAAGATCCTAAGGAAATAATACAAAATAAACTATCTTTACTAGGAATGACAGAAAACTTCCTTATATGTTTTTTAATACTTTTAAATGTTTTTAAATATTTAATCTCTCAGAGGTTTATTTTCTTATGTCCTTCCCAGGTTCAACACATCTCATGAAACAATCTCCCAATAATTTGGTAATATTCTACATACTGTTCCAAGTATGCTAGAAATTAGAAAATGCCATAAAAAATAGTGGGTTCATAAATTAGGATCTAAATATCTTCAAATTCTTTCTGGTTATAACAAATTTATAGCTGAAGTTACATTTATATAAATTAACTGATATTTTAAAGAATATTATTGGTTACATGTTAAAGTACATTAACAATTGAAGTAACTCTAATGGTATTAATTTTTGTGTTTACTTTTTAATGATTAATGCAATTTCCAGGGTTGTGAATTTGTTTTGACAGGAAAATAAAACAACAGGATGTGAAGGGAATAAATGTAAAATAAGGCATTTAAGAAACATGGATGTTATTAAAACAACAACAACAACTTAAGGACAGAATGAAAGCAGTACCTGCACATTCTGGGGAAGGGCTTCATGCTCCAGCTGGAATTGGGTCTTTGTCTATGACCAATGTGCCTATCCTGGATAAGCAGGGGAAAATGTACTGGACAGGCAGTCTATTTGCAACCTTTCTGAATTATAAACGAGAAGCAGACACAAATGATAAAAGGCCAGAAATATCTACTTATGATAATGAGAAGGGAAGGATTTGAAAACCAGAAGTCTTCAGTCTTAAACTAAATCTTTTCCAATAGTACTGGTGACAAATCATTTTCAGCAAACCAGTGATTCTACGGTAAGTCTTAAAGCACATATATCACAATAGACATGGAGTATATTTTTCAATCAAAGTTTTAAATTATATGCTCACAAGTTGCAAAGGCACTTTTTCATTTTACAATTGAGAAGACTCAGGAGACTCTGTGCTCCTGAAGGCCAAACAGTTAGTTTATATCAGAACTGTCACAGTAACCCTAGTCTGTTTAGGCCAGGTCCAGCTCATTTCCTTGAGCAATGATTTCACTGCATAGAGTATTTGATGAGAAAAAAAGTGTCAGTTGCAGCATAGTTATCATGCTCTGAAAAAAACATAATGCTTTCAGTGACTATTGATGTGTGAATTCAAACTAGTGACTCCATGATATCCCTCATGGGATAGTTTTATTACAGTACAAAATGTTTGTCAATTTATCAAAAATGATATGAACTTACATTGTTTTCAGATGACACAACACTCTATATGAAAAAGTCTCAAACATCCAGCAAAATACTACTAGATTTAATAAGCAAATTCAACAGCATAGCTGGATACAAAATGAATACCCTACCTGTATACAAAAAAACAAATTCAGTGAGAGAGAAATTATGGAAACAACACAACAGCATCCTCCCAAAATGAAATACATAGGTATGAATGTAACAAAGGAACCAAAAGATCTATATATTGAAAATTAAAGTTGTCTGAAAAAGGAGATTGAAGAAGATATTAGATAGTAGGAAGATATTTCTTACTCATGGATAGAAAGAACCAAACATTGTGAACTTGGTCATACTCCCAAAACAGTTATACAGATTTAAAGCGATCTGATTAAAATACCATTAGAGTACCTCACAAATCTATAGAAAATATTCCTAAAATTCATCTGGAAACGAAGAGACCTAGAATAACAAAGGCAATCCTGGGAACTGAAGGCAAAGAAAGAGGCATCACAATCCCTGACTTAAATTATACCACAAAGCTACTGTGATAAAATCTCCATGGCACTGGCAAAAAAAAAAAAAAAAAAAAAAAAAAAGCCTGAGGACCAATGGAACACATTAGAAAATGCAGACACAACAACAAACACACTTGGCCATTTTATTTTTGACAAAGAGATCAAATATGTTTACTTGAATAAAGATACATTCTTTTAAAAAATGATGCTGGAGAAACTGCCAAAGTCCAAAATTAGACTCAGGTCTATCACCATGCACTAAACCAAAGTCAAATGGATCAAAAACCTAAATATTAACACAGAAACAGTAAATTACCTGGAAGAGACAGTAGGTAGAAATTTTGAAGACACAGGGGTAGGCAGAGAGTTCATGAATAAAACTCAAACTGCATGGGACACTTCAAAGTATCAACTCATCCCATTGAAAAGCTTTTGCACATCAAAATAAATCAATAACAGTGTGAAAAGACAACCCACAGAATGAGGAAAAAAATAGTCAAATGTCCCTAAGACAAAAGACTTCTATCTAGAGTGTACAAAAAACTGAAAAAAAAAAAAAATCGGGCCTCAAATTCAAAGACCCAAACCAAAAATGGGCATCTGAGATGAATATGCACTTCCAAGATCAAGGAACACAAATGGAAAATAAATACATAAAAGATGTTCAACATCATTGGTCAGTTGAGAAATACAAATTAAAACAACACTGAGATTCCATCTCACTCCAGAAAGAATGGCTATCATCAAGAAATCAACCAATAACAAATGCTGGAAGGGCTGCTGTTGGTGGGAGTATACACTGGTGCAATCACTGTAGAAATCAGTCTGAACATTCCTCAAAAAACGAGGATTGGAGGTCCCATTTGACTCAGCTATTCCCCTTCTGGGTATTTTGTCAGAAGAACTGAAAACCTAGTACCACAGTGATATATGTTCAACTATGTTTATTGCAGCACAATTTGTAATAGCTAAATTTTGGAAACAATCCAAATATCCATCAACTGAGGAATGGATAAAAAAAGATGTTGTATCTTTATGCAGTGGTGTACTACTCAGCTATAAACTCAAGACATTTACAGAGAAATGGATGCAACTTGAGAATATACTCATAAATGAAACAGGTAAGACTCTCATGTGTAAACATCATATTGTCTCTCTAGTGAAAAAACTGAAAAAGTAAATAAGATCTAAAATATACAATAGATATTGTGAAAGAGAAAGACGCTTTTCAAAAGGAAAGAACAACTGATAAGAGAGAAAGGAGAAAAGAAAAAAAGGGAGAAAATTATATATATATATATATATATATATATGCATGTGTGTGTGTTAGATAATCATGTTACTAGTCTATTAGCTCATTAAGAAGAATGATTTGTGCTTACATTCTTGGATCAGTTCTTCATGCCTATATCTTGTAATATGAGCAACTACTTTTAAGAAAGCAACATGCAATATATTATCCATTGTTTTTCTCCTACTATTTTACCTTGATGTTCTGAATCATCATTTCTATTGTTTTCTTTTTAAAATAAAAAAGTATGAATTTCCTATTAGTAGCAGCCCACTTCTTTAAATACTGTGCCATTAAGGCATTTTCACTTTGTTCTGAATATGGATAGCAAATTAATATTTTCACTGACAGACTCATTTAAAAATGTATTCAATATAAAATATCTCAAACTTGTTCTCCACATATTAGTTTCTTTTATCGCTGTATCATAACCCAGATCTGGTCCTGGTGACTCACACATATTTATGTGGTTTCGATTCCTGCAATTTTGTGTGCTCAAACCAAAGCAGTATTTTTTTTTTCCTTTCCCAAGCTTCCTGTCAAATTCTTCAGAGAATTATTCTTGCCTGTCTCACTATACAGCCAGGTCTTTACCTGTTGTTCTCATTTTGCAGAAAGCTATCATTATCTTATCAAATCAGATAAGCAGTTTTGTGATTTGAGTCACATCTGTCAAATGAGTTAGCACTTTTCTCACCATTCAATTAATCCAATTTGTCATTCTAATTCAAACTTCTTCATGTATTCCACACAAAGTTCATTTTCAAATGCTATCATGAACACATTAGATGATAGTAAGTTGACAGCTTTTCTTTTTCCATAAGGCCTCAAAGCACTCTCCTAATACATTAAGTACTTAAGAAAATATATCACACCCACTGGCATGTACAAGCAATACAATAGTACCTTCAGGAGTTGTACAATATATTCCTCTGCAGCTGGAATCTATCACAGTAACTTCGAAGTTGAGAAAAATTATTATGTTCTTTAATGTTTTCATATGAAGTAATAATCATAAAATCTGAATGATTATATTTAACAGTGTGTACTAGTATAATCTGTCCTGTTGAGCTACTATATAATCCCACTGAAGTCCTTCCAGATTCCCAGTTTGCCTGTCTCCAGCCTCCTCAAGTTCTATCAGCTGCTTGAATGTTTCCACATTTTATCTCCTCTCCTGCTTCACTGTCCAGTTGGTGTTTTATGTCTGAAAGATTGCTTACATCTTCTGGGAAGTTGTATTAATTCACATTTAAATAACTAGAACAAAATTTTCAAAAGAAGTGTCAAGTATATTATTATGACACGAAACAATTTGTCCATGTAATTATTGGATTATTTTTGTACCATATTCTGTCCCTTTTGTGACTTTCTATCCTCGTACTATTATTCTATCACTTTTATTCTGTTTGACTTACAAGAAAATTTTTATTAGGTACTTTACTGCCAGATTTTTCTCTTGTGCCAAATTACCTTGAATAGTCTTCTCTTGTGTTATGTAAATTCAAGAGATAACCTTTAAATTTTTCTGAAATAAATTTGAATTGTAGTGAATTTAGTTTGCAGGCCAGTTTTAGAGAAAGCAGATCTTTCTGATAACATCAAATCTTCCCACCCAAAAATATATTTTCCTTGATACATTTAGCTTTTGTTAATTTTAACGTGTCATAATAAATGTCAGAAAAGCTGTAGCATTCCTATACCCTCGGCCCAGAACACCTGGGATGCCTGAGGCATGACTGCTCCTCCAGGCCTGCCTCTTGACTGGCACACCTGGGAAGCCCCTACCACTGCTGCGGGTCCCCCTTGGAGAACCCACCTGCCTCCTGAACCTAGTACTGTGGCTGATTTTTGGATTCAATCCATTCTCCCGGAACCTTGGACTAAAGCAGATTACCTTGCTGGCAGGATGGGAAGCTCAGGAAACCCTCATCCAAACAGGAGACCTCAGCAGGCTCCAGTCAGTGCATTGAGTTTGCTCCTAAAATAGAGATCTGCTGTGGATCAATAGGAGCAGAAGTGAAGCTCTCCCCAACTGTAAGACCTTGGCGATCTTGGCAAGAGAGTAGGTGATCCCCTCCTCAAAACACAGAACATCTGACAGGTTGAGGAGTACACAAATAAGGCCTCCCCAACTCGGAGAAAATTAAAAGTGCTTATGAGACCCCCCAGTGCCACAGCAAGGCATCAGCTAACACAAACACTATAGACAGGGAGATCTGGTGACTGCAACAACCTGAAGACATAGCAACAGCAGGAACTAAGAGTTGACCTACATCAACACTTCTAGGCTAGTTAGGTCAGAAAGAATATAGCACTCATAACTTCCCAGCTTCCTGCCATGCTGGGTGGACTCTGGGGATTTGGGCCTGCCTTTGCCCTCAATTCTGGAAACTGGGCAGCCTGAAGTGAGTGTCCCTGCACCATCCAGAACCTGGGAGTTTGGGGTCATTGCTCCCACCAGCCAAGGAACTTCACAGTTTCCTCCCACACTCAACCTGCCCCACAGAGCTTGGGCTTGCCTGTCCCAGCCCAGTGACCCTCTCTCAATTCAGAGTCACAGGAGCTGAGGTCATAGAAGAGGATTTCCAACAGGCCCTGGGGAAGCCTTGGAATAATACTTGAAATGTGGGAATATAGGAAAATGACAAAATGAAAGACCAAAGAATATAGAACTCACCCATGAGGCCCAGTAGGTGGAATCAGATGACTGGCAATTCCTCTTCATTGTGGTACCCAGCAATTGGACAAACATCAACCACACCGTAGGATTCTACAATTCACACTGTGGACAGTTGAGACTGTTGGGATTGAAAGACTAAATATTTACCCAAAAAGTGAAAATGGCGAAAAGAAAAGGCAAAACCCAACCTCAAATATCTAGTCCATCAAGAGAAAGTACAGGCAACATGGAAATAGAGAACTTTAAAAGTCATACAACAAGAATCTCTGAAAATATATCAAATGAAGTAAAGAAATAAATCCATGAGGCCATAGAGGAAATCAAATTAGAATTGTCTCATGCCAGACAGAAATAACAGCCTTAGTAAATAAGTTGCGCCACATAGCTATAGAAGAAATAGATTTAAAAAAAAAAATAAGGAGCACGGGAAATTGATTGTAGAAAACAAGCAGAATCCATGAAACAAATTCAAAGAGATATCCAAGAAACAAAAACTTCTACTGAAAGCTGTAAAAACTGTTTAAATGAAGCTGAGGATAGAATTCAGACCTTGAGGACAGAATCGCTGATAGTGATCATGAAAGAATAGAACTTATAAAAACAACAAAGCAGAGTGAAATGACAATCCAGCAGCTTCAAGAAGATGCCAAGAGAAACCATATAAGATTGATAGGCACCAGTGAAGATACAGAAGTCAGTGCAAATGACATGACTAAAATGTTCACAGCAGTAATACCAGAATATTTCCCAAACATGGGGAAAAATATGATGTATAAATAAGGGATACATACAGAACAACAGTCACAACCAACATAAAACCACACCCAGACACATAATAATTAAGATCCCAGATATACAGCATAAAAACAAAATATTAAAACTTGCTAGAGGAAAGATATAACTCACCTATCAAGGAAAGCCTATTAGAATCATGGTAGACTTTACAGCACAAATCTTCCAGTTAAGACAAGCTTGGAGTGAAATATTTCAAGGCCTAAAAGAAAAAAAAAAAAAGCTTTCAACCCAGACTGATGTACTCAGAAAAACTGTCTTTCAAATTTAATGGGGAAACAAGATAATTCCATGACAAAGAAAAACTGAAGAAATTCATGTCCACAAAACCAACCCTAGAAATAGTACTGCAAGACATGTTAGATAGAGATAAAAATGATCCCACTCTCCAGAAGACCAACAGAAAGAAACCACCAACCTGGACAAGAAATTAAACAATGGAGAAAAGTAGGAAACCAGCAACAGGAGCACAACAAGGGAAAGTCAAGCCAACACGTATCAGTGATATCCATAAATGTAAATGGGCTCAATTCACCTACCAAAAGAAACAGGTTGACACAATGGATCAAGAAACAGGATCCCACAATATGCTGTATACAAGAATCACATCTGACTCAAAAAGAAACTCATAGATTAAAAGCCAAAGGATGGAAAACAGTATTCCATGCAACAGGAACCCAGAAAAAAGCAGGGGTACCTATTTTGTTTGCAGACAAAGTGAACTTCAAACTTAAAAGGATTGAAAGAAATAAAGAAGACCACTACATACTTGTAAGTGGAAAACTATAAGAGGAAGAACTAACAATTATAAATATATATGCACCAAATACAGGCGCACCCAACTATATAATACAAATACTAATAGATATGAAAAACCAAATACCCAAGAACACAGTTGTAATAGGAGGCCTTAACACCCCACTGTCATAAAGTGATTGATCAACTAGACAAAGAGTCAGCAAAGACTAATAGAATTGAATCATACTGAGAGCAAATGGACTTAGTGGATGTTTACAGTTTTCCACCCAATGACATCAGAATATATATTCTTCTCAGCTGCACATGAGACAGTCTCCACAATAGACCCTATATCATCCCATAAAGCATTCTTAACTAAATGCAAAGGGAGAAAAATTATCCCATGCATCACATCTGATCATAGAGCACTAAAATTGGAAATCAATGGTAAGAAACCTGCAAAACCTACATAAGTACATGGAAATTAAACAACATCTGTAATCAGTGGGTTACAGATGAAATTAAAGAAGAAATAAAATAATACCTACAATACAATGAAAATGAAGATATAATACAGTGTAAGCTATGGGATGCGAGGAAAGCAGTCCTAAGAGGGCAATATATAGCAATAGTCACATCAAGAAAATGGAATGAACACAAATAAGTAACCTAATGCTACATCTCAAACTTCTAGAAAAGAGTAATTCAAACCCAAAGCTCATAGAAAAGAGGAAATTGTAAAGATCAGAGCAGAAATTAATGCAATTGAAATATAACAACATACAAAGAATTAATGAATCAAAGAGCTGTTTTTTGAGAGAATAAACAAAATTGATAAACCCATGGCCAACCTTCTCAAGAAAAAGAAAAAAAAAACCTCAAATATATGCAATAAGGACTGAAAAGAAAGAAATTACTACAGATCCTGTGGAAATTCAAAAGATCATGAACAGAAAAATTGAAAATGTCATGTCACAGTGATATATGTACACTCACGTTAATAGCAGCACAGTTTGTGATAGGTAAATCTTGGAAACAAACAAAATGTCCATCAACTGGAGAGTGAATGAAAAAGATGTGCTATTTTTATACAATGGAATATTATCCAGCTGTGTAAAAGGATGATCCTGAGGCCTTTATAGGTAAATGGAGGCAACTTGAGAATATCTTCATTTAAAAATAAACAAGACTCACATTAGTAAATATCACATTGTCTATGTTATGTAAAAAATAATGTGAAGTGACAGAATAATGGGATCCAAAAAGTATAATAGATATTGTAAAAGTGAAAGGGAAGTAATGTGTTCTAAAGGATATAATGGTATGTATAGTGCGTAACATAGATGACCATATTACTATATTTCTGCTAGATCATTGAATATAAGAGTTTGCACTGTCAATGTTTGAGTGTCTAGACTCTTTTTATGCTTTGATTTTATAACTTTAACAACTATTGTTAAGATGACAATATGTAATGTATCGGCTAGCGATTCTATGATATTAATTTTTTGAATTCTGTATTATTTTACTTTTTCTCTTTTTTCTATTTTGTTTCTTCTTTAATTTTCTTTTCATTTTTTCTTTAAATTAAAAAAAAATGGGAAAAAGTAGAAACTTCCAAAAAAAAGTCATAGGTGTAAGAAGTACAAATTTATGTGATCATTCAAAATATTTGTAACTAGCTAGTATAGCTAAAACATAGTTAAATATTTCTACTATGTGCTGTGTAACCAAAGAAATTCAGATGATGAACCTGCTAGCATAAAGTCACCCAGGATTGTTTCACTATTATCTTTTCACGGCTTGAGCCTCTTTAGTGACAATAGTAATACCTCTTTGATTCCTGGTAGTTTCTTTCTATTAACTTTTCTCCTCTCACAATTTCATAGTAACTGTTCTAGTTTAAACTTTTCCTATTTTCCTCCTTCTTATTTCTCTTTTCATTCAGCTTACTTGATTACACAGACACATAGAGTTTCTGGCATATTTAATATTCTATTTTCACTGATTTTTATAATTATGAAAGTTGTAAACATTTTCTCTGCTAATCTTCCTGTTAGAATTCCAAAATTTATAATGGAATGTCTTTGTATCCTAGTAAAATTCATGTAAGAAAAATCTAGTAATTCAAAAATCTAACTATCTATGTGTTTGACACAAATTTTTAGACAAATGTGAGGAGGTTTTGCAGAAAAGGAAAAGCCATGTGTATTTTAAGGTGAGGAACATCATTTTTCCTGGAAGAGGGACAGAATATAGGACTCAAATACAAAAAATAGTGGAAGAACATGGTGTTGTAGCAATAGAGATGATTATTCACTAGGAAAAGGCAAATCATTTTATTTTCCAGTTTGTCCTATGCTGAACTATCTCATACTGAAAGATGTTTTTTTAAAGGATTTTACAAAGACAGCACTGTAAGTATTCTGCTTAGTTTACTTGGCTTTCATTGAAACCTGATTGGCTCAGAAAAAAGAGGGGGAAATTATGGAAATTACAGCTATATCATGTATAAACTTTTGGTCATCAAGAAGAATTTTTGGAGCATAAATTTTTGGTCATAGAAAAGCCTGCAATTAGAAAAATAGCTATCTTTTTTATTTTTCCCATTGCACTGCTAGTTTCATTAGTATAATTCTTTAAGAGAAGTTTGTAATATTTGCACTTTCATTGAGGTTCTGTATTTCTGCTCATAGTTTAGAAATACTCAGGATTCCTAAATAAAGGTTCTCATAACATAAAACAATAATTTCTTTCATCAAGACTTAAAAGTTTGCAAAACCCATTCATGGCATTCTCAATATATTTTCATTCACTCATTACTCATTGAAACAGGTCAAGTATGAGCTTTAAAACCACAGATATGGAGTCATGGTAGAGATTCAGTAACAACAACTTATGCCAGGATGGAAGCAGGTGCACACCTGTTATGTTTCAAGCATTGAAGAAGGTTGTGTTGGCGAAAAAAGAAGAAATTAAAACATGCACTCAAAGTAATAGTCATGGCATAATACTAATATCCCATGGAGAGAAAACATCAAAAGCTTTTATAGTACCATGGGGCACATGATTAACCATTTTGAGTGTGAAGGTTCTCTTGTTAACAAGGTAAGCAATTTGAAGCTAGAGTACTTTCAGAAGAAGATCTCAGTAGCAAACGTTGGCAAACTTCCAAGAGTGAATTATATTGCATTGCATGTTGAAAGATTTCAGAGAAAATATCAATAATCCCAAGGTTGGAATTGAGCATTTTTAATTCACAAAACGAAATGAATGTGTACATAAACATCCTAGGTAAATAAGCTCTTGTAAAACTTTTAATACTATTAACAGTAAATATGGAATTATTTAGCATGAAACACATTTGGATTCTTTTTATGATAGGAAATATGAGCTCATTTATTTGTTCTTTATAAAACCATTTATTGTATAGGTATCATGGGCAAGGATTTTATCTGAGGATGTGAATACAAAGATTCATAAAGTATGTGTTATGTCTTTGGGAACTAATGGCTTATTGTTTCAGTTTGCAATTTTATAGTCATTTTACTAGCATTCTAGATAAATATTTGAATGAAACTTCTGAGCCACCTTGTTGTTAGGCATGCATATATATCTAGCTGTCCACGCACACAGTGTGACCAAGAATATCCTGTGTTATTTATATATGATGGCTCTTCTTTTAATCTTCTTCATATGACAACAGGTGAAGTTTCCAATATTAGTGACCGATATATGATTAGATCTGTTTATGCCTGAATAAACCTTGTCAGTTGAGGATTTCTGCCAACACAAAAAGGCATAGTCTGATTGGAAAATAAACATTTGCTGCTTTAAGCTTTGAGTTATATTTTTGTAATTATTTTTATTATTAATTAGGCTACTCATTTTTCTCTGTGTAATCTTAGTTGTTTGTTGCTCATGTACCTTGTTGTTTTGTTAGTTTAATCTGCAATAGTGGTTAGTAGCTATGAACGAGTACATCAAGGAGCACATCTATAGTCACGTGAGGTGGTACAAAAGGACTATGGCTATTTGGGAGGGGTGCTCCTCTCAGAAGAAATACTGGAATATGTGGATAGTTGGCCATGTAACGACAATGCAATTAAAGGAGAGAATGAACGTGGACTGAGCCATGTAACAGGTGTCCTAGACATTTTAAGTCATCACATAAAATAGAAGACAGAAGGAATTTGAACTGTATTACAACATGAGAGAGAACTAAGTGGATAAAGAATGAAATAAATTAGAATAAAAAGAATAAAATGCATTTGATGCAAAATTTATAACCTTAAATGAAGTTCACCTGTTAAAACAGTATTAATCCTTGAGGGTTAACTGCCCAGCCTGGATTCAAAATGAATTGGATGGACCATGTCATATTGTGTCTGCTTAATTAATAGAAGAGAAAGGTCAACTGTATTGCCATATCTCAGAGCATTTGAAATACGATAATATGAAGGACACATGCATCCTTCAGTTTTGTTGTACAATCCATTTTTAAATAGCTTAAAGCAACTTTAAAGAGATACATAGTTTCAGTTTGCAATGTGTATTTTCAAATTTGAATGCAATTATAAAAATAAATGAAGCTGGGAGTGGTGGTACATACTTGTAATCCCATCTCTCAGGAGGTTGAGGCAGGAGAATTGCTGTGAGTTCCAGGCTAGCCTGGGCTACACAGCAAGACCCTATCTCAAAACACATAAGTAAATAAATAAATGAAAAAAAAAAACCTGTTTACACTTTCAGGCAAAACAGAAGTCAAGGAAATTTAAGTCCCAGGTCTGAATCAGTATCACCTGGCATAGTTCTGCTAATAGGACATCTAAACTAGATAACACTCTGGTAATAGAGATTGATTCCTAGTTCTTCCGTCAGCCACTGGAAAGTGTGATGTATAATTTTCGCTGGTTTTTCCTGGCTCAGGAAAGGAAATAAGTACCTTTTTGTTGGGCACAAGGAAAATCCTCAGGTCCAACGTGAGATGCAAGGCTGCTGCTGTTTATCTGCTCTCTCGTGATCCTGGCTGAATCTCATCATCTCACTTTCAGGGTCATCTTTCATCCTTTTCACTTCGTCTCTTAACATTCTCATTAGTGTCAACAGGGTATCCTACTACTGAGTCTTATGTTTACTACATTGAACTACTTATCACTGCTTCTCACATCTGCTCTATGGATTGACAATCCTCAAATGACCCAAACGGAAAGTTTTTATATCTTTTTACATTGGACGCTTGTTTAGGAGGTGTTTTCCTAATAAAACTGTCAAAGAGCAATGTGTATTTTTTATTTATCAGTAAACAAAATATCATTTATGTTATGTAGTTGAAACCAAAAATCAATAATATTTAAAGAGGATAAGCATTCATCTGGAAGTCAAGAAATGACACTCCTTGTCAGTGATACTCTGGAGGCACTACGGGAAATGCTAAGACCAGAACTCCGTGGAGAGCAGTACCATTATTCCCACTGTGTCACCTCCAAAGTTGAAAACATTTATTTTCCAGGAAATTATGTTTAGAACCATAATTGTGTCTAGAAAATATAGCAAAACAAAAATTTTCTTTTTCAATTTTTATTGTTATTACTAGTATATATTAATTGCATAATACAATGAATTTCTTCATGACATTTTCATACACACACATATTTTGATTACATCCACCCTCCATTTTTCCCTCTCCATATCCGCTCCTTGGACGCCTTTCTCTTACTTAAATGACTTTCTTCCACATTAGCATCTCTCCTCACTCTAGATTTCACATATTAGCTAAAACATGTTAAAATATGAAAAGAATGAAAGAAAGAAACCATTCTTGCTCATTGTGGATTATTTTACTTCACATTTTGATTTTCCGTTTCATCTGATTTCCTACATGTAATTTGAATTCATCCTTCTTCACAGATTCATAATATTTCCTTGTGTACAACATTTTCTGTTCTGCTATTGATAGGCATATAGGCTGATTTTATAACTTGGCTAATGTAAATAGTGCTTCACTAAACATGGCTATGCAGGAGTCTTTATCGTATGCTGACTTTGTATTTCTTCAAATATTTACTTAGGAGTGGTATAGCTGGATTCTACGACATTTCAATTTTTGGCGGGGAACCACCACAATAATTTCATTAATAGTTGCACTCTTTTGAATCTCTAACAACATTGTAAGATTCCCTTGCCTCAGATTCTCTTAAAGGATTTTTTGTTTTGTTTCTCAGTAACAGTCATTCTGATTGGGGTGATGTGAAACCTCAGTATAGTTTTGATTTACTTTTGTTCTGAAGTCTAAAGATGTTGAACATTGTTATATACGTAAGTCATTTATATTTCTTTTGAGAAGCATGTGTTCAACTCATTTGCCTACTTGATTAGATTACTTGTTATTTTGCTTTGCTGTGCAGAAGCTTTTTAATATCACACAATCCAATTTGGCAGTACTATTATTTCCTGAGTTACTGGAGTCCTGTCAGGATATTGTGGCTTATACAAATATTGTAAATTGTTTCCCCATGTTGTCTCTAATAGCCCCATAGTTTCAGGTCTTACTTCCAGGGCTTTGATCCAATTTGAATTGAATTTTGTACAGTGTGAGGAATAGGGCCCTAGTTTCAATGTCCTGTGGATGGACATCCAATTTCTCATCACCTTTTTTTTTTTTTTTAAGAGACTGTCTATACTCCTATATGTTTTTGGATCAAAGGAAAGTTTCTTTAAACAACATGCAGTCAATTTTCCGAAGCTGTCTGTATTTTCTGAACTATGGAAAGACTCAAGCAAACGTAAATGATGTTTTGTGGTTTTTTTTTGGGGGGGTAGGGTATTTTTCCTATTTCAAAACATTTATGAATTACAGATTTAACTTTTATTTGTTAAAAATGATCTACTAAAGGGGCTGGAGATTTAGCTCAGAGGCATAAGCACCTGCCTTGCAAGCATACAGTCGTGAGTTCAGTCCCTGGTACCGATAAAAATTTAAAAAAATTTTTTAAATGATGTACTGAAAATGATTAGGAAATATAGGAACATGAGATTTTTTTCACTAACTTTATTTTTTGGAGGATTGGCTTAATTTTTATTTCCCAAATCCTTTGGGGAATAAAAATATTCTTATTATAGCAAATCTCCTAAAGATCCACTATGTGTTTTCATATTAAAAGGCCAAAATTAGAAAAAGGCTAATAAGTCATCTGGAGTGTAAAATTAAAAAAAAAAAAAAAAACTCACATCTTATCTCTTAGAATTATAATGAATTATTGTTCATAGTTCTTCATGACATCTAATTAAGAAGCCTGTTATTTTCTCCTTTGGAGACAATTAATTTTCATGCAAATTTCTGGTGTCCTTAAGCATTAGGCATAATCACAGTATTTGAGGAAAACCCAGAAGAACCCCTTTGAAAGTTTTGTTTCCCTTTTGTTCTTCTCTAACGCTGTGTATGTTTCTCAAACATACCTATCAGAAACTGGTAAAATAGCAGTTAAATAAATCAACACTAGTAATAGCAAATGAGTTGTGTAACAGTTAATTTATACTAATCATTCTTTAAAACACTATAGTTTCACTTTTAATTTTGGAATTAATTCTATGGGTTATGGAATTATATTTTAAATCAATCCCTTTTCCCATAGAGGCATACAGAGTAAATAAATTCTCAAGGGAAAATGGCCTATAAAGGGCACAGTTACATAGAAACCTAAGTAGGCTATTTCCCATGATGTCTTACACTAAGTATTGAGATTTATCTTAATATTTCTAGCTGCATGTTTAATTTGTAGGTGAGTTTTGTGGCTGTTGCTGCTGTTTCTTTCTCCCGGTGCTCTCCTCCTTTTATCTCTTCCTCCTTCTTTTTCTTTTTCCTTTTTAATACACTTCAATGTTTATTCTACTTCCACTTGACACTTTTGGCTAAGACTTTTTTGGAAGATTGTGCATAAATTTCATATTTATTTTTATAAATTTATAATTATCTTTATACATTTCATAATTTATTTTTTAAAATGTGATATATATATATATATATATATATATATATATATAATGTTTTAAATTTTGGCACCTCATTTATTAAATATAGGATATTATTTTCTACAGAATAGAAGTTAAAATTGTATCTCTCTTAAAAGATGCCTGAGTTTCTAAGTGAGGGAAATGCAAACATACATAGTAAAAGGTCGATATACAGTTTATGCTACTAAAATTCATCATCTTATTTCTCATGTTTTTTCCTCTAATCAACCCATAACCATACTGCCATATGATTAATTTTATGACAAAAATCCATCCATCATTTTGTGTTATTAATTTATTGTTATATAATAAGTAACCCAAACTCGTCACCCTAAATACAAAAATTTATATTCATGCAGTTGCTGAGGAACAGAAATCGGGAAAGAGTTTGAAGAACCAATTATGATTCGAGGTCTCTTCCGCAGTCAAGCTACTGGAGGGGTTGTAGTTTTTGGAGATGGTGGTGTGAGTGCAGTTGGAAGGCCTAACTCACAGGTTAGTGCGACTGTTGGGAGAAGCTTCATGTATTCCTTAGTGTGTCTTTCTTTAAAGATGATAACCCAAGAATGAATGATTGGGAAGAGAGAGAAGAGTGAGAGAAAAGAGAGGAGAGAGAAGGGAAAGGGAAGAAAGGAGAGAGGGGAGTAGATTTTATAACCATAATCTTGGAAGTGTCATACATCCTTCTGCCATATTCTATCTCAATCACAGAGAAACTGTGGTGCAATATGGGAGAGTACTACAAAAGCATACAGATATCGGTAAGATGGACTAATTGTGCACTACCAAGGAAAGTAGTTAACATAACCATTATTACCATGTTAGAAAAACTGTAAAAATTTCCTTCATGTTTGTGAGTCCATGCAATTCTTATTGCGGATTTCTGTCACTTTCACAAAGACCTTGATACCCCTTGCAAGGCCTTCCCGCATCCCCTCCTGCTCCTATTTCCCACAGCTATTCTTTTTATTGCACACTAGTTCCTGAGAAAACCATGCAGACCCCTCAGACCCATATTTACTTTGCTTACTATGTCTCCATTGTGATAAACTGCCCCGTCCTTTTTCTTCTTCAGGAATTGAAACTATCCTCACAAATTCAAAGTTCAGTATATATTACATCATCTCCATGAAAAGTTTCCTATTTTGATCACGAAGGTTTCACATTTGCTGAATCCATATTCCTTTATATAAATTGTATGGCAATTGTTTCATGCTGTTTTCATATTCTAGCATTTATATTCTTCTCCAGAACCCATACGGTGAGGAGTCAGGTCATGGGGCTCAGTCATTTTTGCACTATCTTAATGCCTAGCACAGAGTGTGGGCAATGTGACATTCACATCGGATATTTGGTTTAACTGAATTGAATCACTAATGCATATTGGTGTGGAAAGAGCAAAAGCCTAAGGGCAGTTGCATGACTTTAAGTGTGACTAAAATTTTACAACTGTGGTCAGTTACCTTTACTTTTGCCAACAGATGGACAGATAGGTGGCTCATTAGGTTAATTTTAAAGATGAGAAGTTGGCTACAGTTTTAATGGACATCAGCACATTTTATTATGAATAGCTTTTGCCATGTTATTTAGTTACATACACTTAGGCAGGGAGATATTCATTGAAAGTAATAAAGGGGAGATAACTGTATTACTTTTTATCTTGCTAGTCTTTACAAGATATTCTCTAAATATAGATATCAGTAGGATAATATGTTTATCAGAAAAATTTTCTCATGTTGAAGACTGTTCTATCAGAAAAAATAAATCTAAAGTAAACTCTAAGGAAAATTTCAGTTTCATACTTCATATTTTAAAAGATGGACATAAAAACAAAATAGGTATCATCTTTGGGGAGTTTTTGAGTCTTAATGAGGCCATAATGTGGTGGACATTACGATCAAGGGCAAGGTGACCTATCTTTTTCCCTCGTTTTTCACTATGATTTTGGTGCTTTGAGTGAGCATGTAATAATAGACTACCAAATGCCATTTTATAGTCATATTCAAAGGAAGAGTAGCATGTATTATTAAGCCACTTCTCTGTATAACATATTACTCTATGTTCACAGATTTAGTCTTCAGTATCAGGCAAAATTTAACAACAAAATTATTACACAAAAATGAGGGTTAGGTAAATGTAATGTAGACTACATTTCAGAAGTCTATGACCTTACTGAGACATAAGAGATAATGAACTTTATGTCTAAGCACACAGAATTTCTTTTCTCAACAGAATGTTTCTAAGTGAGTATGTGCGGTAATTTGTAGCAATGAACAAATCTAGGAAGTTTGTTTGTTACCCAATGCAAAGACTTTATAATTAGCCCATGGATATGTCATAAATATGTTCTATTCCTGTACTGCTTGGTCCAACTAGAATAGATGTTTCCAGTTATCCTTTATTGGCACTTACCCTCAGTGAATTATGGACATCTGTCCCTATCCTTCCTCTGTTAATGAGAACATCTGTTCTTACCTACACATTTTGCATTTATTGTCTCATTTAATTTTGCTCTCTTAATACAAACAAGAGCAAGTATTATAACTCCTGTACCTGAGAAAGCAAATCTAAATATCATATCAGATTATCAAATTTCAAATTAGTGTCTTGTGGACAAAGACTAATATGAGAAACACTAATGAAACGGGGAAAGAAAGCAGCTGTTCTCCTAATTATGTTTCATTTAAATTGGTTTTAGTATGTTGCCGTTTAAACTAAATCTTTTATTGAAAAGCTGAGAACAAAGAAGACCTACAAAAATAGACATATTTTTAACTACAGGATATTAAGTTTAGGTTGCCACATCAGCAATGTTAATGTTTGTCAAAAGACTAGACATAATAAAATAGTCAAAACTGATCACATCCCTCATCATAGCCCTGTATCTCCATTATGATCCTTTTAATGAATATCTCACTTCTAAAACTACATCTCAGAACCCATGTCTGGAGAATTCAATTATTTAAAGTATGTAATGAGTCAATATTTACAAAACTGGTTTTTCTAGCTCTTAACAATTCCTCTTGATTTGTTGGGCTAAGCATAGTGGTAAAGCCTCTTCCAGTGAGCTTCATTTCCTGGCATTTACATTCTTGTGTAACTCTTCAGTGTCTTCATTTCAGTTCTGTTTCAGTGGAGTCTCACGGCCTTTTTGTGATGAGTAGGACATAATTGGCTTGATGGGATGTGACTTTTATACTTAGGCTGCAAAAAGGGCTAGTAGGCTCTTCAACCACCTTTTCATGTACATTAGCTCCCATTTTTAACATGCTCATAAAGCAAGGAATTTGGGTCAGACTACCACAAAGACTCAGGTAGAAACAGATTTACGTTTCCAGGAAATGATTAATTGAGCTTAAAAATAAATTCTTTTTTTTTTTTTTTTTTTTTTTTTTTCACCAGATGTTGAATTTAGAGCCTTGCTTTTGCTGGGCAGGCACTGAACAGCTATGCTACATCCCTTAGAAATGAGTTAATTTTCTTGTTGAGTTCTACATTTTGTTTAGTGCTGCCACTAGCTTAATCATGGCCTATGAGAAACCCTGAAACCGAGGACTCATACATGATTCTAGCCCCTGATCCACAGGTAATGAATATGTAAAGTGTAGCTTTAAATTCTATGGTAATTTTTAAAACAAATATACATAAGTGATATATGTTTGTCTAATATATATATATATATATATATATATATATATATATAGGCCTGATAGAAGCAATAGGCCTGATAGAAGACATATGCGGTAATAGCTATGGTATAAGAAAAAATATAGGAATTATTGATTTTGGCTTTTCATAATAAGATGCTATTTGTGGAAAATATGAAAATCCATTTATGTCTTCAAAAATCTCATTGTACTTTAATGAGCCAATCAAAATTTTCTGTACTGTGAATTTCCACATTGAATTCCAGCTCTTTCTCTGTCTTTATAAACATTAATGGAACTAAATGAAGTTCTCTTCAGGTATAAATATTATCCTGCTATATTCTATGAAGACCATTGAGAGAAGTAAACTCTAAGAACAAAGATAATTTAACATAATTGAATCACCTAGCCAGAAGTTGAGTGTGTCTCTTGAAAAATAAATTTTCTGGGATAATTAAGGGGACACATAGTGAATAGGAGAATATTAGGAGATATATCCCTTTTAAGTGTTGCAGACATAATTCTAAATTCTGGCTTCGGACAAACTATCCATTTCCCAGTCATGAATGAAAATAATTGCTGGTCATCTCAATCTTTCATGACCAGGGGCTTTTTGTTGGTTAACCTGGTTGAAATCCAAAACTTTCTGATTAAGATTGAAGAGTTCATTTGAGCATCATTGGCTACATAATTAAGGGAAAATAAAATGTGACTTAGTAATGTGAAAGGTACTTCAACCAACAAAGGGACAGCATCTTATTGAACTATGTATTAGGGTTTCTTGAGGAAACAAGTTAGAATAAGTGAGGGCATTTTCACCAAAAAAAAGGAAGGAAGGAAAAAAGAAAATATTTCAAGGTAACTTTACCCCAATAAATATATTTTCCAATTAGCTTTTTTAAGTAATTTTGACATAAGCATGTCAATAAGATACATTAATCTTTATTCATTATATAAAAATAATAGTCAAATTTCTGTCTATAAAATATTCCTCTTTACTATGCACAAATAGCCTAAAATTCAAAGTAAAAAAAAAGAAAAGAAATGGGTGGTATGTAGGAAACCTAAGATTAAAATTAGAAATGAGAAACAGATCTTACTATCTTAATATTTACCTAAATTTTAACTCAAAGGAAATTCAAATATGGAGGGGAAAAAAACTATACTTTTCCTTTATGCCCATTGACCTATTATCATGAACTCCTTAAGGGATTTTCTACATAAGACTCAACAAAAGGCCATACAATAATCTAACACTTAGTATACATTGTATTTTTTATGATTAAAATCTTTAGGCAAGTGCAAACTGTACTTGAAATTTCAAATCTAAATATATTTTATTGTCTTTTTTATAAATAAATGCTTTGTTATCAAGTATTAAATATTTTAAATTAAGCATAAATCAGTAAAAAATTTAATACAAAAATCATATGAAAATGCTATCAGTGGCATATCATGGTTTGAGACTACATTTTTGCAAGGGTCAGTGACTCTTAAACACCCAGCCAAGCAAATAAAAGTGAAACACTGGTACAGCACTGTCATATTTTATATCTGTGGCCCCCAGGCTTCATGCATTTTGTTCTGCATTTGTTATTGGTTCACTGTCTTGCATTTGGATTGATGGTATCATTAAACCCACCTACTGGTGGAGAGCCAAAATACTATGTGGAAGGTGTGTCTCTCTCTCTTGCTGGTTTCTGCCTTGTTTGTACCCGCAATGAAATGCGGCCGTGCCATGCCACCCTGCCTTGCATCCAACTGAGTATGGACTGAAACCTCCAAAAGCTGTAAGAAATAAATCCTTCCTTTCCCAGATTAGGACATCAGGTATTTTTTCTCAGCAATGAGTAAAAAGTAACTAGACAAGCACCTCCACTAGGTATTTGCCTACCAAAAAATAACACCATGGACCATAGTTAGTTGTTTGGAAATATATAAACAGTTTTTCTCAGCTGGGTCATTCCACATTGTCAAAGTGTATCTGACTATAATCATGTTGAGCTAGGATATTAGGACTGGGGCAAACCAGTTAAATAACTGGGTGAAATGTGATAGAGTCATGGAGCCCAGAGGACATGCACAGACCACAGGATCAAAGATGATTCTTCAATTCCTAAGTACTGTGTTTACATTGAACCAATGAGAAAGATACTATTTTCAGTTGTTTATTTATAACTTATGTGAAGCCAAGTGAATCTTTCAACAGAGTAATTTAAGTCTGGCACCAGACCAAGGAAGCTTTTGACAAGACAAAACTCCCAGAGATTTATTTGCTTGAAGAAAAGCTAATTTAGGAATTATGGTTAAAAAAGTTTTTTTTTCTCCTTTTTCCCTGGGTTCACTGTGCCATCCGTTCACTGGTTTACTCTTTCTGTAAAACACATTTCAATTCCCCTTTATTAAATATACATCCCCACTACCTTTTTGTGTATCTTGTCAAATTCTTTGTTCAGGACACCAAGATCCTGGAAAGAATTCCCTGGGACTGACCATCTAATAGTATTTCTTGGCAATCCCAGCCAGGAGGTAAAACCCCCTTGGAAGGGATTTTTTCTCTCTCACTTCTTTTCTGCTCTTTTTTTTTTTTTGTGAAAAGACAATGTTACTTGAAGTTTAGTGTATATGTCTCTTTTGCTTTCTCATTTTTACCCCTCCCCCCTTTATTTGGCTTTCTCAGTCTTTTGGAGAGATAGCCATCAGTAACTTGATTTACTTGAGTAGTCACTTTAGTCTGCCACTTTTTCTGCTTGCCATGATCAAAGTCTCATTTGGGTCCTTCCTCTAGATAGTCCTTTATATCTAACTGCTTTTAGTGAGTCACTTGATTTAGGGACCTGCTTCCTAAACTCTCAGAAAGCCATCCATTTCAATTCATCTATCTGCCACATTTTCCTATTTTTATTGTGAACACCAGGAAATCTTACCCTTATAGATAACAGCTCTGGTCTCCACTTTTGGAGGACATAGGTATCTCCTTTCTTATAAATCTAGGTAGAGGTCTTCTGTACTTCAACAAAAGTTCAGGTAATTTAGGCTCATGTGTCTGACAGCATAAGAGGTACAAAGGGAAAAAGTCAATGAAGGTCTACCTGACTAGCTGTGAGTTTGTAGAATAGCTGGAGTGTTTTTGTTAATAAATAATGGACCAAATCTTTGAATTTGGAACTTTCCAAGGATTTTTTTAATACTGAAGACTAAGCTGCTGTCTCTACTTCCTTAAAATATAATTACCAAAGACTTTTATTGTCAGAATAAGTGAGAAGGACTCCGATTTTCAAGTACAGTAATTATGAGGTATCAGTAGAGGGTAGACCCTGATCTTCAAAGAGTCATAGAGGGTCATAGGCTAAGGATGGTGGAGGGAGACAGTGATTCTCATTTTGCCAGAGTCTGGCAGTGAGTGATTTTCTAGGAGGATACCGCAGGGCACAGTGGCTGTTAATCGTTTTGGGGAGGATGTGCTGAAAGGATTTCAGACCTAGTCTCTCTTTTTCTTATAACCCATGAAGCACCTTGGGAAACACCCTGTCTCCCCACCAACATAATCATTAGGTCATAGTATCAGCTAGGAAATGGTTAGTAGTGGGTAAAAAATAGCAGTTTCAATTATGATACTATTCTTCAATTAAATCTTTTCTGAAAAAGGAAAGACGTTTATCTGAAATCCCTTACCTTCAAGCTTTTATGGCTTTTTATTAGAAACTATCCATCTGCAAATCCCATGGAACATGGTACTTACAGAAGTCATGCAAAAGGTGATTGATATAATTGATTATTCCTACCTGAGGCTCTCACTGTCAGTAGGATATAGTCTCTCTTGCCTCTTTAATGAAAGGAACCACCTTAGGGGTTCTCCTCTAGATCCGTAATTAGGATTGAAGGGAGTCTGAGTTAGAGTTCTTTACTTCTCTGATGTGTCAATTCAAGGGTCAAATGATCAACCATGAGTTTTTAATTGTCCCACACCAAAAGATATTTGCTCGTACAGTTGGTGGTAGTTCTCCTATTCCAGCAAAGACTTTATCAATAAAGTATCATCTCCATTCTGCATGGAGACATCAGTTCTCTGGAAAGGTAGCAGAAACCAATCTCTCTAAAGCAAACTCTGGAAAAACTTTTCCAAGAAACTTTTAAATCCATCTTGACTCCAATTATTGTCAATACCCCAAACAAGGCTAAATATGAATGCATTTGAGATGTTATGTTGGAGGCTTTTTGATGTGGTAGTGGATTGTGAGATTTCAAAATTCTTATATCATCTTATTTATCGGGAGTGCATACAACCTCAGATACCCAGTTTTTCTATGAAGGTAAAGATCTGCCAGCTCCTGGTCCAAGGGAATCACATAGTGTCCACCTTGGAGACAAGTTTAAAATTTAGGAATAAGAATCTCCTACAAACCAATTAAAACCAAAATGAAAGAGCACATTTTTTAATGTCAGGGATTTGAACTCACAACCTCACACTTGCCAGGTAGGTGTTTATACCACTGAGCTAAATCCCCAGCCATAGGGCACCTTTTCAGTGATCTTCACTACGTCAACTACTATAAAGGTGGCAGGAATAGAGGGCTGAATTCCTACTTCTAAATCAAAAGCCAGCCTTATCTAAACTATCTGAGATGAAGGATTACCCAAAAGAAGAAAGCTACTGCTCTGAGTCTCTGGAAGATTTGAGATCTCTCTTCAAAAAAATAAGATTCCAATACTGCTCTCAGCACAGAAGTAGAGTCACTGATACACTCTGATCCAACACACCTTAAGTGAGCAGGTGCCTTGTTATTCTTATTGTTAGTTAGTAATTTAGTTTGTATAATTGTACTAGGGCTAGAGCTCCCAGGCTCTTGGTAATTTACCTCATATCCCTTTTTGCCATGCTTTCTTCTCCTTTTGGAAATAAAATTGCTTAGAAAACTTCTTCCACTTAATTACATGGAAAAATAATTTTTCTAATTATTGTATCTGCCATAATCTACCTTTTCAGACTGACCAGGAAATACTCTGACCTACTTTTTTTCCTATTTGGTATCAGCCTCGTTAAACTAGTGGTAATTTTTTTTCTATTTAAGACTTCAAAATATCCACCTTCAAATGATGATTCAGACTGCAGGCCATGACTCTCCTGACAAATTCACTGAGTTTCTCCCACTGGACAGACAACTCAACAATTCCTGACATATAGGCAATAGTAACACTTCTCCCTCATTCTTTTGTCAGGTTCTTTCTAGCCTAGCTCATGAGCTCCAACATCCTGAGATAGCAAATAATCCTTAATAGGTAGGAGCTACATCCCTTTTCAAGAGGTAAAAGCCATGAGACCTCCAATCTTCAGCATCTCATAAAATTTTATGGAATGAGAAACAGAAAAATGAAGTAGGAAATTAGAGCTGAGATAAACCAGTCAAACAACTGAGTGAAACATGACAAAAATCACATAAACCCAGGTCCATCTGAAGAATACAGAATCCAGCTCTTTGGTTCCTGTGCACTGCACACAGAATCAGTCTGAAAGCACTGTTTTCAAGTCTTCATCTGCATCTGGAAGGAAGCCAAACAAGTCTTTTGATGGGACATTTTAAACTTGGCACAAGACCAAATGACTTTTTGATAGGACTACTGCCCCAATGCGTTACTGAAGCCAATCCAGGAATTTCAGAGGCAAGATCTTCTCCATCCTCAGAGTCGCGGTGAGACTGTTTACTGTCCTGCTCTCATTCTGCAGAGTAAACTTGTTTTCTGCCTTCAAAATATGTATATTTCTGCTACCATTTCTTTATACCTTGGCCAAGCTTTGCTCATAACATTTGCTTCAGGATTGTATATTTCTTTATGATTGCTTTTCTTTCACATTGGCTGTCTAATTTTACATAATTTGAAACTAAGTATAAATTTTGAAATTTCATGTGATCTTATCCTCAATATAGTTCATCTTATCACCCCAGTTGAAGACTTTTTGTTTCCTGTGCTTCTGAACATAATGACATTTTGAACAAATTTATTTAGTTGTGTGAGAAGAAACTCAAACTAATTTGGAGAGGTGACTATAGCATTGGGGAAGGATAATTTCTTGTTTGAATCTAACCTTCTTAGTAAGAATTAGTTAAATATGAATTGAGTGATCATATGTCCAGTTTGCTTATTTGCATATATTATTCCAGTATAACTATTAACAGTGTTCCATGTCATGCCCAAATGTGCTTGATTTGGAGGACAAATTGCAGTCATTATACAATAAATAGATCTGTGAGTAAAGTAAGAATAATAGGTGTCTACTGAGATGACATCAACAAGAAATGTATGCTGTCACCAGATACCTAGACCTTTGTGTATGAATCAGCAAGTAAACTGTGGTTTTAACAATAAACTATTAAATCAGTATGTAAAGCATTATAGAATTAAGCAGTAAAATTTGTAGAGGGTAAGAAGGTAATATTAGTAACGTTTGTATATCTGATTTAATGTGTAAACCTGGAGAAGACATCTTGATATTAGAACTAAAATAAGTAGAAAATAAATGAATAAAACCTCATCAGATCAAGGTAACAATATAATATTCAAGCTCCAAAATAAATACATAGAAAGATGATACACAGACAGGTAGATAGATAGATACAGATAAATACAGATACAGATACAGATATTGCATAAAGCTGGAAAATGGCAAGGTGCTTCCACCTGCTGAAAAATTAGAAGAAACTAGAACATATGTGGAGATTATGAGACGTGAAGATGCCCAAACCACGTATAAGGCATTCACTACAGGTTCAGATAGAGCAACCTAAGAAAAAAGTCAATTAAAAAGGAAAAAAACATGGGAGCATTTCCATTTTTAACAAGTAACTACAAGGTTAACGGAGTGCTTCTCAGTTAGTTCTCTAATCTGGCCAGCTAGGGTTTCTTCCTAATTTAGTATCCAAGCCGAAGAAAAAATGTTGAGGATGGCATCCAACTTAGTAGATGATACAAAAAGAGATTTTGGGTATAAAAGTTTCAAACAAATTCAGAAAAAAATATTGGAGTCATGGAATTTTAAAAGCAAGTATCTACTGTGTTTGAGGAAACAACGAGAGTGGGAATTCTATTAGAAAAAAATATTCTAACTTACATCTTGTGTAGCTTCAGGAAAATTAATTATAGTTATAAATACTGTACATAACATGAATACTTTTAATATTAGATTAGTGCAAAGAAGACAAGTATGTAAAATAAGGACATGCCCAAAAGACAACATTTAGAGTACATTTCAGCACTATATATGAAAGATAATAACACACTAAAACAAGCTTACTATATATATCTGATAATTCAGAAAATATCCAGGAATAAAAAAAAGTGAGTCAAAGGCTATAGTAGAAGAAACTAAGCCTTGTGTGTACATAATAATATATTAAGAAAACAGAAGTAAATGTGTGCTAACTAAAGTGAAATAAAGAAATTTTCAAAAAAAAAAGATGAGAAAGTAATAAAAATGAAGGATGGTAAGAAAATAGCTCACAGATAAAAAGTTCTTAAAAAATAATTACAGTTCAAAAAATAGAACTAAACTAGAATGTAAGAAATTACTCAAATAAAAATCTGAAACTACATATAGAATGACCACATCATACTAGTACAGCTATCAAACACAAAAAAATCATTGCAAAGTATAATACAAGATACTAGCATTTCAAATATTTCCTTTTAGATTTCAAGCAATTTTACTGTAGTGAAAGAAAACTAAATTATCATTAGCTTTTCAATAGCAATGGCTTACTCAAAGTAGTATTATTTTAAAAGCCATAACAAATATTATATATATATATTATATATATATGTATATGGTTTAATTTCTTTTATAATTTTTTTTTACTAAACCACAAAAAGTACCTGAAAACAAACACAAGATATTTCTCCTGTCTACTAACCTTTCATTTATGTATGCAAATAAGGCAGGATATTTATTTTAGGCTACTACAGAAAGAAGTTATAGAATAATATATTTATAAATAGATGGCTTTTACTTTTCCATACAATATACCATTTATACTTTTTATAATTCTCACAACGGGTCATGTATTTGCTTATAATGATTTGTACATATGCGCATATATGTGTATGCTTGTATTATTTGATATTTATATTCAGCCTGACTTTTCAACCCATTTCAACATTATAGTCAGGAATAAATCAAATGCTTACATCTTCAAATTCTAAGAAAGCTGATTTTTACACATGCCCCAGAGCTCTCTCTGTACCTAATTCAAATTCTGCCTCACAGTTTGGTAGGACTAGAAAACAGTCTGCTTAAGCCAGAAACTGTTTGCAACTTAAAACTTCAAATTTAACAAATCTAGAGAGTTTAATAAGAAAAACAATCAGTGACTTGGAAAAGTGTGAAGTCTTAAACCACAGAGTCAAACCAAGTTGAAAAAAGCTATTGGCAATATGATGTCTAATAAATAATGGAAATGCTAACTGATCCAAAGTAGTATTCTGATTCTGGACACTATACAGTGACTGATATATCTTTATCTTTATAATATTTACTATTATTCCTCATTATGAAGAACATTTGATTATTACATATGAAACTATATTTAATGTTATTATGGTAATTACATTTAGTCCATTATATATTTTTGCATATACTTATAAATTATAAAACTTTGATTGTAGTTTTATACAAACATAAAAATAAAAATTATTATAATCTGACCACTCAATGTTTTTTCTCTAGTCTAATCATGAATAATTATTACATACAAATTAGTATGAAATGCTCAGTTAAGTTAATATTAAAATTTCTAATAAGTATATAACCTCATGCATTTTAATGCTCTTGAAAAAACATATTTAACACTAATCATAATACTCCAGAAGAGCCAGGGATATGGCTCAGCAGCACAAGAGCCTGCTGGTAAGCATGAGGTTATAGATTTGATTCCCAGTACAAAAAAAAAAAATTCAGATGTTTCATCATTGCTTTCTTGATAGATATTTTCTTTTTTTATTACTTTATTTATTAATATTAAGAAGAAAAGGTAAAACAAATTTTCACAACAAAATAATGAAAAAGTAACAATTGTTAATAAATTACACAACATTATCTTTAGTCACTCAAATACAAAATATGGGCATAAAAATTACTTCAATCAATATTAGCACAACCTTTCCTATTCAGTGAACTAAGTGACACTAATGGTATAACGAACTTGCACTTTTTTTCTTTTCCCTTCTATCCTTTCTCTTTTCTCCTATCTTAGTTTCTTCGTTTTATTAAACAGTTTCCTTCCATTTCACAGTGACTATTGTATATTTTGAACCTTGTGGTTGCACATATGTCACTGTGGTGTGATGTTTTTCAATCATTCTGGGGAGATACACAGAAGGGGAATACCTGGGTTGAATGGGACCTCTAATCCTAATTTTTTGAGGAATCTCCACACTGATTTCCACAGTGTTTATACTATCTACTCTCTAACCAACAGTTGTAAAGGGTTTCTTTTTCCCTACAGAACCAGGAGCATTTTTTATTGGTTGATATATTTTTTTAAAAAATTAAATGTTTTTTAATGAATAAGGGAGAGGATGAGATAAAAGGGAGCATAACAACATAACAATACAGGTTAAAGCATGACACTTTCAGTAACCTAGTGCTTCACCACCAAATAACCCGACTTAATAGTAGTTACCATAGTGTCTTTTTCTTTGAAATATTTAAATATAACTTCATATGCTATAGCATCAAACATATCAAGACTGTGTAACACTATTCAAGTGGATGAAAGCATTGTAGAGTATTTAGAACCAGCTAACAGAAAAAAAATGATCAATGGTAGGTATTTTCAACCAATTATTTTACTGGAATAAATGCTACAACAAATGACTTTGTTTATGTTTCCTTTTATAAAATTCTGATTATTCTTTAAACTGATCTAAAATACTGCTACATATTAAAAATATATCACCTATTAGAATACTTAATTACATTGATTTTTGAATTGTCTTTGTGATATTTAAGGAAAATGAAATTCATAGCTTGAAATGTGTTTTTAAATTAAAGGTTTGAAAATTATACTTTAATTTAAAACTATGAAATTATATGTGGATATGCTTATTACTGAAAAGCAAAAGTCATCTATTATGGCTACCATACCCCATAATCTGTAACTTTAATTACATCAAGTATTTCTGATTGCAATTCTTCTAATCATTATAAAAATTATACTATTTTATCCTACTGAAGAATATATATTCAATGTTTTTGGTTAAGGCAGACATCAGATTTTATGCTACAAAGTGACGATTCAGTTCTCACTTTATTCTAGTATCTTTTTCACATCATTTCTCCTCTTTTTTTTTTTTTTTAACTTTTGTGACAGGGGCTTAATAAGTCACTACGTTAGCTAGGCTGCTCAAACTTGCAATCATGTGTCAGGCTTCCACACTGATCAGGGAATCCTTTTGTATCACTAGATTATTGTTTTTTTCTGCTTTGAATGAATGTAAACCTAAATAATGCATTAGATCTCTGTTTTTCATCCCACCTCTTTCTGCTGATACTTGAACATGTCTTCACATAAAATAAAGGGACGTACCTCTTAACTTCTTTTTATATTTTCATTTCCTTTCTTCTGTGACTCTAGTACTATTTGTAGATTCTCAAGGATAAAAACACTTAAACTTCATGCAATGTAATAACACCTTCTAATGTGTGCATTTCCTTAAATTGCTGCTAAAAATTAAAATTCATAGCATTTATGTTATTATAATTAATACATGGAAACAAGAAAAAATGTAACAAGTATGCAATGGTATTTAATATCTGGCAAAATGATGTTCCCTACAGGAAAGATAAATGAAAATATTTGCTAGGCCATTCAGTGTTCAACAAAAATGAATAATTAAAAACAAAACACTGATAATTGAAGAGTTTTAAAATAGTGAGTAAAAAATTTCCTAGAAGGTCTCATAGTGAGAACAATTAAAGAAAAGAAAAAAAAGGAAGTGGGATAGATAAGAAACAAATAACATTATGTAATACAGTTCAGGGTATAGATGAAAACATATTTAATGAAAGAATTTAAAGGTAATGATATCAGTGAACACTCCTGAAGATGAAAAAGTATTTAAGAATGCAAGAATAACAACCAAGGATGGACCAATAGATTGGTTAGGAGTGAAGAATCAGCTGCAACAGAACTGAAGTAAATATAATATCAAGATATAGAAACTAAATATCCATGTAAATTTAGATTCAAATTAGATGCTATGAATTTTCACAGTGTAATAATATTACAATAAAGGTTACTTGGGGAGAAGTTCAGATGTAGGCATATTCTTTTCATTAGACCTTCCCTTTAAATGAAAAGATCAGCGACCCTGGTTATGAGAACTGCTGGCAAGCTGACTAGTCCATCCACTAATTGAACACTTCTACCGTGTAGAAAGAGTGTCAAAGATGGCTGTTAGTCTGTGTCAGTTCTACAGGGATCCCTGTGGTGAGCCTCCAATCTCCTGGGGGTGTTAAGGCAGTGGCACAAGAGAGAGAGAGAGAGAGAGAGAGAGAGAGAGAGAGAGAGAGAGAGAGAGAGAGAGAGAGAGAGAGAGTGGAGGAGATCTTGGAAGACCAGTGGCTCCCTGGAAACCTGAGGCCACAAGGCAGCCAGAACCTCATGATTTACTGATTGTGGAGGGGATTAGCAGCTGATTCAGAGGTGATGGTGAGCTCAAGGTAATGAGAATCCTTCTCTAAAGCATCTTTAGTTTTAGTAGTCTTATTCTTAGTCTTAGTCTTGTCTTAGTCTTAGTCTTAGTCTTAGTCTTAGTCTTAGTCTTAGTCTTAGTCTTAGTCTTCGTCTTCGTCTTAGTAAGTGGAAGAGGATGGCACAGCTCTAATGGGGTAATGTGAAATCTCAAAAGGGTGGTCCCAAAGATCCTGAACCCCTGTTCATTCCTTAGGGAAATGTATAAAACTAGCCATTATGAATTTGTGGTCCCCAACAAATTAAGACCCTCTCCACAAAGAAATGTTTAGAGGAACAACCACAGTTTCTTTTAGCCTCGTTGCTGAATGAAATCTCTGGATTTCTTCTATTGTTACTTATTTTTTAGCTTTATATAAATATTTAATAATTAATCATCAAATATTTAATAATTTAATACTTAATATTAATTAATTAAATAAATATTTAATCTATCTGACATATTTTCAGCATTTAGATCAAATACAGCTTGATCTATTTTGTTATTAAAAATAAATTGGCCAGGCATGATGGTGCATCAAGTACTAATCCCAGCACTCAAGAGTTAAAACAGGAGAATCACCATGAGTTCAAAGCCAGCTTTAGTGTTTGTGCTACATAGTGAGACTCTGTCTCAAAAAAGAAAAGAAAAACCACTTTGATCTATTTGTATTTGACCATCCATCATTTAAGGTAAAGTTCGTATTTTGCTCTTTGGAAGCATTCACCATCCTTTTTTACGCTTGATATAATGTAGTTTCATCAACTTTTGATTAGCTGTGACATTTCATCCTCATCATTGAGGGACACATTCATTCTGAAGACTCATGAACTTAAGTATTAATAATTTTCATGTCTTTTCATTTATTTTTGTCTTCCATTTTCTATTTTTTAATAAATTATTTATCAGTATGGTATTGTAGCCTCTGGATTATTTTTTCACTCATATTTTTACATTTCAATTATCTACCATTGGTCCAAATTATTTCTAGAATTTTTTTGAGAAAGGGTTGTGCTTTGTTTACTTTGTACAATGTCCAGTGAAATATATTTTATGTTTTAAAAATTTGATCATTCTTATTTGAGTTTGTTAAGTTTCTTAATAATAATCCTTGCTGTGTGGACTGAATATTTGTTTAGATGTTTATCATCGAGTTTCGTTTGGAGTTTGTTTCCAATAATTTTTTCCTTAATTTCCGAGTGAACATACATACTTAGCAACTTTGTTCGATATAGAGATTTTTATTGAGTGAATTTCACAAATGATGAGAGACACCATATATCAGAATTAAACTCTGTTTGATTTCTGAGACTTTCAAGTTTTTCAAAGTTTCAGCAGTCAAGTAGGTATATAAACTTTTTCATATCATTGACATATAGTTGCTAAACTGATTTCCATATTCACAGCCCCAAATTTTATTCCTTTTGTTTTACTCAAATTTATTTTTGAGAAATCATTTAAACTCTTAACTGGTACACAATATTATAAAATTTTTACATAATAATTGGTGATCATTTGATGATTTATGTATACGTTGTGTAACTTTTTAGCTGTGTATTTAAATCAGATTAAAAATCACTGTTGTCTCCTTATAGTAGTCATTTGTTGCTTCCTTATAAAGTTCATTCTTCTGGCTTTTGGAGCTACACAGTACACAATTAGTACTTACAGTTACCCTACCAGGCAATGAACCTCTTTCCCACTGAAAAATCTTCTACACCTCTTTCTTGTATGCTCTGTGAACCTCTGATAATTACCATCCTCCTCTCAATTCTTATGGTAGTCTTTTAGAGTCATATGTATATGTATATGAGACAGATCATATTGCATTGGTCTTTGTTTCTCAGAATTTTTCTGTCCTCGATCTCCCAAATGAGAGGAATTCATTAATTTCTGTGACCTAGAAGTATTCCACTGTGTTTACAAACATGTATCACACTTTCTTTAAATATTTATTAGTTGATGGCACCTTGTTTTTTTTTTCCCATTTCTTTACTTTTGTTAATCATGCTGCAATAAACATGGGAATCAGATGATTCTTTAAAATGTTGATTTCATATCTTTTGGACAAATATTGAACAATAGTATTGCTGGATCTTATGACAGTTCTGTTTTTATTTTTATTTTTTATTTCTTTCAGAATCCTCCTGGTTTTCCACAGCGAGCGCGCTAATTAACATTTCAACCACCTGGAGCACAGCTTAATTTTTTTTTTTCAGACAACCCTCATCACTACTTGATATATTTTATCTTTTTTTAGTAGTTCAAAAATTTAAGAGGGCTGATAGTTCAAACCACCTTTGGTTTACAATTCACTGGTGATTAGTGCTGCTGAGCAGTTTTTCTTATGACTGTTGGCCATTCACATATCTGTGTGTAAGATACAAGCAGGAATCATTATGCAATTGTGGCAAAAATCTAGTGTCTTTCCTCTCAAAGGAGAGCAACACCCAACAGAAATACTCAAAGTTATTTCTCTGGCCTATTTTATGAGCTACCATCTTTCTGCTTCTGAACACTTTTATTAAAATATTCATTTAGTGATATTTCATTCTCTTCTTAATTTCAGATTTAATACTAGTTTTATAAATTTATTTTGTTTTCAAGGAAAAGCAGGAATAGGCATTTTATTCAGTCTTCCATTTCTGCTCGAAACTCCAAAATACTTTTTGAATGAGGGACTCAACGTTTCCTAGTACAAACCGGGAAGCAAATAATTTCTGCTGATTAATTTATAAACGCTGCATGATGGTAGCTAAAGTATGTGATGGAGAATATACAGGTGAGATATGTAGGGTTTTGAAGAAGTTTTTCAGAAGTGTGTGGAGGGTCAGGAATATATGCTAGGAACACAGAACTTGTTTGGCAAGTACAAGGTTGTGAATTCAATTCCTGGAACAAAATACAAAAACAAAAACAAAGAACAAACAAAAAACAAAAAGATCTGTACAACTTAATAGTTTCCTGTTTCATCTCTGAAGTTCAAATTTCATGCTTTGATAGAAGTATTGATCTGACACTAGTAACCTAATTTTAACTTATTTTATATAGTTGAAAATGTAACATAAAAAAAGCTAACTATATGCTTGTTATGTAAAACCTGAACACTTGTGAATTCATTGTATTAATAGAATTGTATTAATGGAAGCTGCATGCAGTGGAAGATAGGAAATGAATACCTGTGCCTACAGGCTCGTAATTAAATGATGGCAAAAGGAAGGGTCTAAATCTATTGTAATGTTTGTTTAGTACCAGAAATAAGTGATGGAAGTAAAACATTGTGTTCCATCAACTTGACATTGAAGGAATGGAAGAAGGCATTGAGCTTGAATAAGTGTAGTAGGGAGGAATGATGTGAGTTAGGAAATGTGGTTATAAGAAAACTTATATACCCAATTAGTATGCTGAAAGGTATAAAACAGAAAGGTCTGAGATAAAAATTAATGACTTAAAAAATTCTGAAAACAGGAAAGTCATTAAGCACTGTGCTCAAAACAAAATAAACACACTCTACAAGCTTTCTTATCTTGGTGTGGGGAAATAATTGATGTGCTAGAAATAGAAAAGCATAAGAAACCGTATTTTTAACAAATGGAAATAAAATATTAGATTATCTTAGAACTTTACATAAAGAAAATGTTTCCCTCAGAAATATGTACTAATATGGAACTAAATCAATATAATTTTTATTATAGAGTACTTAAACTATGAACACTTCTATGCTGTGATGTTGATATTGATTATATCATTGGTTACTAATTTATACTTTCATTCAATGCAAACAATAGAATATTTTTGCAAATTTGCTCCTAAAGTTCTGTATAACACAACATCATTAAGCATAATTGTGCACTTAAAAATGTTTTAAGAAATCAAAGGAATAGTATACAATAATATATATTCAATATTGATGTCAGTGAAGGGAAAGTATTTTTTCTGAGATGATATAATTAATGAAGTCAATTTATTTATAGTTTTTAAAAGACGAAACAAACTTCTAAGCTAAAATGCATAGCACTGATTCTCATTAAGTGAAGCATACCAGACTACATAGTGATGTGGATATACACCTCATTTTCCTAGTAAGATTATTTACTAGCTATGTCATTTTGCATGAGTTGCCTCATTTTCCTTACTTTAGTTTAAGTATATAATGGAATAATATGAACACTTACTTCATCGAATACTTGTGCTATATACACATTCATATACTTAGAAGACTGTTTAGTTATATAAGTGGTATTATTAATATCGCTCAATAAATATGTAGATTTAAAACTTTATTCAGGGCCAACTAAATCTGGAATGTAAGACAATTCTCAGTGTAACCTTCTCTACTTCATATTATATTTATTTTTCGCAGACTTTCTAGAAAACATGTATACTACATTGTCTATGTTGAAGTGACTTTCTCAAAGAGCAAGCACATCATACTAACTTACCTACTTCATTAGAAAAAGAACATTTACTTTAATGGGATAGTTTCAACAGAGTCAAGATGATTTTTCTACCAGACAAGTTTCAATAAAAAAATAAAAAGAAAAAGAAAAAAGTACAATGGTTAAAGGAACTGTGTCCTTTCTCAGCAAAGGTCCATGATAAATGTTGACCTTTGCACATCATAATTAAGTCAACTTCTTTCACACAGTGTGAAATTAAACCGGGAAGAGATAGTTACCCATAGGAAAGTCAAACTTCTGCAGAATGAAACACAAATTGCATGGAAAGCACAGACATAGATAAAGTAATGAAGCAGATTGAGAATTATGTAAGATAATGTGAGGAGGGAGTGTCAGAACTAGATGACAGGTTTGATGTGAATGACTGCATACTCAGAGATACTCTAAAAACAGCAAGCGATTATGGAAAACACATCTGGCAGCTGTTAAATGACACAAACAAGTAAACAAAGATTAATTGGGATAAGTAAATTTCAGATGACCCAAAAAACATAAAATTCTCTTCACAGAAATCATTGAAAAATCTTTCCAAGTATGGGGGAAGAGTTTAATATACAGGTTACTGAACCACAAAAAACAAATAAGAAAACAGTCACAGTAAGAAAAGAGCTTCTGCATGACACATCATAGTCAAAATCTCAGGTATGTGACATAAGAAAAATATTTTAAATGCTGTTAGAAAACAGTAAAAACTCACTGATAGAAGCAAATCCATTAGAATTCCAATAGATTTCACAGCACAAAGATTAAAAGCCAAGAGAACTTGAAGTGCTTCAAGCCCTAAAAGGAAACAACGTCTAATCCATACTAGTATATCTTGCAAAACTGCTTTGCTAAATTGATGGAGAAAGAACAACTTTCCATGACAAAGATGATCTTCAGAAATCCATGACCACAATACTGGAACTATAAAGTCACACTCAAGGATATCCTACAATCAAGCTTATGATACAAAAATCGAGTGTTGAAACAAACACATATATTAGTATCATTATATTAGGATTAAGACAAGGGCTCAGGTACTCAGAGCCAGCGTTTTTAGAACCAGGTGTCTTCAAATACACGTGTGCAAGTACTGTAAATTTACCTTGACCAGGAAGAAAAAGCCATGCTGTGTTGTTTTCAAATGATGCTCAACAAATTTTGCATGGGATTATTGATGATTGTAACTCATGTGTTGATTATTTTTCAAAGAATTAATTTGGTCTTTGTGAGTCAGTTTATGTTTCAACCAATCAACTCTCTAACTATAGACAATATGTTAATCAATGAGTATTGCTATAATGCACTAAATTTACTTAGTATTGCTTAGTTCTACATTGTAAATCTACTTTTTTAGACACATGAAATTTAAATTTAATTTTAGTACACAATGAACTATATTATTTTGACATTTTTCCAGTGATTCAAATACAAGATTCATTCTGAATTTGTTTGCTACAGTAATAAAACCTTGGATTGCAAATTAATTTATTATGTAAGTGTTGCAAGATGAGCAAATATTTCTAATAAATTTTAACTTGGTAAGTGAACTATGCCTTATAATATATGTAGTATGTAATTCTGAATGTCATATGATCACAAATGATCCAAGGGTTCTCTCTGTCTCTATCTCTGTATCGGTCTCTCTCTGTCTCTGTTTCTCTCTCTCTCTCTCTCTCTCTCTCTCTCTCTCTCTCTCTCTCTGGAATTGTAACTGTCTCTCAACAGCAAGTGATTATGGAGAGATCTCCTCTGTAGAAGAGTAGAAGAAAAGGGATTCATCTGAATCCCTCACTTCAAATGAAATTGGGAAGATGTAAAATGTGAGACACAGCAAAATTTTGCAGAAAAGCAACACCTGAACAAGGCTATTGCAGTGAAAGGAATGAATTTGTTTAATGATGATGCACTGTAACATTTCCACAAAATCCTATAAAGGAAGCAAGGAGGCAAAGCAAGTGCCATTGTATAGGACTCTTGATAAAGTTTCATGAAAAGAAAAAGATTCCATTTTGCCTGCAGGCAGCAGTTCTCTGTTAGTGACAGTATATGTCCTACACAGTAACACTTCTCTCATCTCTTTCACACCAGTCACAAAGGATTTCAAAGGGAAGTTCAAGTGAATTTCTCTATTTTTTTATTATATTCTGTATTTCCCTTATTATTTTGTGTTCTATTACAGGATTGCAATCATTTTATATGAATATTTTTGGATTGTAGTATGATCATCTGAGTTTCCATTTTTATGGGAAAATTTACTTTGAGATACAATGGCATTAGATTGCAAGCATGTTTCTGGAATAAATTATGCTTGAAAACCAAGGTTTTACCATAAGTTGGCTACATTAGGCCAAAGAGTAGCAGTTTCCTAAACTTTAGTGTAAATGATTCACACTGGTCAATTTTCCTTTGAATTTACTGAAACTGGTTTAATCAGGTTAAATCAGGAAAAAACAAAGTTGCAAGAGAAGGCCTCTTGGCGGAGCGTTAATCAAGATTTGCCAGAAAATAGATATGAGTGAGAAAAAGAGAACACGAAATGAAGATGGAGATTATGATGCATTCAAAAGTCATTTCGTTGTTCTATTTTGTGCCCTCAATGGCTTGGATGACACCCACCTACACTGGAGAGAGTGCTTTTTCCTCAGCCTATGTACTCCAACTCGAATACCTTCTAGAAACTTCCTGACAGATACATCAAGCTTCTAGAAATTTTCTGACAAGATAAACATAAGATTAACCATCACAAGTGTCTCTTTCTGTATATCATACACACGCACATGCACATACACACAACCTTTCTCTTTGTTTTTATTGTCAGCAGAGATCATTTTGCTAATATATGAAATCAGAAATTTGCTACAATGATGTGTCTGCTATGAGGTTAGGAAATTGGCAGTTTCTGGATCTTACAGAATCATCTCATCTAGGATCATTATTTTAATTGAGATGAGAAATTTGTTATTATCTGACATACTTTAGGTCAGATCTTCCATTAGACTCACATGAAAATATTTTAACACATAACTGAAAATATGATCTTGATTCTTATCAGAAAGGTTGAAATTGACCTACAGAACTCATATATGTGATTTACACACTGATTCTGGGTACATTTTAAAGATAATTTTAGATAATTGCATCAAAGTCCATGAAGTCTTAATGTCAGTTATTAGAGATAATTGCTTTTACTCTAATGTTATGAAAATTTTAGTGTTAAATCAAGAAATAATCAACTTGTATGAATTTAATTTCCTTTAAGTAGACTGCTATCAAACACTCTAATAATATATTATATGTTTGCTAAATCATAGTTCAGTATTTTGGAAAAAGTATTTTATTATCTTTTGAACATGGAACAATAAAGACCAGCAATAAACTTGCTTAGGAAATCATTAAGTGGTAAAAAGATACACTAATACATCAATACCTTTAAAAACTGCTTTAACATGAAAAACTAATTTTTCCATGTATTGGTAATATTTTCACTAATGAATTACATTTGGTTCATCTGTCCAACACATGTGAATAATGACACAGAACACTGAAGACTGGTTAATCAGTTGAATAATAAGATAAATGCCTAAACAAGTATTTGAAGACTAAATTTTGGATGAGATTTTAATAAACAAAAGAAAATAAAGAAGACACTCAAGTATTGTAATGGCATATACATACTAATATACAATTAAGACACATACAGGATGAGAAAAAATATGTTTCAAATTAAAGACACCACTGTCACAATCAATATTTAGCTAAGCTCTAAATCCATACGTGGTAGAGTATGAGCAGCTTCACCTGATGTACCATGGATACACTTGTTCATTTAACTGTTGCCTATAGGTCCTTTCTCACTACAAAAGCAAAGTTGAACATAAAATATATACCTCAAAACCCAGAAATGTTTAACTGAGTAATTTGGTCACAAGCAAATGACAATTTCATTTTACAAGTTCAGTAGCTGAACACATTAACAAGAGCTATTCCTAAATTACAGCATAGTGAATGTGTACTTTTCATGCACATTTAGCAGTGTTATGATTTAGACTTGGATGCTCTCCAGGAATATTATACGCTCATAGGTAAGGCTTTGGGAATTTGGATCATGGGTGGTGATGGTTGACTTCCTTCTAGGGAGGTGCTGTCTGACTAGAATCGAGCAATCACTGGGAAGTGAGTAAATAATTGAAGGGGATATCTCCCTCCCTGGCTTATCCCTTATCTCTCTGCTTCCTGGTTGCCTGACATGACCTGCTCTCCTCTGCTGGACTGTCCACAATGCCAATTCTGTTTGAGTATTTAGAAAATGGTCTTTAACTGCTGAGACTGACAAAACAAATCTCTCCTGTCTCAATATAAGTGTCAGGTATTTTGTACTATGTCAAGGAGAGTAACTAAAACAAACAGGAAGAAACTACAGGGTGTTCAAATACAACATACCTGAATGTGGCTGAAAAATTGAGGCTGTGTTTTTTCTTAAAATTGGAAAATAGGTAAGTTTAATAATTTTGGACACACAAATTGCATCAAATTTTTCAGTTTGTCTCTGGAAATATGGTTTAAACTGATCTTGGATAATTTCTGATGTAACTCTGGAAATTATAATGGTCACAAGGCATATTTTAACTAAAAAATAGCAAAAACCTTCAAATGTTTAGAACTATCTTTAGATAAAAGAAGTTCCTTTGTAGAGAGTAAGTTCTTTGTTCCATATCTTTCAGACAATCTGTGCAACTTATAATCAGAGATTCACAAAAATCGTAACAATGATGTAGCCACATCTGTTATCAGGTCTTAGTGGTTCACATTAAAACAAATTATACTAAGTTTTTCAGACCTCCTGGTAATAGAGAAAAGATTTGGCCTGTGCCCATAAGTATATAAGAAGACTGCTAATTATATTTGACATCTATACATTTTGAATCTTTATTTGAAAGACATAACTAAAATTATGATGTTCCCTTTTGTTTATTTTTATTTTTTTAATTTTTTTTTTATTTTAAAGAGATTAAGACAAACAGGACATAACAAAGCAAATCAGAACAGAGCAATGTAAGCAACACAGTATTTCACCAGAAGACAACCCGTAATTAGTAACTACCACAATGTCTTTTTCTTTGAAATAGTTGAGTAAAACTTCATATACAATAGTATCAAACATAACAAAATAGTATAAAAACACTCAAGAGTGAGAGTATCAGTACAGGGCATTCAGAACCAAATAACAGAAAACAAACAATGTCTACTATATTATCTCATTTTTCATAGAAAATTTATTTATACTTTCACACATAATACAGTCCAATAAGGTACAACATGATAGAGCCAATGGAAACAGAAGAGCAAAAGCATGGTAGGATTTCAGAGTAAGATGATATTAAATCAGTACTGGCTATTATATTGACTTATTTCCTTCAAATTAGCTGTTCATACCAACACAGATAATAAAATCAAACAAACAAGGACAAACCCATTCCACCTAATGAATGTGATCAATATAAGGCTTCAAAACAATGTAATGGAGAATCATAATTACTATAAACTCTTATGTTCTCTTACTATTGCTTACACTAGGGAGACTATACGGTATTTATACATGTGAGTTTGATTTATTTCGCTAATGAGTATGGTCTCAAGTTACGCCCATTTATTAGTAAATACTTCAATTTGATCATTCTTTATAGTGATGTTCCTTTTTGAAAAAAACTAATTTTAAAATTATTCTCTGATTTCTTGAAAATTTACTTCAGAGGTTTTTTTCAGACGCTAAATTCAGTTCCTTATTTCAATTTTAGTTCCTGTTAATGATAGTCTGTTCTTGTGGTGCATAGAAAATGTGAACATGTAATAAGAATTGTAGGAATAATCTCAAAATGTGTAATCACTACTGCAAAAAGAGAGGGAAAGAAAGTGCTCTAAAGGATATAACTGCATGTATGTTTAAGTGTGCAAGACTGATAACCATATTACTAAGTTGGATTGTTGAACAGAACTGTTCTCAGTCTCATTGTTTGAATGTCCACTTTTTTTGTAATTTGAACAACTATTTCTAAAATGACAACATATAATTTATCAACTAGTGATTTCTTAGTGTTTTTTTTTAAATTCTGCATTATTTCTACCCTCTTTTCTGTTCTACTTTTTTCTCTTTAAATGAAATTTTTAAAAAAGAAAATATAAACCTGAGACTTTAATAAATAGTGTTTTTTTTGTTTTTGTTTTTGTTTTTTTTTTTTTTTTTTTTTTTTTGTCTTTTTCCTTTTTATCGGTACCGGGGATCGAACTCACGACTGCCTGCTTTCAAGGCAGGCGCTTATGCCGCTGAGCTAAACCCACAGCCCAATAAATAGTGTTTTTAAACAGAAAAGACTATCAAATGCTCATATAGGTTAAAATTGAAACACATATCTAATGACTGCAGAGGATAAACAGCTTGACTTTTTAATAAAGGAGAGCATATTGAATTTATGTTTGAGCTAAGTCCCTGGGAGTCCTTGAATACTGCTGGCTTGGAGTAGAGTTGCTTTAACATTACAAAAGAGCTTATTTGACACTATTTGCTGAACATTAAGACCACTGAGGGAAGCCCTCTGAGGTACACATGAGAAATACTTAGTTTTCCAATAACTGTTGCAAAAAAACCTTTTTTTCCCCTTGTGTCCCAAGAATGACAGTGTTTCAAAACAATTGTCAAGGAATGTCATGCCAAAGATATGTCTATCATTATGAAATGAACACATTATTTTAAAAAATATTCAAGGTTATTCTTAGGTAGAAGTGTGATTTTCAGTTGAGGAATTTTTTTAAAAAATTTTACCACATTCAATTTTATTCTCATTTTTAGTTTAGTGTTTTGATTATTACAGATATGAGCAGTTTTTCTATTTCTTTCCCAGAAATTCATCTCCAGTGCTGACATGAACACAAAGACCTTATGTACTATGTTGGGAAATATTGTGTGTCTTAAGAATAAAAATTTTCATTAGAGTTGGTCCATGCATCACAGATATTATCCTTTCTGACAAGAAGAATACAGAAACACAGACACTGTGTTCTGCTATGATTCTCAATGGCAAAATAAAGCTTTTCAAAATGTTAGTCATTGCCATGGTGGATGTTTCTTTAAGTCATTTTTATAACCTGGTTTGATGGATTCTATGAATGTGTATTGCATTATTTTTTTCTATAGCTTGTAGTTAAAATCATATTCATAAAAGTAAGTATCATGCTTTGAGTACTATGTAACAACATTATGAATCAGAAAGTAATTTATATTTCACCCTCAAACCAATACTACAGAGTAGAAATTATTATCCCATATTGTTGAGGAAAACAGAATTGGAAAGGATATAAATCAGCTACATAGTAAATTTAGTAAGTGTTGAAGTTGGTATGCAAACAGAGTCTGCCTATTTACAAAACCAGTGATGTTTCTTCTGCGTGGGCATTACAAACATTTTTGTTTTTAAGTAAAACACATGCAACATTTCATAAAAATATACCTGCACAAATGCTTGCAAAGTAAATGGATGTGACTTGTGATTGTAATTAGAGAAAGTTTTCCTAGGGACCTTTGAGGAGAGGAAAACGACCCACAGAAACTAGAGTCACATATACCAAGGAAATGCATATCATCTAAGTAAGAGTTTTCAAGTGAGTCATTTGTAAATATCCCTGTGCTATGCATACTATTTTCATTTAAGTTCTCCTGATGACTTCTAGACCTGCTTCTCATGGTGAAGAATATGTTGCAAAACCTTTTCCTGGATACTAAGAAAAATTTAGGCAAAATTCGGAGATGTTAACTAACAAAATAGCTGATATTCTAACACAATGCCCTTGTACCAAACCAGATGTCAAGAACTATTTATGTGTATTATTTAGTTTAATCATCACTATTCTATATGAGATATGATTATTCCTGTTTTTCAGTTGCAGAAACTAAATTACCTTATAGATACGGTAAATGTATGACCTAAAACCATACCATTTATGGATGAGAGAGAAACTGTTTCAGTCACCTTGTTAAAGTTTTTAGTTTTTTAGTACATGTATTAATATATTATGTGTACATTTCTTTAGGAAAGTTGCTACAAATACATAACAGATTTTAGTTCCTTTATTCACCCACTTTCCCTTCCTTCTCTCCTCCCTACATGTCTCAACCTCTTTTCTGTATTTTTAAACATGTTTTCAGTACATAATGTTGATTTCTCATGTGTAATTGGTAGATAGATTGATCCCAGTCCTTGTTTTCCATCCCTCTTCCTCCGACCCTTCAATCTCTTGATCTTCAATCTCCCCCAAGAAGGATTATCCCCATACAGAAAGATAAACTTGAGTCATTTGTAGGCAAATGAATGTGACCTTGAGACCATGATACTAAGTGAAATAAATAACACAAGCTCAAATATTACATGGTTCTCTTCTACGATAAACATAGAGTGAAAGTGAAGAGCATCTGAACCTTCTTGACCTATAATGGCCATGCTTCCCACTACTTCTAACTTTTGCATGTGCAGGGAGTGTTTGGTGTTCGCTTAGTCCTTTCTCCTCCTACCTTCCTGTTGTATGGTAATACCATCTTCCTGCTTCTTAAGATCACCCTTCTTAGGTTCTCTTCCATAGTCCAGAATACTCATCCCTTTCCTCTTCATAATTTTTTGACATAAAGTCTTCACTTTTAAAAAGATTCAACTAGAGGAATATACAAAGCAAGTTTGCTATTACTTCAGCATAACCCAGGTTATGTCATATTATTTCAGAGATAGGTCACAGTTTCGGTAATTGCTATGTAGGGACCTACAGTCATATTGGGAGATTTTTGTAAATGATGGTGATTTGGATAGAATTACAGGTGAAGATGCAGGTCATGTGTGGATGACAGAGCCATGGAGACCCTGAAGAACCAGGGAAAAGCATACGAGTGCTAACATCTGAAGGGCAAAGAGGTGCCTATTAGCTCCAGATAAATTCAGTGGGACAACAGTTCTACACTCGATTATTTCCTGGTATTATAGTATATTAATTGGAGTGGCAGAATTTCGTTGTGACTTTGACAGAAAGAGAAAAGTACTTAAAAATCCGTTCAAGTGTGTAATGTATTCACGTCACTGCAATGAGAGGTGCAAAGGACAAAGAATGCATTTACAGAGATTGCAGCCAATTAGAGATTTAATTTATTAATTATATGTAGAGACCTATAATTTCCTTAAGTTGTTGTTCTGTTTCTTGAGGATCATGAAATGTGCAAGGCATTTTTTCTTACCAATTCTTTCATATGAAACCCACTGCAAACTGCTGAGCTAAGTACTTATATTTAGCACATGAGATTTAGATTACAAACTGAGTGCCCAGGAGATCAAGCAGCATGCCCAAGAACACACTGCCATCACAGGGCAAAAACGGGATAAAAACCTGGATCTGAAAGATTCTGATATTAATTATATGATTAAATATATATGTGTAATTCATAAATATGACATCTGTTCATCTTATAGGCCACTAAAGTAGTGAATAATTGTAGGATTAATTTTAATATTAAGCTTATTTCCTAAAATTGTTATTCTGATGTTTAAATATTGAATATGTAGGATACAACAATATTTTCTGCCTCAAAATTACATGTTGGTAAATATTTCATTAATATGATAATGTGTTATGAGTCAGAAACTATAATCGACACAGGTTGTATCAGTTAACCTTTGCAAACAGTTCACATGGTGAGCAAGGGTGGGTGAATGGAACACACTCGTCTGCTCAGAGGATTTCAGTAATGCGTCTATGATAATGTGCTCAATGAATCAGGGATTTGATTTCAACTAAGAGCAGGAATCTCTTTTGTATGTATATTTCCAGCATCGCTGAGGCAGACTGGAAACACAAAATCAGAAACATATGGTTTCTAGCAACAACTCGAGTTCTGTTTTACTCCAGGAATGAATAAACATATTGTGATACCTTTATATATGATTTTATAATCTGTAAAACACCAAAAGATGTCTCAAAAGGAAAGGAGTGCATTGTTTTCCCAATTATGCTTTTCTTGTGACTTCCAGATTAATGTGCTTGCATATTCTACACAGTTTTTTTTTTTTTTTCCCACAGAGAGATTTTCAGTATAATCAGAAATGGATTTAACTTAAGGAGGTACAAAGGGTGGTAGAGAATTATTTGTTCACTTCAGAAGTTGTTTGCCATTTGTTATTGTAATAAAACTTTGTTAAGACTGTTCTAAGTATCTTTGAAATTTATTTATAACAATGAGACTAGATACTTTACCATCTGCTATGAATGTTTCTTGGAAGATTTAGTTACTCAAGTTCCCTGCTTTCTGTAGTTTATTTCCATTGTATGACTGTTTGTCTTTTGAAATAATTTCAACAATCCAATCTGTTTAATTTCTCTATTTCGAAGGAAACATTTGCTCCATGACAAATCTTATGATTTAATCTAACAGGCCTAGGGTGGTACATCATAATGTTTTACCAAAGGAGCGAAGACTCCAGGTTTTGGAAATAAAAAGAATAGGAAAGGGGATCTCAGTAACTCTCTTGGGCAAAGACAAGGGAGAAATTATGGTCTAAGACTGTCAGGGTCCATCCTTTAAGACGCTTGATGATGACAAAGTAAGAATTGGCCACTTTATCATCCATAAGGTGAGGTAAGAACACATAATCTCTTGAGAGTTGAATGAATGTGTAAGTGAGTGAGTTCATGAAGCACTGTCTGAGGCAAGCTGTTATGGTTTGAGAACTGGTGGTCAACTTAACGCAGCTGGATTACATCAGCATGCATTGAGAGAAGATGCTCCACCTGAAGAGGGTTGCCAGAATAAATAGATGGGGAAGAAGAGAGGGGGAGAGGGACTGAGGCATTAAGGAGGCATTGTGGAGTCTCCTACGAGTTGCTGTCTGAGCTGTTGGTTCTCCTGGAGAAGCTTTGGTCTTCACATGAAGCACTGCTTCCTGGCCCCGGAGGGGAAGACATGTGCTGCTTGGTCTCCAGGATGAACTCCTCACGCTGCTTCCTGGCATGTCCCCAACTGTGCTTGTCATTGGAGGAGCTCGGGGCCTCCGTGTCGCTGAGGACAGCTGTGGTGTCTTTCAGGCTAGCACTGCTCTTTGTTGTGAGTGTGACTTCTCGGCTTCAGTGTAGAACCCTCATCCCACTAGCACAGCTCCTTCATCCTGCTAGACTTTCAGGCTTCCACCGCTGACCCTTGGGTCTTCCCGGCAGGGATCCACAAAAGAGACTGGCGTGAGTGCTTCTTGTGGGCTCTGGACCTCCAGTTGGGCTAGTGGGAGGCATTGTCCTGAGCTCTGGATTTTTATCTGGACTCATGTGGGACATGTGCTGTGGGTTTTAGGCTCTTGACTAAATAATCTATGTCTTTGGTGTTGTGGATAAATTTCCTGCATTTTCCGGTGTTAACTCCCGGTGACCATTATAAAAATATTATAAACTCCATGTCCTGATCTGAATTGTTCTCTTTGTACAACCCCTGACTACAACACAAGCCTAGTGAAAAACTCAGTTTTCAAGTTCATTAAAGTTACGGTCATAACTTCAATGTCTCGCTGAGATTTTTCCCTCTGTAGAAATTTGATTCATGAAATTTTCAGTTTGTTCTTGTAATATCTTTATTACCTGTATCAAAGTTAAGTTATTAAAAAAAATTGAGTAAAACCAACTCCTACCCCAAAAGATGACAGGACAAGATTTAGAGAGAATGGATATTTTTAGTCTTTGTTGTGATAAGAGTTTCACAGGATATGTGTACATGCCCAAAATACTAAAATGTCTAAATGAAATATATTCAATGTTTATATCAACTATACTTAAACAAAGTTTCCTTAATGGAAAATCAAAACTTAAAAAAACACTTATCAGACAACAGAAGATATTCTCTTTATTTAAAGTTCTAAATTTACATTTTTGATTAAGCTTTTGTTTTAGTACAGAAATAAGATTTTCTTTCACAAAGCTGATTTGACCCAGAGCTAATTGAAATCCATGTGTTTTTCTTCTTAAAAGCAGAAGCTGTCACACAGCTATTGTCTCTAGAAATGAAAGTGCCTATGAAAACACAGTGCATTTTCTGTTTATATATGCATTAATGGCATTTTGATTTTAGCCTTGGAAATAACCATAAATATGTACTCTGAGAGTGTTCCTGTAGGTCCCTTAGAAATCACTTGGACACAACTAACAATATCCAAACACAATGTTTAAAGTTTACTGTAGCACTGGGTTACTTTTTTTGATAAATATGCCTACTTTAACTAAATATTATAGCAATAATTCATGTTCATAGGAAAATTGGTCAAAATTTTTGACAATTTTGAAGCAGGAAAAGAAATAAAGGTCACACATTGTACTGCAAGTCAGATATTATAAATTGCATTGCTTGACCATCAGCTCCTGGAGCCCAGCAGTTTAACTAGTCTTCTTATATGTACCTTCACTTTCTGTTTGCTCAGTTTCCTTACAGGTATTTATTGCTTTCTCCCTCACACTGGTGAACTTGTGCCTCTCCCGCCTCCTCCTTCTGTCCCTCTCTTTTTAATGCCCTAATGCAGCAGCAATGGATGGTGGAAGACAGTCAGAGTTCCACTTGAGTTCATATAGCATCTGTTTTAGCAAAGTTAAAATTACAGACAGTGCTCAGGTCTACTCCTTCTTGCTGAAGGACAACACATGTGGATTTTCATATTTCTGTGTAGAGTGCTGCTTCAGAGAAAGCTTATTTTTGTAGTCACCAATCCTCTGTACAGGGACTTGGTGTCTAGTGTTGGTTTTACTATGAGCCAGTGGCTTTCTTATGTTATTTATTTTCTTTAAGATCCTATTCTCTTGTGTGTGTTTCACTTTTACCCACTTGTTGATAAAATAAAAAGTGTCTTTTTTAGCTCTGATGGTTACAGCTCAATAAGAACCATCAAACCTCTTTTCAAATGTTTGATGGTAAAAGCACTTGGCATAAGTGACTTTGGACAGATCCAACAAGTGACAGTTCTATTCAAACTTTTACATTAAAATAAGTGATGTGAGGTTGATGCCCTTCTCCTATCATTCCAGTGATTATTTAAAATGCATGAAAAATATTAGCAGTGTTTTTATAGTGCCAATGTTTACGTTATTTGAATGATCATGACAATATTAATTGTGGTTGTTTGGCTTAATAACTAGGTTCTATCCCTTGGAATACCAAATCGTTACAAAATTTTGGTACAAATCCCAAAGCAAGAATCAATTTGTACTGAGTGTTCTTACTTTTTCTTTGATAATATTTTCTCAAAAAGAATTATTATTTCAGAGTAAAAAAGAAGGAAGTAAGCATATTTAGGAAAGCTTTTTAGAACAGGCATTTCCATTTCAAGAATTTATGCATCTTCTGTACCATCTCAAGTATCTTCCTCTCTTCCTCCATTACTAACAACGAGAGTCTAGCAGAAATATATACAATCAATAAAAAGAGAATGTTGGTACCACAGTGAAAGTTGTTTCAATTTCTAAATTTCCAAAGTCAGAACTTTATTTTCTAAAAGACTCAATCTTGCCAAGGATTCAGCTCAGTAGTGTAAGCGCCTGTCTGGCAAGCACGAGGTCATGAGTTTGATCCCCAGTACTAATAAATTAATTAATTAATGACTAAATCTTACATATAATACCTCATCTTAAAAGTGGATATTATCTGCTCTACGATTGCCTCTGGTTAGACAAAACCAATCTTCTATACTGTGAAAGTATTCACCTGCCTAAGTCCCAGACTCCTTGAGTTACACTTCTGTAAATACAACTCTGAAGTATAGGCTCTCTCCATGTGAAGTTCTGCAAAATCAAAGAGATGTTGCCTGCCTTAACCATATCCATCATCAAATGGAGATTGATGCAGCAGCAGAGTAATGTGTATACAGGTGCCCAATTAATAAGTGAGAGCGAAAATGGACAGAAGTCTCAAATCCAATAAGTTTTTAAAATCATCCAGGCAAATGTTGGAATTGTCTTGATAAGAAATTAATTTCATTTCTTCCCAGTGTTAACTTCTTGTATTTCTTGATTTCATTTTCTAAAATCTTGGTTCCATTCTTTGAGACATCGTTCCTATTTCATAAAATGTAGCATTCATTTAAGTCTGAGTCAGCTGCTAAGATTGCTATCTGCATAAATAAAAAAGGTGTGTTTTGAAACGTCTCTGTCTCTTTCATCCAAAATCTCAATATTTTACACAACCATGTTTTTCTTTAAAAAAATATTGCAGGGTTACTGTGAGTCTTACTGAGATTAATTCACTCAAGTAGATCAAGACTAACTCAGTAATCTTTTCAGAAACGTAATCTTCACTACCTTCCACTTCTGTTGAGATGACTGTGGGACTATTTTCCATTGTTTTATCAAGCTTATCTGTGTATCATACATCATGTATTTTAGAAGACTTCTTATCTAACTGAGGTTCTATTTTAAAGCCCTACACTTGATGTTTCTGAAATCTAGTCAACATTTCTTCATGCTTATATTTTGACATCATCTTTGAACTATTCTTTCCTGATAGTGCTTTGCATTCAATCTTTACTTGAAAGCCATTTCTAAACTTTAGCATCCCTTGCCATCTAGATAGTCTAAGAACCTGCAAAAGTTTGTATTTACTTTCTATTATTATACAAAGAATATATATGTAAGTACAGATGAAAGATAATTTTTGGAATATATGAATATTTTAAACAATATTTCAACAAAAGTGGTACAGTCTGAATATATCCTCAACAGATAATTTGTTAAAAATTTGATCTCAAAGCAGGAGATGGGGGTGAGACATAGCACTGGAGGCTGAAAGGCCTCAATCTGAATTTACCAAGTTGAAGATTCAGGAAACTGAGATCTAGTGCTAGTATGGATGCAAGGATTTCTATCATGAAACCTGATAGATTTTCTGTCCAAGAAATTCTGGTTATGTTACACAAGTGAAATTGGATATTTGATAGAGGAATTTTGATTGCTTTTTATAATTTTTGATTGCATTTTGTCTGAAGATAAGATTTTCCTCACGAGGTAGAATTTTTCTGCACATAAATATCAAGTAACAATTTAGAAGGTTTTCTACTTGCTTCACTTTTCAGAATATCACCATCACCTACCCATCACCGGATATCTGCAGGAGTCAGACTATTCTGATCACTTTTACTCTGCTGCTTATTGTAATATCCACAGGTACATTGCTTTTGCTGGTTGAATGTCAGCACATGACCCCTGACTCATAGGATCCAATAACTCCCATTGCATGGACTGCAATCACTCCCCATTCAGTGATTGTGGTTCTTCATTCAATGTACAACCTATGACAAGTATCATAGAATTCTTTAAGGATGCTGAGACTCCTAAAATTTTCTTACAGTCATGATAAAAGGACTCATCCTGCACCCAGGATGAGTATATCTTAAATATCAAATCCACTCTAGTCAGAATCACCCTGAACCATTCAATCTATTCTACCTCCAAGGCAAGGAGGTGATTTCCAGTGCATCGGGAAGCTTTGGAACACCACTCTGAGCTGGTAAGACCCAGTCCATAGTCCCAAATCACCAGAGGCCACACCAGAGGTTCATGAGCACCTAATTGGGCCACGCCCAGAGACCCCCGGGCTACAGCTGCCTGCATTGAGACTCATGCCAGAATTGATTTCCAGGGCACTTGGAAGCCTTGGAACATTGCTCAGAGCCCAGAAATATAGGAAAATGACCACATGAAAGAGTAAAATACAATCTCAAACCTCCAGCCCATCCCTAGCAAGCTTAGAAGACATAGGCATAAAGGAAAATGTAAGCCATACACCTGAAATACCTGAAATGGTAGTGACTGACATGAACAACTCTGGGAAGCTATAAAAGAACTCGGATCAGAAATAATCTTCCAGGTAAAATAAGGAATGATAACTGCAATGAAAGAAATGCTGAACTCATCTAAAGAACACATAGTTAACAAATTAGAGGAATAATGGATAAAGGTAGAAACCTTGAATTAACAATATAAGAAACACAGAATGCATGAAACAGATGCAAAGTAATACACAGAAAAACAAAAATTCCATTGAAAGTTGGCAAAACCGCCTCAATGAAAGTGAAGATGGAATTTCAGACCTTGAAGACAAGATTGCAGCTAGTGAACAGGAAAGGAAAGATATTTTAAATAAAAAGGAATCAAGAAATAACAATTCAACCGCTTCAAGAGGATGCAAAGAATCACACAAGACTGATAGGTATAAACCAACGCAAGTCTAGCATTTACAACTTGCTTATTGTGGGCCACGTTTTGTTTTATGTTTCAGTCAATCAACTAACAAATTAGTAGAGCTCTTTCTGATGATCTAACCTGTGATATCAGTTAAAGATATGTGTTTATATACGCTCATATCAATAAACTCAACCTGAGCCAACTTTCTACATTTTCTTACACTTCATAAAAAATGGTTTCTGCACATATCACTCACATTGATGTCTATATAAGTTAGAAAGCTCAACTAGCTTTCTATGAGTGTAGCACACTTCCTCATGGGCCACATTTTCTATGTCATTTTTGTTGGCTTCCTATGATTTGAATCTAATCATAGTTATAGAAGGAATAAAGAGTGGGATGCAGGATTATCTTGCTTAGTAACTGCCACATGGGAGACCTGGGTTAATTTCTTCTAACAGGGTGAATGTACAGTTCATACTCTAATGAAAAAATGAGGGAAGGCCTATCTCAGGAGTCTTCCTTTGAGCTTAATAGCAGAAAGGAGAGAGCCATGTAATGGATTCTGACTGTTGTACGTAAATAACAATGTGAAAATATCTTTTGGTAATTGCATATTTGGAAAAAAATAAACAGTTCATATACACTTTTACTGATGATGTATTAGATATGGAGCTAAGATAATCTTGTACTGAAGAGGGAAAAAACAGCTGATCATTTGGTAAAATTTATCATTTTAATAACAGTTTTGATTCCTCAAGAATTTTTCTCACCAGGGCTATATCTCAATGGCACAGCGCCTACCAGGCAAGCTCAAGCTCTTCAGTTTGATTCCTAGTACAAAAAAAAAAAAATAGGAAATGAAAAGAAAAAAGAATTTTTCTCCACTGCACAATCATTTTCTTAGATTTTATCTGTTTATTTTTAATTAGTACATGTTCGCTGTATGTAATGATTACGTTTATAAGGGTATGTTGACACATACTTAGGACACATCTTAATTATATTTTAACTCTACTCATCCTACCCCTTCCTTCTTCTAATTCTTGGTCTCCTTTCTAGTAGAAAAATGATCTCACCAGTTACTATTATCCATCTTGTATTTTATTCTTTATTTATACTTTAGTTTTCTCATATAAGAGAAACCATATGAATGTTTAGCTTATGCGTTTCACTTTTTTCACTTGATAGAATGGTCTTAAGATGCATTCATTTGCCTAGAAATGCAAGCTAAACTTTATGCCAGAGTAGTGCCTTAACTGTTATCAAAAAGGTCTTCTTCAAGCATATAATATGTATCACATTGTTTACTAGTTCCTCTCATTTTCACAAGTGACTTATTCTGACAATGCACACTCTCTTTTTAGATTTGAAATGCAATCAATTTGGAAAGTAAAAACTATTGTGAGCAGTACACCCCAATAATAATTTCTGGTCTGACTACTTTAACATTGTTTTTGTTACTATTTGTGAATTTGCATGCCCTGAACTAGAACTATTTTTCCCAAATAAAAAATTGACCTTTGATTGTTTAGACTTTATACATATGCAGCTTTTCTAATCTTAGGTTTTATTACCTTTCTCTTTCTATAAGACACACAATATAATGCTTACACTCAAAAATAGCTTCAATCCATTAATAATATTTGCTGTTTAAAAGAGAGCATAAAAATCCTAGAAACTATGATTGAAAGATACTTTACAAGAGTCTAAGGTGAAATAAGAAGCTGATGCATGTATTTATCAATATTTCTTACCAAACATCTGCTCCTGATTTAGCCAGCATTCATTCTGTTTCTTACACAGATACCCACACGAGCAGGTGCACGTGCAGAGTCACACACTGACATCCAATCACAAATGATGGGATGTCAAAGATCATTTTAAGTCATACTCATTGCATGAATAACCAAATGATTTTACATGGCTTTTATGTTTACAGGGCACATTATTGATTTCTTATGAAGCTATAACATTCTATATGAAAGTATAGACCAAATAGTCACTTCAATTACCGAGCCCATAAAAATATAATTGCCAAATTATTTATGGAACTATTTTTAGCATATTTTAAGACTGCTTGTATACTTCCACTAACCCTGGCAGCAGATTGAAATAAACAAATATAATTAGAAAATACAAAACATTTCTCGAGCCTCAGATCAGTTATCAACATCTACTAGGACAATGACAACAAACATATCTGCACGTGTTAAACACTGAGGTAAAGGAAAACCATGTGGATTTTCAGCTTCAGTAAATGTAATACCTATAAAATGGTAATACAAGATCAAGGCTCAAGATTAGACAGGTATTTTCTGGAATAAAAAATGTTAAAATCCAGAAGACCAAGAAAAAAGATCATAAAAAAGCAAAATATGCTATTAACAATTTTTTTTAAAAAACGTTAGTATTGTGGGAGTAGAATGCTTTTCTTGGTCTCCTGTAAATTAGAATTAGATATTCAGGAAAGGAAAAAATTTTGACTAGTGAATATTTTGTGATTCTTTTTAAAGCAGTTTTGATTTAAGTCAAAATACAGAACCTAAAAGAACAAACTGAGAAATGAAAACCATTTCGTCTAGTTAGGAGTCTAGAATACCTAAATGAAAAATAGAATCACAAGAAGAGAAAATTTTAAGAAAAAAAAAATAGGGCTTACTTAAAGTTAGCTTTAGTAAGAAATAGCTACCTTTTTCTTTGTTATTTAAAGGAAAGAGAGCGTTAAAATGCAGTTTGGTTATGTTTCACTTGATGTTTTGAAAATTAGAAATCTATTCTGTTTTCCAAAGTTATTTTATTTTGTAGGGTATCAAACTCACAACCTCGCGCTTGTCAAGCAGGCACTTACATGACACTGCGCTAAACCCTCAACCCCTCAAAGTATATTTTCTAAGATAGTCCTCATGTATTGATAATAATATCAAGAATGATTTTTCACAAAAAGGTGGAAGCACAAGTTGGCTTCCATGTTCAGATGTATTTAAGTTAGAGCGTGTTTGAAGCAGAAGTTAAAAAGAGTTCATAGGGGCGGAAAAACTCCATCTCCATCTTAGGTTAGAGGTTGGGTGTAAGGTTGTACGAATATAGTATAGAATAATAGGGAAAAAAGCATACAAATATGTTTGATGTGAGTTTTATGTGACAAAGAGTCTTTACAGAAAAGAGATTTGGAAAAGCAAAGTCAGTTACATAAATACTGAATTGAAAAAGAATAATATACTGCAAAATATAACAAGATTTGAGAGAGAGATTAAAAATGTAAGTTACTTCAACAAAATCTCCACAGAATTCTCTTGCTATCAACTTCTCTTGGAGGGGATGAATGTTGCCTCTTTCAAACATATACAGGAAGGACATTTTTTACATGAGAATTTCATTTTCTGACTTCTATAAAACAGCAGGGAGGTCAAAATGATCATCTTGCATTTTCTGTTTTTCAAAGTGTCTTCAGTTTAAACAGCCAACAAGTCAGAATTGCGTATTTAACCTCTTCAAGCCAAATCATTCATTAAAATAATTACCTTTTATATAATTTATCAAATGTTACAGTAACAAATGGAGTTGTCAATGTAAAGTTAAAGCTAAAAAGCTTCTTTTTTAGATTAATGTGCATAAGTAGAGTGAAAATATGATTTGTGTCTGCACTGGGGTTCTTTACAGTTGAAGGAATGTGGAATGATTGTATAACCAGCAACTGGACATCAGGTGTAGTTGCAACTGCACTGGGCAAAGTGGACGTAAGCATATAGGACACCTCGGTAGCCGGCTCCTCTTTGTGCATTTACTCTGCTGTCCTAATGATTCCGGTAGATTGATGCCACTCTCAGTGGCATCTCAGTTTGATGCTGTTTAACTGTGCAGCTCTTCTTCTTCGCTTCTTTATCTGTGTTTTCCCCTGGGGTGGACACATCAAAGCGTCACAGCTGCTTGGGGCTGTCATCATCATTCCATTCCATTCTCTCTTGGTTTGTTAGGTGACAGTGCATTTTCAGTAGGAGTAAACTTGTTTTTAGTTTTTGAAACGAAATACATTGAAAACCGAAATAAGAGGAAAAAAACTGCTTGCAAACTTCCTTTATTTAGGAAAGCCTGAAAATGGAACATTCTTACAATTTCTACAAGAATACAAGAGAAAATGTTTGTAGTTTTAGATATTCAAAATTCCATCATTATCCTACCTGACTCAACTATCTTTTTTTTTTTTAAACAGCTAATCATGTGACATTTTTTTTTCTCAGTTTCTTTGGATACAGAGGTAGAAATGGCTCATTCTAAAATTTACATTGATCTCTCATCCAAACATATGCTTAGTGATAATTAAGTTCTTTTCAATCTATTCAGTCAATGATATTTCTTGACATGTTATTAGTGAATTCTTATACTCTGATTGAATTATGCAGATACCAATTTGTTAATAATATCATACTGATTTGTGGATTTTTTTTTGATGAATTAATCCCTTTCTTTTACTGTGATTCTAAAGAGGAAATAAGTGGATATCACAGAGCCCCTATGGTGAAAGAAGAAGAATTACACCATATACAGTAGCTATAATCCAGAGTTCACAGTCTTAGAGCTTCAAGTAAGTACCATAAATTCTAAGCCCCACCCCAACTTAAGCAGTAAAATATATGGGCAAACTAGGGGCCAATTAACATTTAATTGATCTCTGTCAATAACTATGCATAGAATAATTACCTGAAGCACAACTTAAATTGGAGGAAATAATTGGGGATATGTGCATCTCAATTTAAATAAGCAGCTGATGTTGATTAGCAGGCTTCTATTAATAAATACGCATATAATAAAAGCTCCTCATAGAAATGTGTGGTTGAAATTGGAATTGAAAATTGGATAGAAATGGAAACAGTATTAGAGTAAATATATCTTAAACAATAGGCCATGGTTTAGAAATTATTACCTCTGAAAAAAATGAGCGTAAAATCTCAGCCTTTATCTAAATTGGAAGCAGGAAGTAATATAGTAAGAGAAATGTGTTTCTAACCCCAAATAAAGCAACTTCTGGTGTATCTGTGTACCGTGAACAGGAAGCATGAACATTGTGAGTATCTATAGCATAGGGATCTGTAAACAAAATTTCCATCTGACATATTACCCATGATCATAATAAATCCCCTTTCATGTAGAAAATGTGATTTAAAGGGAAAATAAATCTAGAAGTTACTTTTCCTTCCTGGTAGTTCACTGTGCCACCAGGAGTAAGAGTGATACTTGCTATTACAAAGTTCAGTCTTCCTAATGACCATGTGTAGTGGTTGATTGTTTATATCAGTCTGAGACATTTAGACACTTATGAGTTTAGCATTAAATGGATTTAGCAACTCTACACTCTGAGGTGTAGAAGACCACCCTAGGGTGGCTCATCACCTGGAGGTACAAAAGGGAAACAGCAAAGACAGAATGCAATCCATTCTTTGAAGAAGCTTCAGTCTTCACCTTTGGTTTGGATGGTGTTATGGTTTGATAACTAGTGGTCAACTTAACGCCAGCTGGATTACATCAGCATGCATTGAGAGAAGATGCTCCACCTGAAAAGGGTTGCCAGGATAAATAGGTGGAGAAGAAGAGCGGTGTGGAGAGGGATTGAGGCATTATGTGGAAGCATTGTTAGTTCTCCTACAAGTTGCTGTCTGAGCTGTTGGTTCTCCTGGAGAAGCTTTGGTCTTCACATCGAGCATTGCTTCCTGGCTCCAGAGGGGAAGACATGTGCTGCTTGGTCTCCAGGATGAACTCATCACACTGCTTCCTGGCACATACCTGACTGTGCTTGTCATCGGAGGAGCTCGGGGCCTCCGTGTCGCTGAGGACAGCTGTGGTTCCTTTCAGGACAGCCCCGCTCTTTGTTGTGAGTGTGACTTCTCGGCTCCAGCATAGAACCCTCATCCCACTAGCACACCTCCTTCATCCTGCTGGCATGGACTTTCTGGCTTCCACCGCTGACCCTTGGGTCTTCCCGGCATGAATCCGTAAAAGAGACTGGCGTGAGTCCTTCTTGTGGGCCCTGGACTTCCAGTTGGACTCGTGGAAGCATTGTCCTGAGCTCTGGGTTTTTATCTGGACTCATGTGGGACATTGCCGTGGGGTTTAGGCTCTTGACTTAAATAATCTGTCGTTGGTGTTGCAGATAGATTTCCTGCATTTTCCTGTGTTAACTTTCAGTGACCATTATAAAAAATATTATAAACTCCATGTCCTGATCTGAATTGTTCTCTGTGTACAACCCCTGACTACAACAGATGGCATCTCGTGACTTCTGGCATAGACCTTCAGCTTGGCATAGACCTCTTCACCTTCTGTCGCAGACCCATCAGCCTGCTGCTGTCTATGACATACCCTCTTCTACACTTTCCCTACGAACCAAACTCATCTTACAGGTCCAAGTTGTTTTTCTAAAACATATATCTGATCATGTCTGTTTGCTATCTTAAATCACTTTTTGGTTCTGACCACCTATAAGGTTTGAAATCACTGAATTACCTACAGATAGAAATCTGTCATGACATATTCTCTTATCTTTTTTTAAAATTTTACTTAAAGGAAGACTGAACAAAACAGAAAATGGGTAGAAATCATACATACTTTCAAAGAAAAAATAAACACAATAGTGGAACATATAAAGTGGGCATTAAAACAGCGAGACTGAAAACAGTTCTGTTTATCTAACAAAAACTTAGTAATATGGTTATTAATCCTATACAATTAAACATACATGAAGTTATACATATCTTCATTTATGTTCTCTTGTTATCTTAATCTGCAGTGGCTTTTCTGTCTCTGATTTGATAAGTTTGGGCCCATGCTAATCATATTTTCAGAAAACTACACAGGTATCATTTTATCTATCCATTCATTCACCATGGGTTTCTCAGGTACCCTCTCCATGCCCAGGAAGTGCCAGGATAGGGAAGGGAAGAGTGAAAAGAAGACTCACTGTCTCTTTTCTCAAGTCATCAATCAGTTCTTTTTCCCCTGAGTAGGATTAATACTCAGTTTCTGTGTTCCCACAGCATTCTGTGCATACCTCTATCTTAATTCTCAACAAAATATAGCAAATAACCTGTTTATTCTCCTGTAGTACTCATGTGGCATGAGCTCTCTGTGGATAGTATTTAAGTTATTGCATTTTCATCCTTCGCCCTAAGCATAGTTTTATAAAGTTTTATATAGTTTTATAAAGTACACTTGTGTTCAGTGTACATGAGAAATATTCAATGTTTGAAAGATATATAATATTAGTTATCATATGTGTGAAAGGTGTAGGTTTTAAGACAGCAGCTGGTGTCATAAAATTCCAGAATGATATAAAATTGGAAAACCCTAAGAGAAGATTAAAAATGTATAATATATCCAAGAACAGAAAAGCTTTGCTAAGGATCTGTTATACACAACACACACACACACACACACACACACACACACACACACACACTCACACACACAAAACAAGATGACAGGAAAATAAAACACTGGAGTAATGAGATGAAATAATTGAAATATAAACCACTCTAAGAATCTAGTTACTATATGAACTAACTCAAAGTACAGAGATGAAGTGTGACAAGATAGATAAAGCCTCATGGAAAATGCTATATTATCAGTCAGTCTGACAAAAAACAATGGTAATTTAGTATATAACAGTAAGGATAAGAAATGCTTAGATTAAAATATGCAGACAAGTTTGATTGAAGAATACAAAGGAAGACCATTTTTCATGTTTAAGTAAATTCTGGGCAAATTAATCAAGAGGATCTGTAATAAACAGAAGGACTTGCATGACATGTCATTTGGGTTCTGAGGGGACAGAGAGTATTAAGAGTAAGGTATAAAGATAATGGCAGACAGGAAGAAACATGCTGAAGCCAAGGAAGGACGGAGAAAAGAGAAAGTACACAGGGGCAACCAATTCAAGGTCAAGGAGAGATGTAGAAAACTGATAAATGTCTCGGATGCCTTGGAAACTGGCAGCTCTGATGTGTGAGGAGGAATTATTTAGAAACAGCTCACTTGGCTGCAGAAAAAGAGAAGAACAAAACCTGTGTCATCTGCCTGGTGATTAGCTTTTGAGAGTTGTAACTATTATCTGAAAAAGAGAAATACTAGGACTTTCCATGGGCAGGGAAATATTTTCTAATTATAAGGGAGAAAGCAAGTACATGAATAGGCAAGAAAGGAACTAAAAGAATAATCAATGATGAGGTTAAAGGAAATTTCCATTAAGATAGCAGAAAGTATAAAAAGGGCAGAGAATCAGTTAATAAAAAATGACAATTGAACAGTGTTAGGAACAGATAAGACCTATTAATTTTACCAGCCATTAGAATCTTTAAAAATGATAACTATGTAGAAAGAGATAATTAAGTCAAATTCAATGACTAATATTTCAAAAATTCAAACATTACTACTAATAAAAAATTTGTAAAATATCAAAAACCTTTTTTTCCTACAGGAGGATATCAATTAGTTCTGGTCTTATTTCACTTTATGTTACCATACCAAAGTATCTGAAACTAGTTACCTTAAAAAGTACCTTATTTAGCTCAAGATTCTGATCCAAGAAGCATGGCCTCTGTGTCCTGGGAGGAGTCCTTTGTTGAGGCACAACATGGTTTAAAAGCAGAAAGTCAGCCTGTCCTGTTCACAAGATACCAAGTACAATGTGATAAAGTGGCTGTTTATTAACATAAACACTTTCTTAAGAACTCATGCAATCAACTGAGGCTCATTCCACTGTTACAAGATGAGCATTAAGCATTTCTGTGGTGGGAGCCCACAGAATTAATCATCTTATTTTAAGCTCCACATCCTAATTACTTTATTTTAGTCTTCACAATCTTAAAAGTGTTACATTGGGGTTCACCTCTGGGGAACAAAATGAATCCAAATACAATTATGCCACTTGAGAAAAACGTGTGAAACCAATAAAAATGACTTTGATCATCTTTCCGTTGTCATCAATATGGAAATCTACAAGAAAAACACTAGGAAAGATGAACCTGCACATGCAATTTGTAGTATGATTCAGGGAATGTAGATGATAATGTGAATATAATAGCTAGCAACAATGTAGCATGTTGGCAAGTGATTCTAAACAGAAATAGGAATGACAAAATGTTTAAAGGTTCCAAGATCCCTTGTGACAACAGTGATGTACTCCGAAACACTTCAAGAAAAATTGAAAACTGATGTGAAGAATGCATGTATATCTCAAGGAGAAAAATATATTTTTCTCAAACTGAGTGGGCAAAAAATGACTTTACACACTTTTTCTTATTTACCTACCATTCTTGAAATATCCCTAGGAATAACTACATTTGCTACGTCTAGACATTTTTTTTTTTAAAAATACATGATGTCTTTTTTTGTATACAATTTAGAATCATTCTCTCTTAGAAAACAACTTCTGTTCTCACAATCATGCTTCAGGCTTTTGTTCCAGCGAAGAGGCATTATCACATTCAAACTCAAAGGTCAGGCATCTTTGAAATACTGTGTTAAAAGCCAAAAATCTGAGGTAGAAAAAAAAATTCCGCTTTATCTCACTATAAATTGTGGACTAAACAGTGACCTGGATTGACAATGATCATCCAATCTAAAATGCATTATATTCTTTTTAACATCGAAAATGTCATACTAGATATTATTAGATAGTGTAGTTTTTTTCATCTATCAGGTGCTGTTCCTGGTATTTGTTTCTTCCAGATATGCTTTTTGACCTTCAGGTGACAGGTGTTTATACCCAGAATAAACAAGTGAAATTTTTATCACATTCATTGTACCTAGTGATTGCTTGTTTACTTGTTTTTAAAATGTATTCCCTTTGTGAGTAAATAACAAGAAATGTAATTCAGTTGTTTTTTCCACTAGATTGTAGCATACAAATTAAAAAAAATTAATACCTTTGCAATGTTTAATATTTAAAATGATTTTATCAGTAGAATCAAGAATTTATAGATATAACTATGATAAAAGGGGCATATTTCATAGTTATGCTGTGACAAATTATGAGGATTCCTAAGCCTCACAATGCAGTTGTTAAAAAATGTGCTTAACTTTGCTATTCTCTAAAAAAAAAAAAAGTAGATTACAGTAAAGATAAAATATAAGCACTTCTATAGAAGTTCACTTTAAGCCAAAATTTAGAAAGGAATGTTTTACCTCTTGCCCTTCACAGGTTTTTCTATACTGTTTCCCAAAGCATGTCCAACTAATTTTGAAGAGAAAAATTGTATACTACCACAAATAGGTTCAACTGTTATTTCTTTAATTTATTTAACGTATGAAACGAGTTCACGTAACAAAGCTTATTTCTTTGGAGGCACACCACTGTTTAACAAGCAAGCTGGGCTATTAACTGGACTTGCTAACTTGGTAATTCTCTTCACCTAGAAAACAAATTGACAATGTTTACCTCAGAGAAGTATTTTTAGATACATGGTGTCTAATGCCTAGAATCAGACGATACAACGTAAGTTCAGTAATGTACATTTTTCCTACTAAACTTTCTTAATAATGGATTGGACTTTTCTTCATACAATGAGCCAAATAAATATGTTTCTTGTGAATGTCTCAGGCCACCCCATGGCTTTTATGGCCATTTTTCTGATTGGCAATAGTTAATGACATGTTCAACGTGGGCGCTCGATTACTCTTTTCTCATTGCTGGGACAAAATATTCAACACTAAATGTAAAGGGGAAAAGTTTTATTTTGTTCATGGTTTGTGGAGGTCCATAATCATCTGACTCAAGGCAGGATGGTGTGGCAGGGGGGCAACAGTTCACGGTTGGTGGAAAACAGGAAAGCAACAAGAGCAAAATGGGGAAACTAGTCTCTTTTTTGCCTCTTATCTTATCCACGCTGCTGTGATTAGGGTGGTACCATCCAATCCTGATCTGCATGACCACATGAGTCTTTGGGGGGACTCTAAGCATGAAACGTAACAAGCACTAACCAATTAAAGTCAACACGGATTGCAATTGTACAGGACCACTGTGCAAGACACTAAATCTGTTGTTATTAAATGATGGTGGAGGTGTTCAGAGTGTGCTAGGAAATTTCCTGGTATAGTATAGAAAATTACATTTTTGCTTCCATTACTGCTATATGACAATAAACAGCTGAATGTCAATCCTGCTTCCAGAGATAAACCAACCATTCCCCTGATTTGGCAGTTCGAAGCCTAGTTTTGTGTAATAATAAAACTTTGATACCACTATTGATTTAATGGTCAAGAATGAATGTGGCTCATAAACTTAGTAGGGAAACGATGAAGATGGAAGAGCTGTACCTAATATTACCTAATATTTCTGCCCACATTTCCTCACCTCCTTTGTCAGTTTCAGTCTTGCCTTTAGCTCCTCTAAGATTAAATTGGAATGAAGGAGGAGAAGTAAGTGGTAAAGAGAGTTTTTTTAGACCAAAACTTTTAGTCTGGCATTCATACTTCCTGCAGGTTTCCTGTCTGCAGTTTCCTGAAACAGGTCAAACAAACACGCTGACCACTTTCAGGTTTTCCCTCAGTCCCTGTCCCAATATACCCTCCGGTAGCTTTTCATTTTGGAGGCACAGCGTTCAGCAGTCATTCTCTTTGACAGTGTCACTTTGAATCCAAATCAGTATAAGCCTATGACTTTTTTCTGCTCTATCAAAAACTTTGCACTTCTGCTCTTTGTCTCTGAAGGTGCTGAGTTTGCCATGGCCCTTTCCCGATGAGGCAGCTCCATTCAGCCTCACATCTTTTATCTCTTCAGGGTGAGAGACGAGCCTCAGGCTGCAGGTTCTACAAACTACTAAGGGTTCCTGTCAGGTTACCCAGAGAGTTCATCTGAAGTCACCATCTCGTGGCTGAGATGTGAAGTGGGGCAGAGGGGCACAAAACCTCTCTTCTCTAATTTTGCCCAGCTGTTTTGTCTGAAGATATCATCTGGATTGTTTTGTATCCTGTCGATGTCCGCTCCCGGCCGGCAGGAAGAACACACGACAAAGTCTGGTAGTGGACAACCTTTTCTTTTTATTTTTCTTCTCCGTACAGCCTGCCCTGGGTTCTCCCAGCTGAAGCCTCCTCTGGTCCGCTCCCCGCGGCTCCTTCCGGGCTTCGCTCCGAAGCCTCTACCGGTCCGCTCCCCGCGGCTCCTTCTGGGCTTCTACTTCCGGGCTTCTTCTTCCCCCCCAGGGGTGGCACCGGTATATATACGGGTACAGTGTCCAATCATGTTAAAGTAAGCAAGGCAAGCTGATTGGCTAACATCATCAGTTGCCAGGCAGACTATATTGTTGAGCGGGTTGTTTACGCGCGGTAAGCAGGAAACTAACATATTCGATGGGAGGGGTAATCTACCTCAGGCTTTGCTCTTTACCACAGGCCGCACGTCCGCCGCGCAAGGCGAGCTATCACAGACGCGGCTCCCAACAGTATCCCATAGTTGGAATGCTTTTGTTTGCCCTATGTTAGGATACACCAAGGCACAATTGAGACCATGTAGGTAGGCAGAATTTAAGCAACGTGTGAGGGTTTATTGTACACAGGGTTCAGCTGTGCCAAGGACAAAAAGATCATTGGCCCTTAGGAAAGGGTGACAGTTTGCTTTATAGGGGAGTTTAGGTATGAAGGGGCCATTGCTCTGAAGGATGCAAAATTTGGGGTCTCTGAGTAGGGCCACTGGGGTTAGATAATAGACACATGGATAGGCAGGTGTTAGATACAAGGGTGCCAGCAGGCACAATATGTGCTTGGGGGGTTTTGCAGAATCAACTCTGCAGGTTGAGCTGCCGGGGCAGCTGCTAGCTGGTTGATCTGTGTGGGGAAGCTGTTAACTTAGGGCTAGCACTGTACCTGTTGGTGTGTGTAACAGATCTGCTTGGGAGTTTTTCTCTTCTGGTCAGGTGCGGCCTAGTCTGGAGACCTGACATAATATATGTATAGAAAGACATTTCTCTTTAGAGCATATACAAATTGCTTATAGCTTTTGGGCCCAATCAAAACTGGAACCTCTCCCTCAAAAAATCTGGTACAGATAGATAGATATAGATATAGATTATAGATATAGATATAGATATTATCTATCTATCTATCCCTGGTCCCTACTTAGTATATTTTTAATTAAGAAATAGAAGTAGTAAAGAAGTAGTTTTCTCTAACTTTTTTGGCAGGGAGAGGGCTACCAGGAAATCATTTCTTCTACCCAAATATCCATTCATATTTTATTAAATCTAACACAATATTTAATGTTTCTAAGTTATAGAAAACAAATTAAGTTTCAACCTTCTTAACTAATGTTTGCCTATTGTGGTGGCTAGAATAAAATAAATAGCCAACCATTGCTCATAGATTTTGGGAGCCTACCGTCTAAGGAGTGTCTATTAGTTTCTTGAAAAAAATATAATGAATTTAACCAATTAAAATGCTAGTTGCCTGCTGAATTAAATGTTTATTGTATCATCTGTGTTCCGACTACTCTTTTAACTGATTTGATGCAGCATCCTTCTGCAACCTCTCAGTCCTCTGTACGTCTGTTCTCTGGATGGCTCATCTGAGCTTTCTTCCATTCTTTGGCTTCATCCCTTTTATATCGAAGACATCCAAAATGCACAAAACAACTCTGTGTTCGATAATTAATAATTCATTTTATTTTTCTCAGATAATTTCCGTTTTTCCTCATTTTGCCTTTATTGTAAATTCACAGTGAAGCAAGTATTATTCTATAATTTATAACAGTAAAATTGTGGAGATGATCTCAATATACAACAACAAAAGTCAATTGTAAAGCAAAGTGAGTCTTATAAATAAACAAATACAAAAGTTTGCTGAATATATTTTGATAGATCACAAAATATGCTTACAATTCAAAGTAGTTAAAGATTATTAATAACTGGAAACAAGTATATAAATTCTTAATTAACAAATTTTAAAAATCAAGTATTATAATATTAGTATAAATTAGGAAAAATGAAAAAGAATTCAGAAATAAGCAAATCCCACAAAGAAAATGTCTGGATTACATTTTGTATTTTGTAACGCAGCAAATATTTATCTTCACAAGTCACTACACTGGGGGCTGGCAATTTAGCTCAGTGGCATAAATGTCTGCCTGGCCAGTGCGAGTTCGTGAGTTCGATCCCTGCTACAAAAAAAGTCATTACCAATAAAGAGGATAAAATAAACACATTTATAATGTACAAGTAAGTTAAACATACATAAACTAAAATCATAGTCCATGAACTATAGTGATGGATATAATTTCAAAATAATTATAATCAGTAGATGGCTTAAAGTCATATCTATGCAAAACTGACCTTATGATTTTTCTCTTTTACTTTTAAAAATGGATGAAATGGGAAGAAAGAAGAAGAAAGACTAAAGTTTGAAATTTCTTGATAATCCTTCTAGCTTTGTAAAGAAATAAAACAATATAGATATTTCCTCTGTCAGAGGCAAGAATGGGACTGAACATACAAATCAAAGGACTGAGTAGATAATAAATGTTCTCTACAAAATATAATAATAGAGGGGCCTTAGGTCACATCTCAGTTATAGAATGTGCACAAGGCCCTGGGTTTCCCCTCAGTAGTGCAGAATAAACAAATAAAACTAAAAGAATGAAATTAGGTTTATTATGTTGAGAAAGCTAGAAAAAATATGTTGCCAGACACTACGAACCTGAATGGGGATTTGGTCATGAGAGAAAGATAATATAGATTTGAGGTTGAAGAAACTAAGTAAAAAAGAGTTCTACGTAATGACATATAAATATTACAGCATTCATGATACATTATGCTATTAAAAATATAAGATTCTACATATGAGTGGGTTAGGCAAAATAATAGTTAGCAAAGATTACAAATCCCTAGTTTCCAGAGTATGAATGTTAATTTATATGGCAAGAGGAACTTTGCAGTTATCAATTTAATAATCATGATAATGACATATTATTCAGGTAAGCCTACATGGAGTCAAAATGGTACATATAAGATAGAGGTAGAGTTAGGCAAAATGCAATGTGATGACAAAAGCAGAAGGAGAAATAAATACAGGAACAGAAATTTAGGACGCTGTACTCCAGGCTTTGAACATGGATTTAGGTTCATGAGACAACACATGCTTGTGGCCTTTAGAAGCTAGAAAGCAAAGTGTGACAGATTCTCCATTAAGATCTCCAACAGGAATGCAGACCCACTGACTCCTTTGACTCTTGCCTTCCAAAACTGTAGGAGACTAATACTTGTGTTGTATCAAACCACTGTGTATGTGGTAATTTGTTACAGTGGTGATAATGTGAACATGCATCCACTGGGGAAAAAAACAAAAATAACAAGCAAGCCACTCAGTGATAATCACTGATAGTACCCACATACTCAGTGAGAGTGTACAGATTGTTATCAATCAGCTGTCGCACTAATTGCTGATATTATGTTGTCTAAATACACTTTACTTCCAAATAAATTAAAAAGATGTATTTGAAGAATGCTTAACTGAAGTCTGGTTCAGAAGTGTACAAGATGTTTTAGATCGTACAAAACCAGATGGTAAAAAAGATATGAGACTGCTAGCATCATTTCAAAAACCCCAGAGACTTACTTAAAACAGATTCCCTCCTGATATAATTTATATTATTTCACAACAATAAGAAAGACCACTGTAACAGACTAAAACTCACTAGATATAATTAAATGTGAGCACATAATTAGAGTAAATCAAAGTCAAAGCAATATGAAACACAAAACAAAAAGTTCATCGCTATCTTTTCAGGATAGGTATCCAACTCATTAAAGTGAGTAATAAGAAAAGAACCAAGAATTTTTTTTTCTTTGTACAGAAACTATAAACTTACATAAATAATAATTCATAGAAAAATTTATTTTACAAACTATGATAATTAATTTTTAGTGAGGAAATTATAGAAAGAGTATCACTGTTATCCAATTTTCAACAATATAATGGGATCCTAGGAAAGATTGCTGATGCTACAAACATCACTTTAAGAGAGACAACCAGATACAATGGTTTTTGATGGGAATGAATGCTATCTAAGAAATATTCCTGCCAAAAAATGTCCGGATCATAAAATCTAATGTCTTGGGGCTTTTTTCCCAAAATATGAGACAGTATAACATGTTAAGCACAAAAAGGATTACACACACTATACAGATTCTGAAAACACTCTTGACAAGTTATCTAAAATCAATTAATTTTTCCATTTCATATTTTGTAGGGAATTAATGCTATATCTAATGAAAAAATATCCTTCAGAGATGCATGTATCACTATAAATTAGATGCCAAAACGCCAGAGATAAAAAGACTTGAAATATTTTAATTATGTCTATAATTTTGTGAAAATTTGAAAGGCTCTAATAAAACAAACAAAAGTGTCTCTTAAATGTTCATGTATACTACTTTTAGACTTGGCACTATTTTTTGTAGCATATTAGTAATTTTGAAGATATCTTGATAAGATATATCCCAGGAGCACATGCTTATCTAGCAATGAAAAAACAATAAAGATTTTAAAACTGTAAAATTGCTTATAGAGCATTGACATGAGCTTGTTTAGATATGTAAAAAGAAACTATATTCTTTATTTCATGAGTCAAACTAGCGGTACAACTAAACCAGGATGGTTTAGTATAAACTGTTCTAATATTAAAAGGAAATTTTTACCAATGCAAACAAAGAGGAAAATTACAAACCACAGTCAACCTTAGAAATAATTTTATTTGTGTGAGAAGAACCGAAGCAGATTCATTTCTTCCTGGGATGAAGAATGAGGTTGGATTGTCAGTAGAACCTTTAAAGACTGGTATTTGAATTGCAGATACTTCTAAAAGTAAACTTTTTCACAAATTTTATCATGGGGAAAATGTGAACCTAATCTCATAGTTGTCCCAAATCTATTGTGCTCAGGGACCAATAATGAATTAAATTCTCTAGTTTCTTCTTTGGAGCAGGGAACTGTAGTTAGGGTTTAATATTGTTTATCCTTATATTTATTTCCACAATCTAAAAGTGCCTGGAGCTTAGTTTTTTGCTCAGCTTTTACTCAGTTTTTGCTTGAATAGCTGATAAATGTTTTCACAGCATGAGATTATAAAGTAATCATTTTTATGGCAAGCAATTGAATGAAATAAAGAAGTTTTGATAGTTCATAATTTAGATAACATAAACTTCTAGAAAGCTGTAATAGATTCCTATTGCTACTTGCTACACTTAGAATGTTACAAGTCACAAAATTACTGGAACTCAGTATTCATTTATAATAATATTTATAGTGTAACTGTATTGTAAATATATTAATATAATTATAATATGTATATAACTATTAATAATACAATGCTTACAATTTATTGAAATTCAATCACCAATGTGGTTGTATTAAGAGGTGGAGGCCTTTCTGAGATGATTAGCTTAGGGGATTAGAAAACCTTTTATTAAACACTTTATAAATGATGCCTCTTGCCCTTGAACCACGTGAAACTTGAAGGCAACATTTATAAACCAGAAATTAGGCCCTCTTTGAATGTGTCAGAAACTTGATCTTGGAATTCTTAGTCTCTAAACTTTGAAAAATCCATCTCTAATATGTATGAATTCCAGACTTAACAGTATTTTGTTATAGCCACCTGAACAGAAAAGATGGCTATATTAGCTAAAGTCTTCTAAGACAATAGATATAAAAATATTGTTTTGTTTCATTTTGCATGTTTTGTTTTAACTAGGAAGGCTTATAAGATCAGAAGTGGGGACGTTTCCATGGTTACTCATAGAATCAGACAGAAGAATCGAAAATAGTCATATGCATGCTAAAGAGACAGAGGCTCTGCCCATCTGGACCCTCCAGGATAAAGACCTGAAAGCCACTGTAGGGTCAGCAGTGTGAGTCTGTGTTGGAAGGCTGAAGAAACTGGAGAACAATATCCAAAGACAATGGCAAAGATCAGAGCTCCACCAATATGTTCCTTCTTTCTTTCCTTTTTATTCCATCTAGGCGACAAGTCTATTGGTTTGTATCACTTGAATGAAGAGGTCTTCATTTTGCCAGCCTACATGTCAATCATGTACACATACACCCAAACTTGACTGATCTGCCAGTGATTCTTATTCAAATCTAGTCAACAGATCACAATGAATAATAATGACTGCTATATCATATCACTATAAATTTACTGTCAGCACGAATTTATCATTCTATTGCTCTGGAGGTCAGAAATCCGAAATGAGTTTCAGTGATACAAAACTCCACATGCCACCAGTGGTGTGCTGCTGGGACTGTGGAAGAGAGCTGCCTGCATCCCACTTTCCTTATACAAAACCAACAGGATGGCATCTGCAAAACTCTGCTGCTTTCCTCTTCACATATTTTTGTGATCCTCCTATGCTCTGACACCCTTGTAATTTAATTGGACCTACCTGAATAATTCATAATAAATGTCTATTTCAAGATCCTTAAGGCAATCACCTCTGAAGAGTCCCTTTTGCCAGGAAAGGTAAAATAACCACAGATGTGAGCAACTGGACATCTTTGGGATGCCGTTATTTGGTTTACCTCATATTTACTTTAATACAGATAGTGAATCACTTACAGTGTAATTTTAAATTCTGTTGGGGACAGTGAATGAGGAATAACTATGTCAAATTTGTTTCCAAAAACACTCATTGAGATTATCCAGATGACTACACAAATAATAATTTATGGTTTTGAAAACTTTATGAAAAATGTATCAGGGATACTTAGATTATTTAGAAATCCAAGCAGAAGCAGTAGAATTCTGTATAAAAATACTTAGATTTTATGCTTTGAGAAATTATAGCTATAGATGCACATAAATACACATATTTTTTTCATATCCATATCCCTTAACTCTCTTGGTCCCTTCCCATCATATATATATATATATATATATATATATATATATATAGCGTTAAAAATCAATTTATTTAAAATAGCATCCCATTCTCATATGACTATAATTAAGCTTTGAATTTTATTGAATATTAATCCAGAAAGATAATCTTATTTGTAGGCACAGAATAATTGTTTTAAAGACAAAGCAAAGTTGTGTGTTTCTTTTATCTTTGGTCTTTAATGAGAGGCAATCATTCATAATATGAAGTAAAATGAGTGACAAATAAAACATAGCTCAAAGGAGAATTACATAATTTAAATTCAGGAAGATAGTTTATTGAAGAGCTTTAATTTCTGTAATTGAAACACCATTTCTTAAATTGTACTGCAGAAGTTTCTACAAATTGATGGGGAGCCAATTCATGAAAGTTCACAAGATCAAAAAAGATAAATTATTCTTATTTAAAATTCTAACATCTGTAATTAATAATATAAAATATGCTTTTGAATTATTAATTAAGTATAATAGATCATTTGAATTAAATTATCAAAAGTCTGTTTCAACTTCAAGGGCTATGACTAATCATTTCATTTGCTATGTCTTCCACCTGGGACCTACCAGAAAAATCTGGAGTCATGACATGCAGAATGATATTGTGTTTGTCATTTTTTAAGGTCTGGGAATACTGAACAATTTGCCACTTCCATGAGCAACAGTTTTCTCTAAGAAAGCAATTAAATTCTTGGATGCAGAGGTGGATTAATGAATGGGCAACTTAAGTGGAAACACCCAGCTGAACTGAGTCAGCGTGGTTCTGGGTAGCTGGCTTCTCACTGCCTCCAAGGATAGCTTCTGTTCCTCTTGGTACAACACTGGTCTTTGCCTTTAGCATCACTTCCTGATTTCAGTGCTGATCCCTCAGGCTTCTGGTACTGATCCTTCATTCTACCAGCACAGACTTTCCAATTTGTACCACTGGCCCATATTAAGGATTTGCATCCTTAATATGGACTTGCATAAGACATTGTAATAGGGTCTAGACTTTTGGCTGGAGTCTTCCAGACACTGTAGTAGGATACTGGCCTTTGGCTGAATTTTTTGAGTCTCCAAAACATGAACAAATATCTTGCATATTTCCACATTTGACTTTTTGAGTGAATATTATAAAATAATCCTATAAATTATGTGTCCTGTATTAAATCTATTCTCTTGAAAACTCTTACTACAAGAGATGCTTCCTATTTTTTAAAATGGTAAGAAAACTAAAGGAGAAAAATATGAGACTGAAATTATTTTAAATCAACAAAAGAAAAGCACTGCAGAGACCAAATATTAAAGGAAAAGTTATGGTTAGACATGAAAAATGCATTGTTTATAGTTTATATTTAATAACCTCATCGATATTACTGTATTTTTTAAATCACCAATATTTCTGTTCAGTTCAAAAGCTTAAATACTTTCACATGCATTTCCAAAGTTGAGTCTCCCATCAGCTTGTCTAATATACAAGAAAAATGAAATTTTCTCTTTTTTACAGACAGATACTAAACCTCTAAGGTTAATCAGTTGAATACTGTGAAAAAAACATTTTAATTAATTCTTTAGTTAATTTAATTATCACAAATTTTTTGTTTCTTTTTATGTTTCAAGCATTATACTTAGATGTTAGATATATTGCTAAAAAGACAAGCTATCTGCCTTCACAGCGTGCATTTCACATAATGGAGGAAGATAAAGGCAAATCATAAACAGATAAATATGTTAGTATAATTTTCTGAAAGTATGAATAAAAATAAAAAAAGTTTGTTTACTTAAGGTTCTCCAGGGTAACATAGCCAACAGAAGACCATATGGAGGGCAACAGAAGAGATACAGAGAGAAAGAGGATAAAAAATAGGCTCATGGAATTATGCAGGCTGAGAAGTCCCCAAATCTTAAAACCTGCTCTCTGTTAGCTGTAGGTACCCAACATACATGAAGATGTTGTTTCTGTCTGAGTATATACAGGAAGGAACACAAGCCCATCTCAAAAACAGTCACATACAACGGATTCTGCTCTACTTGGACTTCTTTCTATGTTCACGTTCACCTGACCAAATGAATGAGGATCATCCAACTTGGGAAGGACAACCTAACTTTCCCAGTTTAGTGTTCCAAATGTTATTCTTACATAGAAATAGCTTTACAAACACCTAAAATAATGTCTAGCCGTACTCTGATCACCACCACTTGGTCCAGGCAAGTTGAACCATAAACTTCATCATCACACGAAGGCTCAGGAACTACTTTTCTTGAAGATCTTCTGTTGAGACATCTCTTCCACAGGTCTTACTTCCCTTGAGCCTGATCTTATTGTGTTTATCATGGAGGTTTACATAAAGAAGAAAAGACTGAAAGAAGGAGGAACAGTTCATAGTCATCATTTTGAATATGTGATCAGAAATCTTGACCATAAATAACTTATACTTCAGGCTGCAGATACTTGAACATAAATCTGCAAGACAAAATTTTCTAGGGTGAAGAGACAGGATTTTACATGGGAGAGCTCAGTTCTGTGCTCCAAAATGCAAGTTCTTTTCCATCATGGCAAGAAGGTGATATGACTATGTGAGTGTCTTGGGATTCAGAATTTTCCCTTTCTTGTTTTATTAACTCATTATACTTTTGTGGTTGCTGTTTCTTTAAAAGTACATTCTGCATTAAGAAAACTTGTTAGAGTTTTCATAAAATCACTGAAAACATATATAAATGCTTTGAAGTTTCACAGCCTGTCTGATTCACTGCATAACAGATTACTCCCCTGTGGAAAGATTAAAGTGTTTTGTGTGAAAATGAGAGAAATAGAAATATGAAAAGAAGCAGTCTGGAAAAGTACCTCACTCTCATGCCATTCAAATAATCAACGTTTCTACAAGTGTTTGATTTCAAAGGAAGTTGTATCAAAGGAAATGAAGGGAAATGTACTAAAATGATTACTTAGGCTTCTTCTTCAACTGCAACTTCACATAACTTGATAAAATTGTGAGTAGCATTTTGTATATTATTGAGGTCAATTTTGGGATTTGAAATTCTGGTTTGGTAAATCTTCAAAGATTAATTTCAAGGAAATAAAAGTTTCCAAGGTTGTAAACATCTCTTATTTATCACATAAGTCAGTTTTGCTTATAGATCCCCAACTCTGATGACTGTAAAGTGAGTTTGACTAATTCCAGAAAAAAATCTTTTAAAAAAAGTGATGCACTCTTTGAATAAAAGTGTTGAAGAGCAAAGGACTTCTGTCATTAACCAGAAGCTTCTATCACACACCCAGGAGCTGGAAGGATCCCTGTTTGTCCTTATGTCTAGAAATTTCTGGCTCTCCACTTAGATAGTTTCTTGCTCCATGATACATATTTACATATTTACATTTCTATATAAGTATATATATATATATATATATATATATATATATATATATGTATCTTTCTAGCAACTATTTACTCACCTTTTAGGAATTAGGTTTGTCAAACCTAATTAGGTTTGTCAAACCTAATTAGGTTTGTCAAACCTAATTTTACCAAAATTTGATAATATTTATTCCTCATATTTGGACAAAGGACTCATGAAAGTTATATTTTTGTCTCCATTTAAAGAATGTTTTCAGGTGATATTAACATTTAAAATGGTGATACTTGAGTAAGTAACTTGTCCTCCATAATTTGGGTAGGTCCCATCCAAACAACCGAAAACTTGAAAATCTCTGTCTCTTTCTCTGTCTCTTTGTGTCTCTCTGTCTCTTTCTCTCTCTCTTTCTCTGTCTCTCTCAGCCTCTCTCTCTGTCTCTGTCTCTGTCTCTGTCTCTCTCTCCTCTCTTTCCTCCTTGCCTGCTGATTCTCTTCTGCTAACTATCCTTTTGGAAGTAACCATCATTATCTTTGTTACTCATGTTATTAGAATGATAACCTTGGTCATATCTAATTCATTCTCCACAAAGTAGGGAAGTAACAAGGACTAATTTTATTTTAAATAATTTTTTAAAAAATGCTTCTTTTGATAAAAATCCTTTATTGGCTTCCAGTTACTCTAAGAAAGAAAAAAGAATGCAATCTTTCAAACAGCTACCAACTGGTTATCTCTTTCATCTGACCCAACTTTTATTTTTAACCATATTTACATTCTTCCCGTGTAAGGTTCTAAAACACTGTGATATTTTCAGTCTTGCTATACTCTGGGCTTCAAATATGTCTCCTCATTATTCTCTTGGCATTTTCTTCCTTGTAGAATGAGCTTAACTAGATCCATGATGAAACTTTTGCTGGTTAATTGATATAAATCAAGTAATACTGACATTTACATTCATAGTATCTGTTTGATCTCTTCATTATTTGTACATCAATATGCAGTAATCTGTTTACTTACCTAAAATATGTTAATCACAAACTGTTTGACGGTGAGGACTATAGTCTGCACCTCAGTTTGTTAGAAAAAGCTTGTTCAAGCAAGTAATAGACACTGAATAAATATTTGATTGAACATTAAATTGTGATTCAGAAAGTACTCACAAAATAGTATTAATCATGCCTTTTGTAGTAAGAAAATTACTAGAAAGGAGTGAGTCATCATCTCTCTCTTTTATCACTATTAGTATTTGTGTATTATCAACTTAGAACTTAAGTTTGACTATGTTTAGAATAATTTATACATATATTTCAGTATTTTTCATCTTTTTTTTGTTTCTCTAAAGTTTTCAAATAATTAAGAGTTTGTTAATTTAAAACTGAAATTAAGTAAGTCTTGTAAAATGCTACCTTATATATAAATCACTATAGGGATAATTTTTATTTGTGACAAAGAATGAAAGGACATATATACATTCACAATATACTACTCAGATAAACTTTTTAAATATATAAAAATGGAATCAGTTGTTCTATAAAGATTTATCAGTATCCCCAATATACACCTAACATGTTTTCACCAGTAAAATTAATTAAGGTAGTTGCTAACAGAAAAATGTGTTAAGTATTTTCTTAGGCAAGATAGAGCTTATTTTTTCTGAAAGAGAAAATAAATGAGGAATTTAGTAATTTTGAAAAAGTATATAAAATATAAAAGGTTACAGCCTTTTTATCTCTTGTCACTCACTGGACAAAATCACTAGAGGGGTCAGGATAGCAATTGGAGCCCTAGCCATCACACCAGCATTCTAATCAACAGGTGAAAATGTTGGTTCCTCTTCACTTTTAAGAACACTTCACAGTAGCATTTATGAAGAGTTTCCATTTGCGTCTCAGTAGTCAACACACTCTAAGAGATGCTGTGAAACACAGTATATCATTTTGGTCTGGTTAACATATCCACAGATCTTTATTTTTTTTCTGCCTTTTTTGTTTTTAACCTAGTAAGAGGCAAAGATTAAATATTCAGAGTATAGTCCATACTATAAATATGACAGTTGGGAGAAACTCAGCAAAATTGGGAGGAACTCAAATCTAGTAAAAAATACAAAGCTTTCATGTATCTATCTACATGAAATCTTGCAGCACAGATTTTGTTATATGAGTGATGAGGATCATGGATCTTCAAAAAATGAAAGAATAGTGGCAGAACCTAGATTGTGAATGAGTATTTATTGAGTGACTGAATTAGTGTTTGCAAAAGATAGTCCTAGCATAACTGGTAGAAATATGTATAGTGCAACAAACCTAAAAACCACACACTACTATATTTGTGATATTATGATGAATTACTGTAAACTAATTAACATATAAAATAGACAAATTATTTCTCGCAGTTCTGAAGGTTAAGAAGTCCAAGATAAGATGCTAGTAGATTAGATGTCCTGTGAGGGCCAATTTTGATAGTCATAGACAACTTTTCTGCCTCTGTCATCATACAGAAGGAAGAGTGAAAAAGCTCCAAAAGACCTTTTCATCTTTTTTTTTTTTTTTTTTTTTTTTTGTACCAGGGATCGAACTCACGACTGCCTGCTTGCAAGGCAGGTGCTTATGCCGCCGAGCTAAATCCCCAGACCCCCTAAAAGACCTTTTCTGAAGAGACAGCAAGCACCATTTAAGATCTACATTCTTACCTTAATCACATTCCAAAGGTACTACTGCTTCATACAATGGGTATTCAAATTTGACATACAAGTTTCAAAGGGAAATTGACATTTAGACCAGAGCATCCCAGACAATCTATTCACCTTAACACACTGAATTATCTTCAGTATGATAATTCTGGCTCTCCCATCCACCTACCACTTGAAAACAGTATGTATAATCAGTGTGCCCTATTCTCACACAATATATGATTCTCATTTCTTATTTAAGAGCTATAGATATTGTCAGGTATGGGATCACAGCTGACATGTTAACAGCATACCATATGAGATCTAGAAATTGAGTCTTTTTCCATTACTTTTCTTAAATAGTAAAATGTTTTATTTTTTCACTTTACCATATACTCAGTTAAATTAAACCTATTGGGGAATTTTGGAGAATAGATATGTACTGAATGAAACAACGCAAAGTTCATTGCTCACATTTGAAGTGTGTGTTTCATCTTTTGTAAAAGAAATAAAGGTTGTTGTTTTTATCGTAGCTATTAAATTTTATCAATTATCAGTTTTGTCATCAATTACTAATTAGTAAAAAGTTTCACAGATGCACAAATTTTACCAGTTCCCATGTATGATATTATTTACAATTGATGAGTCTTACAGTTACAGGTTTTCTATAAACAAGTCCAACAATCTGACATGTGAGAAAATTATAATGAGAAATATTCAAACATATACCTTATTGATCTTTATAATATTCTATAAGGGAGAAAAATCCTCTCTTAAAAACAGTATGAGATCTTTAAATAGCTAGAGATAGAGTGAGTATGTAAAACTTTTTTCCCCCTTTGCATCTATTTTTTTCTCAGGAGGGTCAGCAGACAATAGGATGGAAAGTAAATAAAAAGCTAGCAAAATGACATCCTCATTAGTGTTTTTGTGAAAATGTCTGAAATTTATTTATATCATTCCCAGCATATTTAACACATTGTCTATGGTTTTTTTTTTCAGATGATGATTGAGTATAGCATTATGGAAGAGCCAGTCATTTATTTTTCTGAGCTTTAGACTGATATAATGGGAATAATTTCTTCAAAGCATGAATAACAAGATTTCTTTTCCACAAGGATGAGAATTAGAGACACTAATAAAAGTATGTGGCATTTTATTACTAAAGGATAACTAATCAGCACACAGTCTTGTACTGTCTGGTTCAAATTCTACAGCAGCTCCAAGAGAATCTCAGAATGTATTTCTCATTGTGCTCAGTAGGTTCCATCTGTAATTTTAGAGAGAAAATGTGATCTTACTAGAAAAATGGAAAGCATAGTAATAGCATTACAGTTTAAGGTGCTCAGAAATTCAAACTAAGTTTCTTCGTTTCACTCTTAAAGGCATTTGAGTTGGTAAGGGGTATATCTCCTCACCAAAATCAGGTGAGTGAATGCAGGTGGATCCCAGGTCACCTGTAGATCTCTTCGTTATGAAACTAATTCTCCTTCCATTATTCCAAAATAAAACCAAACATAAATTAATTCAATTTAATAGTGACTAATATCATCAGAGACTAGGAATTCTGTGTCCTACTTTTCATCTTTACATGCAAGCTGATTTTGCTTAGTCCTTTTCTGTTCTTTAGGTTTCAATAATTTTGCCCTTTATTTTTATGCATTTTGCCTTTATTTTAACTGACTTCCCATTAATCATGAAACCTATAAATGAGACCAATAAGAATGTGATTTGCTCTCCCATAACTAAATACAAGATAGATATAGTAGTCATAAAATTCCATTGGTGGAAAGGGATTGTATACATTGAGCTTCTATTTTAAAAGATTTTAGTAACAGAAATACCCACAAACATTCCTCATGTCACTTAATTATTTTGGAACAATTACATTGATTTAGTATACTAAAATATATTTTTATAAGAAACAATCTAGCTTCAGAACTATTTAATATATTACTTAATGTATTAATGTATTGTTTCATATTGGTAAGTTTGATATTAAAATATTATATTTTATTTTATTATTATACTTAATAAACATACCACATGTGAGAATACATACTAATTGCATTTTTTTTCATCTTTCCTATTTTGTAATTGACTGTGTGTGCATCTGTGTACATATATATTTCTAATAGAAAAAGCCTTTTTCTTAAGAGGGAAATTATTGATAAAATATATGGATCTCAGTTTTAAATACAAGAATTCTTTTCCTATAGTGTTGTTCAATTTTAATATCCTTTGATGATACATTTCTCTGCAAAATCAATGAGATAAAAAACACTCCAGATACCAAAGCATCACAAAATACTACTTCATGTCCCAAGAATAAAGAATGATACTAATATTATCATTGTAAGAGTAAAAATAATTGTTAAAAATTGTGAGTTCCAGGGTTATGCTTAGCTAATTACGAATGAATCAAAGCCATTGGAATCACATTCTTTTTCAAGGTGATAGTATGTATTACCTCATACCATAATGAGTTGCCACAGACTTGTTTGGCTCACAGAGCCGAAATTCATTTTCTCTCTGCCCTGAAATGTGGAAGTCCAGATAAAGGCACAGAAGGATCCACTGTGAGTGCAGCATACATCCTCATGACTCCTGGCATGTATCTCAACTTTAGAAAGCATCCGAGATTTGAGCCTGTTTATGAGCCTATGGAAAAAAATGGGTGATGAGGATAGATATTAAAGAATATCACCATTGCCTTGCTTTTTAACTGCATCAAGGAAGGTCATTACTGTTTGCACAGGCAACTCAGGATTAGTTTATTCAGACAAAGATGGGAAAACCAACACCATAGTGTGTAGGGGTAGGTGTCCTCCCCATTGATGAAAAAAGTCTCCCTGTGCCCAAATAATCTCATTGAAATTTGGGAATTTATGCTTGCAACCCTCTTAAGTTCCTCCCAGACATCTCAGTTCCAGTTTACAAGTGCCACTATTTTCAAATCCTTTTCTTCTCTTGAATTGCTGATACTTTTCATAGCTGAATATTGAACTTGTGCTATAGTTCAGCCAATTGGATAGTAAGGGTCTGTGTTTGGTTTTTGTCAATGTCATCCCTAAAGGATTAAAATTAAGTATAGAAAGATCTTTCTCGTTCACAACACACTGTAGAGGCCTTCTTCTAAAGATTAGATGTTGAGATGCCATATAAACCTCAGGATGTCCCTCCAAAGCCTAATGCAGTCATGGAGGATGGGCCTCTCCAAAGCAGCTGAATCTAGCATTTGTGATTGGTTCATTATCTAGTTCTAGGATTGGTGGTTGAGTGCTCCACCTGCATAGGGGCAGGTAACTGACATACAATATAAGGGAGGGAAAGAGGCATGCTTTCCCCTTTTTGCCCTTTTTGCTCTTGTTGCCTTTTGGAATCTGCTACAGCCACTAAAAACAGTTGTCCCTCAGCCACATCAACCTGCCTTTAAGCCAGTTAAGTATGGACTGAAACTTCCACAAATTGTGAGCTAAATGAACCTTTCCTTCCTTCATTTTGAGTGTCAAACATTTTGTCCCAGTAATGAGAGAAAACTAACCAAGACATCCTGATATGAACAGAAACTCCTTGTGAGCCTGGTCAGTTCCCAAAAACAGTTTCATGCCTATTTATAAGATACAGATTTTTTTTCATTTACATAATTGATCAGTTTTTTGAAAGATATAAATTCCTTGTTTCTGGTCACCAAAAATTTGGGACACTGCTACTTTTGTGTCAACTGCTAGAGGGTCCTCAATGTTAGGGAGACATAAGAGTCTCATCAATGGAGAAGACACTCTTCCTAGACCTTTCCCAATTGGAACCCCAAAGTCATATAATAAGACTCCCTGGAATTGGAATTGAAATTTCAGGTTTTGAAGTTTTGCTAGTCTAGTGATGTAACTTCCTTTATTTCTGTACTTTCTTTTCTTTCTGTGTAATCAAGTATGTGTCAATTATTAAACTTTGTCTTATTGTTTTAATGTTGAAATTTTTATTGTTTTCAAACCCAGACCTCTACATTAAGCAGCTACAACCATATACTTTTTAACTCTATAAGCCGTATAGCTAAAGAAGAGAAGATTCTCCTTCAGAATATACTTAGAAGACTATAGGTTCCTTTCACATGTTTGAAGCTGGGAATTTGAATCTTTGAACGCATCAGTTTATTTCAGCAATTTGTGCAGATACACCAGAAGCAACCAGTCACTGTCATTATACTTTTTACTCTTCCAAAAACTCATAAAATTTCTTGCATCTCCAAAATAGAAAATTATCATAATACAATGAATCTAAGTTATATATTCTTTTAAACAGTTCACACTATGGACTATCACTATTTTTTACATTCTCAGAAGGTAACTATAGATATTATCAAATTAGAGAACCATCTACAAAACCACTATACTGATTAGAGAAATTAATCCTTGCAATCTCTTTCTCTGGAACCACTCTCAGTACTACAATCTGTTGCAGCATTCTCTATAAAGGCACAGAATCAATAGAAAATATGTTTAATTACATGAAGGGATTTATTAAGTAGGTTTATAGGATTATAGGTGGGAGAGCCCACAAGACCATTTGTGTGCTAGAGAATCAAAGAATCTCGTAACTACACAGACAAGATGGAAGTCTCAGAACAAAAAGGATGCAAGATGCAGCACCAATCCAAGGTCAAAGGCCTGGACACTCACTGGAGGGTGGCTTTTACAAGAAAATATTTCAAGCCTGAAGATATTGGAGACCTGGAGACTGATATCAAAGATGATAGCAGCAAAGAACAGACCTTCTTAAGAAAAAGCCTGATGTTCTTTCACATGGGTACACTTCTTTTTTATTTTCCTTTAATTCTATCCATGCTACAAGCCTATTAATTGGTGCCACCTGCAGCTTTGGTGGGATTTCAGCGCTTAGTTTTTGGCATTTATATGAATTATCTACAAACACATTCAAAACAGTGTTTGATTACTTTGCTTTTTTACACCAATCAAGGGCACCTATCATAATTAAGGGTCACACAAACTCAAATTATATTTGGAAAATGGGATAATACACAGATCTCATATTAATGAGTAATCTTCCTGCTTACACTTGAAAAAAATAACTGTGTTGCTAATATATATTCATGCAGCCCAACTTACATCTGTTAAGGGTAGTGTACATACCTGTGCCTATAGAATTTGTGCATGTCAGTATTAAATTTATGTACACTATTGTAGGAATGTTATGATCATTCATTTATATATTTTCTTTTTTTGACAATTGTTTTTTCAATTTCAAAATGCTTTCAATACTCTAATATAAAATTATTAGTGAATTTGGGCCAAAAAGTAAAATTAGTCACCCTCAGCATATGCCTACTGACTTCTTACATAAAAATTTAAGTGTTAGTGGTTCCTAAAATTTTTCTGCTAACCATCAAGGCAGAATGTATTATTTCAATGAAAAATCCTTCAGACTGGGAACAGAAGTTCCAACAAAGGCACAGACTGCATTAACAGTTGGATGGACATTAGCCATGGCATATTTGTCCTTGATGTTTGATGATAATAGCCAGTGAGCTGATTTCTCTAGAACTGTGAAAATATTTGGAAAACCAAAAGTGTGTGTGCTGCTGCTCCTAGGTGAAGGCTCTGTTGAGGTTTCAGCTTTTGTAAGTTCAATCAATATGACTCATGTCTCCACATACGCCATTCCTTAAGAAAATGTAGACTGTCCTACTGTTTTACACCAATTCAGTAGACTTGCTGCTGCTTCCCACACAGCTGTGCCAGAGATCTTGCACACTGTCTTCTGAGCAGCAAGTATAAATTTAAAAGCGACCGTTTTTAAATAGAGCACCAATTATGACTTCCAGAGAAACTAAGAACAGCATATACATAGTTAGAAGTGACTGAAAAATCTTTCTATTTTGTAAACAAGAAAACATGCTTATATGATTTAAATTCATTACTAAAATTTAGAATGTCATACATTAGAGCCCTTTTCAATATATAATTTTATCACAATACTCCAATAATAATACCATTTTTCTTTCTTCACTTTTACTCTCTTTAGTTTTTTTTATTTATATAACAAGCTACTTGTTAATTCACTTATCTTATAATCTAGCACTGTCTAGTATCACTGCAAATTTCTCATGATACACAATTAAGTTATCTAAGGTTTTAGAAATGCATGCTGTAGATTGATTTCCCCTATAACTCCTTGTTAAGCACAATTTTATAATCTGGAAACAAACAACCGTACAAGGACTCTAAGAGCTGAAATAAAGAAGATAGGTAGGCTAGTGAATATTGCATTTGCAAAATTAATACTTCACAGAGTAAATGAGTGTTATAATAAAAGACATAGAAAAAAAATGTTTAAAAATTTTAAATGTCTAGAGTACAACAAAAAACTACCAAACCAAGACCATAGTTGAATAAGAAAAACAGATCACAGAACTGTGGACAGCTGGACCCAAGCCTTTCCCCATGAGTCAGCACCATTTGTGGACTGCAGGGAAAGACTATAAGGCCACACGGAAAAGCAAGCCAAGTCTGGGAACAGGGCCATGAGCCGTCCTCTGCCAGATTGGGGACAGACAGACCCCAGCCCCTGCCAGCACATGGGCTGGTAAACAAGAAGTACACTGCCCACTGCCTGTAAGTGACCAGCTGATCCGGAGGAACACAAGCTTTGATAATAGCTATCAAGGTGAAATGCAGTTGGATGCCTGTAGTGCTTTGGTGTTTCACTGACATTGAGGGCTAGTGGTCCTATCATAGGTTCAGAAGGTAGCAGTGGGCAGTGTGGTATCTAATGGGGGGGCTCCTTTAGAGAGTAGGAGCCATTGTTCACTCTCTGTTGCCTTGTTTTGAAGTCCTATATCATTTTTCATTGTTTTGTTATTCTCTTTTGTTTTGTCTGTCTACCTCAGCCTTTCCTTTACTTTGTTTGATCTAGGTAAATATTTCCAAGGTGAGATATATTAGGCTAAATATAACCAAATAAAACTCAGTATAAGGCTTAAAATAATCCCTTTTGCTTACAGGCTTTCAGCAGGGTATTTTGGTTCATTACTATCAGAAAACAAAGAGTAAGATGCTAGAAGGTGAGACTGTAATTTGAAAAGAGTCAATAGGTTTTTTTATGAGCATTTACTTCTAGTGAGGCATCTTTTCTCATGAGGACTTTGAAATTTAGTTCTGGTGGTCAGTATCCAAATTGCATGGATGCTGGCATTGTTAGAGGAATGACAGACTAAACAGGGAATTGTGCAGTGTGGTGCAAGTCAGAACCTACCCATCTGGAACTAGCAAACCAAGACAAGAGAATTGCCTTATGATTTGCAATTTAAATTCTAAACATGAAGTTCCTTCTTGAAACACAGTATCTTGATCTGAAAATTTCAGCAAAGCACAGATGTAGTGAACACTAGGCTAACATTGACTCTTTGAATCACAGTTCACAGAAGGGCAATAATGGCCTCAAGCTAAATGTTATGCATCTTGAATGGTATTTATTGCTTCACCAAACACAAAACTAGAATTTTAAGTGTATTGATCAAGATGACAGATAAAAGAATGACAAGAAACTGTGATAGTTAAGTATAACACATGATAGTAAACAGTTGGAGGAGAAAAATTTACAAAAAAAGTATATTCTTTGCTTCATCCATTTAATCCTTTACTAAGAAAATGCATGACAGATTATTCTCAAATCATTTCTGCAGTTATTCATATGCTGGTATTCATTTATATATGACCACAAAAGGAGTTGATGGAATCAACAAGTAAAATGTTAAGTTCACAATGTGTCAACCATTTAGTTGAAACATTTTTCAAAACTTATCTTTTATACTATTTCACAAGAAACATATTTCTAGTCATCCTCACTTAATGAGTTACAAAATTGAATTCTTCACTAAGTAAATCATCTAAGATCACGAATGTGGTTATGTAGCGAAACTGAGGCTGAATTTCAACCTTCTTCAAGAGATCATGTTTTATGCATGTTCATGTGCTGTGCTGCAAGAAATGTGATTAGAAGCATCTCCGCGTGGCAACTCATCTTGTCTGATGAAATACACCTCTCTCAGCTAAGGTTGGATTTTCAGTATCTGAAATGCATCCCAAACAATTCCATCTTTCATACAAAACATGCATTGAAAATATGGCTTGAAATGTGAAATATTAAAAAGGCCAGCCCACTGTAGTACTGTGGTTGAAGGGTATGTAAACAATCCATTTGTACTAAGATGCATCCTTTCTCAGTAGTCCTAATATCAGAAATGCTCATCAAATAAGATTTTAAAATGTCAGAAATAAAGTAGAAGGTGAAGTGGTACTATAGTATGTAGGTAGAGCAAATCAACTTCAAATCAAATTTTAAAAGATTCACTGATATCATGTAGAGTAAGATGCTGAAGACATAAGAAATAAACAGGTCTTTAAACAAAGGCTGTTACTCAGATTTTCTCAGGGCTGACTTTAATTGGCACAGAGAAGATTAAAGTGTACTGGTTGGTGTCAGACATAATTGTTTCAAAATTAACTTTGTAACATATTACTTCTGGGGCTTTTTGTTACATTTTATTATAGAATGCATTAAAACCTATCACATTATTTTTATTTTATTTATGGAGCTCATTTTTTGATAAAGATTTAAACATTAAGAAAAATACATATTTACTTATGTATGTACCATTTCTGGAACATTTTCTTCTTTTGCATATTCACATGCCAATCTAACATCATTTTTTCTTATGCTTTAAGTTTTTATTTTGTAATATGAGTCTGATTTTTTACTAAAAATGTGTTTCATTTCTGAAAAAGTGTTTACTGAATATAGAAATTTAGATTAACTTGCTTTGTTCTTTCATTTTAGCAGTGCTTCAAAGATGATTCATTGACATTATTGCATTTTCTAACAAACTCCTGAGATCCTTATTTTTTTTCTGTAACATGTCCTTTTCCTCCAGATGCTTTTAAGTTTTCTTTATAAGTAATTTTGAGCCATATAATTTTCATATACCATACTGTATGTAATGTAGTTTCATTTGTGTTTCTTCTGCTAAAGGTGTGTGGAAATTCTTAGGTTTATGGTTATAACTTTCATTAAATTTCAATATTTTGGTGATTATTTTGTTCTCTCTCATTGTGTGTGATTTAGGAACCTCATTAACGACTCTAATAAGGCTGTTAGTTTTCTCAAAATTCATTGCTGTTTTGGTCATTTTTTTTTAATGTTCTGTGATTCATTTAGGATACTTTCTAAGCCTTTCAATTGAATTATTCTTATACTGAAATTTTCAATCTGTTTTTAATGTTATCTAATTCCATCTATGACAGTTTTTATCACTAAAAAATTAAATCTTAGTGTTTAACATCTATGATAATTTTAACAGCTTTGACTCGGTTTAAAAGTTATTTTTGTATAAAATTATTGAATTTTCTCCATGAATTTAGTTTAGAACATTTTATTTTACCTTCTCAAGAGACCCCTCATCCTTTATAGTTCCTTTTCAAATTCTACCAATGTCTTCTCTTGCCCCCCACTCCTACATATGGCTAACAATAGTTTAACGAAATATATATTAATGCAATAAATGAATTAATAAATGTTTCTACAAATTTATCCAATCTAGATAATTCATATACCTGTACACCGTGTACCTTCATGACTAGTTTCTTTTATTTAGTGCAGTAGTTTCAGTGTTAATCTGTGTTTTATATTAGTACTTCATTCTTATTACTTTTGAATAGTACTCTATTGAAGGAATGACCATTTTCATAGTTAACCAATCTATGGTTGGTTCTGTTTTTAGCTCTTGTGAATAATGTTGCTAATGACACTTGGTACAAATTTTTTGAGTGATGTTTTTATTGGTTTTTGGATATATAACCGGGAATGGAATTGTGGCTAATACAAGAACTTTATGTTTATTTAACATTTTGAGGAACCACTAAATTGTTTTCTAAAATAAATGTACCATTTTACAGATTCCACCTGCAACAGGAATATTCCCTTCTCCACATCCTTATAATCACTTACGATTTTTCTTATTACTAGCTCCTTGTCTTTTTCCGCACATGGGATATAGTTACAACTCTATTAATGTCCTTGAGTGTAGATTCCAATACCTAGTTCAGTTCTCATCAGCAACTAATTTTTACTGTATTTAATTGAAAGCCTGCCACTGCAAATAGTATTTTACTAGTCCGTGATTTTTAAAAATCTGTAAAACTTTGCACTGTCACCCATTTATGTGACACTCTGATTCTTTTGGAATCTTGTTTTTTAGAATTTAGGTAACATTAAAGGAGTTTTCAATGCACAGCTAATTACTGTCAGAATAGCAAGCCTCTGAGTAGTAAATCCATTAAGTTCCCATTTGGAAAATTTTCTCATACATGTGGTCATGGGACTTAACTGAATATTCAAAAACAAACAAAACGCCCCGCAGAATTCCGACTTTTCTATCAGCCAGCTCCTTTGTTCTACAGCCTGCACACAGTATTGCTGCTTCAGAATTCCAGCCTTATCTTGTCACCGGAGGTATTCCGTTGGGCTCTTCTGGGATTCTCTCTCACTGCGTCGCATCTTTTAAACGTCTTCAAAATCAATATGCACTTTATATCTACCAAATCAATATTTTTTCATCTCGAAAGGCGCAGCTTTCTGATAGTAGTAAATATTCAAAGTCAAATGTGAATATTATTTCCTCTGAAATCGGAACTCAAGGTCGTCATTTTCCTTTTATTCAGTAGTGAGAAACTAGGAAGGACACCCAGGCAGAGAAGAGCTCACGACTCGTTTCCGGTTTACAGTACAGGCTACCAGCAGCCGAATTCTCCTAGGTTTGCTACACCCTCCCGAAACTGCGCCTGCGTGAAACGCGGGCGGTGAGTCCAAAACAACCAATGAGAGTGCAGGATGTTCCTTAATTCCCGCCCTCTAAGCCATCAGCCGATCGCCTGTCCTGGCGCGAATGTTCGGTTGAATCCAAAACAGAAAGTAGCCGCCCGCTGCGAGATGGAGGCGACGGAGACGGAAGCAGAGGCGGTAGCTCGAGAGTAAGTGTTTACTACCAGATGATAGTTGGGAGCGTGCCGCGGGCAATTTTGCGCTCCTGTGTCGTTTAATGCTTGTTTTTTTTCAACCCTGAACAACTTTCGTCCCTGTCTTGAATTGATTCTGACCGCAGTCTTAGTGCTGAGATGACTCTTGTTTGGCTCCCGAGTAGCCACCGCGGGACTCTTGGTCACTGCACTGTCCTCACTGCACTCTTCTCAGAGGCGTGTCCCAGAAAGGGACAGTTCTCTCCCTCTCTGTCCACGTCATCACTCTAGCCAGAAAATTTCCATTCCTAAGAGGCATTCTAGAAAGGCCTTTTAAAATTTTGATCCTTTGTCTCCCAACAAAACCTTTCCCCAATAGAATCCGTCTTTCCCATTCCTTGTGCCGTAGTGGATTGCTCTGGTTTCTAACAAGGAAAAACCTGGAGACCCGAGAGCACAGGAGTCTGCCTTTTGCTCTTCCTTAAGGCTTTTCTTCCCGCTTTGGTACCGTGGATTGAAATGCCCTTGAGCTTGCCAGGCAGGCGCCTGTGCCACTGAGCTATATCCCCAGCCCTGCGTTAGTTATTTTAAGACCCTTTTCGAATACCAGAGCCAGGAAGGCTCCTAGGGTTCATCAGTGTTTTGCCCTTGTTTTTACCCTGCCAAGTACATCTAACAGCTTTCAGATCTTGTTTCATACAGTATGTTCAATGAGCCATTCCCAATTAAAATCAAAGCCTCTTCATTCATTATTCCTCCTCAGCTGATTAGTCTCAACGTGCTTCATGACCCATGTTCTCCAGGCACAAACCAAGTCTCCCCTTCCAAACTGCAGGCTTCACAGGCTTTTGTGTAGGTTTACTCAGGGTAGTAACTCCTAGATACACTCATTCAGAGTGTAAGAGTATAGATATACTCATTCTTATGTGTTTGTACCCTTTGGCAATCAACAGTCTCCTTTGTTTCCCTGCCCCTCTAGGGTCCTGGCTGAGGTGGCAAATGTTGTAGAACCTATAGGCCTACAGGAAGAAACAGAGCTGCCAGCCCAGATCCTGGCAGAATTTGTGAGGGTATGTACACTGGGAACCGGCTTTTCAGAAGTAAGGGAGTGGTCTTAGAGATGAAGGACAGTAGTAATAAAAAAGCAGAAGGCAATCTTTCTGGCCTTAAAAGGTGGTACAAGATAGTTCTGGCTCCTGTCTCTCTTTCTCTTTAAATAGAACTCTCGGAAGAAAGCCAAGTTACTCTGTAGCCAGCTTCAAGTAGTAGACTTTTTACAGAATTTCCTGGCTCAACTGGACACTACCCAAGGTCTGGACCCCTTGGCTTCTGAAGACACAAGCCGTGAGTAGGCAGGGATTTGGGAAGGGCTGGCCTAAATGGACAAGGAGGGAGGATATTGGTTAGATTTTCTTTCTGGCTATGGGGAAGACTGAGGCCTAGTGTTTCATGGGGACAACTGCAAAACAACCACACTCACAGTTTCATTTCTTGTGGCTCATTTTAGGACAAAACATAATTGTAGCCAAGCAGCAATGGAAGGACCTTAAGGCCACTTACCAGGAACATGTGGAGGCCATAAGAAGTGCCCTCCCTGAGGCGCTGCTCCAAGTGGAAGAGGCCCAAAGGAAGCGTGTAGAACTCCAGGAAGCCATTGAGCAGCTCCAGGCCAAGGTGCACCTAGGAAACTTGAGAGAGAGAAAGACAGGAAGAGAGGGTAAAATGGAAAGATAGATAGGCCATGTTGGACTCAGGTGCTATGTCTAAAACTTTAACCTGAACATGTAAACTAATTGTCTCCTCGTCCATCTCCCTAACTTAACTGCAGAAACAAGTGGCCATGGAGAAATTCAAAGCGGCCCAAAAGCAGTGGCAGCTACAACAGGTGGGTGATTCCTTTTCTTTAGACTAATATTCCTACTTGCTACATCCCCCTTGCTGTCAGTGAATCTCAGTCCCCAGCAAGGTCTATGTTGGAGGAGTTGGGAGAAAGTCACTTTAAGATGTCAGTATTTGATGAAACCCACGTGCACTCTCACTCCATAGCAAAAGCATCTGCAGGATCTGGCGAAAGTTTCTGCAGAGGTGAAAGAGTGCCAGACTGGAACTCAGCAGAAGCTTGAGCGACTGTATCAAGAACTTGGAGTTCTGAAACAGCAGGCAGCACAGGAGCAGAATAAATTGCAGAGGTGAGACAGGACGCAGAGACTGAAGACTCAGGTCTTGATGAGATTCCCTCTCTTCACATTTCCTTCCTCTTTCCAGGCATCAGACATTCCTTCAGCTACTGCATACCCTGCAAGCAAAGCTGCCACTTTCTGAGACTGAAGGCCCTGTTGCCCCGGCAGCTGCCTCTCTTCCTGAGTCTCCCTAAGGGTAAGCCTAACACCTGACTCAGAACGATGGAGACAGACCCAGTGAGAGATGCAATAGCTGCATAGGCAGGTGGGAAGAGAAGCTGGGAACTTGACTTCATCCACTGTCCACATTGTACTTCTCCAGGGCCAAAAATCCACGACCCATGGTAGACGTTAACTTGCCACGGTTTCCTAGAGGAAAATAACATGGACAAGAAAGATTCTAGACTAGGTCAGATCCCAGCCCTAGGCTTTGGTGTCCCTTACATTATAGGTGTTGGAGGCAGAAAAAACTGTGTTCTATGTCCATCTGCATTTGACTTCCTGTACCCACTGAGGGGATGGGAAGTGGGAAGGAGGTAAGACCTTATATTATGGATGAATCTTAGTGCCTCAAATCCATGCTGGGTACACCAACACTCACCCCGCTTCCTTTTTCTCAGCGGAATGGATTCTGAAATCCCAAGTATAGTCAGTCTGATTTCTGACCTTGACCCATGTTGGGGGCATCTCAAGTCTGGATTAAAAGCCCTGGTTCTCTGTTTCCTGTGTGTTCATCTTCGTGTGTTGGTAAGAATGACTAAAGACACACAAAGACTAACAGCATTTCAGGAGCTGAAACTGGTGTGATTGAAGACCATGAAGACAGCCAGGGCTCTCAGGAATTGCTTTGTCAAACCCATGTGCAGCACGCTGCTTAGCTTAGTTCTAATAAAACAAATGCTTTATGCAAATGATTAGATGTAAGGACATAATAGTGTTTGCTGACTAAAGTGTTGAGTCCCTGCTTTGTGCTAAGGGCCTTTGCTCTGAATTGGAAGAGCTGTACCAGAGAGCTTATCCTGTTATACAGTGGCCTCCTGATACTTTGTAGTTTGTGTTATCTGATACTTGACTTGATTATGCTTTACAGGTGTTCATCATTTTAGATTTAAATACGACTTTTGTGATCCACTTGTTGTATGTTATTTCATTGGTTTCTAGTGATAACCTTGATCATTTCTTCCCTTCTAATTTTGAATGGAAAAGTGCTATTTTTGTAACTTCTTAATTTTTGAAGATAACATCTTAATTTTGGATCCTCATTTTCTCAAGTAAACACTTAAGGTTATAAATTTCTTGACTTATAAGTATTTTCACAATCATTCAATTGATGACATTAGTATTATGACATTAGTGCATTTATTTCTTCACTTCATGAGTTTCTTTTAAAAAAAATTAAAGTTTTCTGCTGTATGCTTATTGATAAGTAATTATTTCTTAGTTTAATTTGGTTAGAGAATGTTCTGTATATAATAAAAGTTTATGAGTTTAACAAGGGAAGCAGTTATGTGGTCTTCAACTTTTTACTTTAGCCTAGAGAAAATTTATATTTTATAGTTTAATGTAATCTGTATATCTCATAGATTGTGTTTTTTTTTTATATAACTGTATCTTATTTTTATGGTCTGAGTGGTACCTTTTGAGAGGACTGTGTTCAGCTCTTATCTGTAATAGTAGGGTTTTTTTCCTCTAAGTTGCTTCTACATACTTAACAGCTCTTTAGATGGTATTTGTTTACATTTGTATCTTTTGAATACAACCTTTACTGTTGTGTGGATGCCTTCTTCATTCATAGGCTCTTTAGACTTTAAATATTAATATAATCTTGTCAAGTCTTCTTTTCCTTTGTCTAGCGTGTATTTTTGTTGAATTTCAACCTCTTGACTTTTTAAATCCTTATGTTTATCATTTGCGTGTGGCATTTGTAAAACTCAGGTTTCCTAAAATATTGTTCCTTAAATTTTATATTTTTGTCTATTTTTCGTTGTTTTCTATTGTCTGTTTTTTATCTTTTTGTTCATTGTTGCATTGTTTTGTATTGTCCATTTTATCTTTTTTTATTCTTTTCCTTGTTTAGAAGCTCTTCTCTGCTAGATCAGTTTTAATTCTAGAAGTTAACAGTCTAAAATGTAATTAATAACGATTATGGTCTTAAGACAACAAATAAAGCATAAAAAACATTACCATTAATGGGTCATCCTACTGCTAATTAATAAGCTATTTTTGTCAGGTTTATTATTTCTAGCTTGTTCATGTTCTACAGGTTAGATACTGTTTTATTTACTCAACCTTAAATTTATTCATTTGTTTACCATTTTGCTGACTTTTTTACATTGAAACCATTCATATGAAATAATTTCATCATATAAAATAAATGGCTCAGAATTTTCTTTAGTTAGCATCTGTAGGCTGTAGTAAACTTTACATTGTTTTTAGTATAAAAATATTGCAGTTTCATTCTTATAAAAATACTTTATGTAGAAAATGATTTTCAGCAAGTACTTTATTGACCTAATAAAGATATTTTCTAATAACTATCTAACTATTCGTTGTTACTGATAAGAAAGTAGCTCTCAGTTTAAAGTTCTTTCTAGGATAGTTGCTTTCTCACTGGCTATATACAAAATCCTTAATATGTATTCTCTTTACTGTGTAACTTTACTGCTATGAATAATGAATAGTTTGGGGCTGGCTTTTAATTGCAAACAGTTGGGCTTTCTGATTGCAATTATCAGTCTTTCAATAATTCTAGAATATTTTAAGCCTTATTCTATAAAAAATATTCTTCCTTTTTTTATTAGCATCTTTTAAGATACCATTTGGGCTTATATCTCTTTTTCTTCATATCATATAGATGCTTTTGTAATCATCATTTATCTCTAGATTACATTTTGATTTCCTTAAATCTGTTTTGATTTACATGTAGCAAATCTATTATTTAATCATTTGTGTCTTAATTTTGAGTTTTTATTTTAATATCAAAAATTTATATTAGATTCCAGTCTACTATTTTTGGATTTTTCTTTTTATTATTATTTTTTGCTGTGCCTTAAAGCTTATACTTGATCTGATTTATTTTACCTTATTCAAAATGCATGTAGAAAAAAACAAAATACATGTAGATTTTTGTTATGTGGTTTAGTTTATGATGTTATAAGCCTACATTGTATATTCCCTATTTTTTTGTATGGTTTATGCTGTGTGTCTATGAACTGCTCTTTTTTCTGAACTTCATCCTTCGAGATACTTTGTAACCTGATACAAAATTGAGAAAATTGAGCTTAGATTTAGATTTAGATCAGTGACATAGCATCTGCTTTGCAAGTGTGAGGTCATGACTTCAATCCCCATTACCAAAAAAAACCATAAAATTGAGCAAATGAATGCTTTCTTCTTCTAGTAGTTGCTGGGTACTATCAATTTAACATCTAGAAATATTTAAAGTATACTTTTTAATATTCTTTTCATTGTGCTATTCTGTTAATCATTCCTGCTGCCTGTTCTCTCGTTCTCATTAATATTTCCCAAAAACTTTTCTATATTGGTTGTCTATGAGAAGCACAATCTTTGGCTTTTATGACAATTGATATATATTTTTTTCACTTTTATTATTTTACGGTTGTCTTTCATTTTTATTGTCTCTATAGCCTGAATTCACTTGGTTTATTTTTGAATATTTGTTTAATTAAAAACAGTATTTTAACAATGTGCATTTTTTTAATAATAAAACATTTTTGGTGTTTTATTTGGTGTTTGATTTGATATCTGCCCTGAGAAAATTTCATATTGTAATACTTAAGTCTGTTATTTTAATAGACTTGTAAGTTTTAATATTAATTTTTTTTAAATTAAGGAATTTTTCTTTATTGCTTTTACTTCTCAAATTTATTCAAAAGTGTTTGCTTTCTAAGTGAATTTAAAATAATTTTCTTTGTTTTTAGTACTGTTTTTAGTACTTTGTTTAGTACTTTGTTTAGTACTTGTTTAGTACTTTGTTTTTAGTACTTTGTTTTTTGTGATGTACCATTATCTATATTTATTTCATTTCATTTGCATCAAATAATATGGGATCTATGAATTATTTCTTGAATACATTAGTTACATATGTGCATTTGTGAATATATGGTTTTTATATATGTGTATGTGATCATATGCCAGTGGTGGTGAACTTATGGGACACATGTTATTGTGGTTTTCTTTTAAGAAAAAAAGTTTTTGTAGAATTGTTTTTCTAAACAAAAACCTCAGTATTCAGGTTTAATTGCAAAGTTGATACTTTGCAAGCGATAAGTGGGTTTTGGATTGCAATATGGCACTCTGTCTAAAAGGTTTGCCATCACTATCATATACTCTTAAAGGATTTTATCATTTCTGTGCATCATTAAATCCACTGTATCAAGGAAAATTCCTATCAAAGGAAAACACAGCACTGTTGAAAATGTAAATGATTGACAAAATGAAAATGCAACATATACAGTCCTTATATAACAGATATTCCACATTTTTTATGTATGACTTACAGTTTGTATATACTTTTACAAAAGTAAAACCCAAAGAGTATGAGTAAAATAAATAGGACTTCTTTTACATCTAAACTATTTTTTTCTTAGATAAAATATTGAAGACTAGGGATTTAGCTCAGCAGCATGAGCACCTGCCTTGCAAGCAGGGGGTTGTGAGTTCGATCCCCGATACCCATTAAAAAAAAAAAAAAAGATAAACCATTGAAAATCCTCTAACACACTGAGGCTTTCTGAAGCTTTCCACTCCCATCTAGACAGTCAACCAGTTGGTAGGAGTGGGTTTCAAGAAAACAATAAGAGATAAAATTTGTTCAAAGTACTATTATAATTCTTTCTTGAATGTCCTTATATAGGTGATTTACTCCTGTTAGGTAAATACAAGATGTAATGAAAAAAAGCAGTGAATATCTAAGTTTTTAGAAAATGTATTGTAATAATGCAGCTGCAAGCAGAAACACCAAAGTACTACCCAAGATATGGAGGCAGATCTTTTAACATTGGATGAACACTTACAGGGAATTAATTGTTTCTTAAAATGTAGCACTGAAGGCCCAGGGCAACAGGTTTTCATAGCATTGCAAAAGGGGGTGGGTACAGATGTAGAGTACTTGACTGTCTTTGGTGGCTTCTTACAATATGCATCATGGTGACCAGCCTAGGAGACAGAAGTCTCCAGAACTGCAACAGGAACTATTACCTGGGCAACTAAAAAACCTAAGTACAGGGGCTGGGATTTAGCTCAGCGGCATAAGCACCTGCCTTGCAGGCAGACGGTCGTGAGTTTGATACTGTTAAAAATAAATAAATAAATAAAAATAAAAATTTAAAAAAAGTATGCTGGTGGGCTTTGTGGAGGAAGCATTTTCTGTTACACAAAAATAGTTTTTCATTGTCCTTTACAAAATACTCTTACTTGGTTGAAACAATTTCTGTTAGTCTTGCTACTTTCTGAAGTAGTTCTGGACATTCTCTTTAATGAGTGTGTGAGTGAGCTGTTATTTCTGCCCCTGTGTCTTCAATCGATTCTAAATATTAAACATCTGTGGTTATTTTGACTTTGGGAAAGAGCCAACACTTGGGTGGTGTCAGACGTAGTGAATAAAGTTAATGAGAACACACTAATGTTTGTAGAAGCCTGCTGTGGGTGGCACTTTGCAGTAGTGTTCACCATATTTTTTATCATGTTTACTTTTTAGACAGTCATGAGAGAACTTTCAGTGCTGCTTTAGGAAAAGAAAGAAGTGGCAAGAAAGATGAAATACTTGCATTCAAGGGAAAAAGTATTTTGAGGGGGATTATCAGCAATGTATTTTTACTGCAATACACTTTAAAAATTTCACAATTAACCACATTACTCTATTATTAACATCCAGGGTAGCTATAGCAAAGCTAATCCTTCATCTGTACAGTTTAAAAGTTACAGAACTAAGGCTTTACTTCTAATACTGTACGCTGCCTATTACTGTTCTTTCCAATAAGAAAATATTTTCTACTTCTCTTTATTTCTTAGAACAATAGTGATCAGTGAAGACTTTGTCCTTAAAAATAAATTCCTTTTCTCTTATCACTTGGACATATGTATGTAAAAATGCATTCATGTGTATTTTCAGATCTTTACTAAAAAGGAATAAAACATATCTGTAATGTATAGTATTAACATCACACTGAGGAAGTTCTGCTAACTTTGAAAATAGATCAGCTGTTTAGTTTCACACTATTTATAATTTTTTTCCAGTTTAAAGCCTTGCATAGGCTAAAATATAGTATTTCTGTTTTATAGAATGAATGTAATTCATATTAAAATGTTTACATTTCTTCTTTAAACCTCTTTGTTTTCTTTACACCTAAGTTTTGAAATACTAACAGAGTGTGAGATTAAATAAATTGATTTAGTTCATTCTTATTTCTAATCCAATCTTTAAATTACCCTTTTGATACTTAAAATGTTGGAGTGTAATAAACTTAGTATTTTGGTTTTTAATCCATTGATAAACAAACAGGGTTCACCAAAACACTTTGTTCTTAAAACCCTGAACAATTGAAGCTTTAGTTCTAGAATCAACATTTTTTTATGTTTTGAGGTCTTTTTAAGCTGTCATTTTTGAAGAGCATATATTATCCAGCTGTTGTTAAGATTGAGTTTATGGCTGTTAAAATTTTTAAAAAAATTTTTTTAAACTATAGACTTCTGCAATATATAAAGAATAGAGTTAAAATGTACTTTACCAAGTAATAACTTATGGATAATTTATGCTTTGTGTGTGTATTTGAAGGAAAATCCTTCTCTTTGGGGAATTAGGGCTCTCCACAGTCTTTATTGGCTTACTTTGAGCATTCTCTAAAAATGATTGAATAAGTTTAAATGATTTCCTGAAGTGCAGTATTATCTCTAGTTGTTTCATTTGATTATTCCCTGAAGCTGATAGGTGTTGGAGAAGATAAATTGTTTCAAACTTAAAAATTGTTTTAATGATAATTGTAATGTCATTCTTGTAGTATGCTGTTTTCAAAATGAGAAAATAGAGAAAGAAATAATGAATGTAGTATAGAAATATCATAAATATCATATATATATATATATATATATATATATATATATATATGATATATTAAAATGCTATTTTCTGAAACTAGCCTGGGCTACAAAGTGAGCTCAAGGCCAGACTGAACTGCATAGCAAGACCCCATCTCAAAAGAAGACCAAAAAAAAAAAAAAAAAACCCAAAAAAACATGAAATGATATTTTCTGTTAGCAATATGATCTTCAATATTACTTTGTAAAATTAGGTTAAAAAAACTGCTACATGTGTTTCATTTCTCTAAGGCATCAAGAATAGCAAATACACATATTAATATGTATGTACATACATATATGTCAGCATTTATACATATTCTAAACTGTGATGTCAGTTTTCTCTCGTGTAATTATTTCGCTTTCTTTTTTAAGGACTCATTTATTTCTGGTGAAGACAGAACTAAATGTAAGCTACAGGAATCTCGTCTGACTTTGTTGCAGTACTGATTGCTGTCAACAGTTTGCTCTATTTTTACCTGAGATTTTTTTTTTTTATTTATAAAGAAACCAAACAACAGCTTGATTTATTTTTCAATGTGTAAGAAACAGCATTTACATTCAGGATTGTCTTTTAAGTCAAGAGATATTTGTGTTTTGGATCCTTTTATTAATGTGTGACAATATTAAAGTTTCGTGAGATCATGAACTTGTTTATTCAGTGTTTTTAAAAGTGTATAATACCTTTTAAGTGGATAGTTATTTGAATTTTTGTATATAATTTTACATAATAAAGAGATGGAAAAATAAAACATTTTATGCATCCTTTAAACATTACTGTCTGTACAGAAGCATATATCCAGAAATCTGGATGTGTAGTATCTCCATCTTTGTAGTGAATCTTCCAAAGGTTTCTATAAAGTTTCCTATTTTAGTCCTTAATCCCATAATTTGTAATTTCTAGATTCCCTTGAACCATTTTGTAGTAACAGAATAACCCTCGTGGATTGGCCCAGTGCCTCACTCATGTTACTCTTTTTGTGCTATTAAGTAAATGCCCGATTCCTAATATTTCTTATACTATGTTGAGTACTAGTTCCTTTAGTGATTACTTTTGTTCAACAGCCTGCTATGGGAAAACAAAGTAAAACACAAATTTGCTAATTCACTTTGCTCGTTTTACCTATGATATCTTAAGTATATCTAGCATGAGAAGAGTCTTTTAAAGGTAACCAGAAGTTCTTTAAAGATAAGTTTCCTTCATGAAATGACACTTCAAAAGTCCACTTGAAGTTTATGGTCTAATGAAGTCCTTAGAGAAGCAAGCTAACTACCTGGAATATAATCAAGGCAAATATCCTTTGTGTGTCCTTTGTCCACAAGCATCTTTGAGCATCTGTGTCAGGGTTTTATAATTTGAACTTAGGTGAAATGTTGCTGCAATACATTATGAGCTGTACTCTAAGTTCTGTGTAAACACATTAATACTCATAACACAACCTTAGTCCTTATATAATGATATGTGAAAGGTACTACACACACATGAGACATTTAGCCACCCCTAGTTGGCAGACATCCATATAAAATACCTTTACCTCCTAAAATATGTTGAAATTAACAAAATAATATTCTACAGAAATATATGAGGGGGTATCTAACTTCCTATGAAAGCCTAGATCAGAAAATAATTTGAAAAATGGTAAGATGTGACATAAACCTTTGTAGAGTATGTTTGACAAAGGAACTATTAGCATATTCTGAACAAAAGTAATAGCTTATAGATGATAATGCTTCCTGGTACAGCAAGTGCTAATATGGCTTAAAAGAAAGATGATTGTGTATTTGAGAGCTGTGCATTGATAGACAAATTAGAGCAAGTTAGTGTCCTAAGAAGTTTGGAGATTCGAGGCAAAAGCAAATACGTGTTGAAACTGGTTAAACTTCTGTTTATATTCTTAATATCGATCTTTTGTCCGATCCATTATCTTTTCAGCAAAAACAAAAACCTTCAATTTGCAGTTTTTAAACAGGTTAATATATATATTGACCATTTTTACAGTTATGTATTAGGTAAGTATTACAATTATCTTTTGTAGATTAGATAACTGAGGATTGGGTTCTTTATATAAGGAGAACAAAGTTTCAGCAGTTGCTATAATTCAAATTAAATGTGATTATTTCTACATGTCAGTTGCCAACATAATACAAGGCCACTATAATCAAAAATTTTACCTCAGGGGGCTGGAGATTTAGCTCAGTGGCATAAGCGCCTGCCTTGCAAGCAGGCAGTCCTGAGTTCGATCCCGGTACCGATAAAAAGGAAAAAGACAAAAAAAAAAAAAGAAAACAAAAAAAAATTTTACCTCAAAAACAATATCACTGATACTTTTTTTTTTTTTTTTTTTTTTTTTTTTTTTTTTTTTTTTTTTTTTGTCTTTTTTCTTCTTATCAGTACCAGGGATCGAACTCACGACTGCCTGCTTGCAAGGCAGGTGCTTATGCCCTGAGCTACACCTCCAGCCCCTGATTTTTAAAACTCAATGTACAACTTGAATTATAAGAAATGGTTCTCTAAAATGCAGGCTTTAGTGTCTCTAGGAGATTAAAATGACCAGTTCCTAGTTAAGAGTTTGAAAAAGATTGGGAGGCAGGAAGAAGTTTAGAGCACTGGTATACTGGTGAGAATTTAGTGCGATGCAATGGAGCTCCATGGTCTGGCAGAAGTCAGGTTAAAGATACGGAGCCGAGTTTATTTGCCACACTTCAACCTGTGTATCAAGTCTCGGAAGATTTTGTATAATGGCGTAGTGTAGGTAAATTATTTTCTTAGTGATTTGAAGGAAGTTTTGGAATTAAGTGTGAAAAAAAAAGGAAGTAAGTGTGGTGTTTAATAAGTGTGATAATTGGAACACACACACATTGTGATCTTGGAAATAGTGCAAAGCATGTTTCCAGGCAGTCCCTACTGTTGGATGAGAAATTCAAGGTAATACCAGTTTTTATAAAATAGTTTGCTCCCAAAAGTGTGAATGCCTTGCTACAGAGAATTATTACAGATTTCCCTCAAAAACAACACATATGATGTAAATGTCTTATTTTCAATATGTAACTTTGCATAATCTCAATAGTTAACTTATACCACAGTTAAAAATCATTTAGTTAAAAATGTAGCAGAGATTACTCTGTTCCTTTTTGTTCTGTTAGTGAATTTGCACTTGCCTTCATCATCATTTTCAAAACATTCTACTCTGGATTAGAGATGAAATTCTTTTTACATGTGACCAAGGAATATTTTGGTCAGAAAATATGCACTAAAATAAAAGCCTTACATAAGCCTATTGTTTGTTTTTTCTTAGTTCAGGACTCTGTACTTACAATTACCTTTGATTTAAAATCATGCAAGCTGTAGAGATATGGTGAAAGCTATTGCCATCCCTTCTATCACATGTCATCTCAAGTTGCTATTGATAAGTCTTGCTATAGCTCAGTAAGAGTTGACACTTACTATTAGCAGTGGTAAATCTTTTAGAATATGGTTGAGAAATTCTGTAACCTAGGCATGAAAATTGTGATTTCTAGGGTTCTATGTGGCACTGTCTTAATTTGGTTCCTTGGGTTCCTTTAAAAGTAATCCTGATATATATATATATATATATATATATATATATATATATAGCGAGTATATATATATATATATATATATATATTGTAAGTATATACATTTATGTAGCAATATATATAGCGAGTATATACATATATATAGCAAGTGTATATATAGTGAGTATATATATATATATATACATAGCGAGTATATACATATATATAGAAATATATATATATATAGTGAGTATATATAGAAATATATATATAGTGAGTGTATATATATATATATATATATATATATATAGCAAGTATTTTAATTTGGATGTGATCTCATGAAGCATATGAGAAATTGTGTAGTTTTAATTGAGCGTAAGTATGCTAGTAATCATGCTAATTCCATGAATGAAGAATTCTTGAGCTCTCCTAAAATCTGATGGAGTTGAGTATAACACTCTTCTCCCACTTGAAATAGGAGGAAACAGTGTAACAGGATTGTTTTTGGAGAAAATTGTTTAATGACTTGGAACTACCTTGCACTTGTGATAAGAAAACTTCCTTAAGTCGAGAAGCTTCTATTTATGTGATAATTCATAATATCATGCATAGAAATGTTACAACATAATAATCAAACACAGAAAAAATGTGCGTATGACCAAGAGTTATTCTTGTACTATTGCACTGTTTAGACAAATCAGTTAAATATTGAATGGGAAGTTATTTACTTTCAATATAATATAGAGAAAAGGGCCATACATTTTTTTCTTTTTATGCATTACTGTACTTTTAAGATAAACTGATATTTCTAACATCACAAAACAAACAACAATGCTGGTATCATCTAGAGCAAGCTGCTGAATAATGATTTTCAACAAAATTTGTCTGAACCTAGTGTATCTCAGATGAGAGATAAGAGACCATTTTTATTAAGTGTTATTAAACTATATATATTACATAATCAATCTTTTTATTTCATATACAACTAAGAAAATGTGATTGCTTCCTGTTGAGTTTAGACATCAAAATCTGAATTTCAAACATTTAATTTCACCTACTTTGAAAGATTTAGTTTCTACAACTCAGAGTTCACTGAAGTCACAGCTTTGCCACAAAAGGAAAGCCAGGAGATGTCAGGTGTAACTGTTGATGAAAGTATGTGTGTATTTATGATGAACTTTCTAAAAAAGAAGTAAAAATAAAATACTATTAATTGAATAATTTTGTCATACATGATTTTTAATTTGGGGCAAATATTCCCATGAATTTTCTTTATGAATAAGCAATACTATCATCTACATTCAGTATCATAATTATTGTCATCACCATTGTCTCAGGAGAATGTTTAAGTAAATTATAGTCTGTACATATAGATAGGAACCTGCTTCTTAGCAACAAAGCTTAATTTGGTTTCCTACAGAGACATCTCTTGACATCTCTAGTAAACAGATTCTAGGATCTCAAAATCTGTAGATGCTCAGATTACTTGTATTAAATAGCATAATGTTTACATTTAATCTGAAGATATTACCCAGTACACTTTATGTCATCTCTAGACATAAATGCTATGTAAATTGTTATTAAACTGTATTGTTTAGGTAATAATGACAAGGAAAAAAATCTATGGTTAGCACAGAATCAATTTTTTCCAAATATTTTTGATCTATTGCTAGTTGAATACACTGATGCTCAACCCATGGACATGGAGGGCTGATTCCAGATGCATTTAGCATATTCAAAGTTGATTGTGGTTTCTATGACTCAGCACTGCTTAAGAAATATGCCTATTTATAAACTGATCCAATCATTTCTATTGCTAATTTGTTTTTGTTTTGACTTGCTTAAGTATGTTAAAATTAATGACAATACATTTATTTATTCTAAGGGTATAAACAGTGGTTTATACCACGCGGCAACAAAAACATTTTTGGCTTTGGTGATTTATAAGGTTGAACAAACGAACAGCGAATATAGTACATGCCATAGTGAGGGAGGATGAAACTAGACTGAAAAGAGCAGAATAAAAGGATTCAAATTACATAGTTGCTTGACACTGGTAAACAGATGATGCAGCATAGACCAGGACAAAGTGTGGCAGAGATGCAAGTCACTTTTGGAGAGAACAGTGTATTGGAAGGAGGAAGCATTAAAACAAATGCCCAAAGATAGGACAATACTTCTTTGTGAAATAGATAAAAGATCACGAGCATTAGAAAAGAGTGAGTAAAGAAGTGAAAAGCATGAATGGCCTAAAAGACATCTTAGGGACAGCTCGCATAGGAATATTGTACTTTATAGTGAAGTAAAGTATTGATTTAAGAAATTAATATGGATTGGGGAAAGGCAATGACAAGGTCTGTCTTGTATCTTAAGAGAATATACGAATGCTGTCTGGAGAAAAAAAAAAGTTATATGGCAAGAGATGACAGTGGCGTGGATTTGGAAAAATTATGCTTCTCCGACATTCCTGACATGTACTCATTCATATTAACATTTTGTTGTTATGAACTGAAAGTCTGCTAGGGCTCTGCTTTTGACAGAATGTACGTAGGCAGGGGTCTTGAAATCCTCTACTACGTCTCATGACGTCTAGTAGCATATCCAAAGTAATAAATGTGATGGAATAAAAGAACTGACAGAAATAAATAGAATAGGATCCTATTTTAAAACAAGCTGCTTGGCTTCTAGGAGAACATGTCAGACAGATAGCAGCAGCTATGGAGGCTCTCTGAAAGACCCAGCTTAGAATCCAGGAATGGTGCGGAGACAGGAATCCTAAGCAAGAGAGGAGATGTCCTGCTGACCCAAGAACGAACTGGGCTGAAAGAAACCAACTGGGAATGCAATCCTGGTGCTATAACAGGAACAGATAAAGCCTCAGCGTGGAAGCTGGAGCCGGTGCCATTGGACACCGCAATTTGGGTTTCCTGCCATGGTGACTGCATCTGAATCGGCTTGGCAGGGAGAGAGACGTGCAAAGCTCTGAGAACAGGAATCGGTGAACGGAGTTGAGAGCAGGACGGGTGGGGAGCTGTGCATCGACCTGCGGTGAGTCAGAGAAACTGGGACTCTTCCACGATCTAGGAGGCTCCAACAGAGGACATTTTGGGACCGGGAAGACTGGCTGGAACCGGGCGCTGTAGTGACTTTAGTCACATATCCCCCTCTCAAGCGGGACTGGTGAGCAGTGCCTAGCCTATGTGACACTCCTGGCTGAGACCCAGTAGGCTAGCACAGCCCAGGTCCCAGCACCTGAAGGTGACCTGGAAGGGCGGGCGTACATAGGCTGCCTGGTCCGTAACTCCCTGGTGCGCTGCGGTGGGTGGGAACACCTAGCCAGCGCAATTCAATCAGACTGTGGCCAACAGGGAAGGAAACTGAGCCTCCTATATACGCTTGCATATATAAGGATCAAGAATATGGGAAGAGGGAGCAACAAGAAAGGCCCCTCAGCCCCCAATCCTGAGAAACAGGCAATAGCAGACACCGCACCAATAGACATAAAGCACTATCTCCAGAGCCTCATAGACGAGTTTAGGAATGAAGTTATTAATGACCTGAAGCTAGAAATAAGCAGAATAGTTAGAGAAATGCTAAGCAACACCCAAGAAAAAAAGATGATGGAATGGAAGAACAGAAAAAAAGTGGTGAATTGTTTGATGGAGAAAATAGAGAAAACATAGAATATGTGAAGCAGGTTCAAAGAGATTACCAGGAAACTAAAAACTCTATCGAAAACTAGTATAACAGCTTGAAAGAAACTAAGGATAGATTATCTGAACTGGAGGCCAGATTTGTAATATGGGAGCATGAAATGAAAAACTTCTTAAAAGTAACAAAGAAACAAACAGCAATAATACAAAGACTAGAAGATGATAAGAGGATCTATAACTTAAGAATTAAGAACATGAAAGAAGAAGTAGGGACACAAACAAATGAACTACAAAAGCTACTCGCAGAAATAATCCAGGAGAATTTTCCTAATTTAGCAAAAGGTAAAGATACTCAGATATATGAAGCATTCAGGACCCCAGCCACCTACAACCCAAACAGAGCTACACCCAAGCATATAATAATCAAAATACCAGAAATCCAATATAAGAACAGAATATTAAAAGCCATCAGAGATAAGAAACAGATCACTTACAAGGGAACACCCATCAGAATTACAGCAGACATCTCGGCACAAACCATCAAATCACGAAGAGCGTGGGGGGAAATAATTCAAGCTTTGAAAGATAACCTCCAGCCAAGACTGAAATATCCTGCACAACTATCCCTAGAAATTGATGGAAAAACAAGGTGCTTCCAGGATAAAGAGGAACTAGGGGAATATGCAACCACCAATTCAAATCTACAGAGGATACTGCAGGATATTCTAAAAAAGAAAAATACGAAGAATCCAGAAATAGTGGCAGACAGGCCACAATGAATGGAGCAGAAAACAAAATGAAGAAGACAAACTGACAACTAATGACAGAAAAAGAGCTCAACAGAAATGAGGCAGAGAAGACTGGATGATAAGAACAGCTATTTTGGAGAAAACGAAGTCATAAAAGGTAATGCTGATTTAGTATCATCTTGTTTTGAAGTCTCATCAAGCTTTTGCTCTTCTGTCTCCATGGTCTTAGCATGTTATATCTTATTGGATTTTATTATATGTCATAGTACAAACAAAAACTTTTATAGACAAGGAGATTATACAGAAACCATTGTTCATTTTCTGTTAGTTGATTCTAAATACCCTGTAATACTGTCATTCTGTTGAATAGTTTTACATTGTTTTGATATATTTGATGATACAGCATATGAAGTTATACTCAAAGATTTCAAGGAAAGAGACAATATGGTAATTACTTTTATGTCGGGATTATCTTGTGGTAAAACACTATTTTGCTTAAATGGTTATGTTTTTTTCTGCGCTGTTTTGTTTTTATGCCCTCTTTTATCTCAATCTCCATTTTATTATTTACTTTTTTATTTTTATCCTTTTAATTAAGGGAAAATAAATTAAAAAATAGCAGGATATATTACAGTAACCCACTTTGATTTTCTATTAACTTGATTTGAAGCCCTGTATTGCTCTCATCATCTTGTTTTGACTGATGTTCCTCTATTCTGTTTTGCTTGATAGTACCAGGTTTGAAAGTATAGGCAACAGCTGTGAAGATAGTGGGATTCATTATGACGCCCATATTGGTTGACTATTATCTACTTTTGAAGACCTGTAATGTCTCCAATATTTTGGTTTTGTTGGTTTTGTTCTTTACTGTTTTGTTCAATTTTATTATAACTGATGATATAGGCAATTCTATTAGAGATAGCGGGAGGCACTATGGTAACCATTGTTGATCACCTTGTATTATGTTTTTACATTATCTATTATGACCACCCTTTTGATTTGACCGACTCTGTTCTGTCACTTTTGGTTTTACTCTCTTCCAAAAAAAGTAATAAGAACTGTGGGAGCAATAAAACCCAAAATGTGTAATAGTCATTGTACAAAAGAGAGAAAAAGAAAGTGCTCTGAATGATATAACTGCATGTATATTTAAGTGTATAAGATAGACAATGATATTACTGAGCTTTGTTGGATCATTGAACAGAACTGTTTGGTCTCACTGTTTGAATGTCCACTATATAAGCTTTAATTTTGTAACTTGAACAAATATTTCTAAGATGACAATATGTAATCCATTAACTAGTGATTTCCTAGTGTTTATTTTTTTTCTGAAATTCTGTATAACTTGTACCCTTTCTCTGCTTTTTTTTCCTCATTAAGTAAAATTAAAAAAAAAAAGTAAAAAAAAAAAAAAGGAAGACATGCTGAATTGATAACAGCTGAGGTACAAAACAACTTAATGCTTGTTTTGTTTGATTGACTTTGTAGGCCTAAGGCTGGTAGCCTGAACATCTATTAAGAGGAAAACAGTATGCAATATAGCAAATATGGGGCATTTCCTTCTGTCTTGTTCTTGAAATCCAATATTGTTCTCACTGTTTTGTTTTGTTCCATTGTGCTTTGTTTTATTCAATGTTCTGTTTTGATTGGTCTTATTCTGTTTTGCTTGATCTTATTATGTCAAATGGTATGGGCAGTAATTTGGATGATAACAAGAGGCATTATGGTAGCAGTGGTTGATTTCCTGTTATCCTGTTTTGAAATCCTATATCATTTTCACTGTTTGTTTTAATTGGCTTTATTCTGTTTTATTTTGTTTGGTTTTATTCTCTTTAAAATACATTTTAATTCTTTTGTTTTGAAAAAAAATAAAACAAGCTGCTCAAGCCTAGGATAACTGTGAATGTCAAGCCTGCCTCTCATCATTTTCTAGCGATACTCTTGTCTTGGTTGATGGCAGGAGAATGTGATGGGACTGTGATCAAGTAAGTCTTTTCTTGACCTTGATGTTTAAGGCTTGCTAAGGGAGGGCTTAGAGAAATGCAAACACACAGACCTTTAGATAAGCATCTGTGGGAGAGAGAACCTGCTGAGCTTCCAGATGGAGGTCATCTACCACATCTGTACTCATCAGCATGGAGGTAGCTCCTCTCACTGGTGTATCAGACTCCTCAAGGGACATTTGTCCTTGGTACTGATCTGCTCTAATACTCCGGATTTAAAAATTCTGGAAACTTGGAGTTTAATGGCTGAGAAATATCTTAAAGATTATCTTATTTGATAGTTTTTAAAAAATAAGTTAATATCAAAGACATGTTTCATTGCTACAAAGACATGTTTCATTGATGGCATAGGTGGCTTTTCCTTTTAAGAAGCAATCTGACATTGTAAAGATTTAATAAGGAAATTTTGGGGACTAAGTCCCATCTTTACATTGTGATGCATAAATATTCCTGGAGTTCTGTTATTGTTAACTTTGACAAAAGCATCCTTCAATGCCTAATACGTTGAGATGTCAAAAAATACAATCATAAATTTCATTGTGTTTTTTCATTAAATTATAGCCTACTGAAAAATTGAGCAAAATTATACTAATAGTTCAAAATAAATCATAATTATCAAGAGTTTTACTATTCTGGAAAACTAAAAATTATAGCCAGGAATTCATATTAAAAACTTTCAAGTCATTTTTATTTTTTAGGTAAAAATTTGTAATGTGAAGTGAATGAGCCCACATTATGGATACTGGATCGGGTGAAGAATTGAAGAGGAAATAAAAAGAATTAAGATAAAATATGGCTAAGTACCTGCACTAACTCCCCACAATAAATGTAATGCAAATGTGTACTAATAAAAATGCAAATATTAAAAAAGATATTGGATAAAGAATTTTTAGCCATATTTCTTGCTAGTCAACTACAAGAAATAAAAGAACTAATCACATAAGTCTCCCTAAGTATACTTTAACATCTAGGTTAGCATTTCTGCCTATCAATAAAAATAACTCAGTATATGTTTTCTAAGAATGTTGTAATATCTTTGAGGCAACTAGCCTTTGGCAAATTCACGTTCCCTTTGTTTCTTGGAGCGATTGTGAATTTTTATGCTGTAACATGTCACATGCCACTAAATAAAACTTTGAATTATGAGTTTTTGCATTTATTTAACTCATATTCAACTTCTAATAACATTTTTGTATCTTCTTGATGTGCTTGCCATTATCTTGTATTTGAGATTAGGTAAATTAATTGCAAAAAATGATAACCTTACAAATACGGTGAAAAAGAACCATTTTGGAAAAGATATTTATGTGTTGAGCAAGGAGGAGCTGAGGAACTGGGAACACAGGAAATTAGGACCATAAGATCTAGAATAAAAGCCCATAAATGTGTACGTCCAGCCTCTGTGTGTTTCTTCTTACCTACTGATGTGCAATTTATTGTGTAAATATTGATGCAAACATTCCAAGTCAGTAATGTGTTATTTTTTTAAATGCTAAAAATTGCAAATGAATGTTATTATGAACATTCATTAATACTGTTTCTTAGTATCTACTTCTAAGAACATAAAACAGTAAGTTAATTAAATTGTGTTCATATGTTAATAGCTCAAAATTTAACATACTATAAAAGAGAAGGGAAACTGAGGCTCTGATTTATTAAGTAATTCAGTGATGAAGCAGGGCCCTGCACTCAGAATTCTGAGTCTAGTGCATGAGTCTGTTTTTTCTCCTGGGCTATAAATTTCAATCAAACCTAAGTTGAGCATTTTAAACTAGATATAACTTAATAGGGCTACCAGTAAAATGATCATCTAATCATCTCATTAAAACCTTTTTTGTTAGGAAAAACACTTCGTTTCTGATTCTTAATTTCAGTTCTCATCACTGACTTTGGGAGAAACAAATATCCACTCTCAGATATTTCCCCTTGAAATCATCTCCTGAAAATATAACTATTTAGTTTCTCTAGAAAATATATGTCTGTCAAAATAATAATAAAGATAATTGACTCAGAGAGGCTGACTCCATCTGCCACAAAGTATAATTGTAGTAATACTCTCCTATTTCTGAGAACCATTAAGATGTGATATTGAAGGCGGGGACATGATTTCCTCTCTCACTGTGAATTGTGTGATATGTTGTATATTTTGTTAAAGTTTAAATTTTCAATGGAGAAATACACTAACTTTGGTGAAGTTTTTCCTTCTATACTTCACAAATATGGGCCATCTAAGGGTTGATTTTCTTCTTGGAAAAAAAAAATCATTGCACTCAATGCCAAGCACTGAGAAGGATTAATGTATAGTGAGGTTCTTTAGGAACCTGAAGATGAATTTAACACTCTATAATTTTATTTCTACTCACTTAGCAAACCACAGTCCTGCTGAGGCGAATCTGGCTTATTATTATTAGCAAAGCCAGGTATAGAGGGATCTACGCGTCCTCTCCAAATGGTAGGCCAGGTTGGCCTGCATAAATGAAGATTGACTCTGCTGAGCGTGACTGTTGACACATGTGGTTTTTATCAGCTCCGTTTTTTATTCAACTCCTCTAATTTGCACAGTATCTAGGGATATGGCTCCTTGCCAGGCATACACAATAGCAGTAATTTATAAAAATAATTCAGATTAAAGTTTCCTATCATAATTATAAATAGTCAGATTCAGAAATTGTCATATTCTTTTTCCCAAACTCACATTCTTTATACAATGTTGGAAACCTTTTCCTAAAAATTCCCATGTCTAAATAAATACTATAAAATAGAGGAAACCGTGTAAAATAAATTCTGTGAGTAAACTGCAGTAATGGTTTTCACGCTGTTTTCTTTTCCAACTTTTGTGTATGATTTATAACTTTAAAAAGTGCATTCCACTAGACAGATATTGATCCCAAATACCATTACCACAATGCACTTTTTCTACATCCCTGTTTCCAGCCTCATAACATCTTCTAAACCTAGAAGCTTATTTGTCTAAATTCCCTAAGTAGTAGTGAGGTATAACATCTTCCCTTCTTTTCCAGTATTTTACACTAACATTCTAAGGCAGAAATTGAGACAAATTAATGCATAAAATGCAGCTGCAAAATTTCTGTTGTTTAGATCTGCATCTCTCTCCAAAGCTTCATGCAATAATAGGTGGGATTTTATGGAAGCTTAGTTAAATATTGGGGCTTATAGACGACTCGCTTTTAGGAGCTGGGGTCTGGGTGGTAAAAGGCAGTCCGTGACGGTGTGGCCTAGAAGGGGCTGGCTCTCTCCCCAGCTCTGCCATTTGCACTCTTGCTTCTCAGCTTCTTGACATAAACAGTTTCTCCTCTGTCTTCTACCTGACCGGGAACTGAAATCTTTCCTCCTGTTGGCATCAGATATTGTGTCGCAGTGTAAAAGAAAAAGGTGTATCAATAGATTTATAGAGTACAGGACCAAGAGTGTGGCCCAGCATAGGAAGAGAGATGTGCTTAGTCAGCTTCCGTGGCTGTCACAACATACAGTACCTGAGAAAAGCAATGTACATGAGGAAAAATGTATTTTGGCTCACAGTTTCAGAAGTTTCAGTTCATGGTTGATAGATGCTACTGCTGAGGACCTGAGGCCAGGAGTAGCACCAAGGGGGAGCTGAGCTACTTACCTCATGGCTGTAGAGAAGCATGATATGGAAGAAAAAAAAAAAGATCAGAAAGAGTGAAGAAGAGCATAGAAAAAGATACATTGTGCAAGAAAGTCTTGTTTGTAGAATCTAACTCCTCCAGCTAGGGCACATCTCCAAGTAACCTATGAATCTATGAAGTCATTGGTGATCTTAATGTCCTCACAGCCAATCATTTCTCTGGGTGGTCCTTAGTCCAGTCAGGTTATTAGTCAAGATTAATGCCCACAGGGGATTATCCAGAGATATGAAGTTTGTTAGAAAGATACTGAAATGGAGTAAGACAATCATTGTCAAAATAGTAACATTGGACAAAGCCCCAAAGAAAGGAAGAATGAGGCATTTGAACTGTATGACATATATGAGGATCTTTTGTTCTATAAAGTAATATAGGAAAAAATCTTAGTGTATTTAAGAAATCAGAGGTAGACCAGAGCACTTGAAGCAGAGTTAGAAATGAACTTGATGTTTTGATGTGGATTGTGTATGGCCTTACTGGACATTGTAAAGACTTTAAATATTGCTGTGAGGAAGAAATATGCTATTGGAAAATTTTTAGTAACATATTGTTTGTTTTTATAAGGACCACTGTGCTTTCCAAATGGAGATTTGAACTAAAGGGCATTAAATCTGAGACAAGAAGTTTTAAGAATTCCCAGTAGAAATAGAGTTAAAAAATAATTACAGTTTAGATTTTAAGGGTATAACTTACAGGTAGGGTATAACTTAAGATATAGAAGGGTATAACTTAAGGTAGAATGGTCATAAATATCAGGTTGTGGGTTTTGTTATAGTATCAAGCCTGCATGATCTCCTTATTGACTGAATGTGGAGTGTCAGAAAAAGCAGTACATCAAGGACACCAAAATCCCTTGATCCTGAGAAAATAGAAGACATATGTAGTTACTCCACGCTGAGGTTCAGAGAAACAGCTCAGGATAGCTATCTGAGCCAGATATCTGGAGTTTAATTTTGGATATATTAGACTCACAATGCCAATTGGAAGTTCAAGTGGAGGAGATAATTATTTACTTTCATAAGTTTGAAAATCAAGAATGAACTTCAAAGAAATATATTCCTTTATATGCTTCTATATGTTTATCTTACAAAAGATATGAACATCAAAAGAGTGAGCATAGGAAATAAAAAAAGCACAGAAACTACAAGAGCAATATTTACAGATAAGAGAGATGAGGAAAATTTAATGAAAGAGAATTGATGATATTTTTATTATAGTAGTTATTATATAGTTATTATTAGTTATAGTAGCATAGATTTGTGGCAAGCACTGATAGCATGCTTTTGCTAAATTTTGTTTGAAGAAAACACTCATCACTTTTACATAGTTTTATTATGTGGATTATATTTTTCAGAAAGAAGGATTTTTGTCCTATAGGATGGGGAATTTTATCTGCTGAAAATGAGATTTGGTAGAATGAACTGGAGGTTTGAGAAAACAAATATCTGACTATATTTTTAGGATAACTGAGGTTTATTAAGCAATGAAATGTGGTAAGATTGGTGGTTGGTGCCAAGATCCTGTTAAAAAACAGGTAACAATTGATTTGAAATAATGGCTACATAGTATGTTCCCTTGCATAAAGGTAGAGGCATAAAAGTCTAAGAATTATTTTATCTCATTGTCTTAACCAATACATTAATATAACAATGTACCTTCTTTGAGGTAGAAACAGCCACGTGATTTGTTGTGATCAGTGAACCAAGGACATGTTACCACTTCTGGCAAATAAAATTATAAACAACTTTCTATGCTTTTTCTCTTCAATGCAGGAAAACTGAAGTCTCATGTTGAAAAAGACTTGTAACAAGATGAAATGGCCTGAAATGTTACACCACTACATGGAGAAAATGTCCCCAGAGAATGTTAGATGGAACAGAATTTTAGAACTTGAAATGAACTCAAGCCTCTGAGATTTTGTTTTCTTGCCATAGCAAAATCTAGTTTCTTCTGCCCAATAAAAAGTTATTATTACAGTAATCAATGCCAGAGATAAAAGATGATAATAATAAGATCAAGTTATAGAAATATCATCTGTATGAAGATTAATCACCAAAATTATGAGGGCATAAGTGATATGGTAGTATTGATCTAGGAGGCAGTGTGATAAAATAATTGGGTATAAGAGTTTAATATAAGTAGACAACAACATAAGTATTCATTTTTTCTCTTACTTGGAAAGAAAAAGACAAACTTCAGTTTCATTTTGCTGTGAACGAAAAGAACAACTCTTCTGGAAAGCAAATAATATTTTAAAATATAGTTGTCTTACTTCCACTTACCAAAGTATATATTCATTTTATTTTAAATTAAAAAATTCTTGCAATTTTTTTGAAGATGATTAAGATTTTTACCGAAACTTAGTGAATCTAAGCTTCTCTGCTTTAACTGACAATCCGAAACTATTGCATAGTGAGAACTTAATTAAAAAGTCAGCCTACATTGAGAGTCTGTCTTCTAGGGATCAGGTATGTAGCTCAGTGGCATAAGTGCCTGCCTGGCAAGTGCAGTATCCTGAGTTCGATACCTGCTCCCAAAAATAAATTTTAAAAAAAGAAGAATGTCTTCTAATTACCAATTTATTTTTCCAAAATGTAATCTTTTACCTATATGAATCTTTGTCAAGATATTTAAAACTTATAGAGATATAATTAACTAGGCATATATGAAGTATATACAATTAGATTAGCTTTCATATGTACACATATTTATATATAAGTACTTAATGTTTATATAGATTTCCTAGAAAGTACAAACAAACCCACCTGTGCTGCTGGCAAGCAGATCAATGGCTGAGGAAGAAGTAAAGAGTGGAAATTGGAATTACAAAGGAAGATGACATAATGTCTGTTGGTGATGAATAATTTCATTATTGTAACTATGATGGCTATTTCTAGCAATCCTACATGTTCTCTGAGTGTGGCAGCATAATTCTATTTCTGCTTCTGTCTTCACATGGCATTGTTCATGTTTCTTCATCATCTTTCTACATACAACAATCTCTGTCCCTTAAAATTTTATGTTTTCTGAAGACATCAGTTATGTTAAACTGTGACTCAGTCTAGTCATTTTATTTTAATGTGTCTCCCTTTGCTTTGTTTTGTTGGTACCAGGGATTGAACTCATGACCTCACACCAGCCATGCAGGCACTTACACTGCTGAGCCAAATCCCCTGCCCACTTGTTTCCCTTTGTAAAGTCTTTCCAATAAAATCACATTCTGAGGCACTGGATTTTCACCAATATTTTACAGAACAAAATTCAGTAGGTAAGGGAAAAACTTGTGTTCTATATGAAATAAGTGGTACAGATATTTTAGGTAAACATAAATTCATATATATGAATATGCTTCTGAAACCTATTATTTATAAATTATAATATTTCAGGCCAACCTTGTCAATGTATAGAGGATTCTTTGTGTTTCAGCAGAACTAATGCCATCCATGTGACAATAATGTAAACTTAATTTATACTTTAATTCATTTGGTTATATTCAACTGAAATGATGTTTTGTGATTATGGAAGTAGAGGACAAAGATATAATAGTTTTTGTATTAGGTAAGTTTACCTTCAAGACATTATTGTGTCATATCAAATTAATGTGATGGCCGGGTTGATTGCCATAATATAACTGCACTGTGAAGCTAGATCACTGCATAACTTTGTTCGGAACCAGCCTCCTTGTAGATAATATGCATTATAATGTTGAAAAGGTATTATATGCAGTTACCAAATTCTGAGTTGGAACTTATACCTAATGTACTTTTCACTGATTATTGATGCATAAGAATAATTTCTTGATTTTTGAATCACATAAATTTGGTTCAATAAGTTTTATGCAGTCAACTTTGAAAAGACAGCCTCTGGGTGTGCCCTGCATAGTGGCTTTCATCATTTTAAAAGCCTTTGCATTTAAGTTTTGTTACTGTTTCATTCTCCACTTCCAATCTCAGGTTGAAATCTTATTAGAGAGCAAAAATACAGTTATAAAATATGTCCTCCAGCATGAATAGAAAACTCTTCTCCAGAAATTAACGTCAAATTCTTCTCTGCCAAATTCAGTAAAGCAAGAATTTGGAAAAAAACTGGCATCAGATTATCAATGCTTTGAACTAAGCATTCTGGCTAAGAGAAACTTAAAAAAAAGATTAAGGAATCTACTATGCTTAAAAATCTAAGCATTTGTGGAGAAATGCTTAAATCTAAAATATTTCAGATATTTTACTACCAGAACCACATGTGTTTATGGTATTGCTTCTTTGTTACAGTTTCTCAAAGTGAATCTTCCCTTGGAACCCTAGGAATTGAGTACAGTCAGCTAAAAAAAAACAGAAAATTTAAGAGCACATGAAGATGATCATATCAGAGTTCAAGGGCAGAATATTAAAACACTTTTATATACTTTAGACTTATAAAATAGCAAATTTCAATGCAGGATCTAATGTGGGGCTTAAACATTTACTTTATTTTTAATAAATTCAGGTTGCGCTGCGGTGGGACCAATTTTCTCTGGCTGTGGCATCATATTGTGCATTTCTACTTTACCATCGGTACTATAGGGCAATACCAAATATGCAAGAGACTCCTTGTTTTAGTTAGATAAGTTGCAGATTAAGAAATTCTGCAAGTTTGACAAGTATGAGTAAAAGAAGATAGTTGAAAACTAAATAAAGGGATAAGGGTTTACTGGGGTTTGTCTCTGTGAGAGTAGGGACGTTATCTCAAGGTGAAAAGAACAAAAGGATGCATGGGTTTGAATTCACTTTAGGAAAGTTGTAATATTGCTAATACAACATTAATTGAAATGGAAAAGTAAAATAATTATAATTATAGCTATAGTATTTTATGTACTCAATATATCAGATGTTGAGGTATTTTAGTGACATTTCATTTAAAACAAACTATTGCATTAATAACATTTTTTCCACTTTGAGGAGAAGAAAATAAGACCTTCATTTATTGACTCACTTGTCATAACTGAGAAGGTTTAATTTCATGTCATAGTATAGACTGATGGGCAGCAGAGAGCAATCGTGCTATCCATAGTCATTAGTGAGAAGTCAGTAGATAGTATGAGGCTATACGCCCAGGAGGAATGTGGGAACAAATCCAGTGACCTGCACAACTAGTAGTCTGTAAAGGAACATGAAGGAGTCTTCAACTAATTGTGGTGAAGCTTTCAGGGGAATTGTGTCCCACTAGGGACTTAAGTGTGCTAAACACACACACGCAATACCCCAAGGCCATTTACTAGTATAAATAATAATGCTAACCATATTGCGAATGTGTATGTAGGAGAACCACAAAACACACTTTGAAAGCATGCTGTATAAACTTGATAAGCACTTTTTGTCAGAAATTGTACACATAATTAGTGTTTAACTGTGATTCTGACCCAAATCAATTTATTTGTATGACAATTTAGCTTCAATTATATATTTTAAATTTATTTGGACTTCAAAAATAACAGTAAGGTATAAAACACCTATAACCCTCAAATGTGCAGGTACTCCTTGAACAAAATGACATCAATAATATAAAATAAAAGTTAAAAAGCTGATTACCTTATGGAAAACATCTCAGTGGGTGAGGGAAAAAGTGCTACTGCTTTGAAAATTAAATAATTTAAGTAGCAAAATGATAAAGGGTAAATTAATAAACAAGTAAATGCAGTATTACTTCGAGTCATGAATGCTTCTGATTGATAGGAATTTGGTTCACAAACAAAAACATTCACAAGACTTTTCTTCCATTCACAAACTTTGCGCTGGGTGAAGAACATGACCATGGCCATCTTCCCTGCATGAATACAGGCCAATCTGTTTTCCTCCAAATTGTAAAACAAACTCAATTGGTAAACCAAGGAGGTAGTATTGTGCATAATTCCAATACTGTCAGAAATCCTTTTGAAATATAAATTGTTACATCTGCAATTTACAAAAATGCATGAGTATATTACTATTTTATGTTCCTATTTTTTCTATCAGTCATACTGAAATTGTACTTTTACACAACATTATATTGTCAGATTTTAGTGAATACAAAAGAACTTTGGACTTAAATTAGAATCCTGAGTTTATCTTTAGATTCCTTCAGTTGTGTTGTATAACTGCCAAACTCTCTAATACCGACTTCCTTTACCAATCAAATGGGAATATCTATCAATGCCTACATCATTAATTTTTTGAAACAATAGAACCTAAGTTCAAGTGTAATAATTTTATTATCTCTATTAGGATCTTCCCCTTCCACTTCATGCACCTTTGGCTTGGAAATAATTTACACTCTCTCTAGAACATCATAACCTACTCCAAACATGTTCTATCTACTTCAGATTTCAGTGTTCTTTGTCTTTTCTGTAATCGAAGTTTAGGAATAGCAAAATCTGAATTCTAATTATTTTCAAACAAAATGTTAGTTACTTTAAATTTGTTGCACAGAATAGAACTTTATACAATCTTGGCTATTTTTTAAAAGTGTTGAGCCTAACATCCTAACATTTTCTTTAAATGTTCTGTGATTGCTAAGGATTCTACACAGCAGCCTTGGAGTAATGCCAAGAAAGGAAATGGCTCATATTACAGATTCACAAGATTTTTTTTTTTTTAACTTTTTGGAAAACTCCTTATGGATTCTACATACCATAAACATGATTTCTAAAAGTCATACCTGGCTCCTGACTTTTTGAGCATTCAAATCAGGTAATTATACTGTAATTTCAAATCTCGGCAAATGAGAATGACTGGAAAGTTACCTGATGATCAATTTATACATGAGGAATACTTTGCATTAATGTTCACTATTATTTTTTTCAACATGAAGCATATTCCCAAAACTCACATTCTGAGGGGTAGCTAGCTTCCCAACAGAGCAATATTCAGATGTGTGGTCCAGACAGATGATTTGACAATGAGACATCTAAAGTGGATTAATACACAGATGACATCACAATTTGATTACAGTTGAGGGAAGTCCTGGGGATAGTCACTAGAACCTAGCTGAAGGAAATGTATCATGGAGTATGATCTTCAGAACTATGTCAGATCTTTGGCCTCTTTCTCTGCAATTCCCTCTGCCTCTGCTTCCTGGCTGCCATGAGGTGAGCAGCTTTGTGTCACGTTTCCACTGTGATAGTCGGTCTTGCCTCAACCAGACCTAAAGCAATGTAACCCAGCTGTCAATAAATCTTCCCTCCTATTTTCCTAGGTATTTTGTCACAGCAGAGGAAAGTGACTAGTGCGTAGTAATTAATATCTCTTGTTGCCACAGTAGCAGAGTTAGATTTAAAGCATTACATAGAAAAGACTAAAAGCAATACAGATCCCTACTCTTTTTCGTTTGTTAAGGTGTCTCCTAACAATCTCTTCTGAGCACTAAGTTTCTTATCAGCTTATAAATAGCAAATTACTGAACCAAAATGATGAAGACTATTTTTCAAGACATTCAGACAGGGAGAAAGTATTTATTTTTTCATTATGTATATTTTGTAAACAAGATACATGATATCCTCTATGAAATTTTTACTTTTTTATTATACTGCAAGTTTTTCAAGGTTAGAATTCTTTGATAGTTTTTAATAATCCCTTCTAAAATCACATTTAATAAATATAGACAAAATGTTAGCAGATAATATAATATTCAGTGTTAATAACACACCAAGAAATCTTTGAAATACTTTCATATCAACCTTATAGCATCAGTAAGTTATTTCATGGATTTTCACATGAGAAAATAGAGAATTTAATATTTTCAGTGTTATACAACTAGTGTGTACTAACTTCTTAATTTGAGCTCCTACTCATTTAATGTGAAGTCATTCTATTTATCACTATAGATTTAATAACACTTCTGAATGAATATTTGGTAATTTTTAGTTGATACAGTGCAAAGCAAATTTTTAAAGAATTTTTACCTGTGAAAGACACAAAAATACTCTTTTAGATAATCATAATTTAAATTATGATGCATACCTACCAGATTAACTTACATTGAATTTGTTTTATTCATGTTATCATCATTAGACTTACATTTAGAGTATCATATTTTTTGTTCTTTATTTTCTACAAAAACCATTTTGAAAACATTCTATCTGCAATATATTTGGAATAATAAAAGTTTGCTTACTTAGAGGTTATGTCCTTATAATCTGAAACTTATTAAAAATAAGAAATGATTGAAAAGAAGCTAGAAGGAGCCAAAGAAATTCTTTTTGTTTTAACATTTGTGGTATTGATAATTTAAGAATGAGCATGAAGATCAGTATTGTGCAATTATTTAGCATTTGCTGTAACAAAATGTAAACAAGATCGATATGGAAAGGGAGAACAAGAAAGTAAGCCCAGCCCTTGTCACAACTCATTGTTACAGTATTTTCTTTAATTGTTATTCATGAAAAACTAACTCTGAGTACAATTTAAATCAGTATTTGCCAAAGTGGTGGCAAATAATAGGATTTACAATGGTTATTAAGACTTATTCACTGAAAGCAATTATGGAAATTATTTAAAATTGTTATAGTTGACATTAAAGATTTAATTTTCAATTATGTAGAAATAGTGTTAATCAACTTACTGTCAAAGAATGGAAAACTATCAATAAATAGAATATATCTTTATATAGTCATTCATGTATAGCAAAATATTTTCCTGTATTAAAATTTCACTGTTTCCCAGGGCTAATAAAAATTACACATTATAAACTGAAACAGTCATTTAAAACCACCATTATAGGCATACAGAAAGATGCATGTAAACATATACATAAATAAAACAAATTCATAATAAATATTCAATTTCATTTTACAAGTACATTTTACAAATAAAACTGAACTAATTAATCCTTATACTTTCCAAATATGAGATATGTGTATAAAAACTATAAATTGTCTGGTGTCCAGATGTGTATTTCCTATTGTTAAATGTGAAAACCTCCCCTTGACAGCTGGTGTCTGCAAATGAGATTAGGAAGCAGATGATGGTGATAAGTTAACTCAGTATGGAAATCCTCATAACAGCAAGCTACTCTAGCTATTCAGATCTGACTCCATCACCCACCAGGCATCCAAACATGGCAGAAAACTTCTTTCAAAAAGATTCATATTTATTAAAATTAAACTAAATGCCATGCAAACACTTATAAAGCTTCAGATAACTCTTAAAATCCATCTGTGAAAGGTAATCTATACTCTTCCTCAAATATTTCAGGCTATGCCTCTCTGACAATAGCTTAATACTATCATTTACATTTTTATTGGTTTTCCTTGAGTAGTTTCTTTTTGAGTTGGTCAAGAATGAATTCTTTGTGTGTGTGTGTGTGTGTGTGTGTGTGTGTGTGTGTGTGTGTGTGTACACATATGTGTTTTAATGTGCTTCACAGATGGGGCTGTTTGTGCACTATTAGGCTGCCAGGAGTTCACTGAGTATGCTTTTTTTTTTTTTTTTCCTAAATTGAGCCTTACTAAGCAAGATAATAGTGGAAATCGAGCACAGATCTAAACTCTAGGTCACAAGTTTAATGTCTAGCAATCAGGCCTTTAGCCATTAAATACACTTATTTTTTTCTGTTATCATGTTTGTCTAGTTTGCACAATTCTGTGACTATAATAAAAGAGCTACTTAATTGTATTTTTAAATTGATGAAGTGTATGATATGTGAAAATCTCAATAACGCTATTATGCAAATGGGAGAGAGTGTTTTCTCATCCATAAAATGAAGATGCTGGGCCCAAAGGCATCTAGTTCAACTAAATAATAAGTCACTTCTAATTGAATGTTCCATTTTAGTTCTTTAAAAAAAATAAGTAACAGATTAAGTGTAGGTACCTTGAGGACAAGAGTGATTTCCTTTACTTTTCATATTTCCCCAGGCTTGATTAACATGCTCTGTGTGTCCTCTAGGGAGATTCATTAATATTGAGCTGGAGATAGAATAGATACCAGAGATTTTTTTTTTAAATCTACTTATTCCTTTTCTATGTATTGAAAAGAAAAAGAATTGAAGAGATGAAGGAATTAGGAAGTCAGTCTACAAGTCATTTGAAATGAGTTTCATTTATTCTGTAGTAAATTAACCTGTAGTGGGGGTATTTAGGTCTGTCTCCTAGGTGTGTTTTGCGCAAAGAAATGTAATTGTGTATGAATCTTATAAAGAATTGAAAACACAAATATTCAATACCATTATATACATTTTAAATTCCAAAACTGATCATTGATCCTCATCATTATTTTCAACATCACTATAATACATAGCAGTAACTTGAGAAATTTAGACAGTTAAACTAAAGTAATTACATTCCTAAGTTAAATGTGCTTGACTGAATACCGATATATTGAAGACATTTCCAGAAAGAAAATTTAATGCTGTTAAATCTTATTGGGTACTTTCTATGAGTAAGTCAACTTTCTGGAGATTTTCATGAAAAAAGAATAAGACACATTTCAAATGTGCTTATAACTTATTAGTTGGGTCATCAGGGCATACATTTGTATGCTATTAGGAATTTAAAACATTTTTACTTTTAGGTAAAGTTTGAAGGATATTGATAAATCTCACTTTGGAGTGGTGAAAGAAAATTTTACATTATTTCTTAAACAGATACTAAATTAGGTCTCCAGAAAATCAAAAGTTATTTTTAAAGATTCCCTCAGAACTGCTGCACGATCCTGGGCATGCATTTTCTGCATGACCCATCAGACTGGAACCACTGTACTATGGGCCCACTGCCCTCAGCAACACTCCCTGTCTCCTGGACCAAGTACTGCTCTTCATGGTTAGCTCCCACTTGTCTTCCTAGAACTTTGAACTGCAATGGATTAACCATGCTGGGTTAATGGGAGACTCACTAACCCTTCACCCAAACAGAAGACCTTTATAGGCTCTAGTCAGTGTGGTAAGTTTGCCCCTAGAACAGAGGTATTCAGAGGGTAAATAGGAGCAGTAGTGAAGCTCCTCCAACTGTTAGATCTTGGAAAGCTTGGCAAGGGTGCAGGTGACTCCTTCCCCACACAGAGAAACATCAGGCAGGTTGAGGAGAGTGCCTGGAAGAGCTTCCCCAACATGGAGAAAATTAAAAGGGCTTGTGAGAAACCCAGTGGCACAGTATGGTCTCAGTTGAGACAAACAAGAGTCAAGGAGATCTGGTGACCTATAACAACCTGAAGACATAGTAACAGCAGGAAATTAGGATGGACTTACATCAATAGTGCTAGGCTAGTCAGCACAGAAATAATATCAGATTTACCCAACAAGAGCCATAGAAAACATTCAGTTGACTGAACCTCTTCTTCATTGTGATACTCAATAATTAGACAAACATCAACCACACAGTAGGACCCTAAGATACACAGTACCGACAGTTGTGACTTTGGGGATTGAAAAACCAACTATTAGCCCAAAAGGTGAAAAATTTTTAAAAAATGCAATCTCAAACATCTAGTTCATCAGGAGCAAGAATAGGTGACAGTGAAATAGAGGACCTTAAAAGTCATACATCAGATTATCTGAAAAGATAGCAAATGAAGTAAAGAAACAAATCTATGAGACTATAGAGGAAATCAAATTAGAAATAATTTTTCACATAAAGATAGAAATAAGAACCTTAGTAAATAAGTTGCTCAGCATAGCTAGAGAAGAATTAGACGAAAAAAAAGGAGAAAGGGAAATTGATTGAAATCTTGAATGAACAATATAGAAAACAAGCAGAATCCAAGAAACAAATTCAAAGAGATATCCAAGAAACAAAAAATTGTATTGAAAACTGTAAAAACCATTTAACTGAAGCTGAGGATAGAACTTCAGAACTTGAGGACAGGATGGCAGATGAGCATCATGAAAGGGTACAACTTTTAAAAACAACAAAGCATCATGAAATGACAATCCAGAAGCATCAAGATGATGCCAAGAGAAACAATGTAATACTAATAGGCGTCAATGAAGATGCAGGAGTCAACACAAATGAGATCAGTAAACTATTCACAGAAGTAATCGCAGAAAATTTCCAAAACATGGGGAAAAATCTCATATACAGTTAATGAGGCATCTAAAATGCCAAAGAGCCACCACCAATATAAATCTACAGTCAGACACATAATAATTAAGATCCCATACATACAGCATAAAAACAAAACCCAAACCTGTTAGAGAAAAGACACAGCTCACCTATCAAGGGAAGGTGATTCCATTAGAATCACAGCAGATTTTTCAGTGCAAACTCTGAAGATGAGCTTGGAGTGAAGTATTTCAAGCCCTAAAAGAAAACAACTTTCATCCAATACTGATGTACCCAGAAAAACTGTCTTTCAAATTTAATAGAGAAGCAAGATGCTTCCATAATAAAGAAGAAGTGCAGAAATTCATATCCACAAAACAAACCCTAAAAAGAGAACTGAAAGACATTCTAGATAGAAATGAAAATGACCACAATCTCCAGAACAACAGCAGATAGAAACCACCAGACAGGGCAAACAATTAAAGAATGGGGAAAAGCAAAAAGCAAACAGCAGGGACATAAATGACAAAGTTGAGCCAATGCATAGTAGAAATATTCATAAATGTAAATGACCAAAATTCACCTATCAAAAGAAATAGGTCGACAGAATGGATCAAGAAACAGCATCACACAATATGCTGTATACAAGAAACACATCTGATTTCAATGAAAAATCATAGATTAAAAGTCAAAGGATGGTAAACAGTATTCTGTGCAAGAGGAACTCAGATAAAAGCAGGGGTAGCTATTCTGTTTGTAGACAAAGTGAACTTAAAATGATTAAAAGAGATAACAAAAGGTAACTACATACTTGGTAGTGGAAAAATTCAAGAGGAAGATCTAACAATTATAAATATATATACACCAAATACAGAAACACCCAACTATATAAGACAAATGCTAATGGACATGAAATAGCAGATATACAAGAACAAAACTGTATAGGGGACCATAACACCTCACTGTCACAGAGAGATCAGCTAGACAAAAAGCCAGCAAAAAATAACAAAACTGAATCATGCCTGTGAGAAAATGGGCTAAGTGTATGTTAACAGAGTGTTCCATCCAACCACATCAGAATATACATTCTTCCAAGCAGTACATTCTACAGAATATACTGTGTATTAACCCATAAAATATTATTAAATGCAAAGGATTGAAATTATCCCATTTATAATATCTGACCATAGTACACTGATATTAGACATGAATGCCAAAGGAAAATGCAAAACCTACATTAATATATGGAAATTAAAAACAACCTTCTGAAGAACCAGTAAGTTACAGGTGAAAATTAAAATTAAAGAAGAAATAAAACAATGCATAAATTCAATGAAAATGCAGATAAAACATACCATAACCTGTGGGATACAATGAAAGCTGTTCCAAGAGGGAAATACATATCAATAAATAGCCACATCAAAAAGGCAGAATAAGCACAAATAAACAACCTGATGCTACATCTCAAGCTTCTAGAAAAGAACATGAAAATCAAACCCAAAACTCTAGAAGACAGGAAATTACAAAGATCAGTGCAGAAATAAATACAATTGAAACTAAAAAAACAATGCAAAGAATTAATGAACCAAACAGCTGGTTTTTGAGAGAATAAAAGTGATAAAGTTCTAGCCAACCTTATCCAGAAAAAGAAACAAAAACTCAAATTCATGCAATAAAGACTTAAAAAGGGAAATTACTAGACTTGCCTCTAAGATCTCACAGAAATATAAAGATTATGAACCCCTACTTTGAAAATCTCTGCTCACATAAACTGGAAAAACACTGAAAAAATGGACAAATTTTTAGAAACATATGAACTACTGAAGCTCAATCAAGAAGATGTAACAACTTCGAATAACCCATTATCAGCTATTGAAATTGAAAATATGATTAAAACTTATGAACAAAGAAAAGCCCACGTTCTGATGAATTCTGTAAGAAATTTAGAGGAGTTTTGACACTAATACTTCTTAAATTCTTCAATGAAATTGATAAAGAAGCAGTCTTCCCTAATGCATTCCTGGAGGCAAGTATCACTCTGATACCAAAACCAGAGAAAGACCCAACCAAAAAGGAGAACTATAAATGAATCTTACTAATGAATATTGATGCAAGTTTCTCAATAAAGTATTGGAAATAAAATGCAGCAAGTCATCAAGAAGATTATACATCACAATCAAGTGGGATCTATGTCAGGAATGCAGGGATGGTTTAACACACACAAATCAATAAATGTAATACCCTACATGTACAGAGCCAAAAATAAAAATCATATGATCATCTTAATGGATGTAGAAAAACTTTCAATAAAGTCCAAAACCTGTTCATGATAAAAAAAAAACCCTACAGAAACTCAGAATCAATGGTATAAACCTCAATCTCATAAAGGCCATTTATGACAAACCAACAGCCAACATATTACTAAATGGACAAAAAATGAAAGCCTTCATTCCAAAATCAGGAACAAGACGAGGATGTCCACTGTCATCAGTCCTATTCAATATAGTTCTGGAAATATTAGCCAGGGCAATCAGACAAGAGAAAGAAACAAAAGGAATAAAGATATGAAAAGAAGTTAAATTACTATTATTTGCAGATGACATGATACCCTACATAGAAGATCCATAAACTCCATTGAAAGTGTACTAGAAGTAATAAAAAAATTCAGCAGGATAGCTAGATAGAAAGTCACCACTCAAAAATCAATAGCATTCTTGTCTAAAAACAAAAACTTTCTGAAAGAGAAATTATGGAAATATCACCTTTCACAATAACATATTAAAAAATGAAATACTTAGTAATCAACCTAACCAAGAATGTCAATACCTATATGCTGAGTACTATACCACTGTAAAGAAGATCAAAGAAAATACCAGAAATAAAAAGATACCCCTTGCTCCTGGGCTGGAATAATCAACATAGTGAAAATTGCTATACTCCCAAAACTCTTATACAGACTTTATTCAATCCTAATCAAAATATCATTAATGTACCTCATAGATCTAGAGAAAACATTCCTAAAATTTATTTGGAAACAGAGGAAACCTAGAATAGCAAAGGCAGTTTTGGGCAAAAAAGGCAAGGCAGGAGGCATCTCAATTCCTTGAAACTATAATACAAAGTCATGGTGATAAAATCAGCATAACACGGGCAAAGAAATAGACCTGAGGATCAATGCAACACATGAGAACATGATAACACTACTACAAAGACACTAAGCCACCTTATACTTGACAAAGGGGCTAAACAAGTTCACTGAGAAAAAGATAGCCTCTTTAATAAATGGTGTTGAAAAAACTGGCTTTCCACATGCTGAAGACAAAAGCTAGAGCCATGCCTATCACCATGCACTAAACTAAAGTCAAAGTGGATCAAGGACTTAAATATTAAAAAAGAAACACTAAATCTACTGCAGTGCAAGGTAGGTAGAAATCTTGGAAGCAAAAGGGTAGGCTGAGAATTCACAAACAAAACGCAAACCACATGGGAAATACTTCAAAGAATAAATCCCCGGGATCTCTTATTGTTACAAGCAGAAATATAAACAATCAGAAAGGGCAGGGCCCTCAAAGGAGCCGGAGCAGAAGTTCAGACGTCTTATAGCCTTGGAAGAGATAATCACCTCTGCTGTGGGCCAGATAAAGTAAGTACAACCACATCCTAAGCACCCACAGTCCAAGTACTTCTCTATCACCCCGAAGAAGTCAGGAGTCATCATTCCAGCCCCCTACAGGAAGAGTCACTGCTGCTAAGCAGGCCTGCTTACTATGTGACTGGCTCCCCCATTTGCTCCTAACTTAATCAATTTTATCTGAGCAATTAATCTTATTGGGTGACCAAAGTTCTGTCTCACCTTATGCCCACTTTGCAAATTCCCATTTTTCCCACTTTTGACCCATCTAACTTCATGAATTTACTCTGTAAAAGTCCCTAGAAAAGACACAGTCCTTGGCAACCCGCTCAGGACCCCTTCTGTCTCTATCTCTCAGACAGAAGCTTTCTTTCTCTCAACATATGTATTCGGCTCTCTCTCTCTCTCTCTCTCTCTCTCTCTCTCTCTCTCTCTCTCTTTTATTCAAAAGGAAAAAGAGAAAAAAAAACAGAAAAAAATATAAAACAGTGTAAGGGTACAAGTAATACAGAACTACAAAAAAAAAAAAACAGTAAGATATCACCAGTTAATAGAGCACACACTATAATTTTTGAAACGCTTATTCAGGTCACAGGATCAAAGCATACAAAGTGAATATTCAAACAGTGAGACTGCAAATAGTTGTGTTCAATGATCCAAACAAAAATATTAATATGGTCATCTGTTTAACACACCTAAACACACTTGCTGTTGTATTCTTTAGGGCACTTTTTTTCCCTCTCTTTATTACAACAAAATTTACACATTTTGGGTTTTATTGCTCCCATAGATCTTATTACTTTTTTTTTGTAAGAGAACAAAATCAAACATGATAAAAACAAAGCTGTCATTCAAAACCAAGGATAGACACAGCACATGATGTAAAAACAGAGTACAAGGTTATCAATAATGGTTACCATAATGCCTCTTGCTTCCTTAAGAAGAATTGTCTAACTCATTAGGTATTATAAAGTTGAACTAAACAGTAGAGAATAAGACCAATAAAACCTAAACACTGTAAACTTTACAAAACTTCAAAAGAGGATAATAGTCAAACCAGAATGGGCATCAATGTGAATCTTATTGCCTTCAAAGTAGTTGCCTATACTCTGATACTTAATACTATCATACAGAGCGGAAAAGAATCTAATCAGTCGAAACAAGATAGTGGGAGTATTACAGGACTTCAAATCAAGTTAATAGGAAATCAAAAAGTTACTATAATATATCCTGCTAGTTTTTTTGATTTTTCTCCTTAGTTTAAAAAAGAAAAATAAAAATTTAAATAATTTTTTAGTGTATTCTGCTCTTAACCTCCACTGTTCCTAAAATTCATCCTTTGATTTTAGAGAAAATGAACTTGTACCAGACATAGTTGGTGGGGAGTCGCATTCCCCTATATCAATATTACTAAAAAGTTTTTGCATTTCAAAAGAAATCACCAACAAAGGGAAAAGAAAACCCACTGAATTGGAAGAATTTTAGCTGGCAGTCCCTCAGAAAAAGGTTTTATATCCAGAACATACAAAGAATTGAAAAACATCAAGCCACCCAAATTCAAAGACCTCCTCCAAAAATGGGCGTCTGAGACTAAACACAGTTCTCAGATGAAGATGTACAAATGGAAAATAAATATATGATGAAATGATCACTACCACTGGTCATCTCAGAAATGCAAATTAAAACAACACTGAGGTATCATCTTACTCTGGAAAGAGTGGCTGCCATCAAGAAATCAACTGATAACAAATGTTGGGAGGGGTGTGGGGAAAATGTAATACTTTCTCACTTTTGATGGGAGTGTAGACTGTTGCAGCCATTGTGGAAATTAATATGGAGATTGCTCAACAAACTAAGATTGGAAGTTTCAGTCAATCCAGCTATTCCCCTCCTGGATATTTTCCCAGAAAAATTGAAAATGTCATGTCACAGTGATTTACGTATACCTGTGTTTATAGCAGCACAATTTGTAATAGCTAAATTTTGGAAACAATCAAAATGCCCATCAACTGCAGAATGGATGAAAAAAAGATGTGTTATTTTTATACAATGGAATATTGCTCAGCTATAAAAAAGGATGATTTTGAGGTCTTTATAGGTAAATGGAGGCAACTTGAGACTATCCTCATAAGTGAAATAAACAAGACTCACATTAATAAGTATCACATTGTTTCTCTAGTCTAAAAAGTAATAAAAACTGAAAGAGTAATAAGATTCAAAATGTATAACAGATATTGTAAAAATGAAAAGGAAGGAAAGTGCTCAAAGCGTGTACCTGTATGTGTAAGTGTGTAAGATAGAAAGCTATATTACTAAATTTTTGTTAGATCAGTGAACAAAATGGTTTGTACTGTCAATGTTTGAGGGTCTTCCACTTCTTATACTTTGATTTTGTAATTTAAACAACTATTTCTAAGATGACAATATCTAATGTACCAACTAGTGATTTCTTAGTATTAATTTTTTGAATTCTGTATTATTCTATTCTTTTTTTCTATTTTGTTTATTTTCTTTCTTTGTTTCTTTAAATAAAAAAAAAAGATTCTCTTAGAAATGCTTTAAGAATTAACTGTAGATTTTCCCACTTGTTTCTAAAAACATTATATATCACTTCACAAATGTATGCACTATCCAGCCATATCTTCCAACACACTTTAGGTGAATGTGCAATAAAACGAAATTTGCATTTCTATTCCTTAACTACAGTCTCCGCTTTCCTGACTCAGTGTCTTGCCTATGATGTAGGATATCATTTTATTTACTAAAATTGTTTCAGTTTCAAAGGTAAGTCATTTCAATCTTCATGATTCTTAACTTCTTTCTTACAATTGTGTTTGTTACTTTGCTTGAATCTTTCAATGCAGCAGTGTTTCAAAATGAAAACACTTGGCATAATGCAAAACTATACAGAAACACTACTTTTTGCTTCCATTTTTGATTTTCAAATATTTAATAAGTGGAGCACTTGTTCCTTTGTGTTAGACATCAACAAAGATTCAACATCAGAGAGAGAGAGAGAGAGAGAGAGAGAGACAGACAGACAGACAGACAGACAGACAGAATAATGCTACGGTATAATAGAAAATAGGCTACAATAAAGACAATGTAAAGGAGCAAATAATCGGAAACCTCACCAAAAAAAAGGGTCAGGAAACAGTATGATACCATTCAAATAGCAAATAATAAATGACAACTGAAAAAATAATGTGTATAAAAAGACAATGTAAGGAAATCATGAATTGCTATGTGTTACAAACAAATGGTTTTGAACTTTATTATAAAAGTTATGATTTGTCTGGGAAGGGTTCATGAAGGTAATTAAAAGGGTAGCAAACAAAGCTTACTGTGGTCTCCACATATGTCATGTGTGAGAGAAGCTTGATTGGAAAAAGACCACTTGAGACATTATTTTTGGAAGAATTTGAAGAATAGAAAGAATAAGAAAAGGATAGAGAAATAAGTAAAATTATTGTGTATTTCAGATTTTGAAAATAACATATTGATGAAGAGAACATGAATAAATGTGGAAGAGTAAGGATAAAAAGGGAAGGTTTACTGCAGGAGATTTAGTAAATATAGGAGAAATTTTTAGTAAGTGGCTGAATGCACAAGTTTGAAACAAAGTTCCTCCATAAATACACTCCTAGAAAGGCACTGAAGCCTGGAACTGAACCCGTGATTCTAAGGCCAAATCATTTATCCCAGGATGTAGCTTACATATCCAAAGGGAAATACAGGCTTTTGTTTATTTCATGTTTTTAGATCTAGTGGCCTCCTAAAATGTCTACAAAAGTTGACATATGTATATGAGTAAATTTCAAATATGGAGAGTCATAGTTATCATTTTTCACTGGAGATTTTCTGGAATTACAGGAATAAGATTTTAGAGAAAATACGATTTTCTTGGGCATATCATTGTCTATTATTACTATGGTTTTACTGAAAAGCAGTGCAAATTACTTGAAACATTTGAGAGTTATGCTACTTAATTGTAACTGATCCTTAGCTCACAGTTATAAAGTGAAGAATAATAAAATGTATGTAATCTTCTTACTAGACGTCCTGGTAAATGACATTATCTACTTGATCTTTTCCATTTTTCTCTTTGCCAGCATAACCTTTCATGTACACTTCTTCCCCACCTAAGTCAGAATACAGAACATTGGCAATATGAGCAACCACACTACATCAGGTAGGATTTTTGGTGCTGGAAAACGGTGTTGCTTTATGTATTTCTTATGATAGCTTTTCTGATATAGTTATTTCCCTAACCCTCTTTTGTTTTCTAAAAAAATGGATGAACATGTGCATAATTTATGCTTGGAGAAAACATTTCCCTGTAATCTTAATTTTTTTGGAAAGCAGCAAGACTTAAGAGGATAAAATGTTATCAGTTCACATGTTTCAAGGCTGACCTTGAATTTACTTACGAATTCCATTATAGTCCAAATAGTACTTTTAACAAATCATTGTCACCTTTTAAATGCATACCTATGCTACCTTAGGAGAGATTCTATTGCATTCTTAATAAAAGAACATTTCAGGGAAGTATTAATGATAAGCACATATATTGTTATTTATTAATATTTATGTTACTGTAATATATGTGTTAAAATATGGAAGTACTATGTAATACAAGTTGCTGTAACACAATTATCCCACTTAGTTAATAATTAAGAAATCACAGAAGAAGCTATTTTAACAGACATGGGTGTGTTATTAGGGCTAAAATTGTTTCTATTATGTTGTTCCTTGAATTTATTGAAATGAATACAACTCTCCATAGCTTTTGAGAGAAGAATGAATGGATATCAAGATGAATGATTGGCGAGAAGCATATACTCATGGACTGATGAGTGGATGGGTAGACATAAAGCATATAAGACTCTTGGAACTACAAGATTTCAGTTTCCAAAATTAGTGCTTTCATGAGATTACCCTTTCCATTTTCTTTCTGTAAAACTCTCTCTTCTCTCTTATCTGCTTCTACTTTTTTCAGATGACCATATATAAGATAGACATAATACAACAATTAATTGAAATTCAAAAGATATGAGTAAACATATTAATTTTTATCTGTTCCATAACAAGTTCTTATAAACTTTGTGGTTAAAATCAATAACCATTTACTAGCTCCTAGTTTGCAAATAGACTCATTCTTCAGAGTATCTCTGAAATAGTTGATACATTATGTCTACTTGAGAAGTCTAGAAGTTTAACTAAGTAAACTAGCAGCTAACCCTGACCACTCTAGGATGTTGTTCACTATGAACTTGAGAAATGTAGACATAACTAAATGACTCAGCAGGGGGCCAGAGTTCTCACTTTGTAAACATCGTGAGCCTGTGCAATAAGAGAGCAAAGAGATGGTGTGAATGCTAACCCAGCTGAGAGGGGTAGCCTGCTTACAATATAAGAGAGGAAAGGAGGCTTGTTCTCTCCTCCCTTTTTTTTAACTCTTGCTGCTTCTGCTGTCTTCTACCACAATGAACTGTGGCACCTCTGCCACTCTATCTTAGAGCCAGCTGAACAGACTGAAACCTCCACAAACTGTGAGCTAAATAAACCTTTCCTCCCTTAATTTTGAGTGTCAGGTATTTTATTTCAGCAATGACAGCAAAGTAACTAACACAATCACTAATTTTTTTTAATTCAACGTTTGTTGGTAATTGTTAAATTACAGAGCTTTGTAGGACAGACACTAACTTTAACAGGATTTTCAGCAAAATAGCTATAGAAAAATATAACATCAGAAATTCAGAAAAAAGTGGACATTCATACTACTGTAAGGTATCACTAATTCTAACTTAAGATAGTTTTATCTATATTGGGGTCACATCTGAACCTTTGGTGAAGAGTTCTCTTCAAAGCTCTTTATATTGTTGGCAGATTTCAATTTCTTACAGTGATCTTATTCCTTGATGGCTGTCAACTGACACCACTTTCATCTCCTGACACTACTTTTCAGTCCTCAAACAAGTAATAGAGAACATTCTCACATACTAAATCTATCTTGTATTTCAAATATGTTGAAATTTCTCTACTGTACCAGGTCTGATAAAACCTTGTTCTATTAAAGTGCTCACTTCATTATGGTTAACTTTACCCATGTATACTGTTAGGGATAAAAACTGATGGTCAACTTAACACCAACTGAATTAAATCAGCGTGGTGATGAGCATCGATGGCCTACCTGAGGAAAGTTGCCATCATGAAGAGAGATGTGGAGAAGAAGCACAGGCATGTTGTGGGTTCTCCTAAATGTTGCTGTTTTGATCTGTTGGTTCTCCTGTAAATTAGTTTTGGTCATCATGTTTACAAAATTTCAAAATACACACGATTATATAAATTGCAAAAAAATCTTCAAAGGTAAATATTGATTTTAAAATCTCAGAAAAATAGGTGTAAAATAGATGTTCTTAAAATTGTTAACAGGCCATCTAATATGATGTTACAATAGTAAGAGTTTCTACAGTCAGTTTTCTTATTTTAGGAGGAAATAATTTAAGATTTCATTAGTGGTAACCAGCTCAGGACCCTTTCTGTCTTTCTCAGTCAGAAACATTCTTTCTCTCAATAAATACATTCTACTCTTAAAAATAAAAGATTTCATTAGTAAGAAATATTTTTAGTTGTAGATACAGTGTTAAATGAGAAGTAAAATGCATTTATACTGAAAACAAAGAAGTTATACTTGCTTTAGTCATAGACAAACATGATTATATATATATATATATATATATATATATATATATATAAAATGATTGAACATAAACAATAAAGTAAATAAAATTGACAAGTTTAGTCAATCCCTGAACTGCTTATAGTCCTTAGCCAGTAAAGCCTCCTAAATTCACATCAGTTATATTCCCATATTCTAGGAACAACTGATTGGTAATTTAAATAATAAAATACATCAATTTACAATAGTATCAATAATATGGAATATTTGGAACAAGTCCAACAAAGGTTGGAAAAAATACAATAAGAACTATTATTGAGATAAATTAAAGAAGGTCTAAAAATGAGAAGCATATGTAGGTGTATTATAAAATTATAATAAAACTATATGTAAGATAAATAAAGGTAAGCAAACAGATGTAATGAACAAATAGGGAAATCAAAAGTGAACTCATAGGCATGGACAACTCATTTTTTGATGAAAATTCAAAGATTTGTTAGGGTAGACAGTATAGAATTCACGATAAAATTCACACAGAATGTCAGTGAAACATTTCTTCTTCCATGGATCTTACCTAAACAGGAATCAGTGGAGGTTGAGAAGAAAATTTTGGTTTGTAGCTAATATGATGTCTGAGATTTCCTGAAGTATGCGTTGAATAAAGCAGAGCTCAAATCTGCACCGTCTCTTAGGGGAACTCGTACAGAAAGATTTGTGCGATTCATTTAAGAAATACTCCCTTCTTCTCAGAGGCCACAGGTCTAAATTCTGTAGTCTTTGCCTGGAACTTCAGCTACTTCACAGAACAATTTGTTTCCATTAATAATAAAAGCAAATGTTCTTGCAAAAAGAACAAATAATTTAAAGAAAAGAATGTGACTGCGTCATCATAGTTATTAAAGTAAAGGAGATTCATTCCCTGCAGTGTCAGGTCAAATGTTCCACGCTTTGCCTTAATGATTCTGTTCCTCTCACCCCTCTTGAAGTCAAATACAATAATAGCCCATTATAGAAGAGGTCACCTTGCAAAATTATTGATTTTTCAAGCAGCAATCTAGGAAAAACTTATAAGTGCATATTGTTTTCTTACTTGTCTATGATGGTGACTTTTTAAGGGAATAGCAACAATCTGTCATTAGAGAATGATTACAATAACTTTATATATTATATTCTGTAATGCCAAATATAGACTGTCTCATTAATGAAATAAATAAAAATATATTTCTCTATTCAGTAAGTATTATACTCTTGGTGTAAAATAAATTTAAAAACTACAAAGCTTTTATTTTCTTCTTAAAAGCAATTTTGCATTTTCAGTTTTAACTGTAATACTTATATTTAAAAAAATTCAAATCTGCATTAAATATGTAGAACTTTACTGGTCAGTATCTCCTAAACAACACAATATAACAGCTATCTCATGACATTTACATTGCATTTGGTATTACAAATGATCCACAGCTGATTTAAATTATGTACAACAAATATGTAGATAGAAAAATAAAAAGATATCAGGATACGTGTATGCTATATGCAAATTTTGTACCAATTCATATGAGAAACTTGAATATTAGTCATAATTAAATGCTCCAGAAGGTCCTGGAACCAATCTCCTGAGGATGCAAATGGATGACTAAAATTTTGCAGTCATTATAAAGAAGAAAAATTCAACCTATGACTGTTTCTGTCATTCTCTGACTATCTCCAGTTTTATATCTCTGTATCTTTCTGTATATCTGTCTCCTATTCTGTCTTGTTGTCATTTCTTTCTCTGTTTTAGTAAGTACTAACTAAGTATTGCCTAGTTAAAAATCTTGTTTGTCTTCATAATTACTCATCTCAAAGACAGTCTGAATATATGATTGCTCCATAAAGCCACAATTTACTCAGCTAGGTAATATAAAGTTGAATAGAGATATAGAAAACAATATTGTTTTAATTTAGTAAGATGGTAATTCTCATTCAGAATTCCAAAGTGATACATACATGAAAATCTATTAAATCTGGTTTTCCAAAAGGAAACTAGGAAAGGAAAATGATATCAGTAGATCAATTACACCTGCATCAATTAAGTCAGTCATACACCTTCTTAGCAGGAGAAAACAATCATTGCACTATAATTTCTCCCCTTTTTCCTGAAAAAATAAACTAAGGTTTTATTAATTGTTTAATTGAAAAATTGAAGAAATCTACATCACACACAAAAATGGGGAAGAACAAACCTTTTTTTTTGTGTGTTGTCCTTTCCTGATGTTGTATACTCAGTCAGCCTTAATGTTCCTTTTCTTTTCTAGAAACATCTCCAGGCCTAATATCACAGGAATAGCAAATAGAGACATTCAATGGAGAAAATTATTTGTATTTTTGTAATTATATCAGATCTACTATTGTTGCTTGATTTGCTCCAAATCGATTTCTATTATATTTTACTTTATTTACATTTTCCACTGAGATACCTTCTCTTATATTTACTTAACTCATCAATAATACTTACATAATCTTAATAAATAAACCTTTAAAATTTAGTTCTCTATTGTGTGGAAATTTGGGAATACCAAGTAATACAAAATATGCTTCATTTACAGAAAATGGTGAAATTGGTCAGATTCCCAGAGGTCACCCACATGCAGGCAGATGATGATGCTGCGATACGGGCTTGCATGACATGATATAGAGGAATATGTATGTTTCTTGTTAATGTACATTACCACAAATGTAGAGTTTAGAGCAGTCCAAATTTATTCTCACAGCTTTGGAGCAATCACCTTAAATTAAGGTGCTTTTGGGACTGTGTTTCTTCTGAAGCTTCTGTAGAGAATCTTTCTTTTTCAGCTTCTACCACCGTCCTAGTTTCACTGTCCTTTCTGTGTTTTATTCTAATATTTTGGGTTCCTTGTCACATCTTCTACTCTTTATCTCTCATAAGGGCTCTTCTTATTAGTTTTGGCTTGCCTAGGTAATCCAGGGTAATTTCCTTATTCAATTTTCTTAATTGGATCACATCTACAAAGTTTTCTTTACTATATAAAGTAACATATGCACAAACTCCAGTAGTATGTGAAAATCCTTGGGAACTGTTATTCAGCCTATCAAAGTGGGCTATGCAATCATGGAAAGTAGTCAGCCTTGGGAGAGGGGCAAACGAAACACTCCTCAGAGGGGACCTTCATTGAAACAACTGTCTAAAAGGAAAAAATGAATCATTAGCATGTCTACTACATATAGAGAAGAAGCCTGAAAGAATTTCTCATAATAGTTATTTTATAACTGCTTCAGAAAATTCACACTAATTCTGACATTTATTATGTGAAATAGTAAAGCTAGGTCTAGACTTTTATGATGGCATTTACTATTGTCATAGAGAATAAGAGTAATCTAAGAGTCCAGATAATCAGGATTTAACCCCAGAGCTAACTAGTGAAGGAAAAAGAAATCAAGCATGTTTCCTAAGGACAGGATGAGAAAACGCTGCTCCACAGTAACCGCAATTACGTTCCAAACATTTTCCTGAGCCCTTTACCCTACACTTCCTTACCTTCACTATTTGCATATTACTTTATATCAGAATTAATATTTATAAAATTCACACTAATCATTTTTATTCTCACCAAGGATTCCTTTCTTCTGATTGCTTGTCCTCTTAAGGCTACCACCTTCATCTCATGCTGACTGTTCACAGAGTGGAGAAGTGGATGCTCAACTCTTTACCACAGGAACTAATTTATGAATCTAATTTGCTGTGATGGGATGATGCACTACTACTTGAAGGAAAAGTCCACTATGTGTTTATGCATATCCATAACACCCTGTACGTTCTTCCAATTATTTTTGAGTCTGCAAGTAGATCCACTTTGCAGAGACAAAGACTTTGAAACTTCACTGGTATGAAATCCTGTTTCTGACTGGGGAGTGTAAGGCAGGCAGTGAAGGTGAATTAAAACTGGCGGGCGAGGTATTAGGTAACAAATGGAAAATAATGTCAACAAATTAAATGAGCATCAGGAAAGTGAGCAAGATAAAAGAGGGGTGGAATTGATTGGAATATCTAAACCATCAACCAATATCTGGTCATCCTGCCTAACAGACTGTATAAGAATCAAAAGTATACTTAACATGTAAACATTAAGTACCATTTGAAATAGAAAATCAATTCTAAAATACTGGATTAGTGTTGCTTATAAATCAGAATGATAAGTTGTGTTCATTATTAAGATTTAGGGGAAGAGAAGAGGTGCACTGACTGGAATATTTTTTTGCATCACTTCTCACAATTATATCCCTTATCTTAATTCCCAGTTGCAAGAAAATTCACAGAAAATTGCTGGTTGCATTTAATGAGATTATTTCCTTGCAGAAGACTAAAGCTCAAAAGTGCTTCCTTCTTCTACAGGTAGATTCTTTGTGACTTTTTTATATTTTGAAGAAAAATCTTTTAATTAGGGAGTTTATTTTATTTTTTATTTTAAAGAGAAGAAGAAAACTAGAAATAAAATGAAAATTTCTCATCAGGCTAATAGGAGAATAACAATAATGAATGCAACACACACTGTTATCTTCATAGGAATTCTCAGAGTACAAAATAGAGGCATAAAATATTATCTAAATGAAGAGTTTGGAATTTATTGGATGTTGAACTATAGGAAATGGGAAAGTAATGAAAATATTAGAAGATTTTCCTTCACTATACTTCTCTTTACATACAAGATACTGTAATCATAATCTATAATTGTTCTGATAGTAAATTTTAAGAAATCTAGAAAAGTTAATTATTTGAACAAAACTTTTCATATTTCTCTTTAACTTTATATTATTAGATCATATTTTTGGTATCTGAGGTTTATTGCATTCAAATAATAACAGTTCACTGAATGGTATGAGAAATGTTAATACATTAAATGAGCATATAAAATATATCAACAAGATAATGATGAAAAATTTAAATTTGAAATATTATGGGTCGAATATTTCTGACTATTCTACTATAAATTATGAATGAAAGGAGGTCGAGGCCCTTCCTGTGAATCAGTGGTAGCCATGTGGCTCCCGGGAGGAGAAACAACACCTCCCACCAAGCGACCTTCTGATTCATATGAACACAGGCTGAGATGTCAGCAACTGAAATAAAAAAACAACTTAATGCTTGTATTATTTGATTGACTCTGCGGGTCTAGAGGTGGTAGCATCCACAGTGTATAACAATATGCAATATAGCAAATATAAGGGATTTTCATCTGTCTTGACTATGAAATCCAATATTGTTAGCACTCCTTTTTTTATTAATATATATATATATATATATATATATATATATATATATATATATATTTGTCCTTTTTCCTTTTTATCGGTACCGGGGATCGAACTCACGACTACCTGCTTGCAAGGCAGGCGCTTGTGCCACTAAGCTAAATCTCCAGCCCCTTCCTTTATTTTGTTCCATTTTATTTTTTTGTTTTATTTAATGTTGTGTTTTATTGGCTTTATTCTGTTCTATAATGTTTGATTTTATTATGTCTGATGATATGGGCAGCAATTTTTTTTTTTTTTTTTGTACCAGGGATTGAACTCAAAAGCTTATGCTTGCCAGGCAAGTGTTGATACCACTGAGCTATTACTCCAGCCCACAATGGGCAGCAATTTTGAAGATATTAAGCATTATGGTAACCCTTGCTGCTTTCCTATATTTGTTTTAAAGTCCTATATCACTTTCAATGTTTTGTTTTAATTAGCTTTTTTTCTGTTTTATTTTGTTTGCTTTTATTCTCTTTAAAATTCAAACAATGAAAAAAAAAATAGGCTGAGCAGTTAGAAAAACAAATAGAATAAAACAAGACAAGCCTACGAGAAAAAATATATCAATTCATCACATTTAAAACACTGTGAATCTTTAAAAGTAGACTTTGGAAAAGAGCATCAGAAATTGTGAAATAATGTTTATTAGTAAACTTTGTTGTTTAGAATGTCAAGAAACAAATAACAAAATGATTATATTTTACATACTGAACACAACATATAGAAGACAAATTCCACGTGTGAAAAAATGATTGAACTAATAAATCCTTTTCTGCAACTCAATTTTTATACAGAAAGAAAAAAATTATATACATACAGATTTACTAGCAGCCCACAAACCCAAATATTATTCACTATTTCCATAAATTTTGTTAACTAATAATTTAATAATCTTTCTTGTTACTAAAGATGTTGTAAAATGATATAGCTTAACTGTGCAATGATATGAACATTGGTACCTAGCTATTTCTCTCTTTTGTATCTTGATAGTATAAAAAGTATATTTATAGTTTATATTTATATATTTATACTTACAGTTTTCACATAATGACAGATAGGTAAATGTATCTACTTTTATTTCAGAAAACTCTTTCAACTTTTTATCTTTCAAAATTGTGTTGGTTTTTAGAAGGCTATAATGGCAATACCTAGCCATTTTTCTTGCTGTTTTTAGGACTGTTGGTAGCACTCTATTGTAACAGCAGTAAAATAAGGGATTTCTTCAAGAGCAGTGTGAAAATTATTAAATAATGCTAAGCTATACTAGTTGAAATCACAAGGCCTTCCTATGAGAAAAGCAGCATGATTTATTTATGATTGTTAGTCTTCTTTTGCATTTAAGGATCAAATATTATTCAGTTCTGACTGTAGATGACTTTTGTTTAATTTAGAAATATGAAAAATAAAATATTCAGATTTATTAGCATTGTCCATGAAGTAAAAATCAGTCACTATCCTGACAAACATCTGTATTTTACTTGAAAAATAATTCTTCCCTCAGTGGCTATTGTCTTACAAGTTCAAATAATTTTTAGAAAAATACTTAACAGATTTTAATTTTTGGTTTTCATTTGAAAAGGCCAGAGTGAAACTTTCTTTGGTACCCACCGATCCAGTTTCATTCATTACCAGCCATAGCATGCATATCCTTGAAATCCTACTACAGCAATTTCTAAGTTGTGTGTCTTAAATGCACTCTGGCCCCCAAAATGGGCTGGCTGTTTTCAAAACAGATAAATTGTCAATTGTCAAGGAAACTGGCTGAAGGATTATGCTGAAACTGCCCATTCAGGCCAGAAAGATCCAGACTGAGTCAGTGTCTTGTGTCTCCGCCCTGATTGTCAAAGCCTTCAAAGAACTACCAAGAAACCAAACAGTGAATTGTCAAAAAACTGGAAATATCAGCTTTGATGAGATTGTCAGCTTAGCACGGAACACTCTAGAACCATGAAAGTCATCTGGAGTAATGTTTAGTGTGGGGTTTAAGTGGCTGCTTCTTTATACCTTCATAGATGATAAAACAGTGCTGCAGGGGAGTGGCCATCTATTTAACAAGCGTAAAAGAAAATATTTCAATAAAGCCTCATCTAACATGATTCTTTTTTTGAAGTTTAGAAATATAAGCATATCCGTGTGTTAGACAGTGGTACTAGCACTTACTATACACTGACAGATACTCACTGTATCATCATACATTTCAATTGTTCAACCAGTCAACGTGACAATCAAACTATTGTATTCATTTGCTAGTATTCCGAAGTGACAGGAAATTTACTTACTTTATCTCCTAATTATAAGGGCTCTTATCTGCATTTTAATGTTGGTAGATAGGAGACTTTCTAGTTAATCAACTTTGTTTTGTTAAATGTCAGAGTAGGATCAAGAAATTTGTCAAGATTAATTAATAAATGTCACTATGTGCTGATGTTGCTTTGCAATATTTGTACAAATTAATACTAAAATATATTTCATCAAAGGGTAATGCATATTCTATGAAACGTATATTCTAAGATGAAATATTTTCTGATAACATAATTACAGAAAATACAAAAGAAAGTTATGCAAAGGGGGAAGACAATATTTACTTATGGTAATAGCAGATGACTTAAAGATATACAAAAATTCAGTAAAAAATATAACATTAACCAATCAAAACTTCTCACTATGGTCCTGGAAGAACACTAGGGTCGTTATCCTACTTTAAATATTTAGAGCCTCACTTCTAAATGAATTAACAGTTTTATGGAATTATCAATAGTAAGAAAATTAAAGTGATCTCTGATAGAATGAAAATACGATAATTGTTATCTTCAAGTGTTCAAGCTTGTATAACTGGGAAAATTATTCTAGCATTTTGAATACTACAAAATGAGAATGCAAACATAATTGACTTACAAAAGCAGTGTGTAGGGTTTTAGAAGTCAAAGCAACTAGAATTTGTGACACACATATAAAGAAGAATAACTTTCATGGATAAAACTCTGATGTTTTGTATAGCCACTTCCTCAGTATTTATCTGAGTATTGGTCTACGCAAGTGTTTCACAAAATTGTCAGTATTGGGAAAAGAACTTTAGAAGGGAATAGTTTGAACAATATTGGTATCTCACAGATATCCAGAATTTGCTCATATTTTACCAATCATATTGCAAAAATTTCCCATAATGAAACAACAATAATGTGAATTATGTCCTTCCCATACTTGTCAATTTGACTATTTTGTGAAACTGGTGTTTTGTAGATGTCATTGAGCTATAAATTAAGAAGTGATTATACTGGAATCTAGAGTGCTTTTAATTCAACTTGACCTGGTGTTCTTTTAAGATCAAGAAACAAAAACCAGCCACAGAGGAGAAAATCTTCTACAGACCAAAACACTCAGGGGGAGATGAACCTAGTGAAGACTATAAGTGAGGCTGAAATTATATAGCTGCATGTCAAAGAAAGGAAAGGACAGGACTGTCAGCATTCACTAGAAGCTAGTAGAGACAGCATGACTCATGCAACATTTAATACTATATGTACAATCTGCATAACTCTGAGACAATAAGTTATTGTTATTTTAAGCTTACTAATTTGTGAAAGTTTGCTAAGTAAATTATGATACATGTACAAACTCACAAAATTCTTAGGAAACGGAGCAAATTAGCCATAGACTAATTGCAATTCAAGGCTGGCACTAATCATGTTAGAAGTTTCTTTTTTAAAAAAAAATCAAAGGACACTAATTACAAATAATTTAATTGCTACTTGGAGCAAGGCCAAAAGCATATTAAAATACTTCAAAAAGAAAAAAAATAATATACAAATGTAAAATTCAACATATCTATTATTCTAACATTTCCAGACATGCAAGAAACAGAAAACTGGGACTTAAAAGCAGGAAAAAAAAATCCACAAATGGCACGAATGATGAAATTAGAAAACAAGAAAGTACAAACATTTTATGAGTAGGAAAGCATATACATAACAAGAAAGAAAAGATACAGTAACAACCAAAGTCAAAACTGCTAGAAATGAAAAATTCAAGTTTTTGTTAAAATCTATTGGATGAGATTAGAGGCTGGGGATTTTGCTCAGTGGCATAAGCACCTGCCTTGCAAGCAAGTGGTCATGGGTTTGATCCTTGGTACCGATTTAAAAAAAAAAAAAATTGTACTGAATGAGATTAGGATCGTATTTAAATACTTGAGAAATTGATAATGTAATAGTAAAATGATTCAAATGTAGCAAATACATAAAAATTCTGAAATAATGAACAAAATATAAAAGAATATTAGAAAAAACAGTAAATAGTCATGTCTGCACTTGGGTTCCCAGGCATGCAGTAAAGGCAGTGTAGAAAACTCATTTAAAGAAATAATGGCCACATTTTTACACAGTTTGTGAAAATTATGAACTGACAATTGCAACATGTTTTCAAATCTATGCCGAGGAGAACATGACTGCTAGCACACCTGAGCGTGGTATCATCCCATTGCTGGAGTCACTTGTATTACCTTTACTTCCGCTGGGACAAGAAAATTGGATACTCTCAAATAAAGAGAAGATTTTTGGCTCGTGATTTCAAAGGCTTCCATTCACTGTCAGCTGGCTTCAAGGCAGACGTGGCATAGCAGAAGGCTCAGGCTAAGGAAGGGTCCTCAACCCAGGAAAACCAGGAAGCGGAGCAAACAGCAGAGCCAGAAGGACCAGATGTAGGTCACACCTCTCTATTTCACACACACAACAACAAGTATGCAGTAAAACATCCAAAAAATTTGTAGGCAGCTTCCAAGCCAGCCAAGTTGAGAATTAAGCTTAACTGTCACATCAGCGATAATAGGAAAACACTAAAAGTATGCTCTTTATAGAAAGAAATACAATGGGTGCCTTGGATTTCTTATCAGGATCAGTGCAGCCACAAGAGAACAATATATTCAAAATAATGATTTCGATATATTCAAAATAATATATTTCAATATATTCAAAATAATGAAGGAAGAAAGTATCAACTTAGAATTTCACATCAAGGAAGTGCGTGTTAAAAAATAAAGATACAATAAAGATTTATTCAAAAACAGAATACTAGACAAATTTTATGCAAGTGGATTTACAGTATAAACACATTTCAAAGGAGGTACTTCAAAAGGATACAAATAAAAATATCTGTGGAAATTTGGATGAACATATAGGAAGATTAGATATTCAGGTATGAGAAAAATACAAATAAGTCTTTAAATTTTTAGATTATTTTATTTATTTAAATTAAGTATAGTAACTATTGTTATTGTTGATGTAGAAGATATTTAGAAATAAAATGGCTACTAATATTTGCAACATAACACATAAAGCTCATCGCTATACTTCTTATACAATATAATGTTTCATAGTAGTATTTGGAGACCTGAAATGACATATTACAGTTTTATTCTATAAATTCTTATTTGAACATAAAAATTAAGTGACTTGATGGATAGATAGGTAATATAGATATAGCTAATAAGTCAGTGATAAGACAAATTTTATCATAAAATAGAATGACTTACATATCCATGCATTTGTACCAAATTATAGGCAGTCTATACTAATCTACAGTGGCACAATATTACTTCATGGTTGCCTGGGGTTGGCAAAAGACCAAGTATAAGACACACATAGAAACTTAAAGCAGAGCAAACAAAGCTTGAAGTTGTAGATGGGTTCATTTTATGGACTGCAGCAGTAGTTTCAGGGATGTATTAAAATTACCAAATTACATGCTTTAAAGTCAAATTTGTTTTCATTAATTATATCTTAATGAAAGTCGTATGAATAATTTTAGATTCACAATTTAGAGGAAAAAATGAAAGCAGAAAGAATAGAAAGGAAAGCAGAAGATAACTAGCAGCTAGGTAGTTTTGAAACTCGTCATAAGCACAATTATGTTATATTGACAAGTGGACAAATTTCATAAGATGTAACTAAAAATTAGTATGCAATTAAAAAACTCAAAATGTATGCTACAGAAACTGATATATTTGAAAAGTGAAATGGCCAAGTCCAAAATGATAAAACCTTTAAAGCCTTTCTCAATAACCAAAAGCAAAGTTGACCAAAATCAGGAAATAAGAGATTTTGGCAAGATTATGTTTACTTTTGCATAAAATTTCAAACAAGCTTAGCTTATTGAAAGAAAATTTTCTTGCATAAGTATTAGGTACCATAAGTATTTTACATGTGTCATGTAAATTTTAATATTTATCTTTTAATTTCCTTTTAGTATGGATTGCATTGTTGAATTCATTTGTATTGTTATACAACTTTATTGTTTGATTTTTATGCTTTATCCATTTTTAAGTTATTTTTGTTCTGTTTCTAATTTTAATTCACTGAAATTAGAGACCGTATTTGCTATGATTTTAATTATTTAAGATGTTATGTCCTTTTGTCATGGCTTAGAAAATTGACTGTTGTATATCATTAACTTTCTACATTTGAAATCATGTGTATAATGCTGTCAGTCAATAAACTAAGTTTTGCCTTAACACATGGGCCCACAGGCCCAGACTACAGATCTGTGCTAGTCCATGGACTGTTAGGAATCAGGTTGAACAGCAGGAGATGATCAGCAAGTGAGCCAGTGAAGACTCCTGTCTCACTGACCATTGCTATATTCTGCCTGAAGGCTTCCTCTTTCAGATCAGCACAGCATTTGGTTCTTATAAAAAAGTAAACTCTGCCGTGCATTGTGCATGTGAGAAGTCTGGATTGTACACTCTTTATGCGAATCTAATTACCGATAATCTGCGATAGAGCCAAGATGGTGATCCCACACCGGGGATAGCTGCAAATACAGATTGACATTTACAGAGGTGTCTGACTGATAGGGACCATAACAGTTGTTTAAGATTTTTATCAAAATGCTGCAAAGTGAGGGGTAAGTGACATTTAAGCCACATTGGTAGCAGGCTTTGTTTAAATCAGAATCCAATGCTTGTTTTCATTCACTCATGTCCCACCATTATTCTATTTACCACTCTCATCCAGGCCTCTTCCCTAAATTGTGCATTTGTTCCCCTTATAGTTTTGGTAAGCCTACACTATCCAGAATGAATAATCAACAAATATCCCCTGAGGCCTTATTAATAAGGGGAAAGTCTTAATTAATAAACAGCAGAAGACTCTGCCAACACAAAAGAAAGCTGCACTGAAAAGAAAATACCAAGAGTCCTATTTAAATTATGAATTCATTTTAATAGGTGATTCGCATTCTCTAACTCTGCTTGGTATATGTGGTGACGGGCTATCCAGGGAGCCAACTGCATTGCCACATGAAGACTAAACACCTTAGATTAAAACTCCAGAATGGAGTTTTTCAAAAGAAAAAATAAATTGTGACCAAAAAGAACAGAAATAGTTACTGAAGACCACCACTTTATTGAATGTGTCGGCAGTGAAGCATTAGCCTTAGTAGCTAACTGCACTGCTAATGCTAAAAACACCTCCATTTACAGAAGTGAGTTAACTTTCTAAAGGTAGATACTTACCAAAGTTTTATAAGTTATACCATAAAGACTTTTTTAAAAGAAAATCTGTCATCACTGGTAGCACATCTCAGTGACACAGAATAGGTCTACAAAACATTTTTAACTTGGTTAATTTTTTTGGTACAGTTTAGGTATACACAATGACCACATTCATCATAGGGAAATTGTACCTGTATGTGATAAACCTAACTTGTCTTTTTTCTCTCTCTTTCCCTTCCCCTCCGTTCAACCCTGTTCCTCTTCTAATTTACAAAGCTTTATTTTCATTTTATCCCTCTTTTTCATTACTTCTTACCCTTTGCTTTCCTCTTTCCCTCTTCGCAGTTCCCCTTTCCTTTGAAGAGTTTCTTCCTGTTTTATCATGTCTTTTATACAATTTGCTTATTAACACTTTAAGCTTGTCACATCAGTGAGACAATGTGATGTCTCACAAAACTTGTTTTATACATTCAAGCTACTCAATGAACTCAACATGTTGTTTCAGGGGGAACTATTCTTTTCAAAACAGCAAAAAAAAAAAAAAACCAATAAATGAGGCATATAGAATAACAAACAATCACAACCAACGTAAATCTATACGCAGACATATAATTACTATGATTCTAGTCATACAGCATAAAAACAGAATACTAAAAGCTGTTAGACAAAAGACACAACTCACCTATCGAGGAAAATAGACTAGAATCTCAGCAGATTTTTCAGCACAATCCCTCAAGTCAAGACGAGCTTGGAGTAAAGTATTTCAAGCCCTGAAATAAAACAACTTTCAACCCAGACTGATGTACTCAGTAAAACTTTCATTCAAATTTAATGGAGAAACAAGATACTTCCATGACAAAGAACAACTGAAGAAATTCATGTCTACCAAACCAATCCTAGAAAAATTATTATAAAACATACTAGATAGAGATAAAAATGACCACAATCACTAGAACAACAATAGAAAGAAACCACAAGGTAGAGCAAGCAATTAAATAAGGGAGAATAGCAGAAAGTAAAACAACTGGAACATAACAGGGCAAAGTCGAGCCAGTACATATCAGTTATATCCATAAATGTAAATGGCCTCAATTCACCTATCAAAAGAAATAGGTTGACATAGTGAATCAAGAAACAGGATCCCACAATATGCTGTATAGAAGAAACACATATTACCCAAAAGGAAAATCATAGATCAAATGTCAAAGGATGGAAAACAGTATTCCATGTAACAGGAACCCAGAAAAAAAGCAGGGGTAACTCTTCTGTTTGCAGATAATGTGAAATTCAAACCTAAAATGATTAAAAGAGATAAAGAAGGTCACTACATACTCCTTAGTGGAAAAGTCCAAGAAGAATAACTAACAATTATAAATATATATGCACCAAATACAGAAGTATTTAACTACATACGACAAATACTATTGGACATGAAAAACCAAATACACAAGGACACAGAAATACCATGAGACCTTAATACTCCATTGTCACAAAGAGATAGATGAAATAGACAAAAAGTCTGCAAAGATATAATAGAACTGAATCATACCTGTGAACAATTGTACTTAGTAGATGCTTACAGATTGTTCCATCCAACCACATAAGAATCCGCATTCTTCTCAGCTGCACATGAGATAGTCTCCAAAAGAGACATATTTTATCCCATAAAACATTCTTAAGTAACTGCAAAGGAATTGAAATTATCCCATGCATAATATCTCATCATAGCGCACTAAAATTGGAAATTAAAGGCACAAGAAATTGCAAAACCTACATAAGCACAGGGAAATTAAATAACAACCTTCTGAACCTTCAGTGGGCTACAGATGAAAGTAAAAAAGAAATAAAGCAATACCTACCGTTCAATAAAAATGCAGAAACAACTTACTGTAATCTGTGAGATGCAGTGAAAATGATCTTAAGAGGGAAATATATAGCAATGCATTTATATATCAAGAAAACAGAATGAGCAAAAATAGACAACATAATGCTGCATCTCAAGCTTTTAGGTAAAGAAGACCAAGTTAAACCCAAAGCTCATAGAAGAGATGAAATTGTAAAGATTAGAGCAGAAATCAATGCAATTGAATAAAAAATTGAAAATTCATTGAAGAATCAATGAATCAAAAAGCTGTCTTTTGAGAGAATAAATAAAATTGAGAAACCTCTAACTAACCTTATCAAGAAAAAAGAAAGAAAAAATTCAAATTCATACAATGAAAAGACGAAAATTACTACAGATCCCATGGAAATTCAAAAGATCATGAATACCTACTTTGGAAATTTCTTTTCATATTGAGTGAAAAACACAGAGGAAATTGACAGATTTCTAGAAACAATGAATTACCAAAGCTCAACCAAGAAGATATAGCAATTTTGAGTAACCCCATTTCAGCTATTGAAATTGAAAACTTAATTAAAAACTTAGCAGCAAAAAAGCTCATGATCTGATGGATTCACAGATGATTTATACAAGAAATTTAGAGAAGATTTGATGCCAATACTTCTTAAACTCTTCAGTGAATTTGAAAATGAGGCAATCCTCCGTAAATCATTTCTGGAGGCAAGTATCAATCTGATACCAAAACTAGAGAAAGATCCAACCAAAAAGGTGAACTATAGACCAATCTCACTAATGAACATTGATGCAAACGTTCTCAACTAAATATTGGCAAATAGAATGCAACAAATCATCAAGAAGATTATTCATAACAACCAAGTGGATTTATTTCAGGAATACAGGGATATTTTAACATACACAAATCAATAAATTTAATACACCACATCAATAGAGCCAAAACAAAAAACCACATGGTAATATCAACAGGTGCAGAAAAAGCTTTCAATAAAGTCCAACACATGTTTATGATAAAAACCCTTCAGAGACTCAGAACACATGGTATCTACCTCAACCTCATAAAGGTCATCTATGACAAACCAATAGCCCACATAATACTAAATGGACAAACCTGAAAGCTTTCACTCTAAAATCAGGAACAAGGCAAGGAGGTTCACTATCACCACTCCTTTTTAATATAGTTCTGGAAACACTAGCCAGAGCAATCAGACAAGAGAGAGAAATAAAAGGAGTAAAGATAGAAAAGGAAAAAGTTAAATTATCACTATTTGCAGATGATATGATACACTATATAGAAGACCCCCCAAAAACTCCATTAAAAGAATACTAGAGGTCATAAACACATTCTGCAGTGTAGTTGGAGACAAAGTCAGTGCACAAAAATCAATAGCATTCCCGTACACAGACAAAAAAAAAAAAAAAAAACCAAAAACCAAAAAACAACAACAAAAAAAACTCATCAAGGGTGAAATTATGGAAATATCACCTTTCATGATAGCATTTAAAAAATCAGATACTTAGAAATCAACAAAACCAAGATTGTAAAAAACCTATATGCTGGAAATTATGCTACACTAAAAGAGGAGATTGAAGAGGATATTATAAAATGGAAGGATATTCTTTGCTCTTGCCTAGGAAGAACCAACATTGTGAAAATGGTCATACTCCCAAAACAGATTTAATGCAATTCCAATCACAATACCATTAACATACCTCACAAATCTTGAGAAAACACTACTAAAATTCATTTGGAAACAGAAGACATTTAGAATAGCAAAGGCTTTTCTGCACAACAAAGGCAAGGAAGGAGGCATCTCAATTCCTGACTTGAAACTATACTACAAAGCCACAGTAATAAAATCAGCATGGTACTGGCAAAGAAATAGACCTGAAGATGAGTGGAACAGATTAGAAGATGCAAACAACTACAAAGACATTCAGCCACCTGATATTTGACAAAGGGGATAAACATGCTCACTGGAAGGATAACCTCTTTAATAAATGGTGTTGGAAAAATTTGCTCTCCACATGCCAAAAACTGAAGCTAAATCCACTCCTATCACCATGAACAAACTAAAATCTGAATAGATCAAAGATCTAAAAACCAAAGCAAAAACATTAACTGTACTGGAATACAAAGTAGGTAGAAGTCTTTCAGACATAGGGGTAGGCAGAGAATTCATGAACAAAATATGAGCTGCATGGGAAATGCTTCAAGGAATCAGCAATTGGGATTTCATCTTATTGAAAATATTTTGCACTGCAAAAGAAATCACCAGCAGAGTGAAAAAAAAAACCCACAGAATGGGAAAGAATTTTGGCCAGCAACCCCTCAGACAAAGGATTTATATCCAGAACATGTAAAGAATTGAAAAATATCAAGCCCCCCAAATTCAAAGACCCTCTCCAAAAATGGGAAGCTGAGATTAGCACACAGTTCTCAGATAAAGATATACAAATGACAAATGAATTTATGAAGAAATATTTACTATCACAGTCATTTGAGAAATGCAAATTAAAGCAGCATTGAGATTTCATCTCACTCTGGAAAGAATAGCTGCGATCAAAAAATCAGCTGATAACAAATGTTGGCAAAGCTGTGGGGAAAAAGGAACACTGCTCTGCTGTTGGTGGGAGTATAGACTGGTGCAGACATTATGGAAATCAGTATGGAGATTTCTCAGAAATTGAAATTCCATTCAAACCAGTTATTCCCCTCCTGGATATTTTCCCAGTAAAATGAAAAAGTCATGTCAGTGATATATGTGCACCCATTTCTATAGTAGCACTATTTATAATAACTAAATCTTGGAAACAACCAAGATGCCCATCAACTGCAGAGTGGATGAAAAAGATGTGGTATTTTTATACAATGAAATATGAAATGGATGATCATCTATAAAATGGATGATCTTGAGGCCTTTATAGGTAAATCGAGGCAACTTGAGACTGTCCCCATAAGTGAAATAAATAAGAATCATATTTATAAATATCACATTGTGTCTCTAGTGTAAAAAGTAATAAGAAATGTAGGAGTAATAAAACCCAAAATGTGTAATTGCTATTGTAAAATAGAGAGGAAAAGAAATTGCTCTAAAGAATATAACTGCATGTATGTTTAAGTGTGTAAGATGGATAACCATATTACTATGTTTTTGTTGTTATGAATCATTGGGCAGAACTGTTTGCAGACTCATTGTCTGAATGTTCACTTTGTATCCTTTAATTTTGTAGCTTGAACAATTATTTCTAAGAAGACAATATGTAATTATCAACTAGTTATTCTTACTGTTTATTTTTTTGAAATTCTGTGTTATTTCTACCCTTTTTTCTGTTTTGCTTTTATTTCTCTCTAAACAACATTTTAAAAAATTTAATTTCTTTTAATGTTTAAAAAAAGCACTGGGATGTTTTACATTTCAAGTATTAGCAGAGAAGATAAAAGAGAGTGAGCCAAAGCTTTGTTTTTTCCAGCTATGCGTGATCACCTATCTCAGCTTTCAAGAGAGATAAAGTATTATCTTTCAACTACAAAAGAATCCTGATCTGAGTAGGAACATATCTGTGAGCAATTTGTGCCTAACACATAGGAAATTATTTTGTCTATGCTACCTACCAGATGAACAGCTGCTTGAAATCACAAATGTTAGTGGCTTTAGAAGTATTTTTAAGACGACTTCAAATCTCTATACATTCTGGACTAAAGTCAAGATACAATACCTGCATGATTGCCACAAAAGCAGTCAAAAAACCTGCTTCTATTTCCAACACCCTATCTTTGTGAAGCAGGGTTTTCTAAAATGATAGCAACCAAAGAGAGATTATAGAGAAACTTGGACATAATCAACATACTTCCAGGATTGATATTTTATATCATCCCATTATAAAAAAAAAAAAAAGCTTAGGGCTCTCACTATTTCTGTATTGTGGTGACGTATATAATTACTTCACTATATATAATGAAACAATAATATAAGAAATAAAATATGCTTCAATCTTCCTGAAACTAACTTCTACCCCACAATAGTCCATGATAAACCTGTCTTTCATGAAACTAGTCCCTGCTAGCAAAAATTTGGGGAACCCTGGATAAAACAAGATTTGGATAATAGTATGATGAGGGATATTCTCCAAATAGCACCAGATTTTCTTTTGTACCTTACAGTCTACAGTTCTACTGTCCAAAGCAGTAATTATTGGCCACATCAGTCTATTTAGAATTTATAATATAGGTAGTGAAAATTGAGATGTACTATAATAGTAAAACATAAACATTTTGACAACATATTAGTCAGGCATGATGATGAATCTTCATCATAAAATATATTTGTATGTTTTGTTATACATTATGTTATAAAGATGTTATATTATGAAATAGAAAAAGTTGATATAAACTTTATGTTGCTAATTATTTAAAGTACATTTTATATACCTATATGTTTAATTTCTATTAAGTTCTAATAAAGCCACAGAAAATGTAAAATTAAATATCTACTTGGCATTATGTCTCCATGACAGTAACTGAACCTGAGAAATTATCTTTCTTTCAATAAAATTTTCCATAAATAACTTGACTTCATTAAAATTATCATTAAAATTTTTATTAAAGCTATAAAGTGCATTATAAAACCAGTGCCACATTTAATTTCATTTTAACAGAAGAAATATATTTTCTTTTTGAAAGTACACTTTTGTCTCCAATTTTTTTGGTAAAATTAAATATTCTTGTGATGATAATAATAAGTAAAGTATAAATATATTTTTGAAGGTACATCTATTATTACGTGTTAATTTTCCTTAGTTACTAAAATAATTTATATAAAACATTTGAATGATTTTTCTTTTGATTACAAAAGCTAAAAGAGAGATGATTCCATAATAAATCACAAGTACAGTGGGAGGACAAAGTCAGACATTTAATATTTTAATATTGCAACAAATAATACAAACATGATATGTAATTCAATGCAAGCCTGAACAGTTTCAACCTCAAAGAAGGTACATCTCATTAATTTTAGTTGAATTTCACTGTAATATGATTGATTTTCATCCTGACGTATAAAATAAAATACAAAATTTTAAAAAAACAGTGAAAATCAATTTCAGAAAACCTTATAAGAAGGTTTTATGTTTATGCATAGTTTTGTGTTTTAGCACAGATATGGTTAATACCATTTTGGTTAAATAAAACAGTTTACTTATTTTGGTTATGACAAGTTTATTCATTTTCATTTTCTTTCTGTCATATATAGTCTTTCACATCCTTGCAAATATCTAATAATGTGAATTTTTTGCTAAGACAACCATCATTTTGCAATCTTTATATACTTTAACATTGCTGAAACATCCCAAAAGATATTACAAATGTTATTGGCCTAGTGAATCAAACTGAATCATAAGTACCCAAGTAAATACAAACACATATAGATAAAGCATGCGGATAGATCAACCATTTAATATGCATCATTTTTATCCTAAACAAATTTGTTAATTAAAAATAAATATATTAATAGTCACCAAATTTTCTCACAGGGAACTTTTTTCAGATAATATTTTTAATATTAATTGTATTAAGACGTGTTGGACTTGATCATACTGGGTTATTTTGCACAGTATTCAGTGAGCAGTTGGGTCTTTTAATTTGGGGGATTATTTTTTAAAATATTAGTTCTTTATCTTTTTCTCTTCTGTATTAGGAATCCCAAATACACATATGGTGTTTTGTCTTTGCCTATCATCTATTGCAATCACTTTTCACCTGACTGTTGTGATTTTTTTCTTTGTCTCATTTTTATTTCCTTGGTTGCTTCCTTTCTTCAGTGTCACTTATTATACTCACAGTAAATCTGTTGTCCCTTATATATTTTGTCTAGTAGGATTTTATTTGGCATTTCAGTTCTATCTGAAAATATTCAGTTAATTTTACTTATTACTTCTTAGCCCCATACCGGAAAATAGGTTCACTGGCATCAGGGATCCTGTCAGACTTCTTGCATGCTGCATCCCACAATAAACATTCAATATTTATAATATCCATACAATATACAATGAGTGGATAAATGAGAAAAGTTAAAATGAATATTTAATAATGAAGGTTAAGAACTTACAAATATTACGTACCTAGGTATGAAAACTTTAAAAGAAAGGACAGTACTTACAAATTCTAAAACTATGGATTTTTAAAGTAATTTTAATGGCAGTTGGATATAGTCATATTTCTCATGATAAGGAAATAAGTAGCAGGAGTGAATGTTTAGTTACTATACGTTACATATTCTCTTTTTAGCGTATAGTTTTTTCACTAAGTGGTTGTGATATATTGTAATTTCAAAACTTGTGAATTACTTATCACTGCATCTTTAGAATATATATAAAAGGTTATCTCTGAGAGACAAAGTTTAAAAAATGAAAGCAAAAGTATCTCTCCTACAAATTAATTTAACATATTGAACCTATCCATAAGGTTCAGTATGCCTATTAATGGATGAGTTCAAGGACAAAGAATAGTCCCAAAATTTTTAATTAATGTTGGTGTTGATTCTGGGCGACAAATTCATGATTAAGACAAGGTAACCACTTGACTTTAAATACTTCATTTGAAGACTTCTTTGCTCTCATTACATCTAGAATTCACACTACCCCAAAAGACTTTTAAGTTAGATATTCTACTTGGAAGAGAAACTTTCACTTGATCTAAATATATCAAAGGAGTACTTCGGGAAAAAATATTTGTGTACAGTTCAAATTTTATATGAGGTGCTTAAAACTAAATTGATTCTGTAGTTTTCCAGTGGTTGGAAACAAAAGGCAGTTTTATCTATTTTTATTATTGCAAAAGCTGTTATTTCTTTAAGAAAATTATGTTGTTATAAACAGGATGTAGAAAAAATGTTGGAATCAGATAAATCCTCATTGATTAAATAATCTAATTTTTCTTCATAAAAATCATGTGAAATTTGCCTCCATGACCAGGGACTATAGTCACTACAATGATTACAATGAAATTGATGATGATACTAATGATCCTTAGCATATGTAGAATGTTTGCTTTATATCTGCCAGGTACTTTATACCATAATATAATTTAATCTTTCCAGACACTTCGTAAAACTGCATGCATTGTTTGCATCTTACGTGTGAAGAACTATTTCCAAAATGTAAATAAGAGAAGGACGTATCTGTGTTTGAAGCAAGAGTGAGTATAATGTTGGGGGAATAATGTCACTTATAGTAATTAATTTTTAAAATTTAAATATATATAATTTTCAATCATACCACATATATGAAGGCAACATACTTCAATAATTTTGAATCTCATCTCCTCTTTCCCCCAATATTATACTCTTTCCTACTTTGACATTTGGGAGGGTTAATGTGTAGAATCTATTACGTTCATATTCTTTCCTCCTGTTACTTGACCTTAACACCCCAGCTCATTTTGGTAACAGTATCTCCAGATATTATCAAATGCCTTCAGGGAGGTAGACTAACTCCAGGTTGAGAGTCAATGAACTGGGACAATACAGCTAAACTAGACAAGTATTCTACTGCAACTCCGAGTCTGGTGTGAATCTTTAGAAGTCCGCTTACCTGTGGGTAGGGTCTGTCGAGAGTGAGGAATTTGCAGTCTGGAGATAAGCACATCAGAACCAGGGGATACAAACAATTTAGTTCAAAATTCTCTAGGGTTGGCCCAGGTACTAATTTAAATGTAGCATCAAATCATCTGTGAGGTCAAATTCTAACCTATTTTGAAAAGGAAATATTTTTATATATTAAAATTATTCTTTAGAAAACACTAATTGATCTATATACCCACATTTTACACTTTGCTTGGGAAACTTACATGAATAATAATTGTTTCTTTCCATCCCATTTGCAAAGCTTAACCTCAAATATTAGTACAAAATGTATTTGGCTCATGGTTAACAGTTTTGTTGATTTGAAAAATTAATGTTTTACTCTAGGTCATGCATATTTTGAAAGAGTAGAACACGCGCATTATTAAAACATTTTTAATATTTTGTTTTCTTTTTTCTCTCTCTAGATGATAATATATAGCTTTATTTGCACTTAAAATTTAAAACACCTTGGGTGTAGCATCCATATGAGGTAAGATAATTGAATAAAAAAGATGATAATTTTGAAAAGAAATTATCAACACTGAGGATGGAAAATAAACTGTAGAAGAATTCTGGAAGTTGGCAGGCTGCTGTTAAATGTAAACGTGGGTTTGGTGAGAAGGAAACTATTGAGTTTGCTGATACTTTAAGAACAGTTATATAGATTGAGGGAATTAGTGATTTGAGTTCTAGATCCCTTTTGAAATTTTGTTGAATGTATTTAGACAGAATTTATATTGAAGAAACTAAAGAATGCATTAAGGCAAGACTAAGAGAAGAACAGAACTATTATGGCGTAGCTAATACTGTACAGAAGAGATCATGGTTCTGTATCAGAACTGGGGAATCTTTGTATATGAGTACTGGAAAGTAGTTACAAAGGAAAAGACAATGCACTGTACTTTTGTTAAAAATGACAAGACAGATTTCATCTGAACTACTGATGTAAAGAAATTTAGAGTCCATAGGTGGATGTTCAATTTTCAGTTTTAACTGTATTGTAAGTGCTTTAATGAGTCTATCACTATCACTATATAAGTATTTTCACATACATAGATATGAAGAACAAAAAATTTCTTATAGCAAAGAAACATACATAATTTGTTGATATATGTTACTAGATCCTATGAAGAGGTGTTGTTTTATAGACTCTTATAGAATAACATCATTTTTCTCAAATCTTTGACAACACATATTACTACAAGGGTTTGGTCAGGTCTGAGTCAGGTACTAGTTCTCTGGGTTTCAAAGTTTTGTTCACATGCCAGCATAAAATAGAAAGACAATCATTTTCTTTACAGTTTGGCTACATGGGAGGACAACATATCTGTCCCCTTTAAGGTACTAGACCATTTCAGGTTGTAGAAGGTCTAGAACAAAAATCAGAAAATGTCCACAAATACTTGTTTTTATGGCTAAGAGTTGGCAGTTTACACTCTCAGGATAAGGAAGCTTAGAGAACAAAGGATTTTTTAAAGAAAAGTTCCTGATTACTTTTAAATTTTATTTTCTTTTAGTAGATCCAGAGTACTTGATGTTTACATTCCTTATGGAATATTGCTACATGCACATAATAATATATCTTACTTTAATCTTTAATTATCTTCTTTTTCTTTCTCTCCCTTCCCTGTTTACCATGATCTACTTTAAAATCTACTTACATGACTGAGGACTTGGCTTTAGTGGCATAAGCGCCTGCCTGGCAAATGCAAGGTTTTAAGTTTGACCTCTGGTACCAATAAATAAATAAATAAATAAAATCTAGATTACAATACTATCTTTTTAATCTTTGAAAAATAAAACATATATATTCACTTAATATACAAAAAATATCTTACAGATAGTTTAAATAGTAGGTTGGCTTTAGAAATTTAGAAAATAAAATACTTATCAAATTGATGAAACAGTCGAGATTATAAACTGTATTTTCTTATGCTGAATATTTAGAGGTTGCACTGCTTGCTGTTTAACAAGTGCTTTTGCATGCAAAATACACACTGTCATAATGGAAATGAAATTATATTAAAATATCTTTCTATTGATAGTTTCTTTAAACAGAGTCACTGGGTGTTTTCTAAGACAACTGTCCCTTCCAAATTTGTACTTTGCTGCAAATAAATTTTTGGTAAGCTTCTGTTACGTTTTAAAAATTAAACCACTCAGTTGGAAAACTTGCTGACCAGTTGTGTAACCTCCACCAAGTCACTTTAACTCTCCGGACATGAATTTTCTCAACTATCAAAAGAGGATATTGAATATTTGACTTCAAAATCATTTCAAGCAGAAAATTTCTGTGCTCTGGAGAATACATTTTTCCATTGATTGTCTGATAATTCTTAGCACAACATTTTTAAAAACAATCTGTAAATATGTAGGAATAGTAATACAAAAGCCTAAAATTCGCACTATTAAAAACACAAAACCATGTGTTTTAGAATAATCTTACATCCCATGAACTATACTAAGAGCATTTGCAAATTATTAAATTTTATAATAAAAGTTTATGTAAAATAAAAATGTACAGAAAACTGAATAAATTAAATGCCATAGCGGTAAAATGAATAAATTAAAAAGTGATGTATGTATCAATGAATCTTAAAAATCATCAAGTGAATATGAAATTTTCAATAAACTATATAAAATATGGTATTTTTGATAAGCTTAAAAATTTAAACAATTTAAATAATTTTACATATTGAGGTTATCAGAATAATCAGCATATTTTAGTTAGAACAATTTTTACCTGTTTCTGTGAAGAAAAATAATAAAACAGATGACGAGTAGAAATGCATATACCATTTACGATAATCTTAGACTAGTTATAATTTTGGGAGACTTATTTTGGGTTGTATGCAGGGTGGGTGTATTAGGTGGAATTATGAACTTGTTACTGATTTTATTTGGACACTAAGCATAAAGAGATGTTTTGATGTCAATCTAATGGGAGTGGAATATTAATATTAATTTTAATTTTGTTTACTTCACTTTCGATCCTCCCCCAGGATTATGAAAGCACACCGTTGGGTGTGCCTGCATAGGTTTTGGATACATGACTTTGGGCAGTGTGCATGGTCCCAAACCCCCTCTCTTCAGAGCTACTCCTGCTCTGCTTTGCTCTGCTTGCTGATCGCTATGAACTGTGCAGTTTAGCTCTGCCATGCCTTTCCACCAGGTTTCTGCGCTGGAATCAGAAATTATGGACTGAATCCCTGGAAACCCTGTATCAACCCCAAACCCTCCTCTTCTAAACTGTGGTTGTTAAGTATTATACTTCAGTGATATGAAAGTAAAAAATGCAAAGTGAGACTGAATTTCTAACATCTCTTTCGCTTCAATCAGACTCATTCTATCATTTTCTGCTGACTTCCTTCTCTGAATCATTATTTATTCTCTCATATTTTCTCCACACTAAGCAGCATTGTAGTTTAAACCTTTATGCAGAGCTAAACTGGTGTTAAGCTCCATCTTCACACTCTGGTAAGGTGAGGCAGGAGAATCACAAATTTTAGTTTGTGAATACTTGGGCCTGAGATACTTGGGCCCCAGTAAAACACTTCCTCTAAATAATAATTACAATAATATAAAATAGGTTTGTTATATTGGTCATTTCAGGGCCCTAGTTCAATCCCCAGTACCACCCAAACAAACAAATATACAAACAAATAAGCAAAATCCCCTCAGCCCCACACCCATCAATATATTGAATTTAATACCATGCTGACTCAATTTTCATACCTACGAATGTGGATCATATCAACTATGCCTTTTGTATAAATATATTTAGTTTGAAATAGTTACCGACATGTAGGATGGATAAAGAGAATGTCAACTCCTGCGTTATTTGCTTTTAATTATGTGGCAGAGTTCACAATTTTGTACTTACACATTTTATAACACCTTCATTTCTCTTAATATGCATGAGTACATAGCATTTTCTCATGGCATATTTATTTATCTGAGTCAAAATTTTGTCTCACTAATTGTTGAATCAATACATCTGGAAACATATTTTTAATTCTTAATCCTAATCAAATCACGGAATACCTTTAAAACAATTTGTTAGGTAAGTATCTGTAGCATATCGAGCTATTAAATTAATATTCTATCTTTTATCCAACATTAATACTCCAATAACATTTCACAATAATGGTATCCTTTTCCTAAAGTCCCAATACCCCAGTTCTATAAAACTTGCTAATACATGCTTTTGAATATCTCTAATTTTAACAGGAAGAGAATTTACAAACAATATAGAATGCCTTTCTTGAGAATTTAGAAGAGTGGTAGGTAAGTTTAAGCAGGTAAATGTCTTTGTTTTATATACACAGAAACACACATAGACATATGCACATATAATTCACAAAGTAGGAAAGGTTCATTTAACAGAATGAAATAGTGTGACCCCACCACCATGGATGCTTTGAGCACTCCTTTGAATGTTTGTGCAGGGGAGGAACTCTGGTATATCTCACAAAAGAGACAGAATAGAATGCTAATCTAGAGTGAATTACTTGTTATGGGCAGCTGTTTCTTATAGATAGAATCAGAGTTTCTTAGCAATGTAACAAGAAATGTTTAAAAAAAAACAGTGAATTTCAGGAGTTGTATATAATAGGACGCCAGAGAAAAACACTGAAGAGAATGCCTTAAGCTCTAAAATCACCTTCTGCTAGGTCAACAGTTCTGTTCTTCCCTGAAGATGGAAACGTAAGTCAAGCTCCTCTTCAGTGTGTTATTGCATTCACTTGGAGAAAGCAAAGAAATAATTGAGGCTTTTGAGCACAGCTCACACTAAATAGCATTTCATTGGAAGAAAAAGATCTCATATTGAAATTGCAAGGATCTCAAGCAAAATAGGAAGTCTCTTTTTCACTTAAGAGAAACATGTTCATAAAATGACAGATTGTCAATAATGTAAGAAAAAAATAAACACTAATTTAGGTGACAATCCTATAAAATTCTTACTGAAAAGAGACATATCTCTAATTTTTGTTTGAACTTCTAAAGAATAAAGATTGCTTTCATATGTTTATGACAATTATTGGACAAAGACAAACATCTAAATGAGAAAGTAATTGTTAATCAATAAATGGCAGTCAAATTCTACAATAGGTTAATAATAGTTTGTTTGAAATTAGGAGTCTGATATTAGAGACTTTTAATTTTTACACACAAGTTTCCTGACAGTTTCCAGAATTGCATGTTCAATACACTGAATCTGCTTTTAAACATACTGGGCACACTTGTCTTCCTCTCACATCAGCATGACTAGACAAAATATTTTCTCTTTCTATAAATCTGTCACTAGCACTGTGAACTATTATGTTATCCTTCTAAAATCTGGCATATGCTACTCACAAATCTTATAGAAAGGTCAGGGAAATGATGAATTTTTTTCATTTTTTCTTTTTTTCTAAATCTCATCTTAAGGTAGAAATAAGGATATAGTTATTCGTCCTGGGAGTGCATCTTAACATAGTCTTAAGATATGTTTTCACAAAAGGATATCGAGTATAGAATGATTTTATAGTGAAATAGTATTCTTTATAAAAACATTGAGAATTTTTGCTTTGAAAGCTTTAATAAAATTCTCTGTTTTACAATAGAGCATGGAATGGATTAACATTTTCACCTTCATGGGCCACTGATTCTTCCTCACAGGGCTATTCCATTACTGCTGTCTTAATGTAGATGGTTTTGGTTTGCTTACTAAGATGCATATTTATTTTCCTATATTTTAATTCCTATTCCAGAGTAAGCTCCCATTCTCATTTTCAATTTCTGCCTCACAGTCACTGAATTTATTTCCATCAAAATTTATCCACATAAAGTATATTAGTTCTGTTTCTATTTGTATGCTTCACTTCTACACATCATATTTAAACAACTAACAGGTTTTAATGTGATAACATAGTACCTAAATATTCAAGTCTTTTATGTGTTTGTAATTAATAAATATTTAGAATAATGTGAGGTTGCAAACATAATTTGCTAAGAATTATTGATAGATGCTTTCTTCAAAGAGAAAAATGGTACAGTAAAATAAAAGAAGGTAATTAAAATTTCACTTTATTCGTGGTCTAGTGATTTGATAAATATTTGTTGAATAAAATATAATATATATTAGGACTTTGTACATAAATAAAAATTTCCAATAAAATCGTAGCATTGACTAATTCTCTTTTAAGGGATAAAAGGGAAATACAAAGAAACATTTTTTCAACAAGGGGACTGAATGTAAATTTTAGCTATGGGAGAAATACTTGTTAGTAGCAAGTGTGAGCACATTTTCAGAGGTAAAGTATTTGTACATCAAAAGTTCAGAAAAATATACTAGTAAAACAGATGTCCTGAAATCAAATTTTGAAAAGACACTAACCCTAATAAAATGACATCTAAACAATCCTCTTTTAAAGGACTCATTAATCATAAATTCACTAGAATTTGAAATATAATAGATATTCTTTTAATAAACACCCAGCTGTTGTGCCAAAAAACAGTATAAGCAAAATGTTTCATATGATGATTTAATCATTTAAGTCTGTGAGGAATTTTTATTAAACTGTCAGTAACTATTTGCCGAATAATCATTGATATTTTAATTAATCCTCTGGTGAAGTCTGTTGGTGTGTTCATAAGATGTAGCACTTAAAACTTTTACTATTACACCAAAATATCTTAAAGAACAGTCTTTCCAGATTGTTTTGCTTATTATACTGGGCATAATTCCTATATGATTAAGATTTATATAGTCCAATGTATTATATTTCCAATAAAATTAAAGACTCATGAAATTACAATTAAATATAAAAATAAATGAGTGGAGGGAAACTTTTATCAAAGAAAATGAACGCTAGAACTTATACAAGCACACATTGGCATATTGGCAAATTAATTGTCAAATCTGGAAGTAAAAAGAAGTGATATATTTTGATTATTTTTGAAATTACTTTATCAAAGAAATATTTTACATTCTTGTACAATGCAGAAAATATTTGAGATACAGATTTATTTATTTTCTATGCATAAAGAATTTATGGTATCATATTCTAGCTGTAGTAACCTAAACATTAATAAACACATGAACATCAAGTTTCAGATGTAAAAGGGAAGAACACTAAAGATGTTTAGTACATTGTCTTTTAGATTCAAACATGACATTCTTAGATTAGAAAAGCTACAATTAATATTCAGTGGTTTGTTTCAATTTTATTTTAAATAATGTCTGTAGGTTTTTGGAAATGTTATCATGTCTTTAGAGTAGTTGTCTTCAAAGCTCTAATCAATGGGGGTTTTCTCTTCAAAAAATGGGGTTAAATTTTTCTGTCTTGAAATTTAAGATACAGTAATAAAATAGTAAATAATAACAGGAGAGATGAATCACTGACATACATACTCTTTTCCTAATTTGTCCTGGAGACAGACAATAGCATGCAACTAGGAGGTAAAGCTTAGCATCATAATGGAAAATGAGCATCAGGTTATACATTTCACTGGACAGGTCTATACAGTCATACAGCTAAATATGCCAGTAAGCTAATCTATTCTTTCACAATAATTTCCAGAAGGATGAATTAAAATTGGGGTTTTCTAAATATATGTTATTTTCTCACTCATAGTTTAGAGTTTATAATTTTAACTAATATTTTCTAAGCTAATGTTTAATTTTATTAAATATCTATTCTATTTCTGTATTCCCTAATTCCTTCAGACATGATAAAGATACAGAATAGGGAACTCCAAAAATCCATCTGTCCCCTAAATCAATATTTTACTTGCTGAAAGCTGTCAAAATTAAACCCTGAGAAGTATGTAATACAGTAGAAAATGAACAGCAAGCAGGAGTATTAGCTAGATTTTTCTTCTGGATTAAAAGCTTCTTGCCTTTGTTAATAATCATGCAATGAGATAAGCTTCAGGCCAATTATTAAAACATCAGTTATTGACTTGTCCTATGGCTTCAATCCCACTCTATTAAAAAAGAGAGAAAATTAGAGAAAATGAATATATAATCCAAGGAGATGAATGTTTTATATTGTACAGAACACTTTTTCTGAACGTGTTTTCTGGAAAATTTCTTGAGGACCACAAAAACGAGTCATTTCTTCCACTAAATAAAAACTGCGTAAAGAAAACAAATAATCATGTGGTCTTTTTATCCCACTTATTCTTCAGTCTTTCTTTGTGGAATATGATCTCAAAAAGTGGTAATTACTCAGTCCTTGACTTGTGCAAATTGTCAGAGAAGTATAGCAATCATCAAATACTCTTGTTTAAATTGTCATCCCTGAGTGTATTGGAAAAAATGTTGACCCCTTTCACAGGACAGCTATAATTTCTAGAATCTATAAATATAGAATGAAAGGTCAGTATAATAATTCCAACTTTTAGGGAAGAATATACAAAATATTGTTTTAGAAACTTAGGAAAATTGGAGACATATACTTCAAGCAAGTTGAAAGTATACTTTTAAAAAGAAAATCAATAGTAATATCAGGCTGTGCTATGCTAAGCAAAATTTTGAAAGCATTTATAGAATCCTATATCTTTCAATAGAGAGTTCTGATTTTAAGTCCTGTCCTATTGATCCAGCATGTTGATTTCCTCCACAATGTTCATGTGGTAATTTTATTTTTACAAGAACACTACTACAAGGAGCCAGTTAATGCAGGAAAAAAGGGAATCTGCAAGTTAGTGTCCAGAAAAATAATTCATTCTAGAAAAATATACTACAATTTGTGCTATGTTCATATTGTATGTTGGTGAAATGTAAGGCAAGATGTAGTTTGCAGACCATTCCTTTCATCATCACTCCAGTATCAATAACAATCAAGACACAGTGGTAAAAAGAAAGAATCCATAAGTTAAGGGCAAGCTTCTTCCCCTAAACTTCACCATTCTCTACTCCTGTGACAATTTAATACAAAATACAGTTTTTGATTATCATTTAAATCATAATCATAACTCTGATATACTTCTCTAAAACATACTTACATCCTTCTGACCTACATTATTTTTTCTTTCATAAACTTAGACCCACACAATATATTTCTATGACAGTTAATTATTTTTAGACCACTGTTTCCAAGAGTTAAGAAGCCCTGCTTTTGCTTCCTTTTACCAAGACTGATTTTAAAAGCTTATGTGTTTTCTGGGAACTCTGTGAAGTTGGGACAAGCTCACTCTTTAGTTGACAGTGTTGTTTCTCCTTCCTCTAAGACTTGCAGGATCATGATGTTGGTTATTCTTACAAAGAAACGGGATGTGATGATAAAGAAGGCAACATATACAATGATCACAGTTTCCAAAATTAGTCTCAACATATAAATATGTGTTTTTCCTAATGATATAAACTGAATTTTCTAAATGGTGAATTGCCTATTTCTAATTTAATGAAGTGATTAAAAAACTCCATTTTGAATGACTTCAATGTATTTTGAGATTATCTGATAATTTTAGATAATGTTGGTGGATATAAAACCTTTTCAGATTTTTATTAACATATGGCATATTAACAGATACAATGAAAGTAAAAGTGTGTGTGTTAATGCTGTTTTTATTTCAAATATAACAAAGTAGTACAGTTACAGAAAAAAACACAAAGAAAAAGTCATAAATACCTGACTAGAAATAATGAAGATCATATTATCTTAGATTAGACATCTTTTTTTCAGCATACTACAATCACTTAATTTTTTCTCAAAAAGATAAACATCCCTACTGTGATTATCTATATTACATTCCTTTTTTCCCTAGATGCTTCTTATGTTCATATTTAAATCTATATAGTACTTCACTTTTATAACTAATTATAAATGTATTAAAATTTCAAGACATAGGTGCTAAAATTAATAAGAGGCAAGTTTCCCATTTTCTGTTGTTTTACAGGCTTTCCTGAATGTACAAATACCTAGAGCCCATATTTGTTTTATGTTTTACCCTTCACAAAATTACAAATTTTTAAGCTGTTATCTCTCCATCCCTAGCTACCAGAAAAGTGAAATCCTAATGCATGTAGAAAAAAAGAGATGAAAGTAAATTTCACAAACACCATTTTGAAGCACTTCCATTTCCATAACTGCTGTTCGAATCTATCAGATGAATTTAAACAAATATGTGTTTAATTCACCTCATGACTTGGGAACAGTTACTAGCATGCAACTCACAGGTGGCGTCAATCTCTTAAGTACGTGGGTAAACCTGAGCATATGCTGCATCTAGTTATAATTGCAGTTTTCCTTATTATCATGATTGCTGCACAGAGTAACAGGACCAGTGTGCGAGCTGTTCTAAAACTTAGGTTTTAGCAGTACTGATAATGAAAAAATTGGACATTGTAATTTAAAAGTCCTTATAGGCAAAGTGGAACAGCTTTTCTATCATATTTTTTCTTTAAGGGAACATGCTCACTTTGTTTTTTTTTTTTATTTGTCCAAGTTTTCTTATGAGGCTTCGCAATACTTTTTTCATATTTAATCAGATAAGAGAAGCATAGTCCTAATTACAAAGGCCTTTCTTAGAGAGGCAACCTTAATTCATACACTACACATATGGAATCATTGAGCTCATTTTATTAGTTAAATTTCATCTGGATCTTTTAACATGACTCTAACTTTAAAATTCATTCACTTTGGCTTTCCTTAGTATCCACAAAGCAGCCTGCACTTTGCTTACGCATTGTGTGTATGTCAACAGTCAGAAATGAGGGTCGGAAGACAAGCATTGTTAAAAAGTGTTTACCTGTGTGTTAATGCGCAGGAATGACATGGCAGCAGATATGCTACTCAGTAAGGAATTTTTAAAATATTAGTCACAAAAATTATAAAATACAATGAAACTTTCAAATGTTTAGTAAAATATCTGTATTCAGATCACTGAATTAAAGGCAAAGTAAAACACTTTTATGAGCCAGGCATGATGGCACATGCCTGGAATCCCATTATTATGAAAATCTAAGGTGATTGTAAATGAATGAAATTTTTTAGCCAATTTCCCAAAACATTATTTACCGTAAGTGTTCTCCAAAGTTAAACTTTTTTTGAGGGTAGCATACTCTATATTATCATACAATTACTCTTTATTTTGATACTATTCTGTAAATTTTACAGTGAATTATAATTTGCATCTATATCACGTTTCCATAAATACACACATTTGAAAATTAGGGTTTATATTTCTAATATTGTTAATCAATGGTATCATAATCAGCAAATCTTGCTGTATTTGTCTCCTAATTTTTGCCCAAGCATCTTTCCATCCCAATTTTGAATATTTATTTCTAGGCCATAATTATCTCTCACCTAAAATATTAGATATACACCACCCAGCATACGCTTGCAGTTGTTGGCTATCAAGGACAGAAGTAAACTCATTTCCCAAATGTGCCAAATATGCTCCCAGTTGTTTCTTTACACGGGATGTGCCTCTGTGTATAAACACCCTGCAGTCTCTAACAAAATATGATAAAATTGACTGCTTCACAGTGTTCCATCATGATTTTGAAAGTCAAGAACCTGAATTTAAGGTTTTCACAGAGCCATACTTCCTTCAAATGTTCTAGAGGAAAAAATGTTTTTTCACTTTGGGCTTCTGATGGTTCCAAGGTTTCTTTTTTTAATGCAACGTAACACTGTTTTTATGTGATCTTTGTGTGTCTTCATCTTTTTTCTTATAAGGAAGCATCGTTGATTCAGGATATTTCTTTTGTTTTTTGTTTGTTTGTTTGTTTGTTTTTATTTTAAAGAGGATCAAACCAAGGAAAATAAAACAGAATAAAATTAGTCAAAATAAACCTGTATAAGGGATACAGGACTTCAAAATCTTACAAAATCAACAATAGTTAACATAATGCCCTTTGTTGTCTTCAAAATAACTGCAGATACCTTTGGACGTAGTAAAAATAAAAAAGAACAGAATAGAATAGAAACAACAAAAATAAGCAATGAATGCAATAAAGGACTTCAAAACAAACCAATAGTAAATCCAAAATGACTACCATAATATGTCTTGCTATTTTTTAAATAGCTGCTCCTGCCAAGATTCAACATAATCAAAACAAAAGAGAATTAAACCCAACCCAACAAAACAATGAAAATGATATGGTTTCTAGACGGGGATCACATCGTTATGAGGTTGGTTCCACCCATAGTCCACAAATGGCGCTGACTCACAGCGGGAGGCTTGGGTCAGGCTGGCCCCACTCTGGCAAAGGCCCATGCATGGTGCTGGTTTTCAAATGGCACCAGAGGCACATTTCCAAAACAGGTTAACCTTTTTAGAAATAGAACAATCAAGTGATGAAAATCTTTTGTTTTTCTATTCAAGCTTGACCTTCCAACAATACGACGGTTGAAATACAGGTCGTAATTAAATTTAAACCTTTCTGAAATTTCAATCTTAATCAGAATTAAGTTAAATTTCTTAGAAGTATGAAGATTGATAGTTAAATATTCAGTGTATATCAAACAAATAGGAACAAAGAATGACATTAATATCCAGCATACAGGTTTTTTTTTATGGTATTACTGCTGCTGCATTGGAAATATTTCAGGCTGATAACAACACAGAGTGTGGAACTCTAATTAAGTAAATACACAGAAAATTAAGAGATAGATGTATGAATGAAATTTATCATTTTTTGTTTGCTTACAGACATAACTCTTTAATCATAGACTTAAATACCTCTAGGAGTAATCTTAAAATTAATTTTGAGGCAGATAAAATTCATTATAAGTAATGGATAATTCTTGTGGTGAATCCCACCAAAAGAAATCACATGCTGAATTTTCCTGCTAAATTTTTTATGTCTGCTGCATTAATAAGTATTTACTTTCTTTTTTCATTCTCCAAGTGAGAGTGCATATATATGTAAAATATTCACATTTTTATCTTAATATTAATCTTAATAGTAGATTAATATTAAAATTAATAGTAACAGCTAAATTAACATATTAATATCTTTCCTTGTTAAATCAGTTTACATTGACTACCATTTATCTTTACATAGTTTACTGTAATATTTCCTTAATTGAAATATTACATAAGAGATTACATTTCAAGGGGGCAGAGCAAAGATGGCAGATAGATAATAGATGGCTACAGAGGCTCCCTGAGATAGTCAACTTAGAATTCAACATAATACAGCATGGAGAGCCCCGAACAGAGGGAGATGAGTTCTCTTGTCCCAAGAAAACTAAGGTGACAAGAACCAATCAAACATACAGTACCAGTGCTATTTTTGGAACACCTAAAGGTTCAGTGCTCCTGCTGCAGCTAGCAACTTGCTTAGCCTCTGAGGTCCCACCACTTTGATTCACTGGAGGCGCTGTCACACTGAGGTCAAGGATTGGCCAGCCAAAAGAGAGCTGGTGGGGAGCCTGCATCGACCTGTGGTGAGTGATGGGAGTGGAGCCATTCCACAGAAAGGGGGGCTCTGGCTGATGACATTCTGGGACTGGGCAGGACTGGAAAGTACAAGGGGCAGCAGTGACTTCAGTCAGTTGTTCCCTTCCCAAATGGGATTTGGTGGAGTGAGCTACGCCTGGGTCATGCAACCTGGCTGAGATCCAATAGGTTATCTGAAATCAATTCCCTATGGCAGCGGTACACACTAATGCAGTGAAGCCTCAGAAGTTTGACTGACCTGGAAGGGAGGGGACAGAGAGTAACACAGTGCAGGCCTCAGCAGCATGACTGATCTGGAGGGGAGGGCCAGCATATGTTGCCCCTGTTTGCAACTCACTAGAACACTGCAGTGGGAAGAGTCACCTAGCCAGCATGCTTCAAAAGAATTGTAACCAACAAAGAAAGAAACTGGGGCCTCCTGGAAAAAACAAAAAAAGATAGGAAGAGGAAGCAACAACAAAATGTCCCCAGGTCACAACCCAGAGAACATTGACCCAGGACAGGTAAATAAAAAGGAGAATGAGAACATGCAGTATCAGACACGGCATCAGTGTACATAAAGAGATATCTTCAGGACCTCATAGTCAAGTTCAAAAGGGAAATATTTAGCCAAATAAAGCAAGATATAAGAAGATTAATAAAAGAGATGCTAAGCATCCCTCAAGCAGACACAGATGGAAGAAGGAAGGAACTCAAACAAAGGGGAGAACCATTTGATGAAGAATATAAAAAAGATATAGAATACATGAAACAGATTCAAAGAGATTACCAGGAAATTAAAAATTCTATGGAAAGATGGCAAATCTGCTTGAAAGAAACAAAGGATAGATTATACAAACTGGAAGACAGTTTTGCAATGTGGGGTTATAAAAGGGAAAACTTTTTAAAAATAACAAGGAAACAAGCAGTGACAATACAAAGGCTAGAAGATGACAAAAAGGATTTATAGCTTGAGAATAAAGAATGTAAAGGAAGAAGCAGGGGTACAAACAAAGGAACTACAAAGGATATTCACATAAATAATTAAGGAAAACTTCCCAAACATAGGAAAAGGAAATCATATTCTGATATATGAGGCATACAGAACTCCAGCCACCTACAACCAAAACAGAGCTACACCCAGGCATATAATAATTAAGATTCCAAAAATTCAATATAAGAACAGAATATTAAAAGTGGTTAGAGACAAGAAACAGATAACCTATAAAGGAAGGCCCATCAGAATAATGGCAGACTTCTTGAAACAATCCATCAAATCAAGAAAAGGCTGGAGTAAAATATCCCGAGCCCTGAAAGAAAATAACATCCAACCCAGATTGATAAAGCCTGATAAGCTGTCTCTGGAAATTAATGGAGAAATGAAGATTGCAAGACAAAGAGGAACTTGGGAAATTCACAACCACCAATCCAACTCTACAGAGCAGGGCATTCTAGAGAGAGAGAAAAGTACTAGGATTCCAGGGACAGTGGCAAAGCGGCCTCAATGAATGGAGCAGAAAACAGAATGAAGAAGATAAGTAGATAACAGATGGCAAAAAAAGAGCATAACAGAAACGAAGCTTATAATCTCTAATATAGATGGTTGTAATCTCTAATATACATGGCCTTGATACACTAAATTAAAAAAAAAGAACCACACATGGAGTAGATTAGAGGCAGGGTTCACAAAGATGCTATTTATAGGAAACATAACTAACATGAAAAAGAGTACATGGACTGAAAATCAAATATGAGGAAACAATGCTGTATGTGACAGAGAACCAGAAAGTAATAGGGGCAACTAGACCAATATTTGTGGACAGGTTGGAAGGAGGCTGTAATAGGTAAAGGAATGCAAGTAGAGATCAATTCCAGGATTAAGAAGGTTCAGACCACTGAGGTAAATAGCAGGTTGCCCCTCCCCCATTTAAAACCAGGGGTCTTGGTGAGACCCCAAAAATGCACAGTGTACCCTGGGGAAATGAAAGGGGAGGGGGAGTCTTAAAAAAGATGGCAGAAGATATTGTTAATAGTGTATCAGGATTTAAAACCCACATTACACCACTCTGCTTAGATAGATTTTATTCTTTTTTTGATAGACTTTATTCTGTCCCAGTTTGTCTACTTGCATTAGATTTGAGGGCACAGACAGCTATCCCCAAAATATCAGAATATAGCACAGTAATCATCTTTAACTTCATATTATCATAATCTGGAGCCTTGTATGACTTATACTATTTTATCATGACTGATCTTAGTTAAATTTGGTTTGATTGCTGTTTGGTATAAACAGATTTTTTTCAAAACACATGATAGATAGAATCAAGTCTGAGAGTATAGTCAACAACACTGAAGAAGACAATACTCTACGGTACACATTCTGGTTTGATAACTGCCTGCTTTTGAAGTTTTATACTATATACAAAGTTGTATTTTTATTAATACTGCTATGTACTGATATATTCAATTATATTATGTCTAATGATATAGCCAATTCTATTGATGATATCAAGAGACAACACAGAAACTATGGTAGAACCACTTGTACATTGGTCTTATATGTCTTTTTCATTTCATATGTTTATAGAAATATATTTTGTTTTGTCTTGCTTTGTTTTGTTTATCCCTGTAATATAGAAAGGATAGAAATGCATGTTAAGACTCATGCATGTGTAGAATCTATAAACAGTTTATGAGAACTGATCTTATGACACATGATGAAATGAACAGATACTTTGTAGAAAAAGAGACACTAAAGTACCCAGTGCTGATCCTGGAGTGTCATAACATGACACCTAGCAATACTATTATTCTTTGTTCAGAGTGATATTAGCCTGCTTGGGTTTGTTCAGTCTCAACATAATTGAAGATATGGAACTGCATGTATGTTTAAGTGAATAGGATTGACAACCATATTACTAAGTTTTTGTTGGATAATTGAACAGAACTGTTGGCAGTCTCGCTGTTTGAATTCCCATTTTATATATTCCACTTTTGTACCTTGAACAACTATTTGTAACAGGACAATATGTAAACATTAACTAGTGATTTCTGTTTATTTTTTCTCTGAACATATGTATTATTTCTACTGATTTTCTATTTTGTTAGTATTTCTTTAAATAAAATTTCACATATGTATATATAGAGAGATAAGAGATTACATTTCAACAAATCTATTTCTAAATATTTTAGATTATTCTTATTTTTCAAAATACATTGGAAACTTTATTGAAATAGTGCACATCTAAATTTCTAGCACTTGGGAGGCAAAGACAAAAGAATTGAAAGGAATTTGAGGCCAGCTTGAGTTACTTAAGAGAGTTCCAGGCCAGCCTGTACTACATAGTGGGAGTATCTCAAATGAAAAGTAAACAAAAGTAAATAAATAAAATAAAAATGTTGGAGTACTGACTTTATGAAACATCTAACAATCACCTCCTTCCTTTTATTAACAGTAAAAAATGCATACATTAGTGAAATGTGAGTAGAGTATATCTGTGTCTATATTGTGTTAATCATTCAGATGCTAAACTGTGGATTAACAAAAGTGTATAAAGCATACATGAAAAGTTGTCTAATTAACATGTGTGCCAAATGATCTTATCACTAAAATAAAAAAAGATATATTTTCTTCTGATTTTATATATTTCCTTGTTTTAGGCATTCAGGTCACCTTTACAAAATCAAGGAGTTGGTTTGTCTTGGAGACTATGCCTTATCATTGCAGAAAGTGCTATATTTCCAAAACTATCTATCTATCTATCTATCTATCTATCTATCTATCTATCTATCTGTCTGTCTGTCTATCTATGTATCTAATGTATAGATTAAACTTTCCTTTATGTATCATCAGTTACTTTGTTAAAGTTCTTATAATTTTTTTTCAGTACAAGTGTGTGGAAGAGTTCAACTTAATTTTGATTCCTAGGTTCACCTTTTGGTGCTTGTAGAACATTAAATTACCATCATTATTGTATTTCCAAACTGTGTTTCTATTTTGAAATAGAAACTATCCAATAACATTGGCTGATTGCCAAGAGTGGGGTGGAAAGAAGATAGGGATAAACAAGAAATACCAATTTAAATACATACTTTAATACTAAAGCTAGAATTTATAGTGTTTTTGAAAAACTGTAGAATAATATTCAGTTATTTTTGTTTTCATTTAAATTGTAAGAAAAAGAAGCCAACTGACCCTTCCCATGAGCCTACTGGGAGCATGGACTGGGAGAAGAGAATAGTTGCCACCCTAAGCAACCAGCTGATATGGAGGACAGGCGAATTGATAACAACTGAGGTACTAATATAACTTAATGTTTGCGTTGTTTGATTGACTTTGCAGGCCTAAGACTGCTAGTCTGCACATCTATTAAGAAGATAACAATATGCAACATAACAAATATGGGGGATTTCTTCTCTTATTTTTGAAATCCAATATTGTTGTCACTGCTTTGGTTTTTCCATTTATTGTTTTGTTTTACTCAATATCTGTTTTGATTGGTATTATTCTGTTCTGTTTTGTTTTGTTTGATTTTATTATGTCTCATGATATGAGTTGTAATTTTGAAGATAACCAGAGCTTTATGTCATACATTGTTGATTTCCTATTATACTCTTTTGAAATCTTATATCACTTTTACAGTTTTGATTGATTTTATTGTTTTATTTTGTTTGATTTTATTCTCTTTAAAATATGCTTGCATCCTTTTGCTTTCATTAGTTTTATTCTGTTTGGTTTTGTTTGATTCTGTGTCTAATGGTATGGACAGCTATTTTAAAACATTATGTTAGCCATTGTTGATTTCCTATTATCTTGTTTTGGAGACCTATATTGCTTTCATGTTCACCTATGATTGGCTTTATTCTGTTTTATTTTGTTTGATTTTGTTCTTTTTAAAATAAAAAATAAACAAATGGGAAGAAATTATTCTTTTTTTCCTTAGTTACCATCCTGAAAATAATTACTGGCACACATTTTATTTTCTATAGTTTTATGCTATACTTGTAGCATGTTTTGTTTTCTAAATCCTAATGTTATTATGATAAAAATTTGTTGGAAAATTTTAATAATTAAGAATATGGAAAGATAAGCTAATGATACATGTTAGTGTTATAGGATACAAATGATTCTTATAACTGATAATTAGCTAATAGAGTCTAATTTGGAAGTAATACTATTAAAATAATTAATAGTAAATGATTTTAATAATAATAATTTATCCAACGATCGATGGTCAAATACCTTGAGCCTTATCTCAGAAGCCTATTAGATAGTATAAGTAAAGGCTTCCAGCTGAATTTGGTGGTGCACTCCTGTAAACCCAGCACTCAGTAGACTGAGGTAGGATTGTTGGGAGTTTAAGACCAGCTTGATTTGCAAAGTGAGCTCAAGGCCAATCCAAATTGCTTGGGGAGACTCTACCTCAAAAAGATACACACACACACACACACACACACACACACACACAACATTGCTTCCAAAGAGCCCTCTTACATAACACACTTAAACAATTTATTTTAATTATCAAAGTGCAATTTCTACATCCAATATTTTATTTTCTAGAGAAAAATCTCTTAGTGAGATAAAGCATATATATTTCCACTTATTTAGAAGTTTAGGTGTTTTTTCTAAAGAACTGCTTTGAGAATGGAGCATACGATTTCTGTGTGTAAAGAGCAAAATTCAAAAGGATTAATACATGAAGTAAAGCCAAACAGGGCAGTTATTTGACTTTGATGTTGAGGGACCTGCATGAATCCTTAGAAAATAGCCAGAAGCTATCGAAATATTAGTATGAAGAAGGAAGGCAAAATAAGAAAAAGAGGCATGTTTTCCTTACTCGAATATGTATTTTATGCATGTTTTCACAGTGTCCTGGTGACATTTGCCCCAAAAATATGTATTTTAGCAAAATCATCTATTGTGCTACAAAGTTAAATAACTTATTTACTCATTTCCTGCATACACAATGCCATACCTAACTTTAAGTTCTTTCAATTGGAGAGATTCCTGGATGGAGAAGTTTAGAAAAGCACTTTGAATGTCCTTCAAACCACTCTGATTTTTTATTCTGTCATAAGTTAAGTTGACTATGAACCCAGAGACCAAAAACACAATTTATGCTGAACATAAAAAGAATATTTCAGAAGATTTTGAAATTTAGCATTTATTAAGGACTCAATATATTGTGGGTTTTTTTGTTTGTTTTGTTTTGTTTTGTTTTGTTTTGTTTGGTATCAGGGACTGAACTCATGACACCATGTGTCTGCCAGGCAGGCACTTGTGCCACTGAGCTAAAAACCCCTAGCCCTCAGTATTTTGCTTTATTTGTGTGAATCTCGATGCATTTTTTTCTACTTTTCCAATTTTCTTATATCTGTTATTTAATGCTTTAATGTGCTATTTTTCCTAAACTTAATACTTTAGATCTGCGTCTTCTTTACATACGATGCTATCTCCAGAGAGTAATATATTTTTATTTGAACATTGAGCAAATATTATTGAGTGTGCTTCAAGTAAAAGGAAATACATAATAATAGAATAAAACTCATAAATACTATGACTACAATAGGACTATTTAGGACCAATTCCCCTTACCATCTTCCCTCTACTCTAAAGCAGTGCTTTCTAGTTTCCTGTGTTTAAAACACGGAACATGTGCTTATCAAAGTTTTACAATTTGATTGGCTATAAAATGCTCTCCACACCACAATAGTGTAAACATATCTAGGTCAAAACTGATCTACACAGTATTTTTCAAGATGCTGTAAGACCTAAAATTAAAATATCTCTCAAGTTTCTGACTATCTTCTATATTTTCCTTCTTCTAAACAACAATGTTGGTCTTTAGACATGAGTTTAGATTGCGCAGTGGAGATGAAAGGTAGTGAGACCACCTTTATTGAAGTTGTAAAGATAATGACTTAATCTGAGAAACCCTATTAGGTGAGTTCTTCCTACTGGATGATTTTCAAAATTCACTATGAATACTGGCAAGTATAATCTTACAAAATACATGCGGCTTTAGACTGTTCTTCAAATATTAAAAATGTTCGTTCTTTAACTTTTCTACTCATTGATTTTTTAAAATTTTAAATTATTATCTTTTCAAAGACTGCTTCTTTAACAAGTTATCTCAATTGCAGTAAAAGAAACACAGTGTACATAATGATATTAAAACACTCCTAGATTTCAAAGCATTTGATTTAAACAAAATTCATGTAAAGGGTGAGATGTACCTCAGTTGTAGAGTTCACACCTATCATGCAGGAAGCCTTGGGCTAAACCCCCAGAACCACAAATCAAACAAACAAAGCAAAATTAGCAGAAACAATACCAACTTTGTGCTGATTACATTTCATAGTTGAGGTTCTACACAATAGTTTATAGGAACGTTAGCTCAAATTTGTTCTCTAAATGAGATAACTAAACAGTGATTCAGGGTCTGTTTAGTAATCAACATTGCCACTGCCTGTCTTGCTGACCGTCTTCTGCTCTTAAGAACCACTTGTCTGTAGTGTGACCTGATCTTATAATGTCTTTCAAGTTTTTGAATAAGGAGGAGGATATTTTTATCCTCCATAGTGTGATTGAATTTGCAAGTCAGTTACCTTGACACTGTGTGTAGAGCTCAGAAATATAAAGAGAAAACAAATCATTACTGTAACTCAACTTCTCACAGGAATTAGGAGGAGTGGGGGTGGGGGAATGAGTTTTTAGGATGGAAGATCAAAGTAAAAGTATGAACCATTATTCAGAAAATGAATGGCTTACATTGCACTATGTAAGAACATACTCTACTGCAGTCCCAAACTGGGTTTGACTCTTTGTTTCTTTTGTTTTATTTTGCAGAAAAACAGTAAGAAATAACAGTAAGAGTTTCAAACTGACTAATAGGAGAATAACAATAATCAACACATTGTTTTGTTGTTATATTCACAACAGTTGTTCAGACTACAAGATAAAGGCAGGAAACACCTTTGGACAATCATTATATTTTGCAAAACTGTGATAGCAAAACTTAATATGTAGGCTTTTAGGTCAATAGTGTGTTCTGCCTTGTGATTCAGGCTACTTTATGAAGAACTTATTTCATTGTCACTGTCCAGATCATCTTTTGTTTGTATTTTATAAAGGACACAGTTTCATTTTAGCACTTTCACAGTAATTTATCCAAATCTGGAGCCTATTGTGTCATATTTGATAGTAATAATTCTCATTAGATAATTGCATTATGAAAATTGTTGAAGGCATTTGATAAAAGCAAATTAAGCTTAAATTGAGTGACATTTTGGAGCATGTTTTAAAAATTCACAGTGATATTCTTAGGATTATTATTATACTTGGAGTTGAGAAACTATACCAGATTATATTTTATGTCAAAATGTTTAAAAGAGGTGAATATTCATGAGAAAAACCACAGATTTAAAATAGTTGTTAGATACAATATTTAAAAAAGTGAAAATACAAAGCCAACAATGAGTTCAATATTGATTATATTAATATGAGGAAAATAGTCTCATCAAATCTCTTTACATATATAGGCTGTAGAGTGCTAATATTATTAATAGGTACCTTAACAGAAAAAGACAATAAGGTGTTACGGAATTTACAGAATAGAATTCATATTTTAAATTTTAGATAACTTATTTATTTTACTAAAACCAAACTTTGTTCTGAAACGTAAGGTTTCACTGAATAGGCGATGTCAAACTATAGAAATACTTAATCAAAAAGTGGAATTTAGAAAAAAATTTTATTCTAGAAATATGAAACATATTCAAACACTAAACAGATGTATAATGCACAAATGTAATTTGTAGGTGACGAGATTGAAGAAAAATTCCAGAACATATAATCTTCAAATTTTAGAGAGTAAAGTCACGCAAAGAACTAAATATCAGTAAAGTTCATCTCAAGCCACTATCCTGAGATCACACACACACAAAAATAATAAAATAGAAATCAAACTTTTACTAAAGAAAAGCAAGTATAACACCACAGGAAAAATGTTTTGGCATTGACATTAAAAATGAAAGTGAGCAATTAGATAGTGTCATCTGAAATCTAACATATATGTTTTTGTTAGTTCTCTTGGTAGCTCTTTGACAGCTTAGTTGCATTAACCTGTACTTATTTTTCATATTATTCTTTATGCTAAGTAAAAGACAGAATGCAGTAGTATTTTACCATTCTACCTCACAGGACAACTGTTTTGATAAGCCATTTTTCCATTTCTATGCTTCTCTCAGCAATTAAACCAGGTATTCATGTAAATGAAATAATTTTATTTAAATTGTCATCTAAAAATTAAACAATTAGAAAATATCCTGTTTTTTTCTCACTATCATAAAATTCTACCTGGAATTTGAAAGACACAGAATTCAGCTTTCTGCTGGGAAATGTTCTGCAGTTACTAATTTTAAAGGTAAAATAAATATAACACTGAGAATGAAGATAGCATTCATAGACAAAAGAGCTAAACTGAATTGTGAAGTTTCATGTGTCAAGTGATAGAAAACCAAATTTCTTTTCTTTCCATTTGACTTGGAGAAAACTTGCTAGCTTCCCTTCCACAGAGCAGAATTTTGACGAAAAGTAATTCAACAAACAATACCAGGAAACCTGTTCTGGTTGTAGCAATCTGTTGGACTCTGTGTGCAACAGGGAACCACTTCTTTTGAAATGTAGTATTGTGGCCACTTTCAAAGTAGGTGATTCTGTTTCTCAAGACATTATCTGGCACAGAGTGGTCTTAAATTTTACTTTACTCAAATTTATATATCATTATGAACTTTCAAGTTGATAATAACTTGATTAAAACTTTCTTGGGATTTCAACTGCTAGAGAAACTAGAAGTCTTTGTCAGGTATCAGTGATAATTAGAAGAGTCAAAGTTAATCAAGTCTTAAGTATCTAGTTTCATCCAAGCTCCTTTCTCACTGCCACATACTGCCAATAGAATCATCCCCAAGTACAGAAGCAACTTACAGATTTGGAAAAAATTATATTTATAAAATACAGAGAAGCAACCTAAATATGGATAAATAGTAAACATATTCCTAAAGTGCAAAGTGATAGAATTCTTGTAGTGTAACAAAGCAACTCTTGTCAGAGTTGTATCTAGCTACAATATTTCATTTTAGGTTTTATAAAGTCTTTGTATATTACTGCTTCTACATACCAGCCTGTGACACTTTTCTATATTATTTCAAGTTGGGGAAAAATAAGTGCTGCATGTATCCAAGCAAAGTCTTGCTCCGAAAGTCTGATTAATTTCATTGATTATCTGTTTTAAATCTTACCAGTCCAACAAGAAGTTGTCATACCGATGCTGGAGTAAAACTGCCTTCTCTCAGACGGAGAAGTCCTATTTGATTTCTTGTACATTTGCTCTACTGAATTTGATCAATGCTAATTATCAAAACTAAATACTTATTTCTCCTCCAGTGCATTTTTGGATACATGTAATGCTTAGAGAATTGATATTTTTTCTCTAAGTTAAAAAGAATACAGAAAATCATGTATGTGTGTTCTTCTTGTTACATTAAAAGCCAAGTGCCAGTGTGGTAAAATAGCCATCAAGTCAATGTGGTTGTTTCTCTTATAACTGTAGGAGACACTGGAGAACAATGATAATGAAATCATGTTGCATGTTTTTTTTTTTATTTACTATTTTCCTTGTTGATTAAGTGTTATACAAATATAGCTAAACTTTCCTAACAGTTTAGCCAATTGTGAAATTAAAAGATTTTTTTTTTTTTACTTCAAGGATAAAAACAAATTTTGCCATTTTTAGCTTTTCTTAGCTAAGTGTTTGCAAAAGCAATACCATTGCTATTCGGTATTTACATTCTTTTTCAAAGTAAATGTCTTCAATGACTCAGAATGAATACAAATGATAATTATTTCAAGTTGAAATCTAAGGTGACTTTTATGGATTAATAATTTCATCAAAACCTTTAGTGCTTTTGTTTTGTATTCAACCTCCCGTTAGCTCATTTTTCTTGTGGGAGACAAAGATCTAAAAGCATAAAAAGATATTAATTACCATTTTTCTTTGTTCATCCTTCATTTGAAAACCATTTATCAAGCCTACTTCATTTGCACTCAAGTATAAACAAGAGATAAAGGTCTTCAGTTCATTTTTTATTTTCATGATGTTTTCATCCTATTATTTTGCCACTTCTTTTCAGATTTTTTTTTGGCTTTGTCTGTTTTAAAACCTTGTGTACAGTCCATTTATTTAGCTTCATTCTTGTGCACTGTTTTGTATGAAAATAATTTTATGAATGTGATATCGGTCACCTTGGCTTAATAAACGTTGTATTGAGAGGAATTCCAGCATTCATAATTGTATCTGAAAAATAGCACTTTTGAGAATGAAGAGTAAAATAGAATTTCACCTCTATCGTCTTCTGTTTTCTCTCTGCAATTACTCATTTATAAAACTGAAGAAGAGTGCTTTTATCACTGAACAAATTGTAGAATTTTACTTTGTGTTTCTTTTTATATAATTCAAGAAATTTAAACATATAGTTGATGTAAGTTATATATATATATATATATATATATATATATATATATATATATATGGATTACATGTGTGTATGAGAAATGTGTTTTCTTTTTGGTAACAATACATGCATTTTACAATCATCCCAGGGTGTAAGTACATGTATATAATACAGGTTGTTTCCTTTAATCTTTTTCTCTCCCTTACCCTCCCTCCTCCTCTAGTTCCTCTTTCCCCCTTTCTGTTCTTGTTGCTATTATTATTCTTAGTTCATGTTTATGGCACACGATGTCCACATTCACTGAGGTTATTAGGACCTTGTATCTGGCGTATCTTCACTCTGTCTATCTCCCCCTCCCATCCACCTGACCCTTGACCTTGGTTCCTGGACCCCTTTCCATCTGCATGAGATCCATCTTCTTCTTTTCCTCTATTCTCCATTTATTTTTCTATTACTTTGTACTTTGCCTTATTCAAATGAGTGATTCATATGATATTTTAGCTTGTGTGATTTATTCTCCTCTACACTATATTTTCCAGATGCATCTATTTTCATGAAGATGTCTCAAATTTTCCCTTTTTATAGCCCACTAGTATCACATTCTCTAAATTAAGTCAACCACTTATCTTTACACAGACCGCTTCTAGAATTCAGCTATTATGCATTGTGGTGCTACAATCATTGATATGCATATATCATTATAGGATGATGATTTAAGCTCTTCATGGAAGATATCTAGCAGAAGAATAGCCACATCATATAGTATTTCTAATTTCAATTCCTTAAGAAATGTCCACACTGATTCCTACAATGGTTACAGTAGTGCATACATTGCTATCAGCAATGCAGAAGTGTTCCTTTTTTTTTTTTTTAAATCAAAGTCACTCTAGTATTTGTTATTGTTTGATTCTTGATGAGGGCCTTTTCTTTGGAGTAAGATGGGATCTTAGCATTGTTTTAATTTACATTTGTCTAATGAGCAGAGATATTGAACATTTTTTCATATCTTTGCAAACCATTTGTATTTTTTCCATTGTATAGTTTCTGTTCATTTCTCTTGATCATTTGTTGACTAGGTCTTTACTTTTAGGTGGTCTAATATTTTTGAGTTCTTCATATAGTCTACTCCTTATCAAAATATTAGCATCAAACTTTACAGATCTAGCGAGATGTGTTTTCAAATAGAGACTGCCAATTAAACACCCCCTTTGTGAATAGATTTGAATTTAAAAGTAACACATATATATCTTGTTTTATCATGACTTTATCACTAAATATTTATGCTTTCTCTACAAGTACAATTTGTCATGTTCTAGTTTTTTGTAAATACGATTATTTCTCTTATATATCCTTTGATGTAATTTGTCAAATTACTTGAGTTACAATGCTTTAAACAATAAGCTACTTTATTTCCCAAGTTAATTATTGTTAACAGTCAAAAAACTAATTTTTTGGTAATAGTTTGTAAGAATGAAGATACAATGTTGATATATTTCTAGCTTAGAATGATGTCAAATTTCCTACGTGAGCTGAAGAAAGAAAATTCTTTAATATTTTGGACACCAGCAACTGCTAATTGGCAGGAGCTTCTTTGATGTGTTGGTAAAGATTACCACCCACAGAGCAGGCTCTTAGTGGGAAACAGTGTAGCATGATTTTGGGGGGGCAAACTGACAATTAGCAACACAAATGAACTGTGTGTCCACTTTATTGCATACATAGTTTATCTGTTTTATTTTCCTGTTCCAAGCCATTCTGAAGAGACAAAAACAAAAACAAAACAGATTTACCTTTCCTACCTTGTGTGCATCCAGGAATTCACTCATTTTTCTAGCTATTCACATTTTGGGGAGCCATAATTTTTCCACTAATGATCTTTAGTACTTCAGTGCTGTTAGCTTTATTCTTTCTTTTTATTATTTCTCATTTTATTAAACTAAGTCATCTCTTTTTTTATCATCTCAAAAAACTTGTGGATCTATTTTATATTTTATTTTAGTCTCTATTTCATTAATTTATCTTCAGATCGTTGCAATTTCATGCATTTTATTCATTTGATTTAAACATGTTTTTCCCTTTCTTAAGGTCTTGAGAATTATTAGTTTTGGTCTTGTTTATCTAGTTCATGATGGTTATTATTATTATTTTGTTTATTATTTTAATCTTGGCGACAGTATTTTAGTATGAATGCAAACTATTTTACTTAATAAACAGTTTTAAATGATTATTTAAGTATTTAATAATATTCCTCTGTGATTCACTTATTAATTTCTTGATTTCTAATGAAATTTATGCTTTATCCCTGATATTCAAAATACATGATTTATTTTTTTTTATTTTGGATAATTCTAATGAAGTGTTAGACAATTGTTTTGCTTTTTCCAAAAATAGTTTTAAATTTCTATTATTTATTCATTAAAATATTTATGCCCATAGCCACATTATATATATATCTGTGTTCTGTGGGTTTAAATTGTTCTTTTTGATTTATACTAAATATTTATTACTCTTTAAGTATTTCTTTGCACGTCACTAATATGATATTTTGCATTTTATTTTTATCCTATTTGAACTATTTTCTAATTTTGCTTGTGTTTTGTTAAGATATCAGTTATTTTGAAATATCTTATTTAATTTGTAAAATATTTAGCATTTTCTAAATACGTATATATTTATTGATTTATAATTTAATACCATTAGGGACAGAGAGCATACTATACATAATTTTACATTTTTCAAGAAATAGTTTTTGGCTCTAGTAGTTTGGAAAGGTGCCATGCACACTTCAATACTGTGTATATGTCAGTTTTACATGAAACATTCTGCAAATGTTAATTAGGTTGCTTTGGCTGATAGCGTTGTTCAAGTCTACTATACACTTACTGATTTTCTGTCCACTTGATCTATTGATTGCTGTTACAAAACTGCTGAAATCTCCAGTGGTAACTGAGGATTTGTATTTTTCCCTTCACTTCTGTCCGCTTTAATTTCTGCTTACTTTGGCAAGGCTTGTAATAAACTCACATACATTTAAAATTCTCTAGAACTATTTCTTTTGCTGAAATTATAGTTTACAATAGTAGAGTTCCTCTACTAATGTAGAGATCTCATTAGTTTATAGAGAATATATCTTCTTTCACTGATTTACTTTTTCTTTATTTACATGTTTATACTTAAAATGAATTTATTTTAAATAGTATATGAGTTGTTCTTATTTCTTGGTCTGTTCACATCTCATTAAAATGCAATGATTTTAGTGTTCACATTCAATGAAATTATTCCTGTGATACATTTGAGTACATTTATAATCTTATGTTTTCACTTAATTCTATATATCCTATTTTATTTTTCACGCTTGTAATTTTTACAACAGAGGCACTGACAATTTTAGTATTTCATGATTCATATTGCTTTTCTTACTGGCTTATAATCTGTACATAGATGCTCCTTTAGACTGCTCTGTAAGTTATTATCAATATCTTAATTATACCTCTGTCTATGTCTTGGTCACTTTTCTTCTGTTGCTGAGACAAAATGCCTGACACCCAAAATGAAGGAAATAAAGGTTTATTTAGATCACTGTTTGTGGAGGTTTCAATCCATAATTACCTGGCTCCAAGGCAAGGTGGCCTGACACAGGGGCAACATTGCAAGACAGCATAAACATGGGAAGAGCAGGTCTCTCCTCCTCCCTTATATTATTATACAAAGGTTACTCTCTCCCCCATTCAAGGTCCCCTGCAGCACTCAGAAAATTTCCTTGCCTTCCTCTCCCACAGGATGAGATTTACAAAGCAAGAACACAGGCTTCCTGCTGCATCTCTTAGTTAAACTTCTAAACTGCTCAAGTTGACACAATGTCAGCTTTATAGACCATAACATTCTATAAACAAGTAATATATGCCTTCCACAAACAATGCAAGAAATTTACATGAATGTAGTTTTGATTTTGCCTTCATTTGATTGTTGTGATATAATATGCTTTTACATGAATGCAAATAGTAAACATTTATATTTGTTTCTTATATTTAGGTTTTTCTTTAATCAAAACTTCTAAAGCTCATGTAAAACATTTTATATTTATCCTTTTCTGATGTATTCAATCTTTCTCCAAGTGAATTTCATTTATAGTCTAGTTTTCCTTAATATACAATACTTTTTTTTAATATTTATTGTACAGGAATTCTGTTTCATTTCCACTTTATAAATTTTTTCAACAGAAATTTCTGCTAGACAATTTATCACCTTAAAGATTCCGTTTTATTTTCTTCTGTTGCATGTGATTCATGAGAAATCTGTGATATTTCTTTATGGGTATTTCATTTTAAATTTTTTGTTCTTGTTTTGTTTTTGTGCTTTGAGGCCTAGAGATCGAGCTTAATGTCTAAAGAACATTAGGTAAATTTCTTACCACTTAGCTATTCTCCAGCCCCAGCCTTGCTCATGTTAAACAGTCTTTGAAATTGCTTTTTATCAAGGCATTTCGGTAAATTTTTTTTTCACCTTGTATCGCTGGATCTAATTTTATGAGTTTCTTTGACCTTTAGACAAATTGTACGATCTTAATCATTATGTCTCTGGTCATGCAAATTTTATATCACGCAATAATATTTTAGAGGTCAGTGAAGAGACGAGTGATACCTCAGTTCACGAGTGAGTTTGTTCTGTGATTTTAGAAAAGATGGCTATGTTTGTGTTTGTGTGCCTGCGGTCATGTTTTTCACCTGATGTAGTTTGCAAACAAAAACAAAATATTGCCAGATGCTTTTGTCTGCAAATGAAAGTATTCTTGAACTAAAGTACAACTGTGTATGCAATTTTTCTTAATATAGTTTTCTCTATATTACTGAACAATTAATAAATAATTGCATTAATTGATAAGTTTGTTAATATATTTATCGTTAAATTATTGAGTTTTGTGTTTAATTGTCTTCCTTTTTAGAGTGTTGAAGTATGGATGAATTGGTTTAGTATTTGTGGATCAGCTTGTTTTTTTGAGGTTAATTTTCACACTTCACTCAAGTAGGTCTAAGGAAGTTTCATCCTGTCTTAGTTCTATAAGATCATTATTTTACCAGATACTTTACTGAAGACTTTGATATTCATAATATGTAATATTACACTGGTTTATGGTAGCTTAAATTCCTTCCACAACTGTATATATTCTCTGATTTGCCTTATAAATCTTACCATATTTATCACTTACTACAGAATAGACTAAACTACAGGAAGGTCCATGAAGATTGATGCAACTCTTTCTCTTCCCTTTATTTATTCTATTGTGTATGTTGTAGCCACTTTGGCCTTAGTTTTCTCAACCAAAATAGATTCCTATTTCAGGGACATTGTTCTTTGTTCTACAGAAGATATTCCCTCCACAAAGAAATCCAGAGAAATCATACTGATATATATGTGTGTGTGTGTGTGTGTGTGTGTGTGTGTGTGTGTGTGTATTTAGAGTGAATTCAGAGAAATGATATGTACATATATAATCAATTAGAGTGAATGCAAGACAATGCCTACCACCTTTTGTATACAGTTTCTCTAGTCTTTTTAGTTGCTCATAGACAGCTCTTATGCCAATCACACTTTTGTTGGCAGAGATAAATATCTTCTTAGTGTTCCTTATGATTAAACTTGTTCTGTTATGAATTGAGTATATCTATGTATTTAGGTGATGTCCTTTTATAAGTGTCACTTAAAAAGTAAATTCTAATTCTGGCAGTCATGTGTTGTTAAAGTAATGTGACCAAGAGAAAGACATTACATTTACTGACTTTAATTATATAACTTCATTAGTGTTTGATACTTTCCTGAAATTTGAACCTGAAATGAAAATATAAAGTTGTTAGATATAATCCAGATACAATTTTCTCCCCATGTTCTAAATGGAGTTTCCAAGTGGACATCAAATCAATGTACTACAAATTTGCTATGAAAACTTTCTCTGTTTGTGAATGAACACGATACTGTCACCATTAGTGCCTGATGAGACCATCAGTTTGTGTCCTTTAAATAGTACATCCTCTAAATAAACATCCTAAGACACAATTTCAATATTTGACACTTCACAGTCAACATCACCCATAATCCCATCAATCACGTTACAGATTTTTAATATTATTTCCCACAGTATATATTTTGTTTTAATAGTATATGAATGGCTTGCATCTATGTAAAATATCCATGTTATTAAATTCCATCATTTTCTGTAGTAGTGAATATCCTGTTTGATATGTTATACATTAGCTTTAAAAGATTTTTATATGTGTGTGTACTTGTAATCCTAGAAGCAGCGGTGGAAAGATTGATGCAAGTTCAAGGCTAGACCCATATACAGAGCAAGAGCTGGATAAGGTGGCACCTGCCTGTAATCCCAGCACTCAGGAGGCTGACAGGAGATCACTGAGCGGTGGGCAGACACTTCCCTCCCCCTTTTTCTCATATTGCTATGTTCATGTCAGGACCTCAACTCTCAGAGTGACACTTTCTCTGCTTCTCACCACTACTCATCTTCCCAGAAGTCCCTATACATTTTTTTTCATTTTTCTAGGATAAATGTCAGGGTGTACAGGTATTTGATTATATGAAAATTATATTAAAAGCTGCCAATATTAATATTATTGTGGTAAATGTGCATTGTAATTCCATCATAGCCTCTATTTAAATTTCTTTTTTGTTTGTTTGTTTTGCTTTGTTGAGACATGGTTTCACTATGTAATTCAGTCGGGCATTGAATGTGATGTGTAGCTCAGGCCATTCTCACACTTCTCAATCCTCCTGCCTCAGCCTGCCAAGTGCTAGGATTACTGGCTGGCACTACCATCAATAATTCTGAACATCTTTATATGAGCAGTGATATCGCTTGTAGACTGCCAATTTGCATGTTGTTATATGCATAGTCATGAGGTTAATATCTCAGCAGGAAATTGCCAATCTCCATAATTAACAATCAACATTGTAAAGTTTTGTTTTGTGATAACTATAGTTTGTAGACTAAGTTTTGCTCAATCTAAAGCTCTATTTTTAGTTTTTGTCTATTTTCATTTTGAAACCAATAACCAGTTTGGTTACAGGAGCAAATCAATTCTTATGGGTTATGAGAATAAGTGAGTCTGTGTGAGGGAAATGATTTCTTGGTTGCTTTAATGTATTAGCCTCTTCCTGGCCAAACCATAATTGAAATAGCTTTAGAAGCAAATGATGACTTCAGCTGAAATAACTGGCTTTCCCTCCACTAGAAATTGCCAAGCAGCAATGAAATTTGCTGAAATGGATGTACAGTGATTCCATAACTCTCAGAGTTTTTTTTTAATATACCCAATTTTATATTTTAACAATGTGAAAGGGTTTACTTTAAATGCACACCTATAAAATTATAATACAAACATTTAAAATGCATCTCAAATCTATCTCATTAACATGCAGATAATGTTTTGAATTAAAACCACTGAAATTTAAACAGCTGATCTGCATGATAGTACGCATAGATTCAGCAAAGCTTTCCTTTAAAATATTTTAACTTTTATTTACACATAATTGTACATATATATCGGGTACAATGTGGTGATTTGATAAATATGGGGTAGTCAGCATATTTATCACCTTATGCTTATAGTTTCTTGTGGTAAGAACATACAGATATCTTTTTTTTCCTGGCTATTTTGGAATAAGCAGTGCTACTGAAGTACTATTACTCATTCTTGGTATCTACAGATAACTTTGTATCCATCAACCAACTTCTCTCACTTCTATCCCTCTCCCTGTCCTCCCACCTCTCAAGTAATCACTCTTTTCTTCTTTACTTCCTGCACTGTGTGGATTACACATATGAGTGAGATTGTACACTGGAGTATTTGTCTTTCTGTGTCTGACACATTCTAGTTAATATTTTCTTTTGAAAGATTTATTCTCTATGCATTTTCTATTGCAAACGCTTAAAATTACTTTCTCCAGTGAAAGAAAAATTATTCAAGTATACATATATCTATATTATTAATAACAATGTAAGAAACGTTTTGATTAAAATCTTAAATATTTATTGGTTTTACTTTTATTAGTACGTTTAGAGTACAGGATGATTGCATTCATTCTAGCAAATTGGACATAACATGTTTCAGATTTTTTTCCCATCCCTTCACCTTGTCTTATTTTGCAAGCATTCATTAAAAATTTTTATTATCTTTAATGTTATGCAAATTTTCTACTTAAACATTAGTCACATTATAAATACTTAAAAATAAATTTTAAAAAATGAAACTAATTTCACATTCAACTACTTTCTTCCAAATACATAATAATAATAACTAGAGGCATATGCCTAACATGAGGGGTAAACATGATAAAAAAAAGTGGTACATCTTTTTGAAAAAAAAATTCATATTAGTTCTAATGTGACCACACTGGCTTTAGTCAATTACTAGCCAATTTAGTGAAGGCCTAGGCGACAATATAATAGCATTATTTATATCTTATGATTTGGGATCTTTTCTAGCTATACGTTAAATGGAATATGTTACCAATTATTTTCTATCTATATTTAAAACATATTATGAATTGCTTATACTTATAGCATACAAATTTATCTACATTTTTAATAATTACTACATACTTGGTTTGAAATTGAGTTAACTACATACTGTTTACTGTCTATACCTAAACTTTCTTCTGAGTTCTAACAATGTTGCATATTTTTCTTGTTTAAGGAAGAAAATATAAAACATCTAGTAATACATATAGCCAACACTAAAAATATGCATATAATCAACTTTAATATATTGTTATAAATAAATTTAAATGTATCAATTACTAATATAAAACAACCTCATCATAGAATTTGTCATATTAACCTATGAATGAACACTTGTTTTCAATAATAACAAAGATGTGAAAATCATATACCAGTAGGTACTATCTAATAATGATATTTGTAGGCAAGAGCATAGATTTATGTTTAATTTTATTTAAAATCACAAAATGGATTTCCTATGTAGTTGTATTATTTTGAGTTCACACAAAGGTTACATTGATAGGAGGTTGGGAATTTAGCTCAGCGACACAAGCGCCTACCTGGCAAGCATAAGGTCATGAGTTTGAGCCGAGGTACAAAAACACAACTTACAATGCCTTCAAATCTTGACAAATTTTATTGTTGTCAAGATTTTTCAATAGAAGCTGCTTCAGCGGGTTTAAAGTGGCATTCATCTTGGTTTTTATTACAATTTTCCATCTCTTTCTCATATTGAATACCTCTTCTCATGTTTAATGATCATTTTTATTTTTTATTTTGTATAATCTTTGAAGACCTTGTTCAACTTTTGAATATATTATGTATTTGTCTTTGTTCTTAGTGTCATTGTTTAAATATAGAATTTGTTTCCAAAGTCTCATGTGCCAGAAGCAGAGCTTTTTGAAGGTGATTGGATCATGTGGGTGATATTTACCAATGGATTCATCCACTAATGAGTTTAGTAGCTAAGTGTGCTTTGAGGAGGTGGGTCCTGGTTAGAGACAGGCCCCTAGGATGTGACCTTGGAAGTATATATCTACCTCCGTAGTTCCTTCCTTTTCTCTCTTATTCCTGACAACCGTGACATTAACAGATTTTCTTTGCTGTGCCATTCTGGAATATTATTTCTGTCTTGCAGTCAACTAGTCACAGGAAAAATCAACTGAAACTATAAGCCAAAGCAAATTTCTTCTCTTTTAAATTGCAGGTATCAATTTAAGACAGATTTTGATATCGAGTGGGGTCATTAAATACCTGACTATGTGGTTCTGAAGGATTTTTTTCATTTTTTTCTTTGTTTGTTTGTTTTTTGGTACCAGGGACGGAACTCACGATCTCAAGCTTGTCAAGCAGGTGCTTATGCCACTAAGCTAAATCCCTGGCCCAGTTCTGAAGTTTTGAAACTGATTTTCTGAAGAAATTTGGAAAGATTTGCACGTGTTGCCTAAAGAAATGTTGAATGCTATAACTTGGATCCAGTGGAAGACTGTAAGAGCTCAAAAGATCAGAGTGCTGATAACAGTATGCCCAGTAAAGGCCAAGTTCAGGAGGTTTCAGCTGGAAATAAGGACTCCATCGGCATTTGGTTTCAAAGATATGTGTGTTTTGCTATGACGGAAATTTTGTATATACTTCGTCCATGATCTGAGACTTTGCAAAAGACTGAGATTAAATGTGGGAGAGTAATTAATTTGGTGGAGGAAATTTCAAGGCAAGTTCAGTATTCAGGCTATGTCATAGATTCATTTTGCTTTTGGCCATATTTACAGTAAAAACCTGGAACAAAAATAAGGCCTACATGATGTGAACTTTGAACAGAAAGAAAGTGTCTTTAAAGTTGGTACCTTGGAAAGCATGATTGCTGAAAATAATTAGCATTAAAATGAAGCCAAACACTTTGTACTGGTGGGAAAGATAGCTTGAGGATTTTTTAGGAATTTGCAAGACTCTATCTCTCAAAGGCTTAAGAGTGAAAAGGATTAAATTTAAATTGCTTTAGAATATTTTGGATTAAGGCGAGATTCCCCAGAAGAGCCAGTGGAGAAGAACTGATTAGATAATTGGCTCCTTAGGATTTGGTTCAAAGTGTTTAGTCATCCAGACCCTTCAGGACTCTGCAGCCATGATCCAATGGGATTGAGCTATTGTTAAAATTGTGGCAGATCTTGGCATTTCCCATTAGTAATGATTCCAAGAGCACTCAAATTAAACAAGTTATGAGATCAGGGTGCCTTACAATAAGTTTTCAGAAAAAAAGCCAGAGAAGCCAGACAGTGTGAACTGAGAACCTTGAGGAACCTCTGGTGAGAAAAGCCGAAGGCAGTGAGCCAAATCATTGCAAGAACACAACCAACAATTTTACTGGGGTAACATCACTCAAGCACTTTGAGCACACATGTTATCATAATTTGCCCACAGGGTACATATGGAATTATAGACTAAATGTTTCCTCTGATAGTTTTGAGTTGCATTCTTTACTATCCTCCTTTTCCTCTCTTTTGAAGTAGAAATATTTATCTTATGCCTTTTTTGGAAGTATTGAACATTTTTTTAACAGGAAATCACAGTTAAGAGTTTTCCTTGGGTCTCAGAGAAGACGTTAAACTTGAGATTTTAAGAAATGCTGAAACTGCTAAAACTTTAATCTAGGGTGCACTGGAGCAGCTTAGCGGGTCTCTAGCATCTGCCTCCCAGTTCCCGGCTATGCTTGGTGGACTGTGGAAATCTAAGCAAGCAGGCAGGTGCCACCGGTTCCAGCGGCCCAGTGGCCTAGCATAAGTTCCCTGAATACTTTCCCCAAGTCCAGCTTGTTTGGGACCCTCATGGCTTCTGGGTGCACTGGAGCAGCTCCATGGGTCCGGGGCGCTGGCATTTGCCTCCCTGTTCCCGGTTGTGTTTGGTGGACTGTGGAGTTCTAAGCAAGCAGGTGGGTACCACCGGTTCCAGATGTCCAGTGGTCTGGCGTAAGTGCCCTGTGCACTCTCCCCCGAGTCTGGCATGTTTGGGACCCTCACTGGGCCTGGCCAGGGAACTTCATGGCTTCTGGGTGCACTGGAGCTTCTTGGCGGGTCTGGGGCACCTCCATCAGCCTCCCACCCCCAGCTGTGCTTGGCAGACTGTGGAGTTCTAATCAAGCAGGCGGGCACCACCAAATCCAGAGGCCTGGTGACCTGGCATAAGTGCTCCGCTCATGTTCCCCCAAGTTCAGCTAGTTTGGGACCCTCTCTCAACCCTGGCCAGGGAAGCTCACGGCTTCTGGGTGCACTGGAGCAGCATAGTAGGTCCAGGGAGCCGGCATCAGCCTCCCCTCTCCCAGCTATGCTTGGCAGACTGTGGAGCGCTAAGCAAGCAGGGGGGCAACATCAGTTCCAGAAGTTGGGCTTGAGCCAGCCTGTTCCACCCCCTGGACTGATAGAGGGTCAATCCAGGGAACTGGGTGCCAGAGTCCCAGGAGCTGAGGGCACAGAAGAGGATTTCCAACAGACTCTGAGGAAGCCTTAGAATAACACTCAAAACACTTGATATACAGAAATATAAGAAAATGACAAAATGAAAGACCAAATTACAATCTCAAACCTCCAGCCCATCCAAAGAAACCTTAGGAATAATGTACATAGGAGAAAATATATGCCATATACCTCAAATATCAGACATAATAGCAACTGAAATAAACAAGCAACTCCAGGAGGCTTTAAAGGAATTCAAACTAGAAATAATCTCCCAGGAAAAAAGAAGAAATGATAAAAGAAATGAAAGAGATGCTGAATATGTCTAAAGAAGACACAGTTAAAAAATTGGAGGAATTAAACAAAAAGATATAATCCCTAGGGAAGCAACATAAGAAACAAAGAAAATACATAAATCAGATGTGCAGAGATATACAGGAAATCAAAAATTTCACTGAAAGCTGTAAAAACCACCTCAATGAAAGTGAAGATAGGATTTCAGACCTTGAAAACAAAATTGTAGCTAGTGAACAGGAAATCAAAGATCTTTTAAAAATAACAAGGAATCAGGAAATAACAATTCAACAACTGCAAGATGATATAAAGAAAAACAACCTAAGATTGATAGGGAATAATGAAAAAGAAGGGGATAACATAAAGGACGTCAAAAGGATATTTAGCGTAGTAATAGCTGAAAATTTCCCAAACATCAGATCAGAAACTGACATCAGGATCAGTAAAGAATATAGAACTCCAAATAGTCATAACCAAAATAAAACTACACCCAGACATATAATAATCACCATGCCAGAAATCCAGCAAAGAATAGAATATAAAAAGCTGTCAGAGAGAAAAGACAGATCAGTTATAAAGGAAAACCTATCAGAATCACAGCAGACTTCTCAGCACAAACAATAAAGTCAAGATGAGCATGGAGTGAAGTATTCCAGATCCTAAAGGAAAATGATTTCGAACCTAGACTGATGTACCCTGAAAAACTGTCCTTCAAAATCCATGGTGAAGGGGCTGGGGATTTAGCTCAGCGGCATAAGCGCCTGCCTTACAAGCAGGCAGTCCTGAGTTCGATCCCTGGTACCGATAAAAACGAAAAAGACAAAAAAAAAAAAAAATCGATGGTGAAATAAGATACTTACATGACAAAGAATAGCTGAAGAATATCATGACCACCAAGCCAACTCTACAAAAAATATTGAAAGACAGTTTAGATACACTTAGGAAAAAAAAAACACTAAGCAAAGCAGACAATCAAACAGAACAGAAGATAAAGATGCAGTAGCAGAAAGATAACTGTCAGCAATAAACTAACATATAACAGTTATAACCATTAATGTAAATGGTCTCAATGCACCAATTAAATGAAACAGTCTGGCAGAATGGATCAAGAAACAAAATACAACCATATGCTGTCTATCCTTAACCAAAAGGATAAACCAAAAGGATACTCACAGACTGAAAGTCAAATGATAGAAAACAATATTTCATGCAACAGGAACCCCCCCACCCAAAAAAAAGCAGGAGTAGCTATTCTGTTTGCAGACAATGTGAACTTTAAACTAATAATGATCAGAAGAGTTAAAGAAGGTCACTACATCCTTATTAGGGGCAACCTTCAAGAGGAAGAGATAACGATCTTAAATATATATGCACCAAATTACAGAGCACCCAGTTATATCAAACAAGTACTAACAGAAATGAAAAATCAATTATTAGTAATACAGTTGTAACAGGGACTTTAACATGCCATTGACATCAAGGAACAGATCAGTCAGACAAAAAATCAGTAATTAAATAACAGAACTGAACACACATGTGAAAAAATGGACTTGATAGACATATACATCCAATGGCATCAGAATACACATTCTTCTCAGCAGTACATGGGACACTCTCTAAAATAGACCCTATATTAGCTCACAAAATATGTTTAAATAAATGCAAAAGATTTGAAATTATCCATTGCATGTTATCAGATCATAGCAATGTGAAATTATAAATTAATGATAAAAGATACTGCAAAAGTCCCACAAACACGTGGAAACTAAATAACACTCTTGAGCAATCAGTGGGTCAGAGGAGAAATTAAAGAAGAAATTAAACAATACCTACAAGCAAACGAAAATACAAATACAACTTACCAAAATCTGTGGGATGCAATGAAAGCCATCCTCAGAAGAAAATTTATTGCACTGAGTTCCCACATCAGGAAAACAGAATAAATAGAAATAAATAATCTGATGCTACACTTCAAACATCTAGTAAAAGAAGTGCAAATCAAGCCCAAAGCCAAAAGAAGAGAGGAAATTATAAAAATCAGAGCATAAATTGATGCAATAGAGACTAAGAAAAGAATCCAAAGAATCAATGAATCAGAGTTGGTTCTTTGAAAGAATAAATAAAATTGATAAGCCCCTATCCAACCCTATTTAAAAAAGGGAAGAAAAAGCTCAAATTCAAGCAATAAAAAATAAAAAAGGTGAAATCACTACAGACTCTATAGAAATACAGAAGATCATCAATACCTATTTCAAAAACCTCTACTCTCAAAGGTTTGATAACACAGAAGAAATAGACAGATTCCTAGAAACATATGAAGTGCCAAAGCTAGTCAAGAGGATGTAAAACTGCTGAATAACCCAATTTCTATTAAGAAAATTGAAAATGTAATTAAGTCCTTGCTTACAAAGAAGAGCCCAGGCCCAGATGGATTCACTGCAGAATTCTACAAAAAATACAAACAAGTCCTAATGCCGACATTCCTCAAACTCTTCAATGAAATTGAAAGGGAAGCAATCCTTCCTAAGTCATTCCTGAAAGTACTTACTCTAGTACCAAAACCTGAGAAAGATCCAACTAAAAAAGAGAACTATTGACCAGTCTCCCTAATAAACACAGATGAAAAAACCCTCAATAAAATATGGCAAATAGGATGCAACAAAGCATCAAGACGATTATACCCCATGACCAAGTGGGATTCATCCCAGGTATGCAGGGGTGGTTTAACATATGTAAATCAATAAATGTAATCCACCATATCAATAAAGCCAAAAGTAAGAATCACATGATCATTTCTATAGATGCAGAAAAGCTTTCAATAAGGTCCAACACTCATTCACGATAAGAACTTTACATAAAATTGGAGTAGATGGTTTTTACCTCAATATAATAAAAGGCTATCTATGACAAACCAATAGCCAGTATCATACTAAATGGCCAAAAATTGAAGGCCTTTAACTTTAAAATCAGGCACAAGACAAGGATGTCCTTTATCACCACTCTTATTTAATATATTACTGGAAATACTAGCCAGAGCAATTAGACAAGAGAGAGAAATAAAAGGGGTAAAGATAGGAAAAGAAGAAGTTAAATTATCATTGTTTGTAGATGACATGATACTCGACATAGAAGACTCTCTAAACTCCATTGAAAGACTTAGATATAATAAATAAATTCAGTAATGTAGATGGATATAAAGTGAATACTCAGAAATCAATAGCATTCCTATACACTAACAACAAAAGCACAGAGAGAGAAATAGGAAAAGCAATACCTTTCACACTAGCAACCAAAAAATGAAATGTTTAAGAATTACTTTTACAAAAGAAGTGAAAGACCTATACAGGGAAAATTATAATACACTGAAAAAAGAAATTGAAGATGATCTCAGAAAATGGATAGACATCCTTTGATCATGGATAGGAAGAATAAATATTGTGAAAATGGCCATTCTCCCAAAACTCTTATACAGATTCAATGCAATCTCAATAAAAATACCATCAACATACCTCATAGATCTTGAGAAATCACTCCTAAAATTGATCTGGAGCAAGAAGAGACCTAGCATAGCAAAGACTGTTCTAAGCAACCAAGGCAAACAGGAGACATCACAATCCTTGACTTGAAGTTATAATACAAAGCAACCGTAGTAAAATCAGCAGGGTACTGGACTCAAAACAGAGCTGAAGTTCAATGGAATAAATTAGATACAGAATACAGAATAGAATAGAATAGATACAACCACAACTACAAACACACTCAACCACCTTATCTTTGATAAAGGAGCCAAACAGGTTCACTGGAAGAATGACAGTCTCTTTAATAAATGGTGCTGGAAAAACTGGCTCTTCATATGCTGAAAATGAAAACTAGACCCATCTTTTCACCATGTACTAAATTCAAATACAAATGGATCAAAGATCGGAATATTAAAACAAAAACCCTAAATCTATTGGAAGACAAATTGGGTAGAAACCTTGAAGACATGGAGTAGGTAGAGAATTGATGAACAGGACTCAAACCGCACAGGAAATACTTCCCAGAATCAATAAATGGGATCAACTCTTATTAAAACGTTCCTTCATGTCAAAAGAAATCTCCAGCATAGTGAAAAGAAAACCCACAAACTGGGAAAAATCTTAGTGAACTGCCCCTCAGACAAAGGCCTTCTGTCTAAAACATATAAAGAGTGAAAAAAAAATCAGACCCCCACAATTCAAAGAACCAATCCAAATATGGGCACCTGGGATGAATACAAAATTCTCAGATGAAGAAATTCAAATAGCAAATAGATACATGAAAAAATGTTCCTCATCATTAGTCACTAGAGAATTGCAAATTAAAACTACACTGAAATTCCATCTCACTCCTGAAAGAATGGTCAGGATCAAGAAAACCATCAACACCAAATGCTGGAGAGGCTGTGGGGAAAAAGGAACTCTCCTGCACTGTTGGTGGGAGTGTAGACTAGTGCAACCACTGTGGAGGTCAGTCTGGAAATTTCGCAAAAAGCTTGGATTGGAAGTCCCATTTGTTTCAGCTATCCCACTTCTAGGCATATTCCCAGAAGAACTGAAAGCATCATACCATAGTGATATATGTGCAGTGATATATGTTTATAGCAGCACAATTTATATTTGCCAGGTCTTGGAAACAACCTAAGTGTCCATCAACTGAGGAATGGATAAAAAAGTATGTGGTATTTTTATACAATGGAGTACTATTCAGCTATCAAGAAGGATCACACTGATCTATTTATAAATAAATGGATGCATCTTGAGACTATACTCGTGAAATAAATCAAACTCACATATATGAATACCAAGTAATTTCCCCAGTCTAAGAAATGATTCAAATATATAAAAGTATGTGGTAATCATGATTTCCCATTATGTGGTTTTGAAGCCTTATAAAGTTTTCACTCATTAATTAGGATGGATTTATTTTGGGCTGTTTGATATTATTGCCTGTGATGAAGTGAACAGCTATTTTGAAGAAAACAAGACATCATAATAGCTAGTGATGATTTAATATCATCTTATTTTGAAGTCCCACCAAAGTGCTGTTCTGTCCCCATTGGTTTTATCATGTTGTATCTTACTGGAATTTATTATATGTGATAGTATAAACAAAATTTTTTATAGGCAAAGAGATAATATAGAAACCATTGTTCATTTTCCATTAGCTTGTTCTAAATACCCTGTAATACTTTCATTCTCTTGAATGGTTTCACAATGCCTTGATATGTTTGATGCCATAGTATATGAGGTTAGTCTGAAATATTTTAAGGAAAGAGACACTATGGTAACTACTGCTGAGTCGGGTTATCTTGTGGTAAAGCACTAGGTTGCTGAAATTATTATGCTTTGACCTATATTGTTATGTTGTTTTGTCCTCTTTATCTCAATCTCCCCCTTTTTAAAAAAATTATTTATTTATTTTATTTTTTTAATTAAGGGAAAAAGTAAAAAAAAAATATTAGCAGGATATATTATGTAACTTTTTTGATTTCCTATAACTTGATTTGAAGCCATGTATTGCTCCCACCATCTTGTTTTGACTGATTTTACTCCGTTCTGTTCTGTTTGATAGTATCAAGTTTGAGGGCATAGGCAACTACTTGGAAGGTAATAAGATTCACTATGATGGCTATTCTGGTTTGACTATTATCTTCTTTTGAAATCCTGTAATGTCTCCAATGTTTAGGTTTTATTGATCTTGTTCTGTACTGTTTTGTTCAATTTTATTATACCTAATGATATAGGAAAGTCTTTTTAAGGTAGCAAGAGGCATGGTAACCATTGTTGATTACCTTGTACTCTGTTTTTACATCATGTACTCTGTCCATCCTTTGTTTTGACTGACTGCTTTGTTTTGTCATATTTGGATTTATTCTCTTCCAAAAAAGTAATAAGAACTATGGGAGTAATAAAACCCAAAATGTGAAAATGTTGTTGTAAACAAATGCAAGTGTGTTTAGGTGTGTTAAGATAGATGACCATATTACTAAGTTTTTGTTGGATCATTGAACACAACTGTTTGCAGTCTCACTGTTTGAATGGCCACTTTGTATGCTTTAATCCTGTAACTTGAACAACTGTTTCTACGATGGCAATATGTAATCTATTAACTAGGGGTATCTTACAGTTTTTTTTTTTTTTTTTTTTTTTGGAAATTCTGTGTTACTTGTACCCTTATACTGTTTGGGTTTTTTTTTTTTTTCTCTTTTAAATAAAATTTAAAAAAAACTGTAATCTATCTCAGACATGGATTAAACGCATGTCTCATATCTAGGTAGACATGAGTATTTCAGGGGTACATATGGGATTGAATTGTTTAGATTCAGAATGTCCCCCAAAACTATCACGCTAGCAGTTGTAGGACTTTCACAAGACAAGTAGACCGTGGTGATGGTATACACACACTAGATTCATCTACAAGTTCAGTAGGTGAGTTAGCTGTTAAGAGATGGGGCCTGGTTATAAAATAAACACTAGGGTCATAACATAGAAGGCGGTTACTATCTCCCAGACTCCTCCATTCTCTTTCCATTTTCTGGCCACTATGGAATAAAGAGCTTTTCTGTTCTATGCCTCTCTGATATGTTGTTTCTTCCATGTGGCTTGCTGATCCTGGGCAGAACCATTTGACATGGTAAGCCACAATAAAACGCTTTCCATTTATGTAGTAGACTCTCTCTCTCTCTCTCTCTCTCTCTCTCTCTCTCTCTCTCTCTCTCTCTCTGTGTGTGTGTGTGTGTGTGTGTATGTGTGTGGTGAGAAACTCATGAAGACACATAGTATTCTCTTAAATAAATATCAATAGTTGTAGAAGGTATCATCAAGCAACATAATTGACATTTATAGAAAACTATACTTGACACATGCAGAAAATAAATATATAAGCCATGACCTGGAAAATATGCTCACAGGATAGAAGTATAATAAACACCATGTACCCAGAATATATAAAAATTCTCTGCTTATTACTAAATACAAGGTTAACTTAATAAATATGTACAGAATGTTTGGAAAAACGTATCACTAATAATATAGATAGCTAGGAAGTTAATAAATAGAAGTGTATAAAAATATTAAGAAAAAAACAAACATATATACACTGCATATTTATATACAGATATGTGTATATATGCATGTAGTTATGCTTTTGTGCTAGTATATATATATATATATATATATATATATAATTCTAGGATAGTAGTTTCTAAAAATATAGTTCTAAATACAAAATAAAATGTAAAACATAACTTCACACTGAACTAAGACTGAAAATGAACATATGAAAAAATACAATAGGTCAAATTAAGATTATGGTCTTATCTTTTATTTTGCTCTAACTGAATTTTTATTTTTATAATCCTCCCTTTAATAAAAGAAACAAAGGGAGCTAACATAAACATAGATAGGATTTCTACTTATTTAAGCTTGAACATTTTAGATGCCATAACATACAACAGAGATATTATGAACTGACTGGAAGCATTTTTGGAGGGTTATTTTTTTTCCTCTTGTTCATAGTTGCATTGGATCAAAAAATAGAGGAAGTTGCAGTAGATCGAACACCGACTATGGCAGCCATAACTCCTTATAAAGAGAATAAAACAGTTTCTAAAAGTGTGATCAACTTAGGAGGATATGAATTCATATTAAGCAAATCCATGACACTTGTGGTTTTAAATAGAAACATAGAGGATTTCATTTAATGGTATATATGATCCCACCCTTCTGTTCATTCTCATTTTTAATATAGCTCATACTTTGTCCCTTTTTAATTTATGAAGATATTTCTTTCACAGTGAATATGTGCAGTTCGAAATCAGCTTTTCCCCCTGATCACTCCTGTATGCTCCACACAGTCTAGTATTTTTATATATAGTGGCTGTTCAAGTTTGGTATAGTTCTACACACATAATGATATACTAACATAAGCTGTAGTCCTATTACAATATCAAAAACTTAAATTGTTTGTAAATTATCATTAATCACTTCAAAAGTACATCATTTTGCCCAAGGATAATGCATAAAATACAGCTACTAGTGAATGCTTACTGAGTAAAAGATTGCAAATATGTGTACCCATTGGTGTACACAAGAATGAAGTACGACATTAACAAGCATCAGCAGGTAATTTGTGCAGTTACCATGAACTCTATGTAATCTTCTCATTGGTCATTTTCGAGAAGGTTCACCTAATCCAAATCTGCCAGTTATCTTTAAGTTCAGTTACTCGTTGAGATTTGAGAAGACAGACTACTTTCAGTCATATTAGTACAATTTTAATAAGTGAAATAGGCAAATTAGTACCAAGCAACGCTCAGAAAATCCAGAATACTGCTGTGTCTCCTATTAGAATTCCCTTTATTTTGAATGTTTAGTCTTCAGGTTAAAATTGGCAGTATACACTTTTGCTAATTGATATGCCAGAGGATTGTAGCCCTTAGACAATCTCATTAATAAAGTCATGCTAGAAGTTCATGGCATGACCATTAGTAGCAGTAGACTTCATGCTGGTGAGCTCTGACAGGATATGCCAGCTTGTGCCAACATTTCCATTCAAAACCCCATTGAATGTGCAGAGCTGGACAGAATACAAAAAGAATATGTCAGCATTCAGGTTGATACTATTGGGTAATATATCAACTGATGGCATTTTCTCTCCCCACACTGAAATAGCTCCAGGGATAGAGAGAGTGCACATAAGACCAAAAGCAATTAAGATAACAGACAATTATTTTGTTTTCCTATTTTTTTCCCACTTGGACCTAGTTAGAGAGAAAGGCATGCTAATGAAGCCACAAAAGCAGTCTGCTTTTGCTTTTTTATACTTGGGCAGATTCTGTGAAAGCTTTTCTCTGAGGAGTTGAATTTGGTTGATTTTTGCATTCTTAAAAACATAGTTATTCAGTTGATTGACTTATAACTAAAAGCAATGACAAGTTTTAGAGACACTAGATACTCACTAAAGATCTTCCTTGCTTGATAGACTGTGAGGCAGATTTTGAGGAAAAAGGTAGGATTTTTAATATAAAAACTTCCAAGCTTCTGTCCATTGTGTTCCACATTTGATGAGATTTGCATGAAGCTGTGTACATTTTGGGAAATAATATTATGTGCATGTGTAGGTATTAATGCCTCAGGCTACTCTGAAGCATTTTTTTCTTTGCCACATCCTTATGCCATGGTTGCTATTCCATAAAATGGAAAAGTTTTAACCTGTTTTTTAAAATGCCCATTGATATTGAGTGAGTGTGAACATTATATGTCATCCATAATAGAGAAATGCAAATATGAAAAGCTGAGTTTATTTTTTAAAGAAATTTAAAAGATAAATTTAAAGCATTAAGACTATCAAACTTTTTCAGATTTCCTGCTTTATGTTTATTTGAACAGAAGATATTCTTTTTATTTTCTTTTGAAATTTCATTTATTTGTTTTCCCATCATATATAAGTTCTCTGTTTCAGATATATAACCAAAACATTGTACTTAAACAAAGGGAGGTGTTAGCATGGAGTAAGAAGTTGAACTAATTAGTTTATTTCACCAAGTCCATTTTCACAAGTCATTAACATTTTGAAAGGGGAAAATAAAATGAATATCTCCTATATTCAGAGTTAGAAAATATTGTTCAGTTACTTTGGATTAGGACAGCTTGATAAAACAAGCATTTATATTTTTATAAGAGATTTACTAGAAAATTAGGTGATTCTCTTCAAATTGTTTTAGTAATTTCAAAACATCCTTATTGTCCTTGAAGAAGTATGAACCAATTAGAAAAGTTAATTGAGTGTCAAGAAAATGCAACAATAAATAAGCCCTAATAAAAAGGAATATACACAGTATGTGGGTTAAGATGTGTATAAATATGTGGACCTAGAGAGTTTTAAAGAACAGGATATTATAACAGTAAACATATACCTTTCAATATATCTCAAAGATAAGACATTGAACTATAAATGCTATCAATTACATAATAATAGCAAATGGCTGAACAGAAAGATTCCATAATGACCAAATGGATGTCCACCACAATCAAAAAGGAAGAAAAATATCAGACAGATTCTAATATTTTGATATAAGTGATCATGGAAGAATGTTGAAACTCTTCAGTGGAGAGCCTGAAAACTTGAAAAACTTGAGGACCTAATGAAACAACACAAAAGAAACAAATTTCCCCAGCAACTGCTACTCTGGATCTGCTACTGAATATGAATGTTGCACTTTGCAGAAGAAAGAGAAATTGAGAGTTTCAGCAAAATGTATCATCACAAATGTTACAAATCATAGCCAGTGGAAATTCTCAGTCATCACAGACTTACGACAAATTGGGGACAACCTGATATCTTGATAGTAGCTTTGCTTTGTGTGTAGAATCCTTTTCGTTTCTTTGGTGGTCCCTCTGGTTCAGGATACTTTACCTAGGTGTCATCTTGAGAAGAGAGCTTAAAGGATTAAAAATCTCTGTAGATTCCCATTTGCGAAATTCCACAGAAATTTGTCACAGTAGAATCGATCAAGTGGACTGATCTCTTCAGATGATCTGATTCTCTATATTGAAATCCTTGAAAGACTCCCCTAAAAGACTGTTAGAACTACTAATTCAGTACAGTTTTAGGATACAAAATAAGCATACCAAAATCACTAGCATTTTTAGACATGCATGACAGTAATTTTAAGAAATATTAAAATGAGTGTCAATGTTAAGAACCACACTGAATAATAGATACGGCCAAAAAGGGAAAATTAAAAGACCACCTATATTCATAAATTAGAACAGTTATTGTTAAATTATCTATATTTCCTAAAGCTAGCCATCGGTTCACTGTATTACTTATGAAAATACCAGTGATATTCATTATAAAACTATAATCCTAAAATTAATTTGAAGATAATATGGAAGCCAAAACAACTTTGAGCAAAAAGAATGTATCAGAAAATATCTAAAATACTTTACAAAACTATAATAATGAAAACAAAATGGCACTACACAGACAAATAGAACAGAATTGACTACCCAGAATTAACCACATACATCTCTCTATAGCCAATTGGTTTTTGACAAAACCACTAAGAAGATGCATTAGAGTAAGGTCTGTCTTTTTGAGAAATTGTGTAATAAATGGTATATAGAGAAGAAAAGAAATATTGCTCATAAATAAATTAAAAATAGAATGAAAAGTTACATTGTAAGACCTGAAACTATAAAACTACCAAATAAATCAAAAGAAATTTTTCGAGGGATTGTAACAAAAGAATTTTTAGATAAAGTTCCCCAAGTACCAAAAATGAAAACAAAAATAAATAAGTAGAATTAAACTAAGCTAAAATCTTTCTGCATAGCTAAGGCAACAATCAACAGAATGCAGTTCAGCCCATAGAATGGAAGAAACATTTTGTGCATTATACATCTGACAATGTACTGTTATCACAAATATACCAAGAACTCCACAAACAAATAGCAAAAAATTTTTGGAAGTCATAACAGCCTTAAATAGACATATCTCGAAAGAAGGCATAAAAATAGCCAATGCACATGTTAAAAAAGTGCTAAACAACATTAATCAACAGGAATATGCAAACCAGAAGCACAGTGAAAAGCCAATTGACTCCAGGAACAGATGCTTTTATCAAAAAAAAAAAAAAAAAAAAAAAAAAAAAAAAAAAAAACAAAAACTTAAGGAGAAAAATTTTGGTAAGAGTTTGAAGAAATTTGGACACTCTGGGTGGGATTGTAAACTAATAAGGCCTGTTCTTGCATGATGTCTATGAAAACATTACTAATGTGTAAAAGATCACTATCCTTTCTCTATAAAAGTTTCTCGTGCATCAATAAAAAATAATGTAATAGACAATAATCAAATTTTTCAGTTGTTATTTTTATCTGTATTGTTAAAAAACTGAATAGCAGTTTAGAAGAATAACACATATTACACCCTGCATTTAACATGCTTCTAAACCTAGAATGTTCCCCCTATTCCTACCTTCAAGTAAATCATCTTCTTCTAGGAAAAAAAGTATTTCACTTTTGAATACTCTGCACTCATTCAGAGTAGCAGTCTATTATCTCTCTTCTCCTTCCTCTTTTCTTGACCTTGAAATTCATTTAAAAATGCTAGGAATTTTTTGTGTATGTAATTTTTGTGAGATTAAGAAAACATATTTTACACTTTAGAAAACAATGGAAAACTAGCCATCAAAACATAAATAATTTTAACCCACCAGTTAAACAATAAAAAATACATATTTAGAAAATAATGGTGCGTTGACACAGCTACATTTCACGTTTATATAATACATTTATGTTAACACTTACTTAATATGTATGAAAAATAATTAGATAATAAAAATAGAAGTCTGGTAAGCTTTTTAAAATTAAACAATATAGAATTATTTAAAATAGTGATATAAGGCCGGGGTTTTAGTTCAGCAGTTTAAGTTCCTGCTTGGCAAGTCCAAGATCATGAGTTCGATTGACAGTACAAAAATAAAAAAATAGTGATATGTATTAATCTTGAAAGATGAGAAATACATGATTAAAATATGGAAAATAGTTTATAAGGAGGTAGTATACGTTTTGGAAACATTTGCAGATATTTATACATAGACAAAATACATACATTTTGGGATGTTTCGTAACTCATTAACAATTATTACCTATGGTTTTACAAAATAGTTTTACTTATTTATCTTCTAGCACATTACGTGCTTCTTTGAACATTGGTTCTTTTGTTCATTTTGATTTTAGCTCACCACTAACCCATGTGAGACATATGCGTCTAGACTCAGTCTTCCATATACGGATATCTGATTTTCTCAATGTCACTTTTTTTTAAAAGAGGCAATGTTTCTTCTAGCATATGTTTTTGGCTTTCCTCTAGCATATGTTTTTGGCTTCTCTATCAAACATCAAATAGCTGAATGTGCCTGTGATTTTACTTCCCTTATTCTGTTCCATTGATCCACATGTCTGTTTTTGCTGTAGATCAATGCTGTGCTTATCACTAAAACTTTAATTTACAATTTGCAGCCTACGAGTGCAATTATTCCTGTTTTGTGCTTATTATCCAGGATTGCTTTTGCTATTTTGAGCCTCTTACGATTCTCCATATATTTTAGGATTGCTTTATCTAGGTCTGTGAGGGATGTTCCTGGTGTTTTGATTAGGATTATGGTAAACCTATATGATTTTTGAAAGTATAACCATTTTGACTATGCTTACCTAAGGCCATCTTTCCTTTTTCTCTTGTTCTCTGCAGCTCCTTTTATAGGGTGATGTAACTTTCATACTAGAGTTTTTTCAACTCTTTGGCTAGGTTAACTTGCATTTGATTTTTTTTGATGGCATTGTGAATTGTGTAGTTTTCCTAATTTCCTTATCAATGAATTCAATATCAATTTAGGGGAACATTAATGTTTCTTATGTATTGATTTTGTATTCTGGTAACTTGCAGAATTTGTGAACTAATTCTAGGAGTTTTTGGGTGGAACTTCTTGGAGTTTTTATAAAGCGATTCTTATTAATGCCAATTATGAAGGCTTGATTTCTTCCTTTCCTACACTTACTGTTTTTATTTCTTTATCTTATCTGGTTGCACTGGTTACTATTTCAATGACTAGGTTGAAAGGGAGTGGTGACAGTGAACATCTGTTTTTTGTTCCTGATTTTAGAGTAAAATGATTCTGTTTTTGTCAATTAATAAGATTTTGGAATTAGGTTTTTCATAATCAGCTTTTATCAGATTGAGAGAATGTCTTTCAATTTCTATTTTTTCAAGGTTTTTTATGAATAGATGTTAGGCATTGTGAAAGGCTTTTTCTGTCATGGTGAGAATATCATGTCATTATTACTTTTATTTTTGTTTATGTGATGCATTGTATTTATTGATTTGCATTATATTAGTACTTTTTATTTTTGAAAATGAAGTAAAGTAAGATTAGCTTGCACTTAATATAAAAGATATTAAAATCATATGTTGAGGAAAAGATACTTAGCCTTTAAACAATGATATCCTAATCTTACTGATCCAATTTTAATTACTTATTTTCCATTTTTCTTTGTACTCTTAATCTCATTTATTTTATGTCTAACTAAGGCATTAGTAAAATATGATTACAATATGGTGAATGTTTAAATTTAAAAAATAATTTATTATAGCAACAGACACATCAGCACTATTTCCTTTCAAAATATTTGCCTAGACACTTACCTTTTTATTCTAATCACTTTCTGAAAATGTTCCAAAAGCATTTTTATAACACCTTTAGTTGTACTGTCCTGGCTTCTTTGAGTCTGAATAAATTCAAAACATTTGCCTTTCATAGTTTATTTTTACATGTGGAAGAGATAGAATTTGTATAGTACCAGAACCAATGGAAAAGGCAGATGAAGACACATCAAAATGTTTTTGTGAATCTGATTTTCCTTTGGATGGCACTCAGCAGCAGGATTACTCTTCATTTTGTTCATACTTTGTAATTACACTAATGCAAGATAAGTTATGGACCACTTAAAAAATTAACAAGAATGATGTGATACATGTGTTCAAAATGAAGTCAGTATTTCTAGAAGAGTACTGACAATATTTCTTCTACTGAAATAATTTTTAACAATTCACTGCGTATTTTGATCCATATATTGATCCATCTGATAATTAGGAATCAGATTAAAATTCAACATGTGCTTTGAAGTAGATGCCACACAGTTTGAAATTCTAGTTTAAGCACTTCATTAGTGTTTTAAAGTGAGCTGAATTTTCAGTGCCCCATTTCTCAGCTGTGTTAGTAATAATGAAAGTATATTATTTGGCACATAATACTTGCTCAAGAAATGTTAATACTCTTTTTGGTTTTAGTATGAGACTCTTTAAGTGCCACTCTTATTACTACTTTTCAGACTAGCTTACTTACTGGGCTATGTGGTCCTAAATTTCTTGGCTACTTAGACCTTTTTAAACATATTTATATATTCATCTTGCAGTAAAGAATTTAGAAAATTATATACAGCTGGAATCAATAAATGTTCTCTAACTATGTTAAAAGTCTAACCTTAATTATCTTGGGCTTCTGCAATCTTATTTTTCTAGCTCAAAGTTGTTGTAAAATCAAAGTATAAATATTTTTAAACCATCTTGTTATTATATTCTATGAATGTGTTTATGTGTTGTGTAGTAAAAGCTATTATGACATATTCAAATCCAGATGAGTCAGAGAGGAAACACTGTGCCTACATTATTAACGAAGTTACGAAAATGGAAAATTGACCAGAATCTACATTGTAATGTATGTTTTTCAGCTCTTTAACATAATCTAAGATTTCTGTCATAGATATTATATGTGCTGAATTATTTCATAGAATATTACATAAAGAAATGACCAATTAACATGAATGACATTTTTCAAAACAAAACAAAAATGAGTTTAAGACAGTGCCTTCAATTATTCAATGATTTGCAAGATAGATTGAACCCTTTTCTTTCTAATTTCGTATGAAGTTTTCACTTATAGACAAGGAAGTGTAAGATCTTTTAGTTTATAGAAATTAACACACACATGCTTAGAGCATGAATCACTGCCAAACTTTTATTAAATTTGTGGCATAACATCTGTACTTTCAAATTTTGCATTGAATTAGCAAAAACTGAAGTATTGATATGTGTTGAGTCTTACATTATTAATACACATCCTTAGAAAATTCAACAGTTTCATTTTCATTCTAGAAAACACCTAATGACAGCAATAATTTTCTATTGTTATCTCTATAAATGGGAAGTGTTCAAGTACATGCAGAGGGTTCAAAGAAGATCCTCCAAGGAAATTAAATGAGTTGAAAATTAAGTAAATTTTGAATAGGTCGAAGAAGTTTGGATAGGGGAAGAAAGTAAAAATAGTTCTTTAAGGAAATATGGTTTACATGAAACCATATTGTGAGGACTTTATCAGCATATAACCTTTGTAACAACACTAAGAATAAATAAGATAAAACTACACATAATAAGAAACAGACAAAACTGGCTTAGTGGCTGAAAAAGAATTAGTTCTATGGTGTCTTTGGCACTTTCTTTTATGACATTTTAAATAAGTTTGAACTAGCAAAGATTTTGATAGTGTTGTATATCTACAAGCAAAACCCAATTTTGATTAAAGAAAATGTGAATCTCACAGAAGATAACAAAATGAAGTCAGACATAAACACAAAACAATAAAAAAATAAGAAGAAAATGAACAAAATCACAATTTTCTGGACTCTTTTTGAGTTGGAAATGAACTTCTGCTGCAGGTCTTATAAAGAGAGGAAAACATTTTTCCTTTGCACTTCCATGCATGGATACATATTTAATTATATTAACTTTAAATATTTATTATTTAATATTTAAATTTATCAGAAGAGACAAAGAAGATCATTACATATTAGTTGAGAGAGCAATTCCAGGGACAGGGTTAACAATTACGAACATAGATGCACCAAATGCTGACACTCTCAACTTCATAAAACAAATACCTGTGGACATTAAAAGTCAGTTAAACACCATTACATTATTAGTGAGTGACCTCAATACCCCATTGTCCCAAATGGACAAATCAACTAGACAAAAAATCAGCAAGGAATTGTGGGAGTTGAACCAAATCTTTGAACAATTAGACTTAATAGATACCTACAAGGTGTTTCATCCAACAACAGAATATACATTCTGTGAAGCACATAGAACTTTCTCCAAAATAGATCACATATTAGCCAATAAGGTGTACTTAAATAAATGCAAAAGAATTAAAATTATCTCATACATATTATCAGAACATATTGCAATGAAAATAGGGATCCATGGCCAAAGAAACCCCATAAACTATGAAAAGATGTGTAACCTAACCAACACCATCTTAAATACTCAGTGGGTCACATAAAAAACTAAAGGACAAATTAAACAAGCCCTACAAATGAATGATAATTCTGGCATGGCATACTGGCACCTATGGTATACAATTAAAGCAGTCCTAAGAGGAAAGCTCATAGCAGAGAATTCACAGTTCAGAAAAACAGAATAGACTCAAATAAATAAGCTAATTGTGCACCTATACATGCTAGAAAAGCAAGAATAATCCAAACTGAAAGACAATATGAGGAAGAGGATTACAAAGATCAGGGCATAAGTTAATGAATTTGAGACTAATAAATCAGTGCAATAAATCAATAAAACAAAAAGCTGTTCTTTGAAAGATTAAACAAAATAGAGAAATCCTCACCTAATCTTCACAAAATAAGCAAAGACCAAAATAAATGCAATTAGAAATAAAAATGATGAAATCACAACATATTCTGCTGAAATCCAGACCAATGACTTTCAGTAATTATTTTGGATTTTAATAATTATTAGATTTTTATATGTGTATGAAAGCTAGTACTCTAATGAAATGAAAAAAATTTTGCATAAATGAGTAAATTACTAGATATATATGAACTATGAAATCTGAACCAGTAACATATGAAAATCCTGAATAAGCTAATAGCATTCAGTAAAATTGGAAAAGTAATTTTAAAAAAGCTAGCAACTAAGAAAAGCCCAGTTTCTCAAATATTTACTGCCAAATTTTATAAGAATTTTAGAAAAATCTAATTCTAATAGTCTTCAGTCACTTTAATGAAATTGAAAGAGAAGCAGTAAATCTGGAATCATTCCTGGACAAAAGCATTACCATGATTCCAAAACAAAACAAAATAAAACAGTCAAAACAGAGAACTATAGGACAATGTGTTTAATGAACACAGATGCAAAAATACTCATTAAAATATTGACAAAAAGAATGCAGCAAATCATAAAAAAATTTAACTTGCAGACTGTTAAATAGACTTCATGCTGTCTCAATCAAAATACCAGTAACATTTCTTAGAAGACTGGAGAAAGCAGCTCTAAAACTCTTATGGGACCATAAGAGACCAAGAACAGAAAATGCAATTCTCAGCAACAAGGGCTAAGGAGGGGGCCTTGTTAACTCAGACATTAAATTATTTTACAAATATATAGTGACACAAAAAGTATGATTTGGGGAAAAAAAGCAGACTCATAGATGAATGAGACAGTAGATACCGAAACAACTCCAGCATATTCAACTATGTTATAAAGAAACCAATTCTGATTGTGCAAAAAAGATACTCTCTTTATAAAATGAATCTGGGAACTTAGACACATTTCTCTCTCCCTGCATTAGTCTAAAATGGAAATGACTAAAGGCCTAAGCATTAACACAGAAACCTTGGGGCTGGAGATTTAGCCTAGTGGCATAAGTGCCTACGAGGCAAGCACGATGTCCTGAGTACGTTCCTCAGTATAAAAAATAAATAAATAAAAATAAAAACAACAACAACAACAACAACAACAACAAAACAGAAACACTTAACCTATTGGAAGATTAAAAAAAATAACACATTTAAAGATTTAGATTTGGGCAAAGACTTTTGGAACAAAACTTTGGTTGCACAAGAAATAATACGAAGAATCAACAAATGGTATTACATCAAATTTAAAAGCTTCTGTACAACAAAGAAAATCACCAATAGAGTGAAGAGACAAACTACAGAATAGGAAAAATGTTTTTTTTTTCCAGCTAATCTTTAGAAAATGCCTAATCCTCTAAATATATATAGTGCTTAAAAATTAATCTCCCCAAATTTAATAATCCAATAAAAATGGGCATCTGAGATGAATAGACAGGTCTCAGGTGAAGAAATACAAATGGCCAAATAATATATGAAAAATTATTTAATGTCACCGGCCATTTGAGAAATGAAATTCAAAAAACAATGATGTACCACCTCACTTCAGAAAAAATTAGTACCATCAAGAAATCAACCAACAAAAGGCTGGGGATTTAGCTCAGTGGCATAAACGTCTGCCTGGCAAGTGGGAGGTCGTGAGTTCCCACCCGGGTAGCACAAAAGAAAAAAAAAAAAAAAGTCAACAAACAACAAATGCTGGCAAGGCTGTGGGGAAAAATGAACTCTTCTCCATTGTTGGTGGGACTGTAAACTGATACAACCACTACATCGCATGGAGATGCCTCAAAAAATTTATAGAAGAAATTCCACTTTATCTAGTTATTCCTCTCCTAGGTGTCTTCCCAAAGAGTTAAAGACATTATATCACAGTGATATATGCATACTCAGGTTTACAGTACTGCAGTTCATAATAGATAAATATTAGGACAGCCTATAAGTCCTCCAGAAGAAAGAGGGATAAAGAATGTGATATTTATACACAACGGAGGACAACTCTGCCATATAAATGATAAACTTGAGTCATGTATAGGAAAACGGATGCACCTTGAGTCTATATTGAATGAAGGAACTCAGGCACACAAATTTAAATATCGCATGATTTTTCTTATATAAAATGCCCCTCAGCAAGTCTGTCTTTCTGTCTCTGTGTTATTAGATAGTTTATATAGTACAAAATAAAAGACAGTTAATTGACAAAAAGAGAAAGAAAAAGACATTGTAATTCATTATGGATAAAGCATCTAAAATTGAGCTTTTATATGTCCTCTGGCTCATAAATCTGGCTTTCAATATGTAAATATTATAGTTAACCTTATGAGGTCTTAGATTAATAAAATTATCTGACGCTAAAGAAATAAAATCAGGTGGAGGGAGAGATGAAAAGCAAATAAATTAAATGTAATATGTACACATACAAATCTCCTACAGTGAATGTAATGATTATGTATTGAAAACATGGGGCTGGGGATTTAGCTCAGCAGCATAAGCACCTGCCTTGCAAGCAGGCAGTTGTGAGTTCAATCCCCGGTACCGATAAAAAGGAAAAAGACAAAAAAAAAAAAAAAAAAAAAAAAAAAAAAAAAAACACATGTACCAGTAGAAGTGCAATTAATAAAAGGGATCAAACTAAAATGAGGTGCTTGCCAGAGGAGATAACAGAAGCAGGTTAAGAGAACTAATACTATAGATTGTGAGTAGGACAAAACAATATAGCACACTCGTTAGGTGGTCTTGGACTTCTGCATGAGGAGGAAGCATCAGAGTTTGTTAGATACGAGGGATGTGAAGCAAAAGGAAAAATCCATTTGATTCCTCTGGCAAACAACATGTCAGAAATCCATGGGTTAGAGAAATATGTTAGACCTGTGGGCCTCTGGGCCACAAAGAGATGAAGGCACTTTTCTAATAGGACACAATGTCAGTCAAGAAGCTGTTAGATTTTGATTCAGCCACTTTCCAACCCTATGGTCCTAGGAATTCTTAAAATCTGTGACATACTTTAACTAAAGAAAATAAATATCCTTTATATATGTATATATGATGCTTGCATAGATTATTAGATATCACTCTGCTTCATTTATTCTATGTTTTGATGAAAGTAAATATAAAGGAATGCAATACTGCTTGTGACAGTATCATAGAAGTTGTAAATTATTTGTGATCTGTGAATGGTGGCTTTTTCTTTCCAATACCCACATAGGTGTCAGAAAAACTTTTCTAATGGAAGCTGAAGGTGATGACAGAAAGCAGGTGATAGAGGAATAGAAAAAAGAAGACAGAAAGAATAGACAAGGTCAAAGCACAATGTGTACATGTATGAAAATGTCACAATCACACTCATTGACTCATTAAATTAATATGTACTAATAATTTTAAAAACTCATCTGAACATTTTCTAAAGCAATTGATGAATAAATGTTCGTAGAGTGTGGTCATAAGTGGAATAAGTTTAAAGATATTTTTCTCCAAAATTTCACATTTTAATGGACTGGTATATTTTAGTAAATGAAAATACAGTTACAGACATAAAATGTTTATGGTTAGGGCTGAGGTTAGGGTCAGGATCAGAGTCAGGGTCAAGGTGAGTGTTAGGTTTAGGGCTAGGGCTATGATTGGAATAAATTGTATGTTAATATATAAATGAAAGGAGGAAAGAAAAGACTATGGATAGGAGCTTGGGTCGTAATCAAATTCTCAGACATCAAGCAATTTAAAAAGTTTACCAACCCTTCTGATTATGAACTGTATTTTATTGAATTTAAAAAGAATGAGAAAACCAGAAGATATGGAAGCAAGTTACAACTCCAGATTTTAAGCTCACCAAAGGCACTCAACGGGTAATAAGATCAAACGACCAATAAGCCACTCACCTGAACTCTCTAAAAGTGGTAATAGTGAAAGGAACAAAGGAGATGAGTGAGAATCCACAAAAAATCAAACCATAAAAATTCTCAGATAACTAGAGAGAACATGATAATAATGATGGGCATAGCTAGAAAACCGCCTACAAAAGAAAGCACATCAGCAACACAGCAGACTTCTCAACAAAATCTTTGAAACTGAGGAAAACTTGGAGTGAAATATTTCAAGATGTAAAAAAATAGAAAGAAAAAGAAACTCAAACTCAGATTGATGCACCTTACAAAACTATCTTTCAAAATTCATGGAGAAGTAAAATACTTTTGTGACAATGAATACATGAAGAAATCCATAGCCACCAAAACCGCACTGCAAAATGTTCTGCAGGAAATTAGAGACAGAAATAATGAGAACTACAATCCCCTAAACACAGCAGAATGATTTCAGGAGGCATGTCAAGCAATTAAACAGTGGTAAAATAAAAAAGAATCAACAATAGGGAAATAACATGACAAGTATAAGTCCATACATAATCAGTTATATCCATCAATAGGAGTGGTCTCAATTCATAAATCAAAAGAAACATACTGTCAAGATGGATCAAGAAACAAAATCCAACAATGTTCTGCACACAAGAAATACATTTAACAAAAATTCCTGACTGAAAAATCTAAGGATGGAAAGCAATATTCCATGGGACAGGAACCCAGCTATTCTATTTGTAGACCAAACAGATTTCTTTTTTTAAAAATTTTATTTAAGGAGAAAATTTTAAAAAAAGCAGAGAAAGGGTACAAGTTATACAGATTTACAGAAAAAAAATGAACAGTAGGAAATCACTAGTTAATGGATTACATATTGTCATCTTAGAAATAATTGTTCAAGTCACAAAATTAAAGCTTGTAAAGTGGACATTCCATCAATGATACTGCAAACAGTTCTGATCATTGATCCAATAAAACTCTGTGATATTGTTTTCTATCTTATACACTTAAATATACATGCAGTTATATAGTTTAGAGCACTTTCTTTTCCTCTCTTTTGTACCATGATTATTACACATTTTGGGTTTCATTGCTCCCACGGTTCTTATTACTTTTTTGGAAGAGAGTAAAACCAAATGTGACATAGCAGAACAGATTTCAACAAAAAGCCCACTAAGAGAGTGATGAGAAGACCCATACAGAAGGAAGTATTTCTGCTAGCTGTTCCTTAAAGGACCAATATCCTATATCTAGAAGAGATACAGAATTCAAGAAATTCAGACCTCTCAAATTTAAAGAATCAATCCTAAAATGGGCATTGACAATGAATAGACATTTCACAGAAGAAGCTGAAATGGCAAATAAATATATTTAAAAATGTTCAACATCACTTTTCCTTTGATAGATGCAAATTAAAACAGCTCTGAGCCTCCTCATCATCCCAGAAAGAACAGCTATTATCAAGAAATCAACCAACTATAAATGCTGGCTGGGCTGTGGGGAAAAGGAAAGCTTCTCCACTGTTGGAGGCAGTGTAGACTATGGCAACCACTGTGGAAATCAGTGTGGAGATTCCTAAAACCTAGGGCTAAAGGTTCAGTTTGACCCAGACATTTTCTTTCTTGGTGTCTCCCAAAGGAATTAAAATCATCATACTGTTGTAGGCAGCCAAGTTAGTTAGAAATATAGGCAGTGAGATGGGACTAGGTCCTCAAAGGAGCCAAGCAGGTATGTTACAACTATGGGGGAGACAGACACCTGCTGCTATGGGCCAGGCCTCAAGTCAAAGTATCAAACAAACTCTTCCACATCCTAAGGCTGATATTCTAATTAGTTCCCTATCACCATGAGGAAGCCTAATGTCACTATCACATCCCCCTAGGGGAAAGGTCACAGTGCTAATTATGCCTGCTTCCTATGTTACTTGCTTTCCCATTTATATCCAACTTAATTTTACCTGAACTACTGATCTTACTGGCTAACTGTAGCTATGTCCCTCCTTCTGCCCATCTGCTTTGTGAGTTCCCAGTCTTCCCCCAACCTTGAACCCATCTTGCCCCGTGATTTTTCTCTACAAAAATCCCTGGAAAAGACAGAGTTCTTGGCAACCTGCTCAGGACCCCTTCTGTCTCTCTTCAGAAAGAAGTTTTCTTTCTCTCAAAATATATATTCTACTCTTAACCTCCATTGTTCCTAAAATCCATTCTTCAATTTTAGAGAACACCAATTTGTGGACATAGTAGGCCGGGAGTTTCATTCTCCTATATTACTACCACAGTGACATGAGCACTCACATGTTTATAGCAGTACAGTTTGTAACAGGTTAACCTTGGAAATAGCCAGAATGCCATCAACTGATGAATGGATAAGGAAATTGTGGTGGTTGTTTGTTTGTTTGTTTGTTTGTTTTAAACAGTGAGGTACTCCGCTGCCTTAAAGAAGAAAGACAAACTTGAGATATATCTCAGTAAATGTAAGTATCTTGAGACCATACTCTTAACTGAAATAAATCAAACACACACGACTAAATATCATTTTACTTCACTGGTGTGAGAAACTAAAAGGTAAATAAGGACCAAAATGTGTAGCAGATCTTGTGATGTGGTAAGGAAATGCTCAGATGGAAAGGGGAACAAGGGAGCAGCGAGGTAGAATTGGAGGACGGAAAAGAAAGAAGAGAATGGAAGGGAAAAGTAGAAGCCAAGCTTTTGTAAACAAGGAGGGCAAGCGGGGTCAACAGGAGGGAAGGGGGTGGGGGAAAGAAGCAAGATACATCCATGTACAGATAGAAATTCTCAATGATTACTGTTACAATGTATGTCTAAAGTGTACTGATAAAATTAATTTTTAAAAATTTGCTATTATAGAACCAAAATGTATAAGGCTTAAATTTGTCTTGGGGAATTGGTATATGCATAGCGTTACAGAAAGCTGAGTCAGTTAGACATTGTAGGCAGTCAGATGGGGCAGGGCCCTCAAAGAAGCCAGAGCCGAAGTTCAGATGCCTTCCAGCCTTGGAAGAGACAATCACCTCCTGCTGTGGGCCAGATCTCAAGACAAACGACAAAGCAAATACAACCACATCCTAAGGATCTACAGTCCAAATACTTCTCCATCACCCTGAGGAAGTCAGGAGTCAGCATCCCACCCCTACAGGAAGAGTCATTACTGGCAAGCATGCCTGCTTACTATGTGACTGGCTTCCCCATTTCTCCTGACTTAATCAATTTTGCCTGAACAATTAATCTGATTTATTGACCACACTTTGGTCCTGCCATTTAATGCCCACCTTGCAAATTCCCATTTATTCCCCTCTTGAACCTGCCTAATCTCATGATTTTACTCTATAAAAATACCTAGAAAAGACAGAGTCCCTAGCAACCCACTCAGGATGCCTTCTGTTCCTCTGACAAAAGCTTTCTTTCTCTCAATAAATATATTCCACTCTTAACCTAAATTGTTTCTAAAATTCATTCTTTGAATTTAGAGAGCACGAACTCATATCAGACATATAGTAGGTCAGGAGTGTCTTTCCCCAATATCAATATCTTATCTTTCCCTTCATCCCCCATGCTTCCTTCTCATACCTTACTGAGATCCATTCGCATCCACAAAGTCTGTCATTATTTCTCATATTAGAGAAACCATCAGACATTTCACCTTTTTCTTGAATCTTTCTGACTGAGTACTACCCCACTGTAGATTACCACTCCATTGTATAGTACTATTCCATTGTATACTATCATATTTTATCTATTCATCTTATAACAGACATATAGACAACTTCCATAATTTTAAGGTCATTAATTTTGCTGGTATAAGCATTGTGTGCACGTGTCACTGTAATATGATAATTTAACTCTTTTGGGAGGACCGCCGGAGGAAGTATAGATGGGTCAAATGGAATTTCTTTGCAGAAAAGCATTTCAGGACTTGTCAGTGAGAGACATAACCTTATTAGATATAAATTGTGGAGGGATTTCAGTTTCAGGACTTGATGGGGGAGCAGAATTTATACAGAAGATACAACTGGACTCTCAGCAAAAGAAACACAAGCATTAAATAGTTTGGGTATATTAGGGTTTTTTTTTTAATTTATCATTATTGTAATTCTTAGTTTTTAAGATTTCCCCACAACTTCTTACTGCCTAATCTGGTCTCCATGAGATGGATTTGCTCGAGCCAGTCTTGAGTTTTGTTTAATTCTGCCATAATCCAGACTGATTATTTGCAGTAGTAACAAGATACTTATGGGTTCTGATAGTCAAAAGCTCCTATAATCTTTTATCTTGTCCTCAGAGTTGAAGGGGAATAAGAAAAGTTCTATAAAAGAGCAAATCCACTTTATAGAGCTAGATTTTAAGATAGACATTTCCCAAATTAATAACATGGGTATCTGCAGAGGTGAGGAAAGTTCTGCCCCAAATTTTCAAGAAAATATAGGAAATAAATACAACATAAAGTTCGAGTTTTGTTCTTCCTTTAGTTATCCATAAAAAATCACTGTTTTTTTTTTTTTTTTTTTTTTTTTTTTGCAAAATCAGCTTTCAAATCCAACACTTCCTCAGAAGAAAACACTTAAACAGAATGAATGAATAACAGCTTAGAGTCTCAGGATTTTGATATTCTCCCTTTTTATATACTGAACTGCTGGTTATCTCTACTGAATAAGAATCTCAAATTAACCTCTTCATGCTTTGAAGTTGTACTGTAATACAGATCGGACAATTCAAAGTCAATTGCATCTCATTAAAGAACAATAAGAAATTTCTTTTCCTTATTTTGTAGATTTTCAATATTTTTTGTGACCTTATTTTGGAAAGCATGTTGCTATTTCTAAGCTTTTTCTTAAATGTTTATGAGAATTAATTACACAAATCAAGTCATTATATGTGAAAATGTATAAACTAAAAATGTTGATATCTGTTTCATTATTTTTTCTTCATAATACTCATTTTGTGAAATAAATCACATTTTGTTATTTTTTGAAGTAAATTATGTTTTCCTAACATTAAAATATGAAATAAATGCAAATCAATGGAGCTTACATGGGAAACTTCACTGTGCAGAAGTACAATCACAATCTTTTTTTTTTTTTTTCTTTTTGAGACTTCTTTTTTCTGTTTTTCTTTCTTTATCTGTTTAGGCAGGTCTTGAACTTGTTTTGTAACCCAGAGTGGCCTCAAACTCACAGCATTTATCCTGCCTTAGCCTCTCTGGTGCTAGGATGATAGGTGTGCACCATCATAACCGGCTTTTTACAATCACAGTCTTGAAAACTCTGTCATGCTCTTTTCTTTGCTATAAAATGAGAGCATGTCATCTATATCCCCAAATTCCTTGACACTTCTGCATTTTACAACACATAGATTTTGTGCAGTTCTCAATGATCTTAAAAGACTGTCACCTCTATAAATATGTATAACTTTCATGCCCTTAGGTTAGATTTACAACATGAAAAATATGTTTAAGATAATCACAGTATTTCCCAGCCACTTTAATATTGTATGCTAAGAGTGGGGTATTGTAAGAGGAAGTCTAGCCCACTCCTGTAGTCAACCTTGTACTTGCCTAGTGGGTGAATTGAAAGGTCACAGCCTTGAATAAATACCCATTGTCTATCAAGCAAAAATGAATAAAAACAAAACCAGCAGTCTAAGTCTTTTGGACAGAAGTCACTAAACCTGTCTAGGACACACTGTCATTTGTAAGTATCAAATCCATGTTATTTCCTGATAAATGAGCAGTACTATTTACAATGTAAAGAAAGCTAAAATTTTATTTGGAAACTGCTTGGCCTTTTGTCAGTCTCCCTTTACCTTGATATTTTTACTCACTGTTCTTGTGAGAATTAATTGCACAGATCATGACAATATAAGTCAAAATATATGAACTAAAATATGAATATCTGATTGTTTTTCTTCATAAATACTAATATTTACTTTGTAAATTAAGATGTTGCATATGATTTATATACTTATGTAAAATACATATTTATATAGAATATTATTTATATAATGTTACATATTATTTATTATATTACATAAAAGCAGTCATAAGATACATGCCTAAAAGTATTAGGTATGTCATAAATTTACTGCATATGTAGATTTTTGTGTGTGTATTGTAAAAATTACTGATTTTAAGAGAAACTTAAATTTGCACACATACAAAGTATTTTTTCAAAACAAAATGTTTTTAAGTTCTGCTGACTGTGTCATCATTCATTGAGAAGTTTATGCTGGCAAAAGTTCTAGCTATTCAAGAAAAACTGAAATATAAATTTTTTGTGAGACTTTCTGATTTTTTAAACTTGAATATTTTTTAGAAATTATGTGATATTCAAACAAATATGTTTTGCCAAAATAAAGACATATTCTTACTGATTTTCAATCTTGAAATGGTTCTTCATGGTAGAAACCTGGCAAATTTTAGCTAATTTAACTGTACATACTTAATTACATTTTGTTTGGCAAAGTGAGTAAATAAAGAACTTTTGTTGTCTTATAAGAATACTTATTTTTATCTATTACAAATAATTATATTAGTTATTTCTTGTTAAGTTCTGGGAACACAATTTTAAAAGGAATGAAAATTTGTCTTCTTTATACAATAAGTGTAAAACTTAGATAATAATTACAAAATAAACTATCCACATTAACAGAGTAAATTATGTAACATATTTATAATTAAGAAACTATATTTATTCCAGTCATAACTAAATATGCTCTTTATTTTTCTTTCATTCATTGTTTTAAAAACCTGTGCTGTGGAGAGATGAATTAAGATATTTAGTGATTAAATTTAGCAATATAAGATGTCCCAATGCTTCGGCTAAATGTCCTTTTGGGTAAAAATCAGAACTTAGGCTCTATGTGCTGCCAAGATCATGGCAAAATGCCAGGGTTGTACTTACCACTTAAAATGAGTAAATCAGCAAAGTTAGATCAAATTCTGCTGGATACATTTGCAGAGTCTTGCTGAGAAGTAAGTGCGCTGTCTCTGGTTTAATCTGGCTCAGACCATAATCACAGCACTCGCTGATCATATAGTTTGATCAGCACTGTTACCGCACCAGAGTTGCAGCATCATATAATATTTAGTAGAAGTAGATTTCACTGACAAGAATCTCAGGCGAGTCAATTAACCTCTCAAGTGTCTGCATCCTCATATGTGTCAAATTGCTACAGTTTCTAGTTTCCATTTATAAAAAGTTAATAAATGTATGTCATAGGTAGTAGATAATCTGTTTGATAGAAATCTGTCATCATTTTTGTGAAAATGAAAATGTACTCAGAGCAGTAAGGTCATTTTGGGTAGGCCTATACAAACATATTAAAATAAAAACATAAAATAAACATAAATAAAAACAAATGAAAAATCAGAAAAAAAAAGTCTGCTAACATGCATAATACTTCTGTCCCCTAGAAGGAATACACATTATCTATCTAATTCTTCAGTTGAAACACCTGCATGATCTCAGTGTTACAGAGTTGAAGAATGCTCATGTGATAAATTCCAAAGTTACCCAAAACTTTAACTTCATAAGTATTTTAAAGAACTATGCATATTTTACTATGTTATTTAATATGAATAAAGCTTATAAGGAAAATAATAAATACAATATGATATAATGAAGAAATTTAAAGTGGATAATATTTTACCTCTCAATTGTCAATAAAATACTGCAATAGTATTGCAATGTGTTTATGTTTAATATTTAGCACTAGTGAGTAAATATTCAGAACATTTTCACTAGACTTTATGATATTAATTAAAGAAATTCTTTGAACATATAACATGACCATGAAAAGTTACATAACCAGAAACAAGTTGCAAAACTTAATGAATTAAAGCAACAAAAAGTTATAAACTTATGTTATGGGATCAAAGGAATAAAAAGGCATCAGACCATGGCATATCCATTGGAAGCTATAGACTAGAACCTGTCTTCTTTCATTCACAATGTTAGTTGAACTTCTTAGCTAATGACCCCTCCATCTTCAATGCCAGTAGTGTAGCATTTCCAATTCTTTCTGATTTCAGTTGTATCAGGGATACCAGATAGTATAATCTGAAAGATTTTTCTCAATTTAGTAGTCTGAATTTAGTTAGCTATAAGTATAGAAGGAATCATATCAATGGGATTTGAGAATGATGGAAATATACAATGTGTAAATAGGTTAAATCTTAATGAGCTATGAATATATTAAAATATAGATATATTTTCCTGATGATTCAATCACTCCCACAGCCAATTCTGTCACCTTTCACTGTTCAGCCTATCACTCTAATGCATAGAGGAGAGGTATTTGTGATTGATGGTAAATCCTCCATATTAGCAGGATTTCTACCAATTACCTAGAATTTTCTTTTACTTTAAGTTTAGAAAAAAAATCCTATATCAGCTCTATTTGACTTTCAATAGAACTAACAAAATTATTATTATCTGGAAATAATTTTATAATTTCTAGATATTTAAATAATATAATGTACTATTGATAAGATAACATACCAGTAAACTAATTGCTAGATTACATATCTAGTGCTAAAGCCTAAGATTCAAAGATCTATGCATTTGTAGAAGATAATACAGAAAAAATAGTATTTGCACTTAGAAAAATTCCAAAAGAACAATGGAAATATTAGGCATTACTTTCAACTTATACACTATAATGATAAGACACTTTAATTACCTGAGAGATTTTTGTTGTTCCATTTTTTTACTTTTTCATTTTAAAAGAATTATACACTTACTTTAATTGCCACAGTAATACAGAAATGCCCTGATTACCCTTTATTTTGATTTTCCCAGGGTGACATCATATGTGACTATAGTGAAATGTCAAAACTTAGGAATAAACAGTGATAACACATCATTAGGATTATAAGGCAGCTTGGGATGAAGTCAGTAAAGTGGTTTCTGAGTTTTTAAGTATGATTTAGAGAGACTGGGGATAGGTACTTCTGAATTTCTGTTTATTTTTCAATAAAATTCCTATAATTGATAGACTGTATTCCACACGAAGTATTCATTATTGTTCTATGTGTGCCCTGAAGTTTCTATTTAAACAATTTTTAAATATTGGACGTATATAGTATGTTTATAAAGCATTATAGCTATTAAAGAAACTCCTTAGGAAACAGAAACCACCATGAAGTTAAACAATAGCCCTTTTTAAAAGCTTTAAAATAATTTTAAAGCATTCACAGTGAAATAACTTTTGGTAAACATCTACCTTTTTTATGACTCTGTGTCCCTTCAAGATATGAACATAAAATTTGAAGGACTTTATTATGGCAGTTATCACTCAAAACATTGCTAACACTAGTATATCTAAGAAAAAAATAATCACTCCAAATGTAATATTTGTTTATTTCTACTAATGAATATTATTTCTGATTCAAAAGATAAGAAATAAATTTACAGTTTGAGGAAGGTATGTTTTTGAGCACTGTGATGACATGTGATTTGATCTCTTCTCGAATGCAAAATCTTAGCAATAGCTGTATTTATTTGAGAATATTAGATACTTTGGAGATTTCAGTGAATTTCAAAGGCATTTTGATTAACATTTCAGTGTCCAACAGATATATTTGTCTCTTTCTTCTTTTCTATATATGCTAAATTCTTATGAACAATATAATAAAAATATGAACTATTTGCTAGAATCTCAAATACTTTACATAAAAGCCTGAAAAGAGATAAATCATTGCCATAGGAACAATGGTGAGTTAGGGACAAAACCTACTCTATTGTATAACTGTCTGTTATACAAGATCCATTTATTGTTGCTTATATTGCTGTCATTTTCTTAAATAAATTCTCTATTTTTGTTAGAACAATATTGTATCATTTTAGAAATGGATGGGCTTACAATTTTTTTCACTTTTTAAAATTATGCATTACATTATCTGATTTTAAAATACACTTTGAATATCAACTGCATAAAACCAGGTTGGAACACAAGATATCACTAAATGTCTATCTTTTTATCTTACTATTCATGTATATGTATTACAAAGCTTATGAAAATGACAGGAAGGTCAAAATCCATTTTTCTGTGTGTCTACCATTTCTTGATTCTTCAATATGCAGCTTAAATTTACACACACACACACAGACACACACACACAAGGACATACACATATACAAAGAAGGAAAAAAAGTAAAAAACTTTTAAGGCTATTGTTTCCTTATAAAACCATAGTGACATTAGGAAGTTATAATGATAGGATACACTAAATGTTGTGACAACAATCATTATTGTTTTAGATGCAATGTAATATTTGTAATAATTTACATTGCTCACTGGTAGATTATAAGTTTAACGCTATTCTGTATTATACACTTCAAATAAACATAATAAAATGGCATTTTAAAAATAGTATTCACTGTAACTAAAGAACTTGCCACAAGAAACAAACAGGGAAGAATTCACTTTTGTATGGCTAAACAAACAAAAAATTTTAGTTAAATAATGAACTTTTTTCTTTAGCACACCACACTCACTCAAGCTTAAGATTCTTATAGGATATTTAAGAATAAGCAAATGTTAATGACAAGGTTTGGAAGCAGGTTTACAAGTTTCAAAGTCTTTGAGAGGAATTTTATTTATTAAACCGCTACTAAGTGTTTAAAATTTTTTAAAAGATACTACTAAGAAAAAAATTACATAATCAGGTTTGCCTACATGGAATATTTAATCTGCTTTAAATAAAAAACTAAACTGAATGAAATGAGTAGCCAGAACTCTAATTGCTTCTGATGTTCAACAACAGATAGAACATACAGCTATAAAGGTTAGTAAGGAAACAGTTCAGGTGAATAACACTATAATAAACAAAACATTGGCAAAGGACATACACATTTTTCAAAGAGTAAATGAATAGAAAAGTATAATTCAAAACTACTGAGATATTACTTTACATAGTTATGAAGTTATCAAAAATTCATGAGATAACTGTCAGCGATGGTATGGAGAATTGTGAACCTTGAAATATTGTTAGCGGGAATATAAATTGGTAAAGTCAATTAAAAAATGGTGTGGTGGTTTCTAAAAATAAAACTACCATATGGCACAAAGATATCTGTTAGATAAGTACTCAAAGGAAATGAAATTGGTACCTCATAGAAGTAACAGCCTTCCAATATTTATGGAAGCATGACTCACAGAAGCCATGATTTTAAAACAACCAGTGTCTATTGGTAGGTGGTGCATAAAGAATAAACAAATTCTGAAGAACATGTAAGCACATCTTTATCAGCCTTAGTGAAACAGATAAAACCACATACAACAATATGGATAATTATAAAGGACATTATGCTAACTGAAATAAACAGACACGGAAAGTACTGTACAAATTCACTCATTATAGAATTTAAAAGAAAATGTTGAATGCACAAAATCAGAGTAAACTTACATCTGTAGCAATTGCTTAATTTTATTTATACTCAAATTAAAATACATTGTAAACTTAAAAATATGAATAAAGCACAAACATAATTTTATTTGGAGGAATATAGAACTTTTCTTGTAGTCAATGAGTAGTAATTTTCTGAAGTGCTTCCTAACACAACTCACATCTACTAGACTTTGTCATTAATCTTCTGAAACAGAGCATGTGAAACAGATCTTTTAAAGGATAGTGTCGTGAGAGATTGTATTAGTTCACCTTAAGTCTTACTTGATATGGGAGCTTTTTATTAATACCCTGCATATGAATTTGCAAGGGTGAACTGAGCATTCGTCACATCTGTAGTCTTAGCTACTGGGGAAGTTGAGGCTAAAGAATTACTTGAATGCAGGAATTAAAAACCAACTTCATCAATTTAGATCCTGTATCAGAGATAGATAGACCTACAGGCATACAGACAGATGAAAATAGAAATATAGGGGCTGGGGATTTAGCTCAGCGGCATAAGTGCCTGCCTTGCAAGCAGGTGGTCGTGAGTTCAATCCCTGGTACAGATAAAAATGAAAAAGACAAAAAAAGGAAAAGAAAATAGAAATATAGATAATAGATTAATAGATGAACATTTTTGTTGCTTTTCCACCCCTCTTTCTTTCTTACAGCACCATACATTCAAATCCAAGTTTAACTTATTCTTTAATTATGGATTACAGAGGCTGTTGAGGAAAGAAGCATATTCTTTTTTAGGCTTACACTGCAAGTATTTCACAAGTATCTTTTTGCTGTGTATTATTTTCTTATGCATTCAAAGATGTAAGTATATGTCTGCTCATCTTTCTCAATTTCTTTTACATGTAGTAAAACTTTGTTTTTTATGTACATAGCATTTAATATATTTCAAAGAATGAGAGAGGTAAATTTACTTTGTTATTATAACAATTATTAATTTTAGAATGTCCATGGGAATTGTAAATCATATACACATGTTAACTGTGGAAAAGTTTTATAACTTGTCAAGGGAAACATAAATAGGTGAGTAAAAGCTTTTAAACTTACTTTGAAAGAGGGATTTTTATATGCTTTTGAGACTAAATGTTCATTTGTTCAGAGATCATTCCAGGAAGTGAACTCAATTCAATTTCCCATGTTTGTTCAAAATACTGGACAGTCTGTGTAATTTTTTCACATCCCAAAGACATTGTAAACATGCTTAGCATTTGATCATTAAAAACCAAATGCCATTTCACTTGAAATGATGATACATTTATCCAAGATATAGCATTTATTAATGCTATATTCTAAATAATTACCAAAATTAATAAGGTCTTATTTGCCTGCCATTTATAGTTCATTTGATTTGGAGTGTCTCTCTTGTTCACAGCAAAATGAACTGCAGAGGATAAGCATACCTTGTAGGGCTAAGAATCTGAAACACCGATGTTGAACATGAACCCACCAAACTATCACACTATTTAAAAAGGCTACATGTATTCTAAATACAAAATGTGCAATGAAAAATTTGAGTGATTATGCACTTCTAATGAAATTAAATTTTTAACAGAACTGTAAATATAGCTTTTAAAATCCTAAAATCTAGGGGCCAACGTTTTAGCTTAGTGGCTCAAGCACTTGCCTGCAAAGCAGCGAGGTTGTAAGTTTGATCACTGATACAAAAAGTAAATCTAAAATCCTCTGTTTATGGAAAGCTAATTTTTCCAGCACCACTTATTAAAGAAGTATCTTTCTTCCAGAGAAGGTGTTGGTCCCTTTGACAGAGAAAAGGTGGATGAGTAAGTGTGCAGTTGTTTCTGCATCTTGTAATCTTCACTGACCCTCGACTCTGTTTTTTATTTGTTTGTGCCATATCTATGCTTTTATTCCTTAATCACAGTAGCTCTATAATATAATTTCAAATCAGGATTGTTATGCCCCTGCATTACCTTTGTAGCCCAGAATTGTTTTGGCTACTGTAGGTCTTTTCTGATTCCTTATGAATTTGAATTCTAATTCTCTAATTCTGTGATGTATGCTGTTGTTATTTTGATCCAGAAGGTATTAAATCTGTATAACAATTTTGGGAGTATGGCCATGATCACTATAATGATCCTTCCTACCCACAAGCAAGGATGTCTTTCCATTTTCTGATATGCACTCAAGCTACTTTTTCAGAGTGCTGTAGTTTGTCAATGTAAATGTCTTCACCATACACTAAAATAAAACTAGATCAAATATCTAAATATTAAAATAGAAGCACTAAATCTGCTAGAAGATAATAGCTTATACTGAGACAACCACTATAGAAATCAATGTGGATATTCATTAAAAAAAAAAAAAAACTAAACAAGAAGTTTTATTTGATCCAGGTTTTCCCTTTCTTTATATATTCCAAAAATTAAAATCATCATACTACAGTGATATATGCACAATAATTTCTGTAGCAACAGAATCTGTAATAGCTAAGTCTTGGAAACATCCCAAGTGTCTACCAGTAGATGAATGGATAAAAAAAGTAGGTATTTTTCTCAGAAAAAAAACTTTAAAAAATCATATCACAGTGATATATAAGCATCAATATTTATAGCAGCACAATTTGTAACAGCTAAATCTTGGAAATAATCCAAATGCCCATCAACTGAAGAACAGATAAAAAAAGATGTCGTATTTTACTACAGTGAAGTAGTACTAAGCTGTAAAGAAGGATAAACTTGAGATATTTATAGAGAAATGGATTTAACTTGAGACCACACACATAAATGAAATAGAATTACAAGAATAAATGTCATACTGTGTAACTATTGTAAGAAGTTGAAAGACTAAAATCCAAAATGTACATTAGATATTGTGAAATGGGAAGAAGCTCTTACAAAATAAAAAAAAATGGTATAGGGAAAAAGAGAAAAGAAGGAAGAGAAAATGAAATATATATACATATATATATATATATATATATATATATATGTATGCATGATACTAATTTCTATTAGTTCACTGAAAAGAAACGTTTGTGCCTATGTTATTTGATCAGTTTTTTTATGCCTATATTATCTTGTAATATTAGTAATACTTTGGAGATAACAATATGCAATTAATTGCTGTTCTTCTATGATCTTATTTTGAAATTTTGTGTGATTGTTATTGTTTTTTCACGTGTTTTTAAAAATTATACAATAGAAAACCACTCAGTCATAAAGTTTATACTTGAGATATTTCTTGGTAAATGTATGCGCCTTGAGACAACATTTTTAAGTGAATTAAATCAGACATACACATTATTTCTCTGATGTGAGAGAGTAACAGGGTAAATAAGGACTAAAATATAGATATTGTGAAACAGGAAGAAAAGTTCAAATGAGAAAAGAACTAAGGAAGGGATGAGAAAAAAGGAAAAGGGAAAAGAAATAAAAATGAAAATAAGAAAAAGAAGAGGGTATGAAGGGATGGGCAAGGAATGGGAAAAAGATAAGAAGCAGGTTATAGCGTATGCAGGTACAAATTCCTTGTGATGAATACCATCATTGTCTATATCAAAAATGTACCAATAAAGTTAATTATTTCAAAACAAACTAAAATCTTTACAAACTCTAAGACCTGGGAATTAGTGAGAGGGAAATTAGGCAGAAAAGAATGATTAAAATATGTATATACATCATATGTATGCATATAATTTTTAAAAGTAATTTTCATTTGTTACGGTAGCTTTTTAAAAGTAAAAGTAACCTATTTTATATGCTAAAGTTGTTAAATATAGACTTAGTATGTACTTCAATGTAGTATGTACTTAGTATGTACTTCATTTCATTTGTTTACCCATAAAAAATAAAATAATATAGCTACACAAATTTTTATACATGGATGTTCATAGTAAATTTATTTGCTTTACCTAATCCTGTAAATAATGCAAATGCCCAGGAAGAGAGAGATGGAAAAACAATTCATGATATTTTCATGAGAAAATATTTTTCAGCTACAATTATGAAATTGACTACTGATAAATGCAGTAACCCGGATAAGTATCAAAATCATTTTGCCTAGTGGAAGAAGCCAGAGCTTCACAGCATAAGCAAATCCATACTTATATTTACATAAAATTCTATAACCTTACACCAACATATAGTGAAATGAAACAGATCTTTAACTTAAAAAATAAAGTATCCTAGAAGTGGAAATATTAGCTTCTTTTCTTGTCACAATCTGTTTTTGAGAGGAAATCAGGTTCTACTAAACAATGTTTATAAACTTCCCAGATTGTTTTCAATAAGCTAGGAGTAACTGGTTTCTGTCTGACATCTATGGAAAAGTGTTGACTCTAATTATTGTTTTTTACTCTTTAAAACAGCATCCAGAAGAATCAGCAAAAGAAGTGACAGATTTTGAAAAGACTGGCTTATCCAGAAAGTTTCGGTAAATTATGGTGAAATATCTAAATTTAATATGCAATTTTTAACATGAGATATGAAGGAAAAGAGAAGGAGCTTCCAAAGTCTGTCTGCCACCCATCCAATCCGGTGCTCACACACATCTTTTAAGTAATGACTTGCCATGTTTAATAATGCATCCTTTTAGACTGTGTGCAGCAAACAAAATACTTGTATATGCATTTGAAGCAACAGAATTTAAATTATATAGTAAACAAAAACAGAACTTATACAATAGAAGAGGGTAGTGCAATAATAGGCCGGAGAACAGTGAAGCTTTCTTTATGGAAATAGGCTGACACATTTCAAGAGTAGACTCTATGATTCTCCAAATGCTGATCTGTACCCTTTAGGCAGTATCCCACACCTTGTGTTTGTGCACTATCCACATGCCTCAGAAAACTAAAGTAAAGGGGAGAAGCATCACTTTTGTGACTCTGTTACATAACACAGTGATGTTTCGCATGCACACTCTTGTGCTCAGTGTCACTTCCATTCTGTCTCTCCTTTTTTCTGCCTGCTCTGATTGAGCTGTCTGACACGTTTTGAGATGCTCACAGACACTCACATGGAAGCAACTGCAAGAGACAGGCTTATAGCTCCTGAGGAACAAAGGCTGTCATCCCACTACAAACCAGAAATCAAATGTTGTTAGCAATCATCTGAATGATCTTAGAGCTAGTTCTGTGCAAAAGAAAATGCAGGCCCAGCCAATCTCTTCACTGTAACTCGGCAAAAGACTCTGAAACAGGGCGTCTCTTGTGCCATGCCCAGATTGCCAACTCACAGAAGCTGTGGGATAATTGTTTTAATTTTAATCCACTGAGTTTCAGAGTACATTATTCGCTTTAGTTACACAATAATAAACGTTACAGTAAGGAATTGTGTAGCGTATACTTTAAAATAAACTGTCTCAGAATTTTACATTTAATATTATAAGGCACTTTTTTAGTATTGTGTTAATTTTTAAGCCCTAAAATTGAAACTATCAATTCTTCCGCTGATACAGTGCCTATGTAGTTTCATTATTTGAGCACTCAGCATTGTCTTGGAAGGTAACTTCTTCAAAACAATCACTATAATGTTCTCAGGTGATGCAGAATTAATTCCTTCAAAAAGCAGCAAAGATGATTCTCCTAGGAGAGGTTCTACTGGAAAAGATATTAAGATTTGGGGGTGCATGGTATGCAGTTTTATGCGAGTCTTCCCAAATTCTTCTATTCAACTTTCATTTCTTCTCAGTGTAACTCACCTTATCAATAGATAACCTGAAAGGGTAGAGATACAGTTTTCCTTGTAATGCAGCAGTTCATAAAGTGAGATTCTGGATCTAGTTTTCAGCAGTCTTAGTCCTGGAGGTACAGGAGATGAGTCTTTTTCATGGCACATATGGAATATTTCTAGTCACTCATGCAGTACTTAAACTGGGAATTAAAATGCCTTAACTTATCCATCTATTTCCCTGCCTTCATCCTGCAACGTTAGGACCAATCAGTTGATCTCTTTATATTTATTAGTTTCAGAAAAATGTTCAAAAGAACCATTATTTTGTTACTAGAATACTTGCTTCTTATAAGCATTCTATTATTAAAATTATTTGATGGTTATATTTTACCTATTTCAATTGAGAGATCACATCATATATTATTAATGCTGTCTTTACCAATATACATAGTCATTGCTGTCTTTAAATCTAATTCACTGAGTTGCAAAAGCACAAGAATCAATTTCAAAAATTTATCTTTCAGATTTTACTTCTCTAGTTCTCTCCTCAGTACCAAACAGATTTCTCAAGACAAACAGCACCAAATCTGTTATCTCTCCACCTATTATCTATTTCTATCTGTATATATAATTTATATATTTTAATCAACTTAATAATTTAATCAATTTAATTTGAATTTAATAGCCAATCAAGTTTTTAGTAATTATATATATAATTAATTATATATATATATATATATATATATATATATATATTAATCAATCAGAAGTCCGTTTTATAGTTTAACGGTATAGAAGACAGGTAGTTTACAGTAAATTGTACATGAACAACAAACAAATCAGTGTAAAACAGTTCCCACCTTCTGCCCCTTCCTCCACGTTCTCAGCTCTGGGACCGTGTTTTGGAAGATGTAAGAGAGCAGCAGTTATGGACACAGCCCGACAACAAATGACCAAGACTCTGCACCTACCACCTGCATGCTTACGACAGCTTCCTACAAACCTCTTTTTCTTCCATTCACTTTCTGCTTCACTGCATTTGCTGAGCACAGCTTTTCAGTATTCTTGCAAATGGTGACGTTTTTCTTTTTTCTCCAGCCCAGGCTGTCTGGACCCACTGTGGGTCCTAACAGACTGAGAACGGCTGCTACGGCTGTTCATTGGGCGCTGAGGAGAAGATAGGTATTAATTTATTTTTGGATCTTTTCCACACCACTTCAGGAAGGAAAAGTCACCTGAGAAAGGACTAAAAAATACCTGATAGAGGGAACCCAAAGGTCCTTCCTTCACTGGCCCTGTCAGTCTACAGACACAGTATGGGGGTGCAGCAAGTGGAAGGGCAGTGGAGAGGGGTTTCTTTTTGAGGACAAGGACTCTTGGTGGACACCTCAGCCATTATTTTGAATGATTTTTCTTCCACCGAAGGTAGACAAGAAAAACTGCATCATCAGTGGACGTCATAATATTACAATCAGTGGTGACCAGGCAGGCCAGTTGCTATGACAGAGACCATCATGTAAGAATATTATCAGGGAGTTAGCAGGATTGGAAAATGTGCTGGAAACAACTGTGGAAACCGTCTAGCTGTCCATGTACATGCACAGTTGCATATAGTTAGTTAAGTACATTGATAGAGTCACACATGTGATTACGGAAGTTAGCAAGTGTAATATCTCTCAAGGTGGCCTTTAGGAGCTTGGAGATTTGAATAAGTGATGTTCCAACTCAAGTCCAAAATGGAATTCAGAGAACCAGGAAGATACGGATATGTTGCAGAGACAATGCAAAAACAATCTTGATAGAAAATTATCTTTGCAGATGAAGCTGGTCTCTTTGTAGTTATGTCTTCAACTAATTGGATGACACCCACATTGCAGAAAACAATTTATGTTACTCAGAATTCCACGGAAAAGTATTTAACGTAATCTAAAATTTCCTTCACCTATCTGCCATGAATAATGTTTGCCCAATTGTTTAGGTACCTCATGACCCAGAAAACATGGCGTATATAATGATTCACTGGATACTTACAGCGAACTTGAAAAACAAATGCATTTTCTTAGATGAATCTTTTGTTGTGTGCAAGTTCAAATGACCATCACATGTTTTAAATCATAACATCAACACAAAGTTGAACTTCACATAAAAGCATTATTTCAAAGACAAGAGAGAGCTTTCATTTATGTAAAATCATACGCTTTTTCTACAGAGCTTTCAAGGCTAGTTGTAGATTTAATCATAGAAGAAAGGTTTAGGCACAAAAGTTTAGGTTTCAGAATAAAGTTGAAAAAAATCCATTGAATGTTTGAAGGCAACAGAGGCAAAACTTTGAAGCTGAGATAAAAGATATAAACCATTTTAATAAGAGGCATCAAAAATTTGCATTTGACTTTTTACATTTTAATGAGCTGAATGCTTTAATGCTTATAAGTTTCGGAATATGAAGAAAATAGAGCAAAATTTGGTATCTGTATTCATTCATTGACTTATCTCAGTCTGTAGTAGATTCTTTGACATTAATTTAGATGAATAACTTATGTGTGTTTGATTTTTCTACTACAATTTTTCTCAAGAGATAGCTTTTTTATTTACTTACTGTTCATATTGCTAGACACAGAAGCCACTGCATTTATAATTACCATCTAATCAATTTTGACAAATTGCCTTAAGACTTCTGTCCAAATTTGTTATGTAAATGTTAACATTTTTTTTTATTATATTAACTGATCAGTTTCTTTTTATGTCATTTCCCTCTCTAGAAAGTAGTGTTAATTTTTCATGGGAGGATTCTAAAATCACAGATAAAACCTTTCCACCTGAAAAATGAAGATACAAGGTTAAGCGAGGGAGAGTGATTTCTGTATCAAACTTTTGTGGTAAAAGCTTAATCCTAATGCTTTTAAAATCTAACAAAGCCGGGTATAGTGGCTCATGCCTGTAATCCCAGCACTCAGGTGGGAGGATCCTTTCAAATTCCCCGTCTCAAAAAAGACAAAAAAAAATTTTAAAAACCTAACTCAAAATTTCATTGTACAAATGTAATTTTTGGATTTATCCAATTACCATTGATTATTCTGTTGCAATTTTACTAGCATAAAACTATGTTTTTAACCTTTACTTAAATAATGTTCTTATTGTGAAAATTAATATATATTAATACCTAAAAATAGAGTGGCTTTTTTGCAAATTTGTGAAGCATATCATTAAGTGGAATCAGTGCTCATTAATGTACCACTAAATTACCCCAATGTAATGTAGTACAGTCTGGGTTTTACTTTAATGCCTCATTAATTACTATCATTTTCATACCAGTATTTAAGTTCACTAGTGAAGAGCCTAATTATAAACAGCATTTTCTTTGCTCACAAACTGCTTATATTTCCTAGAAAATTAAGCTCTGATGAATGACCTTAAAGAAATCCATCACTTTAATCTACTTTTATTACCACAATCTGCCATCCTGGTACTTCCATGGAATAATTTATATTAACAATGGTTCTAACAAAGTAGTGATTGATATAGTTTGGAGAAGGTCTGAAGGTATCTGCCAAAGGTTCCAGTATTAGGAGTTTGGTCTCCAGCATGGCAACATTGAGAGGTGTTGGGACTTTTATGAAGTGGAGCATAGGGAGAGGTTCTTGGGCGAGAGGGGAGCAGCTTTTGGAAGTGATATAGGTAGTTCTTGTGACACTCATGAGCACTTGTAAAAGCAAGTAGTTATAGGATCAAACTTACTCATGAATTGCTGTCTGATTTCCTGTTTTGAGAGACGATTCCTTCCTCTGACAAAATCTCCTATTAGCATGGTATTACCCATCTTAAGATGGATAAAGAGAACTATAAACAAAGCCTGAATGAATTGGTTTGCCAAATCTTCATCCTCAATACTGTGAGCTAAATAAATCTTTTCCTTATCAATTTACGACCCCTTAGATATTGTGTTATGATGCTGGAAAACTCACTAAATGTAGTGATGTGTTGATGCTTATATCCAAATACGATGTGCAGAAGAGTGTGCTCAAACACAACTTGTGTTTTTAGAAATGAAAGCAGTTTTCATTGTGGTAATTTAGTAATCCTGGTGCCTCTTAGATACATAACAATTTACAGATTAAATCCATTATTGATTTCTATTTCCTATTTCTCCGTTTGCTAGTGTTTCTCTAGGCTTTCTAACTGAACACTTCTGAATTCTCAGACTCAGATTTTGTAAAAAAGATTGTCAATGTCAAGGCAAGTATCTAGGAAATATAGCATTACTTTCACAAAATAGAGACACAAAATATAGATTATTGCAAGTTTTTTATTTGATTAATTGTCTTAGAATTAGAGTTCATTTTTCATTATTCTGACATTAGCAGCCATGCTCCCAATAATGTTTCAGATAGTCACTTATTTTGTGTAACTCTGAGAAATGACATAAAATATGTAAGTATGCACATATACACAAATATAACTATGTATATTTAAAAATAAACTATGATGTTTACTCAAAGTAAACAAATAGAGATAGCTACAGTTAAAACATACAATAGGTATTGTGAAATGGAAAGAAATTGTTCAAAAGGAAAAAGGAAACAGGTAACGAAAAAGAAGAAAGAAAGGATGAGAAAAGGAAAATAAAACAAGTTAGTTATTCTGCTATTGTCTCTTAATTCATGCTAATATTGATTGGAGACTTTTTATGCCTGTACCTTATACTCTGAATAACTACTTTCAAGATGACAATATGCACTATATTAACCATTGTTATTCTTCTATTGTTTTGTTATTAAATTTTGTTTTGCTTCTTCATAAAATATAAAATATCAGGAAAAACTTTTTCAAGAAATAAATTTCAATAACTTAGTTAGGTTGACTTTATATGATGAATAACTATCAGCTTATATTTTCTGTATGATATTTTGTTACTTCTTTCCTCATGCATCATGTATATCTTCTCTTTCCTCTTTCAAAATTGTTACATTAAGCTAGTAATTTTTTGACCACAGGCTCATGACCTCATGCTTGCCAGGCAGGTGTTTATGCTGCTGAGCTAAATCCCTAGCCCCAAAGCTACTAATTTCTAAATGAAAGTATTAGATTTTCACATATCCATAGACACATGAGGCAAAAAGATACCACTGCCAGAGACACTAAATTTATTTGTCACTTAGAAGCTATCATCTACTTTACGTGAGATAACAGTATTCTAAATCTTCAGGATTATTTTTGAAAATTTCTTAGACTCAATATTTGTTTCATGAAAATATGATTGCAATGGTATTTAATGTTTTCATAGTATTTTGTTGATTCAATGTTGCTTAGTGAAATAAATTATATCAATTTTCTACCTTCTAATTTTTAAACACTATCTGATTTCTAATACTGTGAAAATTATTGCATTGCACACTAGAATTATTTTTTGCTCAGTCTTAATGTTATGATCTGATTTTAATTGGGAATTATTCAGACTTACAGAGTCATAGAGGCTGAGTTGTAATTTCAAATCTATCATTTCTCAGATCTATAGCATGGAGAAAGTAAGATTATCCCTATTCCCTTCTCTGTAAAACTAAAGACCAAAAATCGCTCCTCAAAACAGAATTAATTCCAGATTTGCAGCATGACAATGTTAAAATCAATCAAGGTAATATATGATGATCCTTTGACTAAACTGAAGTAACCAGTTATTCAATAAAAGGATTATTTAGGAGTTACAAAGGTATCTTGTAAGTATGATTAAGGTCCATAATCATTTAATGTTATGAAAGGGAGATTATTCTATATAATGTTGATACTGCTGATTAAATTCATTAAAAGGCTATAGAATCAGAGATGAGCCTTCCCTGAAAAGGAAATTCTGCTTATAGAAAGTAGCATCAGTCTGTGTCCTAGATTTAATCTGTCTTTTCTGCTACTTCATAGATTTGGCCTTGCCGAGCCAGCTCTCCCAAACTGTAAGTTGATTTCTCAGAATAAATTTATGAATGTACCTATCAGTACTATCTCTGGCTGAGCCCTAAATGGTAAGTATGAACTGAAAAGAATGTAGATTGTGGAGGACCACCACGTTGCCCTTGCCCAAGCCCAAGTATGAGTGTGTTTACCCCTGGGCAATGCAGGTGCGTGGAGGTGAGGTCCCTAAGTTGGCCCTCAGTTTAATTAGTGAGTCTGGTTGAGGCTGTGTGCCTGTCTTCATGACAGTAGATATGTGACAATGTTTCTGTTAAGGTCTGTGTGACTCCAGAGGAAAATTCCCTCCCCAGTTTGGCGCCAAGCAGGCTAACCATAACCTAAACCTAACCATAACCTAAATCTATTGTTCCTGTCCCCTTCACATTTCTTTCCCTCTGTTACAAGCTCTGCCTGGCCAGCCGCTTGTCCAGGGCAGTCAGCTGCGATTTTACCCAGTGACCAACAAATACGGGCTGCTTTGTGGCCTTTTGTGCCCCATGCACAAACTGGTCATCCCAATCCCGCACTGCTATTTTGTCTTTTTCTCTTTCTTCTCCTAACACAAGCCAAGAGGTTATGGCCCACTGCACGGTATCTGATACTAGACAAGAAGTATGTGATCAAATAAACTTAGAAAAGGCATTGAAAAAATTCACGTCACTTTCATAGGATCCAAAACTAGGATCAGAAGAGATTGTCAGCAAGACAGAGAACATCTTTGAAAATCCCACAGTTAACATCTTTGACACTGAATAATACAACCACAGTTACAATCCTGAACACAATCACAGACCTCTCACACTGTTCTATTCAACATTATACAGGGAGCTGTAGACAAAATAAATTAAACAAGAAAAATAAATTTTAAAAATTCAGAAGGTTCTATGTATTAGTGAGGCAAAACTTCAAAATACCTTAAAATAATAAATCTGACTAAAACTCACTCTTGTTTTTATTTTCTTTTATTTCTCTTTTTATTTTCCTGAGTGGCTAATTCTTAACAATGTAGTTGTAGTGGAATTTTATTATTCTAGTTTAATCTGTTTGCACAAATGCATGTATGATGCCAAATAGGATAGAGTATTGGTTATTCTTTAATAAGCCTTGTGACTTTTAGGGCTGTTAATTTAAATAAATAAAGATTAATTAACTAAACTTAAGCTATGTAAAACTTTAATTAACAGACTAACTTTGTAATTGAAAGATAGCACCAGATGCTACTTATGTTTCACTTCTGTGTTAATTTTCCTTTCTTAATTTAAATAGTAAATAAGTAAATATAGCAAGTGATTTTAAAAAGGAAGACGTATAATTTGAATCCTTTCAATCCTTCACCTTTAGGTGATTAATTAGACATTTAACTTGCACCTCAAATTTAATATATTTACATATAATATGAAGTGAAATTTGCAATACTATTTCAGGGAATAAATTTTAATTCATGTACAAAATATCTTACAGAAAAATAGTATATTAAAATTTTAGGTTATTTTGTTCCTCATAGTTCCTACTAGTTTAAAACTAAAGAAAAAAATCAAGAAATCACTACTTTTTATTTTCTGCTAAGTGTGTACAGTTTTGAAAGTTTTAAAAGCTTTTATTTTAATACACATTTGCATTATATAATGATTACATTCCCTGTGGGGAGTTGGCACATCCATATAACACGTCTCAATTCTTCATTTATCCCCTTTCCCTCTTCTTGTCCTTGTTCCACTTGATCAATCACTCTTCCAATTGAAAAAGATCTATCTCTCTACTTTCTACTACCTGTCTTTTATTTTGATCCTTATTAAAATATTGCATAATTATTTTTGAAACTGATTCCATCTCTTAAAGTCAGAGATGTTTTAAAAATGTTTATCTGCTTCACCTGTCAAAACATATTGGTACACCACTAGTAGACAATGTAGTCATTCGCAATAAGCATGAAAGTGTGTAGTGAATAATTACAAACCCTCATTCAACCACATGTTACATATTTGGTTTAATTTTTAGTTGATTGCTAATGATTTTCTAAGGAGAAAGAACTAGAAATCCTGTAGTTATAAGTGAGCAAACTGGGATGCTGTCCTTTGCATACGTAGAGCTTAGGGATTATTTGCAGAACTGCTTAAGTACCTGTAAAGTCTTTGGTGTCTAACCCATTCTCTATCATTGTTGAGGGTCAAAACAAGCGTCCACAATAAAGACAGCAGATACTCAACATCTAATTACACTACTGTATAACTTTCCAAACAGAGTATGAAAATGTAAGATGTAAAGTATTACTGCCAACTGGAAATTTGCCACAAAATAATTTCAAGAACACTAAATACTAGTGTTAATTAAATTTGAATAAGGAAATTTCATTAACAGTGTTAAATCTCAAAGGCATTGCTCGGCACTAATCTCCTGTACCCAAGCAACCCATTATAATTCATATTGCTTTCCAAAAAGCTTTTTCCCACTCTTTCTGAAAGTTTCAAGAAATATTGTTTCAGTAGTTATCTACTGACATCAGAAAATAACAATAAGGCAACTTTATCTAGAACAAGGAGAGACATAAATAGGTTCAGAATAATACTGAATGTAACCAAAAATGTTGACCAAGAAGTAACATATATATATATATATATATATATATATATATATATATATATATAGTAAATATCTTAAAATTATGTATTTTTCTTTCTAAACATATTCATTTATTTTATGCTTAAGGAAAAAGGAAGAACTGCTGAGTTGACTACTTGTCATAATCTAATATAGCATAAAAAAACCCACGAAACTGTGGTAGTCAAATTGTAGAACACAAAAACTTACTGTAACTTCACTGTTTAGAAATAAAACAGAAAAGATAAATGCATTAACCTAGGTCAAAAAAAATTAATCAGTTCTTGGAGAGAGTGATAATAGAAAAAAATATCCAAATTAAAAGCTTCAGATTTCTCATCTGTCACACCACCTCCTATCTGCATGCACACACATATCTATGTAAACAACTTGTCCAATTTAAGCATAATTAGCAATTGAAAAAAAAAGAGTGAGATGTGAACATAAAGTAAATAAACAGGCAAACATAATTAGCTGAAAATACCTGAATGAAACCAAAAAAGAAATCTAAGATGTATTAGAAGTAACCATAATCAAAGATCACTGTGTTATTGTTCAAAAATGAATCTGATACTAGCAAAATAAAAGGGCGACAGAAACGGGAAAAAAAGAGGAATTGAGATGTGTTATGTACAAGTACTAATTACCTCCAATAAATGTAAACATTATGTACTACGAACGTATACTAATAAAAATTAAAATTAAAAAAAATAGAAGTTGTAGATTGTTATATTTATTTAGGGATAGTACATGTGACTGATTGACAAAAAATGTAGACACAGTAAAATTATAAGCTGAAATTGTCTTAAACTTCAACAATTATTGTCACATAGGACAGGACTATGTAACTACAGAACCATACAATATTTCCCTTTTGATGCTTTGATATTTTTAATTTTTATGTATAAATTAACTATAAATATGAGCGGAGGTGTGACAAGTTGATAAACGAAGCAGTTTTGAATAACTGCATGCTTGCTGACTACCCAGAACCTCTCCTCACACATAAGAAAGGCTGATATAATCGGTTCCTTTTTAGTGGTCCATTGAGGAGTCCAAATTCACCTCCTTAAATAACTACTTCAACTCATCCTCTGTGTTGCAGCAACATGGTTAGTGATGGGGCCGGTGCTCATAAAACCACATGGTTCTGAAAATTTGGCTCTAGGGCAGGTTTAGCCAAATGATTACCTGAGATTTTCTGCAAATCGTTTCACTTCTTGGATATGATTTACATCTAGAATGTCCTACAATTACCTCAGGTGTTCATATATGACTGGATCATAGCTGAATGTTCTGTTATAGGTGGGTCTGGGTGAGAGAGGTGGGTCGCTGGGGCCATGACCTGGAAGGGTTTATTCTTCATCCCAGCCCCTTCTGCACTGCTCTGTTTCCTGGCTGCCGTGATGCAAATAGTTTCTCTCTGCCTGGCAGTTGCACTATAATTTCACATTGGAAATGACTGATCATGAAGTAAAATTTGTGAAACCATGAGCCTAAATAAACCTCTCGTCCTTTGATAAGTTTATCTGAGCAACAAAAACATGACTGAGGCATTATATTTCTCAAAATATATTGATATTTTAGTGATATTTTACAATTTATGAAGATGTTTGTAAATTACCTACTATGTTCTGTTTTACTAAAATTCTAAGAAGCATATTACTTTTCACAAACTATCTCTGAAAATTAAGCTTTATTTTTAAGTGCTGGTTTGTCAGTAAAACTGATACAGTCATATTCTTTTGTTAATATTCACTGAAAATGATGCATCGTTTATTGTGTTCAAATGACTACCCATCATTTTGGGAGCCAGACTAATAGAGTATATCCTATCTTCAGTGTGGCTCTTTCAAAAATGGTCTTCGGGTTCACTTCTTTTTCATTCAACCTAGTTGGGAAAAGGACAAAGAAGAGCCCTGTGAGACAGATTTGTACTAGACTCTTCCAGAATATATTAGCTTGGCCAGTTCATTGTTACATGGTCCCAAGAAATGAAATTAAGTGAAAAATGGTACTTTCTGTGTAAGAAGCTACTTCCCAGGAAGAGACTTTGTTCTGGAAAGGCAACTGAACATGGAGGTTAGAGGAAAAGTCTCTGTTGCATTTCTGTACCCCCAATCTCCCATTAGTGATCATTGGTGTTGCCTATTGGAAAGACATCATTTCTAAGTCTAATTCTGATGCTATTTTCTCTTTTAAAATATATACATATTTCTTCACTGAAGTTATGAATTTTGTTTTAGCAGACATGATCACTTACTGGATAACTCCCACATTTACCTATGGCCTCAAACATCATACCTTATTCCACTGATTATTCCACAAAACTAAGAATGAGTCAATAGGTATTTGTTAAGTGACAAAAATTAAACATGGAGGATTGACTTAGAAATTTCCATAAATTCTTTTTTATTTAAAGGCAATACAATTGCATAAAAAACTTACATAGATCCCATGAACATTTACTCAGGTTACTCAAATGGTAATAGCATCAAAATTATAGAATTATATTATTACCAGAATATTGATATTGAAACAATAAAAATACAGAACATTTCCATCAGAGAAATCTCCACTGTGCTCATGTACAGATGCATCCAATTTTATCCAGTTCTCAGTCCTTCCTTAAAATCACTAAGCTTTTCACTGCTTCCACCATTTTCTCATTTCAAGAATGTTTTAGACATGAAATCATACCATATGCAACTGATTTTGACTGAGTCATACTCCGCCCAATCTTTGCGACTTTCCAAAGTTTCTTCATCTCTTAAAGGATATCTTTGTTGCTTCCAAGTTATGGGCTATTACTAGTTCAATTGCTATAAACATTTATTAAAAGTTTTTTTTTTTCTGTGAAGTTAAACAATGGGATAAATCTCCTAGAGTACAATTACTGTGTCATAGCAGTCACCAGTTTAATGTTTTAAGAAACTCCAAGACTAAAAGTGTAGAGTGCTGCTTTTTCTTTTCTCTCATTCCCAACTGGGCGAGCTGTGTCTTCTTGTGCCTTTTGAAGATCCATTACACTTAATGCACTTGTTGGTATGGTTGTGTTCAGATGCCTGCCCCCCAGCCTTATGCAATTATGGAAGTGACTGAATCCAGCATTAGTAAATGGGCCACTGCATAACACTGGGATTGGTGGTGTGAGTGCTGCACCCACCCATGCAGTATAAGGGCAGAAAGAAGGCTTGTCTTTTCTCTCTTTTGTGCAGTTTGCTCTTGCTGTTTGCAGGGGCCATGCGTGGTGGCCCTGCCAAGCCACTGTGCCTTGGAGCCAAAATTTTAAGAAATAAACCTTCTCTTCTCTAAGTTTGGGCATCAGTTATTTTGTCTCAACAATGAGAAAAAAGTAACCATTCACTTGTATATTAGAGAAAAGTTTCTATTCTATTTTTGTTTATATTTTTAATTGTTTATTTCTGTTTTCTTATTCCTGCTTTAGGGAATTAGGGACGAGTTAATGAAAGTCTATTTTTAGATGTAACTTTTTAGTGTTTTGCTTTTTATAATTTTCTAATATTTTATACAATGTGTCTATTTGTGTATTATATAAAACAGTCTACCAGATTATCTTTTTTTCTAGATTGAGGCATACATTAAAATCATTTTCCTTTATGTCCCTTTACAACCACAGTTAGTTTATAATTATATCACACATTTTTCTAAGTTTGTTTAAACCATTTCATAATATATTTTAATATTTACTTCAATTGTCAAACACATTTTAAAACTTTGGAGGAAGCAAAATCGATTGTATATACCTATGCTTTTATTTACTGTGATTCTTTCCTTCCTGATATCCCATTGCTCCTTAATGTATGTTTTCTTCATATTTATAAAACCTTCTGAGGTATTTATTGAATTTAAGTTTAAGTCTTTTGCTTTAGCTGCCTTCCTCTGGCATTGCTCTGTTAAGGAACATGCCCAAGGGCACCTTCTTAACTTGGTGGACACAGAAATACATTTTTCCTACAGAGGCATCATTAGATGGCTGCAGTAGGAGTTCTGGCTGGTCCTAGACCACAACTGACTCCTCATGGTCATGGGCCTGGGGAAATTACCCCTGGCTGGAAATTCATTCCTGTCTCTCTACTTGTCAATATCTAATACCACTGTGGCTGGTGTGAAAGCTAAATCTGTATATCCTGGTAAAACTAAATATTGGCTCCCCACTTGGTCTTAATTGATGTGGATAAGAGATGCGCCTGCATTTCTGAAAATTCCTTACCTGGGTTAAGCAGTTATTTTCTAAAGTTTCTATATTGCTATATTACTCTTCTTAACAGTCTTTTTATGGGACTTTTTTTCTACCTTTACCTATTGGCATTTTTGAATGGTCAATATCTTCAGTTCCAATTATGTAACAAAACTAAAAACTTTTACTTAGGCAACACCCCACTGTGTCTTTCCTTGAGCCTCGAGGTTCTCAGACTGTCTTATTTTTTTCCATTTTTTATACTTGTTTTTCAAATAATATCCAGCATTGATTGTTACATGTAATGTGAATAACACAGAGTAGTATGATTGTTCAATCTTTCTGGAAGTGTTTTGTAGATAATTTTCAGGTGAACTTGTTCTAAATAAATAATCTAGCATTTAAATTCTTTCTCAGCCACATTTTGACCATTTGGCAAGCTCTTTTTTCCAACTTTTTTTTAATCTGGAAATTTACATAACTGTTTTATATATAATTTATTAAAGTGTTATGAAGACTAAATATAAATATTTTAGTGATATGAATGGCACATATTTAGAATTCAACAAATTTTAGATTTATTAAGCGTCCTGTTGGTTAAAAAATGTTAATCGTAAAGAAAGAGAATTCAGCAAATAAAGCATAATACTTTTGAGAGAATTTGATTTCCATGAAGCCCCTCTACATGACCACTTTTATTTTCTCAAGTTCTTCTAAATAGCATGTGTTTCATGCTGGTGATAATTCTGCTTTTGTTGTTAGCATAATTATTAATCCCCTCTAGTCTACAATTAGAATATAAACTCTATATTATTGTGGAGCACTGGAATTCATCTTCTTCTGACCTTTCATTAAATTGTCATTGTTCCATTAAATCATCTGCATTAGTTCAGCACATATCCATTGCATTGGAGCCGAGTTTTATCTCATTTTCTATCTAAGCAAATGTTTACTCTCAGGAAAGAAATAATCTGTATAAGCAAATACATATGCAAGTACAAAATCTTTCTCAAAAATCTTTCTCAAAAAATAAGCCACATTTGTTTTTCTTACTCTGATACAAGTAGTTTATTCTTAAAAGTATTTTTAGTATACAATTAAAATATTTCTACTTTAGGATGTTGATATTTGACATACAGCTCCAATGTTTTATGTTTCTTTAGTGAAGAAGACATAGATTCTCAGTGTCAATTAACATAAAAAACTGAATGGTTGAGAAAATCAGATAAATTCGGATTACTGGGAAATTCTGAATATAAAGTCACTATTTTCAACAGTTCATATTTCTTATCTTTCTTTACTGTTTTAACAAACCTCAAGGAATATACTCCTCAACAAATCCTGGTTTTATTTTCACAGTTACTTTATTCCAAAAACAGCTTCCATTCCCAAAATTTGCATTCAATAATGTTAGTTTCTTTTATTCCGCATTATAAATCCCAGCAGGAAATTATCTACTTGATTTTCAGAGTAGTAAGACATGTCATTATGTGGCAGCTAATGAGTTCTCAGCCTTAAGTCGGAAAGTATTGTGCTCTAGCATTTTCAACATGAAGCTACAGTGATTGGTTTAAATTTCTTTCTGGAGCTCAACACAAGAAGCTTCATAGGTAACAAAACAAGATTCCTGTATGCATAAGCACAGAGGGTTCAGTATACAGTATAAAGTGTTCAGTATAAAGTTGGTGAACAGGTAGAATGTTACAAATTATAATGCATTTCCAATGTTCAGTTTAACGTTGTAACTTTGTGCTACCACTCTAGTTTTTATTCAGAAAAAGTTCATTTAAAAATAATCAATCACATAAATGCTTAATGCTATTTTAAAATCAGGATGATAATGCTGCAAAAACCAATAATGATCTTTAAGAATATATTTTGTGTGGTAACAGCTACATATTAGCTATATAAAAAGAATCTATTTATAAATTTTACATCACTATCACTGAGATTGAGAAGAAACTAACATTGTAAATAAAGCCTTCAGTTATATAGAAAAGCTGAATTTTCAAAAATAGTCAAAGCCTTGTAACGAAGTTGCTTTATAAAGACAATTTTATATTAAGTAATTTTTATACAAAAGTGAGAAAAATTAGTTATTATCAATATTAAAATGTTGATTGGCTTTGTACATATATTTTAAATTCTCATTAAACTTATGTTTATTGACGATTTACTTAACTATAAGTCATACTTCAAAACTGACATGCTTAAACATTACTGCAGCATAAAAAATACTTTATCAGTACCTTCACAGTGAACAGTTTAAACTGTGTACACATGTGATTCAGCAAAACAAAACTTGAGATAGAAGTATAAAATATTTTAAATAAGACAACACATTGGCCTCCCTTAAAATGAGTATAATATAGTTTATCATTTAAAATACGTAGACTGAATGGTAGTATTTTGATTTGGTATTTATCTTTCACTTTAAGTAAATAATTTTTATATTATTTATTTACCTTAAAATATTTACTTATTTTCTGGGCTTATGCTATATTTACTTTTAAAAATTTTATTTATATTATTGTTCTACAGATAAGTAACATAATCATGGTATATTACCAAATGTCTAACTTTTTTAAGCAATTGAATTTAGAAGCTATAGAGTCTCCTCAACAACAAAATTAAATCACATAAAGATAGATGAAATAAAGTTTCATGGTCAGTAATGAATTATGAAGGATCTAAAAATTATGTGCATATTGGTTTTAATAGTTTAAGTTACTGTATTAGCTAATTAAAACAACATTATTAAAACACAATGGTCATTTTAAAATCAATTTTTGAAACATTTTATATTTTGGTGTCAATTTACATTTCATGTTAATATTTTATTTTTGGTCTTGAAAGTGAACAGAAGTACTTAGAATCTATCTAACTCTTGTGCTTTAACAATCTTAATTGTTCTCTGGTGCTGAATTCAAGCCTTTTAACTCTCAGCACCTTGTGCCTGTGAAGCATGCTCCTTTATTTTTCAGAAGCTTCTCTTTAACTCTTCTAGTCCTGCTCTTTTCCCTGTTAAATAACCTAACTGATACACAACATTGATTACCGGGCTGTTCTCATAATGGGATAATGAGTTCAAGGTCAGCTTGGATTCTCAGCTCTTTGTGGAATGCCTCCTTGGAATGTATTTCTTAGGATAAACTGTTGTCTCTAATGCTCTGCGGGATTTTCAAATACAAATTCATGTTTTGAGAAAGAGCTTTATCCTATAGCATAATTTCCAATCCTATCAAAATGCTTTTAGGTAGCCATACTCTTTTAGAGTACATTTAATTTAAAAACTCTCCCTTTAAAATCATAGTATAGGAATGTTGAAAACAAACTTTCAAATGCGTACTGTGTATCTGATCCTGGGTCAAGAAGAGCAGTGAGACAATGATCCTATAATATTGTAACATTTATGACGTTTTCCTACTAAAAAAGGCAAACATGAAACTAAGTCAATTGCAAAACAAATACTTAAAATTGAGTATTTTAGCCTGGAAAATATATTTCTTTTGGAATGAGTCCATTTAATTACCTTGTTAGTCTAATTTTACCTGATTTTTCACAGTTTTTATTCTTTTCAAGGAAAATTTCAGAATTAAGAGTTGTAGTTTCCAGTGAATTTTTGTATTTGGAATAGAGATTTTTTTGAAATTGTTTTATTTCAACAATGTCCAAAAATTTAGTATTTATTTAGGAAATTTACTTATGGTTAAATTCCTTGTATAAAAATCCACTCTTTCTGTGTTGAGTAAGTAGTTACAAAAAACAGATGGCATAATGCAATTATTAGCAGTTGGCACAACAGGTAAGAAATGAGAGAAAATTTAAGGGCTATTGAGCACTAGGGAACAGTATGCATCCCAGCACTGAGGGAATTAACCATAAAGCTCTCATTAGTTTTAATGAGTGAGTATGCCCAATCTGGAGATTTTCACATTGAATCAGCACAAAGTTATGCAGCACAGGTGTTTAATTGTCACAGGATTTAACATTCTTATCTGAATAGATTAAAAAATACAAAACTTAAAACATTTCACTACCAAAGATAAAATGATCTGGGAAATAAAATTGTTATTTTCAACTTGAAAACACTGAGAAATTTTGCGTCTACTGACCAAAACTTAGCTTAATGTCATTTAATAATTGTATATTCACATGTATGTTTTATTTCTTTAGTAATAATACATTAAAATAATTAAGATATTTTAATATCAGGATTTCTATTTTGTGTGACTTTGTTTTAAATAATATTGATTTTATTCAAATATATTCATTTTGTGGAATAAAATTCATTTTTTGATGTATAAGCACTAAAAATTTATTGAATATATATTTTAATAGAGTGATCCCAAAGTTCTAGAGACAAGATTTTTGCTGTTTTTGTACACGGAATTTTGGAAATTACCAAAAACCTTCATACCATGGCCTGGCAATCTTAGAGAATTACCTCACTCAGATTTTATTTTACAAGATACTAGAGAAATACTTCATAGTGACTTTATTGCTCCTGAATTTATTACATATACTTTTATGAGTTTGTTTTCAGTAGTTAGACTTTATGCCATTGCTTGTACTTATTTATCTGAATAGTTATACATACATATGATTTCCAATTTTAAAAAGTTACTGTTTCTTTTGCAACTTTTTAATCACATACATTCAAAGATGACAGAATCTAAACTGAGATTCTATGACTAGTTTTGTTAATGAAACCAACTACATGTGTATCATAGATGAAATTTCCTATAGCTAGAGATGGTTTGTTGGAATAATTTCTGTAGCCATGCAAACGAAATCCTAAAATTTTTAGCCCTAATAGTTCATACATCCTTGAACAAGCTATTGAATTTAATCCTAAACTCTGACTTGAACCTAAAACAGAGAAAATATGTATTTCCTGATACAAGTAAACAAAAATACACCATGGCTGAAAGTATGGAAATTCAAAATGATCACAGCATTTCTGTCACTTGTGCCTTAAAAACTGACAGGGTTACATAACAGTGTGCACCATAGCTGTTCTGGCATCTCTTTGTCAGTTTGTTTTTCAGTCGGTATATGTTAGGATTTGGCATTTAGTATTTAATAAAAAGAAAGTTATTTATTTTCTTCACAATTTAAATAAACAAGGCAGTGTTAACACGCATGACAAGGTTAGAGTTGAAAAATAACATAGCATTATCATTGATATGTTCAATAAATTTTAAAAATATACAAGAAGCCCACTTTATTCTGAGGACTATGTTTAATGTCAAAATTATACTGGTGAAAGTATCCTTAGCCATTTTATGTTTTTTAAAGGTTCTCGTAAGAAAAATTAGTAATGAACCAAAAATAGGAATCAAGGATTTATCACAATAAATATTGTAGGTGCTGGGATATAGCTCAGCAGCACAGCACCTGTGTAGCACGCATGGAGTCGTGAGTTGAATTTCCAGTAGCACAAAACAAAAACAAAATAACAAATTATTTAACACACTCTCCAATGATTGATGAGAGTTCACTCCTCCAGGCAGAGATTCTAGATTTTATAAATCTTCCCCCTAAATTAGCTTTACTGATTCATCAGACAACTAATAAACAAATACAGGTTCCCATATTTAGCTTACTTATTTTTTCACTAAATGTGAATTCTACATGCCTACATGTTATAATACTACCAAATTTCAAGATTCAGCTCAGCAGTTGATCCCATGATTACTGCTTCATCCGTGTCTAACACGATTTCCCTCGTTTTGAAACCATAACAGCTCTCTCTCTCTCTCTCTCTCCCTCTGTTCCACACAATTGTGTGACCATTTATGTCTCTATACAAACGACTTGAGAGTAGATACACTGAGTTAGCAATTATTGGGATCAGCCCCACACCCAGAAATATCCCAGTGATGTAGTAGATGCTCCAAAAAATTATTTTAATTAAATTAATTGTAATTGTTTTCATTTTTTTTTTTTTTTACAGCAGGGCTTCAGAAGTATGATAGGGACGAGAGGTAGTGTTTTCTTCAGATTCTTACTGCTAAATTATGATAAAAGAAAAGGCAGATGAAATGAGTTTAAATGTAATTATTCAAAAGCTATTTTATAAATCTTTTAATATATATAGTTAATAACTTCACATCAAGTATAATTGTACAGTACACTATAGTGTTATTTCTGAATATTGCCATATGAGAAATCATATTTTTTCAAATCTATGAATTTTTTGGATTTTTTTCTGACATTGATTTTTATGTCTGAATTGTATTTTTAAGTTATGCTACAGAGGAAAAATTCTTAGACATGAAGTTACACATAATACAAAATGTATGAGGTTTCCTAAGGACTTTCATTAAGCATTGAAATTCTTATCCACTTTGAAAGCAGAAAAATCTTTACTTTCCTATCAAATAAAAGTAATCAGCCTATTAGTAGACGGCTCAGATTTTATTTTATTGGGGTAAGGAGAAAAGGAGAGAAAAACAGTTGAATCTAGCGTGAGTCTTTTAATAATGACAGAATCATTACTGAAGGTGAAATTAAGTCAGTGCAGTCAGTAGAAAAGATGGGCGGGTTATAAGGGTAACAGCTGACTTTAGAAATCAAAGTGAAAGGAACTCTTAAATATTTGATGAACTAAAGCAAAACCCAAATGCACCAATGCTAAATTATAAGAAAAAATATCAAATATTGAACAAGATCTAAAAACCAGCGTCTACTGTATATCCTTCTTCTAACACCTCCCCAGTTTTTGCGCTTGTGACATTTCTTCAGACATAATCACTTTTCACTTTACCAGACATAATCACGTTTTGCTTTACCATGTTTCACTTTACCAGACAAGCTTATGTAAATTTCAAAGAATGAGCTAATCAAACAATTAAAAAAGTAAGTTGTTGGTAAAGGAGAAAACAGATGAAGGGATATGAATAACAGATGCAACATATCAATATATGGAAAACATACTGTGTACACATGGTGGAATACTAGCATCATTTTTATTTATGATGGATTACTTTGTAGTATATATAATGCCATTATTTATATTTATTTATCTCTAAAATCTATTGGATGTCAGCTTATACATTGAAAAGATATACAATCTTTTATTGAGTGCAATATCTAAGCAGCATATTTTTTTCTAGAAATTCATTTCTTTTGTTTAATGTACCAGAGAAGAGTCCACAGGCAACCTGATGTACATACAATGTGTAATCACTATATATGGTGAATGTTTAAATGGATAGTATTACAGTAAAAGACAGCCATTAATCCTCTTTATAATATTACCCCTCATTTTAAACACACAATCCATTTTCTGATGCAGTACTAGAAGCCTGCTTTCATGATCACTTTCTTAAGATATAATAAAAAGTACCATCAATGCTGCTGTTCAGTGAAACCACTGGAAAAACAGGCTTGTAAAAATAATACGTTGTGTCCTCAATCTACCTGATTCACTGAACCTGGCATCAGGTGACTTCCGACTGCATTGTAAATTAAAATGGTCATTAAAGGTAAAAGTCTTGATTTGATTCAGGATGTCAAGGTAGCTTGACCAGGTCAGCTAAAATAGTCATGAAAGAGTACTTCCAGCACAGCTTTAGAAAGTGGCAAGTAGTGGAATAATTATATTGAAAGTGAGGATGATTAATTGCAGTGTGACTTTTACTATAACAATTATTTTCATTTAAACATTCACCCTATTCTTGATCATGTATAATAAGGGAATAAGACTCAAAAATATTTAAATTAAAAAATATTTAAATTAAATTAAATATTAAAATTAACAGTTTCATATGGTTACATATGTTACGATTACAAGAAAATTTAAGATATTTAATATGCTACCTATGATTTAAAAAAGATTAAATACTTAATGAAAGGTAATAATTATTCAACCAGAGCATATTCTTAGTCATGATGATGGTTAACTATTGTAATTTATCAAATTTCATCTCTTTTTAAGATGAACTTTTAAAAATAACTTTTCTGAATTAAAGAGAATGAATATTAATATTAATATTAAAGAGAAACTTCAGGAGCATATTAATGCCAAGAAAAAAGAGGTTATTTCCATTTCTGTTTTATAGTGAATGAGACAATTGAAATAGACAGTAAAATGGTGACTGAAACAATGAAAATAGTAGTTTTATTGCACATTTATAGTCTTATGTAATAGTTCCTGTGAAATAAGGTCATAATCATCTGATCCACCAATAAAACAATTTGCAATTGAAATATCTAGTTAACCATAAAACCAGCAGACTCAAATGTGAATGTATGACCATATGGTTATGTCAGTTAAAATCCCCAAGAAAATATTTGAAATATCTCTATAAAATGAATGAGCAGGGATTTCAATATGGTCATATTGACATAGTATCATGAATTATTTTCCTGTACATACAGTTCAGTACTTACTGAAGTAAAATGTTTGCAGTGGAAAAGTCATATAAAGCAAGCTTATATAATGAAAAGAAAAAGTTACACTGGGCAGATATTTCAACTTTTAGTATTAGTATCTGTCAGTGAGTCCTGTCTTTTTTTTTCTATTTTTAACAAATTATGTACCATGTGATCCGCTTTGTTCACACAAATTGGTTTGATTTTAGTGAAAACTCTTCTATAGAAAACAATAAATTTCAAACACATAAATGTATTTGTGAAAAAATTAACTATGATGGTTTCAGCTTTTTTTCAGATTGTACATCTATATATGTTAAATATAGTTGCTTTCTCTGTAGCAAGTTTCCAAAGAAAAGGTGCATTTCACAGATAACAAAAAACTCACTGAGTAAAGAATGTCAGGATTTTTCTTCCTGTAATGATATCTGATTCTAGGTAAAACCTATGACAATAACTAGACCCTGTTTGCAAAGCAATAATTCCCTCTTCTGTGCAAAAAAACTCCTCTTTTCCCATAAATTGTTACTCTGTCACCCCTGATTAGTAATAGTTTTGGATTGTCAATAGAATTAGAAAAATATATTTCTATATTCATCCTGCAAATTTTGGGCACATTTATGAAAAACAAAATGCTCTTTAGTTGAAAATATTTTCAGTTCAAAAACAGTAATATGTTCTAGGTCTATCAATGTTTCATCAGTACATATAACCAGGGGAAAAGTTTGTAAATTCATAATAAACTGTCATTACAGGGATTTTGTGTGTCCTTACTTAAGCCTCTGAAATTTCATGCGGTTCTAAGGAGCCTTACAGCTTGAGTGATACTCTTCTCATTTACCTTCCCATATGAAAATGCATGCAACTCTGTCATACTTTGTTTATCAAAGATATTTACATGTTTGTTTCTGTGACCATAAGTTTCCTGCTCTTTCCTCCACTGCTTGCAAGGTCTTTGACAGCAGAGCCTCTGAGTTGCTCACTTTTTGTGTCCTGTGCCTTTAGTACAGACATCAGCTATGACTGATTATTTTTATATTGAAGGAATAGTTATTTAGGTTAGCTAACTTCTGTGCTTACAATGAAGAGCCCCTCTCTTTCTAAATTATTTACTTTTGTGTGTGTGTGTGTGTGTGTGTGTGTGTGTGTCTGTTTAGTAGGGAAATATGATGTAAACATTTAATTTTTAAGTGATATTTTATTTCTACATTCATTTGCATATTTGACCTTAATGCCTTTTCAAAGTTGATATTGTCGTCGTGAAATGTCCCAAACTACAGCTTTTCAACCTAACAATGAACTATGAGACATCAGCAGTCTAAAAGTACTGAGTAATTGGATAGTTAAAGTAATAGTAAAGGTCTGACAAAAGTATGACGAATGTTCAGTTTTTAAGGATATATAGCAATAAGAACATATTACCCTAAATAGCCCTCAAAACACTCTCTCTTGCTTTGGACACAATTATATCGTCACCATCCGTGCCACTTTCTGAAGCAGCTGTGGAAGTTCTCTGTTGTTGGTGTCCATAGTGGTGCTGTTGTGGCTGCTTTGGTATTCTGAATTGACTCTAAACATTTGCCATCCGTAGTTTTTCTCAATGTAAGCAAGATCCAGAAGATAGTTTGTTCTAGATCTGGTGAATAAGGTGGATGAGAATATTCAGTAATATTTTTGTTGTATTTTTTATCACACCTCTTAAAGACATTCTTGTAGGAAGACTTCCAGACCTGTTTCAAAAAGTGTCAAAAATGATGAAATAAGTGTGGTCCGGGGAAATGGAGCATTTTGAGGGGAAATAAGGGCAATTTGTCCTTTATTGCATTTTAAAAATGTAGACAATACTGTTTATGTCAATTATATATCTCACATTAATAGCATAAACTATCCAACTTTTGCTTATTAAGCAGATAGATGTTACAAAACATTTATAATTCTATAGTAATAAGAAGAAAATACAGATTATTTTACCATCTTCACGGCTTCCTGACAATTGCTTATGTAACTTGTAAGTTCACAGATTCAAAGATGACTGCATTTTTCTTGCTCATACATTTACAGCAATAAATGAGTGTAATGCATTAGTCCTGTTTTGAATGTGATAAGTGCATCATTTGAACAAATCAGGACGCGGGAAGAGGGAAGAAACAGTCCTCAAAACTAAGTAATATTAAACTGATGGGTTTCAAAAATGGCTTATGGTGTAAGATCTAATGTAAAAGTTTTTGCTCCCACCACTCTCCCCATTTACATCGCTCCTCCTCACCTACAATACATAACTACTTTTTGTTTTTCACATTTTTAGTTAAGATTTTGTCTATGCAAATGAAATGAAATTTAAGCATATATATGCATGTGTTCCTGCTCTACTCCAAGATGTGATATTTATAGTAGTAGTTTCCCAAGATAAATGTTACTACGTACCACAAACATATACTAATAAAAAAGACAAATAAGCTCACATTTGACAACCATAACAAAAAAATATACCTTCTTTGCCTCATCCCTAAATCTTAGCTTTGGAGGTTATGTCCCTGGGAGCAAAACAGAAAAATTGTTGATATTATGTAATTATTTTATTATTTATATTTAATACTCTTTCACTGGTCAATAAACTCATTACACTTTACTATTTTTATCCTTTTTTTTATTACAAAAATAAAGCCAGAATAAATGTTTGCATAAATGTCACTGTGTAGTATTATCTGCAAAAATGTGAGTGTGTAAGATTTTTGTTTGTAGGACAAAGTCCAACAGTGGGCTGGCTAGCTGAAAAATCAGTGCATGTGTAAAGCTTTCTGTGACAATAAGGTCCCCAGCAAGGCAGTCTAAAAATATTAGTTTTGCATACCACATTTCCCAAAGATATGCCAAAAAAATTCAGGATTTTTACAGCTTATGGTAGGTTAAAGTAATGTTGTAGCGTATGGTATTCACCACCTTATTATTTCTACTTTCATTAAAATTAATATTGAAAATAAAATGATAAACAATAAAGTTGCAGAAGTTTTGCTTTTCCTCAGGAGGAAGTGTTGAGATGAGCCTTCAAAATGTTGATCACATAGACAACTGAAAGCACATTTCAAGGAGAGTATTTTATCCAAGATTATGTGAAAGCACCCTACACATTATGATGAAGGCCAGATTTATTGGAAAGGGAACAATGACAGTGATTTAAAAACTAACTCATATATATTAAGGTAGAAAGACAAAACAGATAAGAAATTTTAAAATAAGCAGTTCCATGTTTATTAGCAGTTAAAAGATGTTGCGATTAATGTATGAAATACATTAAATACATTAAAGGCAGCTGGGGCCAGGAATGGCCCCATATTTGCGCTAGGAAGGCGGAGGCAAGAGGACTGTTGTGAGTCCAAGGTCAGACTGGACCACACAACAGGACTGTGTTTCAAAAATAAATAAATGAATAAATAAGTAAATAAATAAAGTCATAGGGGAAATCTTAGGCTAAGAATTAGCTAAGAAGACAGAAAATGCAAGACTGATTTAGCTATTTAATAACAATTCACAAAAGCTAAATGTCATTGATTCTTGCACAGATTATTATAATGGTCTCTTAACTCATCAATGTGTTTTCAAGTTCACCTCGGTCACTACTGATGATAATATGAACGTGTCTTTGTGTATGCACATCACCCACACACCATATGTACAGATTTTTCAAAATATTTTACTAACTTCCTATCTTTTATGCTCTCTATGCAATCAAATTGAAAGTCTTGAGTTTGCTAATGAGCTCTTCACCCTTTTAGGTGTCTTCTGGAACAAATTATAGACATACAAATTATTGTGCTGCATAAATACTTAGATTTTTATCTGAGCAACTTATAATAGCTATATCTTGGGAAAAACCTCTATCCATCAGCAGAAGAATGGATTTGTTAAAAAGGTCCTTATTACACACAATGTGCTACTGTACCATAAAAAGGGAGAATGTGTCCTTTGTAGGAAAATTGATGCATCTTGAGACTATAATTGTGACATAAATCAGACATAAATACTTAAATATGAAAGAATTTCTCTTATGTGAAAAATCCAAAATCTAATTAAAGAGCAAAGTAAAAGATATATAATAGGGTAGGGGGATAGATCTTTAGCAAAATGTGAGGCGACCAGGAGATGTCGTGAGAATGGTAGAAGTGAAGCAGGAGGGTATGAAAAAGAATACAGATATGTTATGTGTGTGTGTTATGTACACTCCCCACTAGAATGTAGTCATATGTACTGCAAAAGTACATAACACAATTTTTAAAATGTCCTCATGTAAAATAATTGCATAATAATATTTTAAAAGAATATCCTTATCCTATTCTTGATAAGTTTAAATTGCTAATTTCTTCACTCAATATTCAAATGTGCCTTTTATGCATTCCAAGAGGCATAAATAACATAATGTTTCTATTTCAAAAATTTATAAGTCTCATCAGATCATTAAATTTTTATCTTATGCATTGTGTTTTCATGACTGTAACCTGGTATGACAACTTTGGTAGACACACCTAACCTGTTCATGTTTAATTTTTCTATATTAATCAGTTATCTTTCATAATTATTTAAATACACATCATAGAATAACCAGAATGAAGTACATCTCCAACAGGACTTTGAGAAAACCTGGCTTCTTATTTAGCCTGGTGAGTGGAGACAGAATCCAGGAGCAAGAGTGAACTCTGGTTCTTTGCTTTCCTAGTTGTTTCTTTTTGGAAGGCTGCTCTAAAGATTGTTTGACCTATGAAACCCTCTCCTTAAAAGATCATGGAAGGAATTATTATGAAAATTTACAAAATAAATTATTTAGGAATATGAGCCTACAGACAGAAAGACACCTGTCAAAGGGTGAATCAAACTGAGCAGAGCGTTATGGATAAGTGTTCTTGGTCATGAGTTCATTGCTGTTCTACTAGAATTTAACAGTATGGCTTGACAGGTAGCAAGCATTCAATGTATGTTTGAAGAACCACTAAAACACAAAAAATGGCTATACAAATAATCATATTGATGTGGGAAAGAAGGAATTGAATTTCCCTTCAAACTTATATTCAGATGTTTTCGTACTTTTGAAAGAACTTGCATGGGAAGGAACAATTTGATGACACCATCTTTACAAATTTACAGAGATGGAATAATTTTGATATAAAAAACACGCATTCTTCTTTTAATGATTTTGAAGAACCAAACATTTTAATACACACTGACTTTTATAACTTTTTAATTTTTTGGAGAGTGTTTCATTTTATAGGCAAATAACTTTACAACGTGTTATCCTATTACAGACTGTTGACCTATTTGTGTTCACAAAGTATCACATGACTACAACAGACTACATGCTAATTAACCATCTATGACTTGCCTAAGAGTGGGCAAATGAAATTTGATCACAAGTACTTCTTTGTTTTTCTAGAAAGAGGAGCTTTTGAAAACAATATACTAAGTGAAAGAATTCTAGTTGATATAATTGAATCTTTAAAAAAATCTGATTCTTCAGTATTTTTGGAAACCTTATGAATGAATATGGTCATGTAGGTGTATATGTATATATTAATAAAATATACAGTTATACGACAAGTATTTTATTTACTTTTTCCTGAACTGTGGCTATTTAACCAGAGGTGAACTCACAACATTCAAAGTGTTTTCCTAATTATTTTTGGCTTTTTAAATTTTTCTTCCTCACTTCCAAATAATGTGTAAAATAAGACGAGTAATAATATGTGAGTCCTCCCTCCCTTAAGGACATAAGAAAATAACTGGCAGCCTACCTTTCTTACAAATAGCTAGTATGTATTATAAAATGCCCAATATAAATAGAAGTGAGAGTAATAAATTAGGTGTTGAATTTCTAGCAGCTCATTTTCCTGTGAAATGGTGCAATACAATTTTAAACCACAAAAACCTTGTAGGTTGAATTCTATTTACTTCAGGTCTATTTACTTCTTTTATAGAACAATTTAAATGTGGTACTTGTAAGTGTGATATGTGATTTTTTTACTTCAATATGCCTTTTCTGAAATAGAAACTGTGCTTCAGCCATCAATTTATTATAGCTTTTTGAAAACAACTTTAGAGTTTTCAAAAGTATTTAACAATTTTAATTACAGTTTTATGACTTTTCTTTTATTTGATACTTTTTTTTCCATTTCAAAAAAAGCAAGAAGGATACCAGATTACAGAGGCTAATCCCAAGCTGAAAGCTACTGAAGTACGAAGCTAAAGAAAAGTGACTGAGGATGTCCTGTTTTGCTAAGAATGGTGGTAGAAAGCTACCAGCGCCTATTCTTTTCAATTTATTACATGATCCACTCTGCGAAGAATATATTAGGTGAAGAGACAATAGTGTGTAAGATAGGTTTATGCATTCAAAGAAATGAGATAGGAAGAAAGCAATACAAATTTACTGATAGCGACTGTTGGTGTGGAAATAGAAATATAACCTTAAAAGGAACAAACTTGGACAAGATTTAAAAGAATGTCTGAAGAAGGAATTGGTGTGGTCAAATTTAAGCTATCAATAATGTATAACTAGTTTTAAATGACAGATTATAGTGAAAAATATCCCATGATTAAAAAATAATAATTATACCATAAAATTTTTAAGTCTTTAGGAATTATTTGTTAACTAGAGCCTTGATGAAGAACAAGTTTTGTGAGATTAGACGACCATATTTTCTTGGTTACTTTATGCTCATCGCTGAGACAAAATACCTGAAGCTAAAGTTGGAAAAGGAAAGGTTTCTTACAGTTTTTGGAGGTTTCAGTCCACGCTCAGTTGGCTCCAAGGCAGGCGGGAATGGCTGGGCCGCAGTTCATGGTGGCTGCAAACAGCAAGTGGGAACCAGCAAAGAGCAAGACACACCTACTTCCTGCCATTACATCACATCCTGGCTCCACCCCTATGTGGGTGGAGCACTGACACCATCAATCCAAGCACTAGACAATGAACCATCACAAATGAACATTGCAAACTCATGAGGCCTGGGGGCCACAGGCATAAACCATGACACATATAGATGGAATGCAGAAGATTATAATTAGGTAGAAATCATGTAAAATAGTTTTTAGGGCAACAGTAGAAACTACTTTGTTTCAAGGTATGATTAAAATTTAAGTGTGAGGGTTGTAATATTGTCTTAGAAGGATATTTTAAAAGGTACTGAAAATTTGAGTTTTACTCTTAAAAACAGATCAGCATTGTTGATAAATATGTAATAAAATAATATAAGAAATTATTATCATGAATATGATTTCCCAAAAATTAAACATAGGAAAACATGACCATATATCAAAATGCAAATATGAAAGCATGTGTTACAGTGAATTGAAAAGTGAAGAATCATCCTGTGTATACAGAGAAAAATGTTCAACAGAAGTTTGAAAGTAACATAAGACTATTCTGTAACAGAGAATAGTTAGAGTTTGAGATTCAAAAATTGCTAAACAAGATTGAATTTGTTAAGACAAAAAAATGAATCGCTGATTCTAGAATGCAAAGCTGTAATCATAGCTAAAGAGGAGGCCAAAGGAGGAGAATTGTGACTTAAATGCCAATCTGGGAAACTTACTGATATCCTACATCCAAAGCTAAAAATGTGAAATGCCCTGAAAAATGTCCCTTGCAAGTATGTAATTATATCCTCAGGGTCTTGTTTATTATCATGTGCATCAGAATTCAGATAGCATTAGATTTTTATGTGATATAATATGAATAAAAATAAAATTAGCTATAAGAAATTTGGAATTTAAAGTAAAAGAAAAAAGATAAAGGAAGGCAAAGACAATGGCATTTAGGGACAACTTATTTATTTACTTGTTAATTTGGTAGCAGTCAGAAATCAATGAACATGTAGAGATTAAATAACTAAATGATGAAACATATCCAATAGCCAGATAATAAGTGATAACTTCTGGACAAAGTTAAAGGACTACAGTGTCATTTTATATCTCAGGATCTATATTGTTCTTTGTAGATGGTGTTGTACTATTCTTATAGATTGGAAAAATCTTCCTACAATTCTCTAGTGAATGAAAAAAATAATACAGAAAGGAATATGCATCTGCAAGCTAATAGAATGAGCCAGGTCAGCAGAGATGCACTATAAGAGTATAGAATAGAAGTCGCATGGTGTATAAGGCTAAAGTGCAGTCTTAGTTCCTACAAGCTAGGAAGAGAACAAAGAGTGGGAATAGCTAAAGGTTTTATGCATAAAAGTTACAATGGAATAGGAGGGGGTAAATTCTAGTGTTTTGTATCATAGTAATGTAGTTATAGTTAACAAGAATTGATTATATATACCCAAATATCTGTGAGAGAGCGTTGTGAATATTTCTGACACACAAAAAATGATAAATGATTGACCATCACATAGTATATGTATATACTGAAATATTCACAATGTAATCCATGAGAATGTCTAATTATTATTTATCAACTTTAAAAAAGCTAAAGTCAAGAAAATTAGTCAAGTTATTAAACAACCAGAGATACAGTGTTTTCAAAGATTCTGGCCTTAATCAATCCTTTTGTTTTACTAATCCATATAGAACCTGGTCAAATGAAGACTGTACACTTCTATTATAGTTTTGGAAATATATTAAAATAGCCTTCATTTAATAAAATAATGTAATCACTTCTGAAAATTTGGCCTTTCCCAAGTTCTCTAGCAGCATATAGTCTTTCTCACAAATTACAAAAAGGTGCTTCTCCTAGGAAGACAATTAATAAAGGTCAGTTCCTCTGAGGTTTATTTAACAAGTTCATCAAGCTTTGAGTTGATCTGTGTATATGAGTCATGGACTTGGCGACGGGAGTATGAAATGGACTTCAATATCTTCTTGCATCCCTTTAGGCAAGTCCTTTAATTAGGACTAAATTTGTACAGATGGGCAGGGGCACCCTCTTGTACTTTTCCCATATGCTCATGCAGCCGTCATGGTTCTTGAACTGAGTCAGTCAAACCAGGTAGTTATTCTGGGAAAGGCTAATACGGGTTTTCTGAAAAGAATAGACCACATTGCAATAAAGTGGCTCAAGGGCGGTAACAGCAAAACTTTGGCACACGTTATTGTGGTTTTCTTTTAAGACAAAGGAGGTTAATCTAGAGGGTTTTTTTTTTAAAAACTAAAATTTCAGTATTCAGGTTTAATTGCTACATTGGCACTTTACAATAAATAAGTGTGTTTCAATTACAGGTTGTGACAGTTGGTTTCTCAAGGTTCACCATCACTGCTTTAGTAGATTTTAGACACTTTGAATTGTTCATCTACTGTCACACTTTCACTGAGACTGTTCATATTATCATTGGTTCTGATCTATTCATAATCTCTTAAATATTCTGTGTTGCAATCAGAGGCTGTACACTTAAGGGAAAAATGTTTTAAAGCTTACTTGAGTAAAATGATTTTTCATTAACGTCCTTTTTTTCCCCTGAAGTGTAGTTCTTAAATAATGTTAAACTTCAAATAAATGGACTCTGTACATCCCAAGGTCCAAAATCACCTCATTCATGTAAACAGCTGTTCACTGTGTTTCTCTTCCCCTTAAGCACTTTTCCTCAGACGGTAGGCTAACCTCACATACAGTATTCAAGGGGAAAATACATAATGTATGAATCCGAATTGCTGAAACTTCCAGCCATCACACACTTGGATTACATTTTTGTATATATTACAATCAAAAACATTTTTCCATTTCCTTGATTTTATTTTCAAAGAATCTCATGGAGTGGTCTTGATAATACATGTTTATATCTCTAAAGCCTTGTGACAGAATAGTATTTCACTAGAGGAAAAGACTCTCTGGTGATGCTCTGCTCTAATGCATCATCAGTATGGTGGCGCTTTGAAAATATACTACCTAGTCTCATCTGTCAGTGGAGGATGAGGGAGAGGAAAGTAGTCAATTTAATTATTTATTAGTGCAAGGTTTTATCCCAGTGTCACCAAATGGTGCTTATTAACATGATCCCTTTTACAAGACCTGGGTTTTATTTTAATAAGCAGTACCCTTGAATTCAAGGTGAGTAAACATATTTATTAAAAAGCTTATGGAAGTGTCATAGGTGAACTGTGAATGAAAACATAGCTAAAGATGACAATTAACAACTTGCTACTTTAAATTTATTGTATAGAATTAAACTTTAATAATGTTTTTTGTTTTCTATTTTAAAGAGAATAACAGAAAAATCAACAGACAAACACACAAATGTAAATTGATAACAACAACAGAAAAATGGAAAAATATGATTTCAAAACAAGATGACAGGAAGTTAACAATGGTTTTTATACTGCATATTGTTATGCTCAAAGTAATTGCTCAGCCTGACAGATACAGGCATGCAAGAATGATCAAACAGTATAATTTCTTGAGCAGTTTCTTTCCCTCTTACTGTATGTATTGCAACTTTTGGATCTTATTTACTCTTTCAGTGTTTTACACCAGTGAAATAACCTGGTATTTACACATTAAAGACTGATTTATTTCACTTATAAGTATAGTTTCTAGTTGTAGCCATTCACCTACAAGAACCTCGAGTTTATCTGTCTTTATGACTGAGTAGCATTCCATTATATAGAAATACCATATCTTTTTTATCCATTCCTCAGTTGGTAAACACTTGGGTTTTTTTCAAGATCTGGCAATTACAAATCATGCTGCTATAAACATGGCTGCACATACTCCAAAGATCTAAATATTAAGATAGAAACATTGAAGCTACTAGAAGACAAAGGTAGAATATAGAGGACATAGGGCTAGGATGAGAATTCATGAACAAAAACCAAACTGCACGGGAAGTATTTCAAAGAATCAACAACTTGGGTCTCGTCCTATTAAAAAATTTTTGCAAACAAACAAATCCGCAAGGGCTGGGGACTTAGCCCGGTGATACAAGTGCCTGCTTATCAAGTATGAGGTTGTGAGTTTGATCCCTGGTACAGGAAAGAGAGAAAGAGAGGGAGAGAAACAGAGAGAGAGAGAGAGAGAGAGAGAGAGAGAGAGAGAGAGAGAGAGAGAGAGAGAAAGAGAGAGAGAGAGAGATCATGGGGTGAAAAGAAAACTGACAAACAAGAAATGCAACTGAAAACAACACAGAGATACCATCTCACTCCAGTTAGAACGACTAACATTTAGCTTAGTGGTTTAAGCACCTGCTTGTCAAGTGTGAGGTTGTAAATTCAATCCCCAGTACCAAAAATGGTAGCAGGACTGTGGGGAAAAATGATTCTTTTTCCATTGTTGGTGGGGAGTGTAGACTGGTATAATCACTATGGAAATCACTGTGGAAATTCCTCAGAACCTAGGATTAGAGAATCCATTCCACTCAGCTATTTTCTTCTGAATATTTTCCCAGAAGAATTGAAAGTTTAATAACTTCAGTCAAAAACAGCAATAAATTTTCTATATCTTTGGTAAGATTTGATTTTACATTATAATTTTTCCTTTAAAAAATTTGTTTTGGAGTCTGTAATTTTTTTTTTCTGATAGCGAATGCTCTCATTGGTTTTGGTCTATATGTATGTCAGATAATAGTGATACAATAGGCAAATAACAAATAGAGGAAGCAGTATTCCCTTGAGGTATCTACTGAAAGAAAAAATACTACTTACATTTTTTGCTAAATAAGTGTTTGTTTATCTCTATTGTTTATCTGGTGGTGTGGCAAGTTTTTCATATATAATGATGAATAATTATTTAATCCAATATGTATTATCTCAGTGAGACAAAAGCATAGAGTGTTGTAAGCTGTCACATAAGACAAGGAGCTCTCAATATCTGGAAGCCATTCTGGCACTGTCATTCATACTTAGGAATTAATGAACCAGATTGATGCCCACAGCCAGGCCTTAGTATTCTACTGTTGACCATAATAATTCCACTGAACACCAAACATCAGAGCTGTTACTCTGAGCTATGAATGGATTGAAATAAAAATAAGATCATTCTAGAATCACATCTGAACTTAAACATGATTATTGTTAATCAAATTAAGGGTTCTTATGTTCAATTCAGATAGAAATCATGAATTGGTAAAGTTTAGCTTTAGCTTAATTTTGAGCTCCAGTGGCCCTTAGTGATACAGTCGTGGGGCTCTGATGAAGTTGGTCAATACCAAGAAATGTTGTATAACATCAGGCAACAGTGGTGGTTGTAGGTCTCTAACATTGCAGCTACCACTGATCAAATCATGCCATTGCTAATCCCTAACTCTACTTGCCACCACCAAGTTAAGTCAGCTTATTCCAGAGATTGTTGCTTGACTTTGTCAGTTACTGATGTCTGGAGTTCTTCATTACTAACAGCGGCTAGTGTTTTTTTTTTTTTTTTCTTTTTTAATATTTAAAATTTTATTTTATTAGAGCTTGTTTACAGTCCCTGATGTTTGCATTCATCTTAGGGAGTTGTAATGCATAAATTCCCTTGCCTTCCTTACTGGGCTTCCTAGCCTCCATTTCTAACTCTTCTTTTCCCACTTTCATTATTTTTACTAATATTATTGTTAGATCATGTTTATTACATACAGTGCTCCCATTCATTGTGGGTACTTGTTATATGTGTATAACTCATTTTAAACCTTTTTACTTCCTTTATGCTCCTATCCTTCATCTGCTGGATCCCTTCACATTAGCAAAAAGATAAATCTTGCTAACTACTTCCGTCAGTCCTTTATTTGTGCTTTTTCTTACTCAAATGAGAGATACCATGTTGTATTAAACTTTCTGTGTCTGATTTTTTCACTTAACATTATACTTTTCGGGTGTTTCAATTTTTCTAATCAATGTTTTCAATTTGTCCTTATGGCAGAGTAATATGACATTATACATAGATATCACATTTTCTTAATGCTATTGTTTATTGATGGATATAGAGTTCACCTCCAGGGTATAGTTATTATAAATGGTGCTGCTATAAATATTGTATGTATATATTGCTATAAGATGATGTCTTTAGCTCTTTGCAGTGAATACCTGGAATGGGTAAAAAAGTGAGTCAAATGGAATTTCTAATTTTAGTTCTTTGAGAGGTCTCCATGCATGTTTCTATACTGACTGAACTGGTTCACATCTCAACAGAAACATAACAGCTATGCCAGCATTTTTAAAATTTTTTTATCTTGATAGTTGCCATTCTTTCTGGTATAAGATGTAATCTCAACATGGTTTTAATGTGCATAATGACCAAAGATGCTGAACATTTTTTCATATATTTGTTTGTCATTTGTATTTCTTCTGAGAAGTGTCTATTCATATCACTTGCCCATTTCTTGATTGGGTCCTTTATTTTGGGCGGTTTAATTTTTTTAGTTGTGTATATAGTCTAGATATTAGTCCTATGTATGAGGAATAACTAGCAATTTTTTTCGTATTCTATAGGTTGTCACAGGGTAGTCAATGCACCAATCAGTGTCTTCCATAGATCTAATCAAGAACTGTGAGGCAAGTATAGGTTGATAAAGGTTGCAAGCCTGTCACTGAAAAGGATTTGGATCTGTCAAATTGTGCAAACTTGATTGGTTCAAATTGTAGCCAGCTCAGTGGTCTGATTTCCATCCCTTCAACTGGTTCAAATTTTAGGCTGCTGGTTTTAAACTACTTTAGAAAAAATTTTAAATTTGATCCTACTAATTGGTACAAATTAAATGGTACTCTTACTTTCAAACTGCTGTAGTCAGGGGAGACATCATGTGGAGCAAGTGTGGTATGTCTAGGACAACCATAGCTGTCAAGGAGACATAAGCTGTTTGATTGAGAGCTGTCATGCATGTGAAATATGGCAGGGCTGAAACCAGGGATTAATAAAGGATTATGGCCTGTGAGTCACAGCTTTTAGGGGTTTGGTGTGATTGAGGACATTAATTCTGCTGTATTAGATGAAGTTTCCCAACATCATCTTCACAGAATTGACAACATCCAGGCTGGAAGGAGTAGACAGGTGCAGTGCTGACAGCACAGCTGTACTTCCTGTCAGAGCAGCCCAGAGAGTGGCTGAAAAGTAATCTTAGGGGGCCTGACAGGACAGTAAGTCGAACTTTCCCAGTTCCTCTTCAAGGGACCCTAAGAGAGTAAAGGGAATGGAAGACAGAGGTGAAGCAATTGTCTACTACACTACACCTACCTTTGGCCTTTGCAGAAAAAGATGATAGAGTCAAGCACTTATCTGTCTTATGATTATAAAATCATAAGATATAAAACATTATGCTCTTTCAGCTAAAATTAATGACTGTATATCTTTGTCATTTGTAACTTATACTTTTCAATAGACAGCATCCTTGTAGATAAGGTTAATTTATATAACCATCCTTATCTCGAAAATGATCTACATTCTAATAACTCCCAATGGGGAACAAAGTCTCACCTTCTTCAAGCTCCCCAAAATCACCTAGTGTGAGCTGAAAATAGATAATAAAAAATCATTAGTTGCTATCAACTCCAAACAATTCTGTTGCTTGGTGGGGGTGGAGGGGACACAGGCTGTGTTTGATTTTTTGATTATCTGAAGCATGCTGATCGCTCATGGGAGGCACCAGCTGACTTTGCTCTCTCTCATAGCCAGGTAACTTTCAAGGCTTAAATTTAAACCCAGGTTGTTCAACAATAAATTAATTCTTAGTGATCTTTGCCCAGAGGCATTGACAAAGGGAACATGATCAGTAATGAAATATGAAAAAGTGCTCTGGAAGCAAAAGGATGGTAAAATGAAGTCTCAGAGAGAGAGAGAAAGAGAGAGAGAAAGAGAGAGAGAGAGAGAGAGAGAGAGAGAGAGAGAGAGAGACAGAGACAGAGAGACAGAGAGACAGAGAGACAGAGACAGAGACAGAGAGAGGAGAGACACAACTGAAGCCAAACAATGCATGAGGAGCTGATTCTGTAAGAATAGAAGGTAAATAATGGATATGTATGACAAGATAAGAAGGGACTAGGTGGAAAAATAGGAAATTAAGACAAAACAAAATACATGAGAAAAATGAAAATAATGATAAATGACACAAAAAGCTTTACAATTGCCCCTTCTTTCCTACATGATGTACTTACACTGAGACTGTTAGTAATACTGTGGTTTAAGCACTGTGATTATTTAGATTTCTATATGAAGAAGCCAAAACAGAAAGATTTTTTGAAGTCACATAACCAATAGTGTTCAGACACAGATTCACACAACTGACTCTAAGACCATGCTGTCAATCAAGGTGCTGAAAAAAGGAAGCATAAATATTCCTCACCATTTGTTAAGTAGCCAGTGTTGCTGCATATGAAATCTTAATTCTTATTGTTACATTCCAATGAAAATGAAGGGAAATACCCAAATGAATACAGATTATAATTAATACTCCATAATTAAATGGAAATTTGCAGAAAATTTGCAGGAAGTTTGCAGGGAATTCCATTGGAGAAGTGGACAGTACAGAAATAATTTTTAAAGAATTTAAAGCAACACTCCACATGAATACAATGGAACACTAGCATATCAGACATAAAGACTCTGCTACGCTAGGCTTTGCCCTTTTTAGGTCAGTGAGATTTATTCTTATATCTCTACTTTGCATGTCTTAAAACATGAAAAAGCCAGAAATACCAGAAATAAAGCAATAAAAATGAAAGAAGGGAAGTAAAATAATTGAGGAAAACAACTTATCTATGCAATGATGTAGAGATTTGGAATGGCATGATCAGTTGTGTAGTAATGTAGAAGACATTTTGAATTAGAGGAAAAATGAAATCTGAATTGAGGTTAGTATAACAAGACAAATAAATCTCCCCAAATTCCATAACCAAATTCCAATCACCTATAAATATGAGCTATTCTATAGATACAACTAAAAAAGGATTATCCTAAACTCAATCTAATCACAAAAGCATTTAAAAGCAGAAAACTTTCTCTAGGTATTGGTAGAAAAGAGATTGTAACTATAGAATTTAAAGTGATCCCATTTATAAAAAAAAATTGAATGTGTTGCTTCTGACTCTGAACTGAAGGAATCAGCAACCAAGCTCTGGAGCAACCCTAGATAACAACCATCACGAAGACAAAAATCTCAGTTCTATAATCAAGGGGCTGAATTTTGCTAACCAGCTGTATAAACTTGAAAGCAGATGGATTTAGGTACTGTGAAACAGAAAAGAGAATACAGCAGAGATAAACTGAACTCCTAACTTACACCATGGTGATATGAAAATTTTGTTCTGGTTAAATTTCTGATTTTGAGGTAAAGAGTAGAAAATGAATATAATTAGTTTGTACTCTTAATAATTCAAAATAAAACTGTTATTATAGCTAAATAACCAAAATATTTCATTTATAATGCCTAGTAGAAAGGATCTAAAAGAACATATTTATAGATAATTATGTGAACAAAAAAATTAATTGACCACTTAACTTACATGTAATTTACCTTATTAAAAATTCTTCATGCAAACATTAGCCTATAGTTTAAAAATCGCTTGAAGTCAAAAATTTCAGATGTGAGTTCCTTGAATTTTCTATATTCCTGAGAAGCACAGCCTTGTCAAGAAACATTAAGAAAATATCACATGTTACCACTTGGGCACTTGGGATGAGTTCTCTTAATGATAGAATATTGTGTAAATTGGGGGTCTCAAGGCTGCAGAATCAGATCCATTATTCCTCCCCATCCATGAATATGAAATCTGATTTTTGCCTTAGAAAAGCACCCATGCAAACAAAGTCTAAGTCTCCAATCTAAGGGTTCAGGGCAGACTTCTTGCATTTCAGGTTTAAACATTTTCTGCCATTTTCTCTCAATCTCCTCCCCATTATCTACAAGCCGTCTCTCAATCTTTCATTTTCTGTCTTCAACTCTAATCTTCACACCTCAAACTGTATCCTAACGCTATACCCTCTCTGACAACCACACTTGAGGATAGTTTCTGGCTTCCTAATATGTTTGCAATTGTATGAGATTACATCTACAAAAGTAAGGAAAACAGCAAAACCAAGATCAGGTGAACTATTTCTGCATAATAATACCATGAATAAGTCTATGAATATAGCATGATCCTTGTGACTGTTAACTGCAATATGTCAATTTGACTAGATCAAGGAATACTTAGCTTATTAGGAAAGTTAACTTATGTTTGTGTTAATGAGATGTTTTCAGAGATGCTTTTGGGGGACTCATATATTCAGAAGTAAATAATAAATTATTTACTGAAGTAGAGAAAATTATTCACTGAAGTAGAGAAAATCAGCTCTTCAAGAAGAAGAAATTTTCAGCCAAAATTAGATAAGTAGAACTCAAGAACAGAATGGCTGTCCCAGATATTAAGTAGTACAATTCAAAATAGCTGTGGAGAGCTGAATGTGGTGGCACATGCCTGTAATCACATCACTAAGGAGGCTGAGGCAGGAGGATCACTTTGAAGTCAAGGCCAGCATAGGCTACATAAATGAGTTCAAGGCCAGCATGCACTATGTAGTGAAATACTGTCTCAAAAATAAAAAAATAGTTGCTGTTGCTACTGTTGCTGCTGCTGATGATAATAAGCAAGAAATAATTGTTCTTTTTAATTCTAAATTGTAAGGTGGTTTCTTCTGCTAGAAAATAGTTTTTTAGATTTCTCATAATGAATACATTGTATAAGATTATATCTACCACAGGAATATAAATATTTGCAAATACTCCAGATACACAATCTTAAGATTTTTATTTGGGGATATCCTATAATTTAAAAATACTTAGGGCCTGGGAATTTAGCTCAGTGGCCTAAGTGCCTGCCTGACAAGAGTGAGGTCGTAAGTTCGATCCCTGGTACCACTAAAAAAAAAAAAAAATACTAAAATTATGTTCTACATTTCATTGACTATCATTTCTATGGACTGAAAATCAAATGAAGCAATTTTTGAAAGCAATGATTTCATAAAATGTAGCAAAATTTTTAAAAAATGAGACGATAAATAGTCAGACTCACTTATGAGGTAGTAATAAATATACCAAGAATATTTTTCTGCTCTAACAATGATTGGATTATATGTTCATTCAGTTCAGAATCCAATAAACTGCATGATTAATCTTACATTTAAAGGAATATGTAGCTACTTTAATAACCAAATGGTATGGTTTTAAAGTACTACACATTTATTAGTTAATTTTAGATAAATATGAAATCTTATTATCTACCAAAAGAAAATTATGCCTTAATACTTGCAGGTAAAAATTATGCAACACAGTTTATAAATCCATGTACTCTACTCTGCATAATTAGGAATGAAGTAAAAGGGAAAAACAGATTAAATATGAAACAAGAATTGCACATCTTATTAATTTCAAAAGAAAAATCAATGATTTATGTCACATCATCCACCATAATCAAATAAGTTTAAACATCAAAATTTTATTACTGTACTGCTTTGTTCACTTTACTATTTTTTGAATTTGTCTTTTAACTTGAGATTGTGTTAGCATATAAGCAAAAAGGAGCTTATGCATATTCCTGTATTTGTAAAAGTAAAGTAACCAAAATAAAAGAGAGATAACATTACATTTTAATTAAAATATTCATATGTGACTCAAGTTTGTTTTAAATTAATAATACTGTGGTAGCTTTGCATGACTGACTCAATCTTGTGCCCCGTATTTGACTCATGCCCTGTATTTGACCCAAAAAGTGAAAGATTACTCAGGGTACAAATCCCATGAGAAACACAGAATGAGCTACACCCACAAGAGAGAAAAATTAACCTGCCCAACAAAGAAGCAGGATACAGGTATCAACCAAAACTAATGTAAGATTCTAGTTAAATGGTTTCCAACAGGATGTCTTGCTTTGGGGTTTTCTGCTTTAAATACCTTGTGACCCTTCAATTCATCACCACTTGGTGGGACTCTGGAGCAGAGGTCTACACGAGTGGTGACTGAGTTCAGCTAATAAAATCCCAAAATTTATGAATTTGACTGCTTGTATTATTATATTGATTATGAACCCACTTCATATGTCTTATACTTGAAAGTATATAGACATATACAAAAATATGTGTATCTATATACGTATATGCATACATGTATATGATTTTATTAATCTTTCAAACTTGTAGAGAATTTCCGTGTGTGCTTGCAATAAATTGCTATGATTTTGAGTCAAATCAACTTGCTGAATTTTACTCAATGATTATATGAAGTGATACTTGTCTCCGTATACTTACAGCTCTATTTTGACAGAAAACTTTTTAGACGATGCCAGAAGATATAATCACTACTTTTAAGAAGCCCATTTGTGAAGAATGTGAAATGCCATGACACACATGGAGTTCCTAAGTTATCAGTTAAGAGGCATTATAGAAGAAAAGAAAAATGAAAAAAAGGACCTGCATAACCCATCTTCCTTTTAGACTGGATTTTTTAAAATTATAATTTTATGCCTGTGATTTTCCTGAGAAACTTTTCATTTTTATTATCTAACAGGTAAGAGAATATGAAGAAGAAAAGCATTCCTAGGGGAGTTTACCTAATTTCTGTGTTTTTAGGCGATCTTCATTCTCAATGTGGGGAGAGGATCTGCAACTCAAGATTGTTTTTGTTCATTTTTTAATGAATTTGTATGAAATTTCAAAATTCTAAACTATGCTAGCTTAAAGAATTAAGAGTTTTCTACTGAACTAAAACGAGCTTATTCAAATAAAACATCCAGTATTTATTAAATTGACATTCCACATAATCCCCAAAGCCACCTTTTATTATAATTCCTTTTAATTTTGAGTTAATCTGAACAAAGTTACTTCTTCCATGTTTTATACTTCTGTTTTTTATCTCCATTTTCATGATACAAAGGATCTGTGTCAAAAATTCTTTTATGCTCTTAATAACTCAGAGTTCTAAATGAAAAACCAAGTACTATATCTGAATATCAGATGTGTGCACTTTACTCATGAATTCCTATAAAAATTTGTATAATTTTACGTTTGGTAACGCTGTTAGATGATATTCTTCTATAATTTCTGACATCACCTCAAAATTTTGTTCCTTCTCTGAAAATTTCCCTTTCAAAAGACTTCTTTTTTCTGACTGCTAGTATTTTAATGTAAGAATGGATGAATACTTTTCAATAATATAAAAATAATTTATAAATGTTCTTGAATAAACACAGTTTTTTCCTTATTGTAAAAAAATCAAGGGCAGATGCTATTGGTACACTATTTTCTGTCAACTTTTTAAATAAATTATTTACTAAAAATGTTTGAGAGATGAAGGGTGAAAATGGCTTAGTACTTTAAACAGAGGCCTCTTGTTCTGAAGAGCAACAGCATATACACAGCTAAAACATCTCAGAAAGGGCTGGTGGTATAGGTCAGCAGCACAGCACCTGCCTGATGAATACAAGATCCTGGGTTTGATTCCTGGCTCCAAAACAATAAAAATAAAAAATAAAAAGGCTTAGAAAAAATAGCACAGCATCTTTTTTTAAAATAAATAATCGGCTAAACTTTCAGAAGATATATTGCCTAGATTTGTAGAAGAGATATGGATTGTTTAATAAGCATTGTCATTAAATACATACTCTTCTGTTACTTCTCAGTAAAATCAAGAACTATCCTTATTTAAAAGGCTTGATACTGTTTTTTCCCACTACAGTGCATAAAGCTCATGACCTCGTGCTTGCCGGGAAGGCGTTTATGCTGCTGAGCTAATTTCCGGGCCCACTATTTATAACTTAAAAGAACAACATGGATATCCATTTTTGTAACAAATGGCGTTAGTTGAAACAAAATTGAAATGATGATAAAATATTATTACTGAGGAAATACTGAATGCTCATCAAAAAGACATATATATTAAAAATGTAATGATGTTCAAATAAATATGAAATATTTTCAAAATGGAAAAACATTAAGTAAAAGTGAAATCTGTGTTGATAAAGTTGAAATAAGGACTAAGTTCTTTGCAAATGATGATTGAACAAAAGGAGGAGTTAGAAAACTGAAGAGAATAGAATAAAAATGAAAAGACAAAATACTTCTTAAAGTGAGATAAATTGAAATTCACTCAAGAACTGTTTAAAGAAATAGATGATATTCTAAGAGGAACATAGCAAGGAACCAGCAAAAAATAATTTAAAATACAATAAAAAATTTCAAGTTCTACAAAAACTGCTTTATATGGAAGATGAACAAGAAATATTTAAGATATATAAAGCAGCTGAAAAAGAAAAATATCAAACCAATACAAGAGATCATATGGTAAAAATGACAACTTCAAAGAGTTTTATGTAAGGAAAAGTAACCTTAAATATTGAAAGAAGATCCCATATATTCTAGCCACCATTTCAAAATTCAAATATATTATAAGGTAAACCAGTAAATACTCGAAAATCACATATTAGAATACAAAGGTGAAAATATTGTAGTTGATCTGTTCATTTACCTCAAGAAGAAAAGTTAGTGTAATTTGACAGTTAGTATAATTTGACAAAAATATCATGAGAAAAAAGAGAATAAATTTAATTTTAATGGCTATAGAAGTAAAATATGAAGAACATTTAGTAAACAAAAATTGAAGGTATTTCTCAAAACATAATGCGTTATAATTCATTTAGTTGTTTCGAGTTTTGCAGCATTGACTCATTCCAAAATCTGTTACCGTAATTCAGCACATTAATAAAATAATAATTTTCTTGACATATACTGTAAAGAATTTGACATATACTATAAAAAATTAAATACACTGGTGGACTGGTAAGCTTCTGGTATTGGAAGTCTCCATTAAAGTTTCTTACATTGATTATCTAGCTTGCAAGACTTCATAATTATTTGATAGCTTTGCCTTCACTTTAGGGATACATTATCTTGCTTTTCTACTATGTGGTTGTCTTGCTTTTTTCCCCAAATAATGTTTTCATTTTCCTCATGATGAAATAGTATAATATTTTCACAGAATCCTAGAAGAGAATTGTCTAAGCACAGTATAATCTACTTATTATAATAATTGGAATACAAATTTCTTAGTAATTTTCCAGTCACTGGAACAAAACACCCAACATTCACAACTTAAAAGGAGATTTATTTTTTGTTCATGGTCTGAGTGATTTCATCCATCATCACTTGGCCCAAATGCTGAAACATGGTGGAAAAACAAGGCAATAGAAAGCTATTTATTTCATGACAACCATGAAGCAGAAAACGGAGGAACTGGGAGCACAAATACACTCTTCCAGGTCACGCTTCCAGTGACCCAAACTATACCAGGCCTCACCTCACCACTGAATTCATCAATGGGTGAACCCACAAATGAGCATACTGTCCCCATAAAAAGATCTCCTTCTAACATCAGGAGACTTTTCTGGGTCATTTTGGACTAAACAAGCAACTGGAAATAGTGTGCAGAATGGAAACTGAATAGAAAACAGAATAGTAGATGTATCTATGGCAAAAGAAAAAGATCTAACATGTAAATCAACATGTAAGAAATGTCTTTAAACTGTAAAAATAATATACGGTTGAACTAATAGGTCATGGTAATTTAAATACATATTCCAACTCAAACTTTCCAAGGTATTTCATGAGTGTCTAGAATAAGGACTCTGATAAAGTGAAGACTATAGAAGTTTGGATATGAGATTGTAGACACCCAGAGTGAGTAGACAAATTGTCAACAGTGGAAGGAATGAAATAGGAGTGGATGCCATCTTTTGTGTGTTAGTGGCACCATCCTGTCACATTAGATTTCATAGTAAACAATTTACACCAAAATGAAAAACTCAAGAAGATTCAAGGTTAGAGAAGAGCAAATATGAGAGAGAAAAAAAAACCTAAGGAAATTTATTATCTAATTGTCAATAAAATTTTGTAGTTTCTGCCTCAGTTGGAAATTAGGATTTAAGGATAGGCAATTGACAATTGTTTTTCAACACTTAAAGGAAGAAAGATAGCAGCTAAAGATTAAATAAAGAGAAAGCCAGTATCATGCTGTTTTTTTGAATGTTCCTGCTTTAGAATTCAACTACTCCAGATCATCAGAAAAATTCAGAGAAAATGTTCTAATACTGTCTGTGTGACAGAAAATATGCTGAGGGCTTTTCTGAAGACATACTGATTAACTGAAAATTGCACCTCCAGGGGTTAACTGACATAGGTTGGTCATTACCAAGGCTTTTGAGAAAGCCCTGAATCCAAAAAGGAAAGATACAGACTCTGAATCTTGATGAGCTGTGCCTTTGTCAGTGGTGGTAAAAACTTTCACACCTGACCTGAAATCACAAATTCAGAGACTTCTCTTTTAATCACCAAGCACCTGCTGTACAGAATAAAGTAGATATTATATTTAGTTGGAATATCAACTGTCTTAGTTACTTTTTACTCGTTGCTGAGACAAAATACCTGAAGCCCAAAGTTGGGAAATGAAAGGTTTATTTCTTACAGTTTTTGGAGGTTTCAGTCTACACTCAGTTGGCTCCAAGACAGGCGGGCATGGCTGGACCGCCGTTCATGGCGGCTGCAAATGGCAAGCTGGAACCAGCAAAGAGAAAGAGATACCTTCTTCCTGCCATTACATCACATCCTGGCCCCACCCCTATATGGGTGGAGCACTGACACCATCAATCCAAGCACTATACAATGAACCATCACAAATGAACAATGCAAACTCATGAGGCCTGGGGGACACAACATAAAACATGACATCAACATATAGGAAAATGAGGGAAATTTATTGTAAACAGTTCATTTCTTTATTCAGAAAATAAGACTGTTGCTATCATATGGTGAAAGAATCTCCTGTGCTTGAACAGCTCAGTCTTCAGGCAATTAATTCACAACACAGTCCATGGTAATTTAAATACATATTTAAAATAAGGGATGTAATGCAATGTATCAGTAGGGGGCAGGACCATACTCTTGTAGGGAGCCGGCTGGAAATTGGACACACCACTGGGAGTGAAGCAATGCAGTCCCAAAGACCTCTGGAGGCAAGGGGCTTCAGTCCAGAGAACACCCAGTCTAGAGATAATTCAAGCAATCAGTTGCTAGGCAAATGTGGTGTCACATGACACCAACCTGTCAACTCTATAAATACCCCTAAGGTGGTGGAGCAATTTCTTTCCTCCAATCAGAAAAGAGGGATCCACCTATTCTCAGATTTCCTCTCTTCTCTTTCTTTTCCTATCCTCTTGCTGTCCTTCCCTCCAGGAAGATCTAGAGTTCAATCAGATGCAACATACATGGCAGACACAGAGATCACCTGAAAGTTTACTTGGGACACCAATTTCTAAATCGAACCTTGTATAATAACCCTAACCTTGTATAATGAGATGGAATTATGTAGGCAAATTTGATGAAAGTGTTATCAACAGATAAAATTTTTTGTATTATCACCTAGAAATTTTTAATCTTCTGTTCCTTTTGTTTCTTCTTATTGGAACATGTATGTGATACGTACGTTTGCATTTGTTTGATACAATTTGTTGTATCTGGATCAGTTTTGATCACCCTTCCTTCATTCTATACACTGCTCCCTTTTCCTTCTCCCAGTAAAGTACCTTCTCTCCAAAATGCCTGCTCCCTGTTTAGTATCATATTTCACTTAATTACACTTTAATATATTTGAATTTATTGTTTCTCATATAATAGAAAATATGTGATATTCAACTTTCTTTGTCCGATTTATTTCTTTTATCACTACATGCTCAAGATCCACCAATTTTCCTCCAAATGACATAAATTTATTCTTCATGACTAAATATATTACATTATGTATTTATACCACACTCTTTATATCTGTTGATCTATTAATGGGTATCTAGTGTGTTTTCAAGGCTTAGCTATTATGAACTGACTGCTATAAACAAGGCAGTGTCTTATATTAGAATATGATGATTATTGACTCTTTCAGGAATACAATTATGAGAGTTGTAGGTGGTCAAATGGAAGTTTTATATTTAGTTTTTTGAGGAATCTCCAAACTGATTTTCAAAGTGATTACATGGGTTCAGTCACCCACCAACAATGTAGATGGGTTCCTCTGTTGCCAAATCTTCGCCGGCTTTTATTGTTTTCAGAATTCCTGATAAACATTCGGACTAGAGTAAGATGAAAACTCACAGATTTTTCATTTGAATTGGTTCAAGATCATAAACACAATTTCATGTAATTATTGGCCACTTATTTATTGGGGAATTGTCAAGTTCATTTCTCTTTTTTATTTTTAGTTGCGTCATTTGTTTTGGGGAGTTTTGTTTTTTTGTTTTGTTTTGTTTTTGTTTTTAATATGTTTTTTTCTCATCTGTAAGCTATCTTTTTGCTCAGTTGATTATTTTCTTTGATGTACAAAATATTTTTAATTTAATTTAGCCCATATGCTGACTTGTGGTACTCTTTCTTGAGCTATTGACGTACTTTCTGTTCAAGAAGTCTTTGCCTCTGCTTTATTTTTACATTCCAGCAGTTTCAGTGTTTCTGATTTTATATGTAGTTTGTTACCTGTTTTAATTGATTTTTAGTACAAGGTGAGATATATGGGTCTATTGTTACTGTTTTGCATGTGAATAACCAGTTTTCCTAGCACTATTTAGTAGAAGCTATTTTTTTACAGCATGTTTTTGTCACTTTGTCAAAGATCAGATGACTGAGATGTGTGAAGTTATTTCTGTGATTTTGGTTCTGCTGATCTACATGTCTACATTTGTGGCAAGACTATGCTACTTTGGTTACTATAACTTTATCTTGAAATCCAGGACTGTGATGCCTCTTGTTTTGTACAACTTTTCGATTGCATTGCTTATTCTGAATCTCTTCTGTTTCCTTTTAAATTTGTCATTTTTCTAGTTCTCTGAAGAATTCTCTTGATATTTCAACAGGACTTGCATTAAATCAGTATATTTCTTTTAGTAAAACAGCAATTTTAATGACACTTATTTTCCCTATCCAGAAACATTTATGTCTTTCCATTTTCCAGTGTCTTCACTTTCTTTTTTCAGAATGCTATAGATTTGATTGCAGAGATCTTTTACTCCCTTTATTATGTTGACGCCCAGATAATTTATCTAAAGCTGTTGTGCATGGAGTTAATTATCTGACTTCTTTGTTGGTGGATTCAAATGCTGCTGACTTTGTGTCTTGACTTAATATCCGGACAAATGTTTAATTTTCTTATTAGCTCTAAGAGTGTTCTAGTGGAGTTTGTGACTCTTGTACTTAAAGAACAGATAGTGTATAAATTAGTTTGACTTCTTTTCCAGTTCTAATTCTTCTTAATTTCTTTTCCTTGTCTGATTGCTCTGCTAAAGTTTTAAGTTCTATATGAGAAGAATTATTGAGAGTGCACATCTTTGTCTCATTTCTGATTTTAAGTAGAATGCTTTCAATTTTCTCCATTCAATGATATTGGTGTGGGTTAATAATATGTAGCTTTTTATAGGTTGAGGTTAGGTCCTTCGATGCTTACCTCAATGATAGTTTTTAACGTGAAACTATCTTGCTTCTTGTCAAAAGCTTTTTCTCAATCTACTGAGAGCATGTAATTTTTACCCTGGTTCTATTTATACGGTGTATTACATTTGTTCATTAATGTACACTGTCCCCGGCTTGCATCCCTCAATGAAGCTGAGTTGTACATGCTGTAAGAAATTTCTTGATTTCTTGAATTGTGCCCAGAAATTTTATTGAGGACACCTTCATTCATGATCCTTGACTTAGGTATGTTCTCTCCTTGCTGAGATAAAATATCTGGCACTCAAAATTAAAGGAGGAAATATTTATTTGGCCCATAGTTTGTAGAAATTTCAGTCCATAGTTGGCTGCCTCCAAGACAGTGTGGCAAGGCAGATTGGAATTGCACAGGACAAACAGTTCATGGTGGCAGATGGCAGCAAAACAAATGAAGGACCTTAGCAGGTTTTTTTTCTGCCCTTTTATATTCTATAGAGGTTTCTGGGATTATGTTTGTGGCGAGCCACTCAGGAGACTGATTTAGGAATCACCCACCCTTAATCCTAAGTATCTCCTTTTTTCTTCTCTCTTTATTCTTCCTTTTCTTTTTCGAAATGCATTTTAACTCCTATCATTCTTAATTTTAGCATTGAACCATTAATCTATCACACAATCTAGATACACATATCTCTGAAAAACACCACCAATATTGTATGAGACTCTAAATTTCTGGAAAAAAAATAATGGTAACTATATTGGATTCTGGATTTTTCTTATTTGATACATTTTTATTACTACATAATTTTCATTGCCTGTTACTGATCTGTTCAGTGTTTTTGTTACTTCTTTTTTTTGTTTTTGTTTTTGTAACTTCTTGATCAAATTTAGTTAGCCTTAGTTCTCATAAAATTTATCAATTTCTTTAAAATTCACCAATTTATTGGAAAATAAACTTCAGAACTTTTATTTATAATACTCTGAAATTCAATAGTGTGCATCTTTTCTCGTTATTTTGTAAATTACCTTAAGATTTTAGCAATCATGTTTATCTTCATAAAGAATCAAATCTTTGATTCACTGATGCTTTGGATGGCTTTGTCTCAATTTCATTTAATGTATTTTCTGTAATATGACTGTGTAAATTTTTAAGTCTGTTTGTTGATGTTTTTCAACGTTCCATCAATCTTTAGAATTGTATTTTTCAATCTCATGTGCCTGTGTAGTTTTGTTTTTTGCTGTTGAGTCTAGTTTCCCTTCATTGTGATCTAACAGAATGTAAGCAATTAATTCAATTAATTTATATTTATAAAGGCATAATTTATATACTAAGTGAGCTCAATTTAGGAGGAAATTTTTGGACAGCTGAGAAAAATGCATATTCTTTCATTGTTGAACGAAGTAGTTTGTAGATATATGTTAAATCTCTTTGTTATATGGTATGGATTCAGGTTTCTTTTGTGGTTTTTTGGGGGGGAGTCTGGTTGACATTTATATTTGTGAAAGTGGAATCGTAAGCTCTCCTACTGTGACTGTATACCATCTATCCTTTTATGACAAGTAATTTTGTTTTATGAAATTGGTTATATCAACAACTGGTACATGTGTATTTACAATTGATATCTCTTCCTGATGAATTGTTACCTTTATCATTCTATTTTGACCTTAATTCTGATCAGTTTTGACTTGAGGCCAACTTTGTCAAAATTGAAATAGCTACTCATTCTTTCATTTGGCCTCTGGCTGCAAAGAATATCATCTACTTTTACTCTTTGTGTCTTGTGGATGGGATGTGTCTTTTACAAACAAAATACAGCTTCATTTTGTTTGTGGATCCAGTCTGCTAATCTATGTATTTTTTATGGAGTAAATAACATTCTCATGAAGAGTTATTACTGAAAAGTATTTATGGACTCTAGCCCTTGTATTATTTTTCCGATGTGGATTAATTTCTACTTTCCTTTTATTTGATTATTCTTCTAGTGAAATTTGTTCTTTCCTTTGGGCTCTTATCCACAGTCACTGGCACAGTAGTTTCCTAGTTATGCTGGGGTTTTTGTGCTTCTTGAGCAGTTTTTCCCATCTCCCTCCAGAGCGTGATTTAGTGGCATCCTGGAGCCGTGCATGGGACAGCTCTGTACCTATTTGATTCCTTTCCTTCCCCCCTGGTGCTTTCACAACTGGACTCGGTTCTCAAATTGCTGTTAGGCTTATAGGGCCTACCCTACTTGTTTAAGCAAAATGGGTGGGAAAAGCCTGAACCAGCACCTTTAAAACTGAATCTGACCACTCTAGATGTTTTCCACTTTTGCCTTTGCCTGAGTCCCCTCAGTCTCTCTCTGGGTCCTAGGTGCTACACTGCCCTGTGTCACTGAGACATGAATCAAGCCTAGGCTCTCTGAGTTGCTGATTGTTCCAGTACTTTGTGGTTCTCTCTGTTTTACAATTTACAAAGCACCAGGTAGCTACGGCACCATCATATTTCCCTACGCAGATATCTCAGTCTCCAGGATCCTTCTGCTAGTAGCAGTGCCTCTTAGATCCAGTTCTCTCATGTTTGTTGGTTGTTAGGGTGAGGGCTATGCAGGTTTTTACCTCCAGGAAAGTTTACTTCTGGAGTATTTTGGGCTTTTTACCAGGTGGCAGTTTGTGGATATCAACCAAAGTAGGACAGCAATAATTGTTCTTATTTTAAAAAGGTTCTTTTATTTCTATTTTCCACCTGTTTAGTGTCTTGTTCAGGTCAGATTCCCATGGAAGATTTTGTTTTCTGAAGATGAGCAACCAAACAATTACCCTGGTAAATACTTTAGTATAAGTGAATGTGTTGTTTCTTCGAGATCACCAATGTAGAATCCATTTATATTTTATGTATTTAAAAATGCTGAATTGTATTGGGAACAGATTAGGATAACTAATCTACTATTTGATCAATCATTGTTAAGTTTTGTTGCTGTCATCATCAGAATCCCTAAGCATGAAAAGCATGTGTGTTTCTAAGCAAAGAGTGCAAAGCTTAAAATTTCTTTGACAATTGCGTTTTACAATTAAGGTAAGGGAATATAGTAATACCTGCATGATTACTGCAGTTGGAAACATTTTGAGACTTAGATCTTGAAAGGAAATAATCATTTGTTAGAAATGACTTAGTGTCTGGAACTTAACCTTGGAAAGATCTGGAGTCCCACTTATTTGAAATACAGCTCTACTTACCACTTTATGATTTCTAACAATAGTTCCATACCTACAAATTTCAATTTATTCAACTACAAAATGCTTACAGTAATATTTTACAGCTTGTTAAATAGCTTTGGATAATAAAAGGCACAATTCATGAGAAAACCTTACCTCAGTGTTAGTGTAAATTAGTTATAAGTAAAATATTTATTTTAACACTTTTTCTTCATAATGCTTGAAACATGGTTGGTTTAATCAAACAATTAAAAATGTTTTCAAAAGTAACATTGTTTTTTAATATTAGACAGTAGTAGAACTATAGTTTGCAGTCATTAGATTATTCTCTCTAATTTTTTAAATAAAAATCTCAGATCCTTGTAATTGCATGCAAACTAGATATTATGATTGAATTTATATTTTTATGATTTCCTAAAGTTCTAGAAATTTATGTAAAGCAGAATCATAAATAATCATCAGGACTTGGTATAAGCAGATCCCACATCGATAATCTGGGGAACTCTATAGTGGTCTAGAATTAAAACTTGTAATTCTTCTGAATCATGTGGAGAATCCCCTACATCAGGTAAAGGTGACAAAGATTGCATTCCACGGTATTAAGGGATCTGTTGGGAATCAGGAAGTAGAATCAAGGGGATATATTATTTAGGACTTATTTTGCTTTCGGTTTATGCACTGTTGACAAAGAATGGTAGGTAATGTGGTTTTCTAGTGCCAGAGTAAAAAAGGGCAGAAGATAAACCAAGCATTTCTTTTTGTTATTTCTTTGATTTAAAGTGAAACAGCAAAGACTTTTGGTTTTATTGTATTGTGGACTCTACAGCTCACTTCCTGTCTTCATTTACAGAGAAAACAATGTTCAGTTCTTTAGTACCGTCTCTACTTTAGTTCCTTGATGTCTCTTTGCTGAACATTTTTGTTGCCTTTTAGGCCTCATCAATACAATTAGCAATGTATGTGACTATTATGGCAAAATATTTACAGTTCAAATAAGGTCATATCAGTTTATTTTCAAAACCTTAAAAAGTTCCTTCAATAAACTATGTGTCTCTTAGTAGCAACTTCATAGCTTTTCTTGATTTTTTTTATTTTTTTTGTACCAGGAATCGAACTCACGACCTCACACTTGCCAGATGCTTACACCACTGAGCTAAATCCCCATGCTCATCTGCCATTCTCATTCTTTTCTCATTAAACATCCCATGGCAGAATCACATGATTTTATTTACCCAGTATTTCATTTGTTATCCGACTATCAAAAGTTTTCATAAGATGTTTTCAATACTGGAAAAGTTGTTCTTTTTCCTCCCTATCTACGAATGTCTTTGTCTTTTGAAAGCCAGGTTAAAATGATCTCAATTATATATTTTACCTTGATTCTCAAAGTAAAAACACATGTACATGTATTGCCTCTTTTGCAGTTTTTCAAAGTTTCTATTGTAACACATATACTTCTGTAATGACATTGGTGTATTTTTAGTTGAAGTCATTCCTTGATCATAATCTCATTAATGTTATAGAACAGTCTCTTTGATATCAGTAGCACAGGTCTTGCAGTTTACAATTCAGTCTTTCAAAATAGGCACTCAGCAAATGCCTATTTGATTTAAAATGAACAGTGGATTCATATTATCTAATAAATATTTTGTTAAAATTATGTAAAATATTCAACAATGATTTCAAGAGGTTAGTTAACTTTTCTCTAATTTAAGCTGGGCATGGATTATGTCCAGTTAAACTGTTTCTATAGGACACTGAGAGAATTTTGACCCACCAGAAATTTTAATTTTTAATTTTATAGATGTTGTATAAATAGATATATTTATGATAAAATTAGACATTATAGAAAAATGAATATTTTATGTATAGGTGCCAACTTCTCACAAGCAATGTAAGTATTATGCACTACAGACATGTACTAAGTTAAAACATAGACAGACAATGTGTATTTGAACTTTTGGTAGCTAAATGAGATGTAAAAAATCTTTTTTTCCTTAAATTTCATTTTATAAGACACACATTACCCTTGTGATTAACAGGAGTTTTTCTCAGAGAAAAGAGCCTGACAAATAAGGTATCAGTTAAAACAATATAGAATAGCATCAAATAAAATGATATATGCTCACATTTCTGATTAAAATATATATTTAAAAGTAAGGTTCAAATAAAGAATATATCAGAAACTATGCTATATGGTTCAAGAAATCTTGGTGTCAATACTTTACAACAGGAAAATATCTATTATTTTGAAATGCGTCAGAAAGACTTGTAAATCATTATCAAAGTGTGCAAGCATTGTACTTCTTAATCTTAATAAATCACAGCAAGTACCATCATTCAAATGAATAGTATTATTGAATTTCAAAACAAAGTGCTATGTTCTTGGAAAGGAAGCATTATTCACAGCCTTCAATGCATCATAGCAAATAGAAAGTTAAGAAATATAGGGTTATTATTTTTTTTTTCTTGCAACTCAATTCCTTTCAGGAGGTTATTCCAGCTAAAATAAAAGTTGCACAGTAATTATTGAGCTAATACAATATGGAGAAAATTGTGTTTCAAATAGTGAATATCACAAAAATAAATTCTCAAAATTATTTGAAGTTTGTTAGAAAAATTACAAAAATTTAAGAAAAGAAAAATTAAATTTTGCAAATTCAAATAAGTAAATTTGTATAGTATATATAATGCAATTGTAAAGACTTGAAGAAAGAAAAATACTATAATCAAGCCATTTGGACTGACTCTACAATTAGTACTCTTTTATGCCCAGAAATGAAAAACAATAAGAAGAAAAGCAGGGAAAGATAACAAGAACTTTTGTTACTTTAGGTCCCTAAAGTCCAAAGGACTCAACTCTGAGGGGATAGAAAATGATGAGCCAGCCAAAATATCTGGTTAGAATGTACAAAATAATTGTAAGAGTGTAAAATATCAAAAGAAACATGTTTAATACTTAGATTAAGAATTATGACAGTCCAGTATCTCCACATAGCAGATAGGAACCCAACTATAAGAATGGTTAAATAATAAACTCAGTCCCAAATGATTTAGGGCTGTAGCAATCATTTTAACCCAGAGTTTTTCTAAGGCTTATATTATTTCTATTGTCTCTGATTACTATGAAATGGAGTATAATTCAGTGACAGACACAAGACTGGGATTTCCACCATTAGAAAGACACAAGTTTAAAAACAGCATCTCATGTATCTCTTTTGTTAAATAAATTATTGCTGGAGCCTCACCAAATGGAAGATAATAGATATTTTCTAAGTGAACAGAGGAATGGGTAATAGCAGAATTGTAAAAGTAGGAGTCAGAAAAAGAAACTATTCTGTGCATATATAAATTATAATTTATCAATAATAATTAACCATATACTTTATTTATGTATTGTATCACACAATGCATGATATATTTAGAAATCACAACTTTTGGAAGAAGATATAAAATAAATTCCTACATACCATTATTTCTCAAAGCACTAATAATTTCATTCTCTTTCCTGGAAACTGAATCTTCATGCAATACTCATGCTGTATCATAGCATAATTATGCAGATAATTTCAGTTGTTGTAGTGAATAAGTATAGCCTTGACAATCTTTTTCTAAGGAACAATCAATTCTGAAAAAAAATTATATCCATTAGTTAGAGCAAAGAAATAAGTGGAATACTGATCTTTTCAAAGTAGTATTGAATAATTGGAACCCAAACAATAGCGCTTTGCTTTTGAGCAAAACAATTAACAATATTTTAAAATGTAACTATATTTCAGAGTAAGTTTGTATAATAGAAGCATAAATATGCATTAGAATTGAGCAGTATTCAAGCCTTAAGGTTTATCCACGTTATTAGTTAAGAGAGTCTGACCCTATAACCCAAAATACATCAAAATACAAAGGCTCAAATTAATCTTTTTTATTTTATAAGAATGATATAGGGAAAACAGCATCCCAAAACAGCTCCATGCCATGAGATTACTCAGTGAGCGTTTACCTTGATGGTCTTGCTTTCACATACTCTAAAAAAGTAATTATGAATTTCTGTCCTGTCTATAGATCTCATTTCCTATATAGCCCATTGGGAATTTGTAGTTGGTTTATTATAACTGTATTCTATCTGTAGTCATTGTCTCTTCACCAAAAATATTAAAAGAACATGACCTCCTTGAAAACCACAAAAACGGGCATGCTGCATAGAGTAGGAACAAAGTCGTGAGATGTTGCTATTGTAATGTTCTTCTGTGAGATGGCACTAATTAAATTCTGGACTGCTGGTAGCATTTAGCCATAAAAGAGAAACTAAGTATGATCACCACAGTTATGTAACAGGACCAAAGAGAAATGGGCTTTTGCTCAAGGATCTGTGCACTTCGCAAGTGGTGCTCTCTACCACTGAGTAACACATGACAGCTTTTATTATCTTACTTAGCTTTGTTAAGAAACAAGTACTCTTGTTTGAATAAGGGACCAAAATACCTAGATTGGCAATAGAATTTCTGTGTTGGGACTAAAATTGAAAAAAATAAATAAAAGAGCAAAGTTTTTAGATTTTCCTCAGATGTTACAATTTAAGCCAAAATTTATACCACATCACTGAAGAATCACTAAGACTATAACTAGCAAACCCTTGGTAAATGTAGATGACACTGAGTTTGAACACATCCCATTTTAACCTGCTTATGTTAGCCAGGGGTTAGATGAGACTTGGAAAACAACTGAGAGTGGTGACATAAATCACAGATGCTTTTCAAGGTGTCCAGTTGTGAGATCTAATCCAAATTTAACGAATCACTATAATTCTAATAAAATCCCCCATACATTACACACAGAATAGTGCACGATCTACTGAGAAAAAGTTACTTCTGTTTTAACATATATTTAATCTCATTATAATTTAGGGTCACAAATTCAAAGTGGAGTCTCTAAACATCTGAGGATGCCTGAGTTTCTTCTTGGTATCCCTAAGCTATAAACTATTGCCATAATAGTATGGAGAGTTTTGTCTCTTTTTACTCTGTTAACAAAGACACTGATGATACCAAATACCATTATATTAAATTATGCTAATTATAGCAAAAATTCAGGCTGTAGTTGTTGTTCACTGAATATTCTTATCAGACAGAAAAAAAAAATCCAGCTACATCTGAGAGTACCTTTCAGAAAGCAGGGAAATATTTTATCTTCATAAAAGGTTACTTTGATATACATGCATTTTAAATGCATGATAACAAAATTTGAAGCATTATTCTGGAAGTATTTCTGTTGCACTATTAGGTCTGATGATCGGGCTGAAGAATATAGCAAGCAATTGCTGTAAGTTAAAGTAGTTGCTTTTCTATGGAGGTCATATTTACTTCTGTAATGATGGAAAACAAACACTGACTATTCAGTCTTGGTTGCTTCTTGACAGTTTTCTTGAAAATGAGTAAGGATAATGATAAAAGTGATGACATAATAAATATATTTTCAATGAGAAGGTCTAGCTTTTTAAAAATTCAGATTTTAAGAATTTATCTGTTAGTTTTCTAACCATTCATAGTTATATATTGACATTATAGAATTCAGTTAGTCAATATTAGAAGACCTGCATACATTAGGGAATGAATACTTTTAAAGTGGGACTAAAGGATAACACTACAAAATTATGCATGAATAAAACAATCATCTATCAAGGGCTGATCACTTCCTTGATCTGCCTAGAGAGGGGTATGGCAAAGATTAAGAAAAAAAAAAAAAAGAAATCCTTTTGAGGCACATAGGCAGCTGCAAGGTCAATACCAAAGGATGGGTGAAGATTAAGGCATCTGAGCTCGCCACTGTCTATTGGGTGCACACAATAATTGGCCAGAGTACCAGATGACTGGGGGCTGCGGTGATCTTAAACTGATATGGATCTTATGGTGATGAGGAGGGCAGGATGGTCAAAGCATTCTTACAGTAGCAGGTGGGAAGAAATAGCAAGTTAATAAAGAGTTTCTCTTTTCCCGCCAATGAAAACTTTTTTTGTTCTATTATTGAAGGAACCAGGATGTTATCAGATGATGTCATCTTGCCTTGCAGTGTTAACAGTATCCTGAGACTATTGCGGCCTTAACTGCAACCAGAGGCACATGGAGTCATGTTTTCACGTACTATAGCCAGCTTGCTTGACCAGATACTAGGACTCAGTACTAGAGCACTAACCACAATTTAATTATGAAGTGCCTTTTCCCAAAAATTTTGTAGAATGGCTCTTGACAATCTAGGCTAACCTGTTGTATTTTAATATAACAGAGCCTGATATTTCATACCAATGAAATATCTTACGATTATAAACTATAGCTAACCTCTAAGATGATGTCACTAGGCAATTTAGATTTAGTATCAAACCCAAAATATTTCTAAATATCTTGTGACAGTTAATCATGAATGTCCACTTGATTAAATTAAGAACAATCTGGGAGAATGGAGAAGTGTACTTCTGCAGTTGCCAGGTTGGGTCAGTAAGCCTGTCTGTCGAAATGATTGACAGGTGGGACAGCAAACCAAAGGTGTGGAGCTCTGAATTGAATATGGCAGTATCATCCAACAGCACAGGGCTCTGCATGGAACAGAAGAGTACATGTCTCATTTGTCTCAGTTTTCTGGCCACTATGAAATGAGCAGTTCCCATTCACTACATGCCCCTGCCATTATGATTCTGTTTCAGCCCAAACCAAGAAGCAATAGAACAAGGTGATTATGCACTGAAATTGTTGTTGTTGACAAGTATTATGCCACAGAGATGAAAAGCTAACATATATCTCAAAATTCTACAAAAGTATGTGTATGAGGCTGAGTTTACTTCATTTGCACTAACAAAGGAAACATTGCCCAGCAAAATACATGCTACAAAGCACACCCTAACTGAAAGGACCATCAGTTGATCTTAATGAACTAATTATTAAAAAGATTAGCAAAAATATAAAAGATCACTGTATTCACTAATTACATATTTTATATGTGTGGTTATGTTCATGAAATATTCAGTTTACATGTAGTGCATTTGGTCTTGCTATTTCAGTTAATACATGACTTGGTCCATTTTCTTCTGGGATAACATAATACCTGAGATTAAATAATTTATACTGACAGGTTTATTTACTTTGCACTATTAGAGATCCAAGAACCCTGCATCTGCAAACATTGCATTTCTGCTCCGGGTTTCATGGTGGAGGAACAGTGGATGCATACAGCAGAGAGACACATGGGCTGGCAAAAAGGGAGAAAATCCTGCTTTATAATGAGCCACTCATGTGGTGTGCAATTCAGTGTCATAAAATCTAATCTCAAAAGAACTAATTCAGTTTTTGCAAAGATTTATTCAAGAATGTGGTGGGTATGTGACTTAATCAACACTCACTCTCCCCACCTCTTAAAAGCCCCTCTACCTTACAAATATGAAATATTGAGGGGGTGGTAAACCATATGTACACCACGGACAAACAGAAATAAATATTTATTTAAATATTCTCATTTTATTTATAACATTTTAAATATAAATATGAATGTAACAGAAGCAGACCTTTAATGGGACCCTCAGCAAACAGTATAAAGAGTTCTGGGATTACAATATTTGAGAATTGATCTGGTCCAGGGAATGAAAAACATAATTGCCTTGCCATCATACAGATATAATTCTGGCCTAAAAAAATATTGATTTCATGTTGTGATACAGAAAGCAGAAAGTGACAGATACGATATCTCGGCTAAAAGGCATGTACACAAGAGGTGTTGAAGACTAAATTTTATTTCTGGATTTATTTATTTATTGTATTTGTCAAGATAGGTGAATTCTATTATAGTGGGCTACAAATACGGTGGCTTGAACAAAATGAATGAAAATGAAAATTTAAATACGTCAATTACAACATGTCTATGTCTCTGTGTATAAACATGTACTACAAGCTTCTGGCCATAAGGTTTCTCACAGTCTAAGTTCTCTTCTTCTTCCTCCACCTCCCCCTTAGGTTTCTTTCAGCTATATAATAGAAGCAGATAACTGCTTAATTCCAGACCATGAAAATTTATAAAAAGAAAGAAGACAGTATCCTATTTATATTATTGCATGAGTACTTGGCATTTTCAGTTACAGTTTTTTTTCTCTCCTTCTTATACAGATTATAATTATTCTTGTCAAGCCTGCGTGCATTCCATTCCTGAAAACACTAATTTCAGTACTTATTTAAGACATAGCTATAAGGCATTACCTGACTACACAAAAACATTTCTTATACAAATATTCTGCTCACTTATTTCTTTAATAATTGTTTGAGTTTAGAATATTTTACTGAACAGCATGAACATTTATTGCATATTCATGACTATCTTAGTGTTAAACTACTAAAGGTTAAATGTTACATTTGTCTGAAAATTGTGTAAAGTATTAACAGGCTGTATCAATCAGCACATTATTTTTAATATTTAACATTCCATCTGATATTCAGGCCACTGGATAAAGTACAGTCAATGCTTTTTTAGAAAGCAATCAATGAATTCATATTTCATTTTTAATCACAATAATTCAATTTTATGATTCAATTCTTCTCTAACTTCCTGTTGTTAGTGCCAGATTTTCCACAGCAGGCCCTAATAGAGAGATGAATAAAGACACGAGATATAAAGAATATCTTTGCCAGAAGCCAGGGGTCTTCACAGGAGTAAAGTAAGGCTCTGAATTGACTCAGATACACAGACTTATTGCAGAACAAGAAAGGCACAGAATTTTGTTTAGTTCACGTGTTTGTTTTAGGTAGCAAGGCAGGCAAGCAAGTGACAGTTTGGTTGAATAATTAATTTGTATGTGATTGTCCCCTGAGGAGCTTCCTATTTCTCCTAAAGTCCATGTCTGCCCCAGCTGGCAAAACATCCTGTCTTCAAAAGGTTTCAGTTCCTCAGAGTTAGCAGTCTTCTGCTTCCCGAGGCAAAGGCAACCTCGGCAACTACCAACCCGCTGGGTGTCACCAGGAGTTGCACACATTAGCACACACCTTGGCAACTGTAAAAGTGACACCTTTGTTGAATTTGGAAAATAAGATTTCCATAAAGATAATGTAAATATTCTTTTCTTATACAATAACGATATTGTAACTGTTATTTGAATTTTAATAGTGCATAGTAGTATATAGAACATAATATATAATACTATATTACACTATAGACTATAATAGTATATAAAATATTGTAGTTATTAGAATTTTACTAGTAACCCACTGCATTAGTGTTACTATTTATACTGACAGATCTTGGATAAAAATGAAGGAAAACATAGTTCATTTTTTGTATGCAAAGATATGTCAAATATGGAAGTGATTAAAATTCAGGTCATTATTTAATGACTGTGAGAATCCACAGGATACCAGAGAATAGTTTATTTTTAGCTGTGGTAGCCTTGTTATAACAGACCTAAGCTGTCTCCCCAAAGTAAAGATTGTTTTCATTTTATGAAAAAATTAAAACAAAATTTTATAATCAAGTAATAAGAGAATAATAATTATTATGCTGCATAGAATTATCATCAAAGTAGTTACCAGGAGTACAAGAAATAAATCAAAAAGATACAAAAATGAAATAAACTATAATTAACATAAATTTTCCTTTAAAGGAAAGAAGATACATTAGCAGTACAAGTACTAGTCTTCTTGTTCTTATAAAAGTATAATTCATTAGGGCTGAGGGTTTAGCTCAGTGGCTTAAGCGCCTACCTTACAAGCAGGCAGTTGTGAGTTCGATCCCTGGTACCGATAAAAACAAAAAAAAAAAAAACAAAAAAAAAAAAGTATAATTCATTTAATACCATCAACCTATTTATAAAAATTAGATTGTAGGTTTAATGTTTTTTGTATGAGCACACATAATTTTAAAATAATAGATTTTTTTCTGCTTCTCAAAAATAACATAAGTAAATATTAGCTGTTTTATAATTAAAAATAAAAATCTTTAAATTTATGAAAATACTAGGTGGGAAATAAAATTTGTGCATATTTAATTAACAGAAATTATTTCAATGTATTGACACACATTTTTAAATTTACTCTATACTACTTCTATTTTAAAATAACATTTACAAATCACGTTTAAGGAAATATTCTTTAACAATTCAACTTTATTCCTTCTTTTTATAAAAAGAGAAATACTGTTGCATGTGAAATAATTATGGTATTTCTAAAGCATTTTACCTGTCATGTGATTTTTGGTATAATAAATTTGAACAAAACATAACAGAATTGCAATATACAATAAATATCCATGTATATACAAAACAAACATTTTAAAGTAATTTAAATACATTTCTCTTCTCTAGTAAACACCACCACCAGTTATACCAATTTTCTTTATTGAGTAACTGTTCAGCAATATCAATGATAGAATTATTAAAACACAGACTTTCTTATAGGACTTCTTATGTTATTGCTTTCTTTATGTCTGTTTCTGCCTGTGAGCAGAACTGGAATTAGAGCACTGTGAGTTGAGGACTCCCTTACCTATATTTATTTATATACTTTTATAATATAGCACAGAGTAACTGGGACCAACGGATAAACTATTCTTTTTTCTTTTTCTTTTCTTTTTTATTAGTACATGTTTGCATTACATAATTGTGGTGGGTTGACAGGTGGTGGCCAACCTGTAACACTCAGATGAACTGAAATAACTGGTTTTGGGTGTGGAAGGCACCTGAGGACTGTTGCCATCAGCAAAAAAAGAGAACTGAGGTGATGACAATGTGCTGTTGATTGTCCTGGAGAAGTATGTCACACTGGTTCCCTGATACGAGTTTGCCTGTTCGCATTGTCAGAGGAGCTTGGGACCTTGCTGTTTGCTGAGGATGTTAAGAGTATTTTGGAGCTCTGATTCCTACTTTGAGTGTTGCTTCCTGGCTCCAGTGCAGATCTCTCAGCCCAGACGCTCAGATTCTTTATCTCACTAGTGCAGATTTTCCAGCTTCCACCACTGATCTTTGGGTCTTCCCAGTTCAGATCTTTGTTCCAGACTTACATGAGACATTGTTGTTTGTGAGCTCCAGGACTCCAGCTGGATTCCTGTAGGACATTGCTGTGGGATCCAGGTCCTCCACTGGATTCTTTGAGTCTCTAAGTGTGAGGACAGATCTCCTACACTCTTTTGTATTTGACTTTTGGAGTGAATATTATAAAAATAATTCTATAAATTGTGTGTCCTGTGTTAAATTGTTTCCCTTACAAACCCTTACTACAACAATAATGATTACATTTTTTTGTGAAGAGTTGGTACAGGTCTATAAAACATTTCAGTTCTCTTTTTCATTCCCTTTTCCATCCTTCCCTCTTCACTTTATTTCCTGATCTTCTTCTCATTTGAAAAAGAGCTCCCTACTTCCTATTTATCTTTTATTTTACATTTTATTTATATTTTACATTTCTCATATAAGAGAAATCATATGATATTAAAGTTTATGTGTCTGAGTTATTTGACCTAAAATTACTGGGTTAAAGTGCATCCATCTTACTACAGATATTTAAATTTATGTTTATTTTTTGCAGAACATTTCCATTGTATATAAATACCATATTTTCCCCACTCACATATAGGCATATTATAATATAGTCCCCAAAGCTTGTGCACACTGAACTGACACACATATTTACTTGATGTACATGAATATGTATTTGCATCATCAGTTCATAATTATTTAGATCATTTTTAAGTGCAAATAACGTTAGTTAAAATATGTTGTTTTGCATATGAAAATATAAAGATTATCTCATTTACTCATATATTGTCCTTTATAAAGCTTTATAAATTGCCTTTTAGTAATATGTTTTTAAATATTTGTTCCAAAAGAGTTTTGCAGATCTGAATTTCTTTTGCTTGACATTAACCTATGATGTTCCAGGTTATGATTTGAATAAGTGACAGAGGATATTAAGGTAGTATAAATGCTTATATTTAATTTTACAGGTAGTTGTAATCAATGTAGATAGCTAATATGTCCAAACAGGCAATAAGTTGTACATTTATTTTTTTACTGTTGAGGTTAGTTGATTTTTTTTCTTATTATCCGCAATTCTGTCATAAGATAGAAGTCAAGAGTCTTAAGGTATTTATTAATAATATTTATCCACAGAATGAATGAAATAATGAATGATTTTTCATTAACACTGCCAAATGTATACCTATTTTTCAAATTTTCTAATAAATTAAAATATACATATACAACAAACATATATGTATATATATATATATATATATATATATATATATATATATAACAAACACTGTTAGCATACATCAATGAATTTTTAAATTGTTCTACCTATGTAATTAGAATCACAATTTTAAAAATTATAAAACTCTTACAAAGCACATGGAGAAAGCTTCATGAAAGAAAATTTACCTTTATACTGAATTTTTGTTTATTATATGAAAATCAGAGCAAAAAAGCAAAAATAGATAAATAAGAGTACATTAAATTTACAAACTTATAGAGTAAATGATGAAAATGTGTGAAAAACAAACTCCAAAAAAGGAAAGTATCTGCAAGCTCCCTATCTGATTACAGACAATATTCAAAGTACATAAAGAACTCCCATAGTTAAAGAATAAGAAAATCTAATAAACATGACTAAGTGTGGACAAATCATGAATAGCTATTTCTCCAAAAGTAAATGGGCCACAAACTTATGAAAACCTCCATGATATGATTATACAGGAACATGTATTGAAAAGACTCTGAAATGTATTTCACACATTATAATAGCAAATATATTTTTAAAAATATAAACATTAAGGGTAATCTGAAGAAAATGGAATTCCACATTATTGTTAAGATTTTAAAATGATACAATTTGTATGGAAAACTGTGTGGAGGTTCTCCAAAAATATACAACAATGCAACTGTGTATCTACAGTGAATGAAAACAAAATATGAATTCACAGTGTGTTGCAGTTCACAACTGTAGCAAGGTGCAAAGAATGAAAGATGACTTGGAGTCAATATCCAATTCAAGCTCCTAGAAGGCAATGAGGGCTGACCTCCAGAAAACGCTCAGCAAGAGGATGTGTCATAAAGACAGCACCACACTGAAACTTCTAGAGTTTTTTATTGATAGAACAAGAAAGCAAGTATAGAGGCCAAAAAAAAAAATCTGTGCATGAATTCATTTAAGAGAAAGGGGAAGGACAGAGGAAGGACAAGGGAAGGTCAGAAAACTTTGTTGCATGACTGACTTTAGGGCCAATCTAAGTAATAAAGCACAGAGTATGAGAAAGATGAAGGTCAGAGCTATCACTCCTTAACGCAATGTATTTTAATCCTACTTAGACATGTGGCCTTGTAGGCTAATTTTTAATCTCTAACCTTGCATTACAGGAAATTTTGGGCATGTGCACCAAAAGTCACTTAACTCTGTGTATCTGTCCAGCCAATATACCTACAACAATAGAAAAGTGTACCACTTTAAAAAAAAATTTAAAACAGAATTTTTCACAGGCTACAACATGCGTGAATCTAAAAGACATTGCCCTAAGTGAAATAAGTCAGTTTAAAAAAAATAGGAATTATTCAGTTCAAAATAAAGGAGCTGATTGAATCACTACCTTCCCTCCATTCAACTGTAAATATCACAACACTTCACTAGTTGTCCAAGTTCTACTGTCCTAATAGAGGTACAAAGTAACAAGAGTTTGGAAAGTACTTCACTGTACAGGTCCAAATAATGCTGTCAAGTGCCACTGATCAAAACCTCAGAAAATGTAAATCAAAATAAATATTCCCTCTTTATAAGTGATTACCTAAGATTTGTTTTGTGAGGCAAAGGTGATTACACATGTATAATAATTATCAATCACCTCAGTCATCCTTAGAATTAATCTTTCTATGTTTATCTGTGAGTCTGTCCTAGGCCTCAGGCTCCTTGCCTGGGCATGAGAGCTAAGCTAAGTAAGTGAACCTCTATGAATCACTGGTTCTAGCTGAGGCACACAGTGTCCTGTGAGGCCAGAGATACTTCAAAGGCAAGATAAGGCCACAGCTTCGGACAGTTGGCTCCAACCCCAATTAACAAGATAGAGACTGCAGCTGTATAAATTACTCCTACAGTCTCATTTCTACCATGTCTTCATGATAAGACACTGCTACTAAATTGACTTAATTCATTACTTGTGTTTACCCCAAAAATAAGTCCCCATCCAAAAACAGGGCAAAAATCTTTTAAAAGAAAAAGGAGCACTTTATTTAAGCTGGCACCAGTGACACAGTGCAGTTGGAATTTGCAAAGCTGTGTAACTGAATTAAAATTTTGACAGACTTTTACTTCAAAGTAAATGATGGGTGGGGGAAGAGGAATGAGGAGGACCTGTGTTCCCCCTTGCTTGAGGGCAGCGAAGTTTTGCAGTTGATGGCCAGCCATTTCCTTCTTTATAAGAATTTATAGCCCTTTGTCTACTAATTTCAGGATCAACTATCTTTCACAAAAGGGGGACAAAGGTCGAGAGGAATATAGGTAGCTCGAGGTCAACTGATTCCAGGAACAATTGTCCTTCACAAAGGGGACAAAGGTTAACACAGCAAACAGGTTACCAGGGTGATGGCACATACAGAACAGTATGGCAGCACTACAGTATAACACTTGGAGAAGTCCTTGAAGTGAATCCCAAGGTCTTGCTTATTTCCTGGCTTTCCTCAGTTTCCCTGCCCCCTATTGTTGGATCTAAGAAATAAAATGGGCAGTCCAAAGAAGTCTTTGTCTTATCCCTCAGTCTTGAGCTCAACTAAAGGCTTTTAACCCTCTTAGCACCCTAAAATCATATAAATTTTCTCAACTTATTTATACCTCTGCCATACACTTGTTTGGGAGATCAGGGATCTAGGTCAGGACCCAGTAAATATCTTTTGCATACTTGTTAAGAGTTTTCCAGTGCAATAGAGAAGCAAAAAGTTAAAAAAAAAAAAAAAAAAAAGAACAGGTTTATTGAGTTGAGGGTGTGGAAAGGAGCACACAACCCCTAGTGGTTGGGCTGTCTCCTTTGACTAGATACAGAGAGGCAGAGAATTATAAGACCTCTGATCAGAAGTAGCACATGGGGAAGACTCTGATGATGTGTGAGGAACTGATTGGAATTTTCTTTACTTGAAGAGAGGAAAGGGAGTTACAATTATGGATGAAGGAGAAGGACGAAGTGGCATGCATTCCTGCTTTGGCCTTTGGCCATGTTAGACCACCACTGTAATTGTACAGTAATTTATACTATGGTAAGAACGTTTCAAGTCTCATTTTCAAAATGCAAACTATGTAAGTAGAGTAATAGAAAGTAAGGAAATTGCTGAAGATCATCCTATATCTAGATTGAAAAGGTTTTGGCCTAGATAGGAGACTGTAGCCAGGAAAGCCTCAACAGGAAGCAGGAAGCCCCTATCTCCCCTGCTCCTAGGAAGCTACCTGTGACACCATCTTCCCGCCCCTGGAAATTTACATATGGTGCCAAACCTAGGACCAATGAACTACCTGTGCATCCCTATTGCCCGCCTTAGGTTCCACCCCAAACTGAGGCTATTTACATGGCCCCACGCCACCTGTCTGCTGGAGAGATCATCGCTGCACGCCGGGGGGGGGGGGGGGGTGCCGGTCATCTCTCTCCATGTTCTCCGTTTTTATTTTATACTTCTTATCTTTTGGAAATATTTTTCATCTTTTGGAAATAATCCTAGCATAGATTAAGCTCTCTTTTATAAAAGAGTAGGGATTCACATTTCTTAGTGTAACATCCAAGCATATAAAGTTACTGTTTTCTGAAAAATTCACTAAAGGTGATTGCAAACTCAGTGGCAATAAAGAATAAAAAACCAGTGTTTAAAATAAAGATGACACTTTATTTGAAAGGTGGGGAAAGAGAGAGAATGACAGATAGCTATTCTGAAGAGTAGGGAGTATTGGTAATTAAATACCTATGTGTTATTCCCCCACAGCCCCTTTTGGGGGGGGGTCTTTTGCCACACACAAGCTCCTGGAATCTGATTGGCTCCCTTTCCAGGTACCTTTGCCATTACTCGCCTCCCTGTTGGTTCAATACTAGCTAAGAGACTACAATTGTAATCTTATTTTTTTTATTATAGTTTGTCCCATGTTTTACTCATCTTGTAATTTTGTAGTCATGTCATGATGTTAAAGGAATCTGAGCTAGTTAGAAATATTATAGGTAGTGAGACAGAGCTAGGCCTTCAAAGAAACAGGCACAGAGGACCAAATGTCTTGTGACCTTGGAGAGATACAACCCTCTTGCTGGGGCCAGGTCTCAAAACAGAAGGCAAAATAAATGCAACCACATTATTAATTATAAACCCTAGGTTTATGTATGGATTACCTTGAGAAGCCAGGAGTCACCATCCCAACTCCTTATAAGAAGAGTCACTGAAATGCTCACTTGCTATGTGATTAATTTCCCAATTTGTCCCTAATTTAGTCAATTTTACCAGAACAATTAAACTTATTGGTTGACCATATTTCTGTCCCACATTATGCCCATCTGCCTTGCAAATTCCCAGTTTCCCCCCTTAGACCAGCCTTACCTCATGGTTTTACTCTAAAATACCTAGAAAATATAGAATCTTTGGAACCCCTCTGTTTCTACCTCAGACAGCTTTCTTTCAATAAATATTTCTGCTCTTAACTTCCATTGTTCCTAAAATTCACCCTTCAATTTTCGAGAACACAAACTCACATCAGACATATGATAGGTCAGGAATTTCGTTTCCCTATATCAATGATTTTACTCAATAAAGCATCTTTTAAAAATGACCCTAATGGCCTTCCACTTTAAGGACTCCTCCTGTATCTCAGGGACTATCTCTCAATAAATGTTTGCTACTCCAGGAATCTGTATTGTTTCGAATATTGAAATAATGTTTGAAACAGTACAGGTTCCTGGAGTTCATTCTTCAATTTCAGGAAACATGAATCCATTGTATTTGATATCTAGCAGTTTAAGAGCTTTATTTCTCCTATATCACTCCTATATTTTTCCTATATCACTAGGACCTTTGCGAAAGGGTAATGAGAAGCATAAACCCAACCAAACCACAAAATCAAGTTGCAGTTTCACTGATACCTCCTAAAGAAAAATTCTGAGTGTGTCAGTAAAAGACACAAAGAGATTTGCTGCATAAATTTTAATAGTACACACTCAAGACACAGTACACAGGACAGACAGAGGGAGATAAGAAAGAGACAGATAAACACACACATGCATGCACACACACACAGAGGTTGTACAGTTCGGAACTAGGAATACTTGTATGTTTTTGGTGGCAGAAATCTGTGAAATTTGAGTTTTAGGAAGTTACGTCTTGGGTTTTTGGAAAAGAGTGACTCACCAATAGAAACATAATGGAAAAATGGCTAACCACTAAAAATAATGAGTTATTAATAAGGAAAAACCAATTATAATATATTCATGATGAAAAAGGCCAATTCCAAGTTAAAAGGGAATGGTTAAATCTACTTACAGATGAAAGTGAATTGCCGAGCTTATTCTGTTTTGGAAGAAAAGACAAAAACATTTAAATTGGGCTTAGGCCCTTAAGCTATAGCTTTCACTTTTAAAATTACAATTTTCCTTCTCCCTTTTCTACTTTTCTTTACTTTTTTCTTTCCTCTCTCAACTGGATAGTGTCTGAGAAGTTTCCCCAAAGTGTAGACTTCAGGCATCAGATTAGGACATAGCAAAACTGCCCTAGAAATAAGTGTGATCTCTGTCAATTACCGAATCCCATGGCACATGCACAGAACAGATCTCAAACTCCTGCTGGTGGACTTCTCATGACAGTGGGAGCAGGTTTTTCATAGGATGAGCTAACATCATCAACTCACAGTTTTTATCTTATGTTCTCTCTTGCATGGTGATGCACCCTTGTACTGTAGTGTATTTCTTTCATTACTTTTACTTGGTTGAAAATCTACCCGCAGAGCCTGTTTCTTTTCTTACCTTTAAGAAAACTTCACGTTGTTTTTGCCTTGAACAGTTCTTTGCTCAGGACAGAAAGACTCGACAGCTCAAAATTCAGTCACAGTGCACCCTAACTCACCCCTCCCATTCATGGGGTAGCATCCAAGTTTACCAATGTTCAAAAGTGATTGTTAATAGTCATAAAGAAGTTTATTAGGCAGAATTTTAAATGTACATATTCAATATATTAGAGTGCAGGGCCTAAGGAGAGAGATGCCCTGTGGCTCTGAGGTATTTTTCACTTCCTAACCTAGCAAGGTTCTCCAGGTTCAGTGCTATGCAGCTGGAAAAAAAGAGAACAGCTGTGGGTATAGCAGATAACTCTTTACTCAGTTGCTCAGTCATTCAGCCGTGCGTACTCTTGAGGTGGTGCAGATTCGTAGTGATATAAACAATAGTGGCTCCTTGAAAGAGTTAAACCTTATATGGGGTGAGCGGTTATTTACACAGACACTGAGGATATCATCCCTGTCCTGGAGTCCTATTGACTTACTGTCTCCCAAATTCCCCTTCACAGCCAGAATTATAGGGTGGGGATCCTGGGCTTTAGAGTTTCCTTACAGTGTATGTACATGGTTTTGAGGGTAGAAATCGGTAGAATTTGTGAATCTATGTAAAATAAGTACTTAATTTATAGATGAAATGGGATGGCTCTTTCAACAAGTGAAAATCAATGGCCAAATCACAAATTAAAGGCTCATTTTACAAGGAGAAGGGAAATTGGTTATCCACAAGTAGAAAGATATTGGCCATTCAATTTGACCAATTGGCATGGCATGATTTACAGATGAAAACCAGTAGAAAACTGGCCATTAGTGAGACTTACAGTGAAAAGCATGGGTCCTGTTTTTATAGTCTTGGTGTGTCTTTAAAACTCTCAGGACTTTTTTTCTAGTTTTTCTTGAGAAGAAAAAAAATTGTATGTTATATATCCTAAAACTGCAGTTTTTCTTGCAAGTACAATTTAAAAATTATGGATTTACTTATTTCTGTTCTACTTATCTTTGATTCTTCTACCTTATAACTATTTTTTATTTTATGTGTTTAATGCTTGTAAGAGGGGAAGACATGCTCTATTTATAGAAAATAAGTTGTGGTGGTACAAGCCTGTAATCTCAGCACTTGGGAGGTTGAGGCAGGAGAATTGCCATGAATTCAAACAGCCTTACTACACAGCAAGACTCTGTCTCAAAAAAAAAAAAAAAGTAATGACTATGTATTAAAATATAAGTGTATATTAAATGATCAAATTAAAAGTAGACATCAAATTAAAATTAAATCACAGATTATTCTTTGTACAGTAATATTGACATTTACAAAAATATTTGGTATAGTATCATAAGAAATAGAAGTATCTGGGTTATCCCAGTAAATCAATAATTTTAAGCAATAGCCTAAACTTTAAGTAAAAAAAAAAAAAATCTTTTACTGGAGAATCAGATTCTTGTGCTTAGGCTCTTTTGCTCTCTCACTACAGACAAATAAGAAGAGCTCATTTATTTTGGAAAAAAGTAAAAGAATTTATTCAAAGCTGGATCAGAGTAGTGGAGGCACCACTGCCTCCACTCACCATCTCACAGTGAGACAGGTTAAATATAATTCCCACCTCACTAGATGTCAAATTGCCAAGTTCAAGTTCCTATGACTTCACAGAGTGAAGTTGCAAACCACAGAAAGGAGTTAGGAGAGCTTTACTGGAAATTAGGAGAGAAGAATTAGCTTCTGGATTTCACAGAAGGGCTTCAGAGGTGGTGGCCCCTGAGGTCCTTCGTTAGAGGTAATCATTACAACACAGTCATGACATAGGTACAACCTAGCTCAAACCACAGTCAAGTTAGAGGATTATAAATATATCTGCCAAGCTAATGTTGTTCCAATAGGAAACCAGTCACACAGCAAGGGCACTTAGAAAGAACAAAGGCATGTTTAGAAAGGAATGGCATCCAGATGCACTGGTATCTCTGAGTGACAGATGCTTATCTAGGCCTACTGGAGCACGTGGTGCTAATTACACTGTAGTATCACATTATCATTTATCTCTTAGGGAAGATGTAGGCCTTGGTTTTGTATCTTTATCTTGAGTCCTGGCCTTCTTCTAATTTGTCTCCAGCCTCAATTTTGATGTCTTTGTTTTGTGCTGAGTTCCTGAGAGCCCAGTCCCTCTTTGACTGTACATTCCATTCACTTCTAATTTAACTGAGATTAATAACTGCACAGGTATTATAAAGTCTTCTGTATCAATGAACAGTGAGGAGTGGAATACAATAAAGTCATAGACATGATCAGGCATTTGTAATTCTCTCCATGGTTGAGAATTTTTCTTTGCCTAAGGCACTGAACTTGAATTTCTAGTTCCAGCATATGCCTTGGAGAGGTAGGGGTGGCTATTTTTGACCAAGGCCTAAGGAAGTATGGAGATGCCACTTGTCTTCAAAAGTTATTCTTACTTTGAAAACACCATTTAAAGTGGTGGGTATAAATCCACTAAAGCATGCAATTTATTTAGAATTATGAGATAAACATTTTATGTTGTATTTATAACATGTTCCCATTGAAAGAGTTAACTGTATATAGTGAACCCATAGTTTCCTTTTTAGCAGAAGAATAAAATCATCCAAAAAATGAGAAGTTGGCAAAGCATAAGAAAAATAACTTCTAGATATCTAGGTGGAATTGCAAGTGGATGACCATGTGGCTTTTCAATCAAAAACTACCTTCAAGTAGAGCACAAGAACTGCTAAACTGTTTATCACAGGCAGCTCTGTGGATTTAAAATTACCAGTGAGAACTCAGGCTTTTCCTAGCTATTCTGCATATGATATTTAAAAGAAACTGGAATTTTAAAGAAAAACATTGTTTTGCATATGCTCCTTAAAACTCAGGACTTAGGAGCATGGATGTTCTGCAGTTTCCTTTAGTAGGGAAGAGGTAAAGTCCATATTTCTTAACATTTGGCTTGGTCCAGAGTCTTAGTTCACTGCATGTACTTACTTGGATTTCAATCAATATGGCTGTCTTATTCATAAACTAAATATACAAATTTTTTATAACATTAATGTAGTAAATGCCAAGACCAACTTATAAAGAGAAAAAGTTATTTGGCCAATGGTTTCAGAAGTTCTAGTACATACTGGGTTGTTATTGTTTTGGAACCTGTGTGATCTACCACATCATGAAGGAACCATGGAAGAATGTCAATGGTCAGGAATATGGCAAGGTATTAAGTACACAGTCTCCTTCAAAAATATGCACTCAGTCTGACAAAAACCTCCCACTAAGTTCTGTGCTTTATAGGCCCCACCTCTTCCTCACAGAACCAACCTGAGAATCAAGCATTTTAATATATGGGCACTTACAAGGCAGTGAAAATCAAAACTATAGCATTTAGCAGAATTAGAGCTCTATTTGTTTTTATGAATCTGTAGTTGAATCCAGTTTTTAAATTCTTAATAAATTTTTCATCCTTCATAATGGCTTAAACTCGAAGTTGTTATATTGTCTAAATTTAAAAAAAAATCCTGTTTGTCTTTTAAAGATACAAATAGAATTTACTATGTTATAAGATGTATTGGTTATTGCAATGTGATTGATAATATAGGAATGCTATTTCTATCTGCTTAATTTTTCAGGCAAGACTCAAATTATAGTTACTAGGTCCTTTGCTTGCTCAAATTTGAGTGTGTGATATTTGCCTCAATAGCATTATTTGTATTCAGATCACATACTGACGTTTATTTTGGGTGAAAACTTGCTCTCAAAAGGAAATTATCAATTCCGGAGAAAAATGGAGATGCAGACATTGTAGAGCTCCTGCTGCACGCATAAAGCTCTACTACTGGCAAGATAGCTTTGACCAAAGCACTTAATTCCTTCTTGATCATTTGACAAAGAACAAATTTAAGGCTAGAGACTTAACTCAGAATTGATTTTTGCATCACTGGGACAAATCAAAACATTGTTCACAACATTTAAACTAGAAAGGAAAGGAAATTAAAATACTGAGCAAAATCTCCTACACGTCCTGCATTCATTAAATACATTACAATCAATATATGTAAAGATAAAATATTTTTAAGGAAGTACAAATGTTACAGCTTTATGTTGTGAGGTTTTCTAGTAAAAACATTTAGCTTATATGAAGTTTTATCACATTCTTCTATGGTTAGAGAGTGCTCATGTTGAAAAAAAAGACATGATTTTGAATATACAAAGTAAATTCCTTTGCACATTTCTTAATTGTGTATGGAAACAATACATACCTATATTTGTATATTTTGTATCTTGTTTTATTAAAATAAACTATATGTATAATATAAATTATACATCTCAAGTCACAATGTTTCTCATAAGCATAAATTTAGTCATATATATGACTATTAGAAGAGATATGTATGTTTGTCTTTGTATGTGTGTGTCTGTGTGTAAAGTGATTATACCAATATTCTTGTCAATATTTTTCTTTACAGAAATTCTGAAGTAAAGGTTGTTTTACAATCAGAGAGTAATATAGAACTGATATTTTTGTCATATTTTTAAAAATATTATCAGGTACTAGATTAATATTCTTAGTATTGTCTGAACTAATTTGACAATGTCTTATGTATCAGTCTATTTAATGCTAATTTTTTTTTAAAAAATGGTTTTTTTTAGAAAAATTGTTTTAGCTGTTTATTGATTATCTCTTACAGTCCCTAGGGAGACAGATGTATATTTACATTGGCAGGTACTATGGGAGAAGTAAGTGTACAGATTATTTCCAGGACATTTTGATTGGTCCTAGACTCTGAAGAATTATACTTTTAATAAAAGATTGCTATATCTTCTATTTCTCTGTACAAAACTATCCCTTTTCTAGTGTCACTTAAAATTCTAAATTCTTTTCCCTAAATTTGCAGCAGATCTTCCTCCTTTGCTAATGCTGCTAACATCAAGACACCAAAGATTTTGAGATTTTATCTTATACTATTTGTATTTATGGACTGATTTTGAAAACACATACAATCCTACTCATTTAAAAAAAATTGATAGACATTGTATCACATACTTCGCACAGAAGAACATCAAAACTCCACCAAAGACTTCTAGATTTAATAACAAATTTAGTCATGTAACTGGATACAAAGTTAATATTCAAAAATCAATAGCATTCTTGTATGCAAATAACAAAATGACAAAGAAATTAGTTAAACCACCTCCTTTGTAATGGCATCCAAAATATGAAGTACCTAGGAATCAATCTAAGAAAGAAAGACAAAGATATCTACACTGAAAACTATAGTGCTCTGAAAAAAGAAACTGAAAAAGATATCAGAAAATTAAAAGATACTCCATGCTCTTGGGCAGAAAGAATGTACATAGTGAAAATGGTCATACTACAAAAACTGTTATATAGATTTAATGCAATCCTAATCCAAATATTATTAACATACTTTTCAGAACCAGAGAATAAAATGCTAAAATTAATTTGGAATCAGAAGAGACCCAAAATGGCAAAAACAATTCTAGATAATAAAGGCAAAGAAGGGGGCATCAAATCCCTGACTTGAAATGATATTACAGGAGCGATTATGATAAAAAATAAAAACAATGTGATGGGGCTGGCAGATACCTGAAAATCAGTGAAACAGATTAAAAGTTGCAAACAAATCCAAACACACTCGGCCAACTGATCTTTGACAAAGGGGCCAAGCACTTCCACTGGAAGAAAGATAGCTTCTCTAATAAATGGTGCTGGAAGAAACTGGTTTTACCTATGCTGAAGACTAAACATAGAACTATGCCACCATGCACTAAATTAAAACCAAAATGGATCAATGATCTAAATATTAAAACAGAAACACTAAATCTGCTGGAAGAGAGAATACACAGAACTCTTAAAAACATAAGCGTCAGCAAAGACTTCATAAGCAAAGAATCCACAACCGGGATCTGACCCTAGTAAAAAGCTTTTACATGGCAAAAGAAAGCTGTTCCATGGCAACAGAATAAAAATATAACCCACTGAGCGGGGAAAAAAAATTAGCCCGTTGTTCCGTGGAAAAAGACTAAATTTTAGAAAATATGAAGAATTGAAAAATATTCTCACAAAATTTAAAGACTCAATCCAAAAATGATCATTTGAAATAGACACTTCTCAGTTGAAGAAGTAGAAATGGTAAATATATTTTTTAAAAGTTCAACAACATTTATCATTAGAGAGATGCAAATCAAAACAATGCTGGGATCGGGTGGGGATTTAGCCCAGTGACATAAACACTTGTCTGGCAGGTGCAAGGTCATGCATTTGATCCCTTCTACCAAAAAATTAAAAAGAAAAAAAAAATGGTGAGATTACATCTCACTCCAGAAAGAATGACTGTTATCAAGAAATCAAGCGATAACAAGTGCTGGTGGGGTCATGGGAGAAAAGAAACCCTTCTGCATAGTTGATGGAACACTATGGAAATCATTGTGGAGATTCTGTGGAACCTAGGACTAGTGGTCACCTGTGACCAGCTATTCCTCTTCTTGGTATATCCCAAAAGAATTAAAAGCATGATATCACATGCTTGCCTATGTCTATAGCAGTATAATTTGTTATAGCTAAATCTTGTAAACAACTCAAATGTCCATCAACTGATTAATGGATAGAAAAGATGTGGTTTTTATTTAATAGAATGAAGTTTTATTCAGTCATTAAGAAAGATAAACAAGACAATTATACCTAAAGAGATCGACCTTGAGACCATATTCTTAGTGAAATAAACTAGAAAAAACATGTGTAAATATTGCCTTTCTCTCTGGTGTGAGAAACTCAAGGTATAAATCAGAACCAAAATGTATGATAGATGTTGTGAAATACACAGAAATTGTTCAAATGAAAGGGGAACTAGGAATGGGGGAAGAGGAAAAGAATGAAAGGAAAAGAAAAAATAAGAAAGGAAGTATAAAATGGAAACAAAATTTGTAAATAGGGAGGGGAAGAGTGGTTGCAGGGAGAATAGTGGTTTGAAGCAAACAGTGGAATTGAGATATATCATGTACAGGTACAAATTTCCTATGATGTATGTTATCATTATGTTATCTAAATGGTGTCAATACACACCTTATAATAAAACAAAATGACTTTTGGGAATATTTCTTTCTCCTATAAGCATTCTAAACAATTAAAACATTTATAAAACACATTATCTTAAGTTTATTGGTTACATTTTTCTTTTTGTTTACTTTCACTTTTGAATTTTCTTCAATAGAGCTATTTTAACTGGGAAATAAATTCATAATGTGTATTGCTAGTCAGTAATTCATAGGATAAAATGGAGCTCACGTTAAGTATAAAATTCTGGCAAAGTTAATAAACTGTTAAACCACCATTCCTCATCTGTTTGCTCAGCATTGTCTCTTCTCCAAAAATATTTGCATTCTTGATATATCATATGTAAGCAAATTTATTCTATTATAACAATTTACATTTTACATAAAATTGTTCTCAAATATTAATTGTAAAAAGAACCGATTCAAACATCTTTATCACCATGCACAAAAAATAGTAATATAAGTAATAGCTTTTTGATATTACTATAGGAAAATTAAAATTTCTATGAGACAAAACACTAGGCATGAAACACCAAATTTAATTCTAAAGAGTGAAAACTTCCCCCTTAACTCGGGAAACTGATGCATGAAGACTGCTGTGAGCTTTTAGGAAAGTCTGGGTTACATAATTAATTCAAAGCCAACCTAAATTATATCTACTCGTGTATAAATAAACAGAAACTTCCCCTTTAATTCTTCTTACCAAAGCCTGTTCATCACTCCTAGAGACATAGACTGTGCTCTAGTGTTTGTAGTGCCTAAAAATTTTAGGCAATTAAAAGTCTTTCATTACTTCTGTGTTTTTCACTTGTACTTACTGAGGACAGCCTGTTATTTATTCTCACAAGTAAATATTTTTAGTACCAAATTGCCTGTAAACATTTAATGAGAAACTATATAGTACATACGTTATACTCTTGTCTGTTTCCCAAGAGAAATAGGAAGTTCTTTATCATAATTTATTTATTCATAGTTAATCTTGGACTGTATTCTAGAATAACTGATGATTTGCAATTACAATCTTATAGTGTCATTAGTTTATGTAATCATGACTGAAGGAGTTAAACGTGTAAGGAACAAAGAATTCATCTTAAAATTAGATTTTAATAATCATATTTAAATAATTATTTTTTAAAATCATATTTAATAATATATTTAAAAATGATTTAAATAATCATATTTAAAAAGAATATGTATTATGAATCATAAAATTATTATAAAGAAATTATTTGTATTATAATTATTATATAATAAGACATATGTTTAGAATGTAATTATTTACATTCAGCAGAAAGGATAATTATAGAAATATGTGCACCTATAAATAAAAAAATCTGGGTGGTAAAACCTGGGAGTAGAGATTTAAGAGTTTTCATTTTAATAATTTATAAATCTCAATTTCAAATTCAAAAGATTGTTTTCTCATAAAAACTAAGTATTTGGATTTGAGTACTAATTTCCACTATATAAATGGATAAGGACAAGATAAACACTAAAGCAAACATAAATGTTATTATCTCTAATGAATACTATCTTTAGTGTCAAGACATATTTTATGTCATTATAGCTTTGAGTTTTAAGTACTTTAATTTGAAACTATAACATTTCTCTAATCAAAAAAATTGAAGGATAAAATAAAGGAGTAATTGTAGGAAATGGCGAGGCAGACTTTTAGAAAATAGGAAAGAAATCCAGGAAACAGGAAGAAGGAAGAGATACAAATGAACAAAAATGATCATTTTATATATAATATTTTCCAACATGAATCTGACTTATGTATCAAAATGTACACTAGTAAAGAATTAAACTATGCAAATTCTGAAAAACAAGTGAACCACAACAAAAATGTTTGAGAGAATGAAGAAATGCTAAGAAATCCATCTATCTCTTAATCTTCTTCTTTGCTATTATAAAATTACACTATTAGTTGCCTCTGACATATCAGCCTAATGTCTGAAAAACTACCTTGTCCTTTTCTGACATTGGACATACCAGTTATCCCCTTCAATGCTGGATTTCTTTTTCTACTCACGTCTTCTTAATATAAGCATACATAGATTTGAAAGCAAAGGCTCATCTGTAACATTTCACTTCTGAAATGGAAAGGATTTTCCCAAATCTTCTCTAAATTCCTAAAATACTTTGTTTCCATTCAAGGAATAATATGGCTTCAGCCATTTTTTTCTATACTACTAAATCAAGAGCATGGCTTAAAATGAATGTTCACAAAAACCTGGTGTCCTAATTTAAATTATATCACCCACATAGCTTAACACAGAAATTGTGTCAGTAGAAATAAAATATATATTAATTGGAAGAATAATTTATTGAAATTATAAAATTCTGACATATATAACTTTGCATGTTTTCTAAAAGTATAGTAACCTATCTTCTGTTTTACTTTTTTTGGATGACAAAACAATTATTGAGGACTAGAATAAGATAATGAAAAAAAATTTTCTGGCAGTTCATTTATTAAGATATTGAGAAAAATAATTATCAGCATTTTAGCATAACAGAAGATCCCCCTATGAATTCCATATAAGTCTTTTTAAAACTCTAAAGTTAGTGGAAAAATTAAATTTAGTTTTATTTCTAAGTTTGAAGCACCAGTAGAGCAAATATATTTTTGGCTTACTGATCGTTAACCCCTGCCAAATATATATGCGGTTTTTTTTCCTCAGATGAATTGGTTAAATTGTAGTTTGCAGATAGACCAAGTAGGAAACTAAATATTCATTTGGCCAGGGAGAATGTAGAACCCTAGAAATATTGATAGAGTAAATATAAATCCCATTATGCTAGATGTCATATTTGCCTAGTGGTACCCCTGAACATAAAAAATTAATTCTAGAGGAAAATAAAGTTAAGAATATAAAAAGGATTATAGAGAGATAGCTCTATAGAGAGACAGGTAGGATCTCAAAAGTGGGTTGCCATGGAGACCTTTTGTTCAGGTTATTATATAAAGAAGTCACCATTTGGTTGCAATATCAGGACTTCTTGGACCACAAGGTCCTATTATAGTATAATTCTAAGTTATTTCTCATCTCTCAGGGAGGCATGTAGGCCTGATCATTTTGTCTTTATCTTGAGAACTAGTCGTTTAGCTAGATGCACCGCTAGCCACAATACTGATCCCCTTTTTTTTTTCTGCTGATTTCCTTGAGAGCCCAGGCCTGCCGTGATTGTATATTAATTTGAATCTAATTTAGATATTTATAATAATATTACAAGAATAGAAATGTAAACTTCTGTATTGTAGTGATCCTAAACTGCATTATCACTTCTAGTAATTATGAACAAAACCATAAAAGAAAAAGACAGACAGTAAAAGACATATTAATCTCCCTTAAGATATCCCAACTGCTTCCCATCATTTCAAACACATATCCCACAGCACTGGTCCATGTCCATTTTATGGGCAATCCGTTTATAAAGTTTTAACATTATTGTAATTTTTTTTTTGGAGACAGGCTCTTGCTCTGCAATTCAGGCTGCCTTGGGCTAACTTTGTAGCCCAAGTTGTTCTCAAACTTGCAACAAATCTTTCGTCTCAGCCTCTCAAGAGTTGGGATTATAGGAGTGCACCACCATACTTGCCCCATTAATTGTAATTTTTAATGCTCCTACTTACTACTTAAGTATGATAGGTTTTATCCTTAACATTTTAGAATAGCTTGCTTTGGAACAAATTAAATATGATGAATTTTTTACTGAATCAGTAAAATGTAAAGTAAAATATCCTAGTATTTTATTTGACAATTTATTTTCAGGAAAATAAACAGTAATTCAAATGGAATCAAAATGACAAAGCAATTGTTGAGATGACCTAGACTTTAGATTGCTGAGCACTTCTGGGATTTTCTTTCCTAACTCTTTCTGAGCGGAGGAGATAGACATAGTATTAGTCATATACCAGGAATAACTTAGTCCAGAGTTGGAGTGCAAGCACCGTGTTCACATCTCTTTCCATTACTCTTTGTGTACATGTTGCTGCAAACAGCAAGGCAGAAACCCGCAAAAGAGCAAGACACAACTTCTTCCCGCCATTACTTTACATCCTGGCTCCCCCCGCCCCCCAATTTGGGTGTAGCCCTGACACCATATATCCAAGCACTAGACAATGAACCAATCACAAATGCACCATGCAAACTCATGAGGCCTGGGTGACACAGACATAAACCATGACAACAACCTAATATAGAAGATACTGTTTTTAGCAAATGAGTAAAGTAACTGGCTAGGGGAAAGTCTAGAGTTAGTGTGAAACTCAGCCATATTAATGGAAATTAAAAGAATACACAATAAACTAGGACTTTGACCAAGAGTGAACATTTCTAAGACAATACTGAATGTTTCTTCTCCCTCTTAAAACTTCCTCCTGAATTTCGAGAAATTGGAAATACAGTGAACTTCCTCTGTAATATGGAATGTAGCCCATTCCCTCCAAAGATTTTGAGAAGACTATAATGCAAAATGACTAGTTCATTCTAAGATCCCAGTCTGTTATGGATTAAGAACTGATGGTCAACTTAACACCAGTTAGATTTCATAAGCATGGCACTGAGTATAGATATTCCACCTGAGGAAAGTTGCCAGCATAAATACACACATTAAAAAAAACAAACAAACAAACAAACAAAAAAAAACTTTTGCTTTGAGGCATGGATGCATGGTGGGCCCTCTACATGTTTCTACTTGAAGTATTAGGTTCTTCTATAAAAGCTCTAGATCTCACATTGAGCATTACTTTCTGGCTCCAGAGAGAAAGACTTGTGCCTCTTGATCTCCAGAATAAACTCATTGTGCTGGTTTTCTGGCATGTACTCGACTGTGCTTGTGTTTGGAGGAGCTCTGGGCCTCTGTGTCATTGAGGATGGCTGTGGTGTTTTTCAGGACACCCCTGGTCTTTGCTGTGATTGTGACTTCTTGGCTCCACTGTAAAGCCCTCATTCCACCAGCACAACTCCTTTATCCTGTTGGCATAGACTTCCTGGCTTCTACCACTGACCTTTGGGCTTTCCCAGCATGGATCCATAAAAGAGACTGGTGTGAGTCCTTGTGGGCTATAAACCTTCAGCTGGACTTGTGGGAGGCAATGTCCTGAGCTCTGGGTCTTCAACTGACTCATGTGGCACATTGCTGTGGGATTCAGGCCCTTGGCTAAATATTCTATGTCTTTAGTTGCAGATAGATTTCCTACATTTTCTTGTGTTAACTCCCAATGACTATCATAAAAATAATATTATAATTCCATGTCCTGATTCTAATTGTTCTCAGCACAACCACTGACTACATCACAGTCTATCATAAATACTCTGTAAAAGAATGGAGCTAGAGAACATGAGTTCCAATTGGTTCTTTTTTTTTTTTAACTTCACAGAATTAGGGTTCCACCAAATGGTTAAACATGTCTGTACTCTGCTTATCTATAAGTAATTCTAAATTGAGGGATAACATGGCGACATCTAGGACCTTACTTGCAACTTCAAGAATTATTCTCCTCTCCTTATTTCCAGCAAAACTCTCCTAATCTCTTACTTTGATGCTCAACTTCATTTTTCAATGTTTTGCAGAACAATGAACCTGATACACATGGTAACACCAGTACAAAATAGCAAAACTTCTCAATAGTCAAGACTGTGGCAAGGATATTGCTGTCTTAAGCATCATTTGATTACATAGTGTGGCAGTTAGGGTAAAGTATTGATTTGATTGGTTTTAGGATCTGCCCCTAGGATTGATGAAGCATACATCTAGATGTGTCTGGGTGGATCATGGAGGCATGTCCTTGTTTAGGGATAGGAGGCATGATGCATAGAAAAAGGAAAAGATTAAAGTTTCATTGAGCTTTATTAAAAATTAATAAGACAGCTTTGACCTCTGAAGCAGGAGTCCAGCAATTAGAAGGGCAAATGTAGTTAGATCTAAGCAATTAGAAAGACAAAGTCAAAGCACTTAAAACCAAAAATTTCTAGGTAGTAAGAATCACAAACTTGCAAATTTCCCTTTATTTAATCCATTAGCCCAAGTTACCTACCCATAAACTCTCCCTCCATAATTTTACCCTCTACAGAAGAACAGGGAAAGGTCTCACGGTCAGAAGAAATCTAAATTAAAGACAAGCCTGGTAGTCAATAAGATTCCTAGAACCTATGTAGGACAAAGACCTCAATAAAAGAACTACAGAAAAAAAACAAAAAAACAAGACATGAGTAGTTACTCAGTTGGATACTCCCCACTCATCTAGAGTAGCTTTCTACCATGTCTATTTCTCTTTCTCTCCTTCTATTTCTCTCCCTCTCAATATTTCTTCCCCTTTCCCACACTTTAAAATAAATCGTCTGATTTTATTTTAAACTACTTCTTAGTTCTTTTACTAGTGCTGGGTCTAGGATCACTCAGAGCTGTGTGTTGAGTACTGGCTACTAACCATCCATGAACACTGAAGTGTGGTATAGTGTGGCATAATTTACAGCCTTCCTGAGGCATTACCCTTGAGGGGGCGTCTATGACTGGTCGCTGTCCCTTCTGTTCTGGCACAGTTCATCTGCTCTGCTTCCTGGTTACCATAAACTGATCATTCTTTCTCCTCAGTCTCTCTCCTCCATGATATTTCTGCCTTGCAGTCAGCTGATAATACATTAGAAGTATGACCCGATTAAACCTTTTCTCCTTTAAATTGTGGGTGTTAGGTGATGTTTCAGTGATTAGATACCTGACTAAAACAGAAAATTGCTATCCGAGAAGTACGGACCTTACTGTAACTATACCAGAACATGTAGTTTTGAAGCCTTTGCAACTATATTTTGCAAAAATTTGTATACATTGTCTAGAGAAGCTGTAAATGGACTCTGATGCAAGATTTTTAGTAAGAGCTCAGATGAGCAGAATGCTGATAGAAATGTGATCAATAAATGCCAGCCTCAGGAGATTTTGAGAACTAAAGAATCATTGGCATTTGGATTAGAGTCACCATGTTACAGTCCTACAAAAAAAATTGTTTTGACCACATCCAGAGACTGTAGGAGACTAATTCAAGGAAATTTCAAGATGCCCCAATATCCACAAGTTAGCACAGATGCTGTTGTCTTCTTTTAGCTAGATTTATATTGAGAATCAGGTGCAAGGAGTAGAGCAGAAACATTTGAAAATTTAAATTTTGGTTCAGAAACAGTCATGTTTGATGTTAGCACTAAAGGATATATGATGGCTGAAGAGATTAAAACTGTTAAAATAAACCAATTATGTATAATTATTTCAGATACTAATAACAATCAAGAATAAATAATATGAATAAATAATAAGAATAAACATAAAAATAAATAATAAGAATAAACATCCCCTGAGCATGTTCAGAAATAAGCAAGATTCCCATATGTTGCAGGTTCCATGCGAAAAAATATTTCATTTGAAAAAGAGATTCCCTAGTTAAGGAAAGACCTCTAGGGATTTGATTCTGGCGTATGGATTTTACTGTGCTCAATCATCTAATTATTCAGAGACCACTTCAGCTGTGATTTAAAAAGTCACAGCTACTACTTCTGCTGACACCTGGCTTGGGTGTCATCTGCATTATGCTGGTTTTACTGGCAAGCAGAATAAAAGAGTTGTGGAGCCCAAGAGATTTCCACCCAGATTTTTTTAAAAAGTTGGGGAAGGGACTTGAAAGACCAGCCAGAAGTGTCTGAGAGAGTATGGTATAAAATTGTGGTAGTTAATCTGAATTTTCAGTGGAAGTCTTTGAAATTCAGAGGTACCAGAAATAAGCAATAGTCAAGAAAACTTGTAAATTATCAGTGATGTAAGCCCTTGAGACAGGCAGTGTAAACGGTGACCAATAAGGATTTAAGTATGGGGTGGACTATGTTTTTCCTGCTGGTTTTTTGTGTTTTATTTTTTATTTTATTCCATGCATTTGGTAAGATTTGTTTTTTAAAAAGTTATGATATGAAAAGTATTACTGGTATAAAAATAAAATCATTTTCTATATTACAAGAACACTTAGCCATCTTGTTTTACATATAAATTGTGAAAATCTGCTGCTGTTTTATGACCTTTTGACCTTAGTCAATTATCAACTTGATGATTTTGACAAACAATTGTACATTTATTTTTTTCTCTTTTTTGGGGTGGGGGAACAGGTTATTGCTATGTAGTTCAAGCTGACTTTGAACTCACTAGGTAGCCCAGACTGACCTCAAACTCACAATGGTCTTCCTACCCTCAGCCTCCCGAGTGCTAGGATTACAGGAATATTTGACCATCCCCAGGTCTACATTTCTGAAGATAAAAATATTTACTGAATAGAATTTTAATGAAAAACTGATAAATTACAGTGTGATGAACTTAATATATTATGTGGAATGCTGTTGCCAAATAATCACTAATAATTTTATTTAAAATATTACAGCCTGAAGTTAGAAATAAGAATATAGTGCTTTTCACTGGAGTTGATCATCATTGAATAAATCAGTGAGAAACTTGAAGATTACATTTCTTTTTAAATGTTTTATGAACCCCCCTGTGTATGGTTATTGTATGTATTCTTTTTAAATGTTTTATGAACCACCATGTGTATGGTTATTGTACTTTTTTAAATGTTTTATGAACTCCCATGTGTATGGTTGTTGTATGTATTGTATAAATCACTGAGAAACTTGAAGATTATATTTCTTTTTAAATGTTTTATGAACCCCCATGTGTATGGTTATTGTATGTATTCTCCCATATGTATTGTATGTATTGAATACATACAATAGATGGAACCTTTATGTTCTGAAATAATGTGCTACAATCAAAAGTAAAAAAGATCAGTCCTAATCTGAACATTGTTATTTTCTTCCAAAGGTTTTGTTTAACACTTCCTGAAATTTAAGAAGCAATATATATTATTATAATTTATCACTTAATGAGCACATAGACTAGTAATAGCCTGAAAGGGAAGACAAATAATAAACATTAAATCAAGAATGGTGGAGCACATCTGTAATCTCAGCATCTGGAAATTGGAAGCAGAAAGATCTCCATGGGTTAAGGGTCAGCCTGCACTATATAGTGGATGCCTGCCTCAAAAAATGAAACAAAAGAATCATTGAAACAATGGAGTTAAGTGTAGTATGACAAATAGTTCACAAAGGAAGCAAGCTATGAATTAAACTGCTGAAATAATCAAAGTGAAACACTTGTTGGTACAGTAACAGGTACAACATAGTCTTCAGATGTAATTGACACTTGAGTTTCCACTTGTGTTTTGCCATCATTATGGGAAGACCATACCTATTTTAGCCAGCTAGACCCAGATAAATGTTGAAATATACATAGACTCAAGGTAGCCCAACACAGCTATGATAGCTTGTAGCAAACATAGGTTAAGTAATTGGTGAAAACAAGTACATATACATGACTTACAAAAATAATTATTGATCAGGGCTGGGGATTTAGCTCAGCGGCATAAGCGCCTGCCTTGCAAGCAGGCAGTCGTGGGTTCGATCCCTGGTACCAGTAAAAAGGAAAAAGACAAAAAAAAATTATTGATGAATTTAGTAAAATCTTTTCTTGAGTGTTATTGGCCTATGTTCAAGTTTATCTCTCTGACAGTACCAGAATATTTTGATGTTATAGGTTTATAGCAAGTTTTGGAATATGGAGGTGTGACTCTTCCAAATTTATACTTTTTCAAGATAATTTTTTCCATTAGAGGTATTTTGAGATTATATTTAGGATGAATATTTGTCTTGGTTACTTTTGTTCCTGAGACAAAATACCAATAAGCAAAATTAAAGAGGGAAAAGATGTATTTAGCTCACAGTTTGTTCTCATTCGGCTCTAAGCAGAGTGGCTCATGACAGAGGGCAACAGTTCGTGGTGGTACAAAACAGCAAAAGCAGCCAGGTCAAAAGGGAGGAGCATGGAAAAGGCTCTTTATGTTCTTCATCTTGTATGTAGGCCACCCACCACAGGTTGGGCAAAGCCCTCACACCCATCATACTGCCTCAGCTTCCCAGCCGGGATTACAGGCCTGTCCTCCCATGCCTGGTTCCAACACCAAGCAAGGTTAACTTCAAATTCTACACTATATATGATTACAAGTACTATAATTCTTTAGGTAATAATATTTGAATACACACAGAAAGAGAGATAGACAGACATAGAGACAGATAAAGACTTGGCTCCAGAGATTATAGAAGATGACTGTCCCATAAGCTACTATCTGCAATTTGAAGACCCCAAAACTCCATGATATGGTTAAAGTGCACATGTTGGAGAAGCCCAGTGACCAATTTGAAACACAGGCAGAGAATACAAGTTCTCCATTTTGCAGTACTTTACTCTATCTGTACCTTTAACAAATTAGTTGAGATCCACCTTAGAAAGTGTAATTGAATTTACTCAGTCTACTGATTCACATGGTAATCTTTCTGAAATACCACCACAAACACTCAGAATGTTAATCAAATATTTAAGCATTGTCATATGTTGCAAGCTGATATATAGGTAACCACATTTTATAAAACTGGATTAAGTAATCCAATAAAAAGAAGTGATTGTGGAATTAAAATATAAAACATGATCTTACATCTGTATTTAAATGCACAAACACAGAACCCATTTAAGTATTACATAGGTAAGTTTAAAAAGAAAAAAATGGAAAAATAATATGCTAAGCTAACTAAACAACTTGACTGTGGAAGAAGGGGTTGTTAGAAATATAGAGACATATACGCTATAGTGATTAAGAAGTCAATCTTATAAGAAATTATATATATTCTAAGAGCATATGTACCAAATACAAGCTTCAGTGTACTTGTAGTAGAATACAAGCCCACGATAAAAGTTGGAGAATTCTGTACTTTCCCTTGGTGACTGGAAGGCCAAGAAGTCAAAATTTAATATAGATACACTAAGATATAAAAACGTGAGCACACACAAATATTGCTATGTTTTTTGAAAAGCTTTCAGAATAAGTAATGAGAGTGAACTCACCTACATTTATCAGATATTTGTGCTATAGTCACAAATATTGCTATTTCAGAATTGTTCATGCAATTTTAGTTTCACGCAAAAGATAGATTTTCACACGCAACATTTACTCTCAAGTCACAATATATCCTGAGTGGTAAAACAAAAATCATTTTATTTATTTATTTTATCGGTACCAGGGATCAAACTCATGAGTGTGCGCTTCCAAGCAGGCACTTATGCCACTGAGCTAAATCCTCAGCCCCCCAAAGTCACTTAAAAAGCACTGAAATAATATGAAATGTAGTATCTATCCAGAAAATTATGTCAAAACTCTACAACAGAAAAATATATATAATTACTGAACCATTGGGAAATGAATACATTTCTAAACAACCAAAGTATAAAAGAAATACATTATAAGATAAATTACCAAATACTTTGAATTGAATAAAGATAAAATGCATTATATTAAAATTGTGACATATCTAAGGAAATAATATTTTATATAAGTAGCATGTTTCTATGTGGCTATACTGGTCACTGAAATTACCACAGATATGTGTGCTCATGCACACGAATGAGCAAAAGGAATGAACAAAATTACAGGAGTCAAAAATAGGATATGGGGGCAAATTATTCTTTTTTACCACATATTTTGCTAGTGTCACTTAATTTTTGAATATAAAATCCTCTTAAATCAATGTTAAATTTAAAGTCATATGAAAAATACATGGTGAGAAAATTCTGACATAAATAAAAGATCAAAGTTTCTTTTAGAATAAATAATGAGAGTGAGCTCAGCTACACTTATCAGAAATTCTGAAAATCACAGAATTTTATATATCAGATTTCTAAGAAAGCTTTTCAAAAAACATTATTTTTGTATTCTTTCTTTGTGAAAAGAGTGTACCAATATCATATCAACCATTCCTCAGGCTCACAAACCAACTAAAGTCTTTATGATTCTTAGTTTCCAGGGTAAAGATTAAACATTAAATATCTGTCTTGGTTACTTTTCTTCCATTGCTGGGACAAGCACGTCTTGACACCCAACATGAAGAAAAGGTTCATTTAGCTCACTGTCTATAGATGTTTCAATGCATAATCAGCTGCCTTCACGGAAAGGTGACAAGGAATTCGGGCAACACTTCAAGGGAGCAGCCAGAGCAAAAGGGAGGGACAACAATCCTCTTTACCTTCTTTGTATTGTCCCTGGCCACCCTCAAACCCCAGGGTGTGTGTAGCACTCACAAAATCTCTGTACCTTCTTCTTGCACAGGTTGAGAATATTTACAAAGTAAGAATCCTGGCTCCCTGCTGAGTCTCTCAGTTAAAACTTCTAAACCTCAAGTTGACACAGTGTATTAACAGTAACAATGTCATGTGTTTCACATGAGCACTTTTGCATTTAAAATCATGAAAGATGTTTTGTGGCTATTTTTTTCAAACACAGTACACCAAATATATATTTGGGCATATAGAACAAATATAATTGATTTTCTACATTGAAATAAAACTCTATGCTTGATTTTCTTTTCTAGATGATTTATTTTGCACATTGCAAAAGTTTATACAAAAGTATACATTTCCATGTGCCAATTCCTCACGATGAATGCAATCATTATACACTCCAAACATATACTAATAATTTTTTTAATTCAATGAAGAAAATATCAAAATTTAAAATCAGAAATTAATGATGAGTATATATAATTAAAATTAATACTATACTACATAAGAATTATTAGCATAAGATTATTTGCATAAGAATTTCATGCATTTATGTCAGCAGTAAATAATTTTCACTTGATAAATCTATTGATTTTCATATGCAATCAAAATTTATTTCCAATATACTCAGGTTATTCTTTTGTCATTTCATATATATTTATATGACTATAGTGAATATCAAAAAATAAAATATAACTATAGTTTCCATAATGGTTATTTATGAATTTGTATTTCTAGTCCTAATACTAAAACAAAAATTTCATGAAATTGGTCTCTTATACTAGTTCCAGAAAGAATAGTTATTTTTCCAAACATATAACCAAAGCATTGAATATATATTTCCAATATCACATATCATTTTAAGAATATGTTATCTTAAAAATAAGTCCCTTGGGCCAAGGTTAATAGCCCAGTGGCATACCACTTGCCGGGTAAGCATGAAGTTGAAGTTTGATACCTGGTTCCAAAAAAAAAAAGTCCCAAATTTTCTAAGATTACAATATATTTTATGCATGTGTTTTCTTTAACAACAAGGACTACAAAATGATAAAACAAGATGACTGTAAAGAAAATTGAAATGATGTTTCGTAGGCCATGATTAGAAAGTATTAATGTATCTTTTAGAAGACACTAGAGTTTATAATTTTTTAATTAGTATCCTTTCTGTTTCTTTATCTCCTTCTTCATTTCACTTAGGTACCTTGGTGCACCATTGTAATGACATAAACTTTATTTGTCCTTCAATATATTTATTGCATTCATCTTTCAAAATGTATCTTGAGATGACTTTTTTAACTTATATATTTTTACTACTACATGTTTGCAGGACATAGTAATTATATTTATGTGGGGAATTATATATATATATATATATATATATATATATATATATGGGACATCTTAATTCATGAAATTTAGCTGATTTCTCAAATCTGAGCACTTATCAATTGTAGCTAGGTTCTTGTCAGAATTATATTACCATGGATTATTAAAAATGTGATGTTCATCCCAAAGCACAGGTTGTGCTTTCATTATTCAATTGTCTGATCTTTTTTTCATGCCTATATCTTGTAATCTGAACAATTACCTTTAAGATAACAATATGCAATGTGTTAACCAGCGTTAATCTCAAAAAAAGTGAAGATTAGCTTTGATACTGCTTTAAAATACACATATTTTCCAAGTCAGTGTGTTTTTCTTTCTATTGTACTTTCTGAAATCATCAATCCTTACCTCATTCTCAATTTCAGTGGGTGCTAGAATTCCTTTTCTCGTGGAGTGACTGAAGCCATAAAAATAAAAATAAAAGGTTTTCAAATGAATGATACAAAGATGATACAAAGTCTTTCTTTTCCTCATCTTTGCCTTAGAGGCATTGTGGTTTCTTTCTAGATAAGTCTATATTTTACTTTGTATTTCATTTTCATTCTAGCTCAATTTATATAGTCAAATATTTACATTTAAATGCATTTTCTCATTAGGAAATCAATCTATGAGCATCAATTTTCCACTTCTTAATTTGAAAAATTCGAAACGTAGAAGTCAAATGAATACAACCTCAAATAACCCTTACCTTTCATGTAAGTTCTCCTATTGATAAGATTTTGTCAAATTTTAAAAACTTTCAGTATAATTTTATGGAGAACTTTACAATTTTCTTAAATAAATAGCAATATATTTAAAAAATTGAATTATTATTTTTTCTTTTTCTTTTTTATCGGTACCAGGGATCAAACTCATGACCACACACTTGCAAGGCAGGTGCTTATGCCACTGAGCTAAATCCCCAGCCCAAAATTGAATTATTTCAAAACAAGAAAATATAGCCCTTATTGAGTCTGACATAATTAGCATGTTGAAAAAATTAGTATCAATATGATACTGTCTTAAAACTTACCAGTACATATGCAGCTTTTCAATTATTCTTTAAAGTTCAGTGGAATAGTTTTTCCATATTCAGAACTTAATTACAAATCACCCATACAATTTCTTTGTAATGGCTTTGTGGTGCATTTGATTATAATACATAGATACAATCATCCTCATTGTGCTTTATTTTATATGATAAGAATTTATTCATTCATAAAATATAAGAAAGTACTAAAACACTTTACACATATATATTTATAAATTTATATAAAACTTTAACATTTAAAGAGAAAAGAAATCAGAACTTGACTTGGAATAATGACATTTATTATTGTGTTTAGTTTTATAAGAATCCAGCAAGCTCAAGCTGGTGATTATTTTCCAAGATGTAGTTTTAGCTTTACTAATTATACTTCATTGGTTTAAATTATAATCAATGTAAATGAAAACAATGTTCATATCCCTATATTTCAGAGATAGAATTTATTTATTTTTATGTGAACAATACCAGAATTCAAAATTAAGAAATAATCATAGAGAACTCTGTTATTATAAAGAAATCTAATCAATATTTAATATTATTAAGTATATTCTTCTTTAAATTTGTTAATATCTCTCTTTAAAAATGTTTATCATTGCATGTTAGTAGTATAACAATGGTTTACATTTTTGACGTATTTGTAAATGCTCTTAATATTTGACATATTGTAAATTTTCATGAGCCTTTGTTATTCTATCCCTTCCTATACCCTTCTCAAAGCTTCCTATTTACTACTAGGTTGTTATGTTTTCTATTATTTTCTGGTTTCCACTACAGTGTATACTTGTCTTTCCATGTCTGGTTTATTTTACATAACATGATAATATGCATTTCATCCACTTTTCTCAAAATAGAATGAGCGTGGCTTCCTTCATGACTGAACAATATTCCACAGGGTATATTCTACAATTTCTTTATGCAGTAATCATTTGACAGGAACCAGACTACTGCTAAGTTTTGTGAATTTATCCATGATAAAAAACATTATGCAAGGACCTGCATAGTATGCACAATTTATTTCTTACGGGAATATATGAAGGAACAGTTAAAACCTAGATGAAGCAGTAATTCTATTTTTAGGTTTCTTTTAGTACCCTGCACACTGATTTGTATTGTGCCTGTGCTATTTTCATTCTCACCATATGCATATGCATCTTCATTCCTGAATCCCTGCCAACATTTATGAGTTTTTAAATTTTGGTTAGCTTTTCTGAATGGGATGAGATGATATTTCATTGCACATTTGATTTGCATTTCCCTGAAGCTGTTAGTGCTGAACATTAGTTTCATATAGCTACTGGCCAGTGTTCTATTTCCTCTTTTGAGAACTGTCTAAGTTCATTGGCCCACTTAAAGACTGGGTTATTTGTTATTTTTAAGTTGGATTTTTTTAGTTTTTAAATACGTTGGATATTAATGTTCACTTTAAAAAAGTAGCTGGGTAAGATTTTCTCTCATTGTGCAAATCACCTCTTCATGAGTTTGTTTCCTTTGCTGTATAGATTTGTTTTAATTTGATGTAATTCATTTGTATAATTTGGCTATCATTTCCTGAGATGTGTCCTACGCAGAATGTTGTTTACTGTATCTATATTTTGAAATATTTCACCAATATTTTCTTTTAGTAGCTTCAAATTTCAAGTTTTATAGTCTTTGATCCATTTTAACTTGATTTTAGCATACAACAGGAGGTAGATATATTTTCAGTTTTCCCCTAAGGATATCCAATTTCCCTAAGTATCATTTGTTGAAGAAATTTGCCTTTCCCGAAACATAAGATTTTGCTTATTTAGAAAACTTTTACTTTTTTTGATTCTGAAGAATACGTTTTCCTAATACAGAAATCTTGGTTGTTATCAGTTATTTTCTTTTAGGCTTTGACATGTATCATTTCATGGCCACTTGTCTTTAGAATTTCTGCTAATTCTTATGTTATTCTAATTACTTTTCCAACAGACATGATTTGGCATTTCTGCCTTTCAACTTCTAATTTTCCCTTTTTGTTCAGAATTTTTGACATTTTAACTATATCATGCAGAGATTCTCTTTCGTTCATATCCATTTTGTAGTTTCAAATGCCTATAGTATCTAACTGTCCATTTTATTTGCCACATTTGAGAAGTTTTCCATTAGTATTTTATTAAATGGGTTTTATATACTACTAGTCACAATCTTTACTTCTTTCTCAAATTTTATCTCTTAAGTTTTGTCATTTAATATTGGCTCAGAGATCTTGTATATCGTGTTCAGTCTTATCTCTTTATTATTTTTTCAGTGTTCCTAGTTCATCTTTCTTTTCTTCAATATCTCCTTTTTTAGCTTAATTTAGCTTAGTAGTGAGACTTTCAAGTGAGTTTTTCTTTGATTTACTGACCCATAAAAATATTTTGATTGGTTCTCTTTTTTTGTACTAGGGATTGAACTCACACCCTTGCACTTGCAGGACAGGCATTTAGGACACTAAATGCAAAACTTCCAGCCTTTGGTTGGTTATTTTTCATAGTCTTTAATTAAATGATCATTAATATTCTGTGCTCGCTTCCTTAACTCATTTGGTTATTTATTTTTATATTCTTTAAATTAATTGATAATTTTAATAGCTTTATATTATGTTCTCAGCATTTTATTTAATTCAATATATTTGAAGGTAGTTACTGTGAAATTACAAGTTTCAGAAATGTATTGTTTTGTTTTCTCTTTTTTTTTTTTTTTGGTTTTTGTATTGAAATTTGCTTATCTTTTTGAATATCTCTTCTACTTTTATGAGATTCTTCTTAGATAAGCACTTTCTCTTGATAAATTCCCAGGACTATTAGTTAGTAAAGAAACATGAAAACTAATGTTAAATGAAGTGGGTGGAGTAGTTTCCTTGTTACATCTCTGACTGTGCATATTTGTTTTTGACAGGGTATATTTTGTGTTGGAAGATAAGGGTTCGTGTTTCTGTCAGTTTTGTAATAAGGGCATCATTGTGATAACTCCTGCATGTGTGTTGTAGATACCAGAATACATGGTGCTGTACCTGTGGGTTTATTCCTCAAGTCTTAACAGTTTGTCTTCCATCAGTTTATTAGAAGTATGCTGAAGACCTTTTTACAACAATTTCTATAAAAATTTTTGTTTTGTCTGCTGTTGCTGGCTGAGGGGTAATTCTCATCAACAGCAAAGGGAAATAATACCAGTATTACTTCAATTGTTAACACAGATCCTCTTTAGATATACCAAATTTGAATGGTGTCATCAGCTGAAGGATTTTATTACATCTGTCCTTTAAGTTAAAGCATCCACCAAATTTTTAGCAGAACTATCGCATTGCTAGAGTAAGGTTTAAAATGCTCTTAAGTGGACTTTAGGTGATTGTTAGTAGCAATACACCAACATTCTGTATTTGATATTCAAAATTAACTCCATCATCACTGTTCAGGAGGAAAGAAACAGACAACAGTACGGCTTGTAACATGCATCACAAAGAACAAATATGAGAGAGAAGAAAAAAGAGAAATGTAATTAAAATATTATCTGCATAAAATATTAAGAAAGTAATAAAAGTTTAAAAAGTACAAATAAGAGGATAAATGGATGAAAAAGATGGAAACATAATAAGAATTTCAAATTGTTTGGCTTAGAACCCCTCTTCCTGAGTGTACATTCTCTCATTCCAGAGACTGCAGCCTGTGCAGCTAGGGACGTGACAAATACTTGGAACACAGCAAGCCCTCTCCGTGGGAGTTTCAGTGCCATAAGAGGAGCATCAGGTGTTAGTGCACACTTGAACCCTTGGACTCCAGCCTGTGCATCTGGCAGAACTAGAGATAACTGACACCTCAACAGACTTCTCACCTTTAGTGCTTTAGTGTCACATGGTTCCCCCTCACTTGGCCTAAAGACTGCAGTTTTTGTGCTTAGTGGGCATAGCAAATATCTTTGCCAATTCATGCCTTCTCACTCTTAGATACTCCGTGTTACACGGGCTCTGCCTTCTGGGCAGAACACGTTCTACTTTGTGGATTTCAGGACTTCAGTCTGTATCCAATAATATGGCAGATTTTAGCCATGGGTTTACCAAGGAAATGAGAGAAAAGATGTCAGTCCTTCGAATTATGTTTTGGAGGTGGCAGAAGACTACCAAGAACTAGTTAGACCCTCAGTTGCCTACTGAGGGTGTGAGTCATGGTAAGGGGTAAAGAAAAACAGAAACATTTTCAGGTTCTGGGGGACCTGGAGGATAGTCCCTCAGATTGTGCCAAGACAAAGCCCTTTTTAACTGTCCCACCTTTATTAGCCAAGGGGAGGGGCAATAAAAAGGAGAAGCAGAATAAGGCACAAGTTTAGCATCACAAAGGAAACAAGTTAAGATTCTTCTTCACAAGTGGATACTTGCTCTCCTTGTATTGTGCTAAGCAGTTTTTGTGCTTTTTAAGCAGTTTGTACTACTCAGAAGTGCTATGGTGATAGAATTACAAACCACCCAGTGGGGAAACCTGCAGCCTTCCCCAGAAACAACCTTATTGCTTAAGTAAGTCACCTTCTACCTCAACACTGCTGGGCCTATAGTTTGACCCCACCAGTCTGTCATAGAGCCTGATCCTCAACAGTGTTTCCTTTTTATTTTTGTATTATTAGCATTTGAAAAATTGTGATTTGGTGTCTAGGAATTGTCTTGCTTGTCTTTCCCTGTGGAAACTACAAATAAAAGTATGAAATACAGACAGTATTAATATAATCAAGCCAGTGTAAATTATAAAATGGACTTGAAGATAGTTTCACAGAATAAGCTGATTAAGAATATTGGCAGTTATACAAATCTTTAACTTGAGTTTTAAACTTTGGAGTGTCTTGAGACTTAAATAGTACTTCCTTTTATAGAATTTCTAAATCCAATATTATGCTTTGATTCATATTTCCTGGGATATGCCTTTTTATGTGTTCTCATGGATGAGCTGATCAATTATAAGGCAAGGATTCATAAAAAATTTAATAATATTAAAATGACATTTGAGAGACTCAATCCAGCTTTCAGTCCAGGGCACTTGGGCTGCATGAGGAGGTGAGATCCTGCACATGGGTGGGGGTCCTGGGAGAGGCTAAAATCATGGATCCAGTGGTCAAGGACCCACTGCTTCCAGCCACACTAGACTAGGCTTAGGAGGTTTTGCAGCCCGACTAGATTATTCCCAGTGACCTTTAATCAGGGGAGTTGAAGGCACATGAAGTGAGTTCCAGCAATTGGTCCTTACCCAGGGAGAGTTTGGACCATCATCCACAGTGGTAAGGTTCCTACCCAGCTTCCTGGAATACTGGATGTGGCACAAGAGGTCCCGTGGGCCTGACTGAACCACACTCAGCATCTTCCATTGAGTCTTAGGAGCCCAGGGCATAGGAGACGATTTCCAACAAGCTCAGGGGAAGATCTGGAACATCACCTGAAACACGGAAATATAGGAAAATGACAAAATGAAAGACCAAAATGCACCTCTAAGCCCATCCCAAGAAAGCCTAGAAGCCATGTACATAGAAGAAAATATATGCCATACACATGAAATACCTGAAAAAAATAGCAACTGAAATAAAGAAGTAACTCCAGGAAGCTTTAAAGGAATTAAAATTAGAAATAATCTCCCAGGTAAAAAAAGAAATGATAAAAGTAATGAAGGAGATGCTGAACACATCTAAAGAAGACACAATTAAAAAAATTACAGGAATAAAACAAAAATATAGAATCCCTGGATGAACAATATAAGAAACAAACATAATACATGAAGTAGATTCAAAGACATACACAGGAAATCAAAAATTCCATTGAAAGGTGTCAAAACTGAATCAAGGAAAGTGAAGATAGAATTTCAGACTTCGAAGACAAGATTGTAGCTAGTGAACAGGAAAGCAAAAATCTTTTAAAAATAACAAGGAATCAGGAAATAACTATTCACTGTGGAATTCTATAAGAAATATAAATAATGCTGACACCCTTCAAACTCTTCAATGAAATTGAAAGGGAAGCAATTCTTCCTAAGTCATTCCTGGAAGTGAATATTACTCTAGTACCAAAACCTGAGAAAGATTCAACTAAAAAGGAGAACTACAGGCCAATCTCCCTAATGAACACAGATGCAAAAATCCTCAATAAAAGAGTGTCAAACAGGATGCAGCAAATATCAAGATTATATACCATGACCAAGTTGGATTCATCTCAGGTATGCAGGGATGGTTCAACATACGTAAATCAATAAATATAACTCACCATATCAATAAAGCCAAAAGTAAGAATTACATGATCATTTCTATAGATGCAGAAAAAAGCTTTGATAAGGTCCAACTTCCATTCATGATAAGAACCTTACAGAAAATTGGAATAGACAGTCTTTACCTCAATATGATAAAGGCCATCTATGACAAGCCAACAGCCAGCATCATATTAAATGGCCAAAAACTGAAGGCCTTTACCTTAAAATCAGACACAAGACAAGGATATCCCTTATCAGGGCTCCTATTCAACATAATACTGAGCAATAGCCAAAGCAATTAGACGAGAGAGAGAAATAAAAGGGGTAAATATAGGAACAGAAGGAGTTAAATTATCATTGTTTGCAGATGACATGATATTATTCTACATAGAAGACCCCCTAAACTCCATTGAAAGACTCTTACATAAAATAAATAAATTCAGTAATGTAGCTGGATACAAAATCAATACTCAAAAATCAACAGCATTCCTATACACTAACAACAAAATCACAGAGAGAGAAATAAGAGAAGCCACACCCTTCACAGTAGCACCCCAAAAAATGAACTACTTAGGAATTAATCTCATGAAAGAAGTAAAAGATCTATACAGGGGAAATCCTAATACCTTGAATAAAGAAATTGAAGAGGAACTCAGAAAATGAAAAGCCATTCCCTGCTCATGGATAGGAAGAATAAATATTGTGAAAAGTCCATTCTCCCAAAGTTGTTATACAGATTCAATGCAATCCCAATGAAAATAACATCAATATACCTCATAGATCAAGAGAAATCATTCCTAAAATTCATCTGAACCCAGAAGAGAAGTAGAATAGCAAAGACAATTCTAAGCAGCAAAGGTAAGGCAGAAAGGCATCACAATCCCTGACTTGAAGTTATACTACAAAGCAACTATAATAAAATCAACATCGTACTAGAATAAAAACAGATCTGAAGATCAATGGAATAGATCAAAAGATACAACCACAACTACAAACACACTCAACCACCTTATCTTTGGTAAAGGGACAAAACATGTTCACTGGAAGAACCACATTCTCTTTAATAAAAAGTGCTGGAAAAACTGGCTCTCCATATGCTGAAAACTAAATTGTTTTTTATACAGTGTAGTACTACTCAGCTATAAAGAATGGTCACATTGAATATTTATAAATAAATGGATGCAACTTGAGACCATACTCATAAGTGAAATAAATCAGACTCACATTTATAAATACTGTACAGTCTCCCTAGTGTAAGAAATAAGAGTACATACGATACAAAATATTCAATAAATACAGTGAAAGAATAAGAATTTGCTTAAAGGGGAAAATAATATCTCGGGGAAAATGAGGAAAAAGAAAAAGGGAAAAGAAAAAATATCTAAAATTATACAAACACTTAGAATAGCTAAAATGATTGTGCTACAAATTCTATAAATTCTTGGAACAAAATAGTTAACACTCATAGCACTAGAACAATTGTTCATATTATTATATGGTGATCTAAGGAAGTCTTGAAGATCATTATGTAAAATAACAATCCTAATTATTTTCATACCTGCTCATTTTGAAGGCCTATATTATCAGTGTTTTGGGCTTTTCGCTATTGTTATTTGTCTTTTTTGTTTTGTGGTTTTCTAGGATTTTGCTTTGATTTGTTTTTGTTCTCCCTCTAATACAGAAAGGGTAGGTATACATGTAGAGACTCATGCATGCATAGAACTTCTCCTAAACAGTTTATGAGAATCAATTATATAATGCATGATGCAACGAACAGCTACTTAGAAGAAAAAGACACACTATGGTATCCAGTGCTGATTCCTGTAGCATCATGCTGTGAAATTCAGATACACTGTTATTCTTTGTTCAGACTGATTGTAGTCTGTTTTGCATTGTGTAAAATGCATTCAACATACGTGAAGGTACAGAGAGCTATTTTGAAGAGAATGAGAGACATTATGGCAGCCATTGTTGATTTCCCTAATTGTCTGGTTTTGAATGCCTATAATACCTACATCATTCTGTTCTGATCGGTTTAATACTATTATTTTTGTATGAATTCATTGTGAAGATATGGACAACTATTTAGAAGAAAACAAGAGACATTATGGTAGCCAGTGATGATCTGTTGTCTGGCTTTGAAATCTGTGTCACTTACATTGTTTTCTTCTGATCTGCTTTGTCCTGTTCTGTTCTGTTTTGTTTTATACTCTTTAAAATATTTTTTTTAAAAAAATGACATTTGAGGCCTTGTAATTATAAGCTCTCTGTCTATTCACCCATCTACATTATGGTGGTTTCCAAAATACTAATTTGAGACTGCAACTTTGCGTTGACAGAATGCTGTATATTCCAAGCCTCATCAGCAATTTTCATGCAATTGTTTACAGAATGAGATGTTTGAACAGAGTGAGTGATAGCAACAGAGAAAACAGCTAAACTGGAGTTCAATAGTACCAATAAAGCTATTCGTGCAAAAAGTAAACCTATCATTTTATTTGTCTGATGTATGATGTGGTCAGGTTTGGAATTGCATGACATGCGTCACAAGAGTGTTAGACCAAGACATGATAAGATTAACTGGCATCCATAAATGTGTCCCAGGCATGTACTCCAGGCACGAGTCTGAGTTCTAGTAAGGTTTTGTTTACTAAGGTTTCATTTTGCACATAGTGACTTAGAGTGCATATTTTATAAGAAAGTGAAGTCAAATGTTATTTTAATGTGCAATGAAGAAAAATTATAGGTTATAAGCACATATGGAGACCTTAGTTGTCTTACTCTTTATAATAAAAAATGTAGTATCTGCAGAGGATGTAATTATGTAGACTTACTACTTTTTCTCCTATATACTAAGGCAAGGGTAGTTTTTAAATTGTCTTCTATACAAGCCCAGACTTGCCATATCAATTGTTCCTTCAGAAGGGTTTGTTTAGCCAAAGCATTGCTTCTTTCCATGATACCTCATGCCATTTTGAATTATTGCCTATTCTGTCTTCCATCTTTTCCTGGGGGTATAAATTAATAAACTGAAATTGATTCACATGCATTTTTCAAACTCTTTCCTTTAAAAATAGCCCAAGGTGGTGGAGAATTTTCAGTAGAATCAGTTCAGTGTACAGTAATTATACAAGGAGACATATTGGAGGCAGAAGATTAATCCATTCACTAGATATTAATTGAGCCAGTCTCAGAAAGACAAATTGTTCTGTATCATGTGCCATTCAGAACTGAGTATGGACTGAAAGGCAATAATTATATGGATTGTAAGATTCTATATTCAATACACAGGGGTGGATATGTAAAACAAGAGGTACAATTTAAAGTGGCTTTGGAACTCCTATTTTTAGAGTCCATGAAATGACGGGTGCCCAATTCAATTGATCATCATAAATCTCAGGGAGTTTGGGTATCTGGCAAAGGGATGAGTCATAGCAATGGAAAACTGGTTATTTAAGCTCAGTGCTCATTTCCTTCAACTGGTGTTACACGTATGATAGAGGCTATGCTCACCATTATAGTGACAATCATTCTCAGGGCTTCATGGGAAGCACTATCCTGTCACCAGCATACAAACCTCTCATGTTGCCTTCCTCAGGTGTTCCCATGTCATGGGCTTTGCAGTATACATGGATCTCAGTACTTGCAATGTTGAGCTCTCTTCCAGGGTCATCCTCAAGAATGTTTGCATTGGAGGCCCAGATGTGAGCAGGCTCCACCATGGGGCTGGGATGTTCCTTTCTCTATGTTTGCACATTCCTGGGGGGCATTTCATTGTCTGTTAACACACAAGCATGCAATAGTTCCCGTGTGATTAACTGCAAAGGGCCCTTCTCCCATGCACCTGTTTTGATGACTCCTGAATGGGGAATAGCTGTAGAATGTGGGGAGTGCTTAAATCATGGCTGAATTCCTTGAGACTAGAACGAAGTCAGTCTCCAGGACACAGGAGGCCAGAGGCAGACGGTGTGAAAGAGTTGACCTCTAGTTCAGTTGCATAACAAGTGTTTGGCCTTGGTGTTCTTCTTTGTTAAGTATATTACAAATAGCTTTGAGAATATTTTGCTTTTAGTGTTCTCAGCAATCTCTGGGTCCTTGCTGCCTGGATTCCATCCTGTGCTTTTTTTTTTTTTTTTCTTTGTATAAATAAAGACACTGGGGATGAGATGATATTTCACTATTCTTTCTCTTTCCATGCATTAAGACTCAAAGAATCCTATTGAGGGGCTAGGTTCCACAGCAATGTCCTGCACTAGTCCAGCTGAAGACCTAGGGTCCACAGTAATGTTCCTCTCAAATCTGTGCCAGCAGAGGGAGGGATCTGTGCTAGAGCCAGCAAGCCATGCTCAAAGAAAGAATCAGAACTCCCCTGAAAAGAACCTCGGGCATCTTCAGATGGTATTGGAGAAACAGTGAGGTCCTGAGTTCCTCCGATTATGAGAATGGCTGGGTTGGTATCAGGAAAGACAGCATGACAAGCTTCTCCAGGGGGATGAGCAGTGCACACTTTTCTCTTGCAGTTATCTTTTTTATGTAATTTGCAACAATCCTCAGGTGGGTCTTCAATACCCAGCACCACATTGATTCAGTTCAGCTGGATGCTACAAGTTGACCAGTAGTTAACCCACCATAAGAGATATTTCCAAAAACCTTTGGTTTTTTTTTTTTTTGCCTATGACATATGTAAGGGATTTTTATTTTAGAGAACAATGTTTACTGAGCAAAATAATTAACTGATTCAAAAACTCAAATTTCCACAGAATGAACAGAGAGGACGGAACCCTGAACCTTTCCCTCATAATCAATAACTCTTGAGTACTATAGTTGTACTCTGTAATTTTAGACTAACTTTTCCTATAATTAATCTTATATTGCCCTTAAAATCTGAGTATTTTATTTAAATAGCTTGTCTCCCTATAAGGGTCACCATTTGGGATATAGGGAGATCTAGTGCTGTGCTTCCTTGGGTTCTGTGTGTGAGGGATGTAATATACTTCCTGGGACCCATGTTTGTTGGTGAGTCTGCACTGGGTACATTTGGCTGAGGCTATGATTTATGATGGGAGCATCCCTGGTATTTGAAGGGTCCAGGGATGAGCTCAGACCCTGTTTCTCCCCAGAGGGTTATAACCTAAAGATGTTTGAAGTGATAGTGTCTTGCTCAATGATTTTCTTCCTCACAGTAGGGTATAGACAAGGGCCTGATTCTGTATTTCCCCCAGAACGATTGTTATATCTTTTAAAGATATAAGATGTGATGATATCTCCTGATTGAAAAGAAGCAGTACACTGTTTATGGAGGTGTTTCATTTTGCCACAATTAAAACACTGGTCAATATTATTTTTTTATTTTTTATCTTATTTGTAGGGCTCAATATGGCTTGTGCTAGCATTGAGCTTTTGTAAGATTCAGTGACTATATCTTGGTAGTACTTAACACAGTTACTCATTTACTCTAATATTTTATGGTGCTGATGGGAGCTAAAGCTTGTCTGCATTATCATAAGCAAGTTGAAGAACAAGAATATCTACTTCCTGTGTATGAGGGATCTATCTGTAGACCACCTCCTGCAACCTGGCGATAAACTGTGTATATGATTCCTACAGGCCATGTAAAATATGCAGAGAGGGCTGAATATATGTCACATCTTCAAGGACAGTGGCCCGTGCTCTTTTCACTAGCACATTTATTTGCTCAAAAATCTTATTGGTGAGTGGTAACTGTTATGCTATTATCTGTAAAAGGTTCTGTCCTTAGCAACATTTCTTCAGTAATGCTGATTCTATTTCCCTGTTTCTAGCAGCTTGCTCAGTGTCAAGTTCTTGTAGTTGGCCATGAAAATGAAGATATTGGCTAAGTGATAAATAGGAGTAAGCAAGATAGCTAACGTCCTGTGGGACCATGTGCATGGCTCTCAGGACAGCATCCAAAATCTTCAGAGTGAAATGTCTCTGAATTCTATTATTTACAACACTCTGATTTAATTCTTCAAAAAGGTTGTATTCAATAGCCTGATGCTGTGAGTTGTCAGGCTTAGGACTCAGAATGACTGGGAAGCAACATGGTCCAATGATATCTCCTGACATGATAGTTTCCCATCTGAGCTGCTTATATTTAGATAATGTTTTATTTTTTTGATAATCAGGTGGCATAGGCCAGAAGGTTTCTCTTTTACTTGCTCAGCTTCAGAGGCTTACCTGGTAGAGGAGAAGCCGTGGCTATTTTGATTTCAAACTTAGAAGTTTCCTTTTTGTGGAATATGAGCAAAAAACCATCTGGTACTGCCATGCTTAAGACTCAAAACAGACCTGATCAAACTCCACGCTGAAAAGCTTCCTTGAGGGATTTGTTTCCTTCCAGCATGAGCTCTTTTAAAGTTTGCACTCAGTTTATCCCAATTCTCAATACCTAAAGTTCCCATGTATAGAAACCAGGGATTATGCGTGATAATTTCTTGTAGCATTTTTGCTTGTAACATTTTGTGTGGAAACTAATTTGAGCTCCAGCTTCTTTCAGCAAAATATGTAGTAATTGCACGTATCTTAGTTCTTCCACTGACAGATTCTGCCTAATTATCCTGGCTGGCTAGAAAACTACCCATGGTGCCAAGGCTTACTGTTACAGGCAGCTGAGTTAGTTAGAAATATTATAGGCAGCCAGACAGGGCTGGGCTCTTAAAGAAGCCAGTGCAGAAGACCAGATATCTTGCAACCTTGGAGGACACAGACACCTCTGCTGTGGTCCAGAGCTCCTGGAAAAGAAAACCAAAACAAATACAACCACACCCTAAGTATACATCAGGGATTGATATTCTAAGTAGATATGAATGACCTTGAGGAAGCCAGAAGTCACCATCCCAACTCGCTACAGAAAGAGTTACTGTTCTATAAGCATGCCTGCTTGCTAAGCAAAGCACTTCCCCATTTGTCCCTGATGTGGTCAATTTTACCTGAACAATTAACCTGATTGATTGATATAGTTCTGTCCCGCCTCACTCCCATCTGCCTTTCCAGTTCCCATGTTTTCCCAATTTTTTGACTCCTCTTACTTCGTGGTTTTACGCTATAAAAGTCCCCAGAGAAAACAGTCTTTGACAGCCCTCTCAGGCGTCTATGTCTCAGACAGAAGCTTCGATTTTAGAGAACACAAAATTGTCCTGGACACCTAGCAGGTTGGGAGGTTCATTCCTCTGTATTTTACCTTTCACAGCTGTCTCCAACTTCGTCAAACAGAATCCCTCATCATCTCATTCCCAGTCCCCAGCTGGAGTGAGTCAGTCTTCCCTTCCGAGCCTCACTTTATGTTCCTGTTCAGGCATCAATTGCAAAGAGCTGATCAAATCCTCTGTTGTCTGCTTGGGATGGGGCTGAAGAGGAAGCACAGCAAAGAATACATAGAGAAAAATTTTCAGGTTTAGGGGGACCTGGAGATCAGATTGGACCAAGGCAAAGACCTCTTCAACTGGCCCATATTTCTTAGCCAGTGAGAAGCAGAGTGGGAGGAACAGTGCACTTACTCTGGACACACTGCAGTAAGAAGGAGGTAGCAGAATAAGGCATGAGTTTGGTATTACAAAGGAAACAAGTTAAGGTTCTTCTCCACACCCCGGTACTTGCTTTGTTTACCTTGCACTTATCATGTTATCACATCTCAGGAGCACTGGGGTTATGGGTTCCATCCTACCATCCAGAATGCTTCAGCCTTCTCCGGAAACTTCCAAAGGAAGTCAGTTTCTGCCTGGTGACTGTGGGCCCTGTAGTTTGGCCCCCACAAACTATCAATGTTCACAACAGAAACAAGGGCCTCGTGACCCCCTCAGTTTCAGTTCTCTCTTCCCTGATGTCCTCATAATCCCCCTTATGACACGTCACAATCCTGGTCACATGGGGTATGACTCTGTACCTTCCATTCTCCATAATACCTGATGCTCTATGCTGCTCATACTTCCTGGCTGGCCGAGGTCAGATGTTTCCCCCGGTCACTACTGTCATATACAGCTTCCCTACATTCCATCCATGAGGCTATACATCCACAGACACCCCGATTCTAACTCTTCCATGTATATTTTTTCTTCCTTGCAGGTGCATCCCTAACAATAGCAACTTCTCCTTCAGATGGATTCTGTTGCAGTCTTCTGACAGATTGTTCAGTCATGTATAAAATTTTCACTGCAACTGGTGAAGTCACTCTCAGTTTAAATCTCCAAACTGCATTTAATGTTATTATGAGCCCCATGGATTAAATCTGCAGTTAGAACTACTGATCTGTGTAATATTAGCAGAGTTTATTGTTTCTTCAGCTATAACTTTTTCCTTGTATGATCTGGATCCAGTCCCCACGATGGCCCGTCAAAACTTTCTTTGCACCTTTTTCTGTGTTTCTCTCTGATTCTCTTTGCTGTATGGGTTTCTCAATGCTTCTTTGTTCTCAGAATTCTTCCTCACTTTCTCCTATGGAATACTCTTTAGTTCTCTCCTTTTTTATCCTTGAACCTTCTTACTTAGAGGCTACTTCCATTATGCTGTCTTGAAGCAACTACCTATTTTCTTAATTTCTCTGCCTAGTATTGATAAGATGCCACATTGGAAAAACATACACATAGCGTACATATTTCTTGTCATATCATATTAACCTTTTCTGCCTTTCATCTTTCATAACTCAGAAATGCTCCAACAATAGGTATTAATAATTTCACTTATTACAAGCATTCCTGGCACTTTCTATTTAATCTGTAACAATATGATTGATTTTCATGTTCCTTGGGGTGAAGGAATCATTGACAGCTGGATGAGATCATGTTCAATGCATTTTTATAAGCCAGGATTTTAAAACATTTTGTGAATTAGAATAACAAAGATTTTGTGTGTGTTGACAGGTATTAGGAGCCAATGAAACTGAAAATTGAACATATGTGCAGGGTTGCTGCATGGTTGAGGCAAGATAAGATAATGGCAGAGGACACTTTGCTCCAACTCCAATTAACTAAATAAAGACTGTAGCCACAGGCATTTCACCTCTGTAGTGAAATGCAACATGGTGGTCTTCTAAGATACTTCTCCTTGCTAATGTAATTTGTTACTTGCAAAGTCCTTGAACCATTCCTAAGATCTGTTCAGTTTCCTCCTTCTTTTGAAAAAATAATAAATATAATCTGCCCAGAAACATTCACTGTTTTAGCCCTCAGAGTCTCCAGCTCTGCAGAAGGGTTTTGACCCTCCTGGAGCCCTAAAATCATACCACTTATGTCATTTATTTAAACCTTCACTGTACATTTGTTTGGAAGATTGGGTATCTAGACAGGAAGACAAAAATCATACAAGTAACTCTGCACTAAATAAATGCTTCCATATAGAAAACTGTCACTATGTTTTTGCTTTGATTTGTTACATTTTATGTATTTTTATGCTAAGAGCAAATATTCTACAGTATACAAGACAAATTTTCTGTGAACATTTTTCATCTCTCTGTAAAATGAATTGTGTAAAAATGTTTTTGCTTTGAGATGCAGAAAATATTTACTAATCGACTTCTATAGCACAGGATATGATGTTTTGTACTTTTAATCTCTGGTAAGTCATATAAAACATAAAATGCAAAGTATTGCTAAATATACATAGTAAGTTTTGTTTCTATGCAAATAAATAAACTCATCATACTTCATAGAAAATTTTGTTTATCCTACAAAGGTCAAGATCATATTTTCCATCAATGCCTTTCCTGTTAGGAAGTAATGTTGTCTTATATCTCTTTAAAATGGTTTGCTTTCTCATCTGAAGTGTTTTGTGATAAATTAGGCTCTATGGCATATGTATTTCCATTTGATTTATGAATGCTATTTATGAATGCATTAGAAGGCTCTTAAATAAGATTCTGTGATTTTCTACCACTGAAATAACTGCTTAAATAATAACAATCTCCTAAAATAAATCTTGTTTTTAGTTCCATGTTTTGAGTTTGAGGTATTTCTTTTATTGTCCCTAAAAGCTATATAATTGGAATTCACTATTAGCTAACTCTGATTTACAGAAATATGTTATGAAACATGTGTCAGGAAGAACTCATTATTATGTCATCCATTTCATGCACAATGAATATTTTCTATATTTTCTATTCTTCATATAATGGATGTGTTCAATAAAGGTATGAATCAACTCATGATGTAGATATATTCATGGATACACAATGTATCAAGGTCACTCTTTTTCAAGATTAAAAATATCATAAATACAGATGTAGTTGTGTTCTTTTAATGCTCGTAATACAATAAAATGCAACAATATAGACTAAGAATTCAACTCCTTCCCTTTGCAGAAGGATTTTAAGCAGAGTTATATCTTTTTTCTTACATTTTTGGACTTCTACATATTCTGAGCTTTCTCCCAGTTCTTGTACTTAACCCAACCAGAAAGAACATTAAATTCTCAACTTAGGAATATTCAGATTTCAAATGTTCAAGGGATAGTTTTTATTTGTGTTTTATTTCTATCTCCAGAGAAAAGAACGTGATTATATTCTTTTGTGGGCAAGTTTTTCTCCTACTTTAATCCTAGATTTTGACTGAGAAAACTGTGATTGAAAGTTGTTATTCCATGTACACATTGCTTGTGATGTTTAATTTTGCTGGATTAATTTGCCAAGATTAAAATCTTCCAAAGGAGCAGGTAAAGCAATATTTCAGGGCATAACTGTGGCTGTGCCTCCAAAGCAGATTGGCATGTGACTCGGTGAACTGAGTATGGAAGATCCAAGCTCAATGGGTGAACACCAAGCAATCAAACAGAGGCCCAGATAGAACAAAAAAAAAAAAATGGAGGAAAAGATACTTTTCTCTTTCTCTCTCTGAAACCAAGGTCACATTTCTTCACATGCCCTGAACATCAGAACTCTGACACCTTACGCGTTAGACTCTTTACATCACTTGCTTCCCCATCTCATGCTTGTACAAGCTCAGACTGTGAGTCACAGACTGTGCAACTTCAATTCCCCCAGTTCTTCTGCTTTCAGAATTGGAATAAGCCATCCTACTGCCATCCCAATGTCCAGTTTGTAAGTCTCCTATCCCAGCGTCTGCAGGTTGTAAGTCTCTATAATTGCTCGAGCCAGTTTTCTAAATAAATCACTCTCTGTATTTATCTAGTCTTTGGGAAAACTTTGACTAATACCTTACCTATACATAGTTCATTAAAATGGAAACTCTAAGGCACTAGGGTAGATACTTATTTGACTAAAACATATTGTGTGCACCATGGAGGTTACTGTCATTTTTTTTTTTTTTTTTTTTACATTTATGGTCTCCAAATTCAATTAAACTCCATTGTGCTTTTACCATATTTTAACTATTTTATCCAAAAACTTAGATATTTTACATATCAAAACAGCTTTTCTAGATGGCATGATAGGCAACTTCTTAAAATTTAAGTCGGCTGTAATGCTTGACTTTAATGGTTTTTCACCGACACATTTTCTTTTTAAAGTGTTCTAACTAGATTCATTGCAACATTTTATCAGAATACTTCAAAATCCCCAAATTCTAGAACAATTAAGAATTGTTGATTGAGATGTTGGGACCCATGTGGCTCCTGAGGTTCTTGGGGTTAAGGAGAGTGAGAGGATGAGAAAAATAAAGAAAAGACAAAGCTGGGGTCAGGTGGAGCCCTTACTCTCCTATAGGAGGAAAGGTACTGCTCAACCACCTTAGCACATTTTTTTGTACCCTCCAAAGAAGAATGTCAATTTCAACCCCACAGCTTAGCAACTTGTTTGTCTGGTAGGCCTGGGCCTCTTGTCTTCTTGGTGCTGGAACATGTTGTGTACATAGCTTGTTTTGATCTCTCTGTTTCTTTTCTGTGCTGTCCTTGCTTTAGCCCCACACATGTGGTCAATCTCTAGCTTCAACAGTTCCCAACATTGAGACACTAATATTTGTAAATTAAAGATATTGAAAATAAAAGTTTTAGGCAGAATATGTTTTTCATATTTACTTAAAAAGGTTTACCAAGCAAGTCTCAGTTGAAAAATTGAGAATATAAATAAGGAATATCCTCATAGGAAATAGTACTTAATACATAATTATTTTAATAGGGTATTATTTTTTAAATTTTAATTTCAGAACTTTATCTGAAAATTAATTATTCGATAAGGATTTAACAAATAAAATAAGAAAAGTCATTTCAAGCAAGACAGGGAGAATTAGGAGGGCCTCCTTGGTTTCTTCAATAAATATCAAAATATTATTTTAGGAATATCTTCCTAGAATCCATGTAAAGAACTTTACTATAACTGTCAATGAAGGGGGGCCAAGGATTTAGCTCAGTGGCTGAAGCACCTAACTAGCAAGTACGAGGTCATGAGTTCAATCCCCGTACAAAAAAAAAGAGTCAAGTCTACTTTGTTTAAGTATATTAATTCTAATAACTGTCAGTAAATTATGTGGCAAACATTGCCCTTTAAAAATTACATTAAAAGTAGTGCATCACTTTCATATTGTTTAGTTGTGTGATGTCCTATTAATTACTATACATATATTGTATATTATAGAAAAATATCTAAAAATATGTATTTTTAAGAGTATGGAAGTCTTTGATATCTGCAACTGTTCCTTATTGTTCTTCCTACTTTGACTTCCTAGTTAACTAAACTGTCTTAATCTCCAACTTCAGTTTCTTCATTCTTTCATGAAATATGTTAAGCACCCATAAAACTAATCACAAATTTTTATAATTAATATGGTAGTTATGATACAGCAATGTTAATATAATTATATAATAATTGTGACATTCAGAACTGAAAGGAACAAAAAGTAGTAATACTGATAAGTACAATGATTCTAAATTCAATTTACTCATAGATTAATTGCCTTTCTGATTATATTTATTATATAAACTTATATATATATATATGTATAGTGAAGATATATATAATTAGGCAAGTTATATACATCAATTGAAATTAAGCCTTTTTGCAAATATTATTAAGTGTAAGTAAATTAAAAATTTTATAGCTATTTAAATTCATTGTTCTTGTAATATTTATTAGAAACAATTAAATGAAAAAGTTTTATGGTTACCTCAATAATTTAATATAATTACTAATTTAAAAAAATTACCTCAGTGCTCTGTAACAGTGAGCATCAACTCTTTTAAAAAGTATAGGATCCGAAGACTTAGCTCAGTGGCATAATGTCCTAGTTGACATGTGTGAGGTCGCAAGTTCAATCCCTGGTAACAACAACAACAACAAAAAAAAAAAACGCAAAATAAATATAGACCTAAAGAAGTCACTATTATCATAACATGAAATTCCAGTACACTATGATACTTATTACTTAAGACTAAGGTATATCCTCAAAACATATATGGATATTAAATGAATTATTAATGATCAGTTAATTGAAAAGCTCTCAGTTGAGTAAAGATTTATGACTTAAACATTTGAAATTATAATGTAAGCTTTATCAGAGATATTTAATTGAATCTATGCTGAAAACTTAATTTTACTTTGACTTGTTAAATATTATTTGAATTTGATCTGCTGCAAACCATGAGTGTACAAGAGATTCAAAGTTTGATAAATCGAAAGGCATGAATATAAGTGAATGAACCTCTCAAAGTTATCTGTTTGAATACTAAATCTCCATATATATTGAGAACTAAAAAATCATGAAAGGTAAATATTTAAATGAAAGTATAATTTTTGTCATTTTATTTTCTAAAAGTAATTAGTTGTGTAACGTGAAAATACATTTGTAATACTTGTTAGTCAATATGCAGAAATAAAATATAAGACAATGATAGCTAATAAGCCAATTAGAGATGTAAAATGAGACTATAAACATGGTTCACACAGACAGATATAAAAATGATTAATATATGACTACACATAAGGAATAGAAAATCATAAGGTGATAAATATAAGACCAATAGCTAATTTTATTAACTAAATCAATTTATTGCCTTCACTTTAAAGGAAAAGAATTGTAAGGTGGATGAAGATTTAAGACATGTTACTGTATCATGAAAAAGCAACAATTAGGTAGAGGAACATAGAGAATTTGAAAATGAAAGAATAGACAAACACTGTACAACAATGAAGCATAAGAAAGTTCTTGCAGCTATGATATTATGAGACAGGGAAGACCAGAAGAATTTTCTAAGAATACACGCATTCATAATTATTAAGATCAAGTCTCTGAAAAGATGTAACAATCCTAAATTTATTGTATGAATTTAAGCAAAACTGGAATGTCCCAAAAAGAAAAATAATCTCACAAATAGTAAGTATGTTTCAATGACCTTCTCCCAGTAAGTTACAAGTACATAGCAGCTGAAGCATATTACCAATCATTTGACACTTTTGACATTTATAAGGCATCATATAAAAAATCATTCATTCTGAGTGCTAAGAATAATAGACTGAGATTGAACTTTATGCTGGGACAAAATATATCTCTTTTAAAATGATTTTAATTATACACTATATATATGTATATGTATAAATATGTATACACACACACACACACACACACATATATATATATGTTCTGCCTTCACAAAAAGAAATAAGGAGATGAATATTTTTTAAATTACCAAATATATGGCCACTAAAGGAAAAAAAAGTTATAAAGTATCAAAAATCAGATAAGAAACCAGACAGATAATTTTTGAATGTTTTGAGCAGAATAATGCTGAAAAGACAGTATGTCAAAATTTGTGCAGTGTGTCTAAAGCAAGGATTAGGACAATGTAAACATTAAATAAATTTAAATTTAAAACAATAAAAATGTAGTATATCTACACTTAGAAATTAGGAAAAAAAGAACAAATTATGTGGGGCTGGGGATTTAGCTCAGCGGCATAAGCGCCTGCCTTGTAAGCAGGCAGTCATGAGTTCGATCCCTGGTATCGATAAAAAAGAAAAAGACAAAAAAAAAATAAAAGAGCAAATTAAAAAGTAAATGAAGTAGTTGCAATAATAATGACAGGAAAAAAATAGAAAATAATAAAACAAAGTGGATAAACAAGAAAGATACCAATTATACCTAATGAATTCTTTGAAAAGATATTTACAATTAATAAATCCTTCATAAGACTCAGAAAAAATAAAAATAAAAAAAAAATTAAAAAGCGTTATTTAACATTGTTAGTTAGCTATTAAGTAAAGCATATTATTAACAGGACAACTCAAGAGAGTAAATGGAAATGTGATTAAAAAGTTATACTGAAAAATACTAAATACTAATAGAATGGGTAAAACCATTTAAAGACGTATCTTCACAAAACTAACAACAAAATCAACAAAAACCAAGAATAGAGAAATACATTAAGGAAAAATAAGTATATTTTAAGTTAAATTCCCCCGTACATGGAAATTATCATAGAAAGTCTTCACTACTGAATTCTGTCAAGTGTTTTACAAAGAAATCATGTTGATCCTAAATATATGCTTTCTATCATACAGGAGACATTAACTCTTCAGATGATTTTATGAGTTAAGTACAACACTGATATCATAAACAGACATTACAAAAGAAAAAGAAATTACACATTAGTATAGATACCAAAATGTTCTAGCTTATATTTAAATGAGAACTATCTTTACATCATGTGCTCCATTCAGATGGAAATCCTGTATCTGCAAAGTGCATTTCTGCTAGCAGTCACAGAGTCACTGAATGACACAAGGTAATGCTGGAGGCCAGCAGTTGACACAGCCAGCTGATTGTCACTGCTGCCACCAGTTGTCACCACGCGGTGCTGGTTTGTGTTAGACACCGTAGGTCGACTACCAGGTGCTGGTTTCTCCTCTGGTCAGTGTTGACTGCTTGTCTTGAGAGCTCTTTGGTGTTATCTCTTGAATGTTTATTGCTCTTTCTTTGGAAACAACCTCACTATCCACACTACTCCGGGTAGAAATCCCAAATTAATTTATAGGACTTTTGGAACCCACAGTACCTGAGAAATGAACCACTAACAGTTTTACAAGAACACCAAAGTGGATTTTTATTTTAACAGAGCCTGAGCTTAAGCCCAGGTTTGTCAGTGGTAGAGAGACTCTGCACCAATGTCTGGCTGCACTTATCACAGAGTGCAGAATGGTGGCTTGATAGCCAGGGAGCCAAAGGAAGCTACGGAAAAAGGCAGACAGCTGCTGACCAAGCCACACACACACACACACACACACACACACACACACACACACACACTCTAGACGCAGGGAAGAAATGGGTCAGACATTTCTCATCTGCCTCAGTTTTACCTGCCACCAAGTCCAGCCACGATGTGCTATCACAGGCCCAATGCAACTGAGCCAATCAATAATGGACTGAAACCTTTAAAATTGTAAGCCAAACTTTCTCTTTCTATAAACTGATATGCTCAAGGTATTCATTCTAGGGACAAGAGACTAACTAACACATAAGTAAATATCTCTGTTCTTCATGCAGTCAGTTTGCAGCCTATATCACCACGAAAGAAAACCAAGCAGCTCAGTGGTTTTGCTCTAAGGAAGAAATAGGAAGTGGACTTTGAGGCCAAAGCAACAATAGTTACTGAGGCGGTATAAGAAAATTGTGAGGCTAATCTGGAGGTGAATTCACTGAGCTCTTTTTTTTGCTCAAGACTGATCTACCATATGTGATTTGCTAGCTTTATGTTATTATTTCATGGTGGCAGCGATAAACACATTGATTTTGTTGAGTTGATAAAGAGTTTTCATAGGTAATTTTATTATTTTCACATTGACATTTTGATGAGCCATTTGACTTGAAAGCTGATGCTGATCAGCTGGAACTGTGGTGGCGATTAGAACAACACAAATGAATATTTATAGATGTGAGAAGAGACATCTATTTGGTATGTCAGGAGAAATAATATAATGAGTTCTCTTGAAATTTTCATCTTGAATGCACGATATGTTGGTAATTAGAGAAGAAGCCTTTAAGAAGTCATAAAGATGGAACCCTAGTGATAGTATTATAGTCTATATTAATGATCACACCCCATGCCCTGAGCAATGAGGTGCATGTCCTTTCTACTGCAAGATCCCATAAATTTCTTGCTATTTTTATAATTCAAACTATTTTTGAAATAATCACAAGTAGCCACCAATAATGAGCTTTCTTAGACATCTAAAGGGGTATTTTTTTTTTTTTTCTTCTTTTACCTGGCTTGAGACCTAGCTTGAGTACATGAAAAAAATATCATATGCTAATTTTTGGTATTATAATGTTTATCTCTTAAGTTATTCACTTTTTTATCTTTCATATAATGAAAGCTAGAATCTCATACCTCAGACTCTTAGTTTTCCTTCTAGATAGAAAAAAAACTTTAGCATATGAAATGACTTCAGGTCTGAAATGACTAAGCATGAAAAAAACTTTAGACACTTTCACTCTTGTAGAATTTTTATACAGGGAAGTTATGAATGGTGAACTCAGTGAAAGATAGCTAGACTACATATTTATTTATGATAGTTCCTATTTGGAAGTTATCCTCTTTTCATAGCAAACACATTGTTTTTCTGTATATTATGTTTCTGTGTGGTAGACATAGTTGATGGTAAAGGATGCTGATTGACAGTACAAACAAATCATTCCAAAAAATTGCCACTGATATTGTCTTTCCCTTACCTTCCAAAACTAAATTGGAAATTCAAAAGCTGTATTTCAGCTCATGTAATCTACTAGAATTTTTGAAGTTAAAAATAGCCACTAGAGCTTAGCCTGTAATGTCTGGACTTTTTTCAAAAGACATATGATAGATAAAATCAAATCTTGAAAAACATTTACAGGTACAAATATTTTTATTAGATTGGCTATTTAGAAATTAATAATAACATTCCTAGCAATTCATATCTTCTTAGCACATTTTCCCTTTTAAGAAACCAGCCAAAACACATTTAGAAACAACATAGCCAATTCAAACTAAGGTATGCTCTACAAACAAATGTTGTTTCAGAGTCTAACAGTAGTGACATGGATTTTCAGTAATCCAGCCCTGTATTCCAGTCAAAAAGTCAAAAAACTAGATAAATTAATCCATATGTCCCACGTAAGAGTGATTTCAATATTATATTGCTTTAATTCACATTTTCACAAGATGGCAGGTTGCCTCAGAATAGGTTAATTGTTTATAATGACCCAGAAAATCTGTAACTAACCTGCTTTTGCATGTGTCAATGAAAAACATCTGCTTTATTTCTTCTCATGGTTATTTTCTTCCACTTGATTGCATTTATTTCCTTGATGTGAAGTTTAGAACCAGAAATAAGAGTACAGTTAGTCAAAAGTTATCTAGTAATTAATGCATGGATGCTATGATGTGGGAAATTGTCAGCCAAAAAGAGAGTAGAGGTAACAGTCTTTGAATTTTTTCAAATAAATGTAATTCATCATCACGGATGATTAGAAATGATTTGCTCACAGAAAATCTATATCAATTCAAGTCATTGCATTCTTGATTTCACATCTACTCTAGCTTTCTCAGAGATCAAACAAATTATTTGATGCTCTGGTTGTAGCTTGATGTTGAAATTTAAGAATATTATACATTAAAGGAGACCTCACTTCCTTCAACACATAAATGTGTTTCATAATTGTATTTTGACAGTTTTAGAGACATCATGATACTGTTTATGATGTTTAATTAAACATCTTAACAATTGTCACACCAACTGAAGTGAATTGAGTTTTTCTTTAAAAAAGAGCAAGATTGTATTGCCATGTGTCTGGTTACTCCAAAAACCTGTGACCTATGTTTAAGTAACCAAAATAATTGGAAATAAAATGTAAAGTTGAATTAAAGCTTATATAATCATGTTCACTGCAATTTTCTAAGTTTGATAGTCATTTTTTTGAGACCCTCAGCTTTAACTGTTATTCTAGATATTCAGATATTCTAATCACAGAAAGCATTATAGTAAAAGTAATTTTGTTACTGAATTGTTGGATTTTCTTGGACTGGGCATCTGTTTTCTGTCAGCTCTGTAGATTGTTAGATTCTCCCTGAGAAGAGTTGCAAGGCAGTGGCAGGTGAAAGAACTCACAGTCATCAGGTGACAAATTTAACAGCAGGTTTATTGAAGGGGAATGATGGGCTCAGCAGACATATTAAAAAGCAAATAAAATAAGTTTCTCAAAAAAAAAAAAATAAAGCAGGGGTGGGGGAGGAAGAGAGGCACAAAGTCAGCTGCCTGGTACAAGCATAATACAGTTAGGAAAGATCCAAGTTGGGAATTTCAATACCTGGTGCCCAAAGTACAATGTTGCTTTAGTTGTGTCTTTCCAGCAACTTGGAGGAGAAACTGAAGCTTTCAACTAGTGGTACCTTTTTCAATCAGAAGTTGGACTTTATGCTCACAACTGGAATGAGAGTGTCTGAGTTTAATATGGTCTTGTACAGAATGAACATGGGGGCTAAAAGTGCACCATGGGAGTCAAAACTGAATGTAAATTTATGTAAATCTGGCCTGATTTTGATCAGCTGAGGTCTCATGGCATCAATATGAGTTCCTCAGGTTCTCATGCATGGGATTCAGTCTCATGTAGTTTTAGAGGTTGGGTTCACGGAAGGGGTTTGATGAGTCCTCAGGAAATTGTGAAACCAAACTCAGGAAGCTTGGATGACTGTTCTTTGCTGAGTTACTTCTCTGGGCTCAGCTATGATGTTCCTAGATCCCGCTCACGTGTAAAGAGCAGACTGTAGTTGAGCTTCTTATTGAATAATATGTAGTATTTATGTTTAGGTAATTACTAAATTTATAGAATTTCAAAGAAATATGTATTTATTCATACATTTCACATGTATACTTATAATAATTAATTTTCAACAAAATGTACCTCTTGCAGAATCAAGAGATCAGAGAGATCATTGGGGAAAAATGATTTATTTTCAGGATTTTTCGTACACATGTACATAGCTGAACTCACATCCAAATTGTTGGTCCTTAGAATAAAAGAAAGCTTCTAGTTTTAAACACTCGACTGAGAGAGTTGGGCCTTAGAAACTGGGAGGTGGGTCAAGCAAAGGCACAGAATCAAGACAAAGCAATTAATGACTTAGCCTTAAAAGAAGACCATGTCTTATGAATCCTGAGAGAACAGGATAACCTGAACTCTGCAGCACATAGTTGTTGATCTTATTTGTACTAGAAAAAAGTTTTAGCTACCCCAGATGGGGTCAGTTGGCAGGGAATAGTTTTCTAAGTCCTGCTTCACATCCAGTGAATAATAATATAATACACAGACAGATATTTTGGTCATCATTGATAATTAGAATTAAAATGCAAGAGTTAATTTATAAAAGTAGATTAGGAATGAAAATCATATACTGCTTTGGAAGCATAAAGGAGTTGAGTATAATTCAGTGAATTGAGAAACTGCTTGGCAGTACTAGAAAGTGCCAGATGGTTGGCTGGCTAGATGGATAGAGGTCTCAGCAATTTCATTATCTAAAAGAAGTCTATATATGTATTCCTCAATACATACATGAAGGTAATTTGTCAATGTTTATAACTGTCAAAACTTGAGAACTACAGAATCTCAGTCAAGATGCAGTTTATAAACATATTGTGATATGTTCATGGAAGAAAATAATATATAATCATTGATGGGTCATATCTGCATTCTATATTAAAGTTGAATCTGACCAATATAATATTGTATGAAAAAACTCTGTCATGGATTTTATAAATCACATTATTAGATTCATATCACATTCAACTGATGTTAAGACTAACTCATAACATTAGAAATTAGAGTATGGGTTATCATTTTATTTTATAAAAACTGTAAGCATGTGAATAGTGCTACTATAGAAACCAAGAGGTGGCCAATACCTTATCTGAATGCCAGTGAATATTCATTTTGTATAAATTCATCAAATTATAGCAGTATGACTTGGTCAGTTTCCTGTATAATATTTAAATAAAAGGTTAAGATATACAAGTAGATATTTGGGCACAGAAAGCCATCAGATATATGTGACAAGAATAAACTCTCCAGAATCAATGACTTCATAAGAAGGGTAACTGAAATACTGAACTGGATCATGTACTTTAATTAGATTTATTGCATTAATGTTATAATTAACCTTTAGATTAACTGAGAAGGACATGGTTCTGTTCACCATTATCTGGGCATATGGCACAACTTTCTTTACAATATGTCAGTACACATTTCCTATGAGAAGCCAGCATGATTTAAACAATTTACTCTGTTTATTTCTGCTGTGCAGAACTTTCCTGTGACCAATATTCATTCCAACTGGTCTTTTTGCCTTTAATAACCCCATTGAGTTGACTATTATGGAAATATAAAAATGTGTGCTGTTTATCCATGTGCTAGTCAGCTGTATGTTCAGTAAATTGTATATTAGTAAATTCAATTAATTATGAATATTATGATTTCATTATTTAATGTGTACTTTAAAAAGTGCTTTAATATCAGAAGCTAAAAATTTTTAGCCTGCGGGCTAGATAAGACCATGCATACACAGGTAGAGATGCACACACACATACAGATAAACATATACATACAAACACAAATATGTGGCTTTCAAAGTGATAAAGCCATTAAAAGTTTAGATTTAAAGAGGTTTTTAAATAAGTTTTCCTTATTCCAAAACGTATTTCTGTTTTTTTCCCCCCAATGGCCAGTCTTTCAAACATGCCAGATTTATATTTTAACAAGATAATGTGATGTTGGTTTTAAATTAAAGCTGTTCCTTTACGAAGGAAGAGAGCAAATTTCAAATGTTCTTACAATGCACACAAAATAAGGGTATGAGGTAACAGACCTGGTTGTAATTGGACATATCGATGCATTTGTAGTTCTTGTTTAAGCTTAAACATGGCAGAAATTGTTGCATGTTACTGTAGTAGTTCTAAACATTACAATCAGGGATAAGAGACAACTATAGTGTAATTTATCAAAGAAATTGCTTCTTTAGATTCCTTTGCAGATGAACAACTTTAATGCTGTTCAAACTTTTATATATACAACTTTTTCTGTTCACTTTGCAGTGTGTAATTTACCATCAATAAACGTTAAAAAAGTGAATTTATATTAACCAGTGAGTTGTAACAATCTCCCTAAATTGAATTATCTAAAACATTCATTTAATAAGGGAGAAGCCATGCATATCCTTTATTTTGGATGGACCAAAATGGCTGTGTGATGATTTTTATGCTTAATAAGGAATTTAAAAATGCTTAACAAATACTAATCCTTGCAACAGCTCAACAGATAAGGATTTTAAATGATTTTTTGCAGAGAGAAAATAAGAGATAATACATGGGCTACTCAGATGTCAGCACATAAAGTCCTTATTGCAAGTAGATTTTTCTTGGTTCACTATGAATTTTTTATTTTAAATAAAATGCTATAGGTCCCAGCAGTGCATGTGAGCCACCAAAAGGTAATCCTGAATTTTGACAATAAAACTGCAGAAAACCTAATTTTCTCAACATAAAAGTAAGCGATACTTTTGGCAACTATTCTTTGCAAATTTTATTTAAAAAGCAGTAACTACATAACCATATATTCTACAGTTGTCATTTATTTCTTAGTCATTTAACTATATATTTTTTTCTCCAGTTTTAGGCAAATATATGAGTGTAGCATCAGTGAATATCCTGCTTCTTTTCCTATTGGCAATCATATATGTGAGAATAAGAACATTTTTACTTTTTTCATTTTATTAAAATGTCATTGTTGAACAATTTGTTAGATCTAGTAGTAAGCTCAAAACAGTCAGATTTTGTAATTTTTGTTTAATGTGCTGTTTGCTTCTTGTTTAATATTCAAGGTATTCTATCTCAATCTTGTTAACTTAAACTGAGTTGACTCAGAATTGATGAATCTAAATTTAAAAGATTAAGATATTTCTACTAATCTTTACTCAAAAAATAATTAAGTAAAATTGGCATGATAAAACATCATTTTGAATAATAGACAAGTTTGTTTGCAAACACATCTATTGCGAGAGTACTAGATAAACAGCCAAAAAGTCTGTGTACCAAAATTTATATCAAAAACCCTTACTAAAATTTTATTGCATAAATTTAAAAATCGCAGTCATAGAATTAGCTACCCATTTTATGACAAATTAGGAAAACAATTTGTAGGACCATATTACAAATGAGTTAAACACAATCCTGAAAAAATACTCATATTACATCTGGAAATCCAAAATCACCGTGGTCCAGAGTCATCTATATAAGTATGTTATTCACAGGAGTATGATGTAGGGTATAATTTTATTACTACCCAACTAATCAAAGCAATACTGAAACTAATTATAGAAATCTATGTTAGCAATTTTAAATGCCACTCATGTAGAGTAGTTTATACCTTGGACTTTATGAATATACACCAGAGGCTTGTTTTTGTAAATGCAAGAAATTAAATAAATATTTGATTTGCATTATACATTTTTGTATTCAACAGAGTGTTTTAATTTTGTGATTAATTTTAAAACATAATTTATTAAATTTAAATACACGATTTCTATCTTTAAGAATTTTGTTTTGAGCCAGGCGTGGTGTCTCATGCCTGTAATCCCAGTACTCGAGAGGGAGGCTGAGGCAGGAGGATTCTTGCGAGTTCAAGACCAGCCTGGGCTATTAAGTGTGCTCAAGGCCAGCGTGAACTACATAGGGAGACCTTGTCTCAAAAAGACAAAAAAAAAAAAAAAAAAAAAAAAAAAAAGAATTTTGTTTTGGTCTCAGAATTGCTTTATATGTCAAATATGTCATTCTAAAAATTAAGGATTTAACTAACTCTAGTGTTCATTCAATAAAAAATATAATTTATTATTATGGTTAATATATTGATAAACTTTATTTTCTTCAATATCATTAAATTTTAAAGACATCATTTAATTCTACTAAAATAATGGCACATTTTGGTGATTATGAATACACTTAAAATGATCAATATCATTATTTATTATTTCAATAGAAGATCTAGAAAAACTGGTAGGTTAAAAATAATAAGCAGGGGTCTGGGGATTTAGCTCAGCAGCATAAACGCCTGCCTTGTAAGCAGGCAGTCGTGAGTTCAATCCCCGGTACCGATAAAAAGGAAAAAGACAAAATAATAATAATAATAATTATAATAAGCAAATTCAAAAGCACATTCTGTAGACTGAGGGTATCTAAGGCATTAGAGAAGAGTAAAGTGGTTTCGTATAGGGTCCAGGGAACATGTCCTACCTAAAAATACCGGTAACTCAGATTCAGCTAGTAGTTGCTAGTTTAAAAGTACTGCTAGAGCTTTTATCAGGAAAGGCTGGCATTCTGGCAATAGATAGATAGATGCATAAACAGATGGATAAGTAGATGTAAATATAGATATATTTCACAAATTGTGTTTCAAAACCAATACGAGCTAACAAATCATAACTTTCAGTAACATAAATTGTATGGTCCATTATCTTACAAATTCTGCTCTGGAAAAAATAAACCGATAGAAGTTAATGACAGTTAATTTTACTGGGATTTTTCTTTTTTGAACTTTGTATTTGAGTGCAGTGCTCTTGGCTGTACTTAATAAATTTCATAAGGAAAAAATTTCACAGTTTCTGAAAATAGCCAAAAAGAGACCAATAAAATTTCACAAAGTACATAAAGCATACATTACAAAATAAAATAAGTAAGAAAAACAAATTTTGATTTTATATTCTATTAATCCCAAGGACAGTTTAGGAAGTGATTGTGCAGTTGATAAATATTTTGAGAGAAGAGCATACTTACAAATGGAAATTATATTGGACTGTATTGTTAAAGATTTTTTAAGAATCACACAAGAGGGGCTGGGGAATTAACTTAGCGGCATTTAGCTCAGTGGCATAAGCACCTTCCTTGCAAGTGTGCGGTTGTGAGTTCGATCCCTGGTGCCGATAAAAACGAAGAAGACAAAAAAAAAAAAAAAAAAGAATTACAAAAGAAATTCTCCCATTAATTTACTTTGAACTGTATTTATTTTTATTAATTGTATAGGTAAACTAATATTTTATTTTCTTGGACCTAATAGTATCTGATTATGCAAGGGACTGAGCTGTAGCTGTGGTGTAGGTGGAGTATGTGAGGATTAGTAAGGATAAACAGGGCCTTAGCAATCACATTTCATCCAACTGAGTAGAGTGATAGATGCACTTTGTACAAATTAAGCATTAAGGTCATTTTTGTAGATAATATAATTATTAATTCATAAGTGTCATGGTCTATGTCAGTGGCTTCCAGGCCTCATGCATTTGTATTGTACGTTTGTGATTGGTTCATTATCTAGCTTGGATTGATGGTGCCAGTGCTACACCCATCTATGGGTAGAGCCAGCATATAATGTAATGGCAGGAAGAAAGTGTGTCTCACTCTTTTGCCTGTTTCTGCCTTGCGTTTGCAGCTACCATGAACTGTGTCCCTGCCATGCCACCCTGCCTTGGAACCAACTGAGTATGGACTGAAACCCTCCAAAAACTGTAAGAAATAAACCTTTCCTTTCCTAACTTCTTGGTGCATCAGGTATTTTGTCTCAGCAATGACTAAAAAATAACTAAGACAATAACCTATCACAGGGAAAAAGAGGACATATTAAAATTCTCATTACAATTTAAAAGCATTTTAGTTAAGAACACAAATATGAAGATGAATATCAACACAAATATCAAAGTGGAAAACACTTCTTGTTAAACTAGACATCTAGAGTTTGCAATTCAAAATTCAGGTTAATAAGATGATTTTGAATATTACAAATATTCAAAGCACTATGACAAGTTTTATTAAAGGTTTTGGAATCTAGATTCCTTTTCCCCTGAAAATAAAATTAAGACAGCAAAATATATCCCAGTTTCATCAAATTTCTCTTTGACTTTGGAGAACCCTTTCCTGTCCTGCTGTGGTCCAGGAAGGTTTATATCTGTAATCTCAAGGAGAAGTTATTTGAATTCCATTGAGTTAATTCCAGTCTACCACTCCAGTGTAACCCATGGTGAGAAGAAAGACAATGAGAAATACATACAGTTGTGGGGAGCCAGGCGGTCCTAAATCCGCTAAGATGGTGTTCACCAGAACAGTGGCCTCTATGCAGAGCCCTTCCCAGGTTTTATTAATATTTCATGAGGGAGTGGTACAGGGATAAGTGACAGTGAGAGTGGCAGGAAATACGGGACTGCCACGAGCTGGGCTAAGTAGGAGGTTTTAGATCACCTCTGTGATATGCAGAGGCCAATAAATGCAGAGAGAGTAATTTACACAATACAACTGAGGTCATTTCTAAACCTTTGGGGTTGGTGCTTCAGTTGTGATGTGTAATACGTTTTACCCTGGGAAGCTATATCCTCTTTAACAAGGCTCAGTTCCATCCATATCTGCATAGTGACAGGGTTTGGTAAAAATTTTGATTGTTTAAGAAACAAGAATAATTTAAACAGAAAAATGTATAGTCAAGAAAAATGAAAATTATATTTAAAAATTACCCTATTAAATTATTAGTCATCTGTTAAGTACAGTGACTAATTTCAAAATGAACAAACTACAGCAGATCACTAATAATAAAGAAAAATAAGCATGATATTTTTGTTTGGCAAGCTTACTGGTTTTCTTTGCAGTTCTGGAATTGGGCAATATACCATTTTGTAAGGTAGAGAAACTTTCCAAAAACTTGAGTAAAAAAGATTGATATTCTAGACAGCAAAAAACTTAACAAAAATAGTAAAAATAACTAATTAGTTTGATTGAGTTGCTTCAGATTACCTTTTTGGTAATGAAGGGGAAGTTTAATTATCATATCATATTTATTTGAAAAATTTGGCTGTTAATCTCTTAAACCTTGATTTTTCTGAAGGTCTGTAAAACATTTTAGTTTGAGCTTGGATTCCTAGAATTTAGCACTGAGTTATAGCCTCTTCTAAAGGGATCTAATACAGAAACCTGAACCAGAAAAGTAGCTTACTATAATTTTTATTTAATACCACTTTCAAGTTCACATTTCCTGCAACAGAAAGAAAGAAAATAGCCATGAAACACAGGATGAAAATTCGTATTCATTGAAATATTTCCGCTATTTAATTATAACTAAATAATGCTTCTACATAAAATCTTTATGAATGTTTGTCTGTCTGGCTCTACTTTAGAGCTATAGAAGGAAACAATGAGTTACTGACAAGCAAATATGAATGCACCATCATAATTTCCATTTCTTATACAATTTTGATTTTATTTAGAGTGTAAACACTATAATTTCATAGTACTGCTTTATTTTGAATTTCTGATTCCCCTTCTTTTTTTTTCCCATACCCAAATTCATATGCTAATTTCCTACATATTATGGTATTTGTAGATGGGATCTTTGAGATATGATTGGGTCATGAGCTCAGGACCTTCATGAATGGTATTAGTGTTCTTATAAAAGTGAATTTTTAAACAAACACAAGATCTTCCACCCCTTGTTAACAACAAAGCAGCTAAACACAATCACAAAAATTAAGAAAAAAAGGGGACAACCCACTTTACAGGCCCCTTTCTGTCCATCAGATAGAAGTATTTTTCTCTCAAAAAATTCTTCCTACTATTAAAAAAAAAGAACGAAAAAGAAAAGAAAAATGAGAAATGCAAGTAAGGAGAACACTGAGGATACTTTCCAAATCAAAGTCCATAATGTTCAAGGAAAGAAAGAAAAATAGAAAGAAAGAAGCTTTTTTGTGTATGTATTGCATACTTATTTTGGGAAAACTTGTTATCAGATATAGAATCAGGCCTATTCCTGACCATGTCCAGTTATACAGCATGATTTTTCATACATTTCAAGTTCAAGTGGCCAAGTGGAAATGTCTGCTGGGTGGAGAATTTTGCATTATGATGAGTACTTAACATGAACATTGATTCCACAGGAGAGTGAGCTCCAGTGCCTCAGGGATTTTGTCTTACTATGGTTCTTCTGAAGGATCTTATCTGAAACAAAAGAACAACTTTAAGGAGTGTTAACACCATTTAAAAGGATAGCATCTCCTTATTACCAAATAAAGGTGACTGTCTCTGAAAGTACTTACCTAGAACCTGAAATCTGCAGAAAACATCGTTCTTTTTTCCACCCCATGAGGATACAGCAACAAGGCTGCAATTGATGAACTAGAAGACAGCCGCTCACCAGACACTGAATCTGCCTGTACTTGATCTTGAATTTTCTGAATGTTTAAACAGTGATAAATGAATTTCTGTTATTCATACACACCTAGTATTTTTATTATAATTTTATGAATATATCAACTCTTTCTAGATGAGCAAGCCTTTTTTTCTTTGGAAGATAGCATGTGTAGCATGTTGAAAATGAATTATATAATTTCAAATTAAGAACTTCTGGTTTTGCCTGATGATCCCAGCTCTTTCTGCATGATAAACTCCCCTGAAACTTAATCATATGTAATGACTGTTATATAAATAAAGAGCTATGAGTGATATATTAATGAACAACTATCATGCTAACCATTTTCTAGTCGTTTGACTGAGCACTACACCATAAGTTGTTCATTGTCTGGGTTGAAAGGGTTGCCTGTGACCATGTTTTCCTGTATATTATAGAATTAAAAAGGTAATATGTACAAGCGCATTTCAAGACTTTACTTACCTCATATCCACTAAGATACTGTTTTTCTAGTGAACATCACACAGAAAAAGTCAACAGCCAAGTACAACACTGATTCCCCAAAGAAATATGCTCAGTACACAAAGTGTAAGACCGATGTCGCAAAGGAGACTCCAAGGGCCTGGCTCTCATGTAAGAACAAAGGGGTTTTTATTATTCCGTGTACACGGGGTCCTCCAAACAGGTGGAAACGGAGAACCCTGAGTTGGGGCAGGGCTGGTGTTTTTAAGGGGGAAAAACTGCAATGTAAGCATTTATTACAGAAGCCAATCATTACAGTTAGTGCAGAGCGGTGGGCATCTTATCTATCTGCTATCGGTCAGTTCATAAAGGGGTGACCAGCAGGTCAGAGTTAATTAACTGTCTTTGTTCTGCACAACTTGTCTTTAAGACACCTGGTTTCTGTAGGCTCGAGTCTGACATATTTTACAACCCTGATTAGTGTAATGGCAGGCTCTATCTCTGAGTTCCCTGGCACAGCACAGCCCGAGCATATCACAGCCACAGAGCTTGTTTTTATTTCTACAGGGTTGAGTTAGGACTGAGTCACGAGGCCCAGTGCTGTTTCTAGCTGAGAAACAGCATCTTGTTTTTAACCTTTAAATTTCTGGTTCTTCAAAAGAAGAACATAGTTTAACATAGGCTGACCAGTAAGTGAATTATCTTTGTTTGACTGCATTTATGTTCTATAACTTAAATAGTTTAATACATTGTTATATAAATAAAGAGCTATAAGTGAATATAAATTTTGTGTCCTTAAAAACTATGTTCAAAAAATTGAGCAAAGTTCCACTAAATTGTTGAAAGAAAATGATCTTATTATAATCAAAATATTTGGAAAAAAATTTTAAAAAGTAAATTTAAAAAATTTAAAATTACCTTTCAAAGTTTGAAAGTTAAGGACACAATAATGAAAATGTAACCAAAAACTATAGACCACATGATGGTGTGGTTAAAACAAGAATATTATCTTGAAATTTTGAGAATTTTTATTTTAAAAACATCAGTGATCTAGAAAATTGGAAAATAATATAAATTAAAATTATCTATCTATATAATTATGATCAAATCTTATTTTACATTTATTTACTTATGTTATTATGGTAAAATAACATTTTAAGATTTACCAGGCTAATATTTTCAAGTATATAGCTTAATGTTACTTTATAATTAGACAAAAATTATTTATCTTAATAAAGTCAGAAAAGAAGTCTTCCCTAAGGATTAAAGAAAACAAAATTTCAAATTATATATTAATAATATTTACATGTTTAAGTGGGTATCAAAACTTCAAAATCCACTAGACCCTTGTGTGGATGATGGGATATATAAATTAATAAGAAGGTGAAAAATGAGCTATCTAATGAGCTGTGTAGAAAATATTTATCATTATCGCTTTGCAAACTTCAACAGAACAGGGTTTTTATGTAGTATCTTTTCCCAGGTTACCTTCAGAAGTGTTGCTCAAATTCTGTGAAGAAATCATGCTTTGCCTCAAAAGGCCCACAAGACCCCATTTAGAATCTAGACTAATAAATGATCTTTGTTTGATTCACCTCTGTCCATATTTCTTGAGGTCATAGTTACCATAAAGACTAATAAGTCTTTAAAAAGGAAGGCCATGCAGGGAAAAAATGTTATCTTGTTTTGTTCTGAATGGTTTGAAAAAAATTATTTTCTCTTCATTTTCTTTTAAAGATGCATTCCCACAGCACAATATATTTCAAAAAAATTTTAATAACAGCTGCTCCATCTTGTTGGGGTCATTCCTTAATGAGCATAGCAACTTCCTGTTTGTCTCAGAAAATAAAAACAACCTTGACATTTTTCTTACATCGAAAACATTTTTGTAAGATAAATGATTTCAAATATTTGAAGAATTATATGTATTTTCATGCAATTATTTAATGTCCAAACAGAAATACAATGATTGAATTGCCTTTTGAAGCAAGTCAGGAATTTTAAAACATTTTTTGTTTTCATTTATCAAATTCTTTAGGACCTTTAGGATTCTTCAGGGCCTATAAGATATTAAATACACATCAAAGATGAGTTAAAGATGAGTTATCTATATCATCTCCGTCTATATTGATCTGACTCATATCTCTCACCTTACACTACAGTAAAATTAAAATGGACCCAATGTGTAAATATTAAATCAGAAACTCAGCTTACTGGAAGATAAAGTGTGTAGGGCACTTTAAATCATAAATAACTGCAAACAAATAATGTTTTTATAAAGCAAAGGAAATTACCAAATAGTGAAAAGATAATTTACAGAATTGGACAAAAACTTTTTCTAAGTACACCTTAGACTGAGGATTAATACCTAGAATATATAAGCAGCTCCAAGTAATTAGACCCCTTCATAAAAAAAAAAAAAGATCCAGTCAATAAATGGGAACCTGAACTTGAGCATGGAAGCACACATTTGTAATTTCAGCATTTGAGAGGCTGAAACAGGGAGCTGCTGACATAGGTTATGTAGTGAGTTCAAGGCCTACCTAAACTACATAGTGAAACTGTGGCTCACCTCTCTCTGTTCAATGGGCAAGTAAAATGAATAGAAACTTGTCAGAGGAAGAAATACCAATGGCCAATAAATACAGTACAAATGATCAACATCAATAGACAGTAGGAAAATGCTAATTAAAACAACACACCACTGAGATTTTATCTCATTCCAGAAATAAAGAAAATCATCAAAAAATCAAATTATAAGAAAATACTAGCATGGCTATAGTGAAAAAATGAGTCTTTTCACATTGTTTTCGGGAATGTAAACTAATACAACTATTATGGAAACCAAAGAGATTCAAAAAAAAAAAAAATGAAAAAAGAAATTCCATTTGACTCCACTAGCACACTTCTGTGTATCCTTTCCCAAAACATTAAAGACATCCTATTACAGGGACACATGTTTACCCGTGTTTACAACAGTACAATTCAAAACAGCCAATCTTGGACAATAATGGTATGTGAAATTAATCAGACACACAAGATTAATAATACAAAGTATGAATAAAGTACCAAATAAAGACCTGACAAAAGAACACACAGACACAGAACTAATGAAATGGAAAGAGGAGAAAGAATCTGAGGATGTGAAGAGTAGGGCATGATGCAGGACCTTAAAAAGTATTAAACATGGATCATTTCCATGCACCAAATACAATGATTCTTACATTGTATGTCAAAAACATGAATTAAATACTACTGTTACTAATAATTATATCAAGGAAGGGACAATAACAATATCAAAGAAAGGAAACACGAAAGGAAGGGAAGGGTGGAGGTGACCAAGAAGGGAAAGGAGAATCAAAGGACTAAATTATGTTAAGCACATATATACATTCCCTAAGATTAATGCAAGCATCATATAAGGCAAACGTATGCTATACAAAACTAACAAAACTATATTTGTACCTGTTCTCATGCAACTAATGATTGAACAATTACAAATGTACACAATAGAATTGTCCTCTGAAAACAAGAATGTCTTATACACATAGAAAGATTTTATTATTTCTATGATTATTTAATCCATGTCTGGACATGGTATTGTAAAATGGATATATCCTACTTAGATTTTAGACAAAAACTTGGCCTGTTTCTGATCTTTCTGTATTTGCAAGCTAATGATCATATTAAATCGTAAACTGGCACAGAATATTCTTAAAGTCCAAGATATAAAACTCTTCTGTTGACCTAAAATGGAGTAGAATTTTTACTTATTGAATCTACTTGGTTGCAAATACTAATAACATTTGGCTTTTGTTATGTACAACCTTCTGAAACATTTCAACCCTAGCCTAACCAAAGAGGACACCACTAACTGTTACCTAAGAAACAATGGCTTTATAAATGACACAAAAATATACTTTCCTGTTCTTTTTGTGAAAGAGTTTTTCTAAAGTTTCAGTTATATTTTTTAGTATTTGATGGATCTCACCATGAAGCCATCTAAATGTGAATTATTTAATGAAGCTTCAATTTCCATTGTTTCAATAGATAAAAGAACATTTATATTTTCTACTTTTCTTTGGTGTGCTGCACTATAAAAATGTTTCATTTTATTATTTTTCATTATTTTTATTGGGTTCTGACTTAGATCCCCAATCTCCCAAAAGAATGTATGGTGGAGGTTAAATAAAAAGAGGCATATTGTATGATTTTTAGAGCTCCAGGAAGGTCAAAACTCTTTAATTAAGGTCGAGACTCTGAGGGTTAAGTCAAAAGATTCTCTGGGTCAGTCCACTTATATTAGGACCAAGGATAAAGGACAGAGAAACTGAGGAAGTGCAGGCAATGAGCAGGACCTTGGGAGTCACTTCAATGATGTTTCCAAGTCATGAATCAAGTCAGTTCAGTAGCACTCTGTCTTATCCTGAAGCCATGGTATACGTGAGACTGTAGGAGTGATTTTTGCAGCTGCAGTCTCTACCTTGTTAATTGGGGTTGGAGCCAAGTGTCCACAGCTGTGGCTCTATCTTACCCTTTGAGGTATCTCTGGCCTCACAAGCCACTGCATGCCTCAGCCTGGACCAGTAATTCATAGAGGTTCACTTACTATGAATCAGCTCCTGTCATCAGGCAAGGGGCCTAGGCCTAGGACAGACTCACAGATAAACATAGAAAGCCAATTAGTAAAATTTACATCCTGCTCAGAGCCGCTTCCTAGTGGTCTCCAACAATTCTTATGTATTTTTTGAGACAGAACCTCACTATGTAGTTCAAGTTAGTTTTGAACTCACTATGTAGTCCAGGCTGGCCTGGAGCTTTCGGCTTTCCTCCTGCCGCAGCCTCACAAGTACTGAGATTACAGGTATGCACCACCATGTCTGGCTGTTGTTTATTATTTCTAAACGTAAAATTATCAAGGTGGCAATTATGTGTCCAAAAATACAATTTGTCTTATTTTCTTACAGTACAATATTTTTAAAGCAGATTATTTTCCAGATGCAATCAGCTGCACAAGGCTTCTGCTTGACATTTCTGATCATTTCTTAGCTTGTCAGGAATGGAAGCTGAGGTCTTTAGCAATCAAACTGCCTACACATATCATGAAAATGTTTCTACACTACATATATGAGTAAGAGCCAGATCCAGGTCCTCTTAGTTTGCAAGTAACCCCGGCACTTCCCCACCAGTGTTTCTGTAACAATGCATGGTGAACAAGCTCTCCTCTCCACCCAGTAATCACTCACCTGTCTTTATTATCCTCCTGGCAAACCTGAGAGTTTTTCCTCTGTCCTTGGGGAAAAGCGTTTCTTCCATTTATCCTCAGTGATTTAGTTAGATTATTGAGCCTTTATTTCTTAAATAGTTAACCTTTTATGATACTGTGTATATTTGTTTTCTGCCTTTTGCCTGGTGGCAACCTCTCCCACCTCCAGTTGGATTATTTGCTTAGATTGGGAAAAATCTAGTCATTACTTACATAGATTGGGAAAATTGTAGGAAGATATAGAGAGAAGGGGAATGAAAATAGGTATTTGTGTTATAATGTACTTTCCACATATTTCACACCAATATTTTATCATCAATATGGTTCTCATAGCTTTATTGAAAAATAAATTAATTAAAAATGTTAAATTCAAATATGGTACTGACTTTTAGCACTAGGATTCCTCAGAAAATTGAGCTTGATATTTTATTTTACCATAAAAGGCAATTAAAAAAGATGGCAATTAAAAAACTTGAGAAATTTCTAGAGGAAAAGCTTCAAAGTACTGATGTGATTTGAATTGCGCTTGTTGCTTCCCTTCATTATGATTGAGAAATTATCTACTTTTCTACTCAAAGATTAGGAAATTAATGGAGAATATAGATAATTAATGGAGATTACGGATGATTAAGGCTTTTATCCAAACCCCTTTTTATCTCTCCATCACCGTTGGCAAAAAAGTTACTCTGTGAATATTAAAATTTGCAGGAAGGAGACAGCAGATTGATGTGAACTACTTTTTAATTGGAATTCGCTTTCCTTCTTTACTTAGAAAACTAAAACAGTGATATTTCAAAGTCATCCACCTGGATCAATGGAGTTAAAGACATTTTTTAAGGAGAAGAAAACAATAACTCCTCTAAATTATAACCTATTTAGCATATTGTTTAAAGTTGAAGTCTAATTTCAGAGAAGAAAGTGTATGACTGCAACAAAAATTAATGTAAGTTTTCAAAAAAAATTATAATTTTAGTTCTCATGAATCGGCTAATGTCATAAAAATATTCCTTTAGAAGCAACTATAAAAATTGGATTAAAAAAACACAAGCAGAGAAAATAAGGAAGAGCTATAGGAATGGATATGTCAAAATCAAAATATCAGTAAGTGGAGGGGAAAAAGATACCTTCTTTATTTGAAATTTTTTAAATCCATTTCATGGGGCAGAGCTCAAAACTCAAAAACATCATATCACCTTTTATGGTAAAGAGCTAGATATGAGTTGTGTTGTCCTCAAATATGCATAGATGTAAAAGTGCTGCTGTTAAGGTTACTTGAATCCTTGCATGGCTGTCTATATCCAGTCAGTCAGAAGTGTGATTACCTTCCTTAGCTGAAAATGTGAGCAAAGATGAATCTCTGCTTGGATGATTACCACCTCCTAGGGTAGAGAGGGAGAGACGACTATGGAATACGGTGTGTGGAGAATCAGATCACAAAGCCATAAACTGTAAACTTAGGTGGAGAAAATTGTGACTTGACTTCTAAAACTTTTTCTATTTAATGTTTTTATTTTCCAATTTTTCTTCTGACTCTCCTTTTTATATTCTTTTTCCTGTTAGTTGTTTTCTGTTACTTTTATATAATTCTATTTATATTGTTGTGCTCCTTACAAACATACTTTGCATCAATTTTATTTCCTATTCATCTCCATTAATTTTTTATTTTTCTTTTTTTATCCTCCTATTCCTCAGTCTCCATATCATTACTAGTATAAAATTAAACTTTGTTAATCTTTTGCTAATTAGTTAACTCTAAATTATTACTGTTGAAGTTTTATTGTTGTTAATGGAAGTATATTTGTTGCACATCGTAGCTATTTAGTATATGTCATTACTTGATCATTTTAGTCTTTATATTCTAATTATAAATATTTTTTCTATGGTTAGGGATAGTGCATTATTGGTTTTGATGGCATGCCAATATTCAAATCACACTTGGAAAAACTGATTTACTTGTTTTACAAAGAGATTGTTAATAATTTCTTTGAGAACCTACATTCTACTAAATTGGAAAATTCCAAAAGAAATGGATAAATTCCTAAGATATCTCTAAAAAATTTATCTCTGACAGCAGCCCTGTCTTCTAGTTCTGACATTATCTCCTCACACTGGTCAATTCTGTTGTCTATTTTCAGTAGGAGTTTTAATGTTCTGAATTTTGATTTAGAACCTTTTCATGGACTCTTAATTCTTTGGTAAATTGATCAGTCATGTTTTGTGTCATTTTGTTTGCTCAACTAGCGTTTTATTCATGTCAGTTCCATGAGCTATTACAATTGAAACAGTAGCAGAAAGAAAACTGAGCAATTCAATAACAGGCAATGAAATTGAAGACATAATTTAAAAATTGCTAATGAATAAAAAAGTACATCCTGGCAAATTCACTGATGAGTTTTATAAGAATTTTAAGCAATAAGTAACTCCAATATGCTTCCATCTTTTTAATGTTACAGAAAGTGAAAGAGTACTCCTTGGTCATTCCTGGAAGCTATCAGTAACCTGAATATGAAAACAGAAATTCTTACACTAAAAGAGAGAACTACAGGCCAATCTCTTTAACGAATTCAGATGTAAAAATCTCAAAATGATAATGGAAGACAAAATTCAAAAATTATAAGAATGATTTTGTATCATGAACAAGTAGAATTCATTCTAGGGATGAAGAGAGGTTTCAACATATGCAAAACAGTAATGTATCACATAACCGCTAGAGAAAACAAAAAGTTCATTATAATCTCAATTAGTGTAAAAAAAAAGTTTTTGACAGAATTCAACATCGACTCTGAGTAAAAATTCCTGAAAAAAGTAGGATTAGAAGAACCCTATCTAATTTTAGAGAAGCCAATTATGAAAAAACCTACTACTAATATCATACTAAAAGAGGAAAAATTGAAATCTTTCCATCTAAAATTAAAAAAGACAACTATATCTGCTACCATCAAAACTTCTAAATATAGCCCTTCAAATATTAACCAGAACAATCAGGTAAAAGATAAAAATAAAAGGGGTATGTATAGTTGTCTTTTGCCAGTGAGCTATATCTCAGCCCAAAAAGGATATGTATAGAAAAGAAGGAATTCAAATTTTCATTATTTCCAGATGACATGATGCTTTATATAGCAGACCTTAAAAATTACTCCAAAAGACTCCTAGAATTAATGACCAAATTCAGTAGCATAACAGAATGTAAGGCCAGTACATAAAAGTATTATGTAATATGAATAATAAAGTAAGGGATAAAGAAATTAGGACAATAATGTCATTCACAATAGCAGGCAGAAAAATTATTTAGAAAATAACCTAAAAAAGGGAATGAAAGATATCTACAATGAAAAATGTAGAATTCTAAAAAAGGAAATCAAAGAAGACATCAGAAAATGGAAATATATCCCCTGTTCCTAGATAGGCAGAAACAATATTATCAATATAGCCATACTTCTAAATGTAATATATAGCTTTAATGCTATCCCAATCAAAATAGCAGAAACATCCTTCATAGAACACTAATTCTAAAATTCATATGGAAGCAGAGGAGACACTGAATAGCAAAAACAATATTGGTCAACAAGAGTAAAACAGGAGGGATTGCAATCCTTTACTTCGAGTTACAATGCAAAGTTACAGTGATATAAACAATATATTATTAGGAAAACAAAAGATCTGTGGAGAAATATGGGAGAATGGAGGATGCAAAAACAACTGCAGGCATGTTTGGGTAACCTGATATTAACAAACATCCCAAAAATATACAAGGGAGAAATGCAGCTTCACTAGCTAACAGTGTTACTGGCTCTCCACATGAAGAAGACTGACTAAACCCATCCAGAATATCTCACTATGTACCAAAGTAAAATAAAAATGGATCAGTTATCTAAATTTTAAGATAAAAACACCTAACCTGATTAAATATAAAATAGGTAAAACTCATAGCTAGATATAGGATTATGCAAGGACTTTCTGAACAGAATCACAAGTGCATAAGAAATAATGCCACAAATCAACAAATATCATATTGAAATGCTTCCCCATAAAGAATGAAAAGCCAGCATAGTGAAGAGATAGTCCACATAATGGGAAAAATTTAGCCAGCTATTCCTTGTACAAAGAAATAATGTCTAGCACATACAAAGGTCAAAATATTTTTTAATTTATTTAAAGAGAAAGAAACACACAAAAATACATGGAGAAAAAAGCGTAGAAATAATATGAATTACAGAAAAATAAATGGTAAGAAATCACCATTTGATAAGTTACATATTGTCATCTTAGAAATAGTTGTTCAGGTTACAAAATTAAAGTATGTAAAGTGACATTCAAATAGTGACAATACCAACAGTTCTGCTCAGTGATAAACAAAAACTTAGTAATATGGTTATCAGTCCTACACACTTGTTTTTTGTCTTAATGAGGATAAGATTAAACATATGGTTTGACTATTATCTTCTTTGGAAGTCCTGTAAGGTCTCCAATGTGGATTTTATTGGTCTTGTTCTGTACTGTTTTGTTCAATTCTTTTATACCAGATGATACAGGCAACTCTTGTTAGTGTAGCAAGAGGTATAATGGTAACCATTATTGATCATCTAGTAATCTCTTTTTGCTCATAATGCTTTTATATCATAACCATTATATACTATGTCCATCCTCCTGTTCTAAGTGACTTTGCTTTGCTTTGTCACATTGGGTTTTTTTGTTGTTGTTGTTGTTCTGTTTTGTTTTTTTTTCCTCTTCAAAGAAAAAGTTATAAGAACTATGGGAGTAATGGAACCCAAAATGTGTGATTGTTATTGTAAAAAAGAGAAGAAAGTGATCTAAAGGATATAACGGCAAGTATATTTAAGTGTGTAGGATAGAAAACCACATTACTGAGTTTTTGTTGGATCACTGAACAGAACTGTCTTCAATCTCACTGTATTTATGTCCACTTTGTATGCTTTAATTTTGTAACCTGGACAACTGTTACATTCTGAGATGACAATAGGTAATCTATTAACTAGTGATTTCTTACTGTATATTTTTTCTCTTGAAATTATGTATTACTTGTAGCCTTTTACTGTTTTGTTTTGTTTTTCTCTTTAAATAAAATTTTTTTTAAAAAAAACATCAAAACAGAACAAAACAATTCAAAAAGAAACAATTTAAAGAAATACAGATTTCAAAGTAAGTGCACTGGAGATCTTCACTGTTTATCTAATTGTCTCTAGTTTTCTTCCAAATAGTTGTCCCCATCTTCACCCACATTAAATACATACTGCATATTATAGAACTAATCAAACCATTACAGGATGATGAAGGCTTTTTAGGTCTTCAAGATCTGACATTGTGGAAGACAGTGATGACTATCATAGTGTCTCTCATTCTCTTCGTAGTAGCTGTCCTTATCTTTACGTATGCTGAAATTGAACTTAAGAGACTAGACTAATATCACTCTGAACAGTGAATAAAAGTACTGCTAGATTTTATATCATAATGCTAACAGAATTAGCATTGGCTTTCTTAGTGTCTCTTCTTCAGAGTATCTGTTCATTACATCTTGCATTATATAATCTGTTTCCATAAATAGCTTAAAAAATTCTTCCAATGTGTGAATTTCTACATGTATATCTACCCTCTCTGTATTATAGGGAAAAACAAATCATAACAAGACAGCAAAACAAATTCCTAGAAAAACATGTAATGAAAAAGACACATAAGACCACAATATTAGGTAATCTACCATAGTTACTGTGCTTTCTCTTGTTATTTTCAATAGACTTGTCCACATCATCAGGCTTAATATAGTTAGGCATAGTATTACATAGTTATTTTTACAAAAACACAACTTTGTAAACAATATAGGACTTAATAGCTGTTAATAATCAAAACCGGTATGGATATCTTTTACATCTTGTCATCTTCAGAGTAGTTGCCTATACTTTGAGTTGATATTATCAAGCATACAAAATTCAAATAAAATCAGCCAAGGCAAAACTGTGGTCTAATGAATCAGATTCAAATGATATCAGTCATAGTAAGACAATGAAGTAATACAGGGTTTCAGTTTAAATTAATAGGAAATTAAGGATAGTTACCATAGAATGACCTGCTATTTTTGAGTCAGATGTCTGTGCCCTCACATTCTGATGTGAGTGGACAGATCAGAACAAAATAAATTCAAACTAACAGAGTGATGAGACTGCTATGACTTTTAAATCCTGATACCCTATTAACAATGGCTCCTGCCTTTTTTTATAGTGTAGCAAAGCTATCTATACTTAAGATTATAGTTTACCGTCTCTGCCTCATGTCTGCTACTCCACTTTACTGCTATAATTTGTCCTCCTTACTCCCTCATTCCACTATCTGCCCTTTTCATTGAGGCCTCTCTCCCACTGTTGCTGGAATCCTGGTATCCCTTCCTCTCTCTCTCTGGAATGTCCTTCAGCATTCTCTGTAGGGTTGGGTTGGTGGCCATGAACTCCTAGGTTCCTCCTTGTCTTGGAAACATCTTATTTCTCCATTAATTTTGAGTGACAGTTTTTCTGGGTATATCAATCTGGGCTGCAAATTATTTTCTTTCAGGGCTTGGAATATTCCCCCCCCCCAGGCCCTTCTCAATTTGAGAGTTTGTGTTGATAAATCTGTTATTTTGATAACTTTCTTATTGTAGGTTATGTTTTTCTTTTCCCTGGCTGCTTTTAGTATTCTCTTATTTTGGTGGATTTCTAGAATCTTGATTATTATATGTCTAGGTGTAGATCTGTTTTGGTTGTAGGTGACTGGAGTTCTGTATGCCTCATCTATCTGGATGTCATTTCTTTTTCCTATGCTTGGGAAGATTTTCTTTAATATATCTGTGAATATTCTTTGTATTTCATTTTTAGTTATTCCTTCTTCCTCGCTCATGTGCTTTATTCTTCAGTTATGTATCCCTTTGTCATCTTCTAGCCTTTGAATTGTTTCTTTCTGGTTCCTCATTATTTTAAAGAGGTCTTTTCTTTCATAATCATATATCATAAATCTCTCTTCAAGTTTCAAAAGGCTAACTTTAGTTTTTGTCAATGCATTTTGCCAGTTTTCAATGGAGTTTATAGTTTCCTGGTAATCTCTTTGGATCTGTTTCATGTATTCTAGGTTATGTTTAAATTCTTCATCAGAGGTTTCTCTTTCTTTTCTGATTTCCTTTGTTCTTCCATCTGTGTTCTCTTGGGTGGGGCTTATCATTTCTTTAATTAATCTCTTTATATCTTGCCTCAGTTGGATCAGAAGTACAGTTTTAAATTCATCTGTGAGATCGTGAAGGTATTTCTTTATTTCAGCTGATGCTGTGTCTGGTATTGGATGATTACTGGGCTGGTTCTCTTCTGTGTTTACTTCTCTTGGGCTTATTTTCCCAGGTTTGGCAGCTGGAGTTTTTTTTTTTTTTTTTTTTTCCTATCTCTTGTCATGTTTCTTTCTTTGAGACTGGTGTGTCCCGGAGACTGGCCCTCTCTGTATTGCTTAGGGTCTTTCTGAAGTGTGCTAACTGTAGTTTTTGCTGCCACCCCAATTTGCTGTTATCTGAGGTAGGCAAAGATGCAGGGGTGGTGCAGGCTAGCTCCAGTCTCTGTGCCAGTCAGTCTGCAAGTTAGGCTGTACCTTGTGGATGTCATAGAGTTGCGACTATTTTTTATCTGCTTATTGTGTCCCAACCAGAGGTGTGGTTCAGCCCCAGCAGACACTGCCAGTTCTCTCTGCACCAGAAGTGGCTGACTGATGTCACCATGGCACAGGGCTCTGCCCAAATCCCAGCTGTCCTCTACCAGACCTCTCTGTGCCGGGGGCAACTATCTGATGTCACCACGATGCCTCACCAGGATCTGCCCAATTCCAAGATGTCCTCCACCAGTCCTCTCTGTGTCACTGATGCCGCTATGGTGGCAGGCTCTGCCCAATTCCAAGATGTCTTCCATCCAGTGACAGCAGCCATGGGACCCAGTCCCTAGTACTCACAGGGACTCAATGCAGATCTTCCTCTTGGGTCCACTGCACACTGTGTTGCTTGTCTTCATTGTGTTCCCAGCACAGCACAGATAGGTCAGAAAACTGCATGGTGTCTGGCTTGGGAGCTGTGGACATTCTTGAAGTCTTCTCCAGTGCAGCCAGGTGGCTTTGGCTGCTTAGTGGGGACCCAGGTCTCAATTTCCAGCAGTTGCCAAGAGCCAATACAGCTTTTCTCCTTGGATCCTCTGCTCACAGTGTCGTGTTAAGAGTGCAGGATTCGCAGACTCCTGTAATCAGCAGCCACGGTCTCAGCACAACCTTAAATCCTCTGGGCGCACCTAGTACAGCATGGAACAGAGCTCAGTGAGTACATCAGGCTTCAGCTCTCCACCCCCACTTTTCCTTCCTCTTCCTAGTTTTATTTTTCCCTTTGGTTACCACCTTGGTTAATAATCATCATTATCCATTCATCTGGCCCTCTCCATGTTGTCATATTCTAGCATCTAATCTGATTTCTCCACAGAGACTCTGCACCCAGCCACCTAGCAAGCTGCCATTTTTTTCTGTGGCTCAAAAAAAGTTTTTTTATGCTCCCAAGACTCATTCAAGAAAAAATAAAACTGACTAACTGAAATGAACATTTTTTATAAAAAGTACAAATGGCCAAGAAATAAATCAAAAAAGAATTTTGAACATTCTGGCCATTAAAGAAATGAAAAAGGAATTCTATCTTACTCCCAAAAGAATAACTATTTTAGAGAAATCAATAATAGTTCTGAGGATGTGGCTTGGTGATAGAGCTCTTGGCTTGCATGCATAAAGCCATAGGTTCAATCTCCAGCATCACAAAAAAGAAGGAAAGAAAGAAAGAAAGGAAGAAAAAGAAAGAAAGGGAGAAAAAGAAAAAGAAAGAAAGGAAGGAAGGAAGGAAGGAAGGAAGAGATCAAATAAAAAGGAGTGCTAATTTGGATGTGGAAAGATGGAATCTGTACTGTTGGTAGGAATGTAATCTAATCTAATACAACCATTATGGAGATCAGTATGGTGTTTCCTTAAAAAACAACAACTAGAAATTCCATTTTACCTCTTCTAGGTTTGTTCCTGAATGATTTAAAAATATATTATTGCACTACATGCATATTAAAGTTTAAAGCAAAACAATTTGTAATAGTTGATCTTGCAACATCGTATTTGCCTATGGATACATAAAGAAAACATGGCCTTTTCACAATGAAGTATAAAGAATTATACACTTGAGTCATCTTTTTGGAAAATAGATGTACTTTGAGACCATAATGTCAAGTGAAATAAATCAGACACTTAAGCTTATATATAATATGATGTCACTTATATGAAAAAGCCATAATACAAAGAGAAAAACAGAAAATCTCCCTAGGAAATAGGGAGATAATGTTTTCAAATGGAAGGAAGACCAAGAGGTAGAGGGAGGGCAAGAGACAGGTAAAGAAAGAGATAAAAAAGAGGATTGATATGTGTTGTGTACATACACTGACTTCCCACGAGGAATGTGATCAAATATGTACTAAAAAAAGTGAAAATTGGAAAAATGTTCATAGATTAAAGGTACAGGAGAATGCACAAGAATTTAAAAATAACAAAAATTAGATAAAAATTTTAAGACATATTTAGTAATAATTTAGTAGATAGGTTCACGGAAGAAAACAAATAAGCAAAGTTTGGAAAGATAGTATATCAAAACAAAATTTAACTGTGATGAAAGACTTTAAAGCAAAAATCTGAGGCTGCTTTATTAACTATAACACACACACACACACTCACACACACACACACACACACACACACACACATACACACACACTCCACACTCCACATACCAAGATACATTAGAGACGTGAACAATTGTTCAAAACTCAAAGATAACTAATAAAAGAAGGCAGATGAAAGAAAATACATTACTTTTTCATTAAACAATAATTGTAAAAACTGTAAAATACTTCTAAAAAGACAATGGACATTAAATTATAAGAAAATAATATCTTTGAATTATTGAAAAACCTGCATTGTATAATTCCATATCATATTATTTAAAAGCTTCTGATTCATATAGTTTCCCATATATCATTCAATTTAGTTATTATGTTAGTGTCATCATCTGCAATAGAAATTTCTGTGTAAAGTGCAATACTGTGATATGCTATCATGGAAGACTGAAAGTACATGGTTATGTTATAGGTATCTACAATCTGAATTACATGTAGTGGAAAATTCTATAATATGTCCTTCACAAATAAATGATGCATATTATTTTAAATATACTTCAAGGTTTACTGATATTATTTTTCTACTTTTAGTAGACTTTAGCAGAAAACGTTGACACTGTTGTTAGGAAGAAAACTTTTATGTACTTTCTGTTTTCATCGTTACATTCCCAGAATTTAGGACATAGTTATCTGGTTATGTCAGCCATTTTTTTTTATCAGTGAATAAATTGATCAACATTTTGTCTTTGTTTACCATGATCCATTTAAAACCCACAGTTGCCTGACCACGGCTCATTTTGTAGATAGGTTCACTGTTTTTTTGAGACAGTGTCTTGCTCTGTAGTTCAGACTGTGTTTTGTTTTTTTGAGACAGTGTCTTGCTCTGTAGTTCAGACTGGTCTTGAACTCACAGCAGTATTTCTGCCTCAACTTCTTGAGTGCTGGGATCACCAGCGTGCATTACCATGGATGGTTCTGTCCTATTTTTTGAAGTTTCTGTTATAATGACTCTTCATGCAAATCCTTCTACTTTATAAATAGCAATGATAATTAAAAAGGCTCACTATGGAAACTTTGGTGCCATGATTCTTAAATATAGCTGTATTTTAAAAATACTTGAGGAAAAATTTTATATTTCTGTGTTGAATATTTGTAATTTTGATTCATATGAATATGGTATAACAAAGGACTATGAACAATGAATACAAAAACTTTTTTTCTGAGACAGGGTCTCACTATGCTATTCAGGCTGGCCTTGAACTCAGTTTATAGCCCAGGGTAGTTTCAAACTCACAACAATCCTCCTGCCTCAGCCTCTTGAGTGCTGGGATTACAGACATGCACCACTACATGTAGCTATAAACTTTTTAATCCTGATGAAGCAAACGTTTGGTAATTGAAGAAAAATTCAGTCTTCAAGAGTTGGCCCAGGAATTAAGATGTGTTATGTACACTGACCAACTTTACATAAGTAACATAAAGTTTATTTATTGTAAACACATAATGAAGAGAGAAAGAGAAGGCAGACACAGAAAGAGAGAGAGAGAGAGAGAGAGAGAGAGAGAGAGAGAGAGTAGAGATGGATATAGAGAATAAAAGAAAGGATAGAGTATGAACAATAAAATTAAGATGCATTATGTACATGTAGCTACACTTCACAAAGAATGTAAACATTTGCACTACAACTATACTAATTTATAATAAATTGATAAAACTTGGCCCACAACTATGCAACTAATGTCACAGAAAGTAGTAAATATACAGTACCTACATTTTCTGAATTAATAAGAAAATTAATATACCTTTAAATTCAACGTATTAAAATAGTAAGAGATATGCTTCTACTGAATTTATTTCTATTTCATATTGATTTGTCCTTCCTCTAAATTCATATGGAAATATTTTTCTTTGCCTTATATTTATTTATGAATTAAATGTAAAAGTTCTACATCCAGCTATAAACTTTGTAAGTTAGTCAAAATGATGTTGTATTGAGTTGGTAAATAAAATGCAATCAATTATTGAGAGAAAAGCACTGATTGGCCCATTCAGTCTTAAAATATTTATGTATTATTTCTATTAGTACAATGCAGACTTTCATCTCATTTTAAGAAGGAGATTTCAACATCCTTTCCTTTATTTTTTAGAGTAAATCTCTCTTTATGTGAAACAATAACAATTGTATTGAATCTAAATTTAGTCTGCAAGTTATTCTCTCTCCTGCACTGGACAACTCCTTTATAACAAGAGTGTTCTGGGATTTTCTTATAGTTTTCATACAAATTATACCAAAATTGGAAAAATAATAGAAAATTTAAAATCAAAAGAAAAAAAAGTAATAATGAGTGAAAGACAGAAATATTTGCCAGGCAATCTTTTATTTCTCTTCTAAATTACCTACATTCAACTCGGTTTCTTTTAGTAGTAATCTAAAAGGCCTGACAGCTATAAACATCATGATTTTTAAAAATAAAATTGAAATTATATTTGTTTTTTCAAACACAATTAATAATAAAGATGAATGTATACCGTATTGACTAAGGAAAACTTCAACTACAGAATAAAAATCCAACATATCTATTTCTGGTAAAGTGATAATTAAATCACAGAAATTATTGAATTTCATATTCTTTTGCCTTTATGTTTATTTTTTTAATTTAGAAAAATATTTTAATGTGAAGCAAAATACACTGAATAGCATTAAAATCATACATCTTAAGGTAACTGAAATACTGACATTTAGATACTTTATCCTTTACTTATTTGATTTAACCATGTTTCATATGCTGGTGGATAACTTTATTGTTGAATCTTACATACATACAAAATAGTATCTAAAAATTGAAGCTATTGGGAAACATTATTCTCACTAATTATATGAGGCATCTTAGGATTTTATGCACTTTGTGTCAGGTAATAAATCTGTAATAACTTATTTTTAAAATGAAAAAATAGAAATAAAAAAAATCTTTGTTTAGAAGCCTTTAAATCATTTTGAATCTCCAAGTGTCAAGTGTCTTGTATTAATTTACTCTGACTTGTTATGGAAAGAATTGTTCAGTGAGTACTTCTTGAAGACTTAGCACATTCACACAGTCTCATTGTTGCCAGTAAAAGGCTAGGAAACTGATAAGGAAAAAGGTAAGATGTGGTGTCTGTTATGAGCGTATTTGCTAACTTAGGATAAACAAAAAGAATTTTCAAAGAGCCTTCATCAAAATAGTTCTTAGCAAGTAATTATGTAAACAACAACTGATTTAAGCAAGTAACCACATTTGTAATTCTTTAAATAATGTCTTCACCACAAAAGTAAAAGATAGAAAATACACTATTAGATTTGTGATGCTGGTGTAATTTGACTTTGGCTTTTGCCAACAAAGTTGGTAAGTTAAGTCAGAGAGGATGAGAGAGATTGAAATAGTTACAAATCTTTGGAAGACCAAGAAAAGATAGCAACTAAAATGGATTCCTGATGCTATAGATCACTTCTATCTTACATTCTAGCTTTTCTACATATATTTCAAGCTGTTGGTCAGAGTGATATAATCCTCACAAATTCCCTTTTTCTTTCTATGCCTTAGGTCTTTTTCATATTACTTCATATTGAACTTGATGTAACAATAACTCACTAGTCGCTAATCTCCTAAGAGATACAGGCAATATTTTTAATCTGTAGATATCTATACCGTAGTACTTGGAAAACTTGGTTTTCTATTGGTATATTCTTAAAAATAATTAGAAACAACAAAACTTCCAGTGACTTTTTTTTTCATAAAGTGGTCAAGAAGAGGAAAAAAGAAGCCTGCAGTCAACAGGGAAAATGAATTTTCGACCTAAGAGAGATTAGTAAAGCAGAACTCTACTAAGATCAATTAGAGGCATATAGTTTCAATGAGAGCTGATAATGAAAAACAAACTTAAAGTTCTTGGCACTGTAGAAGCAATAATCAAAGCAGAAAATATGGCAAGAGCATTCTAAGACTGTTAGATAAGGGGCAGGATGAGAAGAGACATTGAAGACGATGGCATGGGAGCATCCTCAACAGATCTAACAGCAGTGGAAGAGGAACACAATATTTTCATTTAAGAAGCTAGAGAAAAATGTATAGAAACATAAATTTAATGATTAATAAAAATGAAAGGCAAGAATACTAATCATCATGCTACTGCTGAGGAACATCTATAAAGATATTTGTGCTAAGAAATATGCTACACACATATTTATTCCTAAGTATTGCAACAATTGTAAATCAAATGAAAACAATCTTGACATTTTTAGAAGAAAAGCATTAATGGAGACTAGGGGAGTTCAATGAGATTCCTGAGGTTTCCTAGGACTGCCTTATTATATAGAGGAAGTGAGCCACTCTGCAGAAGCAGTGCTTTACTGTCTTCCATTTATTGCTGTGTCCGCTGTGTGTTTCAAATTTGAGGCAACCGTGTTATTTTCGGTTTCTTCCCAGCAGGGTTTTGGTTTCCATCCAAGTAAAGGAGATTCTGTTGAGATAGTTGGAAAATGGAACAAACACAAAATATCATTTTCTCTCTTCCTAATTTTTCTTTCCCACAGCCAAGAGGATAGCAGGGTCAACACTGCTAATATGAGGGTTTGCATTGGCCTCAGTCATTGTGCTGATTACTCTCCTGATTGGGGGCTCTCTAATTATTGCCAGATTCTCTCCTGAAAAGCCTCAGGGCAAATCACAGAGTGGTAAGAGTAATCTTTTTTGAGTATGGTCCTTAGTCCTCCAGGTAGCATATCCATTTTCTATTTCTGTATGACAATTTACCTTAAGTTTAGTTATAAATCATGCATTTCATTAGTGAATATGAATTGTGGAGAATATTCAGTTTTATTGTGCAATTTCTATTATGGTTTTAACATAATTTGATCATATTCATCATTCCTACACTTCCTGCCTCTGTCATGGTGACACACTTCTTTATTTCAATCTACTTTCTATTTTTATTATTTAGTTTAGATTCCACATAAGACACAAACCAAGCAGTTCTTTCTAATTTTGCCTTCTTTGGCTTATTATGTTTTCTAGGTCCATCCATTTTCATGAGAATGGCATGATTTCATCTCTTTTTTAATGACCGAGTAGCACTGCATTATGTAAATACACCATGCTTCTTTTATACGTTTGTCCACTGATAAGTACCAAGGCTCATTCCATAATTTGGCCACTGTGAATCGTGCTGAAAAAACCCTGTGTGTGCAGGGATCGCTGTAACATGTATGCTGACTTTGGTGTGTGTAAACCAAGGATAGGTTCTGCTGGATCATGTTTTGGCCCTAATTTTACTTTTTGATAAAGCTTGTTTCTGACTCCCAGAGAGCCGGTAATAATTTACATTCTCACCAACAGTGAAAAAGAATTCCTTTTTCCGATATGTTCACAAAATTCATTTGTTTTTATGTTCTTGAGAGTAGCCATTTGACTGGAGTAAGATGGAATTGCACAGTAATTTTATGAGCACTTCCCAGATGGTGAAAGATGTTGAAAAATTTAATAGTATATCATTTAGTAGTATAATCATTGATCATTCACATTTCTTTCTTCAATAAGTGTCTGTTCATTTAATTTGCTTTGAATTATTTATTAATTTGGTGTTGCTTTTCTGAGTTTTTCATGCTTTCTGAATATTAGCTCTCTGTCAGATGAAGAGTTGGCATAGATTCTCTCGCATTCTCTAGGGTACCCTTCACCTCTGTTGCTATTTCTTTTGTTGCATATGAGCTTTTGAACTTGTTGGGATTCTATTTGTTAATTCTTTATTTGTTGGGGGAACCAGGAAATCCATCTCAGGACTCAGGATTGCCAGGCAGGTGCTCATGCAGCTGAGCTAAATCCTCAGTCTCCATTTGTTAATTCTTGATATTATTTCCAAAACTGTTGGAGTCTTATTGGTGGAAGCTTTTGCTTGGGTCTGTATTTTTAAATGTTTTCTTTATATTTTTTTCTAGTGGTTTCAAAAATTTGAGTGTTACATAAGGTGGATTTATTTGAGTGGACTTTTGAATAGAATTAGAGATAGGGATCTAGTTTGAGTTTTCTGCACATAGATATATAGTTTTTCCAGCACACAAGTTAAATAGGTTTGTTTTTCAATGTATGTTTTTGGAGTCTGCATTGAATATCAGGCCTCTGTGGCTGTGAAGATTTGTTTCTGGGTCTCCATTTCTATATATTTGGTTTAAAATTATCTTTTCCATGGCAGCGTCATGTTCTTATTGTTTCTATGGCTTTGCAGTATATTTTGATATAGAATATCACAAATGTAATGATACTTTGAAAACGGATCTGCTCACAGTTCCTTTGATCTAAATATATTGTGTGCTTCCACAAATAAATAGTTTATGAATGTTTTTCTAGGTTTTTTATAGAAAATGCATTAAAATATATAAATATATGATTATAATGAGGCACTTTTAAGTTATTAAGTTTTTCAATGCATTATCAAAGGTCTTTTTATTCATTTGTGTCTTCTTCAGTTTGATTTTTAATATTTCATTTACTGATTTTCCTTGTTGAAATCTTTCACCTCTATGCTTAGGTGTGGTCTCACTTTTCATTTTATGCTATTGTTAATGGAATTCTCTGCCTGATATTATTGTATGAAAAAGCTACCGAATTTTTATATGTTGATTTTGAAACTTGATACTTTGCTGAATTTCTTAAATCTAATTTTTTCTGTTGTATTTTAGCATAGCATGTAATACACTTTAGCATAAGATTTTAACACCTTTAGTAGATGATTGTAACATTTTTTAAATAGAGAAAAGCATGACTTATTTTCAGTTGTGTCTCTTTTATTCCTATCTCTTGAATAATTTTACTTGCTAAAAGTTAAAGTGCTATATTTAGCAGGGTGATAAGAGAGGACATCTTGTCATATGATTTTAGAACAGATATTCTGTTTTATCCATGTATTGACTTTGGGATTGTCATAGTTTATATTGCTCTGAAGCAAGATTATTGTATACTTAATTTCATCACAGTTTTTATCTATGCAGTTGATTGTGTGGTAGTAATCTTATTGATTGGACATATTTACTGATTTGTGTAGAATGAATCATCCTTGGATTTCTAGAATGAAATCTACTTGATCAAGATTGTGATCTTTTTAATGTGTTATTTTCATCTTCAAATATATTTTGAGAATTTTTGAATCTCTCTTATTGAAGATATTATGTTATATTTTCTGGGGAGTGTCTGTATCCAGTTTTGTTGTAAGAGTAGTAGTGGTTTAGTATTTAAGCTTTATAATCTTAATAGTTTCTATTTGAAGAAATTTCCATGAACCTCTGAAAAGAAGGTATATTCTACAGTTGAATTCTCCTGCATCTAAATTCAATAGTTATGTAACCTTGACTACCAACTTTGTTTGTCTGAGGGACAACTTGGAGATTATTAAAGCACACTTTTTGGCCAACGGTGGTGGTGCACTACTGTAATCCCAGCACTTGGGAGGCTGAGGCAAGAGGATTTTTGCAGGTTCAAGACCAGCCTGGGCTACAAAGTGAGCCCAAGGCTGGCCTCAGCTGCATAGCAAGACCCTGTCTCAAAAAGACCAAAATAATAATAATAATAATAATAATAATAATAATAATAATAAAGCACACTTGATGTTGTGTCTGAATGAGTCATAGGCATATGATTGAGAGTCTACATTTGGCTTCTAGTTCCTTCTCTCTGGCTGTTTCCTTTCACTGTTTCCCAGCTGCCATAAGATGGGCAATTTTCCTCAATACTCTTCTGCCATGATATTTCTCTTTGGGAGCAAGTCAATCATGAATGAACCAAAGTAAAACTTTTCTTCTTTAAAGCATGTATTTCAAGCATTTTGTCCAAGAGATTAAAAAAAACCAGTTAATATAGTGCTAAACCTTTAATATCTGCTTGTTGAATTTTTTTTTACTAAATAACATATCTATCGCTGAGAGTAGGGTATTACTGCATTGCATCTATGTATTCCTTTATGTCTGGTAATATTCATTTTACAATGCTGAATATTGTTATGGTTTACATCTAAATGTTCCCTCAAAAGTCTTATGCATTCACAGGTAGGGTTTTGGGGAGACGATTAAATATGAGGACATGATAATCATGAGTAGATTTCCCCACTGATAAATTTATACCTGGCTTGCTTTTAGGAGGTAAGTGGCAGAGATTTAGGATATGTGATTACTGAATCAGACCACTGATTGATTGTGCATGATTCTGGGTGGGAGTGCTACTCACCCAAAGAGCGGAAGATGGGCAACCTAGATAGGACATGAAAGGACAGAAGAAGCTGGCTGTGTCCCTTGTCACTTCCTGTCATTTTCCTGCCACAGTCAGAAGAGGTAAATCATTGGGGAATGGGCCACAAGAGTTTAATCTCTTCCCCACACACCCCTTCACACCCTGCTCCTAGCCACTGTGCCATGAGCTGCCTCTTCTCTGCCATGCTACCCTGCCTTGGGGCCAGAAATCAAATGAAACCTCTACAAACCTCTGAGCCAAAATTAACCTTTTCCCCTTTAAATTTTGGCATTGAGTATTGTGTCTCAGTGTAAAGAAAGTAAGACACATCAAAATTACATTGTTTTGCACACACATACACACATATATAGTTACAGTTATATTTTCTAAGAGATTATGCTCTTCACCAGTATGTACTGAATTTGCCTCCTCCTCTGATTAATTAGGTTTTAAGTACTGTCTTGTGTAACTATAGATAATCTTACTTACTATCTGTCATGGTTTATGCCTGTGGCCCCCAGGCCTCATGAGTTTGCATTGTGCATTTGTGATGGTTCATTGTATAGTGCTTGGATTGATGGTGTCAGTGCTCCACCCACATAGGGGTGGAGCCAGGATGTGATGTAATGGCAGGAAGAAGCTGTGTCTTGCTCTTTGCTGGTTCGAGCTTGCTGTTTGCAGCCGCCATGAAGGCGGCCCAGCCATGCCCGCCTGTCTTGGAGCCAACTGAGTGTGGACTGAAACCTCCAAAAACTGTAAGAAATAAACCTTTCCTTTCCCAACTTGGGCATCAGGTATTTTGTCTCAGAGGCGATCATAAAGAAACTAAGACGCTATCAGAGTCTATTTGTTTCAAGTACAATCTTATCTCCTTTGAATTTCAATTCCTGTATGTTTTCATTGTCGAGTTGTGTTAAAATTAGCAAAAAACCTGAATTTTAATTTTATTATTTTACATTAATATGTGATTTTTAAATTGGAAAAACAGAACCATATACATTAAAGTAATTGTTAAATTGACCAAACTTTTTTCATCTTACAGGAGTTTTTATGAATTTTTGAGCATTTTTTTACTATCATACTTTTTATTAGCTATATGTGGCATGGGCTTTTAATTAATTAATTATTTTAATTGTAAAGGGAATAAAACAGAACAATAAAATGAATCAAAACAGTGATAAGACAGTAGGAAATCTACAATAGTTACCACATTGCAGATTGTTGTCCTCTAAATAGTTGTTCAGACTACAGGCTTTCGGCTTGCAAAGTCAATCAAAGAGCATTTTTAATTCTAATTTGATTATTACTTATTTTAACAAAATTTATTTTTTCTTGTGATCTTACTGCTTTTATTATTTCCTTCTCTGTGAATGAGTCTGTTCAATACCTTCTGCAATACTAGGTTGATATTCATCAATTTATTTAATTGATTATCACAGAAAGTTTTTACTTCTTTGATTCTGAAAGATATATTTGTTGGATATAATAATATGTATTGTTAATTATTTTCTTGTAACTTGAATATACATCATTACATTACTTCTGGTCATCAGATTTTATATTAGATTATTCTGAATGATAGTTTTATAAATCACTTTTCAGTTTTTCTTTTAGTTTTCAATACCTTTCTGTCTGTCTTTCTTTCTTTTTTTTTGCTCTGTATTCTGATACTTTAACTATAATATGACATGGGGACATTCCTATGTAATCTTTCTATTTTGGAATTCTAAAATTCCCCTGTAACTGGAGATCCCTATCTTTCTCAAAATTTGGGAAATTTTCTTTATTTCATTAAGTAGATTTTCTATTTTTTGAGGCTGTATATTAACATCCTCTTCTATTCTATGTATTCATAAGTTTGGATTCTATTCATGTTCCAGAGGTTTTGGATTTCTTCATCCATTCTTTTTTTTTCTTTATTACTGTCCAAATGTGATAATTTGTGAACTTTGGCTTAATGTTTTGAAATTATGTGTTTTACTTGGTGTAAGTTATTAATAAACATATCAAGTACATTTTTGGTTTCACTTGTTAAGATTTTCACTTCCTACATTTATCAGGTTCTTTATGGAGTCTGAGTTTTTTTTTTATTCTAAACACACTGAACCACAAACTTCCATTCTTTTATTCAACTAATGATTGTATCATTTTGTAATTCACCAATTATTTTGACACCATTTTTTGAACTCTTTGCCGTTATGTCTATCTCAGTGTCTTTGCAGTCAATTGATACAGAAATCTGGAGATTGATACAGGGATACAATTTTGAGCCTCACTTGGCAATTTAACAGATGCTGTATCTTAAAGTAAATAAGTAAATAATGAGATAAATAGGCTGAAGATGAAATTCTGTTCAAAGTTGCTAAGTTTAATACACACAAACACCCACAAATGCAAGACATTTTATCTGAAGAGCCACGTTGCTTTGTTATATTTCTTATATTTCTGCTTTGAAATTTATGCATTCATTAGGATAGATCTCACTTTTGTAACAGTGCATACGCAGGAGCAGGTGTATTGGCCTTTCCAAGCCATGCTTACTGTTATTGGCTGGGGAATTTCACCTCTATTGTTCTTTAACTTGAAGAATTTGCCATGTCTTGAGCAAAATGAGATTGTGTTTGGGAAATACGAAATTTTTCTCAAATGGTCATAAATAAAACTTTCCACCATGTTCAGTGTGTCCTGCTTGATCTCTGCCTCCATCTTGAGAGGAAAAAAAAGGCGACAAACACAATATAAAAATGTTCCAGTAACTGAAATAAAGAAATAATCAATAATGTAACACAAATGATGAAGAGGCAAAATATTGTAGAATAAATTAAACAGTTAAGTATTTGTAAGATAAAACAGATCATGAAAAAGGAAAAGGTTGAGCAAGAAAGAAATTTATTAAAGTGTACTAAAAAGATGAAGATGTGAATAAAGTAATGAAAACATAAAATAACAATAAAAAATGTGGGACACAAGCATAAAATGAGAAACAAAAAATAATTCAAAAAACTGACAAGATATTCAGAGACATTTTCCTCCAAAGGTGCAATTTCTTACTCTAGGGGCCTCAGTCTGTGCTCCTGGAGAATTGCCAGTTCACGGTCCTGTCTCGGACAGAGCTGCAGCATTACTGGAAACCTGCCAGGCAGACAGCACATGTGTGCATCCTGAGGCCCTCAGCTGTGCACCCAGACTATGGTAAACATCTGAGTTACAATAGGACTTCTTACTAGCATGGCTTTGTCCTTATGTGGGCTATTAGAGTCAGGTGGTGAATATTTACAGCACAGATTGAAATCATCTCCAAATTGGGCTGTAGCCAATAATCTGACCCATAATATGCCCTCTTATCATTAGTTCTTCCATACTGTTTCACCATATCAGGGAAGTAAATATATTTAGCCCCATGGATTTTAGGATTCCAGTTTGTGTCTCTGAAAGCATGGAATATACGTATACATGCATATACATATACAGTTACATATACATGCATATGTATATACAGTTACATATACATGCATATGCATATACAGTTAAATATACATGAATATGCATATACAGTTAAATATACATGAATATGCAAATACAGTTGCATATACATGCATATGCATATGCAGTTACATAAACATTTACATTCTATAACATACACCCAAAATACAAAAAGGTGTTTGGAGGAGCAGTCATAATTTTGAATTCTCTACTAGAATACGTGAGGCTGCTGAGTGATTTGTAAACCTCTATTTCTCTACGGTCTGACCTGGCTTCCTCAAGACGCCTAAGAGCATTGCTCTTGCCCCTGGTTACACATGGCAGGGCCACTGAATGCTATAGCCTCTATTTTTCATTGCAGCCTCTACTCTTGTGTGTGGAAGGGCACATCAGAGTCTTTCCAGGCATTACTATCCTGCAGGGATCTCCTACCAAGTCAATGTGGATAAAAGTTCTCAAGCACCCCATTGGTAACTGTTATGAACTTTTGCTTAGTAGAACTGTTCAGTCCCTAACAAAAGGGTCCCCATAAGCTACCTTCTGGCTGTAGTCCTAAATCATTGCTGAAAGAGGTACTTAATTTCTTTTCTGTCTTGCTGTACAGGAGCAGCCATTATTAGAATAAATTCACATATTGCATTTCAAGTTTGAATGAACCATGGATTCCTTCTAGTTAGAAGTGTCATTCTGTATTTATTTCATTCTCTGGCAACTTGCCTTATGCTTAGAGTTTGGTTTCTCTCCCTTATTTGGAGAAATTTTTGAGTTACTTAGTTTTTCTGTAAGTTACCTTTGTGATTTTACATGCTGCTTACATGCCTTATCATTATTTTATTGGTTCTTAGAATTATTCCTTATTCTCTCCATGGAATATAATTTCTCCTTTACTTTTCTGAGTCATCTCCATAAAGGATACTGTAGAATTTATTTCTATTTCACTATCTTTCCCTTCTTCCATATTTTATGCCATAGATTTGAGGGAGTTATGTGTTTTATTCAATTTATGTGTAAGCTTAATTACATACTTATCTGGAGACTTCAAGAGGAATCGAATTTGGAAGAATTCCAGTTTTATCAGGTTGATGAGTATATTCATTGAGGTTGCATGCCTAATGACTTCAGTTTTTTGCTCTAAGTCAGGTAAAGATCATCTGAGGTCCTACAGAACTCTCACATTTCTTATAGTCCTGAAATTCTTTGCTATTTACAATTCTCTAATATTACTGTTTTCTCAAGTAAAATTCCAAGGAGATGGTTGTTTTCTCTGTCCCTTTCTGCTAAAATGAACGTGTTCCACTGAAATGAAAATGCTAATATACTCTAACTTAATGGTGAATGTTGATATGCCTTTTGGCACGATCTCTTGTCTAAAATCAAGTCATAAATTTAGGTCACACTCAAAGTGAGATTAAACAAAAACGACATAGAAAACATCAGTTCACCTAGGGTCACCTTGGTATCTCTGGGCTTATAAATATATCTTTCCTGCTATTAAACATATTCCTTCTTGACCTCCTCTGAAGGTTCAGTTTTATTGATCCAATACTGGCCCTGATAGATTATAGAATATATTTTGTTTCAGGTGCATAATTGTAGTATTCAAAAGCCTTCTCTTTCTTAAATAGTTTCAATCACATTTACTCTTCCTCTACAAAATAGTAAAATCATCTTTAACTTCATGAGATAATGATTATAATTTCTTAATATTTTTGATAGAACAATAACAGGTAGATAGTACAAATAGGTAAAAACTTTACAAATTAACACAAAAATAGAATCAAATTATCACTATTAAGGCACAATTAAACTCTTATGTTTACTTACATTTGAAACATCTTTCCTCCAAAGACTATTGTTATGATTTCTATCTAGATGACCCCCCCAAAGCTTCAGTTCTCAGCAGTGTGAATTTTGGGCAGATTAAGGCTGTGTGATACTGGAATTAAGAATGTGTAATAACTAAATGGGTTTAACATAGTTTTGGGTGTGGATAAAAGCTCCACTCTGGGTGTGAGTGGCACCAATCATGAGGAGCAGAGCCTGCATGGGATATAAAAGAAAGGAGGGAAAGCAGGCTTGCCGCTGCTGCCTGCTTCTTTGGAGTCTGCTCCCTGCTCTGCCACTGACTATTTCCCTCTGTGATGCCCTTCTGCCATACCACTGTGCCTAGGAGGCAGCTGACTATGCTTTGAAATCTCTATAGACTGTGAGCCAAAATGAACTTTTCCTCATATATGTCATGTAGTTTGTCTCAGCAATCACTGACAACTGTATAAACTTGGGAAATTGCTTACCCACGTTACTTCTTAGCAGTTATATTAGAAGGGGTTTGGGATTTGGCTCAGTGGCCTAAGTACCTGCCTGGCAAATGCAAGGCCATGAATTCAATCCCTAGTTTAAAAAAAAAAAAAAGTTTACATTAGCAAAATGATGCCTGTGGACTACTGGAAATAACAGGGTATTTTTTTTTCCTTTTTGTAAACTCTAGTGGGTGATTTTTCCTTCTCTCTGGTAGAAATCTTAATTTACCTTCATCAACTTCTCTGATAATTAAGTGTGGACAATTTTTCTAGTGATTAAATTTTCAATTATGTACATTTTGATTTCTTCCTGCTTCTAACTTCCATTTGCTTCAGACTGGCTGCTGTATGGGGAAAGAGGATGGAAGTTAATTAATTTATTCATTTTCTCCTGAGTTCAAGATCATTTTCTAGTCAGGACTGAAATCCCAAAGTGTTTCCTGTACATTTGATGAATATATCAAATGGGAGAGCTTCATGACATTGCTGTCGATCATCTAGCTTAAAACTACTGTGCCCTTAATCTAGTTGAATGAATATCCAGAACCTAAATTGCTCAGCACTCCCTCTGAATAACTTAAAATACCCTGAAAGACTCCTAGCCTTTTCTCATGCATTTCTTTTCTCGTCAGTCCTTCCTCCATAAAATTCTGTTGTTCTGTTGTGTTTTGCTTTTTCTTTGGTTTTTCAGAACAGGTTCTTACTATGAAATTTAGGCTGGTCCTGAACTCACTGTGTAATACAGTCTGACCTCAAACTCATGAAAGTACACCTGTTTGAGCCTCCAGTTAGGGACCTTGAGATGTATACCACCACACCTGACCATGGATGGGATTTTAAATGGATCCACTTTTTCTCTCTCTTGTCTCTCTGTCTCTCTCTGTCTGTCTCTGTCTGTGTCTGTCTGTCTGTCTGTCTGCCTGTCTGTCTCTCTCTCTCTCTCTCTCTCTCTGTTTTTCTCCCTATGATCAAGACTGAACATACACATTATTTGTCTTGATAAATGCTGGATGACAAGCTTTAGCAACTAACAGTGTCTCTATACATGCTGTTAGAGCAGACAGTCGCATTTCATGATTTGGTCTTATTGAGATGAATCAAATATCCATTTACACAGTTAGAAAATTTCCAAAATATACGTTTTTCACCCAGTGTCTGCTGGAATTGTTTCTTCAAGACTTCATCTGTTGAACTATAGGGAAAATACACACTAGTCTGATCATCTTATAGATATGTAGGAATTAAAACACACAAATACTAGTTTTCAAAAGTTTTCTCAGATTTCTAAGTATATTACTAGGTTTTTCCAAGCTCTGTCACAGACCTGCTGCCAAGTAAGATTTGTAAACCAATTATCAGATGATCTTTGGCAAGTTCTAGTATGATGGTGTCACATCTTCTTTTGAATTGTGGGAGTTGTTAGTGTCTATTAGGATGATTTCAGCCAACATTGCAGCAGTAACACCTTAAATAACCTGCTTTCAGTACACTATTTTACAGCTGCCATGATATTATTTCCAGTAAAATGCACTAGTAGTTTAGGTAATGTTCATTATCCAAAGCTTGCCTTCTGATGTGAATAATCCACATCAAAAATAGTCCCTTAATAACTCAACACATAAATTACTAGAACTCACATATCTTTCATAGGTTCTTAATACCTTGAACAAATTGAAGTCCTGAAGAATCTTGCAAAGCTTTATTACTCCATTTATATTTATTTAATTCCTATCCTGCAAATTAGTTCTTTTAATTTTTCCTTTCTCTGTCACAAAATCCTAAAAAGGATGTTATTTTTCAGAGGATAATATTTTGAGAATAAAATAACTTACAAATTTCCAGTCTTCCTGAGTTTTCTTTTTGTGGCCTATATAGTCTGACCGTATTTTAATTTTAACATCTGAGCTGGTCATACAATGCTGAAAAAATTAATTTTAATTTTAAATAGTACAGGAAAATTAATTCAAGAGGTAATAATCTCTATGAATTCACACATTCAAATTTTACATGTGTCATGTTATAATAGGTTAAAAATACAATTATTTATTCCTTTAAGAAGAAATTGAGTTCCCAGTGGTTATTACCTAATGCATAAAATACTGAATGTGACTCGTAAGTGTCTTATAAGTAGTATAACATCATTTAAATTAAGAAAATCAGGTTCTAGGAAGATGGCAGAACAGTAAGGAGCAGAGTAAACAGTCTCTCTGGGAGAAACAGTCCAGATGCTGGAATACAGCATTCTAGAGAAGCTAAAAAGGAAGGAAATGGGTCACCTTGACCCAGAAAGAAACTAAAGTGAGAAATGAAGCCCACAGAGAGAATAAAAATGAAGAAAAACTTAAACAGAAGAAGGTGGGAGTTGGCAGTGCTTTCCACCAGAGCCAGAACCACCATGTGAGAAGGGCTGATGGAATCTGGAGAGGTTCAGTCACAGTGGAGCCTCTCTGGGGAGACACAGTGGCAGAGGGGAGCAGCGGCCTGGAGAACTGCACTGGCTTGCTGTGAGTGTAGAGGACTCAGTCTTCCTGCAGGAGTAGGCAATTGGATGGGTGCCACTTTGGAGTTGAGCAGGATAAGCACAGAGTCAGAATGGCAGCCAGCATCATTCAACCACTCCTAGTGGAAATTGCTTGGACTGAGTCCCTCCCCTGTGCACGGTCCAACAGCCACCGCTGATGTTTCCCTAAAGCTATCCCCAACCAACCACACCCTTCTGGTGCATACTAAAAGTGATGAAGATTTCCTGCGTTAACCAGCTCAAAAGGAAAATGCTAGGCTGCTCCACGCCCTGCTTGCACTCCAGTAGCCATCAGCAGACTAGGAAAAAGAGCAAACAGCAGAAATCCCTAGTAAGCACAATTCAGAGTAATTATAACCACTATAAAAAGTGCCAGGGACACACTAGCTACTTGTCCAGAAGAAACCAGGAACATGACAAGAGGAAAAAGCAAAAGGCAATCACTGATCTCCAACTGGTCCAGGAGATGTAAACACAGGAGAGATTTAGGAGTCGCCCACCTGAAGTTTCTGAGGCAACAAACAGCAACTGAAATAAAGAAACAACTTCATGAGGCTATAAAGGAACTTAGAACAGAAATACTATTACAGGTAAAATAAGAAATGAGACACATAATAAAAGAATTTTTAAGCACCTTTAAAGAGGACACAGATAGAAGAATAGAGGAGCACAGAGAAAGGAGGGAAATGTTCAATGAAGAATATAAAAAAAAAATTAAAATACATGCAACCGATTCAAAGAGATTACCAGGAAATTAAAAGCTCCAATGAAAGCTGGCAAAACTGCTTGAAAGAAACCAAAGATAGACATCAAACCTTCAGGACAGGTTTGCAGCTTGCATTCATGAAAGGGAAGATTTCTTAAAAATAACAAGAAACCAGGAAGTAACAATACAAAGGCTAGATTATAAGAGGAACCACAACTAAAGAATAAAAAATGTGAGTGAAGAAGCAGTGTAAACACAAATAAAATGCAAAAGCTAATCACAGAAATAATTAAAGAAAACTTCCCAAACATAGGAAAAGGAAATGATATTCAAATAAATGAGGCATACAGAACTCCAACCAGCTAATCAATTACCAAAATAGATCCACACCCAGACAGACATATAATAAACAATATTCAAGAAATTCAAGAACACAACATTAAAAGCTGTTAGAGAAAAGAAACAGATCACCTATAAAAGAAAACCCATTAGAATCATGATAGACTTCTTGACACAAACTATCAAATCAAGAAGTTGGAGTGAAGTATTACAATCCCTGAAAGAAAATAACCTCCAATCCAGATTAATGTAACCTGCAAAACTGTCTCTCAAAATTAATGGAGAAACAAGATGCTTCCATGACAAAGAGGAACTAGGGGAGTTCATGACCACCAAACCAACCCTACAAAAATTACTGAAGGACATTCTAGAGAGAGAGAAAAAAGACCATGGTTTCAGGAGTAGTGACAGAGTGTGCTCACTGAATGGGGCAGGCCGTGGAATGAAGGAGAAAGTAGACAACAAATGGAAGAAAACTAGCATGGCAGAGACGAGGCAAAGAAGATTGGCTATAATCACTAATATGGGTGGCCTCAATTCACCAATATAAAGAAACACAGGCAGAGTAGATTATAAGATAGGACAATATATCATATGCTTTATATAAGAAATACATTTAACCCAAAAGGGGAGTTACAGACTGAAAGTCAAAGATGAGAGAACAATTCTCTATGTGACAGGAAACCAGAAACAAAGTGAGAGTAGCTGCAGATTGGTTAGAAAGAAACGATACATTTATACAATGGAAAACTACTAAGCTATAAAGAAAGAAAACCTTGAGGCTCTTGTAGCCAAATGGATACAACTTGAGATCATGGTTAGGGGTAAAAAGGTTCAGAGTCACTTAAATGAATAGTGGGCTGTCTCCCCAATATAAAAACTAAAAGAGTTAGTGGGATCCCAAATGTATAGTGCATCCTGTGACAGTGAAATGGGAGGATTGTCTAAAAAGGGAAGACAGTGGACATGGTTACTCTTTTATCATAATTTGAAACCCATATTGTTTTCATTGTTGTATTTAGTTTGGTTTTATTTTGTTTCAGTTTGCCTATTTGTATGAGATTTGATGGCATGGACAGTGTCATGGTTTATGTCTGTGTCTGCCAGGCCTCATGAGTTTGCATTGTGTATTTGTGCATTTGCATTGTCTAGTGCTTGGATTGATGGTGTTAATGCTACGCCTGCCTAGGGGTGGAGCCAGAATGTGATGTAATGGCAGGAAAAGGCGTGTCTTTTTCTTTGCTGGTTCCTGTTTGCTGTTTGCAGCCGCCATGAACTGCAGTCCAGCCATGCTCACCTGCCTTGAAGCCAACTTAGTGTGGACTGAAACCTCCAAAAACTGTAAGAAATAAACCTTTCCTTTCCCAACTTTGGGCTTTAGGTATTTGGTCTTAGTGACGAGCATAAAGTAACTAAGACAGACAACTATTCCAAACATAGCAGGATATATTATGGTAACCATATTTGATTTCCTATTAGCTTGATTTGAAGCCCTATATTACTTCCCTATTTTGTTTTGACTGATTTTCTTCTACTCTGTTTTGTTTGATAGTAGCATCTCTGAGGGTATAGGTATACACTATGATGCCTATTCTGATTGGACTACTATCTTCTTTTGAAGTCCTACAATGTCTCCAATGTTTTATTTTTATTGGTTTTGTTCTGTATTGTTTTATTCAATTTTATTTTGCCTAGTTATATGGGCAATTATTTTGAAGATAACAAGAGACATTACAGTAGCCATTATTGATGACCTTATATTTTGTTTTTAAGTGATATACTATGATCATCCTTTTGTTTTGATTGACTCTATTTTATTTTGTCTCATTTGCTGTTATTCTTTTCAAAATAAATAAATAAATTTAGGAAATCTCCAAAAATATCATATGTAGAGGTATAATAGTTATAAACATTTATAAATTATAGCAAATTCTGATAATTTACTATAAAAATATAGTGCTAGACATGCCTCATACATTTATCTCATTGAATAATAATATTATATATTATATTGTATTATATATAATTATATAATTCTTATAATAAAATTATAATATATAAATGAATACACTAGTATGTCATCAATTAACTCATTATAAATTGAAACCTAAAGAAAATAGCTTTGTTAGTGCCAGAAGTGGGAAAGTTTTGAGTACAATGCTTACTAACAAAAGGAATTGTCTAAAACAAAAGAAGTTCAGATTTAGTAAAATATTCTTTGATGCTGAGTTTAGCTGAGCAGCATAAGTACCTGCCTGGCAAGCACAGGTTGTGAGTTCAATTCCCTGTACCAAAAGAAAAAAGAAAAATATTTGATTTGAATTTTACTTGTGTAATGCCTGGGAAAGCTTTTAGGTTTCTCATGCAAACTATCCCTGTGAGTAGCAGCAGATTCATAAAATACTGTAATGCATTTGAAGAAGAACATATTTTGGTAGGACTATACAAAAGTTTCACCTAGGGGCAAGTAGGGACCAGTAAAATTTTGGAAATGTGTTATAATTAGAGTAGCTATGATAAAATAACTGAGTTTAAAATAAATACAGTTTACTGAACAAAAAATCACATGCAAATTAATGTTTTATTTGGGAAAAGTTTAAATTCTCTATAGAACACATTTTGGAATATTTTGACTCTCATTAGATTGTGATGGTATTTAAGGTACAGGTATCTTGCGAAGTGTCCAATATCCCTGTCCAAGAAAAATATATCCAGTGACTAAATACCTTTTGATATTTCTGTAGACATTAGTGGAAAATCTATGGCACATGTGTTATTGTGTCGTTCTTTTAAAGCAAAAGATGTTAATGTATGAGTTATTTTTTATAAACTGAAACCTCAGGTTTAATTGCAGTGTTCACTCTTTGTGATAAATAATTGATTTGTGGGTTACAGTTTCAACACTTGTCTCTAAAATGTTCCCCTTCACCTCTCTGGGACATCCATGTCAGAAAAAAATTTTATGAGTTTACAATTCAACATTTTCAATTTGCATATCTTCAGCATATTTTTAGCCATATATCTTCAAGAAAAATAAATTCATTTTGTTGGAACAGTTTTTCTAAACGTTTCTAAAAGATTTTTTTTGTCGCACAATTAATGACCATATTTTTTATTATATGTAGTTGCCTATGCATATGGAAGGTAAAAAAATTAATTTTCATAAGTGACTTTTGCTTAGAATAAAATTATACACATAGAATCAACTTTTGACAAATTCATTTCCTCTTCTAATGTAAACATGTGTAAATTTATACTGTTAGGTAACAGTTTCTTTTAATTTCTCTATAGGTTCATTAGTGCTGATCAGTTGATGTTCTTTATGTTACACGTGTGTTATACATTTAACAAAATTATTTCATTTTTTCAGAATAATAAAGGAGGTGTTACAAAGTAATATTTAAAAAAGAGAATATGGAATATAATAAGGCATAGTGGCAAATAAGGTCTGGACCTTGACAAACTAAAATGTATACATCTTAACAGCCATTCATCATTTCTCCTTGCAAAGACAATGTACAGATGATTTTCTCATGCTTATAATGTGACCACTTTAATATGTACTGTTTCACAAGATTATGCAGTATAATTAGGGCCCAAAATACGTGAAAATAACAGGTGAACTTTCAGGGAGAAAATGGTACATTTAAGAGAAAAATGTGTGTATCAATCAGAGAAATTAAAAGAAACTGTTACGTAACAGTATAAATTTACACATGTTTACATTAGAAGAGGAAATGAATTTGTCAAAAGTTGATTCTATGTGTATAATTTTACTCTAAGCAAAAGTCACATCATACAGCATCAATTTAAATTGTTGTACTTTTCTTACTCTTTCAAAACTGCTAAAAACACACACTGACACAATACAAAAGTTATATCACAATGAAACATAATTTGCAAGACCTATTGCAAATAAAGTAAGACACTCATTGAAATATTAGAGGAAATATGTAGGTGGATATAAAGCATTTACTCAAAACCATTCTATTACTTTAAAACTTGAAATGTGATGATATTACATAGGAATAATATAATGATCAGAATACAATAGAAGAAATGGAACGTATTTCATTCACATTTTTTCCAATACTGTAAATAATTATGTTCTATTAACGATACTTTGTTAACTGAATTCTTTTTGCTTTCTAACTTCTGAAAATCTATTTGTTCAATCTTACAAATATTATATATTGCTCTAATGACATTTTTAGTAGCATAGTTGTAATTGATATCAGTTTCTTTTGATAAATGAAAGATCTGAAATGAGTTTTATTAATTTTTAACTGTGATAAGATATACAGATAAGACTGGTATGTAGTGTTAGGTATATATGATAGAATTTGAAAAATTTGTGGTATGGTTAACAATTATTTTGATGTAAATATTTTAGTGCAAATAGAGGTGACAGGTATAAAATATCTTTTCTAAAATTATTTAACCCTTCAATTAAACTTAATTGTTACAGTTATAAACAACATCATATATTAAGTTTTACAATTTATAATTATAAATATAATTTCACACGTTGGTTTATATTATTGCATTTTATTATTTCTTCTGATTTTTCTGTTACTTTCTATGTAGTCTAACTTTAGGCCTCCCACATTGTCCAATTCCCTCTTTGCCCTACCTCAGAGTCTATGTATATAGACACTGCCATATTAAACATTTCCTCCACTTATGTACAAAATCTGTTTTATTATGGGTATTCATACATTCAAAACTAAAACTTATTATGAATTTGAAGAGAATTTTATATCAAGAACAGAAGCTAATGTGAAAATACCGTTTTCTGACAGTGTACAAGGGGCCTTGGGCCCATGAGGCTGGCCTTGCAGAAAATTTTGTTATAAAACTTGCATATAGTAAGATGTGATATTTCAATGGACAGATACACCATGAAATGGATACTGTATCGAGCAAGTTGATATGTTTTTCTCTCTACCAAAAATTCACCACCTGTATATGGTAGGAACAATAAAGATTTATTCTCTTAGCCAATTGTAAATATTTGATATATTGTTGTTAGCTATCATCCCAGAGATTTTTACAAGCATAAAGAAGTGGGACAGAATCTAGTAACATGACTGATGGACAGAAAAGCAGAATATAGAGTCCTTTAGGTAGAATGGACTCATCAAACAATTTTGCCCAGGCAAACCTTGATTTCGTATTTGGTCATCAATAAACTAACCAACAATAAACAAATAAAATGTGGTGTGATTAAATTATTATAGTACTTTTTTAGTATATGATTTCAGTATGCATTTACTTACTTGTTTGGAGTTAGTACATGAACATAACACATCTTAATTCCTTTTTCATCCCCTTGGGGTTCCCCTTCCTCCTCCCCATCCCTTGATCTTTCTTTCAGTCTTTTTCTCTCTCTCTTTCTCTTCTTTTTGTTTCTTCTGCTTCTGTACATGTATGCATCATACAACATTTACAATCCCTGTTTGGAGTTGGTACATGTACACAATATACTCCAATTCCTTTTTTTTGGTCATTTTTCCCTTCTGTCCCTCCTCTACCTTTTATATCTTGGTTTCCTTCACCTTTGAGAATAAACTACCTCCCTACTTTCCAGTATCTTTTATTTTGAACTTCATTTTTTATTCTGAGTTTCTCATATAAAAATAATTTTTATATAAAGTGCATTACTAAAAGTCATTACTCAAAATTGCATTGTGCCAAGTAACAGAATTTATAATATGAAATTGTCAGTCAGGAAAAGAATGGGTCATAACCATTTCTGAATTTCATACAAAAATCTCAAGCACTGGGAAGCTTTCTGAAGCACATGTACTCTCTTCAAACACTTCAAAGCACCTTAGATATTGACCACTGAGCCACAGGTCATATGCTGACTGAGATGCAGACTCGGCAGAAAAAGAAGTAAGTCATAATTACTTATTCATATTATCGAATCCATCTAAGTACTTCCTGAAAAAAACAAAACAGCATTAGATGAGGAACTGTAAATTCTCCAACTGAGAAAGGAAAAAGCAGTTGGATAAACACACAAGCTGTTGTGGAACACTCAAGCTGTGGTATGCAATAAAACTTCAGATTACTTTACTTGTAAGCTTTAATGAGTTAAGAAATGTTGCCTTTACTTGCAATACTTGTAAGCTTTAATGAGTTAAGAAATGTTGCCTTTGTATGCCAGGTAGAACTTGTTAAAAGCAGCTGCAGAGAAAACACTTAACAGGTGAAATGCTTATAATCAAAAACCTTTCTGTATACTTTCTATTAAGATGTCTCTGCTTAAAAATGACACTCTAGCTATAATAAATAAAAGATGGTGCTTTTTCAGGTAAATATAGTCATTTTGAGTTCCCACGGGGACTGTTTATTCATTTACTTAAAGACTAGTGAAGTTTCTATAGGAAAAATCAAATGCATTACCTTAGAAAGTGCCGTTAGCACGGCTACTAATTAAAGAAATTATCTAGAATTAAACAACCAAGACATTTACTATGTATCTGTGGAAATTATTTTGCCTAAGAAATGCTGACAATTGCTAGATAGAGTTTATGAGGCTTTGTTTCTCAGGGCAATCTCTAGGACACTGAACTCAATGCGGCAGGAAATTATCTGAGAAAAGTGCATTGCCTTTAGGAAAAGCATTGCCAGCATTGCCTTTTAATGTCCACTTCAGATGTGGTCATGAAGAGAAATACGTGATGAGATTTGGCCCAGAAGAGAGGGAGATCCAGGAGCTGTGAAGGAGATGGAAAAAAAAAAAAGAACTGGCCCTGAGATCAGGACCAGGGATCACTGGCTTTCCTTTGCTGTACTAAATTTCATCAGTCCTGCACAGCAGGACTTAGTGCTTGCTCCTGAACTGAGACCATGTGTTTCTCACACTCTCCTTTTCCAAACAGGAATCTGCAGTGCAGTGGTCTTGTTCCTTCTTTACCACAGTATTTTATATGTGTCAGAAAGTAAGAAGGTCGTGATGACTCACACTACACTCTCTGAGACATCTTGTAAAGTGGGTGCACTATTTTAGGAAATTTTGGAGGTATGTATCTCAGGCAGTGAGCTAGAGATTGTTTATTTCATGGGAAAGATGCGCACCAATTTAGTACCCCAGAGAAAGATGATGGCAGGTATTGTTAAGTAGTATCTTTTCAATTGTTTGTTTTCCTGATAGAAAATAATTAACCATTCTAGATTGATTTTCATCTAGAGAACTTCATGGGGTACTGTTCTGATCAATAAAATATAAATGGAAGCTACTGGTTGGGGCCCAAGTTAAAAAAAAAAAGTAAGAATCGGTCTTGCTAACTTTCTCATTGTCTATTTTCTTTCTGCCTTTAACTTTCTCCAACTCAAAGTACAGGCTTGATGGATAATGATGTTGGAGCACATTTGTAAGCTGGAGGGAGACTGTGACATACTAAGAATGATAGAGCATAAAGTTAAAGGAGCCTGAATCCACAAAAGTGTGGCATCTTTCTTCTGTACTGATCTGTCCGACTCTAAGTGAGAAAAAAGAAACTGTTTACTTGCGTTGAGGCAAATTTGTTGGGTTTGAAACTTTTCACAGACAAACACACATCTTTAAAAGTTGTTAAGCAGGCAATAAAGATTGCAACATTCTATTTTCCTCTGAAAGTCAGTGCTGTTTCAATCAAGCCTTGCTTATGATGTATCCACCCTTTGGTGAGTAACTGCTTTAAAACCCAAAGTGTAGTCTTAAAATTGACTCCTTGTCTTCATGAAATATCAGTCTGGAAATCAAAATTCTTGCACATAGTACATATGTCACAACAAATTGGTAAATATTTCCCTTTTGAAAAATATTGTAATAAAAAAGCAGGACTGTTTTCAATCTCCTTATATATATTTAAAGAGAAAATGTTATAATATTTGATCAGGGAATTAGACAAAGTTTAAAGGTGAAATTATATGCTATATCGAAGTATTTCAGTTACACTTTTCCCTGAAACTACTAAGGACTGGTTTAATTTTCCTCAATTATGTCCTAAGCAGTACATACCACAGTTTTTTGAGACAGGATCTCACTATATAGTTCATGTTGGTCTTGAGTTCACCATGTAGGTTAGAACTGGTAGTTCTTCTCAGCCTCCCAAGTACTGAAATTACAAGCATGTGCCACCATGCTTGGCCACAGCCAGCTATTTAAACACACTATCCTTTATAAAAAGAATATGTCTAAGAACAAAATTCATTATAAAACACAAGAGAGTGATCATTGCTTACTTTTAGAAAATAAGAAACTTTGTATGACTGATGTGAGCCAAAATTCTCAATTAATGAGAACTATAAGCATTAACACTAGTACTGCAAAATGTTTATTAGTTTTTTTAAGATTACTGCAATTATCAGTGAATAAAACTCAAATCCTTGAAAATAAAATGTGTAAATTTCAAAAATAAAGAAGTACCAAATTATACAAGTCATAAAATGCTGAACACACACACACACACACATACATGCATACACATGTGTGTAAAATACAGTGATTTACTATCACTGGGAAACAAGGACGTACCTGACATATGTGGGTAAAGATCTGATGAATAACTTAACCTTTATAGTTAATGGTTCGTTATTGGTTACTCTTAGTTTTGTAAATATCCATGATTTTCCTGAGAATCTCTGCCTTAAGTGTTGGCCACAGTAGTAAATGGTGTCCTGAGCTATGTTTTCTAGTCACTATAGTACAGTTGGGAAAGAAAAGTCCATGTTTACTGACTTCCTTTCTTCCCCCATAAAGTAAGTTGCTTGTGTTTGTTGAAGTCTTCACAAGGTGTAAGGCAGTACGCCAGTTTGTCCAAACAATAAGGCAATCACAGAGCATTTTCTTGAGACACATTCAATAATGAGATTTCTGTAGCATAGGCAGTGTCTCATATTTTAAAAATACTGAAACAGTAGAGTATGTCATAAGCTACAAAATTTATTTTGAAAGAATTTTATTCAAGTTTTAAAGGCATTCTTGAAAAATATACAAAACAACAGATAAAAGTGCTAAGGACTTGTATAAAAACAATTGAATTATCTTCTACTAAATGAATCAGGTTAAGGTTATACTGGTCACGACTTTTTTTTCATTTTGCAGAACTGAGATGCAGCTTCGAATCTAGGACTGAATTGCTCTTGATAAAACATATTAATGTGACACAAGAAGATGCTAATAGCAGTCTTTCCTCTCTACTCTTTGGCCCCACATATCTCTGTTTCTAAGTACATATTAAACATCTTGGTTTCTAAGTAAATTTTAAAGTTGTTAGCATGCTTTCAGTGACATATTTTGTTTCTGTCTCGAACATTGTAATGTGTTGATTAAGCCAAGTTTTGGATTTTTGACATACTGACAACTGCACTATGTTAAATGAGCAGGGTTTTGACATGCAGAATGAGTATAAAAATAAATTTCGTGACAGAAGGTGTGCAGCAACACTGACTTCTTTCTGCTGTATTATTTTATAATTGCTTAAACACTAAACTAATTCACAGATTCCTGGCATGCTGTAGGAAGCATCTGTAGGAAATAATTGAAGATTAAAAATAGTAACTTTATATGTATAGAATTCATTGCCCAATTAGAACCATAGTCATTATATATATCTTAATCTCCAAAATTATACTCGTGAATATGCAATACATGATAGAATATTATGGATGTCATGGCTTTTTAACTTCCGAAGTGTTTACTAAAATGTACAAATATTCTCTTCCCAAAAAAGAATTTGTCTTCGACCAGATGTGGAATTCTGGGATGAAGAGAAATGAAATTGTATTCATTTTCAAGGAATTCAAAAGCATACATGCAATGTAAACTGATTTATGTTGGTCTGGACATAGCTTCTGATTAAATTTTAAACAAGTTTTTGAGATTACTTATTTTGTGAGTTAGCAATTAACTGAACTTGGTTATAATAACTAAGACCATCTTCATTCGTGAATCTTTGCTCTTCTTTCAAAACAGAAGTTATCTTTGTTGATATGATTTCACCCTTTATCCAGACAATTTTTTGGAGATGTAACTTTAACCAATAAATTACTTGTTGTTTCATAGAATTCTGCAAATCAGTTTATTTAAATAGTTGCTTCTTCACTTAGGCAAACATTTTATCCAGTTTATTTTTTAAGATCCCTGCATTGAGAGATTTATCTTGAACAATTTGAGTATAAATCACAAACTCTTATCCCAGATTTTCATTTTCCATTAAAATGATCTTTTTAATTTTAGAAAGAAAAAATAAAAATAATGATAAAACAGTTTCAAAGCAGGCTAACAGAGTAACAACAATGAATACAATGCATATTGTTATTTTCAGAGTAGTTAATCCAAGTACAAGATATAAGCATAAAATATTGTCCAAACAATATTAGCTCAAGCATTTCTTTTCAATGAAGTAAGAGAAACTAGTTGTATAACTATATTATCTAACATGCATATACATATGTGTATATATGCATATATCTTACATATATATATATATATATATATATATATATATATATATATATGGATGTGATTTATTTCACCTATGAGTATGGTCTCAGTTTGCGTGCATTCACCTGTAAAAGTCTCAAGCTTTGTTGGGAGCCGCTGAGCTAGTGACACGTGGGGAGCTGAGAGCACAAGTGCCTGTGCAGGAGCACCCGAGAAACATCCTGTGGCTATGCAGGGCTGGAGGAGAACAGGTGTGCCAGCCCCAAGAACAAAGTGGATAAGAAGCAAGCCAATTATGCCAAGGGGCTTGATATGACAATTGTATAAATAAACACATCGCAGTGGTTGAGCAATCTCTTCCACCCATCCAGAGAGGGCTCCACCTGATTCTAATTTTCTGTGTCTATTTTCTTCATCCCTTCATCATTCTCCCCCCAGGGAATTTTAGAGAGCTCTCAAACACCAACAACATTTATTATTTGACTGAGACCTTATATAGACACTATAAGGGGTATTTTTTTATTACAACTCTGAAATCCACTAGTGATGATTATCATCAATGCTTTACAGGACTTAGCACAGTCAAAATAAGGAAATAAGATTTTTAATAATATTTTAAAGATTCTGATGTCAAACACACTATATACATTTTCTAAATAATATATCTATACTAATCATATAGAAAAACCTAGGTAGGAAGAAAAAAAAAAAAAGAAGGATATTTTTGAACTGATGGCTCCTTGGAAGTGACACAGACTTGCCAATACAAAGCATAGTGCTTGTTAGCTTAACCCAGATTTATTCTACCTCAGAGAATGAGTAACTTTCACAGTGACAATTTGCTGTATTAAAATTACACATGCATAAATATTCCAAGTGATGCATTAGAACTGGCTTAAATCATCTTACCAGAATATCTTCTTAAATTTCCAAGAATTGTGTTGAATCATTAACAAAAATAGCCATTATTAAAATTATATCATCTGTATTCATATTTCAATAAATTATATTGAAAGAAATCATAAAATTACCAAAAATGGGTTTTTAAAATTAACTTTATACTTAAAAATTTTTTTCACTCTGGAGGTTTGTGATTCTTGTGTCTGAATGGTCAAAATACTATAAATTGGTGTGTGACTATATGTCTCTTTTTCCTTTTTTAAAAATTTTAATTCATCAAGTTTGTTGGTACATTTTTATTATGCATAATGATCACTTTAGTCGTAGGGACTTTGTTCCTATACGTAACTTATCTTAGTGCCTTATTTCTTCTCATTCCCTTGTCTCCCTTCAATCCTTCTTTCCCCCTCCTTATTTACAAAAATTTTGTTTCCATTTTTCATTCTTTTCATTTTCTAAAGTTTTCCTTTCTTCATTTTCCCCCTCCTCCATTCTAGTTCCCCTTCCCAGCTGGGCCTTTTTTCCTGTTTCACAATATCTAGTACACATTCTGGTTCTTCTTTACACTTTTTGTTCCTTACATCAGAGAAGCAATGTATATTTACACGTGTGTACCATTTATGTGACTTGAAAAGAGAACTGTCCATTATTGGACCTTGAGAACATATTCTTAAATGAAATAGATGCATCTTTTCAAATAGTATTTAAAGGCATCAAATCACGAGGCTGAAATTGGCAAAATTATTAGTATTTACAGTAACAAACTAAATAGGACTTGATTTATTAGCTTACTATTTGTTTTATACTTAAGTCAGAGGGAAAATATTAATATAGACTAACGTAAAATGTATATATATGTCATGAACACATGGGAATGACATAAATGTACATGATGTAAATTTTCTTTTAATAATCTAATCCAACTATCGCTTTATGAAATTATTTTTTCATTTATGGATTAGTGGTATTCTGGAATACTTCATTTCATTGCCTTTTATGTCCTGTTGATTAATACGAAGGAAACTGTCAACCAAACTTCTTGCTGAAATTACATATGTTCATCAACTGTGTTTCTGTATGAATTTCAGTATCATTTTGTATAGATTACTGTAAAATGTTATTCAAACCTTGATATGGATTGTACTGAATCCACAGATATGTTTTAGTAATATGATCATTTTAGCAATATTAATTCTGACAATCTATGGAAGTTTTTTATGTTCTAGTGGCTGCTTAAATTTTTATTTTCCAAGTTTTGTGATTTTCTTCATAAAATCTTTCAATGATATGGTTAGATGATTTTTGTACTTATAGTTGTATGTATACTCCTCTTTCAATGACAAGCTCTGTTGATGTGACTAGGTGTTAAATGATTTGGTCACTAAATGAAGAATTGTATACAGTATGTACATTACAAGGTTCAGACCAAAGGAAATGGTCAAAGGAAACTGAAACATGATGACTTTGGTTTTCTTTGTATAATTCTTATATGCAGTACTTTAATTTAAAACTAAACATGACTTATAACTTAGCAATACTCTATGGTACAGTAAAGGTAGCAAAAATTACTGTCCTATGTAAACCAGGTGTACTGTAAAAAAGGAGCTCTATAAGTTATATGTATAGAACTGTACAAAAAACAATTATAAGTATGGTCATTGTGCCTTGGTTGTAAATAGTCATTAAACAGGCAGACTGCTAAACAAGTACTATCTCATGCGTACATATATATATATATATATATATATATATATATGCTAGTGCAAAAAAATTGCTTTCCTGATTTTTTACTTAGCTAGTTGGAACTGGTATATAGAAAAGCTATTGATATTTATGCATTAATTATCTGTCGTGCTACTTTGATAATTTAATTAGATGTACAAAATTTTGATGGATTTCTCAGGATATCTAAGCATAGAGCTGTATCATTGGCATGTAAAAGTTACTTTGTTTCTTTCTTTTCTATTGTGTCCTTGTTTTTTATTTTTATTTTTGATTAATTGTGCTTTAAAAACATTTTACGTTATTAGAAAATAGGAGTATAGAGTGAGCATCATTAACTCTCTTCTCAGTTTTGTGAAAGTATTTTCAGTTTTCCCTTATTCAGCCTGAAGTAGGTTACAAGTTTGTTGTAAACAGTCTTTATTATGAGGATTATCATTCCAAACCTAGTTTCTTAAGAATTTTCATAATTAAGGGAAGTCAAGTTTTTTAATGACTTTATATATGACTTGAGACAATCATCTTTGCTCCAATTTAGCTGATACATTACATTTGTTGATCTGAATATGCTTTCCATTGTTGCATATCTGAGATGAAACCAGATTGATTGTGGTATAGGGTTTTTTAAACGTGTTGCTGAATTTTGTTTGTGATTGTTTTATTAATTATTTTGCATTTATGATCATCAACAATGTATTCCATTCTTTCCACATCTTTTTATTTAATGGAATGATTTGAAGATCATTGCTTTTCTGTAAATTTATTATAAACTTAATCAATGGATCTGTCTGATTTGGGCTTTTTTCTTATTTTAAGACTATCATATTTCTTTTTATTGACATGATTAGATACTTTATATAATTTTTCTCAATTTTTAGTAGAACTTAGGCATCTAGAAATGTACCCATTACTTCTGGAATCTCAAATTTTGATAGCACAGATTTTTGAAAAGTATTGATAGCACAGATTTTTAAAGTATTTTCTTTATTTTAGTAGTCTCTTTTCCATCTTTAATAGTATTGATGTGGGTCTTTTAGCTCTTCTGATTAGTTTGGCTAATCTCTTGTATCTTTTCAAAATCATACTCATTATTTAGCTGAATGTTAGTATTTTTCATTTATAATTGATTTCATTAATTGCAGCTCTGGATTTTTCTTTTATGTGAACATAAAATAAAATTTTATAATAAAGTAACAAAATAATAATAATAATAATAATAGTTAATACACTATGTATCAATATCTTCAAAGTTGTTACTGAGTGCCCAAGACTTAGAAAGAAGAAAAAAATATTTACAAAAACGAAATGAACAGAAGTGAACAGATTATTTTCCTCTCAGTTTGGATTTGGTCTGAAAATTCTTATTTTTCAAAAACATAAACTACATCATTAGTTTATTTCCGATCTATCTGATACTTTAATATATACACTCATAACTACAAAGTTCCCATTTAATATTGCCTTCACTGTATTGCAGAAGCTTTGATATGTGTGCATTTTCATTGAATTCCTTGACTTTTTAGAATTTTCTGATTTCATCAAAGCCTTCATTAAAAAGTCATTTGTTTATAATCTTCATGTTTTTATTAACAGCCTGTGGTTTATTTTGTTGTTAATTTCTAATTTTATTCAATTATGATTTGGAAAGGTATAAGAAATTATTTAATTTTTTTTTACAATTTATTAAGAATTGCTTTGTGGCCTTACATTTGATCTATTTTAGAAAATTCTCCCTAAATCACAGAAAACAATATGTATTTTTCACTTGTTGGATGAAACGTTCTTTTGCTGATATTCATTGCATCAATTGATCTGGGTATAATTTAATCCTGATGTTTCTATGTTCTTTTATTTTTTGTTAGAGTCACCTATTTATTTGAAAAAAGCCAGGCAGTGGGTTGAATGGGAACAAATTTTTAAATTCTTAAATATGTTCAAAACACCAAAAAAAAAAAAAAAAAAAACCCAAAAAGTAAAGACCTAATAAATAGAATAAAATCATGGAATAAATCTAAATTAAAGTGAAACTATTGTAAAAAATGGAGAAATGGAAATTAAATTGATGAGACCAAATAAAAGTTTGGTTCTGAAAAGAACACATAAACTAATCTAGAAAAAATCATAAACAAAACTAAAATTTTAAAAAGTTGACCATAGAAGCTACTACTAAATTTAACTGGTAAAAAGAATCAGTAGTTTGTCAAGGACAACAGCAATAGAAAGTGGATATTCATTGCATAATGAATGTGAAGTTGTATGATGAATATTGTTTTAAATCAAAGAGTGGTAAAAATTTCATATTTTGGGATGGGGATTTAGCTGAGTGGCACAAGCACTTGCCTGGCAAGCAAGAGATTCCTGAGCTAAAAAGTTCAATTCACCAGGAAAAAAAAATAATTTGAATAAAAATATTGCTTTATAGAGATTCAGCTCCCAAAACAAGTCTCTCAACATTTCTATGCAATATTCAACCACATATTTAGCCATTTAATAAATGTTTAAATAAATCTGAAAAGCATTTAAGTTTCAAATCATTTTTGTTCAGGTTAAAAAAGTCTTTCACACAATAGATCCTTTGAATGAAATACACAGTGGCTCAAAGAATTGAATCCATAAAATATTTGATATTATTCCCTGTGATGATATGAACAGCTATTTTGAAGAAAACAAGACATCATAATAGCTAGTGCTGATTTAATATCATCTTGTTTTGAAGTCCCACCAAACTGTTGCTTTTCTGTCTCCATTGATTTTATCATGTTGTATCCTACTGGATTTTATTATATGTGAAAATACAAACAAAAATTTTTATAGGCAAAGAGATAATATAGAAACCATTGTTTTCCGTTAGCTGGTTCTAAATATCCTGTAATACTTTCATCCTCTTGAATGGTTTCACACTGCCTTGATATGTTTGAAGCCATAGTATACAAAGTTATACTCAAATATTTCAAGGAAAGAGACACTATGGTAACTACTATTAAGTCAGTTTATATTGTGATGAAGCACTAGGTTGCTGAAATTGTTATACTTTGACCTGAATTGTTTTGTTGTTGTATCCTCTTTTATCTCAATCTCCCCCTTTTTTTAAAAAAAATATTTATTTATTTATTATTTTTTTAATTAAGGGAAAAATAAAAAAAATTAGCAGGATATATTAGAGTAACTTTTTTGATTTCCTATTAACTTGATTTGAAGCCCTATATTGCTCCTACCATCTTGTTTTGACTGATTTTACTCTGTTCTGTTCTGTTTGATAGTATCAAGTTTGAGGGTATAGGCACTACTTTGAAGGCAATAAGATTCACTATGATGCCCATTCTGGTTTGACTATTATCTCTTTTGAAGTCCTGTAATGTCTCCAATGTTTTGGTTTTATTGGTTTTGTTCTTTACTGTTTTGTTCGATTTTATTATAACTGATGATATAGGCAAGTCCTTTTTTTGGGGGGGGGTTAATTTTATTTAAGGAGAAAAAGAAAAAGAAAACAGAAAAAGGGTACAAGTTATACAGAATTTCAGAAAGAATAAACAGTTGGAAATCACCAGCTAATAGATTACATATTATTATCCCCGAAATAGTTGTTCAAATTACAAAATTAAAGCATACAAAGTGGACTTTCAAACGGTGAGACTGCAAACAGTTTTGTTCAGTGATCCAACAAAACTCAGCAATATGGTTATCTATCTTATACACTTAAATATATATGCAGTGATATCCTTTAGAGCACTGTCTTTTCCTTTCTTTTGTACAATGACAATTACACATTTTGGGTTTTATTACTCCCACAGTTCTTATTACTTTTTTTTTAGAAGAGATTAAAACCAAATGTGACATAACAGAACAGAATCAGTCAAATCAAAAGGATGGACATAATAGATAATGTAAAAACAAAATACAAGGTTAGCTCAGTAGCGTAAGCGCCTGGCTAGCTAGGCAAGTCTTTTTAAGGCAGCAAGAGACATTATGGTAACCACTGTTGATTACCTTGTATTCTGTTTTTACAAATCTTGTACTATGTCCATCCTTTGTTTTGTCATATTTGGTTTTATTCTCTTCCAAAAAAAGTAATAAGAACTATGTGAGTAACAAAACCCAAAATGTGTAAATGTTGTTGTAAAAAAGAGAGGGAAAAAAGTGCTCTAAAAGATACAACTGCAAGTATGTGTAGGTGTGTTTAGATGACCATATTACTTAGTTTTTGTTGTATCATTGAAAACAACTGTTTGCAGTCTCACTGTTTGAATGTCCACTTTGTATGCTTCAATGTAACTTGAACAACTGTTTCTAAGATTACAATATGTAATGTATTAACTAATGATTTCTTACTGCTTTTTTTTGAAATTCTGTATTACTTGTACCCTTATACTGTTTTGTGTTTTTTTTTCTCCTTTAAATAAAATTTTTAAAAATGTAGTACTATAAAGGAGTAGAGTACAGTGCATGTTTTCCTCTGACTAATAAGTGCCTGGAAGGCGAGTGGATGATCTGAAATATATTCACCTTAAAGCTACAGCATGTGGGCAACTGAATTGCAGTTCTCAGAGTTGGTGATGCATCACTGACAACACTGAGACAAAAGTCAGACACCTGCAAGAGCCCTGAGGCTGTCATCCTGAATAGTCTCATGACACTGGCAGATAAACAGAAAGCAAAGAAAGCAGCTGGTGATGAACGATATGCGAAGTACTGTTTCTGAAACAGTTTATATTAGGATATTTTGTTCATCTTTATGAGGAATCCTAATTCTTAGCAATCAGCAATAATTTCATTTCATGCTTAACATACTACTTCTGAGCCACATTTAAAAAGATACGTGATATTAAAGCAACTATAACTACAGGGACTATAATTATCAGTTGTTGTAATCTTTAGAAAAAGCAAGTAATAATCATTTGATAATAATTTTTCTAAGATTTCAAAATCTTCCTGCTACCTAAAAATATTTTTGGTGATCTTATTCATGCATGTGGACTCATAAGAAATTATACTCATGTGAGAACTTAATCATTTAATCATAAATAGACAAAAGTGTTTTACACATAATGTGTGCTAGTCAAACTAGTAACTGAAAATACTAATTTTATGTTAACTGTCTACTGGCTGTTTAGTTTAATTGTTGTACATATTTAGGTTTGGAGAACAATAAAACACAATAAAGAAATACAGAATTCCTTCAAATTACAGGCCTCAATTGCTTATTTTGAGCCAATTATCAGTTCCAACTGGTGGCTTTCATGATTTCAGCACACATGAAATAATCAGAATGACCACAAAGAGAAATTATAGACCACCATAAAAGTCAAAATTGCATTGTTCAGTGCTATCTTTCAAGGAACATATAAACCTATAAATACCAAAAACCTAATTCCTATAAAAAAGCTTTCAACAAAAAGAAGGTAACAACATAATATACATCTGGTCCTCAGCCACTGGTTAGAGTAAGACGGAGCTGTGACATGTTAATCGGTCTTATTTGTAACACTAAGAATGCAGTCTTGTGACCAACAGTCCTGTAATCAAAACCGAGCATCAGTTCACTTTAAATGAAGAAACTAATACAATAATTTTACAGATAAGATTCTTAAACTAAGACCTATAACCACTGTGTTTGCTTTGCAATTAGTAATTCCAAATTTGGAAACTTTTAAATTTATAATTATGAGAAATATATATATATATATATATATATATATATATATATATATTCTCTGATAGCTATTGAAACTGAATTTATCTTTGCCAAAAAATATATCATACATATCAACATATCAGTTCAAGTGGTTATAGCTAGGCTTTAGCTCAATGATTAAGGCAGTTTTTCTTGAAGCATCTCTCTCTCTTTCTCTGTCTCTCTGTTTCTCTCTCTGTCTCTCTGTGTCTCTCTGTCTCTCTGTCTTTCTCTCTCTGTGTGTGTGTGTGTGTGTGTGTGTGTGTGTGTGTGTGTGTGTGTGTGTGCAGGTCTAGAATAAAGAAATTTCTAACCAAAATATATTTTGTTCTCTGGAGAAAACATTCAGTAAAAATTTTAGTTAATTTTCAACTTTCAAAGAGTATGGCAAGTTGTTAGCAAAACTCACTTTTAAATTACCTAAAAGAGGCCTTAGTTGCCAGGTTTCTGTTACACTAAACTTCCTCAGAATGCCATGACCTCTCCAATACAATTCATAAGGTTTTGCAGTCCAGAAATGAAAATAGTATCCTGCTTAACATGAAAGGAGACAGAAAAGCTGGAAGCCTCTCAAAGGAAGGTGTATTAAAAGGCAAAACTTTTACTTTTTTAATGAGGTAGTTTTTGATATTTTCAATTAAATTGAAGCCTGGCTTTTTCATCTTGATCACTTTTTCTTTCTGTCTCCCCAGCACTTCCCTCTCCCTTCTCCAGATGCTCTTCCAGTCTCCACAGTCATCGTATTACATTGATACATATATGCATATCCACGTTTATACCAGCACAGGTCACAATAATTAAATCATAGAGTCTGTATACCTATCAACATACAAACAGATAAGGAAAGTGTGATATGCATGTATATGATTCATATATATACATATATATATATATGTATATATATATTAGTTATTTGTAGAATAATGGGCAGATCTTTAGCACACAAATCTCAATGCAGTAAGTCCTGACAGAAGCTTACATATTTCCTCAATATGAGACAGTCAAAATATAAATAATATAAAGGGGAAACTTTTTTTAGAAAAGAAAAGGTAGGAAACAAGGAAGTAGACTGTGTGGAGATGAGAGGGGCTATGATTTTGAGCCGGTTCATCCCATCAGATTTCTTAAAAATATCTCAGGGTGGTTACAGGGAACAGTTTTCTCTATGAGGTCATAGTAAATTTAAAATGGTTCCTCCTTTGTCCTGAGCATCCCAAATGCTTTTCTGAGGCAAAGGTCATTTGAAATTATCACTTCTTTACATCCTAATTGCTGTCATTACATATATTCTGCTTAGATTCCTCTCCCATCAAATCTTATGTCACCTAGCTTTTCTCCTTACAGTTTTTGGAAATATTAAACCATTTAAGTGATCTGTCAAAAATAACTTTAGTTTTCAACTCCCTGAAATGCTTACTCTAGGTCCTCTGTATCTTTCTCCTATGTACTTTCCCCATCTCTTTCTTCAGCAGAGTTTATCAATTTCTTTTACCCTCGGAGGGCTTAGATTATGAAGTAAGTCAAAAAATGCCTAATAAAGAGTTCTTCCTGTTATTTTTCCCGTTTGTTGAGCTTTTTATTTATTTGTGGACTTCAAGTGACAACTCAGCACTCTACTCACTCTGGATTTATTATTCTATTTCCTCATTTCCCAGAGTAAATTCAATTGCCTACAGCTTCATTTACTGTCTTATAAATATCCTAAACTCCCTAGAACACTGTCTTTCCCAACATTCTGGATCACTTAACTGTCATCATTGAAATTCAACTGTCTCTCAAATTCTTGTCACCGATCATTTAAGAGAAGTATTTCTATATTGCCTGATTTACTGTAAAAATGAAAGCGATATGGCCACTTTTATACAAACTTATTACTTCTATCATTTTTTAAAGCTAATTATGTTTGTCTCATAAAAAGAGTACCTCAATTTGTATTTCTCTGTTCTGCTATATCTTCATCGTTTTTTTGAACTGATTTCTGCTGGAAGTATGGACAGATGCTCAAATTTTTCTCCTCAATACTATCTTGTCAAAATTGTGATATTTCTCTTTCTGTTCTAGTTAATAATGTTGTTAGGTTTATGTGTTTAATTTTGAGTTTAACCATCCTACATGCATTACTTTCCTTTGAAATCTTTCCTTTGCAATCATTCCAATGAAATTATTTTTGCAAAAATCCCTAGGTGTCACATGGGTTTATCTAGGGATATCTGTAGCATCTACTACCTAAGTAGTCTTTCTTGTCTTCTGTTCTTAAATCAGTCTAATAATTTCTATATCATCACCACTTTCATATTCTAGGCTGCCATCTTAGGCTGGTATTACTGCAATTATGTCTCAATTTACTAGCATAAATCCATTTCATGCTGCTCTTATAATTTTTGTAAATATTTATTCTATGCCCTAAGAAGGCTTCTTTGTAACCATATACTTCTTATCATTTCTTACCACAGTTTAACAACTTTGTCATATTATTTTATTGAATTATATAATTTATATTGCTTATATATAAATATATATATGCACTTGTGTGAATATATATGCACAAATATACATATACTCACATATTTAAAATTCAGAAATTTTCACATTAACACAGTACTTTTCTAATCTAATGCCCATGTTTCAATTTTATCAAATGGCCCTGTTATGCTTTCATAACACATTTTTTCCAATATAAAAATCCAGTAGTTCATGGTTATTTCCTGCATTTAATTGTCATATTTGATGTTTCTTCTTAATTTCACTCTGGTAGTAAGTGCCCATGGAAAATGATTTGAGTGATTTCCTGTTGAAAGTACCCCACAAGAAGTTACCTCAGCCATTTGCGTTTTGTGTTTCTCCATTTTTAAACTATAACTCTCTAACTGGATGCAAATTTGTTTCTTCTGTTTAAAATATTATTCTTTAAATGTCCTATCTTCCGTGTTCTGACCACCCTTATGAATATTTCATGTTTCAGCTGAGCATTGTCTCCACACTCTTGATGCTTGCCTCCTCCAATTCTTATTCTTTGCACTGGTAGCCTCATGCAACATATGAATACAAGGTTGTTTTGCTACCAAAATATTTATCAGACTCTTGGAATTATTCAAATTTTTCTCTCTTTCTTACAGAGTAGTGCCTATAACTATTTTTTTTTTTAACTTGGTAACTAACAGGTTCATGCCACATCATAGCTGATCATGAATACTCATTGAATAAATCTATACATAAATGGATAATAAAAATGTTATACAACATGCCATTATGATTATTTAGGAGATAAAATTATTGTAGTTGAAGCTTATAGATAGTAAGGAAGTCACTTGTTAATTTAGTAACTAAAGTCTAGGTTTTTTGGTGCATTTACTTAAATTTTTCAGGTTTTTTACTTCTTAGAAGATCTAGGGATTTTTGATTCATTATTTTTATATCATAAAAATCTGTTTTAATTAAAAGAGCTCTAAAACTAGACAATATCCAAATTTTTTAACTCTCTGTCAATTCTAAACAATCCTACAGGTCTGTTGGGTAATATAATACTGGCTACAAGAATTCATAAAATCGTTTTTGAAATGAAATTCTTTAGAAAAGAATTTGAAACTCTGAAAAATGTGTACTAAAATTCTTCAGTGAAATTTAAATAGAACCAGGCCTAGTATATCAAATCCACCTTGTTTTCTCATTCAATCTTTGGTTCTCTTGAAAAAGTTTCACTGTTAAATAATTTATCAGCTCAATTAGAAAGTTTCAGTGTTTAAAGGCGTAAGTTAGTCTATTGAACACTGACTTTTTACTCTGCATATGACTTGCCTTCTTAAGCTGAACTTTTCTTCAATCAATTTATTAAACTAAACTACTCATAATTTATTCAACGGAAGATTTCTCATTATTCCTAGAAGTCAACTGCTTTGTTTTTTTTTCTCTCAGTGTAGTTCATGGGATGCATCTTGCACTCTGGACAGGAAGGTTACTTTTAAAGTCTTGTGGGTCATCTTTTACTTCTCTGAAGTTCTTTAATGTTCTTTCTGGAATCTCTCCTTTCTTTTATCCATCATTTTGTTTCACCTTAATGACTTTGTCTACATCAATGTAATTGCTTGTTTTTTGAACAAAGTAAAATTTCTTATCTCATGTACTGTTCTAATGAAAAAGGAGTGGAGGGAAAGGGAACTAAAGAGAAATTAATATGTGTTAAGCCTATGTGCCAATTCCAACATGACGAATGCTATCGCTGTACACTACAAATAAGTGTTAATAAATAATTTAAGAATAAATATATGTGTTTAACTTCATCGACCATTTTGCTTTTCCTAATTTAGTAGATGTGCAGCTGTCTCTTTTAAAAATATTTATCCTCCTTGATATCCAATTAGGTTCTGATCTCCAGTCCTATCAATGTACCAATTTATTAGCTTATTGGTAGATCAAACTACAGGTAGCTTAGATCTGAGCAAGTGATTAAGATTTTACTGGGGTTAAGCTCCAGTGGTGTCACGACTACCAGTTTTTGTTTTCTTGTGTTACTGTTGTAAAGGGAAAACCTTCTAGAGCTATGCTCTCACATTTGAATTGACTAAACACATGAAGCATAAAAAGAAACAGATATGTTTCACAATAAGAAATTTTCTCTCAGGAATACAAAAGACAATAAAGGAGGCTGTTAAGATCTATATAATACAATAGTATTAATAATGCCTGTCTCTTAGAAAAATCACCCCAAGCCCAGTTTTGAGTGAATCATGACCCCGGAATGGCTTGAGGCACTGAATACGCTGTTCTGTGGTTTGAAATGTAGTGACGCCAATGAAGTTCATCTGTGAATTACAAAAGAAATGCATGTTGCAAAGTCAGAAAAACGGTGCCTGTTATGCTGTGTCCGTTTGAAAACATCATGGTGTCTCACTGCTTTTCACCAACATGTGCATGGACTGCTGCTATGGTGTCCCACAAGTTGGGTCACACAGTGTTGACCCTGAGAAATAATGAGATACAAAATTAAAAGACACATAAAATATACAATTAAATATATTTCACATTTTAATGGTTCTGCCATTTTTTACTGCTTCAGTGTACTACAATGCATGCTCATGCCTAAATAAATACTTCTAAAAGAAAGCATTATTTGAAAGAGATTAAATATGCATACCTGATCATGACCTATTGAAAATTTCACAAAGGATTTTCAAAACAAAACAGTTTACAAAACAGTTATTTTGATATGTAAAAAATGTAGGCCTTTGGCCCCGATCTGTGTGTTTAGTATTCTCTCACAATTCTCTCATATAATTTTAGAATAAGGTTTACAGCTGATTAGGGCAGGGGCTGGGGATTTAGCTCAGCGGCATAAGCGCCTGCCTTGCAAGCAGGCAGTCCTGAGTTCGATCCCTGGTACCGATAAAAAGGAAAAAGACAAAAAAACAAAACAAAACAAAACAAAAAAACAGCTAATTAGGGCTACACTAATGTTCCAGGTTTTCCCCTTGCCTTTTATCTCCTGCTAATATTCTTTGCTTAAAGTTCTTTATCCACACTACCTGAACTGCTCAGTACCTGATCACTTAGTCTATTCTAGTTCGAAACATTTCCCAAATCCTTCCTCTCCATATTAATCTAACTTAGGTACCTCTCCTGTGCTCTGTTTAAGATGTTCCTTCATAGTGTTACTTTATTTTTAACATTTACATTTTGTGAATCACAGATTTTTGACGATAGAGGCAGAACCTCAGTTACTGTGTCTGACCCATGCCCAGTGCCCAAAGAATATTTATAGTATGTAAAACAATAATTTTTGTAAATATATTTCACAATAAATAGGTCATATATGTGATATTTAATCATAAAAATGGATTTGAATCATCAGTCAATTAGAAACCTCAATTCAATTTTTACATAATATAATCTGGAATACTTTTGATTTATATTTGTCTGGTATAATGAAAAATTGAATTTAATAGATAAAATAAATATACCCCTGAATGCAGATAATTATATTAGGTCTATCATTCTTTATTTAATTCAATACATTTAAAGTATTTACTAGTCTTTCAAATTTCACTTGTCCTTTCAATTAAATGTAATAAGGAAATTTTGGTTCTTCTCTTTTAAATGTTTCTAATTAGCTCGATTATTAAATTTTATGTTTTTATAACATTAAAAAGAACATATAATAACTAGATAGCACTTGATGATGTTTCCAAAATTTATTCAGTGAGTGCATGTTATGGGTTAAAGTGTAGATTCTTTCCACATTTGAATTAATGTTAGTGGAAAAACTTTTACAGACACATTAATAAAAATGAAAAACTAAAAGCCTAATAATGAAGTTAAATTCCTTCTCCATGACCTTTTTTCCCATTCTATTACCACTTTTCTTGGGAGATCATAAAATTTTAATTACTAATAAAAACTATTTCTTATAAGTTACTATACTACGTGTATTGTGAGCAGAATAAAGGCAGCTCACATGAAGGTTGACAAAGCTCCTGTTTTTAACTTAAAGTGAGAAATATACTTTATTTTTGCTTTTTTCATTTTTATGTATTTTTAAAAAATAATTTCTAAGCTCACCTAATGCATAACAAAATTTAAGTTTATTGTATTTTGGATAAAGGTAAACAATATTTGAATGTTGTGTATTGATGAGTATGTAAGAGTTTTGCAAGTTTAACTTGTTTCTATAATAATACTTCTGCACCCTGCATTTTAGTCTGAAATCACAACTAGTCATATTATTAATCTAGCAGACAAAATTACTAAGCAATCTAATGTTGAGGTAGTAGCATGGCTGTTGTTGGTGTTTTTAACCATATTTATGTTGTAAATCAAGCTTTATGTTGTAAATCAAGATCAAAGAGCCCAGGGGAATGATTTAAAACGTTGTGAGTTAGGCAAGAATGGAAGCTCCAGTAAAAGCTGTGGAATGCAAAGATAGAGCAGAATAGATCTTGATTGCTACAAAGCATAAGAACAATATAAAAGATGACCTGTGGGCATCATAAGAAGCAGCAAATCTCCATCCTTTGAGGCCTTCAAATTCCGAAAGTGAAAGGCTCTACTTTGTGAAGAAAGCCACAGAGCACCTTGTTCCAGAATGAAGGTAGTTCAGGGAATTTTTCCTCAGAACTGGATTCAGAGTGGTCAGTAATCTAGCCACTGGACTCCTGTAGCTAAGGAAGAAGGAAGCCTGGCTACTGTTCAGCTGGCAGCAGACCTCGGCAGCATCCACATATCCCAGGCTTTAAGTACATACAGAATGCAACAGTTATGAAATTTAAGAACAAGTTCTGCAAGGCCAGGCATTGTGACCATGAGATTTCAATGAGGGAAGCTGTTGAGTGTGAAGCCAAAGGTGCAGTGGCGAACCCATAAGTTTGTAAAATCCAGGAATGTGGATCATCTGAGGACACCTGCAAGGATTGAGTGGAGTGGACCTAAGAGAAAAGCTCTCGGAGCTAAAACCAACAGAAGTGTCCTAGGAGTGCAGTCTTTTGGAACTCACAATTTACTGCATATTGTTTTCGATGTTCCACGTGGAATTACAGGATTTAATGCTTGTTATGCTGAATTTTGGACTTGTTTTGTCTTTTCCTTCGTATTTCCATATGTACCTTTTGGAATGGTAATGTTTATCTTGTGTCACTGAATGTTAGAAGTGTTTAACTTCCTTTTCATGTGTGTGGGAGCTTTCAGCTAAGAGTTTGCCTTACATTTTGTAGGAGACTTTGGACATGGGATTTTCAGCAGTGAAAGAAATTGTTCAGATTTTGGCAACTCTTAGAGATGAGCTAAATACCTTTTGATAAAGGTTGTGCATGAGCCTTTAGATAGTCAGAGGCAGAATGCTATGGTTTGTGTCTGGATGGCCCCCTAAAGCCTCATGTGGTCATGGCAACAGGCTTCTACAGTTTGTGGTTGACTCATGGTCCAACCTGGGATTATGTGTGTGAGCACTACACACACCCTAGCATAGGCAGCCTACATACAATAGAAGGGACAGAAAGGGTCTTCTTATCTTTCTCCTTTTTTGCTCTTTATACTTTTTCTGTCTTCTGCTGCCATGAGCTGCTGCTCCTCTGCCATACCACCCTGTCTTGAAGCCATTTGAATATGGACTGCAATTCCCACAAGCTGTGAGTTGACTAGACCTTTCCTTCCTTAATTTTGGATGTCAGGTATTTTATGTCAGCAATGATAGAAAAGTAACCAACACACAGCTCTCATTCTTTTTTTTTTTTTTTTTTTTACCTCGAAGTGTTAATTTTATTCCTAATGTACTATTTATTCTTTCTTATTGAAAATCTTCAATGACTTTTTCTTTTCTGTCAAGGACATCTTGATTTATATATTATTTCTTAGAAAAGACTCATGAGTCTGACATAACAGTTTAAAGTGGTTCTTTGAGTATCACTTATCCTTCTACCTTTCCTTGTCTTAGTCTATTATTTTATAAAGTTCAATCACATAAATAGAACAAATGAGCTTTTTTATTTTTATATAGCTAGTTATAGAATGTAAGTTCAACAAGGCCATTCTTTATTACATTCATTGATATATAAAAGAAGATTATAAAATAAAAATTTGTCTTGAGTATTGAAACAATATTTTATGTTTTTTCTGTTGTAACAATTTATTAGTCTAATACGTACTCAATAACCTAAAGTTAATGATAAAGTCTGAAAAAATTTTTGTCTGATGTTTTCATAAATTTATCTTCAGTACATGAACAATGATTGAAGCACAAAAAGTACTTAGATATGTTTAATTAAAATCTCACTTGTCATGGAAGAAACAATACTTTTCAGATTTATTTCAATAATTTATTTTCTGGTCTCATATTAAATTTCCAAATGTCCTTAATTACAGTCCTCTAATTAATCACCATATATCCAACAGGCTCAAGTAAGCTTGGATAAGTCCATCAGTAGTTTACCAATAAATTATAATCAAAGTAATTTCAAAAGTAATAAGGGAAAATAAAAAAAGGGTTGAGAATATTTACTGTTTTCAAGTGTTTATGGAAATCAGAGCACTTGTACAATTTCATTTAAATCTAATTTAAACGAATATTTATGAAGACTATTACAAATTTAAAAGCGTGTACGTGTAATATTAAAAGCTACAAATGTACTAATTATGCTTTAAAAATTTATCTTGGTGGTGTAAATAGATTATCAAAGTCAATATAAGATTTTTATTATACAGTCTTTTGTATAGCAAAAAATTTCTTTTTTTGAGACAGGTCTCACAAAGTAACGCAAGTGACACTGGGCTTTGTAAATAGATGTTTGTTTTGTCTGGCATATAATAAATATTCCATAAATTTTAGTTTTTGATTGCTTAAAATTTTAAAACATGGACTCAAGTACTCAATTAATTCTGCAACCAAATTAATATTTATACTATGAGAATGATTTCCTGTATTGATCAGAAACAGAGCTATGTATGTGAGAGTTTTTTTCTTTTCACATGCCATTTTGGAGTACTTGTTTTAGGATTAAAAGGCTAACCAACTAAATCCAGCTGACTGAGTATGAAGGTATAATTCTCTTCCATTTACTTTTGTGTGTTAACTGTGGTATGTGGGGTGAACAGAGTGAGTCTTATGGGTTGATAGATTCTGGATCAGTCACTATAGAAAGCTTCAAATTTTTATGTGTTTTTGTAGCCTGAATATAACATTGGGATTAGAGAACCTGAAAAGGCTATGTCTTTGAGTGTGTCTCTGTGTGTGTGAAGTTGGCAAGTTGTTAATAACTTAGACACATTTCAGGCAATTATTTAAAAAGAGCATTTGTATAGAATTTAAAGAATTGAAGATTATCAACCATAAATTTAGCCATGCTTCCAAACATTCTAAATAACCTTCACATACATAAACAAAGATACCCAATTAGGCAACAAATAAAACCATTGTAATAGAAAGACCAAAAAATGAATATATTGTAATAAAAAGACCAAAAAAAAAAAAAAAGTGAATCCTGAATCCTGAAGCCTTGCACTCAGACACTGAGCAGATCTAGATAAAAAGCCATCACTGGCCATGTGGAGGCCTGAGTTGTGGTTTCTCCACACTCATCAGGTTGATCTTTTAACCAGTGAGTTCTTTGTTGTGAAGTGAAATGATAAAATGGATTAGGCAACAATAACTAACTGCAACCTCTTCTTTAAATGACATTGTGAGGTTGTGTTGTGTTTAGTGACACTGAAGATTTAAGCTGTACTCTAACATATCCCTCCCCAGTCAGTTCTAACACACATGTCCCTAAGAGGCCTCAAGGATAACCAGACTAATTGCTTAAGAATCTATTTAAAAACAAATAGGAGTAAATGAGTATGAAAACATGCTTATTTATATTTCAGTGTAGTTATTCAACAGTGTCTTTAAATTAGCACACAGGTTCCAATAAAACCATAGCACAGAGTTACTTTCCTTTTAAAATAGAATATAAACACTAACACAGGGAATTTAGTTGTAAATACTTTTTCAAATTACTTTTACAAATTAATGTTGACTATCATTATTCATTAATATTGTTTTAATGTGTACATGTTTTAATGTTTACTACAGCTGGGATTATCTTACAATTTTTGTTTTAAGTAGTTTTCTTTTCAGATAATCCTGTTATTAAACTTCGTACATAGAAAAATATTTGGTTCATATTTTGGCTTTTAGTATCTCCAATTAATAAAAGGCATTCAGTTTCTGTAGAAGTTATTTAAAATTATGTAACATAACTTGAAAGACAAACTTACATTTATACCTTAGGAAATTTTAGTAAAATCAAAATTAAATATTAATTACTGTACTTAATTCAGTGTGCAATCTTCCTTAGAGAAAAGCCACATTAAATATCTTGGGTCCCCAGGGTCCTATTTAAGCAGTGCATTTGTGCTCCAATTTCATCACATTATACCTTGGAGGATTAAACATGGATTTATAATTGCTTAATTTGCAACCACTATTCAGTCCTTATTCTATCAGAGGTCCTACCTAAAGTTTTTTTGTATTTCATTGGATTTCAAACTTGTTTAACTGGTTTTTAAAAGACAAAACACATTTGAAGTCTTTCTTTTCCAATGCCATTCCTTCCTATTCTCTGAAACACACAAAGTATCACTTTTTTCACAGTAGATGGGTAATATTCTGACATCATAACAAGATTTGAGGTGGGCGTATCTCACGCACACAGCATAAGCACTCAGTCATTACGCTCATGAACCAAAGGATCACAAAATAATATTTTTATAGAAAAGTGTATGTAAAGTCTAACAAGTCAATCTATTTAACATATTTTTCTAAAACCAAAATTTTCTGTAACTTTAGTTTTTAGTTATAAATAGAGAATTTCACCATCATAAAGGTAGGAATTCTGTGTATTTTGCTGAGTAGGCAGCATATCATGATATATAAACATCAAGAATTTTCATGTATTTTACTTTTTCTTTTTTTTCCTTTCTTTTTTTTTTTTTTTTTTTTTTTTTTCCTCTTTTTCCGTTTTATCGGTACCAGGGATCGAACTCACGACTGCCTGCTTGCAAGGCAGGCACTTATGCTGCTGAGCTAAATCCCCAGCCCATTTTACTTTTTCTTATAACTCTTATAGTACTTTAAGAAAGTTAAACTATGAAAGAATAAAACAAATTTTTTGACAAGAAAAGGAAGGTATAAAAACCACTGTTAGAAGAAAAATTAATTCAGAAAATTTGCGTATACATTTTCAAAGTTATAGAGACAAAGTTATAAGAGGCATAATTAACAAAAGGAGTGTAACTTATTTTTTCCTATTTCATAAAATGCACACTCTTAAAATGAGGGCCAGTATTTATTAATTAATGTTACTAAAGTGAAACAGTTTATATAACAGTCTTAGACATAAATCTGATTCTAAAATCTAACATAGAAAAAAACTTATCTGACATGAAAATTTTAATATATAATTTATGAGTCCCCTGTATCAGGATACTAGCAATATTTAAATCTAAAAAATATACTGACATATTTGCAAGTATTGTCCATTATTTTGTTGCTATAATAATTGAAACAAATGTGTTGTTTTTTATACATTTTTTTCAGATTTAGCTATATTTTTTAATATTTGTGTGCTTATTCTCTCTATCAATTTTCCCTATTTGCATATTTTCACTTAACAGTATAATATAATTACAATATCAAAATATATTGTATTTCCAAATTTAAGCATTATATTCTTTCATTCTCTATGTCATAATCTTTGTTATAATTATTTTCTAGTTTCCATTGTTCATGTTTAAAGGCTGTTATCAATGTAACTGAAAGACATTTATAATTTCTTTAGCTTCATTTAAAAATATTCATTATTTTAAATCAGTTGAATTTTTTCTGATATATTTAGAGATGAATTCCATCATTTTTAATAAATTTTTGTCTTTCATTAGATTTAATGCAGTTAATTCAATCCAACATTACCAGTTCCAATAAGAATTAAACTTATATCAATGTATTAAAATCTAGCGACATACTATTGATATTTATATGATATTTAAATAATATTTCTGTATTATACAAGATATATAATTCAACTGATATATACATAAATGACATCTATACATCTCATATTTTTTAAAAAATGAAAATATATATATTTTCATGAATTCTTTCACCACATTACCAAAAGATATGGTTCTGTTTGTATCACTTCAGTATTTTTTATCAATTTTTTAACCTTCATTTTTGATATATTGATCTCATTGGCTGAGTTGATTCAGGTTCTTTTTTATTGTAGCTATTGTAAATGCAATTGCTTTCTTGATTTCCTTTATAGTAGTTTCATAATAGTACATAGAAATGCTATTTTTGAATGTGTACATTGATTTTATGTCCTAAATCTTCACCGAATTCATTGATTAAAGGGTATTTGGTAGAACCTTCAGGATTTTCTATACATATGATTATATTGTCTATTAAAGAGAATACTCAATTTCTTGTTTTCAAATATAGATTTCTTTTATTTCATTTTTTCATCTAATTAACATGATATTGCACACTAAATCAATGAACAATGTATTAAATTCTTTAAGACCTGAAACTATAAATCTACTAAAAGTACATATAGAAATTATATTCAAGACCTACGATCTGGGAAAAAGTATTTTAGGTAAGGCCTCAAAAGTTTTTTATTTCCAAGATTTCTGCTGAATTACTTTTATAGCATCTAACTCTAATAGAGTTGTCTTTTGTATCCTTCATTGTCTTCCTTAATTCTTTCAACTGCTTGTTTGTATCTTCCTTAAACTCATGGACCATTTTACTAATCGATTCATTCAGATGAACTGTATCTTCTGCGATATAACTTAATCATCTTAACTATTAGTTTTACAAATACTTTGTCTGGAAACTTCAGTGTCTTTGGGATCTGCTTTTAAGGAAATAAAATATTTGGAGATTTCTGGTTGCTTGTTTTCTTGTGATTCTTACATTTTTATATTGAGGGTTGTAGGGCAATTGGTGTAGAAAATCTTGCCACTATTGTGGAGGAATTTTGAATAAGTAGATGATGTTCTGTGATGTTTGCATAACTTTGGATGTGATTCAGCATGCATGAGCCCATTCAATATATTCAAAGTACTAATTTCAATGTGAAGCACGCTATTGCTAGCATAAAACACCTGCAAAATCTATATTCAAATAATCAACCATGTATAGAGTTGATAATTTGAAACTTTTTAAATTGTTCGAAAAATTATCAATAATGAAAATGACAAAGGAATTGTAATGGTGAAGGTCAGGGGAAATTGCAAAGGAAAAAATATTGATAAAAGAAAGAGATAAAAGAGAAATGAAAATAACATGTTATGATGACAATATTCTATACCCTGAAAGGAAGGTGCAGGAAAGAATGGTTCAAGAAGTTATATGAAGGAATAGAAAGAAAAAAAAAAAAGCAGAAGAAAATATAAATGAAAACAGCATTAAAAAAGATAAGTGCAGATTAGATCTAATTAATAGCTTAACAGAACCATGAAGTTAGAAGAACCAACAAACCTGGTAAGGGACTGCAGAAGCAAAAGCAATAATGAACTCTGATAGACAGCTGCATATACACAAACATATCACACATATACTCACACAATCACACGTGTACTCTAAAAGTAAAAGAAAGAAAAATACTTTAATGATGCCATTCATATGCAAGATGAGCACACATGGAGAATTGAGAGAATGAGAATAAAAGGAAAGAAAGGAGAGATGGAAGGAAATGAATGCGAAAGAACTTACAGGGAGACTGGCTCCAATCGATAAACTAACAAAAATTAATTTAGCAAACCATGCAAAACAAAAATTTGTATAACCTAATGTGATGGTAAGGACTATAGAATCCAAAGCAATGACTGTCACTTGTAAGCACTTACAAATATACACACACTCTTATACCCTGCTGGCAGTTTCAAAACGAATCACGAGAGAAAAAACAAATTGGGTCAGGGTTCTTCCTTGTAATGGTGTTTACAGTGGAGTAGACCAGAGATATTTGGCTCTGTTCACATGGAAAAGAACTTAAGAGGTCCGACCTCTGTAATGGTGGATGGAACCTGAAAAGGTAGACCAGTGTCTAAATAATTTCTCCTACTAATTTAATGACTTCCATGACTGGGAGTGAGGGAGAAAAATACCCTTGTATTATTCAAATTTTAGTATTTCTAGGACCTGCAATGTAACTTTGCACTATTTGTTTCTTCTAACTCCTCCCATTTACAATGTATTCTTTTTCATGTATTTCTGTGTGCTTAATTGATACTGTCATAGAAATTTATTGAAAGTTAATCTGCATTTATCAAGATACTACGTAGAAGTTCTTCTGTCAAGTCTCTCAAACTTTTATAATTCTAGGAACATCTTTATTTTCATTTCTGCTAACATATTATTAGATGGCCAAAATGATGTAAATATCAATTCTATCAATGTAATATTTGGGTTATGATTGTGAATTTTTAGAGTCCAGATTCTTACTTTGCTTTCCCTGTTAAATGTTTCTTGTGTTCATGATTAGCTTCTCCACCAAAGGTATTGTCTTTGAGAAGTCCCAGATGTCGTTGAACTATTTTTATTTCAGTCATTTACACTAAAGTTTTTCTTTCTTTCTTTCTTTCTTTCTTTGTTTCTTTCTTCTTTCTTTCTTTCTTTTCTTTTTTTTCACTATCTTTCAAACAGGAAACATTAAAATCTAAGCATTGGGCTAGCATTTGGCAGAAGCTTCTAGAAAAATTTCTGCATCAGGTCTCAGTTTTGAATGTAGGATTCTTAATTTTACTTTCATAAGTTTTCCCTTCTTTTCCTAACCAGACTAGTCATCCTGAATTTTTCCCTAAATTTTATCAGCATTTTAATTAATTTTTCTAAGTAACACTCAATTCCTTCCAATTAATATATCTGACCACATTGCCTATCATACTACTCTTACCAGAAATAATATATAATAGACTATAAAGTTCATTAATACTAACATAGCTTAGTAAATAATATATATATTTTTCTGAGCAGAATTCATATTCATATGTTACATCCTTTCACTTTTACTTCATTTTCCTTTGCTTCTCGTTTGAATTATTGATTTAAGAAGAAAAAGCAGGTTTGAGGGGCCTCAGACATAAACCAATTTTAAAATAAATCTAGTTATAAAAAATAAGAAAAAAACCAATATTGATTCTTTTGAAAGAATGTATTTCAATCATTTATCATATTTTGTAACTAGTAGTCATATTTTGTGGTGATACCTCAGGAATTTTATATTTTTCATTTATAAATTATAAGTGGGATATAAAAATGTATCTTTTAGGCCAAACTATCTTCTGGCTGAATTTCATAACTTAAAGGAAACATTGTAAAGTTACATTTACTTTTGTTCAACAATCTTGAATTTTAATAGAATTAAAAAGATCTCATTTTGAATTGGAAAATTTTTAGATTTTTTTCTTTGTTTTGTTTTTAAGTTCTCCTCAGCAATACTTTTGCTTTGATGGATATGTTGTATCATTAATCACTAAAAATATATCATTTGTCACTATGTAAAATTATGTATGTAAACTCCACGAATTAAAGGTAAACTAGGTGTGATGGCACATGCCTGCAGACTGGAAGTCTAGGAGACTAAGTCAGAAGGATCACAAGATTGAACACAGCCTGGAGACTTTAGTGACTTCCTAGAATCTCTGTCTCAAAATTAAAAAAAAAAAAATAGAAATGGATGGAAACATAGTTTAGTGCAAATGCCCTGAGTTCAATCTCCACTAATGGGAAAAAAAAAAAAAAAAAAAAAAAAAAAAAAAAAAAAAAAAAAAAAAAAAAGCTACAATGACATGTTATTTTCTTCTAGATTTGTCAATAATCATTGTACATTTAGGCTTTTGAGATACATAATGTGGAAATGAAATACTTGAAGATTTCTGTCACAGAAGTTTTTCTCTACGTATATAGTTTTACTGATGAGGTACAAAATAGCTATTTCTTACTATAGGGCAGTGGCTAAAGATACTTGTCAGGAAAATTGTGCAAATGGAACCATAAAATGGACCATTTCCATTCCATTTGGGTAAATTAAACTTTAATGACACTTTGATCATCAATTTGACTTTTTTTTGTTAAGTGGAAAAATTCCAAAATGATCACATAATTTAAAGCCTTTTTTTAACTTTTGATTTGCATTCTCCTCTGCATAATATTAAAATATTAATTACATATCATTGTAGAGATTAAAGAATGAGATCTGAGGAGTTATTTGTAAATTACTTTGGAGTGAGGATTAATAGACAGAAATGTTGTCATCTCTAACACAATTTTTTGTTTATTTTTAGAAGCGCAGCCCTGGAGAAAGCTCATGAATGTTGCTTAAATTCACATAAAATAATTCCATAATCCAATGATGCATTTTTCAATATTAAATCTAGATTCTTCACTTTACACCGGTATGAGATGAACCCTGTTTTATGCACTACATTTGTGTGAAAAGTAAATAGTTTTATGTTTACTAAGATCTATTGTCTTCAGACATTTTTAAATTTAACAATGATTAAATTATTTTTCTCCAAACATTAAGAATTTGTATGTAGAAAATGATTTTTACATTCATTTTCTTCTGTTTCATATATGCAGCTGATTAAAGACTTATTTTTACTTTTACCTACAGAATAGTTTTCACTCAAATTACCAGGGTACATTGACTTATGACCCCCATATATAACCCACAAGCTACTGTTAGAGTTCATTAATGTTTCTAACTGTGAATTTCAAGCCTGGGGATGATATCTGAACTGCAAGAATTAATGATCGTTTCATTTCATTTCAAATGGTCATTTGAAAATTCACAAAACTTTACACTGACAACTGCAGTACCCTCCTTGATTACAAAGTTCCAAGGTAACCTAACTATCCTGCTTTACTAAATAATACAAAAACTGGTACTTTAAAAGATCAAACTATGAGGTTTAGAATGTATTTATAACATAAGGATGTTATATTTAGATTAAAATTGTACAAAATATAAATCCATTAACATGCATTAAGATTTGATGCTTTTTTAGGAAAATATTGTAGGTTTAGGCAATTTTTGAATAACAAGTTTTCAGTATTACATCTGAATGTTTATCTCATGCAACATTCAACAAACTAAAAAATTACACAATGAAAGAAAAATAACATCTTTACAGAAATTGTTGGTAATGAAAACATTAGACTTTAATGTCTATAAATCCTTTAGAATACATTACCCTGATGACCTTCATATTTGATATATATTTTGAAATATTCAAAACATTTCTAAGATAAAATTAACTATATTTGAATGGATGATGGAGATTTTTCAAAAACACAGCTAACGTTTATTTCTTTTAATTAAACATAGAACACATTGTTATGAACTCAAGTTGTATTTCTAAATATGGATTGGAAGTTTACTGCCTGCACTTCTATGTAAGAGAGTATCTACAATATGTGTGAAAATATATGTCTTAGGGATCATTAATCTATCCTAATATCATAGATATGAATTATCTCAGGAAAGCCTTCTCAGTAAGTTAAATTGATCTAAATATAACTTCTATAAGACTTGGATAATATATTATTTTAGGTAAGCTTTAATATTTTCAATTATGTTTAAGATGATTTTAAAATAAAACTGTACATAAAGTTCTCTCCCAATCACAAAAACTGGGTAATAAAACACAGCTAGAATTCATCCATGAATATTTCAATATCTTTTCCTCAGTTAATTTTCTCTTGCTTGCATTTGATATAAATGATATATTAGCAGTGGAGATCCTGGAAGATTAGTGTTTTGTGTAAAAGACATGTAATTTATCTCAGTAATCATGCTTCCTTTTCTAATGTATCTGTCCTTGCCCAGATCCTTTTTTGACCCTCACCTTCAATGACAAACTCTATTCTCCAGTGCACTCAATGTCACATCTTCACTATTTACAGCCTGACTGAGTAATTTCACTATTTGTACTGCTGATGCAAAGTACCACATGTAATGGGTATCATAAATTACATCGGAGCCTGGGCAGATAGAACCAGATCCTTTTTGGATTTTCTAGGATAATTGCAGAAGTTTCCATTCTCTGCCACTGCTGTGGATGAATAGTGCTGTCCCTGTTATCATCATAGGCACGTGATTCTTGCCTGTACGAGGCCTGATGAGTGGTCCTCTGTAAATGCACTCCAGGAGACAAATGATTTCTTACTAATTAGCCAACGATTATTTTGTATATTACACAATGATTTTATTTTGAAATAAATAGAGCAATCGATGTCTTTCTTCAGAATGTGGCATTGGAAATATTCCACAATATTTATAATGGTACTATGCACACAGTATAAGCCCATATGATTGACATTTTATACTACATGGAAAAAGACAAGAAATTATATGAGTTTATGTATAAGCTCATGTGCATACACATCTGCAATAAAATGTAAGAAGTCATCTCTTTTCCAATAAATCTATTCTGTGTGGCTCAATAGCTGCTGAACCCAACAGTGTATTTCAATCTTTCAGATAATTTATGATGTTTGCATATATATGATTTTAGTTGTGTATTATTTGTACAATGGATTATTAAATTTTATAGAATTGTAGGATCTCAAAACTGTATAGCATCTTAATCATTCTGGAAACACTGAGAAAAATCAAAATCAGTGTAATCAAAATATTATACTGAGTTTGTCACCTTGTTACATTTCCCACAGAGTATCTCATAGATGGTTTTCATTTCTAAACTGTAAGCAGATTGCATGTGTGCCATATCTCACAATATATCTAGAAAGAGAAACTAAAATGTTTGATATTTAATTAGTATATTATATTATGCCTTATAGAAAGAAAAAAATGAAATGTAGCAAGTATCAGAGACAGACAGTATTTATAAAAGTTGAATAGATAAAGTAATTGTCCAAGGCACTTAGTGCTTGTATTAATAGGTATGAATATTTAGATAATGATAGTTTAAGACAAAGATGATACATATTCAATGTAAGCTTCTATACAGCGGTTAAAAGAGTAAAGGTTAATCTTTACATGTTGCAATAAAATATGTGATGAGAAGAGAGACACAGAGAGAGAGAGAGAGAGAGAGAGAGAGAGAGAGAGAGAGAGAGAGAGAGACAAAGAGAGAGACACTAGGAACTAGGAGATATTAGGTACTGAGAGAAAGAGGAGGAGGGAGTAGAGGTTATGTACAAAAGCAGTCTTTTCCAGCACACTGGAAAGAAAAAGGAAAATGTGATCATATTGTCATGTAGCCTTGAAATTTTACTCTTTATGCTGAAAAAATATGAATTTTTACGATATTTTAATATTATAAGCAAATCAATAGAGCAAAAAATCTGTTTCTGGCATAGATTCCAGTGCTTCTCAACTAACCCATTTACATCTAAATTAAAAACATGGTAAAAGTGGCCAATGCCATCACTTCCATGCACTTTTAAAAAAATCTCTCTTTTTGACACACATGCATATTCTGTCCTAACAAGTTTTGCCTTAGAATTATATACAGATACATTTAATCATAAAAACATTATACCAATGTTGATATTTGATTATACATATGTATTGAAGAAGACCACGGTTACATGATCACTGATTAGTTGAATAAAACCTTTCTTCACTCAGCTGAATGTGCACAACTCTCATACTTGATACAATCATCTGTCCTGCAAAAGACAATACATTACATTATGCAAGTCATTTAGTCATCTTAATACCTTAAATTCTTAATGCCTTAAATTCTTGGTACTGTGTGCTCTGGAAACTGAATTTTCAGCCAAGTCTGCTTTTGTGTAACCTTGTTACTGCCACTAATCAGCATAGGACTTTAAGGGAGGCATTTGTCTCTCTGAAAATCAGTTTCTTAATGTTTAAAATTTTCACTAATTTACTACAAGAATTAAGTAAGACTGTGTATGAAGCTGTCTGCATACTACATAAAATGTGTGGGAACTCATCAATGAAAATAATTACTATTGCATTGGTATACTATAGTTTGTTAGTATTTCTTACAGTTACAAGTTTTATAAAAATTGGTATTAAAATATTTAAGAGATCATGACAATCTCTAGTGAAACTGCAAAAATCATAGTTTTGTTCAATAAATTTTAACACACACATACCTACACAGAAATACACGATTTTACAAAATCTTAAGTCTTACATGATAGCTACAGAATTTTGGTGACATTGGTTTCTTAATGTGCTCCTTCCTACAGTTTTTTCAGAATTAGAAAAGGTTCTACAGTTGTTTCCAGTAGATGTCATGGCTACTCATTAAAGTGTAGATAAAAGTATAAAGAGAATCTATTATAAATGAATTTAGATATGCTTGTAGGCTCAGAGATAGACATATGGATTTAAGGTGTCTGTGCCTATGTGCTATGTGTGTTTTGTGGGAGAAAAGAATCTCAACTTGTGAATTTACTTAGTAAAAAATTATTGTGTCCTCAAAATCAATAATTACAGTATTATCAAGGTTAAATCTGATTATACACTTTGAATCACTTGTCAGTACATTCTTAGTAGAGGTTGCTTTAGGAAAATTCTGCCTTATCATTTATGTTTTTATGCATTTTCCTGGAGACATTAGGATGCGGTGCAACCTGAGTACTAAGGCGAAGAGCTTATACTGCTTGAAGAACAAAGCTCAATATGTCTAATACACTTAAGCCTACCCAGTTCAGGGATTTCTTTTCCAATTTCATAAAACCAACAAAGGTGAGGGTGAGATTATGAATTCAGTATTTGACTATTGATTCATTTTTTTTCCAAAATTCAAAATAGTCCAAGTTGAGCATGGTGTAGCACGCCAGTGATCCCGGTATTCAGGAGGCTGAGACAGGAGTATCTTAATGCATTCAAGGCCAGCAGGTAATACATAGTGAGATCCTATCTCAAAAAAAAAAATAACTTTAAACAGTCAAGAATTTAAGTAATAGTATGTTTTTGTGGACAGAATTAATTTGATAAAAGACTAAATATATTCATAAATATATTTTAATTTATAACTCCTAGAATAAACAAAATAAAATTTTTAGTTTGTGTGTGTAGAGATGGGCCTGTGCATGTTTGTGTGTAGTTGTGTATGTGTGTGTGTGTGTGTGTGTGTGTGTGTGTGTGTGTGTGTGCATGTGTGTAGTGTTCCAGTGGGGTCATTCTTGAAAGCCTGAGGTTTAAAGCTGTTAAAACTGGATGATGAACTCATAGACAACCTTCCCTTAGGATATATATGTGATTTCTATGTGCATGCAAATATGCCACATGCATAGAAATTAATCTTTTCTAATCTGAAATCTACAGCTCTTTCAGTTTGCTTCTGTTGACAGGTTTAGAGGTATCACTGGACTTCAGATACATTCATTACTTGTCACAAATTGTATTAAAACTTTGGCAATCTAAAATAATGGCATGTTCCTGATCAGAACTGTGGATTGATTAAGAAAAGTATGAAATGTACTACCAGGAGGGATCATCTGCTGGATCTTATATCTGGGTATAAAGCATTTTAGTGGACTGAATATGGGCTATTCAGAGAAGTCATTTTTTTTAACTCCAAGAGTCTCTTTTCTCCGAGAGTTTTGATCTTTCTGGAGCATCAGATCCCATACCACTTGTCTGTTTCACGAAACCATTCAGCATCCAGATCTCTCATTTAGGAGATCTGCTGGGGCCTGGCCAGTCCAGGACAGCTGCTGTTGTTGCTGTTGCTGTTTTTAATTAAGCATGTCTATTGGCTACATTAGTATGCTTTATGATCACATTTACCTCATGGAATTTGTACCTGTACATGAAATATCTTGCTTCTGTTTTTTTTCCATTCCCTTTGTCTTCAACTCCTCTTACATTATTTACAAAAGCTTTGTTCCACTGTTTCCTACTTTCTTTTTTTTCTTTCCATTCCCCTTCCCCTTCCTAATTCCCTTTCACATTTGAATATTTTCTACCTGTTTCACAATTTCTATTATACATTTTTATCCTTATTTACAATTTTTTCGCCCATGAAAGAAACAACTTGATATGTATATGCTAGTCTGATGCATTTTACATAACAGCATGATATCATGGTTCATCCACTTTTCTATAAATGTCTCGACTTTATCGTTTGTGGCAGAGTAGTGTTCCACTATATTAAAAAATACATCTTATTTAACCATTCATTATTTGATTGACATTTGGGCTATTTCTAAGATTTAACTATTACATATTGTGCCATTGTAAATATGGGCATATATATATATATATATATATATATATATATTGCTTTAGTATGATACTTTTATTTCTTTCATGAAGAGACCAAGAAGTGGAATAACTGGATCAAATGAAAGACAGTAACAGGTACTGGAAAAAATGGCTTTTCACATGACACAGAATAAAACTAGACCCATTTATCTCACTATATGCTAAACTAAAATAAAATAGACCAAAGTTTGAAATATCAAAACAGAAATCTAAATATCCATAAGACAGCATAGGTACAGCTCTTGAAGACATAGCTGTAGGCCAAGAATTTTTATGAATAAAATCCTGATCACACAGCTGTTACAAAAACTCAACAATTGGGATCTCAAATTATTAAAAATCCTATACACAGCAAAGAAATTATCAACAGTTAAGAAAAAAGTCACAGAGTGGGAAAATATTTTTACCTACTATTTCTTTAACAAAGAATTACTATCTAGAATATACAAAGAGTTTGGAAATTCAGACTTCCCAGATTTAAAGAATCAATCCATATAGGGGCATTTCTAATGAAGAGACACTTCTCAAATAAAGAAGTACAAATGTCAAATAAATGCATGAAAAATGTTCAGCAACACTGATAATTCAATTGATTAAAATTAAAACAATGTCGAGATTCCATCTTACTTCAGGAAAAATAGCCATTATTAAGAAGTCGACGTATAACAAATATGGTGGGGTTGCATAGAAAAAGGAACCAATCTCCACTATTGGTGGGAGTGCAGACTGGGAAATCATTGTGGAGATTTGAAAATACTAATGCTTTTTATTGACTCTGAAGTTTGCCTTTTCATGAATACTATTTAGTACGGACATCACAGTATGCCTATTTATGTTTTGGTATTATATTTCTTGTTAATGTTGAGTAATATTCCAATTCCTGGTTGTAGCACAAGTTATCTATTAATGTCCTGAACAACATATAGATTATTTCTGAGTAGGAAATTGTAATCAGTGTTTATATCCATGTTCAGATTTTTGGGTGACATTAATTTCCACTGTACTTTGGGAAACATTGAGTAATACGTGGCTACATTGCATTGCTGGATATGTTTAATTTTTAAGTAGCTGTTGAATTGTTTTCTAAAATGACTGTACCATATTGCTTTTCTACCTGTAGAGGAATAACAGTTTTAGCTACCCTATATTCTCATCAGCATTTGTTGTTTTTAGTATTAAGACTTTTGCTATCCTAAAAGTACTCAACAATATTTTATTGTTTAAATTTGCAATTCTCTATATAATTTTAAGTATATTTAATCTGCATCTTTGCCAATTGCATATCTTCTTTAGTGAACTGTTCATAGTTTTTTTCTCGTTTTTAAGAACATTAGTTTTAATATTGTTGAGATTCATGAGATTTTTTTAATATCTTTATCAGTATTTTACCCAATGTGTATTTTTTTCAGAATATTTTCTCCCAGTTTCTAGTAAAATTATGATGAAGAACATGACTGAGTTGGGAGTGTGTGAAACAATAAAGAATAAAAAAGGCAAGTGATGAAACAAAACTCATGAGATAAAGTAAATCTAGCTGTATAAGGGGCAGAAAGAGGAAAATATAAAAAGGTAAAATCATAGTTTCAAAACTAGGTCAGAATGAAAAAATACAAATAATATTTTTGGAAGAAATCCATGAAAAAATGTTAGTATATGAAAACTATCAAGCCTAAACATAAGATCAAGTCATATTAAGCTATATTACCCAACTAATATATATTAGATTTGAAACTACGGTCTTTTCTCTACTGCAATATAATGCATATAAATATGCCTCTATAATATATATGTTGTGAAAATATGAATGCAAAAGGATAACATACATACATATACATCTTCCAAATTTTTATTCCCCATTAGCCTCACTTTCATTTAAAAGTTTTACTTTGTCTTCTTAAAAACAAATTTCTGTGTAGTTATTAATACAAGTAATCTAGAAAATATTTTTCATTGCTTATTTCTAATATATGCCTACCTTAGTATGATGTATATTAAAACTATATTAAATAAATTGTGTTTCAGTATTAGTGATTATGATATATAGAATTCATAGATATCATCATAAAATATTAGTTAATAGCAAATTAAATTATTCAATGTTAGTGTCTATTTTCATATTTCAAATATTACTTTAACAGTAGGTAATTAGAAACATTTAATTTTGAAATCTAGTTATAAATAATTATTATAATAACTCCAACAAAAATTCAAATGATTTCATAGCAAACAAACTACATGCAATATAGAACCTACCTTACAAATGTACCTACAAATAGTCATTACAATAAAGTTTAAGAATCAAACTCTAGTATTATCAGGCTGTAATGAAATTCACACAATGTTTACATTAAGAAAATGTACAATACATGTGCTATAATTTAAATTACCCCAAAATAGAATGTACTAATTTTAATAGATTGAATAAGTGCTGTTTAATACATAAGATTAATTCCTAAAATTACAGAAAAAACTGACTAAACCCAGAGACTGCTTATAATAGTTGATGTATTTTGTCAGTTTGGGAAGTTTAGAAGTTTAACTAAGTGATTAAGCAGTTCTATATCCTGTGGTGTAGTAGATCCAACATATGGTAGTTTGCCTCCTTGCAATATAAGAGAGGAAAAGAGAGGCTTGCTCTTCTGAGGTTTTCTTTGCTATTTTCTTTCTTGTTTCGTTATCTTCAACCATCAATAACTTTGCCATTTTCCTTTTCCATGCCACCCTGACTTGGAGACAACTGATCACATACTGAAACATCTATAAACTGTAAGCTAAATAATCCTTTTTCCTTTAATTTTGGATGTTACTTTGTCTCAACAAATAGAGGACAGAAAATTGCTGATCTGAGACTGATTCTCTATCAATTGTCTATGATATTTAAAATTTTAACATTAATAAATCACAGAACATTAAGGGTATATGTTGAATAATAAAATTTAATTTTATATAACTTGTTGAAGTACAGACTGGAGTGCATGTCAGAATAAAAATATAAAAACATGGCTATAATGTGACTTCAGTGAAATCATAACTTTATGTTCTGAAGACAGAAAAAACCCTCAGTATTATGTGGCTTTCAAGTTAAACTCACAACCATATATAAGAATTTAGAAAAGTTCCCATACACATACTGAGATTTTCTAAAGACCCAGAAGAAGATAACTAGCAACAGATTTCAACAGTAAATATATATATATATGTATATATATATATATATATATATATATATATATATATATAAATTCCATTTTTGAAGAGCCCTTCTTACCCTGACTCCTAAATCTCTATGATTCTTCCAGTGGTTTGGCCATTTCTAGTCTTGGTTGTATACATATTTTATACTTTTTCTAATATTTTTCCTTCATATCAATCTCTATAATTTTTATTAAGTAAATATAATGACTGTCTTAGTCCTGATTGTTAATCTAAAATCCAACCTCATTTCCATGAAAACCCATGAACTTATTCATGGAAATACAGAGGAAAAAGAAATGTCAAGTTTTGGTCAACACATTGATAACATCTATTTGGTAATGTCAATATCAACAATGTCCTTTAAACTTTCAGATTAATGATTTAAAACTCTTGTTGGACGTGGTGGCTCATGACTGTAATCCCAGCATTTGGGAAGCAGGAGGATCCTTGCAAGTTCAAGAGACCAGCCAAAGTAAACTCAAGGCCAGCCTGAACTGCACAGACAGATCCTGTCTCAAAAAGACACACACATAGACACACAAAAGTCTTTATGTACAAGTAAGTCAAGATATTAAAAAGTTTATAAAAATTCTTACATCTTAACATGAGCAATTAGATGAAAAACTACAGGTTTATTATATTTATCCCTGGAAGATAGATTCTATGCTTATTAAATGAGGACTCATAGGACCCTATATTTAACATGAGTGCTTGCTTTAAAATCAACCTAGAATGGTGGCACAGCTCGGTGATTACAGCACTCCAAAATCTGAGAAAGGAAGATTGCAAGATCAAGCTCAGTCTTTTTGACTTAACAAGACCCTGCATAAAAACACAAACCAAAAAGGACTGTAGGTGTAGCCTGCTGTGATGAATCTGTGCTTAATCTCCAATACCAAGCAAAAATAATGTTTTACTTGTTTTAGAATACACTGAATAAAAGGTATCTTCGTGGTCACTATCAGCAAAACTGAATAACAACTTTTGAGAAAATGTAATTAGAAGACAGAGTGATTAGGTACACAATGGATGACATAACCCCAGGAGGATTAGTGTAACCAGAAATAAACAGCTTCAAGAAGCCACTTGAGCCAACAGTTGAATGCCTTAAACACAAAAGGCCATCATGAAGAGATACAGCATAATGAGTACTAACGTGGCTCCTTTTTATATGCTCTGGATTTAAAAATGAAGAAATGGAAAAGTATCACTAAGAATAGTTTTACATGCACTGAGTTTTATGGTACTTCTTAATGTAATTGTTATACAAGTAGACATGATCAGAAAAACACTCCCAAGTTTTATCTGTAAGTCATATCTGAGCACTAGTCATAGATTACAATGTATTATAACTTTTATGCTAAGTTAACATTTTTGAAATATCTGTAATCCACATATTTCCCAGATATATCAGTAACATATATTATGACTTAATGTTTCTAATTGATTCATTTTTCAATTTTAAAACATTTATTTAAACTGATATTTATGTTTATAGTTTGAGAAATATAAAAGATACATGTTCCTAAAACATGATGAAAACAAATTACTGCCATTTTCATCCATAATCATTTGAGCTTTCAATTTTTCTAATAATTCTAAAAATGATGTGAAGTCAGACAACTGCAAATAACAGACTGGCACAAAATATCCCCTTGATTTTCTCACAAATTTGAAAGACAAAAGGCAATATGTTTCCAATGTAGTCAATGTTATGTCTTCTGTGCTATAACTCACACTTGGAAATCATTGATATTTTATAATACATATACAAATGATTATGAAGAATTTATTTTATAATTTATTGAATTTTTATATATGATACATTTTCTATTATGTTATTATTGCTTTTATAATTAAAAAGAAATATAAATATTCAACTATCACAGAAGTAAAATTCTCTTTCAATGCAAGATTGGTTACACATTCCCTTGCAAAACATTCAAGAATAAAAGTAAAAAAATAATTTCTGTGTTGGAGAAAACGGACAGAATACTTTTTTTAAGTGATCTAGAGTAATATCACCTTTGATATTATATTAGTAACATATAAATTTCATATAATTAGATTAGAGTTTTGCTTCCTATGTGTATCTCAATAAGATACTTTACTATAGTTCACCTATTAGAAAAAGACCAGGAAAATATCAATTGAAAGACACTATGCAGTGCTGAATAAGTATCGCTCAAGAGTATTAAGGTTATCAAAAGTGAAGAAGCAATTGTTATTATCAGAAAGATCTGAGGGAAACATGAAATCTACATTCAGTTACCAGGAAACCAGGAATAGGAAAATGAAAATAGGTTAACACTAAATAAATTTAGAGAAACCATGGACATTAGTTAATTAAACCATATAAGTTCTAGTTCATTAATTATGACAAATAATGCCAATATAAAATACTAAAATAGAAAAAATAATCATGCACAGTGTGTAACTACTCTATTGAAGTCACAATGTTTCTATAAATTGCAAGCCAATGTGATGGTTTGTAACTAGATGTCTCCCCAAAGCCTCATGAGAGAATAGTGGGGTATTTCAAGATGGTTGGATTTAGGGTGTGTGAATGTTGATTAAGGGTATGATACTGAGAACAGAGGTGTGTGACACTGGTTTAGTCCACTGATTCAGTTAATCATAGTTCTGGGAGTTGGTAATGGAAATATCCGACCACAGTGAGGGTGGTGCCATCCAAAATGTTTGTAGCCTAATCCAGATAAAAGGGAAAAGGAAGATTGCTCTTTGATCCTCCCTGGTTGCCTCTTCATGGACTGTTTTTCCTGTTCCACATCTCTGGGCCATGCTATACTGCTTTGGAGAAAACAATGGACTGAAACCTCTACAAAATGCGAGCTGAAGTAAATCTTTTTTCCTTTAACTTTGGATGTAGAATATTTTGTTTCCACAATGCAAACAGTAATAGCATACATTTTGGAACTGGGAGTAGGGTCAATGTTGTGATGTTACCTGGCCATGTGGGTCAGGGGAGCCTTTGGAATTGGCTTGAATTCCAAAGCTTAGAAAAGTTTGGAGATGCAGGTTGAAGGAGCAGTTTTGGAATAAATGGCCTTGGTGTGAGATTCTGTTCAGAGGTCAGAAGATTAGAAGGCTGATAGAAATACATCCAGCAAACCTTCAGCTCAGAAGGATTGAGGTCCAAGCAAGGACTGAACCAATTGTTGGATTTTAGACAGAATATATTATGATTTCTCAAAAAAAAAAAAAAGTGTCTGGACTTTTCTTTTGCCCAGAGACTTTTCTGAGACTATTATTATTAAAGAAAACAGACTAATTAATGTTGTGAAAGAAGTTTTAAGACAGAGATGGTGGTATGTATTCTGTTGGAGGCTTTTCGACAGAACTATGTTAAAATTCAAGAACAAAGGTCAAGGAAGAATGATTTAAAACATTTCCAGTTTGCTCAGAAAAGAAGCTCAACTAACATTGTGACCTGCAAAATGTGGTAGAAGAAAGCTTGACTGCTGAAGAAATTAGTATGAAATTCCAATTATATCAGAAGGACAAAATAGAAATGATGGACTGAGGGCATCACAAGAACCAGCAGGATTTTACCATTTGCAACCTCAAAATTGCAAGAGTAAAAAGACTTCACTTTGAGAAGAGAGTTCCAAAGCACCATGCTGCAGAATCACAGTGGACTAGATTTCTTTCTGTGAATTAGGTTCACAATGCTCATCAATCCAGGCATTCAACTCCTATAGCCAAGATGCTGTGGTATGGCTCCTATGGATGTGTCCAAATGGGAACTTTTTACAACTCAGTGACATCAACTTCTTTGTATCCACATGCAGCCCTGATGTAACTCTGTAGCATAAATCATTCCTGATCACATGGTAGAATGTTAATGTATATCCTACCAAACTGTTAATTGTTAGTGTATGCCCATGTAAGGGACAAAGCCACAAAAAGTGTACAGGCAGACCACAGTGGCACTCAACTTTTGTATAATCCAGTCAGTAAAAATAAAGCTGTTTCCTCAGAAAAAGTTCTAAGTGTCTAGTCTCTGTACATGAAAAATGGGAGACTTCTCTCTGCAGCACTAGAGAGAAGCCTGGCTACTGCAGACCTTACCAACATTCTCATGGTACAGGTTTTAGTGAAGTGGAAAATACAGAATTAACTTTTTAGATGTAAATTTCTGAGGTCCTACAACTAACTTCACTTATGATAATATTTGTCTTCTTGTCTTCTACCAAAGCCAAATATATATTTTCTTTATCTAACTGACTATAACCTGAACCTATGTGTTATCTCAAGCACTTGTTTCCTGTAACTTCTAGCTTGTCTAGAGCTTGAACTTGCATACTCGCAACATATATAATGTAAGGCCAATCTGTAATAAAGAATTAGATGTAAACAACAACCACCAAATACTCTGCTTCTGCACTACCCACCTCCATACCACATCAAGCCCCAGATTACCAGAGATAGGTACCTGACAATTGGGAATTAAATTCTAGTCAAGTCTAACAATATTAAATAAGTCTGTCTCCAAATCCTGAGTGATGTTTTCATGTTTGTTTGTTTTTTTTTTTATCAAGTGCATACATAATGCAAGACTTGTGGAATGTTTCTACCCAGATTTCAGAAGACAATCTTGGAAGTCAGGCAGTGTGATCCTAAAAGAGCAGTTTGCGAACGTGTGAGTGTGAAGCTGAAGTGCAATGTGGTGAAACCCCCAGAAGATTGGAGAATTCAGGAATATGAACCATCTGAGAATACAGGAAGGAATAAAAAAAACCAGCTCAAGAGAATCTATGAGAATTACCACTTCCGGCAGCATCAGAGGGATAAAACTGCACAAGCCTTTTGAGTTTACACTTTCCCACAGATTGCCCTGGATATGGGACGTGGAAAAACAGGGCTTAATGATTTTGAACTTGTTGTAGTACCATTTACTTTTTCTTGTTTATACTTTAAAATGTTTATTTTGTGTCCATGTATTTTGTAAGTGTTTAATTTTCCTGTTTTCTTCTATACAGGAGCTTGTGGCTAAATTTATCTGCAATCTTGGAAATGACTCTAAGATACGGACATCTAAGCAATGCTGAACTGTTATGACTTTGGCATTACTTAGATATGGTGTAAATGCTTTTTGCATAAAAGATATAAGTTGAGGTCTCAGGGCAGAATATCATGAGTTGTATCTAGCTGGTCCCCCAAAGCCTCATGCAGTAAATGATGGGGGCTTTCAGAGTGGCTGGACGTAGGACCTGTGAATGTAGATTAAGATAAGGACTGATCCTGTTAAAGAGTGTGTGGTACTGGATTCCACCACTAACTGTTTTATCATAATTCTGAAGGCCATATAAATCCTCACTTTGAGTTTGGGTGATATCTCCAAAAGTTTGTAGCCTGGATTGGATAAAAGGGACTGAAGGGTTTGCTACCTTGCTGCTTCCTGATTGCTATGCTGTGGACTGTTTTTCCTTTGCCTGCCCCTGAGCCATGCTACCCTGCCTTGGAGCCAGCTAAATATGGATGGAAACCTCAGTAAACTGTGAGTTTAAAGAAATTTCTCCTCCTTTAACTTTGTATGTTGAGTATTTTGTCTCAGCAATGAGAACAGCAATTAAGACAATTAAAAAGAGACATTTTAAAAGTATTTTTGAATTTTAAAATTAACAGTTAATAAAAGAAAATGACATGCTCCTTTTTAGTTTTATATATGTAAATTAACTATCAAACTCATCAATATGACAGAAATTTTGGATTACCAAAAGAACACTACATGAATAGTTTTAGAAGAGATATAGGGAACCATTCAATTATTTGATGATATATGAGAAATCAGTAACAATGTATAAAAAAATGGTAACTTATAGATTGAGACAAACCTTTGGATTGTATTTCCAGTTTGATTCATTTACCTCATAGGCAAAATCTACAAGTGATAATCAAAAATAGCTGTTAAATTAATGTGAGCCAGAATTCATATTTTTCTGTTTGTGTGTGGCATACATAGAAAATTAGTTACTAGAAATAAATTGAAAGACCCATTTATTTAGGAACCAGTGCGTTTTCAAAGTGTTTCTTTTTCTTTTTATTAGTACATGTCTGCAGTTCATATGGTTACATTCTTCATGGGTAATTCTCTCTTCACTCCCTTATTCTTTCTTTCCTCTTCCTTTCCTCCTTCTTTTGGTCCCATTTCCTTTTTTCAAAAGTTCTACTTCTTTGTTTCCTATTTTATGTCTTTTATTTTGCTGGTTAGTTTATGTGTATGTTCATTTCTCATATAAGAGAAAACATGTGACAGTAAGTTTACGTGTCTGATATACTTCACTTAGCATTATGGTCTTAGTGTACATACATTTTCCAACAACAACTCAAGTATAGTAGGCCACTTTTCATGTATTCCATTTCTGTTATCCACTCTTTTTTGTTGATGGACATAAAAACTGCACTAAGATTTCATGTTTCTCAGAAACATAGACTATCATGATGAAACCAAATAATAACAAGTACTGAGTGTCTTCAGTAAAAAATGAGCACTTCTGTGTCCAGGGATTTAACTCAGTGGTAAAGTGCCTTCCTGGCAAGCATGAGGTCATGAATTCAATCCCCAGTACCAAAAAGAAAAAAAAAAAAAATAAAGAAAAAATGTGGAAAAATGAACACATCTACACTGTTGATAGAAATGTAAACAAGTATAACTATTATAGAAATCTATATAGAAATTACTCAGAAAACTAAAACTAGAAATAAAAATTCCATGAGACTCAATTATTTTCTTCTTGGTATCTAGAGTTAAGGGACCAGTTCACTTATTAAAGGTCCTGTCACAAGTTTTTGAAAATAGATTTTTAATAACAAGTTAATATATGAATATGTTGATAATTTTTGTGTTGTAAACAAAAATATCCTGAAATCATTTTTCAATATATTTTACTTTTGCAGCTATTGAATACTTCAAAATTTAAATGGCAGACATGTATTTATTTATAATTTTAACAATAAAAATATGTTAATTAAAAACTACTCAGTGTTTCTAGTAAGAGAATAAAACAATCACAACTGTAATTGAAACTTGATTGTAAAATTATTTATTAAAGTTACACAAAATTATAAGTATTTGTCATATGCAACATATTTTCATATATATATATATATATATATATTAGAAAATAATACGATACCATTTTAGTGATTATATATCTACTTTCTTAACATTTTTCAAAGAGGTAATATGCTATTAGTTATAATTACCACATTATACAATATATTTCTTGAATTTAGGTATTCCTAACTGAAATATTCCACTATTTGACTAAAATTTTTTAAATACAATCCATCAAACATCACTCTCAGCCCCTTCTGTCCACCATTTGGCAAGGTCACTTTACTTTTAAGCCATTATTATTTTGGCTTTACTTCTTATAAAAACATTTTCTACTCAACGAAGTTAATTTTTTCCCCAGATGCATGTTGTCCAGTAACAACTGAAGGATCATATCTTTGATAACCACTATCAATCTGTTTAACCTGCTGTTTCATTTTGGAATTATATCATTAAAATTTATATTAGTAAATTAATGTCTATTTCACCCCAAATTTAATTAAAATTTAACCGATGTAGCAATCCTATGTGTTCATAGTTATTTCTATCATTATTATTGTAAAGTTCTGCATCTAAAAATCTGTAGAAAAATTCATAAACATTATTCTTATTCTGAGATTCACTAAACATCAAATATGAACTATTTGAGAGAAGTTGCCATATTATTAATGAATATTTTGGGGATATAGCAAGATTAATGAATGCTCTTTTGAAAAGTAAAGAGTATGAGAGATAGTTGTAGTCAAGCCAATATAAAAGTACTTTTTCTATGTCATGTAAGGACAAATCTTTTAGATAGATGCTATATAGCAAAAATGAAACGATAATGGATAAAATTTGCACATAACAAGATAGAAGATGAAACAGATGCTTAAGGAGTTACTCAGAATGAATTAAACTTTAGAAGTGTTTATGCAGGAGTTAAAAATGAGTAGTAGTATCTAGTTTCAAAATGAAACAGATTTGGAAGTTTAAATTCTGTTATAGAAGTCTTCAGTGGATATATGGTTTTATGAAACAACTGGGACAAGCAAATTAATATTTAAACAATAACTGGATATTCATCATTTATAACAAGCATTCGATTTTGTAGCTCCTCTGTTTCTACATTTTCAATTATCATCTTTTAAAAATTTAAAGCCATAGTCTCTGTAGATACTAATAATAGGACAACAATTAAGGGAAACTCTGATGATAATCTAAGGACTATTAATGAAGGTAACCTAAAGTGATAACCTTCATTATTAGTGTCTGGATACAACTAAGCCATCTACTATTGTTTATTTTAATGAGCCTTCCCAACGTGTCATGTAGCAGTAGGGGGCCAGCTTTTCGAGGGTGGCTGAGTCTAGCATTTGTGATTGATTCATTGTCTAGTGCCAGGATTGGTGGTGTGAGTGCTGCATCTGCTCAGAGGTGTGCAATTGGCATATAAGACAGAGCAGGGAAGTGGGTGCGCTTTTCCTTTTGCTCTTTTAGCTCTTGTCACTTGTGGCTGCTAAGAATGGCTACCCCTTAGCCATGCCACCCTGTCTTGGAGCCAGCTGAGCATATGGACTGAAACCTCCAAAAACAGTAAGCTAAGCAAACCTCCAAAACCAGTAAGCTAAGCAAACATTTCTTTCCTTCATTTTGATCATCAAGTATTTTGTCAAGTGTTCAGCAATGAGAGAAAAGACACCAAGACACCAACAAAGGAAAAACAGTCATAGCACTAGAACCAAGAATTTAGTTCTTGAAACTGTGCAAAAAATGAAAACAAATCCTTTAATCAAGCCTAGGAAGGAGTAAACATTATTCCAGGATATGTCTTCATCAGATACATCTAGTCGGCTACCTTTCACTTGGGTTGTACTTAGTATCCTTCTCATTAACCTTACAACTAACTTTATTTTTATTTTTCAGCAAGATACGTATCTGTTGATTAATGCTCCATCAACTAATTATTTCAAATCATAATAATTACTCTTATAAAGCCTTAATTTCTGTTCTTTCATATGGCAAGATGTGTTTTAGTGGCTATTGATTTTCATTCAAATTTTCCATCATAGGAACTAGGAATGAATCAGTGAAGAGAAGACAGTGATTTTCACCTAATGGAGTTTTCAGATTTAATCAAAATGCAATATTTTATATTATTTATGTGTCACTATTTCTAAGATCATATTAAACTTTTAAAAACTGATTTAGTTATGATTTAAGTATGTAATTTCATGGGCAATAGAAAATTACAATTAATTTTATGAGGCTCAACGGGTGGGTGACTTAATATTAAGGAATTTATTTCCCACAGTTCTAGAGGGTAAGCAATTAAAATCAAGACTAGTTTCTGATAATGTCCCTCCTTCTGATTTGTAAATAACAACCTCTGTCTGCATCCTCATGGCTTCTCTGTACACAGTCATCTCTTCTGTCTCTTAATTTCTTATAAGGATACCAGTCCCATCAGATTATTGTCTCAGTATTATGTAATGTAAAATTAATTATCTTGTTAAGGAGTCTATACAGTCACATTGTATGTTAGATATTTAGCATATGAAGCTGACATTTTCATAAGTTAATATTTAAGAGTAATTATATGGTAAATCATTAATTGCACAATGCATATATAATGCTGATAGTTGAAAATTAAATCTTTGTAAAGCATTATCTTTGTTTTATACAAAAAAGTTTGCATATAAGATTTTCACTGTGATTTGATTGTTGGGTAGCTTTAACTTTCTTTCAATTTGTACTTTTAGTGATATGAAATACTTTGTAAAAATGAAACTTTCTTTTCCATGTTTTTGTCTACATGAATATTTCAAAATTCAATTAAACTTTACTTAAGCAATTTTTAAAACACTAAAATCATCTTTCCTAGTTTAAATATGTAGTTTAAATATCACAAAGTTTTGTAACATATTTTAGTTTGCCATATTTGTAGTGCATATGTTTTTAAAATTTTTTATTCTATATAATTCCATAGTTTTAAACATTTCTTTCTAACTTGCAATACTCTTGAATCCTCCACAATTTCTTTACTTGCCCTTTCCTGAGTACTTTCACTTTGACAAATCAGAGCCTTTTTCTTATGTTAAAATAGTATGCACTCTAGTTGTTTACCTTTTCTGTGAAAGTTGTCAGTATGTATTTTTTTCTGAGACAAATTCATTGTATCAACCTATATGTGTGACTGATTTTAACTGTTTTTTCTTGACGTGAATAGCTTCCAAATATACAATATTTTTATTATCTTGATGACAACCGAAGCTCTACATTTCTTTATATCCACTTACTAGACTGCCGTTAAAGAATTTGTTTCATTTTATGATGGCTACTCTTGTCTCTATTAATGATGTGACATTTGGAAATCTAATGAAAAGAAGAAGGTGTTATTTTGATACTTATCATAGGTGATTGCAGACTGCCACTGGGATGGAAAGAAGATTAAAGTCATTTTGGCAAGCCATTGTTTTATTTTTAACTAATAATTTCATAGCTTTATTTCACAACAATTTGCAAAATAGCTTCAGAGCTTAATACTATAATTTATTTCATGTGAGGGCATTTGTAGCTTAATACAGAGAATATTTTTCTCAACTTAAGAAGAAATTTAACTTTCTTTGTCCTCATTTACAGTATTTAAAAACTTTCACCTGTGAAACTCATTTTATTAGCTATTCTACCAAAGTTTTCTGAGATTCTGCTGTTACCACACACATGTAAAAAAGATCTATACTAAAAACGTACTTTTATTCTCAAATATATGAGAGTGGTGTTCCAATCAGGAATGTTTTTCTGTGTGATACTGGAGACTTTTCATAGGATGTGAATAACATGCAGAAGTAGCAAAGAATTATATCTTTGTTCATTCAGAATCATTTATTTATGGTGATGTTAAAACAGAAACCTGAATTTCACAGTTTTACTATATTTTTAACGCTTAAAGAAAATTTCCTTCCTTATCACTCAGAAGCAAGATTCATAGTTTCTACATTATCTTGTTACCCTTAGGAGAGAGTAGTAAAACTACTTTCAAAATAAGACTAAATGTCATGATGATGTTATCAAGTAGTAATCAAAGAAAGTAAAAAAGAATAGGAATTTCTATTATAAGAGATAAACAGGACTTTAGAGAAAATGTGCTATTTCAAGGAATTTGTAAAAAACAAATATTCATGTCCACAGGGCCAGGTAGCCATGCTGAAGACCTGAAGGTGCCTACTTGCATCCCTACCCAAAGTTCAAGAAGAAAGGGTGGAGACTTAGCAGATGTGGGTCTATTTTTCAACATTGTAAAAAATAAATAATTACAATCTCCAAAAAAAAAAAAAAGAACAAATACTCAGTCTTTCTTATGAAGAAATATAATATTTTCTTATTATAAACTTGTAAATCCATATACTCTCCTTAACTTCTATGTGCTCAATAAGATGAGAAATGCTGCATTGGTAAGATGTTTTTCCCTATTAATGTGTGGCTACGTGCCTTAAGCTTCAAAGGGCCCTGTAATTAAAAAAAAAAAAAAAGCTTTAAGGTTATTTCTGATTATTCCAAAATGTAACAATTTGTACATCCATATGTTAATATTTTAGGAGAAATGCAGTTAAGCTTACTCAGGTTAGTCTTATATATCTTACTTTTTCTGTAAGTATACCATACAATTCATATTTTGATGTAATTTGGAGTTATGATGGTTGTATAATATTAAAACCACACTGAATGTTTTATCAATATAGAATGAAGTTGTTTTTCAAGGCAATTTCTTGAACGTGTGATGCTATCTCTAAGATAAACCAGAGTAATTTTCCATTTAATTTGGCATTTTCTGGAAGATTTGCTCCCAAATTCAAGGCTTTTGCAATTAAACTTGGTTGCATTTATGTCCAGAAGATTTTTGTAGGGGATTGGTTTCCTGCTGTGGAACTGGGTTTTGAAGCTACTTGATCTAAATTACAAATCCAAGCCAACATGTACATACGGTCTCTTCAGCTGCTTCCTCCATTCACTGTCTGAGTCCCAGAAGGTGATTATTTCACATCATGCTTTCATACTTAGAAAAGAGTAGATTTCAGAACATCCCAATGTAGTGGTGATACATAGAAAAAAAAAAAACTTGTATTAAATATTTTATGTTTCAACCCATAAAAATTTGATGCATATTAAAGGATCTATAAGTATGTACAATATGTTTCTGCTTCCATATTTTGAAATAGTCTCTTCATTTTTACAACCCTTATTCAATTTTATTTCTGTTTTCCTTTCCTTGATTTTACCACAATTCTTTTGTGCAATAAAAGTACATGCTTATAATAGTTTCATCAAGTTTAAAAATTATACTTCATGAGAATTACTCCTGTCACATCAAAATAAACATATCTAAGCACAATCATTTTCTACTTATAATGTTAACAAAATCCATAAACTATAAATGTACTGTTTCTGCCCAAAATAAGAAATATTGTTATGCAAAGTATTAATTTTATACTGTATTTATCTTTTAAAATTTTTATCTTATACATGCTTTAACACAAAAAAGAATTGCAAGTAATTACTGCTATAATTTATGAAAATATAAAATAATAAATAGTTCAATTCATAAATACACAGTTGAATGCAATTCTAGCTATAAAGTATAGAAATACAAACAAATGATTCATGAAGTAAAACATTAAAAATACATGAAAATATTTGTCATCGATAATAATTTATAAAACACTTTTACAACCTGCACATATAAATATTGATATATTTTCTTAGCTGTAACTGATAAACTATTAAAATATCTGATGCTATTACCATTCTAATTCTACATTTTAGAGATTATCTTAACATATTAACTACAGATACACAAGGATACATATTTCACAACAAATGACACCAAAATATCATGTAATAATAAATATTAAAAACAACCTATGTGCAGCTAAAGGCAATTTGTTACATTTAATAAAGAAAATAAATATACACCATGAAAAATAAGTTAACATGTGATAAGAATAATGTCTCTGAGTAATGGGACAGAGCATAACACTTGTTTAAATTGTGTGTGCTCTGCTTAGCTGTCTAAGCAAAAGTTCTGTGTTAAAGCATGTGTACCACTAGTGACTCAGCAGTGGCTATTATTAAACAAATAGCAATTACCATTACTCAAACAATCAACTCACAGCCCAAATTTTATTTTAGAAGAACAGAGCAAGAGAAAGATCAAGATATCTTAATCTGTGTTTTCTGCATAAGTATTTGAGGGACATATCCTTGAGAGCAATGATTTTTCCCTATGTAGATACTAAACCATTCTTGAGTTATATTTTCAACAGCAGTTAGTAATTGAAAGAAAGTATTCTAAATATAATGAAATGTAGTTCACTGTTGCATGGACTTTTTCAACTGATTTTATTAGAAAGTAAATGCTGCGATAAGATCTATATATGTGATCAAACTTTGATGTTAACATATTAGAAATTGGTTAAAGCTGCAAATAAACAATTATTTACATTGCATCATCACCCTTCTTAGGCAATAAACTTTTCTCTTGAAACTGTAACTTTGCTTGGGACTGAAAGCTGACTTGAGAAATAATTTTAAGTAAAAAATGAAAACACTTTGTTATAAAATAAATTTAATAATATTTGCTGCAGTGCTACTACATAAGTAGTTTTTGATATTTAGGTAAAAGACTGATATGAAAAAGATAGCTATACTTATTTTGTAATATTCTTTTACACTATTTTCACAATGTAACTCGTGTTTCTTTTCTTTCACTAAGCAAGAAAGTTATCAAATGAAAGGCTGTGGAATTTAAAAATATGAGATACAACTAAACACTGGTGGAATCATACTTTTTAAGTCAATCTTCTCATTTTATGTAATTTTCACTGCAATGCATTCCATACTGAGAGAGAAAATCATTTGAAATATGATTTAAAATCAAATGAGCATGGTTATTTACACATGTGTGAGTGTGTAAATGAAGTTGAACGCTATTTGTGTGTAATTTTAAGTTTGACTAGAAAAAATAACATTTTGTTGTACATTTCTTAGGGCACTCAAGAATACATTTACTAAATATAATATGTTGTGAAATACTTAGAGCCAGCAATTAATTATTACCAGTAGACTTGAATAGAAAATATTCCTTTCCATATGAAGTACGTACACAATGGAGTATTTCTCATAAAGAGCAAAATTATGTGATCTGCAGAACAATGCATGGAATTAGAGATTATCATGTTAAGTGAAATTAAACTGACATAAAAATAAGTAGCATGCATTTTTCTTAGTACATATTTGTAATCTAGTTATGAAAATATAAAAGAAGGGAGACTAGTAGACAAGAGGAACGGGATCAGGATTGGAAAGCGCTAAGAGAGAATGAAATGGAGGGAGCTATAGGTGGATGAATATTGTGACAGTTAAGGTTCATTGTTAATTTCTTTGATATCCGAGATGTCTAGATTAATGCAGTACACCTCTAGTGTGTATGCGTGGGTTACTGATTCATGACCTTGAGTATTGTAACTGATTCTTGACCTTGCCTCTTTAGTAAACATAATACTATATTTCACCCTGAAAATGAATTGTCCATAAAACTGAGACTGTGAGCCATTAAAATATTTTAGGTTATAGCAACACAATAGAACTGTCAACTAGAAAGGTAAGGTATAAATGTAGCTTAGTGTATTTAACAGTGACATCAAAAGGTAAAATATTAACGGTACAACATGTAATTTAATTCAACTTTATTAATGAGATAGTTTTCATTAATTTGTTGTTCAGTATTCAAATTCTGATGAGCATAGTCTTAATACTTCTTACCTTGAATTTTATGCTATTCATAGTTACAGTTATGATAAAATGTAGTACTGCCAAAATAATTTGTTGAAGAGAAAAACATTTACAGTGTGATATTTGACTGCCAACCTATATAAGTTAAAACAGAATGAGCTCATAAAGAAATATAAAATAATGTCCACATTTACACTTTTTCAAGAAATTACTTGAAATATCCAGTTGAGCCTGTATTAAAAAGCCGTAATTCTGCGTAAGCAGAAAAACAATGTTTTATTACAACTTTGATGTGTAAATTATATTTTCTCTTTCTTCTGTTTCCTGATCATATGTTTTAAGTGAGACTTACTTTGAGAGTCAGCACTTTTCCTTGTTTTTTAGTCTCATTAAAATTGTTTTTAAAAAGTTTTGAATTAAAAACATAAACTCTTAGCAGGAAACCACAAACCAATTAACTAATTGGCCTACTTAACAAGATTTAGCCTTGCTCCTAAGGCTGTGAACACAATATAAATAGTTTATAAAAATGAATTTTAAGGGGATGAGATGACTATCATTAAGATACATGATTATTAACATTTTTAATAGAATCTAGAGCAGAAGTAATATACTTGATTAGGCTAAATATTAATATTATCTAGTGCGTTATAGATGCACAATTTAATTCAATGCTTAGATTTTTATTTTATGTGAAAATTATATTGCATATCTGGTATACACGAGGAAACACTGTAATCTTGTTATTGTATTACAACATGACAACACACTGTTTGTTAATGCTATTGAAAAGTATATACAGAGAACAAATGCTCTTGGAAATCCAGCCAAAAATTACACATAAATGTACTTAAATACAAAGATTGACATCCTGGAACACTTATTTACTGGGTAATTGCTCTATTCTTATTTTTAATGGAAATAAATAGTATTGATTTTGTTTCTTTCCTTCACAGTGGTAAAGTCTTAATGTCATTCTTCATACTCCTTAAAATCCCACATAAATTTATTTTAAAATATATGGTAGTATTATTAATTGAACTTTCTTGCCCTAAAATGATGTGTTGCAGTCCTATACTACCACACTTCAGATTATGACTTAATGTGGAATATGGATATGTAAATATTAAGTAAATGTTCTTTAATGGAAAGGCCCATTAATCCGATACAACTGGTATTCTTCTACAAAGAGGATAAACATGTCAGGAACACAATTGTGTGAAGACAGAGGCAAAGATTGGAATTTTGCAATCATTAGTCAAGGAACAAATGAAGTGGAAGTCACCATGTGGTACACAGGCAGGAATATTTTCTCTTCCAGAGACATCGGAGGGCACATTGCTCTAAAAACACTTTGACTTGAGATTTCTTTACTATCTACAACATAAATATCATTTCTCTTATGTCATTCAATTTGTAGTGATGTCTCCCTACATTCAGTAGGATCATGAGTGGGGATGAAGGGAGACTAAGAAAAACTATAGATCCTGAAAGGAAAGATGGGACCAGATGGGACCCGACCTCACTGATAGAGAGGCAGTGACAACCCAGCATGGTTTGCCTCTTTATTTATACAGTGTAAAAAAGGAAGAAAGCACATGACAAAGTCACAAGTGCAAGGTCTCAGTGTTTTGCTGATAACACTGAAAGCAAAACAGTCTCAAAACTATCTGTGCTAGAGTTAGTAGGGAAGAACACTAAGGACAGACACGTGCTAGACTGGCTTTGCTTTAGTCCCAACAACTTGTTTGCATGGCTTGCCTCTGGAGCTCCATGTTCCTGGGGCTAGATTTGCTCTGGCCCAGAATGTGCTCCCCATCTCAAGCTCAAGCTGCTTCCCACATCTCCCTCTTTTCTGTTTCTTAACCACTGGTAGTGGGTGGTCAGTTGGAGTTGGAGGAGTTGTGTTCAGAGAAATCTGCAGAAGAACTTGTTTCTTGTGGAAGACTTTTCCCCCTCTTTTCTCTAGGTGTCCTCAGTAAACTGTATTTTTGTGAAGGCCCTTTTTCCCTCAAACGCTTTACACTCTGAGTTTGCATGTGCCACCTATCACAAATATCTGGAGCACAAGCAAAGTGCAGATGTTTAAATCTGAAAGAAAATGTTTATTACCATAAACAAAATCCATTTTACATTTTAGAAGAACCCTTTTACCTGGAAGGCATGAATACATTTAATATACCAGGAGATTAGTAATAATGAATTGTCAAAACCATATAAATACCTTTGTTTCTTCATTTATTTTTGTACCACAGAATCTTTAATCAGAAAAACTTAGTTTTATTTTTAGAAAAACTTAACATTTTGACACTAACCAATGTAAATGTATCACAATAATATATATTGAACAATGGTTTGGGAGTATTTTACACAAGGCAATGGAGATCACTGGCTGCTTTCTTATTCACAGACTGGAGTCTTGTCCAACAGTTTAATCCTACCCTCAGGGATTTTTTGTTTAATTATTGTAACAAATTTTTGATGACTCATGAAACAAGATCATGATACTCAAAATACTATTTTTGAACACTGAGGGACTTTCAAATCATAATTCAATGATAAGCAATAAAGAACAATGTGCATTACATTTATAAAAACAATTTTAATATCATTTTAATCAGCCAGCAATTTGGGTGGAAGCATTTCAGAAAATGCTTCAAAAATTCAAAAATGCAAAAAGAAGAAAAATTTGTTGAGCACAAATAAAACAGCTATTCACAGATTGGACAGAAAGGTAAATAAAGAAATATACATAAGATAAACCTGTTTATGAAATCAAAGTGCACTGAAATATGTTTTTGGCCAAATTGAATTATAGTAATTCTTCTACAATTTTAGGAGTTTGTAATTATAAACAGACTGGTAAGAATTATATGTACGTCAATTAGGTCAATTAGCAGAAATTTCTTGTAAGAACAAATTGGAATGAATAAAATAACTTATTATACATGTATGTTATATATATATATATATATATATATATATATATATATATATGTGTGTGTGTGTGTGTGTGTGTGTATATAATTTTATTTTATTCTGTCTTCAGAAAAGCAGCAACTTTCTCATTCTTCTTCAATACAGCTTCCAGCTCAGTCATCTAAGCACCCTCTGTTTCACCTTCCTTTTATTCTATTAGCATTCTGTATATAAGATTTAATGTAACTTACGTTAATATTATCACCTATGTATATTCCCCATGCTGGTGCCTTTGACTTATCTTTTGCCAGTGCAGCTCCCTGCCCCATGGCTTCTGATATGCTAGCCCTACACACAACAGTTCTCTCTTGTCTGCAAACACTGTAGCCAATTATCGTGAAAGTAGTGACTCTGCATGCTCAGAGAAAGGGTGAGTGCCAGTGTGCTCTGGGCTGACCAAGGCTGAGAGATGGTAAACCATGGTGGTTTATCTGCTTGGGGACAAATATACAGGTGCCACTGGGTGTCCCAAGACAGACTGCACAGCTGATGTTCCCCACTATGACTGACAAAGCAGGCATTTGTCTTCCTCCCACCCACCTTGCCTGGGCCAGGCTCTAGGCTTGAAGACAGCTTTTTGGTTCCTGCCTTAAGTTAATGACCTGTGCAATTAAGCCTGTTTTGCTCACAGCCTAGAGATTTGAAAGAAAAGAAGAATTACATGCAACAGTTTTTTCCTGTTAAATAACGCTTCAAAGTCTGCAGAGGTCTAGATAAATTTGTGTTGGTTTGCATTTGCTCCCGTCTTGCTCTTAGCTGCTTTCGCATTCCCTCTCAAATATGTAAATTTATAGTTCCTTTTCTGTAAACAACCAAACAAATCAAGAAATTTAACAAGCTGTGAAGTTGTGATAGGTATCCCTCTAACTATAAGCTAAGTTTTAAGCATTTCTGCATACAAAAAGTGAACATTAGATCTTGAATTTCCCTTTGTTTTACATTCAATAATTACTCAGTGCACTCTGTACTTATGCTGTGCATTCCTTTAATGTCTTTCCCATCTTGACTTACTGAGTTCACTCATGCTCGGGCCCCACATTAGGCAACACTTTCTGTGACCTACATAGCCAGCAGTGTCCTGAGAGGGGGCAACAGGAGATTAAGAAAACACTGTAGAGGGGGCTGGAGGTTTAGCTCAGCGGCATAAGTGCCTGCCTTGCAAGCAGGCAGTCGTGAGTTCGATCCCCGGTACCGATAAAAAGGAAAAAGACAAAAAAAAAAAAAAAAAAAAAAAAAAAGAAAACACTGTAGACCCAAGCCTTTTCTCATGAGTCAGCACCATTCATGGACTGCAGGGGAAGAGAACAAGGTCTGACCAGAAGCAAGCCTCCCTGGAACCAGCGCCAAGTGCAGGTCACTGGTGTGGGGACAGTCAAACCCAAGACTTTCCCCACAAGTCAGTGGGACTGTGAGGGAGAATAGAAGGCCTCATCAAGAAGCAAGTCCCTTACAGTGCAGCAACACCATGTGCAGGCTATTGGCAGCACAGGGAATCCAGATATAGCCTCTTCTGCAAGCAGGCTGTAAAACAAGAATTGCCAATCCACCCCTCACCCCACCTCATAAGCATCTGGCTGATGTGGAAAAACAGGCTGTGACAATAGCTATAGTGACAAAATGCATTTTGATGCTTGCAGTGTTTTGGTGTTTCACTGATGTTGCAGGTCTAGCACCAGTGGTCTGATCATCTGTTAAGGGAATAGAAGTATGCAGTGTGGCATCTAGGGGAGATCTCCTTTAGAGAGTGGTAGCCATTTTTGATTCCCTATTGTCTTGCTTTGAAGTCCTGTATCATTTTCATTGTTCTGTTGGGTTGGGTTTTATTCTCTTTTATTTTGTTTGACGTTGTTATATTTGATGGCTGTCATGGTTTATGTCTGTGTCCCCCAGGCCTCATGAGTTTGCATTGTGTATTTGTGATGGTTCATTTTCCAGTGCTTGGATTGATGGTGTCAGTGCTCCACCCACATAGGGGTGGAGCCAGGATGTGATGTAATGGCAGGAAGAAGGTGTGTCTTGCTCTTTTTGCCAGTTGCTGCTTGCTGTTTGCAGCCACCATGAAAAGCAGCCCAGCCATGCCCACCTGCCTGGGAGACTAAAACCTCCAAAAAACTGTAAAAAATAAACCTTTCCCTTCCCAACTTGGGCTTCAGGTATTTTGTCTCAGCAAAGAGCATAAAATAACTAAGATAATGGCATGAGCAGCTATTTCAAAGACAGCAAGATATATTATGGTAGACATTTTGGATATACTGTTGGCCTGTTTTGAAGTTCTTTATTGCATTCATTGATTTGTTTTTTATTTTTCCTATTCTATTCTGTTCTGTTTGATTTTTACTATGTCTGAAGGCATCTGCAGCTATTTTGAAGACAACAAAAAGCATTATGATAACTAATGTTGATTATACAATGCTTTGATGTCCTGTCACTTATACTGGTTTGTTTTTATTGGTTTTATTATGTTTTATTTTCCTTGGCTGTATCCTCTTTAAAATAAAATAAAATAAAGAAAACACTATAAACACATACTAAAGAAAGCTGGGATCTGACCTCTCTGATGGAGAGGCAGAGACAACCCAGCATGATTTGCCTCTGTATTTATACACTGTAAAAAGGGACAAAGTGAGCAATGGAGTCAAAAGTGTGAGGTATCATTGTTTTGGGGAGAACACTGAAAGTGAAACGTTCTTAAAGCTGTCTCTGTTGTAATTAGCAGGAAAAAATGCTAAGGCCAGACATCTGCTGGATTGACTCTACTCTCCTCTCAACAACTCGTTTACATGACTTACCACTGGTACTCTATGTTTTTGTGCAAGCCTTGTTCTAGCTCAGCATGGGTGGTTGCTCAGCTGTGGCCCACAATGTAGCACTCTTTTCAATGCAACCCTGAAAATGAATACAGGGAGTGCAACTAAGTTAAATTGTTATTAGAAATTTTAGTCTCAATGTTCAAATATTTGTGGCATTCACACTACTCTGATCTTTATATTAATTCAACAAGTCTTTAGTCATATCAAGTATGTAAGATACAGAGTATGTTGCATCATTAACTTACATCCATTGTTTTCATCTAATAAATCATGGAATTTAAATGTTAGATTCTATTATCAAATGGTAGCTAAAAATGCTTTTACATTCCTTAGCAAAAGATATTTTAGCAATACAGGTGCTAAGACCTAAAGTAATTGATCTTTCTTAAATGAACAATAATTAATAAAATTTACATATAATTACAAGCACACATTCATCTGAATTTAGTAAAAACAAATTTACATATCTTCTGTGTGCTTGATTTTGTAGTCCTACTTGATATGATCTCAAAAACTTAAAATTGTAATATTCACATACTTTATTAAAAAGGAAGAAAAAGAAATAGACTATTTGTACTACCCTTTCCCCTGCCTTTTCTTTTCTAAACTCACAACTTGCTGTACCTTCTCTTACTCTCATGAAATTATAACCTGGAATCTTTCAATCATCGGTCAAAAATTTGATTGCACGTCATTGCTTTATTGCATTACTACTGCATTAGTATTACTATTGCATTATTACTTTATTGCATTAGTATAATTTAAATTATATATTATCATAAAGAATATATTACTCTATAGCATCGGGGTTACTTGAGAAAACACTGAAATCTAATTTTTTGAAAAAATTGCCCTTTTGAGTTTCCTTGTCATGTCTACATGGTATATTTTAACTCAAATTTTGTTTTTAATTCCTTCCTGAGTTTTATCTTACTCAGAAAAGGTTGAAATAAAAAACATTATATACAATATTTATTGTTATGATTAACACATATTCAAAATACATTTAAAATTTATCATGTATTTGCATGATATAAAAGTGTGTCCTTGATGAATAATTTAATGGTCTTGGGAATCAAATTTTTGAGAGACAGGTATTGGAATTCAGCCAACCATTATATTTTCATGCAATAGTCATTAACAATAAGTAAGTTAGAATTAGTAATCCAAAGTAATTTTGTCAAAAAAGTTTGCTGCCAAGCATTTTCTTCCACATATGTCAGAGTACTTTGACAATAATTGATAAAATTGATAGGTAGAGATTTGGACTGCAGGACAATTGTCTTTTCAATATCCTAAGTCTAATAAAAAATTATTCTTCTTTCTGTAAAATTCCTGTGCTAAAAATAAACATGTTGATTCTACTGCTGTATTTTTTTTATCCTTACGGAAAATCAAAATTGGGATTACTAAAATGCAGTCACAAATTCCAATTTCAACATTTTAGAGGAGAACATTAAAGATTTCATGTATAAATTTTTTTATTTTGAAATAGGGTAAAATGAAACATAACAAAACAGAACAAAACAGATCATAAGATAACAATGTAAGAGACACAGATTTCAAAGAAAGGCAACTGGAAATCTTCAGTGTCTATCATATTATCTCTTGTTTTCTTCCAAATAGTTGTCCATATATTCATATACAATGAATTCATACAAAACAAAATAGTGTAGAACTGATCAGAACAGGATGATGAGGGCATTTTAGGTCTTCAAGACCGGACAATAGGGAAATCAACAATGGCTTCCACAGTGTCTCTCATTCTCTTCCAAATAGGGGTCCATATCTTCATGTATGTTGAAATTAAACAAAACAAAACAGATTAAGGTCGCTCTGAACAAAGAATAATAGTACTGTTGGATTTCACATCATGATGCTATGGAGCCAGCACTGAGTACCTTAGTGTCTCTTTTTCTTCAAAGTAGCTGATTATTTCATTGTGCATTATCAATTCTCATAAACTTTTTAGAATTTCTACACATGCATGAGTCTCTACATGTATACCTCTCATTTCTGTATTAGAGAGAAAAACAAAACAAACCAAGACAAAATAAAACAAATTTCTAGAAAAACATGAAATGAAAGACATGTAAACAATAGCAAAGAGCCCAGAATATTGACAGTATAGGCCTTCAAAACATAACTAGGGTTGTTATTTTACATACTGATCTTCAAGAGTTCTTCAGATCACTATAAAACCATATGCACAATTGTTCCAATCCTATGAATGTTAACTATTTTGTTCCAGGTCTGTTTTTATTCCAGTACCATGCTAATTTTATTACAGTAGTTTTATAGTATAACTTCAAATCAGGGATTGTGATGCCTCTTGCCTTGCCTTTGTTACTTAGAATTGCCTTTGCTATTCTAGGTATCTTCTGGTTCCAGATGAATTTTAGGAGTGATTTCTCTAGATTTGTGAAGTATGTTAGTGGTATTTTGATTGCAATTGCATTAAATTACATAACAATTTTGGGAGAATGGACATTTTCATAATGTTTGTTCTTCTTATCCATGAACAAGGAATGTATTTCCATTTTATGAGATCCTCTTCAATTTCTTTTTCAGAGTATTATAATTTTCCATGAATTGACCTTTTCCTTCTTTTGTTAGATTAATTCCTAAGTATTTCATTTTGTTAGGTGCTATTGTAAACAGTGTGGCTATCTTACTTCTCCCTCAGTGGTATTGTTTTTAGTGTATATTAATGTTACTGATGTTTGAGTGTTGACTTTGTATCTAGGCATATTACTGAATTTATTTATTATACCTAAGAGTCTTTCAATAGAGTTTTGGGGGTTTTCTATGTAGAGTATCATGTCATCTGCAAATAATGATAATTTAACTTCTTCTTTTCCTATACCTGCTCCTTTAATTTTTCTCTCTTTCCTAATTGCTCTGGCTAGTATTTCTAGTACTATGCTGAATAGGAGTGGTGATAAGGGATATCCTTGTCTTGTTCCTGATTTTAAGATAAAGGCCTTCAGTTTTGGGCCATTTTATATGATGCTGGTTGTTGTTTTGTCACAGATATGCTTTATCATATTGAGATAAATACCACTTATTTCTATTTTCTGTAAGGTTTATATCATGAATAAGTATTGGATCTTATCAAAAGCTTTTTCTGCATCATAAATGATCATGTAGTTCTTATTTTTGGCTCTGTTAATATGGTGGTTTACATTTATTGATATCCATATGTTGAACCATCCATGCATGCCTGGGATGAATCCCACTTGGTCATGGTGTATAACTTTCTTGATGATTTGCTGCATCCTATTTGCCAATATTTATTGAGGATTTTTGCATCTGTGTTCATTAAGGAGATTGGCCTATAATTGTCTTTTTTAGTTGGGTTTTTCTCAGCTGTTAGTACTAGAGTAATATTTGCTTCAAAGAATGACTTAGGAAGAATTGCTTCCCTTTTGATTTCATTGAAGAGTTTGAGGAGTGTTGGCATTAACTCTTCTTTGTATTTCTTGTGGCATTCTGCAGTGAATCCATTTGGGCCTGGGCTCTTCTTTGTATGTAAGAACTTAATTACATTGTCAATTTCATTAACAGAAATTGGGTTATTCAGCAGTTTTATATCTTCTTTACCCAGATTTGAAATTCATATGTTTCTAGGAATCTGTCCATTTCTTCTCTGCTATCAAGCCTATGAGAACAGTTTTTCAAAATAGGTGTTGATGATCTTCTGTATTTCCATAGGGTCTGTAGTGATTTCATCCTTTTCACTACTTATTGCATGAATTTGAGTTTTTTTCTTTCATTTTTAAAATAAAGATGTCTAGAGGCCTGTCAATTTTATTTATTCTTTCCAAGAACCAACTTTTTAATTCATTGATTCTTTGTATTGTTTTCTTAGTTGCTATTGCTTTGATTTCTGCTCTGACCTTTATAATTTCCTCTCTTCTTTTGGCTTTTGGCTTGACTTTCTCTTCTTTTTCTAGATTTTTGAGGTGTAGCTTCAGGTTGATTATTTGTGTTCTGTTTTCCTGATTTTGGAGTTCACCGCTATAAATTTTCCTCTCAAACTGCTTTCATTGCATCCTCATTTACTGTTAAGATGTTTTTGTGTTTTTGTTTGCCTGCAAATATTGTTTAACTTCTTCTTTAATTTCCTCTGTGACCCACTGATTGCTCAGGAGTGTATTATTCAGTGTATTATTTCATGTGTTTGTGGGATTTTTGCAATTTCATTTGCCATTAATTTCTAGTTTCATGGCACTATGATCCAATAACAAGCATGGGATAATTTCAATTCTTTTGTATTTACTTATGCATGTTCTGTGGGCCAGTATATGCTCTATTTTAGAGAAATATGCTGAGAAGAATGTATTCTGATGTTGCTGCGTGGAACATTCTGTATATATCTATTAAGTCCATTTGTTCACAGGTGTGGTTCAGTTCTGCTATTTCTTTGCTGATTTTCTGTCTGGCTAATCTGTCTCTTCGTGTCAGTGGGGTGTTAAGGATTCCCATTATAATTGTTTTATTACTTACTTGATTTCTAATTTCTATTAATATTTTGTATAACTCTGTGCTCCCAAATTTGGTGCATATATATTTAAGATTGTTATCTCTTCCTCTTGGAGTTTTTCCCTAACTAGTATGTAGTGGCCTTCTTTATCTCTTTGGATCATTCTTGGTTTGAAGTTCACATTATCTGCAAACAGAATAGCTATTACTGCTCTTTGTGGGATCCTGTTGCATGGAGTATTGTTTTCCATCCTTTGAGTGTCAGTCTATGAACTTCCTTTTGAGTTAGATTTCCTGTATGTATCATATGGTTGGATGTTGTATCTTGATCCAGTATGTTTCTTTTTATTGGTGAATTGAGGGCATTTACAGTAATGGTTAGAAATGATATATATTGATTTACTTTTGACATGTTACCTTTCTGTTGCTAATTCTTTAACTTTTCATTCGTTTAATTGATTGTCCTGCTTAGTGGTTTTTTCCTATGTCTATCTAGAATGTCTTTTAGTATTCTTTGCATGGTTGGCTTGGTGGTCATGAATTTTTCAGCTGTTCTTTGTCATGGAAGTATCTTATTTCTCCCTCCATTTTGAAGGAAAGTTTTTCAGGATATGCCACTCTGGGTTGGAAGTCATTTTTCTTTAGGATCTGAAACACTTCACTCCATGCTCTTGTTGACTTCATTGTTTTTGTTGAGAAGTCTGCTGCAATTCTGATAGCCTTTCCTTTCTATGTGACCCATATCTTCTCTCTAGCAGCTTTTAATATTTGTTGTTATGTTGGATTTCTGGGATGTTGATTATTATACGTCTGGAGCTACTGTTATTTTGGTTATGATTATTTGGAGTTGTATATGCTTCACTGATCTGTTTATCAGTTTACATTCTAATGTTTGGGAAATTTTCAGCTGTTACTTCTTTAAATAGCCTCTTTTTATTATTTGTGTTGTCATCTTCCTTTTCTTTTATACCTTTCAATCTTATGTTGTTTTTCTTTGCATCATCCTGCAGTTGTTGAATTGTTATTTCCTGGTTCCTTGTTATTTTTGTTCACTAGCTGCTATCATGTGTTTCAGGTCTGAAATTCTATCTTCACTTTCACTGGGGTGGTTATTTCACAACTTTCAATGGAATCTTTGATTTCCTGTATATCTTTTTGAATCGGCTTCATGCATTTTGTTTGTTTCTTATATTCATCATTCAGAGTTTCCATCATTTTGCATTGTTCCTCTAATGTTTAAACTATGTCTTCTTTAGATGTTGTCATCATTTCTTTCATTAAATTTATCATTTCTGCTTTTACCTCAGAGATTATTTCTGATTTGACTTCTTTTATAGCTTCCTGGAGTTGTTTCTTTAATTCAGTTGATATCATTTCAGGCATTTCAGGTGTATGACTTATATTTTCTTCTGTGTCCATGTATCCTAGGCTTACTTGGGTTGGGCCACAAGTTTGAGATTGCATTTTGCTCTTTCATTTTGTCATTTTTCTGTATTTCTGGATTTTGAAAGATGTTTCAAAGCTTCCTCTGTGTGCTGAGAATCACCTGGCCCACTTTTGTATCTGGGGCAGATGGCAGACAAAAACTTGGAGTTCGCTGGTTTGGGACAGTCCACAAGGACTCCTGTGTGACCTCTTGTGATTTCAGACATGAGATGTGGTCTGACTGCCTGGGAGCGATGCTATAAGTCTTTCCTGTTCACTAGGTTTCAACCTGCACACGCTCTGTGCCCAGGACTCTTTTTTGGCCCCTGCCAGCTGCTTGGAATTTGCTGGACATAGCCCAATTAGGACCCATTGGACCTCTTAAGAATCTTTGGGTGATTTCAGACATGGATCATGGTTTACCACTGAGGAGCAAAGTTCCAAGGCTTCCCTGTGTGATGCATTTCAGTGCGCACATGCTCCAGGTCCAGAGTATATGAAACTTTTGTAACCCTGCCCTAATATGAATTCAATTAGTTTTAATTTTTAACTGTTTAACATACAAATGTTTATCCCATTCACCCAGATTCTCCACATTTATGGTAGTAAAATAACAAAATTTTACTTTTCCTATTACCAAGTCTTCTACATGTGTTTAAAATATATATAGGATTTCTTATTCCTATAAGAAAATTTTGCGAGTGCTCAATAGACTTGCCAAGAAGCACAATTGCTTCCATTCTGGGTGCTTTAACATGGTAAATTTAAATGTAGTTGATAATTATTTCTTTCAAAGAGTAGCAGAAGGTGATGCATGCTGTGACATTCCTCCTTTCATGCAGCAATTATGCTAATGAACCACAGGCAAGAAGAATTTCTTTGGTGAAGTAATTTGAAGACAATTTTTAGACACTTAATTGGAGAAAAGAGAAAAATGATAAAAGAAGGATAAAATGTAAATAAAGCCTTGTAAAGAAGTAGAAAGAGTGGTTGAAAGGATGGTAGGGGATTGCAAAGGAAAAAATAGAAAACATGATACATCATGTATAGGTACAAATTCCCTGGAATGAATGTGATGATTGTGCATGTCTAAATTGTATGAATAATCTTTTTTTTAAAAAATTGTATTTCAAACAATCTGAGGAATAATTCTTTACAGTAAATTTATTTCAAGTTTTATAACTGATCAAATTCTGTTTTTAGTGATTTTAGAATAGACTATTAATGTGCTTATTTTAATTCCTAGACATACTATTTTCTAAGGGACAAATATTTCCAAAAATCAGAGGATCTATTATGCATTATTTTCATACTGAATGTAAATGTTCTTAATGCTTTTAAAGTGTAGCCTGGGAATAATGTATATTAGTACATTACATAAGTGTTAATGGCCTTTAAAAAATAGTTGAGTAAACAACATGTGTAATTATTCCCTAGGGAAATGCTGCTTAATTAAAACATAGAGTCATTCTATTAACATACACACCTGCTGCTCTTATGGTTCATTTCTTCTTAAAATAACTTAATTCCTTAGTAAGGTTCTCTTTCCACTTAAATTTCTTGAAAAATATCCATTTTGAAGTTTCACTTTAGATTCACATATGTTGGCTTAAGATAGATAGATGATACATGATAGATATAGATAGATATATTCTAAAACACAGATACAATCCCAAAAAGTATGAGGAAATATCATGGCAAGAAATTGACCCTGTAAACTTTATAACCCTTTTATTAAAATATTTTGCAGTTAAGAAACATTATATCATAGAATTTTTTAGAAGGAACTTGTGGACAAACCTACTTTTTCTGTCTATGTACGAGAAATATTACTTATATATGTTTCTCTGATATCTTCATTTAGATTTTCATATAAAGGAATTTTAAAGATATTTTCCCTTTGGAATTCTGTGTGATACAATAAATTCATCTTCTTCAAACACATAATTATGTGTACTTTTATCCTCTAACTCATTCAAGTCTGTGTTAGTAATAACAACTAAAAGAGCTAATAAATATAAACACTTATTATGAGTCTGATACTACCTGAAATAACTGTATGTCTTTCATGAATCTGAGCTTTGTTTTTGGTTAGGCTGCATATGTAGCTTCATGCACATGTGAGTACAAAAGCATTTTGTGCAACATAAATGTATGCCTTTTCATTATCTCACAAATTGTCAATGTTTCTCATCTCTACTTGACTGTTAGACAATTTGTCTCTCTATGATTCATGCTTTCAATAATTTAAAATAAGACTTTCATTCACTTCACTTCTTAAAATAAATTATAAGAAATCACATTTTCTTCTCCAATAGCATCTGCTGACTTTTTCCTGCAGTCTATGATTATATATATATATATATATATATATATATATATATATATATTCCAATTGGGCCAACTATTATAAAACAACATGTGGAAATGTGTTCTCCTAATTTCTTAATCCACAAGCAATCATTAGATATTTTTTATGATTTCATAGAGGAAAATATAAGTAGATGTGGTTATATTTCCATTTAAGACTTTTTAAATTTTTATATTTTCAGAATTTATTCATAGAAGAATTATTGCTAACTGTAAGCATTCCTAATAAAAACAAATTGACCCTGTGGAATTTATAATACTTTACATTATCAAAATATCCAGCATCCGGTTATGAGAGATTGCATGTCATACTATATTTTCCTGAATGAAACATTTATTCCAATTTTTACACCATGGGCCTGTCTGCAGGAGGGGAGAGTGCTGCAGGCAGGTGTGGGGCCCACCTGGTGGAGGACAGCACATGGGTGTGAGTACGTACTTTCCCCTGACCCTCTGTATGTGATGCCTCAGCCTGGCTGCTTAAGTGTAAGGGAACCCAGGGAACCACCATAGAGGATGGAACCCAGCCACCATTAGGAGGGAGAGAGTAGTCAGCTTGGTAGGAAAAAAATAGCTCAGGATACAGGTGGCCTTTCTTCTCTCCACTGCTGCTCAGAATTCATCTTTGAGACCTCAACAAGAAACATCCACGGATGGAGGAGGCCAATGCTGGGGGAGAGAAACAGTATTTACATAATATTATTCACTTTGTCTCTTGACATACAGAGCAAAGAGGCTTTGCTAATTCCTGATGCAGTCTCTCCCCAAGTGGAATATAGAGTCAGTCCTACTAAATAATAGATTTTTAAAAATTGACAAAGTAATAGTTGAAACTATCAAAAATGCAAAGGTCAAATCAAATTTGTAAGTAGGAACAGAGTTAAAAGACTAGAGAATTAAAATGGAGGAGAGCTAAAATATGTAAAACAGTTAAACAAAATAAAGCCTTAAAAAGAGACAAAAAATAGTTACAGATATCAATTTGTATTCCATCATAGAAAGCAATCAGTTTGCAATTTCATAAAATGCATAATAATTATTATTGATTCTGACTTCCAGTAGCATTATGGATGAGTTAACTGAAATGTTATGAATACCAGTTAAAATGTTTTATCTGATAATTCATAGATAATATGTTTTTTTTTACTCCATTTTTCTATCATACAAAAACCATCTCGAGCTATTTCTTTGATACGTCTTTTGTTTTTTATATTTTCTTCTCTTCGTATTCTGAATAACAGTAGCTTGAATCTCATTAGTGTTCATGAATGCTTATCAAGTTTGTAATAATCATTTTGAATATACTGATTCAATCTTTATCAAAATGTTTACTTGAAGTAGGAATTAATGTTTCACTTTAATCAATGAGAGAACTGTAACATAGGAACATAAAGTTCCTGAAGATCACAGGATAAATAGCTAAACTGTGGAGCCAGCACTTACAGTTTGAGAAAAGCCTTTCTTTAAAATGGTACACACAGCTATAACCTCGGCAGGATCAAAAGGTTCAGAAGTCATGAGAAATCCTATGTCCAGGAAAGCTCAGTATGCGGCTAGGGAATTTTATTCTAGTGCTATACAGTATGGGACCAAGGACAGTTCTTTTTAGTAATGGAAGTCCATGGGTAACTCTTGGCCATCATAAATGGTTTACCAGCTTTAGAAATCGTGAGACATTTTAATTAATATTTTTATTGAAAGTTACTATTTGAACATTTTTATTTGGTACAGAATAATTCAATGTATTATATAACATGTAGTAATTAAATCTAATTAACTAGCATTCTCATTTCTACAAACATTGATATTTTTTACATGTTGAGAAATTTCATACTTTTGTAGTTATTTTGTAATACAACATAGATCATTATAAGCCACGGCTATCTAAAAGTTGTATAAAAAACTGTCCATTTTTATAGAGCATAAACTCACCAGAAACTTCATCAGGTGGAAATTCACCTTCACTTGAATGCTTGCCAGAAATGGACCATCCAAATGTTGTTTGGTTTTGCAAATCTAAAATCTTTAAAGATTCTAGAGTCATTTTTGGAGTGACTGTTGTATATGATGAGCTAATTTAAAAATTAAGCATCTGTGAAATTAAGCAAATTTGTAAATGAAGATTACTCCCTTCTGAACCCAAGAAAGAATAAAACATGTTAGATTTTGATGCCCTTAGTGAGTGTGTCAAACTAATCTTGGAACAGGTTATTATCAATGAAATGTCATATCTTTTCCCATAAAGGAGGACACAGTTAAGATCTTATGTGACAGTAAAGCTTTATAGATATTCTAGTAAATGCGTTGTATCTCCTTTGACAGTGAAAGACAACTGTGATTGAGAAACTTTTGAAATAGTGAATACAATACGTTAGCTAAATTTATACTGGAAATATTTTTCAGTATTGCTGATTAAAAGCAATTAGTAATGTAATGATATGAGGCACTGAATATAGGTGCATAATGCATGGGACCATGGCCTTTAGGATCAAGGAGTCTATCACATGGTGCTATTTATTCTTTTGGATTCATAACACACAAAAAAAGTATCAAATGAAAAACAAGATAAATTATCACTCAAATTTTGTATGTTATGTTATAAGTTTAATCTTTGGTCCTTTGTTTTCACCTGCATTGTGTCACGCTCTCTATTTTAACTGGGAGCCAATGGGTTCTTCTTGCATCAAGTCAATTGGTAAGCACTAACGGCAATTTAATTTTAAGTTATTACTCACTGTCCCAGCATCTGTGTCTACCAATGACTGGAGGCACCTGTGCTTCAGCTAGTTCCTCTCATCTTCCAGCTACTAGAACTTTCCACAGTCCCTGGACAGAGATACTCATCCCTCAATTCTTTCTACTTATTGTGTTCTCAACTTTGTAACCCTGTAATTCCATCCAATTTATCTTTCCAACCTGGGTCTTTTAATATTTTCTTTAGCAAGAGTGATTTTAAAATCCTCATTAAATCTATCTGTACACTGTCTAGAATATAATAAGGGATTGATGAATAAATGAATTACTTCCTTATGGCAAATATATGTTCAGAATAAATGTACCAAATATGAATTTCTAGGAAAACGAATTAGTAATTGTATAAATCTAAAAGCAAAATCTGACCTTTGGCCTGAAAAAGTACCAAAACCCTTGGGATGGCTGGATACTGCTGCATATATCATAAAGAGCAAAAGACCTTGATAAGTAGTTCAGAAGCAACAAAAGCCCCTCTTTTCTGTCCCTTTTCACAGAGAACAAAGTTAGCACAAACTTCATCAGGTGGAAAGTCTCCCTCATAATATCATCACCTGAACTTGAATGTTTGCTAAAAATTGACTGCCAAATGCAAAAAGGAAAAAAAAAAAAAAAAAAAAGGTACTAGCTTATGTGAATCTTTGTTTATTAAGTTGTAAACAACCTAAAAATTGTTGTGAGTTAATTTACAGATTTTGGAGACTTTTATATTGGATACTAGTATAATAAATATGAAAATGTTTTCAGAAGTAATATCATAAATTGCTGCTGTAAGAGCAATCAAAACAGCTATAATGCTTAGTCAAACCCTCACTGCAAACATCTGTGGGTATTTAACATAAACTGTTCCCAGCTTAAAATAAATGAGAGAAGAACAGAAAACAAGACCCATTTGTAGCCAACTTTTTTCCCTTCGTCGCGCACTGTTTACTTAGCTTGAATTTAGAGAAATATGAATAATTCATAACCTCAAAACGCTTTTCCCACTTCAGTTAATAAGCCTACACAGCCATTTTGAAAGTTAAATATTACTAATAAGTATCTCTAGGTCCTCTGTTCTTTCTCTTTTTCACATTATACACATTGTTGAGCATTTTAAGGCTGAGATCTAATTATCAATGCAGTATTATCTTAATACACTGAATTTATGAAAATTCCTTATGAATTATAGATGAGGCTTCTCACACTGGCATTTTTTCGTACTGATTTATCACAGGTACTATTCTCTGCTTTTTACATTTGTACATATTTATCAGAATTTGCAATGGACCCCAAAATGTGCTATAATTACAAGTAGCATTTCATTTAATCCTAAAGATGCCCTATTAGGACTTTCTCTTATTAATTCTACTTCATAGATAAATCTCAGGAAAACTCACTAACTGCCTTAAGGCTACAAAAGAGAAGGATCATTGAACTGAGATTTTAATACAGTCTATATAATCTGTTGTGTTTTCTTTAGAGCTCTAATGGTTTTTGTTTCTTTATCTTGGCAAGTGGTAAATGTGTTAAATGTGTGCTTGTTTTGTTAACTGACCCAAACTATGCTAGCATATTTTATTGGAATAAAATAACCATTTCTCTCGTAGAAAATAACTAATTACCCTGGTGAGGCAGAGGGAAATTCTGCCAGTATTACAGTTCAGTGGTTTTCAAAATATAATCCCTACAACAACAGCATAGTTTCATAAGCAAACCTGCTGGAAATGTTAATTCTTGGGTAGGTAACAGACAAATAATAAGAAATGAGAAACCCTGGAGGAATAGCTGACCTTTAAAAGTTTCGTAAATTGAAACCCTTAAGCACTAAAATGTGAGAATGATTAGTATAATAAAAAGATCAAAAAATAGTGCATGTATGTTACTAACCTTTGCCTGTTTGTTTAAATTTTTATCAGTAAAATAACGTATGTTATTTTAAACATCTGAAGTGACTTAGTCTTAGTACATACACCCAACAGGTTTGGATGACTACTTACCAAATGCTTCCAATGTTCCAAACAAAAATTCTATTAGACAATAGCATCCATTAGACAATAACAACTATTAATCTGTCCCCTCCCATCCTTAATAATCTCAAATATAAAAAGAACTAAGATGCATGTGCATGTATAGCAACTACTCATGATGAATGTACTCATTATGCACCACAAAAATATGCTTAAAAGTCAATAAAAACAAAAGATTAAAAATAACATATTTTATCTATTACAGTGAAATTACCAGCTCTGGCTGTATCATATATCTAGAATTTACAGATACTTGTCGTTAATCTGTCTGACTTATTTCAGTTAACATGATGTTTCCAAGACTCATCCTCCCAAGTGCTAGTTCATAATGATTTATCCCAGAGAGTATGATCATTGTTTTTATCTTTTTCTTTTTTTTATTGCTACCAGGGATTGAACTCACGACCACACATTTGCAAGGCAGGCGCTTATGCCGCTGAGCTAAATCCCCAGCCCCAGTATGATCATTTTAGCTCATATTTATTTTTTCAGTTAATTGTTGTAGATAGTGTGAGTATATTTGTATTTATGGTGTGATATTCAGTTTCATGCTTTTGTGTACATAAATCTAGTTATCCAGAATATTTCGTGAATACTTTTCTTCCCTTATTATATAGGTTTGTTACTCATTTAAAGTTATATTGTCCATGGGTGTATATGTTTATTTCTGTATTCAAATTGCATTTTTCCATTCTTCTGTCTTTATGCTAATAATTTGTTATGATTATTATTGATTTTTACTAAGTTTTGAAATTGTAAAATACGTATATTCAAATTTTGTACTTTTTTGTGGTTATTTTGAAATTCCTTGTGAATTTGACAATTGTCCTTTCTTTTTCCACTTAGTGGTTTTAGAATTCTGGTAGAGATTTTGTCAAATCATTAGTTTTTGGTAGTGTTACTCTCTTAAGATTTTATTAATTCTTCTAATCCATAAATATAGACTATCTTTCCATTTATGGAAGACTCAATGTCTTTTAGCACTGATGCTCTTTTAACATGAAATTTTTACATTCTTCATTAAGTTTATTTCAAAGTATTTTATTTGTTTAGATGCTTTTGCAAATGTTATTACTCTCATAATTTCCTTTTGAATTCTTTATTGGTAGTATATAGAAAAATAACTGATATTTGCATGCTGACTCCTTATCACAACATTTTGCTGAATTTCATGTTAGACCTGTTTTAGTTGCCTTTCTCATTGCTAAGACAAAATATCAAAAAAACCCCACAAATTGTAGGAGAGAAGGTTTACTTAACTCACAATTTGTGGAGCTTTCAGTCCTTTTTTGACTGGCTCCAGTGCAGAGTGGCTTGTCAGAAGGGTTTTATAAAGGAGAAACAGCTCGTAGTCGGCTGATAAAAGCAAATCAGTTAACTAGCAAAGCCGCTGCTTTCCCTTTTATCCCAGGCCATAAAGCTGAGTACTAATGCGTCATTATAATGTGATGACCTCACTCTTTTGAGATGCAAGACAAATGAAACTTGTATTTTTAATTTTTTGAGAACACTTCACATTGATTTGCATAGTGATTATAGGAGTTTGCATTCCAACCAATGTAGAAGGGTTCTTTTCACCTACAGCCTGACCACCATTTGTTATTATTTGATTTCTTGGTGATAGCCTTTCTTTCTGAACTAAGTTGGAATCATACTGCTATTTTAACATTTATTTTTCTAAAGGCCATAAATATATTTTTTGTACTTTTTGGTCTTTTGTATTTCTGCTGAATAGTATCTATTCATTTCAACTACTCATTTTTTGATTGGATCTTTGATTTGCGGTGGTCTAATATTTTGAGTTCTTAATATTCTGTATACTAGTCCTCTGTGTGAGGTGTAGCTGGCAAAATTTTTTTGTCTATTTTGTAGCTTGTATAACTGTTGATTTTTTCCTTTACTGTTCAGAAGCTTTTTAATTTTGTTCTTAATGTTATTCTGTAATTGAGATTCTGCTCAGAAAGTCCTTTAGAAAGTTAAATGTTTCTCTTTTAATTTAGATAATTAAACAGTTTTGGTTACAATTGCATGTTGGTTTGGTTTGGTTCACTTGACATGTTGAGAGATACGGATCTAGATTTATTCTCATAAATGTTGCTTGCTAGTTTTTCGAGCACCAACAGTAAAGATACTATTTTCCTCCAGTGCATATTTTGATCTCCTTGTCCAAGTCAAATAGCTGATTGATTTTCCATTGATCAACATATTCAGTTTTGTGCCATAACCATGCTGCTGCTGTCATGGAGGTTGGTACTATGATTTGTATTCTGAGCTTGCAGTGTCCCCTAATTTGCTCTTGCTACCAGGATTGCTTTGTTACTATGGATTTCATGGCTTCATTTGCATTTTAGAATTATTTTGTCTAGTTCTGTGAGGAATGCTCTGGTAGTTTGTTTGAAATTACATTAAATCTGTTTATCAGTATGGGAAGTATGACTATTTTGACTGTATTAGTTCTGCTTATCCAGAAATTGAGATATTTATCCACTTATGATTTCTCTTTAGTCTCCTGTTTTTTGTTTTTTTTTTTTGTTTGTTTGTTTGTTTTTTGTTGTTGTTCGTTTTTTTTTTTTTTTTTTTTTTTTTTTTTTTGTCCAGAGGTCTGTTACTTGCTTGGTTAGGTTAATGCCTCAGTATCTAACTTTTCTTAATTCTTTTTTAAATGGAATTTTCTTTCCTAGCTTTTTTCTCAGTTAGATAATTCTTGGTGTAGAAAAATGCTACTGATTTTTGGCATTGATATTGTATTTTGCTATACTCCCAAATTTAATTAATTCTAGACTTTGAGGACAACACATGGGTTTTCTATGTAGAGAATCATGGTATCTGCATATGATAACCTAACTCTTTTCTCTTACTTAACTCTTTGTTTTCTTTCACTTGCATGATTACTCTGATTGATGTTTTTAATACTCTGTTGAACAGGAGTGGTGTTAGTGGGCATTCTTATCTTGCTCCTTATTTTAGGTCGAAAGCTGTCAGATTTTCCTCATGTACTAGGATGTTGACTGTATGTCATAAATGGTTTTTCATCACATTGAAATGCGGTTCTCCTTTACCTATTTTCTTCAAATTTCTTATCACAAATGGATGTTGGGTTTTGTCACACATTTCTTCTGCGTTTATTAAGATGATTATGTGATTCTTTTACTTTAAACTTAACTTTTTCTTGATTCAGCTTTCACTTTGTTTCTATGAACTTTAAATTGTTTTCCAGTGTCCTAACAATGTTTCTGACAGTCTGTCTAAATGTTTCTGGTAGGGACAGAAATTTGAGTTCGCATAATCCAATATTTTTTTCTGATATCACTCACCCTCATATGCTTTAGCATATAATTGTTTTGTGGAATAACATAAAAATATTAAAGCATTTGCTTGTAGTTCAGGACTGCAATTACATTACAATGAGTTGAGTTCAACAAAGATTACGCAGCTCTCAGGGGTAAAATGTTTACTCTCTGTCTCATTACAAAAAAGTTTACTATTCCTTGCTACACACTATAAGAGGTGAGATAGAGAGCATTTCAAATAGAGAAGTGCTTTTCTAGCCACGTTTCTATGTTGTACTTTCATATTTAATAAGGATTTACTTTTATTACTTACAAATTAGTACATACTAAAGATATTTCGAACATTTTCTTGAGAATATATCAAGATTATTTGGCTTATTAGTGAATCTTAGGCTAATGTTCAAAAGGGTTTGACCAGTTATAGAATAAAAACTCTAATCCATAAAAATAAATTTCTTGAATAAAATTGTCCCAAAGGAATTAAGTTTATCTTGGACTTACAAATTAACTATGGATACAAAGATATTATCACTATAATTTATAGATGAGTGTTAGTAGGCAGCCCTATTATGCTGTGTCAACTGGAGCCACTAGTGTGTTTGTCATAACACAATACTATCATCTTCTTTTCAGGTAAGTACACAGGTCTAAAATGGTTTAACTTACAGTTACATTTAATCATAATCATGATCTCTTTTTATATTAATAGAGAGTGTACAGATTGTTCACTAAATCTTTAATAAAGCATTATAGGTAGCATAATGTGGAAAATTTAATACAATGAATCTAAAGTTTTATATCATTTTTTACAATTACAGAAACATTTCTTTTTTCTTTATAAAAAGTACAATGAATTGCCAAAGTCTCAGAATACCTTTACTGAAAATGATGAAAATCTGAATCTGTGTTTTACTGATCATTATGACATTACTCTTCAATTATAAGCTATCAGATTGATTCTGCTTTCATCATTATTTATTACACATATTTAACAGAAAACCTGAAAAAATGAAGCAAAATGAATAAGGAAGATTAACATTGAAACTATCACATTTCAACTTACTCCAAAAATAATATTTAATGAAAACAGATAACTAATAGAAACAACACAGAATCCAGAGTTACAGTCTTAGATATTATTCACACTCTGATAGAAATTGGTTTCTTTCATCTGAGCAAATAATGACCATTGTACTCTAGGTTCTTCAATGGTACCTTCATATGTAAGTGCAATAGCTGTTTTATATGGTTACCATAAAAGCTCATCATTTAATGAAGTCATCCAAGTTCTAAGTGTGGTACCATCCTATCTTTTATTTTTAATTTTCTTTTCAGACTTAGTAAAGTACAACTTAATTGCCTACTCACTTTTCTGAGTGCCCTAGCTAGACACTATTGTGTTAAAAGCAATGAGTTACTTTTGAATACTATTTTACTTAATTGCCTTTGCTTAATATTTTGCATACATTAGGCCTTCTAAAAATATCAGCACATGAAATAGTATCGTTTATATCATTCATGCTGATTTGAAAAATATGCATTATCCTTAGATGGAAGATAGATAAATTGATAGAGAGGTTATATAAATCATGGTCACAAAGTTTAACTGCCACATCACAAGTTTACTTTTTGTTTTGTTGGAAATAACCAGTGTAATTGATCTCACTGGCCATAGCACCCAAGGGCCTAACATCATTACCAACAAATACTAACTTGAGTTTTATAGACTGCCTTCTCCACTGGCCCCCACCTCAGTATTCCCTTAGTGACCAAACCAAACGTAATTTCCCCACAACATGATCGTTATGAATTTGTAGATATTGGCAATTTCCCAGGTGATAATTTCAAATGTCATTGAGTATATTTATAGGTAACTTTATATGATTAACCTTATATTCAGTACTGAATGTGCAACCAAATGAACTTAAGGAGACACACATAGAGTCCCGAGTATAAGACTATTATTAGATTATCACTCCAAAGTTGCAGTATGCATATTCTAGAAAGCTGTGTTTTGATATTAAAAATAACACACTTGCAGTGGTTTTTTATTTTGTGCTAGCCTTGCTCCTCCTTTTGCTCCGAATAAATTCTATATACTATAGAGAACACCTGGGGCTTCTCCTGTGGTCGTGGTGGAGTGTACCACATTTTCTTCTCTGCACTTGCCTTTCCTGTACACATTTTAGGCACTCCTTTTTGGTATAAATGTTTTGCAATAATTTTACCTTTTTCCTCTGCAGCTAATCAGGATGTTTCCACTGCCTGCTTTCATCCATTAATGATGGCATATATTTTCTTGGCAACCTAGTGAGCACGAGTAAGAGTAATAAAGTCACAAATTGTTTTTTTCAGAGCACAAATTAGGGATGTTTATTTTCTTTTCAATCATCAAATATGACTGGTATAGTTTTTCTTATTTGTCCTACTTCTTTCTTTAAAAATTAAATTCTATAGTAAGTTTCAATAACAGTAAAAGTGTAATATGTTATAATCTTAACTTTGTGTTTTATAGACGTATATCTCTAAATTCTCTAGCTTGGAATCCTTTTGAGGCAGTTCGTGTTATAGGTTTCCAAGTAAAATGTTTCACACTTACTCTGGCTTTTATCTGTCTATATTACACTATATTGCTTAATACAGTTAGCATGCATTGTATTTGAGTACACACAAACACACAACATATAGCAAAGCTTTATGGTATAAGTCTCCCATTACTGTGCTCTCACTTAGTTGTACATCTGCAGTAGACAAACAGAAAAATGTGATATTTTACAATTATACCTAAAGATACTGATTCATAGGTAGCACTTCTGAGTGTTTGTAAACAGTGTTTTTTTAAGTATATAAGCCAAATTAATACACTCTGGGGTAATTTTGTCATGTTTAGTTTTTGCTCAGTGATTATAGATACTTTTGATGTTACATAACATCAAGATTATAAATTTGTTTTTTTTTCAAAGTCAGGTTAAAGCAAAGCAAAATAGATGATATCCGACAATTCTGAAGGAAATCAAATAACAAATATCTGAGGTATTTATCTACTTGAGTGAGCAGCTAATTAAAAAATCCAGGAACATGATAACTTAGAATGCAAATGTACATCATAATCATTTCTATATGAGAGCAGTCCTTTTCTGACTACTGGAAATAAGCATTACAAACCTGAATGACTAAGTAATTAACATTCCAAGGAGTTTTTATTCTCTTTTTCTTTTATACCACTAAGGGAAAAATAGTAAGCACTAGCATAACTGTGTGTCACAATATTCATATAAATAATGTTTTGTAAAATGAAATACCGACTTAAAGCAAATGAGTGTATTTTGAAAATGTGTATGTATAAAGGCTGAGTGATGAAGATACCTGATGGCTTGCTTAATTAAGCCACAGTGGTGGGCCTGACATGTATATCATATGTCATTCATTGCAAACTGTGAATGTTGAGGACTCATTCATCAGCTTTTATCATTGAAGAGCTTCAGTTCTCATTTAGAGGTATCGTTTTCAAGAAAAGATGTGGGCGTGCAAAGTGTCTTATGCCCTCCTAATTCCACAGGGGCAGAGCACTGTTCGTGCTGTCCCCGAGCGCACTGTAGACATTAAGCAGGAAGATTATTGGCCTGATGTTGATAAGACAAGAAATATGTAGGAAGCTGTCAGAGGGGCACATACTTACCTGAGAGGTATCCTGCCTCTCCAAAGGTCAAGTAAGTATTGATGAGCATGTTTCATTCCTGAGAAATCAAACTTCTATTTTTAGAGATACATAATCCAATGCCAATCAGTTCTACATATTTGAATACCTGAAAAATGATGTAGTTCAACATATAATAAAGTTGGGTCTATTGTTATTTTCACTTTATAAATGATAAAACTAAAAACAAATTATTTAATAAACAAAATCACAATCACTCAGTGTCAGAATCCAAGAAGAAAATTGTTCCTTAATCTCTAATCTTCAGATGTTTTGATTATTTGTCAACCAGAGTAGACAGAGTTCATAGTGAATTCTTGGCTGACTTCAGGAGATATGTGTCATCAAAAGTGTATTTGCAGTTTAATTTTCTATCACACTACATTAATAAAAGTCGAGTCAACGAGGCAATCCATTAAAAAATTAAAATTAAGGCAAGGATTTAATGGAAAAAAGTAAGGAAATAAAAATCTATGGATAGATGTGTTAATAGATGAGTAAGAGAGATAGATGATAAAAAATGGGCATGAGGAGAGATGAATGGATGGAGAGATGAATGAACAAATGGATTTGGAGATGAGAGAGAGAACAGAGAGGGACAGAAATTAAAACAAATTCAATCTTTTTAAACAAATGCATAATTCACCACATACCAGAAAAAGTATTTTAATTTCTTAAAAAATTGAAATAAGTATTCCATCATTCGAACAATTATAGAAAACATAAAAATTAAGTTTTTGTTCTTAAGAACGATTTCTAGTTGAGGCTTCCTACAACCGCCAGTGGAGACATTTCTGACTAGCAGTAAGTTCAATATGGAAGCCTTTTTTAATTTTATTTATTTATTTTGGTATCAAGGATTGAACTCGCTACCTCGTGCTTGCAGGGCAGCACTTGCTAAAACCCTGACTCCTTTATATCATTTTATACAGCACAAAATAAACATGTTCATATGTACAGGATAGAAGTTGTCCAGGATGTATCTTTTTAATGGATTCTATCCAATTAAAACTTTAATGGTGAAACTTTAAATCCTTCAAGCTCTGAAAGCAATTTCTTTGCTTAATGACTTTTTCAGGACTGTAAGGCAGTTGGGCATTCTCACTCTAAATATAATTTTCAGAATTTATTTTCACCATTTCTATCAAGGTTATTTAAATAACTTTTCTCTGGTTCTTTATGCAGTAGAAGTGGCAGGGTTATTTGGCTTTTAATTTGAAGGGTTTATAAAAGCTTAATAACAATTCTAACCAAACATGTATACATCTGGAAAACATACTATTTGTTTCTATTAATAAATTTGTTCACTTAAATTCATTCACAACTATATTCACTCATACATGAACAAATGGCATTTTGTAAAACATTTTCACAAAACTCCTTTTTTCATTTTAATTTGATGTTAGTTGTGTTTTGGCTTTAACACCAGTAGAAAAAATCAATATGTATTTTAAACAAAAAGATAAATGGTTTTTACTACTTCATATAGTTGTTTTCTTTGATGATGTGTACTAGTTTTTCAATTCTTAGTTTTACAAATGCTGGATGAGTTCAAGAATCTAGTTAAAGGCTATAGGTAAAGGTAGTCATGATATAATTTACTTGTTAGACGTATTCACAAGTTTGTGCTTTAGTTTTTGTCATTTTTCCATGCCTATATCTTGTAATCTGTGCAACTACATTGAAAATCTGTGGTATTGAAATTCAGTGTCTTTTTTTATACTTTATTCATTTTAAAAAGAAAGAATGAAATAGAAACAAATATATCAGTAATGTACAATGAGTATTTAAATAAAAATAATACATCTATAAAAGACAAAAACTAAAAGCAATGTAAAATATTTTCTCTATAAAAGTATAAAGGCAATGTAAAATATTTGAGTACATTTATATGTCTGAATCTAGGTCAATTTTAATATCAGTTTATTATACAACCTGAAGTCTGTAATCACCAAGAAAACCTAATACTGAAAAATCCTTTGATTGGATCCATGAAAAGAAGCTCCTTTTTAACCTCAAAATTTTCCGTATTAATAATATAAATCATTATCCAGATTCTCAATCCATTCATATTTGCTTCACAAACTCTCCCTCTAACTCACACATACGTACATGCACATGGTTACACACACCCCCCTCAGAAATACACTTTTATGGAGCTACTAGGTGTTATCTCACCGCTCCAATTTATAAATCTTTAAAAATAATTCAGTGAGAGAAATGATTATGTAGGAGAACTAATATTAGCAATTGGTATGGATTCAATATTTTATGTTCACAAGATTCATAAACCAAAACATTAACTCCTGATTGGAAGGCTTGTGAAAGCTAGGACTTTTGGGGATAATTAGGTCATGAAGGGACTATCTTTGGGATAAGATTAACACTCTTATGTAAAAAGACAAGGGAGCGAAACATATGCTCTTGGACAATTTTATGATAACCATTTTTATTCAGAACTGCTTTGAACTGGGATTTCATATACAGCAGAACAGCTCTCTAGTTATATTTATTGAAATTACTTGAAACAGGAGTTTGTAAAAAGAGAAACAAAAATACTGTGAAGAAAAAAGAAAAGGAGAACAAGAGAAAGGAAGAGACAGTTGCAAGCACATTCTTCATTTTCTCCTCTTCATCAAGAATATAAGATACAGAGAAAATGGCCATCACAAACTAGGAAGACTCACACACCATATGTGAAGGTACCTGAGTTTTGATTTTTAAGCAGCCACAAATGTGTGAAACTAACACTTGCTGTCTAAGGAAATAAACATTAGTATTTATAGTTTAAGTCAATTATTACTATTTTTTGTGGCAGGCCAAACTGACTAAAATATCAGTTGCCTAGGAATCTACATTATGACAACCTAAAGGCTTGACATTGTCTCAACTGGAACAACTGTTTGCCTGGACACTCACTGCTCACCAAGCTGGCTTGCTGTGCCCTGGCATGTGTGATCAGTCTCCAGCATCAGCCACTCCCTTCATCTCCTCCTTTTCTATTTTGTAGTTGCAAGTCACAAGGTGGTAAGTGGAAGATGAAGGAACTGTGTTTGGAGGACTCTGCAGATGGGTTTTCCTTTAGTGGTTAAACTTTTCTGCTGGATATTTGAGACCAAGTTAAAGTTAAAGTGAGACCTGTATTAATCATAATCAATCTGTTGCTACCTAACGAGGTCAGTTCAGTCTCCTCAGGAATTACCTTGGATCTATACATGACACTCCTTAGTATTTCTGTCAGTTTCAGCCATCTGGATGAGTCATGGCCATGCCTGACCAAATTGCTTTCTATGAAAGCTTTGGAGAATGTTTTCTCCTGCTGACTCTCCTTAGGCACACTGTACATCATTGACCAATTTCCTCTACAGTCCCACAGTCCCCTTGGCCAAAACACTGGCGATTCCCCAAGTATCAGATGTTGTGACAGAGGTACCTTTATATCCTCAGTCCTCATTGACATTGGAGGGTTAGGGCCAAAATCAGCTGTCCTCTTTGCTCATCTGTCTTTCTAAATCTGGACTCCAAACCTCAGTAGTTGAACATCCAGAAGAGAAGACTGACAACAGTAAAGTGTAATAGAGGCAGTAAGCATGACATTAGTATCTTATCTAAATATCAAGCATAACAGAACATAAATAGAACTGTTATATCTTATGAACCATAGATGTTTTAACATTTCAATCCCTATGGAATATTGACAGATACATATTTTACACAGAATATTAGAAATCAAAACAATACATAATATGTAGAATGACAATCATGATTACATTTTTGTAACACATCTGAATTTTCTTTTTGACATACCATACCCGTTTTAGTCAATCATTCCTAACATATATGAAGATTTTATGTAACTTGTTGAACTTTAGGGAAATGTACAGCTGCTCTTAATTTTTGTTACATGCAGAAGTCTGGGTCTGAAAGTTTATCACCATAAACATTCCTTTTTTCACATTTTAAAAGACCTGTACATCTGGAGGAATGAATAAAGCTAATGTACCACAAGGTTATTAGCAGTCAATTGTCATAGGCATATGAAAAGCTAAGTACCAGAGTATCTTTGAATGAAAAATCTACTGTCTGGAATACTTAATCCTTTTGATGATGATAATGTACCACAATAACATATTTTAATAGCAATTACTATGGTATCTCCCATAAGGTTATGGAGACCATTGGGGCTTTCCATTTAACGAACAAGAACTGGTTAATGTTATTGCAGGCAACTGCTTCCTTGTTCATCAGTTGGAGTCAATGTTCTCTTTGACTGCACCTGCCTCACACCCATGTGTTTTATCAGTCTCCATTTCAGTCTCTCCCCACACTATATGCTCTGATAGAACCCTTTTTAAATTTCTCACAATAATTGGCAGGTTTTAAACAATTAGTCCTAATACATATTATGAAACACTGTTCCTATTAATGTTATTAATCACAGTTTGCATTTCAGATTATTATGCTATTAAGATGTGAAATCAGAATTTTGAATGAGTTGGTTTACCAGGTACATTTTCTTATTTTTAATTTTGAGACAGAGTCTCACTAAATTGCTGTTGCCTACCAGATTGGACGTGATCTTCCTGACTCCCAGAGTATTGGGGGTTGCCGGAGTGTATCATCATACCTATATCAAATTTTTGTTTAGTTTTTTATGAAAAATTTATTTCAGAAAACATATAATACTCTACAAAAAACCCACACTGTTTTGGAATGAAAGAGTAGAATTATTTAATTAGGTTGAAGATAATTCAAGCATGTTCAATTGTCTTGACCTACACATCCAGCAGGGTCCTGAGAGGGGGTGATGGTAGATTAAGAAAAACCTAGACACATACTAAAAGGAAAGATGGCATCAGGTGAGATCTGACCTGTCTGATGGAGAGGCAGCAACAATCCGGCACAGTATACATTTTTATTTATATATAGTAAAAGGAGGAAACATTCACAGAGGGGTTGAAAGTGCGCTGTCTCAGTGTTTTGCTGAGAACACTGAAAGTGAAGTATTCTCGGAACTGTCTATGCTGTAGTTAACAGGCAGGAAAATCAAGGTCAAATACCTGCTGGGCTGGCTTTGCTTTAGTTCCAACAATTTGCTTACATGGCTTGCCCCAGTTTAGCTGAGGTGAAGCAACTCTTCACATTAAGCATAAAAATTTTGACTGTTATAGAAATATACTTCATTTATTAAGGTGACTGAATTGTATTAACTTTACACTTCTTAGGAGCAGTGTCTTCATTTCTGTTACTCACCAGCTTTGAGTTTATGGAAATTACATATTTTCCTCATGTTTTCTTGATGATTTAGCATTTCTTTCCTGTATGTGATTGAGTTTCAAAGTGAGAAAGTGGGGGCCAGGAATCTGGTTCAGTATTAGAGCTCTGGCAAAGCCTGTTAAGTGCAAGACCCTGGGTTTGATATCCAGACCTAGAAAAATAAAATATGAAGGAATCTATTATCACCTCAGAGCAAGAGTAGAAGACAAAAATTTCCACATCTCATACAAAAAATTAAAACAAGGAAAAACAGTTGGCTATAAAAAGAATAGTAGCTAAAGCTTGACAATTAATTGAAATGCCATTAATGCCATTACTAGGAACACTATAGAACAGTGAGATGAGGATCATTAAAGAAGCTATTTATTAACTATGGCAATAGCTACTGAGACACCTGGACTCTGTTTATGAAGACTATGAGACCATGTCCTGTTTTTATCAAAGATGTAAACTGTCTATGTGAAATATTTTTTTAAATTTTGGTAACTAATTTTACTAGTTTAAAAGTTATTAATATTTTGGTCAAACAAATATATTTTCATTTTAAAGACTATCAGTTTGTCATCCATTAAAATTCACAGTCCCACTTAATATCTCAATTTTCTCTAGAATACCACAAAATAGTAATCCCTTATGGTATGAATAATTTTATGGATGGAAGCATTATTATATCCTTTTGCAAAGTCAATCATGTTTGTAAAATTTTCAATTTCCAGAGTTATTTTTAATGCAATTATTTTCCTTCATTATTGCATATTTCATAGCTTTCTTAATGTAATTTTATAAAAATATGACCATTTACTTGCTTTCATGTATCCCATAACTAACTGATCAAAGTGCCCATTTCTATTCAATTATTTCATAGTACATAATTGCATTTCATTTGCCATCCAGACAGAATTCCTCTGATATAGCAGAATCTTTTTATATTCTTAGAATTGTAGAGGTAGACTATAGTACATAAGATTTAATTTATCACATACCACATTTAATATGGTATACAAATTATTTTAATATTTACATAAATATCAGGTCCTCCATTTGGCATGTTAAAATAAATATTAGTATTTAATTTTTCTGAGAACTTTAGTTGCTAAAATTAAGTAAAGTACATCACAATGATTGCAAATAAACCATTAGCATTTTAAAAGAATTAATTTCTCTTCTTTCTCTTTTATTAAATCATTCTGATCCACAGTTCCATTTTCCCTGCCTTCCTGAATAGAATAAGCCCATTTTTAAGAAGTGATAATTATTTCTTGTGTTCGTGAATTCATCTGCAATAGGCTATTTGTTCCACAATAGTCTGAATAAACTGGAGGTCCTTTAAAGCAGCTTTCTTTAATTTTTGTAGGTTATTGGTGTTTTATGACAATTGTCTGAAAATATACTCTGTTCCTTAGTTAACGTCCATTCTAAGAATGCTAACCAAGTCCTAGAGTCTGAGGTAATATTCTGTTTCCTCTTATTGGCATCTACTTCTCTGCCAAGGTACTTTACATACATATTTTCTATTGCATTATCTCACTGGTAATGCAATAAATAATGTAAGTTACTTAGGGAATGTGATGAAATATCATGTGACAGATATGCCATTTTCTCTCAGTGAACTTCCATCTAAGGGCTGTCAGACTCTGCGTAGTTCAGTGCAGTGTTAATAGCTTCTATTTTAAGGGCACAACTGTTTGTGTTCTTACTCTATGTTAATTTAAACAGGTTATTTAACTTCCTTAAATTAGCTTTCCTATTCTTCAAAGTGTTGATAATAAAGCTATCTATCATGCAAGGTTTATTAAGGTCTTTATAGATCTTAATAAATGTTGTATGTGGGGTGGTTAGTGAAGCATCTGACATATGATAAGTACTCCATATATTCTGGCCTGGCTCTCAGTTCTATTTTTATCATCAGCCGTTTATAACCACTATTCATCCTTCCTTAGCAGCTGCAACCAATATACTACACATACAGGAGTGGAAGACTTCAAGATGATATTCAAAATGGCTACAACCAAACTGCAAGTCTCTTATGTGGTGGTTTAAGGAAGACTTGATTGAATTTCAAATTTTTTTCCCAAAATATTATGTCTGGTTAGTCTCAAATTTTAAATTGTAAATATTTTTTCCAGGTAAATTAGAAAATATCCATTATTTATTTTAAACCAAATATTGACATTAATATAAATTCAATTATATTAAATACCACTTCTCAGCTTAAAAAATAAATAAAAACAAAATAGCTTATAAATATACCAAGTGAAAAATTTAATGAGTGTAATTATTTATGTTTTGGGCCTGATGCTAAATGACAGGAAATAAATGAAACAATCATTCCTCCCTTTGAGTACTCTAGCCTGTTGTAGTTGACTGCACCTTTTTCTTCCATGACTTTATTTGCTCTAAAATACAAGTATGAAACCATGGGATCTGTAGTATTTCTCTTCAGTTTTAGAGAAACATGAAAATTCTCTGGTTTTTGAGCTTCAGCATCAATAAAAGCCTGCTGAAAACCATCTTTTCTTGCATTTTTTACATCAAGGTAATTGCCAGCCACAGCTGATGCTCAACAGGCTACCTTTTGGGCCATCTGACATACTGAATTGATGACTCATTTGTAACAACTGTTATTAGCATGCTCCAAACAGCAAAGGCTGACTGTAGACAGAGGCCTGCAGTGACCTCATCCATCACACTCTGTCATCCACGGAAAACCAAAGACCAATAGATATTCATCTGCAATACTTTATTCCACTCTTTCAGCTGTTTATACTTTTCATGGCTGGTAATATAAGTTATGAGCTAGGCTAATTAATTAATTTATTTTTTTCAAAATGCTCAGACATGTTTATTCTACAGTAAGCTCTGAGCAGGTGGTTTCCTCTAAATGTTTATGTTCAGCTTTTCTTCGATCATGAGGGAGCAATTTCAGAGACATGCACTGTGGCATTTGTAGCTAAATGATGATGGATGAATCAAAGCATGTTACGCATGCGTGCTTTTATCAGGAAAGCATTTAATTTTCAACCCATGGCAACCAAAGTGTGTGAGGTGGCACAAATCCCTGCCCTCAGTAATTGAAAAGTCATTCAATATTGTCTAGAGGTACTTTATCTTAGCTTATGTCACTTGCTAAGAAATGACAAATTGGAGCATGTAATTAGTAACAGTGTTCATGACAGTATCTTTATGGAACAGAATCAAGTTCACTCGCAGCAACATGCAAACATTTTGATGAGGGAACATTTTTGAGAAGTGTGAGGAAAATGCAAGTAATTACTGTATTGTTCATAACACAGTTGCAGGATTTCTGTCTTATGGTCAGAGACTTCTACCTAATGAAATATGCTAGTGTTCTAATCTAATGCTATCAGGTAAAGATGACTTTTACATTTTCTTCATTCTACTTTCACTATAAGTAAATTGAGGAACTAGAAGAGATATCACCTCCAGTAATAAGAATTCTGAGTATAAACCAATCAGCTCATGACTTTGTTTATTTCATTTAGAGGCTCATTGTGCTTCCACACCGCCCTTTCTTTTAAATTCTGAATATAAAACACACATGACTATGAACCTGATTACTAGTTATGTGCGTCAATACGCAGAAAATCATAGAAAGGTAAGTTGATGTAAGAAAGTTTTAAAACATCTATGCAACAAGAGATAATTGTATTTGATTACATTTCATTTGTCATATTAAATGCACCATTTTTGATAAAATGTAACTAAAATGATCTATGATGAACAGGATGGTACACCAGTCTAGACAGAGTAAGTACAGGATATTCAAGGCAGGAAAGGCAAAGAAAAAGTTCAATAGATACATTAGGAAAGAGAAAAGATCAGTGAAGACATTAAGGAATTATATCAGCCCCAAATGAAGAAGATGGCCTAAAATATAAGACACAATGATAGGAATAAATGATATATGATGTAATGATATATGATTTTAGGAAAAAAATAGAGTGTTAAGATATGGGTTACAGATATGGGTTTTGAACATGAAGCTACAAGCAGAGACACATATGCATAACCAGAAAAGTAATATTTACAACATTATTCCTAAGAAATTTAGATACAAATATCCATGGCTCTTCAAGCACGCTAGCCAAACACTCTACCAATGAGCTACATCTTCAGCCTGAGACTCTTTTATTGTTTTCACTTCTGTGGATCAAATCTAGGGTTCTGGCTGTGCTAGGAAAGTGTTGTATCACTAAGCTCTATCTGCATTTGTATCCGGATTTGAAAAATGATACCCTGCCACTTGTGACAACATAGATGAACCTTGAAGACATTATGTTAATTATGATGGAACACAACAGTACCCATTCAAAGGCATTGGAACAGGATAATGGTGAACATTAGAAGCTAAGACTAGGGGTGATAATCGAAGTTTAAAGGACATAAAGCTTCAGTTGCATAAATGGAATCTGCTCCAGATACCTCTTACACAGCATTATGCCTAAAATTAATAGCATGAACCATATGGATCAGTTTCATCACATGATTGGCTGAATTTGGAACAGAAACTGCATAGCAGTGACGGTAGAAAGAAAAGTGCTTATTAATTGATTAAAGATAAAAGGCAAAGAAAGAAGTTGAGAACAAAAAATACATGTTTCCAAGCCACAACTTCAACCAAGTCCACTTCCTAAAATCACTTTTAGCCCTGAACTTATCAGAAGACTCATTGCCTACAATCCAATCACCTTCTAAAAATCACACTGCTGAACACATGAATGGGCCAGGGAAGTGGGGTTTCCTTTAGATATAAACCATAGAAGACTCATCCTAAAAGTTCTTATCAGAATTAAAGAAAAATAAGAATACCACAAACTGAGAAAGTAAATTTTGAGATGAACTATCTAATAGATGTTTATCTAGATTAAATAAATTCTTCACATCTAATAGCAAAATATAAACTAGGTAATTAAAAAGGTGGGCCAAGATTCACAAAAGAAGACAATCAAGTTGCTAATAAGAGTAAAAAATTTTGCTTAACACAGTTTCACAGAAAAGTAAAATTTAAAACCTCAATTAGTAGTCACCACATTTTCCACGGGAAATACTAAAGTTAAAATGCCTAATTATATCAAGCATGTTTGAGGATAAGAAACAAAGGTATTTTTATACATTCATAAGAATAGGTAAAAGTTACACAATTATATTTTAAAGTAGTTTGACGGTTTCTTCCAGTCAAGCATAATATTTACTCAATGAAAGAATAATGTAATTTCTAGGTAGGTGTCCAAAAATATGTGTTTATACATAAGCAAAAGAGATCAGAATATTTGTAACATCTTTTTAATTAATAGAAAAAAGTTGTACAAAATATCTATCTAGAGGAGAAAAGATAAATTACTATATTAAGTTATAAAGTAATAATATAGAGAAACAAAAAATAAAGTATTGGGGCTTGGAGTATGGTCACTCATAGAGCACTTGTCTAGCATGCCTGAGGCTCCAGGCTCAAGTCCTAGTACCACATAAAAAATAAAGTGAAGTAACAATATGTATCAATTTACAATGATAAATAGTGTAATATGATTTGGGTAAAATAGCCACAAATGCCTAAACATGAGATGACTCCAGATAAATGATTCTCAGCTATAAGCAAAAGAAAACTATGATAATGGTAGTTACAATAATTTATCTCATTGGCATCTGTTGACTACAATGCAGTATACAAAAATATTCTGAGTCATTATAAAGGATCATTATCTTGGTAGGGGTGCTATCATCAGTACCTCACGTTTCGTGTGAATGGTACGATGTGTACAAATATATAAAGTTAATCACACACGTAAGATTCATGCATTTCACTGAATATAAACTTGGTCTTAGCAATGTAATTCCAAAATCTTTTATTAAAGCAGTAATTCATTTTAAGCTTATATTTATGAATGATATCTTGCATTTGCATATTTTCCTAGAGAAGACTTTGTAGTATAAGATTTAATGTTTCATTTAATACTATCATTAATTTTTAATTGAGTGATTTATAACTGAGTAATAATATTAGATATAAATATCACAACTATGTAATTTAGGTAGTGTTTTATCTGTTTTAATTTAAAGTACTACCGTCTTTTACATGGGTTGCATAATGCACATAATTACTAGGTAATATAGTTGACACCCTTACCCAAGTCTGTTTCTAAGTAACAGATTCATCATGAGTCGATCATTTTGAAATATACCCTAAGATAAATTATCAATATTGTTGTTTATTCAATCATAATATGCTATTTTAATATATTCAAAATTCTGAGGGTTTTATAATACTAAGCAGGACAAAGTCATGTCTTCCTTTTAATGTTATTGTAATGTGACTATATGATCTCCACACTGTGAATTCTATAATTTTCACCCTTCAATTTTTCTTAGGAGAAAGGAAATGACAGTACCTTCCTTCTCTTCACACTTTTATAATAATCAGGAATCTCATTCCATTAAATTCCATCAATCACTCATAGTTTTATGGTCACATTTCCTTATTGGTTAAAATATTTATTCCTCCCCACATTTACTGCCATTATTTCCACAGCATTTCCACTTCTCCCTCTCCAGATTACTCTTTGTATCACTGTGCATCTAAATTTAATTGACCTAAATAGATCTCCAACCTTGTAAACTATATAGCCCTTATACCATAATCAATGTACTTTTCCTCTATACATCTTTCACTTCTCATTAATTCTAACCCTTATAATGACAATCTCACCACTGCTTTTAACAACTCAGTCTAAGCCCATATTATTTCTCATTTGAATTAATACATACCTCTGCTCTTGCTCATTACCTTCATCTTAGTCTATTCTTGGTACACTGTAAAACTATAATACAACAGCACCTAGATAGCATCACTCATCTGCTTACCCACATTCACCACCCCCAGGTGATCTCTAGGTAAAATACAGAACCACATTTATAATATCTAACCATCTTTCCTACCTTATGTTCTTTTCTGACCATATGTCAGTCACACTTCCATTATATCCTCTGTAACAGCCTAGTGTAGCCCTGCCCTCCTTTGTTCTTAGAACAAGTTGGAGATTTTCTGTCTGCTTGTGTTAACAAAGATGCACGAATTGCTTGTAAACATCAATTTGCTCTTCACAGTTCTGCTTGTAGCCATCTGTTCTCAGTATATGTCCTCACTTGACACACAAAGCTATGTTCCCCACTTTTCTTCTGATAAAAACATTAATTGTGGACACCACAGCCACATGAACTCATCGTCAGCACTATCTTCAAACATCATCACACTGGGCATGATGTGCCAAAATGCAAATTTTGAGGAGTAGGAAATTCAATCTGTAGCAAGATCTCATAAATTAAAATAGAGCCATAACAGGGAAAAGTCATGTGTTCAGTGATGGCAAGTCCAAGCAAGGTTTACATGATATATAATAGGACAGAATTATATAATAGGACAGAATTATATGGATTTTTAATTTGAAAAATATCTGGAAAAACTGTATGTCTATCATAATCAACACTGGTATATGCACTGTTTTAAAAATGTGTAGTGTTCCTTTTTTAACCAAATGCCAGATGCATGTATTAGTTTCCAGAAAAATTACTACAAAGATTATGGCTTAAAACAGTAGAATTTTTCTTTAATGGTTGTGGAAGCCAGACGTTTTAAATCAAAGTATAAAGTGGACGACACTCCCTCTAAATGCTCCAGCCCACTCATTTTCCTTGTGTCTCTCAGCTTCTGGTTGATTGTGGCACTCCTTGTAGGATCAGCACAGCTACAATCTCTCCCTTTATTTTCTCATGGCAGTTTTCACTCCTGTTTGTTTAGTTCTCAAATCATCCTGGATTCCTTTCCTTATAACAAAATCAAGCAATGTATTTGGGACCTCCATCAAACCTACGATGGCCATATCCTCAGATATTCAGTTAAATTGTATCTCTAGTTATTTTCAAATAAAGTAACATTCATAGGTGTGGGGATGAGTGGAACAGTAAAATTTAAACCTATTCCAAAGCACAAATATTTAGTATATATTATATATCACAGATCACTCCAGCTTGAGATTACCATTCCCATGTAAAATGAAAATTTGTCTCAAACTCGGTTTATGTGATGGTCAACCCAGGGAAAAAGTTCACAGATACATAGGCTTGAAGTAACAGATTCTGTCATCATGTAAAGGCAGCAACACCACATACACAAACTGTGGCTCAGAATTTTCATGTGGTGCTCTGGTTTGGATCTGAAATGCACCACAAAGCACATCTTCTGGGAGGACAGTTGCAAGCTGGTGGTCTTTTTTGGGAAGTAATTGAGTTGTGAGGGTTTGAGCTTCATTACATGGAATAATTCATGGGTGCAGTAATAAGCTGATGGCATTCTTAGGTAGGAAGGGTCTAGTGGAAGGAAGTGAATCACGGGAATATGACTTTGGGAACACTACTTGGTCCTTTTTTCTCTCCTCCCTGGTTCTATCACCCTCTCTGCTTCCTGGCTACCATGAAATGGGTAGTGTTCTTCTCCAATAACTTTCCATCGTGGTGTTTCTGCCTTAATGGACTTCGATTCAAAGTATACCTTTCTTTCATTAAATTGTTATTCTCAGGTATTTTGTTCACAGAAATAAAAAGCTGGGACTTGAGATTTTTGGTATTAAATGGTTTATTCAATTGTCCTAGTTATAGATACTAAAAACAAGATCAGGTAATAATAGGTAGAAAGAAATATGACTCATCACTGAGAAAAAGAATTCTGTCAGAATATCATATCATCCACTGAATTCATGAAATTATTCATTGCTTATATCCATCATATTTAATTGTGTAAGTTCTTAGTAATACTCTTTTCATAAATATGTTGAGGGTCAGGTGAAATAATATGGTCTGAAATTAAACAAATATGTGAACATTATAAAATATTACAGAAGATAATCTGAATACTATATCAATTTCAAAGCAGATATGATGTGCTATAAATCTTTACCTAAAGAACTAACAAAATGCTAAACAGCAAAAATATCTGAAAAAAGATTAAAATGATATTATTATTTGTAAAACTTACAGATGAATCCAGTTGACTAGTAAATGCTTATCTCTAATAAGAATATATGTAATTTTCAAACAGATACTGCAGAACTTTCAAGCAACAAAATAATGAACCAAATCATCTGTCTCTAAATGATTATTTATTTTATTTATAAGCCTCCATGCAAATGTTTAAAACATATATTAACTTTATTTTATAATTATTTAATCTAAAATTTCAATATCTAACTTTTATTCTTATGTCTTTTTAAAATTTCCACTTATTTGTTACTGAACAATATTTTTATTCACGGTAGACACTGAAGAAAATAAATGCCATTTCTTCTGCAAATTATTAACATATTAAAGTGATAATTAAGGTATTAGAGTGTACAATATAGCAAAATCATAAACCGTTGAGTAACTGCAGAGAAGCTAAAAAATTTTGTACAAAAGTGGCTTAAAACAGATTATAGCACACCAAGTGTTTCCTGCCAAATGACCCTATAAAAATTGATCCTTTCAGCCTTTTGTGTTTGTATTGGATTTGAGTTTTAGATGAGGTGTTTGAATTTGACCTTTCCCATTACTTTTGCACATGCTGGGATCAAATTCTCTTACAAAAGACATTTGCAACATGTATTCTTAGTTAGGAGCAGGAATTGAGGGAAAATAGGAGAGTCAGTCAGTATAATTATCTTTTGCCATTCAATTTTGCTTGATTTGTAACTAATTTAATAAAAGACTACTACAGAAAAATAATGTCTTTATTTGAGCAGTGTAAAGCAGAATTTGAGTTCTTGAATCAGTAACGAGCAAGCACTAAAGATGCAGATATTTAGGTCAGTGGGAAGTTACTTGGTTTTCGTATTTGATGTAAGACCCAAAACCTACTAAATCCCCTTTCTAATGTAAATTTTATCTGAGGCAAATATTGAGATCCTCACACTGATGCAACTCATTCCTTAGACTACAGCAGCTGTTTCATAATTGTGTCCAATTAGCCAATAGGCATAAAGGTTGTGAGCCAACAACTTGCTACAAAAAAATGGTACTTCAGAAGCCATTGCAGAAACCAAAGAATATTGGAGATATTGTATTGAACCTGTTGGAGAATTTCCTGATGCTCACTCACATTTGACTAAATGGTTCCACTACACTGATCTTCTCACATGTGGCCTCTCAGGGAATTCTAAGTCTTAATCTTAGCAGTCAGATATTTGCTAAGAATATGTGCTCTGAAAGACATAATAGTCTCAGTTCATGTGTTTAGTATGTACCTTATTGTAAATACTAACCTCTAATTTTACTGTAAATACTAACCTTTAATTTTGTTGTAATTTTATTGTAAACACTAACTTAATTTTACTGTAAATACTAACCTCTAATTTTACGAATTTTTGCAAAAATTTTAGATTCTCCACGTTGCTAAAAGGACTCTGCAAAACACTTGCCAAAAATGTTAGAAATGATGTTCACATAAGCAATAGCTAATAATAGGAGAAAAAGAAAACATTTTAATTTTTTAAGGGAAAATGAAATTGAGTACATTGTGTTATTTGTATCTACTCAAAAATAACATTAATTCTCATTATTTCCTACCAATAATTTTATTAAGCTTCAATATAAAATGTTATATGACAAATATATCTTTCAATCTTAGATTAAAATAAGAAATTTGTTAAGTTATATATGTATAATCGAAAATACATTTTATTTTTATCACTTTGTCTATCCTAATTACCTAGCAGATAGACTCATTATTCAACATGATAGGGCATTAATATTTTTTAACTTTTACAATAAGCAGAAAAATTCAACATAGTGTAATGCATTGATTCAATTTAATTAAAATTATTTTGCTTTGAGAAATGATAACATTTGAATTTTGTAAAAAGAGAAACAAAGTATTTTTCCAAATTTTCCTTGAGATAAGAAAGACATATTTAGTATCTTTATTCAGTGGCCTTTACTAGCAAACCTGACCATAAAAACATTATTCATCTCTCTCTGTCTCATTTTGAGATGAATGAAATATAGTACTTGTAGTATATTGCTGAATGAGCAATTATGTAGATGAGTATAATATTTGAAACATAATAAACAATAGATATAATAACTATTATTTTACTTACAGTATCATATCATGCAATTTTTATGATCTTCAGGAGAACTTCCATAATGTTAAACCATATGGAAGTATACATCTTTAGAGAAATATTTGTTTTTATGTGAAAAGCTGTAGATTGCATAATGATCGTCTATTAAATAGTCAAATCTTCTCACAACTGTAACTGTATTATTCAAAAGAGTCAAAGTGGTTTAGGAATGACAAATGCAGTGAAAAGTGGCTCAGTATTCATTGGTAATTGGTTCTAGGAGGCTTGAAAAGTACCAAAAAATTAAAACAAGTACCAAATAAATAGTTTGGCTGGGCATCAGGAGACAAGTGTCAAATGATTAGTGAGTACTGGACAAAATTTTTAAGTGCAAAGTATGAAAGCAAAAGGTTGTAAGTGTAATTTTAACATTTCAGTGATTTAATACAGTTAGTAATGTTTCCTGGTACTCCTCAAAGCCTAACGTAGGTTGGCAGACTCTATGGAAGATGCAGCTCACTCGTCAAGCTCACCATCCTAAGAAGGCTACCATTTTACAGCACCCTTAGTTAGCAAATATTCTGTGATTATATTTTCAAGGCAAGAGACAAAGAAGAAGGAATAATCAGCTTACTTATGAGAAATACACATCCTCCATATTCATGTTAACGTGTCTAGAGTCAGTCCTTTAACCTCACTTCTTTCATTCGTAGACAAGGGATCTTCTCTCTTGTGTAAATACAGCACACAGCTGGCAGTATAAAATAAAACTGCCCAACACAGTGCTGGAGTTCTTTTGCTTGCTTTATTTTATATTCCAATGTTTATTATTCCTTAACTCCAGTCTTAATAATTAGCATCTAGGTTAGTGTATGATACAATCCAAACTAATGTTTTTCTTGTAAAATGTGGTATAAAATGAATGCACTTTTTAAGACTTTGAACTTTTATCACTGTGTTCACAATGGTCTTTAATAATAGCATCCCCAAAATATATGTGTTAAATTTACAAGTGGATAAATGTTAAATAAACTATGGAGTCATGCATACAGACATAATTCCACTTGCCTAATCCTGGGATAGAATGTGAACTGATTTTATTTATCATATATTTTTGTTTTTGTTATAGTCCTCATACTGTTTGTTTTCTTTTCTATCGCAACTGTTTGAGTAAAATTGTCACTGTTTTAACATTTTGCTCATTGCGATAAATTCTTTGAAATCTTCAATCTAAGAAAAAATAAGACTTAGTCATCTTAATATACTGACCCAATTAGTCTCACATTATAATAGGAAAAATAAGCTATCGAGCCAAGAAATACAGAATAATGGTTGTACCTCTATCATAGAAGATATCCTGCTACTTTATTGATAGTATAAACTGGAGTTGGTAATAACATAGTAAAATACAGAATACCTCCAGTCAATAGAAAAAATTTGTGACCCTTCCCATTATTTTATTAAACAAAACTTCAAATATTATAAGTATTCCAGTCTAAAAACCATTCTAAATTGGTGAAATTTGCTTTCTGTTTGGACTGTAATAAGGAAGAAAAGTATCTGTTAAGGATAAATATGTCTAAAATCCTATTAAGCTTAATCAAACAATGTTAAATTCTAATATAATTGTGTCTATATGAACAGCTAAAAGAAGATTCAACTACAAACTTGTAGAAATGCAAATATATTATAGGATATAAATTTTATTCAATTGCTAATGAAATACTTGTCAAGAGCTCTAAGAAGTTTTCAAAAATATATTCAATGAAATCACACTCACGTTGTCAGGTCTCATAGTACAATTCATGTATCGTAAATTATACTATCTCAGAATGAAGGACCATTGTACTAAGATAAAGTGATGAATCTCATTTTTTCCTGTCTTTGACTTATTAATAACTATTTGCATTTTCTGAATGATTTGAAGATTCACGTCAATAGTAGAAACCCCTTATGAAACTTTTATTTATATCCGTAGAAATTGACATTTCTATAACAGAGTATTTAACTATTTCTTATGTTAGTGTGATTATTGATACATTTTTTCAATTAGAAAAGTCTAGAATCTTAACAAATTAACTCAGTAATTCTACATCTTAAGGTGTATATACATACCCTTACTGCTCTAGGATATTGTTCGATTACATCAATTTAAGAAGTTTACACATTTGACTGACTCAGCAGTTGAATTCATAGGGGAGATTTCTTCAACAGATGGTACCAAGTTTTACTAAGAAGTACAACTTGAATTTAACTCAGTAATTGAAGATACAAAGTATGCAATTAACAGCAGGGGCAGAGAATGTAAGGGGTTTGTGGTGCAAAAATTCATTATACACACTTCATACTAAAAGAAGACTTGAATTGGTACATGTGGAAGCAAGAAAAAAGGCTGGAAATGAGACTTCATTCCCACTCAGAACTTCAGGGATGTAGGAAGGAAACTGAAAATAAAACATGTTTGGAGACCATCTTGGTTTCTGCAGGATGTAACGTGTTAATAGAATTAGGAAATAAAGTAGGAAGTAAGGTTGGTACAGAAATTCCTGAGGGATACTAATTTATACCAAGTTAATACTAATTCTGTCGTCATGCTAACATTTTACTAAATAGACTTTTAAACTTTAAAAATAATGTACAGTTCTTTATCTGATTAGTGAATTTTTGGCACCCTTTAACATTTTGTTTATAAGTTGACTATTTTTCCTCATTCCAGTTGTAGCTCTATGTGGAATTTAACATGTTTCCTCAAATCAGGAGTGAACCCTGAGTTTGTTATCACTTCTTCCAAAGGTAAAATAAAACAAAGCTTTTTAAACAAGGACAAGTAGAGGGGTAAAAAGGAGGAGCACGGAATAGGAAAGAAAAAGCAATCAAGATATATCACATACTTTTATGGATTGACTATTATCTCCTTTTGAAGTCCTGTAAGGTCTCCAATGTTTAGGTTTTATTGGTTTTGTTCTGTACTGTTTTGTTCATCTCTATTATACCTGATGATAGAGGCAACTCTTTTTAAGATAACAAGTGGCATTATGGTAACCATTGTTGATTACCTTGTATTCTGTTTTTACATCATGTACTATGTCCATTCTTCTGTTCTAACTGACTCTGTTTGTTAAGTCACATTTGGTTTTATTCTCTTCAAAAAAAGTAATAAGAACTGTGGGAGTAATAAAACCCAAAATGTCTAATTGTCATTGTAAAAAAAGAAAGGAAAAGAAAGTGATCTAAAGGATATAACTGCATATATATTTAAGTGTGTAAGATAGAAAACAATATTACTGTTTTTGTTGGATCATTGAACAGAACTGTTTGCAATCTCACTGTTTGAATGCCCACTTTGTATGCTTTAATTTTGTAATTTGAACAACTATTTCTAAGATGACAATATGTAATCTATTAACTAGTGATTTCTTACTGTATATTTTTTTCTTGAAATTCTGTATTACTTGTACCCTTTTAATGTTTTGTTTTGTTTTCTCTTTAAATTAAAAAAAATATATCACATACTGGAACAAATTCCTTTCAATAAACGTGATCATTATGTATATCTAAATTGTACCAATAAACTTAATAAAAATAAGGATGAGCTCTATGGTTTCCACTTCTCATAGTTTTCTTCAGTTCAGGAACTCTCAGTAACTTATGTCTATTTCCAGGCCTCAGTATGCCTTTAAGTTTATAACTCTTGTTCTCTATATATCATTATACTCTATATGCCCATTTCTACTGCATCATTTAGGTATTAGCTTATAAGACTGGAAAGTCATATTTTCTAACAAAGACAGAATAATATGGTGCTAACAGCTCCCTTTTTAATTTTAATGTGAGAAAAACTGCTATGTCAACTTGTAAAATAGTTTTTGATGCAATACACTTCTTTCTTTTAACATATCTTTGATTAATTGTGCAATGTTATTTTTAATGAGTTGTTTCAGTACTAATCTATTCATTTGTAATCCACTATAGCAGATTTTTACAGTAGTTTGTAATACATTCATTTCTCTCTTTTCTAATGCAATTATCAACACTATGAAATATTAAGTGAGAAATTTATTTTGAACTAACTAGTAATCTTTAAAAACTTTACATTTGTTAAAGAACCAGCAAATCTCTAAGATGTCTGTTGAAAGAAATTTTAATGAAAGTCGCAGCTGAACAAGAAATAAACTATTTTCTTCTTTTTTTGCAAGAAAAGTTATTTCCAATGATTGCTTCTCAGTATATGAAATTAGTTTTAAAGGAAAATCTTAAACACATGATTTTTAATCCCATGTCTTTCAGATTATCAGACTTTAAGAATTAGATAATTTCATTCGGCTTTTATTTATATATCTAGAAAATTGATTATTAATTCCAATTTGGTTAAAAACACTAACACTAAATTTATCACAATGCCCAATATGATTGCAGCAAAGGAAGTCCATGTTCCAGTTTAACTTTTTATAAATTTTACAGTGAAATGCTCTTCTAAGATTAGAGTAAGTGGAACTGCATAGGCAAATATATAAATTAACTTGAAGGAAGCTCAAAATGACTTAACTCATGCATTGAGAAAAGAAGAAAGCTTGTATAATTTTCAATGAAAGTCAGGCATGTTTTCCACTCAAGAGGAATAATCTAAAATAAACTTTCAAAATATTAACCAAACATCAATCGTGTAAGTATAAAGCATGGGGCATTTTGGTTATTGCAAATTGTAATGGGGTAGACTGTTGAAAATTCTCAGCAACATATAGAAATCTCACCACTTAATTTTGAAAGCTGCAGAGGTGCTTTAATATTTTTTATCTTAGTTTTATATGCATCTTAAAATTGATTCTGGAAAACTTGTTTTTACTTTCTCTCAAAATTTATTTCATAAGTGAGATGTATATTTAAAATGTCATTCTAGCATTTGCTTCAAAGTCATTTTGTTAATGAACACCAGTAAAGTTAATTATGCAAGTATCTTGTTTATTGATTGCAAATGAAAAATGTAGAATCCAGGAACACAAAATGAAAGGTAAAACAACTAACTCATTGTACAGCAAAAAGGGAAGTAGCTTTTCTTTTTTTCTTTTTCTTTTTCTTTCTTTCTTCTTCTTCTTCTTCTTCTTCTTCTTCTTCTTCTTCTTCTTCTTCTTCTTCTTCTTCTTCTTCTTTTAGACATTGTCTTGTGTATTTCAGGCTGGCCTTGAGTTCACTACATAGCTCAGGCTGGCCTCAAACTCATGCCAATCCTCCTGCTTCAGCCTCCCTAATGCAAGGATTACAGACATGCACCAACAATTTTGGCAAGGCAATAGTTTTAAACATCATTTAAGTGTATAGCATTGGCCATTTTTATTATGGCAAATAGTAATAAAATAGACTCTTGGAAATTTCCAACTACCTACTAATCTTGCTATAATCACTACTAAATTCTGAAATCTGCAGAGCTTCTCTTATACTTTTTAATTTTAAAAAATATAGCAGTATCACAGTAGTATCACAGTAGTGCTGTCATAAAACACATAACAATGCACATATTATGTATAATAATAACTATATAGTGTCTTATTTTTTTTGTCAAGCCCCATTGCAGGTATGTGGCTCAATAATGTTACATTGTCTCAAAGGCTGAATGGCTTTTCTCACTCACTATATAACATCGGTTTCTTTTCTAATTAGAATCCTCAAGTTGAAGTGATCTCTTGATTTCTGACCAACAAATATCTAGCTTCCACTTAAATTAGCTTTCCACCCATAGTCTACCTTATTATAGTATAGGTAAGACTGAGTAATATCATATATGGACTATATACCTCAAGAGAGTGGCTTTACAAGAGTAATACTCTATAATAATATATCTCAATATCTCCTTGGACTTTTCAGTGCACCACATAAGTAACTTAAAAGATGTTTCAGTTGTCAGGTATTGTGGATCAGTTGAGGTCTAGGCACTCAATTTTTCTCCAGAAAATTGCTTTGTACTTTCATCTGTTTTTTATGTTGCCTGTTACTTCTTCAAGTAAAAGTTACATTTGGAAAATAGCAAACTTATAATTATATCTCTAGAGAATTGACAGTATTTAGAAACTATTAATTTAGCTTGAGTCCTTTGTGTAAAATGTATTCTTCTTATAGATTAAAACACACTTGGAAAATGACTTATTAACTAGAATTATCCAATATGAGGCTTATAAATAAAGCCTTAATTACTCGGGATTACTGAATTCTGTGTACCTGCCTCTTCATTTTTCTCATTACCAATTACCAAAACAACATTGGTTTATTTCCATTTTATTCTAAATGAAAGTACATTACAGTATCTTTCAGCTAATAGAGCAGTGTATATGTTCAACTATTTCCCATAAAGGAAAAAAATAGTGTTATTTCTTTATCACAGAAATTTACTTCTCCCTTTTGCATAACAGAATGTAAAAAATATGCTTAAATAGAAATAAAAATTTGTAAATGTAGTAAGATCACATAGAGTTTCAATGAAAGACAATATGAAGATCAGTTTTAGATAATTCTTTGGTAATAACCAAGAAGGAAGAATAATAAAAGTTAGTTAAGATTGTAAAAACAGTTGTCATGGCTTGTATCTTGATATTCTCCCCAAACCTCATGGAGTCATAGCTGAGGTTCTCTGAGGTGGTTGGATGTAGAGTTTCTGAATGTAGACTAAGTATGTGACTGGGATTAAGGGTGAGTGATGCTGGATTAGCCCACTGATTGATTTACTGTAGTTGTCAGCATGGGTAATGGCCCACCTGTGTGTGGATGGTGCTGCCCAAAGTGTTTACAGTCCGGATGAGATGAAAGAGAAAGGGAGGCCCGCAGCTGTTGCTTGCTGCTTGGCTGGCTCCTGCCTGCTTTGCCATGAGCTGTTTCTCTGCTGCAGAGTCCTTCTGCGATATCACCCTGCCTTGGAGTCAGCTGATTAAGAACCAAAACTTCTACAGATTATGAGCTGGAATAAACCTTTCCTTCTTTGCTTGTAGGTGTTCAGTATTTTGTCTCGTCCAGGAGAAAAGTAACTAAGACTGCAGTTAACTCTGAGAACATTTCTATATTCCTCCTCCATTTTCTAGGGTTATAAAGATATGAGAAGCACTTGAAGAGCTACAAAAAATGGCTCAGAGAAACTGCATACTCCAGACATGATATGATATAATAATTCATTTAGAATAAGATCTAGTATAAAACTACAAATACACTAATTATAAAAAGGAGATAATCAAATGAATGTGTCTGTTTTTTATTAATATGCAACTGGAGTGGTTCACTTTAAAAAAAAAACCTCAATACATTTGATTATACTGTAGACTATCAGTATTAATTCTCCCATCATGATAGTGCACATAAATATTAACCTTTTAAATGAGTGCTTCATTCTATGAAATAGTTTAATTATAAAAATGAAAACATACAAGGACAACTCACTAATATTTTGTCATGGTATATAGTTGAAATTCATATTATACTGAAAATAATTCATTTTTAAATTGTTACATTCAAATGCAGTTCTTACTGGTAATGCCTAGAGGATCTGAAATAAAAATAATATAAAAACATTGAGAAATTCAGCATAAACTATTCTTTACATATCAAAAATGAAAAAATCATGATTATACATTTATATATTTAAAAAGAACCATATATTGCAGATAATAAAAAGTACAGTCTCTCAGTGTTAACATAAAAGCAAGATAAGTGATTTTAAAATGATTTATTGAACTATATTTGACATAAAATCAGCTGAACATATCTAATGTACCTGTAATTTGAAGAGTTTTAAAGTATTTGATCCTGTGAAAACATCATATATATCAAGATAGTGAACAGATTCATTGTCTACGAATTGCTTTATGCCTTTAGGAATTCAAGCATCTCTTCACCACTCAATCTCCATCAAACTTCTAATTATTTCTGGATAGAGAACAGTCTACATTTGGTAGGATTTTACTTAGGTGTATTCATGCAATGTGTGTTATTTTCACTCAGTGTAATACTTTGTGATATGCATAAGCTGACATGTAATATATGTGTATATATATATAAGTTCTTTCATATTTTTCTTTTTAATTAATAGATATTATTTTAAGGAACTTTAATTTTATAGGAACTTGACAAGAAAGTACATAGTACCCACACATCCCCTTCTTCCTTTCCTTTCTTTTACAATAAACATCTTGCATTATCATGATACCTTTGTTGCATTTGAAAGCTTGATATTGATGCTATATTAATAATTGATGTTTACAACAGGATTCACTGTTGATGTACATTCCATTAGTTTGAACAAATGTATAGCATCACATATCCATTGTTACAGTGATTTAAGGATAATTTCAAGACTCTAAAAGTCCTCCATGCTTCACTTATTCCTTCCTTTTTTGTGAAATACTGGTAATTACTGATCCTTTATTCCATATTCATAGTTATGACTTTCTCAGCATCATATTTTTAGAATTATACAATGTGTCTCCTCTCCTGATTGACTTCTGTCATTTATAATGTGCACTTCCTGTTCTTTCCATATGACTTGATAGCTTATTTTAATAAATAAATAACATTCTATTTTATTGATGTACCTGATTCCCTTAATCACTCTCACTAAAAGGGTATTTTATTTGTAAATTTTTAAAAATTTATTTTGAGAATTTATCTTATACTCTATAATATAGGCTGACCTTAAACTCGTTTATAGCTCAGGCTGGCCTCAAACTCATGGTCATCCTCCTGCTCCATCATCCTAAATGCTAATATTAGAGGAGTGTGCCATCACAGTTGGCTTCAAATGGTGTGTGAAATTTTGTTTCAGTAGCATAACACACAGGAAAGCCATTGGCACTTATTATTCCATATCAAAATGTTTGTTCAATTGCCACTTTAATAACCTCATTTCAAACAATTATTATAATACTATATAAAATAAACAAAACTATCACTCAATGTTTCAAATTTTGATTTGTTACTTTTATTTTCAGTATATAAAAGAAAATCTAAATCAATAGCCACAAAAGCATTTTCCAAGTTATATGTGCTTATAACTTGATGCTTATAAGCAAAAATCATACAGTTATAAATGCCAGGTATGGTCTCTAAATATATTTGTCATACAACATTTAGATTGCATATAGTCTAATAAATTTTCACAAAAATTATTGAATTATTTTAAAATGTATTGTATGAACTCATGTCTTTATATTAATAACATAACAGCAGAAGAAAAACAATGCAGAGATGTTAAGATTTTTGTCATTTAGGTTTACAATACATAAATAAAATACTATGGAAATAAAATTAAACATTATATTTAATTGGACTCAGTTTGCATTATTGCATGCCAATGGCTTTGTACCATCTGTTTGCACATAATCATTTAAATTTGTTTTCATAAAAGCTGAATGAATCAATTATATTCCATATTATTTTTCTTGAATTGTTAACAACATTTTATTTGAAATCACAGTTTGTTGGGCATAGACTCAGCTGATATGCACACTTTGTCTCAATTTTTTAACTTGTAACAATATGTATCAATAACTATCTCTCATTTTCAAGCTTAACACAACAAAAACTAGACAAAAAATTCTAAGGAAGATGTGATATCAAACACAAGAAACAGTTTTGTCAAAAGTGCATGCTCCTACTTCAGTGGAAATTTGCAATGCTCAAATTTTCAATATTGAATATATTCTTACTATATGCTGGCCCACTCCTGTGTAGGAATATGTATACATGTATACAGTATATTAATATAGATGTACACATGTACACGTAAACTTCAAAAGTATTCTCTCATATCTTTATAAGATTGTATGCACTTAACAGATAATTTATCAAAATTTACTTCTGACATACTAAAACAATGAATATTTACAAAATTAGCACTCCAGAAATATTTTGTAGTGACTAAAGTACTTTATTTTGAAACTAAGCCTCTAATTTTAGAGTTATATATATGAATTGTGTGAAACTATGGAAGCTACAGTAAATTTAAGTTTACTCAAGAAAACAGAAATTAATAACATTAGCTTCAGAGATATATAATGAGAATTAAGTTAATGTTTATATAGTCTATATAATTGTATAGTTTCATAAGTTTTATATAAATATCAGAGGAATATAATCAATTATCAAATCCATATTACTTACCAATCCCTGAGGCAGATGTAAGTATAGTAAAATTTATTGAATATATCATGCTGTAAACAAAAATATAGTTTATTTACAAAGATTAATGTGAAAGCTAACAATGGCTATAAGTTTTCTTAATGTACTGACTCCAAATTATATGAATCAGAACCTTCTGATGTATTCTCAATGCATTCTGAATATTTATGTCATTAAATTTGACATCTAAACTAGAAAGAGTTATTTTCTTAAAAAAAATTGTTATCTTGAAAATTTAAAACTGACATGCCAAGGTTGTTTAGTGTTAAAAATAAAAGACAAAGGACTCCTTGTGAAGTATGTCATAAAAACTTCTGAAATTTTGGAATCAGCTATCAAAAATGCATAGAGGTTTTCCAAATGATTAAGAAATAATACTCCATTCAATGAAAATTAAACAACATGATCCAAGAACAAGACAGCTAAAATAATACATAATATTTAATAAAACTGTAAATTTTGGTATACTGGGAAGCTAGGTGACTATAATAAAACCAAAGTCAAATCACTGTCACAAATTTATTTGGACAAATGAGTCAAGAGTGAAAAGTTTTAACTCTTAAAGAAATACATGTGAATATTTAATCTTTGAACAAAACACATTAGCATGTTCATGCGTATGTGCATAAACACACATTCCCTGGAAGTAAAGTCTAAAATAAATTACCAATGTAAATACAGTGTGGCATTTTTGGTATGTTTTAGTGACCAGATTTTGTCTCAGATGTGCTATCTTCAATAATGTAAATTTTGTAGTGCATGTGAAGCTTTGTGCATCGATATTTTCATGACATTTCATTCCAAGACATCTTTTATATGAAGCCCAAGAAACTCATTCAGTTCTCTCTGCAGACTTTATTATCTTCTGAACTGCTGACTTGCTCTGCTAAGGTCTTTTTGAACTCGGGGCAAAGATAGATTTTGTCAGCCGTCATCTAGTAGAATCAATTTTCCTTTCCATAATTGAGCCTTCTTTTTATCCCAGTTTGGACTATGTGGAGGCACACTACAAAAGTACTAATTTTAAAGAGATGCACCTACCAAACATGTGCATAGAAAGTTTTCAGGGTTTTTTCTTTAGTTTCAAACACTGTGTTGCTTATTATGTATTTCCAGCTTCTTGAGTATTTATTTATTCATTCATGTTCTTCTGTTAAATTAGATTTTATTGGTACATTTTAGATATGCATAATGATCACTGTTGGGAGCCGCAGCCCCGAGCCCGGTCGCCTCACTTGGCGGACGTGAGGCCTGTAGTAAAGAGTAAAGCCTGAGGTAGATTACCCCTCCCATCGAGCACGTTAGTTTCCTGCTTACCGCGTAAGCAACCCGCTCAACAATATAGTCTGCCTGGCAACTGATGATGTTAGCCAATCAGCTTGCCTTGCTTACTTTAACATGATTGGACACTGTATCCGTATATATACTGGTGCCACCCCTGGGGGGGAAGAAGAAGCCCGAAAGTAGAAGCCCAGAAGGAGCCGCGGGGAGCGGACCAAAGGAGGCTTCGGCTGGGAGCGATCCCAGGGCAGGCTGTACGGAGAAGGAAAATAAAAGAAAAGGTTGTCCACTGCCAGACTTTGTCGTGTGTCCTTCCTGCCGGCCGGGAGCGACATCGACAGATCACATTCATCATAGAGAATTTCTGTCTGAATACAGCATATGATTCAATTTTCCCTATTCTCCTTCCCTCCCTTCAACACTTCTTTCTCTTCTCATTACAAACACTTTTTTCACATCTAATTCACTGACTCAAACTGGTACAGTTACATTGTGAGACATAAGAAGGAATTTTAATCTGCCATAAAAAATGAATAATTTAACAGACGACTGTAAATCACTTGACATCACACTGTTGACATAAAATTAGTTTTTAAAACACTCCAATGAAGATGAAGATGCAAACTAAAAGAAAGAAACAAGATGATTCAAAAGTTCAAGAGGGTCCAAGTAAAAGGAGAAGGAGCAAGATTCATAAGGAGAATTCAGACACTTTATAATGTAATGCGGAAGACAAGGCCTTAAATTTTCCACTTTCTATTCTGCATGCCTTTTCTGAGAATACAGAAAGCAGAATTAGTAGAAGAGGAATGATAATTAAATTTTGAATATTTGAAGTAGTGACATTTTGAATGTTCTCAGCAGATAGATGAGCTGTGGAACTCCTCAAGAAGTAAATCATAAACATAATCTACAAACTGAGAACTGTAGAAATTCAAAGGGTTGACAGCAAGAGAGGTTTAAAGTCATGATTTGTATTCAGTAATATAATAAGAATGTATATATTTTACAAAGACAAAAATTTCATAGACGTTCTCAGCATACTAGAGAAACATTTGAGAAACCACTCAAATGTCTACCAGTAGTAGAAAGGATAATTTTTGTGTATTCATAGCCATAAGGTAAGAAAAATGAGTGGACTATACTCATGTACACCATTAAAGGCACCTTCAACACATTATATTTATCATGTAAGTCAAATACACTGCATGAGAAACAGACACTGTATCATGAATTATACTGAATTTATAAACACACAAAACTTAGACACTGATGTTAGAATTTAATGTAATAAATATTTTGTGTGACTATCTGGGAAGAGGCCCAAAGGGTAAAATTTAAGGGTTTGATAATGCTCTGTATATTGATCAATATAATGATTAAACTAGCATACTCTGGGAAATTCATTAAACTCTACTTTTGTGATGTATAACCTTTTCTGTTTTCAGTTCCAACAATCAAGGATACTAAATAAAAACCAGGAAAATTTGAAAAGGGAAACAAGATGTAAAAAAATAGAAAGTTGAAAAAGAGAAAACAAACTATCTAAGTGGATACGTGCTCCTGAAAGGAAGGTGACAAGCAACGGTAACCTGTGAACTCTACAGATACAAGTGTAAGTCCAAGCACGCCTCTACATGCAAGGCAAAGATGTTTATGAGGCTGTGTATTGCTGGAGTTACTGTGCCACAGGAAAGAATCCTTTGGGTAACAATCCTTTGGGAAGGATTTGCTATGAGTAGCTCAGCGATGGAGCCCAGTCTTTCCAGTTTTCTCTTTAATCTAGAGGCTCTTCTGCATCACAGCTTGAGCATTATTGTAGATCTTCAAACTATATGGGATCCCGTATCTTCCCACTCTCCTGGCAAAGTAAGATTTCTGATTCTAGAGCCAGAGATTTTCTTGTGTAAACTGAATAAAATATGAACGACTCTTTTTTCTTAAGGGCATCAAGATTCGTTAGCCATGACCAAAGATCTGTTAGTGTGTTCTAATTGCTGGTCCAATCCTACTACTCTGAATTCTAGATATGGCCACCTTTTTGTAGTTCAGTGTAATGATTTGGAATCTAATATTCTCGGATCTCATTATTTCTACTGAAATTTCCACAGTGGAGTCATATCAGTTTCTATCCTAGATCTCCAATCTCCCAAATGAGTGTATGATGGAGGTTAAATAAAAAGAGATAAATTGTATGATTTGTAGGGCTTCAGGAGGGTCAAAACCCTTTAATTAAGCTTGAGGCTTTGAGGGTAAAGACAAAGGATTCTCTGGGTCAGTCCGCTTATATTAGGACCAAGGACAAAGGGTGGAAAAACTGAGGAAAGTGAAGGCAATGAGCAGGACCTTGGGAGTCACTTCAAGGACGTCTCCAAGTCATGAATCAAATCAATTCAGTAGCACTGTCTTATCACGAAGACATGGTAGAAGTGAGATTGTAGGAGTAATCTTTGCAGCTGCAGTCTCTACCTTGTTAATTGGGGCTGGAGCCAGAGTGTCCACAGCTATGGCCTTATCTTGCCCTTTGAGGTATCTTGGCCTCACAGACCACTATATGCCTCAACCAGGACCAGTGATTCATAGAGGCTCACTTACTATGAATCAGGTCCCCGTCACCAGGCAAGGGGCCTAGCCTAGGACAGACTCACAGATACACATAGAAAGCCAATTAGTAAAACTTAAATCCTGCTCAGAGCCTCTTTCTAGTGGTCTCCAACAGAGTCATATTTTGGAGAGGTCAGTGACAAGAGAGTACAATGACGTACTCTTTCTCTCAATACATGCTGTGCAACCCCTTACTGAAGTTACTGTCTTTAGGACCCCTCACTGAACATGGATAGGGAGTAAGTGTGCACAGAAAATCCATTCTGCAGTTAGGTTGGTGAAAATTATAGGAATGTTAATAGTTAATTTGCTCTGAGACAAGAGCATTCCTGAATGTTTCATCTGTCTGTTGATTAAAATTCTGGTTTGGAAGCTACTACAAAGCATTACTGCAAACTTTATGTGTGTTCTAGCACATAGTAAAGTTATTTTACAAAAGATTGGATTTTACAAATATAATGCCAAGTGTATACACCTACTACAGCAGACATTTTATCTTGTAAGGAAATAGGAGACTAACAGAAAAGAAAACCTCTGTTCGCAAAATGTTATGAATATTTTCAATATTTTTTTCTGAAAATATCAATAACTGGAAAATCAAATATTACACAAATTTGTCTGATTGTTTCACAGTAAGTGGCTTATCAGCACCTAAGATCACTCAGCCTTTTTAAGACTTTTTGAATTTAATGTTGATACCTTATCATTATCATTGTCATCAGTATAATTCCTGTTCCTGAGTTGAAGAATTTTACTCTTACAATTTTGGTTTTGTGAAATTAAGACAAAAATAAGTGCTGATACGTGATTTTTGTATGCTAGACCAAAACCTACTTCTCAAGATTGGGCAGCCAATGCTCAAGGCCAGATGATACGGAAGAATAGAAGTATCCACTGTCATGTTCCCTAGATAAGTGACAGACAAAGCCCATACACTGGACAAATAGTTTTTTAGTTATTCAGTCAATGGGAAAATATCTAGTACCTGGAAGAGACTAGAGTTTTAAATGAAGTTATATGTTGCAATTTAACTAATGGAAAAATCAGGAACTTGATATCTGAACTACTTTTGAGAAAGTTGACTATGAAGGGAGCAGATCATATAAAGATATTAGAAGCAGAATCATGTAGGTTTATTCCATTATTTGTATGTTTGTTTTATGATTCAATTATGCATTGGCATAACAAGGCCATTTATTGAATATTTAAAATAATAAACTATTTTATAACATTATAATATATGTATGTCAATACTGAACCTAACCGTTTGATTTGGTTCTCATCCTAATCAGTTAGCAACTAGAATAATGGAGAGAATCAAATATGTGTGTGTGTGTGTGCATGCATATATGTGTATATTTAGATGATGTAGAAATTCTGTAGTAAAATACAGGTTTTGAGATAAAATTAAAAAAACTAAAAAGTTACTAATGTCCTAATACGTGACCTTCCTTAACATTTGTTTTATGTTTTTCCCAAATTTTTTTTCTGAAGAAATGTTATGAACCCAATAAAAAAATGAGAATTCTTTACAAATAGACTTAAAGAACCAGACTATTGGGAAGAGCACCAATTACTGGATAATCAAAATTTTTAGTGAATAAAGAGAGAGATGAATCATATGTCTTATTTTTATCAGGTTCTTGCTATTTAACTTACAAATACATATATTCAAAGTGCTCAATATAATTTGACATGCATGCAAATGTGAAAGATGTATCACAATCAAATTAATTAACACATTCATCATTATAGTTATTGTTTAAATGAAAATACAGCTTGCTGTCCATAATTAATCAGGCCGAATTTTCAAAATATTTATTCTTATATACTCAAAACTGTGAATACGTCTCTGTTATATACCTGCTAAAATGATTTAAATGTTGAAGGGACATGAGTTTTGTACACCTAGAAATTTCAAATAAAAAGTGTAGTACTATTAACTATTGTAAGATTTTTTTAAAACTTAAAAAAAAAACATTTGGCTAGTGTTCTGAAATGATTCAATTTTCTTTATGAGTTAGTCGTCTTCTACCCATCAATTACCTTGAACTAAAGTTTTAAAATAGCATAGGTTTTAAATTCTGACTGCATAAAAGATATATCAATGTGTGATATTAATATGTCAAAATCTGTTTTACTCATAGCTAAGTTTTCTTGTAACAATAGTTAATCTGCAGAGTATAATAACAAAACTTCAATTAATAGTTAAGATCAGTTTTCTCACCCTGAAATCAGCAATTGATAATCAGAATCTAAATTTATGATAGGATTAACAACTTTTTAAAAGCTCAAAATTAAAATTACAATAGTTCAGAATTAGTCATCAAATATTATAAGAACCATTTATTGTTTCCACTGGAAAATGATTAGATAACTAATTTTATGTTCTTATGTATACTTGCTCTTCTTTTATAATTCTTTATATCTAGCAGTGTGCTGCTTATAGTCTTAACTGTTGTATAATTTAGTTGCAAGAGGCCAGGTTTGATTTAAGCATTACAGTGATTTTGAGGTATGTCAGAGTTCCAGAAGATTGCTAGATATATTTCAGTCCATGAAAATACTATGAAAACCAGTATCATAATTTCTTCACTTGAGATTATTAGCTTTATTCATATCATGAGTTTGTAAATACCTGGCTGCATTTCCAGAACATGTCATTTCCTGAGTTAGCTAAATTTGTGTTAAATCTATGATCATATTTTGAGTTGAGAAATATGATTGATTCTCCTTGTCTCCTATTTCAACAGTTGACACCTTGTTGGTGAGTTTATCTCATTCTTCAAACAGTACCTCATTCCAGTTCAAAGTCAAAATGAGGGAAATCAGGCCACATTTTCAAATAATTTATTCTTACATAATCAAAATCAAGAATAAGTCTCTATTTCATCTGCTAAAATAATATAAATTTTATTGGCCAAATTTGATATATTTTAATTATAAGACTCTTTAAAGGCAACCTAAGATTTCTGATAAAACAAATTTCTATTTCAGGTTCTTTTCTTTCAAGTGATTTTTAAAATCTGTCAAATATGTTTTTATGCTCTTTAAAGAGCTAGAATTTTCTAAAAAGTGCTATATTCTACTCTAGACTTACACATAGATGACACATATTCAAAATAATGCGTAAAAGAGAACGGTATAAAAATTCTGCCACAATTTCATGGCACGTGTTATGATTTGAATAAACATCCTGTGTTTAAAGACAGTGTCTGATCAGAGAGAAGACTCGCTGGGAGAGTCACTGAAAGGATGTATTCCTGTTTCCAGTTTTTTCTTTTCCACATAATGCTTTGCCTCCAGAGTACAACAGGGTGAGGGGCTTTCCTCTGCCAGATCCTTTGAACATGCTGTTTATGCCTTGAAGCTAGCTAACTACAAGCCACAGTAAACTTCTTGTTTTTTAAACTGTATGTGTTTGTGTCAAACATTGTGGCCTAGCGACAGGAAAACTAACTGATACAGAAAATTAGTGCTAAAAATGTGGGGTAATTGTGACTGTGCCTGATCATGTGTATTAGAAGCCTTTGGAATTGGCTACAAGAGAAGTTTGGAAAAGTTATGTGTTGCAGGCTACAGGCCTCCTTGGGTGTTTTAAGCAGAATTCAATGGAAAATTCTGGTCAGAACTCAGAAGTCCATAATGCTCATAGGTATATGGATGGTAAAGAACAGACTCATAAGATTTTACTTGGCAGGAGGTAAAGAAAACTGAACTCCAGGCCATGATTGTCACATTCTGGCACGAAACTTTTCCATCTTTTACCCATGTTCTAAGGCATTACCTGAGTCTGAAGTACAACAAAATAAGCTCTTCCATTAAGTTATGGATGTGTGAAATATTTTGTCTCTACAACAGGAAAATGGCTAATGTAGTACTCTCATCTATGATTGGTTTTACAATTTAGGATACATTTGGTAATACAAGAGAGACTAGAAATACAATGTCAGTAGTCAAATTTACTTGTATACTGCTACACGAATCAGGAATTTGAAAAAATCTTAGAATATACTGATAAAATTATTTATATGTTGTTCAGTTTATTGCAGGAGGTAAATGGAGAAATGCTATAAAATTTATTATTGCAATGCACCAATTTGGTTCACGAAAAAGAAAACACATAAAGATAATATTTTGAAGAAAAACTAATATATAAATTACAAGTTAGTTTTAATAAATAGTATAGGAAAAGTAATAAGTAAAATAACTTTCTAATCTATAAATTATTAAAATATGCAATAAAAATTATCTTTAATTGTAAGGAATAAGAAAATATTATCCCCTATGAGTACTGATGTATAGTAGATTATTGAATAGATGGGGAAAAACAAACAAACACAATGGTGGTTTATTGTTTGGAAGGAAGACACTACAAAGTTTTCATGCACATAGCAATTTAATTTATATAAAATCATTTCTATTCAAAAGAACTTTTGGAAATAGAAAGATATCTAAGTTGATTACAAAACTAACATAAAAAGTTAATTATTCTTTGCTTTTAACATGCGCAAATAAAAAAACATAAAATAACGATAGTTGCAAAAATAAAATCATATATTTAACTGTAAATGGAATATATTTATAAAAATCTATGACAAATAACATTAAGCAGATGAAAATCTTGATTTGAGAGATGTGATTTGTTCATAGTTTGATAAGTCTAATGTTAGAAATGTACCAATATAAAATTTTAAAATAAATTTGTAATCATTAAAAATTAATTGTAATTAATTATTAGTTTCATTTTGGAGGACTAGAGCATGTTATTATAAGTGTAGAATGTAATAAAATACAGTAGGAAGAAATATTATGAATAAAAAGCAAAGTAATTCTGAAAATAAGCACAAATAGTGTGATGCAGTTAGCTGTTATTAGTCCATATTTGGAAACTTCATGAGTAAAACTTGTAGTAGTACAAGAAATGATTAGCCTTATCTATGTAGATCCACACATTATCCGTAAGTGTGAAGCATGATAGAGATGGTGTCAGAAGAAATGGTTTGTAGATTATTTTTAAGGTGCTAGTTCGAAGTTGGCTATGCATTAATTCAATTAAGTAAGTTATTCCAGATGAAACCATTTAAAATAAATTCTGTCTGCATAAAGACTCAAATAAAAAAGTAGAGTCTTTCTTCAAGAATGCTTTACAAGAATGTAGAAAACTATTATTTTATATTTAATACAGTAGATTTCTTTACTAAATTCCCCTGAATAAAAGGCATAAAGTTCCAAGCTGATTGACAGCATAAAATGAAAACATCAATAAAGAATATTGACTGAGGAAAAAAGAAAAGTGAAGAAAAGTAACAATTGTTTGAAGATGTTGCAATTAATATAAAAATGGAGCCCAGCAACTCCCAAGCTGGCCGCAGCTGCCTGCATTCTACCTGGTGAGCCAAAAGTGCTAGCGTGCACTCTCTAGCCCACAGAGAATCTTTGGTACTTCACTCTGAGAATGGTAAGGCCCCAATGATGGGAGCGATCTGGTAAGGTCTGTCTAAGGACCTCCACTCAGTTAGGGAAACTCCTGCAATAGGGATATACTCAATCCAGGAAACAACTGAAACCTTACATTGAGCTTCACGAAGGGAATATAGGAAAATGACAACAGCAAAGAGCAAAATGCAATCTCAGACCTCCAGCCCATCCCAAACAAGCCTAGGAGACACAAACATTGAGGGAAATGTAAGCCATACACAAGAAACTCCTGAAATAATAGCAGCTGAAGGAAAGAAACAATTCCAGGAAGGATAAAAGAACTCAGATTAGAAATAATCTCCCAGGTAAAAAAGAAATGATAAATGAAGAAAGAAATGCTGAACAGATCTAAATAAGACATCGTTAAAAAGCTAAAGAAAAAAAATGCAAAAATATGGAAATCTTGAACGAACAATGTAAGAAACAATGCATGAAACAGATTCAAAGAGGTATCCAGGGACTCAAAATTTCCATTGAAAGTTGGCAAAACCACCTAAATGAAAGCAAAGATAGATATTGAGACCTCAAAGACAAGATAGCAGCTAGGGACAAGGAAAGGAAAGATCTTCTTAAAATAATGAGGAATCAGGAAATAACAATCCAACAGCTGCAAAATAATAGAAAAAACCCATAAAATTGATGTGTAAATGAAAAAAGAAGGTGACAACACAAATGATATCAAAAGGCTATTTATAGAAGGAATAGCTGAAAATTTCCCAAACATGAGAATGAAAACTGATAAACAGATCAGTGAAGAATATAAAACTCCAAATAGGTGCAATGAAAATAAAACTACACCCAGACGTATAATAATTAACATCCAAGAAAACCAACATAAGAAAAGAATATTAAAAGATGTTAGAAGATACAGAGCATCTATAAAGAAAACCATTCAGAATTTCAACAGACTTCACAACACAAACAATGAAGTCAAGAAGAAGATGGAGTAAAGTATTTCATATTCTAAAGGAAAAGGAATTCCAACTGAGACTGATATACTCTGCAAAACTTTCCTTAAAAATGGATCGAGAAATAAAATACTTCCATGACAAAGAACAGCTGAAAAACTGCATGATCACCAAACCAACAATGCGAAGAATACTGAAAGACATTCCAGATAGAAAGAAACAACTAAGAAAGACAAACAATTAAACAGAATGGAAAAGTAAAGAATCAACAGCAGAAAGGTAACATGTAAAAGTAAACCAATATATATCATTTGTAACCTTTGCTGTAAATGGCCTCAATTCACCAAATATAAGAAACAGACTGGATCAAGAAACAACATCCAACCATGTGTGTGTGTGTGTGTGTATAATATATATATATATATATATTATACACACACACAGCTCAGTGGTTATATGGCAAAATATGGAGAGATTGATGCAGTGTTTCCATGTTAGTTCTATTATTTCAGTTTTGCAATTAAGTGGAAAATTTTGATTATATTCACATTTATAGGAATATGGACGTGCAAAAGGGTATGCAGAGAAGTCATTTTTCCCATCCTTGTCGTGATCTGGGACCTTTGTATTTATAATCCTGTGGAAAAGTTATCGGAATTCTAATCTACCACCTCCAGTGCAACGCATGTTGAGAATAAAGGCCCTAAGGCATACTTATTGTTATGAGGAGCCAAGGGGATTTCTAAATTTAGCCAAGATGAAGGTTCGCTGAACAAAGGCCTTGATCCATGCTCTAATCTAGATTTTACTGATTCGTGAAGAAGGGAATGGCTACAGAAAGAATGACTGGGCGAATGGCAGGAAATATGTGAGTACTGTGAGCTGGGCTAGCTTCAAGGCCAGAAAGCACCTCTGCAATATTCAGAGAGAAGGACATTCAGAAAGACCAATCTGCATGATGCAACTGAGGTAGCATGTAATGTTTAGGCAGTGGTGCTTCAGTTCTGATGTGCAAACTTCTGTACCCTGAGAGTTCATAGCCTCCTTTTTGAGGTTTTAACCCAGTCACCAGTCTTGGAAGCACTGGCTCTCGAGCCCCCTGGGGTCAACCATTGAGGGAGACACTGAGGCAGGGAAACAGGGACTGTGTCTAGCTTCAAAGATTACACCCAGTTCTTCAGCCAGCCCCACATTGCTTAGAGACAACTGAAGGGAAAAGAAAATGGCTTAGACAGCTCGTATATATCAGTACATAGAGATAGGGCTAGGTTTAGCCAAAGTGGAAGTAATTGTTTTGTATTTAAGGAAAGTCATCCAGGTAGTTTTGTACACAACAGTTATTAAATACCTACTTTAGGAGAGGAAAAACTTTACTATTCTATATATTTATTTTGACTCTCTTCTTGAAGATAAAAATGTTCACAATGGAAAAATATACTATTTATAAACAAGAATCAAAATTAGCAACTTAACTGAAATTTTAGGCACATACCAAGAATTAAGAACTTTGATATTGACTAGTATCCAGTAATGCAATATTAAGTTTAATCATGTATTCATCAATATTCCTGATACTAATCTTATAAAGTAGCTAGAACTGTATGGATCAATGGAAATTGTTCATCTTCAAATAAGACTGAGGCAGGGGAAGATATCAAACCATGATGTGAGATAGCTACTGATACATTCTCTGTCCTGGCCAAAGAGAATTGTGAGAATGATAGAGTTGACCTGAATTTGAGATTTGTACTTTTGTTAGCACAATCAATGTGCAAGTTACACATCATTATACAGGTTGCAAATTAACAGAGATTATATTATCATTTGGATTAATAGCCACATTCAACGAACAGTGTCTGGAGACTGAAGTATAATGTGTCTTTCAACAAGAAGATAAAACCAGATGAAGCACATGAGCCACTGCTGAAATCAGAGTGGGATGCAAGCCTGCAAAGTGATAGTCTATCGATACAGTCAGCCTTCAAAATGTGAGCTACAGACATACGCAGCAGTATGAAGACTGATGGTTACTACAAAATGAGCATTTTCTATGAATTAATTTGGACAAAATAATGCTATTAAAATCACTAGAAAATGTGTGTTTCTTGATGTGTGCAAACACTTTTGAGAATCTCCGTTGTTATATTAATGAAAGTGAGACAATGCTAGAGAACTCTTGAATCTGTTTTTTCCTCCTCATTTTCATCTGATAATCTTTTTCATCTGATAATCTTGCTTCATAATATAGTGTGTAAAGAAGAAAAAACCATATATATATATATATATATATATATATATATATATATAAATTGTTCGTATCCATACATTTTGCTTTTCACCTCTTCCTATGAATGAACTATATTTTCTTTTTCTGAGGCCAGTTCCTCTTTAAACCCTTAGATTCATTTTGTTACAGAACATTGCTGTCTTAACTTTTCCTTTTTTCTCCTTCATTAAAAATTACTATTGACCTTACTAACTTAAAACAAATCCAACACTTCCTTCTCTTCTCTAAACTCCTTAATAGAATTACCTACAATTTTCTATGATGTATTTTATTTTCTTTTAAAACAACACTAATTAGACTTTTATTTCCACAGACTGAAAAGTACATTTGTGAAAGTCATAACATCCTTCGGGGTGCTGAATATATTAATCAGTTTTCAACACTTACAAGCCTTCGCCTTCAGTGACACTTGAGTTATTTCACTATTTTGGCGTATCTACGCTGCTTTACAGGCCAGAGAAATTCACTGTAGAGTGATGCTATTTTAAGTTTTCAAACCATTTCCAGAAGGTGGCAGTACTTTGCCATAAGGAAAGTGTAACATTACTGATTTATGCAAATTGCCTTTCCTGCTACATAGACTTGTATATCACAAATTTTTAATACTCTGTTTTAATTGTCATTTATTTTTCAATCCCTTTTATTAGTTCTTCTATTTCTCCTCAAATTATTTACATTGTATTATTCCAGAAATCAGACTTTTGGCATCTCGCCTAAACACATATAGGTACTGCTTTTTTTTTTTTTTTTTTTTTTTAACTCATTCATTTACATGGCTTTAAACACCCTAGAAAAGTAAATAGTTCACATATTTATATTTCCATGTCAGACCAGTTTCTTAAATTTCTGATTATTATTGCATTAATCATATATATATATATATATATATATATAATTCCCAAATTGCATTCTTCAGAACCTGAATTTCTATTTTTCCTTTACCCACTTACTATATCTAACTCTCAGTTGATAAAAACCCTATTGGTTCAGTTAGAAATTTTAAATTATTTTTCACTCCTTTTTTTACTTATAGTATATTTAATTCTTTTAGAAATAGTACATATTTCCTCCATTCAACAAATATAGCCACAATCCTTTTTCTTATCATGAACTTCATTTTTATTCTAGCCCAACTTACTTTTGTCTCTCAGTTGACTTACTTCACCAATCTTACTGCCTACTTTTCTACCATCTCTTTTTATCCCTTTAATCTATTTCTAACACAGGAGTCATTAGAACGAATATTATGAAATTTAAGTTTATTTTCTTTGCTCAAAGTCCTCCTTAAAGTAAACCTAACATAATTGCCACAGCGCTGCCATCACCTGAACTCAATTCCATTCTTCTAGTCTCTTAATTATTGCCCATTTCAGCTTCTTGGTCACAACTATGCCAGCCATATTCTTTCCTTGAGGCCATTCCAGTGGTGGCTGCACCTGCTTGGAAAATTATTTCCTAATCATCTGCATGATGTACTTCCACTTTGGGAATGTAAATACTGGAAATCCTCTATACATGTTTTCAAACTCTTCCTGCAACAATAACACAGCATATGATCTGAGCCATACAAATCAAATTATTAACTTTAAACTAACAAATCTGGTTCCATAACATGCAAGGGACAGGTAGCCTCTCTACTAGATACAATTGTGTGCAGTAATTTGAGCATTGGCTTCTCACTGCTTGCCTCTTTTAATCTCTACAGAGCTAGCTAATAAATTTTTGCTTTAGTTTATCTGAGCCAGAGTTAATTTGTATTTCTTGTAACTAAGAGTCCCAGAGGGTAAAATTTCTACAACAAGCCATGAACTCTTATGCTGTGCATGACTGTGAATACCTGTAACTCCTGCACTTAGGACATTAAGGCAGAAGAATTCTTATGAGCACAAAGCCAGTCTAACTACATAGAGAGATCCTGCCTCAAAAGAAAAGAAAATGGAACAAAGCAATAAAAAACAATGAGCTCGTGTAAGTAATTTATGAAAAAGCCAAGCAATGTAAGTGGCAAACACGTTAATATTTAAAATACACTTATCATTTAACGTAACCATTTTCTTTTCTGGAAAGTTACTAAAGATACTGATACTCAAAGTTATTAAAAATTATTATAACAGTAGAGTAATCACAGTTTCTTGTGACAGAAAACAAGGGAGAATAAAATTATGAACAAATTTGCAAAGGCTTAATACTTTTAACATGCACATTCATACACACACACACACACACACATACACACACACACAGCACTAGACACATAACTCTGTATGTGAGGTTGGGTCCAATTAGAACAACATACCGCCCTGCACACATTCAGAAAAGACTAGTTTGCATTTCTACTATCATTAGCTTATTTTAAATTGTTTGTTTCAAATCACTAACAGCAAGTACAAGGATGGAATATTCCTGAAGTTTGTTTAAATGTTGCCACCATCTATTGTAATTTAATATATGATAATTTTTGAATTCATTTTGTGTGAGAAATGTCTGTGTTTTACACACATTACACTTTCAATCACACAAGCAAACTCAATAGGGAATGCTGCGTTGTTTCTATTTTATGAATAACTATACTCACATTCAGAGGACTTCTCATGGGTTGGAACCGAGATCTCCATACATTTGGCCTGAGTGAAAGTCTAAGTTTGTAAGTAAAATATTGCATTCCTAGACTTTGTAAACCCCCAAATTTGCCTCTTTTTCCTATACAAAGAAGAAAAATGTAAGAATAAATTACCTACTTTTTCTCTGCCAGGCAGTAAGCACTCTACTGTCATAAAGTAGCAATGTTAAAAGAATAAGAGAAATATTTAGGAGATATTTTGAAATGTAATCTTACTTTTAATAACATAAACATAAATGTTATAGACCTTGGTTCTTATGTCAAAAGTATAAAATAACAGTGTTTCAGACCACCTTTGAGAATTAATATCACTTAAGCAAAACTGAAATCATATTTTTCTTGATTATTGTCAGTAAATGATATAAAGTGAAGACTTATCTGCTATCTTCAAACACTGACTACAATTTACAATTAACCAGAAACCCAAAGGTGTAGAAATTAAGCTAAAAATGTGTGAAAGGGTTGCATATCAATCTTTGGCATTGCCAAATACTTATTCATTGATATAAACTGTGAATATTTACTGCCAGTTAAGCATTACACTTCTTGTACTTAAAGACTACTTTTCTGCTCAAAATTAAACAGAAGGAATATACAGCCCTAATCCTCTGGTTTTTGCTTTCATTTTCTTTTTGGTGTTATGATAGACCCAATTTCCTTGTACATGCTAAACACATGCGGTACCTCCGAGTTATATCTCCAGCCAATAATACTGAAGATCCCATTTTTCTTCTGACAATGGTATTCCAAGAGAGCGCTGATGAGTTGAGAAAAAAATAAAAATAAAAATTTAAACTTAACTGAGAAAAAAAGAATCTAACTGGATAGAATAATCAGCAAAATCAACCAGATCATTTTATAAAATTGTCTTTAAAGCTTGCACTGCAATGTAATTCTTCACAGTGGAGAAACCTAAAAGCTGTGTTAAATATTTTAAATTCTAAGTCCAGTGAACTATAACTGAAGGACAGCTTGTTGTTTGAAGGATGTATTAATGTCACTGCTTATTTCAGCAAATATCTTCTGTGGTGTAAGTTCACTGGATAAAAGGAACACTTGCCCTAATCATCAAATCACAGACACAAAATCATCCGTGTTTGTGAGCTCCACACATGCTCAAAGACACTAGTTTTCACTCAGTGAAATGGAACTTATCTTTCTTGTCTAGGATTTCTCTTGTGATCAAAATGCTTTATAGAAGTAAGAAATCACGTGCCCACTCATGTAAAACACAGGTCTTCATTAAGATGCAAGTCTGGATGCATTTAAGTGTTCTAGACATTGAAAGTTTAATAGGAATTTTTCTACATGTAAACATGGAAATTTTTCCTGAGTCGTAACTTAAGGATGTTTTGTTTCAGTTTCTTGCTATGACTTCTGTGCTAATTTCCATCCATATGTAAATGGTTCAACAGCACAAATGTGTCTTATTTTATTTTAAAAACTTTATGTTTACTATTTTATTCAGTCATTAAAAATTAAAATACTGTACTGTAATTTGCAAAAACATGGGTTGAAGTGCAGGCCATTTTGTTAAGAGAAAAAAACCCACTTAGATGGAGAAATTGGACATCTTCTTTCTCATCTGTAGGAACTAAACTGTTGATCTCATACAACAACAGAGTGGAATAGTGATTAATGGAGACCAAGAAGGAGAAATGAAAGAAGGAACAAAAAGAAATTTCCTAAGGCATACAAAAGGACAATTAAAACGGAGGAGTTTTCTTCTATTTTCTTAATATATATATATATATATATATATATATATATATATACCATAAAGGGGTATCTATTGTTGCAATGATCTATCATTTAAAAGTAACTCAAAAGACCCCAACACATATGAGATGAGTGTTTAGCAAGATGCACTCATTACCTGGATTTATCATTATGTTGCATTAGCATAGCAAATTGTTGAATTGTATAAAGACATATCAATACTACATATCAATAAAGAAAATCTCTGTGTTTGAAAGCAGCTGTTCGCTTACAGGGTTTAGGGTAGATAATAATATAATTATACTGATGAAAAGACAATTTGTGGGAAAATGCAGAGGGAAAAATTCGAAACAGGCAAATTTTCTATTTCATTCAATGTAAAGAAGATGTGTAGCTACTCCATGGACAGGTTGATGATATGCGTATGCTCTGACATGAAAAAAAATCTGTTTTCTACATGATATACCAAGTTTCATGTTAATATAGAAGTATGATTTTATTTTTCTTAATTGTTTGACTGGTAAGTAAGCTGTTTGTTTACGTCTCATATCCATTGGAGACTGTTTCAACTGTGGGTTGTTGGAGTTATTGTTAGTGAGTTCTTCATGGCGGTGAATGCCTACTTGTAATTTATAAATACCTGCTTTACATTACCTCAGCTGTAAAGGGCTGTACTAAGATACCCAGAAGGATGTAAGTACTGATTTGTTTAAGCTTTAGGAAACAACACTTATGTGCTTAGTCTCATTTGACATTGAGCTCAAAAGTAATATTTCTCAACTAAGAACTGACAAAAATCTAGGGTTCTGAGTACGAGCCAATTTTCAATTCCATAAACAATTTCATCCCAAGAACATGGATGTATTAAAATGAAAAGTGGTATAAGCAGAACAAAAGAAAAGCAAAGATTGCTATTTGATAAATTAAACATGCATAGTTGATCTCACCCCTGACAGTGACAGTGGGCTTGAATAATTTCCCCAAGTATCCCATCTTAAAACAAATGCGTGCACACCAATTTTCTTTGGCAATGGAGACAGTAACAATGGTGTCGCTGAGGAAGAAAGTGAAAGGAGGATACACAGAGAGGGAAGTTGCAAAGAAGGTGAGAGCAGGCAGCATGTCATAGCCAGGCCTGCATGTTTTGATGACAAATTGTATCAAAGATTCCCTAGTTTCTGCTTGTGTCAGGATTGAGATATACTGTTGCTACTTTAGTTTCAGTTTTCTTTGTGACACAATTTTAACTTTAATTCTCTTCTTTAGTCTTGAGTTTTGGCTGTTTCTTTATAGATTATAACTGACAAGTTCAATTTGTAAGTAGTTAAGTTATATCGAATAGTTAGTTCAGTATCGAAAATAACCTCCAATGCTCTATTGATTAAAACATTGTGGTTAATTATATCCATTATCTACTTCAAATTTTCCTGTAGACTTTTTCAGATACATTTTAATACTCTGACAAAAAGTTTGAGATTGCCTAATATAATTTGAATCTATGAATAAATTTAATGCAACATCTTTCCTGCTTCCTTCAATATAATGCTTGCATTAATAATTATCTTAAAATACAATTTACTTTGTAGCAAATGCCATAATGATAATTAATTGTATGTTTATTTATTAAGCCAAGCTATTTAAGAACTAAAAATGGATTTCAAAGCAGTTCCATAAAAAGGATTTATTTGGCTGATATTGTTTAAGTCCATTAACAATATTGTTTTAATAGTTATCTACTGTTTACATGTTCAGATATGAACCAGTTTCACATGCATACATTTTCTTATCCTTTATTTCTCCATCTCTTCCCTAAATATTTAATTCTTTTCTCATGAAAATAGATTTTCTTTTTCAAAAAATGTAAGATTTTTCTCACTGTCTCAAATCTTAATGCCAGAGATGGATTGATTCTAAAATTCTGAAAACTGGTAATTGAGTTCAAGATTCCTTTCATTTCTATGTGCCGTGATTGGAGATGAATGACATTCAAATAAATAGCCAACCGTAGGCTTATCCATTGTTATACACAGAGTCCTGATTCTAAGAAAGTTTCTTAGGGAGGGTGACAGAGGAAGACAAAAGCTTTTGGAAAACAAGACTGTGTGATGAGGAAAAACTCCAGATGTTAATTAAAAGTAATTTAAACAGCAAGAAGTTTTAATCAATTCTGTCACTGCTCCTATATCTACCTTGAGTTATTGATGTATCCCCAAAGCCTAATATAACAAAATGTAGAAGCTCACTTAAATATCTATTAACAATTATTATTGTTTCCTAGGTATAAATCTGCAACAAACTAATTGAATTTTAATTTTTCTTATTATTTTGTTCTCTCACAAATTTTTATTTCAGTGGTATTTTCCATGTACATTTCATGAACAAAAACTCATTGAAATATTTATTTTCTATTAAAAATCAGTATTTTCCAAATATGAACAATGGAAAAAAATGTATCATCATCATTGATATCGACTGTCAACTTGATTGACTGAACGATACACCTAGAGAATTAGTAGAGCACAGGTCAGTGTGGGTCCAGGTGAGTTATAAACGGGATCTGGTTCCCGGTCCCTTTCTCTTTGACGCTTTTTCCCTTTGCTCCGTTTCCACGCCAGCATGAAGAGAGCAGCTTTACTCCACTATGACATTCTTATCATGAACTGAAACCTCTGAAGGTGTCAGCCAAAAATAAACTACTAATTTAAATTGATGGTTCAGATTAATTTTTCACAGGAACCAGAAATCTAACCAATGCATGTATTTCTTATCTTAAAGAAAAAGTAACCAATATCTTTTACCTTCAAAATGATAACGCATATCACTATAGACTATCTTTTCAAAGCTCCATGCCTCAAATACCCTTCTAGTTCCCTCTCCCTATCTCGTCTTCATCTTAGTCATCTTTAAAAAGTGGATGAAAGCTCATTCATTTTGTGAACTACTTCAACCAGAGGCTCAGATGTTGCAAATAAATGGTATAACAATGCTCGTTCAGTATACAATGGTGGCTCTACTGTTTTGAGTATGCTGCTTTTTAAGAAAAATCCAAAATTATACACATTCTAATTATAATATTTTATTCTTCACTTATGTAATTTTCGATCATACTTTACACATCAATGAACTTTTTGAATTTCCAGACACTTTTATGCTCAAAACAAAGTTAACCTAGATGACTAAGATATGGTACACTCCATCTCAAAATAAAATATAAAATTATAATATACAGTTAAGTGGAAAGGCCATGGGTTTGAACTTCAGTACAATCAAAAAATAAAACTGTTTGAGATCACCTAAATGTTTAGTAAATAATTTAAATCATCATTTCTAAAAGTAAAATTATCCTATATTCTCAGACTCGTATCACCTCCTACCAAAATTGATACTGTTAGCCCTTTTAGCAGAGGTCCTCTCTTTATGTTTTCTTTTGAAATCCATGTTATGAAATTCTTATCAGAGTAGTGTTACAAATACTCATTACTGTTTCAAGTAGTAAGATCAGCTCGACAATCAGATCTCAACCTGTGGTTTTATGTAAGAAACATGTATTACCTTACAGAGAAGATGGATGGCAGCTAAAAAGTTATTATTTGACTTGAATTATGAATATTAAAAAATCAATAGTAACTGAAGAAAAGGCCAATGTCATCACTGTAATACAAAATCCAAGTTTCTCTTTTGCTTTTCCACATTTGAGTTAATTCAGACCTACAGCTCAAGTGTAAGTGGAGAGGCTTTAAGGTAAGCTCTAGAAATGCTTTGGCAAATATACATAGCAAATCCACCAACCCTATTTAATAATCAGAACTATCAATCGTTTCCAGACAGCTTATACACTGCAGGAAAATAAATTTAAGAGTCATCACAAGACTCTTTGATTAGTGATTCTCAACTGCCAAATACCGTAGGAAAAGGTTACCATGAAGGACCCTGATAAAGTACACTTCTGCAAAAACAAAAATTTAGTTTTCAGTGAGGCCCAGGTTTCTTCTGCGATCCTGCAGGGATCCTCTTGTTTCCTAAGTGTATAATCATCAGTAACTTAGCACCAACAGAATCATCATATTTGTTCACAGATCTAACAGTCAAAAAAAAAAAAAACAACTAAATAAGTATGATCCATTGAAAGCTAATGAAATAGCATCATATTTAGCTGAGTTAATTAAAAATCAAACTTCAACCTGTGTGAACTGAAGGTGATAATGCACACAAAAATCCCTAAGTGGCACCTATCTTTCTGCTGTTTATTTTATAAACCCAGACGCTGTGAAAAGCAGATGAGCCACAAGGCATTACTACAAATCACAGTAAACTTAAATATCCACTATGATCAAAGCAACTTGACTAAATGCCGTAGTTCCACAAGAGCATGGCACAGTTTCTGGGACTGTTACATGTTAAACTGTCTATTCACTGTTATTCTCAATCCTCAAAAGATAGTACAACGAGAATAAATGAGCACTGACATGGGAGGCTCAGTAATTCAGTGACTGACTTTGTCTCATAACTTGGTCAACTGTTCCACTTGCTGTTTCTGAGATAACCTAATCATAGGTGCACCTGATAAGTGAAAATTCACCAGTACTGTAGACACCCTTATAAAACAACTGCATTGTAAAGTTAGGAGATTACTCTCCAAAGTCTTAGAACAAGCCACATTAGTGATGATTTTAAGAATATTGCTCTATTGCAGCTTAGGAAACACCCTTCAAACTGGAGTTTATTTGATCTTGTATCTACAAACACATCGAAGAAGGAGTGATTGTATATATATATATATATATATATATATATATATATATATATATACACATGTATGTGTGTATCTATCTATATACACATGTATACGATAGATAACTATACTACTAAGTTATGTAAGTTCATCCAAAATAACAATCTGTGCTCCATTCTTTGATTGATTATTTTTATTCCTAAATCTTAAAACCTGAACAACTACTGGTAAAATAACAATATCCAATATATTAACTAGTGTTAATTTCTTATTTTTAGGTTCAATATCATTTCTATTTTTTGTTTTCTTTTTAAAATTTAGAAAAAAAACTACCCACAAGGATGACATGCAAATTCGTGAAGTGTTCCATATTTATTTCAAAGACCCTATACAAAAATGGGCTGAGATGAACACACACTTCTCAGATGAAGATATACAAATGGCAAATAAATACATGAAGAATCACTGGTCATTCGAGAAATGCAAATTAAAACAGCATTGCGATTTCATCTCATTCCAGAAAGAATGGCTGCCATCAAGAAATCAACTGATAATAAATGTTGGTGAGGTTGTGGGGGAAAAAGGAACACCATTCTATTGTTGGCGGGAATGTAGACTGGTGCAACCACTATGGAAATCAGTATAGAGAATTCTCAGACTAGGATTGGAAGTTCCATTCAATCCAGCTATACCCCTCTTGGGTATTTTCCCAGAAAATTTAAAAGGTCATATCACAGAGCTATATGTGCACCCATGTTCACAGAAGCACAATTTGAAACAACCAAGATGCCTATCAATTGCAGAGTGGATGAAAAAGATGTGGTATTTTTATACAATGGAATATTACTCAGCTATAAAAAGGATTATCTTGAGGCTTTCTTTGTCAAATGGAGACAACTGAAGGCTATCCTCATTAGTAAAATAAATAAGAATCATATTTATAAATGTCACATTGTGTCTCTAATGTAAAAAGTCATAATAAATATAGAAGTAATAAAACTCAAAATGTGTAATTGCTATTGTAAAAGAGAGGAAAAGAAAAGTGCTCTAAAGTATATAATTGCATGTATGTTTAAGTGTATAGAATTGATAACCACATTGCTAAGTTTTTGTTGGGTGGTTAAACAGAACTGTTTGCAGCCTCACTATTTAAATGTCCACTTTGTATACTTTACTTTTGTAACTCGAACAACTATTTCTAATAATTTAATGCTATTTATCAACTAGTGATTTCTTACTGTTTATTTTTTTGAAATTAAGTATTATTTCTACACATTTTCTATTTTTTCTTTAAATAAAATATAAGAAATTAAAAATTAAAAAGGAAAGAAAAGGTTAGTTTCAAAAGTAAAATTATTAAAAAACAATAACAAGAGATCATATATAATTTGGATTGAGTTGCAATCTGATGTGGAGAACACAGAATGAAGCCCGTTAATTAATTCTAGTTCTCTTTGAGGTAGGCCTGGGTTTTCACACATTATAAAAGTTGACAATTTTTGTACTGGAAAAAATGTACAATAGATACATATCCACATTGTGAACATTAAAGGGTAAGAAACTTCTCCAAAGGAAAGAACAACTGGAATGAAGGAAAGGACAAAAGAAAGAAGAGAAAAGAAGATGGATAGATAGATAGATGGAAGATAGATAATTATATCATTAATCTCTATTAGTTCATCAAAAAGAGCTCTTTGTGTGTTCATTTTTAAAAATTTTTTATGCCTATATTTTGTAATCTGAACTATTTTGAACATAACCACATGTAATGTATTAATCTTTGTTAATGTATTAGTGTTTTGAAATTCTGCATTATCATTTTCATTTTCTTTGCATTTTAAAAGAAAAATTGTAAGTCTGGGGAATAAAAGGATCGTTACCAGTTTTTTGAGATTTCAGGGTATATGATATTTGGTGGAGCTCATCTCATCTACACAAGAAGAATGCACAAAGGCTTTAGAGTTTGAATGAATCTACAGCACATAGAAACTCTGTGGTACTCAGTGTGAGCCATGTTACCTAACCTCTTGATCCATATAATCTGGAGGACCTATATTATTTACAGTATTTGTAACAGATGAAGACACTATATGAAATCTCTGGGAATCGTAATAATAGTGACCGTATGACCTTGTGTTTTGCTGAAACAAATACCCATGTGACAAGAAGAGAAGCAATCACTATTGGAAAACAATTTCAGAATGCCACTTAGCCAGAGAAACCACTGAGGGCTCCCGAGCCTTGAGATATCTGTGTCTACAACTGCCCAGCATAAACTTAGTACTTTCATAACACCAGGATTGTGACATTAACAGAAAAATTAATAAATAAATTCCACATTTAGTACTGGAATCTACAAATCAACAATGGCTTGATCACTTGATAGAATTTCAAAAATCAAATACAGAAGTATGGATAAAAAGAAACCTGGGAAAGAATCATTTGGCTCTGATTATGGATATAAGAAAAGTGCCTGTATTTCAGTGTATTGGATCAAGTGTCATAGAGCCCCTCCCTCACAGAAGAGGATATAAATAGTTGTATAGAAGCATTTTGCACGGTGCTTAACCATTTGGCCTCAGAACTTGATCAAAATAGAGCTCATAAATGAGTTCAAAATTTTTTCTCTTTCAATGCCTTCTCTAAGTTTCAGGGGATCCAGGAGGTTCCCAGTGACCAAGAACAATGAGCAGGGTTGGGGCAGGATGGCTGAGTTTCTATGTTGTAGCACCTATTCCTAGAAGAACATTTACTTTTCAACTTATTTTGATTGAATAAAGAATTTCTAGAGTTAAGGACAAAGGAAAAGAAAAAAAAAAAAAAACTATCCTACTACAGAAGAGTACAAATATATTTTAAAACAACTGTCTGGTTTTCCAGGGTGTCAGTCTTTCTGAAATATTACACTGGAGCATGTGAATATATGCAGGGATGCTAGAAGCTAATGCTTCCTGTACTACTTAAAAGAGGAATTTCTTCAAACTGAGAGAATTTGAGTAGAACATTTGAAATTGAAATATGAAATAATAAAATTTAAGAAAAGATAAAATAGAAGCGTATTTCAGGCAAGAAACTTTACACGCTACAGGCTAGAGAGATAAGCAAACTTTGTATTCCTACTCTGGTAATTTATCACAAACAGTGAAAAGCAACAAATGGGATTAACTGTCTCACTGTAGTTATGTAGGTCTGAACTCTGGCACCAATCTCATGGGGTTCAAATTATGATGCTGGAAGGAGATGCTTTTATTTGACACACTAAAAAAGAATTCATTCCTGGTTTCAGGTGAAGCCAGCAAAATGGAGTACAAAGAATACTATGCAATGTCTAATATTTAAAGATAGAGATTTTTCACCAATTCATATTTATGCATAAATGATTCATGGATCCACTGAGTCAGATTTTTGAGAAGAGTAAATTGTATTTAATAACATTTTTAAAATAATCTCAATGAGATTGCTTATCAATGATTTATAGAAAGACTGTGGAACATAGAATCATACTAAATAATTGTCACTGTTCCTTAAATGTAAGCAATACCCCAGAAAGACATCACTTATACACACATTCTAAATGGAACAATGAAGAAAAATATGGCACAGAAATTAGTGCCTAATATTTATACTTAATATTTGGACCTTAAAATTTAATAATAAATATATATTAAACCATTCCTTTTTTATTCAGAAAATGATAATGAAAAGTTTGGTCAACATTATGACATATCTTGCTTTAAAGGGAGCTCCCACTCAGAAAATAACTGCATTTATCATCCTGTGGTGTATTTCCCCTATTAATATATCCAAAACACTATTCAAAGAGGAAATTTTTCTCACAGTAATCTGAGCACCTGGAGCATAATGAGAAATACAAGTACAATTAAAAGGGTTCTTTTAGGTGCCTACAAAATTGGTTTGGAGAGAAAGCTTAATTTGTACACTTTGAGCCATCTGCTATTGGAAAGTAATTCACTTCCTGGGAAACTGCTGTTGATGAGATATAAGAAATTTTGAAAAAGGAGACTTTATCTTTCTTTCGGTTGAGATTTTATAAGGAAAAGTGATAATCAAGACTTTTTTCTACAATTATAGTCATTGTTCGAACATGTGAATCCAATCATATCTTTTTTGTCTATTTCTGCCATTTCCTGTAGGATAAATATTGATATAACTAATAAAGACCCTCCTCGCTATGCTAATTACTTTCTTATACCATGTTTCACCCTGGTTCTCCCTTTATCTCCAGTGAGGTCCAATAATCAACAGTAAATACACAAGAAGGCCTAAAATTGCACAGATACCCATTGAAAAGGGCTTTTTAGATTCAATTCCTCTCGAAGTAGAATTCAATTTCCTGAGTGAAATTCACTTCTATTTGATCATTCTGTATCCTTATAAACAAGTATTTTATTTTTGATGTTTATGAGTTTATACTTTTTCACTAATTTTGCTGTGAAAATTCCAATTATAATTAGAATTCTGACTATAGTCCAATTCCTAATTTCCTATATTTCCATTATTGAACAATGTATTATGGTTGAATAAGTATTACTTTTAAAAATATTTGAAGGTAGGTTAAGACGAGTTGTACGGACCTTAACATTCTAATACCAGGTTTATGTCATCTAATTATACACAGTGAAGGTGATTGTCATTGACTATGCAAACATAAAAGAAAATACTCTGATTAAATATGCAAAATATTCACGCATATTTTAACTATTTTCTTGCAAAGACCATCATATGGGTTGAATTCAGGAGAACTGTGGAAGTAACTAATACATTAATTCTCAACTTTTGGCAGTGTAGTTCTGTATGATCACGTGCCTTTCAAATTGCACTAGTATTCTGAATCTCTTGAGGGTCAATTCAAAGAAAAATGTGAGAAATTATACATTAGTATTACATGAAAGATGCTCAAAATAGACTTTGAATTCAAAGTTTTTCATAGATTCATAAAGAAGAGATGAATGGTCTTTCAGCAGGGGTTTGGTTTGAGTTTTAAGTAATTATTTTTACTTTAAAACATATCCTTTTGAAATAATAAGTTTAAAATTACATTTTAGCAATTAATTTTAAATACTCAAAATTGGTTATTAAATAATAGTTTACATAAAATATTCATTGATCTTTAAAAACCTTTCCTTGGGGCTACAGTGAGTATAATGATACCACAGAAAAGATGATAGAATCTAAATATGCTCATGAAAAATCACTGGAAAACTACTCTTAAAAGTAATGAAAACTGAGTCAGTTATACACATTGGGCTTACAAAAGCCTAGATTTTTATTGAGGAACACATAGACACTTCTATAAGTGATTAACTATAAATTAGTGATGGTTTTTTATATACTAACAATTAAGAGAAGAATTATGCAGACCACTGAAATTATGCTTACCTTGTTTACGTGTCAACATCTATTTTTAACAGAAAATCAGATAATAACCAATTAAGTATTCCATTTTTTTATTTTACAGAGAATAAGACCAAACAAGATAAATCTGAAGACAATGACTGTAATACAGGACTTCAAAACAAGATAATAGGAAATCAAAAATGGCTACCATTCTGTATCTACTATCTTTAAAATAGCTGCCCCGAGTATCAGGCATAAGAAAATCAAACAAACCAAACGGAAAAGCCTAACAAGACAATGAAAATGATACAGAACTTCAAATCAAGTTAACAGGGAATTAACAATGTGTGTCACCTTCCCTTTTTAGACATTTCCTTCCCTTTCATTTTCACAATATCTATTGCACATTTTGGATTCCCCTAACTCTTTTAGTTTTTTATACTAGAGTGGTAACATGATGTTTACTTATGTGAGTCTGAATGATTTCACCCATAAATATGATCTCAAATTGCATCCATTTACTTACAAGAGCCTTGAGATTATGTTTCTTTATAGCTGAGTAGCTTTCCATGGTGTAAAAATACCATATCTCCCTTATTTATTCTGCAGTTGATGGTCAAGCTGGTTCCCTGTCCCATGGAAAACATTGTTTTCTCTTCTTTGATTTTCAGGCTATGAATTTTCTTTCAAGTTGAATGTGTTTCTTGTGTATCACATTGATGGATCTTCTTTCTTGATGTACTCTGTCTGTTTCTTTTTATTGGTGAATTGAGGCCATCTACATTAATGCTTAAAACCAACGTGCACATATTCCTTCTATTGGTTCCCCATTTTTCTTCTCCATTAAATTGGCTGCCTCACTCAGTGATCCCAGTCTGCTGCTATTCCTGGGATTGTGGTCGTATTTATCTCTCTCCAGAATATCCTTTAGTATTTTTTGTAAGGTTCGTTTTGTAATCATAGATGTCTTTAGTCACTCTTTGTCATAAAAATGTCTTATTTCTCCATTAATTTTGAAAGACAGTTTTTCAGGGTATATCAATTTGGGTTGGAAGTTGTTTTCTTTCAGGTCTTGAAACATTTCACTGCAAGCTTGTTTTGACTTGGTGGTTTGTAGAGAGAAGTCTGCTGTGATTCTGATGGATTTTCTTTTATAGGAGATCTGTTTCTTTTCTTTAACAGCTTTTAATATTCTGTTATTTTGCTCAATTTCTAGAATCTTGATTATTATATCTCTAGGTGTAGATTTATTTTGATTATGGCTAGTTGGAGTTCTATATGCCTCACCTATCTGTATGTCAGGTCTTTTTCCGTGCTTGGAAAGTTTTCTGCTACTTTTGTAAATAGACTTTTTTATGTCATTTGTGTTGACCTCTGATTTTTGCCAACATCTGTACTCTTAAATTATGCTTCTTTATGTCATCTTACAGCCATTGAATTGTTGTTTCCTGATTCCTTGTTATTTTTTTTTTAAGAGATCTTTCCTTTCATGATCATTAACCGCAATCCTATCTTCAAGGTTTGAAAAATCTCTCTTCAGTCTCTTTCAAGTGGTTTTCCATTGACTTTAATTTCCTGAATATCTGTTTCACACATTCTAAATCTTTTCTACGTTTTTCATTCAAGGTTTCCCTCATTTTCCTATGTTCCTCTATTTTTCATCCATGTCTTCTTTAAATATGCACTGAAAGTCTTTTACTATGTTTTAAATTTCTTTTGCCTGAGATATCATTTCTCATCTGATTTATTTATAGCCTTATGAAGTTATTTGTTTACTTCAGTTGCCATTACTTCAGAAAATTCAGGTGTGTTACTTTCAACCTCTTCCTTGTCAACATCTCCTGGACTTGCCCTGGAGGGACTGTCTTTTGTCTTTTACACTTTCCTGGGATCCTCCAGACCAGTGCATTGTGGGGTCCCAGGCACTTCAGGTATTGGCTACAATTTCTTGGTTATGGCTAGCTGGTTCTCTTAGCCTGTGCTGACTATGGGTACCCAATAGCAGCTGGTGTGCAGGCAGGGGAAGGGCTGACTTCTGCATCTCTCAAGACTGTCTGCTGCTTCTCCCCACCAGGCAGGAAACATCCATGACGGCAGCTGATGTGTACCAATTTTTTCTTTTTTTAGTGATAGCATTTATAACTTATTCTCAACAAATAGAAAAATCGGATATAATTATCAATGTTATTATAATTTCATTTATGAGTATGATACTGCAAAAAATAGATTTTGTTGTATCCAGTTCAAAGTTTTATAGTTTTTACCCATTATTCAACTCCAAAAGCATTTGTCCCTTTGTAGTTATTTCCTATTACCTATTTCCAAGTACTGAACTTTGTGTGAAGTGCTAAATGTATAGCATATTTGGTGACTTCAAGCAACAGAAGAGTATTCTCTTATAGTCCTAGAAATTATAGTCTGGAGAATAAAGGTCCCATAAAGATTATGTGCACATCACAAGTCTCACAGGGGAATTTATTCCTTGGCTTTTTCATCTTCTGTTAGCTGTTGGCATTCTTGGACTTTTGCAATTTATTGTAATTTCATGTACTTTTTCCTTCTTGTATGTCTCTCCTTTGTGATTCTCTGATAAAGATATTTATTACTAGATTTAGGACAGACTGAACGATTTTGGAGGTCTCACCTCAAGATCCTTGAGTGTAATTTAATACAGAAATATCCTTTCCCCAATAAGGTTACAATTATAGGTTCCAAAGATTAGAAGTTGGACTTAACTCTTGGTGCCACTATTCTATCTGCTACAAGATTATTATAGTTTTATTAGTATTAAACCTTCTGATTCATGAACATGTAACTTGCACTCCCATTTATTCAAGTGTTTTAAAATTTCTTTCAGCAAAGTTTGATTGTTCTTCAGAGTACTTGAACTTCTTTTGTAAATTTTTGGCATTGTGGTTATTTTGCTAACGCTCATGGAATTGTTTATTTTTTTCACAATTTCATTACAAGTGCATAAGCATGGTCTTGAATTTTGTATACAATGCTCTTCATCACAAGTTTCATCACAAGTGCATAAGCATGGTCTTGAATTTTGTATACAATGCTCTTATAATTTAATAACCTGCTGAAGTCATTCATGAGCTCCAGAAATTCTAGTGGTTTTTAGGATTCTCCGTATGCAGTCATGTTATTAAAATACAAATAGTATTTAGTTGCTTTTAAAAACAACAGTTGTACCTCCCTTCATGAACCTAATGATTTCCATGACTCCGATCACAAACCAAATGGAGGAGAACCAAATCAAATACAGTGGATAACTTCCATATTATACCACAGTGATATGTGCATGTACATGTTTACAGCGCGTTATGTAATATTAAAATGTTGGAAACAACCTAAATGTCCTTCAGTTGAGGAGTGATAAAAGATGTGATTTTTGTGTGTGTTATAGATTGCAGTTCTATTCTGCCATAAGGATGGATAAATTTGAGCTATTTATAGCTCAATAGATGCACTTTGAGACCATACTCTAAAGGGAAATAAATCAAACACTCCTGTGTAAGTATCAGATTGTCTCCCTGGTGTGAGAATTTGAAAGAGTAAATAGAAACCAAATTGTACAATAAATATTGTGAAATAGGAAGAAATTGTTCAAAAAGAAAGAGGAACTAGGAAGGAAGAGGAAAGGGAGGGAGAGAAAAGGAAAAAAATCATAAAAATTATAAGATGAAAAAAAGTTTATAAACATGAAGTGGAAAAGGAGTTGAAGGGAGAAGGGGTGACTGGAAAAGAGGAATCAAAATGTATCTTATACAGGTACAAATTCTCTACCATGTATATGATCGTTTTTGCTTGAAATTGTACCAATACACAATCAAATTAAAAAATGTTTATAGGAGTCATTAATTTTGTGATTTTCTTCAAAAGGTTTTGTTTTTGTTTTCATTTTTATTCTCTATTACATTAATTTTCAGTAGTCATTTTATTTATTCTGCTTTATTTGAATTTATTTTATTTTTATTCCAATATTTTAAGTTTGAAGTTTTGAGTTATAGATTTGATGGCGTTATTTATTCCATTTTTAGAGCAAGCATATACACATGCAAATTTCCCATTAGGTATCACTTTAGTGTCATTTCATATGTTTTGATAAGTTCCATTTCATTCATCTGAAAATATTTTTGTGTGTGTCTTTTTTTCCTTTTTATCAGTACCAGGGATCGAACTCACGACTGCCTGCTTGCAAGGCAGGCACTTATGCCGCTGAGCTAAATCCCCACCCCCCATCTGAAAATATTTTAATATTATTTTTCTCATACCTTAGTTGGAAACAGATGCTTAATTTTCACGTATTTGTTAACTCTTTCAGTTTTATTGCAGATGAAGTCCACTGTGGACTCTGTGGAGAATTTTTCATATCAGTTTTGTACTTTCCACCTCTAGAAATTTTATTTATTTTTGTGCTTTTCATATATTTATTAATGCTGTCTAGTTGACTAGACAGTACTATCATACCTTTTTTTCTATTTTGTTAGCATTAGTTTGCTTCATTTCTTCAAATAAGTTTGTAATTAATTGCTTTTCTGAACTATTTGGCTGCTAAATGCAAGATCTGATTCCTCTCTCAGAGAATAGTTCTGTTGTATGCTCACCTCATATGTGTCATTTTCTCTGTCTTCTAATTTTGATTATTATGTTGTACAAATTTAGATATTTTGCTAATATAGAATAGCAGCTCTCTATACTCTTTCACACCTGGTATTATGTACTTCTTGAGGGACTGGTCACCATGTCTTAAGAAAATCTATTTTTCCAGAGTGTAAAAATTTGTTATGGCTCCTTAGAAAGCACAACTTTGATTGTGTGTATTTTCCCTTGAGTTACTAACAGTCTTACTGGACTCTTTTTTGTTTTTCCTTTTCCTGATCAAATTCCACAGTTGGGCTCTGCAAGTTGAGTATTTATTGTTTTCTAGCTTTCTTCAATGCCATGGAAAATAAATTAGCTCACAGACCGGTGCAATTTTAATCTGACTCTTTTTAATAGGTGGTTTTTAAGTTTAGTGCTTTAAATTTGTTCTGACTGTACAAGGCATCTTAAGGTTGTTTCATGTTTCTGTGTAGTAAATTAGCTTACCTACAGTTTAGTTTATACCTCCAGTAAAGTCATCATCTCCTCTTGCTTTCCACTAAAATCATTTGTGTTTAAAAGTGTCATTACTCTTTAATTTCTGTTCAAACATAAATTTCTTAAAATATCAGAGAGGTTTAGAAACTGTATTTTTGCATCCTGGATTACTCATGCCAGGACAGTGACCAATTACTTTCTTTCACACAGTTTAGAAGCAGCACTTTCATTGGAGGTGGAAATCTCTGGTCTTCAGTTTCCTGGTTGATACTGCAAGGGAAGAATGAAGTTTTACCTTACAAATAAACTGGGCTAAAAGAGGTTAGTCATCAGTGTTTTCAGCATGTAGAACTTAAGATGGGGTTCATGTTTATGAGCGGCATTTGGTAGAAATGTAGCCTCAGGTCCCTTGGCCAGACTGCCCTGTAGTGTAACTTGTGTGACAGGTAGTTGAGGCAGGGAGATGATGGGAAATATTGATATCCCATCTTTCCAAGGAGGAAGGGAAGCCATAATTTGAAATTGAGAAACGAGACAAGTTCTGTGTTCTCACTGCATGCTTCACAGTAGACTCAAAGAAGTGTAGAAAAAGGACTATATCACATTTTTAATGCCACCAATTTAACTGTTGTCACGGACTTTGAGTAGCCTCCTTCACTAAAGCATGCTCCCAGGACCAATTTTTAAAATATAATTATCATTTACTTATATTTTTACCACTTTTATTCTTTCATCAAGGGGAATATCTATGGAATTCTTCACATTGTGGTTGAAAAAAGAAACTCCTATTTTAAGTTAGATCAATTCTGCTCTATTTTTTTAATAGAAGGATCACACCAACAACTAACCATGCATTTACAAAAGAATGATCAAAATAATTCATTTGATTAATTTTGTCATTTAAATGTTAAATTAATTTAGGCTAACAAATAGCATGTTTAAATAGTTAAGAAAAAATGTTTATACATTCTCTTTATAAAGTGTGTCTGATAATACTATTTAGCAAGTTTGATATGATATTCACAGTTCTGTCAGCTCTTAGAGACTATTTGGTTAATTAAATATATTATAACCTGGGGAAAGAGTTGATTGAATTTCTACAATTTCAATATGATTAATGTAATATGCAAATGTAAATGAGTTTACTTAACTATTGTGAACTAATAAAATGGTAATGATGCATTAGGAAAACAAACTTTTCAGACAAATATCCATGATTCAATATTAGTGAGAGATAGAAATAAAAGGAACTGATTAACCTATGTGAATAAGTAACAACAATGTGATATTACTGTTTTTAATGTATAGTCACTATAAAATTTTATGCACGTTTTCTTGTAAAATACAAATGTTAATATTATTACAATTTAACATAATTTTGATGATCCCAATGATCTTGTTAATTTAAAATGTTTGCAACTATATAAATGTTTAAAAATAATAGTTATTTTAGAATTTGTTATGTCTTTCACTCTTTTAAACTCATCTTCTTTTGATAATAAATTGATCATCTTAATCAAAGCATCTGTTAAGACCTGTCAAAAATTTAAATTGAGAAAAGAATCAAACAATAGCAGTTATTAAAAATCTCATTATTAAATTCTGCTCTAACAAGTGTAATTTAAGAAATCCATGAATTCCATTAGGAATCTATTAAATTTTTGTACTCTTAACATTTGTAAAAAAAAAAAAGTTGGTGCATTAGAGTGTTTAAAACTGATTAATGAAATTATTACAGTGTAACTTAAGCTAAGACGATTGCGCTACAAATTCTGTTAGTTCTTGGAACAAAACAGTTAACATTGATAGGATTGGAACAATTTCGCATATTTGTGGCTAGTAATCTGAGGAACTCTTTTGAAGATCACTATGTAAAATAATAACCTTAGTTATGTTTCTACAAGCTTGTTTTGAAGTCCTATATCGTCACTGCTTTGGGCTCTTTGCTGTTATTATTAATTTGTCTTTTTTGTTTCTTGTTTTACTCGTAATATTTTTTCGTTTTCCCTAATGCAGAAAGGCTAGGTATACATGGAGATGCTTATCCATGCCTAGAACTTCTCCTAAATAGTTTATGAGAATCGATTGTATTTATGGGTGATGAACAGCTGCTTTGAAGAAAAAGAGACATTATAATATCCATTGCTGATTTCCTATCATCATGCTGTGAAACCCAGTAATGTTTTTACTCTTTATTTAGAATGCTTTTAGTCTGTTTTTTGTTTTTTTAATTTCAGCATACATGAAGACATGGACAGCTATTTTGATGAAAACAAGAAATATTATGGTAACCATTATTTACTTTCCTATTGTCTGGTATTGAAGGCCTGTAATGCCTTCATTATTCTGTTTTTATCAGATTTATGCTATTTTTGTCTGAATTCATTGTGTGCGAAGATACAGACAACTATTTAGAAGAAAACAAGAGACATTATGGTAGCCACTTTTGATCTGCTAAGGTCTTTCTTTGAAATCTGTGTCACTTACATTGTTTCTTCTAATCTGCTTTGTTCTGTTTTATGTTTTGTTTTTCCCTCTTTAAAACAAAAATAATCATATTGTAGAACAAAGAAGGAAATCTGGATCACAGGTTAACAGTTAAGGTTTCATAATTTCAGTAGTCATGGGGTAGTTGGAATTTTACAGTTCAGGAATTCAGATATCTAAATGTAGCATACCTTAAAAATGCCTTTTAAAATATACATTTTAGTGAAAATTTCAAATACATGTATAAATAAATACACTGATTTAGTAAATCTGAAGAAATACATCCTTGAGAGCAGGTGTTTTAAAACTTTACCATATATGCTATATGTAGTCTTAATTGAATCGAGTTTTTAAATCTAAACTTGACATAAGCGTATGTCAGATTGTAGTTCTTTAAAATCCAATTGTTTCCCACTAAAACAAATTAAGAAGTTTCTTAATTTCATGTAATACATAATCTGCATTCAAATTTCTTTGACAGCTGATTCAGAGTATTATTACTATCATTTGTTTGATTTAGTTATAATTATATCAGATTTTTAAAGAATAGATTTGGTGTTTAGGAATATTTTTCTAATCCAAAAACAGGTTATAGAGGTAAATTCAGTTTTCCTTTTAAGAGCCTAAAATCGAGAAGCCCTATCTCTTCCTTGGGATATTGACTTGTTAATTCTATTACTTTTATTTCTTGTGACCTGGAAAATAGATGCAAAGGCTTCAGTAAACTGTGTTTAGCTTTTTTATAATAACATGAGTATTTCTATTTTATTTTAGGTCCTGTCATAAACCTGTAAGAGTTCACTTTTGTTGACGAGTCAGCTGGTTTGAGCAGTGACAGGCTGATCCAACTACTGCAAATTTATTCTTTTCATGTCATATTGAACAGATAATTGCTGTCCTAGTACTTTAATGTCTTGTGCATGTCCAGTTCCCGACCTAGTTTTAAAGTAATGCATTTAACATCTATTAACAATTTTTATTATATTGATCATATATTAGGGAAACAAAATGTAATTTAACTATAATTATTATATTCTCCTTCTTCCTTAGAGTTTTATCAACAAATCAGAATAAATGCTTAATTATAGCCTTTCAAGGATTTTCAAAAGAAATACTTATTATGATAGCTATGAAAATAATGGCACTTTTTTCTCTTTAAAAATCAATTTAATTGATTTTTAGGTAATTCATTTAGCTCGCTGTTGTAGACTTTAATATTCTGATTACTATTATTGAAATCCTTGTCTTATGGGATGTTCTGAGACCCAATACTTTTGAAATTTTGCTTTGTTGGTCCAAAGCACATGTTGTGGGCCTCTCTGATACATTTCCTATATCAGAGTTAAATTCAGTCATTTTCCCAAATATCATTGGTTCCTTGTATTTGTACATGGAATTTAGAAAACAAAATATATGTAATGATAGTGTACTCATTACATAAAGTTGCTTCTCAGTAATCAGTTTGTAGCCCAAATTATAAAATATACATTTAAAAAGAAAATAATGATGGCTAAAATTAGTTCATGCTGCAATTCCTAGTTCCCATTAATACCTGAGATTTGCACACAGTTGTTTTAAGATTTCACTTTTACATGCTTCTGTTTAACCAACCCAGTTATTCTGATATCTCAATCATATTTAACTTCATATACTTGTTACAAGCTATATATCATTGTTTAAAATTATTTTCATAGTTATTTTGATCTGAAATATTGTCTTTATATAAGGAAATAGGCAAAAATTATAGAAGGTACAGAATTCAGGGTAGAAAATATTTCTGGTATTAAGAATTGATGCTTGGTGATTAAAAATCATGGCACTAAGAATCCAAACATAGAAATAAGATTAATTAAGCCATGTTTTTACACTAATTAGTAGTAGTTATCAACTCTATAAATAAAAGAGTCAGTAGGGAACTTGTTCAGAATGAGCTTTCCTTTGCACTAACACAGTTTCTTCATTAGCATGTCTTCAGTTGGCTCTAGAAAGGCAAAAACATAGAAGCTTCTCAGGTAATTTAAAGGGATACGTTATAGCAGATCAAGCCTTGACGGATGCTTTTCTGAAAGCTTTTTGACACTTTTCCCTACAGAAATTAATTGCCTAGTATAGTCAGTGATGAGTAATTCTCATATTACCCCTTAATCATAGTTGTTTGGACAGCCACAGGTGTCCATGCATCAAATTCAGGGGCAGCAAAATGATAGTGAGAAGTGGAAAATAGTTCTTACTCAGCACCAAACACCTAAATAAAATAAGGCATTCTAATTCTATAAGGCATTTCTTGTTTCCAGTGGATCGTGTATTTTGTATCATTTTGGCTAAATGGGTCAATGTTTGTTACGGCACATTCAGCTGCTCTTACCAAACTTGCAAAGATTTAGGTCAAAATTATATTCCTTAAAAAAGTATTTATGCAGTCTCTGCTGTGACTTGTGCAGTCAGCAGGGTTGTGAGAGGGGAAGAAATGACATTTTAAAAAAAATAGTAATAAAAGACACAAAAAGAACAGCTGGGTCTTGGTGGGACCTGGCCTATCTGATAGAGAGACATCCATAGTGTCCCAGCCCCAGTGATTTTATTTATGTAAAGTGAAATAAATAAATAAATAAATAAATAAATAAATAAATAAGACAGAAGGAAAAGCACAAACAAGATCCAAAGTGCAGAATTTCAGCTTTTACTACAAACACTGAAAGCAAAATATTCTCAAAGATATCTGTACTGTAGTTAACAAGGAAGAATACAGACCAGAACCTGTTGATGTGACCTGAGCTGGAGGTCAATTTGTTACACAGCCTGCCCCAGGCCTTCCCTGTTCTTGGGACTGGCTTTGCTCTAGTCTCAACGAATTTGCTGACCTCTGGCTCAGCCAAGACTTAACTCTGCAAACAGTTTTCAATCAAGTAGAGTAAATGCCTATCAACTTGTTATTTGAACCAGAATCGATTTGCATAAGATGCAAGTTGTTTCATGAAAAGGATAATAAAATGACTAGTGTCATAGTTAGCTGGATTAGAATTTGGGGAGCCAATAGTAAGTTCAGTGTGTCCAAAAACATTGTCATATATATATATTCATCCCACATAAATATTATTAGGGACAATTCTAAGTCTTATATAGGGCCAGGATGTCCAAATCAGGAGTAGAAATGTTAAAAAAAAACCAAAAACAAACAAACAAACAAAAAAAAAAAAAACTCCAAATTAGTAGAATCTCATTTTATACACTTATTCTAAAGATATTGGACCTTAAAAAAATAATGGAGTTATAGGACCACATTTTCTCTCCTTCTCCAAAATCCTGCCTTCCTCTCCTCCAAAATCCACTGCGTAATTAAAAGACCATGCCTCTATTTTACAACAGCAGCTGGGCGGAGGCTAGGAGACAAATTCAAATTTCACTATTTTTGTATGGGCTTAAATTTATGATATATGACTTTCAAAATAAGAAGGCTTAGAAATTCTAGAGATTTTGTTTTTAAATCCAATTATTTCTTTTAGAATACTTTACTCAAAATAAATTGTTTTCTGGAGCTATAAAGAATGTTGAAACACATACATTCCGGTTACCTGTTTACAGATTAATGTACATGTTGTGCTTATTCTTGGTATTAAGTGACTTACCCCACGTTAATAGATAACCAGTGGGACTAAATATTAGGAAGTGCAGTTTAATGCAGCCATTATGCAGTGGAAGTCAGTAGGTCAGCTCCGTTTGCAAGTGGAAAGTGCTACCACCTGTCACTGAGTATGTTCTCTCTTACTTTCGTAGGCTTTTCAGTTCATATTTTTCTCATTGTTTCTTTGGTGTATTAAAAACAAATAAGTAAAAACAATAATAAAATTTATCATAAGGCACACAGCAGAATTTTAGATATAGCAAGTATTTCTCTGTCTCTCATTGCCAAAGACTGTTTATTCTCTTAGGGTAGCAGGAGTAGAAAAAAACAAAAAAGAAAAGAGACAATGAAGTAGTAACCGATTGCACTTAAATGGGACATTCTTACTGCATTGCAAACTCAGCTTTCTCAATATCTTAATTTCATTATTTTTATGACACTAAGAATTAATTAAAATATTGGCTTCTATTGTTTTCTTTGTATTATTGTGATCGTTTATTTTATACAAGTAGGGTGTTAGACATAATTGCTTATATAAAATCTCCAGGTAAATCAAGAGAAGTAGAGCCAATGGCATCTTCATGAAAGTCAATTAATCTAGTGGGATTCCAAACATAAAAGGGAAAGAGAGGACTGGAATAATCAGGTCCAGCAATAACAAGCAGGAATCTTACCAGATGTTTACTGCCTCGAATCATCAGTGTGTATATCTAGTAGAGTCAGCAAATAAAGAGAAGAGAGTGAGGGCTGCAGGAGAGAAGTTATGTTCAGAAGTTTATTTTGAAGATATGATAATACAGATATTGTTTCCAGAGTGGAGAAAGCTCCTTGAAAATGTAACACAAAATGAGTTCATCTCCTATACTTTCATAGTGTGGAAACTTGTAAAAATGTTATTATTTTGTCTGTTTTTCTCTCACTTCTTAGTTAAAAGAAATTCTATAACAGTCTATAGAATAATGAAAATATAAACTGTCATTATTCTCTTCAGTCAAGCAGAAAATTTCGTTTTTGCTTGACTTTTATTTGTATCTGCTTAGTGGCTTATTTTGCATTTAAAATCATGCAAACATATGCAGACATACCGTAAATAGGCCCACTGTCTAAATGTCAAACTGACCTCAGTTATTGAAATCTGGAAGCTGGTTTTATATTGCCCTTTTCAAGCAATTTGTGATTGCCACTCAAGGAAGCACTCATGCATATAGTGCTATCAAAAAAGTCGAGACTTCAAACCATTCTGTCCATTACTGTCCAAATCTTTGTACAATAAAAGGAAACAGTTACTGCAGTCACAGTCTATGCAGAGTGTTAACAAATGTCTTATAGAAAGAACTTTGAAAATATGGACAGATCAAAAGTACTCAACTGAAATGGTTTTGTAAGAATTGATAAGCCCTTTTAGAAACAGATGCCTGCCAAAATCCCTGTATCGAGGTATTCCTACGCTATGAGAAGATCCTTATAATTGCACAATATCCTCACTTGAGCATATTGATCATGGGCCCCAAAGAGGATCTCAGTCTATTTCTTAAAATATTACTGTAATTAGCTGAATTTTTGAAATCTTAGACCTTTCAATCCTGGTCATTAGTTTATAAACCAAGTTATTCCCTGGCTTTACCATTGTACCAACCCAGGAAGGGTCTTTGAGGGGCTAATAGGAATGTCCTGACCTTCTGCTTCAGGATTTGTGCCCACAATCCCATGAAGAAGAAAAAAATGGAAAACGAGGGTACCTTCCATGGTGTTTGTAGCTAGTGAAAGAGTTTTGGCCCAGACAGGACACTGTAGCTGGTGAAGCCTTAGAGGCGGAACCAAGGAGCTCCTGTCTCCCCCACCCCTAGGAATTTACCTGTGACTCCATCTTCCCCGCCCTTAGGAATTTACCTATGGCACCAACCAAAGACCAGTGGGCTACCCGTGCATCTCTAATGCCCCCTGAGGTTCCACCCCAAGCTGAGGCTACTTACATACCCGCCATGCCAAGTGTCCGCCAGAGAGAAAGCCAGACTCTGGTCAGGGGTGTTTTGGTTTTCTCTCCACGTTCTCAAACTAAAGGCCTCTTTTGTTCTATACTTCTCATCTTTTGGATATAATCTTATCAGCTACTTTTTTGTAAGCTTTATGTTAGCCCCTTTCTGAAAAGTGGAAATTTATTTTTGTGTTCCTTCCTGTCTTCTATTTTTCTTCCTGTAGTATCATTTTAGGGAATCATATTCTAAACTGCATTAATGTTTCTTGTTACATTTTTGGCTAAAGAAATCCTTAGCAAGGATTAGAAACTATATTCTATTTTTTTTTTTTTTGTGCTTCGAAAAAAAATATATTGTGCTCTTATTTTTCAATTTCTGCTGTACCTTGAAATCTAACTGTGTTTCTGTTGCAAGATTTACCTATCTTTCTTAACCTATATAATTCTTTAGAATTTTTTCAAGATTTAGAAAATGCAGTTTCTCTAGAAAACTTTCTTGATTTCTCTTTAACGGGAGGACTCATAACTATGCAAAGCAATCTTCACACACCTCTTGTGCTTTCCTTTGTCATTTTTGTGCTGCATGTGAACTAAAGCTTCCTGCATCACCAAACTGAAACCTCTGTAATGATAACTGTGTATCTGCTTTCAGTAATTACTTTAGCACCTAACAGAGCTTATCACATGGCAGATGTTTTACATTACTTTTGATCAACTGAATAATGTATTTGCTAGATATGCTTCAACTTTTCCTGTCATTTGGTAGCAATGTTATGTTAAAAATAACAGGAGTTGAATTGTTTGCCTCTAAATGTCTCAATGTTTTTCTTTTCATCATTGAAATTCCTTTATTTTCCAGTTCTTTACTTAAAGACACTTAACCATCAAAGTCTTCACCTACAAAGAACAGAAGTTGTGAACAGTGTGAAAAGGTAAGTCGTAGAACTATCCTGAGGTAATGTAAAATGACGTCATACAAATACAGAATCCTCTTATAATGGTCAGTATTCATTCTTAAGAAAAAAATAATGAGAAAAAGACTTATAAAATTTTCTTTTTTTTTTTAACTTTCTTTTTTGTCATTTTCTTTTTTATCGGTACCAGGGATCGAACTCACGACTGCCTGCTTGCAAGGTAGGCCCTTATGCCGCTGAGCTAAATCCCCAGCCCCTATAAAATTTTCTGACTCATCAAGAAAAACCTAGTTCCAAGTAATCCCTTTCACAGAAGTTTCTCTTGCAGTTTACTTTACCGCACCTACTTTTTCATCCAGACTTTAGCAAGTTATGCAAATTTTCAAAGTTTCTTACATCTTTTCCAAAGTTTTTATTTCCATGGTTAGAAAGCCCTGCCAGTTTTTCTATTCACACTTAACAATACTCAGTAACCACTTAACTCCATGGCTTTCACTTGCTCCTTTTTGCTTTAACTTTCAGACCAGTCTTCTAAACAGACAAAAAACAAAACAAAACAAAAGTTGGTTACTTATGAGCTAAAGTATAAATACCATTTCCTACAACACAAATTTCTTTTCCACCCAGTCTTAGAAACAAATTCACTCTAGCAAGACAACCTACTCATTCAATGTCTCATGAACTAAGTACTGGTTGCTTTGTCTCCAGGAGTCCTCTTCTCTCTGATAAAACACAGTCTTTTGTAAAGAAATTTTTCCAACTGTTTTTTGTAGGTATCTCACCAATTCCAATATCAGTGAGAAATTCTGGGTCCAGTCCACATAGACTATTACATCTTCAGCCACGTGACTATTTCAGGAAAAGTGTTAATCAATCACTAAGATGACTCTTAGTGATCCTATTTTCTGGTGACAACACATGCCATCCTCTGTTATGACTCATGGGCTGGACTTACAAAGTCACTTCTAATGACCATGCTATGGCAGAATGATGGACGTCAATCCATAGATTAGCTTACAAAAGGATTATGGTCCATAATTTCAATTTCATTTCCCCTTCTGCATTTTTTTCTCTCTCATTGTTCTAGATTAAGTTATTATGTTGTAAGTAATCCAGTGCAAAAATTCATATGGCATGGAGCTAATATCAATGACCAAGATTGTACCTGAGGTCCTATGACCACCTAAGCACCATTGCTTGAGTTTGAAATGATGTTCTCCTTAACTCAGGCTTTGACCTGATTTCATCCAAACTTGTAAAAGAGCTAAACTAGAGGTAGATACCTGGAATGTGTTTACAGTACAGAAACACTATTAAAAAAAGTTGCTTTGTGTCACTGACTTTTTTAGGCAATTTGTTATATAGCAACAGATTATTATAAATACTATTTCAAAAATAGTGAGTCTTTGTAAGTTTTCATATACAGATACTTGAAATAATTTGTTAGGGAAATCTAGACCTGTTTTTATGTTGAAGATATTTGAAAAAATGGATATTCAATTTTAAGGGCTTTGCTATATTTACTCTAGTATCTGAAATAGTGTATTAAAATAATATCACTCATATATTCATTAGAAAATAGTTTATAACTTTGTATCCAAAAATCAAACTCAAATTTGATTATTACTCTAGTAAATAATTATATATGTTTAACTGTAACCTTTAGCCATTAGTAAATTAAACTCAGCATAACCCTACAGGCAACTTTCCCTGTCACATAAAAACTTGACTTGTGTAGTTTATAATATGTATAGAAATGCTTGTTCCATTTTGTAGAATATCATCAAAATTTGTGATGAATTTTCTACATAAAACTCTTTGCAGAGAATTCAAAGGCATGGCTAGCTGAGGATTTATCTTTTTATGAACACTTTATAAGTAAAAATAATTGTCTTTTTTATGTAATCCTTATTGTAATGAACACTTTCTCAAAAACTTGGTAAGTACTTATACTCTTCTGTGACATAGTACATGCTATGATGGATATAATAAACACATACAAGCATAAACATACCAATAATTTCATTTTTCATATTCTAGAATTTAGATGTATGCAGAATCCTGACAGTGTTAAAGAGTAACTTGTCTCCATGGTTCCAACATTGTCACAGAGAGAAAAGAAAAGCTGCTGTTGCTCTCATATGTCAAGTCTAATGAAAAACTGAAGAGAAAAAGAGCATAAATTTGAACCCAAAACCATAATCATTTTCCTCCTGGATCCAATCTGCTTCAAATAATTTGGCAAATGCAATTTAGCAAATATGGTATTTGAGGCTTTGAGGACATCTCCAGGGCTCCTTTTCCAGTGGCCCAGTGTCCCCTATCTGCAGAAATTTTGGTGCTGCCACTGATTTTATGACAATTTAGTGGCAGAGAATTTAATTATCTCAATGAATAAATGCATAAAGAAAAAAGGCAAGATAGGAGATGAAAGAAGTTAGGAAATTGTGAAAGTGGACAAGATTGTTCAATGCAAAATAATAAAGTGTTAGAAAAATATTTTTATATATTTTTTCCTTTTAGCTAATTTTCAAGAAAGTAATTTGCTGTTCTTCCTGAAAGTATGGAAAAACTAGATGATTGTCTGTGACTATGTATCTAAATTCTAACCAATGAAATGTCTGCAGAAGTAATTCACCTCATCGACACTGGAAGACCAGGCTCCTGGAAACATTTTATACTCAGTTCCTCATTTCTTTTCTTGATTAACATTAATGAGTAAGTTCACTGTGAGAGTTTTAAGATACAGAAAACCTGTATCTCTGAGTCCTTCTTTTGAAGAAAACAGCTTATAACAAAGAAGGAACCACCTTTACCTTTGGAGTTTATCTGAGCAAAATATAAATGTCCCTAAATTTGGAGATGTTTGGAAGTATTTTCTTATTTTAAGTAAATATTCCCTTAGCATCTATGATTCTGCTGGTGAGAATTTTTCTTTTTTATAGGTGTCTCTATATAAATAAAAGTCAAAATTGCTTAGGCTCTAAAGGAAATAAGTCACAAAATAAAAATTCAAAAAATTACACAAATCATTTTCAAGTGGAAACTAAATAAGTGTCTTGCTTCTGTGAACCCTTTCATCATCATTCTGGTCACTTTAACAATCTGTTTTCTCCAGGGTTTTTAAAACTAATCTCAGAGTAGAACAGGCCAACATATACAGATGAGAAGAACTCTGACATTGCACATTCATTATGTCAAATCAAAGAACAAAATAAAAATTCACTCACCTAGTTTCTTAGTTCTTATGTCATGACGTCATATGGAGGAACCTTTTGAAACTGAAGGAATCTATTGAATTAAGCAGGCAGTGTCATTTTTACCATCAGGAACTTAGTAAACCTAATGTTCTTAGTAATGTTCTTAGTAATCTAATCTTAGTAAATCTAAATCAGTTATTATCTGGATCATGTTTTATTAGTTGTAGGAAACTGATACCTTATTCTGCATTGGTTATTGAAGATGATTTGATATTCTCAGTTTTATAAATAACAACTCATAACAGATCCTTGCATGGGCCAAAGAATGCCATCTAGAGAGACAGACTAATTTTTTTTTGAATGGAGAAATTCATGATGAAGTAAAGGCTTTTTATAAAATCTATGTATTAATTCATTGGAAAATATTTACTGAAAAATTGCCACATAGCAAGCACTGTTCTGAGTTCTGGGATATGATTGTACAGCAGTAAAGAAAGCAAGTTCCTTTCATAAAGATGGTAGTGGCTGGTAAACTTGGCTTCTGAATTGCCAGGTATTTAAAGACTTAAATCAAGTATGAAATAATGAGTTCTCAGTTAAGTTTTAGTTTTCAGACTGATTTAAGGAGCAGTCCTACAGATTCTTTCAACTGACAAATTATTGATCTACTCTATCCTGCTAGAAATACTAGAATGGAAATGAAAATATCTTAATTGAAATGGTTTGTGTTTGCTGAGCATGAATGTAATTGCTATTTACAAGCAGAGTAGAAAATTTACATCTTGATATAACTTGTGTTGGAAGTTGCTTAATCATGAATAGATATAGTTGAGTGCAAGTGTTAGATGAAAGTATCTGGTGAGGGAGACTCACCAATTTGTCAGGCAGAAGGGTTGGAGAGTATTAGTGAGCTTAATATAGATAGGATCTAAGATCTCTGCCATTTTTAAGTTATGATTTAGACAAACATGGCATACTGCAATGATAATAATAATAGTAATAATAATAATGCACTTAGAAAGTATGGAAACCCATTCCAGGTCCAATGTAAAAGTTCTATGAGGTTTCCCAACCTCTTAGTTTCCATGAGTTCAATTGTAAACAGTGCTTTTAAATTTTTAGTAACATAAGTTAAAAAAAAAAAAACACATTGCTATGTATTATTTTGTTTAAATCACAGCATTCCATTTTTTGTCTTGGAAAAATATTTATCATGCAGGAAGAGTATTACCCACAAAACTGACACCCACACTCATGGGCAAATTTCTTGTAAATAACTGTCTTTTTAATTTTTTTCTCTCCAGTAGATGTATTCACTTGCATTTTCCCAGATGAATCATTTTTGTTTTGATTATTTTGAATATATTTCTCATCTCTCAAAGTCTTTTTGTACTAATTCTCAATCTCAAATCTTGGGTTGATACCATCTCCCGGGCAGCCATGGACCAGGAGGAGAAATAGGAAACCAATATGCCCTTCCCTTGAGCCAGTTACAACCATGAAATAGGATAAAGAAACAAAAAACAGTCTTCCCTGAGCAAATGGCAGTAGTGGGCCAGCAGAAACAAAAAACCGATTCACCCTTCTTGTGAGCCAGCCAATGTGTAGGCTGAGAGACAAGAAGGACCAATACTGCCAACCCTCATAAACTTCCTAATTTAGAGTAGCCCAGACTGAATTGATAGAAACTGAGGTACAAAAACAACTTAATGCTTGTATTATTTGATTGATTTTTCAAACTTAAAGCCTCTAGTCTGAACATCTATTTAGATGATATCAATATGCCATATAGCAACTACGGTGGATTTTCTTGTCTTGTATTTTTTATCACTGTTTTGTTTTCCATTTTATTATTTTATTTTATTCAACACTTGGCTTTTATTTGTTTTATTCTGTTCTGTTTTGATTTTATTACAACTAATGATATTCGCAGCAATGTTGAAAATAACAAGTAATATAATGGTAGCAATTATTGATTTCCTATTATCCTGTTTTGAAGTTCTGTGTAATTTTGACTGTTTTGTTTTAATTGGCTTTATTCTATTTTATTTTGTTTGGTTTTATTCTCCTTAAAATAAAAAAAAAAAATCATCTCCCAAGTTGACATCATCCCTGTTTCTACTCTAATGAACATGGCCTGAGTCATTAACTAAAATATTCCAGAGGACTAGTCTGACATAGGCCTGAATGAAGTTTTTTTTTTTTTTTTTTTTTTTTCCTGTTGAGTATTAAAGGTTTTCATCAGTACATGCTGGCAGTACATAATGATTGCATTCCTCATGTGGAGTTGGCACATGTACATAGTAGTTCTTCTTCATCCCTTGCCCCTCCACACTTCCCTTCTCCATTTCTTGACTCTTTTCCCCATTTAAAAAAGTTCTGTCTCTCTATTTCCTATGTCTTTCATTCCTATCCCATCACTCATACTTTGAGTTTCTCATAGAAGAGAAATCCTGTGATATTTAAGCTGGTGTGTTTGACTTATTTTATTTAACCACCTACCACAATTATTTAAAAACAGGATAACAAAATCTTTCACATTTTTTTCCTTATTTTTTATAAGATAATAGAACAGAAAATATAAAAATGAGAATTTTACCAAATTGATCCACTAATTTTTCTGTGTATACTATATCTTAAAGTATTCAATACACAATGCAATACTACAAACTAAACAAATATCTAGTCTCTTTCCAAATATTTTTGTATTATTGTCTTTCTTTGAAAAATTGATTTTAAACTGTCATATTGATTGTTCCTTTTTTCCTGTGGATGGGTGGTATAATTTCAATAAAATGTCTACCTACTAAACGTTAAGTTAAAGATGTCAAAACTGTTATAAATAAAAGTGTATGTATAGAGTAGTTGATGTAAAACAAATGAACACATATGCTACTGTTTCTCATGCAAATTAGAATCAATTGATTGAACTGATACCTGTTAGGGCAATGCTAGAGATAATACACAGACAACCACAGTAAATTGGGAAGTAATTACTATTATCTTTTCAAGTTGCATCTATAAACCTGAGAATGCTTCAAAATTATCTTTCTTTATCACAAACTAGTTCTCCATTATGTGTGCAAATGTACACTTTCTTTATCTTTTCATATGCTGATGAACTTATAGGCTGCTTGCAAGATTTAGCTATTATGAATTATACTACTGTAATCATCGGTATGCATGTATCCCTGTAATATGATGCTGTTAACTCATTCAGGAGAATACCTAGAGGGAATAGCTCGGTCAAATTGAATTTCTAATTTTAGTTTCTTGAGGAAGCTCCCCACTGATTTCCATAATGATTGCAATAGTTTACATTTCCACCAACAAGGTGGAAATATTCCTCTGTACTCCCTCATTCTTGTCAGCATTTGCCATTATTTTATTCCTTGATAATGCTCATTCTTTTTGGACTATGGTGAAATCTCAGTGTTGTTTTAATTGCACTTCTCTTGTGGCCAAAGATGTTGAACAGTTTTACACGTATTTATTGGCCATCTTTACTTCTTCAGAGAAGTGCCTATTCATGTTACCTGGCCAGTATGGTCGGGCCTAAATTTTTTGAGTTCTTCATGTATATTCTACTTATCAATACCCTGTATTGATACTCATGTATAGGCAGCAAAAATGTTCAATACTCTGTAGATTGCAACTTCACTCTGTTGTTTCCTTTGCTATGCAGATGCTTTACAAATTTGATATGATCCCACTTGTCAATTCTTAGTACTATTTCTTGCGCCATTGGGATTCATCTCAGAAAGATTTTGCCCCCATCTGTATCTTTAAAAGTGTTATCTACTGTGCTATTCAAAAGACCAAGATTTTCTGTCTTAACATTTAGATATCTTATTCATTTTGATTTTAGTTTAATAAATAGTGAGAAACGTAGGTGTAGATGTTTTGCATGTGGATAGCCAGATTTCCCAGCAATCAAATGAGTGCTTTTTATAGAATTTTATTATAGTTATTAAGCATCAGACTGAGGTGCGTGTGATTCTTTGTTCTGTGTCCTACTACTCTTGTCACTTGTAACACTTCAAAATTTCAGTTTCCTTATTAGTGAAATGTGATGAAAATACATGAAATAAATATAATAAGTAAAATATAAAAAATGCTTAGGAAATATGAATTCTAATATTCACCAATTCATGCAAATCAAAATTAAATAAAATTATGTAAATAAAAAATTACTTTAAAACCCACAAATACTTGTAAGTGGAAGACATATACATTTCTTGTGGTTCCAGAGAACTTTTCTAATTAAAACACACAGAAAATGCATACTTCAATGCAGCAGCTAAAGTATTCCAAAATAGTATCTCCATTAACTAGGTATACCTTTTAATTTTATAGCTTCTAGTCTCAAAATGCTTCTTTTGAAAATTTGATTGTTGAATGTTTTTCTAGGATTCATGAAAATAGTGATTGAAAAACATGTTTTTCACACTTACAACTGACTCTAGAATCTATAAGGTCTGTCACTTTTACAAAAAACAGGAAAATTCAGATTTTTTTCAAATTAAACTTGATAGCTTCAGTGCTGTACAATTTCAGCTATAATTTCTTTTGTTGAAGAGACTAGTATGCAATATTATTTGATATTAAGTTTGTTGAAAGTTACTGGGCTGGGTGTTTAGCTCAGCGGCGTAAGCGCCTGCCTTGCAAGCAGGCAGTCGTGAGTTTGATCCCCGGTACCGATAAAAAGGAAAAAAGACCAAAAAAAAAAAAAAAGTTTCAATAAATATATTAGGATAGAGAAATAACTTCGCAACACTTGGAAACTATTTAAATTAGACACCATAAAATTACAGAATTTTATAGAGTGTCATAGACCATGCCTTTTAGCTTTTCTAATTAGAAAATTGAAATAATAGAAGATTGGTAATTTTCTTCAGAATTTGAGAAAAATGTAATTAAATTCAGTTGTTTATTGTAGACTCTACATAAATTCTTTGATATTATAATGTAAGAAAAATTGTGTATAAACAAAGTAAAATGTATTAAATTATGGAAGTATAGAAAAGTCTCAGTAAGATAGAAGATTGTAATATAATCAGATAAACAGTAATTAATAGTCTGTTTTTAGTAACAAAGTAATTTTCTATATATTCATCTTTCACTTCATGTATTATTTCTCTCCTATCAGTAAATTCTGATGGATTATAACATGAAATCTAACAGAATTCTCCAATTAGAAAACACTAAAAATTCATTATTGAAAATATTTGGGAAATATATGCAACCTTTTTTGTGACTGACCTCTTGTAATATTTTATAGAACTGTGGGGGACTGGCAGTGGCTGAAAAGATAAGAAGTATGAAATATAAATGACCTTTATTTTGAGAATGTGGGGAGAGACACTCTCGATCCACTGGGGCGCGACATCTCCCCCTGGGGTTGGCAATCTCATGGAACACGTGGAGTGGGGGCATATAAGTAGCCTCGGTTTGGGGTGGAAACTAAGGGGGCATTAGGGATGCACAGGTAGCCATTGGTCTTTGTTTAGCATTATAGGTAAATTCCTAGGGGTGGGGAAGATGGAGTCACAGGTAAATTCCTAGGGGTGGGGGAGATGGAGTCACAGGTAAATTCCTAGGGGTGGGAATATGGAGTTCCTCGGTTCTGCCTCTAAGGCTTTAACTGGCTACAGTATCCTGTCTGGGTCAAAACTCTTTCAATATTTAGCTAAATAAACAATATACTCCTATCTAAAAACTTCTTGAAATTTAGTAAATTATAAATGGTTGATCAATGGAAGACTAAATAAGTAAATGAATGAGAAAATTAATGGGCAGCCTAAGGTAGTAATTTCCTGAATAAGACTCTCTTAATCCAATGTGTTAATGGCACTTTGCAAAATTAGATGGAAACTCTTCAGGGACTTGTTATGTGGTCAGAATATTAATTCTTAATGACTCCTTCAACAGCAACTAACAATAAAGCTAACTATCACTTTAGAAAAATGACTATGAGAAAAGAGAAGGGAAGTAGAATAAAAGAATAACAGAGAAATCATGCACTATTGTGTCCTTACTTATTCTGAGTATTCACTTGCTTTGTGTAGAACCACGTAAAAGACTTGACACCAAGTGCAACTGTAAGTAGAAAGCAAATTCTCTCAATACTAAGAATTTATTCACCCCAAAGAAGGAATCAAGATATCCTATGGAAATCATATATTAGTTATATTAATTTTTCATGATATTTGTTAAGATGTAATAAAGTTAAGGTTTTTTGGTATAATAAATAAAGAGAATGCAAACATATTTCATTCTTTAATTCATTGTGTTTATATCCAGTCTCATTTTATATAGAGTTCTGTAAATTCCATTATTGATTATCCCTACCTGTGCATGTAAAATTAATTTATATCATTTACTAACAGATAATTACATGAGTATGTTATAGCAGTTTTATTAAAACCAGGAAATAACTACACAATGCTTATTAATGGGTAAATAGATAGTAAACTGTTGTGTATATATACTATGGAATGTTTTTCAGCACTAAGAAAACTTTATGGCTAGATCTCCAAAATACAGGAAGAGATCCTAAATGTAGTTAAAGAAGTGTGAGAAGCCACTTTGAAAGTCAAGGTGATTCTGTTGCAGGCAGCTGAGTTAGTTAGAAATATTATAGGCAGTGAGACAGGGCTAGCTCTTTGATAGAGCCAGTGCAGATTGCGGGCAGCTTCCGGGAAACTGAAGCCTCCTGCTGTGGGCCAGACCTCAAGACAAAAAAGCATACAAATGCACCCATATCCTGGGATTGAGAACCTAAATAGTTCCCATCCACCTAGGAAAGAGTCACTGATCTGTAAGAATGCCCACTTTCTAAGTGACTCACTTCCCCATTTTGTCCCTAATGTAATCAATTTTACCTGAACTACTGATCTTGGCCAATTATAGTTATATCCCACCGTAAACTCATGGTTTTATTCTATAAAAGTCCATAGAACCTTGGTGACCTTCTCAAGACCCCTTCTGTCTCTCTTCAGATGAAAGCTTTCTTTCTCTCAATAAATATATTCTGCTCTTAACCTCCATTGTTCCTGAAATTCATTCTTTGATTTTAGAAAACATGAGCTCCTACTGGACATAATAGATCGGGAGTTTCATTCCCCTATATTAATACAAAATTATATAACACTCTGTAAAAGGCAGAACAAGAAACATTAAAAGCATAAGTGGCTGCCATGTTTTTAAGGAGTAAGAATTAGCCACGTGAAACACAGGGAAAATTTGGTGTGGAGAAATTTGTCTACATTAAATTTTAAAGATGGGTGCACAACATCAAACATATATTTGTTGAATGTTATAGAGTTTATACCATGAAATTAAAAAGTAAGACACGAAAAATAGAAGAAGTACTTTGAAGTTTAGAATATCACATAAAAGAAGACAGCTTTGATAAGAGAAGCTAAGGGTAGTTATTAACACTATACAAAATATCTGTTTGGAAGATCAGTCCTTGTTGGGAAAGGTGCTGAGTTAAATAGCCTTAGAAATATGTGAAATCTATAAAAACAAAAGCACGAGAAAGAACACACTGCACACACTTGTTTTTCGTGGAGGTAGCTTTCACAGTACGATGCCTCTATACAAATACACTGAAGTTAAATACTTGATTAAATGATCAGGGATCTATGACTGGAGCCAAGTTTATCAAAGTCACAGTTTGCACTTGTAAATGATCCATATGGTATGAACTAAAGTTGAAGAAATAAGTATTACTCATAAATAGTTTAATACACATGCACATGTACAACTATGTGACTGTTTATGGATACATTTGTATACACATGGCATTATAATACCATCTCTTGCCAGTCTCACATTAATTTTTGTCACACTGGTTTTTCAGCCTATGGAACTTATTCCTGCATGAGATAATTCATATATTGCTCTCTTCTACTTATCTGTTTTTTTTAAAATCCTTTTTGATAATGTAGAACTATTTTAGGTTGCTTCCTCTGAAAAGATACTCTGAATCTCAAATCTCAGCTGTGCCTTCCAGTTCTATTAGCTCATGGCACATTTTGTACATCCTCCAGTGCTCTGCTGAAACATCTAACTTGCTACAAATCTTGTAAACCTCAGGATTTGTCTCATGAAATCGAAGAATAAAATTGCGGACAAAATGGATGATATTAGGAGAGTGTTCTGTGGTGGTCCGCTTCCTGAGGTATGAAGGAGGGAAGAAAAAATAATTTGGAAAGAAAAACAATTATTTATTAAAGCACAGGCCTGGTTATGCAGCCTCCAGTAGCCAGTATGGAAGACTGTACACCTAACAGCTAAAGAGCAGGGTTTTTAATTCTCAAAACCCCAAACATCTACTGGTCTCACAATGCAGGGAGGGGGGAAGTTGGTGGCACATTACAGAACAGGAACACAGTGGTTACATTTCTTGGGAAGAGCAAGGTTCAGGTAAGGCTTGGGATAACAATCAAGTTTAGATTAGGCAAACATCCTCTGGGGGAAGACACATCCTGCAAACAAGCAAGTTATCCTGCAAACAAGCAAATTACCCTGCAAACAAGCAAGTTTAGATTAGGAAGACATCCTGTTTTGCTCTTAGAGTTACCTTTGATCTTTCTCTTGCTTCTGAGAAGACTCATGAGGTTTTTGTTTTGTTTTGTTTTTTAATATATAGGTTACAACAGTTTATTAGAAGTATGAGAAAAATCCTGACTGAGGGGGAGTCCTGAGAGGGTCATCATGTTAACTAGACCTTTTATGGATAAGCAAAGTTGGGAATATGCTCAGGTTTCTGGAGGCCACCTGTCACAAGTGGTTCCTTGGGTTTAAAATGACTTATTCTATCTCAGCCTCTTTTCTTAGTGTGCAGAGTTTAAAGGAAACTAATTTTAAAAGGAAATCAGTTATTTTATATTTCTAAATTTCTAAAAAGCTAGCCCCAGACATAAGGAAGGGTTGCATTCCATGTCCTCTGAAGAACTCCTTTCCTGGTGAAGGTCCTATTGCTAATTCTTATTTTAGTTTCATTCAGTTCAGCTAATTATGCTGTCTCCACCTCTAGCCCTTCTCTTCTAGTTTCCCATTCATAAGCCAACCAACTAAACTACCTTTTTGCACTGTCACAAACGTGTATGTATTGAACAACTTTTCTGCTCCTCGGACAAATCACTTAGCATCTGCAATTTAAGAGCGACTTGACTTGGTTGACAGATTCAGGTAATTCAGTTCATGGGACCCTGGCTACAAAGCAAAAATAGCAGGCCATCAGAACATAGCAGAGCAAACAAGGATCCTTAGATCAAAGTAGCTGGAAAGTAGAGCAGGAGCACAGCATCAGTGAAGAAGGGACAAGGGACTAAATATTGTACCCAAGATCACATGTCCCTGACCCCCAAGAGACACTTAGCAGTGTGCTCTACTAATCCCATTCATGATTCTCAAGCTAATCAAGTTGATATAAAGACCCCGATGTGTCAGACAATTTTGAAACTGTTTTCCAAAATCTTTGATAGTCTTCCCATCAAAAAGTGTTTCCTTGCTTGAATTCAGGTCATATTCATAAATGCTTTTATAATCAATAAAAAGGATCTCAAATGATGCAAGATAAACTTTAATGTCAGAAAAGACTATAAATATTGTTCTTCCTGACCTGATGTGAGTGGCTGTATGTGCGTGCATGTGTGTGTGTGTGTGTGTGTGTGTGTGTGAATGGGTATGACCACTGCCAATCAATTGTGACTTGGAGTACAACATTCAGGGAAATCCATTTCTGTATCAAAATCAAAGATCCTTGTAAGAATTTCAACTATGTTCAGCAAATCATGCTAGAGAGAAAATATGTAGGAACTCCTGTGAACAGAACAGCTGAATCCCCAACTCTCACTTAAAAATACAGCCCAGTCGACCAATTGGTGAGATGACTATGCTCCAACCACTATCAGGTAATCATCTATTTCAGATGTTCAGGTTAGAATTTTTCATTCGAAGTTTTCCTAAAACCTTGAGAAACAAAATAAAATGGCCATACTATTTGCAATTAATAAATTATACAATAGCTGCAATCAATAAATAGATATGTATGTGACTATGGGTTTACTTTTTTTTTCCTTCTCTTTACTGAAAAACATATACATGGAGAGAGACATTGTTCAATAATATAATCCCAGAAGAGATAAGATGGATACTTTTTTGGGCGGGGTAGGTTTGATTTTTTGAGAAAGGATAATTCAATGTAGTTGAGAGTGGCCTTGAACTGACTGCATAGCCATGGCTGACCTTGAACTCACAGTAATCCTTCTGCCTCAGTATGGTTTATAGGTATGCATCACCATGTCCAGCAAAATGGTACACTTCATGCATGCATTAAAGGGATGATGTCAGTGTATTAATAATTTCAGAAAACATTTAAGTATGTATTATAGCATATTTATATAATCACTCAACGCTAGTCTTTCTGAATAAAAGTTAAGAACATTTTCATATTTGCTAATTTATAGTGCCAGTTACAAATCTAATATTTTATTTTAACCATATTACTGTTGATTTTATTCTTGCTAATAAACTATTACAAATTGATACATTACTGGGTGGGGTTGTACATTACAAAACAGTACAGTCACTTTATAAAGCAATGTAGCAGATTCCATTTTTTTTAAATGCTTAGTGTTGAACCCAGAGCATTTCCAGTGAGCAAAATTCCTCCTCAGTTTTTAATCTTTGTTTTATATGTTTATTTATTTATTTTTATTTTTGTGACAGGCTCTCACTAGGTTTCTCTTTTGACCAGGCTGGGCTCAAACGTGGGAATCTTGTAACTCAGTCTGCTGAGAAGAACAGATGTGTACCACCATGTTCTGCTAGCAGATTCCTAAATTGTTAAACATTACTAAATCAAAAGATCCAGAGAGAAGATCATAGATTGTTTGTTGTTGTTATATGAACTGTTGAAAAGTGAAAATCCATACACACAGAAAGTAAATGCATAATTGTGGTTTGGGATACTGTGAATGATTAACAGCAAATGGTCAAGAGATTTATTTTGGGATGATAGAAAATTTCTAAATTTTGATTACAACCATTTTTTTGTAATTGAATTTTTAAGCTATCATTGAATTTCACATATGCAATGAATGAATTTGTAAGTTATGATTCAGTTTTTAAAAACCAACACAAACAAATGCATCATCCTATAGCATCAAACCATAATCTGTATTTTTGATAAAGACTTGGGCAGAAGTCAAATATTCCTATTTTTGAGTGAGTAGTTTTCAGAATTTTATCAGAATTTTCAGAAACATAATTTTGACTGTAATTTACTTCATGATTAAAGTAATAAAAATGGTAAAGAGTTTACAAACCAGCAATCTAAATACAGAATAAGACCTTAAAAAGACAGAAAGACAAAATCTACTAAGTTGAGAAAAATGTAAGTAATCTATAACAAATGAAGGTAAGGGAAAGGAAACTTGAAGGGAAAAGCCAACAACATATCTATTAGTATACAAACTACCGAAGTAACCTGAATTTATTGTGTTATAAAATATCTTACAACACTTGGAGTGAAAAACATCAAAAAAAGTGTGATCTAGATATATTAACACCAGAGTAGGGAAACAGATACCTGATCATGTCTTGAAAAAAGTGAAAAAAAGAAAATTGATGAGAGGATAAAATTTTGTCTATGTGATAAATTAGATAGGTTTTTTTTTTTTTTTTTTTTTTTTGTCTTTTTCATTTTTATCGGTACCAAGGATTGAACTCATGACTGCCTGCTTGCAAGGCAGGTGCTTATGCCACTGAGCTAAATCCCCAGCCCCAATAGGGTTTTTTTCTAATAATTAACTAAAAATGAAAATATTGCCATTAATAGATCAGCTGAAAAAATTAATTCCCCATTTTACAATCTTAGAATAAAAATTGCGTATTTCACAAAAATAAAGTAAAACAATAAAAACTATAGTGCCCAACTTATCATTCAGACTGGAAAAAAGAAGCAAATCATTTGAAGTGTTTTTCTGATACTTCATGGCTCACCAGTTTAAAAAAATGGAGAACTCTACCACTGCGGTAATGAAACATCCTTCAGGAGAGAACAACACTGAACAATAATTGCTATAAATTATGACATTTTCATATGTCGTAATTATACTAGCATACAATTAACACAAATAGTAAAGCACTCTTGTTTATTAAATTTATGTTGACTTGAAGTTAACATATACCTGATCATTAAATTGCACATAATATTTTGGAACAAAATATAAATGAACAACTTGGTTTTTACGTATTGTACTGACTGAACACATATTTTAATTTCTCACACATTGCTGATGCTTTCTTCAACATTGATTTTTACTTCTTGTTTCTGTACTGTGGTTAATCTAAAGACAACCCACTGACTTCCTGCTTCAATTTTACCTGGTACCCCTGACTTCTTCTATCCATCCTTTCTTCTATTTAATTCTGCTAGCACAATACAGAAAACTTACAGGAGAAACTAATTTTACATAATAAATGAATATAACCTCATATATACCATGAAATCAAGAGGCTCTGGACTAAAGATTGTAGAGAGCTACTCCCTTAAAAACTACAAAAGATTTAATATAACATTAAGAAATATTATGTTGGTTTACTTTTACAACTAATCTTCTATTTGCTTGAGATGGTTTGAAAACTAAATATTTAGTAAATAAATATTACTACATTGGTGCCATTAAAACACATAAAAAATTTTCATTCAATATGTCAGAAATATCTTTCTCAAATAAGTGTCAGGATGTAAATGTTGTAACTTAAAATATTGTCCTAATTTCTGTTTTTTGTCATTCATAAGTTTAATGCTTTAATTTACATTCTATTTTATTAATTTCCCAAGGTTGTATTTCTTCTTCTAAACAAAATTTTCTGAAGTCAAGAACACTGAACCAGAGAAAGACTCATATATCAAATTATTGGAGGACCATAACTTTGTCCTACCACATAGATTATATTGAATGGTATTTAAAGCGTCCATGCATCTCTTGAGATTTTAATGTTTGTTCTTAAACCTGAATTGTCTTTGTAGCGCTTCTGTCATCAGTTCTTTCTCTAATTAATAATTTCCCACTAATGCATCACAGATCTTGGTGCTGTTAAAAAATAGGTAAATTCTATATGTGGGTTTTCTGGGTCACAAACACCAGCGATATCTTTTGTGACCAATGATGTGCACTGCATGGTTGATAAAGGAAGCATAGTACTTTGTGTTAAAGATAAGTAAAATAATTGCAGAAAAAATGATCAATAGATCGACTTACTTTTGTACCTATTTTTTTTCCTCAGTTTATCAGCCAAATCCTTCCAATTTCCTCCTATAAGCTAAAGGCTTCATGCTATATAACCTAAAGAAGAAAATAATTTTTAATTATGGTAAAATGAAAATATGAGTCCATCAGTAAGACCATTTAAAACTCGTCAAGTAGACCTCTTTCTTCCTGCCTTCCTTCTGTCCTTCCCTTTATATTTGCTCAGCTGTCACATTAAGTCAATATTCCAGAGAAAGATTTTTTGGACTATTTTTTCACAACACAAGAAATAAAATAATCTTTAAACATTTCTGTCTTTTCCCAAATTGGAGGAAACTCAAAACAATACTTACTAAGAACTATTTTTTATCTTATTTCCTGTGTTGTGAAAAAAAACCTAGAGTTCCAAAATAATATGAAATAGTGTCAAATAACATTTTTACTTTCTTTTCTCAATGAATCCAAAATAAGTATTTACTGAAATAGGAATTTATATATTTTGTGTTCAAATTTTTGCTATCCAGATTATGATGAAACTCTTACAATGGAAACAAATAATCTAAACTCATTTTAGAAATTAAAAATTAGATGAATTTCAGTCATATATGCCACAATAATTTGCAGAAGTAAGAAATATAGTAATACTGAGACATATTGGATTTTCTTACCTTCTTAAAAGATAGAAAACATTTATTCCTGCAAATACACCTAATTTCTTGTTAATATGCAAATTGAGTCAGAAAATTGTCTCTCAGTTTTATGTGTCATATAAAAACTATTTTAAAACTGAAATTGGAAAGAAAATTTCCAAAAAGAAACACCACTAAATTTGATTCTTCTAAGCTTATTCTGTTTATTTCTTGCAGTGGACTTTGATATCTGTAATTCACAATGGCATCAGTAGAAAAAAATGTAAATACCTGAAGTTTCTGAAGTTTCGGTGGAGACTATTGTGTGTTCACCAGCATCTGCCACATACATGCGTAGGCCATATTTTATAATGAAAATATTCTGAGTCTCATTCAAAAGGTGTAAGAATCATTGTATACATGTATTTCTTCTTCCATAATGACTGGAGGAACGAGAAGACCCCAAAACAGAGAACAATGAAATCATAGAGGAGATAGTTTTGTTTCCTATGTTATCAGATAAAAGGTAGTTCACATGGAATACTTACAAAAACCAGTGATGTGACTGAATAGTAAATTGTTTTCACTTTAAATCACTGATAATGCAAGATCATTAGTAGAGGTGAATGGTAACTAGACTAATACTGGTTATTAGATGAAGGCGGTGAAATAAAACCAGTGCAAATTATTTTATGTTTGTTTATCAAATGAAAGAGCAGATAGAGAACCATACTATAAAATATAAAGTACTTAATAAAATGTCAGTGACAGTTACCTGGAATACAAAATAAATAACTGTGAACCATGTGGCTCTAAGAAAGCTGTAGGAAAGCTTAAGACTGCATCTATGTTTTTGACACATTTTATTGGCTTTCACAAAGTGAAACTTAAATGTGCAGAGGCAGAAAGTGGTTGAATTTCAAAAAAAGATTAAAATGAATGTAGACAAGAAAGAGGGTTAGAAGGTCTGACAAGTAGCAAAGTGCTTTAACACTCACCTACTCACAGTCTCAGTTTTCCCTTCCATAATCACACAAATATTTCTATTTATATAGTCCCATTTTCTTTGGCAATATAAGAACCACACTTTAAATCACATAACAGATACCAGAATATGGTATACTAACTATCTAACAAACAGCATTATTTTATTTTCACAAGTGTTACAAAACATGCAAATGGGTCTGTACATAACAGGCAGGCTGAGTGAAATACATCGAAGACAGAGGCAGTGAGCACCATGCTCACTCATTGGAGGATCTAAACTCATCGTCCTCACAGAGGTTGACAGTACCAAGATATATTGATTAATTGTGGTGGGTCAACGACTTTGAATAAAAACTGACTAGCAGATTAGTACATTTCTGGATGTGGCTGTGAGTGATCGTCATGTAGGTTAGAAACTAAGGAAGGAAGATTCATGCTGTGTATGGGAGGTTCCAACAGATAGAATGACAGCCTGAATGAAATTAATAGAGGAAGATGTAGAAAGTGTCACTTTTCTTTGTAGGAGTCTGGTCTTTGCCAACATTGCCTTCATACATAAACCCTCCAATGCAAGACATCAGTTTTCCAGCACAGCTTCATATTTGTGATTGAATAGTGAGCTTTTGGACCATTACCTTAGAATGCTACGGTACCTCCAGCTCACCAGTGCATATCGAGCTGCTTTGGATTCTTTCATCTCATCTGACAGAGAGCCACTTCTAGTTTGGATCCTGTAAGCCAACCTCATAAATCTTCTGAGTAATCATACATATATTTTATACTAACTTTGTTCCTCTAGTGAGCCTTAACTAAACAAATGGTGATTACTAGAGTTTGAGGAGAGTAGGGTACCAGAAAGTGATGGTGAAGTTCATTCAGTGAATTCTAAACTACAGTTAGATAGAAGCAAGAAGTCTGTTAGTATACAGTAGGGAATCATAGATACAAATAATTAATCATGTATTTCTAATGGATATAAAAAAGAGTTCTATATCTTCCACCATAAAAAAGATACATTTTGGAAATGACAGATTTTTAAGTCTGATAGCTCAGTGTGGGAATGCTAGCTTAGCATATACTAGACTACATATATTCATCAGCATTGCTATTGAGCAATGTTTAAAATAAACGAGTATATAATGTTAAGTTAAAAGAATGAAAAATAAATTCATAAATATGTAAAAGGAAAAATACATGTGGAGTATATTCACATTTAATGTATTACAGTGAGATTTTTAAAAAGATTACTAGGTTAAGGAGAAATGACTTTTAATTTTCTATTTTTATATTATCAGTTACACAGAAATTTCAAGTAAAAAAAAAGAAGGTATGTAACAAATACCATGAATGCAAAGAAATCATATGTGGTTATAGAATCATACACATACTTAAGCAGAAATATACTGGTTATTTCTAGTAAGGAATATTGTTCACCATTGAAAAAAAGAGGCATTTCAAGCAAAGGCAGAAGAAAGAAGCTATTGTTGGATAAGATTGGAGGAGTCAGAACAACAGTGTTTTGCTTAACAATCATTAACAGAAAGCAAGGGTAAATAAATGAATGATTGAGTATCTTATGTCTCCTGTTGACTTTGAGAAGGTCGTCAGATTTAAGCTAGAATTTCTTATAGCATGAAGAGAAAATAAAGATTTTAATATAATACTGTAAAATCCTCAATAAATTCTAGCATCGTTTTTTCAGTTTTTTAAAGATTATATAAGCAAGTATAAAAGATAAGAAATGGAGTTTGTTGCCATACTATCACTTCCCAAAACATTCTAGATGTTCAGAAAAAAATAATAATAATAATAATAAAGTTAGCTTTTTAAAAAGCAAGCAAGACTCCTTCCTTCCAAATTTTGTCTTTCTTTTTTTTTTTTTTGGCAGAATGTAAAATTTTATATTAACCAATGCAATTTTCTAAATGAAATAATTAGAGGATGATACTAGTAGGAACACACACATTACTTTTCTTACAGTTCAAAGTTTTCTTCAATTTTAAAAAAAGAGTAGGCTCGAGATTTATCTCAGTGGTTCAAGTGCTTGCTTGATAAGTGCAAGGTGTTGAGTTCGATCCCTAGGAAAAAGTAGCAAATGTGAGCTCCACTACAAGAAATTAGAAATTTTTAAAAAATCAGGCATTTTTTCTATTAAGCCTAATCCATGAAAAATACATTTTTCAAATCAGTGGTGCATTTCTTTTGAGTGTTTTTAATGTCAATAGTGACTACACAATACCTCATTGACTTTTTAAAGAATTGACTTTTTAAAGACAATTATTCTGAACTGCAAATTAATATGCACTGAGGATTGGTAACCAAAATTTATTAAAATGTATTAAAAATATTATCAGAGGTAGAGCAAATTGCAAGTGAGTAAGATTCCTGGCTGACCTTCTCCAAATAAATACAGCAAATTAAACAGCAATCCACACCAAACTATGTTCATAAAGACCTGAGCAGCCCAGGTGGGAGACTATGGGATCCACTTTAGTACAACAAATTAAAAAGACTTGTTGAAGAAGCAGCAGGGAAAAAGTTTTTTCAGTGATCTCTCTTCCACTCCAAGCATCTCAAAGCAGACATGTCTCCCACTTGGACAAGGAAAGTAGAATTAAGTTCAGAGCCAGTAGCTCTGAAAGCAGGCTGGGTATGATAAGACCTGATACTGGGAAAAGTCCCAGGACTCACATTGCCAGGCCAATACAAACGCAACTGAGTTAGGTGAGGTGACTGGCTACTCCTCTAACACTGTATGACAGAAGTGAAAAAGCTAGTACAGGTCTGGCTCTTGAAACGTAACACCAGCTGTACATGGTAAGATACATCACCGTGTAGAAAGTGAACTCTTTTTTTTTTTTTTTTTTTTTTTTTTTTTTTTGGTCTTTTTTTGTTTTTATGGGTCCCAGGGATCAAACTCACGACTGCCTGCTTGTAAGGCAGGCACTTAGGCCACTGAGCTAAATCCCTAGCCCCCAAAAGTGAACTCTTTAAATACAGATTAGATCTCAGAGACAGAACCTAGAGACCAGACCAACATCCAGGAAGACAGATCCAACTTTTGGCCTGCATCAGTTTCTCTTGGAGTGGGCCTGGGCACATTTATCCTCCACCAGAGATTGTGAAAACCCTTCCAGGTAGGAGACTACATACAACCCAGCATAGCATCAGCATTGCTGGCTAAAGGATTATCTCCATCATCCATCAACCAACTTCAACAGCACAACTATCACCAGGAAAGTATTTCCTGATGGGACTCCAAAAAATTCCCTGTCACTAAGCAGAGATCTAAACTGATGTGTGTCAGACCTGTGCTGTGGTCTGCAGCACTGTCACTTCTAGCATGAACTCTGAGATTGTGTAGGTTCTTGCAGCTATGAAAATGAGGAATTATACAGCTTAGCATCAGCCCACATGCCTAAGGGACTACATTTCCCTCAATCTCAGTCAAAATGGATGGTGCGAGATCTCATTCAATGGGGTAGAAAACAGTAGGAAGTACACCATTTTATCCCAGAATTCGAGTTAGGCTAGATAACACCAGGTGTTTCTTAATGTCTGCTATCCCCAGGCCCACCTGTGGATGGAGCTCTGGAACTGTGAGACATTCAGCATCTCTCTATTGGACTTCTATTTTAATTGGCATCATCTTTGGTTCATTGGAACAGTGTTGGGATATCAGGTCACCTTGGCAATAGGAAGGTCATAAATATGTGAACATTAGTCCTAACCCAGTTTTGTGAATGGCCTTCAGAGATTCAAAGCTCAGAACATGACACAGTTTTGTGGTGTTGGTGACTTATTACCTTACAAGCCTGGAGGTTATTCTTACAAAGTGACTGCGGAACCCACAGAATTCCACAGTGCCAGATGACAGACAAATAACCATGACTGAGCTATCTGACCCTATCCTAGAATCAGAGAATGTTTTTATAGCTATTCTGTTTTTTTCTAAATTGTAGACCAACAAAGTTTTGAAGAAAAACTTAGTCTTGGATAGCCCTCTAGCATTGAAAAAGAAAATACCAACAACAAGAGCTCTCTGAAAAATCTGGCTTTGAGTGACATTTGGGGTGCTGATGTAGTGGAAGTGATTTAGCTTCAGATACATTAAATAATCTTCCTAGAATTTCTGAAAAAAATAGACATAAACAAAGCCCAGCTAGTAAGACAGGAAGCAGTAATCTTTTAATGCCCACTGTTATCACATGCAAACAAGTACCACGAGCTTTCAGAACACTGCCCTCACTAGTACAGTTACAGAAACTGACCAAGAATACAGAAGAATTGTCAGATAGAAAATTAATAACAAACGTCTTTTTTAGGAAACACGATGAGTTTGTAGAACATACATAAAAATGTTTCAATACTCAGACAGACTTTTCAAACAGATGGCGACATTAAAAAATCAGAGGGAAATTCTTGGTCTGAAATACACATTTAGCAAAGTTTAAAAGGTAATAGAATTCATCAAAAGCAGAAGAGATCAAGCAGAAGAAAGAATGAATTGGAATACAAGCTATCTGAAAACACATAGTTGGAGAAAAATTTTTAAAAATGAAGAGGTATGAAAAGAGTTTGAGACCTTTGGAACAGTATTAAAGCAGCAATTTTTAGGATTATTGGTGTTCAAGAAGGATTTGAGAGTGGAAAAGTGGCAGAATGCTCATTAAAAGTAGCAACGAGGACTTTGCAAGACATTAGGACTTTAAATATTTTATCTTTCTCCTTATTCATCCTTTGTTATATATATATATATATATATATATATATATATATATATATAACATATAACATATATGTCATAAGAAGTTCACCAAGTTTAACAATGTGTCCCAGAACCATGCATAATGGTACACATCTATAATTCCAGCACTTGGGAGGCTGAGGCAGGAGGATCACCTTGAGTGTGAGGCCAGTCTGGGCTACAGAGTGAATTCAAGGCCTGTCTGAACTACACAATGAGACTCTGTCCTAAACATACCAACAATGAGTCCCAGTACACGTCTGATGTGAATAAGGAAGCCAGTCATAGTTCTATTAGTTAAGCTTTGAATAGATTTGAAACACCATACTAATAAATTACTAGGGATTGGCTAATTGTTGATTTCACTAAAAATTGCATAATTCATAAATTTTGAAGGATTGTCATACTTTTAAGAATTAAATTATTTTGTTATGTGTTTTAATATATATTTAAATGTGTCATATAAAGCTAGAATGATATGAAAAATTTTATGACATTTATTAATAATTTCTTGTTTATTTCTAATGACTTTCAGTTTGGTTGCAGTTAGAATCAGCATTGTGATCTGGAGATTTAGCTCAGTGGTGTAAGCACCTGCCTGACAAGCATGAGGTGATGAATTAGATTCTTAGTACAAAAAAAAAAAAAATCAGAATTGTGAATTGACATTATTAAAGAAAAAATAATCTGCATATATTATGTAATTGTATATTTATAATTGTCCAAATTTTCACAGCACTTTAATAGATTTAATAAAAACTCCATGTTAAGATTTTTTTTTTTTTACTTTTCAGTTTCTTAATCTCAGTGTGTTCTTAACAACAGTGAATCCAAATAATTTAGAAGCCACCTCAGCACCATTGTTAGCAATAATCACAAGCATGCACTTGACAATAACACTTATCTCTCTGAAATCCATTTCATTAACAGGCCTAAATGAAAGCTAATCATCATTAGTGTGTTAATTTAATTTCAGAAATCCCTAATTTCCTGTTGACCTACTATTAACAATCACAAACTGGTACAAGTTGTTTCAAGGGGATCAGGCTTATTATGAGCTGGTTTTAAAGTTGTGTAAAGAAATCACTTGAAAATATCATTTAATAAAAAGATACACAAACTCTATCTCCACGCAATAAGGTAAATGATATTACACCTACCACTACAGGAAATGAAAAGAATTCTTCAGCAGTAATACTTTGTTTTAAAAGCTACTGCAATCACAGGGTAGCATCGTTTATCAAGTACTGTTTCAATCACCAGGATAAGCTGAAGTGGAGTTTTAACATTCACTGATATAGTTCCCTGTAGGTCTGCATCTTCTTAAATCAATTAATTTTATATATTTGCTTAATATTTTTATTAAAATATACACAAATTTCCCAAAAATATATTTTAGAATTCAATATTAAATATACTTATAGTGAAAGAAACAATTCTTAGTTTATCCTTCCTGTTATCCAATTCAGTATTAAAGACTTTTCAGTTAGTACTTTAAAAGAGTCTTCATATATGCTTCTCCTATTGGATGTGTTCTATGAATTTTAAGTTTCCACCTATGGATGAATTTTGATGGTGTAGAATTCATTTACACTTTTTCCTCTTGTAGTATCTTTCTCTTCCCCTCCACCTCAATATTATTATTTTTAGTTTCTCTCTGTCTCTCTCTGTCTTTCTGTCTCTGTCTCTCTCTTTCCCCACCTTCTCCTTACTTTTTCTTTCTTTTTTTTTTTTTTTTTGATCCTGAAGGGCAGGTCCAAGGTCTCACATGTGGCAGACAAGAGCTTTGTCACTAAGCTACCTCCCTGAACTTGTGTTGGTAAGTAATATGCTTACATTTCTTCATTCTTATGAACACAAAATCAATTTCTTCATCATTCATTTTTTAAGTTAATGAGAGAAACTGTCCATTTATCCAATACTTTTACTCTTAGATATTTAACATAAATATTTATTATTTCTAATTTTATTCAAAATTTGATTATCAACATGGAAAATGAACACATTTTTATGCAGCTGACAGGAATTTTTTTCACATTATGCAATCACATATACTATTAGTTATTTTTCTGATTCAAATTTGTCAGTTTCAATATTGTCCATTTATTTTCCTGTGATATGCTTTTTAGTTATAACTTTAATTTTATATATATATATATATATATATATATATATATATGTGTCACATTGTATTCTCTGCATGGTGTCTCTTTCTTAGATTATTTCCCTTGCTTGAAAACTACTGCCTGTCACATTCACCTCTGGTCTAGTTCGTTATTTTCTATACATTTTACAATTCATTCTGGGATTTTCCTCCCCAACTAGCTTGAGTTGTATTCATTATACATTACGTCTTCAGTCTCCGTCTTTACAAATGTAATCCTTTGTTTCTTGAGTCCATCACCAACTAATATGCTGAGAAAGAGCTTAAATTTAATCTATAAGTACTTTAAAAGTATCATAATTTTACCTTTACATTTGATTCATAGTTCAGCTATTAACAGAAATGTAATTTCAAAATAACATTTCTTCTGGAATTAAATAAAACTACGATTTCTGGCAAATTCTTTTCTAAAAAGCAACAGTAAAAGTGGATAAAGTTGGCATAAATAATCAATTTCTTGAAAATTGACCAAACACATAGTAGTTTTATTCCAGAGCATCTGTAAGAACCTGAGTAGTATGTGGCACCAGGAAATAGTGTTCAGTAGCAGATGACTACTGGGAAGAATAAATAGACTCACTGCTATTTCAATGTTTTGCTTCCCTGTTCTTATACTCTACTATTGGACTCACATACTCTTATACTCTACTATTTGGACTCACAGCAGAATAGTTGCCTCACAGCAGAATAGTGCATGCCTTCCCATATTTCTGGGATGTTTCCTCCAGCTCTCATCTGACTTTGTTCTTTAGAAGGACATAGCTTTGATAGCAGGTTGTAATAAGTATTTTTTATTTTTAGTTTTCAGATATAAGTGTTGAAGTCTTGAATGAGAGACAGAAGAAAATCATACACAGAATATGTGCAGATTTCAACTAACATAAATTGATACCCTTCCAGTGTGGGAGGGGTCCAAGTAATCAATTTGACTGTAAGTTTTTTTTTTTTTTTTCTTTAATTTCCTCAAGGAAACATACCTTCATCAAAAGCTCTAGTTTGGGTAGCGGGGGTGTAGCTCAGGGGCACAGTACCTGCCTAGCAAGTACAAGGTCCTGAGTTTGATCCCTGGTACAAAAAAAAAAAAAAAAAAAAAAAAAAAAAAAAAAAAAAAGCTCTAGATTGCTCTCTCTTGATGACACAAAAAACAGCTCTGCATGCCAATCCTTGTTTACCAAAGGCCACAATGGTTGTCAACACATAGCCTCTATGCATGCTGTCGCCATGGTTACTAATGGATTTAGGACTAAGGTATATTATGAGAACGAGAATAGTTTAAATCAACTCCCAAGTTACTCTGATTGTTAAGTATTAACTCATGACAAACACTTTCTGAAGGCCATTGATATGCAATAAAATATAACCATGTATTTGGCCTAAATTAATAGCTTATTCATGTTACTTTTCAATTCTCTTTTGATTAAAATATCAGTATTTCCATTTCAAAACTCTAGCCAACTAATCTAGGAAAAACTCCTGCATATATGTCTATATATTGTTCTAGTCTTTAGCTTAGTCTCTTTCTCCATGAATTGAGAGTAAGGCTCATTGGGGCTGGGGATTTAGCTCAGCGGCATAAGCACCTGCCTTGCAAGCAGGCAGTCATGAGTTCGATCCCTGGTACCGATAAAAAAAAAAAAAAAAAAAAACGAAAAAGACAAAAAAAAAAAAAAAAAAAAAAGAGAGTAAGGCTCATTGACTGGACTTCTACTGTTTAGTAAGAATTTCCTTCAGCTGTCTTACAGAGCTACCTCCCAGCATCAGCCTCAAGCAGGGGCAAGATCCTGTGGCCCTGCTGAAGGTTGTAGTGTACCACCCAGAGGGAAGCTTAGATATCAAGTACCCCTAACTCTGCTTGGATTCAAGGAATTTAACCATACCTACTTAGCCTTTCTAAGTCATTGCTGTCATTCAGAAGGCTGTTTTACCATATTAAGCCTGTGGCCCATATATGGATCAACATACATCCATATATTGATTGACATACAGTAATTATACAAGGGTTTAATTTTGTTAAACTCTCTTAGATATGGTATATATCTCTTCATTATTCATTTTATGCTTTTAATATTATTCATTAATAATCATACTATTTTTAATTTGTTCTTCATTGGATTTAAAGGTACTTTGTCAATTTAATACCTATTGTGCTTTTTTAAATCATAGTAAATGGTTTCAATTATATATATACATATACATATATATGGACACACATATATCTTACACATACTCATTTCTTTACATCATGATCTACCACTATTCAAATTTTTGCATCTTCACACTTATTTGGAGGATTTCGCCCACATTGTGTAAGTGCTTGACCCCTAGTTTCTCAGTTTAACTTTATCATTGTTTTCATGTTCTATAATAATGCTTTAATAAGCTTGCGTGAATCATTTTCTTTTCCTCTTTTAATTCATCCTTCATAAGGAGCTGCCACGTGAAATCTTAAGATCTTTCTTCTTATTTCTACATGTCTTCTCCTCATTCCAGTGCTCTGTTGTAGAGAATGGCCATTTAACTGCCCTAATCTTTTAGTCTTTTCTATGCTTGCTCAGCTCTACAGTATTACCATGGATGGCACATACTTCAGCTTGCTTCACCAAAGAAATTGCCTCGAAGCAAAGAAATAAGTTGATTATGGGTCACCATCACAAAGTCCACAAACTAGAAAACAAGGTAAATTAATATTTATTTGACATCTTAATTAAAATGAAAACAAATGAAGACAGGTCATAGTGGCACACTCCTTTAATCCCTGCTCTCAGGAGACTGAGGTAGGAGAATTATTGTGAGTTCGAGGCCAGCCAAAGTCATCCTGAATTGCATGATAAAAGCCAGTCTCAAAAAAACAGAAAAAAAAGGAAATCAAGCATACTTTAAAATTGTTCTTTCAACACAATACTTTTTTCTTCCTTACATAGCTTGCATGTTATATGGAATTTTTTTAAGAATGACGTATTATTCTTATTTCCACAACTAATATCTAACATCTCAAATTTAATACTAAATTATTCATTCTTTTCTTCATCACTTACAGTGTAGGATTTATCTTTTGAATATATTGTTTTGTTCTTGTGGCGCTGGAGATGGAGCTCAGGGTCACCATGTCACTGAACTACAACTCCAGATGTCTACATGAATTTACAGTGTTTAGTTTTGTTGTGCTTTAGAGACTCAGTATCTCTGAGTTGTACAGGCAGGACTTCAACTTGTGATCCTCCTGCTTCAGTCTCTGTAAGAGCTGAGGTTACTTGTATATACCACTATTCCCAGCTCCTTTGAAAATTTTGTTTTCACATTATTTGTCTTATGATTTCCCAAGAAAAATTGCCAATACAATTTTTGGTCTGCATATTATATATTATTATCTGAGCTTTAAAACAATTTTGTGGCAGCAGTTTAAACTATGGTCTTAAGTTCTAGTAGAGGCTTCAACATTTATATCAAATGTTTATTATTTTGACATGTCATTAAATTATCAGATTGTTATTTCTTAGTTACTGAGATCACTGGCATGGAAAGAACAATGTATATTTAGTATTTATTGGCAAAATGGAATAAAATCTAATTTCCAATAGTGTCAATTGGATGTTTTGGGTGACTAATAAGTAGAGGAAAGTCAGAAAACAATTATAATGTAAGTAGGGTAATGAGCAGATATCAAAAAACGAGCATTTCATAAGGTACATGACTTTTATAACATTCAATAGTGTTTTTTTTAAAATAAATGATAAATGTTTATCAAATTTGCTTATTTTGCTTTTTACAGCATTTGTGGATCTAATGTTCCTTTTATTTCTACTATGAAAATAACCTATCAAGTGTGTTTTAAACTAAAGAAAAAAAGCTGTACCTTTTAATGTTTATTGTTACATTTTAGGGATTCATAATGAGCATACTCATCAGAGAGAATTCATACCAGTCCATGATGTAACTTGTTTCTTTTCACTCCATTTCCTATCCTAACCTCAACCTCTTCTCCCATTTTCTTCTTTTTTCATTTTTTAAAAATTTTTCCTTTCCTTCCATTCTCCTCTCCCATCCCTTGTTCTTTTCCATATTTGAACATTTTAATCCTATTTCACAATACCTGTTACACATTATGGTCCTTATTTACACTTTCAATTTCTCACACCAGATAAATAACATGGCATCTATATGTGCATACTGTTTATTTCACTTAACAGTATGGTTTCAAAGGGCACCTATTTGTCTAGAAATCTCTTGAGCATATACTTTTTTATGGCAGAAAGATACTCCATTTATAGAAAAAAACACATCTTTATCTATTTACCAGCTGATGGGCATTGGGCTGTTTCCAAGATTTGGCTATTAGAAACTGTGCCACTACAAACATGGGTGTGCACATATCACTGCTGTATGATGCTTTTGATTCTTTTAGTAAGATACCAAGAAGGGGACTAGGTGGGTCAAATGAAACCTCTAGGCTTAATTTTTTGAGGCATTCCACACTGATTTCCACAATGGTTACACCTGTGCTCCTACCAACAGAAGAGAAGTTTCCTTTTTCCCATAACCCGGCCAGCATTTGTTATTGTTTGGCATTTTTTCATACCAGGGGTCAAACTCGCAACCTTGCTCTCGCCAAGCAGGCTCTTATGCTGCTGAGCTAAACCTACAGTTTGATTTGATGATAGTCATCTTCATCTTCTTTCTGGGGGAAGATAAAATCTCAGTGTTGTTTTAATTTGCACCTTTTGAATGAAAACTGATGTAGAACTTTTTTCATATATTTATTTGCTGCTTATATGTGACTTACGAAGTGTGTTCATCTCACATGCCCGTATGTGGATAGAGTTTTGGATTGAGAGGTCTGAATTTTTAAAGTTCTTTATATATTCTGGACAGTAATCCTTCGATGAATGCTTAGTACAAACTTTTTTCCACAATTTTGGTTGTCTCTACACTCTGTTCTTGTTTTCTCTTGCTGTGCAAAAATTTTCAGTAAGGTGAGATTCTAGTTGTTAATTCCTTGTAAAAGTTCTTGCACAATTGGGGTTTTATTTATAAAATCTTTGCCTACACCAGTGTCTTCAAGAGTTCTAGGTATTCTGTCTTCCAGTAGATTTAATGTTTCTGTTTTAATATTTAGGTCTTTGATCCATTTGATTTTAATTTAGTGCATAGTAAAAGATATAGATCTAGTTTTAATCTTGGGCATTTGGAAAGCCAGATTTTGCTGCACCACTTATTAAAGAGGCTATCTTTCTTAATGAAAGTGTTTGTCACCCTTGTCAAAGATAAGGTAACTACATGTCAGTTGTTGCTGCATTCTAATCTGTTCCACTGATTCTCATGTCTGTTTTTTCATTGTTGTCAGTAACATGCTGTTAACATCACCGGAACCTGGTACAGTGTTAAATCAGAGACTGTGATGCCCTCTGCCTTTGCCTTTGTTGAACTGCCTCTGTTAATTTACCTCTCTTTGGATTCCAAATGAATTTTGAGATTGTCTTCTCTTGTCCTGTGTGATATATTGTTGGGGATTTTATTGGGATTGCATCAAATCTATATAATAATTTTATAAATATGGCCATTTTCACAGTATTAGTTCTACCTATTCAAGAGCAAAGATATTTCAAATTTCTGTGTACTCTTCAGTCTCCTTTATTCAAGCTTTCAGTATAAAAGTTTTTACTTCCTTTGATAAATTGATTCTTAGGTATTTCATTTCTTTGAATACTATTTTGAAAGGTGTCATTTCCATAAATTATCTCTCAATGAGTTTGTTATTCATGTACAAGAAGGCTGTTGATTTTTGACTGTGGACTTTGTGTCTAGCTATGCTACTGAATTTGCATATTAATTCTAGAACTCTTAGTGGAGTTTTTGAAGTGTTCTATATAAAACATCATGTCATGTTCTAATATGGATAATTTAAATTTTTTCTTTCCTATTCTTTCTTTTGTCTAATTTCCCTGCTTAAATTTTCCAGAACTACATTGAATAAGAATGGTAACAGTGGACATCCTTGTCATCTTCCTGATTTTACAGTGAAATTTTTCATTTAATATCATGTTGACTGTTGTCTTATCATAGGTGGCTTTAATCATATGAAGAAAAACACCATCTATTCCAATATTCCGTGGGATTTTTTAATCATGAATTGGTGTTGTACTTTGTGAAATACTTTTTCTACATCTATTGAGATGATCATATGGCTTTTTTTCCTTGGTAGTTTGAATATGGTATATTACATTTATTGGTTTGCATATGTTGAAACATTCCTGCATTGCTGAAATGAATTCAACTTGGTTCTAGTTTATATTCTTCTTGATTATTTGCTGCATTCTGTCTGCCAGTATCTTGTTGAGGATTTTTGCATCTATGTTCATTAGGGATTTGGGCCTGTAGTTCTCACTCCCAACAACTTTGTTATTGTTGTCGTTATTGCTCTTGGTACCAGGGATCAAACTCATGACCTTGCTCTTGCCAGGCAGGTGCTTATGCCACTGAGCCTAAATCCACAGTGCCTTGTAATTCTCTTGCTTGGTGGCTCTTTCTCTGGTTTGGGCATCGGGGTAGCAGTTGCTTTCAAGAATGGATTTTGGAGTACCACTTCCCTTTTAATAGCATTAAACAGTTTGAGAAGTAATGGTATTAGGTCTTCTCTAAATTTCTTGTAGTATTCAGCAATGAATTTATCAGAGCCTGGCCTTTTCTTTCTTGTTTTTTTTTTTTGTTTTTTTTTTTTAATTTATATCTTCAATTTCATTGACTGAAATTTTTCAATCTTTAATAAGAGGGCAAATGGCCAAGTAAGTACTGAAGTATTACAAGGAGCTAAAATCATGGAAGTAAACTTTTAATTTTCATGTACTACTTTTAAAACTGCAAAATACCCATGCAAAAAGTTATTGAGAATGCCTTAAACTGAGAATATTTAAAGACTACTACCATACAGACTTGAGTTTTCCTTATTTAATGATTTCACTGATTCAGCCATACAGCATTGAATATTCATGGCCTTCTTTGTGTCACATGTCATTACATAGAAAGTAATTTATGCTGTGGCACAAGTCATAAGTGATAGGATTAATGGAGTTGATGTTAATAAATGCAACATAATGAGAAAAATATATGAGGAATAGAGCACATGGATATTTCAGAAGAGCAGAAAAATAGCTTTTCAACAAAAAAGTTTTCAGGAAAAATTAAATCAGTAGTGATGGATCTTTACAGACACACAGAATGCCTTTGTAATGTTAAAATGGAAATAATGAAAAAGAGGTGAAAGACATTGACAGAATTACAGGAATTACTAACTGTAGAATAGGTTAAAAAAAAAAAAAAGCAGCCTGAAAAAAAGTATAGATTTCAAAGATTGTGCACTTTGAAGGTAAAAAGTGTCACATAAGTTTAGATAGAAATATTGTTTTGTGGCATTAAATGTATAGAATGAAAGGATTTGCAATTGTGTTAAATTTTATTGTCATAGAGAGCAACAAAATTGAGAATTACTAATATACAAGCAGCTGCTATTTCTTATTTTGATTTCTTGTGATCATAATTGGTTGTTTTGAAGAGAAATTCAGGCCTAAAAAAGTCGAGTGAAAAATTACAATGTAATATATGTTTATAGCTCCACTCAAAATAAGAGTGGAAAAAGAAGCATTGTGCAAAATAAAATACCAGATACTTAGTATGACCTAGAATTTATTTGAGCATTTCTTATAAAGACAATAAAATTACAAGCACAAAGATATAAGAATGTTTGGAATTAGAAAATAAAATCTTGGAGGATTGAAATTTTCATTTTTGCAAACAAAAGTTGTAAAGTTATTTATGTATCTGTCAACTTTAGGCATGAAAATAACATGTTTAACATGATTTGCAGTAAAATTTATGGAGAAAACAGTTTAAACTATGTGGATGTGTAGACGTCTCACCTGCTCTACCTGGGTAACAGTATCAGATTCTGGTAAAATTCTATAACTAAAAGCTTCTAGGATGTTTCCAGAATCAGTGTTCATCTGAGAATAAAAGAGATTTTCCCAAGTGTTGCTGTGAGGTATAGCTGACTTCACAGAAAAAGAAATGACAGTCTCGATGGAACAGAAATTATGTTATTTTAGAAAACACATCAATAAGATGCAAATGATAAAGTACCATTTGTCTGGAGCTTGGAGAATATTGAAAAACAGCTGCTAAGCCTTTTTTTTTTTAATACACATTCTTTATGGGAGACATACTCTTTAACAGCATGATGATTCACTTAAGTTAACAGAACCTATTTCAGTGAACCTCGTGTACTTTCACAGACAAATCCATTCTGGTGTGCTTCGCTGCTATTACAGAGAAAGGCAGGTACTCCAACCCAACACCTCTTAATCATGTCATAAAGAAAGTGTGGCGTAAGAAACTAGTTTATATTTGTGGGACCTGACTTTGGTAAAAGCTTCATTTACGAACATTATTAGATTCAAGGAATATTTTCTGTTGCTCAAGCAAACTTGATGTTGAAATAAAACTCAAATTTTCACTGAAACTTGACTTAGATGATTAAATCACATCAGTGTTTCAAACTGGCATAACTTTGTGAAGTTAAAAAGTATTATTCTGTATGTTAAATCATTCTAATCTAATTTAGTCATCATAAATCTATTCCCCATATGGAGCCCCACCTGGCCATACTTAAAAACTGGAGTTTCTCATACTTTAGAATAAAATAGCCACTTACTGAAATTCTACGTGAAACACCCAGAATTTTTTTCCTCTGATGACCTTTTTTTTTTTTTTTTTTTTTCAGTCATTTATACCATAGCACCTTGTGGACTGGTTGCAAACCAACAGACCTCTAGGAAAATAGGAGAACTAGGTAAGAAGTACTGTATGCATTTAATGGCTTAGTAATCACCACTCACTCGTGTTACTAAGTAAGATTATAATCATTTAAATGATAGATGTATATCTTCCTTCTATAAAAATACAATAGTTTTATGTGATGATAACTTCATCACAGTAGATTAAAAGGAAAAACATTTTTAAATAGGGAAAATCAATGTCATTCATTTTTGCAGGAAAAATTTGTGTCAAAATAGAGGACAAAAAAGCAGTTGTCTAACATGGAGATTCGGAGAAGAAATATTTTCAAACAAGTTTTAGTGGAAGTAATTATTTTTTCTGTGTTAAAGTAACATACTGAAAAAATGTCTGCTTTTGAAAAGAATTTTGTCTATATTCTTCATGTATCATGGTGAAAATTTGTGAATGCTAAAATTAATTTTTAAAAAAATTAAGAGAAAACTTAGGGTAGCTTTGAAAAATTGAAATGCTTGAGATAGAGGAATGTTTCTAAAAATGAATAGTAAAATAGATATCAAATGATATGTAAAATTAAGATAATCATGTAATTCTATCAATAATTTGGAAATAATTCTGCATTTGTTTTATTTTTAAAATCTGTACTATAAAACAATAATTTTTACTTAAAATTAATTAAAATAGTTTGAAATATTCATTATATGTCCCAGAACATTATCTTGTAAAAAAGTATTTGTTTCCTATTCTATCTAAATGTTTACATTAGGAAAAAGGTCAAATGTTGCCATAAAAAATGAATAGAAATCTTAGCTTGAATATATTTTAACACAGTGGAAAAAAACTTTCTGTTAAGATTTTAAAACCATAGGATATTTTCCTAACTCAGTTTTTCAAAATATTGTATATATTAAACTCTATGGAAATAATGTCTAAAATATATTTATTTCCTGTCATTAAGGTATGCAACTTAACAAGTTAAATTTACTTACATATTTGTGACATTTATTTATATCAAGGTATACAAAAAAAGTAAATGTTTGGAAAAATTAAAAATTTGTTGCAGAATAAATCTTTTATTTCATACTGTTGCAAAACATAAAATTTGTATACTGTGAAATTCCAAAATTTTTCACACCTTGTATTTATTTAAATAAATTATTAGTGCATTTAACCTATATCATTGACTGTAATAATTTCCAAATAACAGATATAAAGCTCTTATGAAAAAAATTTAAAACCATATAAGTTTCATATACTATAGTCATACACCTTTGCTACAATACTAGTGAGATTCCTAAAATTATGAAATACATATTTTTAAAACGTAATAATCTATATCAAAAGTAAAAATAATATTGCAAAATATATACTCACTTGTGAGGCAATTGTTTTTTTGTTTCAATGAAACTGTGTTCTATTGAGAATCCCTAAAATCATTAGAAGTCTTCCTGAATACATTATGTTTGCCTTAAATTTCTTTAATGACAGTACAGTAATATCAAGATTTAGTTTGATCCAAATACATTGATTTAATTTGTATTCAGTTATTTGTCAAACACCGCAAAATGGACATTTTCAGTGTTAGAATTTTGATAGTATATGTTTGACTGCAAAGTCTAACTGTTCAACTCACTCCAATTGGTTTTATAATTCATTTGTAACAAATGAATTGTTGTGATTAAGTAAATAAAATTGTTGTAGTTATTTTCTAGCTATGCTATGTGCATTTCTTGCATGTTAGAGATACTGTCTTGTAACTCGAATGAAAAAAATTTGGAACAGAATAAAACTATTTTTGCAATAGTTAATTTTTCTCTGACTATTCACATGCTAAAATTGTTTTAGCATTTGAAGCAAAGTTTGACTTTTGGCACTAGTAGGAATTACACTGCAAACTTTTCAGAGAATTCCCTTAAAACCTAAGGTTAAATGCATGGACAAAAGACACATTGCAGGAAATTCAAGATAGAAAACACAGGAGCTTGGAAATACATTCGTATTTCACCATGTAAGAAACTTTTTTTTTAACAAGTAAGGACATCTTTCCCCATTTCAAAACATATAATAAGAATGAATACATTCATATGTGTATACTTTCACACAGACTCATAAAATAATTATAAAATATTTCCATACTAATTTTTAAAAATTATTTTGTACAGGTCTGAAATCATCCTAAGACTCATGGGAGGCTTAATCTGGCCATGCCTAGCCATCTCTGAGCAGCAAGCAGGGCCTGTAATCCAGTCCTAGGCCCTGAACACCTGTGTGGGTTGAATATCAGCTCACTGGGAAAACCTGGAACTTTGCTTCCAGGCAGCAAGATCACACCTTACATCTGAAATCACCAAAGGACACACAGAGTCTTCACGGGCCCTACTGACCCAGATGCAGTGAGCTCCAAGTGGCAAGGAGTTGCCAGCAGTCTGCCTCCTGTGCCGAAAGTGGGCCAGGTGATTCCCAGTGCTCCGAGGAAGCTTTGAAACATCACTCAAAACCCGGAAATAGGCATGATTCGCTGGCCCTGGGGAACATGTGCTGCTCTCGGACCTTGGCCTCCATAGCTGCTGCTTCCTGTGCAAATCCAGTCAGCATTGAGGAATGCCACACTGCCCTGGGACCTTGGCCCATGCCCATTAGATGCCTGGACCCTGGTGGCCCCTTGGGGACTCTCCCTACCTGCTGGACCTGATATATGGTTGACCTTCAGCTCCCAACCTTTCTGCCAAAAACATGGGCTACAGAGGATTATCTGTGCTAGCTTGAAGGGAGGTTTAGTAACTGCTTCTAAACTGAAGATTTCAGCAGGCTCTAGTCAGTGTGGTGAGTATGCCACTAAAACAGAGGTGTACAGTGGCTAAACAGAGCCAGTAGAAAAGTTCTCTCCAACTAACTGTAAGATCTTGGTGAGTCTGGCTAGAGTGTAGATGACCCCTTCCTGCACACAAAAAACATCAGGTAAGGTGAAGAGTGTCCCAATAAGGACTCCTGCAACTTGGAGAAAAATCAAAAGAGCTTATGAGACACAGCACACCATAAGGATACAGAAGGGCCTCAGACATCACAAACACTATATACAGGGAGATTTTGTGACCTGAAATAACCTGAAAATAAAGTAATAGCAGGACCCAAAAGTTGACCTGCATCAATAGTACTAGGCTTGTCAGCCAGGGAAGAATAAAGGACTCACCCAACAGACCCTGCATGGGGAAGTCAGGTGACTGGCCCATCTCTTCATTGCTTCATGCAGCAATTGAACAAACATCAACCTTACATTAGGACCCCAAGATACACACTGCCAACAGATGACACTAGTGGGATTGAAGAACCAAATACAAACTTGAAGGGTGAAAATGGCAAAATGCAATCTCAAACATCTAGTCCACCAGGAGCAAATACAGTAGACACTGAAACAAAGGACATCAAAAGTAACACACTGGAAATTTCTGAAAAGAAAGTGAATGAAATACAAAAACAACTCTATGAGACTATAGAGGAAATCAAATTAGAAGTACTCTCTCACGTAGAGAGAGAAATAACAACATTATTAAAGGAGTTGCTGAGCACAGCTAAAGAAATAGGGCAAAAAGTACAGGAGCATGGAAAACTGATTGAAACCTTGAATGAACACTCTAGAAAATAAGTAGAATTCATGAAACAAACTCAAAGAGACATCCAAGAAAAAAAAGTCTATCCAGAGCTGGAAGAACCATTTAAATGAAGCTGAGGATAGGATTTCAGACCTTGAGGACAGGATCACAATTAGCAATCATGAAAGGATAGAACATTTAAATTTAACAAAGCAGGGGCTGGGGAATTAGCTCAGTGGCATAAGCACCTGCTTTGTAAGCACGTGGTTGTGCTTTCGATCCTTGGTACCAATTTAAAAAAATAAAATTAACAAAGCAACATGAAATGACAATACAGCAGCTTCAAGATGATGCCAAGAACAACAGTGTAAGATTAATAGGCATCAGTGAAAATTCAAGAGTCAATGCAAATGACACAACTAAAATATTCACAGAAGTAATAGAAGAAAATTCCCAAACATGGGGAAAATCTGATATGCACATAAGTGAGGATATAGAATGCCAAACAAGCACAACCAATATAAATCTACACCCAGACATATAATAATTAAGATCTCAGACATACAACATAAAAACAGAATACTAAGAACTGTTAGAGAAAAGACCCAACTTACCTATCAAGGAAAGCTATTAGAATCACAGCAGATTACTCAGCACAAACCCTCAATCAAGACAAGCTTGGAATGTGGTATTTCAAGCCCTGAAAGAAAACAACTTTCAACCCAGACTGATGTAGCCAGAAAAACTTTCATTCAAATTTAATGGGAAAACAAGAGTATTGAAAGACATACTAGATAGAGATAAGAATGACCACAATCCTCAGAACAATAACAGGAAGAAACCACCAGGCAGGACAAGCAATTAAACAAAGGGGCAAAACGGAAAGCAAACAACTGGAACATAACATGGCAAAGTCAAGCCAATACGTATCAGTGATAACCACAAATGTAAATGACCTCGATTCACCTAACAAAAGAAATGCACTGACAATAGATCAAGAAACAAGATCCCACAATATGCTGTATACAAGAAACACATCTGACCCAAAAGGAAACTCGTAGATTAAAAGTCAAAGAATGGAAAACAGTATTTCATGCAATAGAAACCCAGAAAAAAGCACGAGTAACTATTCTATTTGCAGACAACGTGAACTTCAAACCTAAACTGATTAAAAGAGGTAAAGAAGGTCACTACATGCTCATTAGTAAAAAAAAAAAAAAAAAAATTCAAGAGGAAGAACGAACAATTATAAATATATATGCAGCAAATACAGGAACACCCAACTATATAAGACATATACTAATGGACATGAAAAACCAAATACACAAGAACATAACTATAAAAGGGGACCGTAACACCTCATTGCCACAAAGAGATAGAAAAACTAGACAAAACATCAGCTAAGAAATAATAGAACTGAATCATTCCTGCAAACAATCAGACTTAGTAGATGTTTACAAAGTGTTCCACCAAACCACATCAGAATATACATTCTTCTCAGCTGCGCATGAGATATTCTCCAAAATAGACCATATATTAGCCCATAAGAGATTCCTAAGTAACTGTAAAGTTATTAAAATTATCCCATGTGAAGTATCTGACCATAGCACATTGAAATTGGAAGTTCATGGCAAATTGCAAAACCTGCATAAATACATGGAAATTAAATAACAACCTTTTGAACAACCAGTGGACTACAGGTGAGGAAATTAAAGAGGAAATAAAGCAATATATACAATTCAACGAAAATTCAGAAACAACATACTGTAATCTATGGAATGCAATGAAAGAAGTCTTAAGAGGGATATGTATAGCAATAAATTGTCATATCAAGAAAACAGAAAAAGAACAAATAAACAACCTAATGCTTCATCTCAAGCTTCTAGGAAAAGAAGAGCAAGTTAAACTCAAAGCTCAGAGAAGAGAGAAAATTGTAAAGATTAGAGCAGAAATGCAATTGAAGCTAAAAAAAAATACAAAGAATTAATGAATCAAAAAGCTGGGTTTTTTTAAAGAGAATAGACAAAATTAACAAATATCTAACTAATCTTATAAAGAAAATGTAAGAAAAAACCAAATTCTTGCTATAAGTACTGAAAAGGGAGAATTATGACAAATCCCACGGAAATTCAAAAGATCATAAATACCTACTTTGAAAATCTCTACTAACATAGAGTGGAAAACACAGAGGTAATGGACAGATTTCTAAAAACATATAAACTACCAAAAAGATAGCAATTTTGAATAACCTAATATCAGTTATTAAAATAGAAAAATGTAATTAAAATATTACCAACAAAGAAAATCCCAGAATGATGGATTCATGGCTGAAATTTACAAAAAATTTAGAGAAGATTTGATTCCAATATTTCTTAAACTCTTCAGTGAAATTCAAAAGGAAGCAATCCTCCTTAAATCATTCCTGGAGGCAAGTATTACTCTCATACCAAAACCAGAGAGAGACCCAACCAAAAAGGAAAACTACAGGCCACTCTCACTAATGAACTTTGAAACAAAGATTCTCAATAAAATACTGGCAAATAGAATGCAGTAAATCAAGAAGATTATACATCATGACCAAATGGGATTCATCCCAGGAATCCAGGGATGGTTTAACATATGCAAATCAGTAAATGTGATACACCACATCAACAGAGCCAAAACAAAAACTGCTTGGTCATCTCAGTAGATGCAGAAAAGCATTTGATAAAATCCAACACATGTTCATGATACAAAACTTTCAGAAGCTTGGAATTCAGTGTCTACTTCAATCTTATAAAGGCCATCTATGACAAATCACCAGCCAACATTATACTAAATGGAAAAAAAAATTGAAAGCTTTCACTTTAAAATCAGAAACAAGCCAAGGATGTTCACTACAACAACTCCTATTCAGTATAGTTCTGGAAACACCAGCCAGAGTAATTAGACAAGAGACAGAAATAAAATGAATAAAGATATGAAAACAATAAGTAAAATTATCACTATTGCAGATGATATGATACTTTAATAGAAGATCCAAAGAACTCTGTTAAAAACTACTAGAAGTAATAAACAAATTCAGCAGTGTAGCTGGATACAAAATCAATGCTCAAAAATCAATAGCATTCCTGTACACAAACAAGTCATCAAGAGAGAAATTATGGAAATGTTGCCCTTCACAATATCATCTAAAATATGAAATACTTAGGAATCAATCTAAGAGTGTAAAAGACCTATATGCTGAAAATTATGCATACAGGAGATTGCAGAGGATATTAGAAAATGGAATGATATTACTGCTCTTGGCTAGGAAGAACCAACATTGTGAAAATGGCCATACTCCCAAAATTCTTACACAGATTTAACACAATCCCAATCAAAATACCATTAACATACCTCACAGAACTAGAGAAAACACTCCTAAAATTCATTTGGAAACAGAAGAAACCTAAATGAGCAAAAGCAACAAAGGCAAGGAGGGAGTCATCTCAATTTCTGACTTGAATCTATATTACAAAGCCACAGTGATAAAATCAGCATGATACTGGCAAAGAAATAAACCTGAGGATCAGTGAAACAGATTAGAAGATGCAATCACAACTGCAAAGATGCTCAGCCACCTGATATTTGACCAAGGGGCTAATCATGTTCACTAGAAGAGGGGTAGCCTTTTTAATAAATAGTGCTGGAAAAATTGGCTCTCCACATGTTGAAGACTGAAACTAGATCCATGCCTATCACCATGCACAAAATTAAAGCCTAAATGGATCAAAGACCTAAATATTAAAACAGAAACATTAAATCTTAAATGGAAATTAAACATTAAATGGAAGACAAGGTAGGTAGAAGTTTTGGAGACGTAGAGGTAGGCAGAGAATTCATGAACAAAATGCAAACTGCATGGGAAACATTTCAAAGAATCAACAACTGGGATCTCATATTATTGAAAAGTTTCTGCACTTCAAAAGAAATCACCAACTGAGTGACAAGGAAACCCACAGAATGGGAAAGAATTTTAACCAGCAACCCCTCAGACAAAGAACTTATATGCAGAACATATAAAGAATTGAAAAACATCAAGCCCCCAAATTCAAAGACCTCCTCCAAAAATGGGCATCTGAGATGAAAACACAGTTCCTATATGAAGATAGACAAATGGCAAATAAATACATGAAGAAATGTTCACCATCACTGGTCATTTTAGAAATGAAACATAAAAAAGCACTAAAATTTCATCTCACTCTGGAAATAATGGCTGCCACCAAGAAATCAAGTGATAACAAATATTGGCTAAGCTGTGGGAGAAAAAGGAACACTGCTCCATGTTGGGAGTGTAGACTGGTGCAACCACTATGGATATCAGTATGGAGAATTCTCTGAAGACTAGGATTGGAAGTTTCATTCCTCTCCCAAGTATTTTCCCAGAAAAACTGAAAAAGTCATATCATGGTGATATATATGCATCCAACTTCATAGCAGCACTATTTGCAATAGCTAAATCTTGGAAACAACCAAGATGCCCATCAACCACAGAGTGCATAAAAAAGATGTGATATTTTTATACAATGGAATATTACTCAGCTATAAAAATGGTGATCTTGAGGCCTTCATAGGCAAATGGAGACAACTTGAGGCAGTCCTCATTAGTGAAATAAACAAAATCCTATTTATAAATATAACATTGTGTCTCTAGTGTACAAAGTAATAAGAAATGTAGGAAAAATAAAACCCAAAATGTGCAACTGCTATTACAAAAAGGAGAGGAAAAGAAAGTGCTCTAAATGATATAACTGCGTGTATATTTAAGTGTATAGAATTGATAACCATGTTACTAAGTTTTTGTTGGATAGTTGAACAGAACTGTCTGTAGTCTTGCTGTTTCAATGCCCACTTTGTATGTTTCACTTTTGTAACTTGAACAACTATTTATAAGAGGACGATATGTAATTATCAACTAATGATTTCTTACTCTCTATTTTTTTCAAAATTATGTATTATTTCTACACTTTTTCTGGGTTTTTTTTTTTCTTCAAATTAAAAAATTATTTTGCACAATAATTTTTTGAATTTTTAAATTTTTATTTATTTATTTTCATACTGGGGATCAAACTCATGGCCTGGTGCTTGCAGGCAGGCACTTACTCTGCCAAGGTGAATCCCAGCCCCTGCCTTGCAACTTTCTCAAAAGCATTTCTGAGAGGCATAGATTTCATTATGTGGTCCTTTTTTTTTTTTTTTTTTTTTTCCAGGAGGTTCAAAATGTAGTTGTATTTTCCTTGGTTCCTAGATATCAATAGTTAAAAAAACAAAAAGTAAAAAAAAAATGTACTGTGCAAATGTATTATATTTTTCTTTCGAGCATTTTATAGTTGATTTTAAAAATATTACATACTCTCCAATTTAAATGTAGGCTGTCAATTACTTACCATTGCACACTATAGACAGTTCAAGATTTTTATTTACTATCCATATGTATGAAAACAGAATACTAGAGTATTTGCAGGCTTAATATTAATTGTTGTCAGGTACTATACTGTTAACTGGCAGTCTTTATCTCAAATCATATATAAATGGAAATTTTTCTCTACATCATAAAGAAAAACACATAGACGCAAAGCTCTGATTTTTCTGCCACTAATGTATTAACATATCCAATTAGATACTTTAGAAGGCAGTGTAAGAATGGGTGAATCTGCCTCAGTTTCCCTTGTTTTCAAATACTGACTTGAAATATTAAGAATGAATGTGTTCCTCTGTTATCTATTTTAGGTATCCTGTTGCTATTTCCCATATCTGTAGATGGTCAATTTGGTGGCCAGTTGATAATAAATTTAACTTTGGAAAGGTCTTAAGAAATTTATTTAGCTATAACTCTACTCTTTATTCTCTAAATATCGATGATAGAAATAACACATGACATAGATTAACTTAATGTAAAAAAATAGTATCTCCTCAAATTTCAAATTATGCATCCTGCAAATTGAGAGTCCATATGTCATGGAAGCAGCCATTATCAAAGTTTTTCTAAGATAATTGTACTTTCTAATTCAATAGAATTTTAAATAGGAAAATATTAATATTAATGATGCTTTTTAATAACCCAGTACTTCAAAATTGAAAACAGTGGCTGTTTTGCTGCCGCGCCTGGCCATCAGTGTGCAGAGGAGGAGCTGGGCAGATCTGGGGTGCCCTCATCGGCCTCTCTGCGTGTCTGGAGGACTCTGGATATCTCCGCCAAGATTGTTGGAGTCCCCCCAGGTTTCCAGGTGCAGTGAAGGGGAGAGGTGGGTTTGAGGCTTCCACATCAGCCTCCCCATTTTGGTTGCACTTGGAGAACTGCTGAGCTCCCGACGGGTGGGCCAGCCCACACTATCAGCTGAGCCCAGCCTGTTTTGCGGCCACACCTAGCCATCGGTGTACAGAGGAGGAGCTGGGCGGATCTGGGGCGCCTGCATCAGCCTCTCCGTGTGTCTTGAGGACTGTGGATATCTCTGCAAGCAGGGAGGGACCACAGGTTACTGAGGCACCGTGGCCTGTGGTGAGTACCCTAACCCGGCTGCGATTGAAGAACTGTGGAGCTTCCAAGGGGCAGGTGGGCGCACAGTGTCCCTGAGGCCCAGCTTGTCTGGAACTGCGGAGTTCTGAGCAGGCAGAGGAGGGCCACTGGTTCTGTAGGCCCAAAGGCTTGGGGTAGCGTGGTGCCAGAGTCTCAGTAGCTGCAAACATAGAAGGGGATTTTCAACAGATCCTGAGGAAGCTTTCAAATAACACTTGAAACACAGAAATATAGGAAAATGACAAAATGAAAGACCCAATTACAACCTCAAACCTCCAGCCCATCTCAAGAAACCCTAGGAGCAATGTTTATAGAAGAAAATATATCCCATCCACCTCATATATCGGACACAATAGCTACTGAAATTGACAAGCAACTCCAGGAAGCTTTAAAGAAATTTAAACTTGAAATAATCTCCCAGATAAAAGAAGAAATGATAAAAGAAATGAAAGAGATTCTAAATATATCTAAAGAAAACACAGATAAAAAAATGGAGGAACTAAACAAAAAGATAGAATCCCTAGATGAGCAATATAAGAAATAAACAGAATACATAATGCAGATGCACAGAGATATACAGGAAATAAAAAACTCCACTGAAAGCTGTAAAAACCGCCTTAATGAAAGTGAAGATAGAATTTCAGACCTTGAAGACAGGATTGCAGCTAGTGAACAGGAAAGGAAAGATCTTTTGAAAATAACAAGGAATCAGGAAACAACAATTCAACAAATGCAAGACGATGCAAAGAAGAATAACATAAGAATGATAGGGATTAATGAAAGAGAGGGAGACAACATGAAGGATGTCAGGAGGATATTTAGAGAAGTAATAGCTGAAAATTTCCCAAGCATGAGATCAGAAACTGACATCAGGATCAGTGAAGCATATAGAACTCCAAATAGTCATAACCAAAATAAAACTACACCCAGACATATAATAATCACCATCCCAGAAATCCAACACAAGAATAGATTATTAAAAGCTGTCAGAGAGAAAAGATAGATCACTTATAAAGGAAAACCTATCAGAATCACAGCAGACTTCTCAGCACAAATGATAAAGTCAAGAAGAGCATGGAGTGAAATATTCCAGATCCTAAAGCAAAATAATTTCCAACCAAGACTGATATATCCTAGAAAACTATCATTCAAAATAGATGGTGAAATACGATACTTCCATGACAAAGAACAGCTGAAGAACTTCATGAACACCAAACCAACCCTGCAAAAAATATTGAAAGACAGTTTAGATATACAAAGGAAAAAACCACTAAGCAAAGCAAATAATTAAACAGAACAAAAAGATAAAGAGGCAACAGCAGAGAGATAACATTCCTACAATTAACCAGCATTTAACAGTAATAACAATTAATGTAAATGGTCTCAATGCACCAATCAAAAGAAACAGACTAGCAGAATGGATCAAGAAACAAAATCCAACCATATGCTGTTTACAGGAAACCCATCTAACCCAGAAGGATACTCACAGATTGAAAGTCAAAGGATGGAAAACAATTCTTCATGCAGCAGGAATCCAAAAAAAGGCAGGAGTAGCCATTCTGTTTGCAGACAACGTGAACTTTAAACCAACAATGACCATAAAGGACAAAGAAGGTCACTACATACTCCTAAGGGGAAAACTCCAAGAGGAAGAGATAACTATCTTAAATATATATGCACCAAACTCCAGAGCACCCAGTTATATAAAACAATTATTAACAGAAATGAAAACTCAAATTATCAGTAACACAATTGTAACAGGAGACCTTAATACGCCATTGACACCAAGGGACAGATCAACCAGACAGAAAATTAGCAAAGAAATAACAGAACTGAATCACACCTGTGAACAAATGGGTTTGATAGACATATACAGAATGTTCCACCCAACAACATCAGAATACACATTCTTCTCAGCAGTACATGGATCGTTTTCCAAAATAGACCATATATTAGCTCACAGAACATATTTAAGCAAATGCAAAAGAGTTGAAATCATCCTTTGCATGTTATCGGATCACAGTGCTCTGAAATTAGAAATTAATGATAAAAGATACTGCAAAAATTCCACAAACACATGGAAACTGAATAACACACTCTTGAGCAATCAGTGAGTCACAGAAGAAATTAAAGAAGAAATTAAACAATACCTAAAAGAAAATGAAAATGCAGTTACAACTTACCGGAATCTGTGGGATGAAATGAAAGCCGTCCTGAGAGGAAAATTTATTGCACTGAGTTCCCACATCAGGAAAACAGAACGAATACAAATAAATAACTTGATGCTACACCTCAAACAGCTAGAAAAAGAAGAGCAAGTCAAGCCCAAAGCCAAAAGAAGAGAGGAAATTATAAAAATCAGAGCAGAAATCAATGCAATAGAGACTAAGAAAACAATCCAAAGAATCAATGAATCAAAGAGTTGGTTCTTTGAAAGAATAAATAAAATCGATAAGCCCCTAGCCAACCTTATTTAAAAAAGGGAAGAAAAAGCTCAAATTCATGCAATAAGAAATGAAAAAGGAGAAATCACTACAGACCCAATAGAAATACAGAGGATCATCAACAACTATTTTGAAAACCTCTACTCTCAAAAGTTTGATAACTCAGAAGAAATAGACAGATTCTTAGAAGCATATGAAGTACCAAAGCTAGATCAAGAGGATGTAAAACTGTTGAATAACCAAATCTCTGCTAATGAAATTGAAAATGTAATTAACTCCTTACCCACCAAGAAGAGCCCATGCCCAGATGGATTCACTGCAGAATTCTACAAGAAATACAAAGACCTAATGCCGACACTCCTCAAACTATTCGATGAAATTGAAAGGGAAGCAATCCTTCCTCAGTCATTCCTGGAAGCAAATATTACTCTAGTACCAAAACCTGAGAAAGACCCAACTATAAAAGAGAACTATAGACTGATCTCCCTAATGAACACAGATGCAAAAATCCTCAATAAAATTTGGCAAATAGGATCCAGCAAATCATCAATAAGATTATACACCATGACCAAGTGGGATTCATCCCAGGAATGCAAGGATGGTTCAACATACGCAAATCAATAAATGTAATCCACCATATCAATAAAGCCAAAAATAAGAATCACATGATCATTTCTAAAGATGCAGAAAAAGCCTTGGAAAAGGTCCAACACTTATTCATGATAAGAACTTTACAGAAAATTGGAATAAATGGTTTTTACCTCAATATAATAAAGACCATTTATGACAAACCAACAGCCAGCATCATACTAAATGGCCAAAAATTGAAAGCCTTTACTTTAAAATCGGGCACAAGACAAGGATGTCCTTTATTACCTCTCCTATTTAATATAGTACTGGAAGTACTAGCCAGAGCAATTAGGCAAGAAAGAGAAATAAAAGGGATAAAGATAGGAAAAGAAGAAGTTAAATTGTCATTGTTTGCAGATGACATGATACTCTACATAGAAGACCTCCTAAACTCCACTGAAAGACTCTTAGATATAATAAATAAATTCAGTAATGTGGCTGGATACAAAATCAATACTCAGAAATCAATAGCATTCCTATACACGAACAACAAAATCACAGAGAGGGAAATAAGAGAAACTGGACTATTCACATTAGCAACCAAAAAAATGAAATATTTAGGAATTACTCTTACGAAAGAAGTGAAAGACTTATACAGTGAAAATTATAATACACTGAAAAAGGAAATTGAAGATGATCTCAGAAAATGGAAAGACATCCCTTGCTCATGGATAGGAAGAACAAACATTGTGAAAATGGCCATTCTCCCAAAACTATTATACAGATTCAATGCAATCCCAATAGAAATACCATCAACATAACTTATAGATCTACAGAAATCACTCCTAAATTTCATCTGGAACCAGAAGAGACCTAGAATTGCAAAGGCAATTCTAAGCAGCAAAGACAAAGCAGGAGGCATCACAATCCCTGACTTGAAGTTATACTACAAAGCAACAGTAATAAAATCAACATGGTATTGGAATCAAAACAGAACTGAAGATCAATGGAATAGATTAGAAGATACAACCACAACTACAAACACACTCAACCACCTTATCTTTGATAAAGGAGCCAAGCAGGTTCACTGGAAGAACGACAGTCTCTTTAATAAATGGTGCTGGAAAAACTGGCTCTCCATTTGCCGAAAACTAAAGCTAGACCCATGTCTATCACCACGTACTAAATTAAAATCTAAATGGGTCAAAGATCTGAATATTAAAACAGAAACACTAAATCTATTGGAAGACAAATTAGATAGAAACCTTGGAGACATAGGAGTAGGTAAAGAATTCATGAACAGGACTCAAACCGCACAGGAAATACTTCCCAGAATCAATAACTGGGACCATTTCTTATTAAAAAGTTTCTGCATGTCAAAAGAAATCTCCAGCATAGTGAAAATAAAACCCACAAACTGGGAAAAGATTTTAGTGAACTCTCTCTCAGAGAAGGGCCTCTTGTCTAAAACATATAAAGAATTAAAAAAACTCAGACCTCCAAAATTCAAAGATCCAATCCAAAAATGGGCATCTGAGATGAATACGCAATTCTCAGATGAAGAAATGTAAATGGCAAATAGAGACATGAAAAAATGCTCATCATCATTGGTCATTAGAGAAATGCAATTTAAAACCACACTGAGATACCATCTCACTCCTGAAAGAATGGCCAGGATCAAGAAAACCGACAACAAATGCTGGAGAGGCTGTGGGGAAAAAGGAACTCTTCTGCACTGCTGGTGGGAGTGTAGACTGGTACAGACTTTGTGGAGATCTGTCTGGAGATTTCTCAAAAAGTTGGGATTGGAAATCCCATTTATTCCAGCTATTCCACTTCAAGGCATATTCCCAGAAGAACTGAAAGCATCATACCACAGTGATATATGTGCACCTATGTTTATAGCAGCACAATTTGTAATCGCCAGATCTTGGAAACAACCCAAGTGTCCATCAACTGAGGAATGGATAAAAAAGTTGTGGTATTTCTATACAATGGAGTATTATTCAGCTATAAAGAAGGATCACATTGAGATATTTATCAATAAATGGGCGCAGCTTGAGACCATACTCATAAGTGAAATAAATCAATCTCGCATGTGTGAATACCAAATAGTTTCCCTAATGTAAGTAATGATTCAAATATATAAAAATATGTGGTAATTATGATTCCCCATTATGTGGCCTTGAAGCCTTATAAAGTTTTCACTCATTAATTAGAAAGGCTTTATTCTGGGCTTCTTGATATGGAAATATTTGAAGCTATAGTATATGAAGTTTTATCCAAATATTTCAAGGAAAAAGACAGACACTATGGTAACTACTATTAAGTCGGGTTATATGGTGGTGAAGTACTAGGTTGCTGAAACAGTCATGCTTTGACCTCTATTGTTATATTGTTATGTCCTGTTTTATCTCAATCTCCCCCTTATTCTTTTAAAAAATTATTTAGTCATTTCTTATGTTTGTCTTAATTAAGGGAAAAATTTTTTAAAATTAGGATATATAAATAGTAACTGTTTTGGATTTCCTATTAACTTGTTTTGAAGTCCTGTAATACTCCCACGATCTTGTTTTGACTGATTAGACTCTGTTCCATTCTGTATGATAGTATCAAGTTTGAGGATATAGGCAACTACTTTGAAGGCAATAAGATTCACTAAGATGCCCATTGTGGTTTGTCTATTGTCTTCTTTGGAAGTCCTGTAATGTTTACAATGCCTAAGTTTTATTGGTCTTGTTCTCTACTGTTTTGTCCAACTTTATAATATCTAATGAGATAGACAATTCTTTTTAAGGAAACAAGAGACAACGTTGATAACCATTGTTGATAACCTTGTACTCTGTTCTACACCATGTGCTATGTCTATCCTTGGTTTTGACTGACAACTTTGTTTTGCCATATTTGACTGTATTCTCTCCCCCCCAAAAAAGTAATAAGCACTAAGGAGTAATAAAATCCAAAATGTGTAAATTTTGTTGTAAAAAAGAGAGGGAAAAAAAAAGAAAAAGAGCTCTAACGGATATAACAGCAAGTGTGTTTAGGGGTGTTAAATAGCTGACTATATCAATGTTTTTGGATCATTGAACACAGCTGTTTGCAGTCTCCCTGTTTGAATGTCCACCTTGTATTCTTTGATACTGTGATTTGAGCAACTATTTTCAAGATGGTAATATGTAATCTATTAACAGGTGATTTCTTACTGTTATGTTTTTTTTTTTTTTTTTTGTAGTTCTGTATTACGTGTACCCTTACACCGCTTTGTTTTGTTTTGTGTTTTTCTCTTTTCCTCTTAAATAAAATAAAAAAAAAAAGAAAAAAGAAAACAGTGATATCAGTAATAATCAACTCTATACATTATTCTATGCATTTTTGTAGAATTGTGTACAATCTGATAGATAGTAATAAATTGTACTCTACAATAAAAATATCAAAATCTAAAATTGTTTGCTTCATAAAGAAGTTATTAACTTTGGTGTGTTATCAGAAATTACAGAGAAATAGGAATAACAGTGTGATTTGAAAGTCTTTCTTAAGAAAAATTAATGATGGCAGAGAAAGAGTCAGGAATAGATTTTGAGATGAATATAGTTTGTCATTTGGGCTATCATTTCTGGCTATAATTAAATTTCCTCTCCTGAAACCCAACCCATTTAACACCTACCAAAAGAACAAGAATACAAAAAGTAGAGCAAAACACCTTCAGCAAAAGAGTCAAACATACTTACAATGTGCTATTCAATATCAGTTTAAGTCAACATATTCTGAGTCCTACTTTAGGTTGGTTTTGAAATATTTAAAAGCAATATTCAAAGGAACAGACAACCAACACTGGATGTCATCTACATGACCAAAAAATGCAATATTAAATATTACTCTTTCTGCTGTACAAAAACCAATTTCTCAAAAACCTGACACAATTAAAAATATCCAGATTTAATAAAACACACAATTAAATTTACATAATAAATTTAATTCAATGAAAGTTGCTGTGTAAGTCTCAAAAGAGTATGCAGCTCCTCACAGGAGGCAGAAATCAGAGAAGTGAAAAATATGAAATTGTTGATGATTTTAAGGAATAAATGTACTCAGGTGTAAATTTGTATATCTTACAAGGAAATAGGAGAGTATGCCCTCTGTGCATAAATTAATACATGCTAACAAGATATTTTTGACAGACAACTCAGACAGAAATAAATATAAAATTTTACTTATGTATTTAGTAATGATATAAAATATTAGTACATGGAATACACAAAGTTCTGCAAGTAAATAGGAATATAAAAGTTTCAACTCAATTTAAATACTGACAAAAAGTATTTACAGAATAGGAAGCATATACAATTTCATTTGTATATGAGAGAGAAAATATTTATTGAATTTAATTACTACTCAAGAAAATGAACTTTTTTTTACATCAAATTAAGTTTTATTCCCAATATACTGACTCAAAACAGCCAGGTAGATTGTAAATTGCTACTATCAATTTGAAAAATATATTGGCATTATCCTATTAATCATATCTATAAACCAAAAATTTCTGTTCTAAATTTAGAATAGTTTATAAAAACATACAGTTAGTGGAATATCTCAAAATGGTCTTTAGGTGTACAATTACAATTATACAAAATCTAAATATTTTCATCAAAATAACATTAATGCTTTTTAAAATATTTATAAAATGACTGGTATAGCTAATGAGTGACATATTAGCTTAGACATGAATAATGAAAACATAGAAAATAAAAAGAAAATCATATGAAAACACACTCTATATATTTTGACTTGCAAACAAAACCAAAGAAAAGTAAAGCATCCTAACTATATACAAAGTATCACACGTCATAGGTTCACACCCACGTATAACAAAGTTATAGCAAAAATCTCAATGTGTCTTCAGGATTCATTCACCTGAGAGGTAAAATCTTAAAAGGTTTAATTTCCTCACAGAAATACTAAGCAAAATGAATATTGTATTCAAGATACATTTAATTAAACACAAATTACATGAGGGAACAGGGATTTTGCTCAGTGGCATAAGCACTCTCCTGGAAAGGGCAAGGTGCTGAGTTCCGTACTAGGTACAAACAAACAAACAAAACTATGAGATAAGAAGGAAACAATTTTATTTTAAATGAGAAAAGAGAATAGTTTGAAATATTTTTTACAAAATTTGAGGAAGAATATCATGACCGAAATAGTTTAGTTCATGAAAGCAGTTAAGAAGAGCAGAACAGTGAGATTAGAAATAGACCCCAAAATCATAGCATGATCCATTACTCACACAACTTAGAAACGTTCTTTATCAGTCCACCTGGTTACTCCCAAGCCAGTCAAGTCGGCAGTTCATCTTAACCACCACATCACCTTTGCCAAAGAAAGTCACAGAACTCTCCTTTGAAAATTTCCTTCGTGTTGATTCTGCTAACTATTGTTCTGCAACTCTGTTCTAATATTTAATCATCCACTCTGGAAGCCTAGGAACTTGTTCCCTAGGTGTATTTCTCCAGCATTCATATCAAGCATTTCTCTAGTTGGAATTTCCCATGACTGAACACATTTTTATGTATTGATTCCTGCTTATTTCACTCGTGACACATATGAAAAGGTGGTTTCTCTGCTTGCTTTTCACCTTCAGTCTGGTTTCTCTACACTGGAATATACATTGTCTTAGTTTTCTCTTACTGTTTAGACTAAATACCCAACACCCAAAATTAAAGGAGGAAGATGTTCACTTGGCTCACAGTTTGTAGAGGTTTGGGTCCATAATTAGCTGGATCCAAGCCAGGGTGGCACATGACAGAGTGACAACAGCACACAGGGGCACTACAATTCATAGGAGCCAGGGCAGTGAAAGACAGCAAAAGCAGAAAGAGAGAGAGACAGACAGACAGAGAGAGAGACACACACAGAGGGAGAAAGAGACAGAGAGACACAGAGAGACATGAACAGAGACAGAGACAGAGAGATAGGGAGAGAGAGAGAGAGAGAAAGAGAGAGAGAGAGAGAGAGAGAGAGAGAGAGAGAGAGAGAGAGAGCTCTTTCTGTTCCTTATATAGTATGCAGTCTACTGGGATCAGGGTTGGCCAACCCAATGAGTGAATTTATCAGCAGTCATCCACCCTAAATTGCATTACATTAGAAATTAAACATACACTCTATATTCAGCCATCTCAGAAAAAAGTTTCTATGATTACATAAGGTTTTGGTTAAGGGACATCTAGGTACAAATCAAAATACTCATTACATAAGAAAACAGAAGTTACTTTTTCTTTTATGGAATCTCAGGTATACAGCACAGCTTGTAGAACAGGAAGTGCTCAGTAACTAATTTTGGATAAGTCAATTATAGAGAATTTATTGTTTGAAATTTAAAGGAAATTTTAGTCTTACTATCTCCCTCCATATTTTTTAGTTTTTAATTTTCTTAGATTTTATGCTGTCTTTCCCCGTAGAAAAAAATGAATGAGAAAAACAATTTACTGCTACTTTACTAAGCTTAGAATCTCTGACATGTTAAATTGAACAAATTCAAAATAATGAAAGTTACATTTAGATTTTTCAATGACAGCACAGGAAATATATAACACTAATTATATAATTCCTTGAGTATTTAAATACAAAGATGCTGTTCAGTTTGTGAGTATAGTTGAACAAAAAAGCCCATTATTCATCTAGTGAGCCAATGATCAAATTACTTCATTTTCTGAATGTCATTAGCAGATTATTTTTCCCTAGTTTAATTATTTTTGTCCTTCAAAATGAAAATGCATTTGAATTTACTGCATCTCCTATGTCTATTATGTCTGACTGTATAACTTTTGCTAACATTCAATTTTTCTTTTAGAATGGGATTCTATATCTTTTTAGTTAAAGCAAGGGCATTTTAAAAGTAAAAGGAGATTTAAACACTTACAATGTGTCTATTTCATTATCTAACTTTTAATAGATAGGAAAATAATTTTAATGTCTCTAGTGTAGTACTCATTAAGATTATTGTCAGCAGGCTACAGTGCTTCATATCAAATGGCAAAGTAATGTACAGTAATTTCTGTTTCTAATTCTACACTGTTCTTTACAGCCCTATCATTTCTATTTTATTGCAATTGTTAAGCAGGACAAGAATATGGCATGCAAGCTAGTGTTTTGCTAAGCCATTTCACAGCGCACATTTAGTTCAATAATAATTCATTTTATATGGGCTCTGTATATATGACAAATGCTATTTCCCAGAATGACAATTTTGTTGGTACATAAAATGAAATTATGTTTTGGTTTAAATTGTGATGCAACAAGAAATAAAAGATGCAATCTGATTTGATTAGCAATAGTATCATTTGCATATGTATCTTAAGGGAAACTGGTTATAAAATTGTACATGGATAATGTGGAAATGTAAGACGTTTTATAATAGAAAGAAATGAAAATATGACACACTTTCTTTCTAAAATTCCTGTTAAGATTTCAAGATATCTATGACCATAATATTAGATTCTAAAATGAAATTTAAAGTTAATTTGTTACATTATTTTCATTAATAATTAATAATTCCAAGCCATAAAATACTATTTAAAATTATTCTAGAATTAATAATTGATTCTTATACTAAATTTAACAACATTAATATAATTCCAATAACATCCAGTTAATTTATGAAAAAAACAGAACTACTGGACTTGAAGCTCTGTTTTGTCATTTTGCTCTTCTGGAGCACAGTGATCTTTAAAGAAGTGAGTTAGTTTAAATAATCTTTAATTTCTGTTTACTCTTGATATTTATAAAATCATTACATACATTTTTTTCTTTTTTCCTATTTTGCTCAGGAAGAATAAAGCAATTGAATCTATTGGAATGTTTTGGATTTGAAGAGTCTTAATAATTCAGAAGATATAAAACATATTAGAAATTTAATGTGCAAAAGCAATTTCATGTATTTGTGGTCCAGTTTCTTCGAAAGCTATCTCAACTGGTTTTGAAGTGTTAGAGAGTTACAGTTTTCTTCTCATAAAACCATTTTGTCTTGTTTTTACTTTGTTGTCAGTAAAATTTAGTGGACTGGTGATAAGAAAAGACATTTAAGATTTAATATGTGTATGTTTATTAAAATGTTTCATAATTTTTTGCATCCATTGTGGATTGTAGACTCTTCCTCTTCTGTAATTTATTACTTAAGGGGAAGAATGTGGCACTGCAAAAAATAAATTCCCTTTGTATTTTGCTAGCTTTTTCCAACAGAATATGTAAGCTCAAAAAAGACCATAAAAGATTTGTAGAGAAGATAAAAAAAGAGTATAAAAGAGCATATTATCTTGAACATAAGAAGAAAAATATGGTCATGAAAGTGAAGTGATATTTCCCCTGGTTGCATAAGAATAGAAAAATAAGAGAGAGCATGAAAATCCTTGCAACACACAGGCTCAACCCAAAGGTGAATGTCTGCTCCAGTTGACTCTTGATCCTGAGGAACCAGACTTCTTGAGGACAGATACTTTGGCAGGTTGAACAGCATTAAACCTTATTGTGGGGCGGGGGGCAGAGGGGGGTGGCGTGAGTGCAAAGCAAGATAGCTCTAGGGGAAAATCAGATAAACGTTAATTATTCAGCCAAAACTTCACTGTGCTTTGCTTGCCTGTCTTGCACCTAAAACAAGCACCTGGGGTCAGCTAGTCCATTGCCTTTGTTGCTCTTCAATAGGTGTAAGAGTTTGAGTCTGTTCAGGGCTTTATGACATTTCTACTGCTAGGAACCCAGCAAGGGAGTATTGTAAAGGTCCTTAATACAAAAGTAACGCGTGCTGTAGCACTTACCATCACTCTGAGGGATTGATGAGATTAGAGTAGAAATTCCTATCTATGTAATAAAATTGAATTTGAATGACTACAGGCAGTCTTAGAGAATACCTTTATGATCTGATACGAGAGAATTAAGAGGTTATTTTCAAACCTGAGAGGTCATCAGAAAGGAGATACCATGTGTAATAGTTGATAAATTGTGTCAAGAAGTTTAGAGCATAACTGACTCAGCAGGGGGCCAGTGTGTTCATTTTGTAAGTATCCTGAGCCTGTGCAGGGAGACAGCAGGAGACTGCATGACTGCTACAACCACCCTGGGATGTTAGTAACCTGCATTCACTAAGAGAGGAAAGAGACTTGCTTTTTCACCTTTTGCTCTTGCTGTTTTTCTGTCTTCTGCTGCCTTCAAGTGTTGTCTCTCTGACATGCCACCCTGCCTTGCAGCCAGCCAAATTTGTACTGAAACTTCTACAAAGTGTGAGCTAAACAAACCTTTCCATCCTTAATTATAGACATCAAGGTATTTTGCCATAGCAATAAGAGAAAAGGAACCAGGACAGAATTGGTACCAGAGAAGTGGGGTCATTGTTGTGACTTTATACCTGACCATAGCATTCAAGAATCTTTGAGAATAACTTGTGGAAATAGCTTGGAAATATTTGGAGATGTCACCTGAAAGAATAGTGCTGGAAAAACTTAGGCTGTTCTGTATGAGAGATTTTGGTCAGGACTCAGAAGACCAGAAGGCTGATTCAAATCTTGCCAGTAGAGACCAGGCTTGGGAGGTTCTTCTGAGAAGGATTGCGTTGGTTGCTAGACTACAGATGACATGTGTTGTGGCTTGGCAGAAAGTTTGTCTGCATTTTGTTTGTGCCCAAAGACTTTGCCTGAGACTGAGATTAAAGATGGCAGACTAGTTAATCTGGCAGAATAAATTTCAAGATGATTGAATGTTGAATTTGTGGCATAGTTGTTTTTGGGGGTTTTTAGCCAGAACTATGTTGAGAATCAAGACCAAAGAGCCCATCAATATGATTTAAAATGTGAATATGGCCAAAAAGGAAGCTCTAATAAAGCTATGGAACACAAAGATATAGCTGAAGATATCTTGATAGGAACAAGAAGGAACAAGATTATATAAAAGATGCCCTAGTGCATCAGAAGAAGCATCAAATCACTCTTTGCAGCCTCAAAACTGCAACAGCAAAAGACTTTGCTTTGAGGAGAAAACTGCAGCGTATCATGTTCCTGACTAGTAGCAGCATAAAAAATTTGTTCCTCAGAATTGGATTCAGATTGCCCAACAGTCCAGGCACTCAGTCCCTACAGTCAAAAGAGAGAAAAGGCTGGCTACTGCTCCAGCTGGAAGCAGACCATGGCATCATTTATATGATGCTGTTTTTAGGTGCATATAGAATGCAAGATGTATGGGGATAAGGCTTCTGCCCCTATTTCAGAAGGGCTGGAAGACTAGGCAGTGTGTGTAGCTGTGTGAAGCCAAAGGTGCAGTGGAGACCCCAAGTTTGGAAAACTCAGGAATGTGGATCACCTAAGGAAATCTGCAGAGGGAGAAAAACCAGCCTGAGAGACACACCATAGGACCTATAATAACCAGAAGTGCCCTGGGGGTGGAGTCACTAAGCGCTTGGGAACTCGAAGTTTGCCTCAGATTTCCTCAAATGGTACACATGGAACTACAGGATATAATGTCTGCTCTCCTGGACTCTGGACTTGTTTTGGTCCCAATAGTTTGTATTCCCCTGTTTGTAACTTTGGGAATGGAAATGTTTATCTTGTTCTATTGAATGCGGAAAGTGTTTGACTTTTCATTTTTACAGGGCTTTTGCTTTACATCTTGGAGGAGACAAGACTTGAGCTTTTCTGCAAAGCTGAAACTGTTAGAATTTTGCAACTGTTAAAAGATGGATTAAATGCTTTTTGCATAAAGGAATGCATATGAGTCTGGGGGGGCAGGGATGAAATGTTATAGTTGTAATGTAATATGATAATGATAGACTTAATACTGGTTCTTAAGGATTGTTAAACCTGTTTTATGTTTAAATTGTGAAACGATAAGAACAATGTCTTTGTATTGGAGGCCAGTTTAAAGAAATGTATCTTGTTACCAAGTTGACAAGCTGTGTATTTTAACAGTTGATACCTTGTGTCAACTAGAGAGATATAGAAATTTAACCATGTGACTCAGCAGAGGGCCAGGTTCCTCGCTTTTTAAACATCCTAAGCTTGTGCAAGAAGAAGGCAAAGACATGGTGTGAGTGCTTCACCCACCCTGGGGGAAGGTAGCCTACTTGCAATACAAGGGAGGAAAAAGACTTGTTTGACCCCTTTTGCTCTTAATGCTTTTGTTGTCTTCCACTGTCTTGAAATGTTGCCCATCTGCCATGCCACCCTGCCTTGGAACCAACAAATTATGGACTGAAACCTCCACAAAGTGTGTGATAAATGAATTTTTCCTTCCTTAATTTTGTGTGTCAGGTATTTTGTGCCAGCAATAAGCATACTGTAACCAAGACACCATGGAAGTAGGAATGCAGAAATAGGGATCAAATACATAAAGATGGTGAGTCAACGTAGAAATGAAAGGAGACTCTGGGGGGAAAGAATTGTGCATTGTCCAAGAGGACTGATATAATCATCACCAAATCTCAGGCTGCCATGGACAAACATAGCTGCCAGTAACTTCCCCAAGCATCATATACACACGGTGTTTACGTAACAGAATGTCAAAAAAATCTGCCTCATCTTTAGACTTAGTATCATGATGTTTTTGACTAAAATACTGTGGGACTACTGAATCCGGTTATTGAGAGGAATGGCAGTTTCTGCCTTACTGTTTTTTAGAAGCCAGCTACCACCAGGTTGAATTACTATACAATGACGAGCTACGAGGACTGATGCCTGGGAGAAGCTTGTAAGCTTCTATATGTCATGTTTTATGTGGTCTCAAGTCAGTCCGGCAACAAGAGTGACTTTAACCGGAGTACCAGTGGTTGCTTCCATTCAACATGTGGAATAGAAGCTTCTGAAGGATGAGATGATGTGTTCTGCAGTTTTAGATGGATAAATAATCAAAGGCCATATGATAAGTGAAAAATTTAATAGACGTATGATGAATATCAACATTCATAATTCTCTGAACATTAGTACATATATTTCATCATAAGGCAGTTTTTTAAAAAATGATTTATATAATCTAAAATTAAGTATCCTTCAGTTTTTAAAATTACCATATGAAATATTTTCTAATCATATAGTTGAAGGAATGTTTGTTTACATCTATAACAGAGAAAATTCAGATTCCTGAATCACTGACTTTATTAATACTACAATAATTTATACCTAAAAATTTTCATTTATCTAGAGAAACATACTAATCAAAGTTGAATGATATATATTAATGCTATTACCAGTTAAATATTGACAGTCTCAAATGACTAAATCTCAAAGCACAGCGGTAGAAGCTCCCTTCATATCATTCTCATTATTGGGGGCAGTAAGTGTATAATATTACGTAAGTAACAACATTTTATTCTACTTCTTTACATTCAAAGCTATAGTATCACACTGTTATAATTAGACATTTATTTTTTTTAATTGGTAGTGCAACTAATATATTTGACATTTTATATTTTTAGTCATTTTTCTTTAATTTTTTGTTTACTCTGATACCATTTTTCATGTTATTTTATTTATCTATATTCTTGCAATCATACAGTGTAAATACTAATACTTGCACTATTCCTCAGTACTTTTCTGAACAATTTGAGCTTTATCCTTAGCCTTCTTTTGAATTTTCCTCATTTTTAAAAATTCCTGTATACTGGCTGATGACTCACAATGCCACATAGGTCTCTATAATAAAGTCTGACACCTGTTCTTCAGTAACCCGTCAGATGGCTGACACTGTTTATGCAATTTGATAGTTTCACTAAACTACCGTTCACAATTGAAGTCAGCATCACTTTCAAGAGCCTGCCCCTCTTTCTTTTAAGGTCACTTTTGCCACTCTAATACCTGAGTCCAAAGGTTGTCATTCATTTTATCGCACATGGCTTCATTTATCTATACAGCCATGCTATTTTTCTTGCCCACATAACCAAAAGCTCTCAATGTCATCTCCACTCTTCCTCTACATTATTCAAAATGCTAATGTTCCTCTAATTGTCTGCCACTAGATTATCACTCTACACTCCTACCTCCCCTCTGTCTTCATTCTTACTCCGTTCTAATTCATTCATTACATTGAAGAGAGCTCTCATACAATTGCAAACATCGTCTGTCTGCTCAAAAGATTTTTGTTGACTCCCCATTGATTCCATGATAATATCCAAAATACTGTCACTTTATTTGAGGATGTAGATATATTATTTCAGTTTTGTCATGTTTCCCTTTCCATACATCCATAATACGATAAAAATGAAAAACAGTCACATTTAGAAGGATTGCATGTCTGTTTATGCTTAGATCTATTTTTTAATCATATTTTATTTATGGTTTATTTTTTCTGCTACTGGGGATCTAACTCACGACCTAACACTTGTCAGGCAGCCACTTGGATGCTGAGCTATAACCCCAATTCCAAGATCTATTTCATTCCATATGTGACTTTATTCGTACATTCTAAAGCTGAATAGTTTCTGACTCTTTATAAATGCCATCTTTGATATCACCCTCCATGAGAGAAATCGTAAAAAATTTTGTTATGTGTGCTGTATTTAGAATAGTGTTACTTTGTACACAGTATTATGAATTATTTCTATAGCTTCCTATTGTACAAAAAACTTTTTAAATAATATTCATTATTATAGCTTGCTTGTACAATCCTTGAAACACATAGTGGAAAATGACATTAGGCCTTTTATCAGAAGGAAAGGAGATGCCTTGGAGTATCTTTTAATAAAGTTAATGTGAAATAAGTATTGTAATTGTAACAGTTTTCCCTTAATATGATTTCAATGTAGGAATATATTATTATATATAACATTGGTTTGTAAATATTAAAGCATGTACTTAAATGGAAACCACAGAAGTTGAAAACTTGAAGCTATATTTTTTAATGTGAATGTATTTTATGAGTGTACTACACTTTGTAAATATCATTAATTTTCTAAGAGTATACATTTTTTAAAAAATAAATAAATAGGATTTTAGAATAAAGTAAGAAAGGTGGAAGGCAGTTATTACAAAGCATTTACATTTGTCAATTTTAGACACCTGTCTATAAGCAAGTTAGTTAGTCAAGGCATTGTGGTTTCAACTTTGAGTTTTGTGAAAAGTTTCAATATTTATTTTTGGTGTGGAAATGATTACAGTAAGAATTGTTTCTATGTGATTGTTATATTAATATAAATTTCAATAGATCAACATATGTTAACATTTACAAATCTGCTACTAGAGACTACTGTTTAAAGAAATGTGTCCGAGAGCTGGGGATTTATCTCAGCGGCATAAGCGCCTGCCTGGTAAGCGTGAGGTCCTGAGCTCAATCCCCCGTACCGCAAAAGGAGAAATATGTCTGGTTATCAAGTTGACCAAGAGTGACTGTAGTAGATTAACTAATGGTCAGTTTACATGTGAATGCCCAGCTGAACTGAATCAGTGTGTTTCTGGAAGACTCACTTAAGATTGTTACCAATGGCAAAAAAGAAAACTGTACAGGATGGTTTTTCTGATGTAAATTCTACTGTTTTCACCATCAGAGGAGCTCAGATCCTATCTTTTGTCCCAGGTCATATGGCTACAGTTGCTTTGGGGATGTTCTGCACTTTGCCTGGAGCATTGCTTCTTGGCTCCAGTTCGAATCCCTCCACCGTATGGCCCAGATCATTCACCCTGCCAGAGGAGACTTTCTATCTTCCACCATTGGCCTGTTAGATTTCCTCATGCAGATCCTTGATACAGACTTTCATGAGATGTTTTGGTTTTCCAGCTCCCAAGTAGACTCATGGAGGACATTTCCATTGGTTGTTGACCTTTGCCTGGACTCATGAGGAACAATAAGGTGGAATCCAGACCCTCAGATGGATTTTTTGGGTCTCTAGTGAATGGGCAGATCTTTTGTACTCTTCTACATTTGACATTTTAGTGGACTGTAATAAAATAATCCTGTATTAAGACTATTTGTTTGCAAACCTAACTACAACAGAGCACAGTAACTTCTCTATAAATTATTATATAAATTAATGACACACTTGGGGATAATTGGAAAGCTCATTTTCTCCCACTAATAAGCATTCAATATATGAGAGAAATGTGCCTATAATAATACACAAATAAAATAGAATATAATAGTACTAGTAGCAATGAAACACAAACTCAGAAGTAGTGATTATATCTGTGAATGAATTTTTTTCAATTTAAGATTAAAAATACATAGAAAAGAAAAACAAAAAGCAATACGGACCAACAACAGTAAGAAACCAAATACAATAACAGGACAGGGTTATAAAATAAGATGATAGGAATTTGACAATATTTAGAATATTGTATATTGTTACCTTTAAGAGAGTTGCTTATGCTAACATATATAGATATGTAAAGTTGATGTAAATGTATGATTATTAACTGTTATTTTCCAATAATTAATACAAATAGTAGTAGAGTCTGTTTAGCTAATACACACACACACACACACACACACACACACACACACAAACACATTTATGTCTTTTTCCTTTCTTTCCTCCCTTCCCTTATTCTAATTACTTTTTCTCTTTGAATAGTTTCTTACCCTCACACAGTATTTATCATAGATTTTGGAGCATATATAATTTTTCAGTTTCTTGCATTGGGGAGACAATGTGAGACTTACACATATGAGTTTGATTTATTTCACTGATGAATATGTTCTCAAGTCATGTATATTTACTTATAAAAGCCTCAATGCAATCTTTCTTTATAGCTGAGTAGTACTCCATTGTATAAAAATATATCTTTCTTATCCATTCCTCAATTGATGGGTATTTGGGCTGTGACCAAGATTTGGCTATTACAAATTGTGCTGCTATATACATAGGTGCACATATGTCATTGTGGTATGATGCTTTAATTCTTCAGGGAAAGTGTCCAAAACTGGGATAGCTGGGTCTAGTGGAATCTCTAATCTTAGATTTTTGAGAAACCTCTACACTGATTTCCAGTGGTTGCACCAACAGTGTAGAGGAGTTTCTTTTTCCCCACAGTCCCTCCAGCATTTGTTGTTGGTTTATTTCCTGATCTTGGCCATTCTTTCTGGGATGAAATGGAGTCTCAGTGTTATTTTAATTTACATTTACCAAATAACCATTTTTTCATATATGAGCATTTTTTCATATATTTATTTTCCATTTGTATTTCGTCAGCTGAGAAGTGTGTGTTCATCTCAGATACACACATAATTTTTGGATTGGGTCTTTGAATTTTAGGGGGATGATTTTTTTTTTTAATTCTTCATAAGTTCTAGATAGAAGCCCTTTGTCAGAGGGACAGTTGGGTAAGATATTTTCACAATCTGTGGGTTTTCTTTTCACTCTGTTGGAGATTTACTTTGACATGCAAAAACATTTTAATAATATGTGATGTGATCCCAGTTGTTGATTCTGGGAAGTGTTTCCCATGCAGTTTGATTTTTGTACATGAACTGTCTGTGTAATCCTATGTCATCAAGAGTTCTACCTAATTTGTCTTCCAGTAGATTTAGCGTTTCTGTTTTAATACTTAGATATTTGATCCATTTTAACTTTAGTGCACAGTGATAGACATGGATTTTGTTTTAGTTTTCAACATATGGAGACCCAGTTTTTCTAGCACCACTTATTAAAGAGGCTATCTTTCTTCCAGTATACATGTTAGGTCCCTTTGAGATGGCTGAGTGTGTTTGTAGCTGTGACTGTATCTTCTAATCTATTCCATTGATCTTTAGGTCTGTTTTTATCCAATACGATGATGATTCTATCACAGTAGTTTTGTAGTATAATTTCACATCAGGATTTGTGATGCTTCTTGCCTTAGATTTGTAGCTCAGAATTGCCTTTGATATTCTAGGTCTATTCTGGTTCCAGATGAATTTTAAGGATGATTTCTCTAGATCTGTGAGGTATACAAATGATATTTTGATTGGAATTGCATTAAATCTGTATAACAATTTTGGGAGAACGGTCATTTTAAAATTGTTTGTTCTTCCTATCCATGAACAGGGAATATCCTTCCATTTTCTGAAATCCTCTTCGATTTTCTTTTTCAGAAAAATGTAGTTTTCACTGTATAGATCTTTATTTTCTTTGTTATATTGATTCCTAAGTATTTCATTTCTTTATTTCTCTCTCAATGAGTTTGTTTTCTGTGTACAAGAATGCTATTGATTTTTGAGTGCTGATCTTGTATCCAGCTACATTACTGAATTTGGTTATTATGTCTAGGAATAATTCAGTGGAGTTTTGGGGGTCTTCTCTGTAGAGTATTGTATCATCATAGTGATAATTTAACATCTTTCATTCCTATCCTTATTCCTTTTTATTGTCTAATTACTCTGGCTAGTGTGTCCAGAACTATATTGAATAGGAGTGGTGATAATGTACATGATTGCCTTGTTTCTGATTTTAGGTTGAAAGTTTTCATTTTTGTCCATTTAGTAAGATGTTGGGTGTTGGTTTATCATATATGAATCTTATCAGATTGAGATAGGGACCATCTATTCTGATTTTACTGTAGGGTTTTTAGCATGAATGAGTGTTGGATTTTGTTGGATACTTTTTCTACATATATTGAGATGACCATGTGGTTTTCTCCTTGGTTTTGTTAATTATGTATTACATTCAATGATTTGCATGTGTGGAGCCATCCCTGTATTTTCTGTGATGAATCCCACTTGAACATGGTGTATAATCTTACTAATGACTTGTTGCATTCCATTTGCCAGTATTTTATTGAGAATTTTTGCATCCATGTTCATTAAAAAGATTGCCCTGTAATTTTCTTTTTGGGTTAAGTCTTTCTCTAGTTTTGGTATTACAGTAATACTTGCTTCCAGGAATGAATTAGGGGAAATTGCTTCTCTTTCAATTTCATTAAAAAGTTTGAGTAAGGTTGGATTTAAGTCTTCCCTAAATGTTTTGTAGAATTCTGTAGTGAATTCAGGACCTGGGCTTTTTTTGCTGGTAGGGTTCTAATTACATTTTTTATTTCAATAACTGAAATTGGCTCATTCAGCAGTTTTACATCTTTTTGATTCAGCTTTGGTAATTCATATGTTTCTAGAAATCTCTGCCAGTCTGCTCCTTTTTATTGATGAATTGATACCATTTACATTGATAGATATAATTGATAAGTACTGACTTACACTGTAATATTATCTTTTTTTTGTTTGGTTTTTCTACTTTTTCTGTTTAACTGTTTGCCCTGCTCAGTGATTTCCTTTTGTGGTCATTCTTGGGACTGTAGTTGTCTTTGTCTCTTTCTAGAGCATTTTTGAGTACTCCTTGTAGTATTGATTTGGTGGCCATGAATTTCTTCAGTTGTTCTTTATAGTGCGAGTATCTCATTTCTCCATCAATTTTCAAAGATAGATTTGTAGGATGCATCAATCTGGGTTGAAAGTTGTTTTCTTTCAGGACCTGAAATGCATCACTCCAAGATTTTCTTGACTTGAATGTTTGTGTTGAGAACACTTCCTTGATTCTGACAGGCTTTCCTTTACAGGTGATCTATTTCTCTTTTCTGTTATTATTTCTTCAAATAGTCTTTACAGGTCATTTGTGTTGACCCCTGTTTTTTTATTGACATCTATTAATCTTATATTGTTTCTCTTATCTTGCAGCTGTTGAATTGTTGTTTCCTGGTTCCTTGTTATTTTTAAGAAATCTTTTCTTTTGTGATAATAATCTTCCATCCTGGGGCCTGGGGATTTAGCTCAGTGGCATAAGTACCTGCCTTGCAAGCAGGCAGTCGTGAGTTCGATCCGGTACCGATAAAAATGAAAAAGACAAAAAAAAAAAAAAATAATAATAATCTTCCATCCTGTCTTCAAGGGCTGAGAGTCTATCTTCAGCTTCATTCAAGTGGTTTTGCCAGCTTTCAGTGGAATTTTTAATTTTTAATTTCTTGAATATACATTTGTGTCTGTTTCACACATTCTAATCCTGCCTTATAGGTTCATTGAAGGTTTCCATCATTTTCTTATCTTCTTCTTCTTCTTCTTTTTTTTTTTTACCTAGAACCTCTTTAAATACACACAATATTTCTATCATAATATTTGTAATTTCATTTTTTCATGAGAGATTATTTCTGAACTGATTTCCTCTATAACTTCATGGAGTTGTTTCTTTACTTCAAATCTATATCATTTCAAAAACTTCAGTTGTGCAATTTCTAGTGTCTTCCATTTCAGTGTCTCTCTCGGGTTTGTTCTCAGTGTGTTGGAGGACTGAGACTGCCTCTTGCTCTTTGGGCCATTTTTCTCTAGTTCTCATGTAGCTGGTCAGGCACCATCCTGATGGATTGCACTGGAGTGCTTCACTAGACAGTTTCAAACTTCTGATATTCCCATGGCTAGCCAGGGTGCACCCCTGATCTATGGTGCCCAATCCTTGTGCTCTGTGACCTGTGAAGCTGGCTAGATGTTCCCCTCATGTAGTATACGGTGTCTGCTTGGGCCTTGCTCCTGGCTTGGTGGAGTTTGGCACCTCCATGACCTGCCACTTGACTAGCTGGGTGGCAGAGCTGAACTATGGAGCTGGGGCTTTGTGCTCTGATGGAAGGAGCTGAAATTCTCCAAGACCTGTTCTCACTCCCTGATGGGTGGCTCTGGGGTTCTGGGCTAGGTTGAACTCGGTACCTCTGTGACCAGTAAGGCTAGCCAAGTATTCTCTTGAAGAATCGTGCTGGGATGCTGGGCTGGGCAGAGTTTGGTCCCTCTTTGCAGCTAGCAGGGATGCACATCTAGGGTGAAGGGCTAGGGCCTTAATGCCTAGCTGGGTGGAGTTCAGAACCTCCAGGACCCAGGTGGTTAGGCAAAGCATGACCCTGTGTGTAGTACTGCCTGGACCTCGAATCTGGCTGAGAGGAGCTCAGAGCCTCTGGAATGTGCAGCTAGCCTGAGCACATGCATGTGGTGTCCTAGGCCTTGCATATGCCTGGGCAGGTTACACCTCATAGCTAACTGGGCCACCCAGGACCACACTGCTGAACTCTGAAGGAAAGTTTGATGAAAGAATATGTGTTGGAGACCACAATGAAATGGTTCTGGGCAGGATTTAAAATTCACTAATTGGTTTTCTTTGTTTTCTGTAAGTCTGTCCTAGGCCTAGGCCCTTTGCCTGGCAATGGGAGATGATTCATAGTAAGTGAACCTCCATGAATCTCTGGTCAAAACTGAGTCCTGTGAGGCCAGAGATATATCAAAGGGCAAGATAAAGCCACAGCTGAGGACACCATAGCTCCAATACTAATTCAATAGAGACTGCAACTTAAGGAAGCTCACTCCTGCAGTCGCACTCCTATCATAAATGTGATCCTAGAGATTAGACGGCTCTTCATAACTGGCATAATTTACTACTTGGAGAAATCTTTGAAGTGACTCCCAAGGTCCTGCTCATTACCTGTGCTTTCCTCAGTTTCCCTGCCCTTTGTTTTGGACCTAGTAAGTATGAGTGGTCCAGAGACATTCCTTGTCTTCGCCCTCAGAGTCTCAAACTCAGATAAAGGGTTTTGATCCTCTTGGAGCCCTAAAATCATTTCACGTTTTTCATTTACTTAAGCCTTCACTGTACATTCATTTTGAGACTAGGAATCTAGGTCAGGACCAGATAAATATGATAGTCAAGAGGATGATTTTAATGTTTTGTTGTAAAAAAAACAGGCAACAATTAGAAAAATATTTTATACAATATTGGTAATATTTAAATGTAAAAGAAAAAGAAATTAAATTTGATACATCAAGTCAACTGACTGCTTAGAAAGGCATTTAATACAGGGTTCTTGGGTTAGTCATTTTCCCTTCACTGGGACAAAACACTAAATATCCACAATTTAAAGAAAAGAGAGGTTTATTTGTTCCAGTGGGCACAGTCCATGATTGACTGGATCGAAGGCAGATATGACAGATAAAAGGGCATGGAGGATGACAGCTGCTGAGTCTATGGCTATCACAAAACAGAGAGCCAGAGGAAGAGCCAGAGGTAAGAATGTACCCTTGTGTGTCACACCTGCAGTGACCCACCTCTTCCAACACATTCAGGAATGACCTAATTAATTGATTAACTTAGTAATGTGTGTGTTACTCCATGATCCAGCCATCTCCCCAAATCCCCCACACTGAACACATGAGACTCTTCAGGGAAATTTTAGATCTAAAACATAACAGTCCCAATTTACATTTATTTTCCAATTTGGGGCTCTTAGACAGCATGAGATAGCCTCTGCCCAGAGTGTCTAAAAATTATGATTTCCAGATGCAAACATGTAAATACTGATGTTCAACATATATAGAAGCACAAATATTATGATTTAGCTACTTCAGTCATATTACTCTAGTGTGGTTAGTTGAATTTGAGTATTCTACCACGCACTGTAACCCAGGTACACAATATACACTTTCCTGATCTTCCGTATCTAAACTCTAGAGATATGACTGAAAAAAAAAAAAAAAACAACAACAACAACAACAACAACAACAAAAACTAGTCAGAGAGAGCGGGGCACATCTGTCATCACAACTACTTCAGGAGGCTGAAACAGGAGATTACAAGTTTGAGGCAAAGCTAGCCAATTTTGCATAATCCTGCAGCAAAACAGGACAATAGAAAGTTTTGAGGGTGTAGGGCAAAGATAGAGCACTTACCATGAATATATGAGGTTCTGGTTTATCTGTCATTATAAAAAAAAAGAAGAAGAAGAAAGAAAAGACATACCTAAATAAAGAATAGCACAAGGAAAATTTATCAGGAACAAAATAAAATATAATAATGTTAGGAATGAAAAAGAAAGGACAAGAAAAGGAAGTAAAAAGAATGGATTACACACATACAAAACTTGCGTGTACACATCATCAGACTGCTCTTCCAAATTCCAAATTTAATTTGCATCAGTAATTGCTGCAATATATACGATCTTGTTATACAAAGGTGGACACTTTTGACTTTTATCCTAGATGTTTTCCTGTCTATTCTTCATTAAGTTATACTATATGGGAATCACCTAGAAATTGTATAAAATGATTTCTACCTTTAAGAGTTTTCTGTCTTTACATAATGTCATTTTTAAAAACAGTTCATACAAACCCACATTTAATCATTTGTTCAGTAATGCATTTTGAACTCTTTTGCTTGAATGTCTCCTATGTATTTTATGTCCATAAGTTAATAAAAAGCAATAAAAATGTCATAAAATTACATTTCATGTCATACAATGATTCCTGACACTACATAGTTGTCTTATTGTATTCCTTTACAATGTAATTTTATAGTTAAGTCACATAGGGAATGATATTGAAATGATTTTCATGCAGTTCTTTAGAATTGAATCAAAGAAATGTGTGAAAAGAAAGAGACTTATTGAGCTATGCAAGTGACCTTTGGAAAGTTTATGAAAGGATATCAGTATTGTCAACCTGAAATTCTGTTTATTTTTAATTTATCTGTAGTAAAAAATCATAGCTGCCAGGTTGCATGTCTTACTGGGTTTGAAGACAGAATGTCTCCTAGGTTCTCTTATTGTCAGAACATGTAATCCAACCTTGCAACTGAACTTTAAAATTCATGAGCCTGCTTTAATTTCCACTGAATCTTTTTTTTTTCTTTTTGATCCATTTGTCACAGAGTGAAAAGGAAATGAATTTGAAAACTTTTGGCAAAATAAATACTTTTTTATCCTAAGCCAAAGTATTGTTTTCGTTTTAGTCACAATTTTTTGTAAAAACACATTTTAGTCATTACTCTTTCTCCCCCCCCGCCGCCCCGTGTGCGCATGGGCGCGGGCACATTCACCCCCCCCACACACACACATCTTTTTTCGATACTGGAGATTGAATCCAGGTTCTTTATACATCCGCAGCTCATTCTAGTTTGTTCATTTGATTGTTCGATTGTTTGTTTGTTTAGATAGAGTCTGGCTAAGTTCCTAAATTTCTCAGTCTGTCTTCAAGTTTGCAAGCCTTAAACACCACAAAAATTTGAAATCTAAAATATCTAAATAGAGTAATCATACCATACATAATGACATCCTGGCTTACAATGGAAGACATCTAGCATAATAGTCTCATAAGGTTCTATTGGAGTTAAAATATTCCTACCATCTAGTGACATCATAGCTTTGAAAACATTGTAGTCGAGCACAACAGTAATGGGTTTGTGATGATGCTGGTGTAAACAAAACTGCTCTGCTGCTTATCATATAGAAGTACAACACACTATAATTTAATATTTATACTATATAATACTTGATAATGAAAATAAATGATTTTGCTCTTGGTTCATATGTTTACTGTATTATGCTTTTATCACTATTCCATTTGTTATCAATATAATTAATAAATAGCAATGACACATATTTGTGAGATACAATGCAGCAATTTCAGTATAGGTATAGAATGTGTAGTAATCAGATAAGGAAAATCAGGGAATCTGTGATCTAAAACATTTGTCATTTCTTCATTTTGAGAATATTCAAGATTTTTAATTAGCTACTTGAAGTATTCAATTAGTTGTCAACCACAGATATTCTGCTATGGAAATTTAGAAATTATTGTATCAATTTGTATACTGGAATCAAATGTCTATATACCTTTCGTCCCTTCTTTCCTTGTACTCTTCCTCATCTCTGATAACCACTATTCCATTCTCTTCTTTAAGATTAACATTTTAACTTCCAAAACCAAAGTGAGAGCATACAATTTTTGTTTTTTTTTAAGTCTCACTTATCTCCTTAACCATAATGTTCTCCAATTCCATCCATATTGCTAAAAATGAAATAGTTTTATTCTTCTTATGATTAAATACTATTCCATTGTGTATATATACCAAAATGTCTTTATTCTTCCATCTGCTAACAGACATCTACATTGCTTCTGTGTAAGGATGACTGGGAACACTTTTCAATAGACCTGAGTTAATTGCCGTTTTAGAATGCACCTCCCTAGTAAAACAAGCTTACAGCACAGCAATATGCCATTGTACAGCAGCAGCAAGTGCTTACATTTCATGTTTACCACAGTCCTTGATTGAATCTCCATGTTGTTCTTAATTTTCTGTTACTTTGTAATCACCAAGGCCATTGAAGTAATAGGCAATATATATGAAGGCTATGTACCATGTGAGCTATACCATCTACGTTTGTGAAAGTATATTCTGTGCTATTTACCCAACAAAGAAATGTTTAATGTGTAACTATCTGTATTGTGAGATGTCTCTCTTAATTTTCTTCTTGCCTACACAAACAAAAATTTGCAGATTTTGTTGAGGCATTTATTTTTACATTATCAATAGAGCTTAGGATAAAGTGTTCCAATGTGTTATGTGAGATTTTTATTCAATAGTGAATTTATACTTGGAAAATATTAAAGCAAGAACAATAGTAAACAACTGTGATATTGACATTTTGGCTGAATGCCACATGTATTATTAGTTAAACTTATAAGATGAGAAATGATGTGAAAATAGAAGAATTTGAGCTGCATCTCTAGTTCAAGAAGAAATTATTTATGTGATGTTGAAAAACTGCACAAAAACAGTCTTAGAAAGAAAAGAGAAAGAGACCATTGATTTCTAGACTTTAATTTATGTATGATTATGTGGGCGACTTCTATTTCTAGTTTGAAGATTCCTTTTTGTGTTGTATCCTGCAATGCATTCTTACATGTAAAACTAAATTGTGGGGAGCAGCTGAAACTGAAGATAGATTACGCATGCAGATCTAAAGCAAGGCTGGCCCTGAGTACATGGTGAGCCTGCAGCGAACCAACTAAACAAGCTGTTCCTGCTCTGAGACGTGAGGCGCTCAGGTGAACCAAAGCTCATCAGAGGGGTCGGATTGACATCAACTCCTGACTGTACCGATAAATGTGCTGGGGTGCATAACTGTGGGTGGTTGAGCAGTTCCTTTTCTCCTACCCAGAGAGAGGGCTCCACCTGATCCCAGCTTTCTGTGTCTTGTCTTTATTTCTTTACCTTCTTGTTGCTTTTCATGGTCCTCACCGCGGGAAGTTTAAGAGCCATGCAGGCCATGGCACTAAATTAATAGGAAATCGGCTCTTTTGAAAAAAAATTAGCTTTCATTATTATTCCTTAAATAACTCCAGAAGGGAATAGAAAGTTTGGATAGTTATTTCTGTAGCTTTCTAATTGCAATTCTGATATGAATTTCAAAAACACCATAAATAAGCTATGTCTAAAGAGAAGCCCACTTATAAAGATCAAATATTCTTAAGGGGGAACTAATTCTACCACTGCTAAAATATTAAAGCTTTAATGTCAGTCATGAAAGTTAACTTCAGAGATTGTTAGGACAGGTCCTAGTTAGTGAAGTTTAAAATGTCAAGAAATATGTATCATTTTATAAACAAGATCTCTAATACACTTTTATGCAGCAAATTGCAGTTATGTAATCACTGAGCAATTGTAGAAATGTTGATAAAAATATAATTAAAATGCTTTTGAAAGACTCTTCCTTGATCTTCATTTTTATTCTGTGATCTTCTGTTCGTGTGTGTACATGTTATAGGGATTGAACTCATGGAATACACACTGAATTGTACTCTCAACACTTTTTTAAAAATTTTTTTTCTGTTTGGAGGCAGGTGTCTGGCGAAACCATTTAGGCAGTTCATTTAGGGTCTTATGCTCCTCATGCCTCCTACTCGGATACAGGCAAGCGGGTGCCTATCCTGCTCATTTACTCATTAAAGGAATGTGTGCTGACATTCGTATGTTGCAAATAATTTATTGTAGTGTTGTATTTATATTTTTGTCTATTAAATAAATATCCTAGGTTATTAATAAAAACCTCATATTAGTGTTGAATATTTTTTAAGTTTTGACAACCTATTAATGTCCTTTGTGCACCTCACAAAAAGTCTTTATGAATTCAAGACAGCAGGGAAAATTCTCCTGTTGTCCAGGAAACAATACTTTTCAGGACATGCAATTTTCCAGAAGAGATCAATGCACCAATTAACAAAAAAACAAATGGCTTCTTTTAAACAGGTTAATTGTGTTCTTTGTATTTGTTGCTCAGAGGTAGGCTACAGGTTTTATTTTTGCTAATTCATGAAGTTGTCTTGAATGCCTCTTGCTTTCTTGGCCATTTATAAAATTTTAATATTCTCACAAGGAATACAATTATCAATGTACCATAGTGATTTTATAGAAAATAGGTGTCTTAGTCATAACGAAGCATAAACTTACAGAGTACGTTTGACTAAAGGAAAAGGAGAAGAGATGAAAAAAAATAATAGAAGGAAGTCTAATTCATGATGAATAAACCCATGCAAATTACCATGATTATTTCTCAAAAGTAAACTTCATTCACGGAGGGATTAGCTATGCTGAGAAATAACAGAGATATAATAATTAGATGTCAGTTTGTTCATAGATAATTTTTACAATATTGCATGAGGCAAATGCCTTAGACAACAAAGAATAGATATCAAGATCCTCATGCAGAAAAGGTGAACAGGGTCCCAGCCCTCTGCTATTAGACAGCAGCAATTTTGTGCAGCGGTTAGAAGTCTTTCCAGCAGAGGGCGTTGGTGCTTCAGCAGCTTTCAATTTAGGGCTCAGAGGAAACCTTGTAACCATTTATCCTGATACTTAGGATGAATTTGACAGAGGGCTCAAAGTTTCAATCACTTAGAACTGCTCTCTTCAAAATGGTGCCACCATCCACAATCAGGTATTCAACTATACACTGAAATTAAATGAAAGCCAAATCTTAGTTCCTTAAGTCATCGCACCAGCCACTCTCCAAGTGCTCAGTGGCCATTTGTGCTCCCATGAACTTTTCTGTCTTTCCAAAGAGATCTGTAGGGCAGTGCTGATCTTGAGGATGACACCCTGACATTCTAATTTTCTTCAGAGTTGTAAAATTGTTGACGTTAAGTAGGTTGTTTTCTTTTCTTGTTTTTCTGCAAAGGGAGAAAACATTCATGTAGGTTGGGAACATCAACTGACTCATCTGAGAATAGGTAAAAAGAAGTGACATCAGTTTCAGGGTTTGTAGGAACGTTTCGGAAATGAAGATGCAGTAATAGGGTCATTCACTCTGAAACTAGTTTTCTCTCCGATGTGTGTACTAAGCCTATTTTTTGCGGATCTTCCCAAGTGTTCTCTCTACTATTTGGCAAAACCTCAATTACTGACAAAGTATGAAAAATAACTCGTGTATCATAGTGGAGAAAATACATTGTAGAGAGTTGAGTGCTACATTTTAAATTTTGACTTTTATATTTTGGATTCAAATGGAGCACAGACTATTTTTTACATACATCAAAAAATTATTGCTGTTGATTCTCTGTCCTAGATTGGAAGTTTTCATTTTTTTGAAGTCTTACAAATTTCTTCTTTATAATTTCTGCTCACAATGTTTATTACATGTATCCTTCTAAGTGAAATAGTTGTTAAATATTATTTCTTTTTCATAAAATTGTTATTCACATATATATTATTCAAAATTGATAAACAAAATTGATAAAAATTCTTCATACACTATTAAGTTTCCCATATTTTCTGAGTAGGTTTTTAATCTCAAATTCATAATAAGATATGCATCATGTGCATATGTTAATGTACAACATGTATGAATTTTAAAGCATAAAGTTATCAAATAATAAATTCTATGACTGAACAGGCCACCAGTTAAAATTTTTAGAAAAAACTTCATAAATTAAATAAAAACATTTTAAAATAAAGTTGAAAAATTAAGAACATTTATGAAAATATAAAAACAATAAAAAGGATGCTATTATCAGAAATAATAAAATAATTTGAAATAAAATCTTTAGGTAAAAAGATGTGACCTCTCTTGAAAATAGGAAAAAAGTGTCCGTCTGGCTGACTGTATTGAGCTGGGATAGTTGATTTTATACTCACACTGGACCAGTGTCTCTTTCTGGGTCTCAATTCACTAGCTTTCAATTTGAAATCACTCTAGCACACCCTGATGCTCCTGGGTCTTCAGCTTGCTGACTGAAGATGTAAGGGCTTCAAAATTACCTTCCTCAGTCCCCTTTCTGTCACCCAGTGATTCTGTTTGTCCGTCACACTCTAATAAAATTAGCTCACTAGAACTCTAGATTAGAGTCATGGAAGAAGTGTCATAAGGGATACAATTCCAGACCTCTTGGGAGATGTGCCGAGTTCACGTCTCTCAGATACCAAAGAATGAATTTCAGTTCAGAGTAGGAAAGATTTTTTTTGAGACAAATCTCCCAAGAGACAGAAGAGTGGGTTGGAGTGAGGCCTGTCATCAAGGGTAATTTATACAGCAAAATCATACAGTGACTCAAACTACAATGAGCCTATAGATTGCCAGTATATTGGCTTAGCTTGTATTGATCCGGTAGTGAAAAGAGTCATGCAGCAGGAGAATGTCAGAAGTACAAGTAATGGGTCCAGATGCTCTGGTCACCCACCTGAGCTTCCGATGCCTACCTGGGCAGGCGGGGGGCAGGAGGCGCTGATTCCAGAGTAGTCTCAAGCCCTTGGTTATCTCTAGGGAGGCTCACAGGCTGGGCCATCGCATCTCTAACCTGAGGCTTGGCTGTCTTCAGATTTTCCTCCAGTCACTTCTGACGTCTTCATCTTTTGTGGTGAATTCTTCAAGGGCTTGATCTCTCTCTGCATATTAATTACTATCGAACAGTTATTTGTCATACAAATATGTAAAATATATGTTTCGTAAAACAATGACATTTTTATTCAAATTCTTTTTCCAAAGAAAAGATGTCTTACTTTTCTCTAAGAGTGGGCTGGTAGATATTTTGACTCCATGGTAGTTTTTCTTGCTTCAACTGATTTTTTTAATAAATATTTTGTTTCAAATACAAACACAAATATTCAAACAACACTTTATCTCCTTTTATATACATATAACATTATTTTAAGTTTCTTTTAAATGTGCATGGTACATTCAAGTACATTCTTCAGAGTTGCTTCCGGTTTAATACAAATTTATGAATTTATGTGTGTATTTTTGTATGAATCTATTGGAATGCCCATAAAATGTTTCCACAGATATTTATTACAAATGCTTAAAATTTATCTTGACAGTATCTGGGATGCAATAAACTCCGTGATACAAAATCCTTTTACAAAATTCATACCTCTTAATGAAAAAGTGAATGTGAAATTATTAGACTGAAAGTATTTCATTCATTTAATTATTGAAAGCTTCATGTTGATACATTAGCCAACAGTACTTTTTAAACTGCTTTTACATGTATATTCCCACAGTGTGTGTTTTTATTTATAGTTTTTTTGCAGTTATAATTTTCTATTTAATATTTAGCATTACTTTCCCCTACGTTATAATGACTTATAACAAGTATGAATTAGAAGAAAGTAATTTCATTGTCCTGCAGTCCTGAAGTCCAGGATTGGCAGATGTCTTGCTGGGCTTGAGTCCAGGGAGCAGCCCACCTTCCTTTTCAGAGACTCCAGTCTAGAGGATGCTTCATCCACATATTACTGTGGGCAGGAGCAGCCTCTCTTGCACCTCCCAGCTGAGCAAGTGCTTTCATGCTTCAGGGCACACCTGTTTCTTATTTTATTTTCCTGTCTTTTTTCTAATACTTAACAGATTGAAACTTTTCTCAAAAGTCCAAAACAAACTCCGGAAAAAATTTATAGGATTATAACACCATTTATTTATTTATTGGGGGGGGTCTTTTGATGCAGGGTTTCACTATCCAATGCAGGCTGGCCTCAAACTCACTACCTAGCCCAGGCTGGCCTTAAACTTACAGTAAACCTGAGTATAGGATTACAGGTGTGTAATACCACACCTGGCCTGGGACCATAAGCTTATAATATTATCAGTAGCCATTTACAAAACAGAAAAAAAATTCTTTATACAGTTAACACTTCTTCACCCTGCCCAAAATTAAAAAAAAAATCTGCATTCATAAAAGTGGAGGGTCCTGAAGCTGAATTATTGGTCCTGAAGTTGTTATTATTGATTTCTTTATTCACTTATTAACAAATACATATTTAATGTGTTTTATGTATGTTATACTAGAAAATTGAGATACAGCAGGCACTTTCCTGCAGGACTTATTTTTACCAACTATACTTACTTTTCATCATATTTCTTCTCTCACAGGTACTATTCTATAAAGACTACACTTGTCAGCACTGTGTCAATACAGGGCGGTACAGGAATAGCTGCAAGAGAAATTCAGGGCACAACACAAACATCCAGCGAACCTGCTAAACAGACTTCCACGATTCAGTGAAACCTTAGGTGATCCAAGGGTGAAACAGAAGAAAGAGCATTGCTTTATTAGACAAACTGGCAAATACAATATGGATTATCTTAAGAACGCAAAACCGAAAGTTTACTGTAATTCAAACACACTGCACCTAAGGATAGAAAGTAGAAAACACATGGAATTGCTAGGCATTAAAGGATTGTGAAGGGTCAATAAATTTGTTGCTTGGATCAATTTGTGTAATATTCCTAGTATAAATAGGAAAAAAACCCTGAAAATTTCTAGCTTAAACTTAAATATTTTAAGATAGTGCTTATTGCTTTTTAAAGTAGAAACAGTTCATTTAATTAAAAAAGGACACACTGTACATTTTGATGGTAATTTATTTGATGATTTGTCATCATTGTAATGGTCATTTTTCTTTTCATGGCACATAATCATAATATGCCTTGAATTTGTTATGATAGATTAACATCAATTACTTAATATTTACACATTTAATACCTGAAATCGTTGATCTTATAAAGATAGCAAAGTACAATTTAAACTTTTAAGATTTGGTAAGTGCTCTCAAACTGGAAAATTCTAATCATTCAGACTAAAGCACTACTGAGACATTTAAGGATGGAAATGGCTTTTTAAGAGCACTAAGTGCGGCTTCAAGTTTTAAATATATGACTTTATTTACAAATCATAGAACAGTAATTGCTCTTTAATACATTTGTTTCTAAATTTCTTTCTGACATAAAAATATAAATCATGAGCTACCTTAGTTTTTCCATACACCAATGTAATTACCGCATAATATTTATAAGCCTTTTGCTTTATTAATTACATGCAAAACCTATATTTTACTGCTTTTGAGAGTTTAATTTGCACTTAAATCACAACATTTCAATGTATCTTATTCATTTTGAGCTGGAGATCCTTAAATATTGAATATGTTAAAATATTTCAGAGCAACTCACCACACTAAGAAAATTACATTCATTTCTTCAAAGCCCTTCAAAGCTCTTGTATCTGCACAAGTCATTAAGTGTAAAACCTCTCATTTCACAAAACACTTTCCTCTGATGCAGTAAAATGGGAAATGTGTGAGAAAAAGGAAACAGTAGATATAGAAAAAGATTTTAAATTAATAATTCCGTGAATAAATATGCATTGCTTTACTAGTACAGACAACAAATATGTTAAGCAATGTTATTTAGAACTATTAAAATAAAAACTCGAGTATCCTGGTGGTAGATCTCATTTTAATACAGTTTTGCATTTGTAAGTAAAATACAGTAGATTTTTGAAATTCTGATTGGCTGACATGTTTTAAAGCATATTCAAAGCGTAGCATTTTAATATAATCAATAAAGATATCATGGAGAATAATAATTGATGGCAAACAATAAATTGTCTCCCTCTCATCGATTTATATGAGAAAATAATTATAACCAGAAACAAGTTGAAAGTATAAATGGAGAAAGCCAAGCTACTAGAGATGGAGTCAAAGTTACCTGGTGTGGTTTAGACCCATTTAAAGGAGGCAGCTAATGGTGTAGATGCCTCTCACAGCCTAGCAAAATGAGGTGAAACAAACTAACTCTTAGTCTTTTTGTACTTACCATTTTTAAAAAAAAATTAATACATGTCTGTAGTCTTGAGAAGCTGGTATGTCTTGTATACATTAGTTCCCTCTGGCTGAACTTGATCTGATGCCTATTGGTAGAGGAGTTTAATAACTATAATTTATTGAAGTCAACCTAGGTAATATTAGGAATGATTAAAGAGATGATAGGAAAATATCTGAGGTGAAATAAGACAGTGATAAAGTAGAAATTTTGAGGATAGATAATCTGACTACATTTGCAAAAGAGATCAAAGAAAGAATAAACACTTTGGAGCAATCCTTAAAGTTTCTTTTAATCACAATTCTTAGCTAAAAATTCAACATTATTACTTTCTATTTTTTAAATATTATTCTGTTCAAAAATATTTACATTTACTTTGCAATTAATTATATGATGACAATTAAAATGTCACAATTTCTAAAAATTCTCATGCTAATTTTATTCTACTTGAAATTTTGAATATTTTTAAAAAACTATTTATAGGGGCTGGGGATTTAGCTCAAGGGCACAAGCACCTGCCTTGCAAGCACACAGTCATGAGTTTGATCTCCTGGTACCAATTTTAAAAATTTACTTATTATTTAATTGCTTTGTAGCAAAAATTACTTAATGTCACGTGCATTTTGAATCATATTGAAACATTCTTTATCAAGTCATTGTTATATAGTATGGTCAGGTTTCCACAAGTAATTAAAATTTATTCAAACTGCATTTATTGGTGCTTTTCTTAATGCATTTTATTAATCTTAAATTGATCTATCATGCTCAGATCTTCTAAATCTTAGCTTATATTTTATTTTTTATCAGGTACTAACATTGATGAGAAAATTTCAACTATATTTTAAAATTTGTCAACTTTTTATTTCTGTAAAATGTTCCTTTAGATATTGTAATGTTATTATATTCCTTTTAATGAATTGGTTTTTATTTTAATTAATGTTCTTTACATCAGAAAATATTATTTTTCTTCTGTAAGCTGATTTCTGCATTTCTGTATGATATATTTAAACTTGTTGAATACATCTTTTCTTTTGCTGTTTTACCTTTCAGCTATAGAATGTCTAGACATCTCTTTGGGTTTTAATCTCCTGAGAAAGTTTTCAAATGTTCTCGATATGCTCCTTTCTACTAATCTCTTATATAAATTTATTACAGTTATACTGAAGTCCTTGTGTAGTAATTCCAATAACTGGGTTCATTAGCCAGTTTGTATCAATTGACTAGTTTTTCTCCTGCTTATATGCTGTATTTTCTTATTTTTTCCTGATGTTATTTGTGAGTCTGCTCTAAATATGTACTACATGTGTATAATAGAACAATAGGAATGTACTAAATGATCCTGAATTGCCAACTTCTAGAACTGTGAGAGGTAACTTTTCTTTTCTTACACATTACTCAGCATCAGGTATTCTATCATAGTAGCAAAAAACTAAAAGATGATATAATTATTACTATATCTGGTTTAATTACATGATTTGTTTTTAGTTATCTTTTGTGAAGACTGAAGTTGTTTTAGTATTGATAATTCCACTTTATATTACCTTAATAAATACTTTTTAAGTTAAACTTTTAGATGTTTTCAGGAGATTGTGATATTTCATTATAAGACTCTAATATAAATTAACGTATGTATCAGTCTCTGACAATTTAAATTTGACTACAAATCAACTTATTTTCATCCCATTTTGATGGTGCTTTATTTTTTAAATTCAATATGTAATTTAACTGCACAAATATTGTCATGGCTGTGTTTTGCAAAGTACATGTCATTTTCTATCTACCTATCTATACACCTACCTAACTCCTTATTTATCTACTTACCTGTTTCTCTAGATCTTCTTGTCATTTCAAACTCCTTTAGTATCCCCTGGCTTTATTTTACTTCCTAATACTATTTTTTTTTTGATTTAAGGAAATATTGATAACATGTTATTGATTATCCTTTTTCCCTGAAATTGTGTTAAAATAATCTTCTCTTTTCAAGAATTTTTTCTCTGGCTAGTCACTTCCACCTTTTTAGTGTTTTAATGTTTACTTATTTGCTTCTTCAGCATATTTAAGACATTGTAGTTTTGTCTTGTGATATCTCTTTATTGTTTACTAAGAAAGTATTTGCAGTCAAGTTGTCACTACTTGAAGGTTATATCTGGGTACTTTTGTGAGTCTGTATTACCTTTAATTCTTAAGTAAGTATTTCTTATTTAACTGTGATAAAATTTGTTTTATTGACAATTGCATTTTTACTCTTTCCTCTGTTTTAGCCTGCCAATTTAATTTTGACCTATTTTCAAGTTCACTAACCCTTTATTTGTGTTAAATTGGTTATTAAAATCACCCATTATGCTCTGGAGATCAATTATATTTTACTACCAGAATTTCTATTTTATTCTCTACGAATATTCATAACCCTGTTTTTATTTTCTCCATCATAAAAGGCACAGTCTCTTAAAGTTCCATTTCGATAATTGTAATCTCTAGAAAGCCTTGTTATCTTTGACACTTTTCATTTATTTATTCTCAGGTTTCTTTGTTGTGGTTTTATTGAGTTGTATATTTCTTTATAGACATGATATTTTTGATTGAGGTTACATGTTTTATACAAAAAGGTAAAAGTGACTAAATTTTGAAAGATGTTATCTCTATATATAGAGAAACGGAGAGTGAGTGGATTGTCATGTGTTCAAATGATTACATTTGAACTTTAGACCTCTTAGTGGTATATTTATGTTTCAACTTTATTTATAGGTTGTAGTTCATGGAGTTTCAAAATCAAAATGTATGAAGATATCACGGCCCAATTCTCTGAAGTACATGATATCCAGTTTTGTTTTACCTAATGTATGCCTGCAAAAAATGTCATCTTCTTAGATTCCAAATGGCTCCTTCTATAATTAATAGACCATTTTCTCTCTGTCACTTAGCATCATATGGTTGTGATTATTTGTAGTGTTCTGTTAATCATGTTTTCTTCAACTGAAAATCACAGAAATGCAATCTGAACTCGTGTGATGAAAAAACTAGACTCTCAAACAAATAGCCAATACTATAAAAATAGAAAGATGAAAAGATGGATGGACCCATAGTGCTTATGAGTTAGTAAAATCACACTGAGGAATACAAAGTGACATAATTGCTCCTGTCCTGCTTTCATTCTCACCTCCCGGAAGAGTCTCCTACACTGGACAGAAGTCTAGGTCCAAGCATCCGCATTTTCCCGGGATGAAAAGATATTTAAACAGATTTTGATCAAACTATTCTCATTAAAGTGTCCCAGTGAATATCCCTCATAGTCTTAGTAAAGTTTTATACTACATGTGACCCATTTCCAGATCAGACATTGTAGCTGATTTGAAACCCTCTCTCTACATGATCAGTATAAATGAAATGTGCACAGTTTGAAGCAATGGAGGAGGGATAGTTCAGATGTGAAAATCAAACCTTGTTCTTTATTATGTACCAGTGGAGCTACTTTAGTTACTTTGTTTGTATTATATTGACATTTTTCTCAAAAATAGTAGTTTTAGAAGTGAAATCCCCAATTTCAATCTTTCCTTCTCTCTGCCAAATGAACTATTTGTCTTTCTCAGACCATCTCAAGACCCCTTATGTCTGTAAGATTTTAGGATGTTGGGGGTGGAGCAAAGATGTCAAATAGATAACAGCTGCCTACAGAGGCTCCCTGAGATAGTCAACTTAGAATTCTACATAAAACAGCATGGGGAGCCCCAAACAGAGGGAGATGAATTCTCTTGTCCCCTTAGTTTCAAGAAGAAACTAAGGTGAGAAGAACCAATCAAACATTCAGTCCCAGTGTATTATTAGAACAACTGAAGGATCAGTGCTCCCACTGCAGCGGGTGACTTACTGAGCCATTGGAAGTCCCACTGCTTTGATTCACTTGAGGTGCAGTCACACTGAGGTCGGGGGTCGGCCAGCCAAACAGAGAGCTGAGCTGGTGGGGAGCTTGCATCGACCTGTGGAGAGTGATGGGAGTGGAGGCATTCCACAGAAAGGGGGGCTCCAGTGGACAACATTCTGGGACTGGGAAGGACTGGCAAGTACAAGGGAAGCAGTGACTTCAGTCAGTTGTTTCCTTCCCAAAAGGGATTGGTGGAGTAGGCTAGGCCTGGGGTCAGGTGACCTGGCTGAGACCCAATAGGGTATCTGAAATCAATTCCCTACTGTGGTGGGCACACTAATGCAGTGAAGCCTTGGAAGTTTGACTAACCCAAGAGGAAGTGGCACATAGTCATACAGCGCAGGCCTCAGAAGCTTGACTGATCCAGAGGGAAGGGGCCAGCATAGCTGCACCTGTCTGCAATTCACTAGTACACTACAGTGGGGAGGGTCACCTAGCCAGCATGCTTCAGAAGAATTGTAACCAACAAAGAAAGAAACTGGGGCCACCTGGAAGAAACAAAAAAGATGGGAAGAGGAAGTAATAACAAACAGGCCCCAGGTCCCAATTCTGCACAGGTAAATACAAAGGAGAATGAGAACAGCAAATAAACAATATCAGACATGGCACCCGTGGACTTAAAGAGATATCTTAAGGACCTCATAGACGAGTTCAAAACTGAAATATTTACCCAAGTAAAGCAAGATATAAGAAGATTAATAAAAGAAATATTAAGCACCCCTCAAGCAGACACAGGTGGAAGAAGGGAGGAACTCAAAGAGAGGAGAGAACCATTTGATGAAGAATATAAAGAAAATATACAATACAGAAGCAGATTCAGAGAGATTACCAAAAAATTAAAAACTCTATGGAAAGATAGCAAATCTGCTTGAAAGAAACTAAGGATAGATTATCCAAATGGGAGGACAATTTTGCAATGTGGGATTATGAAAGGAAAAACTTTTTAAAAATAACAAGGAAACAAGCAGTAATAATACAAAAGCTAGAAGATGACAAGATGATCTACAACTTGAGAATAGAGAATGTGAATGAAGAAGCAGGAGTATAAACAAAGGAACTACAAAGTCTATTCACAGAAATAATTAAAGAAAACTTCCCAAACATATGAAAAGTAAATGATATTCTGATGTATGAGGCATACAGAAATCCAGCCACCCACAACCAAAACAGAGCTACATCCGGGCATATAATAATCAAGATTCCAGAAATTCAATATAAGAATAGAATATTAAAAGCAGTGAGAGACAAGAAACAGATAACCTATAAAGGAAGGCCCATCAGAATAACAGCAGACTTCTTGAAACAATCCATCAATCAAGAAAAGGCTGGAGTAAAATATTCTGAGCCCTGAAAGAAAATAACCTCCAACTCAGATTGATATACCCTGATAAACTGTCTCTGGAAATTAATGGAGAAATGAAGATTGCAAGACAAAGAAGAACTTGGGAAATTCACAACCACCAATCCAACTCTACAGAGAATACTGCAGGGCATTCTAGAGAGAGAGAAAAGTCCTAGGATTCCAGGGACAGTGGCAAAGCGGCCTCAATGAATGGAGCAGAAAACAGAATGAAGAAGATAAGCAGACAACAGATGGAAAAAAAAGAGCATAACAGAAATAAGGCTTATAATCTCTAATATAGATGGTTATAATCTCTAATACAGATGGCCTTGATACACTAAATTAAAAAAAAAAAAAAGAACCACACATGGAGTAGATTAGAGGCAGCGTCCACCAAGATGCTATTTATAGGAAACTCAATTAACATGAAAAAGAGTACATGGACTGAAAATCAAATATGAGGAAACAATGCTGTATGTGACAGAGAGCCAGAAAGTAATAGGGGCAACTAGACCAATATTTGTGGACAGGTTGGAAAGAGGCTGTAATAGGTAAAGGAATACAAGTAGAGATCAAGTCCAGGAGAAAGAAGGTTCAGAACCACTTAGGTAAATAGCAGGTTGCCCCCCCAATTTAAAACCAGGGGTCTTGGTGAGACCCAAAAATGCAGTGTATCCTGGGGAAGTGAAAGGGCAGTGAGAGACTTAAAAAAGATGGCAGAAGATATTGTTAATAGTGTATCAGGATTTAAAACCCACATTACACCACTCTGCTTAGATAGATTTTATTCTTTTTTTGATAAGAGTTTACTCTGTCCCAGTTTGTCTACTTGCATTAGACTTGAGGGCACAGACAGCTTTCCCAAAAACATCAGAATATAGCGCAGTAATCATCTTTAACTTCCTATTATCATAATCTGGAGCCTTGTGTGACTTATACTATTTTATCATGACTGATCTTATTTAAATCTGGTTTGATTGCTGTTTGGTATCAACAGATTTTATTCAAAATATATGATACTATCAAGTCTGAGAGTATAGTCAACTACACTGAAGATAACCATACTCTACGATACACATTCTGGTTTGATAACTGCCTGCTTTTGAAGTTTTATACTATATACAAAGTTGTGTTTTTATTAATACTGTTATGTACTGATACATTCAATTATACTATGTCTGATGATGTAGCCAATTCTATTGATGATGCCAAGAGACAACACAGAAACTATGGTAGAACCACTTGTACATTGGTCTTATATGTCTTTTTCATTTCATATTTTTATAGGAATATGTTTTGCTTTGTTTTGTTTATCCCTGTAATATAGAAAGGATAGAAATGCATGTTAAGACTCATGCATGTGTAGAATCTATAAACAGTTTATGAGAACTGATCTTATGACACATGATGAAATGAACAGATACTTTGTAGAAAAAGAGACACTAAAGTACCCAGTGCTGATCCTGGAGTGTCATAACATGACACCCAGCAATACTATTATTCTTTGTTCAGAGTGGTATTAGCCTGCTTGGGTTTGTTCAATCTCAACATAATTGAAGATATGGATAACTGCATGTATGTTAAGTGAATAGGATTGACAACCATATTACTAAGTTTTTGTTGGATAACTGAACAGAACTCTTTGCAATCTCGCTGTTTGAATTCCCATTTTATATATTCCACTTTTGTACTTTGAACAACTATTTGTAACAGGACAGTATGTAAACATTAACTAGTGATTTCTTACTGTTTATTTCTTCTCTGAATGTATGCATTATTTCTAATACTGTTTTAGTCTTATTTAAATAAAATTAAAAATAAAGAAAAAAATAGAAGTTTTAGTCTTATTTAAATAAAGTTTTAGTCTTATTTAAATAAAATTAAAAATAAAGAAAAAAATAGAAATGAAATTCCCTGCAAAATAATGGTTAATATTTTATTTCACCTTTGGTCTCAATTATATTGAAATGCTAATTTTACTTATGTGATATAATAAGTATTACAGCCCGGAGATGAGAATGCTGTTACAGCAACATGACAAATAGAACAAAGAGAAAAGGATGGTGACATAGGATGGACTGCAGGCATCCCTTGATATCTCACTTATCAGTCTTTTATTATAAACAAGAAGGATTCATAAATTGTGACCCAGTAAAATCTAAAATAATTTAAATTAGGAAAAGACTTTGATCTAACAGAAGCTAAATTTGTTTTTTGTCTCATACATTTTAGATTGTGTAATTATTTTGCCTGCTTTCCTTCTTTTACCTTTTTCTTCTTTCCTCCCTCTTTTCCCCCTTCTCTACCTATTTTCCCTGTCTTTACCTCCCTTCTCTGGTGACTTCAGTTTGTTTCAAAAACTATCAGTCTGCTTAAATAATCACATTTACCTATTCCTATTTCAAGAAAAGAAAATTGAGAAAAATCTGTGTTCAGTTGCTCACATGTCTTATGGCAAATACTTTATTTTCTTTCCTAACAGCCTTTTAATTCTTTATTTTTTTGCTTGACCTCTCTTTTATCAGTTTATTTTATTTGTTAGCATGTGTCTTAAATACATTTATTTTTAGAGTATAGCAATCTGATATTAATTCACTACATAATTAAATACATAAATAAGCCATTTGAATTTATATAAAGTAATTTGTTTTGGTTTTGTACAGTGAACATAGAGGACATATTTAAGCATATTTTTTAATCTATAAGATGTATGGGCATTCATTAGTTGCAGAAATAAAATCGGTGCCTTGCCTTAATTCTGAAAGCCTTTTTGTTTGGCCTTTATCAATATGTAGCTTTCTTCTCACCTGAAGAGATGACCCGGAAGTTCATTACAGATTAAAATGACCAAGACTGTGAGTTCTGATTCAGAAGGACTTGCATCAGTGTATTAATGTCCATGTTCTGTTGCCTTGTGACAAATCAACACAAACTGTGCCCCTTTACATATATATATATATGATTTCAATCTGTAAAATACAAGTTAAATACAGATCTCACTGAGCTAAAATTAAGTATACAATAGGGTACAAAACTTCTCATAGGAAAAAATAATTGCGATTTTTGTTTCAAAATGCCACTCACATTTCTTTCCTGTAGCTATTTCCTCCATCTCCACAGCCAGTAATAGTAGGTTAAGTTCTCATAAAGTGTCACTCCTTTCTCCTCTGTCTTTGGGTTCTTTAAAGGCCCACCCCTCTTATCTAGGACAATGTTCCTGCATTAAAGTCAGCTACTTGGGAAGCTTAACTCTTGGCAGTCTGTTTTTTTGATCACATATTCACAAGTTCTAAGCATTGCAATGTGGACACATTTGGAGGATCCTTATTTTGCCAATCATGGTCACATCCTGATTCAGAGATTTCATCAACACATTGGAACCGCACTTTCAGAATATTACCATGTGATATCTCTACAAGGTTCTGTTTATTTATGTAAAGTGAGGATAATCATTCTAATGTTATGGATTTGTTGTTAGAAAACAATGCATTAGTATATAAAAACAATTTTAGTAAACTTAAAACTTAAAAAACTTAAAAAAGAAATGTCAAGTTATTTTTACTTTTAATAAATACAACTAGACGATTAGGATGCAAGAAAAATCCTTAAGACTATGTATATTTTCATCTATTCCTCCTGAATTTTTATAACTTGTTGATTAGCTATAAAATAATACAAATTCATTTGGGAAATTCTTAAATATAATCTAGAGAACCCTGTCATTAAGATCATTTTCATATTTTAGTACTATTGAATGTAACTGAGAGCTATAAAAGCATTACGTTGGATAATATTTCTGTTTCTGCTGCAGAGTCTGCTACAGAATGGTAGTCACTGTCCGGACTCACTCTGTGGAGCTTTCAAGAGTACCAATGCTATGATGGCATCTGCCACGGAAGCAGATGCTATTTACATCTGTTTCTTATGACAGTTACTGAAGAAGGCAGGGAAAAATCTGCGTTATAACATAAGCTGCTCAAATATTCAAGAGCACATTTGGCTTGTCAAAGCCCTTTTTAAAAAAAATTATTGTAAGGAATGAGATTTATAAGAAATACATATTGTTAAGCCATCGAGGTGTTTTATTTTTAATCTACCTATGAATAAATAGATTGCATATGGTTTTCAATTAGTTCCTCTAAGTGAATTCTGACAGAATTTTTAAGAGAAAGGATATTATCATTCTTTCATCTTAAAATTTACATTGGAAGTACTGACTAAATTTATCATGTAACGTAAACTTGACTGTTACAGTTCTTTATTGTACAAATTTATATAGATTAATATACATTTACTTCAATTTTAAAGTGTTTTTTTTTTTCCTAATGACTTTGTTAACTTAGCTCTGATGTTGTGAGAATTTTTTAAGTAGGCTCAAAGTCCTGATTTCTTGTCAAGTGTAATGAGAAAATCCCAAGTTTCTGTTTTGGAAGCAGTCCTTCATAAAGTGATTTTTTTCAGCTTTGGACACCAGAAGCTAGACTGCGAAAGAAACTTTTAAAATGTTCAATCAGTGTAGATATTCTACATGCAAAATACATGGATGGAATATGTACTGGTGACACAATTAATAAGAAATAAGACTGAGTTCACATATAAAGTGAAAAGCTTAAAAGGTTCTTTTTTTTAAAAGTAAAGGTAGAAAAGAGAGTATTATAGATACTTTTTGATAAGGAACTATTTCCTCTTAAATTGATAGAGTTAATTCCTACTGAGCCAGCTTTTCTAAGTATGGAAAATATGGCATATTTTAAGATTCTTGCAATATTCTATTTCACATTATACGTACAGAACTATCTCTGCATTGCGTAATCTATTTTCTGTCCTCTGTTGTACATATCTTTTGTTGAATAGTTGTGGCTGCTTCAGTGTCCTGAATCCATCAAAACATTTATCTCTCATGATCATTTTGACTTTGGTGAGAAGACAGAAGTCGCACAGCTCTGGTGAATGAGGAAGAATATATACTGTAAGATTTTTATTTGACAGAAACTGTCATAAACATTTTCAATCAATGAAGGACATTAAGGCATCCATGGAAATAATCCAAGAAAGAGAATTTCAGAACTGCTTCAGAAAATGGCAAGAACAATGCTATTATTATGCTCAAAGAGAGGGGAAATATTTTGCAGGGGATTAATGGCAATATGTCTCTTACTGTAATATTTTTAGCATTTTATATTCATTATTTCATGTATTTTGTTTATAGCTCATTAAGAGCAGTCTTTGTTACATGTCAATATCCAAACTAAGTGATCATTAAGACAATAATGCAATACCAAGATTTATATATATTACATAATAAAGATTAAATATTTACATGCATAAAAATACACAATCAACAAATAAAACCTTACATAATGGGAGAAAATACTTGTAAGTCAAATATCTGATTAAAGGTTAAAATCCAAAAATTATGGAAATCTATGCATTAATAGCAATAAAAAGTGATTTAATACTAGGAAAATGACTTAACTAGATATTCTTTCAAACATAAAAGTGACCAAATTGAGTATGAAAATATGCTTAATAGCTCTGATTATTGGATAAGTGTGCATTAAGATCACAATGAAATTGTATTTTATATCATTCAGGGTGCCTGCTATGAAAAAACAAAATCAGAAAATAACGAGTCTTGGTGAAGATAAAGAGAAATGTCAACCCTTTTGCCTTTTTAGTGGGAATATAAAATGTTACTGTGGCTGTGAAAAACACTGTGGCAGTTCCTCAAAAAATTGAAAATAGAATTCTCACATATGTGTTAACCTGTTGAGGCTGCCGCAACAAAATATTACAAACTGGGCGGTACATTAATTCATTTTTGAAAGAAGGAGATCTTGTCAGTTCTACAACATGAATAAATCCTGAGGCCATGTAGTAAGTGAAATCAACTAGTCATAAAAAACAAAACAAAACAAAACAAAACAAAAAAAAAAAAAAAACAAAAAAAAAACTTGTGTGATTCCATTTCCATGAGGTGGTGAGGAGTCAAAAATGGTGAGCTATTTAATGGGGACAGAATTTTTACTTTGCAAACATTTTAAAAGTTCTGTATATTTATTGAACAACATTAGCTTACTTACTACTACTAAAGAGTATGTTTAAAATGGTTCAGATGTTACATTCCATTATGTAAATAAATACAATATGTCCACACAGTGAAATAGCATTCTGCCACAAAAATAACTAAAGTATTGATAGATGGATGGAAACAAAATACAATGTGGATAAAAATCTAAAAACGTAAATGAATGAAGTCAGACACAATAAATGACATATTGTATAATTCCATTATATAATTAAGATATAGAGAAATCTAAAGATACTGAAAAAAGATTGTTAGTGATTGACAGCCACTGAGCCACAATTTAAATTTAATAATTAGTGCAATTATACTAAGCATGATTTTTTGGAGAAAAGCATATATATTATTGAACGTAGCAAATATTTGGGTACTCAATATATCCCTAAATATCTACCCTGAAATTCATCCATGTTTCTTCTGTGAGCTGAGAATTATATTTACCATCTTAAGTCCTGAAGGATCATAATTTAATCTGTGAAATATTAAAACTTAAAATATTTTTATAAATGAATGAGATACTTTTAATTCTCCATAAAACTTTTCATTTTCTTTTGTATTTAATTTACTTTTTAATTTAAAAATTTAAAGATATATAAACCCAAAAACTGTGCATATAGGTACCATATGATGACTCAATATGTACACAGTGCCTAATATTTAAAACACATTAATAATATTTATGTCTTCAAACATTTATTAATTTTTATATGTTGAAAAATTTTAAAATCATCTCATGCAGCTTTTTGAAATGTACAGCACTGTATGGTTATCTACATCTACCTTTTTATACAACAGCACACTATGACTTCTTGCTCATATATAAATGTAATTCAAAACTCATTGATCAATAAATATACCCCCTTTCCTTCCTCCCCCCAATCTCTACAGCCTCTTATAACTATCACTGTGCTGTCAACTGTTATGAGATCATTTTTATTTTCGATTTCATATATGAGTGAGATCATGATACTTGTCTTTTTGCGACTGGCAAATTTTACTAAACAGTTTCCAGTTTCATCTGTAGTTACTGATGACAGGGTTTCATTATTTTTTATGACGGAATGGTATTCCGTTGCTCTGCATTTTCTCTACCCATTCTTCATTTAGTAGACACTTAAGTTGTTTCGCTTTTGGGTTACTGTGAATAGGGCTGCGCTGAACATGGATGTGCAAGTAACTTTTGGACATACTGATTTTATTTCCTTTAGATATACACCTAGTAGGGATTCTTCTGGATCCTATGGTAGTCTATTTATTTTTTTAGGTTTTGAAGAGCTTCCATATGGTTTCCCATCATAACTCTACTAATTTACACTTGTGTGAACGGTTTCCTGCTGTTCATCGTCACATCACTGGAACTTGCAGTCTTTCACCTTCTTAGTAATTCATTCTTAGTGCAGGACGTTAATATCGCAGGCTTTTGTTCATTTCTCTCATGATGTGTGAAGCTCAGCATTTTTTCATGACCTGTTGGTCCTGCATGTGTCTTCTTTTGATAAATGTCAGATTGGATCTATTGCTCATTTTCAATCAGCTTTGTTGCCATTGCATTTTTAAAATTCCTTATTTACTCTAGATATATGCCTCTTTTCGGATGTATAGTCTCTAAATATTTCTTCCATTCTATAGGTTGTCTTTTCACTCTGCTTGTTTCCTTTTCTGTAAGGATTGTAGTTTGATGTAATCTCATTTACATATTTTTGCTTTTGTTTTCTATGCTTTTGAGTTTAGAGGCATTTTCAAAACATCCTTGTGCATTCCAATGTCCTGAAGCCTTTCCTGTTTCTTTTTGTAGTTTTATGGTTTTTGGTTATACATTTAAGTTGTAATCAATTTTGATTTTATCATCATGGCTAGTGAGAGATAGGAGTCTAATTCCTTCATACAAATATCCATTTTTTCCAGGGGGGGAAAATTGTCTTTCCTCCAATGCTGTTCTTGGCCCCTTAGTCCAAAATGATTTCATTGTGGATTCATGACTTTACTTCTAAACTTTCTACTCTATTCCATTGGCCGTATATTAACAGAATAAAACTTAATGTTTCTAGTTTAATATAGGAGGTGATTTTTTATAAATAAAAATAAAATGACTTGCCTTATGGTTATTTTTACAACAAAATCAGATTTTCCTAAATGAAATTCAATATCATGGACTAACCTGGGAAGCTGATCATTTAGTACTAATAATGTACCATTCTTATCGGTACAATAGTGAAATATTTTGGCTATTTTAGGACAGAAAAATAAATGAAATGCATTACATCATAGAAGCAAAACCATCGTAAATTTATCCAGATTACAAAAGGTGTTTCTTTATTTTGTCAAGGAAAGGAACACAGAAAGACAAGGCGTGTTAAGATTAGGTCAGGCAGGTTTGCTAGGATGGATCACTGTGACACAGCAAGTCCCCTCTTGGGTACATCCACAGGAACTGTGTTTTCTGTCTTTATTGAAAATCTGATTCTGTGAGTCCTTGGTCATCAGAAGCCACGTTCAAATCCTGCTCTTTGAGGCCAGCCCCGTTGTATTACACTCCATCGGGTTGATTTACCTAGGGCAGAGCTACAGGTGATTAAGACTCAGATTTACACACAGAGAGAGAACGGATCCAAAGAGGAGTCAGACTTCTGGGAAGTAAATTAGGGTGGGAAGGAGTACGGAGATCTGGAACCGCTTGTGCACCAACCCCTACTCTAGGCTCTCGCTGAGCCCCTGCCCAGCAGCTGTGGCTCCGGGCACGCCCCGCGTGGTCGTGGGTGCTCTCTGCCTGTGGCTGGCCGCGTCTCCTGCCTTGTGCGTCTGACTCGCAAAGGTGTGGAAAATGGATTTCGCCCAGCCCCTTCACTCTGAGCCTGAGGGTGATGTTTACTTCCAGAACCTAGACTTTTGCGCTCCAAAGCGCGCCTTTGGGTGCTAGTGACAAAAATCGCTCTAGAAGTAGGACTGAGGAAGCACCGGGGACCCCCATCCCCCAGCAGCTCCCCGCCTTTGCAAGTCTAATGTTTGGAAAGGGGGCTGCAGAGAGGGAGGTCCTTTCCGCTTGGCTGTGAGTCAGATCTCCTCTGGGGTTGAGAGGGAGGGTTCTATATAGAAAACCTCCCAGCAGCGATGTGCCGGGTCTGAGCATCGCCCCTCCTTTGCAAACACAGTTCAGTGGCTCAGCGTCTCCCAGGAAGGGTTCCCGGAGATCAGACTTGCACGTGAGCCTACAGAGCTGGACAGTGTCCGCTCAGTCAAAGGGTCCCTTCTCTGCCTACCTTGCAAAAGGCACTTCTGGTCCTGAGGTACAGCCAGTGAATAGCTGGTCCCCAAGGGGTGGGCTACCTCCCTTTTCCGGGTGCCCGAACACTCCTCCTCCTCATCTCCCCACCTCCTGAGTGTTTGTCTTGTCCTAGGATCAGAAGCCGGCACCCACGGGGCCTTCGAATGCTTTTCAAGTCAGGGTCCCCACTAGATTCCTGTTCCTCTTGGCTCTGCACCCAGACTGAGTCAAGAATGCTGCGGGAATTTCTCTAACAATATCCGCCTGCTGTGTTCTGAAGTCACTGGCCATCTGACAAGGTCAGGTATTGTGAAGAAGGGGTGGGGTGCGTGGATTGGGGACCCCAAGGGAACCTGCAGACATCTGCCTTCACTTCTGTTATTTCCAGCAGAGAGTATTTTGAAGGAGAGTGTGAGAGACACAGGGGCCAAGGTAGTGTGGAGTGTGGGTGTCAAAAACCAAATCACTTCTCTCCCTGACTTCTTCCGTTCACTGGAAACCTATTAATACAGGGAAAACTTAAGTTTGTTCTACTTCGCTGATTTTTTTAAAAGGCTTTCAGTTGTTCTGCTTCCTTCTCCACTCTTAATTTCATTCTGGGTGTACTCATCACAAAGAGTGAAAATGCCATTATTGTCAGTTTTCAGGTTTCCACAGTCAAATGGCAGTGCCACCTTCATCAGCCTCTCCTGCAGGGCCAACCTGAGAAGCTCTAAGTAACCAGTTACATAGCTCCAAGCAAATATCCCTACCTGGGAAAGAGAATTGAAAGAAATGCAGCCTCTTTCAAATGAAAGCAATTTGTAGACTTTCCCAAAGATCAGTCCTGTGCACACTTAAATGTGAGTGCACACATGCACATATCCCCAGTCAGAGAGAGAGAGAGAGAGAGAGAGAGAGAGAGAGAGAGAGAGAGAGAGAGATTTTCCCAGGAAGGCCACTAGAGGGAGAACTCTGAGAGGGTTTACAAAATCAAATAAATACAGAAATTGCTATCTACTGGAATTTGTCTTTACATCACTTTGGAAAAGCATCGTGTGAGTATATTAAAGACATTCTACGTCAATGAGGCTGGAACTGTACAAAGGGAGAAATCATGTGCGAGTATCAGATAGCCTTCCCACTCACAGGTTGCTTCAGGGCAGGTCTCAAGGTGACCTCCTTAGTGACCCCAGATGGTTATTTCCTTTCCCCAAAGTTCACCTGTAAGAACGTTCTGCAGTAATGGGAATATGGTTTCTGCATTATTTACCCAACTCTACTTTATCTGAGTCTGTGGCTTTTAAAAATACAGCTGATATATCATCCTCTTGGCAAACATGCAAAATCAGAGGTAGAATGGGTCATCTCACACAGAAAGAAAAAATTAACTCTTCAATTTTTCACCATCAACCCTGAAATTGTTACAAACCGCTAAAAAAATGTCATTCCCATTACTTTAAAAAAAAATACTACCTATGTAAAAGCTCTTTAGTTACTTCTAACTATGAAAATCACCCTGGAGGTGGAAGAGGTGAGAAATATTTGAACACTTAATTGTGACACGTCCTGGAAAGCAGTGAACGTTAAAGAGAAAAATGATTATTATCTTCATTGCAGTTTCAGGATTGGAAACTTTAATCCACTTCAAGAAAAGTGTATGTTGGTGGATTTTGAACTAACAGCGCAGTGGATCAGAATGGTGACTTAAGAGCCAAAGAGGAAAGGGATTTACTTAAAGCCACGTGTCCGGTGTCTCGGGGACCCAGTACGAGGTGCACGCGCGCACAGTGGCTGAACCCCTTTCTTCCCCACGCAGCTTGGCCCTGTCCGTTTCGGCAAGTGCACCCACAGTAGGATGCGGCCCTTGGACCTTCTCAGATAATGGGCTTGAGGTTCGAAATTCTGCAGCGCCGCCTGAGCTCTTGCTCCTGGCTTTCCCTTGTCAGCTACTCTCCGCCAGCCTAGCAGCAGATCGCTGTGTGTGTGCTACCACCGGTGGGGCGGGGAGACCTGGCGCTCGCCCCGCCAGCTCTGCTGCTGCTGACGTCCGTTCAGGCCTTTAAATGCGTCTCTCCTTGCGCAAGAGGAAACAGACTTTGTAGCAGTCACTTTGCCTGGAGGGAGACGCGTCTCTGCTCTTGCAGGCGACAGCTCCGACTCCCCTCTCTTCCCGGAGCTGCGTTCGTCTCTGTCCTCTGCGCACCGAGTCCCCGCCTGCCTCTCCAGCGGGAGGCGCATTTGCTCCTCGCACCCCGGTGTGAGCCAACAAGACTCCCCTTGCTCTATGTTTTCCGCTGGACTCGAAGATCAAAGCTTGCGAGGTGCGCCCAGAAGGAGCAGGGCGTCCTTTCCCTGATTTGGAGGCAGGTGGTTTTTGTCTGTACTGGCGAAAGCGTTCTCCGTGTATCCACACCTGCAACTTGTTTGGGTTTCTTCTCAGTGCTGTGTGTGCGTTTACAACATCAAAGTTTTTCTCTCTCGTCCTTAAAACCTAGCGTTGTGTCTTTTAATCCGTCCGTCCTCCTCCCCGCGCTGCCTCCGCCCGGCCTTCTCCGTGTGCGGTGAGTGGGTAGCAGGGCGCGCAGTGGAGACCGGCGCGGTCGGAAGGCGCAGAAGGGAAGGGAAAGACTGTTACCGGGGACTCCCTGGGCGACCCTTTGCCAAGCAAGAGCTGGGTAAGGGCCAGAAGAAGACCCGGACTCTTCACGGACGCTGGCGCCCGCATACTGGATTTTAATCATCATCCTGGTTGCGCGTCTCGGTCCCTTTTTCTCAATTGGTAACTAGTGGAGAGCGAAGCGCTTGGCAGGAGCGCTCTGCGGGACCTCAGCCCCCGGCTGCTCGGGATCTGTGTGTCCGCTCCTGCGGAGGAGCCCGGTGGAGGTCGCCAGCGGGTGCTCTCTGGAGCCTGGAGGTAGGCAAGGGGGTGGGATCCTGATTCTCGCGCTGCACCAACCTTCCCAAAGGCTGCCTGGTTTCATGGAGAGGAAACCGTCTTTTCACCCTCATTTGTCTTCAGGCTGCCCTGCCCCCGTTTCGAATTCTGTCTCAGGAATAACCACATCCAATACAGCCGCAAGGTGGACCGCGTCCGCTGCTCTTCGCCCCAATGCCTTGTTCTTACCATTTCTGGTCGTGCTGGGGGCGCGTGAGCTTCCCCGCGAAGTTGATACCTTGCAGATTTTGAGAATGTTCAACTTAATTTTATTCAGTTTCTTAGAGAATGTGTTTCCTGTGCGCAAGAATTATGGGAAATAAATGTGCCATGTGCATCATCAGCAACAGATCAGAAATCATCCTCATTGTCCCCCAAAAGTTTTCCCAATGCAAGTTTTCTTAAGGTCCAGATACAGTGAATAGAGACTTGGCTTGTTCCATTGTATAAAAGGAAAGTGGACGTGTTTTCCTCTTCAATTTTAAAATATGGAATACTAGTGTAGTTCCTCCCCCCCCGTTTCTTCCTCCTCTTCCTCCTCCTCCTCTCCTCTCCTCCTCTTCCTCCTCTTCTCCTCCCTCTTCTATTTTCTCCTCTTTTCTTTCTCCTCCTTTCCTTCCTCTTGTCCATTAGCAGACCAACACAAGGACTGTAGAGAGAATGGGACAGTTACAATGTGCAGGTTTGATTGATAGAAGTCTTTGTTGCTCCCAGCCTTGCCAGGAAGCGTTTTTTTTTTTTTAATTGAAATATCTGTTCAAATAATTTCATGCTTTTGAGTTAAGTGGTAATTTGGGGTAAGACTGAACTAAACATTTTGAATGTAATATCAGCATCGGAAGATTTTGTATAGATTTGTGTAATTGATCCCTACACTTATATAGGATCTAATAATGGGAACTGTATGAAGTGAAGGAAGTGACTACTGTATTCTTGCAAAGGGTAATTTTTAACTCTGGGAAAATTTTCAACATCAATATTGAAACTTAAATGACAAGCATATGGATGTAGAGTTAGGCAAGTTAACTTCAGGAGGTTGGCTTATTGATAATTAGTGCTTGGAATTTCATAGCTACATATGATAATCAGTAAAATAAATGAACCAGTTAGTATTCTGAGCTTGCAATACTTGGTTCCACAGAAAGGCTGCTGTTACATTTCATTTCCAATCTCATTTTTATGAATAGAATAAGGTTGCATGAATTTACCTGCTACTTTACAAATGTGTGCTGTGGATTTCAATATGCCCTGTAAAGAGCAGGGAGGCATGATCCCAGGAATGACCTCATTAAACGGAACCATTTCCCCTCTAGGGAGAATCTTCCCACAAACTTCAGTTAGTGGAATCTGGAGTCTCACTTTGTGTCTCTCTCACCCTCCCTTCCTACCTCCATATCTTTTTCACATGGCACCTTGGAGTTTGGGTTCCTCTGGATTGAAAGAGTATGCTATATATCTATATATCTATATCTATATCTATATATATCAAGCATATATATATTTGAAAGATCAATAGCATGTCAAGGGTTTCTGCTGAGCTAGATGAGGGATTACAGAGAACACAGTGGAGGGAAAGTATAAGGAGAATAGAATGCAACTAAAGTAGCAAAAATAGTCATGCCTTGAGGAACTTAAACACTAAAAAGAACTAGGCTATTAAAACAGAAATGCATGAAATAAAGCTAACCTTGAAGCACTGGAATATAGCTCTGTGTGTGTGTGTGTGTGTGTGTGTGTGTGTGTAGAAGGTAAATTACCTTTAATAAGAATCAGCCTTGTCTTAGATCTGCAGGAGCAGGTTTATTTTAAAGAGCACATTCTTTACTGGGTAAATGCTTTGAAACACTTGAGAATCCCAAGAAAATAAACAGCTCTCATTTGAAGTTATTGATTTTCAAATAAATACTTTAGTTTCAGTATTTAGAGTAGTTTTTTTCTCAAATTTTAATGGCTGAGGATGCATAACAATTGCAATTTATGACCCTCATCATAAAGAAATTGGTTCATGAATGCCCTGTTACTAAGTATGTGTTTAGCATCATGGGTAACTCCAATTTTTCTATGTCAAGAATCATCCAATGAAAATTATAGGTTGAATGTTAAAGAACTTTATTTTCTGAGGAGGAATGTGACACCTGCATTTTAATCTCATCTTTAATACTTGTTACTTACTTAAATATTCCTTAGTTCCTTCACTGGTGACTTATAATTGTTCTTGCCCCGTTAGAAGGTGATTGTTCTCAAGTATCAATCTATCATTTATATATTTTCTGTCTTTAGGCTGGCTATATAGCATCATATCTGAAAATCAATAATATTGAGTTAATGGACTATTACTGAAGCTTAGGTCCCAAAACATATTTTAAAAAACAAAGATATCAATATATGGATGGGTTTGCTTAGATGATAACTTGAAATAAGCATGATTTCCAACTACTTATTGAAGAGTGAATAAAGTTTTGAATTCTTACCATTTTATTTCATATATTGCACATATTTGTCTTCTTTACTAATGCAAAAAGAGTTCAAACTGTTCCATGAAAATATACAAAATAACTGATTCCTTTTATTTCTACTATTGAAACTTTATAATAGTAGTCCCAAAGTGAAGGAAATTATTTATGAGGTCCTAGCCCACAGGCAAGATTGTTCTTTTTTGGAACTTTTTCTGAAAGTGACATTGCCTTGAAATTCTCGATTTCTTCTACTCTTTGCAGCCAAAGAGATTGATCATTCATTACCATAGTCTTTTATCTGTGTGCTGTTCAGTTACATTGTGGATCAGATTTCTAAATTCATTACTTAAGATTGTTTTCTTATACAATGTTTTCTCAATGGTAATAATTTAGAGTTTTCTATTACTTAAATAGTTTAGATAATAGTGAACTAAGTATAAAACAAACAAATAAAAGTAAAATAGACTTTAAAGAACTTTATCTAGTTCCCTATGCTCTACCAAGGAATTGGTTACCTTGTATTTTAAACTATGTGCATGTTGAAATACAAAATTACTGCTCGCAAGCTTCAGTGAAACATATCCTCTCAAGCAATAGCCTAGATTAATGTACTAAGATTATTTTTGTTATAAATTTAAATTATGAGTTATAAGATTATTTTTAAGGTTTCTGTTATCTTTTTGGACATTTTGGTGGCTGTAGCCTAGAAAGTTGCAAACCTATGAAGGAATTCACAAAACTGCTTTAATCCTAGTCAGGTAATTCAATCTGAGAGTTATGCCTTGCTTTGGATTAACACCAAGTCACATATGTTATGATTGATATGAGACGAATGAAACATAAAACTTCAACATGCCATATTCCTACCATGGTTCCAGCGGCTATTTTGTAAAATCATGACCTTACTTACAACAAATTCAATGCACTGCTGTGCATAAAATCTATAAGTTTTTTGGGGGGGTGTTCTGGAAATACTTGTATCTCACATACTCTCTACCCATGGGGTTGAGAGAGTATTCCACAGGGTGGTGCTATTGTTTTGCACAATATTTTGGAATAAACCTACCCCTTAGAGCTACTTTTATATCAATGGAAACACCAGAAATTTCTCTAACAATAGACTTTCTTACAGACCCACATAGCAACACTATTGCTATCCATTAAGAGGTCTTTCTGCTCATTAGTGACAAGGTCTTCTTTTAAAAACATTCCCCCAGTGTCTCCCTAGGAGGACCTAATGCCACTGGCACTTTTTCTCCCTTCACGCCCTCCTCTACTTTTTGTGTTCTATTATAAACCAAAGCCAATCTAAAGAAGATATTATTTCTGAAGGTAATTTTAGACACATCACAAATATGCTTTGCATAAACTACTCTGTATATACTTATTCTCATCTCTGTCCTAAATTCAGAAATTCATAGTTCCTCATGCATGTGCTTCATTTGCTATTATGTTGAAATCAACAATATTAATTATATATATCCTTAACCGAATTGTATCACCTTTTAAAATAGGACTAATAGTAGAAGTCAAATCTTAACATCTATTTCTTGTGAAGGTATTCAAGTTTAGACAGAAGTATTACAATCACATCACGGCCATTCTGTGTAAAGGCAGTTCTACAACATTGATGTCTGCTAGTTTGATAACTCACATTTGGAGTGCCAATTTATCTAAAAATTTCATGTAAAATCTGGAAACAAAATTTACATAGAAGCTCAGGTTTGATTGAGGAGAATAATCATTCATATTAAATAATCCAGGGAACAGATGGTTAGACATAAGGACTAGAAATACTAAATGAAGATAGACCATATAATAGATCCTTTCTTGTTTTTGCATTTGCTAAGGTTTATGAGTGGGGTATACATAAAGAGAGCAAATGCAAGAGACAGGGAAAATGATGGGTCCTGGGTTCAATTCATATTTTCTTTGAGAGTTGTCATGTGTGTCTGGCATCTGTGTGTATGGGATGACTTTCTTCCTTTCTTCCTTCCTTTCTTTTTTTCTCTTTTTTTCTTTCTTTCTTGGATTCTTTTTTGCCAGTTTGGAAAATCATTGCCTAAGTTGCAAGATCAAACTTTTATTTACTAATAAAAAGTACTTGTTTCTTCTTCAATTTTTAAAACTATAACATGATTATCTTCCAAGAAGTATATCTGTTTGTTTATTGATTTAGCAAAATGTCTATGATGGGTCATAATTTAAATAAGATATCTTACAACTTGTGAAAAAACACTCTTACACTTAATTTTTCCAATATCAAGGATGGATAGGTATATTGTTTTATGCCTAAAATCATCCTTATTTTTTATAATCAGCATAGCATACTCTTGCCTATGCATGTGTCCATAATTGATAATGTAGATTCACCATGTTTTCCAACAAATGTACCCTGTTGGTTTTCCAAATAGGATGTTTGATTGTGTCTTATAATTTCTGATTGCATGCCAAAGTGCCACCAGTATGTCATGGCAGAATTATTCTGAATATCAACCCAACATTCTCAGAGCTAAGCATATGCCATGCATTTCACAGTGTATATGACTTTGTGTGATTTGGAATTTGAGGAAGGACCTTTAAAATATTATTTTGGGGGTTTGCAAGTGTTTCATGTTCATTTCCAGGTTTCATAGTTTTATACTTCTGTGAGCACAAGCTCACAGCAATCATCAAGACCACAAATTTACAGAAGTTTTAAACTATATGCTTTTTTCTTCCTAGTTTGGTATATTTTACAAAAGAGTAAAATAATGCTCAATGATTGCCTATCCATCCTCAAAATTGGAAAATAAACATTAAAGATATAGAAATTAAATTTTGGAAAGAGACTCCATTCTATAGATAAAAATTGATTGATTAATTAATAATAGTCTGATAAAAACACTGTAATAAGCTGTAAAACAAAAAAAAATGTGACTTTACTGTATAATAAAATAATATATATTCTATATATATATATATTATAATAAGTTTTATTAATTCATCTGGAAAGGTTTTTGTGTTTCTGTATTTTAGGAATTTTAAATGCTGGCAATAAATTTACTTGTGTAAAATAACCAAATGGCTAGTCTGGAAAATTTAGACATAATGGATAAGATAATAAATGATTATATAGTAGTTATATAAACTAATAATTACCTCAGATACATTACATTTATTAACTCATTTAACCCTGTACCTTCCTAAAGTCTTATTATTTCCCAAGTTTATAGATATGAAATATATTTTCAGAAAACTTGAAATTTTGTCCAAAGTTGCCAAGTCAGGAAGAGATTGACAATTTAAGAATTTCCTATTTTGATGAAGGGTTTACATGTATCCTGTAAAATATCTTTATTTGAAAACTTGTATTTTGTATTTTTAGGAATTAAATGTAAGACTTGTATGATCAACTCAGTAGAACATGGACTATGGATTCAAATCAAGGATGTATATACAATATTCTTGATTAAGATAGTCTATGTGCTCATGATGATATTTTAAACAAACAACAAGAAACATAATTATAGGAATTTGGGTTGGCCTTAAGAAAGTCAACTTTAGCAATATACGATTGCTTTTGCCAGAACCAAATCTTCTCTGAGAGCTTTCTATTCTGATTAAATTGTCACATATACGGTGAAAAAAAAATACCTTAACTTTCAAGTTTTTATTTCATATTCTCAAAAGTAAATTGTGCTACTATCTTATGTCTATGTTTTCTTCAATGCAGAAAAAATCTCTACTTTCTTAGCATCTCAGTCACATGAAATATTGGGTTTAATACATCAACATATATGAGAGTGTCTCTCTCCTACCCATGGTACAATTTTTCTGTACAATGTTAACAGAGTACCCCATCTTTATTGTTTGTACATGTAAAAATCTTTTATTTTAACTTAATCTCCAAGTGTGTTGAGTACCTGTCTAGTTTTTGAAGTGTGGTAGTTTTCCCTGTTTCAATTGTGACGTTTATGCATATTATCTTTATGTGTATTCATTTAGACTGGAATATTGAATGGAAAACAATGTTCTTTACAATATGGCCCCTAATGGATAGACCTCTCTTATGATATTTTAGGTCAGTACACAACATTTCATGATATTAAGTCAGAAGCTGGGCTTTTAAGCTCCAATGTCTAGTTTCCCTGTACTCATATGTTTCTTAAGAGTTTCTGGTTTTTGGTTTCAGATTTTCATGAGCAAATTCAAGTACAATGCTTATGAAAAGTGCTTGACACAGAGTTCAGGCTCTTTGAAGAAAAATATTTTGAGTAACTGTTTAGCTGAACAGCAGTAGGAAAAAATAATATCAATATGAATTCTTGATAGTTTGATGTGTGTATAAAGATCTCATGCAATCAAAATGCTCTCCCTCTCCCCAGTGGAAATTGTTCATTTATTTTTTTCTACTAAGACAAGTTTGGAATGTTTAATATTCCAACATTAATATATCCACACAAAATTAAACAAATTCTATGAGAGGATATTAGAAATTTTTACTTAAGTGAACTTCCCTGATGCATGGCTAGTTCAATAGAAAATGAATCAGAACAAATTAACCAAAGTAAGACAGTTTGCTGCTGTTCAGCGTTTCTTTGGTTTGAATAGTTACTATTAAGAAGATTAACAGCAACAACAAAGATCTAGCACGGCAATGAATAAAAACAAGCTGTATTTCTTCTGAAATTTTATTTATTTTATGTCTTAGTGCTTGTTGAAACCTACCCAAAATAAAAGCACAATTAGTAGTGATAATTGTATTTCTTGTTAGAAGGACTGCGCTTTCTATCCTGATTTCATTAGAATTGCACTTATAGAAATTATATGGTATTCTTCATTCATTTTCCAAACCAGTCCCCTTCACGGTCCTTTAGTATTCAGTAGCATCCATTAAAAGTTAGAGTAAAACTAACTTAAAACTTCAGGTGGAAAATATGCTCTTAACATTGTGTTTAGTTCTAAAAACTCATTGGTATGAAAACTGTGTCTCTTTTGCTGTCTTTATCTTTACAATTGTAGTTAAAGTGTCTTACTCAGTGCCACTCTGCACTGACAGGTGTAATGTAATCAGAGTCTCTCAACTTAAATGATCATAATCTAACAGATAATTAGGAGAATAAGAATTAGAAAGGCACTGGAGAAGTTATTATTTTATTCTAAAACAACGTAGAATCAATACTGTTTCTCTGTGCATGTATGAACCAATTGTTTGAGCGTGTAGGTATGGTTGATTTTCCTGTAAGGGAATCTTCAGACTGTGTCAGCTATCATGTTCCAGCCAAGTGGAATTTTTAGTAACACAATTCTGCTACTGCTCCTTGATCTACTGATTTAGTCATTTGCTTCAGAGTAGTTTTTCAGCAACAAAATATATGAACAATATTATTAGCCTTTCATGAGCACAACATGTAATATTTCGGAATCTTTTATTGTTTACAATAATTGTGGTGAAGATTACATATTAACAAACATTAATTTTTGTAAGAGACATGTTATTCCTATAAGTATCCTGTTAAATTTCTATATGTAGTCTTGTTATACTCTTGCTTTTGAACTTACGCAAGTTGATTTGCTTTGCTACATGTATAATGTGAAACAGGGTCAGGAAACTAAGCAAATCACCACTCGCTGAAAGAGAAAGAATGGGAGATATATCTCAGACTATGATATTTATGGAATATATTTCAATTAGTTCTGTTCACCAATTAGTAATTTATTTTCCAGCTCCTCTCCTCCTAGTGCACACTGAATCAGTAAGGAGTTCTCCAGAGAAACAGAATTGTTATGATGCACAGAGAGATAGAGATGTTCAAGAGGAAATTTATTATGGAAATCGACTTGTGATTATGGAAGACATGATTTCTTAGGATGTTCTGCTGCAAGCTGAAGACCCAGGAATATTAGGACTGCAATTCAGTCCAATGTCTATTCAAGAACTGGGCAGCTCCAAACTAGAGGTGGTTCAGAAGGTCTACTTAGATTACCTAGTAGGCTTCTATAATACAAATTTGCTGATAGTATTAAAAAAAAAGATGCACTTAGTTCCAGGTGTGCACTTGCCTTATTTGGACTATCTCATTGGAACACCCTTAGTAAGGCAATTGTGAGTTTTTGTTTTTTTTCTGATTGATTGATGTTCAAGTTGGTTTTCTTTATTCTAATATAAGTTTTAACAAAAATAGCTCAAGTTAAATTTTATGTTGCAAAGCCACTTATGAACTTACACCATTTTTCTATTTCAATAAAATACATACAAAATGAAAAATTGAAAAATAAGAAATGCCATTAAGCCTCCCTCTGAATATAATTATAGTTAAATTTTGTTGCTTGTATCTTTGTCTACTTCCTTTGTATTTAAATACAACATACTTTTTTTTTTTTTACTTATTAGGAATATATGACAGTATTTTTCTAATGCTCAGTGGCTTTACCTTTATTTTGGGGTTCTATTTGTATGTCTAATGTTACAACCTAGTACAGATTGAATTAGAATTATGAATGTTTGTTTTTTCTGTGCATAAATTATTAAAAGTTCATACTTGTCACTATTTGTTATCCAAAGATTTTTATTTAAAAAGCTGAATTTCTTGTTTCTCTTGAAAGTGTGGATGATTCAAAAGCAGTATAGCAGTAGAATAAGTTTCTGCCTGTTATCCACATGTAACATAAAATCTATTTTTTCACATAAAGTGTGCTGACTTCAGATTGTATTTATGAGTTATCTTAACTTCATCATGGGACTCCTACTTTAAAATGGCGTACATTTTGCAATATTATAAATATTGCTTTCAGAAATATTGTATATGTTTATGTATATCCTTAATTACTTTTTAATGGAATATTTTTAGTGGTAGAAAATTATGTGTTATACTCTACACAGAAAGAGGAAGTTACCTGCAATCAGTAACATATTTTAACATCTTATTACTGTTATACAATGTGTGATTAGAAAAGTGAGATTGATTTTGAAAAATATGACAATTTTCATTAACATATTTCCAATTTAAATGATTTTATTCATTTTTTATTTTTCCTAAAAGTAACTGATTTTTATTGTTTACTCCTACTTTCATAATCTAGCATCTTTAATTCAATTTCTAATCATATAATTGGATACATGGGCTTACTGTTTGAATGTTTATGTAAAACATATTAATATTTCCAGCTGTAATTTTTTTATACCAGTAATCAAACTAGTGACCAAATGCTTGCCAGACAGATGCTGTGCTGCTGAACTGTCTCCCTCGCCCAACTGTAATTTCTATCTTAAGTTATTTGCATAAGAAAGCGTTTTCGCCAAATGGTCATTTGAATATTCCCATTCTTCTATTTTTAAGGTTTTTGTTAAATTAATGTCATCAGAGTTAATTAAATTTCAAAAATTTTAAAAAACATCTTACTTTTAATAGATTTCCAAATAAACAATTATCTAGTAATCATTTATTGAAAACTTTAAATGATTGTGTTACAGCTCCAAATTAATATTGAAGGCTTCTTACAAATTGGTAATTATTTCATACTACTTTGATAGTTTACTACTATTTAAATGACATCTTTTTTATTTTAATTAGTTGGTATACAGGATACAATATCACCATGCTACCACCAAAATGCTGATCATTATACTAACACTAGTATGATTAATACACACATTTTATTTAATAATTTGACAAACTTAAGAAAAATCTATAGAATTTATCTTGGCTGGTTCTTAGAGTAAATCAAGTACTTTATTTACATATTGTTTGGTGTTATTGATGCATGAACAGTAATCAGATTACTCTAAGAATTGCATTGTCAAACATTTAATATCAGTAGAAAATATTTTTCTTGAAATTCTTATCAGAATGTGCTACTTAAAATTATGTTGACATTTTAGGTGGCAATAACTTTCAGAATAAAGGATAGCTTGAATTATTTTATTAAAGGTCACTTTGTTAAATAATACAGTATTAGAATAAAACTGTTCAACATAAATATTTCTAAATCTTGCTTTATTAGCCATGCTTTTAAAGTAGTGGAACAAATTCTTTCACATCAAGCAAGAATCTAGAGAGCTACTTGGTATGCTTTCTAGTATGATAAATGTTTTTATGTGTTACTGTGAAACCGAAAGAGCGCTTACAAAGTTAATGTATACTGTTATATTTGAGTTCATTACAATGTACAGAAAGCATGGATTTCTCTGCTGGTCTCTATTTTAGCGGTGAGTTGGGAAAATGAGCATTCCTTCTTTAGGTAATGTATTCTCAGAGATTGAGACATTTCAAATTTTAAATTAAGATGTTAAAAGTATTATTCTTTGTTGTATTTTTGCCTACCCTATTGGAACAGAAATATATAAAATATCTGTTTACCTGCCATTTACATCATTAAAGAACCGAACACTTACTTAGTAGTTGAAGTTTCATAAACATTCACCCTATGAGTGGTACATGTCTTTTCTGTTTTGAGCTGTACGGATAAGACTATTAGAGGGAAAAGAATAAGTTGAGTGACTTAAAGAAGTTTTACAGACGTACTCAAGATTCTTAGTTTAGCTGCAGGTTCTGAGCTTATTGAGGAAATCAGAAAAAGAAATGGAGAATATTGTCATCGTCAACATAAATAACTTTCCTAATATTACCACTGTTGATTACAATTGGTTTTCCCCAAATCACTTTTTTAGAAAGATGATTCTGCTTAATACAGAGCCTACTTGAAAATTGAATATATGAAAATAAGTAATACATTCACATATTATAAGTCAGGCATATATTATAAAGTAGAAAGATAGTTTATATGTTATGTTTTTAATTTATATTTTTTATCTATGCTTCCTTTCTTGAGTCCAAGCAACCTGAGGAGAATATTCACAAATGCCTAGGAATAAACTCACTTCAAAAAATGTGGATAATAGACCTTGAAAAATCTTTATTTGGGCCCCAAATAGAACATAAGTGGAAGGAGATTAGAACTTATGAGACAAAATAGTTATTGATTGTTGGGAGAAGCTGAACTGGAGGTCGGTCACTTGATCATTGTGCAGAGCTCCAAGCACGCAATATCTGAGGAATGCCCTAAGGACACAGAATGCCCAAAGAAAAGGTGTTCTAGCCTAAAAACAGGAGGTGTGAGGGGCAGCTCGATAAGCAAAGGGGTGTCACAGGACAACAAACTGCCAAATTTATATGGAAAAACACACTGAAGTTGTTAAGCAGGTCCTTTCCTCTCATTAGGAGAGAAGGGTCCCGCAGACCTGAGCTTTCTGCCTATTGTCTCTTATCTTTTTTTTAAGAAGGAAAAATAGAAAAAAACAAAACAAAGCGGTGTAAGGGTACAAGTAATACAGAACTAGAAAAAAAAAAAAAACAGTGAAAAATCACCAGTTAATAGATTACACATTATCATCTTAGAGATAGTTCCTCAAGTCACAGTATCAAAGCATAAAAAATGGACATTCAAACAGTGAGACTGTAAACAGTTACGTTCAATGATCCAACCAAAAACATTAATATGGTCATCTATTTAACACCCCTAACCAGACTTGCACTTGTATCCTTTAGAGCATTTTTCCTTCTCTTTTTTACAACAAAATTTACACATTTTGGGTTTTATTACTCCTTAATTCTTATTACTTTTTTTGGGAAGAAAATAAAGTCAAATATGGCAAAACAAAGCTGTCAGTCAAAACCAAGGATAGACATAGTACAAGATGTAAAAACAGAAAACAAGGTTATCAACGATGGTTACCATGATGCCTCTTGCTTCCTTAAAAAGAATTGTCTATCTCATTAGGTATTATAAAGTTGAACAAAACAGTAGAGAACAAGACCAATAAAACCTAAACATTGTAAACATTACAGGACTTCCAAAGGAGATAATAGTCAAACCAGAATGGGCATCTTAGTGAATCTTATTGCCTTCAAAGTAGTTGGCTATACCCTCAAACTTGATACTATCATATAGAACAGAACAGAGTCTAATCAGTCAAAACAAGATAGTGGGAGTATTATAGAACTTCAAGTCAAGTTAATAGGAAATCAAAAAGTTACTATTATATATCCTGCTATTTTTTAAAATTCTTCCCCTTACTTAAAAATCATAAAAAATAACAATATTTTTTAATGAATAAGGGAGAGATTGAGATAAAAGAGGACAAATAACAACATAACAATACAAGTCAAAGCATGTGTTGTCTCTTATCTTTATTCCCCTGTTCTCTTTCCCTCCTTCCCCTGGGAACTTTGAGAGCTATGCTGGATGTGGCAATTGATGACTCAAAGGATAGAAACAAAGACGTTTAATAGAATCCTGACATAGGATGTAGAATAAGCATTGTATGTTGGAGACTCTCTACTTTTCCAATAGAAAGTGAGTACTCTTTAGAACTTGAGAGAACCATTCTGTACTTTATTTAGTAATGTAATTTAGGTGATTGTTTCAATGCGTAAAGTGTGGATGTTTGACTTTTACAGAATCATATAGGCACAGTGCAAATGCAGGTATTACTTGTTGAACAAACTATCTGTTTAACCACTAATCTTACTATAACCAAGGTGCGCTGTTTGAACTTGCTATCCATCTTTCTTGCTGTTATTCTATAAAGTTTTGTGCATGTTGTTTATGGAGCCTCGATGTTGATTTTCCAGTTGTACTGTATAATACAGTACTGTAGCTTTATGTTCTGTTACTCATTACAATTCTGTAGGTAAGAGTTATGCAAATAAAATCAAAGTCATCAAGTTTGAGTTTCCTTTGATCATTTCTCTGTTCTGAATACTGTACATACTATATAAAAGTCCTCATTTAGCAGCCAGTTTGTATAACATTCAAGCCTTAAGAATGAACAGCCTTTAAAAGCATGCAAGTGAATTATTCCATCATTGCAAAGACATGGGTTAGAAATGCTGTGATGAGATCTCAGTGTTTCTGACTTCTTTTATAAGAATTTTGACATTGACTGTCTGTATATAGTACAGACTAAAATATATGCTTTTTTTTTGCTAGTTTGAGAGATTTTGGTTTCCTGATTACAACACAGATTTGAGTCAAGTTCTGTGTTTCAAAGCTTTTTAGGTTAGTCATGGAAATTTAAGATTGTTGAAGACAAGTATAAGGCTCTTCTTAAATATCTAGTTTTACTCTTTAAGTAGGAACTTATACATCTGTGTATGAAAATGGCATTACATGTTGCATTATCTAAATTTTTATGTTTTATAATGTGTCCTTTTCATATCTCATGTTTAATTTTAAATTCCAGGAAGCAATGTTGATATTTTAGAAAGAAAATAAAAGTGTATAAATTAAGAACATTGCATTCTAGCCTCAAGTCCAACTCTTAAGAAACAGTTCAATTGATAATCATTCTGTATATTTATTTGGTGCTATGGGATGTCATGATAGTACATATGTATATATATATATATATATATATATATATATATATGATTAATGTATATGTAAAAATATTTTGTTGAGACCTTTTAAAGTCTACTCTTACAATTTTGTAATTTATAGTGCATAGTAATTATCAAGTATACTCTTTCTTTTCCTCTCTCCTTTCTCTGTCTCTGTCTCTCTCTCCCTCTGTCTCTCTCTCTCTCTCTCTCTCTCTCTCTCTCTCTCTCTCTCTCTCTCCCTATCTCTCCTTGAGGCAGCATCTTGCCATGTAGTTCCCACTGGCCTTGAACTAACTGTGTAGTCCATGTTGGCTTCAAACTCATGAGCATCCTCCTGCTTCAGCTCCCTGAGTACTGGAATTACAGACATGAGCAACTATACTTAGGCTACATTCATAATTTCAAAGCAATAGATACCTAGAAATTATTCCTACTCTTAACTGAACTGTTTATTTTATCCCTAAAATATGCCCTCTCTTATTATCTCTCAACTGGGGGATTTTCTTTTGTATGCTTAGATTTCACTTACCGTAATACTGTCTAAATTTGAGTTGCTACAAATGGTAGAATTTTCTTTTTTGACTGCATAATGTCCCTTTGTGTTTATGCCACATTTTCTTTCTCCATGTGTTCAATGGTGGGCACTTAGGGTTTTTCCATCTTTTCGCTATTTTGAATAATATCACAATGAACAAAAAGGTCCAGTTATTGCTGAACAGTACTGATATTGATTCCTTTGGCTAAATAACTAGAAGTGAGATAACTGGCTCTTACAGTGATTCTTTTTTTAGCGTTTTCAAAATAATTCCTAGTGTTTTCCAAAATATTACTAATAAGTTAAACTAGACACAGTTTACAAAAGTCAGTTTTTCACATACGGGCCAACCATTACCTTTCATCCTTTTGATAAGAACCACCCTTACACATGTGAAGTAATATCTCATTGTGGTTTTAACTTGCATTTCTCTAATGATTGACGATGCTAAACTTTTTCCACATACCTGTTGGCTATTTGTATTTCTTCTTTAAGATATAACTATCCATGTCTTTTGCCTATTTTTAATTGGGTTGTAGTACTTATTTTTTTGTTATGGAATTGCTTTAGTTGCTTACATATTTTAGCTATCAAACCTTTAACAGATATATCATTTGCAAATGTATGTTCCCAGACTAGGAGTTGTCTCTTTCCTCTCTCATTTTCTTTGCTGAACAGACTTTAAGTTTGATATAATCCCATTTAGCGAGTTTAATCTTCATAGTGAGTGTACTTTTTGGATTATATCCCAGAAAGCATTGTCACACTAATATTGGTAGTTACCTTTGTCATTTATTAGTTGTTTACACTTTATCTCAATTCCAATTTTTTAACTTGAAAAACCTAATTTAAATAATCTCATATATTCTGTCAGACACAGACATACTTTGATTTTCTAAATATGTATTGTAACAATATGTTCTCTTGTAACTTGCATGTCACGTTTACGTGTGATTTCACTCCTCTTAGCTAACAGTCTTTATTGAATTTAGATGCATTAGACCACTATGCAAATAGGACACACTGTGACAGTGACACAATTCTGGCAAATTGTTTACTATGTGGGTTGTTGGTAGCCCACAGACACTCAGATCATTAGACATTTTGGTGGCATGTGTGTTTGAATCTGGTGACATAATTGAGTCTTCAGCAAGCATCATCAAAGTAAATATCTAATCACACTTTGTAGAAGGTTGACTGCTGGATTGTGAACAGAACCTTTTAAACTCTTAAATAAATACAACAACAAAATATCTTAGCACTTCATGAGATTGTTGGATTTCAAAGTATCTTTCCATATTTAACGAACGTCTCAACAACTTGAAATGACTTGCACTTATCCTTTACCATCTTCCAAAATGCTATTTTCTCCTGCCTTAGCACTTCCTGTATCCCATATTGAAATTTAAAATGTGATAGAAAAAACAGTGAATCAAAGCCAAACTAAGTCATTAGAGTAGCTTTTTCTCCTTTCTGTTAGCTAAGGATGTGAATAATCACATGGAACCAAAGGGTCTAAAGCCTGTATCACAGTGAATAATGAATGATTTAGTTCCAATTAAGAAGTTTCCTTTTAAAAAGAACAAGTGTAATGACCCCCTTCTGCATAAATTACAGTTAGTATGGAATCATGGTTTTACTAAACAAATTTGAACTGCCTTTCTTTTACTTCTAACCAGTCTCTGATAGTGACTGGTTTACCAGATTTTAGACCTAAAATCTTCAAGGAATATTTTTAATTAGAATTTCTCTACCATTGGTCTTAAAGATAAAATCATAACACATAGAAATCTTTAATATAAAATATACTTTTTTTGAAGGGCACATTGTTGTTTTTTGCCTATTACTTAAGTATAGTTTGATTTTTTTTACTCCTCAGGGTAACTGATTAAGTATTGATTACAGAGGCATTTCTATTTGCTTTTGTAATACAGTTAACAATATATAATCTAGTGTTTATTTCCTAAATTTTATTTTTACAGAGCAATGTTTTTAAGAGCACTTCTGCTCAAGAAAACTCTGTATTAAATAGCAAAATTACTTATAGTGTAAAGTGTTAGCTTGTTAGCTTAACTTCTGAATTATTTTTTTGTTGTCATCTTTGGATACAGTACAATTAAGTGCTTTTGAGATTTTCCATACATACACACTTACATATACCTTGTTATGAACAGTGTATGTTTACCTTGAATATTTGATGAGAATACACAGCATCTAGTAGAAGATGCTTTTCCTTTTGATGTTAGTTTGGAGACAAAGACAAAGTGTCAAACTTGTCAGCAGTGGCTGTGATTTTTGCAGTCCCTAATTCAAATGTGGAGACAGCACGACTTTTCTGTATCCCTCATCACATGATTAATATAAATGTCATGAGAATGTTACAGGAGCTATGACTACATCTAGTTGGGGAAATAAGGACCAGAATTTGGAAGCATAATGCATGCCCGTTTTCACACTGCTTGTAGTGCTGAAGAAATTGCTATATTCCACATCTCTTGTCATCTGGCACAGGGCATGGCGCCATAAATGTTGCTTGGTTATAATCATTTAAAATAGTGCTATCTCTTCCATACCGTATTTGTATATAGAATTGTAGCTTTTCACAATTAAGTTAGACTTCAGTTTTTGCATTTTGAAATAGCCAAGTTTTCCAAACACTGAAAGAGCATATATATCTCATACTTTAAAATGCATTCATGAAAGTGATTTATTAAGTACCAAATGAAAGATGGGGAGAAAGGAAACTTTGTCTCCACTCCCAGGCGTAGTTCACATCTAGTTCTCTTAGGGTCTGTTCCTTCCTCTTTCCTTCCCTTCCTTGTATTCCTTCCCTTCTTCCCTCTCATTTTCCTCTACATCATTTTACAATACCTATATTGCATTAAAATTATTGATAATTGCTGTTTCGTTTCTGTGAACTGTGCAATTGTTCTTACCAGATTATAATTTTGTCTGTGTGATTTCATGTATCTTTGTAGCCATTGGTATTTTAATCCACTTAATTAACATCTCAGTCATTTCAGAGTATTTTCTTTGATTATTAGTGGCACCAATTACATTCCATATAGCTCTTCACTAATTGAATGGCATTCAAGCAGTTATCCTGTTTTAATTGGGTGACTAGCTATTTCTTCTGCTATTGAATAGTTGGAATACTTACATATTTTGGAAATATTCCCTTACTGAATATGTACTTTGTACACATTTTTTTCCATTCCTTGTGTTGCCTGTTCACTCTGTTGTTTTCTTTGCTTTTGAGATTATTATTTTGATGTATTCCTGCTAGTCTATTTTTGTTTTCCTGCCTGTGTCTTTGATGTACAAACTATATCTTCAGAAATATGTATTATCATGATCTTGGGAATTATTTTGTCCCTATTTTAGTACTTTTTTGTCATTGAGAACACAACACCCAACATCCACAACTCTAAAAATGAAAGGATTGTTTTGGCTCATAGTTTGTAGTCAGCTGACTAAAGGCAGGGCAGCCGGGCAGAGGGACATGATAATTAGAAAACAGAGAGTGATCAAGTGTTACAGCAGGGAGATGTACTCTCCTGTGCCAGGCTTCAGTGACTCACAAGTCACATTTGTTTAAAAACTCAACTATAGACTAATCCAAACATGAGATCTGCATCCCTGTCATCCAATCACCTCCTCAAATTGCCATCTGTTGAGAACAGGTGGCTGTGGCATGGACATCTAGCTATAATCTGCAATAGCCCCATTCCACATAATTTTAAGGGTTTTTGTTCCTTTGTTTGACTTATTGTATTTAAATAATTTTATGTATTTAATGTAATTTTATTGTCATGCTTTCCTTTACAAATCAAAATTTTAAAATCATAATTTATTAAAAACCTCTTTAGCAAAGTAAATGGTGAAGCAAAATAATATTAACCCTAAATGTATCTTAATTAAATAAACTTATAACTTTGTAATTTTCTGTCCCATATTGTATTTTATACTATCTTGTCATATATACTACCTATATCATATTTTCTCTACCTTACATTTGCAAAAAATGAAAGATGTTAAAAGATGCTTCTCATTATTAACAAACCATAATAGAGCAAAGATAAAACTTAATGATTACTTGAAATACTTCATGATTTCTCTGAAGTATAGCAGGACCTGTTATTCAGTGTCATACCTATGCCTCCTTAGATATTTCTCAGCATACTGCTTTGCACTTCATTAAACAGGTGAACAACAACAAAACACCATAAGGTCAAGTTAAGTAAACTTGGTAGGTTTAAGATCTCAAAAAAATTACCAAAATTTAAAAAAAACTTTTGATGTTTTTATTTTTTTAAACTTTACTATGATTTTTGAACCTACGTGATGGTATAATTAACAAAAACTGAGCCACATTGTTACAATCACACACTCTAATCACTGCCACATAAAATAATTATAGAGTAAGTTTTGACTATGAGTTAAAAGTATCCGTTGTTAAACCTTTTCACTTTTTGTGTATGTACTTATAACTCCATCCCTGATTTCTGTTAGTTATGTAACTGAGGTACTTTTTAAAATCTATTATATAAGTAATAGATTATTTTAGAATTATTTAATTGGAGAAAAATTGGTGAGGTTGTTTATTTCACAGAAAAAATATTATTCTATCTAAAACAGAGTTAAAAATTTCTGAAATGAGTTTGAAAAATTTTAAACTTATTTTCCAAGTAGTTAAAAGAAGGATGACCTTTAGTTCACTCTAATATTTATAGGAATCTTCAGATACAAATACCTACATTTTAAGGTTCTTTCATGTTGTCCAATCTGGGATGAATTTTCTACTTCTGAAAGAGACATCATGACTTGGCACTAAGATGTAATAGACCTAAGTATGAAGTCAATTTTTTATTGAATTTAAGTTATTTGCATAAAGCTTATATTTAAGTTTTTCTAATTTATGGGGTATAATGTGATGATTCAGTGCATTTATACAATGTGTGATGATCAGCTCAGCATTGTTAGGAATTTCATTCATTATATATTGATTTTAAAGTTTTGATTAACAAAATATGAGTGAACATACTTAATGTGTATGATGTGGTATTCCCCCACATGGATAAAACCTGAATTGATCAAATCGGAGTAATTAGCATCTCTTCTTTATCTGTTTATCTGTTTGGAGCTTTGAGCTCTTCGTCCCTTCTGATCATTCTCAAAATACTATGACTGTTATGAACAGCACTTACATCACTGTGCTTTAGAAGATTAGAATGTATCCTTTCTTACAAACTATGCTCTGTTCTTGCCTATACTGATGCCTTTAGGACCAGAGATTCAGCAAGGATTAGTCTCTGATGTCACCTGATCATTAGATGCTTAAAACATTTCCCAGGTTATTTTTTAATATTCAGCTTACTTGGAGGACAACCGTTTTAGTCTTTTATTACAAAGCCAAGTGTAAACGTGTTGCCTTAATGTGCAAAACTTTAAATTGATGGCATTTTGATCACACAAAATTGGCTAATGAGGGTATGACTTAAAAAGAAGTAGAAAAATGACAAATACGATTTTATTTACCATGTAGATTAACATTTTATAGGTTATCCAGATCATTTTAAGAGAATTGAAAGGAAAGGAAGGTCTGGAATTGAAGCCATGGTTTAGCATGTGTGAGGTCCTAGGTTTGATCTCCTATACCACCACCCTACAAAAAATAAGTACTTTGGAGATCTTCTACATTTTATATGATTTTATGAGGCATGGTTTGATTATGTAGTTCAGGTTGGTTTTGAACTCACTATCTAGCCAATACTGACCTCGGACTCATGGCTATACTCCTTCAGCCTTTCAAGTGCAAGGATTACAGACACGTGTCACCACAATCAACTTTTATAATCATGATTAACAGTTAAATTTCAAAGGAGATAGAAGAAACCATAGCGTACAAAATTACATTTGTATAATTTTTATGTTCAACATATCTCAGTGAATTTTAAGTGACTAAAATTCAATAACCCATGGATGATACATATGATAACGCCGTCGCCGGGACAGTTTTATTAAGTGAGTTAGCCCATTTGCAACAGATCTTGAACTCACTATTGTAACTTGAAGCAAGCTTTCGAGGCTAGTATTATGATGTGCGTGCATATTTTTCTCTAACATCCACACTATCTCAGTTAAATCCTGCAAACAACCTTTCTAGTTACATTATCTATCTAAGGATGGAGCACACATCTCAAACTCCTAAAACAAATAATATTAAATATTTAAATATTAAATATTTAAATATTAAAAATTAACATTGACTGTGACGCAGGTACATTCATCATCCATACTAAAAATTCTCTTTTGACACAGTATAATTTAGTGGGACATGTGTAATATTTAATAAAGAGTTTACTAAATAAGAAATTGTTTGCAATTGTAATTTTTGTAACATTGAAAATATTGACTACATTGATCTTCTCAACTTCCTGAAGCCACACTTGCATAATTTTTATGTGTACAAATTATTATTTGCAGCAATTACTAGTTTTTCCATTGGAATTATGTCCTACACTTTAGGATTTCTGAAATATCTTAATGTTTTCCATAGTTGAAATGTTTAATATATATTTTACTTTATAGTTTAATTTTGTCTTTTATTTTCTTGGAGTTTAACTTCAGTACAAAACTTTAATTTTTTTATATATTTGGTATAAGGCAACTCAAGAATAGAACATACATTATCATTCTACCCAAAAGAAAATAAAAAATTGATAAATCTGTGAATTGAATGCAACCATTTTAACAATTATATATACACACATATATATAAACATTTCCTTCTAAAGAGAATGTGATTAGTACTATCTATAAGTGGATACATATTTTCTAGTAAATTGGCTCAGTTTTTGTGTTTATATTATGTAAGTTAAGGCAATTATAGGAATGATATGAACTTGACAAAAAAAGAAGAAAGGTGTTTGCCAGTTCCAGACTTCCAACACATGGTTTTACATTTAGGACTCACTGTCTAAAAATATTTGTGTCATCTTCATGTCTAGCATCTGATGTGTATGTGTTTCTTTCAATGAATACTAAATATATTCCTAAAATTAGCCACCGAGTGAACTGTCTGTTGTTGGTATCCGAATGGCAACCCAGTGAATAAATATCTAGATTGTGCTAACTCTGTTATGTAATGGAATCTAGGTATCAAATAAGGACTTTTGGGTAGTCATTTGCTTAATCTTGCTCAGTAGTTTCCACTGTTTTGCTGAAATTTCTTATACGGCCTTTCAATTTAAAGCAATGTTAGAATTTTCTTCTTCAATGATCAGCAAGTGACTACAGAGTACTTCCATTCTGTCAAGAAAAACTAAAGCAGTACATTTTCCTATAATATGTTAAATATGCACTCTCCCTTATTTCCAGAGCTACAGAGTAAATTTCTTTCTATCTTAGAGCTGGAACCAGGGGAAAAAATTGTCTGTCTCCCTAAACCAGGCATTCTCTTTTATGAGATAAGAATAAGAGTGTAAGTCATCTTTATCTTTTCTCCTGTTATGTGACTTTCCATTCTATTTTAAAAATTGAGCTTCTAGACTTCTTCTTTGATACATAAATTATACATGTTTGGTTCACTGAATGTAGAGAGACAAAAAGGAAAAAGGGAACAGCATTTATAATTACAGAAAAATATTCAATTTTATTCTAGGAAAATATTAGCTAAACATTTTAGTCTTCCTAAACATCAAAAATGTTTTACTGATATACATTTTGAAAAAGAAATACCACTCTGTCATATTTTAAAATATGCTTCTGTTTTCTTTTTCATATACTCCGAAAAATTTTTATAGTCACTGTAATTTTAAAAGCACATATTTCATTTTTAACATTCCATTTATAGCAATGATAAAGTTGAATATATGGATTTATTTTGATTATTGATTTCTAATGAATGTTTGAACTGAATATCTTTAGAATTAAACCTAACCACACACGCAGCCTTGTTTATTGAGACTGCCTCTCCAGAAGCAACATCACATGAAGGGTTTTGACATATTTTAAATAACCATCTGAAAGGGTCCTGGTCGTTTTGTGGTCCGGTTTCATGTACAATGTTCCTTACAAGGCATCAAATATATTTCACTGTAAAAGCAAATGAAAGAAGATAAAGCAACAGATAGGTCTTAATTAAACAGCAGGTTGACACAAATTTAACGCTATGCCAAAGTAATACATTGATAAATTCCCCTCAAGTCTGTTTCTAAGGGCATTGTGGAAAAAAATGACACCCTACCCCACAAAAAATATTCGAATTTCCAGATAGTGTGGGGAAAGATTTTAGCAGAAATCTCATAGTCTCTAAATAGTCTAATCAAATATGGTAATTTGAGGAACAGGTGATAAGTATTTTGGCATCCCTCTGGGAAACCACAGGGGAGTTACCTATCAGTGACTCTGAGTTAGGAGGAGCAGGCACTGGTGGCAACTCTTATCCTGAAGGGGTGAGACAGAGAAGTCAGCCCAATGTAAGAATGATAACTTCCCAAATTCATGCTGCTTTCTTCCTCTAGCCTTTCAGTTGATGAATCCAATTCCTACTGCAAGGGTACTTGGAAAATAGCCCCACTGTGTGTTTATCTTCTGGGATGCAAAAGTGAATTCGAGAGAGAAAGAGGTTGGACCTGGAGGACAAATGAAAGATGCTCAACACTGTAAGAAACCCAAGAAATGACTGACTGATTGGTTGATTGATTGATTTACATTAGGCTAAAAGAACTTTTCTAACTTGAAAATCTTAAAACTATATGCATTTAAAAATGAACTTTATTTTCATGATGGTATTTTAATTGAGATCTTGAAAATCCTAATATCCTTAATAAACATGGCTGGACCTCAATGTCTAGAAATAGTAAAGCTCAGTCTACGAATACAAGTTTACCTGTCTATATTATGTATGTACATATATAGTATTTCTGTGTACTGGGTATCTAATACATTGTACAAACTATGTATATTAACAATCTAAATTGTATTACTATCTAATAGTTACATTAAGGAAAGACACACAAGGAATATTATTTTGTTGTGTTTATTTTTGTAATTTTCTATTAGTTATGAAAAAAGATCTTAGTCTGATGGCAATACTTGTTAGATGAAAATTCAGCACCTAACTCTAGTATATTATTATAAATTTGTTACGTACAAAAAAATGGAATTGTGCTTTAAAATCAGCTTTTTTTTTTTTTTTTTTTTTTTGTCTTTTTCCTTTTTATCGGTACCAGGGATCAAACTCACTGCTTGCAAGACAGTTGCTTATGCCACTGAGCTAAATCCCCAGCCCTAAAATCAGCTCTTATTAGCAGCTTTACATATACAGTCCTTTTTAATCTTCTCCACAGACTCACATAATTTTCAGGTGAAATTTTTTAAAAAAAGCGAACACTGGTTGAAAAGAATATTCCTTCAAATATTGAAGCTTATTGTTGTGATGTAATACTGTTTATTGGGCTCTTGCTTTTATCATCACTGAAACTTGTAAGTAAAGGCCGAAATGTTGTTTCATACTTTTATGAAACAACACATGTGTAGTACCAAACATGTTTCTTGTTCATGTGTTTTGTTTTGTAAAATTTTGCTACGTTTTCTTTATCTCTCTCCCTCTTTTGAATAGCTGAAAACATTTCAGTTCAATTTGACAGGAATGTACTGAATGCCTACTGTTCAGATTCTCTACCAGATCCAGGTTTCGAAGAATGGCAAAGCTCCCAATAGCTCCTTCACAATAAATTTTTTGAAAAAAAAATGGAATAAAAATCTCAACAAGTTTTTAAAAGTAAATGGAGCTCAGTAATCTTTGTAACAAAAGTTACACTGCAAAAAAATATTTTTAAGTTGTTAAAATTGTGAGGTTTCCATTTTCTTTTAATCTTTATAATTTGTTTCTGTCATTCACTCTATAAGATTTTGGTCCATTGGAAGTCAAATGACCAAAATTATTTCTGAAGGATTAAACAAATGTAACATTATAGACATAGGGCAGCGGAAAGTTGAGAGGTCCATAAAAATGATGAGACATCCCATTTAACACAAGCAGTAACTAAAGGAAAAAAAAAATTAACATCTGAATACCAAAGCCTAATGCTATTATAATTGTAAGTATGGTAACTTGGAAGCCACTTGATTATTTAAGTCCTTAACATAATTATTATCATAAGTAATGCTTAATTCAAATGAAATGTAAATATTACAATTGAGGTTTTGCTTGGAAAATTATATAACATGAATCTTTATTTAGAGATTGTGATTACATTGAAGCCCTTATTCTTAAAAAAATACTTATCTCTAAAATGTATGCTTCTTTAAATAAAATGTTATTTATATCCAACCCTCTTCAAATAGTTTGCTTTTTTCCCTGCTAAAAATACAAGAAATAGTTGTACACGTATGTAAGTCTTTACAAAAGTGCCCAGAAAGCTTAGACACAAATTTTAATTAATGAGAAAAACATTATCTTTTATTATAATTATACTTTGCTCCTAACTTAATTTGTTTCTGTAATTTAAATCCTGATTTTCCTTGTTAAAATGAAAGCAAATGTTCTTGGTGCAAGTTTCTTCAAATCTTTTACTTAAAAAGAATGCAAGTGTATGAATATATCCAAGTTATTGTAAATAAAACTAAAGAGGGGAAGCCCATAGCAACAAACCATGTTTACTATAATATAGTACATTAATAGTAGGTATTTATAAATGCATCCACTGTATTTCTAATCAACTTAAAACATATTTTGTGAGACTGAAACTTAGTTACTTAAATGAAATGATAAGGAAATTAGTTACAGACTTTTTGAATGTATTTGACACTTTCTCTAATTAAGAAGATTAGTAATATTAACATTTAATGCTACTTTACATTTTCAAAGGGTTTAGCATATTAACAATTATAAATTTCCCTAGCTTTGCTACAATTATCATCCTCAATTGCAGGAAAAGGTCTGGGAATCAAACTCAGGACTTCACACTTGCTAGGCAGAAACTGTGCCACTAAGCTAAATCCCTGGACTCAATTTTATAAGTAAGCAAATTTTAAGAAAAAAATTCTTTTGTACTTGGAAGTGGTTTTTGAATTCACTGTGTTTCAGTAAATGCAGTATGGAATAATATTTCAGTTCAGGAATTTTTATTCAGTTAAATGAGGAATCAAAAACCACCTTTGCCACTTATGGGTTGCATAATTTTGAGTTACTTTGGCTTCTGTTTCCAGTGGTTTTCAGTTGGAATATTGGAATAGTGTTGAGCCAGGAACATGTGGTTTGTGCTTATGCCAGGAAGCCTAGCTGTTCTAATTTAGTCTCTAATCAAATTATATAAAGTGCTCTAAATAATGTGTAGGGTTCTTAGCAAAGTAGATAGGAGTCCAAAAACTAGATTTGCCATTTATGAGTCACATAATCTTTAGGGAGTTACTCTAGCATTTCTTCTGTATTAGATGCACATCATCATAGAACTTACAATACAGATTTATGTGCCAACCAAATGAATTGATCCTTTTAGTACAACAGTAGGAACATAGTAACCACTTGAAAATTTGAACCCTACTATTCTGATAATGGTAATAATTATAATTACTGAGATTCGCTAATTTTTGACACATATATGAGATCACAATTGCAGTCTTTTATTTAGGCCAAAGTACGGGATCTGTGCTATGCAGAAATCATAAAAGATGAGAATAGCAGAACAGTATGAGACTTTGACTAAGAAAACATAAATGTGAGATTTCTTTTAGTAGGAAAAAAACTATCCCAAGAGAAAGGAAAATGTGGCAATGGATGTTTGATACCTATTGAAATTCTTTAAAAGAAAAGATACCTGAATCTAATTTCTAAGAGTTGAGGATCATAGATTCTTGGTCCTTTGTTATGTAAATGATTTACCCCAGTGTATTAGTTAACCATTTTTGGAGGAACAGAATCAATAGAAAATATGTGTGTAAATATGCAGTGGAGTTTATGAGGTGTGCTTACTGTATGAGAGATGAAAGAAACCAGGTGACCTTTTGCATGCTGACATAGTAGTGCTCAACTATGAAGAGCTGCTCAACCATGAATATAGAAAACAGAAACATGAGCCACCAAGACTACAGACTAATGAATCTTGAAGGCCTGTAAGTTCTCTGCAGTTGCTGATGAGAGTTGTCAACCAGGAAGTTAAAAGAAACTAAAGATCTGAATCTGAAGTTCAAAGGTAACAGCATCAAAGGACACACTTTTTTTAAAAAAGACTGAAACTCCTTGAAATGGGACATTTCCTTAATTTTCCCTTTTTCATTCCTTTCAGTCTATAAGCTCCTTGGTAGTTCCCACTGATAGACAGTGTGAGTGTACCTCCTCAGTTCTATGTGTCAGTCATCTCCAAACATATACTAAAAACTATGCTTAACTAATTTCCTAGGCATTTTTTACTCCAGTTATCTTAACACATCACAGTTAATGGTCATAATCTGTTCTTTGTCAACTTGATAACCAGACATCCTATACTTAATCCCCAAACACAATAGCAAATTTATGACTCCACCTAACATGATACAACTGTCTTGCATACAAAATCAATTTTTTATGTAAGACATTAATTTTCTCCTGAGAATAGAAGCCAAGATTTTTTTCCTTTGGGTGATGCTCATTTTTGCCTGACATTCTATAATGTAAATATTATAATGTAGACTTCATAATACTTATGTATAATGAGTCTATTTTTACATATGCATAAGCATATTGACAGAATAGTTAATAAACATGACAATTACACGTCTCATCTCTGTCATTGGTTATATGGTCAGAAGCACAAGTATCTAGGGGAAGTTCTAGATTTCAGTTCAATGTAATTATTGATGTGCCTCCAGGTAGGGACATTCCACTTTTGGGACTAAAATATTTTTAGGCCATTAGAGCATAAGGTCACAGGAGTAAGAAGCAAAAATTTGATAGCAGGTAATTCAGGGTAATGGTGAGTGATACTATTCCCATTTCACTCCCTTGATTCCTGCACTCATAAGTTTTGGCTACCAGAGAAATTGTACCATATCCTGGACATTGACGCAGAGCATTTAAGTGTTCTGGAGAATCTTGCTCTAAAATAAAATATATTGCTGCCCTGCTGACACATTGATTATATATTCCAAAGATCATTAAACTGCTTTATCAGTCTAGCTGCTTCTGATGGGAGCTTTGTCACTAATTTTTCAGTCACTTTTCTCCAAGTCCTTGACCATGAAGCCAGATCATTGAATAAGTTTTAAACAGTATACAGTCACATATTTGGATACTTATCTCTCAATTAATATGTACAACCAGGAGCATGGTCCGAAATTCAACACAATGGGAGGATTCACCTTCACCATTTTCCTTTAGGGATGTTTTTCAAAGGAGCTGTAATGTTACAACCATCCACTTTCAGATTATGCCTACATAAAGTATCAAACATTCTACAAAAAAAGCTTTAGTCTTCTCTTCTGTGATCTGGTCATGGGTCATACCCTATAAGATCATAAGTGCTTGGATAGAAATATAAGACAGTGTATCAAGAATAGAAAGCATATATTTTTGGATCATTTATTCATTTAACTTGCTGTACACTGAGTACCTTCTTGAACCCAATCACTTCCATGTCATTCCATGGGCTTTAGCTGTGTGAAACCTACATTATGACTGAGAAGATCACATAGGACCCAGTTTACCACGAGCGGCTTTTGGTTCATGGTAATGTGGTGTCTGTGATCAGCATTTAGTTTTCACTAAGGCCCAATAGCAAGGCAGGAGCTTTTTTTAAAAGGGAGAGTAGTTGTTGGCACAGGATAGTAGAGGCTCAGTCCCATATAATAGGAGTCTCTGATTTGATTCTTCTCTAGAGATCTGCCACAAGGCTCCAAACAGCATTCTTATCTGCCACTGACATCACATGTATCATTGGATCTGCCTCATATGGTCCAGGTGGCAGAGCAGCCTGAACAACAGTTTGGAACTACCTCAGATCTTTCTCTTATTTTCAATTGAGCTCATTCAAAACTAGCGATTTTCTGTGCCAGTTGGTAAATGGGCCAGAGAAGGATGTGTGCTACTTCCAAAATCCTGGTATGCTAGGTGTTGTTCATTCCTCTGGTTTTAGAACAAGTCAGATGAATTGATTTATCCTTTCTCTTAGAAGGAATATTGCTGAAATACCACTAGACTCCTAGAAATTGTTCTGTGATAGAGAAATCTTAAATGTTTGTGTTTAATTCTTATTCTCTGACATTTGAACACTTCAGAAACAAATTCAGATTGGTTGCTACTTTTACTCAATTGTCCCAACAGTGCTAATGTAATGGACTGGTGTGGATCTTGTGGTAGATAAGATGATCAAGATCCTTGAAAATTAAATTATAACACGGCACTAGAAATTTGATATAACCTTGACCCAGTATAGAAAAAATTTGTTGCTGGTCCTGCCACGTGTAAGCAAGTTGGTACTGCCAGGGCCCTTACTAGTTAGTATGTGTGAAGGAAAAAGCATATGCCAAATCAATAACCATATACCAGGTACTCAGTGATGCGTTAATCAGCTGAAGCAAGAAAGCTACACATGTGTTAGAGCAATTGGGATTGAGTTGTAATTGATGATGTTACCATAATCTATCATCACATTCCGAGAACCATCCATCTGCTGCACACATCAAATAGAAGAGTTAAATGGGAATGGGAAGCAGCCAACACCTTTGTGTATTTCAAATGCTTGACAATTATCTCTGTAATGCCTACTGGAACATGGTAGTGATTTTGATTCATTGTTTTCTCAGGTATGGGTAACTCTAATGGCTTTCATTTTATGTTTTTTACCAAATAGCCTTCACTCCACATGTTAGGGAATCAGTTTATGTTTGTGACAAGTATTAAGTGTTTTCATTACAGTTATGCATTCTGTTCCTAGAAAAATGACTTTTAGGCCATTGTTAAAATATCATTTATCATACAACTTCTGTTGCACTTGACTCCTATGAGAAGGCCACCACAACATTTTTATCTCCTGGAATCAGCATTAGTTCAAAAACAGAGTCAAATATTTCTCCAGATCTCTGATCCTTTCTTTTTCTCCAATGTATGATAAATTATCTTAAGTTCCTTTGGATTAAAATACCTTAAATCTCTTTGAATTAAAGATGCAAAAATTATTAACAGTATAATTTATTTATAGTGCACCAATATTCTCCTTAAGGGACCAAATCTCCATTCTTTCAATAAATCTTGGGTCTAAAATTGGCTCAATTCTGGGAGTTAGTTGAAGGACTACTTATTACTCCCTGTTGCTAAAATTTGAAATAGATTTTGGTTATTTATCCTAAAACTTTTCTGCTCTTATAAATATATTAAAATTTAGTAGGCTTCTGATTTATTTCACATTTAGGAACACAATGATTATTAATCAACTCCATAAATCTACATGCGTGAGTCTCTTCTGTTAAATGCTTTAAAGTATTCACACCTTACCCTTGGCATTTGAGTGCTTCCACTTGGCACTTGGTCTCTGCCATTCTGGAATCCAATTATATCTTTAGATTTCTCAGTTGAGTGGCTGTGCCCTCCACTGGAAATTCTGGTGCACAAACAATGACACAGCACATTAAAGATGCTATTGCTCTTATCACAAATCTGTTTTTCACAAGGTATCATTGTTGGGTATTTATTCTGTTAACACTGGATTTTACTTGGTAGGTACATTCTAGCTTTTCTATTTCCCTGATGCTTTGAATGCCTTAAGAGTAAACCAAGGAATATAATACATCTTCACCTTATTTAAAGTGGGCCATCTTTGGATTCATATTTCAGCCAACCAACTAGATAAACAAACTATTAGCAGTTTTGGGATTTTTTTGTTTGTTTGTTTTGTTTGTTTGTTTGTTTTTGTGAAGCCATCATATGAAATCTAGAATCTTTACTTGATGGGTCTATATCATGATGTCTAGACTCATTCATGTTTAAGTTCCTTCCATTATTGTCACACACACATAAGATTTCTTCTCCTACTTGATCTCTAGATTACTACTTGTAAGAAGTAGAAAGCTCCAGAATTAGAAAGCTCAAGAAGCTAAGAGGGTCATGTACCTCCTTATGATTCCCATTGTGCAAGTCAACTTTAGTAGTTTTATGGGATTTGAGGCTGATTATAAGACCAGAAGCAAAAGTGGGTGGTAAAGGTGGATCTTGAGTGAATTGGCATTACCTAGCTGCTTTAGATACCTTTCTCTTTCATTGTTAAGACAAAATACCTGATGCTCAGAGTTAGGGAAGGTTTATTTCTTACAGGTTGGAGGTTTCCATCCATACTCAGTTGGCTCCAAGGCAAAAAGACATGGCTGAGGGGCAGAGTACAAACTCTGCAGCAAAGTACAAACTGAGAGAGAGAGAGAGAGAGAGAGAGAGAGAGAGAGAGAGAGAGAGAGAGAGAGAGAGAGACAGAAAGAGACAGACAGACAGACAGACAGACAGACAGAGAAACACATCTTCCCACACTTACACTGTATGCTGGGTCCATCCCTGGGTGGATATAACACTCATACACCAATCTGAGCACTAGACAATGAACTAATCACAAATGCTACATTTGGTCATGTCCATGATTGCATGAGATTTTGGGGGAGCATCTGAACCTAAACCATAATATTTCACCCTTGGTCCCCCAAAGACTCACGTACATCCTTTACATAAAAGACATTTAAGACATCTCCAAGAATTGCCAAAGTCTATTAGAATTTTGGCATTTTTTGGAGATGTACTAAATGTCAGCATTGCTGGAAAGTCCAAGTCCAAAATCTCCTTCAAGATTTAAGGCAAACTCTTAGCTGCAAGTCGTTGGACAAATGAAAACAAAGTTAATCACTTCCAACATACAATGACACAAGATAAACATTACCATTCCAAAAGTTACAAACAGAGGAATACAAGACATTGGAACCAAAGCAAGTCCAAAATCCAGCAGAACAAACATTAAGTCCTGGAGTTCCATGCTCAGCGTCTGAAGCAATCCAGCTGCAAGCTCCAAAGGGTTTGAGTAATTCCACTCCCCACAGCACTTCCAGGAATTTCAGCTCCACAACCTTTTTTGAGCACCCCCTACTCAATCTTTGCAGCTTTCCTTGGATGATCCACAGTCCTGGCTTTTCCAAACTTCTGGGGTCCCCATTGCATCTTTGGCTTCACAATTACAGCTTTACACATTGCCTCCTCAGGGCACAAGTATGGCCTTTTAAAATCAGGGTAGAAAATGTCTTAACCTCAGAACTCATGCTTTCTCCATTCGCCAAAAACCAGCACCACATGGATGTTGCTGAGGGCCACTGCCAGCTGGAGCCATAACCAGGCTTTCCTCTCTCTTGGCTATAGAAGGTGAGTTCCTGGATTGCTGTGCTGTCTGAACTTGAGTGTGAGGAACACCTTCTCTGTGCTGTCACCATTATGGATTCTGACACAGCTTCTGCCTTTGTGGAACATTCTGTAGCCTTCATTGCCACTCTGGAACCTGGTGCTCTGCAGCTTTCTCCTCTGAGCAAAGTCTTTCTCTTTTGCAGTTTTGAGGTTACAATGGATGGAGACCTACTGCTTCCTGGAATGCCCCCAAACCATCTTTGTAATTTCTCTGTTCTTTATCAGTGACTGAGATTTCAGCTCTGTCTCCATAGATCACAGCTTTCTGGCCAAACTAACAACATTTTAAATCATCCTGTTGATCTCTTTGCCCTTGATTCACAGTATAAATGTGACTAAAAGCCCCCAGTAGCCATGCCACCACCTCAACATTCAACTGCCTTGAAATTTCTTCTGCCAGATTAATCAGTCTGTTGCCTTCAATGTCAATCTCAGACAAAGCCTCTGGGCACAAGCAAAATTCACACAAACTTTCTGTCAAGCCATAATACACATCGTGTGGAGCCCAACAACCAATGGAGTCCTTCTTACCAACAGTAACCTCCTGAGCCTGGTCTTTACTGGCAGGCTATCAGCCTTTTTGCTTTCCTGAGCTCTGAACAGGATCTCCTCTACAGAACAGCCTAAGTTGTTCAAGTGCCACTCTTTCAGGTGGCATATCAAATCTTCCTAAACTCTTCCACAAGCCATTTCCAAAAGCTCTTGAGCCACATGGTGGATATAGTCACAGTGAAAATCCCACTCCTCCAGTACTAAATTCTGTCTTACTTTTCTCTCTCAAAATGGCATGACTAAGTAACAGTGGTTTATGGATATTCTGCAGCAAAGTGCAAACTGGGCCAAAAAAAAAAAAAAAAAAAAAAAAGAAATGAGAGAATACACACTTTCTGCCCACAGTTATACTGTATTCTGGGTCCACCCCTGGATGGGTATATCACCAATCTGAGCTCTAGGCAATGAACCAATCCCAAATGCTAGATGAGACCATGTCCATGATTGCATGAGACTTGAAGGGAGGCATCTGTACAAAAACCATAACACTAGCTAAGTAACTGCATCAGAGAAAAATCATTAGTATTTCAGAAGGGAGCATAAAATCAGTTTCCTCAGGCAGAGGTGAAATTGACAGTATAGGGGTGCCACTCTTCCTCTGACATAATACCTGATTAGAATTAGGGATTTCAATGACCCTAGTCTTGTCAAGTTCTTTCTCAAAATTTTCATGCGAATTTATGGGCTTACATTATTTTTCAATCGGTGCCCTCCCTTTCATTTTAGCTGCAAGTAACTTTGGAAGCTGAAAGGAAACTTGTATTGTAATTTAGTCAATGGCACAATGAGGTCTTGCATTTCTTTTTTTTTTTTTTTTTTTTGGGCAATTTCAGGGCCAGGGTTAAAGGTGAGAATTTTTTTTTTTTTTTAGGACATACTCAGAAGCCTTTAATTGTTTGCCTTTGTTATTATTATTATCTTTCTGGAGAGGTAAGAAATTTGAATCTTCTCCAGGTAGAGAAGAAAAATCATTCTAGTAATTCTGTGAGGATTAAAGGAAGGAAATGGTTACAAAAATTTCATAAATATAGATTGCAAAAGATAGTCATAGACAATGTGAAGTAATTTTTAATTATTCAACATTTGACTAGTATATCACAAAATTTAACTTACTTAGCTACAATCTGATATAATAAATTAATAATGTCAAAAACTTTCAGATTGAAATATATTTAAAATACAAACATTATTTAAATATCTAAAAATTATTTATTAAACGCATGATAATGATTAACTGTATTGTTAGCATATTTTGCTAAATTTCAAATATTTTCAAATCTTATTTTTACACAAAATCTTTATCTGCGTATTATCTATTTTATCAAAAAAGCTAATGTGCTGCTTTGATATTTTAAAACAAAATACCGGAATTAAAATTCTAACTCTGGCACTTTTTACATGTACCACTGGATTTCTAGCTTTTTCCCACTGATCTGCTAAGGACTGAAATTCAAGACATCTGGATGTTGTCAATTCAGACAAACTCCATGCTCTACAAAATTAAAAGAAAATACATTTATTTTAAAACTTATAACAGTGCTTTTCAAAAATACTAATCAGAAAATGTCATAATCTTATTTTTTATAAAAGTGGTAAAAGATTGCAGTTATGAAAGTGATATTGTTCAATTCTTCCTGTTAATTGAGTTATGATAAAAATTCTTCTGTCACAACTAAAATAACTGTCACGAAAGAGAGGAATTGTGTTCAGACTGTATTCTATTGAATACATTTATGTAATTGCTAATAAGATAAAACTCTTTAGATCTGTAGAATTCCTCTTGTGAAAACATAAATTTCTGCTGTCAATATTTCTTTCTTACTGTAAATATGTGATTGATTTAGATTGATTTAAGGTCTGTTACATTCATTATGCTTGCATTTTGTCTGTACAGAAAAGAAGAGTTCATGTTACAATTTTAAAATTACTTTCAATCATTCCTAAAGATTAGTATATTTAATGTAGAAGTGAACTCCTTTTTACAATAAAATAAATACATATTATTTATAGGAAAATTCAAATGACTATATTATGAGAGTGATGGTCAGATTTAACTATCTCTGGTTTAACTATCTCTGGTTCAACTGGTTTGTGATAACAATAAATGTTGTGAAACATTTAGTAATGTTTCATGAGATATTAATGTCATGAAAATTCCACATCTAAATTCAGTTTAAATATGATTTCAGATTATTAGTAAAATATTCATTAATGACATTTTCTGTTCACATCTCCTTAGCCTAAAAACCATTCTGGGTATTAATACTGTCTGTAGATTTTCTTAATTTATTAATGCTTCCTGACCTCATTTTCAAGAGATTCAAGATGTAATGGATACGCTTTTGGCTGACTGACTGTAGATCATACTGTATTTCTTTCGGTCTCTCCAGTTCCTCAAAGAGATGTTTCATTCATTTGTTCTTTGGTTCAGCTACAGCTCACTGATAGCAGCCAGAGAAGCTACAACATAAATCAGGCAGAGCTTTTTCCACTATACATTAGCATTTCCCAGACATTTCAGATTTGTTCACATTGATAATGGCTTTAAGAATAAAACGAGTAACTTTCTACTTTATTAGTTTCAGTTTTTATTTTTTATTAGTACGTGTTGTTGTACATAATGATTGCCTTCCTTGTGAGTGTTGGTGCATGTACAGAACATATCTGAATTCTTTTTTATGACCCCTTCTCTCCACTATCACCATATCTTGATATCCTACACTTATTAAAGTGACTACCTTCCTAATACCTATTTTCTACCTTTAGTTTTGCTCTTTACTTATATTTTAGTTTTATTAGGAGAAACTCTGCAGTAGTTAAGCTTGTACGTTTGATTTTTGTTTTCACTTAACCTTACGGAGGCAAGGTGCATCCCATTTCCTACAAAGGACTCAATTCCACATTTTCTTTTTCATTCTTTTTTTGATGGACATATCAGCTATTTCCAAGTTTTTGCTTTCATAAATTGTGCTGACATATACACTTATCTGTACTATTATGACTTCACCTCTTTGATGAAGAATTGCCTGTATCTTTTAGGCATTTTGGACCATATTCTGACTTTCAGTTTCTCATATCAGAGAAGCAAATCAGTATTAACATGTCTGTCCAATGTATTTCACTTAAGAGTATGGTCTCAAAGTGCATTCATTTTCCTAGCAATTCTCAAGTTTATCCATCTTTATGGCAGAGCAGTGCACATCTAGTTTAGCCATTTATCAAATGATGTACATTTGGGCTGTTTCAAAGATTTAGCTGTTACACACTGTGATACTATAAACATGCATACACATAAGATTGCTATGGCATGATGCTTTTAGTTTCTTTAGGAAAATACCAAGAAAGGGAATATCTAGGGTTGTTTTAGTGTTTTGAGGAACTTCATTTTGATTTCCACAGTGGCTGCCCTGTCTATACCCCCATCCACAGTAGAGAATTGTTCTTTTTTTCCACTGTACTGGCACTTATTATTGGTAGATTTCTTGATAAAGTTATTTTTTTTTCTAGAGTGAGATGGAATTTCAGCATTGTTTTAATTTGCATCCCTTGAATGATCAGTGATTTTGAACATGTTTTTCTATATTAATTTGCATTTCTACTTTTTCATCTGAGAAGTGTCTTTTCATTTCAGATGCTTATTTTTGGATTGAGTTTTTAAATTTGGGGAGATGTCTGATGTTTTTAGATTTCTTTGGATGTTCTACATACTAGTCCAAGTTCTGAAGAAAAGCTAGCAAATATTTTTTCTCTCTTTATCCTGTGGGTGTTTTCTTTTTCTATGCAAAAAACTTTTATTAAGATGAAATCTCAGTTGTTCTTTGTGACATTTCTCATGTAATCGAGATTTTTTCCATAAAGTCTTTGCCTACCCCAATATTGTCAAGAGATTTCAATAGCATATCTGACAGAATTAGAGAAAACAGTCTCATATTTCATTTGGAACCAGGCAAGATCCAGAAGAGCAAAATCAATTCTGGCTTTAAGAAAAAAAAAAAAAAAAAAAAAGGCAAGGTAGGGGGCATTACAATCTCTGACTCGAAATTATACTACAAAGGTACTGTAATAAAAAGAGCATGGTACTGGAAAAAGGCAAACCTGAGGATCAGTGGACCAGATTAGATGTTGTAGAAATAACTCCAAAGATACTCAGTTACCTGTCTTTGACAAAGTAGCCAAGCACCTTCACTGGGAGAAAGACAGCCTCTTTAATAATTGGTGCTGGAAAACTTTCTTTCCATTTGCTGAATATTAAAACGACTTATAGCTTTTCCTAAACTAAACTAAAATTGAAATGGTTCAAAGATGTAAATATTAAAACAGAAGATTTGTTGTTATTTGACTTATTGATGGTAGTCATTCTTTCTGGAGTAAGATGGAACATCGGGGTTGTTTTCTTTATTCACCAAATAGGCTAAACATTTTTATGTATATTTAGTGGCTTCTTCTGAAAATTATCTACTCATTTTACTTGCCCATTTTGGATTGGTTCCTTTATTTCGGGTCTAACTTTTTGAGTTCTCTTCATACTGTAGATGTTAGTTCTCTGACTGAGTAGTAGCTGGTAAAAATTCTTTCCCATTCCTTAGGTGGTCTCTTCACTCTCTTAACTTTTCATTTACTGTGTAGAAACTTTCTAATTTGATGTGATCCCATTTTTGACTTTTAGTGATATTTCTTGTGCCACTGGGTTCCCTTTGAAAGCTGTTGCCTATTGGTTCTATATTTCAGAGTTTACCTGTTTATAATGTAGAATAATAAATTTTTGTAACATTTAGATCTTTGATCAACTTTGATTTTAGTTTAGTACATGGTGAGCTATATGAGTCTAGATTGATATTCTGCATAAAGATATTCAATTTTCCCAGCGTATGTTTTTAGCCCCTTTGTCAAAAAACAAAGAGCTTATGATACCGAGGGTTATTTCTAAATCTTCCTTTCTGTTGCATTGATTCAAATGTCTGCTTTTTGTGCCAGTTTCATGCTTGTTTTTAAATCACTGCCCCTTGTAATATAACTTCAAATCTCGGATTGTTGTGCCACCTGCTCTGCTCCTGTTACTCAAGGTTGTGTTTTGCTCTTATGGGTCTTTTTTTGGTTTTGTGTGAAGCGTAGAATTGTTTTCTATATTGCTGTGAAGATTATTTTCTTTTTGCATAGCATTAAATCTGTCAGTTTTGAAAGCATGGCACTTTTGACTATACTGGTTTTGCTTATCCAAGAACAAGAGGTGCTGTCCCATTTTCTGTTGCTTCTTTAATCTCCTTTTGCAGAGTATTGTACTTTCTGCCATAAATGTCTTTCACTTCTTTGGTCAGATTAATTACTAAGTTTTTAACTTGTTTGTGATGCTATTGTGAATGGTATTGTTTTCCTAATTTGTTTCTCTGTGAATTCATTGTTGGCATAGAGTAATGTTATTAATTTTTATTCTATTTTATATCCTGCTACATTTATGAATTTTATTATTAATTCTAGGAGACTTTTGATGTGATTTTGGAACTTTCCATATAGAGAATCATGTCATCGGTAAATAGTAATAAGTCAACATCATATTTTTCTATACGTATCTTTTATCTTTATTTCTCTTACTTGATTACTCTGGCTAATGTTGGAGTATTTCGATGGATATATGACAATAGGCATCCTTGACTTGTCCATGATTTTAGGGGGTTGAAACTTTCAATTTCTTACCACTTAATATGTGTTCATAGTAGTTTTGTCATAGAAGACTTTTATCAAGTTGTGTGATAAAGTCCTTCTAAAAGCTTTAGAGTTTTTATTTTTATCATGAATGAATGCTTGTATTTTTCAAAGGTTTTTCAATGTCAATTGAGATGATGCTGTAATTTTTGCCCTTGCTTTTGTGTATGTGATATATTTATTAATATGCATATATTTACTGACCAAGTGTGTTCAATCATCCTTGAATCCTTTGAGAGAAGCCTGCTTGGTCCTGATGCCTGATCTTTTTGATGGTTTGTTATATTCTGTGATTTCTTCATTAAGGCAATTGACCTACACTTCACTTTTTGGTTGGATATTTGTCTATTTTTGGGATCATGTCTGTTTTTCTAGTCAAGAATAAATTTGGAAGTCTACTTATACCATATGTATCTAGGACTCTATCCATTTCTTCTGGATTTTCCTATTTATTGGAGTAAGGTTTACTAAATATACCAATAAAGAGAGAAAGAAAAGTCAGATGACGGAGTTCAGAAAATTATTAATAATTTTTATAGTCTAAAAATTCTCTTATGTTTTGTCAGCCTAGTTAAGTCTCATAACAATCCCAAATTGTGTTCATTTTTCCAGAATATGATTATATTCAGTTACATTGAGTAACACGTGTGATAATAATTGTTTTTGTGACCAAAAAAACAAAAGAACAAAACGACAATGAATAACAGTTTTTGTTGAGGATAATCACAGTGTTCCAGAGGATATATGGCATGCTTATTTCTTTGCGAGCTCATTTAGGACTAAAGAAAGGGAAAACCATCAAACATGGAATTGTCATTCGTAAAAATTAACTGGACAAGTAACCTTTGAAGGCATGCGATTTTGTGAGGCCCTAAGCTAATGGCATAGCACAGCACTGTTTTGGGTAGAAACCATTGTTGTACCATGAATATGAACTTTGAAACCTTCAACACACCACTGGGTTACGAAACTTCAGGGATTTTCATTTGTACGTGGTTTCTGTGTATGCAAGAGAGTAAATAATTTTTAGAAGCTAGAGTTACGACTCTCCAGATGTTTCCATAAGCAAAAGATATTCTCTATTCAGTATTTAAGAATAAACAAAGGGTTGATTTTGATCATATATAAAGGCAAGTGGGTAATGAACTCTTACAGGATGATAAAACTGAGAACATGATACAAATTCTAACTTAAATCGACATTTCTCAATGTCAGTACTACTGACATATTTGGAACTGAATAAAACTTTGATGAAACTAATTCCTCTGCATTACAATTTTGTTTTGTTTTGGTTTGGATTTTGGTACTGGGAATTGAACTCATGACCTTGCACTTGCCATGCAGGTTCTGTGCCACTGAGCTATATCCCCAGCCACATTTTTTTTTTTTTTAGCATTTCTTGATTCTAGTCAGTAGATGCCAGTAACAATTGTCCCAGATGAGAAGCTGAATGTGTGGGTGTGTGACATTTTAGTGGTTTTCTTGCTTTAGTTTCTAAGGCTTTAGCCTTTTTTATGGAGAAGCCCATATACAAGTCATTTGGGGAGATATTTGCTACAAAGTTTTTTTTTTTTTTTTTTACTCTTTTTTGATATATCCTAAGAAATCTAAGAACCAAAATTAAGCTATAAATTACAGCTCATTTTTGACAGCAATTTTAACATTCACTATAAACTCATGCTTGCAAAGCAAATAGGATGCTAGAGTAAAGGCTTCTAAAAGCAAGCAATTAACTCTTCCATATAACACATAGACCACAATTACAAATGTGGATCCAATGTTTCATTCCAGTGTAGATAGACATCTAGTTATTAAATAGCCTTTTTCTATGATGGTTTTTAATCCATTTTATATTTTTGCTATTATTTGATTTGAAAGCTACATTAACTTTGGAAATTATTTTTATATTGATTATTTCATACAGGATTAAATAATAGAAGAAAGAGCTTTAAGTCACTTTAAAATCTTAGAGGGTTGGTATTATTTATTTATTTATATGGTGGTAGTAATTGGAGCTAGGGTCTCATTCATGCAAGAAGCATACTTGATCCCTGAGAAATTCCCATATACCAATGTATAGTGACATACAGGTCATTTTCTAAAAGCCCTGATGACTGTGTGTATGGTCATTTGAAAGTCATTCTTCTCAGTCTCTTGTTAGAGTTACAGCTTTCAGTAAAACTTATGAGACAAAAATGAGTACTGTGAATATTTAAAATATGATATAAACTTATAGCATATATCTTTATTCCAAAGGAATTAATTTCTTAAAACCTGTTTTAGGAAACTTAGCCAGCTCCAAAGAATTCAGGAAGTAAAATATCTCATTGAGGATTTCACCAAAGGATGAGAAAAAGCACAGTAGACACTTTTTCCTCTTTGATGGAAAGTGGTTTTTCCATCAATCTCAGCAGTACAGACAGTGGACAATGGTGTTTTGCATCAGCCACCAGATTTCCCTAGAGCATTCCTGGGACTGTTTACTTTTGAAGTCCATATAGTGGTAGAAATAAGAACACTTACATTGGCAATATAAGATGGTAGAAAGAAGTTTTACCAGGTTGGAAATAATTTTTGATTTATACTTGTGCAAGCAATCTGTGTAGTTTTTTTTACATTAGTAATAGTAAATTATTGTATATTGGCTATATAAAAATAGCTATATAAAAATGTTTTCACATTTTTTCATGAGATAACATTAATAGTAATGTCTCATTATAGTGGTATTAATAACAAGGAACCAGAAAGTTTGGGAGAGTTATGACTGTGCGAGTAGACAGAATATAGATGATAAAAATATATCATTGAGGGCTATGCTGTGCCAGAGAAAAATATTGTTTAAACACACAGAACAATGTATGGACTTAACAAACATAGCATATAGTGGAAGAGTTAATAAATTGAAGTATACAGCAAAACAGCAAAGTATCATTTATATGTGCTAACAGTTTTTGCAAGTGGTCAGAGAAAAATAAATAGATACTGTATTTAAGAATAGTGGCCTGTGTGGAGGCTCCGGATTTAGCTCAGTGGCATATGCACCTGCCCGTCAAGCACAAGTGAGTGAGATCCTTGTTACCAAAAACAACATCAAAAAGAACTGTGGCCTGTGAATATGGGAGGGGTGGAATAAAGGTGACACAAGAGGACAGAAGTACCTGGTTTGAAAAAATATTAATTACAATTTATAGCATAATGTTTGATGCTATGCTTGTACGTATTTTTGACATATTAACCATCCAGTAGTAGCATTAGCTACTCACATTTTGAATTATTGACCAACCATTTAACACAAGCTCATATGCAAAATTACAAATTGCTGACAAAAAAAACCATAAAGCTTTTGGATCAGAATTTTAGAAACAGAATACCATTTAAAATGTTTATATAAAAGAACAACCAGAGGACAGTTTCAGCTACCAGTTGAATAGTGCTACTGGAAAAAAGGCTGCAAGATATAAAGAAAATAAAGGAAAATATGTAAGCAACTGATGAGTTTTTGTAGAAGCTGATAGTCAGGGGTGTCTCATTCATGATACTTTAGCTGTAATTTTAACTTTATCTCCTGCGAGCATCATGTTATCTATCAACTGAGAATTCTAAAGTCTTTCTAAAATTATTTTAAGATTATGCTTACCCATTTTGAGTACGTTGTGAATTAAATATTTATAACTTGATATTTGTGTGTAATTTTGTTTCCATTAAAATCCTAAGTACTTAAACAACTATGTATTTTTAAAGAGAAACAAATTTCTCCTTTATTAATTAAAAGGGTTGATGGTTCTATTTTGCTCCCAAAATAAAAATGTTTAGAAAAATCATAAACATTTTATAACTGAAAACCTCTTCTATGTAAAATGTCTAAATACCACCTTCCCATACTGACTGTACTCTCTGTGAATCACAAACATGTACTAATATATAGATGGAAAAGAATTTAAAAATTGAAAATAACATTAAAAGTTTGTGCATATTGTTCTAATTTTACATAGAATAAAAATAGAACATCAAGGACAACACAATTATTAAATTAAATATGGTCAATGATACATCATAAATTCTCACTTAAAAATACTGTTTGGCAGTCAACCTAGGCTTTTGATTCACAGTAATTCCATTAATGTGGGCAACAATGTAAAGTATTCTAAACGATTTGTCATATTTATCAAAATTATAGATACATTCATCTTACTTGTTTGGTACATGAGATTAAAGGAATTTAAGAGGCGTGGTTTAGTAATATTTCAGTTTTCAGTTTTACTCACCATTGTTTCACTCTAGTGTCTGGAGTAATAACACTAGTTCTCTCTGTGTCTTACTTTAACTTTAGTTTAAATGATCAAACTTACTGAAAAAAGATCAAGATTTCTTTCTATGGACTGAGACATTGAAATTACTGAATGTATTACCTTAAATGGATTCCTTTTTATACTGATTTTTTTTTTTGTATGTGAAATGTCAGGAAGTTAATGACCATTGACATTTAACATGGTTGCTAGCTATAAACAGTATGGATAGACTTTAGAGTGAACCTAATATTTATAGACATTTGACAAGTCAATTTGTGGTCAAATTACTGATAACTGGGTCTTTTTCAATGGCATAAATTTTATTCTACTTAGTTTTTCCTCATTATGGCTACCCAAAGGATATGTGTCTTCTTTTAATATCAAGTTCAATTCTATAGTAAATCTTTTTATGATTCTATAGTAGGTAGTTTTCTTTCCTATCTGAACATTTGTCCCCATTTTACAATATATATTATATTTGTTCTTTATTTACACTTTTGGCTTCTCATCCCAGAGAAGCAATGCAGTATTTACATAAATGTGTATTATATACTTCACTTATGAGTATGTTTTCAAAATGTATCCATTCATCTAGAAATATCTCAATTTTTTATGACTAAGTAGTACTCCATTGAATTAGAAATCCATACCTTCTGTATCCTTTCATTGATTGATGAACATCTGGGCTGTTTCCAAAATTTAGCTATTACACATCACCCTGCTATGCACAAGTGTGTACACATATCACTGTGATATGATGTTTTGAATTATTTTGCAAAGATATCAAGGAGGGAAATTATTGGATCAAATGGAAAGGTGGCTCTAACTTTAATGTTCTGAGGAATCTCTACGCTGATATCCACATTGGTTGCATCGGTTTACACTCCCACCCACAGTGGAGAAGTCTACCTTCCTCATCACATTTGCACTTCATTTGCTGTTGGTTGATTTCTTGATAATAGCCATTCTTTCGGAAGTGAGATGGAATCTTAGAATTGTTTTATTTAAATTTCTCAAATGACCAGTGATGTGAACATGTTTCTGTATATTTATTTTCAGTTTCTACTTCTTCATTTGAGGATTATCTCTTTATTTCATATACTCATTTTTGGATTATGTCTTTAATTTTGGAAAATCTGATTGTTTTTAGCTCTTTATATATTTTAGATATTAGTTATTTGAAAAACAGCTAGCAAATTTTTCCCACACTGTAGTTTACCTCTCCATTCTGTTGGTGGTTTCTTTTGTTATGCAAAAGAATTTTAGTAAGATGAGAAGCCAGGTGTCGATTCTTGGTAATTTGTTTTGGTATAGAAATTATAGATTATAACAATGGTCATGCCAACGTGAAGTGTATTTACTTTTATAAAATAGATGATAATGATTTGAAAATTAAATTGTGTTATCTGTGGCAATGTGAGTAGATGCCAAGAAAGGTAAGTATCATAGAGTCTCATTTCTACTTGAAATATAAAAAGTTCATCCCATTGAAGAGTAGACTGGTATTCACAAAAGTCTGGATAAGTACAGGGGCGGGACAGATGGAGAAAGGCCCATTAATGGATACCCATTTCCATTGAGGAGGAGCAGGAACTTTTGCCATGCTTTTGCAAGCCTGGGTGAATGTAGATAACCATAATGTACTACGTAGTTCAGTAATCACCAGAAAGAATTTTCAATACTTAGGGCATGATTAAATGATAAGAATTTAAAGATCTGTCTTATCTGTGTGTATATATATATATATATATATATATATATGGCCTTCAAATGCACATATCTATAATATACAGTCTGATTTAAATATTACAAAATAGTAAAGAGTCACTGTTATTGAAAAATAACATTTAGTCAGTTAAAAATCTAAAATTTAAATTAAATTTTAAAAGTTGCACATATCTTTCAGTTGAATGTAATTTCATAATCTGTCTACAAATTTCATAGAGAATTTTACCATTACTAAGTATGATATTTTGATATATTAATTTGAATGAATCAATGCATCAAATATACTACACATAACATCCTTATCAGAGTATTCAAGTTGCACATCTCTAATCTAAAGATAAGTCCTGAAATGCTCTAAGATCCAAAATATTTTTAGCACTGACATCAAAAGAATTCCATACCTGATTTCATATGATGAATTGCAATCTAAATGTAACAACATTAAAATATTGCATAAAGTTAACTTTAGGCTTATTCTGGTAAAATTTATATGACACATAAAATGAATTTGGGATTTAGACTTGGATCTCTTCCAAAATCTATTGAACAAAGATGAGAATCTGAACTATTCCTGGTCCCTATCATTTTTTGACAAGGGAGATAAACCTATGTATTCAGTTCACATAAACTGAATGTATGCAGGAAGCTAAGGAGAGTAAGCACATACAATTCCCTTTGAAGCATACCACCTGGGAATTCACCACTCCGAAGAATATTAAATGTTGAAGTTGTAAATACAATTTATAAAGCAAGTTTCCTTTCAGAGAGTGTCTAATTTTACTTGATTTTGCACTTTCTGAGTGAATGACCTTTCCTAAGTATCTTAAAGAAGTAAGATTGGTATTCAAGTGTGGTATTTGATTGCTAGTCCAAAGGGAATTTTTCACATGTGATTTTTCAAGGGTCGGCCAATTTTAAAGTGCAATATGTTCTTGACACTTTTTTTAAAAAAAAGGAAAACAACAACTTGAAAAAAATGTGCTCTACTCCTACACAATGGACAACTGAACAGAAAGTGATCATTGTAACTTTTAAAATGCCAGCATTTACTGGTGGTTTAGTTCTTTGTCTAGGAAAAAAGAGCTCTGCAGGAAAAAAAAAGTATAATTAGTTCAAATCAAATTATGGACATACATCCTATTAATAATTGATTTTTGTTTTCTAATCTGGAGATGAATTAATGGTAAATTTGGGCATCGTCTCTAACAAACTTACTGTAATTATTGGAAAGTAAGTTGTTTTCCTTAACCATTTACTCCTTTTGGAAAGTTATACTTTATTAGATAGTTTCCTTTTTAAAATTTTATTTAAGTAGAAAAAGAAAAAAGAACAGAAAAGGGGTTCAAATAATACAGAATTTAAAAAAAAACAGTAGGAGAATACCAGTTAATAGATTACATATTGATTTCTTAGAAATAGTTTTGCAAGTTACAAAATTAAAGCATAAAACGTGGACATTCAAACAGTGAGACTGCAAACAGTTCTGTTCAATGATACAACAAAAACTCAGTATTATGGTTACTATCTTATATGCTTAACTATACATGCAGTTATATCCTTTAGAGCACTTTCTTTTCCTCTCTTTTTTACAATGACAATTACACATCTTGGCTTTTATTAGCCCCACAGTTCTTATTACTTTTTGAAGAGAATAAAACCAAATGTAACATAACAAAACAGAGTCAGTCAAATCAAAAGGATGGACATAGTGCATGATGTAAAACAGAATACAAGGTGATCAACAATGAGTACCATAATGCCTCTTACTATCTTAAAAAATTGTCTATATTTTCAGTTATAATAAAATTGAACAAAACAGTAAAGAACAAAACCAATAACACCAAAACATTAGAGACATTACAGGACTTCAAAAGAAGGTAATAGTCAAACCAGAACAGGCATTATAATGAATCTTATTGTCTTCAAAAATGTTGCCTATACTCTCAAACTTGGTACTACCAAGTGAAACAAAATAGAGTAAAATCAATCAAAACAAGATGGTGAGAGCAATACAGGGTTTCAAAACAAGTTAATAGAAATCAAAATGGGTTACTATAATATATCCTGCTATTTTTATTTTTCCCTTAATTAAAAAGATAAAAATAAAAAAATAAATAAAAAAGGAGATTGAGATAAAAGAGGACATAACAAAACAGCACAGGTCAGAACAGAACAATTTAAGCAACATAGTGTTTCATCACAAGATATCTCCACATAAAAGTAGTTACAGCAGTCTCTTTCCTTGAAATATTTGAGTATAACTTCATATACTGTAGCACAAAACATATCAAGAGAATGTAAAACCATTCAAGAGAATGACATTCTTAAAGGGCATTTAGAACCAATTAACAGAAAATAACAATGGTTTCTATATTATCTACTTGTCTATAAAATTTTTGTTATTATCACGTATAATAAAATCCAATAATATACAACATGTTAAGACCGATGGAGACAGAAGAATCAACAAAACAAAATGATATTAAATCAGCACTAGCTATTATGATGTATTGTTTTCTACAAAATAGTTGTTCATACCATCACAGACACTAAAATCAAGCAACCCAGAATAAAACCATTATAATTAATGAATTAAAATATTATGTCTTCAAAGTAATATAATGGGGAATCATGATTACCACACACATTTTGTACTGTTATCATTTCTTACACTAGGGAAACTGTTCAGTAATTATAAATGTGGGTTTGATTTATTTCACTTATGAGTATGGTCTCAAGCTTTGCCCATTTATTTATAAAAATCTCAATGTTATCATTCTTTATAAATGAATAGTACTCCATTGTATAAAAATACCACAACTTTTGTATCCATTCTTCAGTTGATGGGCACTTAGGTTGTTTCCAAGATATGGCTTATTACAAATTGTGCTGCTATAAACATGGGTGCACATATATCACTGTGGTATGATGTTTTCAGTTCTTCTGGGAATATGCCTAGAAGTGGAATAGCTGGAACAAATGGGACTTCCAATCCCAGCTTTTTGAAAAATCTCCAGACTGACTTACACAATGGTTGCACCAGTCTACACTCCCACCAAAAATGCAGGAGAGTTCCTTTTTCCCCACAGCCTCTCCACCATTAGTTGGTGGTGGTTTTCTTGATCCTGGCCATACTTTCATGAGTGAGATGGAATCTGAGTGTGGTTTTAATTTGCATTTCTCTAATGAGTAATGCTGATGAACTTTTTTTATGTGTCTATTTGTCATTTGTATTTCTTCATCTGAGAACTGTGTATTCATCTCAATTGCCCATTTTTGGATTGGATCTTTGAATTGGGGGGATCTGATCTTTTTCTTTATATGTTTAGATAGAAGTCCTTTGTCTGAGGATCAATTCACTAAGATTTTCTTCCCATTTTGTGGGTTTCTTTTTCACGATGCTGGAGATTTCTTTTGATGTGCAGAAACTTTTTAATAAAATGTGATCCCAGTTATTGATTCTGGGAAGTATTTCCCGTGCGGTTTGAGTCCTGTTCATGAATTCTCTATCTACCTCTATGTCTTCAAGGTTTTTACCCAATTTGTCTTTCAATAGATTTAGTGTTTCTGTTTTAATATTCAAATCTTTGATCTATTTAGATTTTAATTTAGTACATGGTGATAGGCATGGGTATAGTTTTAGTTTTCAGCATATAGAGAGTCAGTTTTTCCAACACCATTTATTAAGAGACTTTCCTTCTTCCAGTGAACATACTTGGCCCCTTTATCAAAGATAAAGTAGTTGAGTGTGTTTGTAGTTGTGGTTGTATCTTCTAATCTATTCCACTGACCTTCAGCTCTGTTTTGATTCCAGTACCATGTTGATTTTACTACTGTTGCTTTGTAGTATAACTTCAAGTCAGGGATTGTGATGGCTCCTGCCTTGCCTTTGCTGCTTAGAACTATCTTTGCTATTCTAGGTCTCTTCTCACACCAGATTAATTCTATGAGTGATTTGTTTAGATCTATGAGGTATCTTGAGGGTATTTTTATTGGGATTGTATTGAATCTGTATAACAGTTTTGGGAGAATGGCCATTTTCACAATATTTATTCTTCCTATCCATGAGCAAGGGATGTCTTTCTGAGATCCTCTTCAATTTCTTTTTTCAGTGTATTATAATTTTCCTTGTATAGGTCTTTCACTTCTTTCATGAGAGTAATTCCTAAATCATTCAGTTTTTTTTTTTGGTTCCTAGTGTGAAGGTTGTGGTTTCTCTTATTCTCTCTCTGTGATCTTGTTGTTAGTGTATAGAAATGCTATTGATTTTTGAGTATTGATTTTGCACCCAGCTACCTTTCTGAATTTATTTATTATATCTCAGACTGTTTCAATGGCGTTTTGGGGGTCTTCTATGTAGAGAATCAGGTCATCTGCAAATAATGATAATTTAACTTCTTCTTTTCCTATCTTTATGCCTTTTATTTCTCTCTCTTATCTAATTGCTCTGGCTAGTATTTCCAGCACTATATTGAATAGGAGTGGTGATAAGGGATATCCTTGTCTTGTGCCTGATTTTAAAGTAAAGGCCTTCAATTTTTCAGGTTGGCTTTTTTTTTTTTTTTTTGTCTTTTTTCCTTTTTATTGGTACTGGGGATCGAACTCACAACTGCCTGCTTGCAAGGCAGGTGCTTATGCCACTGAGCTAAATCCCCAGCCCCTAAGGCCTTCAATTTTTGGCCATTTAGAATGATACTAGCTGTTGCTTTATCATAGATGCCCTTTATTATATTGAGGTAAAGACCATCTATTCCATTTTTCTGTAAACTTCTTTCCATAAATGAATGTTGGACCTTATCAAAAGCTTTTTCTGCATCTATAGAAATGATCATGTGATTCTTACTTGTGGTTTTATTAATATGGTAAATTACATCTATTGATTTACGTATGTTGAATCATCCCTGCATACCTTGAATGAATCCCACTTAGTCATGGTGTATAATCTTCTTGATGATTTGCTGCATTCCATTTGCCAATATTTTACTCAATATTTTTGCATCTATGTTCATTAGGGAGATTGGTCTGTAGTTCCCTTTTTTAGTTGGGTCTTTCTCCGGTTTTGGTTCTAGAGTAATATTTGCTTCCAAGAATGACTTAAGAAACATTGCTTCCCTTTCAATTTCATTGCAAAGTTTGACGAGTTTTGGCATAAAGTCTTCTCTGTACTTCTTGTAGAATTCTGCAGTGAATCCATCTGGGCCTGGGCTCTTCTTTGTAGGCAAGGACTTAATTACATTTTCAATTTCATTAATAGAGATTGGGTTATTCAGCAATTTTATGTCTTCTTGGTCTAGCTTTTGTACTTCATATGTTTTTAGGAATCTGTCTATTTATTCTGTGTTATCAAACCTTTGAGGGTAGAGGTTTTTGAAATAGGTGTTAATGATCTTCTGTACTTCTATAGAGTCTGTAGTGATTTTACCTTTTTCATTTCTTATTGCATGAATTTGAGATTTTTCTTCCCTTTTTAAAATAAGGCTGGCTAGGGGTTTATCAATTTTATTTATTCTTTCAGAGAACCAACTCTTTGATTCATTGATTCTTAGGATTATTTTCCTAGTCTATTGCATTAATTTCTGCTCTGATTTTTATAATTTCCTCTCTTCTTTTGGCTTTGGGCTTGACTTTCTCTTCTTTTTAAAGATGTTTGAGATGTAACATCAGGTTGTTTATTTGTATTTGTTCTATTGTGGGAACTCAGTGCAATAAATTTTCCTCTGAGGACAGCTTTCTTTGCATCCCACAGATTCCGGTAAGTTGTATTTGTATTTTCATTTGCTTGTAGGTATTGTTTAATTTCCTCTTTAATTTCCCCTGTAACCTACTGGTTACCCAAGAGTGTGTTATTCAGTATCCATGTGTGTGGAATTTTTGCAGTATCTTTTATCATTAATTTCTAATTTCATGGTGCTATGATCTGATAGTATGCAAAGGATAATTTCAACACTTTTGTATTTATTTAAATATGCTCTGTGAGCTATTATATGGTCCATTTTAGACAGTGACTCAAATACTGCTTAGAAGAATGTGTATGCTGTTGTTGTTGGGTGGAATACTCTGTATATGTCTATTAAGTCCATTTATTCACAGGTATGATTCAGTTCTGTTATTTCTTTGCTGATTTTCTGTCCGGTTGAACTGTCCTTGGTGTCAATGATGTGTTAAGGTCTCCTGCTATAATTGTGTTACTACTAATTTGGTTTTTCATTTCTGTTAATACTTGTTTTATATAACTGGGTGCTCTGGAATTTGATGCATATATATTTAAGATAGTTATCTCTTCCTCTTTAAGTTTTCCCCTAACCAGTATGTAATGACCTTCTTTATCTCTTCTGATCTTTATTGGTTTGAAGTTCACATTGTCTGCAAACAGAATAGAATAGGCTTTTCTTTATACGTGATTTGTCTTTTCTCTTTCACAGCTTTTAGTATTCTATTCTTATGTTGGATTTCTAGGATGGTGATTATTATATGCCTGGGTGTAGCTTTATTGGTTACGGCTATTTGGAGTTCTATATGCTTCACTAATCATAATGTCAGTTTCCATTCTCATGTTTGGGAAATTTTCAGATATGACTTCTGTGAATAGCCTTTTGATATAATTTGTGCTGTTCTCTTCTTTTTCGTTTATTCCTATTAATCTTATGTTGTTTTTCTTTGTATCATCTTGCAGCTGTTAAATTGTTATTTCCTGATTCCTTGTTTTTTTTTTTTTTTTAAAGATCTTTTCTTTCCTGTTCACTAGCTGCAATCTTGTCTTCGAGGTCTGAAATTCTATCTTCACTTTCATTGCATTGGTTTTGACAACTTTTAATGGAATTTTTGATTTCCTGCATATCTCTTTGAATCTGCATCATGCATTCTGTTTGTTTTGTAAGTTGTTCATCCAGGGATTCTATCTTTTTGTTTTGTTCCTCTAATTGTTTAACTATGTCTTCTTTAGATGTGGTCAGCATCTCTTTCATTACTTTTATCATTTCTTCTTTTACCTGGGAGATCATTTCTAGTTTGAATTCCTTTATGCTTCCTGGAGTTCCTTCTTTATTTCAGCTGCTATTATTACAGCTATTTCAGGTGTATGGCATATATTTTCTTCTATGTACATGGCTCCTAGGATTTCTTGGGATGGGCTGGAGGTTTGAGATTGCATTTTGGTCTTTTGTTTTGTCATTTTCTTATATTTCTGTGTTTCAAATGTTTTTCTAAAGCTTCCTCTGGATGTGTTGGAAATCATTCCTATGCCCTAGGCTCCTGGGACTAAATGGAGGTTGCTGAGCATGGTGCAGTCAGGCTCTCAGGCCCTCCTGTGCTACCTTCAGTTTTCCAAGTAGCTGGGCTGGCCCCTACGCACTGTGGATGATGGGCTAAAGCTCTCCCCACGCAAAGACCAATGCCCTGAAACTCACTTCACCTGCTCTCCACTCCCATAATTGAACAAGGTCGCAGGGGTAATCTACTGAGGCTGTAAAACCTCACAAGGTGAGTCTAGAGTGGCTGGGCTCTGGACAGCTCCTTGATCTCTGGGAGCAATGATCTTAACACAATGTCCTGGGCTTGGGATGGCATGTGGACTCACCCCAGCTGCCCGCTGAGTTTCCCGGGTCCCAGTTCCAGAGAAGGTCAATGGGCATGTCCTGGGCAGGCCTGAACCCTGCCAGGCAAGCACAGCCTAGTGTGGCTGTGCTCTAGGCAAGTCCTTGAGCTCTGGGAGCAAAGATCTTAACACAGTCTTCCGGGCTCTGAATAGGGAGCAGACTCACCCCAGCTGCCAGCTGAGTTTCTGGGTTCCCAATTCTAGAGAGGGTCGCTGGATATGTCCTGGGTAGGCTTCTATTGGATAGTCTCTGATAGGTGAAACTGAAAGACATTCCATGAAAAAATTAATTTTTACCTCTGGTTTTAAGAACAAGGTTTAAATTATTATCTCATAATACATTCAGGATATTAAAGGAAACTTGTTTTAGCAATGTTTTCTTTGGTGATATTAAATTTAGAATATAACCTAACTTACTTCCTATACGAATAATGTACTCTGTTTTAGGAACCACTAAATTTAGATTATTCACTACAAATTAGGATTACCTGTTCCCACCAAAATGCACACAAAGGACAAAGAAGAGAACAAAGGAATAGCTTTTATTTCCTGCATGTATGTTCGTTATTGAAGTTTAGGAGGGAAATGTATGTACCATTAAGAACATCGCACTTAAAAGTGTATATAGAAAGTTTTATTTAAAAGTAATGATACAGTTTTAGGTTCAGTCAACAGTAAATGTTACAAGCATTACAAAGGACAATAAGTCTATAACAAAAAAAAATGAGACATAGTCCTTATGGTTCCTAGTTTAAGAGAGTTAGGAGGTTACATGTATAGCAACCAAACACCACACAGGCACACAGCATTCTCCCTTATCATTGTGTCACTGGAGCTGTTAAAACCATCATTACCATGCTTTTCTTTCCTTTTTCCAAATATAGAGTTTGCAATATGCATTTTATACTACTAAATGAAGTGGTAGCTTGATTCCAAGGTTGGATAGATTTGCAATTTATAATCTAACCCAAAAATGAATCTCAGATTATAGGAGGAAAATAGTTTTCCAATTTCTACCTAAAAGACTCTTCATGCTTGCTAGTATTAAGAAACTTAAAAAGATTTTCTAACTGTTTTTAACTCACATCCATGTATTTATTACAATTTGTTGATTTTGCTGTTCTGTGAAACACTCTAAAGGTGAGGATGTGAAAGTATTGAGATCTTGTCATAGATCAAAAATGTATTATACAATAAGGACATATTTTATTCCATCTTTTCCTTCATGACTATCATCTCAAAAAGATTTCAATAGTTTTATTCTAAGTAAAATATTTTATGTTGAAACCACTTTCTGCATGGATTTTTCTGTCAGATTAAAAGTAAGATACAAAAAGTTTGCAATAAAGAGAATTGTTTAATTTCTAGATCAATAAATGTCATGTCCAAAGAAACATTTTGTGATGTACATACTGGCATCTGAGGTTGCAAGAGGCTCTGTTGGATTTTAGAGTATAAATGTGTCATTACATATATCAGGTCTAAATGCAACTATTTCATTCTTTTGTACTGTAGTTAATCAGAAAGGCCACAAAATAAGAAGTGTTTTAAATCACTAGCGGGTAGTAAATATTTTTCAGGTTGTATGCTGACTATAAATATGTATAAATATGAAAAATAAACACTTCAGAATCCAAAGATACTGCCATTGCATTTGCTTTAGAAAAGTATATTATAAGGTACAATGTCATTTAACTTAACTTGTTATATGCGGTCAATTTAGTTAATCTTGTTTGGCTTCTACATATATTTACACTTTAAGGCAAATGGCTTACCCTGACTTTTAACAATGAGAAATCTAACATCAGGGTTTGGTAGGTGGCAAAATTAAGGTGCATAACAATATTTCTATCTTTGAAATGATGAAACTTTACTTTTCAGTAAGTAACAATACTACCAGCTTAATTTTAATTTTTACAACAGTAAAATGTCAAATCAATAATTATATTATAGACATGAGCATGTGTTTCACTTTATGGTGTTAATATAAAATATTAGCTTATTTATTAATATAAAAGATATATACTTATCTCAATGATATATATTGCTGAAACAATTTTACAAATTATTGTTTTAATATAGTAAATAGAAAACACATAGAACATGTGTTGCTTTGTGTCTGGATGTGTTACTAACAGGACACACTACAGAAACCCTATATCAAAGCAGTAAATGTACTGAATTTAGTACTGAAATATGTGTTACAGAAGTGACTACATAATTTGATATATACATATAGAATCTCCCAAGTTCCTCATTATTATAATGTCAACCACATTGAAATAAACTTCATATTTTATTGTTTTTCCAAGTTTCTACTAAGGTCATAAAATTCTTTGGAACCCATGGTGTTTCGGAGGATCGATTTTCCTAATATATAATTAAAAAGGAAACAGAAAATAAGTGAAATTATTGAAGGAAACAAAGAGCTTTCATCTGAGCCTTGAGAGCAGAATGTTCAAGGACTTCCATTCTGCAAGCCATACATAGATGTTTCACCTTAATTTTTCTAGCATATTTCAATAGACACGTGCTGCTAGAAAGTAAGGGATTCAAACTAGCAGATGAACTACTAGATCCTTTTCAGGAAAGCTATGCTAACAGTTGGCAGCTGTACTTTTCTGCTGATTAGCTGCTTTTAATTTTCTTGCTCTAAAATTTTCAGAATTTTAATCATCTACTTTTTCTCAGGTATTTTTCAGTTATGAAGGAGCAATAATAGAGAAACTCAGTTCTTCTGCAGCTGCAGACTAATGCTTTCAAAATGTGTTCCCTTGACGCTGTAACACTGTTTTCCACTTATCCAGAAACAGGTGTTTTCCTGTTAGACAATTAATGATTCATGTCTTGTCATGTTGTATTGTAGAGTACATATGATATTACCATTACTGAAATTTTAGAAATAAATCTGCTGCACAGCAATGATCAATGTATTCACCCTAGTTACCGATCTCACCATTTTCTACCATGTAACCCTTATCTCGGTCACAATGAACTTACTGCAGAGCTTCCGAGACGCGAAACCACACTGTTTTGGCTATTTTTAATTTTATCATCACTCTTTGAAGATTTTTTTGAACATTCTTTTCCCTGATATCATAATTTCTTTCATCTCCCTGTTGAAATAGAATCTTTAGAGAAAAAAACTGCCTGTTCATAATGTCTATGTGGCCACAGAATCATGATATGTCCCACTTACATGATTAGTAAAGACCAGACTCTGTATGAGTCTGGGTAAGTCATAGCGGGGTGACTTGGAGGTCTATATCTAGTCCCTCATCCCTTCTTTTCCAGTGCTGATTCCAGTTTTTCTGCTCTCCCTTAACCTATGGTTTGCATACACTAAAGCAGTGGGACACATTAAACCTCTCTTCCCCTTAAATTGTGGGTATTGGGTATTGTCTGTGAATGAAGAAAAAATTGTACTACTATAGAAATTTGTTACTCAGAGTGTGGCCATTTCTGTGACTGTAGCTTTAGTTTAGAAACTCCTGGAAAGAATTTGCAAGAGAAGTTCAGAAATTTAGATATGTAGGATAGTGGAGCCCTAGAATGCTGTAAGTAGAACCTGATGGATGATTCTAGAGAGAACTCAAGTCAAGAATGCTGACAGGACTGCAGATTGTAAAGGTCAGAATCATGAGGTTTCAATGGAGAATGATAACTTCATTTGCATTTTAACTGGAAGGCATATTTATTACACTCTGGCAAAATAAATTGCCTGCATTTTTTCCCATGTCCTAAGACATTGAAGGAGACTGACAGTGAGCACAGTGTAAAAATTGATCTTGTAGTAGAAATTTCAAGTTAGCCCAGAATTTCCGCTTTGATGTGAGTATTCTGGGTGTTTTCAGCCAGATGTATAATAGAAATAAGGTTTTAAAAAATCACAGAGCAAAACAACTTGAAATATTATACCTGGGGCCAGAAAGAACCATGTTAATTTTGGGCAAACAAAGAAGACAAGCAAAAAATGTCTATGGTGCTTGCCTTGTGCTTTGGGTGGCCAAAGCAAGAGGACTTCAATTTCAATACCAGCACAGGAAGGTTAATAACTTAGCAACATGTTGTCTTAAAGTAAAAATTAAAACTTAATGAACCAAAGTGGGGGTCTGACTCAACACGAAAGCCCTGAATTCAATTCCCAATACTCTTCCCAAGGTGGGGAGTGCTGGGGGGTAGTAACTAGTAAGATCCCCTCCATCTCATTTTCAATGGTTAAGAACTCTTTGAGAAAGGAGCTCCTGCATTCCTGATCTAGGGAGGCCTCTTAGGCAACTGTTCTCAGATTCATTTCATTGTACTCAGCCACGCAGACACTCAGAGGCCACTGCAGCTTTGATTTAAAGGGACCTGGCTACTGCTGGCGTTGGTGGCAAACTTTCTTCATTCACTTCATTTTCCTTTTGCCTGAATTCTGGCTTATGTGTAGATTTCAGAAGGAGGCTCAAAGAGGTCTGGCAAGAAGTCCTGGTAAGGAAAGTGTGTGAAGGTGTGGGAATGAAGGAAAAGGTACAGTGCGGACCCAGGAAGACGGAGTTGCTAGGAACATGGAATATCTGCTGAGAAAGTTTGTAGCACGTGAGTGGAAATAGTCCAAGAGAAAGGCCATAACAGTGGAGTTCTTAATGTTTTCTTACATTTCAATCTTACCTCTGTGTGTCCTGAACTGAAAGATGGACAAAGAGTGATAGGACTTAATGATTATCCTGCTGGCTTTAAATTTCGCTTTGGTCTTGTTTTTAACTATCTCCCATTCCTTCATTTTGGAATGGGAATGTTAACATTGTGACAACATCCTCTGAGATTATATAACTTTTTAAATATTTTTCCAAAAGTTCACAGCCAAGAATTTGCCTTGAATCTCAAAAGAGTCTTTAAACCTTTGAAAAATAACACAGCTGTTGATTCTCCTACCATCTCAACATTATGTAGACCACCTTCTACATAAGGTGGGCGTATCATGTTAGGCAGAATTATTGATTGGTATTTATTTGGAGATTAAATTTGGTGAAGCAGATATGTTTTGGTGTCAAGTTGATAAGGGTTAGAAGGTGTTGGATCAGATTTACTGGGCTTAAGAACTGCTTGGAGGAGGAGTGAAGCGCTTTTCTGTGTGACCGGTCATGAACTTTCACGTTGGTCCTATGTATGGTAAATGGCCCTGTTCTTTCTGGTTCTATTTCCCTGCTCTGCTTTTTGAGCATCCTTAGCACAGTATCTTTTCACCACCACCATCTTCTGCTATGATGTTTCTGCTATAAAGTCAGCAGACTATGAACTGAATTTCATGAAAATAAGTGCCAAGTTAAAATCTCTACTTCCTTAAGTTGTGGATGTTGTTGGATATTTTGTCCCAGTTGATAATGTTTAGTTACACGACCTGAAATATGGATTTTACTACCTGCCCTCTTGTCTTTCTGCTATGTGCTTTATATTTCATAACAGAGAAATACCTATTTAACACAATCTACAGTTTTTCATTGATTTATGTATTGTTTATCCCTTTCATCCACTGCATGTTAATTATGAATTCCAAAAGGACAGAAATTTGCCCCCTTTGATCATTCATTTTGTATCAAGAAACTAGAATACATCCTGGCATATTGAACATTCTAAATGAATGTTTTTAATAAATTTGTCTTGTAAAAAAGTTTAGAATAGCTCAGTAAATGCTTCTTTATGTTTTCTCTATTACATAATATATATTCAATTTTCTAACTCTGTTGGGCTTTAGACCTGTAAATGAAAATAAAATGAAATAGAATAAACAGGACATTTTAATATATTCACTCTGTATTTTATACTCGGTATAAGTTACCTTTATATGAAATATGGCTAACAATTCTTTTAAGAATATACCTCAAGCTAGTAACTCATAAAAAAGCAAATCGCTAGATATCATTTTATATTTCTAAAAATAACAGTTTAATTTTGCTGATTTTAACATCAGTTTCCTAAGAGGGACTACTGCTTCAAAGAGAACTCAGAGCAAATATTTGTCTCAAAGTTATTCTTTGGAATTACTTTACAACTTCCTATAATACTGAAAACAATTTAAATATTTTTTTAAATAAGAATTGCTTAAAGGAGGTTTGTGGCAAGACAATTAGCAGATAAAGAACATCCCAGTAGAATTATGTGCTGCCTGGTTATCTACAAAAAAATGTTATTATTTTGAAAATATACAAATACTTCAAATGATGAATATAAATGTGTGGAATCTAGGGCAGTGATGGTGAACATTTTAGAGCCAATTGTCTAAATTTCAACCCCAAAGCACTATCACAAAGTGCCAACACTGCAATTATACCTGGATAGTGAGGTTTTAGTTTGGAAAAAACAGCTCATATTTTAACATATTTTGTCTTAAAACAAAAACACATAGCATGTCATAGATTCACCACCAGTTATCTAAGGTGTTATGTCTTAATTTAAAATGTTACCCAAAAGGCTCATATGCTTAGAGGTGAGACTTTTTGGAAGATGATAAGATTAAGGTGGGGTGCTCTTTATGGATTGGTATATTAATGGATTAGTCTATTATGAATTCATAGCAGAATGTGCCGTTAGTAGTTAGTGGCTATTTGGGGGAAATAGATCACTGGCAGCATAAATCTGAAGGATTTATCGCATCAATGTTTCTCTGTCTCTGTCCAACTCTCTGCCTTTCTGGACGTCTACCTCTCTGTCTCTGTCTCTGTCTCTGTCTCTGTCTCTGTCTCTGTCTCTGTCTCTCTCTGTCTCTGTCTCTCTCTGTCTCTGTCTCTCTCTCTCTGTCTCTCTCTCTGTCTCTCTCTCTCTGTCTGTCTCTGTCTGTCTCTGTCTCTCTCTCTCTCTCTCTCTCTCTCTCTCTCTCTCTCTCTCTCTCTCTCTGTGGCTTGAGCTCAACCCAATTGCTGGTATTGAGCAACTTTCCTCCACTAGGTATATCTGCCATGAAGTTTCTGCCTTGGTGCCAGCTATGTAATAAAAACTCTGAAACAGTGATCAAAATGAATGTTTCCTCCTTCAAAATGTATACATCAGATATTTTATCCCAGTAGAGGAAAAACTGATTCATACCTAGGGCTAGTTGACACAATTATTTAAACTGGAGTTTATGTAAGCAATACCTAATTCAAACCTTTCTATTTTAGCCTATTTGTAACTAATCCTCCCTAGATTTATATTTCAGATTATGTAGTTGTCACACCCATGCAATAATTTCAGTCTTAAATAAAGGCAACGTACCACTCAAAATATTGGTATTTTGTAAATAGGTGACTTTGAAAGACTAGTAATTAATTTGAAGAGATTTATGTTAGTTTATGTTTTATGAGTCATTTCTTTCCTGTCACTAGAGTTATTTCCATATTTGGTGTTGATAACACGATATACAACCATTACAATTTTGTATTTAAAATGTTTCGTATGTATGCGAGACCTAAAGTATCTTTATATCCATTGATATCTCTTCTTATGTAAAATAAATGATTTTGGTTTTAACATTGTTTCATAATATTGATCAAAATAACATATTGGGAACAGTTAAAATTGATAATCTCTAACTATGCTAATGCTACGATAAACTGAAGAGGACATTTCGAAAGATACTATTGACGTTATATCATAAGAAAATGACGCAATTTAACTATATTTCCAAAAGTCAGGCTTAATGTAAAATCTGGATAGTAATCAACAACATTTGAAACATTTTCCTCTTTGCACTGAATAAATTACTGCATTCCCAGAAGAGTAAATACAAATTGCTTTATACAAAAGAGGCATTTTTAAAAGTCATACATAAATCAAGTTTTATGCTTTGACTATCAACAAATATTTCTAGTTGACTGACATTGTAATTTTGAGGATGTACACCCAAAAAATTTTGGCTCCTGTACTTCATAAAATGTCACATCAGAATGCAGTAAAACTTTTCCAATGTTCATTTTTAGAATAATAGTTTTATATTAAAATGATCCTTGTACTTGTAACACTACAGTCAACAATCACATCTAAATTTTAGTATAGTATCAGACGTCTATGAAGATTGCTTCAAAATTTAAAGAAAAACCCTTGCTTCCTAAAAATGATCTAAGAATCTCTTACTGAGGTTTCTCTATATTTGTTCCATGGTTACTGTGCCAGGTTTTTTTTGAGTACAGTAATCCTTGAAGAAAATTCTCTCAGAAAAATGCAAGAAAACATTGTAGTATTTCTAAAATCAAGTGAAATTTTATAAATGCAATATTGGTGTATATAAGGATATGAGCCATAAAATATTTTTCTAGCTATTCCTTGTTGGAAAACAAAAATTTGGTTTTGTCCAGTTTAAAGCATATATATTCCTATATGCCTTTTACTTCCTCTGGTTTTTGCAGTATGTAGAAAAAAATGTAGCACCATTAATTATAAACAACGTTGCTGTTAACATGTACATTTTTCTGAACGGTTATGGTTATGTTCTCTGTGCCTCAGGAGAACAATATTTGGTTTAAAACACATTTACTGCTATTAGGGGATGATTCATAGACATAGGCTAAAATAGAGCTATGTTTACCAGATTATTCTAAGTGAGTTTACATTAAATTCATTTTATTGCTGCGTTTTTCTGAAGCTTGTGTTTTCTTCTATTTAAAATAGGTTGTTTTGAAGAAAATAAGACTCTTTACAGGAATGTAGAATGAAACAGTTTGTTTATATTTCCTCACAAGCAGTAAAATAGTGTGCAAATAATTTCATAGTAGTGTTTCTTTGAAATAGTTGTTTCTGTTATTTATTTTGGACAAAATTATATGAAGAAATCAAAGATGACTTCTGTGAGGCTTTCAGAAAATTTAGAAATATTTGTTTTTGTTGTTTAAAACGTTTTTTTTCCCTTAAGAACTGAAATTTCCATAAGGGAATCAATAAACACAACTATGTCCCTGTTTTCTTAGAAGTATAGAGTGGATTACTCTAAGTATGAGTAACTATATAGACCTAGGAAAATGAAAGTTGTCTTTCTACATTTTAATCTTCAATAAAAATTTGTCACATCTTGTTTGATAATTTTGAAAGCATTTAAATATCTTACTGCACCGATAATTTTATTGTCCACTTGATCCAGAGACGATTTTATGTATTTTGAATGAATATCTGTAGTAGCACTTCATAAGACTATATTCCATAAAACTAGGGCATTAGTAAATTAAAATGGACCCAGTTAAACAATGTTACCTAGAATTGTGGTAGATGTGGATATTTGTAACTTGGAAAGTGATAAACTGTTTTATTTGCTGTCTTTCTCCCTCTCGATAGGAATACCCATTGCCCCACCACGAGAGCATACTATCCACAGGCCATCCTTAGTTGTTAGCACCACCAACATATTTCCATAGCATCAAGCAGGTGCCTTGCCAAAACTTTAAAGTTCCGTCGGAGCAAGCCAATACCATTTGGTGACTCAGAGAGGACGTAGCCTAAAGGATTGGAAAATGTGAAATTATTTGAGCTCCAGAGCATCTCTTGTGTTACAGGCTATATCAAAATAACTGCATGATGGTACAAAAGTGATGTATTCAGTAGAAATTATACTTAGAATTTTTTCTATTCTGGGATAGTAAATACACTCTCTCCTGATTCTGAGCAATAGCTCTGAGCCTCAACTCTGAGTCAGCCATTACATAACCAGGGTAAATAGTCAGTATTCTACAGTGTGCCATGTTACTAGCTTATGACTCAGGATAGGTTGACTGTTTTAAATGCATTTTTAATTTATGATATTTTCAACTTATAATTTTTTGTATGGGGACCTAAACAACTCATAAGTCAAAATCATCTTTATTTCAAAGATCACATGATGCAAATTTTAAATAAAAAGTTTATACCACATATTTTTAATCTTAAAAATTATTTGATTCAATCCTTTCAACAACTCTGTGAATTGCTAAACTTGAGCATGTTTCACTGATGAACAGTGTATAAGCCAAATGCACCAACGTTCAAAGTATATTTCTAGTTAAAATGAAGATCAATTTCCTTCAGTACTTTGTTATAACTCAGTGTAAACTTTTAAATGATGAAACAATCTTGATTTATAAACTTATGACCCTTACTAGTCTCAAGACTATCAGTGTGTAAAATCAGATAACGAAAAATATGACAAAAAATCAAAAGTTCTCTGTAGAGAATGTTAAAATGTTAATTGTAAAGCACAACTGTAGAATCTTCAGCAATTAAGGGCTATTAGAATCGCCTAAAATGGCACACAGGTTTAAAAAATCACACAATACCATTAACTATCTTCATGTTATAGCAAATGTTACTAGAACATGCTGCGATTTTAATAGTTAGGCTTTTGTCTTATCACTTATATTATTTATTTTTCCACTTCTCCAAAAGTGATTCTTAAAGTCAAAATGGCTTTAAAAATGTCAGTTCTAGATATTTGTGAAAAATAATTCCCTATCTCCTGTTTTCGCAAGATTACTCTGGTATTTTCAGGATATCATTGATTTTTAAATATATAGTTAAAGCACTTATATTGAGGAAAACATATCATGATACTCTGTTTATGGAATTTCTTTAATAAGTGGATTAAGAGTGATTTTTGAGGATAAATATTTTGTCAAAGGCTTTACATTGCACTATATCAGAATTATCTTTTAAGGACTATATTTGAATATATGAAAAAACATAATTATTCATTAAACCTATTATTATTCTGTGCAAAGTACTTTTAACTAAATACATTTTTGCTATGCTACCTAATTCATAAGCAATTAGGATGAAAATGTTTCAGAGTAGAAAAAAGTGAGTCTCAACTGTCTAAAAATTTTAGGAATTTCATTTTGATCTAGTTTGAAAAATTCAGTATGTGTTTTTTTTACCTACCTAAAATAAAATAATTTTACATAAAATAATTAATGATATGAAAGAGCTGTTAAAATCATTCTTCAAAGGTTACTTCAGAAATTTACTTCTATGTTAATTAGCCTGCACTGAGGATTTAACACTGAACCCAGATTTTTTGCCCTGAATTATAACTGCAACAATTTTTTGTATCATTATTTTAAGTCATGTTTTGCTAAGTCACTATTTTGCCCAGACTGGGCTGAAATTTGTATCTGCCTTCCTCAATCTCCCTCAGTCTAGGCATTTCAGATATGTGCCATTCTATGTGGCTTTTTAACCTTACTTCTTAAACATTAATTTCTCAGCTGTCTTTCTGTGAAAGTATTTGCTCAAATTTTCAGTTACTGTCTAAGTAATATTTAAGATATTTCCTTAATATACATTTTATTGTTTCCAGTTCTTCTAAATATATTTGCAAATTATCTTAAATGAATTATAGGCTTTTATCTTCAAAAGAGAAATATTGTTATCCAAAGAAGATATATTTCTTATTTGCAACTGAACTTATATTTGTAAAATTACGGTGGTAAAGGGCTCTTAGAATTTCTTTAAATTCATTGTGCTTTTCTGTCCACTAGTTTAGCTATGTTTACATTATAATAAGTATATTAACATGTTAACTTATATTTATAAGCCCCTAATTATAGTTGACTAGGAATGATGCATGATGACAATGGAGTGCAGTTGACAAATGTGTCATATGACTTGGAGAGGAAATAAGAGAACTAAATATGAGGCCAGAATGGACAAGTTTGAGAATCATCAATGTTATGGTAATATTTCTCTTTTTCATTTCTGTATTGATTTACAGTTGAAAATTTACTTTTTCTTGATAAATGGTGAGATTTTTAGTCATATCAAAATCCTATTCTTGAATATATGGTGTCACAATCATCTGAGATTTTCTAAACTTCAATAAAGAAATATAGATCAGAATTTGAGTGTGGTCCTGAAGAAATATATTTTATTTTTTAAACTATTTTTTATTTAAAAAAATTAAGAGAAAGGAGGAGATTAAGAAAAAAGAGGACATAACAACATAATAACACAGGTCAGAACAGAACAATTTAAGCAACATAGTATTTCACCACAAGATAACCCAACATAACAGTAGCTACCACAGTGTCTCTTTCCTTGAAATATTTGAGTATAACTTCGTATATTATAGCATCAAACACAACATGACAGTGTAAAACCATTCAAGAGAATGAAAGTATTACAGGGTATTTAGAACCAACTAACAGAAAACAAACAATGGTTTCTATATTATCTCCTTGTCTATAGAAAATTTTGTTTATACTATCACATATAATAAGAAATATATTTCAAAGAGCTTCCCAGGAAGTCTTAATTCACTACCAGTTAGGAAAATCAATATTAGATGATTATGACAGAGACAAAAATCAGATCTACTGATATGCACTCCAATGAATATTTGTGTTTTACTGTTAAATTGATTTATAGTGTTAGAGAAAACATCAGGCATCACCACTGTGACAATTACCAGATTTGAAAGTGTGTGTATGAACTATTATTTTGTATTCCAGCCCTGTTGCTGATTTTTACCCACATTGTTTCCTGCATTCATAAAGAAGGGCAAAATACCTCTGTGGAACTATATTCCCATTTCTAAGAATATGTTAAAATAGATTGATTTCATTTATATTTTAAAAAGTTTCAGGACATTTCAAAACTACTAGTAGGCAATGATTTGCAAACATTTGAAATGAGAGAGTCCATTTCAGCATCTTCTAATATGCCCTTTAAATGAATTTGAGAATGTTTTACTAGTCTACAGTGCTTTGTTAGTCTAAGAACATAATTACTGCTTATTCTATCATTTACGTGTGGCATCATTTGGGGAAATTTTAGCAATCAGTAAAAACTATCATGTGCCTGGCAAGCATGAGGTTGAGAGTTAGATCCCCAGTACCAAAAAAAAAAAAAAAAAAAAAAGAAAGAAAAAAACTTTTAAAAACAAATCTGTTGAACATCTTTTTTGATAATGCAAGTAGCGCTGATTTTATTCCCATTATTGCATACTAATATCAGAGATATAACCTGATCCCTGAGCTCAGGGGAACACTTGCAGTACTGGAATCATATTCTGACTCATATTCTCAAGCAGCTTAGCCATTTCATTGAAACTCTAAATCCTTTGTTATCTCCAGGGAGAAGTCATATAAGTTTATGAATACAGAATCCTAGCTTTTTATTAACATATCACTAAAAGCATCTACTTAAAATTAGTAATGGCAGAATTATTTATAACAAGGTATTTTTGCAGCAGTAAAATCTGACACACAGACGATGGAGATGTGAATTCACGTTTAGGTGAACATGTTAGGTAAGAAGTCAGCATTGTTTTGTGCAGTAATGTTCTCTTCCTCTCTTTCTATTTCTCTTATGTAACATATTGCAGTAAACTTTGAATCTGAGAAAGATTGTGATGTATTTTTTTAAATTTTTTTATTTAAGGAGAAAAGAAAAGAAAAAAAAACAGTGAAGGGGTACAAGTTATACAGATTTACAGAAGAAAAAAATGTGCAGTAGGAGGTCACTAGTTAATGGATTACATATTGCCATCTTAGAAATAATTGTTCAAGTCACAAAATTAAAGCTTGTAGAGTGGACATTCCAACAATGATACTGCAAACAGTTCTGTTCACTGATCCAATAAAACTCTGTGATATCATTTTCTATCTCATACATTTAAATATACATGCAGTTATATAGTTTAGAGCACTTTCTTTTCCTCTCTTTTGTACTGTGACTATTACACATTTTGGGTTTCATTGCTCCCACAGTTCTTATTGCTTTTTTGGAAGAGAGTAAAACCAAATGTGACATAACAGAACCGAATCGGTCAAGTCAAAAGGGTGGATATAATAGATAACATAAAAACATAATACAAGGTGATCAACAATGGTTACCATAATGCCTCCCGCTATCTCTAATAGAATTGCCTATATCATTAGTTGTAATACAATTGAACAAAACAGTATAGAATAGAACCGACAAAACCAAAACATTGGAGATATTGTAGGTCTTCAAAAGTAGATAAACGTCAACGAGAATGGGCGTTATAATGAATCTCATTATCTTCTCAGCTGATGCCTAAACTTTCGAACCTGATACTATCCAGCAAAACAGAATAGAGGAACCTGAGTCAAAAACAAGATGGTGAGAGTAATACAGGGCTTCAAATCGAGATAATAGAAAGTCATAGTGGGTTACTATATTATATCCTGCTATTTTTTCCCTTTAATTAAACGGATAAAAATAAAAAAGTAAATAATGGAGTGGAGATTGAGAAAAAAAAGAGGGCATAACAGCGAAACAGGGCAGATCAAAACATAACCATTTAAGCAGAATAGTGTTTCACCACCAGATATTTCCGACCCAAAAGTAGTTACCATATTGACTCTTTCCTTGAAGTCCTTGAGTACAACTTCATATACTGTAGCATTAAGTATATCAAAACAATGTAAAACCATTTAAGAGAATGATAGCATTATAGAGTATTTAGAATCGACTAACAGAAAATGAACAATGGTTTCTGTATAGTCTCCTTGCCTTTACAAGGTTTTTGCTTATACTATCGTACATAATAAAATCCAATAAGATACAACCTGTTTAGACCATTGGAGACAGAAGAACAAAAGCTAGATGAGACTTCAAAACAAGATGGTATTAAATCAGTATTACCTATTAAGATGTCATTTTCTCCAAAATAGCTGTTCCTATCATCCAATCGTCTCTGTCTCATTTCTGTTGAGCTCTGTTTCTGTCAGTAGCTGTCAGTTTGTCTTCTTCATTTTGTTCTCTGCTCCATTCGTTGTAGCCTCCCCGCCACTATTTCTGGGTTCTTTGTATTTTTCTTTTTTTAGAATATCCTGCAATACTTTCTGTAGGGTTGAATTGGTGGTTGCAAATTCCCCCAGTTCCTCTTTATCCTGGAAGCACCTCGTTTTTCCATCAATTTCCAGGGACAGTTGTGCAGGATATCTCAATCTTGGCTGGAGATTATTATCTTTCAAAGCTTGAATTATTTCCCCCCACGCTCTTCGTGATTTGATGGTTTGTGAAGAGAAATCTGCTGTAATTCTGATGGGTGTTCCCTTGTAAGTAGTCTGTTTCTTGTCTCTTACAGCTTTTAATATTCTGTTCTTGTATTGAATTTCTGGAATTTTTATTATTATATGCCTGGGTGTTTCTCTGTTAGGGTTGTAGGTAGCTGGGGTCCTGTATGCCTCATACATCTGAGTATCTTTACCTTTTGCTAAATTAGGAAAATTCTCCTGGATTATTTCTGTGAGTAGCTTTTGTAGTTCACTTGTTTGTGTCCCTACTTCTTCTTTTATGTTCTTAATCCTTAAGTTATGGCTCCTCTTATCATCTTCTTGTCTTTGTATTATTGCTGTTTGTTTCTTTGTCATTTTTAAGAAGTTTTTCATTTCATTCTCCCATATTACAAGTCTGCCCTCCAGTTCAGATAGTCTGTCCTTAGTTTCTTTCAAGCTGTTATGCCAGTCTTCGATAGACTTCTTAATTTCTTGATAGTCCCTTTGAACCTGCTTCACATACTCAATGTTTTCTCTGTTTTCTCCATCAAGCAATTCTCCCCTCTTTTTCTGTTCTTCTATTCCACCATCTGTTTTTTCCTGGGTAGTGCTTAGCATTTCTCTAACTATTCTGCATACTTCTAGCTTCAGGTCGTTGATAACTTCATTCCTGAATTGGTCTATGAGGCTCTCTAGATGGCACTTAATGTATATTGGTGCGGTGTCCACTATTGCCTGTTTCTCAGGATTGGGGGCCGAGGAGCCTTTTTTGTTGCTTCCCTTCCCCATATTTTCTCTTCCTTATAAAATGCATGCTTACAAAGGAAGCCCGGCTTCCCTGCCTGTCAGCCACAGCCTGGTCAAATTGCGCTGGCTAGTTGTTCCCGCCCACCGCTGCGCATCAGGGAGTTGCGGAGGAGGCAGCCTACGCGGGAGTCGGTCGCTCCTCTGGGCCACCGTCAGGCTCTGGGATCTGGGTTAGGCCAGCCTAGGGAGTCCGCCAGCAGCGTCACTCAGGCCAGGGACTTTTCACCAATCCCGTCCGAGAGGGGAATGTGTGGCTGGATTTGCCACCGCGCCCTGCTCTTACAGGACTGCCCAAGCCCAGAAAAACCTCCGCTGGAGTCAAACTGGTAGGGGCTCAGTTTTCTCGCTCACCTCGCCACCAGTCAGTTTTCGTGTATGCCTCCTTGTCCGTCCTGCTTTCGACTCCGTTCACAGACTCCCGTTCCCAGAGCTTCTGCGCGTCTCTCCTTGCCGAGCCGCTGTGGAGGCAGCCAGCCGCCGGGCAGCGGGAAACCCAAATCGCGGTTTCCAATGGCACGTAGTGGAGCCTGCACACCGAGCCTTTTCTGTTCCTATTTTAGCGCCAGGACTATATTTTAAGTTGGTTTCTCTCAGCCCAGTTTGTTCCTGAGTCAGCAGAGCATATCTCTACTGGTTTGTGACTCCTTAGTCCGCATCATTCCTGGCCTCTGAGCCGAGTCTTCCAGAGAGCCTTCGGTAGTTGCTGTTGTCTGTCCGCCATGTTCTCCTCCTCCTCATCCTCAGGACCTTTGTCACTACCTGTCCATTGCGTAGTTTGGAGGTCTCCCAGGTTCTTTCTAAGCAGTCCACAGCGAATCGAAGCAAAAAATATTGGTCTAGCAAATATCTAGTGCTCCCTTTTTTGCCCTGACCTTGCAATTGACGCCATGACACCGGAAGAGCAATTGTGATGTATTTAAAGAACAAGATAAGTTTTACAGACAGAAATTTGTGCACTGTGGGATAACAAACTAGCCCTCCAAAAAAACAAAAAACAAAAATAGGAACAAAGACAACAAGATTGTGTGGGAGGAAAACACTTCAGCCTCTACTAAAATACGTATGACTGTGCGAAAACACAGGCACAACCACATGTCTAATGATACACAGATTTTCTCTATTTTCTGTTCTGTCCTCTTTTCTACTAAATATGTCAGCTGACAGTGACAGAGACACAACATTAGAGCTTTTTAAAGAGTTCTTCACTTTTCTTCCTCACCGGCAGTGTGAATAACTAAAGAGGTGATTATTTTGTTTTCTAAAATTAGAGATTTGAGAAGACTGAAAATGCATTATTTTCCTATGACAATTTCACTTCCAAAAGTAGCATCATCATGGCAGTATATTAGCCCAGGCAAACGAATAATGTGACTAAATCCAAGGGCAGAGAAAAACAGATAAAAGAGGAATTCCTGCTTAGTAGATCTCTTCCTATTCCTCTTAGTCTTGGTTCTCCTCTTCATCCTTCCCATTTTCCTTTGACTCTTACCCTCCCGTTGTCCATCGCTCTCTCTGGTGTTGTCCAACATTAAATTCAGATGGAAAACTTTTTTCTGCCAAGTGTGTGCATCTTATACAGAGCCTGAACTGCAGTGGATAAAACAAAAATATACTGTAATATTCAGCTGATGCATTCCCATCTGAAAATAAAACATGTTAGTGTTTCAATGTTATTGTTTCCTTGTATGCAAAACCATAATTTTTTTTATACAACAATTTTGAAGTATATTTAAAGGCATATAAATAATTACGGTTGACTTATATTACTTTCAATCCCCCCAAAAGGATGTGGTTCTCACTCCTGTCCTTTTAACTCTTTCTCAAATATTTCTTCTTTCTTCTCCTTCGATGTCTGCTCTCATTAGCCTACACATTCTTAATCCTTACTCCACAAATTCCACTAATGTATCCGACATCTCTTGTCTTTCCTGTCCTTCTCCTCAGTTCCCCAAATTGCTTTCGTCTGCCTCTCCTAAGTCTTCTAATTTTTTTCTGTGTGCAGGAAGGTGTTCTAAAATACACTAGCTGTGCACTTAGACAACATGCAAGGATTTTTTCGTATTTTATACGTGCATGGAATATTACATAATCATGGATTTATTTTAAGAAGTTGGTTCACGCATTTAACGAAATTTTAATCAGCTTAAATTCCTTTGTAATTATGGTGACATGTTATACTAATATTGTATAACCACCTTTACAGTTTCTGTCATGCTTTATGGTCACATATAAATTTGCCACAAAAACAGTTTATCTTAATTACTGTTTTTCTTTTTAAAAAATAAAAGTACACTAACCTGTATTTTAAATTTATTGTTATAATAAATTTTATGTTCCATTTGTTTGTAGAATCTAAACCATCATTATTCAGTGTAAAGTCTGAAGAAATGTGAATTATTTGGGGCTCATTTGGAGTAATATCAGGCCCATTATATGGATATAAATTCCATTCTGCTCAGGATGTGGATCTGTCCTGCGTGAATATTTGGGAATTGCTGAGTAAGCTCAACAGTTATAGGGAAAGGGTCCTAAGCAGGAGTAAATACAGTTCCTACACTTAAAAGCTATTTAAAATTCTTGGGCTTAGAATTTTGATAAGAAATTGACACTGAGGTGGCATGAGACAGTCTTCTTGAGGTTGTGTTCCCGTTTCACTTACCTATTTGCAAGTGAAGAATACACAAGTGCATTATATTCTGATACTTTTTATATTTAATATTCCATTCTTCTTCTTTTGTAGCCAGCAGAATTGTACTACAGATTGAAGCTTCTCTCTGATTTTTGATTCCTTTCTCTAAACTTCCTTTTTTCTCCCAATAGTTTTCCTATTTTTCAGTGGCTTTATTCCATTGTAGTCTAAGAAGACTGCAACAGATAAAACACCATTTGCTGAGAATTGACTTCACTTCCTTTCTCTAACTTTCTATTTTCTCAAAATAATTTTCTTATTTTTCAGTGGCATCATTCCATTGTAACTGAAGAGGACCAAAGCAGATAGATCACTGTAATGTGGATGCTAGCAGTGTTTCTAGAGCATGAAAATTCAGTTAATGCTATCAACCAAATGGTCAAAATATTGAACATATGCATTATTAAAACTCTCTCTGATCTATCATTTCCAGGCTGTTCTTTCTGAAGAAATTTAAAGATACCCTAAGTCACAAGGAAGTATAGGCTGATAGTATGCTGAGTTGGTTTCTTGATTATGTATTATTTTTGTGAATAAAAACCCTAGGTATTTATGCTACATATGTTTGAAATTATAAGTTTCCATTTGTCTCCTGAAAATAAAATGAAAAATGATACCCACGGTGAGATTTATAATTTATGACAAAATCAATACAACTAGGGAGACAGGTATTTAAAATGAGCTAAATGCATTTTACATTTTATTTATAAAATGCTGAAATTATTCCCCAAGTTTTGAAAATAAATAAATTGTGTCTTCCTAAGTAATATAGCATAGTAAATTAGCATAGAGAGAGATACCCCTAAAAACCTTATATCAGGAACCTTTTTTTTAAATAACAGAAATGCCAGTTTGTTGTGTACATTTGTCTTCTGTATCAAAACCAGTTCTTGATAACATATTTATCATCTTGCTTGTGGAAGTGACTGAAATGCTGTAACTAATACACATATTTATTCAGAATCTCATATGCAAGTTTAGTAGTCTTCAGGTAAATAGTAGCAGAAAATGTTTGCTTTAGTAATTAACCTGAAACATTTTCTGTCAACTTTGTATATGTCCCCATGGCATCATTTTGATCTCCCTCCAGTGCGAAGGAGACTGGTAGGAAAGGACTGGCCCAGAAATGCTGAAGCCACTGAAATACATGAACACAGAAATTTGCAGATGCTCAAGTTCTTCAAGTAAAGTATCATAGCATGTGACACACTGTAAATCTTCTTAGGTCATGCAATAATGAATGCAACATAAAGGCTATGGAAATTGCTGTACCATGTTATTTAGAAAATAATGTTTAAAATCCACATGTTTAAACTTTTCTATCAAGGATTTGCAGTCTACAGTTGGCTGAATGCACAGATGCAGAATCTGAGAATAGAGAAGGCTGACTGTATATATAACCATAAAGACACAGTTAATATAAATTTTACACAGGTAGATAATGAGAAAAACTGGAGAAAAGTTTTTAAACTTAGTTTATCTGCATTTACTTGGTTCTGTGAATAAAACATTTAATTTAAAAATCCTTTTGTCAATTATAGTAATTCTATGCATTATGCTAGTAAATACTGAAAATTAGCATAGAGACAGATACTCTAAGGGCGAAATTTTCAAATCTTTATGTACAAATGAACACTGATGAAATTCTGAAAAGTGATGTAGAAACACAAGGAAATTTCAGTTGAGAAGAACAGAATATCAACATACAACATGCATTATGCAAATACAATAATATTTGATATGAACTACTTTATTAACACAATTTTAAAAGATAATCAAATCACATTCTTAAGTTGATTGTGATGTCTTGGCCAGTGTCATAAAGAAAAACAAATTTTATTACATAAATGTGCATTTAAATTATTTTTATTTTATTAGCTGTTGATTTTTACTTCTCCCTCATCTCTGTTTTCTGTAGCATACGTATAATAACTTTTTAATACAGAGACTAAGTTATATACTTTTAAAAATATCAATACATCAAGTATATTAGGTCATTAAATATTGCATCTTTTTATTTTTCACTATAGCAAAAAGTAACACAAACAAGTGTTTGGTGTTACAGATCTTAGGGATTCTTCTGCTTTTTTTTTTTTTGTCTTTTTCCTTTTTATCAGTAGCGGGGATTGAACTCACAACTGCCTGCTTGCAAGGCAGGCGCTTATGCCGCTGAGCTAAATCCCCAGCCCCCTTCTGCTTTTTATTTGAAATGAAATTTCATGTTGTTGTCTGATTACGCTTGTCCATTACTTTTGAAAGGAACTGATATCTCAGTTCTATTAGATTTACATGGAAGACTTAAGAGAACATTTGAAAATCTGCTTCATTTTTGAAGCTCAGAGTTATTTAATATTTTCTTATGATTCACTTATTAAAGTGTTGTGGAGATAGACCTGCTTTGGACACATAGGATTCTACCAAGAAAAATTTCTCTGTAATTTAAACAAATCGTATTCTAGGTGACTAAAATACAATTGTAGATTGTGATTGTAGCTTTGAACCAGTTTAAATACTTTTTTAAACATACTGTGGTGATGACATTGATTAAATAAATGAATGAATGAATGAATGAATGAATGAATGAAACTATAACTGAAAAATGAATAATGTGTTTTGAGCCTTTAAAGCACTGGTGGCGAGCCTATGGCATGAACGCTGCAGCAGACATGCAAAGCCTTCTCTGTAGTACATGAGCTAAAGCACCCCGGCCAATGTTTGACAAATTATCAGCATGCATAAAATAACAAAGATTATATTAATTGTGCTAAAGCATGCCAAATGCAAACACTTACCTTTTAATAAAAAGCTCTTTGTATCATTCAAAGCTGTTATGATTTGTTTTAAGAAAAAATATTAATATGTATTATTTTTTCTAAGCTAAACCTCAGTGTTCAGATTTAATTTCAGTATTGATACTTTGCCATAAATAAGAGGGCTTTGGGTTGCAGCTTGGGGACTCGGTCTCTGAAGGGATTGCTATCACTAACTTGGAGAATTTGGTTTTAGCCTTTCCTTGCTGAAAATCATGTTGAAGACTTCAGTTGTTTCAAAAATCTGTGAACAATATTAGTTTAAACAAAGCTATTAACGTTTTTACCATAACATTTTTAATAAAAAATGCACATCTAAATAATATGTCAAATCATTCAAATAATTACAGAAACTAATTTAACAATTTGATCAGATATAGAGTTGGTTTAGTTTTTCTCAATGTTTTTCAATCTTTTAATAGTAAGAAAGCTGTAGATTATTTTCCTCTTTCATTATGGGAACTTTTAATATGATCGTAAGACTACTGGGTATAATTTGATTAAATGACAGAAGAAATCCTCTGGGATATAGTTTACATCAGGCTCAATGTACCTAGATTTTAACTTTTTTTCTTTCTTACTGTTGACTTTCTTGATTAGAACAGCAGGGGCTCCCATGAAGGAGGATTCAATGTTTATTATTGTAAATTATATTCCACATTTAGACTGCTTTCAAAAACAAAGTAATGAATATGTATTTTTTTCTATCCTGTAGTTGCTAAGTGGCCTATATCTAAATCTTTCACTCTTATCAGTGAACAAATATTTATCAGGCACCCAATCGGCACAGGGACCTATACCAGATACTAGGTGAACCCACATTGAAAAGTTAAATAATTAATTTTCTTTCATTAATAGTGTTTAGTCTTATATAGACAGTTCAACACTAGCATGTTATCCTAAGAAAAATTTTCTTTTTTGTGTTTTAAAGAAATTAAGACAAAAGTGGACAAAACAAAGGAGATCGGAACAGAACAATGTAAGCAACACAGCACTTTACAAGACAACTGGATATTAACAGTAGCTACCATAATGTCTCTTTCTTTGAAATAGTTGAGCATACCTTCACATACAATATCAAACATAACAAAATACTACAAAATGATTCACGAGAATGAAAGTATTAGAAGGCATTCAGAACTAAATAACAGACAATGAACAATGGCTACTATAGTATCACATTTTCTATAAAAAATTTGTTTGTACTATCACACATAATAAAATCCAATAAGACACAACATGATAGAACCAATGGAAATAGAAAAACAAAAGCATGGTAGGACTTCAAAGCAAGATGATATTAAATCAGCAATGGCTGCCATAATGTCTTGTTTTCTTCAAAGTAGCTGTTCATACCATCACACATAATAAAATCAAACAAACCAGGATAAAATCACTCCAAATAATGAATGAAAACATTCTAAGGCTTCAAAGCAGTGTAAAGGGATAATGATTACCATAAAATCTTATGTACTCTTAACATTTCTTGCACTAGGGAGATTGTACAGTATTTATATATGTGAGTTTGATTTATTTTGCTTATGGGTTTGGTCTCAAGTTGTGTCCATTTATTTATAAATATCTCAATGTGATAACCCTTTATAGATGAGTAGTACTAGATTTTCTAAAAATATCACATCTTTTTTACCCATTCCTCAGTTGATGGACACTTAGGTTGTTTCTAAGTTCTGGCTATTACAAATTGTGCTGCTATAAACATGGGTTCACATATATCACTGTGGTATGATGTTTTCAGTTCTTCTGGGAATATGCCTAGAAGTGGAATCGCTGGGTCAAATGGGACTTCCAATCCCAGCTTTTTGAGGAATCTTCAGACTGATTTCCACAGTGGTTGCGTCAGTCTACACTCCCACCAACAGTGCAGGAGAGTTCCTTTTTCCCCACAGACTCTCCAGTATTTGTTGTCAGTAGTTTTCTTGATTCTGGCCATTCTTTTTGGAGTGAGATGGAATCTCAGTGTTGTTTTAATTTGTATTTCTCTAATGAGTAATGATGATGAACATTTTTTTCATGTATTTATTTGCCATTTGTATTTCTTCCTCTGACGACTGTGTATTCATCTCGGATCCCTATTTTTGGATTGGGTCTTTGAATTTCGGGGATCTATTTTTTTAAAAAATTCTTTATATGTTTTAGACAGAAGTCCTTTGAGTCAGAGTTCACTAAGAATTTTTCCTAGTTTGTGGGTTTTCTTTTCACTATGTTGGAGGTTTCTTTTGGCATGCAGAAACTTTTAATGAGACGTGATCTCAGATACTGTATCTGGGAAGTATTTCCCATGCAGTTTGATTCCTCTTCACGAATTTTCTACCTACCCCTATATTTTCAAGATTTTTACCTAATTTTTCTTCCAACAGATTTAGTGTTTCTGTTTTAATATTTAGATATCTGATCCATTTAGATGTGAGTGTAGTACATGGTGATAGGAATGGGTCTAGTTTTGGTTTTTGGCATATGGAAAGCCAGTTTTCCAGCACTATTTTTTAAAAGACTATCATTGTTCCAGGGAACTTGTTTGGCCCCTTTATCAAAGACAAGTTGGTTGAGTGTGTTTGTAGTTGTGGTTGTATCTTCTAATCTATTCCATTGAGCTTTAGACCTGCTTTTAATCCAGTAGCATGTTGGTTTTATTATAGTAGCATTATAGTATAACTTTAAGTCAAAGATTTGAAGCCTCCTGCCTTAACTTTACTACTTAGAATTGCATTCTAGGCCTCTTCTGGTCCCAGATGAATTTTAGGATTGATTTCCCTAGATCTATGAGGTATGTTAGAGGTGTTTTAATTGAGATTGCATTGCGTCTGTATAACAATTTTGGGAGAACGACCATTTACACAATATTTATTCTTCCTATCCATGAACAAGAGATGTCTTCCCATTTTCTGAGATGTCTTTCCCATTTCTTTGATTTCTATTTTCAGGGTATTATAATTTTCCCTGGATAGATCTTTTATTTCTTTTGTGAGATTAATTCCTAAGTATTTCATTTATTTGGATGCTAGTGTGAAGGGCATGGCTTCTCTTATTTATCTTTCAGAGATTTTGTGGTTACTATACAGGAATGCTATTGATTTTTCAATAATGCTATTAATTTTTGAGTATCCTGCTACATTGCTGAATTTTTTATGATATCTAGGAGTCTTTCAATGGAGTTTAGGGGGCCTTCTATGGAGAGTATCATGTCATCTGCAAATAATAATTTAACTTCCTGTTTTCCTATCTTTTTTTTTTCTCTTTTCCTATCTTTACTCCTTTTATTTCTCTCTCTTGTCTAATTGGTCTGGCTAGTATTTCCAAAACTATGCTGAATAGGTGCCAATATAAGAGACATTCTTGACTTTTTCCTGATTTTAGGGAAAAGTGTGGCAATTTATATGATGCTGGCTGTTGGTTTGTCATAGATGGCTTTTATCATATTGAGGTAAAGACCATCTATTCCAATTTTCTGTAAGGTTCTTATCATGAATGAGTGTTGGACCTAATTGAAAGCTTTCTCTGTATCTATAGAAATGATCATGTAATTCTTACTCTTGGTTCTATTGATATGGTGAATTACATTTATTGATTTATGTATGCTGAACTATCTATCCCTGCCTGCCTGGGATGAATCCCTCTTGGTCATGGTGTATAATCTTGATGATTTGCTGCATCCTGTTTGCCAAAATTTTATTGAGAATTTTTGCATCTATTTTCATTAGGGATAATGACCTGTAGTTCTCTTTTTTATTTGGGTCTTTCTCGGGTTTTAATACTAGAGTAATATTTGCTTCCAGGAATGACTTAGGAAGTATTCCCTTTTGATTTCATTGAAGAGTTTGAGGAGTGTTGGCATTAGGTCTTCTTTGTATTTCTTGTAGAATTCCTTAGTGTATCAGGGCCAGGTCTCTTCTTTGTAGGTAAGGACTTAATTACATTTTCAATTTCATTAATAGAAATTGGCTTATTCAGCAGTTTTACATCTTCTTGACCCAGCTTTGGTAGTTTATATGTTTCTAGGAATTTGTCTATTTCTTCTGTGTTACTGAACCTATGAGAGTAGAGGTTTTTGAAACAGGTGTTGATGATCTTCTATATTTCCAGAGTCTGCAGTGATTTCCCCTTTTTCATTTCTTATTGCATGAATTTGAGCTTTTACTTTCCTTTCTTAAATTAGGTTGGCTAGTGGCTTATCAATTTTATTTATTCTTTCAAAGAACCAACTTTTTGATTCATGGATTCTTTGGATTGTTTTCTTCGTTTCTATTGCATTAATTTCTCCTCTGAATTTTATAATTCCCTCCCTTATTTGGCTTTGGCCTTGACTTACTCTTCTCTGTCTAGATGTTTGAGGTGTAGCATCAGATTGTTTATTTGTATTCATTCTGTTTTCCTGATGTGGGAGCTCAGTGCAATAAATTTTCCTCTGAGGACTGTTTTCATTGCATTCCACAGATTCCAGCAAGTTGTATTTGTATTTTAGTTTGCTTGTAGGTATTGTTTAATTTCTTCTTTAGTTTCTTCTGTGACTCACTGATTACTCAAGAGTGTATTATTCAATTTCCATGTGTTCGTGGGGTTTTTGCAGTTTCTTGTATCATTAATTTCTAGTTTCATGGTGCTATGATCTGATAACATGCATGGGATAATTTCAACTATTTTGTATTTAGTCTAATAAATTCTGTGGGCTTGTATATGGTCTATTTTAGAGAATATCCTTTGTACCACTGATAAGAATGTATATTCTGATGTTGTTGAATGAATAACTCTGTATAGATCTATCAAGACCATTTGTTCACAAGTGTGATTGAGTTCTGTAATTTCTTTGCTGATTTTCTACCTGTTTTTTCTGTCCCTTTGTGTCAATGGTGTTTTATGGTCTTCTGTTATAATTGTGCTATTGCTTATTTGATTTTTTTCTGTAATATTTTCTTTGTGTAGCTGGGTGCTCCCAAATTGGGTGCATATATATTTAAGATTGTTGTCTCTCTCTCTTGAAGTTTTCCCCTAACTAGTATGCAGTGACCTTCTTTATCTCAGGATCATTCTTGGTTTGAAGTTCAAATTGTCTGCAAACAGAATAACTACCCCCATGTTTTGGGGGTTCCTGTTGCATGAAGTGTTGTTTCCCATTCTTTGACTTTTAGTCTATGAGTTTCCTTTTAGGTTAGATGGATTTCTTGTAGACAGTATGTGGTTGGATGTTTTTCTTGATCCATTCTGTTGTTTCTTTTAATTGGTGAATTGAGACCATTTACATAATGGTTATAACTGTTCTATATTTGTTTATTGTTGACACATTATCTTTCTGCTGTTGTATCTTTACTTTTCCATTCTTCTTAAATGTCTGCTTCACTTTGTGGTTTTTTTTTCCTATGTCTGTCTAGAATGTCATTCAGTATTCTTTCCAGGGTTGGTTTGGTGATCATGAAGTTCTTCAGCTGTTCTTTGTCATGGAAGTATCTGATTTCTTCATTTTGAAGAACAGTTTTGTAGAGTGCATCAGTCTGGGTTGGAAGTCATTTTCTTTTAGTATCTGAAATACATCATCCATGCTCTTCTTGGCTTCACTGTTTGTGTTGAGAAGTGTGCTGTGATTCTGATAGATTTCCTTTGTAGGTCATCTGTCTTTTCTCTCTAACAGCTTTTAATATTCTGTTCTTATGTTGGACTTCTGGGGTGGTAATTATTATATATCTGGGGGTAGTTTTATTTTGGTTATGGCTATATGGAGTTCTATATGCTTCACTAATCCATATGTCAGTTTCCATTCTCATATGTTGAAAATTTTCAGCTATTACTTCTGTAAATAACCTCTTGATATCATTTGTGTTGTCCCTTTCTTTTTCCTTTATTCCTATCAATCTTATATTGTTTTTCTTTGCATCATCTTGCAGCTGTTGAATTATTTCCTCATTCCTTGCTATTTTTTAAAAGATCTTTCCTTTCCTGTTTACTAGCTACAATCCTGTCTTCAATGTCTGAAATTCTGTCTTCACTTTTGTTGAGGCAGTTTTGACAACTTTCAATGGAATTTTTGATTTCTTGTGTATTTCTTTGAGTCTGCTTCATGTATTCTGTTTGTTTCTTATATTGTTCATCCAGGGATTCTATCTTTTTGTATTTTTCCTCTAATTTTTTACTGTGCCTTCCTAAGATGTGTGCAGCATTTCTTTCATTATTTTATCATTTCTTCTTTTACCTGACAGATTATTTCTAATTTAAATTCCTTTATAGCTTCCAGGAATTGCTCCTTTATTTCAGTTGCTATTATTTCAGTCATTCCAGATGTATGGCTTCTATTTTTTCTTTTTTTATTTATTTAAAGATAAAAAAGAAAGGAAATAAAAAAACAAACCAGTAACAGGTACAAATAATACAGAATTTCAAGAGCTTATATTTTTTTTCTGTGTACATGGTTCCTAGGTTTTCTTGGGATGGGCTGGAGGTTTGAGATTGCATTTTGGTCTTTCTTATCATTTTCCTCTATTTCCATGTTTCAAGTGATGTTCCAAATCTTCCCCTGGGCGTGTTGGAAATCTCCTACACCCTTGGCTCCTGGGACTGAATGGAGATTGCTCAGCCTGGTCTAGTCTGGCCTGGAGGACCTCCCATGCCACCTCTGGTCTTCCAGGAAGTTGGATGGCTTTTAACCACTGTGGGTGATAGTCTAAAGCTCTCCTTAGGCTAGTGCCAACACACTGGAACTCATGTGGCTTGCCCTCATCTCCCCTGATTGAAAGAAGGTTGCTGGGTGTGGTCTAGTTGGGCCTGCAAAACCTCCTGAGACTAGTCCAGTGTGACTTTCAGCTGGGCAGTCACTTAACCACTGGGAGAGATGATCTTAAACTCTTCCTGTGCCTGCCTTCCATGTGCTGGAACTCACCTCATGCTGTTTCAGCTCCCCATTTCCCCAGGTTGAAAGAATGTCTCTGGGATGGTCCAGAAAGGCCCGTGAGACCTGCTGAGACTAGTCCAGTGTGTCTGGAAGGTGGGCGGGCCCTTAACTGCTGGAAGTGATGATCATAGACTCTCCCTGGCCCATGCAAGTGTGCTGGAACTCACCTTGCAAGGCCTCAGTCCCAAGAAAAATTTTTAAACAATGATGACAGTTCTACCAGTATCACATTTAGTATTTTAAAACTAATACAGTATTTGCAGGCTTGAAAATTCATTTCTTAATTTTTTTATCTTTGTATTAATTGTTAAGCATGCATGTTGCCAATCTATTAGTTATGATGATCAGTTAATTAAGTTGAAAGTACTTATGTAAGTTCACTAACACATGATACATACAGCCAAAAAAGCTATATTGTCACTTTTTCTTTAAAATATGAAAATCTATAACGTGACATAAACAGTTAAAAATGAGTTTTACAAATAACACTTTATTCTAACAACATTCTGAACTATTCCTATCACTTTGCACATTGTGAAGTTGTATGAATTGGAATAAAAAATTTCAACTTATTGAAAGCATTTTATTAAAGTAATTTTACCTGAATATGGTTTGTATGTGGTTTGGAAAAAAATATATCAGTTTAAATTATACTTAGGAAGAAAATTTTGGAACTTTACAGTATATTTGGTGTGATTTCACCATAGATGCTCAAGAAATGATGGCGACGTTGGTGCTAATGACTAATAATAATAACAATATTGATGTAGATAATTATGATTATTCTGTGATGATTAAAATAAAACTCATGTAATTTAGGTTTCTAGTTATAATGATTGTGAGTAATAGCAGTAGTAAGTAATAGTACTGGTAGTACTAACAAAAGCCTTCTATTCACAACCTTTGATTAATATTTTCTACATGTATATTTGGAAGAAAATAAAGTTTAAAAAATAAATAGGCTTATAGTAGCATGTACTTTAGAAACATATTAAAAGAAGGAAGGAAGAACAAGAGGGAAGGAAGGAGAAAGGAAACAAAAGGATGGGAGGAAAGAGATGAAAAGAGGAAAGAATGGATTTACTAATCATACGTAACAGTTTTTATGCATGAAACAGGCTTACCCATGAAGAAGAAGAGTGTCGTTCTGGTAAATCTGCATATTATACAGCCAACATTATTTTATTTAGACAATAGTTCTACCATTAAGTATTCAAATAAAACTGAGAAATATGTTGTGATTTAGTCTAGAAATTTTTACTCTAGGGTTGAATCCTCGAGTATATGGTGAGGAAAATATCTCTGGTTTTACTGTATTTTAAGACAGGAGAAAAAAATTTAAAAAGAGAGAGGAAAATTATCCATATCTGGATATCTAGCATTTCTCAAATTATGTTTTTGTGTAATGTTTTTTAAATTTAAATTGTTATTAATAGCTTAGTTAGATATACTTTTTCAGAGTCCTTTAGGCCTCTAGTTTTTCTCAGACACCATTTTGCTTTCACTTGCATTTAAAACTAGAAATATACTCTTTAAAACTAACAAATAGAAAAATAAAACACAAACATATGGCCCCTGTGTATTGGTTAAGGGTGTGATCTCTGAAGACTGTGTTTTCATAAGCACTATTTTATTGCAGGGGCAGAAGAGATACCAATAACGATGAAAATAAATAATGACTCTAGTCAGTGTTGACTGTTTGTGTACCCGTTAGGTGGAATAGAGGAAATAATTTAAGTAGTAGTGAAAAATGTAGGTATAGAACTTGAATAACTGTAATATTATTTAGAGAAAATCTATTTCGCTGGACTGTGGAAGCATTTTAGGGATTTCTATTTTCATCTAAGTTTCCCTGGGATGTATTGCTGTTCTTTTTTTTTTTTTTTTCAATTTTGTCTTTATTTTGGGATGTACTGGAAACCTAAAAAGATATTGGATTTAAAAATGTTTTCTAGGATCCCTTGGTAGTATTATTTTCTTCCAGAAAAGTTCTTAAAACTCATCTGAAGAGTGGTGCAAAATTGTAGCATCAAAAAGAAAATGTACTTCAGATTAGATGGCAAAGCTAACAAGGAGTTCATCAAAAAAGAATGCAACAAGAAAAAAATCTTCATTTTTATAAAATGTAAAAGAGATCATGATAATGAGGGACAATTGTGTCAGCAGTGACTCATGACTGCAAAAAAAATATCTTGAACTTGATAATGGGCATGGGGCTAAAAGTTGGAGTTAATTTATTGAAATTTAGGAGTACAATTTTAATAAAAGCAAAACATGGAGAAAAGTCAATGCATTTTGTGTTGGACAAGTTGAAATGGTTTTATTGTGAGATATTTATATTCAAACTTCTGTAAACTTAGAGATCCAATCATAGAAACTAAACAGGTGAAATAGCAGAAACATGAATATGTTGCTGATACAATCAACTTCAAATTTCTTCATAATGTTTTCTCTGAGGAAAAGAAAGTAGCAATGAATCAGAAGTGACTTTTCTAGTACATGTGGTGATTATATCATTTTTGAGACGAAGCCAATTTTCATTGTTTATGAAAAATGAAGACAAGAGCAGACATTACAATTTTGCTGATAATTTCTTGTGTTTTCATTTAAATTTTCAGTAGAGGGAATTGAAAAGCTCCAAATTTAAAGATATAAATAGTTTCAACTATGGACTGAAAGAAGCATTTGAGCTATAGCTGTGTACATTAAATAGGTTTGAAATACTTAATGAGATCTGGAGCTTGCAAAATTTGAGACATAATATGCCATAATATTTGATACTCAGGAAATATAATAACAAACATTGAAAATAAAACTCTGCACAATGTCAGTTATATTATATAGGAATAATGTAGTTGTAAACATTTAGAAAATTAAATTATACATAGATTCATAGTTTGAAGTATTTAAGACAATTTATTGTCATTTGCTTGATTATAAAATAATATATCAGGTACCTTAAAAACCTCAGGAAAATTGGTGATACGCATAAACCATTGAAAAATGATTAACTATTTTTACCGTAGATTCTGTATTGTCATATCATATAGACGCACTCATATCTTTTTTCTCTAGTGTGAAGACCAAAAGAATGAAAATGCTATCAAAACCATATTGTGATTCTAAATATTTAAATTCTATTTTACTAAGTTAAGTCCATTATAAATAATGTGCAGTGTGTGGTCTTGTAAATTTTAATACCACCTCTTTGGTATAAAGAGGTGGTATTTGGTAAAAATGTTTGCTGGTGTTTCTGAATATGGAACCTGTATTTGATATGGTAGGTTATGAAATCTTATCCAAACTATCAATATGAAGAAGAAGAAAAATATACAACCTGTTCCTTCAGTGAATGTTTGAGAAATATTTAATATTCCTACACAGGACTTATTTAATTCTTCAGAATAATATATCTACTTTCACTACAATTTCTTCAAGCTGATAATTTTTCAGACACTGTCAATTTAAATGTTAATTGTAGATTTCTGTCTGGAAAAAAAGTTGATCTCAAAGGATATCATTCTATTATCATGTTGAGCTTTATTTAGTTCTGCATATAATCTAATAATGTATTTCTCACATAGTTTTTAAAAACCCTAATACTAGCTTTCTCAAATGTTCTTGAAAGCATCTTTTGCAATCTTACTTTTTACCTCATTAATAGTTATTTAAAAATTTAGAAATATTATATCATTCTTGTTTTTCCTTTTAAACTTTGACAAGAGTTCCTTAGGTCTGTAACTGAAATGAAGGGGTTATATAGGAATGGATCGTATTACTGTTCTGAGAAACTATAACAAACTGTGACTGTTTTGAGATGGCCAACCAGGTATTCTGTTTCTCTGAAATACCCTGATCTGTTATGAGTTGAGTAAATGACAAGGTATGTAAATTGGAATGTTGATGAAGGAGATAAGGTGGTGATTGGTGTGGTGTTATTTGAGAAGTTTGATCCTACTGGCAGAGCTATGGAAAGCCTGATGTGGTGGAATGCTACAAATACTGCTTTCAGTGCTGGCATAAACGTGTTAAAAGCAACATCTGCTTATGTTCTCTTCCCTTCCCAGAACTGCTCACGGGCTGCAAGAAATAAAGGAACTGCCAGAAGATAAGGGTGCTTCATCAAATCTATCTGGATTTTTATTCTTCCTTGATTACATCTGACTTTGGGAGTACTAAAATACTAGAATAGCTTCCATAAAAGCCTCATTGCTGAGTTCACTGAGAACAGCAGTTATTTGTTTTATTCATCTGTGAATCCAAAGTTCATATGACAGTATGTAGAAGTGATTTAGAAAATATTTGCAGAATAAATAAATGAATAAAAATTATACATGAAGTTAGAATTAACGGTGCCACTTATTATAGCTTCTGATAATTGTCAGTAAGAGTAGAAAGGATTATGATGCTCATTTCACCAAATACTATTTAAAGGAAAACTTATATATAATACAATCCACTAGATTTAGTTAAGCACAGGTGTCCTGACTCAACACGAGAGTCTGTCCTTGCCCCTTTGAAACTGATTTCTAATATGACACATTTACTTAACTACTGTGCAGTAGAAAAGTATATATTGTGGATACTGGGTAGTCCTGGAACCATGTAGCAAGTGCTTTATGAATTTGTATTCATTATTTTGTGAAAAACAATAAATTTACAAATTATAAGCAGTCATATAGAATTCTTGTTTATAGTCCAGAAATTTCATTATTCACTAAACTTTGTTATATTTGTATTTGATAGAGTCTTAAAGTAAAATTTTGAGAGTAAAGATCTGTAATTAGATCAGAATGTATCTATTTTTTTTTTCACTTCACAGTCAGTGAAAATCTCCAGGAACATTTGTGTTACTTTTTCCTCCTGGACAGCAATATTTTTTTCTGTTAAGGTGCTAATTGCTTTAAAAAGTCTCGTGCAGATCTCTGTAGAACACCTTATGAAGTGCTAACACCTGGTTTATGAATTAACATATAAGATTAATCTCATGGTATAATGCTTTCCATAACAATACTTTGTATTTAGTACTTTCATGTTTACATGAATGGGAAAATGATCTGGCAATCTGGCTACAACATCTGCTGCTCAGTTACCAGGCACTCATGAATTTGGAATTTTTCAACGTTTTCAGTCATAGCCACGGGTCTGGCTGTACTTTCTTTTCAGCAGGTAAAGGATCTTTAGGTCAAAGGGGTATTTTTGCTATTTTTAGAAGAACCATGATGTAGCAGTTGTGGCATGCCACTTGTGGACCTACAACAACTGCAAGTAAAATAATTTGCTGGAAAAAACACATTGTTTGGTGTTTTCTGATGGTGAATCAAATGAAATTGACTCACTTAAAATAATTTATTTTTCATCTATTAGCTATAAAGATTCTTTAGAAAAGGTTCAGTTCCCCCAAAAGCTAAAAGTAAATCACAGACAATTTTTATACTTATTACGGAGAACAGTCCTTTTGTCTATTGAAAATTTGATTGGTGGAAGCATCATAAATTCATATGATGGATGCATACTTATTCCTCCTGTGGATAGCTAATAACTTATAGATCATAGCTTTATAGTGAAAAAGTATACCATCTATCCCATAGAGTCAAAATGACACCTCACCGAAAATTTGACTCAGGTCTCATACTAATGATCACACACCCCCACCCCACATATACACACACGAGTGGGTGAAAATGCTTTTTTTTAAATGCTTATTTCTTATGTCTAAAAGACACATAATGGCAGCGAAAATCACAGAAATAGCATAATTAAAAATTAACTTAAGGAAACTGCCTTTTTTGCTATTGGTGCTTGTTAATATGTTTTGTTTATCTTTTTAGGGTGGTTAGGAAAAAGAGATTCCAACACATGGTTTGAATTTAAGTCTATAAATACAAATACAGTAATATCTTCACTAGCACTTTAGTTTACAAACAATCTGGTTAAAAAAAAATTCTCCAAAATTTTGCTTCGATGATAAACCACAAATAAAATGCAGTCAGTCATCTTCCCTAAAATTGTGTTGGTAGCCATTGTACCATTTTCCAGGATTTCAGCTTAAAAACTGATGACAGACAAGTGTTTAAAAATTGGGGTCATGTTTTTTACTGTAGGAAAAATAAACGTAAAAATACGCTATTATGCATAAAATGATAGACTAAGACGCATCAGATAAAAGAGATGAAAAGTCAGGAAACATTTTCATAATCTGCTCATATTCTTACTGAAATGAAAAGAAAATGAGCAGCAAACCCCTTCTAATCTTGTTTTGCTTTAAAAGAACACTGTCTTTTAGCATACTGTTTTAACATGGTTTAAAAGAAAGGCATGTTTTAGGATACTGCAGATAATATTTTTGTCAGTTTTAGAATTGATTCATTCATTCCTATCAATCATGTAAGTGATCCCCCAAAAATCAACTGTAAACTCATGGTTGAAAACTCAAATTCCTTTATGTTTATCCACAGAAACAATATTTTGAGCATAATTTTAGGATTTGTGTTTATAATATGCACTTTCAGGTGTGTAATATATACCTTACTACGGAAAAGTCATTAGTCACAGGAGTGGGAGTGTTGTGTCAATTGTATTCTAGGACAAAAGTTCTAAGATCATCTTTAACATATTGTGACACCAAAAACAAAATGACAAAAACGATGCGCATTTTCTGAAAGAAAGTTTGTCACCATAACTCACAGATTTATAAACCCTAACTTAATAGATTTATAAATAACTAAAACATACCAATCATCAGCTAAATGTGACCAGTACAGTATACTTTCTCTTTCTCTTGATCTTTCCTCGATGCATATTATTAAGTTTTCTTGGTACTTGTTAAGCATGTAAAATGTATTTTGCTTGCACAAAGAAATTATATGCCTATTCAGACATAAAACACTTTCTTTTTCAATGATAAACGCACTTGTACAAATATATTCAAAGTAATTGAAAGTGGAGGTGTGAGGGTATCAAACTATTGAATGTTAGTCATACATAAAAGCTATGATTATATTTTGGCTTTCTTTTTCTGTTTGTCTTTGGATAAATTGAATTAGTAAGAAAGAATACAAAGTTCAGATGTGTATAGACTTTCATGATGTCGTGAATTGGATTTTTTCTCTGAAAAATTCAATATATTGCTGTACTTAGTTCCAGTATGTAAAGATGTAAACTTATTTGAAAGTAGTATTATTACAGATTTAAGTCCCTTAGATTAAGTCATGGGATACAGTGGGCCCCCAACCTATACAAATTGCTTCAAAAGAAAATTTGGTTAGAGATGCCCATGCAGGAAGAATGCTTTGTGAAAATCCAGATAGTGATGGGGAGTTTGCCTCATCTATAAACACCAGATTTTAAAAGGTGTCAGAAGAATTCCTAGAACCTAGACAAAGCCTTGGATCAGATATTTGTAGAACGAACTGTAATAATGATTCTGTGAGTTATAGTCTTCAGAATGGTGAGAAAATACATTTCTAATGCTCTAAGCTACAGAGCTTGTCATACTTTCTTTCCTCAGTTCTAGGAAATGAATTCATGCATGTACCAGAATCAGTCATTTTTTAAATTCACCCATTCTATTCTTAATTGCTTGCCACTCCAAATTTTTATTTTAAAACCAAATTGTATCTATATCCTTTGACTTAGCTGAAGTAAAAATAAATCAAATAGAAACAAAACATTCGCTTAAAGAGTGACACTAATTTCAGTGATGCTTGCCAAGGACAGTACTTCTTTATATGGAATAAAATGAATTTTACAGTGCACAGGCAACCATTTCAGTTTGGAACTGCTGCTTTAAGGGCTCTCTAGAAATATATATAATAGTAATAGAAATTTAATAGTGTATAATTGATTTGGCTTCTATAGTCAAATATCTAATTTGAGAAGTTGAAAATCATTTCCTTCTAATTCTATAAGTATTTTTGTGTAAAACATTACTTAGGAAATGACAAATTTAAAAATTTAGTGACAGACTTTAATGGCAGTACTGGGGATCTTAGTCCCCAGTACAGATTTTAAAAAATGGTTATGTTGATAAAGCATGTTAGTCTGTCAAAAACCATGAATGAATAACAACAGAGTTCTAGAAAGATGCATTTGAGTAGAAAATGAACAAAATTATCTGATATAAAATATCCTGTTTTATAGCAGTGACTTTTTATTATAGGCAGACTCTCACACCATGATATATTAAAGACAACTATTAAATGGAACTTTGAAAAATCTTAAGGAAGCATACATAAATATTTGTGATCAGATTCCAGGGCTAACTACACCATAAAAAAAGCTAAAATTAAATTACTGTTTAATAATTTGGTTAAAGATATTAATTATTTTGAAATGGCTATCCATTAAACCACATAGATTTATTGAGCATATCATGCTTCCTGGGCATCAGATGTGCACCAATAAATGGTCCTTAGATTTCATAATAATGTTGATTTTATAAAAATAAGTACATGAAGAATAATTACACTGATTATTGCTTTTAAGTTAATGCTTTAAAAGTTAATCTATTAGTCAAATATAACCACATTCATGTCTATTAGCAAAGCATATTCCAGATAAAGTCATTTATTATAACTTCTTCTTAAGGAAGGGAAGTGGGATATATGAGTAGAAAATAATTTTTAAACAAATCGCACATGGAATTAGACTAGGTATAAATTTAAAATGCACTTTTGTGGATCCTGACAGTACTCCATCTAAAGATTCATTTTCATGAGATTTAGTCTTCTTAGGATAATTAGCTACTTTCCAGAATGCTGTCAATTATAGAGATGTTTCAGCTTGTTTACTTCTTTCTCTGATTTCCTGTGTTGCTTGTTGCCACTGCATTATTGCTTTCATCTTAATTCCACCGTGATGAGTAGGGAAATTATGAATAAACGTTTAGAAGTTACTGTGATTCCAAAATATGAAAGAACTTTAAAAAATATATTAAATTCCTGAATATATTTTAGTTCAAGAAAAAATCTATTAGCTGTCAAATTGCAAAAGTTAAATGTCTTCAAATTTGAGAAGTAAAGGTGGAGGTTGATGTTTTAATATCACTTAATGAAGAAACCTGTCAAATTACAAAAATAAATAAATAAGAGACAAAACAAAAATTCCCTATCAGCCAACATACTTTTAAAATTGATGATTATTCTAATGTGTATTTTGATTACATATGATTTCATATGAGAAATGAATAATTTAAAGTGTTTTGTATATATTTAAGCCTCAAACAAGTATAGATGCTTGTACTTAAGCAACTTTACTGAGCTACTTTTCTAGTATGATGATATTATGATACTTTACACATGAGGTGAATCATATTTTTATATATTGTTCTGAAGTGTGATATTTTGTTACATAGTGTCTAATAAAGACCATCAGGTGTAGCTGCAAGCCCACAAAGCTTCATACTGATTGGAGAGTGAATGAAGATGAAAAACAAAGAGACAGAATTAGATTAAAATGTTGAGGACTATGGGGCTTTTGTCTCCCTTTAACAAGGAGTCCTGCAAATCTGACTTATCCTGTCTTTATTAACTCCAACATGGTAACAAACAACTAGAGTAGCACCAGATTCATCTGCCTCCCACCATCCATGGTACATGTCCAGATAAACAGTCGGATCTCAACTGCATTGATATTTTACTATAGCCTGGGATATGTCACCATGTTTGCACACTGCCTTTCTCCTTAATGCTCACAGAGGAAGCCAGTTACGTCTCAGTTCTTCGTGTCTGTTTTCTCACAATTATTTTCTACCAGAATTCTGAGACATCTACAATCCAGCAAAGGTAGTGACGTAGGACATAAAACAAGCACTTTGAATTCCATGGAACTAACAATATGAGATGCAATGTTTGAAGATTTCAGATTTCAGATTGATTAGAAATTTTTATGGAACTCAATTGCTTATATGGATATTTGTAAATTTTGATGTGAATTTAATCATATACCACTTCAAAAGCATTTATTGAATGTCCATTGTGTACCAGGCATACAACTGAGCTATGGGAATAAAAAAAAAAAAAAAAATCCAAGGCAATGACTTTGAGAGCATATATGAAGTTATGGTAGAATAATTTACTACATTATAGCCATCAGTGGACTCTTTTTGTATTCCATTCACATTGTCAAAAGATTGTCCCCTTCTTCTAACAATGAATATTTCATATAGTAGGAATATTCTTAACAAGTTAATACTTCTTGTAATACGTATTATAACAGTAGCCTTCAAAGTAGCTTTCCTTGGAAATGCTGTATAAAGAAGTTTTAACATATATGCCGGTTTTCAGCAATGCCTTTGTGAAGGTGACAGCATAGAAAGATGATGAGTGGATACTGGCTAAGATGGAAGAATTAGAGAGTTCAGCATGATTCACGGAATGATAAAATGTTTGAGATTAGATTTGAAATACAGGGTAGGGTTTTCTTGATTTATAAAAGAAGATGATGCTACCACCCTCACAGCATTACTCTAATGATGAAATGAGATGGATCATGTGTTGGTAGGATAGAGACTGGCTTATAGATACTTACCTTTATCAATGTTAGTCTTTCCTTCTATCTTGATTAATATTGTCATCAATATCTCCTACCAAATGGTTAGGAAATAGATTTGAAAATCAAAAAAATAACAAGACATTCATGCTTATATTGAGAGTGAGTTACACAATAAAATTAAAATTTCAATTGTTTGAGCTATTTTATTGAAAGATTTTCAGACTGAAGAACACAAAGGGGCATATTTCAGAACAAAAATGCTTTTAAATTAAATTTCCATTTAATCTTTGATTTGCAATGACTTTTAAATTGCATATCCAGCTTTATTTCATGAATACATAAAATTAAATTTGGTCTTAAATAGGTATGTAAGTAGTCAAGTGTATTTTTTCAAGGAACTAATACTAATTTAATTTTTTACATTGTATTTTTATCATCAAAATATTGTTCATTATTACTTAGGAAAACCACGTAATTTAAAAAGATGCCACAGGAGGGATAACACTATTTTATATATTGTATATTTACAAGAATGAAATTGATTAAACAATTCAATGTCCTTACATTATAAATTTGGACACTTACAATTGTAAAAGGTAACTTTTAATGTAATTGTTATATTTTCAGCTTTAAATTAGTATTTGTTTAATTATAAAATTGCCAAAAGTCATTGTTACCAAATAAAGTTGACATTATAATGAAAATATCAGATATTTTAAGATTTAAGTGCAGTTCTCTATTTTATGATTCATTTCTATTATTTTAATTTTTTTACAATAAATTCAAATCTTTTTATTTGCTAAGTATGATGCTTAGATATAAAATGTTCTCAGAAAGTCTCATGTGTTCTGAGATGGGGCTTTCAGAAAGAATTGTGCCATGGAGGCACTGTACTCATCACTGACTCTGTTGATGATCTTGTAGCTGAATGTGCTTCTAGGGTTTGGGGCTTGGTTGGAGGATGGTCACTGGCAGTGTGACATAAAACTCGGCAAAATCATTTATGACTTCTCCCTTCTTTCTCTCTCCCTCTATTTCCTACACACTATGAGGTGAGCAGTTTCACTCTACAATGCCTTTCCATTATGCTGACTCTGCTCGGAAATCAACAGTCATGGACTGAACTCTCTTAAATAATAAGCCATATTAAATCTCTCCTCTTTTAAATTATGGATATTAAATACTATGTTCTAGTAATAGGAGAGTAAATAATACCCTCAGTTATTTTTATCTGTTGAAACTTACTGATGGCTTTCGTAGGTTTGAGATAAATTCTTATTTATTTTTATCAAAGAATAAATAAAACAATGATGTTCTCTTGGGGACCCAGGAACATCAAATTAGAATCCTACCATAGCCATGACCCAGTATCTACCTCTTCTAGCTGAGCCTTAATGGATCTTTCACAACCAGGCAATCGCCAGTCATTGTGTATATTCATGATGCAGGAGGAATTTTGCCAACTTTTTTCCTTTTGGTAATCATGAAATGAGCCTCCACTAAGCTCCAGTCCCTCACAGTCATGGTCCAGAAGCAATCTGCTCCGGGACAAAGAACAAGATACACCCATCTGTGAGTCAGTAGACAGTCTACAGATATTGGTCCCATTTGGGGATCCTGAAGCAAGTTTGTGACTATAGCCACAGGCTAGGCCTTCCTTTCTCAGTGATCTTGTAGATTTGGTAGGAGCTCTTTTAGGGAACTGATAAGATCCATACTTGCTCGTGCACCTGGATAAAAATTTGCATTCTATAGTTACAACTTCAGAAATGGAAGCTGATCTATATCATAATGCCATCCTATTGAACAAGGTTCTGAAAGAAGAAAACAACTCAGCATTAAAGTCTGTTTTCAAATAGATCAAACTTTATAATAAATACTTTCTTTACACCTATAAGACCTATAAGAGTTTCTAAATTGTATCATGCTTGTGTGCATTACTTATAAACATTTTATCCTTAAAGAATTACCTTATGGTGCATCACATGTATTACTGAATTGATTAAAGATATTTAGTGTACAGAAGCAATAATTTTGCAACATAGTCTTATAAGTATTATTCCTTGCAAGTGGTAATCAAAATATACAGTGACAATTTGAAGTTTAAAAGTATTACAGTACAAGGAGCATTTCCATTAATCCTCCTCAAATTATTCCCCCTCATTTTGAGCACATGTATCTCATCATTCTATCCAACTTCTGAAGTAGTTCTAGAAGTTCTCTTTTGACAGCTTTACCAGTTCTGATAAAAAATATGGTGAATTACGTTTGGTCCTAACAATGGAAAATCAGGCTTAGTAAAACACATAGGTGTGTCACTTTATTCACTGTCGATGGCACTATGTGAGTTATGGCTCTTCCCTAAAATGAAAATGACCTAGAAAGGTATATATTTTGAATTTCTTCAGAATGCTGAAATAGCCACAGCAGTATAACTAAGAACAACTCAAGAAAAGGAGGTTTGCTGAAGTGTTTCAGAAACTGAGAAGAGCAATGAGAAATTTGTGTTTGAACTGAGGATTATTTTCAAGGAAATAGAGGCAATGCGTTATTAATTTAAACATTCAAAATATTTGTTGATTTCACCACACATACTACTTCAGGAGAAGATAATAACATCATATTTCTAAGTCTTAACTGATAAAATCCAAGTTGTTTGGCACTTACAATAAGAGATTTTTTTGTAAAGACACCTACTTCTTGCAACCTTGTCTGCCCACACATATCCTATCCTTATTCTTAACCCCTGGGAACAAAATCTGTTCTCCACCTCAATAATTCTGTCATTTTTAAGAATTTGTATACAAATAGGATTTTACAGTAGATAACCTGTTGGGATGGAATGTTGCTTATTCAGAAGAATTTTGTGGAAATTGATTCTCGTTATTACAGGAATTGTAAAAGATAAATGAAGTTGCATACTAAAGTGGTAAGGACTGATTTTAATTAGACATATATTATTATATCAGGGAAAAAAATCCTCTTCAGTTTGCAGAAAGATTGGGGAAATAGGGAAAGGCTGAGTAAGGACACAACAGAACCAAAAAGTATGGGTCCATATGCATTTCATGTGGGTTCATTAACTCATGTTTATCCAAATTATACTACTCCCCTCTTACAGTAGCTGAGAGACAGGACCCCTGGGTTTAGTTGTTGGCTAAAACAAACAATATATCCATTTTGAAGCACTGAGTTTTCCTAGACAGGCTCTTTAAGGCAGATTGTGGCTTTTAAATCAGTGGTCCCCAATGTTTTTTGCACCAGGGACTAGACACCTGGAAGACAATTTGTTAACAATGTTTGTTAACAATGATTTTGGTACAAATTCAAAAGAATGGGATAGAATGTAGCGGTGCACCCAACCTGGGCTACAAAATCAGTTCAAGGCCAGCCTAAACTACTACATAGTGAGACTAGGTGGAAAACCAGGTGGAGACCTACAACCCTAGAATGTGCAGTTCATAGTAGGATTCCAGCTCCTAAGAGAATCTAAAGCCATTGGTGATCTAAAAGCAGGAGGAGCTCCGGCAGGAATCACAACAATAAGAAACAGTTGTAAATTCCCAAGGAACTTCCTTTGCATTTTGGCTTGCTGCTCACCCCTGAGGTGTGCCTAGTTTCCAGCAGAGTTAGGACTTCTGCTATAAGCTTTAGAAACCAGTTTAGGTGTTTGCTGAAGATCTCTGTAGGTCAAATATGAGGGCCAGTTGAGAAAAAGGCTGCAGAGAGCCTAAATATTATTTGAAGCAAAAATCTGTGACTGTTTCAATAATATATTCCTTTTTCATGTTGAGAAACACTTGATGGTATGGATATAACACAACTGATGTAACCACTAACTTGTTACTGGGTTGTTGCCGTTTTTGGAGTATAAGATTGAAAAGCTGAGATAAACATCTGTACTTAAACCTTTGTGTGACTATCTATGTTTTTACCATGTAAATTCCCAGGAGTGTAATTGCTGTGTCACATCATGACTGCATGTTTACTTTTATGGAAAACTTCCAAAATATTTCCTTAGAAAAGTTGTGTCATTTTATATTCCTTCAAATAATGTCTGATTAATCCTGTTTCTCTTCATCCTCACCACAATTTGATAGTGTTATTTTATTTTCTTTATTTTTATTCTTATAAATAGATTATGATATTTATGGGTTTAATTAGCATTTACCTAGTGGCTAATGATGTTAACCTCTTTAAATGTGTTTATTTTTTATATGAATGTCCTACATGCTGAAATATCTATTCATGAATTTAGTCTTTTTCTAATTATATTGTATTAAATTTTACCATCAAGTTATGAGTATTCTTAATATACTACTGTAGAGAAAAACTTATCTAGGGTAATTTTCAATGACTTATACAATTTATAAGTATTTTAACATTAATAGTCTTAAAAGAATTGTTCTGGGTAACTCAGTTCCACAAATTAATCTTGTTTTTTCAATTTCATATATATTGCCAGAAATGCAAAAAATTGTTTAAAAATGTTATTATGTAATGACAACTACCCTTACTTTTATAGGGTCTTTCCCTCTTCTATTTAATTCTCCTACCATTATGGTTCCACTACCAAACTTTTTGGAGGTATATATATATATATATATATATATATATATATATATATATATAATTTAATTCAGTAGAAATGAATGAATCCGCCGGGTGTGGTTGCTCACGCCTGTACTCCCAGCACTTGGGAGGCTGAGGGGGGAGGATAGTTGCGAGTTTGAGACCAGCCTGGGCTACAAAGTGAGCTCAAGGCCAGCCTGAACTGCATAGCAAGACCCTGTCTCAAAAAGACAAAAAAAGAAAAAAAAAAAAAAAAAAAGAACAGAAAAGAATGAATCCATGTCTGAGATTGAAAAGTAGCATCCATATCTTGACTTTGAAATTCATTGATTTCAGATAGCTAAAAATTTAGATTTAGTAATATAAAAGAGAATTATAGTTTTCCAGTTAAATGGTTGAAGGAATTTTGGATTATCCTATGATAAAAAAAAAAAAAAAAACTACTGGGATTTAAATGCTCAAATATATATTTTTCATTAATCCATACCCTGCTTCATTATGGACCCAAAACAAACAAATAATGAGGTGGACTGATTCTGTAATAAAATGTTACTATGAAAAAATCTACTGGCCACTGCCTATTAAATTTGACTTACCAGTTTTCATAAATTTTAACCTTCCTTAACATTAAATCAAGTTAAATTACCTTTCTTTAACCTCTTTACATACGCTTTGTATCCTTCATATACCCGTAGTAATTCTCTACTTGAATTAGCTTTATTTCTGTAATATTTATTGATGCATTTCATTTGTCTTCTTTTTCATTTTGTTTCTTTTTCTATGCTGTGCTTATTGAACAATCATCCATCTTTTATTGTCATTTTAAATTTGAGATTTAATTTATACTTCATAGCAATTTATATCGTCTCCATTAGATGATATGAAATTACAGTGAAGCAGTTATTGAAATACATATCTCATGTGACCAAATTCACAAAAAAATCTAAGTCATTATTCCCTAGGATGGATGATCTATCCAATTATATTAGGATTTTGGCTTAACGTGCAGTGCAGAGCACTAAATATGAAGTATTATGAATCCCAAGGCATTTGATCAAATATTCCTATAAAAGAACTCATTGCCTCTAGTCAGTCTTCTCTTCAATTGAGTCTAAAATTTATAGAGAAGTGTAAAGTGATAAAAGTAGGAACTGTAATATTTTTAGATACTGTGAAATTAGTTCAAGTGAAAATTGCTCTTAAGTGACTTGTGCAGTATCCAAAACCCCAGACTGATGCTGCGGTGCAAAAAGGCTGTGTTTTGAGTTGTGCTCCTCATCTGTTTTTTGGTGGAATTATTCCTTAGTTGTTGAGGTTTGAAAGAAACAACACACACAAAAACTGCAGAATTTAAACAGTGCAGAAAGCAGAGAAAGTGGTCCAAATGAAGCTTTATTTCCTGGGATATAAGCAAATAAAGGATATATAGTCAATTTTTAAAGATATTTTTGAAGCATGCACATGCTTAATAAGGAGTAATAGTTTGCAAATGTTTGCATTACTCAATTGCAAACATTTAATTGAATTAAATATAGCAGAAATAATATTTTTATTTATTGGTATGTGTCGATGAAATTCCTTAATTCGCCAGCTTTCAATTTTAAGGTGGACATCCTCAACCATTTTTGGTTTTCAGGTTCTCTTCTTCTTGAAAATTTTTGTGAACCCCCAAAAACATGTAATGTGAATGTATATAACACTATTTGGATAAAAATTTAGATTATAAACTTTAAAATATAAGAATGAAATTTTTAAGTTAAAGTTTAAAGATAAAACACTAACATGAATAGAATACTCTATGCAAAAAGTAGATAAAAATTTTGCTCAATGGAACCAGTCATATTTGCAAATATGTTTCAGTATTCAATCTCTTGTAATTATTTTTTGAGATATAAATAATAAATATACTGACCTACAAATTTCTAGTTATAAAAGAAAGGAACATTTAATAATATAATTGATAGTCTTCTTAATTAACTATTTCAAAAACTTATCAAACGTTTGTTCCTTAAAGATAGGTAGGTATAGTGAGTTATCTGAATTCACATGCAAAAATGTTGTATTATGTGCTGTCAAAATATACTTGTCAATCTTGTAATTTAAATGTTTTTTACTGTAATGATTTTTCTAACATCTAGAAAATATCAGTAATTGAATTAAGCAGATATTTCACATTTTGAATTTTTTATTGTACAAAGTCACCATGCAACATAAATAGGCTATTATCACTATATTTTCTTTACACAATATGAATGGAAAAGAAAATATAACCTTCATAATATTATGGAACTAGTTTGACTTTAAATTCCCTGAAAATGTGAAGGAACCTCAAAGGTTTATACATTTCAGTACTTTCGTTTTAAAAGAAATAAGGTAAAATTTGGCATCAATAAATATGCCAATGTTTTGTTATAATGTTATTTAAAGTAGAATTGTTGCATAAGATGCAGAAGTAGGTTGTGAAGATTGACTTTCACTGAGATTCTCTACAAGACAATTAATAGTGTCATGCAAAGGTAGAGTCAGTAATAATAAGATTTAAAGCTCTTTCCTGCTCGTACAAATATGAAATGAATATTCTTATAGGGCAAATGTCAAGAAACATCAAGAATTATAGCTACTATTCATTGTACTTCTATGTATTAATTTAAAATATTTTAATAATGTGTTCAGTAATAATGTTTATCACTAAATCTCATCATATAGTAAAATATAAACAATTTAATTACTTTAATCCAACAATATCCATGTTTTATAGACTGCAATGCAATTGTGTATATTTACTTGTAAATATTACTATTTACTTTGTTTTTTAATATAAAATATAGTATTCTAACCATGAGCTCTAATTGAAAGGAAAGTTATGTAAGCAATAAAGAATTTGTATTAATAATAGAAAACACCAGATAGATATCTGACATCAACTTCAGATAGAGGAGACCAAAGTTTGGCTCTATTATCAAGGGTAAATACAAGGGCATGGTTTTGCTGTTATCAGTAAAGTAGATTCACAAAATATATTTATAAAAATCTAAATTGAGACCTGACTGCAAAAATATAAACCTTTGATTATATCTTTATTTCATTTGTTTCTCACTCCTTGTATTCACTATTGGGTCCTCTGTTTGTAAAACATCAATTACATTGTCTTAAAATGGATTCAACTATTAATTTTCCCTCCTTGTGACTGTTTAACAAAAGTTATTTGGTGAATCAATTAATGACTAGATTTATTAAGTGTCAATTCTGTGTAGGACACTGTACCAAATGAAGCCGATAGAAACAGTGGCACTTGAAAATAGACTGGAGTAAAACAAGGTAAAGATTTAGGAAAAATCTTGAAGATTTATTTCTCCTTTAATTGCTCCCTTATTTCCAGCAGTTAACAAATTACCATTGTCATGTTCGTTTCCTATAGAGAAGGCAGAAATTTTATTTAATTACTTCTTGCTCTGTTCTTTCTGCTTTGAGAAAGCAAGTGACTAAGGATGATAAAACACTAAAGTTTTACTCTGAGGATCTAGGATGCAGTAATTCTTCCAGTGTCTTGACCTGGACTCCTGTGGATAGAAAACAATCTTTAGATTTAATGTACTTCGTTCTTCCAATCGCCATTTGTATTTACAAAAGGTGTCAAGGTCCCTGAAATAAAGGACTTTGTGTAGAACCTGAGGAACAATAAAGCAGTGATTTCTCCAGACTTTCAGTTTATTGGAAAAATTTTCAAGTATCTGTTAAGTCACTGACCTAGGAAAAAGAAATATCCACAAAGATCTAAGTTTAAGTACGTAAGACATAATGTATTAGTTGAGTTGCCTAAAAAGATACTAGAGCTACAATCCAATTTCTAAACACTGCCTACAGTGATGGCAAACATTTGAGAGCTTTCAATCATAAAAATAAATAAATAAATAACAACAACAATGAAAAAAACAACAAACAAACTGCTGTGGCATAAATGACTTAAGTTCCCCATCACTGGTTGGACCACTTCTCTTGAATTTCTTTCCAAAAACAATAATTTTCAATTTTTAAAGCAATAAACTATCATTTACATTTTTACTATCCAAAATATAAAAGATTAAGGGGAAAATAAAAGGTAGGTAATTGGAAACAGAGGGATGGATTTTAGCAAAATGGAAGATGACCAAACCTGGAAGAAGGGAGGACGAACTAAAATAAGAATTAGGATGTGTTACTTACATGTATCAGCATTCAAGATAACACAGTCATTTTGTACTGCAAATGTGTAACCACAAAGATTAAAAACTAAAAACATTTTACTAGCCATCATTCTCAAAAATATGATTTTCATTTAAGGCTGTAGACTAATCCTAGGAAACAATATTTTTGTTTCATCACCCATTTTTATTGCATATTCTTTATTATTTTTTCCTAAGAGCAGAAATATTTATCAACAGCAAGAAAACTTCTGTCTGGGAGAGAGACAGAAGGGGTTGTGAGTGGGTTGCCCTCTTTACTATTTTATACAGAAATTTTTATACAATATCAATATCTGAGATTGTGTTAATGTGAACATCTACAATGACTTAATACTCCTCCAAATCTCTTTAGGAATGCCACAATTTCAGGGAGTGTGGTGGCTGAAAAGGAGGTTGGTGGTATTTATTTGGTGTATGTTTTTTCTTGAGTAATTGTATTAATATTGTATGATCTGTCATTTCCTGATGCTAATAATTTCATCATTTTAAAGTCCTGTGTTATTCTCAGAAGATGTACATAGAAAATACACAAATATGAATTAAGCAAAGTTTTGGATCTGTGCCTAATAGGTGGCTGTAACAGAAGAGTTTTGGGTCCAGTGGGCAGAAATTTCTCTAAACTGTTTCTTGCTATTTAAGATGATCAAAAATCCATCAAATCATCACATGCTGTAAAATATCTTTTGAACATGTAGGTAAACCCCCAATTAATTTATTCTGTCAATTTTTCATTTTTAAAGAATACAACGTATGGGGATAGAGGGTCTCCTAGGATCAAACCAATATTTTATTACTTGTTTTTTTAATAAAGAGGAAGAAAGAAATTACATTATATCAGTGTTTTTCTACATGGTGGGCACTGTACTTGATTTATGTGTATATATCATAGATATACTGCATATAACACACTGTAGATCTTATGGACTTGCTTAAAATGTAAAAAAAATATTACTGGCAATTGTTATGAAGGATATGAAAATATTCTCTTTTCTCTTCAAAACATTTGTTTTGGGGCCGGGAATATAGCTCAGCAGCATAAATGCCTGCCTGGCAAATGCAAGGTCCTGAGTTTGATTCCTGATATCAAAAAACAAACAACCTAACTAACAAGTAAAAAAAAAATTAGTAATAAAAATTTCTTTTTCTTTCTTTCTTTCTTTCTTTCTTTCTTTCTTTCTTTCTTTCTTTCTTTTTCTTTCTGTCTGTCTGTCTGTCTGTCAGTCTTTCTTTCTTTCTCTTTCTTTCTATCTTTCTTTCTTTCTTTCTTTCTTTCTTTCTTTCTTTCTTTCTTTCTTTGAGACAGGGTCTCAGTGTGTGGTTCAGGCTGGCTGTGAACACATTATATAGCCCAGGCTGGTCTCAAATTCATATTGAAGCCCTTGGTTCAGCCTTCCAAGTGTTAGGATTACATGTATGCACCAGCACACAGAGCTCTCCAAAACAGTTTTGAGACAGTGAAAACTAAAAGAGTGCAGTTAACATATGATGTCATTAACATTTAAGATAAATGAACAGGCTTACAAATGTATAAAATATTTTTGTAAAAAAATCAAGAAAATAGATCAGTGATTGTGTTAAGAAGAGGAATTAAATATTTCAAAGTCTGAATATAACAAAACTTATTTTCTGTGTGTTCCTATGATTTTGCTTGTAATTTTAAATAATTTCAGAGCCTAAAATTTTGAGATTAGCTTGGGCAACATGAGGAAACATTGTCTCAAAAATAATTAACTGAATATATAAATAGATAATAAATAAGGAAAGAAAAATATATTTAACTGTTGATGTAAGTCATTACATTTCTGATATTTTTCTCTTTGAAGTTCACACTCCCACATTTCATAATTCTTCCAAGTCTTTATAAAGTCTTTATCCGAAGTATGCACTATAAACGCTGTGACTCAATGAAGCTGAAATTAAAGGAAAATGATACCACACATTTAATTTAAACTTTAAGATTATGTTTTTCATTCAGTATGTGATTCTGTATTTGATATTTTCCCTCCAATTTTTAAAAAATAATATCTAAAGAGGAATGATCAGCTACTGTTTGAAGATGAAATCATATATATGTGATGCCTGTTGTTCCTACAGTTACAATATTTGCTTTAGTAAAAACTTCTGTACACATCTAACATGATATAATAACGTCTCTGATGAAAGCTCCGTTGTTTGTTGTTGGGGGTAATATGCCATGGTAAACGATGGGCTAATATTTTTATTTCAAAGTTTAGAGAGTCAAGTTCTAATGTTACCTTCACTGTTAAAATGCAAGGCCATCTGTCAATTTCATGATCTTTCTAGGTAGGTCTTTTCTTCACTTGTAAGTCGATTAGATTATTTTCAAAGTTTTGAAACTCCCATGTGGGAACGTCAAAATTTCTATGATTTGTGACTCAGAAACAATTGTTTTCAAGAATCATAAATATTGTTTTGTTTCTGTTTTTATGGACTACTAACTTAGAAATAAATTTTCTGCAACATTTCAATTAAGTGTAGATGCTGTCAAAATTCTTATCAAATTGAACATGGGGAATTAGAGAAATCATGTACAGAAAAACAAAAGGTATTATGTACTATACTTTCTTAATCTTGAAATGCTGCTATAAAATAAGCATCTGTATTAATTTTTCTCAAATTTTGTAATTATATTAATGGAACAGTCATATAACTCATGTTCACATTGCTAATGGTAAATCTTCCTCTAACTAGAGGAGTGTATATGCAAACTAAGAAATTTTATTGGTAAATATAAATTTTTGAGTTATGCTCCAGATATTTTTCTAAAATAGATTAATTTTTAGAACTTCATTTGAACTCAGTGTTTCTTGATTTTGAATTTTTTTTGAAATTAATATTTGGGTTTGGGTTATTCAGCTTTTGGTATTTTTAATGTGAAGATATGTGCTTTTCCATTAATCATTCTTATGCTTTTAACAGTGCTGGAGTCTGAAGTTTCACATTTTTTATTATTTGATAGAACCTAAAATCATGTAAGTCATTTTCAGATTATTGCTCTTCATTTTAACTTAAATTTAAATTAAATAAGATGTGTGTATATATGTTACATTCATGACTTTCTTTTCTGCTGTCAGCTACTTGTATGAAGATTATAACACATTTTCTATTTAATGTATCTTAAGATTTTATGACATAAATTAATTTTCTACTTTATTTTCCTTCCTTTTTTGTTTGTTTGTTGTTGTTGTTGTTGTTGTTGTTCATTATTTGGACCCGACATGACATGACGTGGTGATATTCAGCTATCCTCATGTAAAATACATTGGCATAATTTTTACTCACTAATTTTTTCTTTTACTACACTGAACAATGTGACTTTCTACCTTGTCTTACCTTCATAGTAATTTTTTACTTTACAATACTATGTGCTGTCCAACAGAGACTAATATCATTTTAAAACAAATGAAAGACATAAAATTAAATTGTGAATGAGAACTGTGGGGAGCTGCTGAGGCTGGAGATAGATCACTTTCAGGCTGGAGCAAGGTCAGCCTCAAGAACACGGAGTGCCTGAGGCAAGCCACATGAATAAACTGTCTTAGTCTCAAAAATAAAAAATGCTTGAGGCAAGCCACATGGATAAACTGCCCTAATCTCCAGGACGCTGGGCTCCTAAAACAAGTCAAGTGGATGCCTACTAGGTGGAGACGTCTCAGGAGATACTCAAACTCTCAAGGGTATAAATAAATGCACTGCAGGCCTAGGAGCTTTTGCTCCTTCTCCTCCTCTTTCTTCCTCCCTTGCTTCCTATCAGGAGAGAGGGCTCCATATGGAGTCAGTTTTCTATGTTTCAGCTCTTGTCCCCTTTTCTCCATCCTCTAATCGATCATTCTCACCTTAGGAACATCGAGAGCTGTGTGGAACGCAACAGGGAACTAAGTAAATGAACTCTCTAACTCAATATTTAAAAGCCTATGACTTTAGGAATACTCATGAAAACTTTTAAAATTTTAAGTTATATACAGAGAATTGATATAAAAAAGTAATGTGAAGTAAGGTATATAGTATCCCTCATTCACATTTTGACATTTGGGTCACTTGAATACCAGATAAAACTGGATAAAAAATTTGATATGACTTCTCTTAGAAATTTCTGAGCAGCCTTTTATTTCAATTTCATTCTTCATCCACAAATGTGGCAATGCTTCCCACAGTAATATAAATGAGCTACTGTAATTTAGGTGGACAGTCACATAGAATCCCTATATTAGAGTTCCTTAGTTTGGATGAAATAATGGATAGTAGAAGGTACAAAAGTCAAAAATTATATTTTATATGAATTTTACTACACCAAACAATATCACAGTCTTTATATAGGCATATATTTACTTTTTAATTTTGTGTTTCAGATTTATGTAATAAATACAGCAAATAAATATGTATCTTAATTTAATACACTATCCTAGTAAGTCAACATAAAGTCTAATTTTAAGGTATTTATAAAAAGTAACCAGGGATTTAGCTCAGAGGCATAAGTACCTACCTTGCAAAGGTGTGGTCCTGAGTTCAATCCCCAGTACTCCCCCCCCAAAAAATAAAATAAAATAAAAAATAAAAGATAGAAATAAAGTAAATTCTATTCTGTTCAATATGTAGAATTCCATTTGTTCTATTTGAATAACAAAATCATAAAAACTCCAATGTTCTGACACTATGGCTCAGTTTATACATATTGTATTTGCCTCTGAGAAAAGTCTTCAACCTTCAAAAATAGGATGGTGGCCATATTTTTTGAAGTATCTATGAGACTTTTCTTTCGGATACCATAAATTGATCATTGTAAGGTCAAATATCGCAGATATTTTTCACATCTAAGTCTAAAGGAGTCTATATGATTAACCATTAGCTTTTTATGACTATGATTTTTTTTTCTAATTTAGCATGTATAGACTCTGACCTCTTCAAATATCTAATTACTGCATAAATAATTTGAATATGCAATGTTAAGGCTATAAGATATATTTAGATCTGATAATAAGGATAACCTTCCAAAGTGACATTCAGATTATAGTGGAGATGTAATTGTGATCATGATACTGCCTACAAAGGTATGTTACTGATTGTGGATATCTATAGAAGTCTTTCTCAAGAAAATGTGAATTATTAGAATACAGGGTTTGGCTTCAATGCCTCCTGGGCAAAGATAATTCTAACCATGAGAGGCCCTTGCACAGGAAGTGGCATGTATCATGATATTGGCCAAGACTCTAATTTTAAATAAGGTCACATTCACAGATATTGTAGATTAGAACTTTACCATGTGGGTTTGGGAATATTAGTCCATAACAAAGATCAATTATCACTGGTTTCAGTCACTTTGAAATACATTGAACAATGCTTTCACACAAAGACAACAATAAAATCACAGAAGCAAAAAGAGATGCAGAATTCTGAGTTTATAGGCTCACAAAAATTTTACCCCTTGTACCAGGAACTCAGAATTTGTAAAAGTTCTCTAAAGATGAAGGAATGTAGGTACAGCATTTTGGCGGGTGGGTGATGGAACAGAACTGACTGGAGTCTCTCCCTCAATGTGAGGTCAGCTGACATCATTTGGGAGTTTGTGGAAACCAAAAAAAAAAAAAAAAAAATGGATCTAGTTCTCAGTCTCCTCAACTAGCACTTTTTATTCATTGTATTATTGAGGGGATCATAATCATAGTGTTGTAGTCAAGGGTTGTGAGTAGAACAATTAGAATCAGGACACAGAATTTATAATATTATTTTGTGGTGGTCACCCAGAGTTAACACAAGAAAGTACAGGGAATCTGTCCACAACACTGAAGACTCAGAATATTCAGCCAAGGGCCTAGATCCCACAGCAATATCATGCATGAGTCCAGATGAAAACTTAGAGTCCATGATAATGCCTCCCACAAGTCCATCTGGAGGTCCAGAGCCCACAAGAAAGACTCATGCCAGTCTGTATAGGCCAGTCTGGGAAGGCCCAGAGGTCAGCAGTGAATGCTAGAAAGTCTATGTCAGTGGGGTAAAGGAGCTGTGCTGGTAGCTTGAGGGTTCTACATTGAGGCCAAGATGTAATGCTCATAATAATAGAGATAATAAAGGCTGCCCTGAAAAGTACCCACCCATTCTGAGCATCGTGGAGGTCCCGAGCTCTTCTGATGATAAGAACAGTTGAATACATGGCAGAAAGCCAGCGAGCGTGACAAATTTCTCTTGGAGATTAAACAGTATACGTCTTCCCCTCCAGAGCCAGAAAGTGATGCTCGATGTAAGGACCAGAGCTCCCCCAAATTGAACCACAACCACTCTCTTCATGAAGATCTCAAGCTTCTCCAGCGACAATGGTTCAACCCACACTGGGGAAGCTAGTCATGATGAGCTCCTGCAGGAGAACTAATGGTTCAAACAGCAACCCAGAGAAACCCACAACACCTCACTGTTCTTCTCCACATCTTTTTTCGTACTGGCAACTTTCCTCAGGTGGGCCATTTACTTTCAGCACCATGCTGATTTAATTCAGCTGGTGTGAAGTTGGCCACCAGTTCTTAATCTGTAAAACATATTAAAGGTCAAGAAATGCTGCTCTACAGAATTTTTTAACCATCTATAAGAAAGTTCCTTATAATCTTTATCCCAATGGTTCATAATGTATTATGCTATATGTTTTATACCACAAAGATGCTCTTTTGTGTAATTGTTTCAGCAATTTTTGTTAGCTTGCTTATTTCAATTTCTCTTGAAACTACTTCAATGAAATATATCCTATAATAATTGATAGAACCATAGAAAATTTAAAAACATTACACATCCTAATGCATTCTGGGAAGTATCCTTTTCTGGAGTTATTAACCAGAATTCTACTGTTTTTATTTATCAATCTATATCAATATTAAGATACCATTGGCATAGTTATTGACAATCATTTTTGTGACTATTGTTAGTTATACTAACAATTACCATAGTGATTAAGTATAATAACTAATATAATGATTAAGACATTTGTAATAGGTATTAGTTTTTATATTTTAATACTTTTTCTCATGTACTGCGACATAAATATCCCAAACTTTGAAAAAGTGTTTTAGTATTTACATAATGAAAATCACCTAGTTGCTTCAATACATTAAGCATATTTTTAAAATATCCCTACATAATGATATAGGGGAATGATACTCCTGACCTACTATATGTCTGGTCCAAGTTTGTGTTCTCTCAAATCAAAGAATGAATTTTAGGAGCAGAGTTTAAGAGCAGAATATATTTATTAAGAGGAAGAAAGTTTCCGTCTGAGACAGAAGGGGTCTGGAGTAGGTTGCCAAAGACAGTCTTTTCCTAGGGATTTTTATAGAGTAAAATCATGGGATAAGAGGGATTCAAGGTGGAGAAAACTGGGAACTCACAAGGCAGAGATGGGCATAAGATAGGATAGAACTATAGTTAGCCAATAAGATTAATAGTTCAGTAAACTTGATTACATTAGGGACAAATGGTGAAGCCAGTCACATAGAAAGCAGGCATTCTTAGGGAGCAATGACCCTTCCCTATGGAGTTGGAATGGTGACTCCTGACTTCCTCAGAGTGATAGAGAACTATTTAGAATATCTGTCCTTAAGACACAGATGCATTTGTTTCATCTTTTGTGTTGAGGACTGGCCCACAGGCGGAGGTGTGTCTGTCCCACAGTTGCAAGGTATCTGGACTTCTTCACTGGCTCCTACCAGGACCTCACCCTGTCTCACTGCCTATAGTATTTCTAACCTAACTCAGCTGCCTGTAATAATATTTACTTAATCTAAAACATAATGATTTTTTTTTTTTTTTTTTTTTTTTTTTGGTAAAAGAATCTAATGATGTAGGAGAATGAAACTCCCAACCTAGTAGATATCTGGTATATGTTTGTGTGTCTTCTCTAAAATCAAAGAATGAATTTTAGAACCTATTTATTGAGAAAAAAAGAACCTTTTGTCTGGGACAGAAGGGATCACAAGTGTATTGCCAAAGACTGTCTTTTCTAGGGACTTTTATAAAGTAAAATCACAAAGTGAGGCAGATCTAAAGAGGAGAAAATGTAGGGACTTGCAAAATGCGCATGAGGTGGGACAGAACTATGGTCTACCAATAGATTAACTGTTCAGGTAAAATTGATTTAATTGGGAACAAGTGGGGTAGCTAGTTACCTAGAAAGCAGGCATGCTTAAAGAACAGTGACTCTTCCTCTGGTGGTTGGGATGGCTTGGCTTCCTCAGAGTGATACTTATTTAGAATATCAATCCGTAGGATGTGGGTGTTTTTGTTTGATCTTTTGTTTTGAGGACTGGCTCACTGCAGGAGGTGTCTGTTTCCTCCAAGGTTGCAAAGTATCTGGCCTTCTGCACTGGTTCCTTTGGGGATTTACTCCTGTCCTACTGCCTGTAATATTTCTATCTAACTCAGGTGCCTGTAACACTTATCATCAACACAATCTTAGTAATGCATGTGTTTTAGTAGTATACAATAACATAAATGTTGTAGGTTTTTAATTTAATATGCCTCTTTAAGACTACAAATTAAAAAATATACAGGTGCCTTTTCATGTAAATATATTGTATATACTAATTCAACAGGAATTCTAGAAAATGTAATTTTATTAAACATTCATTTGATTTGTCTGAATTTGACTTAAGTATCCACAATTCAATGAAAAGTGATAGAACTGTGGGGGACCGGCAGTGGCTGAAAAGATAAGAAGTATGAAATATAAATGACCTTGATTTTGATAATGCGGGAGAGACACCCCCATCCCCTGGGGCATGGCATCTCTAGCCCAGGGTCAGCGAACTCTTCATGGAGTGAGGCACATAAGTAGTCTTGGTTTGGGGTGGAACCTAAGGAGGCATTAGGAATGCACAGGTAGCCCACTGATCTTTGTTTGGTGCCAGAGGTAGATTTCTAGGGGAGGGGGAGATAGGTGCTCCTTGGCTTTACTGGCTACAGTGTCCAGCCTGGGCCAAAACTCTTTCAAAAAACATGTACAAAAATTGTTTACAAAAATAATTAAGATTTCTTTTATGAGAATAGAGCATGGAATAAGAAAATAAAGTTACAGATGCTGCCATATTTTTGTCAGTGGCCCCCAAGCTTCATAAAATTATGGACGTGATCAAACTAGCTTTTATTTGGTTCTTTGTCTAGCACTTGGATTTGTGGTGTGAGTGTTTCACCCACCCAAGGGTGGAGCCAGGATATGATATATGGTGAGAAGAAGGTGTGTGTGACTCTCTCTCTCTTGCCAGTTCATTTTTGGCTGTTCGTGGCAGCCATGCCACCTTGCCTTGGAGCCAACTGAGTATGGACTGAAACCTCCAAGAACTGAAAGAAATAAACCTTTTCTTCTCTAATTTTGAGCATCAGGTATTTTGTTAAACAAAGAGTTAGTTACTTTTGTAACTAAGACAGAATTTGGTCACAGAGAAGTGGGGGTGATATTACTTTACCTGACTGTGTGGTACAAGAGCCTTTGGGAATGGCTTATGAGCAGAGTTTGGAAAGATTTGGACATGTTGCATGGATGAATAGAGCTGAAACAGCTTAGGCCATTCTGTAGAGGAGATTCTGGTCAGAGCTCAGGAGACCGGAAGGCAGATAAAAAGCCTGCCAGTAAAGAACCAGGTTTGGGAGGTTTCTGCTGAGAAGAAGCATTGCATTGGCTGATGAACCACACACCATGCGTGTTATGGCTTGGCAGCAAGTTTGTCTGCAATTTCCTTGTGTCCAGAGACTTTACCTGAGATGGAGATTAAGAGCAATGGACTGATGAACCTGGTGAAAGAATTTCAAGGCAGTCAGATGTCAAAGCTGTGGCATGACCATTGCAGGGGACTTTAGCTGGATTTATGTTGTGAATTGAGAACAAAGAGCCCAGCAGGATGATTGTGAGTTTGGCCAGAAACAGAGTTCAGGTCAAGTTATGGACTATAAAAAATAGAGATAAAACCTTGATTGCTGAGAAGGAATAAAAAAATAAAAATGATGGCCTGGGGTCATGCCAGGAAGCAGCCTGTCTCCACCTTTTGCAGCTTGGAACAAGCAAAAGTGAAAGAATTTGCTCAGAGGAGAAAGCTGCTGAAAGCCACATTCCAGAGTGGCAACAGAGGTCACAGGAGGTCCCAAAATGGCAGCCACCACACAAAATTTCAGAATGGTGGTGTCACAGAGAGAAAAACCTGGCTGCTGCTCCGGCTGGCAGCAAACCTTGGAGGCATCCAAGTGGTGCTGATTTTAGGTGCAAGGAAAATGCACAAGTTCTGAGGGCAAGACAGCTTCCACCCTGATTGAAAAAGCCTGGGAGGCCAAGCAGTGTGCCCCTGAGTGGTCAATATGTAAAGATGTAACGGTGAAACCCGAGGTGCAGTAGGGATCCCAGAAGTTTGGAAAAACCAGGAATGCGAATCATCCAAGGAAAGCTGCAGAAACTGAGCAGAGGGGACTTAAGAGACTTGTAGGATTTAAAATGCCTGGAAGCACCGTGGAGGTGGAATCATCCAAGCCTTTTGGCGCTTGCAACCAGATTGCTTCAAATGCTGAACATGGAACTCTAGTCCTTAGTGTTCACCCTGCTGGATGTTGGACTTTCTTTGTTTCCAATGCTTTGTATTCCCACTTGTAACACTGGAATGGTAAATGTTTACCTTGTGCCTTTGCATTGTGGAAATGTTTAACATTGTTTCATTTCTACAGGGGCTTACAGTTAAGAGTTTGTGGTAGACTTGCAAGAGACTTGGGACTTAAGACTTTTCAGCAATGCTGAAAGTGTTAGGATTTTGGCAACTGTTGGAGATGGACTAAATGCCTTTTGTATAAAGGGTATAAAGTCTTTGGGGGTCAGGCGTGGAATGTCATAGTTTATATCAGTGGCCCCCAAGGCTTGTAAAATGATGGATGCGACCAAATCTAGCATTTGTGATTGGTTAATTGTCTAGTGCTTGGATTGGTGGTGTGTTTCACCTGCACAGGAGTGGAGCCAGGATATGATGCATGGTGGGGAAGAAAGTGTGTCTTTCTCTTGCTGGTTTGTGGCAGCCATGAACAGTTACCCCCACCATGCCACCCTCCCTTGGAGCTAACTAAGTATGGACTGAACTCTCCAAGAACTGTGAAAAATAAAGCTTTCCTTCCCTAATTTTGGGCATCAGATATTTTGTCTCAACAATGAGTAAAATGTAACTAAGACAAATGCAATATTATACACATAGAGTGACAGTAAAAAATGTAGTTTATACTTTTATATGTATTGTGAAATGTATAATAGCATTTTATTCCTATATTCAAATTGATTTTCTCCAAATCAATTGAGAAGCGACATCAAAATTAGGTTAATTTTCCATTGTTGTCAAATTGTTATAAGCAGCTGAGTTAAATAAAAATATTATAAGTAGTCAGATAGGGTGGGCCCTTAAAGGAGCCAGTGTTTAATACTAGATACCTTATAAGTGTTGGGGAGACAGATATTTATAATTGTTGGGGGAGAGAGACCTCAAGATAAAAGGTAAAACAAATACAACCACATACTTCCTAAGAATAAACACCAGGGATTGATATTTTAAATAAGTGTCATCACCTTGAGGCGGCCAGAAGGATTCACTATCCTGACCCTCTACAGATCGAAATCTGCTCTGTATTCATGCCCATTCACTACTGACTTGCTTCCCCGTTTGTCCTCAATTTAATTAATTTTATTTGAGAAATTATAATCTTACTGATTGACCATAGTTCTGTCCCATTGCATGCCCATTTTGTGATTTCCCATTCTTCCCTGTCTTGAACCTGCCTCACCTTGTGGTTTTACTCTATAAAATTCTTAGAAAAGACAAGATCCTTGACATCCCACCTGGGACCCCTTCTATCTATCTCTCAGACAGAAGCTTTCTTTCTCACAATGAATATATTCTGCTTTTAACCTCCACTGTTCTTAAATTTTTTTTCAGTTTTGGAGAACACATGTCATACCTGACATCTAGTTGGTTGGGAGTTTCTTTCCCCTATGTAAAAATTATCATAAACTTTAGTTTCTAAAAATCAGCATCTATTTATTATCTCTTCACTTCCTGGATTAGGAGTCTAAATATTAATATATATTCTCTGCTTAGTTTCTCACCAAGAAAAAATGAAGTATGTCATGACTGTAAGCTTGTCTGAGAATCTGTTCTCTTCCAATGTCATTGGCTATTGGCAAAGCCAATTGGTATCACTATAATATAGGTCAATTCTTTTAAAGCACTTTAATGAGAAAGTGACTTTAACTTTTGTGGAGATACAGTATTCTCTTTCCTTGATTTTTTGATTTGAAGTAAATGAGAACATATTACAAAACATCAATATTTTAATTTACATTTGTTGGGCAAACTAAAAATTCATGCCATTTTAAAATCATGTTAATTTCAAATTTGGCAGTTGTCTCTCCAGTTTATTAGAAGCCTCCTAGGCTGAGAAATAACTATAAATAAATAAATAGCCCGTGACTTTGTGGGAATTTTCAGCACTTGTACATTTTTCATTAGGCAGCGAGACTCAGAATAAATCAAAAGGGTGATCTTGACTTTAAAATGAAATCATCCCACCTAATTAAATCTTTGGGAAACATTTTGGTGGAGATAATTGCATTTTCTATTTCTTAGTCATTTTATGTTTGGATAAGGGACATGAAGACTTTGAAACACAGAGACATTATGAAGCTCTACATTTTTTCTTTTCTTTCTTTCTTTTTTTGGTACCAAGGATCAAATTCATGACCTTGTACTCACCAGGCAGGTGCTGTGCCGCTGAGCTATATCCCTGGCCCTATGAAACTGTACTTAAGAGTAGATATAGTCTAAACCACGTAGATTTTGTACTTTCAAAAGATAAAAGGGAATCTAAATCAAAAGACTCCAGAAATTGTCAGCTAATCTTGCACATTTTGAGCTTGACAGAATTTCAAGAGCCCACTATTTCATTTCACACCTTTCCACTTACACTTATCTACATGTAGATAGACTCATCCTTGATATCTGATATCAACTTATGAGAACAAAATGAATTCAAGTCAGAGAGGATGAGGAAGCATTCAGAGAATAAGATTTTTGCAAACTGGATTTCTTAAAAAACTTGAAGTCTTTTCCAGAAATAATTTCTTTTGGCTTTCTGCAGTTCTGTTTTTGTTATATTTATTTGCCATTGTTTTACTTTTGTTATATTTTAAGTATTTATTTTAATTTGAATGTTCTCAATTTTGTTTATAAACATTTAATTTTTAATATAAAAAGGTTTCTTCCCAATAAGCATTAAATTGGCCAAAATTTTATAAGTTCATTTTAATAATGATCATCCAAGATAGGTTATCAATACATATAAAAATAAGTTAGTTTCAGAAACAAGCTTTCAAAAACTAATAGATCTTTCTTTGTAAATAGATTCATTGGGATATTTTATTAATGCCTTTACATTTTTAATTTTCTATTCATTTGGATTAATTTATTTTAGCCTGTCATTTTCTCCAGAAAGTTTTTCCTAAGAAAATTGTCCAAAACTTATTTTGCATGCAACTAAATCCAGATAACTTATATATTTTGCTCATTTGAATATGAATAAAGTAAATTGCCATTTATAAGTCTATAGTAAATCATACAGAAATTGTTTAATTTTATTAACTTAAACTTTTCAAAGCTTAAAAATAAAAATCTTTTGAGAACAATTTAATTTTACTTTAAAACATTATATTGAGATTATTGAATTGTATCATACTTTGTGCTTTTCCTATCAGTTTTTAAACAATTGCATACACATAGTCACTAATCCATACATACATAGTGTACATTTATGCACATTTGCCCATTCATACATGCATATTTACAAAAGTTACTGTACATTTTTCCAAATGCTAAAATTAAAATGAATTCACACTAACTTAAATTCATCAGCAGAGGATTTGTTTTATCCTTTCTGCTTGGTTATTTTTAACAACTTTCTTTTTATTGTAACAAAATTCCTGCATCTTATTTATGTATTTCTTTAATCTTTGTGTGGAATGAATGAATTTCTCTTTCTTTCTTTCTTTTGATTTCTACACATTTAATACTATTGTTCCATTTTCTTCTGTTTTATGAAGGTTTTGATGAGGTCTGTGAATTTTTAAAGCTTTGAAATACATTTTAAGTACAGTATAATTTCTCCTTTTGAATGTACAATCAAAACATTTTTTAGTAAATTTATATTGTTGGACAACTACCACAGCAACTTACTTTAAAATAGATTTTCCTACTCCCAAAACGTAACTCAGTCCATTAATCCTAACTTTTCTTCCCCCAAACCACCTATCAAAAGCCACCATTGACCTTTCTATTTTATAGATTTGTCTCTTCTAGGCATTACTCAGAAACAGAATTTCACATCATGGAATTTTTTGACTGACCTCTTCTTCTTGGCATATTTTTTCACATTCAATCATGTTGTAGCATATATCAGTAATCACATATTTTCATTAAGAAAAAAATACCATTCCTGTAAATGGCCATCCCACATTTTTTTCCATTCACTAGTTCAGAGACTCGTGGATTATTTCCACTTTTTTGACTGTTATGAATAATGCTGCTATTAGCATTCATGTACTTCATGAGATTTTGTTGAAGTGTATATTTCCAAATCTTTGGGGCATATAAATAAGAATACAGTTGCTGGGCCATATATTTAACATTTTGAGGAAATGGAAATCTGTTTGTAAGGTTTCTGAAAGCTTTGTATGCCACCTATAATGCATGAATAATATACTTCCTCCATATGAACAAACAGAAATTATGGTGGATGTGTGTCTGTTTGATTCTCTGATATATACTTATTGCTGTTGAATATTTTTATATTTTTCTTTAAGAAAATGACTTTTCCAAGTTTTAGTTTCTCATTTTTAGTTCAATTATTTGTATTTTCATTACTGACTTGTAAGCAGGATTACTTATGAATTCTCTTCATTGTGGTCCCTTTTTAAGTAGACAGCTTTTGAATGTTTTTGGCCATCCTCTATGTTTTCTTTTTATCAAAGAATATTACATGAAGCACAAAAAAATTTAATAGTTATAAAATCCATTAGTAAAAATTTTCTTTTATTGATTATAATTCTGTATTGTCCATAAGAAATTACTGGTGATAAGATCAAGAATTCTAAGGTCCTGTACATGTATGTGTTTTTCTAAGAGTTTTATTTTTTCTACCATTTCTATATAGGTATAGAGTGTGAAGTAATTTTTGTGTGTTGAAAGTATGGTTTTAGGATCTTTTCTTTTTGCAGTTATATATCTCATAACAATAGTGTTTGCTTAAAAGTTGATCTTGACATTATTGTCAGAATTAATTGATCAAAACTATCTATTGAGTATTTTTTAAATTGTTATTAACACATATTTGCAATACCTAATGATAATATCACCATAAAAATTTGTACCTGTCTTAATTTTTCTTTTTTTAAAGTTTCTCTCCCCTCCATTCGACACTTCTTGACTTATTTACAAAAGCTTTGTTCCCGTTTTATTCCTTTAATTCTCATTTTTTCAATCCCTTTTCCTTCCTCCCTTTCTCTCTCCCTTCCCATGTATCTCCATTTCAACATGAATTCTCAGTTCTAGTTATTAATTTATATGTCTGTATTTATGATAGTACATAATGTAATTATTACAATAGTGAAGTAAGTCTAAGTCAGAAAGTGTGTTTTCCACCTTTGTTCTTTTGTAAGACTTTTCAGACATACTTGTTAAAATCTTATTTGAAAAGACAGTTACTAATAAGCAGTTATAATTGCATTTTATGTATCATAATAACATAAAAAGGGTGTAAAAGAGATTTATAGATTTAATATTTTGTATTTCACTAAAGCTTATGAATATAAATCTGGAGTGAATAATGATAAGATTAAATTTAAATATGATAAGCTCCAGAAAATCTCTAGGAATAAGAACTCCAAAATTAAAAGTACTGAATGAAATATAACTTAATGAAATAGCCCCCTAAACACTAAAGAAGGAAATGGAAACAAAGCTTTTGTAGCTGAGGAGAGAATGAGCAGTTGAAAGAAAGAGATGGGATTGAGGGAAAAAGAGGAGCCAAAGTATATCATGTACAAATACAGACGCCCTCATGTATTTCAAAATGTTCCCAAAAATTTGATCTAAATTTTTTAAAATTAAAAAAAAAATGGATGGTATGAGGGAAAGATGATAGAAAGAAGAATTAAGACGTATTTTGTAGACATAACAATTCCCCATAAAAATGCAAGTGTTGTAAGCTACAAATATTAAAAAGTATTATTAAAAAATGAGAAAAAACCCCGAGGCAGATTGACAGAAACAGAGACAAAGAAAGGGAAAGAATGTTATAAACAGATTATTATAAAATGTCTAAAAGTACAAAATTTCTAAAAGTAAAATTTTATTTACTATTAATCTAAAAATAGCAAAATAAAAGAAATGAAGTATACCAATGATAATGTTAACAATAAAAGTCATAAAAGCATTAAAAGTGACTATGTTTATATCAAAGTACACTATAAAATATAAAGACATAATGATTCAAAAATAATAACTGAAAATTTAGTATCCTACTATTATTAATGCCTATATTTATGTTGATGATTACCACAGAAATAGAAGACTTCAGCAATAGTAAAATTTTTGAGGTATCTATAGGACAGTTCATAAAACAACATCAGGGCCTTTCATCTCAACCAGCACTACATAAAGATTCCTCAAGGACAAACTATAATTTAGGTTATAAACAAGCCTAAATTTTATAAATAAATCCTAATTTTAAAATTTTTATGGTTGTCTTCTAGGAAGTCACTTTAGGTCAGAATAACTTAGTTTAGTAATGCTTGGTCAAAATTATTACTTACACTCATTCATCGGAAGAGTGAGATTTCTTCTCTCTATTGATGGTTTTGTGCTCCATGTCCTGCTCTAATTGACCTTGAGTAGATACAGTTTATTTGTTCTACATATTTGTTCTACATTCTCAGCTGTTGGGGTTGTGAGGGATTGCATGACAATGCTCTTTCTTATTTATTTGGCTTCTCTGCCATTTTATTCTTTTATTTTTTGGTACTGAGGATGGAGCTCATGACCTCATGCTTGCCAGTTTATGTCACTGAGCTAAATCCCCAGCCCATGCTCTGCCATTTTAATTGTTCTTATGGAGTTACCTTTCTTGTAATTAATCTCTGTCAAGGTTCTTGCTTTTTGTAACAGCAGCCCTAGTGAAGGAGCTCTCGATATTCTGTTGGAAATAAAAAGTCTCTGTAGGTGGAAATGCTTTTTTTCTTTATCCTTCAGTTTTCTCATAACCTGGCTTGATTCGTGCACCACTGTTTAAGAGCTGGAGCTAACACTCATTTTAAGAGTAACTCCCCCAGGAAAGTGGGTGAGCATGGTAGCCCTTGGTGATTTAACTCCCCATAAAGCTGGAACCCTCCATCCCAACACCAAGCTGAGGACCTAGAAATAGGGACTCACTCTTAGTGTCTGTGTCTGATACAGGGCTGCTAACCCACGTGGGATGGCTGGGTGGGAAACATTCACCCAGGATCTGTACTACAACTGGTTACAATTTGGGTTTTGTAAATGAAGCTGAAGGCAAGGTAAAAATTCTGACAATTTGCGCCTCACAAGGTGACATTATGTGCAGATGGAAGGGGAGAGAAAATAAAATTCCTTTCTTCAAAGTCACACCTGCCCAAGAACACATAGGATAGAGTTTCATAACACAATAAGGAGCGTGGGAGAGGGGAAAATTGTGAGTGAGATAACAAGGAGTCTTTCTGTTGTTTCTGGAATTTAGTAGACTTTAGGGAAATATGTGTTAATATTCTGGATGTTTTTAAGAAACTTTCTAAAGATTTTACATGATTTTTGAAAAATAAAAAAAGATTTTACCAATGCATTTGCTATTTTACTGGAATAAGTGTCTGTTGAACACTTTATTTGTAACTTCAGAAGTATTGTCCTTCTGAATTCGCTCTTACAGAATCATTTTTCTTCTGAATGCATTATATGTTTAGGAAGGTTTTTAAATTTTTTCATTTATAGTAATATTATTGTGATATATATTGACATAATTTTTTGTGTTTATTGGGCTTCATTAGGATTCTTTAATTCATTGGTTTATACTTTGTATCAAATATGAGAGTTTTTTAGTTGTCATTTCTTTAAATATCATATATAGATATAAATATCTCTAAATATCTTATATGGATATTTTTATAGATACAGGTATCATTGAATATCATATGTATGTATTTATAGATATCATTAAATATTAGTGATTCTATTATATATATATATATATATATGTATCTTTAAATATCATATATAGATAGGTATCTATATATATCTGGCTCTCTCTATAGGTAATCTGGTTATCTTGATTTCTTTTCTTCTGCAGCAATGGAGAGTGAACCCAAAGAGCATGAGGCCTTTGGAATTAGCTATGTCCCCAGTCTTTTTTATTTTGTTTTGAGAGAGATAGTTTCACTACATTTCCCAATTTTAGATGTAAGTTGTCCCATTTCAAAGATGTGAACATTCCAGTGTGGCTAGGAATATTTAGGAATATTCCCATGCACTCAATGTTGCTTTACTAGGTGGTAGGTACTCAAAGAATGTCTAGTGTTTCTTGGAAACTTAGAATTATTCAATTTGTAAGCAGGCTCATGTAGTGCCATGTAAAGTTAGATGCTCAGTCTTGGGCTCATTGTTGTCCCAGGTGCTGAAACTCTCCCTCGAGCTGGTTCTCATTGCAGCTCTGTCCCGTTCAGTTCCCTGTGCTGCAAGTTACCTGTATCTTGGTGGTCTTGAGGTTTGGTCCCTGTGTCCTCAGTGTGGCGAAATTTCTGATTCAGTGTGTGTTTTATTTGGGATTTTTCTTCCTGAGGGAATACTAGGAAATCACAGAATAAACTCTGTTTATTTCTCTTGTCTCAGTAATCATAGTCCTCTACCACCTGTTGCCTAGTATCTGAAAAGAACTATTTCATATACTTTTCCAAGTACTTTTCATTTATTTTTGGAGGATAAGTACCAAAACAATTAAAATGTCATAGATAAAATCATATTTTAACTGGAAAACAAAATTTGGAATTGTTAGAAAATTTTCAGTTCCTTTTATTTCAATTTCAATCACTTCTAAGTTCCTCTGCTTTCATTTCATTTATACTTTGGAGTCATTGATTTTCTGTTTTCAGATAAAGCTTTTAAAGTAAGCACTGCTTGCTTGTTTGGGTAATTGTCTTGTTGCAGAAAAACCAATATTAAACTGAATGAAAAACTCCTTGCGTTGAGGAATCTGGAAGGCAAATTTATTTCAATGCCAGCAGGCTGTGGGTTTGAGTCAGAGTCCAAATCACCAGCCACAGGCATAGAGTTCAGTTTAAGTATATTTTGCAAGCAGGAAGTATAAGGCTGATGGCAGGTTATTATATATGATTGGTTATATGAATTAAGTCATGTTGTCAAGCAAGCTAATTCTAAGTAGATTTACTAAAAAAGGAGTTGTTTATCATAAGGCAGGAACATCCTGGGAGGTCAGGAGGATGGTTTGAGAGGAGCAAACAGAGTTAAATGAATCCTTTACTGGGCCAGTCTGTGTCAGGCATGAAGTCCTTGAAACAAGCTGGAATATATATATATATATATATATATATATATATATATATATAATTACTAAGTAAGGGAATAACATAGGCATTACTGCTGGACACAGTCAGGTTGACCTAGTGTGTCATGTGGGAGAAGCAGATAGACACAGATTGTTAAGGCTCAGTTTAATGGATTAACTATAAGACAGGCCGCCTAACCATAATCACAGACCACTAATTAATTTTTTTACTTTTGCCATAAAATATCTTTAAGTTTGCTGGCCTATAATTTCACCCTTATTGTCCATCATTAAGCTGACAGCAGAATGACTGTACATCAAGTCATACTTGCTATCCACATCAATATAGCTTTTCTATGTTTTAGAGATGGCAGAAGCCAAAGTCATGTTTTTCTCAATCTATGGTTAAATACACCTTAGAAATTTTGGAAACAATGTTTGATATGAACTGTTCATCTCTCTTTGTAAGCAGGTACAAGAGGATATACTTCTTACTTGAAATGTGTGAGAGATTCACTGAGATAATTTTCCATACCAGAATTATTCATGGAGTAACACTGCAAAGTGGGTTTTACATTGGGAAGATAAGTACTGCCTATAAAATGCAAGAACACATATTTTAAAGTGAAGATATTTTTCTGAAACAGTGAAGGTAAAAGTGACTTTACGAGTCTATATTTATTCCCTCTCAATGGCTTTTAAGTAAAATTTTATGCTATATCAAGACAGTGACAGTTTTCTAACTGCTGGTACGGTGAAACAAACATGTTCTTTCTACCACATTTATCACTGGTAAAGTAAAATCTTGAAATTATTATTTAGATGACATTTTTAGGGAATATTGGAAGATTAATAATGCATTGACTTTTTATCGCACAACTAAATCCATAATATTGTTTCAGTAAGTAAGTACTTTTCTTTTAAGAGGAGACAAAATAATAGTTGCTTAACTATTTCAGTTGCCATATGTTTTTCCTTGCTACCTTGTTTTTTTATTTTAATTGTTCCTACAGTTTTCTTCTCTTCATTTTATTGTTGATTTTTAGTGACTTAATTATGTGGAAAGTAACAATTATTCCTTATTTAAATAATGTGCAATTTGATTTGAATATGTTAGTTTTCATTTTATATATATACTGCTGCTTTTGTGATTCTAAAATACTTAAAATATCCCTTTCAATAAAAATACCACAACATTTTTATTGCTTTAATTTGGATGTTATGACAGTGTATTCCTTAACATGCATAGTTTAGCTCAAAAGAAAACACATTTTCTCCAAAATTTATCACCATCACAGGTAAATTTTAATTCATCTTAATAAAGATCATCTGTGTTTGATAACTCAATTTTAATTAATTTTGTTTCAGTTGAAAAATTTCTGTTTTAGTTATTTTGTTTTAGTTAATGCAATAGTGCAAACTAAATTCTGTTTTATTGGTTTCCTGAGTTTGAAAGATCCTAAGAAAACAGTAGTGTTTATGAATTTCAATATTTAACTCAAAATAGTGGTCTAAAGTATATACTTCCAGAAATAAGGACTCTGATATTTACTTGAGATGTCTAAAATCAACAGCATAAGCTCTTATTCTGTCTCTACTGAAAATATCCAGATCAAATTCTTTTGCCCAAAGGAATCTGATGTGATTGTCTATCTTCACTGACTGATACTAGGCTAAATTCTCCTAATGTACTTTAACAGGCCTGTTTTAAAATTCCTTAACATGCTACAATATAGACAGTCTCATATCCATGGATCAATTGACTACACAGACAAACTGCCTTACTGGTGAAAATACTCTATCTTAGTCTGCACCCAAGAGGTCACAAATTTTTTTAAAGAATGTATCAAGGAACATTTCAAATTCTAAATTTTTAAAATAATTCACCTTTTAAGTTAAAAAAAAATCATGGGTGGCGGTATGTGTTTTGGAGAAAATTATTATGTATTTATTAATCAAAATACAAATTATTAGTGATTTATCTTGAAATTTTACCTTTCTCTTGATGTTGTGAATGCCATCTATAAAGTTACTAAATGGTTGTGACTCAGGGACATGCTATAAGAGGATGCAGATGAAGAAGGAAAGGAAATAAAAGATTTTCTCAGTACTGTATACTTGATTAGTGATCATAAAAGTGTTTTAGAATTCAAAAGGGTAAGAATGAAAAGTGTTAAATGTAATTAGATGGAAAGTATTCAGTGAGGACAGAACTCAGATGCAGTTATAGAATTGTGATCATGACATGGTGGAAGTGGAAGATGCTAAAGCTGCTTTAGATAAAATATGATCTAAGTTTTGATGTTCTGAATGTGAAGAAGTAAATCAAAATTCCACTGAGGCACTAGGACCCAGAAATATCTGATAGATGGGTTTAACAGTGTCATTCTAAATAGTAGAGGGAGTTGGGTCATGATGGCATATTGTTTAAATGACCATGAGAAAAATAGAAAGACTATTTTCAGTTTTTATAGTGTGTACCGATTCAGAAAAAAAGCTTTAGAGAGAACTTTCATTTTCTTAGAAAAATAAAAGTTATGTTATTTGAAGTCAAACATGAAGAGTAAGCATTTTGCAAAAATGTTAAAGTTATGTGACTTAGAATATTTGTACCCAGGGAGACTAGTGGTTCTTGATACACAGTAAAAGAGCACATGTGAAAGTGAGCACCATGGAAATGCCTCAGTTTAGAGAAATAAATTAAGAGTGTAAAGTTGAGCCAGATTTCAAGCAAATACAAATCTGAAGAATTTCATCTTTACAGTATGTTCAAATAAGAAGAAAGGAGTCAATTGTCTTAATCTCTTCCCTCCCTGGTGACCCTGCCCAGAGCAAGACAGAGACAGTAGAACATCTTACAACATTTCACAGATGGAACTTTTTACTAGTCATGTAGATTTGGAGCGTTCAACTCTTTACCACAGTGTTATTTCAGTATCAAAAAATATATGAGTATACATATATAGATACTAAGCATAAGAATACAAAGATAATGGGCAAAAGAGGCAAGAGACTGGGGTACTAGTGTATGAGTCTTCACAAATGGAATTGCATTGGAAACATTTTACTTGTTAATTAGTGAATTTCAACAACAACCTGTTTAGTGTTGTTGTAAGCCAGGGAAACCTATTGAGGCCTTTTGATCAAAGGCTTTACTACGTATTGATCCTTTGAAATATAATATTAACATGACTGACTGTGTTCACAGAAGCTCCAGAGATCAAAAGAAAAGTGTTTATCATGTGTAACATTGTTTCAAAAAACTAATAGAAAAAAATAATTAAAATGAGTAATTAGTATAATTAATTACTAGCATGGTTCAAAACCTAAATACTTATCACTTAGTAAATTCCAAGGCCTCAGTTCCCATGTTTGGGACAAGAGCCACATGAAAACATATCTCTTTAAGGAGTGTGCAAGATTTGAGAAATTCAAACCTACTGAATTACTGTTTCCTTAGAAACTACCAAGACAAACTTAAAATTTCCATTTGAAGCAAAAACAAACTTGTATTTGTAAATTTCTATACATAGGTATTATACTTTGAAAATCATAACAATTACTATTTAATACTAATAACCTGTATATTCTCATCTTGGCATTGTGTAGTAGATTTTCCTTATTCACTGTAGTTACATTTTATAAAATCCACATGAACAATGAATCCATGAATATGGAACTCATAGGGACACACTATATATGGTTAGGTTCCTATGAGCCTCTCTGGTCAACCAATCAATGTATTAACTTTCATTAAATGTGTATTTTTTGCTCTCACTCATTTTTCAGTATTGGGGATGGAACCCAAGACCTTTGACATGTTAGGCAAGAACTCTACTACTGAATAATACCCCCAGCATTTATCTGTACTTTTAAAAGGACACCTTACTAAATATTCATTGTTGATATGTTTATGTTAAACTTATAATACACACTAACACTATCACTCATATTTATATTCAGCTAATCTTTTATATATATTTTCTCTCTGTAGTACATCATACTCTTCTTTTGATTATAGATACCAAATTGTTCTTCAGTGCTTGGGGACCATTTTAAACAGTAAGATACAAACATAAGTGCAACACTGCAAAAAGAATAGCATTGCATATTGTCCAGGAAGAGGACACTAGGTAAATATATCAAAGTTGAAATCAGTGTTCCATCCTGTCTTTTTCTAATTTGGCTGGGGACGTGTATGGGTCTGATTTATTTTTTCCTCTCTGTGTCTCTCTATTAATGACTATAAAAGCATTTAATGAATTTTTAGATTGCAAATATGTTTTATTGACTAGATAAATGCTCAGGTATGACATTCACGAAGAATAAATATGTATTTTTATTTTAATTAAGCAATTTAATCATGCATATTTTCTAACCTTTCTTTTATAGTTAATATTGTTTCATCCTACCACATTTCTAAAGTTAACTGACAAAGCTCCTTTCCAATAACTCAATAATCAAGCCATTTAGGAAATTTTAAACCATTTAGGAACTTGTGAAAAATATATAGTTTCTGTTTTGTGGAAAACCTAAGAAAGAAGGAATAATTACCTATTACCTAGATAAAGAGCTAGCATTGATTCTCTGAACTTCACACAAAGCAATTGCAGTTAACTAAAGAAAAACATTATCACACTCCTGGAAATATTGTTTGCTCTAAAGGTTAAGACAAGAGATTGTAATAATGAGCCAACTTGACCAGACTCTGACTCAAATGAAAAATGAAAAGGGATGGGGATGTTACAGTATGATAGAGCACCTCTGGCTTCAATTCCCACCATTACCACAAAATAATAATTCTCTGTCTTGGAAGAAATAACAAAATTCTTCATGCTCACATTTTCAGTGGAACCAAACTTAGCTCTCCAGATAGCATTTATAATTTAATATGTGATGATGTATGAATACAATTTTGTTGGTAAGGTAACCATTCAATCTAATTCATCATGCCTAGCGGTTTACTGAAACACACTTGGGGTGTGTCTGGGTGTTTCATGGAGGCATGGACTTGGTTACTATTTATGGTCCTACATACATTCCTGTTTGATCCTGTTTCCCCTGCTGTGCTTCTCTGCCATCGTGAACTATGAATTTTTACTCCATTATCATGTTGTTTTTGTCTTGGAACCAGCAAGCTATAGTCTGAGTTCCTTGAATCCATGAAACAAATTAGTTTTTTGCTTTAAGTTGCAGACGTCTAGTGTTCTGTCTCTTTAATGGAAAAGCTGACTAATACAGAAAATTGGTACCAAAAAACTAAGCATATTGTTATAATTGCACTTAAACATGTGGCTCAGAATCCTTTGGAGCTGTTTTTGGGGTGGTGTATAGGAAGACTTGGAGATGCTGGATAGAGGAGTCTTCAGAATGAGCTAAGTTTTCTAAGTGGTTCTTGTAGAAACAGGAGCAGAATACGGATGTAAATGTTAATAGGACAGTAAAAACTAGGGTCAGAAGATTTTTAATAGAAAGGATTCTATTGGCATTTGGACAGTGAATAATTTTTGTTACATTCTGGCAGAAAATTTGTCTATATTTTGCTCTTGTGCAGAAATGTTCCAGGAGGTTGAGATTAAGGGTGATAAACTAATTGATCTAGTGAAGAAAATTTAGTGAATAAACTAATTGATAAACTAATTGATCTAGTGAAGAAAATCTAGTGCATCCCATCATTCAGGCTATGCCATGGGTATTGCTTGTTGCTTTTAGACAAATTTATAGTTAGGATTGGAAGAAAAATTAAAGCAGAAAAATTTGAGTAACTTAAATTTTATTCAGGAGAGAAGTACATGTGAAGTTGGGGGCAAAAATATGTTGATGTTGAAGATATTAATATTCTTCAGTAAGAATCAAATACTTTTCAGAGGGACAGAAGGCAGACACATTAATGGAATCTCAGAAATCAGCCAGATGCTCTCCATTACAGGCTAAGAATGTAAAAGTAAAATCTTATGTTTTGAAAAGAGAGTCCTTTGTCCCACTACTGGAGAAGGACTTCATAGGGAATCGGCACCTCAGGATTTATTTCACTGTACTCAACCACTGAAGAACTAAGTTCACTACAGCCATGATTCAAGCGGACCTGGCTGTGGCTTTTGCTGAATTGTCTATATGATGCTTGTTTTACTGGCTTGAGGAATGCAAGAGATATGGGTGCAAATGGCTTCCAACCAGATTTCAGAACATTGGTTGAGAGTATAGGCTAGAAGACTCTGAAAGAATAACATATGAAAGTATAGAAATGAATCTCAAGTGTCAGTAGAGATTCGAGAAAATTGATGATCCTAGGAAGGTGCAACACTAGGAGAGGAAAACTGCAAAACATGAATCAAGGTGGCCCAAAGAGTTTATATAGACTGCAACCAACAGGGTCATAATGAGGGCCACCTCATCAGCATGTGTGTTGGATACCAAATGAGATGCAGAATTTAAAATTTTTACTGCTAGGTATCATTTATACTTTAGTTTGTTTTATATTCCTCCTATTACATCTTTTTGGAATGATGTTACCCAGTAGCATTGGAATTATATAATTTGCTGTTGATTTTCATAGAGAGTCATAACTGAGTGTTTACCTTGGAACTCAGTACAGTCAGGCTTTTGTAACATGCTGGAGCTTATGACATTTATGAAGGGATTATATTTCTTGTTGTATGTGAAATGATTATATTGTTACAAAGGATTATGAATTCACTATTGTCTTCCTTTGTTTTTTTTTAAGCTTTTCTTTATGAGTCTTGTATTCATACTATAATCAGTTTTGGGCAAATATCATAGAGTGGGATTGCTAGGTCATGTTGAAAAATTTATATTTAACATTTTATCATACTATCAAAACATTAAAGACGTTGAATAACTTAGTATTTGTAAAAGTAAAATAAGTAATAGTTGTTCCAAATTTTCACAGACACTTGGGAATGTCAGTTTCTTTAACAATTCTGTGAATATAGCAATATTATACTGTGGGTGTAGAGATATTTTGATTTTAAGTTGAATTGTTTTGTGTGCTTTGTCTATCCATGTATCTTCTCTTGGGAAACATCATATTAACATACCATTGTTTTAATAATATTGTTATCAGTGATTTTGACTGAAAAATTTTAAAGTATTTTTACATAATACAATATCTTCATGTTGGCTGTTTTATGGTTTTTTAAACTATGTTCTAATGAACAGTCATTTTTAACTTTATTGTAGTTCATTTTATCATATTTTTCTTTTATAGATTGTTCTTTTATGATTAAAAATGTATGCCTTACCTGTCTAGTGTCACAAAGTTCTTTTTTTTTTTTTTTTCATTTTCTTCTGGCCATTTAATCATTTTAAGGTTTATATTTAGATCTATAATAGAATGTATTTTATTTAATGCTGTGTGAGTTTCATTCTTTTTTTCAAACAGATCTCTGGTATTTCCAATACCATTTATTAAAAGTATTATCTTTCTCCCATTGATTTAACAAGTGACTTTGTAAAAAAATCAATTGATGAGGTATGTGTGGGTCTATATGTTAGCTCTCACTATTGATTTCCTTATGACTATATTTATGAAAACAAGGCTGTTTGATACAGCTTTATAGTAAATATTAAAATTAGGTAGTGTATAGAATCTAATCTTTTTCTTTATTACTGTTTTGTATTGTAATTTCTTTGCATTTCTATATAAAGTTTACAATCAACTTGTAATTTTATAATTTTCATTGGGAGTATATATTTGCATTCATTGATTAATTTGGGGATAGCTATAAAGTTAATAATGTTTTTGCAGTTTTCACATTCTTCTGATGGATAAATGCCCAGGAACGTATTACATATCTTTACTAGGATGAAAATCATGTTCCACATTATTTTATTTTATTTTTAATTTTACTTAAGGAGAAAAAGAAAAAACAGGAAAAAGGTACAAATTATACAGAATTTCAGAAAAAAATAAACAGTAGGAAATCACTAGTTAATAGATTACATATTGTCATCTTAGAAATAGTTGTTCAAGTTACAAAATTAAAGCATATAAAATGGACTTTCAAACAGTGAGACTGGAAACAGTTTAGCTCAATGATCCAACAAAACTCAGCAATATGGTTATCTATCTTATACACTTAAATATATATGCAGTGATATCCTTTAGAGCACTTTCTTTTCCTATCTTTTGTACAATGACAATTACACATTTGGGGTTTTATTACTCCCACAGTTCTTATTACTTTTTTTGAAGAGAGTAAAACCAAACGTGACATAACAGAACAGAGTCAGTCAAATCAAAAGGATGGACATAATAAATAATGTAAAAACACAATACTAGGTGATCAACAATGGTTACCATAATGCCTCTTGCTATCTTAAAAAGAATTGCCTATATCATCAGTTATAATAAAATTGAACAAAGCAGTAAAGAATAAAACCAAAACATTGGAGACATTACAGGACTTTAAAAGAAGATAATAGTCAACCGGAATGGGCATCATAATGAATCTTATTGTCTTCACAGTTTTGCCTATACTTTTGAACTTGGTACTATCAAGCAAAGTAGAATAGAGGAAAATCAGTCAAAGCAAGATGGTGAGGGCTATACAGGGTTTCAAAACAAGTTAATAGGAAATCAAAGTGGATTACTATAATGTATCCTGTCAATTTTTTTAAATTTTTCCCTTAATTAAAAAGATAAAAATAAAAAGTAAATAATCAAAAAAAGGAGATTGAGATAAAAGAGGGCATAACCACAAAACAGCGCAAGTCAAAGCATAACAATTTAAGCAAAATAGTGTTTCACCACAAGATATCCTAACATAAAAGTAGTTACCATACTGTCTCTCTCCTTGAAATCTTTGAGTATAATTCGTATACTGTAGCATATAACATATCAAGACAATGTAGAACCCTTCAAGAGAATGACTATTACAGGGTATTTAGAAACAACCATCTGAAAATGAACAATGGTTTCTGTATAATCTCCTTGTCTATAAAAGTTTTGCTTATATTATCACATATAATAAAATCCAGTAAGATACAACCTGTTAAGACTGATGGAGACAGAAGAATAAAAGCTTGATGGGACTTCAAAGCAAGCTGATACTAAATTGGCACTAGCTATTTTGATGTTTGCTTTCTCCAAAATAGCTGTTCCTACCATGCCTCATTTCTGTTGAGCTCCTTTTCTGTTGTTTGTTTTCAGTTTGTCATCTTTGTTTTGCTTTCTGCTCTATTCATTGTGGCCTCTCTTTCACTGTTTCTGAAGTCTTAGTATTTTCTTTTTTTAGGATATCCTGCATTATCTCTGTAGGGTTGAATTGGTGGTTGTAAATTCCCCTAGTTCCTCTTTATCCTGGAAGCACCTTGTTTTTCCATCAATTTCTAGGGACAGTTGTGCAGGATATATCAATCTGGGCTGGAGGTTGTTATCTTTCAAAGCTTGAATTATTTCCCCCCACGTTCTTCGTGATTTGATGGTTTGTGCTGAGAAGTCTGCTGTAATTCTGATGGGTGTTCCCTTGTAAGTGAACTGTTTCTTGACTCTGACAGCTTTTAGTGTTCTGTTCTTATATTGGATTTCTGGAATTTTGATTATTATATGCCTGGGTGTTGCTCTGTTTGGGTTGTAGTTAGCTGGGGTCCTGTATGCCTCATACATCTGAGTATCATTACCTTTTGCTAAATTAGGGAAATTCTCTTGGATTATTTCTGTGAATAGCTTTGTAGTCCATTTGTTTGTGTCCCTACTTCTTCTTTTATGTTCTTAATTCTTAAATTATAGATTCTCTTATCATCTTCTAGCCTTTGTATTATTGCTGTTTTTTTTTTTTTTTTGTTGTTGTTGTTGTTATTTTTAAGTAGTTTTTCATTTCATGCTCCCATATTACGAATCTGCCCTCCATCCTTAGTTTCTTTCAAGGTGTTATGCCAGCTTTTGATAGAGTTTTTAGTTTCCTGGTAATCTCTTTGAACCTGCTTCATGTATTCTATGTTTTCTCTATCTTCTCGATCAAACAATTCTACCCCTTTTTTCTGTTCTTCCATTCTAACATCTGTTTTTTTTCTTTGGCGGTGCTTAGCATTTCTCTAACTATTCTACTTATATCTTGCTTTAGGTTGATACCTAAACTCGTCTATGAGGCTCTGGAGATATTGCTTTATGTCTATTGGTGCCATGTTTGATATTGCATGTTTTCTGTCTTCCTGTGTGTTTCCCTTTCCTGGATCAGTGTTCTCAGGATTGGGGACTGAGGACCCTTTCTTGTTGCTTCCTCTTCCCATACTTTTTATTCCTTCCATACAAGCATTGTAGTAGGCCCAATTTTTTTCTCTTTTTCGGTTAAGATTTGTTTGTATTGTGCTGGCTAGGTGTTCCCACCCACTGCATTGTACCAGGGAGACACAGACCTGGGCAGCCTCTGCTGGGCCCACCCCTCCAGTTCCACCTACCGAAGGTTTCACCACTCGGTTGCACCTCCATGTGCTTGGACCTGGTTTGGGCTAGCCTACCGGTTCCTAGTCAGCAGAATCACACAGGCCAGGCACTCCCCACCAACCACTTGAGAGGGGAATATGTGACTAACTGTTCTGGCAAGTCTGCCTGGTCTCGGTGTGTCCTTTGCTGGAGCCTCCTACTCTATGAAAGGGTCCCCATTCCACTCACTCACTGCAAGTCAATATAGGGCTCTCTGCTAGTCCTGTTCTCAACTCCATTTGCAGATTCCCGCTCTCAGAGCTTTTGTGCATCTCTCTCCCTGTCCTGCAGATCCAGATGCAGAGCAGGAGTAGGAAATTCAAATCATGGCTTCCAGTGGCGCAGGTTCTAGCTTCCGTGCTGAGATTTTATCTGTTCCTATTATAGCACCAGGATTGGATTTCCAGTTGGTTTCTCTTAGCTCAGTTCATTCCTGGGTCGACAGGGTATATCTCCCCCCTCGCTTAGGACTCCTCGTACCACACCATTCCTGGATTTTAAGCCAGGTATCTCAGAAAGCCTCCATAGCTGCTGCTATCTATCCACCATGTTCTTCCGGAAGTCACCATCCATGGAGGGAGACACTTAGTCAAAATTCTTTATTTTCATTTCTTTATTGAAACTGAAGCATGTACTTGAGTTTTGCCCCTTGGTGGCCATTGCGCTCCTATCCACATTCTTTTTTCCCCATTATTTTAACATCAGACAAAGTCTGAGTTCTAAAGATAATTTAATAGCTTTTTTTTACCATATACTATATTTGGGGAAATGCTTCCATATACAAATTGTATGAAATCCAAGCTTCAATTTGACTAATAAAAACTATCTATATTACATCATGATCCTCTTTTTTAGGTTATTTTTTTTTTCAACAGATTCCTTCTTATATCCACAGCATATAGCATAAGTCCAGCCAGGAAGAGTGGTCATGTAGTGTTTCATATTCTTCTGTATGAAACATGTGTTTCATCCTTTCACCCAACTCATATTTATCCATACTAACTACAACTGTAGGCACTAGAGCAGAGCAGTAAACACAAAAGTACATCTTTTGCTTCATAGATACTTCACTGTAACTATCTGAAGCAGAAAAAAAAAAAAAAAGCCATCCCAAGAAGGAATGCTAAAGTCATCTTATGAGATTCCAATTGGTCCTGTAAAGAGTGTGTCTACCCTGCTCCCAAACCTATAATCCACAGAGATCAGATAATTGCTGTGATCTGACTGGCACAGAAACAAAGATCCTTTCCCATTTCTGACAGACTACATCCCAAACACTGCAACTGCCCTGCTTCTAGTTGATATAATAACAATATTTGAAAAGTATTTTTGATTAGTGACTCTGACTTAAAATAACTTTTCTGTAAACAGCGTGTGCTTGAGTTTTGCCTTCATCCATTTAAACACTGTTGCTGTAGCTCAGTGCAAAGAATCATATTGAAAAGGAAACTACACCATATATTCAAGACTCATCTTCTGTATTTCCCATTTGTTGCTATCAAACGTTTTTCCTCTATCTAGGAAGAAAAGATATATTCATCCCCATTGGTGAATGGCAGTTATGCAATTAAGTTCTCGTGTTAGGAATCTGATGGAAAGAATAAAGGAGTGTCTCTTCTATCCAAATCTAATTTCTTGTTTAAATAATCAATAACACACAAGTATGTATGAATAATTGGTTGTTATCTACATTTGCCTACATTGTGATGTATCATTCTCTTAACATTTTATAGGCTTCATTTGTATTAAAAGGCCAACACTTACATTAAAATAAGGAATGTAAAAATCAGATCTAGGCACATTTTCTTAGTCTGTAAAAGCAAAGAATGGCAACATAATAAGAGAGGAAATAAGATAATCAGGGACATTCTATAGAATATTTTACTGGTTTAAATAAGTACAATTGCAATAGTCTTCAGTATTATTCTGAATAAAAGAGATCTTGGAAGAAAAGTCATGCAGAGTTTTAAATTGCCATGGTAAGAAAGCCTAAAGCATATCAAATAAATTGAGGTTTCTTTTCTTCATGTTTAATTTTTTGAAGCAAATATTACATCTCTTTTTCTGTATGTCTCTTTATTGTTCCTTTAGAGCTGAGTTTTAGTGGAAAGATAATCTATTTCTTTTTGGTGGCTGAATTGTATTTTATATGAAAGACAATGTGTTAAGTATTTTTCCATTTCTTCCTAGCTTTCTAAGTAAGAGACCATATGCTTGGAATATTTCTAATATTTGTCGACTGAAAATGACATTTTTTTTTTTTTTTTGAGAAATGGCACAGCCTATGGTTGGTAGTTTGGTTGTGTGGTAATAACGTGAAAGAGTGAATTCTAGAAATGACTCATATAACTGCTGTTTTTGTCTCATGTTTCAGAAACGTTTCATCTCTGTGCCTAAAAATTTTTGAATTTTCTAAGACAAACACTAAAATCTGTACTCTAGAATAAAGGATTATTTAAAATGATAGGATATAGATTCTTCTGCAGTCTTGAGGATATAATTTATATGCCATTATATTCCATAGCATTCAAATTAATTCAATTATTGTTTCTGCAAGTGTCTATTAAATCCATAGTATCACTGCACTGATACTGAGCAGTGACACTAGCAGACATTTTGGGAAATGGTTGCATCTGCATATTACAGCATTTTTTCTATTTTATGGTCTTCTTTATCTTACCTCCATGTATCTGTTTTCATTCCAGTACCATGTCATTTTAATTACTAGTGTCTATAGCATTGTTTTGTAATATAGCTGAAATATTCCTATGCCTCGGGCTATCTTCTTATTACTCAAAATTGCTTTTGCTATTCTGAGTCTCCTCTGGCTCCATATGAATTTTAGGATTGGTTTCTATAGATTTGTAAAATATTCTGCTGGTATTTTGACTGGGACTGTACTGAATCTCTATAACAGTTTTGGAAACATGGCCATTTTGGTAATATTGGCTCTGCATATTCAGGAGCAAGGGACATCTTTCCATTTTCTGATGTTCTTCCCAACTTCATTCTTTAGTGAGTATAGTTTTCTGTGAAGAAGTTTTTCATATCCATGTGTAGGTTAATTCCTAGCTGTATCATTTTCTTGAAGCTACCATGAATGTTGTTATTTTCATAATTTCCTTATCATCTCATTTATTATTGGTGTATACAAATGCTAATAATTTTTGTGTATTGATCTTATATCCTACTACTTTACAGAAGTTGGCTATTAATTCCAGGATTTTTTGTGGAGTCTTTTAGGTTCTTCCATGTAGAGTATCATGTTATTTGTAAATAATGATAATTCAATTTCTTCCCGTTGCTTATGTGTTGCTTTATTTTCTTTGTCTTGCCTACTTGTTCTGGTTAATGTTTTAAATACTATGCAGAATAGAAGAGATAATATGGACATCCTCATCTTATTCCTGATTTTAGGGTGAAGGCTTTTAGTTTTTGCCCCATTTAGTGTGATACTGGCTATTGTTTTTTCATAAATCACCTTTATCATATTCACGTATGACCCTTCTGTACTTGTTTTCTTCAGTCTTTGCTATGAAACGGGGTTAAATCTTGTTGAAAGCCTCTGCTGTATCTATTGAGAAGATATTTTTTACCTTGTTCTTGTTTATGTGGTGTATTACATTTACTGACCTATGTTACATCATCCTTGAATCTCTGTGATGAAGCATAATTACCATGATGTATCATAGTTTTGATAATGGGTTGCATTTTATTTGTTAATATCTAGAATATTTGTGTATATATGTGCATTAAGGAGATTGGTGCATAGTTCTTTTTTTTTTTTCCTTATTTCACTGTTTGTTCATTTTTGGGATAAAGGTGATTCTGGCTTCCATAGATGAATTTGAGAGCAATGCATTGCTCTCAAATTTCTACAAAGATAATGAGGAATATTGGTTATATAATATGTTTAAATATTATATCAAATTAAGCAATAAATCCATCAGATCCAGGACTCTTTTTTAGTTGCTATTTTTTTGTTACTTTGTCATTTTCATTGCTTAAATGGGTTGTTAAGCATATTTATATTTTTGAGTTGGTTTAGTAGCTTTTCTATTTTTTTAAATTTTGCTGATTTTTGGAACAGAATCAAAGATCTTACTATCTTCTGGATTTTTGACAATATCTCCTGTAGTTTAAACATTGTTTTTTTTCCTTTCTAAATGCATTAACGTGTGTCTTCTGTCTTTCTCTTGGTGAGTTTACTAAGGGTTTTATCTCATTTATTCTTTCTAAGAGCCATGTCTTCAATTCATTGAATTTTTTAAAGTTTTTTTTTTTTTTTTTTTTTTTTTTTTTTTTTTAGGTCTCAATTTCATTGTTTTCTACATTTATCTTTTTTATTTTCTTCCTTAATTTAGATTTGGGGATGATTTGTTGTTTCTCAAATATATTAAAATTGCTTATAAGATTATTTATTGGGACTTACTCAGTTTTCCTAATGCAAGCATTATTCATGATGAATATTCCCTTCAGAATTGCTTTAATAGTGTTTCAAAGTTTTGTTAAATTTGAAAGTTTTGTTCACTTCCAGGATTTTTAAAATTTCTTCTTTATTTCTTGTGTGACCCATTGGTTTTTTAAAGGGTGTTGTTAAATTTTCAGGAGCTTTTTTGAAATTTCTTCTGCTATTGAATTCTATTTCCATTGCATAGTGGTATGCATCTATAAACAGAGTATATGCTGTTTTCAGCAGCACATGATAAGTTTTCCAAAATTGATCATGTGTTAGTCTGCAAAATCAGCTTACGTAAATATACAAAAAATGAAATTGCTCATCAAACTCTGTTGTAGAGACATGGAATATTCTGTATATATCTATTATGGCCATATGTTCAAGACTTTTGTTACAGCTCTGAAACAAAAAGGTCTTTGTTGGTTTTTTGCTTAGTTGATCTATCATTTTGTGGAAGCAGAATATTAAAATCCCCTATTATGATTGTGTTAGTGTTATTTTGATCTTTTAATTTTAGTAAGTTTTGTTTTATGAAGATATTTGCTCAGTATTTGTCACAGATGTTTATCAATGGTATCCCTTTTGGGGATACCCCACTTGCAGTAATTCTCATCAGTCAGCCTACTGAGAAGGCTGGAATTTTACAATTTTTTAACATTAATTAAATTTATTGATAAAGTTTCAAGATACATAACATTCATCATATGGAACTTGTATGCATACATGCTATAACTGATTTTTATTTAGCCCCATTCCCCTCCCCTCACTTCTTCTCTTTCCATTTTATCTATAAAATCTTTGATTCTATTTTATCTTTGTTTATAATTTTTAATCTTTGGCTTTCTCCCTCTCCCATCCTCCCTTTGTGTCCTTTCCCATTTGAATATTTTCTTCCTACTTCACATTTACTATACACTTTAGTCCTGATTTACAAATTCCAGTTCTCAAAACATACATGTGTAAATATTGGAAATGTCTCAAGCTGATCCTTCCTTATGGCAGAATGATAATCCATCAGAAAAAATAATCTTTATCCATTCATTGGTTTTTGGACATTTGAGCTGTTTCCAAGATTTATCTATTACAAACTGTACTTCTTAAAATGATGTGATACTTTTATACAATAGTATACTACTCAGCTTTAAAGATTGAATTGTGGCTTTTATAAGTAAATGTACATTACTTGAGACCATACTCATAAATTAAATAAATGAAACTCACATGTCTAAATACTCTAGTGTAAGAAACTGAAATATCAAATAAGATCCAAAATCTACAATAAATACTGTGTAAGAGTAAGAAACTGCTCAAAGGGAAAATGTACCTAGGATAGGGAAAAGAAGAAAGAAGGAAAGGAAAAGGAAAAAGACAAATTTGTACATATATACACGTAAGATAGCTAAGATGACTGTACTACTAATTCTATCATTCTTGGAAAAGAACAGTTAATACTCAAGACAAGATTGGTTTTGCATGTCTATGGCTGGCAATTTAAGCAACCCTTTTGAAAATAGCAATATGCAATATAACCATTGTTAAATTCTTGTTCAGGAAACCTATATTGTTATTGGTTTTGTTTTGTTATTGTTTGTCTCTTTTGCTTTTTGGCTTCCTTTTCTGTGTCTTTGTTTCTCCTACATAAAAAATAAAAATAAACTGTGCTGCTGTACACATGGGTGTACAGATATCACTGGAGTATAATGCTTTTAATTTTTTCAAGAAGATATTAACAAGGGGAATGGCTGTATGAAATGGAACCGCTATTCCTAGTTTTTTTGAGTAATCTCCACATTACTCTCCACAGTGGTTACACCATTCTCCACTGTCACCAAGAGTGAATAATGCTAATTTTCCCCAGCAGTTCTACCAACATTTGTTGTTGGTTGATCTCTTGATAATAGTCATTCTTTCTAGTGTGAGATGCAATTCTGGTGTTGTTTTAATTTGCATCTGTCAAATGACTAGTGCTGCTGAATATTTTCCATATGTTTATTTGCAATTTGTATTTCTTTTCTTAGAAGTGTCAATTTATCTCAGATTCCCAGTTTTAGATTGGGTTTTTAAATGGAGAGGAAGTTGATTCCTTTATTTTTCCCCATACTATGAATCAAACTCATGTCCTCCTAGGCAGGCGCTGTGCCGCTGAGCTATATCCCTGTCCTAGGGGACTGGTTATTTTCAGTTCTTTATGTATTCTAGATGTCAGTCTTTTGTCTGCAGAAAAGCAGGCAAATTTTTTCCCCAGTTTGTCAATTGTGTCTTTACTCTGCTGGTGATTTCCTTTGCTGTGCAGAAGGTTTTTAATAAGATGAAATCTCAGTTCTCAAAAGTCTTTACCTACTCCTGTATCTTCAGGAGTTCTACCTATTTTCTCTTTCCACAGATTTTGTATTCCTGTTTTAATATTTAGATCTTTGATTTATTTCAGTGTTAGTCGAGTGCAAGATGAGAGACATGGGTCTTTTTTTAGTCTTGGGTATGTGGAAAGTTAACAAGTTTCCATATAGTGCTAAAGATGCTGCTATAGAGCACATCTTGTGTAGCACTGCTGGATAAAATTTATCTGAACACACTGAAGTTTAACAAGGGAAGGACAGGAAGGGAAGCAGATATAAAAATGAGTTAAGATGTATAATGTGTATGTAACAATTCTCAATTATAAATATAGTCACTTTATTCTGCAAATATGTATTAATAAAAACCTACAACAAAATTTAAATAACACAAATAAGCTCTAAACTCAAACACAAAAAGGATCACATTGAAAAAAATTTCAAGTTGTTTACAAATCATCCATTGAGTCACAGGCTCACGATAAAATTCTAGAAAATAAAAAGTAAAAGCAATAAATCAGGACCTATGAAGCAATATGAAAGCATAATATTAAAACTTTCAGTATCAATAAAAGACTAAATGCAATTAGAAGCATATCTAAGAAAATATGTAAGCTACAGAAATAAAAAAGACTAAAATAAAGTATAAACAAAATAAATATAAAGCAGAACTATATAAATGATGAACACACTTAAGATCGCTTTCAAAGTCTCATATGAAATATTTAACCTAATCAAAGTTAAAATAAGAAAGAATATCCATATCAAGATATATGGGTATAAGAATGTAAAAATAATTGGAGGTATTTCTACTGCAATGATAGAAAAATGTATGTAAACTGTGTGCATTAAATTCCATCTGGCTAGACTGTTTTGAGATTTAAAAAAAGTTAATAAACACATTACCAGATAAAAAATGATAAAGCAGGGATTCAAGAGCTGCCTGCTACAGTGAACACTGACAGCATTATTAGCACAGAAGTTATAGTTTAGTGTATGTTTCAAAGATCATATATAAATGCATACATGCAAAAATTCAATATTTTTATCATATTTAGCTGTATGTTTAAATGAACTTGATTCAGTTAGGGAGTGAAACTTAATATGTTTGATATTAGGAAAATTATCTCACACTAAAAAGAAATGATCTATTGTGTTGGTTAGGGTTCACTAAAGAAAGTTTTATATATATATATATATATATATATATAATCGATGGCCTCTAGCAGAATAAGATGTAAGAGTACAAAAGTCTTTTTGTATATTGGGAGCCCAAGGATCCAGTAAATTTGAAATACTGGAGCTCATTACAGATCCCATGCAAGTTCTTATAAGGAAGCTGTAGGCTCTGCTTTGGAAAGTCATAAAGAGTCTGTGCTAGAAGGCTGATTAGTGTGTGCTAGAAGTCTGGCGATGGGCCTGAAGTGATGGCAAAGGCTAGAGCTCCTCCAAAGGAGCAGAAGAGCTTCCCTCTTCTTTCCCCTTTTCTTCAATACAAGCTCTAAGCCTATTGGTTGATGACACCAAGATTCAGGATGAGACTTCAGTCTTCAGCAAATCAGTCATCCAGACATACCCAGAACTGTGCTAAATCAATCAGCTTCAATATTTCAATATAATGGCATAATTAAATATTACTTATCAATTTATAAAAGACATGGAAAAAACATCCATTTCACTAAGTAAAAGCCTATTTTGAAGGGTCTCATTGTATAATTTTTACTGTGTAACTTTATGACAATAAGAGAAACTACAGATGCTGTAAAATGATCCATGTTTGTCAGATGTTAGAGAACAGTGAGTAGTGAACAGGTATAGCATAGATTATTTAAGTGCAGTGGTATTGTAAGAGTGAATACATGTTGTCATATATTGGTTCAAGACAATAGAATCCACACCCACTCACCTTGATGTAAATTATGCAGTCACTCTTAAAATGATATAATCAATATATATTCACCAGTTGTGAAAAACTTTTGATGGTTAAAGTTGCCAGTGGGAAAGGTTATACATGTTTTGGTGTAAGTGATATAAGAAAAATTACTCAATCTTTGCTTGAATGTCCTGTGAGCCTACTCCAAAAAATAGTAACATACTCCAAAAAATGATAATCAGCAAGTTTGAGTCTCACCGGGCAACTTAGTGAGATCCCAGTTCTTCCTGCACACAAGCTGGCAAACAAGAAGTACCAATTCCTCCCCCACCCCGAGTGGTCCAGAGAAACACAGGCTATAATGATGGCTATCCAGGTGAAATGCAGTTGGATGCATGTAGTGCTTTGGTGTTTCCCTGACCTTGCAGATCTAGGGCCAGTGGTCTGATCATTTATTCAGAGGATAATTGTACTCAGTGCAGCATCTGGGGGTGGGGAATATCATTTAGAGGATGGTAGCCACTACTATTTCCCTATTATCTTGTTTTGAAATCCTATATCGTTTTCATTGTTTTGTTGGGTTGGATTCTATTCTCTTTTGTTTGATTATGTTAAATCCAATGGCAGGAGCAGCTATTTCAAAGATAGCAAGATATATTATGGTAGTCATTTTGAATTTACTATTGTCTTGCTTTCAAGTCCCTTATTGCATCCTTGTTTTGTTTTTATTGTTGCTATTCTGTTCTGTTCTGTTTGATTTTTACTATGTCTGGACAGTGAAAAGCATCATGGTAACTATTGTTGATTTCATAATGTTTTTGAGGTCCTGTATCACTTGCATCGGTTTGTTTTGATTGGTTTTATCCTGCTTTATTTTCCTTGGGTTTATCTTCTTTAAAATAAAATAATTTAAAAACATTAAAATAGAACAAGTAGAGGATTGAAAATTTTCGCTGCAGATTCCTTTTTGGTCATTTCTTTTCAACCTCCATTCTGTAGTCTCTGTATGATGTTTCTTTTCCATTATAACCACTCTTCTACTCCTCTATTTTCTATTTCATTTCTTCTTTTCTTTTTTTCCTTTCTTTTTTTTTGTTTTCTCACATAATGGCTTAAAAACTGTTTTTATTTTAATGTATTATATGCCTTTTAATGGTTTTCTTTGGTTTACTATAACAGTTAATATTTTAGCAGCATGTAGTTGAGGGACATAAAGCTAATTTTGATAATTTAAGAAGAGGACTGAAGCACAGTTCCCCAAGGTTGCAGGAATTATTTAGGTGAAAGTGTGTGAAAATAAGAGATAATTCTTATGATCTTTCTGTTGCTATAAAACTAGAGATAACTGACGTTAGATTGTTTTGCACCAATTTAAAAGATATAAGATCCCTTTAAACTCAGTATTGTATTGAGATTTTTATTTCCTGTATAGATACCTAATGAAATTCAAAAATTTAAAAAGAAAGTCACTTATTATATTATTATTAAAGGCTAAACACTAGGTAAAATCGGTAGCAGAGGATATTGACAGTTTAAGAATTATAAAAGTGCTTCATTTATGTTGCTTTGGTAAAAAAAAATGCCTTACATACTAACAGGTGGATAAAATTGTTGTTTATTTTAAGGTTATAGTATGTTCCATAATTTATGCTTTAGAGAAGATAACAAGATTCAAAGTAATTACCTGTGTTGGATTTCTTTTACATAAGGTAAAATGTGAAGATAAAGTGACTTTCTCTGCAAGGGGTGCAAGCTTAAGTGCTACTGAAAAGCCACTTTTAAGATGTATAAAATTCTAAAGTTTGGATCATGCTTAAAAAGAAAGCTCATTATGTCTATTCCATTTCCCTCTACCTTTCTTGTGGTCTATTGTCTTTTTATAAAAATTAGTATGCAGATATACCTGTATTGTATGTTTGGAAATCATCTAGAATTGATTTTAGTCCATTATGAAGGACTGTCATTTTTAAGAAGCGATCAGTTCATACAGATTCTGTGACTTTTTCTGTTCTTGAGAAAGTTTTTTTTCTTTTCATTTGTTTGTTTTTGTTATTGTTGTTGTTGTTTTGGTATGGTGGATTGAACTCACAACCTTGCTCAGGTCAGGCAGGCTCTTACTCCACTGAGCTAAAGCCCCAGCCCCTAGAAACATATTTTTAATAACTGATTTCTGAAAATTTAAAAAGATCCAAGATTATAGTGTAAAGAAATGATTTTACTAAGAAATCACCACTGAATTCATAGAAGGATTAGTTCTTCAAAATGTTAAGAGATCATTTCTTTTGTTTCTTTTTTTTAAACACTTTGTTTTTTTTCTTCTTTTTACCGGTACCGGGGATCAAACTCATGACCGCCTGCTTGCAAGGCAGGTGCTTATGCCTCTGAGCCAAATCTCCAGCCCCTCTTTCTTTCTTTTTTATTATTTTTTTAAGATATCATTTCATCAGGCTCCTCTTGTTACTGATTAGTTTACTCATGTACAGTTACAGACATATTACACATTGGACATGCTAGACATGCTGCTACCATGGTGCCCTCTTGCAGATCATCAAACTTACCATAATGAAGGAAAATATGTGTCACCTGATTATTGTAGAAGAAAAATGTAAGGTGAGGCTATTCAGGTATTAGGCAGTAGATCAGGTCTCAGTGCTCACATTAAAAAAGACAGCAATTTCTGTAAATACTTCAATTCTGTATAGCTCCTCATCAAGCAATGAGCCCCAAAGGCACATACTCTAGAATTCACCATTATACTCCCACTGCCTAGTTCAATGCAAAACTTCCAATAGACATGGCGTATATTTATATCATGAAGTTCCTTCAGTGACACACACATATTGAAAATATGGTAAGATTTTTATTCTAAGACAATAGAGGGCAGATGATTTGTAGATATGATAATATCCTAGTATTAGATTATATAATATCATAATCAGAATGGAATTCTGGAATATCAGAGATGATACATAAACTATCAGAAATGTTACACTGTCTTAATTTTCTTACACTTAACAGAGGATGCTTTAGTAAATTTTCTCTGTACAAGGTAGCAAATCAGCCTCAGAAGGAGCATTATTTTTGGTGATTCAGCACCATACCTAGGAATGCTTCTGGTAGCCTCAGGCCAACACTGAAGGCGATATGAGGCTGAAATCGTAAATGGATGGGCAAGAGACGCATTTGAATTTACATCTTTGACATATGAGGAAAAGCATCCACTTATCTCTGGTCTCTCCTCTTCTTAAAAAGTGGTTGCTGACTTTGAATGTACCACTGAGTTCCTGGTCAGCTTTAAATACAGTAAGAATGAGGGTTAAGAGCTGACTCTGGTAGATTTTAAAATCACTGAAAATTTAGAGATTTTGCCCATCACTAAAGATCTTACCTAGAAGCCCTGTGCTAAATGTCCAAAACCACCAACAAAACAAATCAAAACAAAATAAACCTAAAAAGTTCTGCAGGTGATATCAATGTTTACTTCATTTTGATCTCCTCCTAACTCTAAATACAATACATAAGTTAGGTATTGCCATGTGATTAATTTATATAATTATCTTGGAAACCCTGAGTTTTTTAAAAGTATACCCATGGAAACCAACTCAAAATCAATTCCAAGGGAACTTCTGCCTCCTTACTGCTTTATAATCAACATTTCAACATCTACCTTGCCTGCACTTCAGATGGGTGGTTTGCCCTGCCCAAGTCAGACTTGTCAGACTTCCTAATACTGTGAGTCAGTTCCTTAAAAAATACATCTATGCCTGTGCTTGTGCATATATAAAGATAACAATGTATTTTTGTGTGTGTTTGTGTGTGTGTACATCTGTAAGTATGTATTATTCACACACATCCTATGGGTTCTGTTCTGGAGAATTCTTACTAACATGTAGGCTTTGTTAATCTTAGAGCCTATTTACAGATGAGTAAACTAAAGCCTAGAAAGAGTAAGTAGCTTGCCTAAGTTCATACAGCTAATTAACCATCTTATGGGGAAGATAGGGCTTTGTTCATGTCTTTGACCAGTAAGAAGTATGGGAAGCATTAGATTTATTGGTGCAAATTAAACATAGACATTTAGATTTCTACTTGGCATAGACCATTTTTACAGCTTTTCCACAAATTTTGTATTGTGCAGCCTGTTGAGTGAAGATGATAATTACTTTTATTCACATGCATGTGCTATGCATCCTGAGTCCTAAAATCCTTAGGGTTGACCCAGCCCACCCTCCTTGCCATCTGCTGCTCAGGTGCTCTGGGGCACCTACTTTTCATTTTTCTCACTTGTTGTCCCTATTGTTCTCACCCAGATTAGCATTTACATTTTTATTAAATTGCAAAATAATAATAAAAACCTCAACAATTCCTTGGAGAAAAAATACTTAATCGTGACAGTATTGTACAATATCAACTCATCCTTAAGTTTATCAGCATCATGGATTGGGTGTTATGTTTATAAATGCATATTCACTTTGTGATTAATTATAAATCTATAAAGACAGTGCTCTGGTTGAAGCTTTGCTTTTCTGGAAAAATTGAAAATAAAAGGGATCAGGACATTAAAATTATTTGGTAAGAGTTATAATGAGAGCCACAAATTTTTCCTCTAGTCTCTACATGAATTTTTTTAATGAGAAGAAACCGTGTTTGGGCACACCCCAAAATAGTCAATGGCTCTCACACTTCCAGGCATTACTTTGGAAGAATTTTAAATAATCACATTATTATGGTTAGTTATTCATATACCACAATGGAACAGTTATATTCAACCAAAACAAAAGGATTGCTACAGCCCCCAATTGGAAGAAAGTTCTAAATAAATTTCTTATACAAACTTTGAAAAATTAAGATAATATTCAATTAAAAACGATTGAATTATACTTCAGGTGTTTGCTATTTTTTCATATTATGGTTTTGATGCCAGATCCTCAAGCCCATATTTTATTTCTAGCTATGTATGTATACTTATTTTGTGGTCTTTTCTCACGTGCAGGCAGGTGGCTGATACATTGTCTTGTTTTGCCTCAAATCCCCATAGAGTATATAAAATATGTATGCCCAATCACAATGAAGGCAGTCACCAATTTCTTTTTATTGAAAATGCCTCATATTGGAACAATAATACTTCACATCAGTTTTCATTCTAAAAGTATTGCCAATTTAGTATATTTCCTGATTTTTGCATTTGTAACAGTTGGAAAAGTCAGTAATTTATATTGTTTCTCTTTTTTTTTCGTTTTTGTCTGGATATCAAGCTCATGACCTCTTACCAAGTGGGCACTAATGCCTCTGAGCTACATCTCTGGATATATTGTTGAAGCCAGTATTTGTATTGATCATATAAGGTTGCAGAAAAATTGAATTTAAACCAATTTTAGAAAGTAATTTTATGGTCAAGTTTTAATAGGCATGATACACTTTATAGTATGCCAGTCACAAAAAGTTTATAATGTTCTATGCAAAATTTTTTGTTTTGAATTCATACTATATTGCATTCTTAGCTAATAATATTACTGATTGACATAAAATGAGAATTCATAAAACAACAGTGTACGTATAAAACTCTTCATATTTGGAAGAAGTAAAATTGCCTGCAATCTATCCTTAAATTGTTATTTTCTAAATGAGAAAATACATGTGTCAAGTTTTATTTGTCCATGTTATGGGTTTAATGTATTATGCAAAAATCACAGATAATCCTGTGGTTCATTGAACCAAGGAGATATCAATGTCTTTAAAGAACATTTTGAGTTGCAGTCCAAGTTTGGACATAAAAATGAACACATGTTGAATATATGGACACAAATTATCTAGAAATAGAAACAGTCATTAGTTGCATATGAGAATATATAAACTCCGCTACAGTATGTAATCAATTAGAACTAGTTCTATCTGTGGGACTGAATTTGACTACCCAAATCTCATAAGTTTATTGTAAAAGGCTTGTGTTCCTTACAGTCATAATAACAGCAATCTTGGCTGCTACTGAGTATGACTGAATATTCTAATGTTTCCAGTGCATAGTGATGAGGTTTCTTTATTAGAGATGGACAAGAGTTTCATCTGAGATGATATTATAATAACAATATGATTTTGATCATGTACTGGCACTGTTTTGTCTTATACATGTGAGAACTAAAGTGTACTGAAAAACAAGAACTAGAGATCACTGAAAACTATTTGTTGTGAAAAGTATTTGTTTGTGTTACATTAAAAATGGAAAAAACTAGGTAATCATTATATCCAATGATATCCTATAAAGTAAGAAATTGAAAATTTAATTTTATATCTGAGGTATTCTGTAAATCATGTATACATGTAAATATATTTTAATTATGTGTTATTTAACAATATTCTCAGGAAGTTAGGAAAATCAACGTTAAATGTCCCCAAAGTCTATATACACTGGATCAATACATATGTATTTCCTAGATTTTTCCAAAACAACTGATTTTAAATTCAATCAAGCCCATTGATCTCTTCATATGCATTTTAAGACATTGTAAGAAAAAGAATGTTTTGAAACATGTTGGTGTAAAAACTGCTAAAGGAAAAATACTTAACTCTAAATTTAGAAGAGTTTATTTGAACAACTATAAACAAATCAGAACAATGTAAACAAAACAAAGATAATTGCACATTGAGCAAACCACAAGAACCTAAAACCGTTTCAAAGAACTACAAACAATGTGATTCAACAGCATTTGTAGGAAAGAAATATGTGTTGGAAAGACAATTAAATTGGTTAACTGGCTACAGATACTCCTGCATTTAACTAAAGCACAGCTGTGTATCAGTTTGTTTTAAGCCTTCAAGCTTATAAACTCTATATTGGTTTGTTCTGTTGTAACCATGCAGGAGCCTTGTTCAAATCAATACTCTCCCATAATTTTATTTAATAAAGCTTTCTAGTTAAAATATAGCACAGAGTTAGTGGCTATGTTTATGTTCTTTCCTGGAACTGTTAGGTTACTGGCTAAAGAGAATTTCTGAACATTAGTGGAGGAAAGTGAAGCCCAGGCAAAACTGAGTGACAGCCTGAGTTGAGACCTGAAAAAACCAAAAAGTAACAATTACACAGGTCAGAGTTTTGAGAAACAAGGGAGTTACACAGAAAACAAATTAGAAATTGTTCTTGAGCATCCCATTAAGTACAGCTCAGTGTGTGCATCTTAAGAAACACTCTAAAGCTTGAAAAAAAAAAAAAAAAAACTCTTATTAGTGTAGGGAGGTGGTCACTTAGGGCTTCTTTCCAGCTTCTTGGTGTCCCAGACACAGAATTGGACAAGACACAGAAAAGACAATGAAAATGTACGTTTATTGAAGTCAGAAAAGACATATACTCTTTAGAGTGAGAGTTAGCCAATGAAAATGCTCACAGCAGACCTGATGATAAGTGAAAAGAGTCTTTATTTTTGGTCCCTCCCAGAGGAATGTCCTGGATGTGTGTGACATCCTGAGTTATGTCTTCTGGTTAATTACACATTTTTACCCACAATTCTCTTTGCTATACTTGTTTCCATGAGATGTAACTCACATGTGATGGATAAATACTGAGTGTCCTTAGGGCCAAATGTTACTTGTGAACACATTCACCTGTTTTGCAAATGTACCTGAGTTAAGGATTTCCATAGAATTGTCTTATGGGCCACATCTTCCACTGTAGCTATTGTTTATGAGTTATAGATACAGAAAAAGATCCCTGGTAAGATAAAAATCCTTAAAGATTGATGTAAACTGTTCCTTAGCCTGTAACTGGCAGGAAGTCACGTGCAGACCTGTACTATTGTCCTAAAATCACTCTGAAAATTAGAGGTGATCATGTTTGGAGTTCACTCGGGGATGAAGAAGATTCCTTATCTTTACAATCAAAATGAGAATGTTAAGATTGAGGTGATTTTGGACTGAATATAAAGAAGGCACTGCTTGTACCCTACCTACACAATTTTAATATCAAGACCTGAAAGAATCAATCTGTTTCCAAGTAACTGAACTGTGTCCCCAAACAAAGCTCAAGAATACTAATTAGAATACAAAATTAGCAAGAACTGAACAAGATAAAATCTACAATGCATTGGACTCCATCAAATTTAGGCATGCAAATAGTTAGAAAAATATTACCATGTCATTATAAATGCAACAGTTTATGGTGGCTCACAGAATTCTAATCAGCTCTTTATTCTCATGACTTATGTTCTCTCTGGACAACTTTTATGCATCTTCATGAATGCAGTTAGCATCTGTGTTTCCTATCTGCAAATCAGTGTTTTCAGTATAAGTCTTTCCCTCTTGCTTTGTCTGTTAGTTGAAGTTTGGCCATATTTTGCTGGCATAGCCATTTAAGAAGATCAAAATAAATATTACCATATATAGTCTTCTGCCCTTAAATCTCAAAGTTTTTAAATTCATCAATATCAATCATTTTAAGCATAAGGATACTTGATTACCATTTTTGAAAACTAAATGACTAGTTTGCAATGAAGACAGATACATACTCTTTCATTATTATATGTACTTGAATCATACTCGATTCATCAGGATAATGTAGCAAGGGTCATATGTAGCTCTACATTTGAGTTCATAGTATACACTATTTGAAAAAATATGCTGAGATTGATGATGTTAAAATGTTTAATGTTTACAATTCAACTATCTAAATTTGCTTAACACATGATCCTTTTAAAGCAAGCCGATTTAAGAAAATAAGTAATGAGAAACTATTGAGTGACAAAAAACTTAAAAGATTTACAATGCACCAAGTATATGTGTCTAAATTGATTATTTTATGCTATATAATAAACTATATGCAATATAGATGCCTAAATTTATTATTTTCTTCATAAGCATATTAAAAGATGGATTGATTTACTCAGATAAGATCACTAGAAATCAGTAAATATGTTCATTTTTAGTATTTAAAAAGCCTCAAAGATAAATTACTGTTTTATAAAAAGTAATCTGAGGAGTATATTGAACTATTAATGTCACATAGTGATTTTCAGTCTATTGATTCAAACTGCAATTTCACTCAACAATTTGTGGAAGATGTATTTCATTTTAACAACCAATATATTAACTTCAAAATTGTTATAAGATTTTATTCACTGAATAAAAGATATATATTATCTTCATGTCAAATTCATTTAAAACAGCACACCACGAAGACCTTTTTTTTTTTTTGTACTGGGGATCAAATTCACAACCTCACACTGCCATGAAGGTGCTTATGCCATTGAGCTAAATCCCTTCCCCAACAAGGTCAATTTTGTAATAACTCAATAACAAGAAAACTTAGTATATGGAATTTGTTCTGTTTCTTTTATTATATTGGTTTACAAATGAATGGGTACTAGAAAATGTGGCGAGGGTAACTGGTAAACAAAAATAACTAACCTTGTCATCCATACTCAAACTCTAAAGAAGTTTAACACTAACTGTTACTTGTGCATAGGGCTACATACGGTCCAATAACCAATCTTAACAGTATCTTCAAATGAACAGGTTTTATATTATTACTTATCATTTTGAAATTTGGTACATAAAATTCTTTTCTCACTCTAAGTCAATGTCTACTTTCATATATACTTCTAGAGTCTTAAAAAGACATCAGTCGTAAGGTCCTTTAAGAGGATCCTCCAAATTGGTTATACTTTAGATTCATCAAACTTGAATTTTCCCCTGATTACAGTGGTACTTCAGTTTACAAACTTAATTTGTTTTATAATTTTGAGGACGATGGCTGAGTTTGTGTTTGTGTGTGAAAGAGCACTGTGATTGTGTTTATCACCTGCTAGGTAGTTTGGGAAGGAAGTAAAATTCTGCTGAATGCCTTTGTTTGTGAAGCCAATAAGGTGCAAAAAGAAGCATTAGTGAATGTAGTACTTACATAAACTGTCTGGTTGGCATAAACTTTCAGTATGTAATATTACTGATCCATTACTTTTAAGAGAACTCTTGTTTTATATGAAAATGACATGCAGTTTTTCAAATCTGAATCTCTTCCTTTCCACTATGAGTAGATATATAGCATGAATTTTTCTCCAAAAATCAAGAAGAAATTTTCTAAATGTTACATAAAGCCAACTTCTTTCTCTGGTTTTTTGCATTTCTACCAGGCATTAAGAAGTGGTAGATGAGGCACAGGTCATCACAGCATCAAATAACTGTGAAGACGAAAGACCCATAATAAGCACACTGGAGATTCTGGCAAAGTGACAAGTCAGTGTAAAAATAAACAAGTATATTTTAGTTTAAACCAGTTAAATTGGACTTCTGTAACAGTCAAATGAACAGTACCCTACCAGTCTTCTGTTTGACTGGGTTATGTCCAAATTTACTATTTTTAGCTTTCCTTTGATCTGACATAAAGTTTTATTCAAAAATTTCCAAATTCAAGAAAGCATAGATAAATTGAATAAATGATCCAATTGATATATACATTTTTTATTCTTTTACTATTTTAGTAGGAAAATATCTTGATTTTACAGAATAGTGCAACTTAGTGACAGAATTATTTTTCTATAAAATATTGAGTATCCAAAAAATCAAGGGTGTAACCCAAATGTACTGAATTTGGGCTTGAAAATCACTACACTGAGAATCAGTTTGTGAAAATGAAGAATAGGCGTGTGAAAATCAGTGATAAGATTTTGATTTAAAAATTTAATAAATGTGCTCATGTATAGTAAAACTAATTTAATAAAAGAGTACAAGGGAGGTGATAGGACTCTTCTAATCCTATTACCCTCAAGGATCAATCGCCCTATCCACAAGCGTCAATAGCATCTACTAGAATTTACACAAGATACATATTATTATCACCATGTTCTCTCCAAAAACACATCAGATTCTCTGTAGATAGGACTAGCTTTATATTGTTAATGAGGTCTCTGAGTGTTATAATTATATAAATGAAAATCACTGAAAAATAACTAAAAATTGCTATTGTAAGTCATAATGTTGAGTAACTGAATATAGTTATGATAGAGCAATGAAGAGAGCAGAATGAATCATCGAAAGAGAGAGAGAAACCTGGAATAAGCTATGAATGGTTAGTCTGGAAAAATATAAAAATTATATTTTATGTAGATTAATTAATTAATTAATTAATACTGGGAATCATACTCGAGACCTCATACTTGCCAGGCAGGTGCTTTGCTGCTGAGCTATATCCTCAGCCCTGAGTTTTTGATTGATATGTGGCAACCATTAAGCTTTGAAGTACAGTTCCACTTAGAGAGCTTGTAACTGTTTCTTGGTGGGTTTATATAACTAAATTTTTGTTTTCAAAGTTATTTCAAGAATCCAGTGGTTTCCTGTGGATGCTTGAGAAATGAACAAAATGAATGAACTGTCTAGTGCAGTAAAACATATAATCGGGGTGTGACAATTTTAGAGATTTTTTGGCAAAAAGATTAATTTGAGTCTTGTTCTAAATTTTTATGTCAGTATATTAAATTAAGATTTCATATGGCTTGTTTGGCAAACAACTTACAATCTTGAAATAAAGTCAATCAAAATGCAGGTTTGAAGTTTTAAGTGAAATTTAACTTACTGATAATGTTTTTGACTAGATTCTCCAGGAAATAAATTGGAACTACTCTAATCTATAAATCATTTGAAATATTATGAGGTAAAATAAAGAATTAGGGTGAAGTTCTGACTTACGTTTCTTACCATCACTGTGATTTGGTTCACAATATGCCTATGTTGCTAGAATGATAGTTGTTACTGGAAATTTAAACTTTTGAGGATTGTGATAAGTGCAAGAAACATTATTATTGAGGTGAAATATACCCCTATTAAGCCCCACATTTTTTCCTAATTTAGGCACTGTTGGTCTTACAAACCAGATGATGTGATATTATTACAGTGCAGTAGTTTGAACTTAAGTATAAACATTATGTTTCTTTTAAGAAGAGTACATTTTAGGAAAAGAGAGTTACTGATTTACCTTAGCATGTACAGTATAGTCTGGGAATGTCTGAATGAAAGAAACTCAATAGGAGTCTTTAAAGAGAAATGCTTTTGGGAAGATCCTGTTACCAGGTTATTCATTCTCTCTAGATTTTTTTCTCACTACTACTAAAATTTGCAAATAGTTGTTGTTGTTTTTCCTTAGAATATATAGCTGTGAATCTTCTAGGATATCTGGAGCAGTGAATGTTTAGTAGATTTTAATTCTAAAAACCCTCATTATGTCTGGAGCTGTATCCTAGACAAAATTGCTGCCTCTAAGAATCACCACAACCTATATAATTTATATCATACATGGTTTTAACTAATTAAAAGCACGATTGGGTATATACATAAAACATTACGCATTATTTTGTTTAATCTTTTACTAAAGTAGATGAGTAGAAATGACTTCAACAAATAATATATAATTCTAATTGATTATTTTTACTGGAAAACAAACATGGGTTAATTTTTTTTTTTTTTTTTTTCCGATACCAGGGATCGAACTCACGACTGCCTGCTTGCAAGGCAGGTGCTTATGCGCTGAGCTAAAAATCCCTAGCCCCTATGGGTTAATTTTTAAGTTCTAGTTTATTTTAAATTTAGGATTGCCCAAAGTAAATGACCTCACTGATCTCCAACTATTTTGAAAAATGTTTCTTTTCTTATGAGAGTGTGCATATAATTTTCCTAGAATACAAGTTTATTATATGCATTTTATGTCTTTTTATTATCATATTGTATGTTCATATAATTCTAAATTTTGGCCTCCAGGGTTGTATTTCAATGAAACCTTTACATTTTTAGAAAAATCTTTATTATAAATACAGTTAAGCCAGTGGCATGACTAATTTGTAATTTCATTTAGGAAAATTGGCTCCCTTTCAGATATTTTGCTCAGCAAGAACGGTAATCCCTCACACACTAATTACCCCTTACTATGCAGGATTTTCACAAGATAAAATGCTAAGTGAAGAGACTTGACAGTATTATCATCAGCTCTTAAACTTCTCGTAAAATTTAAAAATGAGTTGAACAAATGTAGGTAAGAATCAAAAAGAATGATCCACTAGATTGTACTTTTGCATACCTAAATTTTATGATCACTCACCATTCAGAACAGGTTAAATGAAAATGTCCGTAATGCTACTTTCATCTGATATGTGTTTTAAAAATTTCTGCATAATTGGTATTATATATTTAAAATCTATTTACCTCTGCCTTATCTGTGGTTTTGTTTCCGTAGTTAAAAGTATTCTGAAAATATTACATGGGAACTGTGGGTTCTGTGTTAAAATAAAAAAGGAAACCAGAGCAATAAAATTGGAGCATATTTGAGTATTGAAGTATTGTTTCCTGGGTGAATCAGTATGAGAATGAACACTGCATAGTTGCCTTCATCTGCCCTCTGGGGTCCTGTTATCTCTGAAGTTTTCCTGAGTTAGTTTCTGTCCATGAATCAAGTTGAAAGGCAGGTCAAACACATGGATATGAGATTTATTTGTGAGACAAACTGATACAATGTCAATTCATATTCTGGTCTTTGTTTCTTAGAAGCACACATAAAATTAAGATTCAAAGGCACTTCAAAAGGCATGTAATCATTTTTCAAAGCTTACCCTCTTTCAAGGACATCCTTGAATACTATCAAAATTAGAATGTTATTCAGTCAAATACTAAAATATGTAATAATAGAAGAACTATGTCTTCAACCAATAATCAATGTGTTTCTTAAAAATGTTGAAAAATATTTGGTAATAATTTTGATATTTCATTATATTACTTCATAATCTATGTAACTTTATAGATATGACCTCATTCTTAGATATTTAGAAATGTTTGTTGCAGTATGTTACTCATATTGGAAGAAGAGAACACCAACATATCTCACAAGGTGCAGCTAAAACTGTATAGTTGGTGGTAGGTGACAGACAAGTGGACGGATGCATGCACATGTTTTACTTGAATTTTTACAATATGTAGCTGTACTAACTCAGAATCAAAGTTAGAAGTGAAGTAGGTTTGTATGAGAAAATTCAAAGAATAAATAAGGAACAAAATAGAGTACAGATACTGGGAAGCAGGAAGAACTTGAGGAAAAGAACAAGAGAGGAGGAGAGGGGAAGGGAAAGTGGATTTGAAAAAAGAAGGGAACGTTGAAGGAATTGAATGGAAACAGATGCTTGTAAATGGAGAAGGGAAGAAGGTCCGAAGTAAAGGAATGGGAATGGGAAAAAAAAGAAAATTAACATGTATTTGTATACGCAGAAATTTCCTATGATGCACGTGATCTTTATGTGTGGCAAACATCTACTAATAACGAAGAAATTTTAAAAAACATGGGCAATGGATTCAAACAAAACAAATTTTAACACAAGCTTAAGGCTCTATGTGGATATTAGATTACACCTATGGAGCATGCTTGGAGGCTACAAGATACATAGTATGGCACATGTCTCTTTTTCTATACATTTTTTAAAATATGATATGCATTGATTTTGTTGGTGTTTTAAGAGACATGGAAGAACAATCTTGTGCCAGTATAATTGAGAAATGTAGTCAAGCTGGTTAATGGAGCCAGTCTATTTTAAGACAAAAGTGGATTCTTCGGGGAAACATTCACCTTAGTAAACAACAAGATAAACAAATGTGTATGAAAGCCCTAGAAAGAAGTACATACTCCTTAACTTACCATCTTAAGACTATATAATGACAAAATACTGAAATTTTCAATGAGTTTGAATAATTTTCCAATTAAAAAAATGGCTTACCAATTTTAAGAATTCTATCTCCAAACATTTGGTGACTTCGCTTATTTGCACTTAGCTCCAAAGCAGTTCTGGAATTAACCCTGTAGGTGATGCCCAGTGGACTTTATTATACCAGTGTTTGGCTATTAGGCACCTCCTGGTGATTTCAGTGCAGCCACACTTACCATGTGTCTGCAGGCTATTTCTAACTTTGCTATACTTAAACGATTCTGTGGCATTGACTGTAATCTATTACCCCAGTGCAAGTATTTCTCTTCACTGACTTTTTTTTTAATTCCTGAAGTCTAATTAAATATATGATCTATTCCTAGATAATAATGACTGTAGAAAAAAAAAAACTTATGTTTTAAGCATTGAACTGGGTTTTCCATTCATTGCAAGCTTGCCTCAGATTTCAACCCTGTAGGGAGATGAACTTCTTCAGCTTCAGCAGCCTAACTAGATTTTCCAGATTAAATTAGATGTCATTATCGGCACTATGCACTTAGCTGGGCATTTTGAAACATTATTATCTATCATGTTAGTTGGCTAGAAGGAACAGATGTCATTTCTACATGATAAGCCATGGTTAAAATAGGAGGAAAATGTTTTAAACCAGATCTGGATCATGTATAACTTTTCTATTTATGTCTTCTAGGAGTCCTACTAAACGCCCACACTCAGGAAAAGGGGCTTATGTGCTGATGCTGTCAGGTTCTTTTTGACATTTTGAGGAGTTACGAATGACGTAGTCTATTGAAATGGTTTAAACTCAAGTCCTTACTCCTTTCAGGAAAAGACTGGGGGAGAAAAATTGTGAACCAAGTGTGGTTGTGTTCACCATTTCTTAAAATGAGAAGCTTGAAAGACATATAAAATAATGACATCAATAAAAATAATTAAAATATGTACTGACAGTCCTAAGAGGCTTCTGAGGACCTTAAAATTAATATGAAAGTTCATATAATTTTATTACCTGCATTATATATTCTGTGATACATAAAATATTTTAATTGAATCTTCTGATGTCTAGGTATCTATCTAATTCTAGTTTTATTTATTTGAAAATTGCCCTCTCTTCTTATTTTGCAGGTAGCTTCCTAACCACTATATTTCTACTTCTCATTTTTACTTGAAATTTTTATCTTTATAATGATCTAATGACGGACAGACACTGAATTGTAGATGCTTTCTTTAAATTTTACTGATTACTGTTGTGAATCCTATGATTTTGTAAATGTTAAACCCTATACTGCCTTGATTCTTGAGTACTTCAAAGCAAGTTTTGTTTCTGATACACTTAACATTGCACAAAATAGCAATAACAATGAGTTCTTATAGTAAAATATAATGGTGTCATTCTATTAAAGACAATTAACAGAATTAGAAGTAAGCAGAACTTTCAACTTAAAATGAGAATTTATCATTATAGTGAGGTAATTGCTGACAGTGTTGAGATTGTCATATTTTAAAATTTATAATTCATTTTATTTAATTCCAAATGATTAGATGTGAATCATTAACCCAGATACATTAATAAGATTCATATTTGATTAAAATATGATATTATACTCTACTTGATTCACATTGAATTTGAAAGGAAAGTATGTGAGTTAGTATGTGCTTATCTCCTCAAGATTATAAAAATCGAACTTGTTGAAAGACTTGAACGTTTCCTTTAATTGAACTATAATTTTGATCTGCGTTTCTTGAAAGAGTAGCTTCTTGAACTAAGTAAAATAATTAGGTACAAAGCATACCAGGTATTCATACGTGTTCCTTAGTACACAATAAATAAATCATACTATACTTTTTAAAGAGATATTTTCCTAATTCTTTTTTGATTTTCAGAAATGTATTTTGAACATTAGTAATAATGAATATAAAAACCAAATTGTATTTTTACAGATTTGCCTAAAGTAGGAACTGATTATACGTACACATATTTTCTATAAATAATACTTTCTTGGTGTTTTGTTTTAGTTTTTTTTATTGTACATGTTTGCATGCATAATGACTGCATTAATCACGGGGAATTGGTACACATACTTAACGTATCTTAATTATTTTCCCATTCCTTTCCCTCCTTTCTCTCTGGCCTCCTTCATCTTGTTGTTCCCTTAGCTTTTGCAAATGATCTATCTTCTTGTTTTTATTATCTTTTATTTGTTCTATAATTTATTATTACTTTGGTTTTCTCATATCAGAGACTGTGTGCTACATGTAATCTTGTGTGTCTAATTTTTTTCTTTTAATTTTAAAGAATTTTATAGTCTTATGGTTGAATTAATGAAACTGTTATCTTCAAGACACAATTCATCTGCAAAGATGCATACAGACTGAAAGTTACAGGACAGAATATTATACTTTGAAGGAGGGAGCCTGAAAGTGTCCAAGATGTATTCAGTCTAACAAGATATCTGACCAGGTACTCTTCAAACTAAACCTAGCCATTAGAAACGAAAAGGCCACTACATGTTGGGTAAAAATAAAATTTTACCAAGAAGAGAGAGAAAAATATATATATATGAATGACATGACTCATGAAATACATGCTAATTGCCATAAAAGGACAGATAGACTGCAATACAGCCAAACAAGTGTAATTTACATTCAAGTATTGCAAGTATAATGGTACCCAAATAGAGGAATGGTTTTGTTTAAAATAATGAGGTTCACAAACAATAATTTGGCAAAGTTTTGTTTAAATCTGCAAGTTGCACTGCAGCCATCTTTCCTGTATGAACATGAACATGGCCTCTTTTTGAGAATCATGGAAGGAATTAAGTTCATGCACCCAGGTGCCACCATAGGCGGATTTATTATTTGTCATGGTTGCTTTTCTCTCTTTGCTGGGACAAAATAACTAATACAAAAATGAAGGAAGGAAAGGCCTATTTAGTTCACTGTTTGTGGAGGTTTCAGTCCACACGGCCCCACGGCAGAGTGGCATGGCACTGGGGCAATACTTCAGTCGGCAGCCAGCAAAAACAACCAGGGAAAGAGGGTGGGGAAGAACAAGCCTCTTACCCTCCCTTACATTGTAAGCAGCCTACCTGCACCACCAGGGTGGGTGTAGCACTTAAACCACTTCTGTGACCTCCTCTTGCTCAGGCAGAGGATATTTAAAAGTAAGGATACTCCATCCGTGATGAGTTGCTTGAACTTCTAAACTTCTCAAACTGACACAATATATCCACCATAACATTCTTAGAGAACAGTTTTACTCAGCCCAACTAGTAGGTTAGAGGAGGTGTAGTTGTAAAGCTGTGTGAAATACATTAAAGGATCCTGAAGTTGAAATACAAACTTTGTATAAGCCTTCCCGTCTAACTCAATTCTTTATAGAAACACTTGATATCTTAGTTTGTGAAATCTTCAACACTTTATGATATATTTAATATGTAAATTATTTTTGGTAGAACAAATCAGGGAATAAATGCATATTTTTTACCTACCATATTACTTCAAGATCTGAATAATTCTTATTATCTAAACTAAATTTCAGAAGAATGCAACCAGTTTCAACCATAACAACTTTATTTTTGCATAAGGATTTTAGGTCTAAGAATATAGGTATTATTAACATTTTTATTTTAAAAATGCAGAAACTAAAGCTCAGAGACTCAAATAACTTGCTCAGTATCTCACACAAGATTGAACCAAGACCTGTCTCACATTTCATATTCTGCTGCTATAATCTGAATATTATATTTCTCTGGCTGGGGATCTTCATTCTTTCTATTCATTGTAATTTAAATAATTCTCCCAGGAAACAGAAAAGAAGTAACAAAAACAAAACAAAACAAAACAGCCCCAAGATGTTCAGACCCCAATTTAGAAACTTAACCCAACTTTATTCCTCATTAGCCAAATATTGAAGAAAAGTAGAGTTTATTTATTTTTAGATTCCATGTAACAGATAAAATATGATATTTTACGTTATGAGTCTGATTTATTTTATTTAACAAGATGATCTTCAACTCTACACATTTTCTTGCAGATGGCATGCTTTCGTGTTTCTGGCTAAATGAGTCTACCTTGTATTTAATGTAGCATGTTTTCTTCAACCATTTATCCCTTGATGGCATCTAGACTTTATAACTTAGCTGTTGTAGACTCTGCTGCAACTCTGTAACACGGGTATACAGATATGTCTGTAGTGTGCTGTCTTTAATTCTTTAGATAGTGTACCAAAGTCTGGGATAACTGAGTTAAATAGTAGCCATATTTTTAGTTTCTTGTGAAACCTCCATACTAATACCTACAAAAGCTGTGCTAATTTATGTTCCTACTGACAGGTTAGAAAGATTTTTTTCTATAACTCTTGACAGCTTGCCAGCAGGATTTTTTTTGGGGGGGGTTGTTTTGTATTCTTGTATTCTTGGCTGAGGTAAAATGTTATTTTAAATATGTTTTAATCAAGTGGAGAAGAAATTTTGTATCCCATGTAGAATATTTTAGTAGTTATAACATATACTAAGGTGGTATAGCAAAAGATGATTAATGACTATAGAAGTATTATATCTAAGAATGAGAAAATGATCCAGTTATGTTCTTAAATAATAGTTTCTTAAAGCAAAACTGAATTAACCTACTTGTATTCTTTTACCTTATCATATTTTCTAATAGTGTTTGATTCTAATATATCATCTCAAAATCTCATAGTTTGTATTTAAGATTTTGTTTTTGCAAAAGCAGCTAAAATAGAGATTTAATGACATATATTTAGTTTCTCAGTTTTATTTCTTTTTTCTTTTTGGTTTGGAGATAGATTCATAGTATCCTCACTATTATGATTTACATTTAAAGGCACCCTATGGTTTTCTTTGTTTGGACTATAGTTAGATTTTGGGGAATGCTGTATTCATAAGTGGATTCATGTCTTGATGAATCCAGCAGCTGAATGTGCTGTTAAGAAAAATATCCTTGTTGGTGGTGGGTCACTGGGGATGCAACCTGAATAGATTCTCTATCTTTTTTCCTCTTTTTTTCTCCTTGCTTCCGGTTCAACATGACCTGAGCTTTCTTCTAGCCCCTCCTACTATACCATTTCTGACTTGGAGCCTGCTGGCCAGGTACTAAGACTGTCAGTTAAAATCAACCTGCCTTCTTGCAAATTGTGAGTGTCAGGAGTTTTGTCTCAGTGACAGAAAAGTAACTAATAATCACTGAGGGGTGTTTACTGCCTATATTCTTCTAAATGTGTGATACTTTATAAGTAGAACTCTTCCTTTGCTCTCATTGTCTAAATTTTAAACATCACTTTCCAAGGTGCCTCATTCCCAAAATGTTCAATTTGAATACATTATATTTCTAGGACCTTTCCTTTAAGCCTACCAGTATCTATTATTCAGAGCTATCAATGTTCAGATGTACTTCTAGCATCTCCTTCTCAAGTGTGGAGAATGACTTTCTGGGTTTAAACCTTGCATATATATTTCCACATTTTAGCCACCACAGTGGCCACTAAACTGCTTTCTCTTTAGTAGATTGTTTCTTTCTCTGTCTAATTTTGTAATATGGGCTTGCCTGGACCAATCTTTTTCATTTATTTCTCAAGTAACAGCTGTGTTGAATCTTGTGTTCATCTTTTCTCTTGGCTACTTTGTAAGTTTGGAATATGAGTGTTTTTATTATATTTCTTTTCACCCATTTTTAAATAATTTACCTATTTTACCTATATTTAAAAATAAAGACTTACATTACTACTGTTATTCTCATTAATTTTATATTACTCTAATAAAAATCAGGACAAAGTCAATGTGAAAATATGAAAATATTGAAGCAAAATAATTCTCCTGACCTGAGCTATGTATGAATTCAAATTTTAGATTTGGTAGAAATCTAAAAGCAGAAACATTTATTAGCAGGCAATCTTTTCAAAAGTGCTTATTTGCTGGAGTGGTTACAAAGTTATTTTTCTAAATAAAAAATGTAGATTCTAAAGCATAATAAATATTTTCTCATAACAATAAATCCTTGCATTTACCAATTCAAAATTGGCTTCACAGAACTACCTCCTTAAGTTCTTTACATTCTCTATTGAGGCATATGGATTCCATTCTCTTTATGTACACTTGAAGAAAAGAATTAAACAGTATTTGTAGTTTTATTTTATTTTATACATCTACACTGTTATTAAGGTAGCGTGGTGTTATGGCTTGTGCCTGGGTGTTATGGCTTGTGCCTCCAGCCTCATGCCATCATGGAGGTGGCTGAGTCTACCATTTGTGATTGGTTCATGGTCTAGCAGTGGCAGTGGTGGTGTGAATGCTGCATCTGCCCAAGGGTGGAGCCAGCATATAATATAAGGGGGGGGGGGATAAAGTAAGCTCCCTTTCTTCCTTTTGCCTTGTCTCTCTCATTGTTTGAGGCCACCAGGAATGGCTGGCTCTCAGCCATGCCACTGTGACTTACAGCCAGTGCAGTATGGACTGAAACCTCCAAAAACTGTAAGATAAATAAATCTCTTCATTTTTGGAATTAGGTATTTTGTCTCAGCAGTGAGTGAAAAGTAACCAAGACTCTGATTTTAATCTGTCTTCATTTAATATTAACTTTTAATTTCTTGTATGGCATATTACTACCTTTCTCCTAAACCCATACTTTTTATAGCCAGTATTTTACTTAACATTTCTATTTTATGTGTTGTTCTTCAAATTAATGATTTTTCACTTTTTTCTTCATGTAAATATATCTTAAATTTAACCCTTCACATTAAAATATTTTGTTTAATTACAAAATATAGCTCACAGAGGTAAATATTTAAAAATAACTTTGAAAAATAACTTAAAATTATATATATAATTATATATATATTTATATATGCCTGTGTATTTGTAATCTAGGAATAAATAGCTCAAGAATATCTATTTTAATGACTAATCTCGTTAGAATTTTAAAAATCATTACAAGTATATGGGATAAACATGAATCTTATTTGCTCTTTAACTGAAATGTAAATAACCAATAATTTTAAAAATAAAGCTTTGAATAAGAAAAGTTAGATGATTTTTTTAGCAAATTGTAGTAAATAATGCTTTCTTGTGTGGTAAATTATAGATCAAGGCAATGAGAAAATGAGATAGCAGGTATAAACCATAAATATGTTCAGACCATGTCTGACAGAGAAGGCTAGTGCCTCTCAATAAAAAAGAGAGAAATTTATTAGTTAGGCATGTGGAGAAAAATGACTATACATAGGAGCAACATGAACTAATATCTCTGCCTCTTAACAGTTACAAAGATGAATGCTAAGTGAATTAAAATCCTAGAATTGATAATAAAACTTTTAAATAGTTATATGAATGCTTAGGAACATATGTGGTTAGGCAAAAGAACATAGAAAAATTATACACTTTGAGTAATAATAAAATGTTTTATTGTGTTAAAATTTTATTGAAGAACTACATAAACATGCAAAAGTTCATCTTAAAATCAGATATGTACTGTATGAGAAATGAGTATATGAGTATATGTGTCCCTGCAACCTGCATCTTGGTCCATGTCCTAATCTTCTCCTGTCTGGCTTTTGGTAATTGTCTCCTCCAAATGTGTATGGAGACTTTCATCTCTGTTCTTTATACTTTGTTTTCAATAGTTGCCAGAATGATTCTTGAAGTCTAAATGGTATGATGTCAGTCCTGCACTGGGTGCCTTCCTTAGGAGTCAAAATGGAATTTCTATTTATTAAAACATCAGATTGATCTAATATATTTCTTAATTTCATATTTTCTAGTCTACCATCACTCATTCTGATCAGTCATGTGGTCTCTATTTTTCAAACCCAACAAGCATACTATGGTATAGGACTTTTAACTTGCTTTTCCCTTTAATGATGTTTTCTCAAAATATCCACATAAATTTTCCTTTATTTTCCAGATTGTTTTCAGAGAACAAAGAGGGAATGAATATATGTGTATATGTTTGTCTAATTTTTATTGCTCTTCCATGAATCAAAAAAAATACATGGAGAAAGATGGAGTCAGAGAGGGAAGGAGAGATCATGATAGGGGAGATATGCTAAAAAGAAATATATATATATATATATATATATATATATAGTGTAGTTATATATAAAATATATTGAAATACATATGCATATGCATTTAAACAGATGTATTACTAACTTCATGTGTATATTTAAATAATGACTTTAACAACCTCTATAATTCTTTATTTTTCTCTACACACTTTTTGCAATGTGCCATAGCCTATGTACATGAAGAAATTTGTAATATTGTTTCTGAAGTTTTCCTAGAACTTGGAGCAGTGATTATGGGAAATGACATGTATAGGAATGACAGCCTTCATAGAATAATTGTTACTTCTGAGGTACAAAAGCAGGGAAATGGCATGTCTGATGTTTAAACAAGATCATGATAATACATGATTTTCTTTTAAGTAGGCAAGGATTCTATTTGGGTGTCTAATTTTATTACCATTCCTTTTTCATATGTGAATTAATGCATTAAAAGGAAGATACAAATTTGGTTAACACGTAAATAGCTTATTTGTTATACTTTAGTTAGTGGGACAATGTAAAAATAAATTATTCCTTAACGAAGTATACTTCTATTCATTGCATAGACATTATGTATGGGTTGCAGTTTTGAAAATAATTAGATAGATTTTAAATCTTTATTGAACTTAGTTTGAAATCCAACAAATGAGGTAAACTTTCTACTTCTTATAAGTCCTAATTATTAACAGCATGCTTCAGAAGCTGAAGGATGGGGCTCTGCCCCAATAAGATTTTATGTAAATAGCAAACAATTTTGTATATGTTTGTCTAAATTTTATTGCTCTTCCATGAATCAAAAAATACATAAAACAAATTCAATACAAAAGTCAGTAAGATTTCAATATATTCAAGGAAATAGTGAATAATCTATGTGTCAAATAATTTAACAAAATCACTACCTCTTTTGATTTATTTACAGTATTCTCTATAGAATATTTGTAACTATTTTATTTAAAAACAAAATGTATTTTTTTTTACTCAGAATCCTAAAATTCTCACATTTATTCCAGACCAGGATATAGTATTTTTGAAAAGAATGTGATGATTTTTTCCTATACTGAATTCTCATTCTAAATGATGTCAAGTAAGTTTCATCTAATAATGCTTAATCTTCAGACAGAAATTTGAATTTGCTGTAGCATAGAAGTTTACAATTTCAAATGTTTATAATAATAAAGTTTATTGCCCATTTAATTTCCCAACATTTTATATTTTATCTCAAATTTAGTTAGTATTAAGTTCTTACATAATTATATCAATAATAGTATAACTTGTAAATAATATAACTTACTAATATTTATAAATATAACCAATACCAAACATCCTGTCAAGAATCCAGTTGATTTTTATAAAATTATTTGGAAGACCAATTATTTTGGATTTATGTATAATACACTAATAACTACTAAATATTTTAAAGTTCTTAAGGTCTCATACCATTTTTTTGTTTCATTATTTAGCTCATCTCTCATTAGGAACGTCTCTTCTGAAATGAATTAAATGAACAAAGTCTCTAGCCTTGAAATAAGCACAAAAAAGCAGCTATCTGAGTCAAAAGATATTCTTTTTCAGGGTGAGTGAGTGAATATTATCATTAGGAAGACATAAATTTCCATGGGGCATAACTTACCTAAATAAAAACGAAATTCAAGTTAAGAGTCTGTTGACTATTATAGGTGAAAATAATCACAATTAAATAATTAAAACTCTACTTGATTTAGAGACAATGTATACCAGATATATTTTGCTCTTTCTCTGTAAAAACATTTCTTCCTCCCTCCTTTCTCCTCTCCTCCTTTCTCTTTCTTCATCTTTTCTCTCTCATCTTTATGTCTATGTACCTGTATCACCTTCCTATAACTTTATAGTTGATTTTCATTTTATTCAAAATTATGTGAACAATGAAGCGCTTTACTTAAATTACAATGTAACAGTAAAAAAGAAAGATTCTTGATTTTTAACAACATACATCATCAATTACAAATTTAGAATTAAATATAAATAGAAGGTTTTTAAAATAATATCTCTATTTTGTACAAGTAAAGTCACTTATTGAAGTATTTAATACTCTTAAGCATAAAACTTTTAACACAAGTTCCTCAAATTTTCGTATTATACTATACAGATTTCTGTTCTCTCCCAATTTATCTAAACATACAATGCAACTTTAATTGAAATTCCAAAAATATAAATTATCAAATTAGTACAGAATTCATATAGCCATATAAAATGGTTGATTGACATCTGAGACTATTTTCTGTTGCTGTAACAAGGTGAAGTTCATTTGATACATGTAAACATGTAAATCCAAGGACATGAAGGTGGTGTCATGCTCTCTGGTGAGTACATTTCTGGCACAATCATGATAGTGCATTGTGTAATGAAACAGAGCAGTTATGGCACTATTGGTGGTCTCCTCACAAAGTTACTCCTGCCATCATGGAGACATCACCATTATAACCTCTTGTTTGTTTTTTGTATCATGATTATTTGCTTCCCAAAAACTCCACATTTTTTTTGTCTCTTTCATAATTTCAAAATACCCTTAACACTTGAATTTGTAGCCTAATTTTCTAATACATGAATTTTGGGGAGAAACATTAAAACCTTAACAACTAACAGAGATGTAAGAAAGAACAAGGTTTCAGGTCCATAATCTATATGATTTGAATAATAGTCTGATGTTGACCACAAGATAGAAAATATTAAATAGGACAAAATAGTGGATTTCCACATATGTTTCATTACTTTTCAAGAAATGTTTAAGTGCCACTTAATGGAGGCTGTATAGTATTTTCATAAGTATTGCTATCAATAATCAAATATTTATTTCTAAAATATAAGGTTTTATCCATGTCTTTCTTATACAGTATAAAATTTAGCATAATAATGAATGCAGAAATACAAATCCTTAAGCAAACCTACTTCTAAGCAAAAAAATACAAGAAAATCTTTTGATCCTAGATTGATGAAATCTCAGACATGCACAACATTCATTATATATAAAATATTTTATTGTGAAGTGTATTTTATTAGAAAAAACATCCCTTTGGGTGCAAAACACTGATAAAGCAATTAAAAGGCAAATCCTTGACTGAGTTAATATACCTGTAACCTTTCAACTACAGTTATGCGCTGATATTAAGTGACAATAATACCTTAGAACATTTGGCATTTCTTTAGCCTTTTAATATTATCATTCAACTAGTTGTGTTAAAAGAGAGAGCATGTATTTCAGTTTTAAGGTTGAAAAAAAATGAAATTTTTCCATTTTTGGATTTAAAACATTTTTCACACTCAAATATTAGATCTTACTGTGAAACAAAGTATTTTTCTATGTCTCTTATTTATTCTGAGAAGTAGGGGAAGATGTTAGTTTATCTTAACATGAGGTTTTTATATACTTATCGTTGTATATTCCACTTATATTATAGTGATGTATAATACAGAAGTTCTGTACTCATTTTTTCCAATTATTTTTCCACTGATACAAGATGATGGTGTTCTTTCATACGATAAGCAACTCAAACTGAGGTTCCCATTTCTATAAGACTAATACTTCTTGATGTTGACAAATTTTCTCTGCTGTTTTAAATTTCTAGGTTCTTGAGATTTTACTATCATGATCTATTTAGACCTCTTAGTAAATTCTTAAAATCATTATTTTTAATCAAAAATTATAAGTTCTGCAATTCATAGCATTCTGGCATAAAGAAACTTGGTGTTACTTTTCTCCATATTGTTTTAATCTGTCCCAGTGCTAAACAGGTAAAAGGTAAGATTCTAGTTTTTAACGATTGATGATGGATTTGGAATGTAAAATACAACACCACAAGTTGAACCTAATCCATTTTTTTTCAACAGTGTAAAACTAGTTTATTCATGTTCAAAAGTAGGTACTTCCTCACCCAAATCATGGATACTACCCCCAAATAAGTCTACTAACCAGTAGGTAGACCATAACCATTTTTTTTTTTTTTTTTCGCCAAAGATAACTGGTACAGGTTGGAATTGCCATGTGTCCACAAAAGCCTTGTGTGTTCAGAGATGTGAATTCCAAAGATGTTTGGACCACGCGGGTAGTTAAGTATGATGTTAGGAGACGGGGCCTGGTTGAGTAGGAGGCAAGTTTCAAGTGTTGGAAAGACCATCTCTGTCCTTGAAGGTTTCTCCCTTCACACTCTGCTTCCTGGCTTCCATGATGTGAGCAGCCTCACCTTTCCTGACCCTTTCAGATATGCTTTTTTTCCTGGAGACAACTAACTATAGACTCGCCCTCTTAAAACTGAGTCAAAATACAACTCTCTTTCTTTAAATTGTGGGTGTCAGGTATTGTGTGTCTGTAAACAAAAGGGACCAAAGCGATAACCCACCAATATTATTTTGAGCTTCTAAGAAAGCATATTTTGCAGGTTAGACTTGAGTCATTTGTAGGAAAATGGATGTGGCTTGAGACTAAACTGTTAAGAAAGATAAATCAGACACAAGTTTAAGTAGCAATGGTTTCTCACATAAAAAACCTGAAATATAATAAAGAAGCAAAATAAAACATAATAGGACATAGGGAAATAGACATTTTCTCAAAGAGAAGAGGACATTTAGATGGCAAAAGGGAAGGGAAAGGGATGAAAAAAATCAAGATATATTGGGTACATGTACTAATTTTCTACGAGGCAGGTAATCGTTATGCATTGCAAAAATGTACTGATAAAAAATTAAACAGTTATGAGATTGATATAAAAGGATGTTAAATAAAAAGATATTTTGTAATGTGACTTTTATTAATCCAGAATAGATATTCAATGTAGATTACTTATTACATTTTTGCAGACCCAATACAGATCTACACACCTAAAATGTTAAAATGGCCGAACATTTAAGAGAGGGTTATTTTCTAATAAAATATGTAGGTCTACTGATAAATGCAAATTTCCACAACTCCAATAAACGTTTTATCATACATAACTCAAAAGAGTAAAAAATCTTTCTTTTATTTATCTGAGTTGAACTTCACGCTTATGTTTATGCTGTTTTCATCTTACCTCACATTACCTAGGTCAATGTTGAAGTTTTTTTGGCTAAATTGCAAGACCTTGAGTGGAGGGAGGACTCATGCCTGCAACTTCAGTGTTTTTTTAGATCTAATACTACATTTCAAAGTAGTAGATGCATCACACATAGTAATCCTTTGATGTATTTTGTGTGTTATTTTCTACCCCTCCCCAGCAACGTGTTCTTTGTTTCTTTCACTTTCATCTTTGTGTGTGCTTAAATATGTAAGGCTGGTATTTTAGGTTATTTTGGTTCAGGTTCTCATATATTATTGGATCTTATTATTTAAATCTAAAACTAATACCACAACAACTACTTTACAGCAATACATCTAAATATTACTTCTAAATATTACTTCAGATTTAGTTCTTATGTGACTTTTTCACTAAAATTTTATCTTATCACAGTATACATATTTTTTTACAAAGTGGATTATTCCTGGGACACATTTAGAACTCATCAGTGTTTATTAATAGAGTGCTTACTTACCAGTGAAATCCCTGGGTTTGATAGCACACAGTTAAAAAAACTTTCATACCATTTCTAGATTTATTATCTATTAACTATTTATTATCTATTTATTAACTATTTATTATCTATTAACTATTTTTCTGATAGTTATTTTTCAAAGTAAAACAAAGAACATTTCATATATTTTATATTTCAGAATTAAATTTGAATTCCTAAGACAAACTATGTAAAATCATCAAAATCTGGAATTTCAATTTGAGAGAACACACTTGAGTTGTGACAAAACGGCATACATTTCACATTACCAAACGCAAATATGAAATAGGATGCGTTTAAAAATTGAATGTACTGCTGATGTTAACCTCAGAATTTTAAATAAATATTTCATAAACCAATTAGAAGTTAGTTTTTCTCAGAGCTACATATCATAACAGAAAAGCTAAAGAGATTTTATGTTAAATTAGTAATTAGAATGAATACACTTGATAATTTGTAAACAATTATGATTTCCAAACTGCATGAGCATAGCATTTTCTGTAGGTGGTATATTTTGTGACCATAACTATTCTACATATTCCATTTACTTGACTAAATTGTCAAACACATTGCTGTGGTCAAGATTTTCACATATTATTTTCTTCTATCATAATGCTAGATAAATTTTTAGAATCACTGCAAGTTCTTAGTTTGTGCATTAACTCTCATTTGAAAAATGTATTTTTCTCCACTATTATCCAAAAGAATTTTCAATAAGTTTGTAAGTACCACAAATGTTAATGAATAAAATATATATATTTACATATATAAAAAGAAAGTGAAGTTACAAAAATTAGAATTAAGTCATTTTCAAATAAATTATGATATAAATATATTGACTATTTTCTAGTTCTTAAGATTTGAATCTTTTCAGAAATTAACTTTTTTCTAATTTCTCGGTTTAATAGCATCATTTTCTCATTAACTAAAATTTCCTTAGTAATTTATATAATTTGATCATATTTTTAAAGGGTATGATTTCACCTATTTAAAACCATCTTATATCTATATAGGTATGCAAATTCATTTCTAGTGTCTTATGTCTTTAAGAATTACCATGTCAATTACTGCAAATATTGTGCTAACTCATGATTATTTTTAAAGTTACACCTGGAGCACAAGCACAGACTTGGAAATTAATTTTTGGCACTTCTGGAAAACAATTGTTTGAGAGTAAGTGCTTGACAAATTAACTAATTTGCCTTTTGTCTTATATAAGCATTTCTACACTGCAACTTTTTCCTTACTCCAAAGTCTTGCCTAACCTCAGCATCAGCACTGCTCCCAGGTACTCAGGACATTCCCATGAACTTGTTTTGCACATTGAACAAAAAAGGCACTGAGAGAACAGCGTTTATAGGTTCCCTGAAAAGAGTTAATCAGCAGACTATATGTGCAGAACTAAGGGGTGCGTCATACCAGAAATGAGAATCAGATAGCAAAGCCCTGTAAGAGTCTGATGGATTAAAGTTTAGGTCAGTTTGGAATTTCAAATTATTAGACCCAAAACAAATAATCTTTCCAAGATGAGAAGGCAGTATTAGTCGTCAGCTTCCAAATGGTGACCTTCATTATGTAAGAAAGATAAACCAGACTGAGTCTTATGATTCGCATAGGTATTATTAGAGTAAATAGTGTAATGCCTCAAACCCAGCACGGTTAGTAAATTCTAACGCATCCATATCCCTGGCAACTATATACCCTAATAAACTTGAGTGTAATAAGAAAAAGGTGGTTATCTGTCTCTTTTAGAGTTCTTAATCAGGAAATATTATCATTTCATGTTTTTTGTGTGAACTTTGACATGTTCATATGTAGCAACTTTCAAGTAAATCCATAACCAAGTAGCCTCATGCAAAATTACATCTGGACAAAAGAGTTTACAATATTAGACCTTCTGTTTATAGTTACATCTTTCTCAATTTCTAATAGTTAAATATCAGAATTATTATTGGGAAGAATAAATGTTTACACGAAAAGATAACAAATACATACTAAAGTTGCTTGAAACATAAATGTTTTCTTTTTTCATTTGGAAACTGATTTTACAAGAACGTATTTTTTTCAAAGATTTTTTAAAGCTAATTTGTTTCTTAAAACACATAATCTGAGATAAATCAGCAACTATGTGTACTAAAAGCTTTCCTTAACTAAAATTTTGTTGTCTGTCCAGGTTTGTCTGCCCCAAAGTACGTCAAATAAGGTGCCATATTTATTTATATTTTCCATATCAGAAAATTTCAATCCTCTTTAATCCTATGACTGATACATCTTCTAGCCTTTATTAATCCCTCCATTACAAAAGCTCCCACGGAGAAAACAGTTAACAGTCCTTGTCCTGCTGAGGGAATGTTTTTCCTCTTTTACTTTGCCTCCCTAGAAATAGTGTGCTTGCTTGCCTCGAGGCCCATATTGCATGTGTCTTAAATGTAAATGTGCTTTGCTATCACCACCACCATTATTTATTTCATTCAAGCTTTGCAAAGTATGTACAATTTTCTATTTCTTAACAAGTAACTTTACTGATTGAAATGTTGGCTCATTTCTTCTTAATAGTAGAAGATTTCATATATAATGGTCATAAAACTGCATCTGATAACCTTGGCATCTGATTAACAAATATAATCTAGCACTTAATTTTTTTTCAAATTTATCCTTTTTCTTGGACCAGACTCAGAGTCTCTCAATTATTCCTGTTTGTCCTACAGAAAGTACAGTGAAAGCTCAAAGAGTTTTGAAAGCAGCTAAGTTAGAAAGCTAAGGGTTAACATTGAGTATTAATATTATGAGCTCTCTCTCTCTCTCTCTCTCTCTTTCTCTCTCTCTCTCTCTCTTGCTCTCTCTCTCTCTCTGCATGTATGTGTGTAGACATAATTTAAAAGTTAAAAAAGGGTCTACAGAATATAGCTAAGCAACAATAAATACAAGCTTTCAGAGTAAACCAAGGCAAAAGGGATTATCTGTAGGTAGGTACAAAGAAAATGTTTCAGTGATCCAAGTTTAACAAAGGATTTAAGAATGGACATCCAAGAAAGTCATTATGTACGTAGATCTGAGAAAACAGAATTAGTAAGGTGAATATTTGAGAGGATTAATGTGAATTTTTTGTAGCGTGCTTGGGATATATATCTCAGAACTAGAGAAAAATACTCTACTGTTCAGTTTGTTCCCTTATATCTTTCCGCCTTTTTCCATAGCTGGTTTAAGAACATAGATGGAAAATGTGGTGGAAGAGGGGATCAGGAAAAATAAGTCGAAGGCAGTTTTTTTCTTACAGAAATATTTACAATTTTTTTTCACCAAAGATCCCCTAAAATGTCTTATCTTGGAATAAAAATAGGCATAGGCAGGAGTTATAGATACACATGGTACAAGGTTTTTTTTTTTTTTTTTTTTTTTTTTTTGTTTTTGTTTTTTGTAACTTAGTCTAGAAATTTATCCTCAACCTTGATTGTAGCACTAATTAACTACACATTATAGCAGATAGCAAATAAATAATGTTTATTCAGTGCAATGACATTGCTATAGAAGAAACTGGAATTTGGCTTTTATCTATGGTCCTTACTTTTGGTAGTTTATCTGCATTATAAATACTTTATATTTTGTTTGGGTAAATATTCTTGAGAAATTAACAGAAATATTATTTTTCTTTTGTTGAATTTTAGAGATGAACTTAAGCAAAATTGTGACTAATATGACATTTTACCGTGTTAGTATTATCTAAAGTACTGTACATGTCTGCCTTATACAGTTAATAGAACATAATTTATATGCTTATTTTCCTGAATTTTCACTGTTTAACTTCTTCCTCTTCCCACTCCCCACACACGTTTTAATGCACTCTACCTTTTCATCCCTAATAGACACCAACCTCAACAAACTGCTGAAAGGGAGAAGTTCTGATACTAATTTTCAAGGGAATAAGCTGCTAATAATGAGCTAATATGATCTTTACCACCGTTCCTCTTTTTTCAGTGCCAGGAAACAAACCCTGGTCCATGAGCATTAGTGCTAACTTTCTGTACCTGAACTGGCCTCTGGGCTCTATAAGATATTATTTTAAATCCTAAATTAGTTATGACAGGTGAGAAAAGGGGCATTGCATTTAATCTACCAATTTTGTCCCAAAGGAAGTTACCTTGTCTTATTTTAAGTCTTATCTCCTCTGTAAGTTAAAATCAGTTATATATGTATAAATTTATAGCTTAACAGTGGGATTTATAAAAATGCTATTTTTGGTGTCTCATGCCCAGCTGAAAGTATTAGCCCCTCTTTTAACTTTATTAGCTTTATACAAAGATCTATTTTGTAAAACTTTCTGCTTGTTATTCTTTATAAGGTCTTTGTATAATTTAAGTTAGAAGTTTCTTCTCACCAAATGAATACTTACACGCAAGGTTGATATCCCTAATATTTGCAGGAATTTCTGTTTTTTTTTTTTTTTTAATTTAAAGTGAAAAACAAAAATTTCAAAACAGGCTAGTAGGATAGTAACAATAATTAATATGTAGCATATCGTTATTTTTAATAGAGTATAAGATATACACAAAAATATTATCCAAAAAGATTAGCACAAACTTTTCTTTAAAATGAACTAAGAGAAGCTAGCTGTATAACTGTATTAACTATCTTGTGTGTATTTGTACACATATTTTTTCGTTTTCCTTTCCTTTCTCCTATCCCCCATCCAATTTCTCTTTACTTTTGAACACTTTCTTTCCAATTCACAATATCTATTGTACACTTTGGATTTTTTTTTTTTTTCAGTCTTGAGTAGGTTTTAAGGTATAATTCTCACTCCCTGTAATCCCATTTAACATGGCTTAAATCACAACTACACAAAGTGAAAAGCAAGTATTGCCTGGACGTTCTCTAGCTCAGTGTAATTCTATATGCACAGATAAGTCTACTGATTTTAGCCACCTTGGTGTTGAAGATAAAAGAAAAGCTAAAAGCAGTCAGAATTCTCATTCCTTTCAATCTTCTACAGCAGACAGCTGTAAACTGCATCTGCAAAGGAATAGGAATACATATGTTAAGCTCTGTAAGCCATATGACCCCTGTGTACTACTCCCCTTCAATGCTGAAACATTAAAGCGAATAGAGACAATACATAACAAATTGGTATGGCTTCTTTCCAATAAAACTTCATGCATATTAGAATGTTAGTTTCACCTAATTGTAACATGTTCTTCTGAAGGAAATGAACATGGCCTGGCTAATAAAAAGGTGTGTGAATGATATGTGAAATAGCTGCAAGCCCAGTCTAGGTCAGTCAACACTTTTCTACCCAGCACTCATATGAGCTAACATATTTTTAATAATAATATAAATAAATGCTAGCTAATATTATTATATTGTCAACAAATCTCACTTTATGGGCCATACAAAAACTGGAGATGGCCAGATTTGGTCTGACCCTGTCATAGTTTGTCCCTTTCACTGATTTGAATTTCTAATTTTTTTGTGTATTTTTCTCCAAGAAAATGCAGAGTAGTAACCTGTGAAAGTAATTCTGCAATCCTATTTCAGTGGAATCAAATTTAATTTTTTCTCATAAGAGTTTTTCATTATAGAGAAATTTAGATGAATGAGAATAATTTTATATTATTAATTTTTTATCTAGTGACATTGTTTGAATTGATTAGTCATCACACTGTTAACTCTTTTCCTAATCTGTCCTTGATATTTCATAATTCTTGTTTAATTCACATGCATTTGGGACTCCAATCCACTACCCTTAGAAAGGCTTACCCTACCTCCTGCCTTCCTCACTACCTTTCATAACTGCTAGTACCCCATTGGTGCATTTCACTGTCAGTCACTGTTGACAGTGAATTTTAGAAAGAAATAAAATGTCTCCTTGGATGTTTTTCATTTATACTTTAACATACAGTGATGCTATTTAATAAGCACTTCCACAAGATACCTTATTGTGTGGAGTTTTATAATGCTGGAAAATCTATAACCACCTGATTTCCTATTGTCTTCCAAATACCTGCAATCAATAGCTTGGCGTGGTATTTTCCCAGACAAAAAGTGCATTTACTGTTGAAGGAACAAATCCTATTCTTAGTCTTAACAGTCTCTGCTCCCCCAAATGGACCTCCTTGCCCTTTTCTTTTCCTGCTCTTCCTGAATCTGACTTGTTTACATACAGAGCAACCATGAATTCACATTCTGAAATAGCATGGCAGGTTAGTCTTACTGGGCTTTAATTTATAAGCTCATTTATAAAGTTCCTGTACAGAGAAAAGATAAAAATTTCCTCTGTGTTAAAATAGTAACAGCATTTTCCCATTTTTTTCAACACTTTTTCTAACAAAAAACAAATTCAACTTTCAAACAAATTTACTATGTAACTATTATTTTTATATTACAATATATAAATCTTTCAGGAGTGTAAACAACATCCTCCAGCATCTTGTATTCTACATCCACAGAGATAAACTTTATAAGAATTTTTCCTTTACTAGTTTTTAGGATTTGTCTCTCACATTCCAAAATTACTGTAATCAACTCATGATGAAGTATTTTGGGGCCCCTGTAGAGTCTTTATCATGAATGACAAAGTTTGATTTTACTAACTTTTACTTTGTTCACTTTCTACCACATTCTTATATTGTCATTTTCATCTCTTCTTTTGTCATGCAAACCTCTTCAGCTGCTAGGAGTCCTACTTTTCAGGACATAGCTTTAAGGTTACCAAATGGAATTCAAGAGTCAGATTTATCTTGGTTTTGTATTCTGTATGCTCCTTATGATGCACTAAAATGCAATGTAACTACCAGATGGGCATTTGGTTGCAATGGTAACTTTACACATGTCTTCTTACATCTGCTTTTTTACCTTCTTTTATGCAATAGCAATTGGCATTTTCAATCCTCTTTTGAAATTTACATACTTACTTTCTGATTTTTAGCTTTAAAGCCAGGATCTCAAATCTCTTCCTTACATAAGAAGAATATCAACCCCCTGCTTTTCCTCTCCAGCTTCACTGTTCCAGTCAGAAGCACATACTTTCATTTTTTCAATGCTTTTGGCAGTTACAATTCATTGAAAATTTAAAAAAGGAATGGTCTTGGTTTGTTCATAAGCTGGCTATAAAAACTGAAAATGCTAAACATGATTTATGCTATTATAATTATTATGATTATACATCTTTTATTTATTTACCAGAGTATTATCTATGGTTACATTTCCTTTACTGTGATTTAAGTATTTTTGTCCCTGAGTACTTCATGCGAGAAGTTTTGCTATTACAAGTACAAAGAATTCTCTTGTTCTACAGTTCAATTTTTGTTATAATTAGCTTTTCACTGTAATTTTGTAATGGGACAGAGTTGGTAAATATTTATTTTTGGAACTTCTGTTGATATTTTTTATTGTTAAAATTTAAATTACTTTTTATAAAATTTTAAAAAATATTTATTAAAAACTGTAATCCTTAACGTGTTGTTCCCTGTCTCCATATTGCATGTATTATTTCCAGCATTTAAAGTCTTCTCACTCACTTTTTCCCTACAGTTTTCTTGATTATATCCTCAAATAATATATTTATTGCAAGTAAATTTCTGAGTCCTTAATAGTTTGAAAATGTATTTTGATAACTATATTTGAGAGAATTTTTCCAGCAATTTAAATCTACTTTTGAATAATTATTTCTCAAGACTTCCAATGGCAATATTCTCTTGCCTTGTAGCATCAAATATTGCTTTTAAAGAAAACAGTTACTCTCTCTGATGTGCGTGCTTTTGCTTTGTGGTTTTGCATTGTTGTTCTATATCACAAAAAGACATCAAAAGTGTTTGCTGCAAAGTGGAAAATAGAACATTTTGTGGCTCCCACAACCCACATGATCTCAGTTTCTGCTCTTGACATAGTGCTAAGACATCAGTAGATGAAATTAAAATAATCAGGTAGGCTGTGTTCCAATAAAGGCATTTATAGAGAAATTTAAATATCAGGCAATTCCAACTGTTAGAATTATTATGCTTTTTCTACAACTAAAAATGTATATTCATTATTTGTAGGCTGTACAACAATTTAGCATATAAATTGGATGTTACTCATAGAATGTAATTTATGGTCCTCTATTTTAAGGACTTTTGGAGGCCTTAGGAAGGGACTTGAATCCTCACTCTTCTGAAGCTTCCTCTTCCTGTCTTTTTGCCAGCCCGATTTACTAGAACGTCACATATGTCTCTCTTCTTTTTCAACATCCCTTGACATCTTTTTCTGTTGATAAACCTCCAACCTCAGCCTTATTTTCTACTCTTCACTGTTATTATTATAGATCTATATTTATTTTGTTCATTCATCATTTTATTTCAGCAGAATAAAGGGGTCAAAAGTCTACAAACTGTGGGATTCTACACATTTTATGACACTTGAAAATTGTAATTGGCATATGAATATAGAATAGCCACTTTATAAATATTGCTCGGAAGAACTCTTGTAGAACCATCTTAAAAGTCTCCTGATAATTTTTATCAGTCAAAATTATATTAGCAGCTTATTTATGAATGAACAACTTATCTTCCTCATTGTAATGTTTAAACGAAGGCCTATCCAAAACTCATTTCTCTTTCCTTTAGTGTAATTCTGAACAGTATACTAGAAAACAAAACATTGTGGCCCAACTCCAAAATTGTATATTGCAAAGACTTTTTTCTTGTGTTTTCAATCTCCAAGTTGGATCTAACTTGCAAGTGAGTTATTCTTCAGTTTTATTTATCAGATACATCTGATAATCCTTGTTTACTGTATAAAAGAATTTGGAAACTTAAGAAATGAGTTTATCTTCATTTGAAATTTTAATAACAGTTAATTCCACAATTTTTTATTTTTCCAACTTTAAATCATGATATCTATACAATTCTATGATTTTTACTACTCCTCAGATAAAATGGAATTTTTGGAAGATTATTGATTAATATTGTTTTATGATGAAGGAAAAATATGATAAGATTATTTTACCACAACTTTCATAATTTATAATGGAGTAATCAATTTGTAGGGTTCTTTCTCCTAAATATAAAGGAATATTCTATTCATTTGGATTTACCTCAGGGTCACAACTTTTTAAATTAAACAAATGAATAATTGTGGTTTACCACATTAGCAGAATTAAAGATAAGGACCCTATGATCATCCCAATACATGTGGAAAAAAAAATTGAGGAACTTTCACTTCTCTTTGTAGTCAAAATTCTCATTGTATTAGTTATAGAAAAACACTTCAATTTAATCAGTACCACTTATGAAAATCTCATTGCTACCTGAAAGCCAATGGAGAAAATACTGTAAGTTTTTCCTTTAAAACCCAGTAAAAATAAAAGATGCCCACTCTTTCCAAAAAATTGTGACATAAAATTAGATACTAGCAAGAGCAATCTAAGAAGATGAAGAAATACAAATGATTCCAATCACTAAATAAAAATTAAAATATTCCTATTTTGTACATAACATGATCCTTTATGAAGAAAACCCAAAGACACACAAAAATGCTGTTAGAGCTGATTCATGAATTCAGTATGCAGGATAAAAAAATCAGTTGAATTTATTTATAGTAATAATATCCAGCTCCAAAAAAGAAATCTCTCCCTTGTTTATGTGTATCAAAATTTAAGAATTACTTCTGAATATGCTTCCAATGAGACAAATATTCTGAAATATAAATACTATTAAAAATATCGAGACAGGTAAATGGAAATAGGTCTTCTGTTGTTACCTTGAAAGAATTAACATTATTAAATATTATACACTGATAAAAATGAAAATGGAATTTTTCTCTGAAATCAAATAGATATTCTAAAATTCATGTGGAATAACAAAAGATTCAAGGAATCAAAGCAATCACGAAAAGCAACAAAGTTGAAGGCATAAATCTACCAGGTTGATAATCATACTACAAAAACATAGTAATTAAAATAAGATGGCATTGCTATAAAACAGACATAGAAACAAATAAATAAGACTAAGCAGGAAAGAAATTTATAATCTACAGTCACCCGACTCTTAGGAAGTGAATCAAGAAAGCACAACAAGTTAATGATTTTTTTCTTAATAATGATCCTTAAAAATTTGTGGTCCACTTGCAGTACAATATAATTCAACCCTTATCTGACATCACATGTAAAAGTTTGTTGAAATGAATGTAAATACCAAACACAATAGCTGATGTAATCTTGGGAAAAAAAAAAACAGGGAAAAGATTCATGGCATTGGTCTTAAAAATAACTTTTCTGACAGGACACGTGAAATATAGGTAACCAAAGCAAAAATAAACAAGTGGAAATAAAAATGTTTAAAAAAATGTATTTTACAGCAAGAAAATGCTCAAGAAACTGATAAGTCAGCATATAGATTAAAAGAAAATATTTCCAAGCCGATATATCTATGTAATAAGAGGTTAATAGATAAATATATAAAAATACATGTACCTTAGTAGTGTAAGTAAGTAGATAGATTAATCCATTTACAGAAAGGATAAAGGATCTGGATAACTTTCTTCAAAAATACATAAATATTGCCAACAGGTATGTAAGTGAAATTGAATTCACCAACTCAATCATTAGGAATGCCAATAAAAAAACAAAGATATCATCTTACACTTATTAGACTTAGTGTTAAAAAAATCCCATGACTCCCAATGAATCTATGTTTCAGTGAATCCCTTGTAAATTGAGATTATCATCAGATCAAAGTATATTTAATATACATAGCCTATCGAACATCACAGCTCAGCCATGTAGTACACATTAAAATACATGTAGTGTCTCCTTGTGGCTGAATGGCTGATTAGGATCTGTGGCTTTGAGTACACTGTTGAATACTGCAAAAGATGTATCAGATAGCATATTACTGCAATGGATAAGAACAGAATTTAAATCCAGTTCCTATTGAATGCATTACAAAATCCAAAAATTGTAATTCAAAATATTATTTTTTATCTGTTTATCCAAAGGACCATAAATCTTTATTCTATAGATATATTTGTATTCTCACATTTAAATGCAGCATTTTTTGCAGCAGCAGCAGCCACATATGTAAACAACATAAGTGTTGATCAGTGGATGACTGAAGAAATTATATGATAGATTCTTATCTGGCCTTTAGTAAAGAGGATGTCTTTTCACTTGCTACAACACAGATGAAACTTAATAATGTCCAGTAATAAGACATAGAAAAGTACTACATGATCTTTCTAATACGTATAATAAAAAAGCTAAATATATAGGAACAGAAAAGAGAATAGTAGTACCAGAACAGGATTGATGAGGAATAGAGAGATGTAAATCAAATGCAGTTCAAATATGCAGTTATTTAGGATGAATATATCTAGAAATCCAATGCATTGTCTAGGACTACAACTAATAATGTATTGACAGTTTGCTAACATAATATTTTAAGTGCTTTTACCACACACACACACACACACACTAACTATATTGGGATGATGGACCTGTCGTCTGACTTGACTGTAATAATCATCTTGCCCTGTACAAATACAGTGAAACATCATCTTGTAGACACTAAAGATATACAGTAAAAAGAACTGATTACATCTTCAATGTTGAAAGTTAGCACAAACAGAAATAAGCATAAACCTTGTTTGCCACGTATAAATAATGAAATGATTTGTTAATAATAAATTTTTGTTTCTGTGAACCCTGAAACTTCCCAGTAAGATAAATTTCTGCTGTATTGTTTACATAATATATTTTCTAATAATTGCAATTAGGCTTACATATTAGTAAATGAGGTTTTACTTATTTCTGTTAAAAGTCAGCATTGATATGGTTCAGTAGTTCATGTGCTCATTTTTAAATGGAATTTTTTGTCAAATGCAAGTCTTAATTAAAGACAGAGGAGGAGATTGTTTTTCTGGCACTAACACAGACATTTTAGGTTTTTTTTAACTCGCACTGACTGTAACAAAGTGAAATGTATTTCCTGAGGGTACATTTTGTTGACAGAAACCTAATTCTGTTTCTTGGAGGCTCAGCATAGGAAGCATACATATATGGTGATTATTTTTAACCTTTTTTGATGCTTTGATTCACTCATAAAATATAAGGAGGTTGTTTCTCTGATTATACTGTGATGTTACAGAGAGAGAGGCAGTTTGCCTTAAAGTGTCTTTTTAAATGCAGAAACAGGAGTTGCTTTCAAACGGAAAAGAATCAATTTTCCAACTGTAAGTAGTCACTGAAAGAAAGGACACATTTTATCAATAGCTAAGTATTCCAGAGAGGAAATAACTGAGTTCTTATGAGGGCTGTGAAAAGAGAGACACACATAAGGAGAAAGTATTGATTGTGCTTCGGGCTTAGTCTTTGTATCAGAATGATCTGAATTTATATTGGACTGTTTGTCTAAGTTCTGAAATTTACCTGCTCAGGCCTTGTTTCTCTTTCCTTATTTCTTTCTGCGATGCATATACCATGAATGCTCAGTACATGTTAGGAAATTTTATTAGTTATGTCAGCTTGGTAAGCACAGAATAAAATCCTGCTCAGAAGTAACACACTTTACAGCTGAGCACTACCAATGTCCTACATTGATTTTTTTTTTTAACTCTAGACTTTATGGCCCACAGCATAGCAGTATAGACACTCCATGGGATTAATCTGTTCAAATCCTTTCAAACAGTTCTGTAGAGACAGAGACATCCGAAAATTAACTCTGGCAATGGGAAACTTTCAGAAGATAACAGTTTCTATACTCATATTGTAATTCTTCTCAGTTTTGTGGATATCCAGCAATGGCTTTCTCTCTCTCTTTCCTTCAGTTAGAGCACTCTGGAAGTAATGTTATACTTCATTGTCACGCATCTCAATTCTTGGCATTAGGGAAAAGTTGAAAAGCCCCAACTATTCATAATGATTTCATTGTGTATTCCACTTGCCTTTTCCTCTAGAGTGGTACAGAAATACTATTTTAGAGACCAGGAGAAGTAATTCCATTTTTTTATAGATAAGATAAAAGCCTAGAAAACATTGAAATTTTTTCCCATTACAAGTTTTTCAAGAAGGTAAAATATGACTGACAGCTTATGAGAGGAAAGGTTGGCTCACACATAAAACTTACAATTTAAAAAGCAGAGTAATTATTGTACTAAAAGTTCATAGATGTTATTACTTCCAGGAGCTAATTTTTCTGAATATCAATTTATAAAATACACTGGCTATTCAAAATTATGTAAATTCACAACAAATGGTAAATATTAAAGCTATTTGAAATAAATAGCTTGAGGTTAGTATGAGTTGTTGATTATTTCCCTTATAAACTAATCACTGATAAAATAAACTGGTAATGACATTTCCTAAATAATGGCTGTGGACTATTTGCATTTTTTTCTATTAGAAAACATACTTCCTAAGAAAATAATAATGTTCTAATTTATGCATCTTCCCAGTTTCAACCCTCACGGTTCTGTTCTTGAGTTTTTTGATGAGGTATATATTTATCCATAGGTACTGAGTCCTGGGTCCACTGCTTCCTACTTGTGTGACCTTAAGAAAAACTGCTGAATTCATGTATAAAATGAAAATATTACTAAATTCTACAGAGGTTGATAAATATTTGGAAATGCTGCTTTGATAGTTCAAAGTTTGTGACTTGTCCAAATTGGAATCAAAATAGATACACATAATGATCACATTCCCCACAGGGAAAGAATTCATACCTATATATGATGTATGCTGATTCTTTTTTACAAATTTTCAGCCCCTCCCATTCCCGTCAACCTCTCTTTCCCTCTTCATTTACAAAATTTTGCTATTTTATCCTTCTTTTAGGTTCCTTTTCATTTTCATTCCCTTCCTTTCCTATAACCTTTCTCTATTTTCCTTCTTTTGAGCAATTTCTTCCTATTTCACAATCCTTTTTGGTCCTTATTTACACTTTTGGTTTCTCACACCAAAGAAACAATGAAATATTTAAAAATGTGAGTCTGATTTTTGAAGCATATGGTATCTACATGCATCTGTTTACCCAGGAATGTCTCAAATTTATCCTTACGATTAATACTATCTTGTATATCTATCTATGTATCTATGTATCTATCTATCTATCTATCTATCTATCTATCTATAGATCTTTTTTATCTATTTCTTGGTTGATGGGTATTTGGGCTGTTTCCAAGATTTAGCTCTTCAAAATGTGCTCCTATAAATATGAGTGAGCATATACTATAGTGGTCTTTTTAAAATTCTTCTGGGAAGTTACCTAGCAGAGGAATTGCTTGGTCAAGTGGGACCTCACAAGACTCTTTAAATTTAATCCAATGTTTGTCTTTTACATGTCAAACCATGCGTAAATATATTCTTTTTAAAAAGCAAGATAAATAAAAAGAAAAACATTTAATTATTTAATAATAAGTACTATACCTTTGTCGTTATTTATTTTGAATATTTTTATGTTTTACATTTTAAAAGAAATTATCAGTGGTGAAATACGCTAAATATTTCTTTTTCTAATGTGTGCATTTTTTAAATTAACTGAACCTATGTTACTTGCCTTTTTTTTTTTTTTTTTTTTTTTTTGCCATTATTGAAGTATTCTACTATTATTACATTTTTTAGGAGAGACCCAGGAAATCACTTCATTCCTGTAGTGAGTGCTTTCTGAGAATCTCCAAATGCTTCTGGTTCTTCATGTTTACTAGTATCTTGAGAGCTTCCTCTATTCCTACATTTTCCACTGTGTCTCTTAAGGAAACAACCACAGAAACACTTTTCTTTTCATTGAGAGTCATGTTGATACTACAAAGCGAGTTAAATTCATGCCGTGTGGAGAGCAGCTAAAGCTGGAAATGGATTACTTGTGCAGAGCTGGAGCAAAGCCAGCCAGGCAGTAGGAGACGCCCAGAGGCCAGCCACATGAGAGAGCTGATAGGCAGAGGAGTGTCACGTGACAGGAACCTGAGTGTATAAATAAACATGCTGACCTCATTGACTAGCCTTTTGTCTCCCAGCGGGAGAGGAGGCTCTGCCTGACCTCAGCTTCCTGTACTCTGATGCTATATTTCTTCATTCTCCACCATCTTCTCCCTGGGAATTTGGAGAGCTGTACTTGACATGGCCATGCAGGATTAGAAACAGGAAAATATTTCACTTAATGCTTGATTTCTAAGACATTAGTAAAATATTCAGATCTAAGTTTGGTTCACAAATTAAACAGAGTGCTGAGACTAAACGAGACAGAAAAGCAAAGTTCTAGCACATGCTTATAAAGAAAGATTGACAAGTGCTTTATATTTGTAGTAAAACATTTGTCTAGATGATTGTGAGGACAGAAAAAAATGCTACAAAAATATACTCTTAATTTGAGAAAGTAATCTCATCTATATAAATCTGAAAAAAGATTTGTATAGATATATATATATATATATATAGATAAAATTTATATTAAAATGAATTTTAAATTGCTACCTTCTACTAGAGAGAAAAAATTATTCCCTTGAAATGTTAAGAGAATGTCATAGCCTTCTCTTAGAAGTCTAATCTAAGAAGACAGAAGCTTCATTTTAAAATACATTTGAAGAGTCTTTCACAATCAAATATGCTAAATACTTCCTTTTAAGAATATAAAATCCTGAGGGGGACATGTGACTTTTTGTTCATTGCTTTATTTTCAGGATTTGAACTATGTAAGACAAAGAACAATGTTCAGTATATGTCAGTAAATAGATAAATGTAAGCTAACTAATTCTTAGAATTATTGCATGATATATTGATTGCTTAAACAATTTTAAAATTATGCTGTTAAATTTATGAATACAGGGTACAATATAAAAAAATATCTTCATAACAAGCTTTATAATTTAATTTTACATAAAAATTCAGTTTCTTCATTACTGACATAAAATGTGATAGTCACATTATATGCTTATGGGTCTTCTGTAACTTTACCATATGTGGTTATTATTCATTTATGAATTTATTTCTGTTTTCCATTTTAAATTGAAGCCAGCTTCATTTGTGATATTCTGTTGAGGAGGGGCTGTGTGATATTCATATTATTGACAGGATATTTTTTAGGAAGTTTTAAAAGGTGTATGTAGTAATGTAGTTTCTCAAATTAAATATGGTTGCCATTTTTCAAGCAGAAGTAAAAATTTCAATTCTCACATTTTTCTAGATCTACATCTTGTTATTCTCATAGGCATACCTTTTACATTTTTAAAAAGAAAAACTTTTATATTCTTTCATATACCAGTCATTTTTCTATTTTTCAATCTCTGAACTTTATTATCAATCTTTGTATATTATGGTCCCTAAAAAGTTATAATTACTTTTCTATTTCTTCAATATATTCATGTAATATTAATAAACTGAATGCAATCTTCCTTTCTAGATTCTTGTGTTGACAGTTCTTTTCCATACCTCCAAATACCTAACCACCTCCCCACCTGCATCACACACCACTATTGTACATACACAGATGTGCTTTGGTCTACCTAGAATTTTAGGTTAGTAGTATGTAGTGACTGTTGATTTGTTCAGACATACAAGAATGTGGGATGCCTCAAACAACTATTGACTAAGAAGACTAAAAATTTGTGAGAAGTCAAAATTAGCATTTATTTATCTATTTAAATGCATACAAAATACAATGTTATGTCAAATTCTCAACTACAACTCAAATCTCTTAGAGGAATAAACAGTTTATATTTGGTGGGGAAATGTGGATGTAATAGGGTAACGGTTACAAAATGAGGAATGGATTGCAAAAAGCTCAAGACAGCATTTGCATAAGTCCCCACGGCTCTGACCACAATTCTCTTCATTTTTCCTTTGTAAACATATTGATTGCTTCTAATCTCGTATATCATAGTTTATGAAATATTCTCTGTATTTTCTAATTTGCTGTAGATTTTCATAACTACTTATTGTTTTTATCATGATATCATATTTGTATTAATTTGCAATTTTCTATTTTACGTAACATCCCTAGGAAGGGGTCAGAGAATATACCTAAGACATATTACACCAATCTCTTGTTTATAAAAGGAATCAAATTTAGTTTACTCTTTTATGTTTGATTAAGTTATCACCTACGTCTGACTTTTTGCAGTATCACACTAGAGAGATAGTATCACACTTTTTTCTTAATCTTTTTAATCTTTTGCAGTATCACATTATTTTTTTCTTTTTTTTTTTTGACTTTTTAAAATTTTATTTGTCAATATATGGCTCAATACATACTAAAGTAAGTAGAAGCTGACCAAGAAAGTGATTATAATATTGGAGAAAACTTCATATGAATGGGATCATTATTTAAATTAATCGGTATTAATTGTACACCCTTGTGGTGGCTCTATGTGATGTTCTCATACATGTATAAAATATACATTGGTATAATTTAATGTCTCTTTTCCCGCTCTCCTCACCGACGTATTTCTCAGTTTTACATATATCAACTCTATCCTGCAACACTGACAGCTCTAGGTGTTTCAGTTAAAAGCTGAAATTTATGCACTATTAGTCCATTTTTATGGGTAGAATATTGGCTTATTTAAACTTGAAATTAAAGCAGCTGCAGAAGTCTGTGATACCAATTTTAGTTTTTATATATGAAAAGTGAATTCATAGAATTGACTTTTTGTGTCTGGTTGATTTCATTTAACATAAGTTCCTCTACTTTCCTCCATTTGGCTACATATGTAGAGATTTTGTTCTTGAATGAATGAATATGACTAATCCGTCACTGTGGCTCCATGTGTGTGTGTGTGTGTGTGTGTCTGTGTGTGTGTGTGTGTGTGTGTGTGTGTGTGACATTTTCTTTATCTCTTGATGGCTACATAGAACTGATTCTACAACTTAGCTGTTATAAAGAGTGCTGCATAATATGGGCTTATAAGTATCTCTTTAGCATGCTAATTTCATTATCTTTAGGTATTTTCACAAATGGGATAACCATTTTATATGGTAGATCTACCTTTTATGCTTTAAGGAATATCTATATTGTTCTTTATAATAGCAGTAATAATTTGTATTCTCAGCAACAGTAAGAATTTCTTTTTCTCAACATTCTTGCTAACACATCTTCATGGTCACCGGAAAGGGATGCTGCATAATAAAGAAGTTAGTATTATAGCAGCAGCGGAATTGTTAGCTCTAACTTGAACACAATATAGCTTTTTTAAAAAATTTTATTTAAAAGGAAAAAGAGAAAAACACAAAACAAAACAAAGCGGTGTAAGGGTACACATAATACAGAACTACAAAAAAAAAAATACAGTAAGAAATCACCTGTTAATAGATTACATATTATCATCTTAGAAATAGTTGCTCAAATCACAGTATCAAAGAATATAAAGTGGACATTCAAACATAGAGATTGCAAACATCTGTGTTCAATGATCCAAAAACATTAATATAGTCAGCTATTTAACACCCCTAAACACACTTGCTGTTATTAGAGTAACCAAATATTAGTAATGGTGGAATAGCAATTGATGTTTTCATGTGTGCTACTAAATAAGACAGGAATTTCTATGTAATTAGTAATAAATATTTAAATTTTAGGTTTTAAAGGATATAACCTTTTCTGAGCTTCTGTCACATGCTGGATTTTATGGCAGTTATTCTACAAATAATGATATTTACTTTGGTTAATTATCCTAGCAATACTGGGTATAATTCTACAGCTAGGATCAAGTTCTAATACAAGAGGAAAGGCAAGATTCCAACTAGTGTCTGTAAATTTAAATCTTAAATATTTAAGCATCTAGAATTGGTATGTTGCAGGCATTAAGTTTTGGTTTTAGTTTCTATATCATTTTCATTTTTTTTTTTAGATCTTCTTTTCTTCTTTTGTATGGATTCACTTTCTTCAATTTTATTAAAATATTTATAACAGCGTATTCACTTTGTTCCATGCTGGTATTTTGTTCAGTGCTTAAAATGGGCAAATAGAAGAGTCTTTGAAACCAGGAACACCTAGGGATATATATAGTTCAGTGGCACAGCACTCCCTGGCAAGTGCAAGATCCTGAGTTCAATTCCTGGTACAAAAAAGCACAAAGGAGAGAATGATCAGGAACAATAATGTATACATATCTAGTAAGGGCCCTAGAGAAAGCAAACAGGCTTGAACAGAGAAACAGTTCTGTGAGTGGTAGAAGAGATCACTGTTGCTGGTTCCTTTTCTGACATTTGGGAAAAATTAATTACTGAACAGCAGTTGTTTTTCAGGCCTCTGCAGACAGCTTCCCTAAAGTAAAGCTGGCATGGTCAGTTTCCAAAGAGAGCCACTGATCCAGCCATTGTTTGGCACAATAAGCCAAGCTTTTTTCTTAGGGAAATGTTTCATGGTATCAGTTGGGATTTCATCAAGCATGGATCCCATCAGAGAACAGTGCCTCATCACGTTATTTCTGAATGTCTGGGATAAGACTGTAGTGATTGCTTTTCTGAAAATCAATCAGAAGCAAATCACCTTTGATGATGGGCTGGATTTAGAAGGCTGCTTACACATCATCTCCTTCCCTGCTCACAGGAACTCGAAGGTGAAATCCAGGAAGATACCATATTGTGCCATGTCATCTAGTTTCCACCTTCCAAGCCTGTCCAAAGACTTTTTCAAAAAAAAAAAAAAAAATAATGTACATTCACTTGAGTTATCTTACTCAAAAGTGAGTCTATTTTAGACCACTCTGACTGTCTTGCAATGGAACAGACTCACACAGTAGGGCATGACTTCTTTCCTACTTCTCTTGGCCTAAATCTGCACAGTAAAATCTGTTTCTTTTTCTACCTTTAATGCATATAAAAGTTTGCTACTATTAAAAAAAAAAGTGAACCTATTCTAACTGGCCTTCCTCTCAGTCCTACAAAAGCTAGTACAATCTTAAAAGAAGAACAGGAAACCTATTACACTTCTAAAAATAAATAAAACTTTAATATTAAGGATTTCAAGTGAGACTCAAGTTTAGAGAGACCTGTACAGAATTCCAAAAAGCATTCATGAAAATACCTATGAAAGACTGCAAGAATTTAAAATGTGTCAATAGTAGTTTATTAATAGCAAAGCCAATTATAATGGCATAGCAGTCACCACATATTTATTGCCATTTTCCAAGCTAAGCTAACCCATTTAAATAGATTTCTAAATTGGGCTTCATCAAACCTCAAAGGGGGAGAAAATAACATTTTGATGTTTGTTTAAGTCACAGGTTCAAAGATTTGAATTAATCATAGTCTTGAGTTCCTGAGAAATTCATGAATGGCCTCTGCCCACAAATTTCCCTGTTGTATTAGGCATTTTAAAAGATATTTTCTATCTGTATTGCCAATCTCTTCTTGCCTTATGAGGAAATTAACACTTTAATGCATTACTTGCTTGGATAAGGTACAAATTTATTTATATTTTTTGTTAAATACAAAGCACTGTGTATGTTTTACCATCACAAATTCTTCTATGTTAGAGATTTTTCTTTACCTTATTTTTTGAGCACTACACATCAAAGATATACCTGTGGTGGTTAATGTGTATCTAGTTTGATGTTTCTAGCTGTGGACTTAACAAAATTTTCATCTATCATATATATATAAAAGATAAGAGTAGCTGTTTTTTTGAGTAGAGTAGAAAAGCCTCCTAAAAGCCTATTGAAATGATTCAAGTGAGGAATGAGCTTCATTTGCACCTTTTTTGTTTTGTGGTAAAAAGGATAGAAGTTCATCAGACTCTAAATACACTTTTCAGAGATTTTATGATGCATTATTCATACATGGGAGAAAACAACAGGCATTAAAGATACGAGGATGTCAGGACTAAGCATCTACAAGTATAAAGCTGTCATTGAAGAAGCTAGAGACAAATGCAAATGACACAGTGTAGTGGGTGTATTGGGAGCACTGCTAGGGCAATTTTAAAATTAAAATACATAGAGATGGGAGGTAGGTAGCTGGATGTTTAGGTGTGGTGTATAATTGGGAAGTCTGGGTTGGAGGTAAAGTCAGAGTTACAGACCTAAAGATGCTGTTTCAAACATGAAATATGTGAGAAAATCAGGAAAAAGTGAAATAACCAACAGTACCCACACAGATACTGGAATATTTCAACATTAAAGCATGGTACAAAATAAGAGATCTTAGTAAGAGAAACGATAAAAAGTTAATTAAAATAAAACATGTCACCAAGGAACTATACATTGTTTTAGCTTTTAAGAGGTGGAGATGATAAACTGTGCTAAATTTCCCTCATATGTTAATTATGCTAAAAGTTACTGCATTATTCAAACTACAGGCCATTTATACACATGAGAAAATTAATTTTAGTGTACTCTCAGCAAAGAATGTCTGACTTGGGTTAGGCTTATACAACATGAAAGACGAGGAAATTAACTAAAGGTAGTGATTTTTTTCAACATGGTAATTACTCTGAGTTTGTGATAGCTGGGATTTGGCACCCTGTTTTCATGCTCATGAGTGAATTGTGCCAATGTATTCCCTGCTTTGATATTGTTCTTTACCAGCTTCGCAATCCTAGTTTAGATTTTTTTTTTTCTTCTATTTTTCTTTTGAGAAAAGCAAATATTTGGGAGAAACTAATTTTAAAGTCACTAGGCCCTTTTTCTTTGTAGAGATGATCTTGGTTACAATTTTGGCAACTTTGATGTTGTTTAGAGTTTATAGAGTATGTTTTTGGTACCTTTGCGATGTTCTTTGATCTTTCACCAGGTCCTAACACTGATACCTCTAATCTCTATGTAAGTACCTGTTATGAGCAATTTAAAAGAGAATGGGTTAATTTTGTCTCATGCTTTCAAACATTCCAGTCAGTGGTTGTTAGTAACCAAGAAGCATCACAGCAGAAAGACATGGCAAAGGAAACTTGCTCTACCCAAGAGGCAGACAAAGGACCAGGGAGCCACTGAGGAGATGTGCTTCCTTCAGTAGGGACCTACCTAACAGCAGTCACCTGGGCTCTCATCATTGGTGAATCCACTGAGCGGTGTACTGCCCATGATCCAACCACCATTCCAACACTCTACCTCTGAACACATAAGACTTTTAGGAACATTTTAAATTTAAATTATAGTAGCCTTGAATATACTAGACAAGAATTCTGCTATGCAACTACATTCCCAGACTTTGTGCCACTTTTTAATATTGAAATATCTGAAGATTCTGCTCTAAGTGCTCTTCAGTTATGTAACACTCTTCACTCTCCTGCTAGTCTCATTTACTTCACGCTTTAAGTATCATCTATATGCTTGACTTCATCGGTATGTTTCGACTTCAAATTGCTTGTCTCTGGCTAAATTCTCTTGTGCTCTCCATACTTGAGCATTCAACTGCCCACTCATCATCTCTGTGTGTATACTTAGTGAGGATGTTAAGTTTAACATTGATTTGGGTGTGTTTAGAATAAATTCACCAAACTGCTGCCTCTATAAGTGTCTCCATTTCATTTGAATTACCTCTGTTCTTGTTGATATGCTGGTATCTTTAATTCAGGTTGTATTTCTCATATGTGACTAACGCATCATTATTTTTTCATGTATATCTGGAAGCTGGCAAATATTTATCATTTTCATCAAATAATAGGTTGCAAACGTTTCATATTATTTCAAAAAGCTTTTCGGTATTTTCTTTATACTTCTCAAACAACAGAGTTACAGTTATACGGTTGAGTATTAATATTATTCACCTTTGAATGATTTATCTCTGTACTTATCACTGTTGATAAAAAACCAAGGTCCTGTGCTGCCTACAGAATCTTTTATATTTTAAGACTTCATTACTGTTACTTTCCGGGCACCAGTTCCACTTTGATGGAAAAGTGCCTTCCCATTCCCTGAGCACACTAGAATGTTCTCTTGTTTCAGAATGTTTTGCTAAGACATGCTTCTCCAGGGAGCCATGTGACCAACACTTTTAGTACTGTCTTCAAACATGTGCTTAGTAATCACCTTTTCATTAACACTGGCATTAATTTCCTGATTTAAAATAAAATCTCTTTTACTGGGACCCCTATGGTACTTGATAGAATAAATATCAATGCTTTCAAAATGTTTCATACAAACAATGATGACAAAATAGAATGTATTAATACCAAAGAAGCAATTTTTTTCCTGGATAACCATTCCTCTACTAAATTATGAAAAAATACTGCACATTTGTATTTGAGATATAAACAGAGTCTACAGAGAATGTTGAAATCATCTATAACATATGAAAAATATTTCCTTTGCTTATAATTTGTATTTTATTTTCTGGATCTCAAAATAGTATTGCAACATAAATTTTCTTGTATGGATGCTTTTCATGTATGCTAAGTTTGAATTCTGAGTGTTGTTCAATTGACTATAGTTTGTTGAATTTTACTATAAATTGATTAACTGCGAAAAGAGTTAATACTTATGTAACCCCATGACTTCAGGTAAATCTAATAATACTATATTTGCTTATATTTATTACATGTAAGTGTCATATAAGATATATAACATAGTTAATTTCACTTAAATAAATAGGCATACCATGAAGCCCCTTTGTATAATAGTATATTAACTACTCCACGGTATAGATGCGTCCAATAATTTTTTATAGTTGTCATTTATATAAAATTATCATGAAGTGCTACATATATAAGTAATCATTTTTATTTAAAAAAAATACATTACTCATTTATATGCTCCACTTAATCTAATTTATATTCACAAAGTGGTTATCAATAAAATATGCAAAGATTAGCACCGTTTTTTATAAATTTCCTGTAATCCTAAAACACATTTATATAACATTAGATCCAAAACACTCTGTTTGTATTCTAGTCACCTAATTTTATGTGAAAAAAAAGTTTTAAAAGATGATAGCGTTATGCTATTACATTATAAGTAAAATTCTCATAGCAATATTGAACTCTCGAAATCCTAAGAAAGATCAGTGAACAACCTTACTTGTTATCTCAGGAAGACAGCATTATCCAGCCTTTTAATAATAGAGCATCTCTTTCTTGTCAGTCCCTAGAGCTCTGGGCATTCTACTGCAACACAGTGTGGGTCTTTATCAGTATGGACCACTTTGATTAATAGTACCCTCTTCTGCTTTTGGCTTCTGGATTTTTTTTTTTTTTTTACTCGAGGTTTTATCCCTCCTAGATACTCAACACTCCTTTGTTTCTTCCTAGACATTGCACTATTCTAGAAAGCAAATTTTGGAAATCATTCTTAATTTCCCTACTCAGTGCATTTAGTTTATATTTGTAATTTAGTAATTGTTCCTCTTTATTTTATTTAGCACACACAGCTTCCATTGTGACATAATTGCCTTGCAATTTTAACTCTCCAGAATTGTACTATATCCAGGAAAACTGCTCCAAGGGATACTATGTAGAAAACGACCATCAACAACAAAAAAGTGATACATTTTTTTCCATCTGGTTTTTAATCTTGAAGAGCACTTGAATGAGGATCACTGGATCTCAAACCTGTTCACTGCGATTCTCCATACCCCATTTGTAAAAAGTCCCCTTGAAATAATTAGAAATTGCTCTTTCAGTGGTTATATCATGGCACTCTAGAAGCCATAAATAAAGTGTTAATGGCCTTATAGTTGCAAATTAAGAATCCTTACCTTAAAAACAGTATCTATGTAAAACATTATGGGCCACTCAACTGTGAAGTGATAAATAGCAATATGTACCCAGCAACGACCTTTGCAATTAGAAAAAAAAACATTCTTTGCTTTATCTTTTTGCAAGGTCGGTTTCAATTAGCATGTTCAGTGAACAGTGGAGTCCTGGCTTTTCTTTACAACCTATAATAAACTCAATTATTTTTCAGGGTTGCTTCTGCTCTGTAAATATGCCAGTATTGCCTTGCTTAAGACTAAACAATTTTTAATGAGAGGTATAGCTACTAATTCTTCTCAGTGCTGGGTGCTTTACACTGTGGCAAAAATTTCCTAACAAGTAAAGCTGAAAGCCAAACATCAAGCTGTTTTGCTTAAGTGTATAATGGATGTTAAATATATACTTTACATACTGATGCTTATTCCAGTCTCACTTTTGGTCTTGTAATTTCCTCTAACCAGTAATATCAACATCGTAGCATGATCAAGCAGATTCGTGTAGCATAATGCAGGCTCACTGGAACACAAGACTATCGTACGTGTACCAAATATAGCATAGACTATATTAAATTAAACTGATAGAAATCCAATTAGGCAATAAGTTATTAATAAGTAATAGAGATCAGTGGTCCCAATCTTTTCTCTGCTATGGTAGCAATCTACTAGAGATATTTGCCCAGAGAAAAAAATTTATATTTTTAAAAAATCAGGTTGTACTGTGGACAGCAGTATGACACCATGACATCTGTCACTTTTCTTCATCATTTCTAGGGCCAAATTTCTCTCACATAGCTGTGAATTATGTAGCAGAATTGACAGCCAAATTGTAATCTCAAACGTGAATGCTGAGTAAATATATATTTATCTGGCTGCTCCAATAGACAGTCTTATCATTATTAAGCTACTGTTCTTACACACAGAAGATAGGAAATATGGGTATTATCTCTTTGTGTGTGTTCTCTGCTCATTTTGCCATGTAGGAGTCTACATTTTAAAAGCTGGTAGTATTCCAGAAACTAATTTGTGAATCAATTGTTTGGAACCTGGAAAGAATTTTCCCATAGAAACAATATGAAAAATGATGGTTGAGCTCACAGAACAATGCATACAATGTCTACTTACTCTGTAATAAACATTAATTCTAAAAACTAGCCATGCTTCATAAAATGGGCTTGGTGTTTTACAACATTAACACAAAATAGTTTTACAAACTGAATAGGCAGAACTCTGTCATGTCACCCATTGATCCCTGTATGCACACATGTAGTCAGGTTTCAATTTTCCTAAATTTGGATTTTAACATAAAATACATAATCACAACACACACACAGTACCACTGAACTGTTATCCATTTAATCTGTCAGGAGATGTTAGAATGAAGGAGAATGAAAAAAAGTATGAAAATTTAAATGGAAACAAAAGGTTATGCAAAGTTGCTAAGAACTTAAAAATGAAAAAAACCCTCACACATGCTACTAGATGGAATGAAAAATATCTCAGCCGTCTTGTGTCAAATTGTTAGCTAATGGTCACATCGGTAGGAATGACCATGAAATCATCATAAATACTATTTCTGGGATTACAAATAAATTTATGTTAGTATGTGTATTAACTAACAAAAAGACCATGAATAATAAAGATAGGGTGTGTTTTAACTTTACTTGAAATATTTTTCATATATTAGGAGACACTTTGTTAGAGTATATGCTAGTTTATGAAGTTTAACAAATTACCACACAAACTTTAATGGCTTTAATTTAAAAAAAAAAAAAAAACTTATATTTTACTCATGATGCATTCATTACATTTTGGTGGAAGATATTTGGATGAGAAATTACTTCTCAGCGACATCATTCAGTATTATCACAATAGTTTCTGTTCATCACATAGAGAAAAATAAACTTCTAAAGGATTCCACACCACCAGGTAAGTTTGTGGTCCAGCAGAGCTATTATTCAGAATTAATCATATAGTGTTATGGTTTAGGTCTAAAATGTTCCCCAAAGCCTCATGCACTCATAGGTAGAGCTTCTGTAGGTCATTACATTATGAGAATTTCACCTGACCTGCTGTTGGAAGGTAGTGTTTGGGTACCACAGATGAGTCATTGGGGCATAACCTAGATGGACATACCTCCCTCCCAGGTTCCTGCCTCTGCGTGTTTCTTCCTGTCTGCCATACTGAGTGGCTTTACTTTGCCACACCACCCTGTCTGGACCATCCATCTATGGACTTGGACCTTTGGAAGCTCTTAGCAAAAATCAGCTTTTCCTCTTCTAAGTTGCAAGTGTCAGATATTGTGACTGAGCCACAAGAAAGAACTATGATATAAAGCCTAACTGACAACCAGAAGACAATGAGTGTGATATGACTGTCGCACTGGAAAGCAAGGTGAGAGGTACATATAATGGGAAGAAAATCTAGAAATAGTTACTAAAGTTTTCAGATAGCCACATGTTGATAAAAAGATCGAATCTAAGGTATTGTGAAAAACCACCTGAAATTTCCTTCATTTATTTTGAAGACTTAATGTTGATTTGATCTTATTAAGGATCAGACTATCATATTCCCATATGAAAATTGTATAAATTGATATCCTTATATAGGCTATTTTTACCTCTATTGTGGAATCATATTTATGTATCACACGGAACCTAATAATGGTTTTCCTTTTAAGAAAAATATACGTGAAGTAAAAGGTTTCCTTTGAAGCCATCTAACACCAATGGAGATGATGGAGAATCAATTTTATGATTTTGCTTTACTCCTTGAATAAAACAACATAAGAATCCCTCTCTCATATATCAGATCTTCTTTAGGCAACTTCAATCCATTTCCTTGTTTCTACTAATTCAAGGTTGCATCACAAAGTGAGTAACCTGAGATTTATTACAGTCATTGAGTTCAAACACTTTATCTTTTTAATTTTTTCTATGACTGAAATACAATTCATCATATTGTGTCTAGAGTTTTATAGTTGTATTTGTTGTTATTTTTAAAAATATTTGTTTTCTATCAATGTTAATAAATGATTGGATTTGCTATGAGAAAATGAGCAGGAAATTTTTTTAAGTTTCTGTGCTGAGCATTTAAAAAAATAATTTTCATTGACTACATTATAGTTTTTGGAAGGAACAATATTTTTCCTGCAATGAAATAAAAAATTGTTGTGTGAGGTCATTTCAACTGTGACTCTGTGTTTGCTAAAATTTAAAACCTTACAGATTTGTTATGAGGTAAAAACCTAAATCAGTTAATAAAGTCTAAAGAATATTTGTTTTATTAACATTTGCTCTTACATGGAAAATAATATTTTTGTTAAACTAAGTCTTTTGTGAAAAGCAAAAGGACACTGTATTTACATACATATATTCATTTTATTTTGTAATGTATTTTTTCACAAGATGAATACAAGCCATGCAGGTAGCTTATTCATTAAGTTAAATTTGGATTCAATAGTCATTCTGTATAACATTTTTCTATTTTGGATATTTCAGAGAATGAGTGTTATTTGTCATCCAGTGTCTATTTTCATTAGATTAGCTAACCTTTTTTTTTTTAATTCATTGAGAAAATATTTACTGAGTACCTGTGATCCACTATTGCATCATGCCGAGATATAGCAATGCAAAATGTAAAAATTCCTGTACTTATCAAGGCAGATATTAGTTTTTCTTTTCTTCTTCTTCTCCTCCTCCTCCTCCTCCTCCTCCTCCTCCTCCTCCTCCTCCTCCTCCTCCTCCTTTTTACCTCCACCTCCTCCTCCTTCTTCTCTACTGAGGATCGAACTCGCAACCTTGTGCTTGCCAGGCGGTTCCAAGGCCACTGAGGTAAATCCCTGGTGGCAGATGTTAGTTTTTCAGGACATAAATAATTAATCGAGCCAAACACACTGATCAAAATGATGTGAAGAAATAAAACTGGGTAAGGGACTGGGTCCTGTTATGACTGGACCTCTCTGAATGGTAAATTATACTCCCAAAATTATAAAATTTTGGCTTGGCATTATTATATCCTATTTATTGCTTATGATAGGTTAAACAATGAAGGTGCAGAGGATGAGCCATGAGAAGCACAGGGGTGAGAGGAAAGAAAAGAGGACCTTCAAGACTCCTTCCACCTTGCAAGGTGATGTGACAAATGCCTGCTAATTCACATAGACTGTAACAGTCATACTAGTGCATTTATCCTGGGTAACAGATCAGAGAAGCCCCCAAGGATTTTTGCTTGACATAAACTGGAATCCACAGGACCTATTTCTAGAGATGTAATAAAATTGAATACGTTAAGACTTTCTCACTTCTATTTATTTTCTCATTTCTTTTGAGTTCATCCATCAGGCTAAAGGGTTCCCATGCTGAGTTTTCAGCACGCATTTTTCAAGTGTTTGCACAAAAACTGAAACTATAAAGAAATCTTTTTTTTTTTTTTAGCAGAATAGGTTTAAAATAGATGAAATTCTTGACATCCAAAATAATGAACAGGAGATTATTTGTGGTAGTGTGTGAACGGGGGAACTGTTTCACTGGGTGGGTGCAGCATAGAGTAAACTATACTATATGCCAACTACAATGTTCCTTTCACTATTTAGGGCACTATAAAAGGAACCCTTTTATACACCCTTTATAAATATTAGTTGTTTCACTAGCACCCATCCTAAATTAATATTTAGATATCCCTTAATATGAAAGGTAACGTAGAGTAATGCCAGGGGAAGAAAACATGAACACAAAGACAAGAGAGATACAGAAGTTTTTACACGATAAATTGCTTTAGAAAATTTGGTTTGAAAAGAAGGTGGATTGCATAAGTGGCAAGGAAACAAAGAAAAATAATTATGGTAGTAAAATAAAACATGAACTTACATCTACAATAAATTTTCACAGAAGACTGACATCCAATGATGATCAAATTACTTTTGAAGGGAAAAATAATACTATGATATGAGATGAAGCTAATTTTTCAACATGCTTAATTAAATGCAAACATAATAGTTTCAGGGTTAACTACAAGGCAATAAATATTCTTTAATGTTGAATCACTTTAAAAATGCATTGACTCATTACTTTGTTTACAAAGTAATTTAATTCTTTAGTGATTTTCAATGAATAGAGTGAGTACTAACCAAGCAGGTATGTCCATAACTTGTTTTTGGTCCATTTATATTGATATTATTTATTCTATTCCCTGTACCCCACAAATGGTACAGTCTAACAGGAAGGGGATGGTCTCTGGTTATCTTCCTCATAGGCTGCGCATAGCACTGACTCATAGGAAGTGGTTTAGTCGATGCCATGTGCAGGCTACAGAGAGGACAACCAGATGCCAGTCCCGTCTGGCATGCTGGTTGGGAGACAAAAAGAGCCCAGATTCCCACCCCCAAAAATCCACTACCCCCTTGAGTGACCAGCTGATCCAGAGAAACACAGGTTGAGATAATAGCTGAAGTAATATACATTTTAATGCTTTTAATGTTTAGTGTTCCACTGACTTTGCAGGACTAAAGTTGGTAATATGATCATCTATTTAGAGCATAACAATATACAGTATAGCATCTATGGGGAATCTCCTTCTGAAGGTGGTAGCCATTGTTCATTCCCTATTGTTTTGTTTTAAAGTCCTGTATCGATTTCATTATTTTGTTTGGTTTAGTTTTATTCTATTTTATCTTGTTTGATTTTATTATATATGATGGCTTGGGCAGTTGTTTCAATAATAACAAGACATATTATGGTAGCTATTTTTGATTTACTACAATCTTGTTTTGAAGTCCTTTATTGCATTCATTATTTTGTTTTTATTGGCTCTATTCTTTTCTGTTTTATTTGATTTTCCTATACCTGATGTACAAGCACCTATCTTGAAGACAATAAGAAACATTATGATAACCGTTGTTGATTTCCTACTATCTTGTTTTGAAACCCTTTATCACTTACACTGCATTGTTTTGATTGGTTTTATTTTCTTTAAAATATAAAATATCTGTAAATATTAAGCCTCATTTATTGACGTTATTGATGTATGTAACCTTATATCAATCTCATATTTAAAATAGCTGATTAAAACTGAAATATTTTTAAATGAGCTGAAATTGATCCCTCCAATAGTATAAGTTTCTAAGGTTACTCAACACTGTGTAACATATCGTCACAGTCAAACTACCTCTACATTGATTTATTTACTTACCAAGGAATTTTTTTCCTGCATTTCAACTTAGCAATTTTAGGTAAATAATTCACTCCTAGTGCACATTCTGAAAACAAAGCTGTCCATATTAAAAGTACCTTCTTTGGATATCTATTCCTGGGAATAAGGGATGACATTTTGTGATTTTTGAATAGCAGCTCATATTTGACACATTTGATTTGTATACATGCATTAATTTAATATTTCTTGCTAGAGACTTTTAGAAGCATTCCTAAATCAATGTATCAATCTCAAATTTAGCAAGTGTAGGATGTTACAACCTATCTAATGTCACAATGCTGTAAACCTGGAATATACCACATAAGCCATATTGTAACTAAAAATACATTACTGCAAAACTTTAAAGTCTGACAAGCATCTACCTGATATATTTTATATAGTGTGAATACTGACAGACTGATGTGAAATTCAGTTAATGGAAAAATATATTTCTAAAATTAAACATCATTTTTTATTTCTGTAAAATAATTTACAGTCCTTTATAAAGTTGTTAAGGCAATAGAGAGGTATGCAATTGCATCAGAATGAACAATCAGGAGAGACAAATTGATGGAGACTTCAATATTACCTTTAATTCTGCAAAAAATCAATGATACATTCCACCCAAAAAACAAAACATCTTTCAAAAACTTCAATTTTCTATGGGCCAAAGAAAATGATATGTATTTCCTCAAAGTTCAATTTTTTTATTACCATGAATCCAATGTTTGTAAAGTTCCTTTACTGTGCTGGTTTATGTGAGTATAATAATTATGAGGAAAGGAAAAGAAGAAACCAATGAAGGTATGAAGGAAGGAGGAAGCAAGGGTGGAAAGAAGGAAGGAAGGGAGGGAGAGGAGAGGAAAGGAGAGGAGAAAAAAGAAAGTGAGAGGAAGGAAGAAAACCTTGCAGAAATTAAAAATTTATTCTAAGAATTAGAATTCATTCTTGGTTCCATGAGAAATAAAGGTGAAGCATTCTGTTAGGCTCTACCTCAGAGCTACTGAGTCATAAATTTTAAGGAACGGGGCATAGTAACCATTGTTAAGCACCTGTGTGTTTTGCTTCGTGCTTACATTTGTAAGCCACCGGAGTGAATACAACCTCCTACTGTTGCTGCACTGAAATCCCCAGCTAATTCTAATGTTTTGATGGTAGTAAAAACCACTGCATAAACTGATGTCTAATTCAAAAAGACCATTACAGTTTTATTTAAAATAATCTAAAACTCAGCATAAACAAGAATTATAAACACAGGTGCTCACGTGCTTCAACCATTAATGTTTTGCTACATGTTACAAATTCTACAAATAAAAATCAGATGGATTTTAGAAGCCAGGAATGGTAATGTAATGCCAGATAATTGGAGGTTGAAACAGGAAGATGTCAAGTTTCATCCCCATGAGATGCTGACACGAAATCAAAATTTTAAAAATTTAAATAAAGGCTACAGATTTATCTCAATGTAAAAACCGTGGGTTCAACCTTTAGTACCCCCAAAATAATACTATTGAGAAGGTTAAGTAGGCTAATGCATATTATGAACAGTGGACTGTACCTAGAGATAAATGTGTTTTTTAGTTTTGTTAGTGTATGTTACTTTACAAATATCTTCAATGAATTTTTCTATGAAATGACACAAAATAATTTAAATCACCTTTCCTTTTTTATTTATAGTAAGTCCCTAAATTAGCAGGAGATTGTAAGTTGGATTCGTTTGTAAATTGGACAATGTCTTATGTATCTTTGACACAAATATATAATGTATGTTGCTTTGGGTTTCCTAGCAGCCCCCACCACATCCCCACTGCTTTTCCTCTTGCTTCTGGACATCCTGGGTTCTGACTGAGAGATGTACTACTGTACAGTAAGCACACAGCAGCATGATGGTGACAGTGTCTGGAAGAGCTATTTCCACGTTTTGTTCACATGTACAAATGCAAGATCCATTCCTATCTCTGGAAGTTTGCAAATCAAATGTTCATAAATCAGGACTTACTATATTTTACATTAACCAAAAGCATTTCATTCATTTGAAGTACAATGTATAAATATTTCCCATGAATATTCACTTTCACCTAAAATAGCAGTATGTTTATGAGTATATTACATCAGCTGACACAAGTGTTAGTATCTTTAGGGAACCACTAATCACTCTTGGGTGGAAAAGAGCAGAACATATGTTAGACTTTATATCTCGGTCAGGAATTCTGTAAGTATTTGAATGGATTGTTTCTCTTGGTATTGAGTACATAGAACATTATCTCTTTCAAAATATTTTGTCTACAATGTTCCTCAAATAGATTTAAATATTTTTCCCTTTGCAAAGTGGTATGAAGTAATAGGTCAGGCAATGGCTACATTTTAATATTGAATGTTTTTATGGCTTTTGCAGGTGAAATGTATGAGTTGGTTGCTATTTATTTTAGATGATCAACCAGTTCTGTCATTAACCAAATTATAAGATGTTAAACTCTGTGAATAATAAATTTCTTCATCTCTAATATGTGTCTGTGGATCACTTTAACTCTAAAATACTCAGTAATTTAATGAAAAAGGCACTGAACTTTTTTTCCCCCTAAACTGGTCAATAGCTCGCTTTATGATTTAAGAAAATCATTTAATGTCTCTAAACATCAGTTCCTATAGATGTAGAGGAAAGGGATAGGTGACATCTAAGATTTCTTTAAACTCTTTGTGAGTTTTTCTTATGAAATAAAATTTCAAAGTAAGTTCCAGGATATTTTATTAAGAAGTAATGTAAAATTGATAGATTATGTGAGCCAGGTTTCTTTCTTTTCTCAGTAGAGTTCAAATGTAAGCAAGGAGAGCAGGCTAAATGATCTGTGCATGACCTCCTGTTTAATTCAGTACCGCTACAATTAGTTACATGCAGAACTACAACCACAACTGGTTAGTTCAATATTTTTATTCTTTTGCTTAGTAAGCAGAGAGGGCCTAGAAGCAACAAGTTTCTATTAGCAATGAATTCTAGGAGCAATGAGGAAGGAGACTCCCATCCACATCTAATACCATTCGCCAGAGCAAGAGTTCCCTGGAGACATGGACCCCTAGTTTTCAGTCAGAAGTTGTACAAAATGAGCCTAGAGGACTCAATTTTCCCATAAAATAAAATGCTTGAGCCAAACAAAATCCACTTTTATGGGTTTATATCAACTGAAAGAGTTCCTAATGGCCAGAGTTGGAATGATTTGAGCAGTGACTTACAGTGGAATTGGAGTTATAGCTCAAATATAAAGGAAGTAGCCTGAAGTCCATGCTGATATAAATTATTGAATAAGTAAGAAATAAAAAAGACAAACATTTCGTATAAAAATTTATGAATAACTTATGTATATACTCTGCACAAAAAAGGAACAGCCTCTCTAAACTCCTTAGCAACAGGTTGTGCATCATGATGTTCTCCCCAAAGGTACAGTATAGAAAGTAGCTAGAAAGCAGTAAGTTTGCATTAATAACCTAACAATTCTATATTAGCCAATTAGTGAAAGTCCGTATCCAGTAAGTCACATAGACGGCATACACCCTTGATATGATGCAATGCATATGACACTTATATTCTGTGATCTTTGATACTCACAGTCCTCTGGGTTATGGGGAAAACATTAGAAAACTGCCAGTTAAGAAACACCCCACAAAATACTTGGTGAGTCATCTTCAAACGTGTCAAGTACAATGTGAAATTCACATTGTTTTCACATTGTTTTCTTTTGATCTTCTTTTTTCTGTTTTGTTATGATTTGTTTTACCCTTCTTAAAATAAAAAAAAAGATAACATTTTACATAACATATATGGAAAGTCTTCATAACATAAATTCTGAAAATCTGAAATGATCTAAAATCTCATTAAAGTTTAATACTTTAAATATGACTACAAAATAAGGATTTAAATTAATATTTTGAAATATATCCAATATTTTCTATATATGCATTTTTAAAATTTTTAAAAAATGTAACATTTTTGGTAGTCAAAAATTTCCCAGGACTTCAATAATAGGCTTTGAGACTGTTTCAATTGCTGACTTGCTAGTATGAATGACTGCTGAAAATTAAAATCTCTCATTGATCAGGTTTTGTAGATATCTTAATGTTCCTCTCATGATGCTTACCAGGGTGCTATAATTGTTACTCTAGCATTGCAGACTCACTGAGGAAATGTATTTCAATAGGACATATGCAAGGATTTTGTGGATTTTCTTTTAGATAACTATACTACTAATCTCTCTTAGCTCATCAAAATGAACAGTGTGCTGTTGCATATATCTATTTTTATCTTCATTTAGGCTGCTCATATTCCATTTGGGATCTATTTTATTAACTTTCCCTGTATGCCTCATAGGAGTGATACAGTTGGGAATGAGCAACAGCACAAACTACATCTTAGAACTGATTATAACAGAGATTGGATTCAGAAATTAGCAACATTTCATTCTAATGATGGACTGTCTTTTAAAATTAAAAGAGCAGTAGTGTTTGCTGACTTGGCTAAGTAGTCAGTGTGCTAGAATATTTTCTACAGCCTCATGATTTTCCCATCTCAACTGACAGCTCTTTGTGTCACCTTCTCTCTCTGCAGACGACTTGCTGACATGTCTTAGACTGTCCCCAACTCACTTTCTCTAAACTCGCCCTCAGGGAAACTCAAATGTCAGTTCTTGACTCTTAAAAAGATTGATTCATCATTGGGAGTTCATTTCTCCTTCATCCTATTCTCCATTATATTGTTTTCTTTTCTACATATGCGATTATGTGAGCAATATTGCCAGAAACAAATTTTATTCATTATTTGGTTGCCTTTTGTTTTCTTACCCAGTTCAGAGAATTCTCAGAATTATCATTCAATGAGGGAATACATAAGTGTTGATCTCTATTTTTTTAAAATTCACTATAGCTTGTAAATTTATAGTGGCTCACTTCCAAATAAAAGCAGCAAGATTAAGGTTGATTATATTTTTACAAGCTACATGTCATTGTTCTACCCAATATATTGGTTAAATTTAGTCTATGAAGAGCTTGATGCGATTGAAAGGGAAATATATGCAGACATTCCTGCTTATTTCTTTATTTTAAGATGTTAATAAAATTTCGGTTTTTGAAAGTATGGATTTTAATGACTGAAGTTACATTTAAATGCCTCATTAACATCTCGGTTTCTAATAAAGGTTCTCTGTAGAATGCACATAGAATAACATTCAGAATTTAATTATTTTTTCTCACTGTTAACAGAATCTCAATGTCCTTTTAATTTTGTTTTAGTGTCTTTAGAAACACTTAGTCCAGATTGATGGAAGATCAAGTCTTATTTGGATCTGAGTAACTCATGGGAATACTGAAGACAATAGTTATCCTGGGAAATGTAGGGAAAAGTCAGGGAGAGTTGACATTAAAAAGGGTCAAAGAAAGAACAATTATTGATGAAATTAAGTCCAGAAATAATCTATTTGCCATCAGAATAGGGACAGCTTCTAGGAGTTGAGATCTGGGTAGACTACAATGGAAAATCCAAGGTAGTTCTAAACTCACTCAACCTAATATTTAAACAGGAAGGAGATAAAGTCCCACTTTATAAGATTTAAGGCCTGGCAGAAAACAATGATATTTAAAAAACTGTACATATCAAGGGAATCAGAAGAAAAATTTTCCACCTCAAGTTACAGATGCTGGGAAGAAACAAAAATCAAAGATGACTATTTATCTATTGAACAACACAGTTATTTTTTTCTTACTTGAAATGGAAGCAGACATAATCTCTGACAATACAAGAAAACAGATTAAATTTTCATTCTATAATTAAATATTGGAGCCAAATACATTTAAAACACTAGACAGAAATGAAGCAAGGTAAAGATATATTTAATTGCAATTAGAAAATGAACTTAATGTTATAAAAATAGATATTAAAAAGAAAGTTAAAACCTGAAATTTGAAACTTTTTACTGAAGAAGATATTTTAAAATGTGCTCTAAGAAGTAAGTTTTTCACACATAGTTCCTCAATCAATGTGGAGAAATTATTAAACCTGATAAGAAAAGATTCCTGTTATAAAACTTAGAAGACCATAAAAGCTAATGGACAACATTTTTGTTTATATATCTTTATTCTTTAAAATTAGGATCATAAATTTTCAATTCTTTCTTACTGTCTCATAGTCAAACTAAATTCAAGAGCCATGTAGGAGACATTAGTTATAAATATGAAATGATGCAGGTTACAATTGAAATATCCTACTTTCATTTAGTATGATAGTTGACAGCTAGCTGACATATTATTAATGTATTCATAGATGCCAGAGTTTCCAAACTTTTCTAACACTGAAAATTTTCATTCAAACAAAATATTTTGTGCAATCTCAGCATATAAAATAGATAAGAGTGAAGCAGTTTGATTGAAACTGGCAAAGCTTACCTGTCAACTTTCACAGCGGAACCAGGTAAAGAACGGAAGTTCTAGGACTGCTTGGAATGTGATTGAAAACCACTGCTCAGATAATACCCCTTGGATCAAATGTGTTACTTCGTTGCATATCATTTGGAAGCCATTTGGAAATCATCCCTCTCAACAAATTTTAGTGAGGAAACATGACATAAGTTTTAAAAATTCAAATGATACAACAATTATATAAATAAACTAGCTTCCCATTATAATTGCTGTTATGTTTCCCAGAAATATTATTAATGTTTCCTGTGATTTCTTCTAAACATATTCTATGCTGGTACACACACACCCACCCACTCACATGCTTCTTGACCCGGGTGAGGAAATAAAAATCACACTGATTGTACATTTCTTTGTCAATTTAATAGTAAATCTTAGTTTCCTCAATATGTCAGTGTATATTTGTTATTGACATATCATATCGAATTTTAGTTTAGAAATAAATGTTTATTTTATAATTTATCAATATACTATCCTTTTAGATTAAAATTTTATTAAAGATTTTTTAATATCAGTTGCTTAGTGACTAGTTTTGCATTAGATCTTGTCCAATGTATGCAGAGGTGGAAATATTAGGTTATTTCCAAATTACTCTCCAATGAGCTATAGGGATTCATATCAACAAAGATATGAGAGAAATTCTTCCTCTACAATGTGATATAATAATTATATCTATTCTGTACCTGCCACAGACTCTATTTAAACTTGCATTCCATAATATCTCCTTCATTGGGCATATATTTAATATTTTAAAGTCCATTTTAGTTTTCTCTGTGAGCCACCTGCTTAACTTGTATCTCACTTTCTAAGTAATTTTAAAAAACCTTCCAGGAAGGAAGGAAATTAACAAACTATATGTTTGCTAAAATTTTCTATTTTTTTATTTTTAAATTTTTATTTCTCAATGTTTGCTGCCTATATTCTTAAATTACTTCTGAATATATGAAAACTGTGAGACCATTAAAGAAAATAATGTTAGAAACCATTAAAATAAAATTTTCCTTTGATTCTAGTAAGATTATATATTATGATATATAACATATATCTGTATCATATGTACTTTGTGCATTTCCATTTTAACGACTGAAACATACAATGTTCTTATGTTCTTTTTGATTCATTTAGAAAATTGACAACTAAATGATAGTAATATTTTATTACGATTATATAAATGTGAATTATTTTTCATTTTGCAGTCCATCTTTCACTGTATACTTGTAGGTTATTCTGATAATCAAACTGCAGTGTCTTTGAAAAAAGCATGTGTGTAGATTCTAGATATGTATACAGATATATATGTATATGAACATATCTTCTCCCTGTCTCATTATGCTTGTTTGAGAGAGAAAAGAAGATGTAAAGGAAGAAATTGGAGACAAATTTAGTTATAAGCCATTGGGAAGATATTAACCTAGACAGAAATTCTGAAACTTTGGTCTATCTTGTAATTAGAGGCATGTTTATTCTGATTATGCATTCCAATACTCTAGCATAACAGTTAAGGACTTGAAGAGAATGTATGTTATCACCCCTAATGAGTTTCAGTGACTGATGAGGTGAACCAGATTGTTGCATTGCAGTTCTTCATATTCTATAGCTTCAGCTACATGGTGACCATGGCAAAGATGTCACATCGTTTCTTTTTCATTCTTTCCCTGAGATGGCTGGTCTAAAAGGAGCAGTTGGGCACCTTCTACACCAGTTGGTTTCTCCCAGTGGCTATGGCTACTTGGGTGTTTTACAAGATGCCTCATCATAACACCAGAATATTATAGATAAATAAAGAAAGACTTTGATTTTTCCTGTGAGACCTACAAAAGGATTTGCGACTGTCTTTACCTTTCAGAACCCATGGACTGATGGCTACATTACTTTAAATTTACTTTGAATGGCATTAATTATGGACACACATATACATAAAATTATGCATATGTGCTAATCACTATTTCAAGGGCCTTTAACTTTTATTTCATTTCTCCTTCACAATTCCCTCTTGTTACCATTATAATTCATTTTTTACATATGTGGAAAGAGACACAGTGATTTTTGTTACTGCAACAAGACAGTGATGAATTTTTGTCTTGGGAATTTCTAGGATATGAGTATCAAAAAAATGGAGTGAGTGTCAGTAGGGAATGTACCTAGGTGATCACAGACTTTCAGAATCACAACAATACTGAACTAGGTAAGTGCAATGTTTCTTAGCACCTTTTACAAGATAAAGAAATGAGCTTTCAGAATAAATAGGAGTGATCTTACAGAAGTCAGATATCTCACATAAACTGCCTCGATTGCATTCCTGCCTCTGCTCCTGCCATCTGCAAAATTTCTGAATGAAATTGATTTCAGTTTCTTTATCTGTGCCATACTTGGGAATCTACTAGAGCATAACAAACTTTCCCTATGTTTACAATTTAAAATAACATATTAATAGTACATTAGGGTTGCGGAAGTTGCCTGAAGTCTCTTTCTGCCAAACTCACCTGAGTTTGCTCAGGTGCCTGCTGCTTTACATGGTCCTGACCTCAAGTGGCAACTTTCGGGACATCTTCCTGAAAAGACTAACATCTCCAGGAACCCCACTCCAAAACAATCTCAGGGCAGCTCTCCGAAAAATGCAGAAGCAAAAGCTGCAATCATATAAAAGTCCAGTTTTTGAACCTCTTCAGTTTCACTTATGCCACTTGCTTGATTAAAACAACTCATGAGGCTAGACAAGGTTCAAGACATGAGGAGCATATTCTCAGGATAGAAGCTGAAGGAATATGTGGCCACAAGTTTCCCAATCTTCCAAAGTGAAAATGCTAAATTCTAAAAACTAAGATAATATGTGCAATTGATAAATCTAGTGCCTGGTACACAAAATATTTTCAATAAATAACACAATTTTGGACATTATATTTGTTATTTTTGGAAAAGATATGTGTACAGTTATTGACCAACTGACTGTTTTTAAATCAGGTTACATGACAAAGATTTATATTGATTCTTCTCTAGATAGCGATACAGTAGCTGTGGTTGATGTGTGTTTAAAATTTTACTTCAAATTTATGACTATTTAATTTTGGACCGCTACTTTCCGTATCCCCAGCACTGGCCCATGGTATTTCATCAAAATCTCTTTGTTTTCTATATGGCATAAATTATCACATAAATACATATTTCTTTCTTTCTTCAATTATATAGAGTTAATTTTCCTGAGACTAGTAACTATGTATGTGGTTTATTTTTTTTTTCTCTCATTTGACATCAAGGAGTAGAAAGGAGTTGATATTTAATAGTTGTTCAATGTATGTTAATGATAAATGCATGAAAGATTGCTTCTCCATGGGCAATGCCTGTAACAATACCAACAAATAAAAACACAAAAGATTTAACTTGATTTTATTGATAACAACATAAGCTTAGTAGACTTTAATTATTTGCTTTTTTGGTCAAATACATAGAGGAATCACTGCCTATCCCAAGAAAATAATATTTATTGGCCAATACAGCATTATTTTTCTGTATGTTTGAAAATTTTCTGAGATAAGTAAAATTGTCTAAAAACCCTAAAACACATTTAAAACACCAACTTATCTCATGGTTAAATATTAGAGTACTTAATGTTCAGGATACCTCATGATCTTGATACAACTTTTGAAGCTGCCTTCTGATACTGTAGCAGAGTGACCTATTTATTTTTACATACTTTTTTAAACAGCAAGATTTAGGTGAATTTAATTGAAAATAATCAATGAATTATTACACTTTACGGTAAAGGGATATTCTTGTATATCACAGTTAATTTGGAAAGCAAAATATATTATTTTGTTTTAAATTCCAAAGTGCAATCTTATAAAGCTGCATGATGACATCCTAAGCTTCCTGAATGAGAAGATACTGATTTTTAAACCTCTTTCTAGTTGAAAATTCCCTTTGTTCCTAAAATCATTCTCTTTAGATATGATGAGTTCTAGCACAAAAATAAAATTTTACATAAATATTGTACAAAAAATCTTTACTTCTAAACATTGAGTTATTAAGATCACTGACAAAAGTGAAAATCATTATCTTCACAAAACATAATAAAATAAACATTTAATATATCTTGAATATAAATAAATATTTAATATGAAGATTTTTATTACATGAACATCGTTTTCTAAAGTGTCTGCCTTGTCCTTGATTAAGCAATCTCCAAAAATTCCTTGTCTCCCTTGAATAAATTTGCTGTAGATTGAATCTTTTATTTTATTGAATTTATAAATGCTCTATTTTTATCTCACTTGATATAAGCAAAATAAGACTATGAAGTAGTTAAAACAGATTCTATTACCTGCATTTTTAGGTAGAAATGATGGGTTTTAGAGAAGTTATATCACACATGTAATGTGTAGCCTAACTAAATTGAGAAGCCATATATTCTGAAATTCAATCCATGAATTCTCCTTCCATACCAGCAACACCTCTCTAACACTCTTATTCTACACTTCATAAATCTTCTTAAGAATTTGCAGGGTCTGGGGATTAAGCTCAGTGGCATAAGCACCTGCCTTGCAAGCAGGCGGTTGTGAGTTTGATCCCTGGTACCAATAAAAAGGACAAAGACAAAACAAACAAACAAAAAAAAAATTGCTAAAGTAAATGTCAGTGACTTCTGTTTTCAGCATTGAGACTAACAAAGTATAAGTAGTTTCCTGTAGGGTAACAAAGCTAAGAACAGTTAAAATGAGTTACTAATTCAAGTGTGTCTGATTATATCATATATTGTTTTTATTTTTGTTGCATAACTTTAATCAGTATACTATGTGGATATTCAATACTTCTAGTAGTGTTTTAAAAGCTATTTTTATCCGAGGGTTCATATGTATGGGCATGGGTATGTTCGTGTACATATGCTTGTCATATAAAAGTATCAACTGCTACCAAATAAAAAATATGAGTATGTCATGAGGTCCTTAGTCCTCCCCAAATCTCATGTTTCCCATTGATATTCTGAATGAAATTTCTTCACTGATTTCTCAAAACTGTAAAGCAAAAAATAGTAAATATTCAGTGATTGTTCACAAGTGCGGGCAATCACTTTGACATGATTTTGAATTTTCCTTAAATAGAATAGGGAATATTAAAAATTATCTTGTATAAAAATTTCATCTTTATAGAAATCTTACAAGAGTAGAAGCTATTTTTCATAAGTCTAAATAGCTTATATGTCTCAGCATATATATATATATATATATATATTTAATATTAGTATATATTTTAGTAAGGTAGACAATAGTAAAAGAATATTCCCTACAAGAACACGCATATATATGAAATAATGCTTAAAAATACCTTTCAGAGAAGATGTGGGTAAAATTAAGAATAAAGTCCAGTTTTTCAGGTGGCCCTCTGACCTCGAGTTAATCATTTCAAACTCTGTCCAGGACAGACTGCAGCAACCCCGCAATAGCTCTAATTCTTTCCATCACTTACATGCCTGTAGATTGAATTACCATGGAGAGTGAAGCAACTATTTCTGCAGAAGGATACAATCTAGTTCATTGACAAGAAGAGCGAAAATTTTCTTTTCCATCTTATCTCTGATTTTAAGCAGGTAAATGTTCCATCTTAATTTAAAATGAGACTGATAATCAAATTCCAGTATCAAACCATTAATTTCATGAAATTAAATTAGAAATAAGGTAAAATTTTTATTTTCAAAGTTTTTTTTTTGTTTGTTTTTGTTTTTGTTTTTGTTTTTGTTTTTGTTTTGTTTTTGAAATTGAAACTATTATGTAGTCCAGGCTGGCCTTGAACTCATTTTGTAGCCCGGGCATTTCTGGCAATCTGGAGTGCTGGAATTACTGGCATGCACCACCACACCTGGCTGATGTTTTCATTTTTAAATTTTTTAGTACATATTTTCAGTACATCCCTCATGGGTCATCGGTACATGTCCATAGCACATCCTATTCCATCCCTTTCCCTTTCCCTCCATACCTCTCTCTCTAAATCTTACCATTGTAAAAGATTTATTTCCCTGCTTTTGTTTTGATTTGTTTTGTTTTCTTTGGACTCAGCCTTAAGAAAATGGAAGCTCTTATCTTTCGTGTCTGTGCTTTCAGAGTGGAGTGCCTTCGGGTGCTGCTGGACATAGGAATTTAAAGTAAGTCATTTAGAATCCAGTTTCTCCCATTCTGTCTCTCATCTCTGATTCTCCCAGCTTTAACTCAGTTTTCAGAGTCTCTTTTCTCTTAAAGTTACAAACTGGCTACACTCAGATAACTAGCAGAAAGAGAACCGAGAGGGAGGAGAGGGCGCAGGGTTAGTCAGCCTGTGTTGGCTGAAGCAGCAGAGAGGCTTCTCTTCTCCTTCCCCTTTTCATGTGTTACCAGTAGAGGGACAGTACCATCTCTTCTTCTTTGTACTATGCAGCACCCAAAAAGCATCCAGGCTCCAGGGCTTCTTTCCTTTTGGCCAAGCAAAATGGAGAGGCTCTGCCCTGATTAGTCAGTCCCTTCAGCTGTGCAGTTTCCTTGTCACCACCTTGCCCTCCACAGACCCGGTTAAAATGATGAATTGGAAGCCTGTGTCCTGTAGAGTTAAGAAACCTTCAGTTTTCCCCTTTGATTGCCCTAGTATACACTGCTGGATCCCTACCACCTTCAGCCTCCATTCCGGACAGATCTTGATTAATCATTCTCTTTAAATCAGCTGAATACAAGTAAGAAATGATTTTATCAAAGTTTGTTAAGACTCGTTTTCAATATATGAAGGTGTTTATTTCAGTTTCAAGTTGGCTGCAGCACCCGGCTCATCTGACCAAGCTTTTGGTTTTGGTTTACCCAAATCCCTTTATTCTCCTTGCTTGACATAGTCAGTTTGAGGACTGTTTCACTCAGTAGCCACAGTAACAGCCTTTTGATCAGGGTGTGGGACTCAATTCCTGACTGTCCTGAGAGTTCCTTTCCTGTTACTGCCTAACAGGCAGGAAAAACAACCAGTAACCCAAGTACATTTTAGGCAGTTGCCATCCGACTTTGCACTGCACAGCCTTTCAGCATTCTTTACTAGTTTGGTTAGTGTGGGATATTTATTCTTATTTGCGAGACGGTAGACAACAGTAAGACAATATTCCCTATAGGACACAAGGAGCCTTTTCTCAAAACAGTTTTATTGGGGCTTGGAGCCTTTCTTCTTTCATATATCTGTCACTGTTAGCTCTTGTTCACATTCTCAAAACTCAGGCATCATGAGGTGTGAGAGGTTTGTTTTTTATTTGTTTTTGGTTTATTTTCTTCAAGCGAATGAATTACCTAGTCACAGTGTTATAGATGCAGGCAGAAATTATGGCATTTGTGGGTAAGAAACAGAATTTTGTTATCCCTGGCACAAAAGGCAGCTTGGGATTCATTATTTGTAACAGTGTATCTTTGCCCTTTTTCCCATTTCCAAGGGTGCAATATTGAAGTAAATCAAGATGGCTGCTGCATCCAAGGTAGGACCATATGACCATTAGGGGACATAAAGCATGGCAAACTTCAGTATTTGGAGGGCTTACTGGTAAACACACCCAAAATTTATGCCCAATGAGGGGATAGTATTATATTATATTACTTTCAGCAGCAACAAATTTGAAAAAATCTGGCACAAAAGAAGTTATTTTTTCACAAGATGAATAGAAACTTACAGACTCTTACCAGTGCATCCTTTATCATTAAGCATTTGACTTATAGTATCAAAGACAGTCTTCAAACTGTAGCTTTGTTTGTTTTTATATAAATCTTCATTCATTTTCCTTTTTATTTTATTGATTTTTCCACATCATTGACGACTGGATATCCATTATATTATAGCAACAATCACTATATAATTTTTGTAAAATCTACATAATGTCATCTTATGAGAAATCTATAAATTGAGAATAACAGACTTTTATTTTTCTCATGTGACTTCTGACTCTAATCATGGTCATTTTTTCTCTTATAGTTTTTACCAGCCTAACTTTTTCTCACACTTTCTTTTTTTTTTTTTATCTTGTTCTTTCTTAAGCTACTGACTTTCACTGGTTTCTTAACCTAAATTTTCAGTGTGTTATTCTTAGGTTGCTATTCTGTTTCTTTTCTTTGTTGTGTGATACCCTTAGCCCTTTTACAATTATTACCTTCTCTGATAGAAATCAAGTGGGAAGTTTCATGTTCACCACCAATTGTAACAAAATTAAAGCTATTCTTTTAATAATCCCATGAAATTCTCCTCCCCCTCCTTTGCATTAAACTCAAACTACTAGGCATACACATTGATGCCTTTACTGCTGTACCTATGAACACAACTACAAATCCAGCTACTAAATAATAATGTCTTATGTAAAGATAGATAAGATAGCTATAGTATTTGAGGACATATATTCTGTATCCAGGATGCTGGGTTTTGCATGATGGCTGTACTACTTATATAGCTATAGTCTTAGGCAAATTTCTTAACTTGCCCAAGTTAAGTAAATGTTAAGTTAAATGCTATCTGATTTGCATATATACAAAGTAGGTTTTATAAGAATTATGTAATGAGGCCTGTGAAATACAATAACAATGAACTAAGTTACTGTACAAGTGTTAATAAAAAATGTTAATACATGCCTATATTATTTAGCAATTTATGTATTATGTTTTTTTTTTCATGTAGACATACGTGGTCTTCACTTTTCTCTATTTTATCATTAAAATAATTGTTTTATTATTTATTTATTGGTTCATATTTTATTTGTCTGGTTATTTTATTCATTTGGTTGGTCCTAATCCCCTTGATGGTTAATACATTGACTGAGTAACATCATGAGAATAATCACACTGGGGAAAGAATACACGGTGCTTACTAAAGGCATGGGACAGTCACTGTAAACATAACAAGTGATTCTTCATAGTTTCATCAAAAAGAAAGAGGTAAATTCTGGAACTGAAGAGGGATAAAAATGTCCTATAAGCAAAGCAAAATTTGTTTTCCTGAAAAAGTATTAATAGACACTATCCCTACTTTCATATGTATCAATACTTGTAACTGAGACAGTTGTTTATTACAGGATGTTATTTTTAGTAGGTCCAAGTGATTTTCTTTTGAAGACTTCAAAACAATTGCTTTAAGCAGTGAAAAGTAAGTTAAAATTTTTATGGTACATCAGGCAGAAAATATGTAACAGAAGCTTTTTTTTTTTTTCTTTCCATGTACACATAAAGCAAATTTAGGTGGAAGCTCAATAGACAAAGAAAAGAGAAGGGATGAGAGAAAATCATGCTTCCTGAATAGTTAACTTTAACTTTCAGCTCATCTGAGCAGAGGAATAAATCATGAAGGCGATAAATATAACCTCTACAGTTCAGTGCTTATGCCACCAGGCAAAGGCCTACAAATGATTTTGCATTTTTATGAACATGATGACTCACCTGTTACTGGAATAAATGTCCTGAAAGATTTGGTTTGTGGAACTAGAAAATATAAGGGATAAAGTCTCTATATTATCTTTATTATATACTTTGATCAGAAACTTTAAAAAATCAAGAAACAGAAGAGGAAACAAAACGTAAGAAACAAGTTTCAGACCACAGTGACAACAAGGTAAGAATGAAGATTTAAACAAAGAGACCAAACAGAAAGAAGGTGCACATGTGGAGGTCAGGAACATTGTTGTCTGTTAACAACCTCAAAAGAACAACGTCTATTAAACTAGGTAATAATCTAACTGCTACATCTTAAATCATACCAAGGCCAGGGGCAAGTTATATCTCAAAGCTTGTCTAAAGACAGGCAGATAGATAGATCAAGAGGCAAGAGTTACACAGACAAAGAGAAAAAAGAAGATGAATTTATGTAATTTAGAAAGGCAGGTGCTGGTGAGTAGATCGTCATGCCTCATTCTGTCAAGTTTATGAATTATAATTTTTTCACTGATGCTTTCATTTATTCACTAGAAAGCTGTCTAAAACTGTTAAATTAATTAATACAGAAATTTTATTTGCTCCAGGTATAAAATGTTACATATTTTCATTAGTTTCTTTTCAAAAGTGCTTTTAAATATTTTGCGTGTTGATATTTGGATGTTCAAATATGTTATTCAATTAACTTAGTATGTTTACTTAATTTTTCTACTTTAAAATAAAAAGTAGAATATATAAATATTTAAAAAAGCAATAATTCCGTCATGACATAGACAACTGTTAACAGAAATATGCAAAGATGAATGACTAAAAATATGTAAACATTTTCATAAATGGTCCAGTTTAGGGAAGTTTTTCATTTTCAAATAATGGCCTGAGGATAAGCAGATCCCAATTTTTGTACTGGGATACATTTTTCCTATTATGTTTGTTTATTCAATATTGAAATTTTGTGCTTTAGTCTTTGCTCTTTTATCAAAATGGAGAAAAAAAAATAAAACCATGAAAAGTTATGCACATTCTTTAATCTTTTGCTGAATGATTGTGCTCTTCAATTCTTGTATAGATCTAATAGAATGTTGAAAACAGTATTCTTACATTATACAGCAGAACAAATCTGTTGTAGAATATTTGATGTTTCTTTTTTCCTTCATCATCATTCAATAATATAAGAACCCTGACTTAGTCTACTATGTGTTCTCTGAGACAATACCTTCATTCTTTTTAACCTAAAAAATTATCATAAATTTAATAGCCAAGAAATGCTTTAAGATTGTTCACAATTAGACAATATATGAACTTGCTTTTCTTACTAACATTGTTGCCTCACCATTTAAATTTTCACCCTTAAATTAATTGCTTATCACTAAGCAAATGTGGCCTTTAAATTATGATTAAATAATACTTTGTCTTAATTTTAAGCCATGAAGCATATATTTAACTTTTTTTTACTCAGACATTTCTACTATTTATGTTCTGTTATATAAAGGATTCATGTCACATTATGAACTGGTTTGTAAAACTAAAACCACTATTTTTTCAATAAACCAGATCTGAAACATTTAGTCCATTATCAAATAGACCTATAGTTTTCAATGTTAATTCAAGTTTTACTTGAAGAGTTCCAACAAGGATATTTTGCCTCCATAAATATAGTATAAAATGTATAATTCTTAGCCTAATTCGTAATTGGAACGTACAGAAGTTTTAGCTAAAAAAATCCAATAAGATCAAACTATTAATCACTAAAAGGTCATGATCATGTGAAAATATTACTCACTTCTTCTCAAGTAATCAAAGTAAAAATGGGAAATTTTCTGGCAAACTAGAGCAGAACATGATTCAGATACTGTAAGTCAAAAGCCAGACAAAATACTTCCTCTCCTTGCAGAAAGAAATTACTGCTTTAAAAACCAAGAACAAAGGGTAAGCTTAAATAGAAGCCAAAATGTATCATCTATAATTTCTGATCTTATAAAGAAACCCCAGAAGTCAAGGACAAATAGTTTTTCAGGTCTAATTTTGTCATAGTCGCATGGCTTGAGGAATACCAATTCTTTGCGATAGTGTTGCCCTCAATTTATCTAAATTAATTAAAAATATGTCATCACTTAGCAGTGATAGAAAAGAACAAATTTCTGTAAAGTGGCTGGGGATAAAGCCGGCACAATGTCGGCCTGGCAGGCCCAAGGTCCTGAGTTCGATTCCCAGTACAAAAAGTTTGTAAGGTATGTTTTATCCAGTTATCTAAAGCAACATTTGATTAACTTCTAGATGAATCGTATAAAGGACAGAAAAGATGAAATTGACAAACAAGATAATGATTTTAGTAATCCTGCAATTATATTTTACTTAAATAATCAAACAAATGAAAGAATATGATAAAAGATAGTTAATATAAGGAGAGATTTTTTTTTTTAAAGGAAGAAGGCCAAAGAAAAAGGAAAACAGACAAAGGGAAAGGAAAGGGTGAACAGTGGATGCACATGTTCCAATTACCCCAACGAACATAATCCTTATGTACCATAAACATGTACTAATAAAATATTTTTAAAATAATCAATTGAGTGTGAATGTTCTCAAAGTTCACGATTGTGATGATCAGGGTAAAGTTTAACTTGATTTATTCAGGATCTTCCCGAAGCATTGCTTCACCTTACTCCTAGTCATGTCTTTGTAGAACATGAATGCATGGCTTTGGGATCTATATCTGGTCCCTCACCCCTTCTGATGTTTTTCTGCTCTTCTTCCCAGCCACCAAAATTTAAGAGGCTCTTCCCCCCCCTTGCCCTTCTGCCATACTTTCTTTGGTTTGGGGACAGCTGAGAATGGACTGAAGTTATGAAAAAGTTAAACCTCATCTTCTTTAAATTGTATTAGGTATTATGTTCTAGTGAATAGAAAGTTGATTAATTTAGATTGCCACTGGAGCAGTGGGATTATTGCTGTGACTATACCTGAAGCTGAGAAGCCTTTTGAACTGGCTTGTGAGATGAGTTAAAAAAGTTTTGGAAATGAAAGCTAGAGAACTCCTAGATTTCTGCATGCTGAGTTTGGTAAGTGATTCTTTTCATAGCTCTGGAGACCAGAGTGTGGGTAAGCAAGTGACAGTAAATACCAGGCACACTGTGTTTCAGCTGAGGCCAGGACACCTTTGGCAGTATTCTAGAGGTTATATGCATCACATACTGGCAGAAAATTTGCCTTTATTTTGCCCATGTCCTGAAAATTTGCAAAAGGCTCACATTAGGGGTAGTAAACTATTAATTTGGCAGAGGACATTTCAAAGCAGCCCAATATTCAGGCTTCAGTATGGATGCTGTTGGTTGTGTTCCCTAATTTATAAGGAGAATAGGACAAATATCAGAGCTAAATAATTTGAAATATTCTGCTGGTAGTCAGAAAGAATGAATGTAAAGTCGGAGTTGGAAGACTTTGATTGCCGAAAAGATACACTTTGAAAATAAGCCCAGAACAAAGCATAAGGGCAGTAAGAAAACAGGTTTGAAGTCATATCAGGAATCACCAAGACCCCACCCATTACAGGTGCTAAGGAACAAAGTGTAGAGTTTCCATTTGAAAAGGAAGCCTTGGGACCAACTTGCTCCATTTAGGCCAGCTAGAGAATTAGTTTCTCAGGATTTATGTCACATTTCTCACCATCCAGGAACTCAGAGTCACTTGGACCCATTGTCCAAGGAGCCTATATTCTTTTCAAATTGGGGTAGATCTTGATACCATCCACATGTTGCTGATTTTATAGGCAGGCTGAAAGCAAAATTGTGAATCTTGATCACTTCTACTCAGATACCAAAAGACACCCTAGAAAGAAAAATGTGATTCTGAAATGTCAGGAAGTGAAGCTATGGCTGTGAATCAAAGATACAGTGGAGACCACAGGACATTAAACATTCTACAACTGTGGATCATCTGCGGAGAATAGTTGAGTAAGCAAAGCTAGCCAAAGGGAGACACCATGAAGACTACAAGGACCGATGCTATGGGAGCAGAGCCATTCAGGCCTGTTGGAGTTAATGTCTTGCCACAACTTGCCTTGAGTGCTGGATATGGAATTCTGGGCTTCAGTGTTTGCACTGCTGGATTTGGCCTTACCTGACACTCATTCTCTTCTGTCTCCTTAATTATCCCTTCTGAAATGGGAAAATTTAATATAAGCCAATGTATGTTGAAACTATTTAACTTTTTAGTTTTACCTTGATGGGCACATAAGATGCTATACATCTTAAAGGAGATTTTGGACATAGATCTTTGTATTAATGCTGGCAATGTTAAAAAAGAAAAAAAAAACTATCACAACCTCTTAGAGATATACTAAATGCAATTTACATAATGGGTGGACAAGAATGTTGTTGGTCATGAGGGAAAGAATGCTATGTTTTAGATATAAAATGCCCCCTCAAATTCTCATGTATGCTGAAATTGACCTCATGAAAGGGAACTGGATCACTGGGCACACAATCATCAGTGAATTCATCCATTGATGCATTTAGAGCTGCTCTTAGGTGATGGGACTTGGTTTGAAGAAGCAGGTCACTAGAGGGATGGCGTGGAAGAATGTATTCTTGCCTCTGGTCCTATCCCCTCTTTCTCCGCTACCTAACTTCTGTGAGTTGAGCACCTCTCCCCTTCCATTTTTTTCTGCCTGTGAGCCAACTAGCGATTGACTGAAAACACGAGTCAAAATACACCTCTTTTCCTTTAAATTTCAGACATGAATACTTTGTGACAGCAAGAGGAAAGCTCTCAATTGATATATGTAAAATTAAAATGTTATATTGACTATTTTTATAACTGTGGTTAAATATCTTAAGCTCCTTTTGTGAAACATTATTAAATTTATATATACACTCTTTTGGCAATAGATATGAACTTAGGATCCTGATATATTGAACTGTAGTAAATCTGGAGATTTTAATTATGCTTAAATCCTATTTTACTTGTTTTTGAAAATTTCTATTCTATATTTCCTATAATTCATGATGGAAAATAGGAAAATTTTAATATGTTGTGTTTATGGAAATAAAAGTTCAACCCACTGATTAGACACATAAAAATTTCAGAGGACGGTGGAGCTAATAAAATGCCTGTTTTTTTTTTTTTTAAATTTTTAAAGAGGGTAAAATTAAACATAACAAAACAAAACAGATCATAAAATAACAAGGTAAGAGTCACAGATTTCAAAGCAAGGCAACCAGAAATCTTCACTATCTATCATGTCGTATCTTGTTTTCTACAAAATAGCTGTCCATATCTTCACATACAATGAATTCATACAAAGAAAATAGTACAGAACTGATCAGAACATGATGATGAAGGCATTTTAAGTCTTCAAGACCAGACAATAAGGAAGTCAACAATGGCTGTCATAATGTTTCTCATTCTCTTCAAAGTAGCTTCATATCTTCATGTATGTTGAAGTTAAACAAAACAAAACAGACTAAAATCACTCTGATCAAAGAATATTAGTATTGCTGGATTTCACATCATGACACTACAGAATCAGCACTGGGTACCTTAGTGTCTCTTTTTCTTCAAAGTAGCTGTTTACTTCATCGTGTATTATGTTATTGATTCTCGTAAACTTTTTAGAAGTTGTATGCATGTGTGAGTCTCTACATGTGTATCTATCCTTTCTGTATTAGAAGGAAAATCAAAACAAAACAAATTCCTAGAAAAAAACAAAATGAAGCAGACAGAAACAACAATAGCAAAGAACCCAGAACATTGACAGTATAGTCCTTTAAAACAGGTAGTATGAGCTTAAGTAGGGTTGTTATTTACATAATGATCTTCAAGAGTTCCTCAGATCACTATACAATCATATGCATGATTATTCAATCTTGTGAATGTTAACTATTTTGTTCCAAGAACTTAGAGTTTGTAGCGCAATCATTTTACCTATGCCAAGCATGTTTATAAATTTTAGACATTTTCTTTTCCCTTTTTTTCTTTATCCTCAATTCCCTAAGATATTATTTTTCCTTTTTAAGTAGATTCTTATCTTTTAACTGTAGTTATTGAGTTTTTGTATCATATGAACTCGTACCATTTCTTACTAGGGAGACTATACGGTATTTATACATGTGAGTTTGATTTATTTCACTTATGAGTATGGTTTCAAGTTGCATCCATTTATTTATAAATATCTCAATGTGATCAGTCTTTGTAGCTGACTGGTACTCCGGTATATAAAAATATCACATCTTTTTTATGCCTTCCTCAATTGATGGGCCTTTAGGTTGTTCCAAGTTCTGGCTATTACAAATTGTGCTGCAATAAACATGGGTGCACATATATCACTGTGGCATGACGTTTTCAGTTCTTGTGGGAATATGCCTAGAAGTGGGATACCTCGTCCAAATGAGACTTTCAATGCCAGCTTTTTGAGGAATCTCCAGACTCACCTCCACAGTGGTTGCATCAGTCTACACTCCTACCAACAGTGCAGAAGAGTTCCTTTTCCCTACAGCCTAGCTAGCATTGGTTGTTGGTAGTTTTCTTGATCCTGGACTTTCTTTCTGGAGTGAGATGGAATCTCAGTGTTGTTTTAATTTGCATTTCTCTAATGACAAATGATGCTGAACATTTTTTCATGTATTTATTTGCCATTTGTATTTCTTCATCTAAGAACTGTGTATTAATCTCAGATGCCCATTTTTGGATTGGGTCTTTGAATTTTAGGGGTCTGATTTAAAAAAAAAAAAACTCTTTATATACTCTAGACAGAAGTACTTTGTCTGAGCGACTATTCACTAAAATTGTTTCCCAATTTGTGGATTTTTGTTTGGCTATGCTGGAGATTTCTTTCAACATGCAAAAACTGTTTAATAGGATGTGATCCCAGTTATTGATTCTGTGAAGTATTTCACGTGGGATTTGATTCTTGTTCATGAATTCTCTACCTACCGTTTTGTCTTCAAGATTTCTACTTATTTTGTCTCCCAACAAATTTAGTGTTTCTGTTTTAATATTTAGATCTTTGAGCTATTTAGACTTTAGTACATGGTGATAGGCATGGGTCTAGTCTTAGTTTCAGCATATGGAGAGCCAAATTTTCTAGCACCATTTATTGAAGAGACTATCTTTCTTTTAGTGGATGTGTTTTGGCCCCTTTATGAAATATAAGGTGGCTGAGTGTGTTTGTAGTTGTAGCTGTATCTTCTAACCTATTCCATTCATCTTCAGGTCCTGTTTTATTCTAGTACTATGATGATTTTATTAGAGTAGCTTTGTAATATAACTTCAAGTCAGGGATTGTGATGCCTCCTGCCTTGCCTTTTTTGCTTAGAATTGCCTTTGCTATTCTTGGTCTCTTCTGCTTCCAGATAAATTTTAGAAGTGATTTCTCTAGGTATGTGAGGTATGCTAGTGGTATTTTTCTTGGGATTGCATTAAATCTGTATAAATTTTGGGAGAATGGCCATTTTCACAAAGTTTGTTCTTCCTATGCATGAACAAGGGATGTCTTTCCATTTTGAGGTCATCTTTGATTTCTTTTTTCAGGGTATTATAATTTCCCCTGAATAGATCTTTTGCTTCTTTTGTTAGATTAATTCCTAAGTATTTTGTTTTGTTGGATGATATTATGAAGGGTATGGATTCTCTTATGTCTCTCTCAGTGGTTTTGTGGTTAGTGTATAGGAATGCTATTGATTTTTGAGTGCTGGCTTTGTATTCAGCTACGTTACTGAATTTATTTATTATACCTAGGAGTCTTTTAATGAAGTTTTGGGGGTCTTCTATGAAAAATATAATGCCATATGCAAATAATGATAATTTAACTTCTTTTTTCCTATCCTTAGTCCTTTTGTTTCTCTCTGTTTTCTAATTTCTCTGGCTAGTATTTCGAGCACTATAATGAATAGGAATAGTGATAATGGATATACTTGTCTTGTTCCTGATTTTAAGGTAAAAGCTTTTAATTTTTGGCCATTTAATAAGATGCTGGCTGTTGGTTTGTCATAGATGCCTTTATCATATTGAGGTAAAGACCATCTATTCTAATTTTATGTAAGGTTTTTATCATGAATAATGTTGGACCTTATCAAAAGCTTTTTCTGCATTTATAGAAATGATTATGTGGTTCTTTATTTTTTGCTCTGTTGATATGATGGATTACATTTATTGATTTATGTATGCTGAACAATCCCTGAATTCCCGGATGAATCCCACTTGGTCATGGTGTATAATTTTCTTGACTATTTGCTGCATTCTATTTGCCAAATTTTTGATGAGAATTTTTGCATTTATTTAGTTAGGCCTGTAGTTCTCTTTTTACTCGGGTCTTTCTCAGGTTTTGGTATTAGAGTAATGTTTGCTTCCAGAAATGGGTTAGGGAGACTTGTTTCCCTTTCAATTTCACTGAACAGTTTGAGGAGTGTTGACATTAAATTTTCTTTGAATTTCTTGTAGAACTCTTCAGTGAATCCATCTAGACCTGGGCTTTTCTTTGTTGGTAGGGATTTAATTACATTTTCAGTTTTATTAATTGAAGTTTGGTTATTCAGAAGTTTTACATGCTTTTTGACCCAGCTTACCAAATTTTCTAGGAATATGTCCATTTCATCTGTGTGATCAAGCCTTTGAGAGTAGATGCTTTTGAAATAAATATTGATGACTTTCTATAATTCCACAGGGTCTGTAGGGATTTCATGTTTTTCATTCCTTATTGCATGAATTTGAGTTTTTTCTTTCCTTTTTTAAAATGGATTGGCTAGAGGCCTGTCAATTTTATTTATTCTTTAAAGAACCAACTTTTTGATTAATTGATTCTTTGTATTGTTTTCTTAGTCTCTATTGTGTTGAGTTTTGCTCTGATCTTTATAATTTCCTCCCTTCTTTTCGTTTTGGGCTTGACTTGCTCTTCTTTTTCTAGATGTTTGAGGTATAGTATCAAGTTGTTTATTTGTGTTCATTCTGTTTTGCTGATGTGGGAGTTCACCACAATAAAGTTTCCTCTGAGGACTGCCTTCATTGTGTCTCACAGGTTCCAGTAAGATATATTTCTATTTTCATTTGCTTGTAGATATGTTTTAATTTCTTTTTTAATTTCCTGTGACCCACTGATTGTGTAGGAGTGTATTAGTCAATTTCCATGTGTTTGTGTGGTTTTTGTAGGTTCTTTTGTCATTAATTTCTAGTTTTATGCACTATGATCTGATAACATGCATTGGATAATTTCAATTATTTTCATTTAATTAAGCATGTTCTGTGGTGTAGTATATGGTCTATTTTAGGGAACATTCCATGTGCTCCTGAAAAGAATGTATATTCTGATGTTGTTGGATGGAACCCTCTTTATACATCTACCAAGTCCATTAGTTCACAGGTGTGATTCAGTTCTGTTATTTCTTTGCTAATTTTCTGTCTAGTTGGTCTGTCCCTTTATGTCAATTGAGTGTTAAGGTCTCCTGTTATAATTGTTTTATTGCTTATTTGATTTTTCATTTCTGTTAATACTTGCTTCATGTAGCTGGGTGCTCCCAAATTTGGTGCATATATATTTAAGATTATTATCTCTTCCTTTTGAAGTTTTCCCCTAACTAGTATGTAGTGGCCTTCTCTATCTCTTTGGATAATTCATGGTATGTAGTTAACATTTTCTGAAAATGGATTAGCTACTCCTTTTTTGTGGGGGGAACCTATTGTATGGAGTATAGTTTGGCATCCTTTTACTTTCAGTCTATGAGCTTCCTTTTGGGTTAGATGGGTTTCCTGTATGCAGCATATGGTTGGATGTTGTTTCTTAATCTGTTCTGCCAGTCTAATTCTTTTCTTTGGTGAATTGAGATCATTTAAATTAATGATTATAACTGTTATATGTTGGTTTATTGTTGGCATGTTGTCTTTCTGCTGTTGCATATTTATCGTTCCATTCTGTTTAATTGTCTGCCTTGCTTAGTGGCTTTTTCCTATGTATCTAGACTGTCTTTCAGTATACTTTGAATGGCTGGTTTGGTGATCATGAAGTTCTTCAGCTGTTCTTTGTCATGTAAGTGTCTTATTTCTCCAGCCATTTAGAAGGACATTTTTCAGGGCACATCAGTCTGGGTTGGAAGTCATTTTCCTTTAGGATCTAAGATACTTCACTCCATGCTTTTCTTGATTTCATTGTTTGTGTTGAAAAGTCTGATGTGATTCTGATAGGCTTTCCTTTATAAGTGATCTGTCTTTTCTCTCTAGAAACTTGTGATACTCTGTTCTTATGTTGGATTTTTGGGATGTTGATCATTATATGTCTGGGCAGAGTTTTATTTTGGTTATGTTTATTTGGAGTTGTATATACTTCACTGATCTGTATGTCAGTTTCCATTCTCATGTTTGAGACATTTTGAGCTATTTTTTCTGTAAATAACCTCTTGATATCATTTGTGTCGTTACCTTCCTTTTCATTTATACCTATCAATCTTAAGTTGTTTTACTTTGCATCATCTTGCAATTGTTGAATTGTTTTTTCCTTATTCCTTGTTATTTTTAAAAGATCTTTCCCTTCCTGTTCACCAGGTCAATCGTATCTTCAAGGTATGAAGTTCTATCTTCACTTTCATTGAGGTGATTTTACCAGCTTTCCATAGAATTTTTAATTTACTGCACATCTCTTTCAATCTGTTTCATGCATTCATCTTCTAAAGTGTATGTCTATTCACTATAGCCACAGCATCTCTACCAACAGTAACACAGGGATATTGCCATGTATAACTTCTTCTGTAATTAAGAGTGAATGACCACATTTCCTCCTCAAAGGGGACTAATAGAGCAGGTGGGTTGACCAAGTGCCACATTATATATACATACTCAAACACAACAGAGGAGTTGAATCTAAGAAAGAGTTTCCCAAACAAGATGATACATCCAACTCAGGCTGTAATGACTATGCTTTGTAAGGAAGTAGCTAAAACAAAGCCTATTCATAGCTAATGAGATTGTAGCAAAAAATGCATATATGATACTGCCTTTCTCAATGATTAGCCCTAATCATTCCATGTTACCATAGGATCCCCTTTGATCAATCACCAGTGTGTTTTTCTTATGTGATTCTCTAGTCTTAAGTTTGTATTCCAAAAGGCACTGGTATTTGGTCTTCACATGATATTACCTAGATCAATGTGGTGAACCTATGACATGCATGCCTTACCTGGCTATTTGTTATCATTGGAAGTTCGGACAAGTTCGCCACCATTGACCAGTCTGCTCTTTAAGTTTTAATCTGATTATGTTGTCATTCAGCCTTCTCACATTTAACTGTAATGCTTCTACATCATGCCATTTTCAACTTATCCCTGTTTCCATCTGATTTTATAGAAGAAGGGTCAATTTCTCCTTATCTTAGAACAGAAATACCTATTTGGAATATAATATTACGTATAAAATACTATGCATGTTTGATATACATAGATGCTGTACTGGTTACATCATTCACTTTATTGTTCCAAAGATGATGTGAAAATTCCCACTTCCAAATTTGGCAAAAGTATCATGCCTGTTTTAAATGATTTATTTCCATAAATGGTTAATAAGCAACGCCCATAGACATAGAACTCTCTCCTCTTAGAGTCTAAACATGCTACCTTTTACTTCTTCAAAAGTAGTTTGGGTCCTGCTATTTTTATTTCTCAGGTTCTGACTGACGTATTGATGAGCAGCTTTTAAGCTGGTCCACTGGAAAATGTGTGAGATTTTCAATATTTTAAGGATAAAGAGTAGTGCTACAACAATAGTAGTATAGTATAACATTATAGCAACTTAAAAGAGATCTTGTTGATTTATAAAGAATACAAATTATGTATGATTTATTATGTATGATTTGTTATGTATGATTTATAAAGAATACAAATTCCTTTTCTTTGAAGCTATCCTGTGCACAATTCTTTGAGCATTGGTAGTTCTCATTCACTGTACTTTAATTTATTTCTGGGAAACGTTTAGAATAATGATAATGATGAGAAACTGCTTTTTTATTATTTATTTATTTTGGCAGAGTTGCCTAATGTAGAACAGCAGGACTTGAACTTGCTCATTAACCAAGGCTGTTCTCGAACTCATGGTAATGCTCTTGCCCCAGCCTCCCCAGTGCTGGGATTATAGGTGTGTATCACCACACCCAATGATAAGACAATTTTTGGATTGTTTCATTTTTAATCATTGACAACTGAAGGTAATTTTTTGGCCTGGGTATTCAAGTTACCATATAGATGTGTCCAACAAGTATTTACATCTCTCTCAACATTTCAGTAATAATTCACTGAAAATTTTATTTCTAAACTATCCTTATGTGTACTCTTCAACCTATTTTTTTTGTTTTGTTTTGTTTTGGCTCTCAACATGGATATTATTTTTATTATTAGGCCCCAATAAAACAAAGAAGTTCAGGCTAAAAGCATTTCTCTAAATTTTAAACATTCTAAATAGTTTTACCACATTTCACTGTGACAAATTCTTTATTTCTACATATACTGATAAGGTGTATGAGTTCAAGATTATATCTTATTTACACTTGATTCCACAGCATGAGTGTAGTGCATGTTCATACTTTCTAAATACTAGTAAGAAATTAAGAACATAATGAACAAATAAAGTTTTATACATTGTTTTGAGTAGTAAATGAGTATCTATTGATAATGTAAACAATTACTGTGAACTAAATTGTCATTCCAATTACTGTATTTGAAAATAAGAAACATTAAGAATAAGGCAAAATGAAAAAAAGAAAGAAAAGGAAAAAAATTAGGCAATAAAATTACAATATTTGTAGTAAAATATGAACTGTGATACTATTCTCTTTTCTAAATAAATATAAAAATAATAGATATGTATTTCTTATTTTTCTGTGAAGATCAAATGGACAATCAAATGAATGAGTATAAGGTTTCACTTTTATGATTTAATTTCAACAAGTATCTGAGGATTGTCATTCTCTTTACAAATGACTAACTTGTTAAACTTTCTGCCTGACAGCACAATACAATTTGCTTTATAGGAAAATTATTTTAAACACTTAAAATTGCTTCCATAAGTACTATTTTTCTCTTGTTGTTATCTTTCCCTATGTATTTCCTTAATAAATTCTAGCATAGTATTCACTAAAGATTTAAACATTTTTCTCCATATGTTTGCCTTGGAAAGTGAATCCATAGCTATTGTTTTTAATTTGTTGGATTCCCTAATAACCATAGATAATTATGTCAGTTAACATATATAAGTTTGGGAAGAGGCTCAAGAATTTTATTTCTTACAAATTGCCACATGATACTGACAGTGCTGTTGCAGGACCATATTTGAGAACTAGACTGTACTAGTCTCCCTAGGGTTGCTTTCCTGCAGTTTAATCACTCACCTTTTAATCCACATCTTTGTTTTTTCCCATACCTATTTTTTTCTCCCATAGGATGATTTCAGACAGTAATATTTGTCTCTACTTTGATATACTTTATTCTTAATGTGGAAGCTATTATAAAACAAAAGGAAAGATGTCCACAAAAAGGTCGGCCTTAGCATTACCATCAAATAGTTGAAATACTAGCTTTTCTTGATTGGCATAGATCAAAATGAGATATTTCCACAAATTTTAGCTATAAATCATTTGTTAAGATCTCTTTTTACTTTCAAAGACTGATAACATGATTGAAGATAACCTGCTTTTCACAGTTGGCATGATAAGCAATATCCAGGCTATCTCAGGGTGTGTTGGTTGGATAGAGTCATAAGTTACTGATAGTGTTTACTGAATGAAAGATGTGGACAGGAGGTAATGTAGAAAGACAGAGTTGAACTACTAAGCGACTATAAGTTGCTGCTCAAAAGTTATACTTTTGAGATCCTTTAAAAATTAAATTGTGTGCTCGGCACAGTGGGGCATCCCTGTAATCCAATCACCTTTGAGGCTGAGGCAGGAAGAGGACTTTCTTTGGGGCGGTTTCTTTGGAGGAGGACTTTCTTGGGGCGGTTAGTAGAATCTGTTTCAAAATTTTAAAAATAAAGAAATAGAAAGGACTAGGGGAGTAGCACAATGGAAGGTCCTGTTTTTCATTTCAGGTCATAAAAGAGTTCTAAAATAATGTGACAAGTTATTTCTAAAGGTAATTAAATATAATACATATTAAGAGTCTGAAATTAACAAGAATTTTGTGTAGAAATTTTATAGTTCAGAAAGTGCCTTTCTGCAGAATGTAAGATTTCAAAAGCAATACAGTGATGACCTATCCCAGCTGAGATACAAGTCGTCTTTCCTCATACAAATTCAGAAGAAGCATATTTGATTTGACTGTCAAAAGTGAATACATGCCACAAGAAAATGGCATGAATAGCAGTTAATTTAAATAACTAATGTGTATTAGCACTAGTCTGATGAAAAGTTTTATTTTTGTTTCTGTCTCTAGTAATCACACATGTATGAGTCATTTAAAAGCAAATCTGGTTGTTTCAGTGAATGTTGTTTCATCGTATTTTCTCTTTGCCAGGATGCACATTTACGCCTAAGTGGAACACATCTGTTCTTTGTAATTTACTGATTATGTGAGGGCCTTTGTGTCTTCTTTGCTTGTTTTTGAAACACAACAAAAGGCTTAATTTGCACAAGACTTAAGGAATTATCTAGATTGCTAAAACACTTTGCAGATTGTCCTTACAAGTAGAAATAAAATATTATAAAAATATTAGCCATGTAAAATATGTCTAAAGTATTCCTTATAATTCTTCAAATTACTTAATATAGATAGATGGCCCTTATTATTTTTAAGACGTTTTTGGTGGATACCATTACCATTTGTTTCCAAGCCAAAGATAGATCTTGTTTATTGAAATAACCATATGTCCCAGTCTTAGGACAGTTCCTATTTTCACCTTTTATTCTGATGTAATTATTAATGTTCTTTAATTTTTCACTCAAAATTATATAAAATTGGATGACCCATGACATAGTCACTCTGAGTATGAAATATAACTGTTGAATTAGTGAAATGAGAAGTTAAAAATATGAAATTATTCTTCACCCTCATAAAGGCAGCTTAACATAACACTGCTTAGTTTTCAATCTTTAGAATCAAAGTAAAAGATTTAGGCATGTATCACATTTAAACTGCAACAGTTCTGGTGAATTTAGGCTACAGTTATCATTTCTGGGGTTATGGGTCACATCTAGGTATTCTCTCCAAGCCTCAAGAGTATTCATAAGCAAGGCTTTTGAAAGTGGCTGAATCCTGGGGTGCATGACCTTTATCAATGGATTAATCCCCTGGTGAATTTATAGCTAATTTTGCTTCTGGGATGAGGAGCCTAGTCAGATAAGGTGGGGATTTGGAAGCACAGATTACCTTAACATTCTCCGCTTACCTGTTGCCATGTTATGAGCAGGCTCTCCTCTACTATGCCCTACGACAGGGCAGTTCCACCCAAAAGCCAGCCTTTTATGAACTGAATCATCTTCAAATGTTGAATCCAAATAAACCTCTCCTTTAAATTGTGAGGGTTGGGAATTGTGTCGCAGCACAAAAAAAGTTGCTAAGAATATGTCTATGTACTGTCTGGAGCATTTTTTTTTTTTTTTTTTATGCAGTACAAAATGGAATACTATTTATTTTTTTTCCATTATGTCACACTGAGAAATGTACTTTTGCCAACATAATCAAGTATATTTTCCCTTTAAATACTCATAAATTGCATTTAGTCTTGCCTACTGTAAGAATTCAATGTATGTGTTGTTGGTTTCTATCAGGATTACACATACTGAAACCCATGATATCTTCTAATTTTGTTTGAATCAGTTAGTGTGGAGAGCCAGGTGTTTGAAAGATGTGAAATTAGCCTTTCAAGTGAGCAGAAAGCTATTTAACTAGCACTATCTACAGTTTCATACAGTTTCATTTGTGTGATGACATGCTGTCTTTCACCTTGGGAATAGTCTAGGCACTGAGAAGTCTCTGTCAATATCTTATACTTTAGTTTATAAAGATGCAAAATGATCTGGTACCGTGAGATATATGGCTAGAAAATGACACTGAAAATAAGAACAGGTATTGACCTATTGACTACAGGAATGTTTTGAACATTCCTATTGTGTTTCAGTCCACTCAAAGAAAAAGATGAAGAACGAGCCAAACTGAATCATAAACGGTTAATATAGATATTGATTAGCATAATTACCAAAATAATAAAATATATCTGCTTTCTCAATTAATGATTTCAGCACAAATTGTCCCTAAGAATCCTAGAGTTGTCCCTTACATATAAATAATACGTTTATATGGATGCAGCGAAGCATTCAGTGAGACCTAACCCTGGTTCAAATCTGAAAGAGTGGCATTTTCTTTTGAGATATTCATAGCAGTGGAAAGGGTACATTATATTTTCTTGTAGAACTTTTTTGCAATGATCAGTAAGTTTTGTATAGACCAAGTATATTATTTTTTGAGCCACCAAGATTATTGAACTACCAAGATTATTGAACTACCAAGATTATCATTAGATATCCATTTCACAAAGTATAAATAATGACAAGTGTCTTTTAGAATTTATGTTGATGCTCTAGCGGACATGGCTGTTTCTGAGTTACTGATAGACATCTGTCGTGTAAGTAGAACAATCAGTCTTAAATGCAGGTATATTTTAAGAACACTCAGAATGTCAGAGTCTCTTAGGCTCCCAGAGTGACTTAGATGATTTTTAAGGCTATCAAATGCTTGACTCTTCACATACAAATGCAGTTATTTTTTATTGAAAAAAAAATAGCTACAGGACTGTGTATATCTGTAGTATGTGTACACATCTCTGTTAGGAAAATGCTGTGGAAATAATTTTGCAAAATCAATAAAAAGATATCTCCACATTTATAATTAATTCTTTGTTGATTACATAAAGCCTTTACAAAAAATTTTCTGTCTACTCATATGAGGAAAGAAAATTGCATTGCAAGAGTAATTGTTTCAGATTTTATTATATACTGTTTGAAGATTTGATTTGTAAATATCCTTTTCCTGATACCAAATAACATTATCTACCATATCTCACAATGAGTCCAAACTGGTATATGCATAGAGAGGAAAAAATCAACAATTTAATGTTTATCTGTCAAGAGAAACATAGATGGCCAGGTGATGATGTGCTTTACTCTTAAATTATCCATTGAAAGTCTTGTATTTTGAAGAAATAAACAGGTAAATGGTGTTAAAATATTTAATTGGGAAAATATTAAGCAGAGATTTAGCTAGTTCCTTCAGTTTCTGTAAAAGCAAACTGATGCTCAAAGTAAACAATAACGTGAAACATAGTCTTAAGCAAGTGAAAATTTACAACTAATCTCTAACCAGTGATTTTCCCCTGGGCTATACCTAAGCCAGATTCCTAGCTGCGACCAAATACTTTCCTTTACTTCCACATTTAGCCTATAAATGCTTTCTGTTCCTGCTCTGTCATTTGTGGCGATGTCTAAATCCCTTCCCTCTACTTCTGAGAGGAGCTTTATTCCTAGATCCTTCACTTTTAGTGAATTCTGTACCATTTATTTAATTATTTTTTTTTAATTTTAAGAGTGGGAAATAACTGAACATTTTAAAAATTACAAATATATTGTTGTTCCACTTAAGAAAATCTTAACAGGAGGGGACCAAAAGGGAAAACAAATAATTTTTAAAATCCATGGAGAACTTAGTTATCTATGACAGAAGGGAAGCAGACAACAAGACCTCACACATCGGTTGATCTCAGATAATGAAAAAGTGAGTACAAATATGAAATGTTTGAAGTAAATATCCTTCCTCTAATTCTCCTTTGAAATTTTCTTCAGACACACCCCAAAAACAATAACAACGTTTTGAGAAAATGCAATGCAGTTTTTTTTTTTAATTATCTTTTGTTTCAACAATGTAAAATTTAAACTAATTGAGTAGATGCCAGCAGCTAGAGTGTTAGGGTTGTTATCTGAACTCTTTACATAGAAGAAATATTGTAAGAGACTTATTAGATCAATACTGTTATTAGAAATCATTTTGGCAGACTCTAAGTGCAATACCTGGGGTAAAAATATGTCTGTGTAATGTAAAAATGATTTATTAACTTAGATTTTGAAGTACAGTACTTTCCTTCATCTGACTGCAGTCAGCTTAATTTTATATTGTATAGTTGAAGTTTGCTAAGGGAAATCTCTGTGCCTTGACTGGGTGGTGAGCACAAGATGTCACTCTTGGGAAAAATTGTATAGGTTAAAGGCATATGTGCACACACAAAAACACACATACATATGCATGCATGTAAACACATACACACACAAATACACTTCTTCAACGCAAAATAATAAAATCTGAATAAGATAAAATAATTGATCTATGTCATTTCTTCATTGTGATACTTTACTATATTTGTGTAAGATATTTCCCCTCAGAGATGCTGAGTGGAAATGCACTTGAATCAGATCAATAATCTTTTCCATTCAAGTTGTTCCCATGCAGAAGAAACAGAAGTTTTATCTCCCAAGTAGATTTCACGCTACCCTCCTCTTACTGAATGAATAGTATTGTTTGTAAATCTGTCTTCCCACTGTACTGTGAGCTGCTAGAGAAAAGGTCCTCTTCATGTTGACATTTCAGAAGCTGGCATTGTATTTGCAGAACCCAACCTGTTCCTAAGTAGGTGCTCCATGAATACATCTCCCAGGAATAAATAAAGGAAGGAAAGAAATTTCCTTAAGTAAAAAGTAGTCATGGGAGTTCTGTAGACCCTGATAGAGTTAGGTTTGCTGAAGATAAATTATTTTAAAGGGAAATGCTATATTTTGTATGTGAGAGTCTCAGGCAATATAGTTTATTCTCACTTATTAAATAAAGTAATTATTTCTGTGTCACAGAGGATGTGCTTAGCCAAGTGCAGTGACGCATCCTTGTTATCCCAGCATTTAAAAGACTGAGGCAGGATGATGGCAAGTTTGAGTGTCACCTGGGCAATTTATGAGAGCCTGGCTTGAAAATTAAAATCATCAGAGATGTGGATTAGTGGTAGTAGGTTCTGCGTTTGTGCTCCAGTGGCAAATGCACACATGTAGACACACACACACACACACACACACACACACACACACACACACACACACTCATACACAGTGCACAAAATGCAAAAAAATATGAGTAATATGTCTTAAAGACAACAGCCCAATCTGATTTATGGGAAAGGAGGGAATCTGACCCCTGACTGTTTTACTCCATTGCTGTTTTTGTATTCCTAAATTTCTCAACTGAGAGAGGAATTTGGTTTTGAGATCCAGAATACAGAATGTCCCTTGAAAATGTATCATATAAATTATAAAATCACTCTCACTTCAAAGTGAATTTTATTGTATGATCTTGGATATCCATTTTAAGAATAATAAATATAAATATAAATTTTCTATAATACTTGTTATAAAATATGACAGCCCTTAGCTCCCATTGGTCTGGAAGCAAGACTTGAAAATTAAAAGGTTAAAAATTTTTAAAAAAACATTAAAATTGTACTTTAATAATTCACCATAATATCATATTAACAAAATGTAAATATTGTTATATTCTCTTATCATTTCTGTCATTTATTTCTAGAGAAATTACTATCGTTCATATATTTGAGGCTGCTTTGTGAAACTTGAAACTATCAGTTATTCCTCTAGCTCTGGTTATTTCAAATTTTTTTATCAAGGCAGACATAAACAATATAAGGTGGTATGTAATAAAATAATATTAGGGGGCCCGAGGCTTTAGCTCAGTAGTGTAGCACCTGCCTGGCAAGTGTGGTGTCCTGATTTTGATTCCTGGTACCCCCCAAATAAACAAATTAAAAATAATATTAGAAGAAACATCAAATTTTTGAGCTTCTTTCCTAGCATACGACTTTATTTTGAGACAGCATCTTGCTATGCAGTCTAGCCTGGTCTTGAACTCTGTGTAGTCCAGGCAGGCCACCAACTCATGGTTATCTTGATGCCTCAACCTCCTGAGTGCTGGGATTATAGCTATAAGCTATGATTCCCAGTTTAGTATGTGAATAGTATATTAGACTAAATATATGTTAGACTAAAGACCTATGACTAGTTGAAATTATTTTTCCTGAATGTTTGACTACTTATATAAATATTTTCTTTAATTTAAAAAATTGAATGCATTAAATTAGGGCACTTTTATCTGGTGCTAACACCAAATAAAGAATCAGCATAATTAGAAAGTGTATGCAGACTCTAGCTATACTGAGTTCAGTTTACCACCACTAACATGCTTAAAGTAACTACTGTTATGAAATACAATTCTATAGAATAAATACATCTGTTTTAAAATGTATATTAATGGGGAAAGTTTTATCTGTTTGTGAATGATTTATGTTACTCAAAATGTGTTGATGTTATAATTTTAGATTATTTCTATTGGTGTATACCAGCAATATTCTCCCCTATTAGTATACTGCTATTATTCTATTATTCGTCTACCTTTGGGTTGGTTCCAGTTTTAGGTATTTTGAAGAGTGATTTTATGAACATGTTTATGCATGTCTTTTCATGAATTTAGTCAACTGTAAATGATACATAACAAGAATACAATACCCAAGCCATAAGGAATGTATCTGTTTAACATTGGTAAAAGTAACTGATACATGTTTATTATACATTGGTAATACTTACCTAGCAAATTCCTCCCATTTTTATATTAAGTTGTCTTCTATTCCGTTTGTCTTTTTGAGAAAGGGTTTCACTTGGCAATACAGGCTAGCCTCCAACTCACTTTGTATCCCAGCCTGTTCTTGAACTCACAGTGATCCTCCTGCATGAGCCTCTGCGTGTTGGAATTACTTATGCACACCACCTCACCCAGCTTAAATGGTCTTCTTTGATTGGCATTATTATCATCAAATATATTTGTCTTCGTATCTCAATTATATTCTGTAGCTTTTCCTTTTAATATTTTAATGTTATCTTCATTATGGTAAAACATTATTAATCAAATTTATTCTTTGTTAGCACTTCTTGTATTTTAAAAAATTGTGTTTATCTTGAGGTCATTAACACTGATATACACGTATATAAATTATATAGATAGATATGAGATATCTATATATATATATGTATATATATATATATGTATATGTTTATATCTATGATAGTAATGCTTTCAAGTATATATGTCTATTAAAACTGTGTTGGTTTTACATGATCATATACTCAAAATTTGTGATGTTTAAACTCATAAAGTATTAGCAAATGATAGACAAATAAACTAATACAACCTAAGAACACATAGAAATATATACTCACATAGTCAAATTAGTGATAAAGAGTCTGCAGTGAAAAGTATGCTCTTCTAAATACACACACACAAACATACATACATATAGTCATGGTATTTTATTAGAAAATTACTCCTGAAATGTAGCGATGTTCTTATTGGAACTTCTGATTACTAGTTTGCTATCAGAATTAAAAATGGAAAAAAAAAAATAAATAGCTTGGCATGACTTATTTTTAGGGAATTAACTATCATTTTGCATTTTCTTTTCAACACAGACAAATAGATTATTGAATAATCAATTGACAATTTTAGGAGTAATCAGTGCTAAGCCCTAGGGTATAATTTCAGAATCTATTTTTTTTTCCTTTTTGAAAAGAATACATGAGTTTTACTCTTGCCCCCCTCCACTTATCCAATTTTAACTAAACATTACTAGTAATATAGAGATTGTATTATAAAAGACATGGAGATTTAATTTACTTTTAAAAGTAGAATGCAATTTTTAAATAGATTAAATGAATACTATCTTAGGTTAAAGAGTGAAACAATATTACATTAAACTTGAACTCCAGTTCCAGTTGTAGAATTCAGCAACAAAGCAACTTAATACCTATGTTGTTTACACTTCTTTTTCAAAAATGGAAACTATCACATTTCCCTAAGAAATGTTTCTATAGCCCAAACAGAGCTAAAAAATACACAAACACAGAACTGAGTGTGTGGAACACGAAATACAGTATATAATGCAGCATATTTATTTTATTATTATTTTACAGTTTAAGCCACTAAAATGTCTTTAATCACCTCAGGTAACTGTTACTTCGGTTTACAAATAAGTAGCAAGCTTAAATCTAGAGACTAACAAATTTGTACAAAATAACACAATATATTAAGGATGGTCACTGTACCACTGCCCTAACTCTCCCATTCTCAGATCTCTTGTCTACAATAGCTGTTTGGAATTGTATGTAGATTTGTAAATAAAATACTGTCATACAGAAGGATCCAGAAATATGGCTTAGAGATTAATGAAATAACTTCATTTGTAGATTTAAAAATTTGGATCTACAATGTTAAAAAAAAATCCAACATTAAAACTTTAAACCCATTAAATGTTTCTCAGCACAAGGATTTAGTATTTTCATTAAATTACACTACCTTTGCTCAAAAATTATCAACTTCTTCGGAATCTGCAACTTAATTTTGAAAAAGGAAGAGAATATAGATATTATTCTGAGAAAGGCATATGATTTTTGAGAAAAATAATATTCATTTAATAACAGGGACTATTTAAATATTAAATTGAATGCAATTTATGATGCCCTCTTCCATGCATATTATTTATAGAATTTTACATTTATGTTCACAAGTGAACTTTCAGATATGATGCTTCTTAAAATTTTATTTCATTTTAATTGATGGAGTCTCTGGGTGGTTAATACACAATAACACAGCAAGACAAATCATTGTTTTTATAGTATCACTGCATAAAAAGGGAAAGCTAGGACTATTAATCGCTGGAACAGGGGCATACTTGGTAGAAGCAATCAACAAAGATTCATCAACAGAAGAGAAACGTACAACATAAATGCATGAGGAGGAAAAAAGATAATTCAAAAATTCATCCCCACAGTATTTATCATGCATTGTCTTTATAAGTAAATTATTGTTGAAATGAGTATAACACCAGTGAGATTTTATCTTAATTTTATACAAAAGGAAAACAAGTTCTGTTATCATGTGTAAGACGAATATTAGTTGGATGTGGTAGAGTGTTATATTGTTTTTTTTTTTTTTTTCTCTATATTCTGTTTACATCTATGAGTTTCCTCTATGTCTCACACGTTGGAATGAATTCTCATTTTGTGTTTGTGATAATGAGGAAAACTGACAAATTAACAAACTTACCCAACATTACTCAGTAAGTGACAGACCTGAAATTCAAACTGAGTCAATTTTGGCTCTGTGACCACATTCTTAACCCCTAAACTGAACCAATTTTCAGAAGATTTTATGCATCTCATTATTCACGTGTTATATACAGATTGGGGAAAAATTAGAACCTTTATTATCAGGATATACTTATTTAAAAGTTACCAGGAATTAGCTGCAAATTACAGCATTTTGCCAGTTAATAATATATTCTACATAAGAGTTTAATCAAGGATAAAACTGAACTCAAGTTATATTCAAAACATGCATTGAAATATGTGATGTTTTAAGGACATATCTATGTTTTATTTGTTTTCCAGTACATTTAAATGATTTTTAGTCAATATGATTTAGTACATTTCCAGAGCATCTGTTTTAATATATTATTAATTTGATATTTGCTAAGACTTTTTACATGACAAAAACTATCAATAGCTTTCACAAAATAACCTAAACCTATACCAATGACCAGAAAACAGTATAATTATTAGAAGTGGTAAGAGAAAAGAGAGAGAAATAAATTGTCTAATGTGAATTTAAGATACTGTACCAAGATTCATTTTTGTCTTTGTGTTTGTTTTATTGAGACAGTGTCTTGCTGTGCATTCAGGCTGTCCTTAGCCTTGAGCTAACTTTGCAGTACGGGCTGGTCTTGAACTCAGTGATCATCCTGATGCAGCTCCCAAGTGCTGGGATTACAGGCATGCATCACCATGCCTAACTGATGTACCGAAATTTTAACTGCAGGAAATTATTTGAATTTGTTTATTAAACTGAGCTGTTGATTTTATTGCATAAAATTTACAACGATTTAAGGATCAAAGTAAAATTGTAAGCCCTCTTCTGTTAAAAAATAAATTTAGAAATAATTATACTTATTCAACAACATGTTTCTAGAAGTGTTTTTCCAGAACTGCTTATATTGTACAAAAACCAAATAGAATTGCAAATTTTATTACTAAAGAAAATATATAAAGGACACATACACAGTTTCAAGTGAATTTATTTATATCTATTCATGTAAATATTGTGGTTATAAAAACATTGCAGAAACCTCAAAGGATATAAAATATTGGTTTCTATTTATGTAAATAAGACTAGTTCATATTAACATTTTGTGTGTGTGTGTATAAATATACATATAGTGTGTGTGTGTGTGTGTGTGTGTGTGTGTGTGTGTGTGTGTATAAATAAAGAGCAAATAATAATGTTTGGAAAGATGTTTTCCAAAAATTAACATTGGTTGGGGAAAACCAGACTTTCAGTTGTATAATGGGGCATTTAATATAGAGGGCAACTAACTTGAGAGAGGCTAGTTGCCTATGTAAGATTAAAGTTGTGGAATATGGAAATCAGATTGCCATTGTACTGTACACTGGAAAACTTACGGATTTCAAAACTGAAGTATGAATTTAAGAAAGTGCCAAGGAAGACATAGTATCCACTGAATCGGTTTTATAAGCGAAATGCTGTGTCTTTCAAAAAATACATGTTCATAAATCAGAGGCTACCAGTAAGAGATTTCAGAGCCTTAGGGTGCTTGTCAAAACAATGAAGAAAGGAATATAATGACTTTTACTGATTGTCAACCTGTAAAAGTTGTAATATGAAGACTCATCTATATTTTAAGAACATGTGAAGACTAATAATGAAAGCAGAATTATTAGATTCTGAATTAGATTTCATTAACATCATAGTTTGTATAATCTCATATAATTGAAGGATAAATAACAGGAAACCAAAATATCTATGTTCATAGACATATCCTGTTTTAACCATAGTGGTGTCATAGCACCAACTATAATAAAAGGAATTAGATATGAACTGCTTAATAAGTAGATATTTAATTTTCTATATATAAACTTAGATTTCAAAGCTACAATGTGACTTCTTGAAATGGACATAGAGTCATATAATTATCTTCACACAAATATACAGATCAAGAGGAAAATGTCAGTCAGGATATTGAGTCATTCTATCCAAACATATATTTAACATTTGAAAATAGTATGTAGCAGACTTTAGTCTGCTTTGCACAAAAAACTCCAAAGTCCACTACAATTGAAGTATGCAAAATTAAATAGATACTGATAAAGAACAAAAAACATTTGAATTGATTTCTTTATTTAAAATGGAGACATTTGCACTGAATTTTAATAACTTTGGGTTATTTAAAATTTTAAGAAAAAACAATTTGTCTTATTAAAATCCTTTATATTGTTCTCATATTGTTTTAATTTAAAAAAGCAAAATTGAATCTACTTGTTCATATTTTTATGACAGATAAAAAAGATACATAGGGATTATCTGAAATTTAATTTTATAGCTTTGTCTACTAATCAATTTTTATTCAAATTCAGTTGTAATTCTTTTCAGTGAACTCTTCTCACTTTGAGATTCATAAGTGCTTTCTGGCAGTATAGAAAGGGAACCAAAGCCCTCCCGTGTCAGGCGCAGCAGCTATATGCCAGGATTGTGTGGAGACAGGAGAGACTTCTACTTCAGGGAAAAACTGAGGAAGAGAGAGATATACAGTAGCCCTGTATGGCTGTAGAAATCTGCTATCCTAGTGACAGAAAGAGTCCTTTAATCCTCATAGTCACTGTGAATTTACTGAAGGGTACTTTGAAAGGAAACTAAGATGCTTTTATCTTACAGAACACAGTTTTAGAAGATATTCATTATTCATAAAAGTATTTACTTAAGTATTGTATACATTACCAGTGTTTCAAAAGAGAATTGACAGGAAGTTGTTCTTTGGAATCCTCAAATGGATCTCAAAAGCATTAAGAAGTGAAGTTATCTTCTTTTAAATAAAACAACATGATTTGACAAACAGAAGCCTATAAATTACATTACTACAAAATATTGCAACAAAAAAGCTAACTTTATGGGACGCATTTGATTGCCACTTCTTCTTTCTTCAACTCACAATACATTTTACTCTACATGGGGAATTTTTATTTTCTTTAATAATGTCTATTCAGCAATAGTGTACTTACTTAATTTATTGTAAATGAGATTATGGCATAATTATGATTTAGCTATTCTTAAAGTCAGTTCAAAAAGAAAGATTACTTCCATATTTTAAATGAATAAATTAATAGTTATACCATATTTATTAGGTAAAATTAATTTTTCAATGCAATGATTTCAGATATACAATAATTGTTGATATACTTTTGTCACTGCCACAGCAAAATAGATACAGAACATGATCATAATGTCCGAATGTTCCCTCTTAACACTCGCTGGTTATCGCTTTCCTTAAAAGTAAGCAAGTTGTTACCATGGGAGAGACATTTATTGGAATTCTCATAAATTGAAGCATAAAATTTGTCCTCTGTCTGAATTTTTTTTTTGTCTTTTTCGTTTTTATCAGTACCAGGAATCGAACTCACGACCGCACACTTGCAAAGCAGGCGCTTATGCCGCTGAGCTAAATCCCTAGCCCCAACAAGCTTGTGGCTGTCCTTGGAGATGCCGGGAAGTGAATGAATTCTTTCATTTAATATTTCAAGTTAAATCCATGAATTTTCAAAATTAACCCATGCTTTTATATAAACAATAAAACAGTCTTTCATCAGCCAAGAATATTTTATCATATGAACTTATCCTGACATTTCACTCTTTCTCTAAATAATGAACATTTGCCTTACTTTGATTCTTTGGCTAGGATGCCTGTTTATGTGGCTGTCAAGCTTTTTTGTGCATGTACTTTTTCTTTTGTCCTCATAAAATATTTAAGTGTGAAATTGCTTTATTACAGAACAGGTTAAATTCTATAAGAAATGGAGTAAATTTTCCCAAATAGTACATTGTTTATCTTCCTGCCATCAGTTTTGTTTACTTATATCCTCACCAGCATTTAGTAGTATTAATATTATACACTTTTGCCCTTGTGATGGTATTTGGTGGTATCACATTTGAGGTGTAACTAGAACTTTCCTAACTACTAAAATCACTGAACACCTAATATATTTGCTCATTTGTTTATCTATTTCTTGAAATACCTTTTCAAGTATTTTTTATCAAGCTGTTTGAATGCTTATTATTTATTTATTTTATATATATTTTAAAATTCTAATAGACATGTAGTTTGTATTCATTTAGAATGTAGCATAATTTCAATATATGTATATATGTTGTACTACATACAAACCATGATTAACATATGTATCTCAAAATTTTCACTCCTTTATTGTGAACTCTTTCATAATTTTTAAATCAAGGTTTTTGAAACACATCATTATCATTTTAATCTTTCTATCATGCAATAGAATAATTTCTATTGCATTCAGTATCAGGTGACCTGCCTTTTTTGTTTTTTTCACTCCTGTTCCCTGAGCCTAGTAACCACTATTCAACTCCCAATTCCTATGTGATCAACATTTTAGATTCCACAGTGAGTGACAATGTGCTAGTATTTGTCTTTCTGATTTTGGCTTATTCTGCTCCACATATCTTCCAGCTTGACTTGTTGCAAGTAAAAGTATTTTACTGCTTTCAGGCTGACATATTTGATTGTGTGTGTACACCACGTTTGCTTTACCCAGTCTTCCCTTTATAAACATATCATTACCTGCTCTTTTGAGTTTTGCTACAGTAAACATAGGAAAGCAGGTATTAGACCTATTAATTACATTTCTAGCTATCATATTCATTATGAATTTAAACTATCTTTAGAAAGTTAAATAACAAAAAACAAGAATGATTCATTTTCCAGGCTACACAATCATAAAAATAATAATTATAATAAATATTCACATGATAGTTTGTATAATTTTATTAATTTCCTAAATTGTTTTTAATTATCAAGTGCCCTTTTCTTGATGTAGTTTTTTCTCAGAAACCATAATTATATCAGAACTCTATTTGTCACAAAACAGAACAACAACTTTACTCTGTAACAAAGAACACGCCTCCCTATTTTGGCATTTAGAATATAGGTGAGGTTTCTGTGGCATTGGCAGCTGTTATATACATGAGGAAATGTTAGGCAGTCATTAAATTTCTTTGAAGTACAATTTCCTTTGCTGAAAATGAGAATATTTATAATTTTAATAAAATCAGATGAGATAATTTTTAGAATGCAAAGTGTGTTGCTTTCACTAGGAGGTACTTACTGTTACTAAAACTATGAGAGATAATGTGTGCTGTCAAAATGTGCTGTAGAATATGGTTACTAGTAATACAGATTGTGTAATATAATACTGATACTGATATTATGAGTAGGATTATCTGGTGGAAGTGATGAACTGACTGGCAGGTTATTTGCTATAAAGAATTCCTAACTGTCTTTGCTATTTTTGATTAACCAACTTACACTGTATCTATTTGTTCTTTGTCTAATAACCTCTCATGACTCCCATTTCTTGCAATTCCACCACTGGAAAATCATGTCTGACCTGAAAAAAAAACCCTAAATATGACTTTTTATTGCACTAGTTCACGATGTCTTCAATGTTGTCAAAGAATAATCCCAACTGCAGATATATTTCTTACATTATTTATGATTTTCAAGGCTAAAGCTAATTATTATTAATGAAACCTTTGTTTATGAAGCAAACTAAAAAGACTTTTGTGCAGAATAATCTATTCATGTCAGTGGATTTCTATTTGTTGAGATTAATCAGGATATTAACATGCACCATACTAACAGGATTAAATGATATTTTAAGTCTTTGAAGTAGAGATGAATAGCTATTTTATTTTATTTTGGCACTGGGAGTTGAACTCAGGAACTTGCACTTACCAGGCAGGCACTGGGGTTAACATTTTTTTTTTTTATTGTGTGTAAAACGAGACTGGAAACCAGTTTGTAAGTGGTAATGTCAAAAATTCAGCATCAAAGTCTATTTCGAACTCGGTTCTATTAGAAGAGTCTACCTTAAGAATTCAATTCTGATGTTTTCTCTCTTGTATACAAACAAGAAAAAAATGCAATATAATTTCTAAAGCGCTTATCAAGCCCAAATTTTATTGTGGAATTGGTAAAAACAATTTTAAACATTCGTGTTATAGAATACTCTTTCATAAATGAAACTTAAGGAACAGATTTATTTATATGGTTAAATTTTCCAACATATTTGCATTTTTGAAATATTAGTTTTATTTGCTTTTACCTATTTCTTCTTGTTTATTTGCCAAGATTCTTTCATTTTATATATTTGTGTGCCTTTTAATTTTGTGTCATTTTTAGGGAAATGTTGGGTTTAAATGGCTCCGAGGTAATCAGCCTTAATAACTAGCTATTCTTTTCTTCTATGACACAAATAATTTTCTTGCATTATTTTTTGCTTGTTGCTACATAGTTCAATTCTTCATTACTTTATTGTCTGTAAATTTTTCTTTTCATTGTTATAATAAAAGATTTTAATAACAATTAGAGTAATTATTGATTTAGTATTCTGCTTTAAACAGAAAAGCTGAATGCAATACGATCAGCTTTTCATCTGTTAATGCCAGTACTTTTTATAAACCCTAACCTAGCTCTATTCACCAAAACATAAATAAATGAAATCAACACATTTTTAAGTTCCTCCATATCTGTCGAGTTACTCTTACCCAGCGATTAAAAAGGTCGAATATTTTCAGACACATAATACATTCTCACTTAAATTGTCAACATAAAGTTTCTCTTTTTTCATGTAATTTCATCATTAAACATCTCCCATGGTGTTTAGATGCTTGTTTTAGAAATATGTATTGGAAAGAGCTCATATGAACTAGAAGTGTTTCTCTTTGACAATTTTAAACTGCAGTACATGCAGATATTTAACTAGATTATAAACTGGCACATAACCAAGCACTGCAATGATTATCACCACTGTGTTACAGATTTAGTGCCTCGTAAATACATGTCTTCAGAACAGAGCGATATATTTTGAAAATAACCTTAAGTGTACAGTCTTTAACTTACAGTCATAGCATTTCCCGATTTTTCACAATTTCGTATGTTTAATCTTTATTACTCACTTTAGGTGACAGCAAAATTGTGAGCAATGATTTTTGTTGTTCTGTCTGTCCCTAAATCTCTGATTATGTTTCTGATCAGTATAGTTTTGAATTTAGAAACATGTCTCCATTTATTCTGGTTACTATTCATTCCTCTTGACATAGAAATTTGTTCAAGTAATATGTTTTCACACATTTCTTCTGATACTTAACATACTGATATTATGACACTGGTTGTTTCCTTTTTTTAAAATACCCTAGGAGACTTTTTTGAAGTTTCAGTACATCGAAAACAAAGACATCTCTTTACTCTAAATGTGAAGCAAATAAATTACAGAATCAAAGACATGGAATTGTTACATAAACTTAGAACTAATGATAAAATTCCATTCAGAAATACTGATGTGATCTTGCATAGTTATTAATTTTTCTGTGCCTCAGTTTACCTGTATGAAAAATGATAGCAATAGTAACTGATATCTTATTTGTACAAGGTAATGTAATTAATATAAAGAATATAATTATTAAAGGATATGCAGTAACTGTTTTAGGTGTTATAAAAAAGCATTTTCATAGTCCAGAAATGAAAATATTGAGCAATATAAACAATATGTCTCAAAGATATTATGCTACCTGAAAGAAGGTAATTGTAATGAGTTAACTCCTATACAGTTTAACTTAAATCTTATCAAAATAAATTATTGTGTAGGATCAAGGTTGGTAGGTGCCAGAATTCAAGAGTAGGATAGTTGTGACTATCAATCATAAACAGTAGATTTTCAGTGGTTATCAAATTGTCTTACATTTTGATTTTGGTAGAGGATTCCATGTACTGAAATGTATAGAATTGAACATTTCTCAAAAAGTTTTTACATTTAGCATTAATTAAAAGTTTTAACCTTAAACATTAATGATAATCAAAGAGAACTTACAGATATTCCAAGCAAAAATTGAAACAATTGTTTTGGTTTCTCTTGGTTTTCCAAATATATCTGAAACATGAGTAAGGATTATCCCAGAAGGTAATGATGCAATTTGTATATTTAGGAACTACTCTAACATTCATTGAAATAAATGGACAATTATTTCATTGAAATTCAACTAGTACAGTTATAGAAGATGACTATTAGGAAAAATATTGATTGGTGATAACAGGTCAACAGTGATCTACATATAATACTTATAATGTCATAATATTATCAAACTAATTGATATCTTTGATTTCCTACCATAATTCAAGCTGCTTTATGTGGGCCAATGACCTATTCCATTCTGATTCTTCTTCTTTCATTTAAAGAAAGACAAAACAAAAATAGAAAATGAGCAGAAATAGTACAGACTTTCAAAAAAAAGAAATAAACAGTAATAAATCACTAGTTGATGTATACATATTGTCCCCCCACAAAGAGTTGTTCAAGATACAAAAGTGGAACATATAAATGGGAATTCAATCAGGGAGACTGCAAACAGTTTTGTTCAACTATCCACAAAAGCTAAGTATTATGGCTATCAATCCTATACACTTAGACATGTACACCTTTAATCCATATCTTCATTTATGTTGAGACATAACACAACTTATTAGAGTAAAATCCTTCTGAACAAAGATTAATAATACTGCTGGATTTCACATTATAACACTCTGGAATCAGCACTGGGTACTGCTGTGACCTTTTTTTTTCCCTTCAACATATTTGTTCATTTCTTTATGTGTCATAAGATCAGTTCTCATAAACTGTTAATAGGTTTTAAACAAGCATGAGTCTTAACATGTATTTCTATCCTTTCTATATTAGAGGGAGAAACAGAACTAAGCATTTTCCGATAGACACATAAAATTAAAAACACATATAAAACTGCTGTATTAGGAGTTCTATCATGATCACTGTGCTGCTACTTGTTATCATCAACAAAACTGGCTATATTATCAGATAAAATATAATTGAACATATCAGTACATAACAGGATTAGCAGAAAGACAGCTTTATAGATAGTGAAGAGCTACAAAAACAGGTGGTAATCAAATCAGAATGGATATTATGGTGAATCTGTCATTTTCAGTATAGTTGTCTATACAACTTAACTTGATACTAGCAACCTAACAGTTTTGAATAAAATCTGTCAATAATAAGCAGCAATCAAACAAGTCAGATTTAACTAAGATCTGTCATGATTCAACAATATAAGTCATACAACGATCCTGATTAAGTTAACAGGAAATTAAAGATGACCCCTGTGCTATGTTCTGATATCTTTGGGACAGCTGTCTGTGCCCTCAGATCCAGTGCTTGTATACGAACTAGGACAGAACAAAGCAGAGTGGTGCGATTAATAGGGGTTTCAATTCCCTATACACTATTAGCTATATCTTCTGCTGGTTTTCTTGCTTTTTTTTTTTGAAGACAATTCCTCCCCTTTACTCCCCCCAAAATGAACTGTGTATTTTTGGGTCTCCCCAGCACTCATGATTTTTGTATTGAGGGAGGCCAGCTGTTATTTACCTAAGTGTTTCTGAACTTTCTCACTCCTGGGCTGGATTTCTAGTTACATTTCTTCATTTATTAAAGCCTGTCTGTTCAATTTATTGTAAATACTTGTCTAGTTACTCCTATTACTCTCTCTGACTCTCTGGTTCCCTATCACTCTGAGTTCCATTTTCTCATATTTGATTTTGGTCTATATAACTTTCAGGCTAATTTTATTTCCTATGAAGAGTCTCTCTGTGGACCCTACCTCTTGATCCACTCTGCCTGCAATTCTCTCTTTTTTTCCTTAAGTTAGTATATGTAGGCCATCTATATTAGAAATTATATCCAACCTTATTTGTCTCATTTCCGTTGTGCTCTTTTTATGTCATTAGTTGTCTTTCTTCTTCATTTCGCTTTCTGCTCCATTCATTGTGGCCTCTCTGCCACTGTTTCTGGAGTCCTGGTACTTTTCTCTCTCTTTAGAATGTCCTGCAGTATTCTCTGTAGAGTTGGATTGGTGGTTGTGAATTCCCCAAGTTCCTCTTTATATTGGAAGCACATTTTTTCTCCATTAATTTTTAGGGACAGTTGTGCAGGATATATCCATCTTGGCTGAAGCTTGTTGTTTTTCAAAGCTTGGATTATTTCAACCCATGATCTTTGAGATTTGATGGATTGTACCAAGAAGTCTGCTGTAATTCTGATGGGTGTTCCCTTGTAAGTGATCTGTTTCTTGTTCTGACAGCTTTTAATATTCTGTTCTTATATTGGATTTCTAGAGTCTTGATTATTATGTGCCTGGGTGTAGTTCTGTTTTGATTGTAGGGGGCTGGAGTTCTGTATGCCTCATACATCTGCACATCCTTTCTTTTTCCTATGTTTGGGAAGTTTTCCTTGATTATTTCTGTGAATACCCTTTGCAGTTCCATTGTTTGTATCCTGCTTCTTCATTCACATTCTTTATTCTTAAGCTATAGATCCTCTTGTCATCTTCTAGCCTTTGTATTGTTACTGCTTGTTTCCTTGTTATTTTTAAGAAGTTTTTCCTTTTATGTTTCCACATTACAAACCTGTCCTCCAGTTCAGATAGATTTATCCTTAGTTTCTTTCAAGCTGTTATGCCAGCTTTCAATAGAATTTTTAATTTACTGGTAATCTCTTTGAACCTGCTTCATGTATTCTATGTTTTGTCTATCTTTTCCATCAAACAATTCTCCCCCCAACCTTTTTTTTTTTTTGTTCTTCTATTATACCATCTGTCTTTTCTTGGGAGGTGTTTAGCATATCTTTAATCATTCTATTTATATCTTCCTTTACTTGGTTAAATACTTCACTTCTGAACTCATCTATGAGGTCCCGAAGATATTGCTTTATGTCTATTGGTGTCATGCCTGATATTGCATGTTTTCTGTCCTCATTCTCCTTTGCATTTCTTGTTGCCTCCTCTTCTCATATTTTTTGTACCTTCCATACAGGTGTACATAGGAGGCCCAGTTTCTTTCTTTGTTGGTTTCAGTTTGTCTGAAGTGTGCTGACTAGGTGGTCATGCCCACTGCACTGTACTAGGAGGTACAGACCAAGGTAGCCAATGCTGGACCTGCCTGTCCATGTCACCCTACAGGAGACTTCATTGTCTTAGGCTGCACTGCCAGGCACAATGACTTGATTTGGGCTATTCTGTTGGGCCTCAATCCATGGCATCACTCAGGTCAAGCACTCCCTACCAATCCTACTTGAGAAGGGAATATGTGACTGAAGTCATTGCAGCGCACTCTTCCTGCCAGTCTGCCTCCTCCCAGAATGTCTTCTTTTACAATCTCTTGTCTATGGGAAGGTCTTTATTCCTCTAACTCACTGCAGGTTGTTGCAGGGTTCTCCACCAGCTCTGCTCTCAGTTTGGTTCACCAATTCCTACTCTTTGCGTCTTCGAGTCTCTATCCCAGCTGTGCCAATTCAGGTGTGACAGCGGCAGTGAGTTCAATCCATGAGTTCTAGCGGTGGCACCGAGACTTTAGCTGTTCCAATTGTAACACCTGAACTGCATTTCCAATTGGTTTGTCTCAGTTTATTCCGTTTCTGGGTCTGTAGGGTATATATTCCCCTGCTTAGGACTCCCCACCCCTCACCATTCCTGGAATCTAAGCTGGCTATCTCAGAGAGCCTCTGTAGCTCCTCCACCATCTTTTCTCCTCTGAGAGTCCTATTGTTCTCCATTCTGATTCTTAATATTCAGAGTAAAGACTATGAGCATAGATTAGACACTTGGCAATACTCACTATTATGAAATCATTTTTTAAAAAAATCAAAATAGTAAAATGGTAGAGGTAGAAGATTGGTTAACAGGTATATAAATTGACAGGAAATAACTTTCATGAAAATAGTGAGTCCAAAATCTAGACTGACTCTAGTATATCATGAAATATAAGTACCATTGTGTATTCTGTTGTTCAACTTTATCTGCTGATACCCTATACTAAATTATCACTATATGGTTCTGTTTGTGTTCTTGGTTTTTCTTAATAGGAATGCCTAGAAGTATTGTACTAGGCATCTTGGGTAGCAAGAACAAAAGAGAAGGGATGGGCTAGGCAAGGAAATATAAATACTAAATCTACTATTCAGCTGTTAACTGCTGAATACCAGTAATATCTCAGTTTTTTAATATAGTCATCAAGGAAGATAAGTAAATCACTACATCTCAATGTTGTTTTTCCTCTTGTAAGAGAAAAATGGGAAGACTTTATCCACTGGCTTTTCAATTTTATTGGTCAACTGTTCAAGCCACCTAACAGAAATGTGTTTCTACCTTCTTGGGCACTACAGAGAGCACTTTTACCTGTTTTATGCCTTGGAGTCAGCAGGGAATCCCTCCAGCAGCAAGTGTGAGGTGTATGATGAGTAATCATTTCTAAAACAAGATTCCTTCAGGTTGCACCTACTGGGACTTGTTTAGAATATACAAAGGACTGAATATGAGAGCATATGACAATTGAAGTAAAAGATTTAATATTGCCAAAGTGAACTTTATACCCTGGCCTGTTCTTTCACATGTTGCATACAACTTAGGAATCTCAGTTTTATTTTTTTTATAAGATCAAATACCTGATCTAGAACCAGGATTTTTCTTAATAACAAGTGCTTGCTTTCCTCAATAAAGTTGATTACTTAGCTTCAAATTCTACCTCTGCTACTTTGTGGTTCTTTGAACTTGAACAATTAAAATTTTCAGCATCATTTTCATCTTACAAATAATAAAGAATGAAAAAAACTACTTAATAGGTAAGGAGTTAATAAGCAGAAGTACAATATTTAGCACCTTATTACATAGGAGTACCTCAGAATTTATAAGTATTATTTAATTTGTAGTATTGGCAACATTTATACAAAAATGGGAAGTTTTAAAGAGAACAGTGATAATCAGTATTTAAGTATGTGCAGAGATGTAACAGAACAGCATATTTAGGAAAAGATTATATTCTGCAATAGTAGTTTCAAGACTGTTTGAAAGTGAAAGCATCATTAGCACAAAACAGGGAACACGGTGACAGCAAATTCGTATGAAAGAAATGATAATTTGTAAGTTTCTCTGACAAAGAGAAACAGTTTGCATTCAGTGGAGGAAATAAGTTCTGTCACTACAGAAACTTGAGGTGAGTAGATCTGAATTTGAGATAAAAGAAGGCTTTTGGAGACTAAATTGTAACAGAATGAAAGAAGTGGATTAATGTTGAATCCTCAGAGAAAGATGATTTATTATTGTTTTATGTTCTGAGATTACTCAAGCAACAATGATACAATGGGCATTGTGTAAAATGCGTTTACTTCCCACTTGCAAGATACGGCAGAGTAGAACTAAGAGATGAAAAGGCATCTAATTCACCTGAATATAGTTGATAAGTACAAGTTTAGGGCACTTAGCTTTTCTTTAATTACAGGTTTCTACCAAGATTTATGTATCAGAGGTTGTGCTGCTATAACATAGTTATATAACATTGTATTATTAAGTATTTAACACTGTATTAGCAGAAATTAAAGTAAATACACAGTTAAAATTCTCAAGAATGTTCAAAGAATTCTTAGCATCTCCATCATGCTACTAGAAAATAGAAGTACCTTGCAGGGAATCAGAAAATGAAGAGAAGAATGTAAGTGGAACAAAAAATGAAAAACATTCTTATAAAAAGATAACAATCATGAAACTTTAAACACAGGTTTTGGAATTTGTTTCAAATAATCCAGTGTTGTTAAAAGTTGTCAGGATCTTCCAGAAGTAAATATTAGTCAGGAAAGAGGTAACTGAGGCTTAACAGTTTAACTGAAAAATAGTCCCACAGGTATATGACCACTGTCTTTGTTGAAGACTATAGAAGATAATAGAGACAAAATCAGTACAGGTTAAAATATGTACCAGACTCTGCAAATCCAATATTTTTTTTCCATTGCTGTTGTATAGATACAGGCTACCAACATCTCTCATATAAACTTTTACCCAAAAGCTGTATAGTTTCCCTGTTTCTATTTGGTTTTGTTTTTGTTTTGATTTTCACAGAGAATTTTTTCTTGTTTCCATTTCCATCTCTGATGCCTATGTTCTATTCATGCAACAATCAAAGTGTTTCACTAATAAATAAATCACATTATATCATGTACCCATTCTCAAACCCTTTGAAACTTTTCATTATATTTGAATATATAATCCAAAATATTAACCAAAATTAAAAATAACATATGCACATAATTTGGTTCCTAATACTGTATTCATAATTTGGCAACTATTAGATTACTCAAACCCAGAGTAACAATTACTTTGTATCAGTACTTTTGTAATGTTCCCTCTACATGGAAAACTTTATTCAAAGTAGCATCAAAGTTTCCCCAATCCATTCGGTTTCTAACTAAGATGATATTTATTCAGTAGTTTAGACACAGTCTATTAAATGCACCTTTCAAAGGCACTATCATTGTACCTGTTTTAGTGTTCTTGGTGCACATCCTAGTGTAAAATATTGAATGTCTATTTGCTCATTTCATTTCTATCCATTAGTTTCAATCTGCATGAATACAAAGCATTTTTTATTGCCATATTCCACTTGGAATTATTATAATATTTCCCTTTTAGGTGAGCATTAGGTCCTTAGTTCTTTTTTATTTTAGAATAGATGATGTATGAGAAAATAAAAGAATATTATTTGTAAAATTCAGACTCAAATAGTTGAATCAATTATCTTTGCCAATGATGAAAGTATTCTACATGTGTTCTACTATGGTGCCCACTAGCCAAAGAGTCTGTTTGAAACTGGAAATGAACAGAGGAACTGAAACCTTTAATTTTAATTAATTGAATTACATTAAATGACTACATATCTATAATATTAGAAAGCACCAAGTAGAATAGTCATAAATGAAAATATAAAACTAGGTCTATATGCATAACATGTTGACTCAATAGTCCTTTGTGATTAATAAATTTTAAAAAATTGTAAGTATGTATTTGTGTATGAATGTTTTTACTTGAGACATTTTTTACTTGAGACATTATTTTGTTAATGTATGTTTCAGATAACCTACGATATTAATAATTATGCTGATTAAGATTATTTATCTATATTTGAAGTAAAATAAGTTTCTAATTTGTGGCATTCTAGGGATTACCTTAGTGAACTGTAGAACTTTATATTGCTCCTTATTTCAGAACTGTCCACTGTATTCTTTTCATCCTACCTCTACACTCTAATAAACTTTTTATCTCTCCAGTGAGCTAAACTCTACCCTACAGTATCTATTCTGTATCACCTGTACCTCCAGCTCAGAGGAACTGTAAACTGTCACTAAATGTTCATCTCAAGAAAGACAGTGTCTTATTTAGACTGATTTAAAAGAAAACATGAATTCACCAATTTCTAAGTTTTTTTAAAAATGTTTAAATATATAGATAAATTTGGTTTTGTTTGATGCATTCCATGATTCCAACTTATATGTTGTTTTATTACTCTGTTTTTGTTTTTGCACCCACGACAATGATCCTGAGATTCAAAACTTTTCATTACGACAGCATGCTTATTCCATGGGATTGCAGCAGCTAAAGCACTGGGCAGTTTTAAACATTGAAATTGGGCCTGTCTGAAAAGGAATAAGGGTAGGTCCATCCTAGCAAAAACAATCAACAGTGTGGACTATAGTACTAGTTTGCTACCTCCTCCTCTCCTGACCACAACCAAATCATCTCCATAGAAAGTTAACACAGTTTAATATAACATATTTATTCTTTATTGCCATGTAGCAAAGCACTACACTTCTATATTTGAAACCAACTAATTTTCTCATTTGTCTCTGTTACATTTTTTTCATGTACACAAATGTTTAACAATTTGATCAAGGCCCTTAGTTACTTCACCCACATAAGTATTTATAGGTTACATTTGTGTGAGCTAGAAGTTACAAATGCAAAGTAATATATTAGGTTTCAAAAAAGAAGCATGTTACTTATTTTAGCCACAGAATGTTAATCTGCCATCACAAATCTAGTCTGTGAGCTGGTCCTTTTAGAAATAGCTTTATTTCTTTCTTTTTTGTAGTAGCCTATTTATGTATCAGTATTTATTAATATGATAATCATGCTGTATACTATTTGTGTCATTTACACTAAATAGTACAAGGCCTAATAAAAGTTATTCATTGTATCAACATAGCTAATAATCTTATAATAATATATAATTTGATTAAATAAATGTCTACATTTTGGATATTTCTCTACTAGACTACAATAAATTATAACTAATAAAATTTTTATAAAGGCAAACTAAGCTTTTATATGAAAAGTTAATAACTTCAGCACAAGAAAAGACTATTATGCAATATAAGAAATCAGGAGTATTTTATTCAATATGGTATTGCAAAAAAAAAATAAGTATTGGAACAATTTGATTTTCTCTAACCATGAATTCTGAAAGGAGTGTAAATGACAGCTTAGTGCTTTGCAGTGACATACGCCTAATTTATTGAGTTCAGCAGTGACAAGTAGGTTGTAGACACTGCTACAGCTCAACCCTGACTTAGGGCTTTGAAGAGGTATTATGTAGTTATTCCCACAATAAAACGATTAACCTTTCCTTTTATAGAGCACAGTGATGGGTACCACTGTGAGAGCCACAAAGAAACACACAGCAGCCCCAACCCGTGCAGTATACGTTCAGTATTTTTACACAGCAGTCGTCTGCACAGGAACAAGATTGAAGATGCTCAATTCGGCTTTATTTTAATTATTCCAAGGCTACATTAAACCTTCTTGGATTAACTCATTTTATCAAAATAGCCTATCAGTATAATGTTGCTACTTATATTCTAGCATAGATAGGAGAGAAAAATATTAATAAAAAGAAATGGGAAGAAGTGTTACTGTGGGATTGTGATAAAGAATGGCATTAATGAGATCTACTTGATTTTTGTCTAAGGAGAAAATTATCTGTTTCATTAGTCACCATTTGGTTCATTTAAACACACGTGAAACAATATGTCTAAAATCACTTCTATATGGATTTCAGTCTGATAAGCATTTCTAGTTTTGCTTTTGATTCTTTTTAAATTTATCCACTTTATAAACATAATTTTTCTATAAGATTGTGTTTTTTCCCTTTCTACTTTCTACTCTCACACACTTTTTGAGTGATTATATTAAATTCCTTTAAGAGAGTTTGTCTCCTAACCTTATTTGATAATATTATCTAGGTATATTTTCTAGAATTGTTTATAAAGGTAAAATATCAAAAATACAACATAAAAATGCTATGTAGATACTTATATCTATAATTCATGATTCAATAATGATTCAAATCTTTAACCAAATAATGTTTCAATCTTTAACCAAAGGGAAAAATATTTGATATTAAAGAAACAATTTAATTTTATACTGTTTCACAAGATATTGATACAGCTTTTAAAATATTAAAAAGTTTACATATGCATTGATGCTTGCACTTTTGGTGCACAGAAGTAAAGCTATACAACTGTGAATTAATAAGAGTTAGAGCCTAAAGAAGTTCTGGAAAATGAAGTTGTTGAACAGAGTGTTTTGCGTTTTGAGAGGAATTGGATGTTAGAATCCAGTTTAGAGAAGAATAAGAGCTGTATTATTCGTCAGAGTTAACTTGATGTGAACAACTTCTTCAGTGACTTGCACAGGTAACTAGTAACAAACATATGTGTGAGTATCAATAAATTGAAAATATGATAACTTGGAGTAGAAGAACCTGCTATTGAAATGGAGGACATAGAATAGACCCAATAAAGAAAGCATGTCTCACAAGACATTATGAGTACTTCCTTTTTCTTGTAAGTCAACAAGGAGAAAAGAAGGAACAATAGTCCAAGAAAGACAGAAAAAAGGAAGTGAAATCATTTTGAGGCAATCATGAGTCATGAAGCTAAAGACACATCAAGTCCTGATAACAAAACCCGTGGGGATAGTTAGAAGACACTTCTAAGCAGGAATAAACAGATTGGAAATGAAAGATTTAAGATTCTAAGAAGTGACGTGAGTTCTCAACCATGTTTTGGGGTTCACAGGAAGAACAACTGCTAGATGAAATTTCAGTAGATATTAAGTAATAGGATCTCATAAGATGAATGATTGTTCCTATAAATTTGGGTAAAAATATAATGGACAGATATATTAAGATGATTCTCAAATCTTTATTTCAGGTTTTTGATAATGTTAAATAATGATCCAGAAATAATTTATATAAAACGTTTCAAAGAAATAAAAGAGAGCTATGTAATAGAATTATAATCTGATACTGTGAACTGTGTCACTCATGCTAAATGACCATGTGTACACTGTTTTCATAACTTCATTTCCGTTTCTCACATCTGTGTTTTTGCATATAGTTATATAGATTGCTGTGCTTCATTATGGAAATCTGTACATGAATATGACATCCCTATCCCCTCCCTTGCTCCAGGCTCCAATCTAGTTTCACATGTGTTTTGAGGCATTCAGTCTGTATAAGGTATTTTCATGATAGTAATGTCCTCTATTTTCTGTTTAAAAACTGAAAATGGAACTACCGTTTGATCCAGCTACACCATTCCTTGATACAAACTCAAAAGAATTAAAGACAACATCTCATTGGGATACCACATAACCGTTTTATTTTGACAAACTATTCAATAGTCAAGAAGGGGAAGCAGCTTAGATTTCTGTTAAAAAAAATGAATGGATAAAGCACGTGTGACATATATACACAATACAGTGTTACTGTAACATAAAAAAAGAACAAAATGTCATTTGCAGAAAAATGGACATTCTCATGTTGAGCAAAATGACTCAGATAAGAAAATATATTTTCCTAATGGTGGAATCTAAAAAAATATGACAGGAAAATGACAGGAAAGAAGGCAAATGGGGGGATTTATAACATCTCTCCTTTCCTTCCAAGTAGAATTTCACATTCTGTTTATCTTTTTCTAGCTGGAACTCAAGTTGTCTGTACTTCTTTGCTTTATGGCATATGCATTCCCTTTAGGATTTCTGTTAATTACATAATCTTAAACTCTATATAGTATTAAAAAAAAACTCTATATAGTATTAACCATTTAGCCATTTCCAATATTTAGAAACTCTGATTTTTGTTTGTTTTGTTTTTCTGAGGCACGTTCTCTTTGTGATTCAGACTGACCTAGAACTCACTGTGTAGCCTCAAACTCATGGCAATTCTCCTACGTCATCCTCCCAGCTGATTGGATCATAGATGTGCGCTGCCAAGTCCATCCAGAAGCTCTGATTTAGAGCAAGAATTTCCCCTAAATTTTTGGTACACAGATCAATAAAAGTTAAAGAAATATTGTCATCATGTTTCCTTTTAAGGGTATTTGCTCCTTAGTATCCTCTGTGATCTTCTCTTTCAAAATACTGTAATTTTCAAATCCTTTATTTTGTTAGATTGTTTCCCAAATATTTTATTTCTTTGGAGGCTATTGTGAAGAATGTGGTTTTCAGAATTTCCCCCTCAGAGAATTCCGTCTGTATATAGGAATGCTATTGATTTTTCAGTGTAAAATATATCCATCTATGCTACTAAATTAGGTTATTAACTCTAGTAGTCTTTTGTGGACTTTTTAGGGTCTTCTATGTAGAATAAAATGTCATCTGTGAATAATAATAGATTACCTTCTTCCTTTCTTATCTTTATTCCTTTTATTTCTCTCTCTGGTCAAATAATCTGGTTGTTTCCAAAACTACACTGAATAGAAATGGTGATAGTGGGCATGCTTTGTTTGCTCCTGATTTTATAGTGAAAGCTTTCAGATTTTGTCCATTTAATATGATGGTGGCTGTTGGTTTGTCATAAATGGCTTTTATCAGATTGATTATTGACCCTGTGTTATGGTGTTTAGTAGGATTTTTATCACAAATGAATACTACATTGTATCGAGTCTTTTCCACATCTATTGAGATGTGATTTTGTCTTTGGCTCTATTGATAAAATGCATTACATTTAAGATTGATGTGTGTTGAAACTACATAAATTGGAAATAAACGTAGTATAAAAACTCCAATATACTTTACTCAAATCCAATGGTTTAACAATCATTAAAAGACAGTGAATTGTGTTTTATCATTATAAACCTAGCTTTATTTTCTCAAGCACATTTGAAGTTTATACATTATGTAAATATATACAATGGAAGAACTTTTTAAAGAAAAATAATTTAATAATACATTAGTTTGCTATTTCTTTGAAAAAACTTCCATGTGCTTTTCTTGACTATCTTTCTTGTATTTTTCTTGAAATTTATTTACAAGCATACAGATTAGATGACTTGTACTGTACAGTTGGCATCATGTTAAATTTTGCTATTTGCACCCTCTTTCTCACACATTTCCTTTAAATTAATAAAGTTTGGAGCTTATTGTATGTTCACATTTTTTTTTATTAGCAAGAATCTCTTTTCTATAGATTGGACTGGCTACTTGTGCCAGGAGTTGCATGTTTAATGTTACATTTATAAATAAGTTCACATGTTATCAGCATGCTATAGTCTGTCCAAATTTTCACTTAATTTCACTATATATTTTGCTCTGGTTATCTTATGGCAGGTTAAATTGGTAATATTCTAATTGTATTATTCTTATTAATTTGTGAAACTACTTTACAATAAATTATTTTCATTCTTAATTTGTTTACTCAAATTTAAGGGTAAGAGTGTTTTCACTGTCACTTTAATATCATGAATTTGATAATCCTTTAGTCTATTAAAGCTATTATTGTTAATGACACATAAGGTGCTCCATATTTGGCCAATAGGAACATCTTTCATTTCAAACTGAATCAGACTTTTTCATTGATATCTGAAATTTGGATTGGTACCTTGAAAATGTTATTTGGTGAACAGCTAATTTATTATATTTATCTTTTAGTAAAGGATATATCCATTTTCAGAAGTGTAGTGATAGCCAAGTTTGATGTAAGCTTCACTTTCGGGAGTGTTCTTGGTTGCTTATTTAACGTAGTATGGCTTCTTGGATTTCCCTTCCATTAAATGGAATATTTTAACTTTCATTGTAAATTACACTAAGTTGAAAGCGACAGACTTTATTAAATGTGTCTGTTGTGTTCTGCAATCCCACAACTTAGTGTTGCTTTCAAATTTTATACTCAAGATTTCCAGGATGTTTATAGGATGCTTTTGACAGAGGCCACCTAACTCAGATCCTACATGAATACCACGATAAAACACAACATAAGGCCTAAGTTCCTCCCAGCCCTCCCTTGCTTGTGTCTTTTGTAAGTGAATGCTGTACTTTGGATCAACAGGAACCTTGGTGAGCACCCTGACCTCAGCAGTTTCTTTTCCCACCACACTGTGAAAGCTCTCTAAAGGATTCTGTATTTTTTTTTTTTTTTTTTTTTTGGTCTTTTTTGTTTTTTATAGGTACCAGGGATCGAACTCACGACTGCCTGCTTGCAAGGCAGGTACTTATGCTGCTGAGCTAAATCTCTTGAAGGTTTCAAGATACTTCTCCTTTAACGTTCTTAAATAAATACATTTCCATTTTCTTCCACTAAAATATATTATATATCATCCTCAAACTAAAAATTATACTAATTTATGAAATACCAGATACATGTATAGATTGCAATCTCGATGGAACAAAAGTTGATCTGAAGTGTGTGCAAGTTACAGTTGTAAAAAAGTTCCATATGTGGCTCCTTTCTCACAAGTGTCACCTATAGCACTGTAAGTGTCTGAAATAGCAAGTAAGTGTACCCCCCAAAAAACAGGTATACATTGAGTAATCTCTATGTTGACAGATATTGTCAGATGGTGACAACAATTATGCATTATGCATTGTTTTTGGCAAGGACAATTTTAGAGATACCTATGGAAAAATTACTATTGCTATTATTATTGTTGTTAGTAATGACATCATTTGCCTTTTGAGATTTAGCTTTGTTAAGTAATCCTAAATGCCCAAAGCGTGATAGAAAAAAGTAAAGGACATAATTAATACGGAAAGACAGTAAACAGAAGATTAAGATGGTTTATTTTTCCAAATTTCTGAGTCAACCTACCATTTTTCATTATGTCAGAATCAAGATAAAACAAAGCTGAGAATATATGCTCAGATTTCATGATACAAAAGAATAAACTGGATCTTTAAATTTTAATTCATTCTATAAAATTCTTTGGCATTAGGTACAAAAGGCTAAGCTCTTCTGATGTTCTTTGTATATGAATATGTAAAGGTACTGATGAGTTACAAATGGATGTTTTTGTAAAGTGAACTATTTTCAGTGAACTCTTGTGAAACTGCCTTACAAAATACATAGAATTGGTTCATTTATGTTTAACATAATAACTATAATTTTAAAATAATATGTTAGTGTTTGACAACTCTGAATAGCTATGTCTTTTAGAAGAAGGGTATGCCAAACAGTTAAGAAGACAATTTTGTTCGTTAAGAAGAAAAAAATCAGTCATCACTGCCACCCAATCTAAAATATCTAATAAATAAAATTCATCATGATGTAGGTTTTTGTTAGCGTTTTTCTTATTTGTTAGGTTGGCTTTCTAGCCTATGTAGATTTCATCAGTCTGCCTTTTATAATAATGTCAAAAGTGTGGGAGCCACCTGCTATTTTCTTGGAAAATTAAAGCTTGTTTTTAACTTCATGGAGTCATCAAGAACCTTGAGTACTAATACAGTGAATAAATGCTTCAAATAACTAAATACTAAGCATATTTCTGTATGTTTTACTAAAGGTAATGTCTAAGCTAAGTAAGTGCTTCTAAAACTTTTTTGATTGCAAGACTTTAATCCTAAAAATATTGGCAAGCCCATCAAGCATTTTTATGGATTATGTTTAAGAATGTTATCCTGTTACAAACTGTAACTGAGAATTTTGCTAAGCATGTGAGCACACAAATATATATTCTAGTATTCAACACAGTGACGTAGTTGTGATGCCTGTTTATTCTGGTAAAAATATATTTGTAGCAAATCAGGAAAAATAGATATGAGTGCTCAAATTGTAATATAAAAAATTAATTTTATCAGAGACTTTTTCCCTATCAGTTTGAAAGAAAGTCTTTTGTTCATTATTTTATCAAATCTTTCTCCACAAAAACAAACAAACAAACAAACAAAAAAAACAAGAATAAGTTACAAAGTGAAGAAAAGGAAGTGATAGATTGTTTTGTAAGCTTATGAAGAGATAAATAGCCACTGAAGACAGGGTAGACTTATGACAGTTTCCCACCTTACAATAGCAGGCTGCAAAGAAGAGTACATTGAAAGGCAGACAATTTTCTTATTTCAGTGTAGTAAGTACATCATGATTGGTTTTTATGCAAATCTACTGGTCAGTTACAAGAGTGCATGTATTAAATTCACCATATTTGTGCATTGAAAATTGGCCTTTTCTTATTAAATTAAAGAGTCTTTAAATGTTTCTGGAATTATATTAAAATTTTAACTCTAAAAATTTAATTAAATCAACTTTTGTAATCAACTTATATTTTGAAAATGCTAAATTATTTTGGTATTGAATAGGACATTTTTGTAAGGAAAAAATTTGAAATTAAACTGGTCATTAACTATTTTGTAATATAAATATTTACAAATGAAAAGTGCCTTAAAGTTAACTGCATAGCAAAAGAACATAAACATTAAAAGAGTAATTTATATTTAGTTATTATCATTATAGTCTCTATGTGCATATTTTAGGATTTAACAGGATTGAATTTGTGAATTCCAATTTACAAGCCAGTAAAAGTGTTTCATTTTCTGCTTATTACTAAACCTTTTTTTTAAATTTTTTTATTTTTTATTTTTTATTTATTTATTTTATTTTTTTTTTGTCTTTTTCATTTTTATCAGTACCCAGGCTCGAACTCACAACCTCCTGCTTGCAAGGCAGGCACTTATGCCACTGAGCTAAATCCCCAGCCAATACTAAACCATTTCTTGAGAAACTCAGTCATTACCCAATTTCCTTTCCTACATCTAAATTGTGTAGGGTGTGCAGACCCCTGACATAATATTGTTCCAACGTGCAGACCTCCTTTGTGTAACACTATTGTTTCTCTGAAATGAAAGAAAATATCTTTTTAGTGAGACTTTGACTCTTGGTTCTTGAGACTTGTTTCCACCAATTTATCTTCCTGATCTTTTAAGTTAACCTCTTACCAAAACTATGAAGAAAGGAAATCTCCTTATTAACTCCCTCTTTCCCTACTTTCTTTTTTTTTTTTTTTCTTTCTACTTTTGAAGATAGAAAAATACAACAGAACAAGATAGAACAAAGCCTTTCAGGGTAATGCAGTGAAATTGGTACAGAACTTCACAGCAGGATACTGGAATAACAGTAATAGGTACCATAGTATATCTTGTTATTGTCACAATAGTTGGTCATTCAACCCAGTAGAACAAAATCAAACTAAATACAGAGCATCAGAAAACCTATCAAAACAGAATATTGAATAGAGCAAAACAGTTAATCAAAACAAAGCAAAACAGTGAAAACAATATTTGCCTTCAAAGAGATGACAGAGGAGATCCTCCGTATTTGCTATATCACGTAGGGTCATTGTCATAAGAGATGCTCAGACCTCTGGTGCTCAGTTGCTCCTGGGAGTGTTGTAGAGGACACTGGCAGGCTCTCAGGAGACACTGACTGGTTCCTACCTGGCTCACCTTCAGCTTACTAGAGCCTGGCTACTTACCTGAGGGCCGGTGGGTTGCTTTCTTGCTCAGCGCCCTAAGTTCCAACAGGGCTGGATCTCAGGATACGCGGACTGGTTCTCTTTAAGGCTTGCCTGTAGCTCACTAGAGCCACAGCTGCTTACCAGAAGGGTAGGACCTCTACTTTAAACAATGCATATTCCTGTTTCTTTTCTCTCCTTCTGAAATTAAGGATGTTCTTTAGTTTGAATTATTATGACATATTGAGGAACTCAAGGAAAAAAATACTTCTTTAGATTTAGAAATATATTTATTACTGTGATCTCTGTATAAAACTGAGCAAAGCAATTGGTCAAAGGTAATAAAGTGGTAAAGTCTCCTATAGGAAAAAATTATCAACAATAACTGTATCAATGTTGAAATCTTGAATAACAAGATTGCAATTTTTAGCAATCTCAGTTAAAGCGAAGATATCCTTTTGCTGATTATGTGAGTGTCTTTCTTTTTCTTTTCCTTTTTTGTCCCCTTTTTTTGGTGAGGGGACTTGTTTGTTTTGTTTTGTACTGTGTATTAAATCTAGGGTTGCTGTACTACTGAATTACATCACTAGATTTATTAATTTATTTATTTTTCTTGTTTGCTTGCATTTTAAGACAGTATCTTACCTACTTGCTCATACTGGCCTCAAACTTGCCATTGTCCTGTCTTAGCTTTTCCAATTAGTAAATCTTTTGAAGTGAGAAAAAGTTGAGGCTCAAAAGTGTGCTTTCATTTCGTAGAGACAGTGTCATGGTTTATGTTGGTGGCCCCCAGGCCCCATGCGTTCGGGTTATGCATTTGTGATTAGTTCATTGTCTAGGGCTTGGTTGGGGGTGTGAGTGCTACACTGGCCTAGAGGTGGAGCCAGGATGTAATGTAATGGCAAGAAGAAGGTGGGTCTTGCTCTTTTGCTGGTTCCTGCTTGCTATTTGCAGCCGCCATGAACTGCGGCCCTGCCATGCCAGCCTGCCTTTAAGCTAACTGAGTATACTGAAACCTCCAAAAACAATAAGAAATAAACTGTTCCTTTCCCAGCTTGGTGCATCAGGTATTTTATCTCAGCGAAGAGTAAGTAACTAAGACAGACATACTATGTTAACTGTATCTTTAATGCTTGCTTCATTAAATAAGAGTAATAATAAAATAATAGTGAAATTTAATTTTTATCCCTTTTTTCACATCCTCATGAACAACATGCATATAGAGTACACAAATTAGTCCTCAGAGTTCATTAATTTAATCACACAGAAAACTCCAGTCTAACGACACGATGTCCTGCATGCCAGGAACTCTGCTTTTTTATGAGTCCATGCAGCTTTCTCCATACATAAAGCTAGTCTTCTAACTTCTGTGAAACTTACATAATTTTGCATAATTTCGTTATACTGACAAACTAAACATGGGTGTTTTAATAACATGGTACAAATATTTCCTCTTTTTCTCCTTACACACTCTTTCCCAAAAGCCTAATACAAGGAAAAAATGTCATTATTAAGTTACTGTTGTAACTTGCAACATTTGTCCTCGTTGATGTAAATAATTTAAGCTTTAAAAATTTGTATTGTTGTGTATCTTTCAAGTATATAATTGTATTATGATAATTTATCCATTGAAATTTTGATAATTATTGCATTAAGTATATAGTTATGAATTGATACAGATTTTGGTGTTTTATCAGCACTGATCTCTGTTAGATAAATTCATAACTAACAATAGGTATTTCTGAACCATGCATTGTGCATGTATCCAGCTTTTCTGAAAAATGATTAACACTCATTATGAAGTAGTTATAATGACTTTAAATATCTCTAGGTGGCACTTGAGACATTCATCTCTGCATCATAACTTTCTAATTGGTATTCAAAAAAAATTTTAGATCTTTCCCTGTCTTTGTAGTGATACTTAACTATGTTTTAAATTTCATTTTATTATTAATGATTTGAAGCAGTTAATATATTTATTGAACACTCATGTATTACAGCTGATAATTACTTTTTCAAATGAATTGATCATTTTCTATTACCTGTCTTGCATCAATTGATTTGAAGAGTTTTGAGTATATATGTGAAATGAAATACTTTTCAGTTACATACATTACAGAGATTTTTTTAGTTTTGTGGTGTGCTTTTTAAACCTCTTAAATGTAGTTTTAATGTAATACTTTTTGGTTAGTATTTTTTATTAAAGTGTTTAAAATTCTTATGGCCTAAGGTAAAAATTACATTACTATAGTAAAACTTCTAAAAGCTGTGTTCATAAGTATTAAACTAAAGTTAACTTTGGCTTACAATTTTAGATACATATCATTTTGAATTAGAACTGATTGAACAGTTTTCAAAAGCCTATTTTGCTTCCCTGTCTATGGGAAAAACTTTGCCTGAATCAATGTACATGTGTGAGCGTAACTGATTATGATACTTGCCCTTCAATACTTTCCCAATATTGTATTCTTGTAAATAGTACGTTTATATATTGACGTAGTTTTTCACGCATTTTGTTTTTATTTACCTGCTTGTAATACAGTAGAAGCTTTTAGGGAAAATTTTTAAAAATTATACAGACTTTCAAAACAAGATAATAGGAGATTAACAAGAGTTAATATATTGTATATTGCTATCTTCAAAGTATGTGCTCAAATTACATGATGTAGGCATGCAAAATTGACCAGTAATATAAACACAAACTATTGTTTTCAATGAACTAGATAAATAAGTAGTCTAACTATCTGGGCTATCATTTGTATGTGTTTTTTCTTTTTCCTTCCTTCTTTTCTCCTTTCATATATCCCAGTTGTTTTTCCTTTGAGCAGTTTCTTTCTCTGTCACAGTACCTATTATAGATTTTGGATCTTATTTATTTTTTTAGCTTGTTATGCTAGGGAGACACTACAATGTTCATACTTATGAGTTTAATTTGTTTCACTTATGAGTGTGTTCTCTAGTTGCACCCATTTACCTTTAAAGTCTTGAGATTCTCCATCTAAATACCTGAGTAGTATCCATTACATAAGAATGTGACATCTCTTTTGTCCATTCCTCCATTGATGAGCATTGGGGTTGTTTACAAGATTTAGCTACTATAAATTATGCTTCTGTAAACATAGGTGCACACACATCACTGTAGTATGATGATGAATTTAGGTTGTTATGAGTTGCTCAGAATCCTCTCTTTGCTCCTTTATTTCCACCTGAACATTTCTCTGTCCTGCTCTTTTACCCTGGGAGGCCAGTCTTTCCAGGTAGCAGCCAAGGTCTCTTTTCCTCCTGGCTTTCTGTCTGGTATGGCTGACAGGAAACAATGACAAGACAGCTGGATGCCGGAGAATAATGACGGTGGGTCCTTATCCCCCTTCTCCGTTCCCTGCCAGGTTGCCAGGGCGCACCTGAAGCCCATATTCCTCCCAAGCAGCAGCCTCAGGAAGAAGCTGTGACTGGACCCCTCGTCACTCTCTCTCCACACCCTTTCAGCCAGGTCCAGGGTGGCAGGGAACCCTGCTGCTGTGACCCAGAGTGTTGTACAACCTTCTACTGCATTTTCCAAATCCCACTCATACCTTTATAAACAATCTTTTTAATCAGTTCGCTTCAATTTTTCCATGCATCCTACATGTTCTGGTAAATTGTATTTGTATTGTTTGAGTGTAGATATTGCTTAATTTCTTCTTTAATTTTGTCTCTGCTCCATTTATTGTTCATTATGATGTTACTTAATTTCTATGTGTTTAAGGAGCTTTTGTTGTTTCTTTTGCCACTAATTTCCAATTTTTTGAACTATGATCAGATAATATGCACGGGATAATTTGAAATCCTTTGCATTTATTTAAGTATGTTCTATCAGCTCGTATATGGTCTATTTTAGAGAATGTCCCATGTACAACTCAGAAGAACATATATTCTAATATCATTGGGAGGAACACTCTGTAAACGTCTACTAAGTCCATTTTTCTCAGGTTTGGTCAGTTCTATTATTTCTTTGCCGATTTTTTATCTATTTCATCTGTCTCTTCATGACAATGGAGTATTAAGGTCTCCCCTTACAATTGTGTTACTGTTTAATTGATTTTTATGTCTATGAATATTGGTCTTACGTAGTTGGTTGCTTCCATACTTGGTACTTATATTTTTATGATTGTTATCTTTTTAACTTGAATTTTTCCCCTAACAAGTATGTAATGACCTTCTTTATCTATTTTGATTATTCCTTATTTGAAGACACATTGTCTGCAAAAAGGTACTCGTGCTTTTTTCTGGGTTCCTATTGTATGAAGTATTATTTTCTATCCTTAGACTTTTAGTCTATGAATTTCTTCTCTCAAGCTAAATGATTTCTTGTTCACAGATATTGTTGAATCTTCTCTCATGATCATGAGAGAATTGTTTCAGTCTGTTTTTTTTGACTGATGAATTGAGGCCATTTGCACTGATGGTAATAATTAATATGTATTGGCTTGTCTTTATCATGTTAATTTCCTGCTGTTGTTTCTTCCCTCTTCCCTCTGTTTAATTGCTGGCCCTACTTGGTAGTTTCATTCTGTTTTTGTTCATGGAATTATGGTCATTTTTCTTCTGTGTAGAATATCTTTCAGTGCCCTCTGCAGTGTTGGTTGGGTGGTCATGAACTTCTTCAGTCATTCTTTACCATGGAAATGTCTTATTTCTCCACTGATTTTGAAAGATATTTTTGCAGGGTACATGAATCTGGACTGGAAGGTTTTTTTGTTTGTTTGTTTGTTTTTGTTTTGTTTTGTTTTATTTTGTTTCCTTTCAAGACTTGAAATATTTCCCTGCAAGTTCTTTTTGATTTAATGGTTTGTACTGAGAAGTTTACCATGCTTCTGTTGAGCTTTCCTTTATAGGGGATCTGTTTCTTTTCTCTAAGTTTTTTTCTGTTTGTTTGTTTTTTATTGGTACAGGAGATCGAACTCAGCACTGCCTGCTTACAAGACAGGGGCTTATGCCACTTACCTAAATCCCCAGCCCCTCTCTAACAGCTTTTAATGTTCTGTTTTAGGCTGAAATTCTGGAATCTGATAATTATATGTTTGGGTGTAGATTTGTTTTTGTTATGGCTGACTGGAGTTCTATATGCCTCATGTATCTGTATAATATAGTATATATGTAATTTGGGTTAACTCCTGCCTGTTCATTGACATCAATTATTCTTATATTACTCTTCTTTGGCATGTTGCAGCTGTTGAATTGTTATTTTCTGGGTTTTTGTTGTTGTTGTTGTTGTTGTTGTTGTTGTTGTTATTTTCTGGCAACCTTTCCTTCCATGATTGCTAGCCGCAATCCTGTCTTCAGGTCTGAAAGTCTATCTTCCCTTTCATTCAATTAGTTTTTCTTGCTTTCAATGGAATTTTTATTTTCCTGGATATCTGCTTGAATCGGTTTTCTTGATTCTATTGCTTTCCTATATTGATTGCTCATTGTTCCCATCTTCTTCCTATGATCATATATATTTTTTGTACCTAACTGTACTCTACATTTGCTGAGCAATTCCTGTATAAATGTTGGCATTTATTTATTTATTTACCTGAGATATTATTTCTGATCAGATTTACTCTATAGCTTCATGGATTTGCTTGTTTAACTTCATTTATTATCATTTCAGAAATTTCAGGTGTGTGTCTTCAAACTTCGTCTATGTCAGTGTCTCATGGACTTATTCTGGGTGGGTTGGAGTTTTGGGATGTCTTCTGTGTGCAGGAGATTCTTGGTTAATGTCCATTATAAGATCCTATCTTTCCCATTAATTAAGTGTGGGATGTTATTATGTTTGGCTCAGTCGCCTGTAGGACTGTCATGAGTTTATTACTCCCCATCTTCCCAGTATTGTTACAGAAGGGAGAACAACGGATGAAAACAGATATGACATCCTAAATATAGTAGTAAATTTAGCACTAATAACGTCAAGCACAATACAGAAACTGACAACTGTGATAACTGTTGTTTTTGTACTTTCAATCATAGAAACAGAGTCTGTAGTTAAATAACATAACCAGTCGTAAATTATTTGCATACAAAATGTTTCTCCTTGATAGAATGGTTTTTTTAGAGTGGTGGAGAAATTTAGGGAGGATACTCTATAAAACAAAGATAAATGCAAAAGAAATGGAAGCAGAGTCGGCAGATAGTTTATGTGAGGTTTGGGAAGCTAGAGAAGGTAGAAAGCAACGAATGAAGGATTGTTGGAGAGATTTACTCTATTGGTTTGGGGGATGTTATTCTGTAGTTTGAGTTCTCCACAGTTAGAAAGAAAGAAAGAAAGAAAGAAAGAAAGAAAGAAAGAAAGAAAGAAAGAAAGAAAGAAAGAAAGAGGAATATGAAAACAAAAAAGAGAAAGAAGAGAAAAATATTGAGAAAAAGAGCCAGTTACTGAGCCCTGGATTCTTCGTGAGCTGGTTGCTATTCCTGTGGAGACCGCAATCATCTGCTGCCTCATACTGTTATTACTTTAAGCTTTTCGTATTACTAATATTTTTTGCCTATTCCGTGTGCCTTAGCTGAGACTCCTCTGTGTCACTTGCATTTCTTCTGGCCTCTGGACCTTCCCAGCAGTTTGTCTCAGTTATGGCAACAGTAAGAGGAAGGGTCATCTCTTCAGGCTCGACTCACCTGGGTGCCCATGGTGGTGGAGAGGTGAGGAGGGAGTAGTCTTCTCTGGTGTCCTTCATCTGGGTTCCTTTGATGACAGATAAGAGACTGAAAGGGCTTCTCTTCACCAGAACCCTTCACTTTTGTCTGCAGATATAAATTTAAAAGGCTTGGTTATTCTCATCTCATTGGGTGTTCATGTAAATTTGAATGAGTTGTCTTGTCTCCACAAGTAATTATGTTAGCAAGTTGCTTGAAAATTTATTGCTTTTGTATATTTTTAGCCATGACATCATCATAATACTTCATTTATGAAACATGTGAACATGATAAATCTTCAGATTTATTTAGATTTATTTCTTCCTTCCTACAATTCTATATATGTCTAAGCCAAAATCTTTCCTGATCATATTTATAAGAATTATTGCTGTAGATTTCATATTTTAAAATGCAATAAACAATATCATTGGGTTTTTTTTTCTGTTCTGTTAAACAAAGCTTCAATTATTTTTATCTTAATCAGCAAACTTGCTAAATTTGCTTCATTTTCAGTAGGTCAATTTGAATTTTCTATATTTACTGGCAGACTACATGCAAATAGTTACAACTTTTAAGCTAATTCTTACATCATTATTACTTGTGTTGTATGTGTGGTATAGAAATCAAAGCAAGTACCTCACTCATGCTAAGCAAGCCCTCTGTCATTGAGCTATATTCTCATCTTCATTTTATATTTTTTATTTTCTTTATGCATATACTGGCTATGTCAGTAGATGCTGAGAAATAATAGTTATAAAAAGACTTCTCTTTTGTTCTCCAACCCCAAGAAAAAATATGGAATACCCTTCCATTTTTCCTGTCAGTAATTTTGAAAATGGTTGTGTGAAGTAAAATATTTATGTCTATATCAGCTTTGGATAATGAATGTTGAATTATATCACTCTTCTCAATATGTGCATTTCAACATATTTTCGTATTTTGATATGGTAAAATGTCAATTAACTTTCAAATATTAAATCAAACTTGTTTCTGAATATATTCAAGTTCAAGACATAGTATGCATATATGCCTGTCTCAGTGGATGTTTCACTCTTGTTTGTTCAAAAATTTTTCATTTCTATACATGAGAAATACATGAGTTTGTACAGACAGAAAACTGTCAATAGAGATAAATTGCAGACTGGGAGAAAATATTGTACATGTTTCAATATTGCACAACTCAAGCACAAGCTACAGTAGCTTAATTAAAGATTTGTAAATGATTTTAATAGAAATTTCAAAAACAAGATATAAATTACCAACAGTTCTATGAAACACTATCACTATCACTATCACTATCACTACCACTATCACTAATCATCAGGGAAATGCAAAATCAAAAGGACGCTAAAAAAATGATCTTACAATAGTGAGAATCATTATAAGCCAAAGAACAACAACAACAAACGCTGGCCTTTTGCAGAGAAAGGGAAACAGTGATGAGAATGTTGGTCAGGGCAGACGCTACAGAAAGCAGTATGAAGTTTCCTCAAACACTAAAAATGGATACATCTGTTTTTATCTCCTAGGTCTAATCACGTCTTTGTCACTGTGTCCCTTGAAACTATTTATGCAAAGTGCCTCACTTTTCTTATTACTCAACTTACTGGAATTGTTTGATAGCAGGATTTAAATTATGCAGCTCCAATGTACAATTCAGAGAACTTCAATTCTTTTCCCAAAATTCATTACTCTTAACAATTATACTACTTTTCTTCACTTAAACACTTTAAAATCATGCTGTCAGTGGAAAACTACCTAGGAACTTCAGGTGTAATCCTGTTATTTGTTACGATTTTCTAGGCAAAAATTATTTTCTTCTCTTACATCTTTTCAGTTTGTGGAAGAGAAGTTTCTTGGTGTTTTTTTTTTTTTTTCTTCTATGTTTCCAAATTGTATCTAATTACAGATGTGTTTTTATTTTGCTTGAGGAGGACTCACTGTTTTTAGTTTGAAAACCCCTCCCTTTATTTATGCAACTTTTATTACTACATTTTTAAGTATTTCCTGTCCTTTCTGCTGTCCTTATTTTGTTTTTGTTTGTCTTTTTTTTTTTTTTTTTTTTTTTTGTTGTTGTTGTTGTTGTTTTTGTTTTTTTTTGGCAGGATCTTGCTATGTATTTTATGCTGGCCTGGGCTCTGTGCAGCCCCAGTCTCGCTTTGAATTTACAGTGATCCTTCTGACTCAGCGTCCTCAATACTGGTTATTTAAAGCACAATTTGCAAGTAGTTTTATCCTTTCTTACTGTTTTTTCATAGTATACATATATTATCTATATTGAATTCTGAGTAATTTCAATTTTTTTCTAACTTCCAGTTCAAGTTTCTTTTCTTTTTTGGAATTATCAAACCTACTTGTAGAGTTTTCAATTATTACCTGTGTGTAATTTATAAAAATTTATTGTTTAAATATCAATTTTCTACTTTTGAACTGAATTATATATTTTCATTAAACCCCAATCCTTTGTTTACTTCTTTATTCCATTACATTAAGTGGTTCTTTCAGGCTATTTATAATTTCTATTCATTTCTTCTTGTCATTAGTTCACTGTTTGCCTCCCTTTCTCCTTCTACCTTTTCTAATCCTTTTACAATTTCCCTGTCATAATTGTGTGATAGCTTTTCTTCAATAAGCATTTTTCCCCTTGGTACACCAGTGGTTACATCATGAGAAATGTTACAACAGAGTGGTTTTATTTTGTTCCCCAGTGCCAAAGAATTCAATTGTCCTTGTCCAATTGTTATTTTATGCTCTCAGATTTGGCCTCCTGCAAATACGCTGCATCTATACAGGACACAGGTCGGTGCCTTATTCATGACTTTATATAGATGACAGTTTTTCTTAGTGAGCCAACTATACACAGTATTTCACTGAAGGATCAGTTTTAGCAGTCATCAGACAATCTAAAGACCTTCTTTTTGTGTTTCACAATGCATCTCTTTAGTTTTTGTATGGGTGCAGAAACCTAATGCCTTGGCCATTCCCCAAATATAAAGATAGCTCTACTTTTTCATATCTTATTTGATTAACTTTTTCACTTTGATCATTGAAGATTTTGCTATATATACTCTTCCTTTTTTTTTTTCCTTTGTCAGATTGGCTTTGCATAAAAATGTAATTCTTGTTTTTATATTTTATAACCATTTCTGGGGAGTTATAGTGGTAAAAAGATCTTGCTTTTTCTGGTTGCACCATTCTACTTACTAATTTTAATAGCTTCAAGCTAAATATATTGAAGACTTCTTTTTTTCCCGCTTTCTTAAGCTTTATTAAAGAAAAAAAAAAGTAACTGTGGTGTTTAATTGCTAGAACAACAACATTATTTTATATTTGTTAAGTTTATGGAAAATGTAGCAGTCTCCCCCAGCCATTATATCCCTGTTTGTTTTTTTTCCATCTAATAGTTCAGATTGCAATTCCTGTTACTTTTGTTTTTAGAAACGGCTGGTCACTATGATGCATATTGTAAGAACCAATTCCCAATTGACAAGTCATTCTGCCTCTCTACCTCCTGCTTGCTTATCTCATACAAAGCCCACACCCCAGAGATCTGGGCCTGATATTCCGGGAACGATTCTGATGATTGCACATTGTTGTAAATAATTCTTCCTCCATATCCTGAGTGTCACTTCTATGTTTTTGATTGCTATTGTACATTTTAGATACATATAATGACTTCTTTCATCACAAGGAACTTATACCTGTACATATAGGTCTTACTTTCTTTTTTATTCCTTTGACTGTCCTCTCCTCCCCCAACTCTCTTCCTCTCTTTACTTACAAGAGGACATTATTAATTGATAATAAAAATAGAAATCAAACACTATTCAGCCCTTTTTCCATTTCTGAGAACAATTAAGAAAATGTGCTTATGGGGCACATTTTCATCTGCTCTCGCCAACTCCCTGAGCTCACCTTTGGTTGCACAGGGCTCATGGTGAGCTCCAGGCTTAGGATAAGCTAGGGTGGCTGCCTTCTCCTTCAGCCACCTCCTGATTGTCTACCAGTGTCTCTAGGACAACTTGCAAGGTATTTCCTGACATTTAGATCATCGAGATCCGTCAGGGCTGAGACTGGTGGTGGAGGGTAAGGTATTCAGTAGAACAGAGGGAATTATTGATGACTTGCTCATTGGTGGAAATATCTCAGCTCAATACCCAGAGGATAAAAATACCAAAAGCTCAGGAGTCTCTGGTGTTGATATCATTATGAATCATCACTTACAGGAAACCAGATTCACAAAACCCTACAAGAAGGGCATCAAAGATTACGTAAAACAATCAAAGGCAAACTGAAGATCAGAGGCCAGTAAGAGTAAACCCTCTATAACAGGAGCTCCAGAACAAATCAAGCACAGCCTTGCTAACCTCAAAACCTATCAGTCTTTTACCATTGTGAACATGAATCCACATGAAATGGTTACTTGCCTGGAAGACGGTGAGGAAGATATGACACCACTACTTTCTTTAAAGTTGGTTTTGAAATGGAAACATGTTAACTGATTTGGCAGTTACCGTGGATCTATCCCCTGTCATAACTGACTGCTATTTGTCATACATACAATGCTAGGATTTTAGACATGGGACTGATGTATTCTTAAGCACTTCATTTATTTTGACTGTGATACATAGTGAGTGGAAGTATCATTTTTTTTTTTTTTTTTTTTTTTTTTTTTTTTTTTTTTTTAGGGAAAAAAACAATATAGATTGTCTAAAAGTGCACTTAACTAAAATAAAAAAAAATTATACTTACAGGAATAATATCATTTCAAGCCTGGAAAATGTCTGAATTTCTACATAAGATGTATATTTGTGATCAAATTAATAGTAAGTTTATCGAAATATAGAGCTGCTGTGATAAACATCTCTTGTAAAGGCTTACTTGAAAATTAGGCTATCACCTCCAACTGAATCTTATCTAATCCTTATTGCCATGAAATGTGTTTATGTCTAACAGACTAAATTTGTGGACTCAAGTAATCAGGAAGGAACACAGCTGAATGGAGAAAAGGAGAAGGAAAGACTGCAAAAGGAGGATTACCATCTAACGATAGATGAATATTTGCTACTGTTTTCAGGTGCACTGCTTTGTAGCTGGTAAACATATTTAATCATAACAAAACAATGAAGCACATTGAAACATGTTCCTTCTCTAATGATGTTGAAATGAAGGTTCAATTTCTTTTTATCTCCTTTTACCCATATCTCCCTCAAGAGCTCAACCAGTGTGTAGTGGGGAGAGTATTTTATTAAGATCTTGAATTGAACTATCAATAGGCATTTGTATCATGAACAAAATCATGTCAATTTTTCCATGGTTTTTGTGAGTAAAACTCATGAAGAAACAGTGAAACTTGGGAACTAATAGAACATGTAAGTTTAAGGCTAGTTCTTGGGAAAATCTAAGTATGAATGCTGTAATTTTAATAATTAGAACAATGTTAGGTATTATTTATTGAAGTAAACACATATTTCAGGTAATAGGCTACGAATTATAATGAATATATTTGCTCATTTCAGTTGTATAATTCCATTATGCAGAAGATTAAAATCTCTGTATTGAGAAAAAACCCAGACAAGTAGAAATAACTTACTTAAAAAAGTATGACAAATAGAAAATATACTAGCATCCTGACTATTTGATTCTGAAGCGCTCTGTTTCCTTATAAAACCTATCCTCATTTATATAGATTACAAAATATAGAGGCTCACTTCAAATAATGTAATGAAAAGTATAGGAAATTTATAAATGGTACACTAAAATTAATTTCACTCTAGATTTAAAATCACTTTTTAATCAAGATTGTTGATCCTTTTCTTAGTTATGTCATTAAGGTTTCTATATATGACTGACAAGAAATCACAAGGTTTTGAGAGTAAGATTCCAAATTTAGTCTTATGGTTTTATTAGTCATTGTGTAATATCACTTATAATTACAAATTTGCTTCTACATGTAGATTGTATCAAATAATTTCAAATATATAGGAACTATAAAATGGTGCATGTGCTTATTTATTGAACAAAAATAACTCGTATTTTCTTTTTTTTTTTTTTTTTTTTTTTTTTTTTTTTTTTTTTTTTTTGGTCTTTTTCATTTTTATCGGTACCAGGGATCGAACTCACGACTGCCTGCTTACAAGGCAGGCGCTTATGCCGCTGAGCTAAATCCCCAGCCCCAATAACTCGTATTTTCAACCGCTAAAAGCTAATGAATTCTTTTTTTAACCAAATATATAACATCACACAGATTTTGCCTATAATTCTAGGAATTCAGGTGGTTAGCACTAATGGTTTGTTCTTGTGTTCAGTCTACAACACAGCTCCGTCAAAAGTTCCATGAGAGCACCCTCGGCTAGCATAACAACACAATATTTAGTTCAAACTAATTAGATGTCAAATATATCTGGTTCCAAATGCCATTAGTATTTCATATCCAAACTCACACTCTACAACAGACAAATGAACTTTTATCAATAATACACTGTTATCCGTATTAAGAAAAAACATGGTGATTTAACATAATTATTTGAATGGTTTTTTTAAATATTTACTACCTACAGGCAAAACAAAATTTCAGATAATTAAATATCTTTGATTATACAGTTCATTCATTTAAGCTCTGCTATGTGCATATACCTATGCATTTTTTAGTTGCATACCAAAAAAACCTTCTGTTTCATCACTATAAGAACTAATTCCCCATAGTATCCAACTCCATGAGCATAACATGGATAACAAAAATGGTTTTATTCTATCCCTCTCACTTTTTAAATCAACTCTTCCACTCCCAACCTGGTACCCCCCCCCTGCCCCCAAATAAAACAGTTCTGCATTTGAAATGAAAATTGGGGGTAGAGCAGAAATCTGTTCCTGCTTATTTATAAGAACAATTTAAACTCTGTGACATATGTTGGCTAGAAATACTCTTTGTGAATCTTTTGCAGAACACATTACTACTGGCAAAATCTATGAATAAACTTTTCTCCTATGCACAAACCAGTACTATAACACAAGATTAATGAGTAGATGTATGTAGTGGAAACAGTGATAAGGGCCCAATGAATAGCAAGATCAAGATGTATAAACAGCATTAATACCCTGGAGATTGAGTGAGTTTATTCGAGAGAAAGGAAATTGAAGGTCTAACAGACAGACTACTAATTAATTGTGTAACCCTGGCATATCACTTGTATATTTAAAAATACTTTTCAGATTTTCTCTTTCAAGCATTTGAATTTAAATCTAATAGCTTTCCCTAGAAGAACAGACATTGAATGTTTTCACCACAAAAATGATAAATGTTTGAGGCATTGGTTAGGATTTACCTGATTAAACATTACACAATGTCAAAATTTGACATGGCATCTTATAAATACGTACAATTTCTTATGTTTCATGCATTAGGCACCAGTTTATGATAGTACTTACTTTTTTCTTTTCATTTTACAATAGCTAAGTGAGAGGAACTCAGTTGACACTGTGCTTAGCTTTCTGAATTCTGATCTTTTCTTGGGCTAATGCTATGCTCTTTATAGTTTCTCATGAAGCTGGGAAATTGACAGCAACTTACAGCTCAAAGTAACCTACTCTATCACAAAGGTAAACAACTGATATTGTATTTTGTACTGTAGCATGTGATTTAAAGTCTATGAAACATTCAACAAACATTTCCTTATAAAATGAGCTTTGTGTTAGGCCGTGGTGTTCAATGTTATGCTATGTGTCTGAGCACATTTATTATGGTAGGCTAGGGAGAGTAATGACATTTACTAGGTTGTGTGTATTAAGTGGATCTTTAATATGATTATTTTCAATTCATGATGGATTTAGTAGGAGATAATCCCATTATAAGTCAAGGAGTACTATATCTGTAAAGTTCATGAAAAATAATTTTCTTATTGTGCAGCTAACTGATACTTAGGAGTTTAACTATATATTATCAAATATAATATTATAGTTATCTAATATATACTAGATAATATACATATATAATACACTTGTAGAAATTATACCATGCATGTAAAAACAACTCTGAATATGTATAAGTTAGACAGTAGATGATGACTTAGGCTATACATTTTTATGGTATTTAAATTGAAGACAGACTATACCCACTGTGGTTATAAATGAACAAAATTTATGGGTTCATAAGTACTATAAGTACTTATCATAAATTCCCAAGCACTTAAACAAGCTTGTGATTCTTGATATTATATCCAATACTGTAATTCATTCAAAAAACAAGATTTAACTTTATGGTAATTTTGCCCTGAGTGCCATCATTGAGCAACATATTAAGAAGTACATAATTTAACATAAAATTCTCCTATATTTTTATAAATAATATTGAAGAACTACATTTTGTAACTCAGTGAAGCTACATGTGGAAATATATAACTGAGCTACTAATGAGAAAAATACCATGGTTCACAAAGTTAATTCTTTCCATGATTTTGGTTGCAAACTGAACTGAATGAGAACCGGGACAGTTTTTCCATAGGGTCAATATTGAGCCTAACCATTGAATTTGATCGGTTCTCCTCCAATTTGATCTCCAATCATAATTTTGAAAAGGATTAAGCTCCTATACCAAGGTATCATTATGTCTGGAATAATATCACATTTTACATTCTTGTTTGGTTTGGTTTTTAATAAATATAATATTGACTTTTGAATTTATTATAACAGCTGAAGTACAAAAGTTACAAATTCTAGATGTAGCAGACATATGGGTTTCCTTCATAGAAAACATTGTATAATACAAATTAATGAAAGTCATGATGAAACCTAGAAACTATGGATCAAGAAAACACCAGAGATTTCATCCAATGAATGACACAAATTTTTTTTCCAAATGATATAGAATATCATTTGACTTTGAGGAGGACCAAAATTTCAAGAGAACTCTGCTTCTACCTCAATTCAATTTGCTAATTGATTCTTTTCTATCAGTTTAATTTTCTTGTATATAAATATAATATGTATATGGGTGTTCATTATAGAAAAATGTATAAGGAAAATAAAGATTCAATATATAGTAATCCAAAAGAAAAGGTGTTTTCCAAGGAAAAGGTAGATATTGTCATATGAAAATTAGATATATAAAAATGTGTCCTATCTACATCCAAGTAGACAACAACACAGAATTCAGAGAACAATTATACCTGGTTTAAAATCTATATCTGCAACTGAATGTGCATCAGTCATTCAGTAATTTAAATATAGTAACATGCAATTTCCTCTACTTAAAGAGAAATAATTTCTACAATTGTACCTGGTCTCATCTTTGGTACTAGCTTCTGTTATTATAACCAACACTTCAGACAATCAACTTATGAAGATAAAAGTTTTATTTTGGTTCAATTTTAGAGGACACAGTCCATATCAATTGACCCTACTGTTTCTGAGCCTCTGGCAGTGCAGCACATTATGGTGCATGTTATGTTAGCTTTCCCTAGGTGGTACACAATACTTGACACCTCAAACTTAACAGGCTTAATTTGTCTCATGACTTCAGCAAATTATATCCATACCTAGCCGACTTCACAGCAGAAACAGCCCAGAAGATGGAATCGTAGGGTAAAGTCTTAGACTCTGGTACTTGAGAAGCAGAGAAGAAAACAATATCAGAGAAAGGGCCATGAATTATGTAAAATCATAATCCTCCCAGACCCAACATGCACCTTCCAAGCCAATCAGTTTGACACAATCAATATTAAATGCCACATCCCAAACTTTCTTAATGCCCTACATAAGCATATCTTCTTATGCCCTACTTTCCAAATAAACATAGTGAGTAATTTTCTCCAGCACAAATCAACTAGTTTGTGTACAACTCCAGAATTTTCCACCATCCAAGACAAAGTATTCTGAAATTCAAGGCAAAATTTTAGGTGCCTGTCTTGAAAAAAATATACTTAGTCCCAAAGTACAATGGGACAACATAAGCATCCTTTATTATAAAAGGAAGGAAAGAGGGATAGAAATATACTGGACCAAGGCAAGACCAAAACCCAGCAAGGCAATCATTGGTTATTGTAATCCTATGCTGCAAAGGTAAACTTTCTAGAGGGCTTGAGTGAGTCTACTTTTATAGCCCTGCTGGTTGCAGCTCGCATGGCTTTTCTCTGAGGCTAAATTTGCTGAGTCTATAGCTTTACTTTGTAGACTTTTCTAGTTCCTGGCATCACCGTCTTCCTAAGTTTCCCACTATAACTTTTGTTTCATTTCTACGGCTTCATGTATTCTCTCAAGGACTGCTTGCCTGCTTTCCTGTGAAATCTGGATCAAGCTATTCCTGACCCAACCCATCACTCTTACATTCTGCATGCTAGCAAAACTATTTTACATTGGATAATACCAATTTCTGCTGCCAGCTGAAGCAGTAGCCCTGTGAAATTATAGCTGAAGTTTGGTCTCTAAGTACCTGAAATGCTGATCAAAGTGAAACGATTCCGGGGGAACAAATTTCTCAGAGAACTCCTTTTGAGCAGGATTCCCAGAGTCTATCTTCCCAACTGAAAGGACAATGCTTTGTTACCAGAATCTGCACTGAATGGACTTCTGAAAATTCCTGAGATACCCTCAAGTCATCTTTTTTCTTGTCTTTATAATGTGTTTATAATATATATTTTCTTATCTTGTAATATATATATATAGTATATAAAAGAAATATATGAGTCATATATAAACACACACACACACACACACACACACACACACACACACACATATAGTTTATGAGAGTGAGGGAAGTTATTAGGAATTGAACCCAGGTCCTTGTACTTGCCGGTTGCCAGGTAGGTGTTTATGCTTACTGAACTATACCCATAGTTATGATTTATTCTTTCTTTCTTTACTGGTGCTAATCTCTTAAGTTATCATATGTTATTAGGCTCCAATTTACACGTGATACTGTCTTGGTCAAAATTTCAGTTTTCAAATTTTTCTGCTCTACATTTACTTTTACAAAGTAAAAAAAAAAAAACGTATAACAAAATTTTACAAAGCTAACAATTGTTAACATATTATTTATTATTATCTTTAAGTAGTTACTCAGAGACAAAACAAACCAAAAAAAAAACTCTCTCTTGCAAAGCAGAAACCAACAGATGCGAGCACAAAACTTTCTTTTCAATTGTCTAGGGAAACTAGTAGTACAAATAAATTAATTCCTTTCAAAACAAATAAATAAATACTTTAGAGAATTATTTAAATTTTTCCATACTTCCCATTTACCTATCTTGTATTTATGCCTTATATGGATAAATATATTTGTGTTTCTCGTCATGAGAAACCACTTAATGTTTAAGAGTACTCATCTGACTTACTTTACTTGTTCTAAAGTTGCATCCTTTTACTTATAAATGACTCATTTGTCTTTATTTATGGCATGGTAGTTTCTTTTCGCAAATAAATACCACATCTTTGTTATCCATTAATCAAAAACCTAATAATAACAAATGCCAGCAAGACTGTGGGAGAAATAGAGCTCTTCTATATCATTGGCGGTAACAAATTAGTGCAACCAGTATGAAAATCAGTGTGGACATCCCTAAATAATCTAAAATTACAAGTTACATTGAACCCAGTTGTTCCCCTTTTAGTACCTTCTCAAAAAAATTAAAATCATCGTATTATGGACATTCATCCACACTCATTTTTGTCACACTCCGTTTATAACAGCGCATTCTAAACAATGATATATCTTGGAATCTGCTCCACCTTTTTTTTTTTTTTTTTTTTTTTTTTTTTGTGTGTGTGTGTGTGTGTGTGTGTGTGTGTGTGTGCTAACATGTTATTCCACTAATTTTGATCTCAGTCTCCTGAAAAGTCTTTGGATATAGACAATTGTAGGAACATGTTTTGCCTGAGTGTGATGTAGATTGTCTCTCATTCAATTGCCAAAGAAGCCTTCATTTCCATCTGAAACCTCATGAGCATGACCTTTACAGTCTGCATTGCTATCTGCATTATACTCCCCTGAGCTCAACTATCTCACTCAGAAGACTCTGCTTATTGCATTCTGATGATTCCCTAGTTTACACCTCCATGTGTTTCCAAACTCTTCTCCTAAACCCACTCCAAAGTCTTCTAAACTGTGTGGTATGGTTAGGTATAGTTGGAAAATTACCTTTGTTCTCCTGTACCAGTGTTTTTATTAGTCAACTTTCTCATTGTTCAAACACAATAATGAATATTCGTCATTTAAAAGGAGAGAGGTTTAATTTGGTTCATGGTTTCAGGGAATTCAGTCCAGGTTTGACTGGATTCAAGGCAGAAGCATCATAGTGGAAGAGTGTGGAGGAGCATACTTTGTGGTGCAGAGCAGGACACTGCACCATAGGGCTGAGAAGTATATATCCAGTAACCACATTATCACCATTGTGACCTACTCAGACATCATCACAATTGTGCTCCACAAACCCCTGGGCCATTACCAAGTCAGTCAAGTGGATAAAACCAAGTTAAACCATCAAAATGAGTGAATATATTGTATAATAAAATTGTTCTACTCATGGCAGAAAAGTGAAATAGTGAAAATATGTCTCACATTTTGTTCAGAGTCATACCCCTTGAGATCTAAACCCTTCCAGCTGGGCTCTATCTCAAAGTTTTTACCACCTCCCAACCATGTCAAACTGATGACCAAAGCTTTTATGCCTGAGCATTTGTAGGAAATTTTTATCCAAGCTATATCACTCTCTCTTCCAGTTTGCTTATACTGTTTACCTCCCACCTGAAAGTCATTCCCATCTTCATCAATCACATGTATTTTATAAGTGTGTATTTGTTACTATATTGAATTATATATTTCAAAATAATTGCTCCAGCAAATAGTTCCTCTCAATTAATCCCTACAAATTATTTCATTTTATTTTCCTATGTAAACAATAATCAGATACAGAGCATTGTATAATGGAATGTGAAATGTAAATTAATCAGTGTTTAACACACAACATAAAGAAATATAAGAAGGCAAATCTGTTCACAATTTAGTCAAAAAAGCATTATGGAAGTTTGCATGTAGCTTAAAATCTAAACACCAATTGTCATACAAACTAAAGAGCAATGGAATAAATGTGAAAACTAAGAACTCAGAACTATGATGATAACACTTTATTGGTTTGTAGCCAACATCTGTTCTGCCATAATAGAGGAAAACATCCAAATAAAGTGTCTGTTACAGTCTCAGTTCTACAATTTCATTAAAACAGTTTATAAAGTGCAGATGGAATTGAAATTTTGGATTTGTAAAACAAGGTTAAGATCTTCCTTTGGGCTGGTAATTTTCCTTGTTTCAAGACATTCAGCTTGGGATATAGTTCAGCAGCACAGTGCCTGCCTGGAAAGCTCAAGGTCCAGCCTTTGATTCCTAGTACAATTAAAAAACAAAAGTCATTCAAACCACAGCAGCAGTAAAGAATAGAACCTCTGCAGTGACTAAATAACTGCTGGAGTTCTAATATTTGATGTTTTGAACTATTTAATTTTCTCCTATGTCATCTATTCAAAAGAGGCGTTTCATGCATGAATAGTATGCATGTGTGGGAGGGAAGGAAGCAGTGTTTAGGGCAGTTATTTCTTATTAAAAGATAAATTCCATGAGGACAGTAATTTTCTGTCCTGTAGTCTAATGTAACTGCTGTTTCCATAATAATATGTATAATACATAATATTAAATGTACCTGTCAAATTATGACTATTTACGTGAATATTTTATGAATAGTTTTCTTTGTTTAATATGGGACCAAATAAATTTTTCTATTGTTTCAATATTTTTAGGCCATAAGAACACATAATGAATTTATGAAATCTAATTCTTGATTGACAGTTCTAATTCCATAGTTCTCTAATAAATATAGGATCAGCATAATCTAAACCTTTAACTACCTCCATTCTTTATTTCTTACAGCCTTCAAAATCCATGATAAGGAACTATTGCTCATATTTCTTTTATATAGATCCATTAAAAGCATCATGAGAAACTTACATTTTGCCTTTTTTAAACAGAGATACACAGCAGGCTATACCTCTTGTGCTGCTATCTGTGCAACGAGAAATTGTTTAATTATTTTTGTAGTAACAGATGGAACACTAGCTATTCATATTTCTTAAGGTTTTAAGATCTCTTAGGCAATGAAAAACTCTTTCTTTTTAAATGTACTTTTGCTTGTTTTTAATAACTGATACCCTTTAATACTGGAATCATATGTCATTTCTTACCTTTACAACACAAAAGCATTAAGATATGTGAGTTAAATAGCTAGTTGGCAAAGCAAAGTTAATAGCTTCCTTTGATTTTTTTTTGTATGATATGAATGGATTTTTATACTAATGGCTTATTTACAATAATCTCCTTTCAGCAGTTTGCCCTAGAGCAACATGAAAACACAATTAATAGGAAAGTTTACCATAATCATGACTCACAGCAGATGAAATTCGCAATTCCCACATTACAACCTCTTTTAATAGAGTATTGCTCTCTAGGTTCACAGCATGTAAAATTCAGAAGTGCTTTCCACAGTATGAAAATCATTTTTTTTAAATGATTCATTGTTTTAGTTTCAAGTGCCATGCAATATATAGGACTGAGGGTTTGACAAATATAACATTCTCTTTTATTGTTTGAACAAATTAGCAGACATTTGGTTGACATTTCTAAATTTACGGGCTCGGACAGAGATTGCAATGGTTAAGGCAAGCGCTAAAATTTGGGTTTGTGTTGGGATCTTTATCTTCAGAGAAGAGAGAATTTAATGCCCTAAGATGTCTTTGTGTCGTATCCTTTTGTGACTGTGCATTTTGGTAGATGAATAATAATTGGTCCAAATATTTAATCAATTTTCATTTTTCTAGAAAAGCCTATTCAATCAATATATTATTAATAGGATTCAATTATAATCTATTGTATGACTTTAGAAGAATCTGTGTGGACTATGGTCAGTGTGTCCGATAAAATATTTTCAGTAAACATTTTGGGGGACTAATATATTACAGGCTCTGTGATAGACAGGAAAATAGAAAAGTAACTCAGATATAAGTGCTATATCAGAATATTCAGAATTCAGCAGTTACTGCTATACAAGTATGTTTCTTTGTAGGAGCAGAGTTGTGTAACTCCCTTTTTTAGGAAATTTATTATTACCAAGCTCATAGCTCATGGATTGGGACAGAATGGCTCATTGTGACACCCCCCTTTCTTGAAGAGGTGAAGATCCTAATGTCTCATTAGGATATTTGACAGAGGGATAAATAACAATATGAATTACGCAAGTTTACATTACTGAAGAATGCATTGTGAAACCTCAAAGAACTGATTTTTATTCAATGGTGTGATAATGATCTCCTAAAACCACATTTCCTGGAAAACAACTTTTACACCATGCCATAAAATAATAGTTGTGTAATGCATTTGAATTGAACAGATTAGAAAACACTGGCATGTTTCAAGTGGAGTTATATAACTAATGTGCTGATTTTAGATTCACCAGTTCCTAATCAAATTTCTAATATATGGTGTAAAGATCAAGTTAAACAAAAGAGAGTGTGAACATCACATGTAGAGTGTATGTGGATATGCATGAATATTTTTCATTATTTTCTGTGATATCCATAAACTAATACATATTATTTTATATAGTAAGATTTTAGCCAGTTTCAAGTGAAAATTTGTAATCCAAATTGCTCTGGAATGGATTAAAATATGTCAATATTATGAATAACATTTATAAAAATGAAAAGTTACAATTGTTTTATTGTTTTCTATGTATTCAAATCTGTTCACTTTCACTGTATTCTATCATCATTACTAATTCAATTAAACCACTATAAACTCTATTACAAACCCTTTATGCCATATACATAACAAGGAAACAGCAGTAAGCATAATAGTTTTGTTTCTTACTTTTGGGGTATTTACATGCTGGTGGGGAAATCTCACTTATATGTAATAAATGGAATGTGGAATATTCATACAGTAACGGAATAAATAGATGTTCTGAAGTGAATAATAAGAGGGAAATACTTTGAATAGGGTTACTTTATGAAGATACACCAACTTAGCTCTGGAAGGGAAAGTGGATATAAACCTTAGGATTTTTTTAAGTGAGAAAATAAATTTCTACCATGGAAAGAATTATGAACAAAATGTGGAGACAGAAAAGAAAACATGAGAAAGTGTAATTAAAGAAGCATGCAGAAAGAGGATTAAAGTGGACTGAAGAGTCTGTCAACACCAGCATCAACCAGCCAAGCGCTAGCCAGTGTGATGGATTAGGACTAGTCTTAAGGGAGAGAACTGACTAAAGACTTTTGATCTGAAACAAGAACTGGTTTAATGTTTCTCTTTGGAAAGATCACTGTATTGTGGAGAAAACTGACTCATTGTTGGGGAAAACAGGGCCATGCAAATTTGTTGGGAAATTAACATGGTAGTCTGACTGATTTTACCCCATAGGTTTCATTCTATGCATTGAAACACAAATTGGTATATTCCAAGTATCATAATATTTGCACTTGAACCAGGCCTAATGCCACATGCCCGTAAACAGAACTGGCCAGGCTGAGACAGGAAGATTGCTCTGAGTTTGAGACTAGGCTGGGCTACGTAGTGAGTTTAAGGCCAGTGTTAACAATATAGGGAGACTTTTTGTTTTCATTTGATTCATGTTATATCCTTATCTCAGTTCAGTAATTTTTGGCCTTTACAAGTGACCGTGGAGTTTAGTACTATCACCATGTCAAGTGAAATAGCTTTTAACTGTGTTTATTGCCACGGCTAGGTAATATTATATAAGTTGAATATATTGAATTTGAGATTTTGTTAAAAAAAAAAACAGCTGAAAAAGCACCAGTTTTAAGAGAATACTTAAATTATGATTACTGGATTTAACCCAGATAGTTGAAATATGTCAAAGTTATAATATTCCTGTAACAGGAAATTATATTAGCTTCTTAAAACTAAGAAATTTTTGTCTTAGTTTGGTTTATGGTCCCATCTGTAGTACACTGTAATTCATATTCAAGTTGCTGAAATAAAAAAGAGCAAATATATTGCTTTCCATGTAAACTGACTTCAAAATGAAGACCAGCCATAAATTCAAAACAACTTGGATGGTTATTTTCATACTATGGTTACCTTTATATTATAATTCTACAGATGTATTCACAAGTGTTCAGCAATGTGATTTTATTTTGCTAAAGCTTTCTGAAATATTGCCGTTTAATAAAAAATCAGACAAAATTACAATTTGTTCTTCTGGGAAGAGTCATTTACTGTTATCAGTAAGAGCAGTAGAACTCCCCTCAGTGTTTGAACAATTTTCACAGTGTGGGGAAACACTTGCAGGCGCATTGCAGCACCTAACATATAAGTAAATTTAAGGTACTTAGTTATCTATTTAATATTTTAGTAGATTCTTCTTGTTTTAAGAGTTTCATGTTGTGATCTCCATACTGGGAAGTACTTCCAAATTAGAATCTATTTCTAAGAAAACCACTTTCCTGTTCACATAAATGAGATTCACAAAAGATGCAGTGACTTCATACCCTGTGTTACTTGTCCAGGAGATACATTACTCCTTTGCCAGTCTCTAGTACCGAAGAGTGGAAATGATTTCGGACTATCACTTAAAGTGATTAGAGCTTAATACGTTATAAAGTACCCCTTGGTCACAGTCTGTAATTTGCATTCCAGCCATGAGCCTTGTCTGAAGTGAGATCAATAATCATTCACTTGTATCCATTCCATCAACTCAGTGGACAGAAACAGATTACTTATTTATTCTTAAATTTGAACAAGTTAATTAGGCATTATTACAATCTCTTTAGCACTCTGCCTTGTTTTATGAAATTTATTTTATGTAGCCAAATATCTGCTGTACAGTGAATACTGACTTGTTAACAAAATCAGCTTTTCAAAGTTATTCTAATAATAATGCACATATCAAGTGGAATAGATATGAATAATGTTCTTAGTAATAAGGCTTATAACAGAATAATGTAATTTTGAATATGTCTTAAAAGCTATATTTATGCCACAGGAGAAAATAATAAGCAGAATTTTATGTCTAATAAATGCTAATATTAAATACAAAAGTGTTGCTAATTTTTCTTTAATTCTTTACATTTTCATTACCATATTAAAAATGATTAGAAGATAAGTTCCTATACTAGGATTGTGTTTCTTACAGTCTGAAACAATAGAAATAAACAATTGACTTTATCATTTAATGGAGGGGGTATGTTGGCTCAAAAGGAATACAAAAAGATAGCTAGGATACACTGAAAAATTCTTAGCAAAGTCAGAACAAGACAAAAAACCTGGAAGAAAGAGAGAGAAAAAGAAATTAATAGAAAGCAAGAGGAAAGAAGGAAGAAAATATATAGGAAGGAGAAAAGAGGAAAAAGTATAACTTTATAAATTTAATAGTAATTTACTTGATGGTGTGAATGAAAATATGAATCTCTAGAAGGAGCAAAGAATTTGAAATATAAAATATTACTATGTAACGTTAAAATGGTTCCTATTTTGAGAAATAATCTTAACATCTAAATATAAAAATATATTTTAAACTACTAAATATTTTGTTATGTGTTGTATAGTTAGTGCAGTATATGCAAATTAATTCTGTTTTATTGATTATATAATAACTTTTTTCTAATTGGAGTAAAGTCTTTTTTTCTACAAAATTGAGTAAACACAATGATATTCTGTAAATTCTCCATTATAGTTTATATATATGTATATATATGACTACATATAGTCAACAAAACTTTTTTATGTTAAAATTTTAGTTTTTCTCGCAGATATTCAGATACACACTTTCACTGTATCTTAAAACAGTATTATAATTCATTTTGCAATATTATTTTGCCATTTAATATCTACATTTTTCTTATTTTTAAGAAATATATATATATATATATATATATATATATATATATATATATGAACATGTTCAGAGCAGATTCCAACTAAACATTTTCTTCTGAGGGTCCAATTTCATAATGTAAAATTCGGCTTTAATCTGTGTAGTGAGATTCTTTAAGGACATTTCCATAGGAATTTTAATTCTGAGAATCTTGACATTTCATTAAATCCACAACACTCCTATTAAGTTAAGTCAAAATTTCTCTTACCCTTCTTAACACTTCAGATTTATAGAACATGCAAACTTGCAATGTCAAGAATACTCTTGTTACCGAATAATTTCTGCCACTGGTTCTAGTGTGAGAAAATATTTCTTAAGAATCTACTCTTCAACAATAAATGTGCCACAATATTCAACCTTTGCAACCTTGTGCCTTTGTGACCAAGAGTTCTAGATTCAGAGTAAATGAAAGTATATTATTTATTTGAATAATGAAAATTATTTATTTGAATAGTGAACAAATCTTTTAACTCAAAATTCAAGTGTAAGATTGATTGGCACAAAACATATTATAACATTTCCAATATAAGAAATAGAAGATAAAGTAAAATTCATGCTTTTCATCTAAACTTTCCAATGAGCAAACTCAATAGTAATCTACTAATGATAGGAATTTGTCTTTTTGATCTAGATTAAAAGGTTTGCTTGATGGGAAATTCTTACCAGATTTTGGAAGTAATAGTAATCTGTATTTTCTTTGTCTTGCAGATAGTTTACATGATTGTATAAGTCAGATTTTAAATTATATTGATTTGCAAAATTTTTATAAGCTCATTGTGAATTCTTAGCTTTCAAGTACTTGTTAATTTGTGAAATTTTAAATACATATAATTCTATTATACCTTCTGTCAGGATTATTGAAATTTAAGTTTCAATAATGAGGAGAAAGATGAAAGTAATATTTTGAGTCACTGGATCATGTTCCTTTCCAGAAGAAAGATATAAACATGGTGCATGTCATTGAATAGTTTAGTGATACCTTTGTATACACACATACATTAGGTCCTGAGGAAAAAATAAGTAAACTGCATGCAATCCTTACTTATATCATTCTCTCAAAATGGTAGGAGCAGCTCCATGTTGTGAGGACCTATTATGGCTGGAGGACCCAGCTGGCTATAGTAGGCCTTCCCATTGGTGTCTGGGCAGTGCCAATCAGCCTCTGTCAGCCTCTGCCCCAGCAGATGTCCCTGTCTGGCAGGAAGATACTATTTGATGGTAAGTGATTCAGATGCATTTGTTCCTGCCTCTGGGTGATATCCCCCTAAATTCGTATGTTCTGCTTGAGCCAAGAGGTTGCAATTAAAATTAAGGAGCCAGACAGAGCTAATTCAGAATGGGTCATGAGCTTGTTATCTAACTGCAAGGTTTGGCTCATTCTTCTGTTTCCCGGGGCACCTAACACAATGCCTTTTGTGCAGTTACACTCATTGAATGAGCAAAGGGAAAGCTCAGAGTGGCTGCTTGAGAGATAAGCCAATTTAACAGTTCCTTTTTTTTGTTCTAGATAGAATATTGAAACAGTACTTTCTTTTTTCAGAGATTTTTTTTTTTTTCTTCCTGGAATACCATGAGCTCAACTCCTTTGGTTTTAAGGTCTTTCAAATAATACATGTTTGAGATAGAACTATAAAAACATTATATACTTGAGGGAAATGTTTGACTATGAATATTATGGGCTATATTGGAGTTTGATATTACTGTTCGTAATCATCAAGTAACATTTAGGAGGGTCATGCTATGTGTAGATACAGGATTCTTTAGACCTTTTCACCTAGGTAGGTATGCTCCTCAACAAATGATTACCTAAAGTTTTCCCTTCTTCAGCGTGAAAACTCAAGGTAAGACACACAGAACAATTAAAATTAGTGCAAACAACTGATTAGCTGAATACAGATATAAACGTGTCTCATTTTCTAATTAGTTAACTTAAGCAAGATGAAAAAATGCTCTAAAATGTAAAAGTCTTGTCTGAAGGACTTATAAAAAGCAGTTTAGCATTAATTAATTAATCAAAAAACTCAAAAGTAAGATAGAGTAGATGGTCTATTTTTTATGTCGTCCACTAAGTACAACTAAAAAGCAAGAGAAGGCAGAGACAATGACACAGAACTATATCTCCGCACTGAGGGCCTTAGTTCAAGGCCAGTCCAGGTTACATGGCAAGACTTTGTCTCAGAAGTAAATAAATCAATGAATAAATAGCTAGCATGAGCAAAATTATATTCATGTGAAATGGACTCTGAAAAGTGGAGATAAGCAGAGAGACTGGCAAGGAATCTTGAAACTAGGTAGAGACACTGTAGACTCCTTGTCCTTCTTTTTATTTATTTTGCCTCATGTATCCTAAATTGTGTTCTAGAGAAGGTGACAACCTGAAAACCCCTAAGGCAGTGGTGGCCAACATATGGCATGCCTGTCACGGGCAGCTGTGTGTTATCATTGAAAGTTCTAAAAGGTTTACGGTGACCGTCCTAAGAGATTCATAAAACAACTACACACACACACACACACACACACACACACACACACACACACACACACAATCGGGTACAAACCTACTTCTGCTAGCTAAAAACTGACAGACAGCACAGCCTTTTTCAGATCGCTTTATCAGAAAGCAAAATTTTCAGATCGCTTCATCATGAAATAAAGGTTTCCCTGACTTACTGTTGTAGTATTTAAATAATATTAACTTGACATCATAATATATTTAAGTTAGAGAATATCAAGGTATGTAAACAATACCTAAGGTATTTGAATTTTTTTGAGGCAAAACGGTGAATTTTTAGTTGTACATATGTAGAATATTTATATAACAGATATAACAGTAGGAAAAGTATAACTTTGTTATTGTCATTCAGGAAAATTGAGGATGGTTTAAAGAGATGTGCCAAGTTTACAAACAATGAGTATAAGCAAACTTCTGAATGTTGCTGTGAAGGATTTTTAAAATGAGATTAAAACCCAAATTTTTGAATGAAGCAAAAACCTTCCTGAACATGGATAGGCCAATTTACTGCTGTTTAGGCCTTAAGGAAGGAATATTGGCTCCTCTTTGAAAACAGCAGTTCTAACCCTTTGCATTCAATCTTTAGCCAAACCTCCTCTCTTTCGCTGGGCCAGCCCTACCCAATAGATTTGGTGTTTTCCAACTACACTGCTTATACATCAGTTTCTTAAAATGAATCTTATTTCTTTTCTGTCTTTCTCTGTGTGTACACACACATATATAGACAGAGCGAATATATTATTTATATCTTATTTATGTGTTTTCTCTGAAGAACACGGACTATTTTGAGAGGAATCCAGTCAGCTTGCTAAAAAACATCCAATAAACCCAGTTAACATCATTTATAATATTAAGAATCCAAGTTAAAATTAAGAACTAGACAAAGATGTCTGCCCCCATTGCTTATTCAACCTCATAACGGATTTGGAAAGAAAGAGAAGAAAGCTCAACAACCTAAGAATCAGAAAGGAAAGAATAAAGCTATTATTGCTGCAGAATATGCTTTAGAATAAATAATTGAGTTCAGCAAGACCAGAAGATAAAACAAACAAATACAGTAATCAGTTGTATTTCTAAGGATCACTAATGCATATTTGGGCACTAAACATAAATGTAAAACCATTATAGTTTTCCAAAAAAAAAAAAGAAATATTTAGATACCAATATAACAAAATGTGCATTTTGACATTTAAATCAAAAAGTGTTCCTGAAAGCAATAAAAGAACATTTAAAATGGAGGAATATACTGTGCACATGGACTAGAAGATTCAAAATAGTAATCATATTTTTTTCTCCATTAATTGACATAATTTTCCCATAAATCATACCAAAATTGATATATAGGTACAATTAAAATTTACCAAATTTTAGACAATAATAACTAGAATTTAGATGGAAACAAATGAACTAGAGGAATTAAAGCAAATTTTAAAGAGGAAAATAAAAAGAAACTAAGCAATTCAATTTCAAGGCTAGATGCGTAGCTGTAATATTCAAGAAAGTGTACTTTTTGTAGGACAGACAGATTATTAAAGCAAAATAGAACTCAAATATCACTACATGAATATTCCCAACAGTTTTTGACAAAAATACAAAAGAAATTCAGCGTAGGAAGAATAGTTTTTGTATTGGAGCAATTAAACTTACATATACAGAGAAGAGATTTTTTTCACAAAAAAGCTAACCTGTTATGCACATTTCACTTAAACTGCATCATCATCAAAATGTAAAATTTTAAAAATTTACAATAAAAGCTTTTTAAAAAGTTTTCAAAATCTAGAGCAAAGCAGAGTTCTTAAACTTGACTTCAAAAGCATAATCTATGAAAGGAGAAATTGATAATTGGATTTTATCAAGATTAAAACATTTACTCTACAAACGATCCTATTTAAAGGATGAAAAGAAAACCTACAGATTGGAGAACATATTTGCAAATGATACATCCAACAAAAGCTGATATTTAGATGGGAAAGAAAAAAACAACCTCTTAAGATTAAATGTAATACAAGAACACATACTTTATTGTAGAAGATTTAGGCAAATAAGCACATGAAAACATGACTAATGTTACTAACCAGAAAATAAGTGAAAGTTAAACATACAAGTGATCATTGTATGCCTATTAGGATGGATAAGATAAGTAATATTTAAAATACCAAATACTGGCAAGGATATAGGAAAAATGACTCACACATTGCTGGTGGAAATGTCAAATTATGTAGCTATTCCAGAAAACATTTTGACAGTTTCTTACAAAACCAAAGATGCAACTACCATACGACACACTATTGAACGCCTGGGCTTTTATCCCAGAGACATGAAAATTTATATTCACACGAAAACCTGTTGCAAATGTTCATGTCAACTCTATACATAACAATTCCAAATTCAAAAGCATTCAAATGTTCTACCATGTGTGAATAGTTTAAAAATTATGGTACACACATACAATGGAATTCTTTTTAGTTACACAAAGGAATAAGCAAGCTATTGATGAGTGTCTAACTTGGATCACTTTCCATTATAATTAAGCTGAACCAAAATGTCAAATTGAAAAGGTGTGATTCCACTTATGTAACATTCTTAAAATAACAAATTCGTGACTCTGGAACACAACTTAGTGATTATCAGTAGTGAATGAGTGGGAGAGAAGGAAGCAAGGTAGATGAGATTAAGAAAAGGCAACAAAGGAATCCTTTCTGGTGATATAAATATTCTATATAGTGACTGTACAGATATCAGTGCCCAATAGTGACTTCATTGTTTGATTTTGCAATATATGATCATTGGTAGAAACTGAGTGAATTTGTATGTGAAATTTTTCTGTATTTGTCTTAAAAAGAGCTGGTGAATGTATAGTTATCTCAAAATGAACAAGTTAATTATTTAAATACTTAATAAAAGCTCACATTAGCTCTAATTAATACCATTATAGAGTCAAGGAAATAGCTCAGTGATACAGTGCCTGCCTGATCACCACAAAGTCCTGAGTTTGATTCCTGGTACCAAAAAAGAAAAATACCATTGTAGTATATCACAGGTCATAAAAATTTCCCTTAAAGTTCCTCAGCACAATAGTTTCTCAATGATCTCAAGTTTAAATGTAATTACTGAGCTGAATTTTTAATGAAAGTCTAGGTAAATTCCATCCTTACATATATAAAAATATTCATGTCATGATTTATACATTAAGCAAATTCACATTTGTATTATCAATTGTTTATGAAAATGTGCTTGTGCTTATTTAACACTGCCATTATGATATGAAACATAAGGCAAAGTTTTTGTAATTCTTTTATTCTCATTTTTAATATTTGCAATGTTTCTAAGTCCTATCTCTTTGGTGAACTACATGTTGTGTAATGAATCTTTGCTTTAGAATGCATATCAATATACTACTCTGGTAAAATCTGTTCTTTCCAGGAGTGTGTTTAGATGATATTTGTGTAAGTTAGAAGCATCTCAAATTTGTATTTGTGTTTATATTTGCATTTGTATTTATATTTTATTTGTAAACAGTGTCCTCAAGAGAAGAAATAACTGTGCCAAGTACTTTCAATTGAGGTTTCAGTTTCCCTGAACAGTGATAAATTATTTCACAAGCTAATGCAAGGTAAACTTTATTTAACAAGTAGATGGGGCAGTGTAATCAGGCATTTGTGTAGTAATTCTGTAAAGAAATATTTTTAAAAGGACTGCAATCATGTACTAATAAAAGTCAGAAAAGCTGCTTTTAATGGAAATAGTACTGTTAGATGGTATCTAGATTTTAATCAACATATATATGGCATTTACTATTAAGAAATTGATAGAGCAAAAATGTATTCAGACATTATCTCTCTATTCACTTTCATGTATCACATATTCAGTCAAACTAGTCAAACTAATCAAACTCAAATATGGAGATATTTCTGTCTTGTGAAGAACCTTGAAACCTTTTCACTTATTGCCATACTTGAATCACAATAGAATTCAGTCCAGTTCTGATTGTTAGCATTTGGAAGATTTGCCTTCAAGGGTAGAACTTTAACTGATAATAATAAGAAATTTTATAGACTTGAAATTGTGAACAGTATAAATTTAATGATAAAATTCAGTTATTTCAGAGATTTTGCTAGTATTTAGAAAACTACAAGATTTCTTAAGTACCAGATCCTTCCCTAATTATTTTGCATTTATTTCTCTACTTGGTAGGAGAGTTCAACACTACCTCAGAATTCAGAACATCATTATTTGACTTAATGGGAGCAAAGTTTTATTAAAGGTAGAAAGAAAACCAGGTGTACAGAGCAAGTTTGAGCCAAGTAACAGTAAGTATAGAAATTCATCCTACAGTGCAAGGGTAGTCCACCATGGAAGAGTAAAACACAGCACCCAGGACATCATTTTCTGATGTACCTAATTTAGGGATAGTGTTGTAATGTAGAACCAGAGTTCTCTCTCCCAATCAGTACAGGAACTAATAGCATAGTTTCCCTCACCATTAGTTGATATGTAACAAGTTTATGCATTTTTGATATGTTGTAACACATTGTATTTGCTGTGATTCATTTTGCTATTATAATTATCACCTTAGACAATGATGGTTTATAGCTAATTTCTTTTTCCACACACGAAATTCACTAATTGTCTTATATCTTTTCTCTCACTGAGACAAAATACCTGATGTCCAAAGTGAATCATGGGAAGGTTTGTTTCTTACAGTTCTTGAAGATTTCAGTCCACACTCAGCTGGCTCCAAGGCAAGATAGCATGGCAGGGCTGCTGTTTATGGCCACTGGCAAGCAGCAAGAGTGAACAGAGCAAAAAAGAAACACTTCTGTGTCCTACCCTTAAGCTGTATGTCAGCTCTGCCACTGGGCAGATATAGCACTCACAGCACCAATCCCAGTGCCAGACAATGAACCAATCATGAATGCTGCATTCAGCCTTGTCCATGATCACATGAGCCTTGGGTGAAGGGCATCTGAACACAAACTATAACACTAATTATCCTTCATTCATCGCAAAAAGAACCTATTATTTGCATAGTCAAGAATGTTTCATAAAGCCCAGACTCAGATTTAATACTGTTTATTCAGTTAAGTAATTTACTTTCAAATCAATTTTATTCAAATGCATATTTTGTAATAATACCATGAAATTCACCTGTTAGTGGTGGGTATCCTATGGTTGTCTCACTGTTATTCCAACATGGTTTTAGGGGGCAAATTTATTGATCTATGGCATTAAGTCTAACACTTATGAGAATGACATAGATGATATTCAGAACATAATACCATCTTTCTTTGTTAGCTGTACCTCAAATTGAATTTTTAAATATTTTCTATTGTCATAGCTTAGTTGATGCCAAGACAGATCTGTTCACTTTCATGTCCAAAACAATGAAACCATAGTTACTCTGTAACATACCCATGTAAGTCTTCTAGTGCTTTTTTGAATGCTTCCAATTTATCTATTTTTTAAAATTAGTACATATTTGTCGTATGTAATCACATTCATTAAAAGGAATTTATACTTGTGCATAGGTTATATTAATTCTTTTTTTGCCATTCTTTTCACCTCCTTTAAAGCCCTTTACCTTCTCCATTTGCAAAAGATTTGTTTTTAATTTTTTTCCTTTTACTATCTATTTTTCCTTTCTTCACTTCCTCCTCTCTATCTCTTATTCCCCTTCCCATTTTCAGTAGATACTTTCTTGCAAGATATAGTCCTGTACCTGAAGGCAGGGTGTTAGGAATCAAATGTGATTAGATGAGCCTAAATTTATACTATTTTTTCTCTCCCCTGTGCATGTGTTTTTTAAATATATTCTTTCTTGCATGTTAGGAGCATTCCATAATTCTGTTGATTCACAACCATCACTTTACATGAACTATTAAACTGAACTATTATGTATGTTTGCATTCTCTACGTGAATGAATTGAACTTGTTGATTGATGAGATTAACTCGGATCACAGGAAGTTTGTTCATTTCTTCAACAACTCTTCTCCAATGTTAGTATCTAGAGGTCTTTCTACTTGAACTCCTCAGTTTTATTAGAGAATAATATTACTGATTCCTAGCTGTAAATTATTTATCTGTGGGCATTAGTGAGCGGAAGGTTATTGGAACAAGGCAAAAATCTGATAATTTTATTTGGACAATATTTAACTTATATATTTCTATTATGATTATTTAGTTATGACTCTTCCCTCTGTTTCTCTCCTTCTTTCCTATGTACATGGTGGCTAAGCCTCATATCCATCTTATTTAGCTTTTCTGTTCTACAAAAGACATGTAATAGTGTCCAGAATTTTTTTTGAATTAGTTGTTTTATTTATTTTTATGGAATCTGGTGCCTCTGGAGTCTTGAAAATCAGATTGGCTGATTTTTATCTGTATGTAAACTTTAGAATTCAATTTTCTGACTTAGAAAAATGTATTGACCTCACTAATACATGAAGGATATTAAATTTCTAACTAATATAAGCTTTTGTTAATTAGGTATTGGAAGAACAGAATAATTCCATGTGCTTAAATTATAATTGTAATAGGAAATAGCAGTAAATTTAATGAAAACACTATTTTAATCTAATAAACTTATAACTGATTTATTTCCTACTTATATAAATTTTGAATACACGGGCAAGATGAATTTTATGAGAAGTTAGAACAATGCAATATAGAAACAAGTAGAATCAAAATTATAGTTCAATAAAATTAATTTGAAATTTAATTAAATGTCTTTTTATATAAATTCATGAAAATAAATTAAACTTACTAATGTGAGTTTCAACTATTTTGAATTAGAATATTTTTTGTAAAGTCTGAATGAGTTACCTAATGACCACTACAGCTGTGGAAAGATGTGATCTTTTCCCTTGCCTCTCACAAAGTTCATGGCTCGCACTTCTGTAACCAAATACACGTTAGCAAGAGAAAATATATTTATTTAGTCAAAATTTTAAATGTGCAAGAACACTCAGAAGTGATAACAGAAAGACCTGTAGGAAACTATTTTCATGTTTAATGAAGAATGAAATGAGGCATGCACCTGTCACTGGACAAGAGTATGATTTAATGATAGAAGACCTCAGGATGGCTTCCTAGAAGGGCCCTCTGTTCACACGCTTCTCAAGCGTTCTTTGGAATGGAGGTATTCATGGGACTTACACACTTTCTACATTTTATGGGCTGCTTTGAGAGATAAGAGTTTTTGTTCCTATAATGTTGAGAGAGGAAGAATTCTGAAGTGTGTGACTCATTTTGAAGTTTGTTATATGCTAGAAAACAAGAGAGAAGCTCAGAGAGACGCTGCTTCTTACACTTATCTGTTATTAGACTTGTAGGGCAGGTGGTATTTGAGTTTTGGGAAGCTGATATTCCAGATATGATTTTCACACTCATTATCAAATGTGAAACATGATGCAGAAATAGGAAAGAAATTTAGCCTTCAGAATAGCCATATTGGGAAAGCATGGAGGTTAGTATCCTCAACACTGTATTCTCAGGTACCAGCATTGCTTCAGGTTTAAATAGGAGAATTGGAGCAGGGTTAGGCAAGAGGATCCATAATGCAGCAGTGTTGTCCAACGGTGGTCTCTATCATTACCTCAAATCCTATTTTTGGAGACCTTCAAGAATTTCTATCACTTGAATGGCAAGTGTGTCCCCAGCATGAAATCATCACCCTGCTTAGCAGTCTCATTGTGAGTCAGTCGGCCTGCAGCCCTTACTGTTCTTGGCAATTTGTAGTGCAAAGAGTGGAGTTTACGGTAATGCCCAAGGTGGGTGTAGGGGCTTGGAATCTGACAATCTGAAAGCTGTAAATCAACAGTCTGATGATTATGCTGTCCCTGCAAGCCATGAAAGTCTTGGATTCTTGAAGAACAAAGGTGTATACTTTAAGAGCTGAGTAGAGAATTGATCCAAGTCTAAGGTAATGAAGGATACAGATGAAAATAAAGGCAGAGATACTTATATATTAGCTGTTTTAGTTACTCTTTGGACAGTACCTTAGCTCTCTAACTCCCTGTATAATTCTAGTTATCTTCAACTCAATGTACTTACAAGATGCCACACTGAGCCCCTCTATTACTCTGTTAAAATTCTCAGTCATCTATATGCAACTCACTTGCATGTCTATTTTAGGATAATTTGCCTAATGTTTTGTAGAAAGTTCCTAATTTATGATTTTTTTTAACTACTAACCATCTTCAATTGAAATATAAAAACTACTACGGCTTACTAGAGTGCTTAGTATTAATAGTTACTTAGTGTTTTTAAAATGAATTATTTCTGAAAACACTTTTTTTAAAATGTTAAGTACATTGGGCAAAAAAAAAATGATAAAATAAATCACTAAAAGTTAGCTTTGTAATCCAAAAATTACAAGGTAAAAACTTGATTTTTTGAGGGTAATGAAATGGCAGGGATGTGGTTGATTGTTATCTTAGGACTTGTTCTGTGAGCTGGCTCTGGAAAAATCTTTAGTTCCCGTGTGATAAGTGCTTTTCTATAGAGGTGAAACCTCAGTTTTTACTGTTTCTTGAATTTAGGAAAGGGATCCTGTTACCTAGCGAGGTTCTTCTAGAATATAGGTGACTGCATGTTTAGAGCAACAACAGGAGACTCCTAGGTGCCATTATGGGGCTCTGAATCAGGACGCTGAAACAGCCAGTGTAAGGGCCTTCCTGGTAACTTAGTTATCCTTAAAGTGATCTCCTCTGTCTTAAAGTAGAATGAGATAGGTTAGATAAATTTATGACTTATAAACCAGTTTTTAAACCATCCTTAGATAATTAACATGCCTGTAAGCAAAGCTGAGCGGAAATGTGACCCAAAGTTCAAGGTGATGTTGAAGGCACAGATGCTAAGTTTTATCACATTTTTTCAGTTACCCATTGGGCATCTGTAGGGCTCAGTAAAGAGTTAGTGCTTTTTAGCAAAATCAGCTTTTAAGTCACTCTCTCCATAAGAGTTACCTGACAATATGCTTCTCAAATTTCATGGAAGTGCATTTAATGAAATGAATTGTTTTACATTTTTGAAAAATACATTAAAAGCAGATATTAAAAAAAGAAGGAACAGTAGAGTGAAATGTAGTGCCAAAATGCTTTCTGTGATGTTCTTTGAAATATGTTTGTTCTTATAAGGTTTCTAATACCCTTACAACTTCTTAAGTGATAAGGATGATAAGAACATCTTTTGTTTTATTATTTACTTTTATTTCATTGTTTCCATATAAAAGTTTCAAGAACCTTTGAAATTTTCTGAGTGATTGCAATAAAAAGAGTGTGCTGCCGTTTGGAACAGGCCTCTTTTAGCCACACCTTGCTTATTAATAAGGAGAACTTTGGCAAATAATGAGGGATGATGGAGGAATCACCTATTTGATTAGAGAGTTGAAACTGAGAGCCTCAAAATAGTTGTCAAGGGAAGATCATTGATTAAGACTATTCATTCACCAATGCCAATGAGTTGATTGATCACTCTTTATTTGATATGTCCCCCAAAGCCCTAAATAATGAGATTGGGAAAACCTCTGGTTTGGGGACTATATAACAGGGTGATGCACCCGTAGAGGACATGGAATTTCCATACCCCTCTCTCCATTCTTGTCCTATATACTACTTCTTTCCATGACTGCTGAATTGTAACCTTTGTAGTAACATTGGTGTAACATTTTTATGAGTTTTGGAGCCACTATGGTAAATTATCAGAGTTGGAGAAAGAAATGTAGAAATCTCTGAATGATAGTTGGATGGCCATAAAAACAGATTGCAACCTGGGACTTGGAACTGGTGTTTAAGGGGGCTGGGTGACTGTCTTCCAAGACTGAACTGTCAGACTGTCAGTCCTGTGCTATTCTACATATTGCATATCAGAATTAAACTGTAAGCAACTCAGTTGGGGGTGTGTAGAGAGTTGCAGTATTACTGATATGGAAAGATACACAGATTTGGTTTGAGAAGCATTATGTAAATAAATATTTTAAAATGTGTTCCTATTACCTAAATAATATTTTGCAGAGAAAATATAGGAAAGAGCAGAAACCTGTTTTATCGCCAGTTTCACAAATGATATTATATAAGTTAAAACATGTTTAGTTAAATCTCTTTTTATTACCTGATACAGAAGACAGCGACTCCTTTTTCTATGAAAAAGTGAAAACATTTAAATGTCATATTCTAATATTTTTGTTCACCAACCTTTTTATATTTCATAAATAATTCTTAGCAATCATTTTGCAGGTTTCACTCAACAATTTGAAAGAGATTCTAGCATAAATCTGATTTTATGTGCATGAATTTGTGAAACTGTGAAGTGCTGAACACATTTGAAAAAACAGAAATCTTTGCTGTGCTATGTGAAGGTTAATGCTGAAACTAGTTTCAAATCAGTTTTGCATTTGATGTATTTTTAAAATTGAAGTAGTTTTAGAATTTGTATAAATGCAACAGTAGAAATAAAATAGGGTGCTGAATAGTTTCAAATCAGTTTTGCTTTTGATGTATTTTTAAAATTGAAGTAGTTTTAGAATTTGTATAAATGCAACAGTAGAAATAAAATAGGGAGAGAGTATAATTGCAATAAGATATTTATATATGCACAAATGACATACATTAGGAATTACATATAAAATATTTTATATGATGTCAATTCAAAGACATTATCTTGTCTGTCTTATTGTTATACCAGAAAAAATAGACTCTACACATTAAAAAATAGCGAATTTATAAAATGGACTTGTCAAAGCATCATTATTTAAAAGGAGGTGAAATATATAATTTTACATTATTTTAGCTGAATCAGTCTATAGAATTGATTTAGAATCTTGCAAGTTCTGACAATGTACCCTAAATTCTACCTACACCCCAGGCCTAATTAATAATATTTTAATAATAATAGTTTAGGAAATGTACCATTTTGCCTGTTAAAAAGTCCACAGAGGAAATTCTATGTAATGTAGAAAAAATAATTAATGTTGATATTTCTACCAACTAAAATAGAATGATTTAAGACCACGAGACCAAAATTTTTCTTGCTACATTATAGTCCTTGACATAGTTGCCTTGTGTTACTCAGCCAGGATTTCCTAACTTTGTCCAAAAAAGAAAAGCAAAGCAGGCCAAGCAAGCTAGGAAAACCAGGAGGGAAAGAAACCAAGAAGAAAAGGAAGGAAGGAAGGAAGGAAGGAAGGAAGGAAGGAAGGAAGGAAGGAAGGAAGGAAGGAAGGAAGGAAGCAGAAAGAGAAGAAAATGAAGGGATTATATTTTGTAATTATATCATATTTTCTTTATCTATGAACTGACTGTGATTTGGTTTACTTCTATTTTTTGGCTATTAATTTACGTCTAATTACCAGTGACGTTGGACATTTTTCCATATTTTACTTGCTGCTTCCACTTCTTCATCTGATAAGAGTTTATTCATTTCAGGTGCCCATTTTTGGTTTGAAGTTTTGAATTTCTCATTTTTTCAGTTCTTTATATGTTCTAGGTATAAGTCATTTTTCTGAAGAACAAAAGGTTCACATATTTTCTACTCTTGGGTTATCTTCTCACTCTGTTGGTGATTTCTTCTATTGCTAAAAGCTTTATAATAGGATGAAATCCCAATTATTGATTCTTTGCTGTATTTTCTGTGTGATCATGGTTTTTGTTCATGAAATCTTTGCCTGAGCCTACCTATGTCTTCAAGAGTTCGGCATATCCCCTCCTTCAGCAGAATTAGTATTTCTGCTTTAATACTTAGGTCTTTGACCCATTTTGAGTATAGTTTAGTACATGGTCAAGGACATGAAACTAGGTTTAGTCTTCAGCATGTGGAAAGCCAATTTTTTCAGCACAATATATTAAAGAGGCGATCTTCGAGTGAATGTGTTTTGCTCCTATGTCAAAGATAAGGTGGTTTGGAGTTGTTTCCTCTTCTTCTAATCTGTTCCATTTATTAGGTCTGTTTTTTTGTCAGTATCATGTTGGTTTTATTATAGTACCTTTTTGTATAATTTCACTTCATGAATCATAATATCCCGTGCCTTGCCTTTGTGTCCCAGAATTGTTTTTGCTATTATAGCTTTCTTCGGGTTCCAAATGAATTTTAGAATGTTATCTCTAGTTCATGCTAATGGTGCTTTGATTGGGATTACATTAAACCTGTGTAACAATTTTGTTAATATGGCCGTTTTGTGCTCGTTTTGGCAGCACATATACTCAAATTGGAACAATACAGAGAAGATTAGCATGGCCCCTGTGCAAGGATGACTCCTAAATTCATGAAACGTCCCATATTTTTTTTACATACAGGTTAGGGGAAAACTTCAAGATGAAGAGATAATAATCATATATATATATATATATATATATATATGATAATATCTATGATTATATAATATATGTAATATATATATGATTATTATATATGATAATACATATGATTAATATATATATATATATATGATAATAATCATATATAGTTATATATCCCAAATTCCAGAGCACCCAGAGTTACAGTTGTTTTAAAATCCCAAATTCCAGAGTTACATAAAGCAAGTATTAACATAAATGAAAAACCAAATTAGCAGTAACACAATTATAACAGGAGACTGTAACACATCTTTAACACCAAAGGACAGATCAACCAGACAGAAAATCAGCAAAGGAATAACAGAACTGAGTCACGTATGTGAACAAATGGACTTGATAGATTTATATACAGAGTTTCCACCCAACAACTTCAGAATACACAATCTTCTCAGCAGTACATGGGACATTCTCCAAAATAGATCATATATTAGCCCACAGAACATATTTAAATAAATGCAAAAGAGTTGAACAATTGAAGGATGAAGAGATAAGAAGGCCTTATACCAGAAATTGAACAACTTCGCGTTTGCCAATCAGGCACTTATATCTCTGAGGTAAATCTTTGGCCCGTACTACGTGTTCTTAGAACTTGTCAAAAGTCTGTTGAGTGCAAAGGTCTGGATTGGCTTCTATGATCTCTGTCAATGCCATGCTATGATTTCTGATTTTTATTGTACTTTGATATTTGCTACTATAGGCCCAAATGCTTTTCTCTTTGTGTTCAAAATGACTTTGGTAATTCTAGGAGTTTTTTTTTTTTTATTTCTTACATATTTTAGTATATTTTTCTACTTTGTTAAATATTGTTTGTATTTTTATAAGAATTATTTTGAATTTATAGACCTTTGGGTAGTATTGACATTTTAACAATGTTGATTTAAACATGTGATATCTTTCCATATTTTGTGTCTGTGTTTCAACTGTAATATATCTCAACAAAATTCTATAATTTTCATTGCAGATATTTTTGACTATCTTGGTTTAATCTATTTCTAGACATTTTATTTTACTTTCATTGCTATGGTACATGAGTTTTTTCCAGATTTCTATTTCAGATATTTCACTATTGACACATTATGACTTTTACATGTGGATGTTTGATGCTACAACTTTGTTGAGTTGCTTTTTTAAATAGAAAATTATTTTGGTAGAATTTTTAGGATTATATACATTTTTAGGATTATATATATATATATATATATACACACACATATATATTATATATATGATTATGTTACTGCAGACAGTAACATAATCTTCTCCTTTTTGAATATAAATTATTTCTTTCCTTTGCATAGCTGCTTTAAGAATTGTAGTCATCCATTGAATAAAAACGATAAAAACTATATCCCTAATTCCAGATCAATAATTACTAATATTATTAATGACTCTATCTTTCATAATGGAGTATGAAGATGTTGTTGATTTATTATATATTGAGTGTATTACCTTGAGGTACATTCATTCTGTACCTAATTTGTCTAGCAGTTTGATCATGAAATCTTGGTAAAGTGTCAATCTAAGATTCACCTTTACTTTCAATTTATTAGAGTTACTGGCATACAGTTTATAAAAATCTCTAATTTTATATTACCAGTTGTAATGTCTCATCATGACTGATTTTGCTTGAGTCTTTTCTAACTTATCTAAATAAAAGATTACCCATTTTATTCATTTTTGAATAATTAGTTCATTTTCTTGATATTTTGTAATTTTGTCTCTATTTCATTTTTTTGTGGGGCGGCTGAGATTTAGCTCAGCAGCTCAAATCACTTGCCTGGTGTATGCCAGGTTGTAGGTTTGATCCCCAGTGCGAGACAAACAAAAAACCAAAACTATGATTGTTTTTTTGGTGTTTTTTTTTTTTTTTTTTTTTTTTTACTGTGTTTATTTTTTCATTTCTTTTCGTTACTTAGAATGTGCTCTTCTTATTTTTTTCACTTCTTTATAGGGAACAATAGGTTTATATATTTTGTTTAGGTAGGGAATGTCTTCTGTAAACTTCCTTCTTAGTACCTCATTTATTTTAGCCTATACGATTTGGTATGCTGTGTTTATAGTCTCATCTATTTCAGAACGAATTTTAATTTCCTTTTTTAAAAAAATTTTTTTCCTTAACTACGATCTCTTTTATGTCAGTCAACTGTTTCTATAACAAAATACCAAACATAATCATCTCATAGTTTCAGAAATGTCAATTGGTGGTTGCCTGGTTTCTATAACAAAATACCAAACATAATCATCTCATAGTTTCAGAAATGTCAATTGGTGGTTGCCTGGTCCCTCTCTCATCAGAGGCCTAACCATGTTCACTTATGGTGGGAACCCATGGTTGAGGATTCCCTCACTTGATGGCAAGTAGATACAAAGAGAGAGGAAGAAACTGAGTGAGGTACCAATATACATCATGGGCTGTTATCAATGACCTTCTCTCACACTCAATAAGTTTCTAATAGCACCATGGATAGAGGATCAAATCTTTAACACATGACCGCCAGAGGAAACTAATCTGAATTACAATGATTGTGGATAACCAGTCACACTGTACCTTTCTTTAAAAGTCAGTATAGATTGACAAGAAATCTATGTAAATTCTCCTTTTCCTTTTTATTCCTTTGAGAATGTCTTTTTACACTTTTAAAATTTATCTTCACAACATATCTCTGTGACTAATTCTATATTACTCTAACACACATTAATTAGAAATTATTGACACCTCTAAAGCATGAAACAAAGTTTTGTAGACTTTGGTCCTCTTGGCTCCTCCAGGACATGCTTAGTACCATTTTTATTCTGTTGTGAGGAAAGGAAATGATACCATGGTAATTAAGTGCCTTAGAAAGATTAAATTTGGAAATCAAAACTATTGAGGAAAATTCTGCTCTGTAGTTAGTTACACAAAATTACTCAGATAAATAGACATTTTTAATGTTGCTAAAATATTAGTAATGCCTTATTTCAACAACAGTGATTAAACATAGGGCATCATGCATGCCCTAGAGCATTCAAGCAGTTCTCTATCCCTCTGCTACATCCCCAGCACTTGCTTTTATTTTTATATTTTTTTAATTTTGATACACTTTAAGTGTATATAATTGTACAGAGAATTTTAGGGTACACTCATTCTTGTACTACCTACTAGCTTTAGCAGAAGTGATCTCTACCTGCTCTCCCTTTTCATTACATCTTGGTTTTTCAAACATGTTTAGAAATATTAAACATTTGAATAATTTTATATATGTATATATTGTATTTTTAAGACTTCAACATATTCACCTATGCAAATAAATATGCACTCTAAATTTAATATTATATATTAATGTACTGATAAAAATTTTGATTTTTTAACTCATGAAATTTATACACAACTTTAGGAAATTTATGGATCTACATTTAACATGCATAAATAGCAGTGCATAAAACATTGTGGTTGAAAATTTTGATGTGATAATTGGTTCTTTTTAACTCATTTATTTTTTCCATTTGGCTACTGTTAGACCCATTCATCTTTTCTTTTATGTGTTTTTATTTCAAGCTGATTTTACAAATAGACAGTTTCTAGCTTTAACATTCTAGTGTCATATAAGTGTTTAATATAAAACATACCAAAGATTATTATTAAATTTTTACAAATACCAATTTGTTGAAGCTTCAGTATGACCTTCTAAAATACATAAAATTATCATCTCTATTTTGAGAATGGGAATATTGTGACACCATCATGAAATTTATACACAATATCAATTAATGTACAGATAAATTATCTCAGTCATATTCTAGTTTCCATGCCTCTAAACATTGGTTGTAAGCTATTTATAATAATTATTTGAATATCAACAAACATTTAATGTGACTAAAATATTCATGGCGTACAAAGCAAGTTTCTGAAAATTTCACACTTTTGTACCTCTCTTAGATGTCCCAAGAGTTAATCACATTTTACAATTAATTCCTCCTTCTAATGTGTAAATAATTTTTTCTTGCACCACCAAAGAAGGAAAATATTATGCCTGTATGCAAATGCACAAAACCAGAGCACAATAAACAAGCTGAATTTTTGTTGTGAAACCATGCTCACTATTAGATCTGGTAACAACAGAGCAGCACATGCTATAGGCATACTGTTTATTGCATCTATCATTGCCTGAGCTTATTAGAAAGACAAGTTTAAGAAATACTCTTAGTTTTTATAAGTGGCAAAATAATTCTTTTCTGTTTCATAGTATTAAAAACATAAGTGTCTCAATACCTAGATGGATACCAAAGGGTAACATCTTTCAATCAGTGAATTAGAGCCATAATATAAAAGCATTGACTGAGCTACCAAGCCCTATAAATTTATTATATTTATTTTCATTTGTCAGTCAATATTTGATGTTTATTAAATGTTAGTCATAATATTATAGCACTGAGGGCTGTGGAAGTCAGTATAACATTGTTCCACTATTATATATATATACTTTCAAAAAAAGAAATAGGAGATTAACAAAGGTTAGTATATTTTGTATCATTATTGTCAAAGAAGTTGCTCAGATTACAAGATATAGGAATGAAAAATTGAACCAACAATATAAGCAGAAATCATTGTATTATTTCTTTTCACTGAAATAATAAATATTATTAGTGTGATTATTTTAGCTATTGTGTGTGCATATATATATTTATACATACATATATATATATTTATTATTATTTATTTATTTCTTTTACTTTTCTCTTTTCCCTCATCTTTCCTTTTGAGGAGTCTCTTCCCCTTTCACAGTATCTATTGTACATTTTGGATTTTATTTTCTCTTTCACTTTCTTACATTAGGGAGACAATATAATGTTTCTTGTCTCCCTAGTGTACATTCGATTTATTTCTCTTGTGAGTATGGTCTCAAGTTCCATCCATTTGCTTGTAAAAACCTGTAGATTATCTTTATAGATAAGTTCTACTCTGTTGTATAAAAATATCACATCTTTGTACCATTTTTCAGTTGATGGGCATTTGAGTTGTTTATAAGATATAGCTATTATAAATTTTGCTTCTATAAAAATGGTGCACATATATCACTGTGACATGTCTTTAATTCTACTGTGAAAATATTCAGAAGGGGAAAAGCTGGGTTGAATGAACACTCTAATCATAGATTTTTGAACAATCTGCACACTGATTTCCACAGTGGTTGGACTAGTCTGTGTTGGAGACCACTATGAAGCAGCACTGAGTAAGATTTAAAATTAACTAATTGGCTTTCTATGTTTATCTGTGAGTTTGCCTTAGACCTCAGCCCCTTGCCTGGCAGCAGGAGTTGATTCACAGTAAGTGCACTTCTATGAATCACTGGTCTTGGCTGAGGCCTGTAGTGGTCTGTGAGGCCAGAGATACCTCAAAGGGCAGGATAAGGCTGTGGGCACATGGCTCAAACATCAATTAATAGATAGAGACTACAGCAGCAGGAATTACTCCTACAGTCTCAGTTCTACCATGTCTTCATGATAAGACAGTTCTACTAAATTGGCATAATTTACAGTTTAGAGAGATCTTTGAAATGACTCCCAAGGTCTTGCTCATTCCCTGCAACGTCCTCAGTTTCCCCTCCTTTTGTTGTTGGACCTACTAAAAATAGGCAGTACAAAAATGTCTTTGTCTTATCTCTCAGAGTCTCGAGCTCAGCTAAAGGACTTTGACCCTCCTAGATCCCAAAAATCATACCATTTGTCTCATTTTATTTAAACCTTTGCCATATACACATTTGGGAGATCAAAGATCTAGGTCAAAACCCAGTAAGTCTGCACTCACACCAATAGTGGATAAGAGTTCCTTGTTTCCCACAACCCTACCAGTATTTGTTATTGGTTGATTTCTGGATAATAGCCAGTATTTCTGGGGTGAAATGGAATCTCAGTGTTATTTTAATTGCATTTCTCAAATGACCAATGATGCTGAACATTGTTTCATATATTTATTTTTGATTTGTATTTTTTCATGTGGGAAGTGCATGTTCATCTCAGGTGCCCATTTTTGTATTGAGTCTTTAAATTTGGGGGCCTGATAATTTCAATTCTTTATTCATAATAGATAGAAATTCCTTGAGGGACATTTGGCTAAAATTTGTTCCCATTCTGTGTTTTTTTTTCCCTTATGTTTAAAATGTTGGTAGAGTATAGAAGAAATGACCTAAAATTATTACTATCCTGAAGGTATATTGAGAGACTGATTGGTTATACATGGTTTGTAGCAACAAGAAAAAGAAAAAGAAAAAAAAAAAAACAGTTGTATGTTTCAGATAAGTGCAGAGGTCAGAATCATAGAATCATTTTTATGTCAGATATTCTGCATAAAATTTACTATTTTGATCATAACACATTTTTTAGTGAATACTATAGATTCTTATTCTTACAGTTTTCAAGTTTTTTTCAAAATACCTGAGAAATGGTTGCTCTTTGTATTGAAATTTATTTTTTTCCGTGTTGAAAATTTACCTTTTATGTACTTTCAAATAGAAATTGAGTGCACTGTCTGTGGGCCATCTCATTTCCTGAATAGCTACCATTAGTTACCACTAGGAAAGCTGAGAGGAATTTGAGAGTACTTTAATCTCAATAGAAAAATTTGAGTAGATACCTAAAGTATGTTTAACTCATAAAGAGTGAAATGTTTGGATTAGAAATGGATTGCAAAGTATTCTGTGTTGTGTCAGTGTTTGTGAACTTTTGTCAAGAACAAAGATTACCCTATGATCACTCTGAGTTCCACAAGAAATCTTTCTGCAAATGACTGAAGACTCAAGATTTAATTTAGTAATAATACACTATGATATAAAAAGTAATTTTCAAGAAGAATATCTTTTTCTATACCTCAGGCTTCTCTTAAACTGGAGATATGCCTCAGCTCCGTGAATTCTGTGATATAGGTGCATGCCACCTCACTTGGATCATATCTTTCTTCTTCTTCTTCTTCTTCTTCTTTTTTTTTTTTTTTTTTTTATCGTTACCGGGGATGGAACTCATGACTGCCTGCTTGCAAGGCAGGCACTTATGCCGCTGAGCTAAATCCCCAGCCCCACCTGGATCATTTCTATAGGCATTACTTTTTTATATGCTTTACAAAACAAAAATAACAGAATAGATATTTACAATAATTATTTCAACAACCTTATGATCTTTGATATTTTTAAGTTTATAAAGTAGCTTTATAAGTTGTTCTTTCAATGTAGTTTCCCAACATCTATTTTAGTGATGGTTTTACATTTTTTTCTATAATGACAGAGCACTGTAAATCATAACACTTGTCAAAATCACATACGTGGAAAATACTAAAAGACGGATGACAGTTGGATATTTAGATTCATTCATTCACTTTACAAATTCTATGAAGCATCTAAGATGCACAAGACTCTGGAATAAGTCCTCAGTTTTGATTGGATAAAGGCAAACAAAAATAGGGAAAAGGATGAGAGATAGTAGAAAACAATGGTAAATAGGAAAAAAGCTATATTTTAACTAACTTTTTCCTGTTAGACATCCAAGATGTTTCATTTCTTTTTTTTTTCATTTTTAACATATGGACTACTTAGATTAAAATTGTGTGTATAAAATTATTTCATTGGGATAATATCCTCTATGTAATATTTTTGAGTAAAGGAAGGTGTAACCTGAAACACATGAATGCACATTAAATCTTTTTTGAATGAAGAACTGTTATTTGATTGTTTGTTTGTTTGTTGTAATGAGAATCAAACACAAGGAATGTGCACTTTGCTACAGTTTGATTCAGGTTTTACTGAATCATTAAGTTGCCGGTGTTTAACTTGCTATCTGCCTACCTCAGCTTTCTAATTGTGGGGTTACAGGTATGTGTCACCATGGCCAGTTTGAATGAAGAATTTGAGCAAAAATACTTTTATATATCTAGGACTTCCCTAGATATTGTTTCTTCCCCAGAGAATAAAAAAACAAATAAACACATTACCAGCCTAGATACTGTCATACATCCAGAAGGGCTGACTGAGGAAGACAAGTTCTCAAAGACTAGCAAGGTACCACTTTGTGTTTTATACCACATCTGAGAGCACAAAGCTGGGCAACTTCATTCATTAAAATTGCTCCAGAGAATTATACACTGGTATTGAACCTAAAGGTGAGGGCAAGTACACTAGAGGAAAAAGACTTTTTTTGGTTTATATTCTTTTGCATGCATTTTTGAAGACTCAAACATCTGTAAAGATCAATTCTAAAACACAATAGAAAGTATATTTTCCTTTTTAAAATCACATGGCAATACTTACATAATATTTCATAATATTTGCTGATTTTTGTATCCAGATTGCAAAATATAGTTTTTCTTCTAGAACTTCACTTATGAGTTAATATCATGTTCTAATTATTTTCATTGAAAATGATGGTATTCAAACTGTAAAATTATAGCTTCCAAAACAGATGGGTTCAGAGTGTTTCAGTTAAATGCTCTCATATAACTATTATTGTCACTCCTTTTACACAATATTGGTACAAGGGAAAATTATACAGACTTATGCCTTTATACTTTTCTGAGATATGTAATTTTATAATGTATAATTCCATCAGACTTGGTTGTCATCAGCAGTAGTCTATGAGTTTCTTTTTCTATTAATTTTCATATTCACTGAAAAAGATTAATTGAATACCAGATGTGTAATTATTACTTTAAGCACCAATAGTACAAAAATGAACACAGAAGATGAAATAGCAGCCCTAATGTTTACAGAGTTATATTTAAAATTGTTTCCCAGATCACGACCAAATACTTCACATTCATTCTCTGCTGAATTTAACATCGTGCATCAGATTTGTTTTTGTCTTTTATTTCATATGAATACTTCTTTTTTTGAAAATTTAGGTTTTTCTCATTTACCTATTTATTCATGATAAAGATATTTCTACTTGCTTACTTACACTTTCTCAAATTTTATTAAATATTTATTTCTATGTATTTACAGATTTATTGGAGTCATTATTTTATGATCCTTTTGTTAAACTTTCAATTTCTTTTAATTTTTCAAATCAGTTCCACAATTTAAAATTAGTATAATCATTAATTCTATATATTGTGCTAAAAGAATACATTCATTTATTTTATATTGAGAACTCACCAACATTTTTTCCATTAATAGAAATACATGTTGCTGATATATGCAAGCAACCAATTAGAATATGTCATAAATTCATAATAAGAAATAGAATAAAAATGAAACAAAAGATTTTTCTTAATGGAGAAAGAAGTGTTAGAACTATTTTCCAAGTAAATTTAATGACTCTGTTATTTGCTTAAAGGAAAGCCAATTTAAAATATAGGTATAACCATGACCAAATGGGATTTAAATCTGAAATGCAGGGGTGTTTCAACATATGATAATCAATCAACATAATATGCCATATCAACAGAGCCAAAAACAACAATCATATGATAATCTCAATGGTAACAGTGATGTTCCAACACTCATTGATGATGAAAACCTTACAGAAAATCGGAATAGATGGTTTTTATTTCAACCTGAAAAAATCATTCCTAACAACCAAGAGCCAATGTCATAGTAAATGAACAAAAATTCAAAACTTTCACTCAAAATCAGGAACACAACAATGATATCCACTATCACCACTCCTACTCAATGTAGTTCTGGAAATATTAGCCAGACCAATTAGACAGGAGAGAAAAATAAAAGGAAAAATATGGGAAAGGAAGAAGTTAAATTGTCATTATTCGCAGATGACATGATACTGGAAATAGGATACAAATATTATTAAAAACTCCTAAATCTCTACATTTAACTTATTGAAATGTTTCTAAATAACTATGGTAAATTAATACTCATAAATTTATTATTGCAAATATAGATTGATGCATTTTACCACTGTTAAGCCTTCAGGTTACAATTCTATTTGATCCCAAGGTGATAGCTATTAAAATAAATTTTACATTATATATCAGTTTAAATATTCAAAAAAAATATATATATATAACATATACTATTAAAAATAAAAATTGTTTAAGTCAATGTGAAAGTCCATATGTGAAGGATTTTGCAAACGTGGAGACATAGAATAACAAATGTGGAATGGGAGGGCTTAGTCCAAATGGATTGAGTACTTGAGGGATTGTTTAACAAAGGAGTTGAGTTGAAATTCACGAATTAAGGAACCTGTTAACCAGATGAGAACCAGGGAGAAAAAAGAAGATTACTGCAGATAGAAGTGACAGCAAGTACAAATTCAGAGCATAAAAAATTTTATATGTAAATGGTGGCAAAAGTCAGCAGTGTGGTTTGGTGGTAAGGGAGTACAATACAATGTATTTTGTGCAGTGTTTGTCAAGAATCTTGACCTTACAGGAATAAGACATAGCTACTGATACTTATTATATAGTCAGGAAATTAAATAATTGAATTTGAATTTTCATAGCATTCCTCTTGCAGCATACTGAAGAACGACATTAGCCAAAATCAATATAAACATAATAACTAGGGTTTTATGTTATTAGCTCAGGTAATAAAGGGTGACTTTTTGGATTAGGGAATTTTTTCCTGATATGAAAGGTCTTGATAATAATTTGCAAAGATTTGTAAAACTTGGAGAAAGATGTATGAGGTGTGAGTACAGATTTCAGGCTTGGATTATAGAATTATTCTAAAATTCATTTAAAGAAAGGATTCTAGAAGAGGACTTCTTATTTAATATTTTACAGTATAAGTAGGAGTTAGTTTGTCTTCATTGTCTTTGAAATATCTGTTTTCGTGATCCCTTTTGATATATGACCTAATTCACAGAGATGATGTCATATTAGTTATAATTGAAGTATTGGAAATTTGGAGATTTTCTATCAAAAAAATGGTATTAAAGGACCAGAACTAAGCTTTGAATTATAAAAATAAAAGGGAAATCTTGTACTCAATCTGCGAAGAAAATGAACAGAGATTACTAGCATCACAGGAAAAAAAAATAAGTCCAAGTATCTAATAAAATGAGAGTTTCCTGGGGGAAAATGTGTTTTCAACACTATCCTGCATTAATTTAACAGCATGGAAATTGTTAGAGATTCCAGGAAGCCCTGTTTTCATGGGAAGATTAGAGAGATATAATGGAGTACATGGGAGATAAGTGATATATTAAACTGATACTGTGATACTATATTCTGATACTATGATTCTATATTCTCATTCCATCACTAGGACTTGGAATTCAAAATGACTTGTTAATTACTTGAGTGAAAAAGGAGATTATATTTGAAATACTGAAGACAAAAAAGAGGGAAATAATTAACAGATACCATTAGTATTCACAGTGTTACACCCTCTCATGTATTTCTCATTAGATTTTCAAAATTCGGTTGTATTCAGGTATTTTCTCAAAACCTTAACCTCTTATATAACATCTGGCTGCAGCCTACTATAGATAAGTTAACTTTTATAAGTCCATTATGCACTCAAAATTAGTTCCATAATTGTATTATCACTATGGAAGAATTGGCTACATTTCAGCATAAAATATAAATGGATCCAACTTTTCTCATTAATATTTGATGGTACATGGTTTAATATTGAATTGAAGCAGAACTCTGATGTGGTCATGAAAAGGATAATTTATAAAGGAGAATTTATTCAGAGAATGATAAAATAAATCTTGACTTTAATTCTTTTAGGTGAATGTAGTTTGCAAGACTGTGTTAACTAACATATTCAATTAAAAGTATAACATCTTCATTACCATGAAAGAGGTATATAATCAGCATCTTCCTGTTTAATGTTATTCAAAACATATAGCAATATAATCTACAACATTCTACACTTTCTTAACATACACTAAATTTTATCTTTTTTTAAGAAGTTTGATGTGTATGAATGAACGCACTTTTCTCACAATGGAATTGCCTTCTTCAGTCCATATCATGGAATCTCAATCTTATTCAGTGGTCTACTTCTAATAGCTGTATTTACTTTCCCTATATTTTCAGAGTGAAGAGATTCTATTCAATTTGCTTCTCTAAACAAAGAAATGCTTAAAAATGGTCCACATTGCTTATTTAATGTGAAATCATGAAATACTGCAAGAGAATTTTGTGCTTAATTTTTAGAAAGCAGAGTATCAAAGCATGTACCATCACATAAGAGCATCCCTCACCGACTTCTGTGAATTTATTGTTGAAACCAAAATGCTATGTTTTTTAGCAACTATTGACCATTTTGTTTTGGTAAACATGAAAGCTATGAGAACTCTGCAGGGTTATTCATGGACTCTATTTCTTTTCAATGCATCACAGTCCACAATTTAGGAGAGATGATACCTTTTCCAATTGATATTTTGGGGATTTTCTTTGAAAATATTGAAATTGTACTATAAACAATTTTGAAAATATTTCAAAATGGCATCATCAGAGGACGTGTTCAAGCATGGACCCTTTCTGTACTTCAGTACTCTTTACTGCCAATCAGGGTGTTCATAAAGGCACTCTGATAATAAGTTGTGTACATGATCTTGAGATTGTCCTGTCAGGACATGAAAATACTTTCCAAAGATGTCTAACAAAAGACATGGAATTTATCTCTTAGAATTCATATTTTTCTAAAGGATGTGTAAAATTCTTAAGCTTAATATACTATTCATAGTTTACATAACTATAAAATCTCTATATACATCCACTGCAGACAATTTTACTCCCTACCACTCTGTTGTGTATTCATACAAACAGACTGATGATCTGTCTACCATCTGCTAGTACGTTCTCTTTACATTCAGAGTAAATTTTGTCGTCCCTTTTGAAGTAAGCCATTCTTACCTGTTTCTTTTTTACAAAATGTAATAAGCCTTTAAGTCATTGTTGAGACAAAATTCCCAACACTCAAAGTTAAAGCTAGAAAGGTTTCTTGAGCTCACAGTTTGTAGAGATTTCAGTACATCTGAATCTGCTGGCTGCAAGCCAGGGTGAGATGGCAAAATGACATCACAAAGGAGAAACAGTTCATGGTGGGCAGAAAATAAAGAGTGAGCAAGGGATGAGAAAAGCCTCTTTCTGTCCCTTATATTGCATTCAGGCTACTGGGATTAGGCTGGTGTAAATCAACCAGTGGACTGCTTTAGTAATCACCTACTGTTATTGTACCATGAATCATTTGCACAGTCTAGATTCTGCCACCTCTGAAAAAGACTCCTCTATGCCTGCATGTGGCTTTGAGGGGACATCAAGACACCAGCGATAACACCCTCAATTTTAAAAATCAAATTTTTCTGAATTATAGTTAGTATATCTCCAAATCCTGTTATATATTTCAGCCTCAGTTGGCACCACCCCCAAATCCCTCATAAATATTTAATCCAAACCATTGCCTACATACTGTAACTGTTTGAATTTGATAACTGCATATTGAAATAAAGTTTGAACATAAAAATGAAGCTTTAAATGGAATGTCAATTGAAGCAGCCGGTTTTAGAGTGGGTTTTTCTTAGGCTCTGCACACTGTTGGGAGAACTCAGATTCCGGGTACTATTCAGGTTGACATGAGAAATTATATGTGAAAAAGAGCAGATGAAAATAAGAAACTCAGGATATTTTAGTCCCTTGATATAATGGTATTTTAAAAATTCCCTGTCCACTGCCTGATAGATATTCCTTGAAATTATGTAAGTATATATTTCAAACAAGCAACAGTAAAATTAGAAATTATCTGATTGAATTAGAAATTAACCTCCAGCTAAACATCTTATTTGATATTCAGCTTTTTATTTACTAATGCAGATACTGTGATTTATAAGGATGAAAATAATCAATGCCTCAATACATGGACATACTAAAATGTATACACAAAGACCCAGGGATATAGTTCAGTGGTATAATGCCTACCGGACAAGCCTAAGACTGTGAATTCAATTCCTTATACTCAATAAATAGACAAATAAATAAGTATAAACAAAATTCAAATTTAAAAACTGAGAATAGAAAAATTGCATAAATGATCATTAATGTCACTAAAATACTTTTAAAACATGTAAATTTTTGCCAACATTTAATTTTTTGAAATTTTTTGGTTTGCTTGCTTTGAACTTGTGTAAAGAGACAGATTACCCCCCAAATTAGTTTTTTTTTCCTTGATTTTAGTAAAGTTGCCAAAATATGCTATGCTTACAAACAGATGTCTGTAGTTGTTAAGTGCAGTCTCAGCAGCATAGTAAATGCTTAAATCATCTTTTGACTGCATGGATATATAGCTCAGAAAAAATCCTTTCCTGTCCATTTGAACAAATACTAGAAAGACATTTTGAAAATGATGTGTTAATGCTCAACAAATCACACTTAGAAACCTAATGGCTGTAATAACAAGTAGGAGTAGCATACAAACATGAGATGTTAGCAAAAAATATCAGAATATATACTCTAAGAGGATGTTTCTACTGTTCATAATATGATCATTCATCCTCTAATGAGCATTTTATGAGGTGGAGTTTCATCTCTTACCAGAGTTTGAGGCCGTGATAGCCTTCCTAATGACTCCGTTGATAGTTGCAACATAATGGAGATGCTGCTTATAGGCAAAGGAAACGTCAGTGATAATTATTCTAGTTCTTGAGTACAACAAAATTTTAAACAGTCATTTATTAAACTGTTATTCAACAACCTTTGCATTATAGCATCGTACAATATTTAAAAACAAGCCAAACAGGATCATTAATTTTTCTCATGTATCATGACTCTATTTTATGCCTCTAAGTATGTTTCTAACAAAGTAGGTCAAATTATCACATTAATATACTGATTTTTTTTTCAGTAATTGGATCCTCTCTGCGAGATATTTCAGAAAAAAATGGATCTCCAGGAGGAAAGAAATATGTTAAAGTATTCACAAGAATATAAATAAATTTACTGTATAGCAACCCTTATTTGTCTGATCTAAAAATATGGGTAGATAAATATTCACATTTCTGCATAAGTATATCTTTTAATAAATAATGCATTACAGAGCTATTTTAAAAGGAGTTGTGTTTTCATTGCCTTCTAGAATGAAAACAAATTCTACTTAGGAGATTTTAAAATCATCTTTTTTAAAATGAATCATTGGGCTGTATATGTCCACATACACTGCACTTTTGAGTAAATGTACATTTAAAATATTCTTTTATGATTCAGAAAAAATCCAAATCAAACATTGTCACTATTTCTATTTCACATTACAGTGGAAAAACTTTAATTTGTTAGAAACAAAGTGAGAGTTTTATAAAGCAATAAATTGTGATGCCATAATTTTAATGTGATGCAAAAAATGAAAAAGTTTCTACAAACATTTTATAGGATTAATTTGAGTGTGTGTTAGGTCATTTCAGGCAAAAAAAATCATTAAAAAATATTTGTTAACCGGGAGCATTTAAAATTTTATAATTTATGCTTAACTAAATAGAAATCTCTTGTTAGACCACAATTACTATGAAATGCATAGAAATAAATATTCTTCGTGAATAAAATTATAAATTTTATTTTAACTTTCCCAAAATCTTAATATTTATGAAAGTATTACTCATTGTACTATAGAAATAAAGGAATTGATATTAAATAGCTACCAATGCTCCTAACAAACTAATCCAACAGGGTAGTGAAAGATATTCTAGATAGAGATAAAAGTGCTTACAATTTCAAGAACAATAGGAAAAAGAAGCCACCAAACAGCAAAAACAATTAAACAGAGCAGAACAGTAAATAACCAACAGCAGAAAGATAACATGTCAGGAGTTAGCCAATATATATGAATCATAATCAATGTATTTGGCTTCAATTTGCCAATTGAAAGAAACAGACTGACAAGATGGATCAAGAAACAAAATCCAGGCATATACTGTATATAAGAAACCCAACCATCTCAAAAGTAAATTCATGGACTAAAACTCAAAGGATAGAAATCAACACTTCATGCCACAAGAACCCAGAATAAAGCAGAGGCAGCTATTCTGGCACATTGTAGACAATGTGAACTTCAAATCAAGAATGATCAAAAGAGACAAACAAGTTCACTACATACTGGTTAGCGAAAAGTTTCAATAGCAAGAGATAGAAATATTAAACATATATGCACCAAGCATAGGAGTACCAGCTATGTATAATAAATATTAATAGACATGAAAATCAAATGAGTTATAATAATTAAAAGAGACTTTAACACCCCATTGTCAAAAAGAGACAGATCAACTAGACAAAAATCATCAAAGAAATAACAGAACTGAATCAAATTTATAAACAAATGGACTTAGTAGACATTTACAGAGTATTTCATCTGACATCACAATACACATTCTTCTCAGCCACATATATGACGTTCTCTAAAATTGACCATACACTAGCCCATAGACTATGCTTAATGCAAAAGAATCCAAATTATACAATGCGTATTATCTGATTATAGTGTCATGAAAATGGAAATTAATGACAAAAGAAACTGCAAAAACTTCATAAACACAAATACAATCCTGAACAATCAATGGGTCACAGAGGAAATTAAAGAAGAAATAAATAATATCTACAAGCAAACAAAAACTCAAATACAAATTACTGGAACCTGCAGAATGCAATGAAAGCAGTTCTCAGGGGGAAGTCTATTGTAATGAATTCCCATATCAGGAAAAGAGAGCAAATGCAAATAAACAACCTGATGCAACACCCCAAACATCTAGAAAAAGAAGAGCAAGTCAAATGCAAAGCCCAAAGTAGGGAAGGAATTATAAAGATCAGAGCAGAAATTAATGCAGTTGAGAATAAGAAAACAATACTAAGAATTAAAGAATTAACAAATCAGAGTTGGTTCTTGAAAGAATAAATAAAATTGATAAGTTCTAAGCCAATATTATTTTTAAAAAGGAAAGAAAAAACTGAAATTCATGTAGTAAGGAATGAAAAGGGTGAAATCACTACAAACCCTGTGGAAATACAGATCAATACCTATTTCAAAAACCTTTACTTTCATAAGTTTGATAGCACAGAAGTGGACAGATTCCTAGAAAGATATCCATTACCAAAGCTGAATCAAGAAGATGTAAATCTTCTGAATAACCCAACTTCAGCTAGTCAAATTGAAAATGTAATCACAGCCTTACCAACAAAGAAAAACCCAGGACCTGATGGATTCACAGTTTAATTCTACATGAAATTCAAGGAAGAATTAATACCAAAACTTCTCAAACTGTTCAATGAGACTTAAAGGGAAGCAATTCTCCTTCATTCGTGGAAGCAATTATTGTCTTAATATAAAAACCAAAGAAGGACCCAACCAAAAGAGAGAAATGCAGGCCAATCTTTCTAATGAACACAGAGGAAAAAGATCAACAATAAAATACTAGCAAATAGAATGCAAAAGTCATCAAGAAGATTATATACCATGACTAAGTGTGATCCATCCTAGCAATACAGGAATGTTTCAACATATGCAAATCAATAAATGTAATTTACCATATCAATAGAGCCAAATATAAGAATTCCTTGATCATCTCAATAGATGCAGAAAAAGGTTTTGATAAAACCCAGTACTCATTCATGATAAGCACTCTATGGAAAATCAGAATACATGGTCGTTACCACAGTCTGATAGAAGCTATCTATGACAAACCAACAGCCAGCATCATATTAAATGGTCAAAAACTGAAAGCCTTCACTCTAAAATCAGGAACCACACAAGGCTGTCCACTATCAACACTCATATTCAATACAGTGATGGAAACATTAACCAGAGAATTAGATAAGAGAATAAAATGAAAGGAATAAGGATAGGAAAAGGAGAAGTTAAATGATCATGATTTGCAGATGACATGATAGTCTACATAGAAGACCCCCAAAACTCCATTGAAAGTCTTCTAGATACAATAACCAAATTCAAGAACGTACCTGGATTCAAAATCAGCACTCAGAAATCGATAGCATTTTGCACACAATAAATTCACCAAGAGAGAAATAAAGGAAATGACATCCTTCACAATAGCATTCAAAAACATAAAATACATGGGAATCAAACTAACAAAGGAAGTAAAAGATCTATATACATCGAAGCTGACTATGGTGGCACATTCTCGTAATCCTAACACTCATGAGTCTGAAGCAGGAGGATTGTTGCAAGTTCAAGACCAGGCTGGGCTACAAAGTGAGCTCAGGTCAAGCCTGACCTGCATAGTGAGACACTATCTCAAAAAGACAAAAATAAATAAATAAATTTTTAAATACCTAAACATTTTAAATTACAGTACTCTGAGAAAAACATCACAGAGGATTTCAGAAAAAGGAAAGACATCTCTTGTTTATGGATAGCAAGAACAAACATTGTGAAAATAAGCATATCCCCAAAATTATTATTCAGATTTAATGCTATTCCAATCAAAATAGCATTAGTGTACGTCACAGATCTACAGAAACCATTCCTAAAATTCATCTAGAATCAGAAGAGACCCAAAGTAGCAAAGACAATCCTTGGCAAAAAGGTAAGGCAGAAAGCATCACAAACCTTGACTTGAAATTATACTACAAAGCTACTGTAATGCAATCAACATGGTACTGAATTAAAAAAAGACCTGAAGATCAATGGAATAAATTAGATGATACAACCACAATTACAAATACACTCATCCACCTTATCTTTGATAAAGGGGCCAAACATGTTCACTGGAAGAAAAATAGCCTTTTCAATAAATGATACTGGAAAAATTGGTTTTCCATACCCTGAAGGCTAAAACTAAACCCATGTCTATCACTATAGACTAAAGTCAAAATTGATCAAGGATCAAAAAAAAAAAAAAGTACTGGAAGAGAAAGTATATAGAAATCTTGAAAACATAGATGTAGGTAAAGATTTCATGAGCAAAACTCAGACTGCACAAGAAGAGTTTCAGAGAATCAACAACTGGTATCTCATCTTATTAAAAAGTTCTGCATGATAAAACAAATCAACGGAGTTAAAAAGAAAACTTATGAATTGGGAAAAATCATATCCAACTGTAACTCAGATAGATGACTCTTATCTAGAATGTATAAAGAATTATAAAGTATCTGGCCCCCTCAAAATTTAAAGACCCAATCAGAAAATGGGCATCTGAGAAGCACATGTACTATTCAGATGAAAAGATACAAATGGAAAATAAATATGAAATGAATGTTCAACAAAGTATGAAGTGTGTTCAACAAAATATGAAAAAAATGTTCAACATCATTGAACATCCAAGAAATGCAAGTTAAAATAACGCCAAGATTTCACATCACACCAGAAAATATGACTATCATGATGACATAACCCAGTAACAAATCCCGAAGGGGCTGTGGGGATAAAGGAACTCTTCTTTACTGTTGATGGGAGTGTAGAGCGGTGAAACCGCTGGGGAAATCAATGTCTAGGTTCCCCAGCACTCCTTGAATTGATTAATGAATACCATGTGATACCTGTCTGCAAAACTAAAACATGTTTGATGAATTTTTACAACTAGATTTTAAAATATTTGAGAAAGTTTAGAAAGTTTTATAAGACAGACCTCTACTGAAAGATACTACAAGTGGTCTGACTAGGTTTTAAGACTAATTATATGTAAGTGTGTTTAAAGAGAGAAACAAAACCAAAAAAAGCAAAAACAAATAAAGCAAAACAAGAAACAAAAGACACAAACAAACAACAACAAATAACCCCCCAAAAAACTAACAACATAGGCTTTCAAAACAAGGTGATAGGAACTTAACAATGCATTAACATTTTGCATAGTTATTTTCAAAAGAGTTACTAGATTCCAAGATATAGACATGCATAATTGATCTAACCATCTGAGTGTTAACCATATGTTTATGGGCCCAACATATTAATATATGAAATAATTTTTGTGTCCTATCAAGGGTCTAGAAAGTCAATATTGCTGATAAGGGGAGGACATTTCAGTTCTTTTGGGAAGGCAGTTATGCTCATCCCTATATCATCAATGCTGCACTATTTCAGTTCTTTTTGGCAAGCTGTGATTTCATAATCTGATGTTCTTGATCATCCATGGAAAGGTTTTTGCTCAGTGGACCAACTAGAACCAATGTGCTCGGTAGGTTTTCAGCTAAAACTGTAAGCTCTTAAAGAGTGAGTTTCCTACCCCTCATAAAGTTTGTGTGTGTGGGGGGGTGTGGTCTGCATAGATATATATGCATTTTACTCTGACAGATTTGTATATTTGTATGAGGAATTATTAAATTTTGTAGTTAACTAATTCATTATTGAGCAAGGATTCTTATGCATTCCAAATTCCTCCATCAAATGTATGTGAATTTTTCAAACTAATATGGAGTTATGTGGGAAAATTAATTAATACCTTTTTCTTTCTTTTCTATAGGATATAAGGATAAACACTGCTACAGGGGGGAATAACTTCTCTATAAAACTAAAATTGGTGATTGGAATATAAGAAGGTTCCTAACAAAATTTCCCAATCAATCATAATCATAATCATAATCATAATGATATCAGTTTGAAAATAGTTTGATATGTTACGTTTTTTCTGTTGATGGCTGTACAGAATTTCTGAAATGGTTGCTGGAATTAGTTACAGGTTTGCTCATGTGTCTTTATTTTATGCTGACTTTCTTCTTTTCAATGTGTATTCACAAGCGGAATAACTGGATCACACACAATTCAGTCTTTAGTTCTGAAGACCCTACATATCGTTCTCCATAGGGGATTTAGTAATTTAACGTTCCTGTCAGGAGTGCATAGGTTTTTCTTTGTGTTCTTCAGTGTTTTCAGGATTTGTTGTTTTTTCTTAATTATTTCCATTATGAATGGGGTGAGAAAGAATACATTTTCTTGTTTGTTAAAGATGTTGACTTTTTTCTATATATTGTTGGTCATTTATACTTTTGAGAAATGTCTACTCAGTTTCTTTGAACATTTATTGATTGGATTGTTATTCTTCTAGCATTTAGTATTTTAATTCTTTATATATTCTGATATTAATCATCTGTCAGATGAATATCTTACAAGAACTTCTCACATTTTATGTGTCTTCTCAGAGTTATTTCCTTTGATGTGAAGAACCCCTTTAATTATATGTAATTACCTTGCCATTATTGCGATTAGAATCCTGTTCAAGAAACCATTGACTGTATTCCATATTTTCCTACTGAATTTTCAAAGTTTAAGTTATTGGACTTTGAACCATTTTTAGTTGACTTTTGTATATAATGAGAAGTAGAAAATTAGCTTCAGTCTTTTACAGGTTTATGTCCAGTTTTCCCTGCATGATTTGTAGTAGAGTTCAAGATTGTTTCTTAATTATCTTTATCTTAAGACTTGAAAAATCAGATAAAACCAATATCAGTAATAAATAGCCATTGCCTGACTAAAATGTGATATACAATCATACTGTGTATCCATTTTTCTCAATAGCAAAGTATAATGTTGCATTGAAAATAATACTTGTATTTGGAATGTCAACTCTGTATCTTCTGTGTAGATACAAATTTATTGATTGATTTTATTAGTATTTGCCTAATTATAAAGTTAGGCTAATAAAAGTACCCTAAACCCAATTAAAATGAATTTATACAACTTACAATACATGCTCAATATCTGCAACATGCTTTTACATTTTTTGTTCAGTGATGAATGTATGATTTTCATACACTGTGCAACATCATGCTTTGGCTCATGAGGATGAATAAAGGATTTCTGCCCTCCTTGTTCACAATTTTTATTGTCACAGGACAGAGATATACCAGAGTAATTTAATAGAGTGTTGCTAAGTACCACGGTAAAGATCTGTTTGAAATATTTGAAGTGCTGCAGAAATAAAAATAACCAAATTTTCAGGATATAATGCTATAGCCAGGTTGCAAGGAGGAGGAATTACAAATAGGGAAGTCACTTTCAGGATAGGAAAAGATGAAGTGAATCATACTATTTCCTTTGTTTCTTAATGTCCTTGTCTTTGAATCCCATCCTGCCTTCTGTGCTTAGCCTAAATTCTTGTTTGAAAATAAAACATATTAATATATTAAACTTCTGAGCTGTGAAGTGAATAATATGAAAGGAAACAAGAATTTTAAAGATATTCATTCCAACTTAACTGCACTCACAGAAAATTGCCCTTGAGTAATTTTCTTTTTATGCTTCATTGTTCCTTTTTTTCTAATGAAAGATTAAAAATTTAATTTAGTCCTTTAACTGTCTGGAATAAGCATTAGGATATATCCCTACTATTGTTAAATGCTAGTTTCTTTCTTTCTTTCTTTCTTTCTTTCTTTCTTTCTTTCTTTCTTTCTCTCTGTGTTTCTGGAGACTGAACCCCAAGAGTTTTGCACTGACTGAGCTACATCTGTAGCCTTTTAATTTTTGCATTTGGTAACAGGCTCTTACTAAATCACTAAGTTTCCTAGGCTGGACTCAAACTTATGTTCTTCATGCCTCTGTCTCCCAGAGTGCTGAAATTAGAGGCCTATACCACCATGTCTGGTTTACCAGGCTACTCTTAAGAGAAAGAATGGTACTGAGGAAACACAGAAGCATATTTATGCTCAAATTCATGGCTTGTTTTTACTCTGGGTTTTCATGCAGTATTTTCTATTAACTCATAGTAGAACTAGATACACTCCATACTATGTGACCATTTTCAAGATATAATCTGTTTTATAGAACAGATCTTAATATCTACGACTCTCTCTTTTCATATAAAAACAAATTCCTCTGCTTAGAGAAGGAATCCATCTACCCAAAAGAATAGTACTTTTCTCAATGACAAAATGGAACCGATAGGTTCATACAGGAAAATACTTGAAAATGTAATATTTTTGCCTATTGTTAATACATGCTTGCAGTACATAGTAATTATCGGCACTGTAATGGATTGGTAAACATATATAAGACATTTCTATTCCCTTTACCCCACCACCTCTCTTTTACTTTTCTATAATCAGATTCACTTATCTTATAAAACCTTATAAAGCTAGTTATAATATGTATTTATTGAAAATTGAACCAATAGCCCAAAGAACATATAAAATGTATAGGACAGGTCAGGGATTTAGCTCAGTGGCACAAACGCTTCCTTGGCAATACGAGGTCATATGTTTGATCCCTGGTACTAAAAGAAGTAAACAAATAAAAATAATAAGAGAATTGTATGAAATCAAGGTACACTTTTAGATGCATCCACACCAGATTAAAACATCTATTTTTTTAAATTTTATAAAGAAAGATTAAACGAAACAGAAAATTGTTAGAAATAATACATTCAGAGAAAAAATAAACAGTAAGAAATAACTAGTTAATGTTTACATACTGTTCTTGTACAAATAATTGTTCAAGATACAAAAGTGAAACATATAAAGTGGGAATTCAAACAATGAGACTGCAAACAGTTCTGTTCAACTATCCAAAAATCTTAGTAACATGGTAGTCAATCCCATACAGTTAAACATACATACAGTTATCCATATCTTCATTTATGTTGGGATTAAACAAACTAAAGCAGGCTAAAGTCATTATGAACAATGAATAGTATTATTGCTCATTTTCACATCATGACACTCTGGGATCAGCACTGAGTACTGTAGTGTCTTTTAAAAAAATTAATTAAAGAAAGACTAAACAAAACAGAAAATGGGTAGAAATAATACATACTTTCAAAGAAAAAAATAAACAGTAAGAAATCACTAGTTGATGATTACAGATTCTCCTCTTACAAATAGTTATTCAGTATACTAAAGTGGAGCATATAAAGTGGGATTCCAACAGAGAGACTGCAGCCAGTTTCTGTTCCACTACCCAACAGAAACTTAGAGATATGGTTATCAATCCTATACACTTAAACATACATGCAGTTATCCCTATCTTCAATTATGTTGAGTTTGAACAAACCCATGCAATCACTCTGGACAAAGAATAATATATTGCTGGGTTTCACATTATGACACTCCAGGATCAGAACTGGGTACTTTAGTGTCTCTTTTTCTTTAGAGTATCTGTTCATTTCATCATGTGTCATAAGATCAGTTCTCATAAACTGTTTATAGATTCTACACATGCATGAGTCTTAACATGCATTTCTGTCCTTTCTATATTACAGGAAGAAACAAACAAAGCAAGACAAAACAAAACATATTTCTATACACCCATGAAACGAAATAAACATGTAAGACCATTGTACAAACAGTTCTACCATAGTTCCTGTGTTGTCTCTTGTTATCGTCAATAGAATTGGCTATATCTTCAGACATAGTTAATTGAATATATCAGTACATAACAGTATTAATAAAAACACAACTTTGTATATAGTATAAAACTTCAAAAGCAGGCAGTTAACAAACCAGAATGTGTATCGTAGAGTATTTTTATTGTCAGTCTAGTTGCCTATACTCTCAGACTTGATACTATCAATCATATCAGTCTTGAATAAAATCTGTTGATAACAAACATCAATCAAACAAACCAGATTTAACTAAGATCAGTCATGAAAAACAGTATAAGTCATACAGGGCACCAGATTATGATAATAGGAAGTTAAAGATGATTACTGTGCTATATCCTGATATTTTGGGATAGCTGTCTGTGCCCTCAGATCTAATGCAAGTAGACAAAACGGGACAGAATAAACTCTATAAAAAAAGAATAAAATCTATCTAAGCAGAGTGGTGGGGGTAATGTGGGTTTTAAATCCTGATACACTATTAACAATATCTTCTGCCATCTTTTTTAAGACTCCCCCTCCCCTTTCATTTCCCCAGGGTACACTGTGCATTTTGGGGTCTCACCAAGACCCCTGGTTTTAAATTTGTGGGGGGGAACCTGCTATTTACCTAAGTGGTTCTGAACCTTCTCTCTCCTGGACAAGATCTCTACTTGTATTCCTTTACCTCTTACAGCCTCTCCAACCTGTCCACAAATACTGGTCTAGTTGCCCCTATTACTTTCTGGTTCTCTGTCACATAGAGCATTGTTTCCCCATATTTGATTTTCAGTCCATGTACTCTTTTGCATGTTAATTATGTTTCCTATAAATAACATCTCGGTAGACCCTGCCTCTGATCTACTTCATGTGTGGTTCTTTTTTTTTTAAATTTAGTGTATCAAGGCCATCTGTATTAGAGATTATAACCATATAAGTTAGAGATTATACTCCTCATTTCTGTTATGCTCTTTTTTGGCCATCAGTTGTCTGCTTATCTTCTTCATTCTGTTTTCTGCTCCATTCATTGAGGCCTCTTTGCCACTGTTCCTGGAATCCTAGTACATTTCTGTCTAGAATGCCCTTAGTATTCTCTGTAGAGTTAGATTGGTGGTTGTGAATTTCCCAAGTTCCTCTTTGTCTTGGAATCATCTTGTTCTCCATTAATTACTAGAGACAGTTTATCAGGCTATATCAATCTGGGTTGGAGGTTATTTTCTTTCAGGGCTTGGAATATTTTACTCCAGTCTCTTCTTGACTTGATGGATTGTTTTGAGAAGTCTGCCATTATTCAAATGGGCCTTCCTTTATAGATTATCTGTTTCTTGTTTCTAACAGCTTTTAATATTCTGTTATTATATTGAATTTCTGGGATTTTGACTCTTATATGCCTGGGTGTAGCTCTGTTTTGGTTGTAGGTGGCTGGAGTTCTGTATGCCTCATACATCACAATATCATTTCCTTTTCCTATGTTTGGGAAGTTTTCCTTAATTGTTTCAGTGAATAGCATTTGTAGTTCCTCTGTTTGTACCCCTGCTTCTTTGTTCACATTCTTTATTCTCAGGTTGTAAATCCTCTTGCAGTCTTCTAGCCTTTGTATTGTTACTGCTTGTTTCCTTGTTCTTTTTAAAAAGTTTTTCCTTTCATAATCCCACATTGCAAAACTGTCCTCCACTTTGAATAATCTATCCTTAGTTTCTTTCAAGCAGATTTGCCATCTTTCCATAGAGTTTTTAATTTCCTGGTCATCTCTTTGGATCTGCCTCATGTATTGTATATTTTCTTTATATTCTTCATCAAATGGTTCTCTCTTCTGTTTGAGTTCCTCCCTTCTTCCATCTGTGTTTGCTTGAGGGGTGCTTAGCATCTCTTTTATTAATCTTGTATCTTGCTTTATTTGGCTTCACCTAGTTAGTTTGTGCCACTGCCATAGGGAATTGATTTCAGATAACTTATTTGGTTTCAGCCAGGTCGCGTGACCCAGGCTTACCTCACTCCACCAAATCCCGTTCAGGAAGGAAACAACTGACTATAGTCACTGCTGCCCCTTGTAGTCGCCAGTCCTGCCCAGTCCCAGAATGTTGCCCACCTGAGCTCCCCTTTCTGTGGAATGGCTCCACTCCCGTCACTCACCACAGGTCAATGCATGCTTCCCGCCTGCTCAACTCTCCATTTGGCTGGGCAACCCCAGACCTCAGTGTGACTGTGTCTCCAGTGAGTCGAAGTGGTGGGTCCTCTGATGGCTCAGCAAGTCGCCTGATGCAGTGGGAGCACTGATCCTTAGCTGGTCCAAAAATAGAACCAGGATTGCATGTTTGCTGTTCTTCTCACCTTAGTTTCTTCTTGGGATGAGAGAATTCATCTCCCTCTGTTCAGGGCTCCCCACGCTGTATTATGTTGAATTCTAAGTTGACTGTCTCAGGGAGCCTCTATAGCCAGCTGTCTATCCACCTTCTTTCCTCCACCTCTGATGTTATTGTTTTTTGAGACAGGGTCTTGCTGTGTAGTAGTTGGGCTTTGAACTCACTGTGCAGCCCAAGCTGGTTTCAAATTCACTGTCAGGGCGAGGGATTTAGCTCAGTAGCCCAAATGCTTGCCTGGCAAGTGTCATGAGTTTGATTCTGGAGCGGAAATGTCTCTTGAGGTTGATTGGAGGCAGTGATATGATGCATCATGGGAATTGGTCACACAATATTCTTGTGCCCAGTGGTCTCATGGGTCCCAGAGGCACATCCGGGTGGTCGAGGCCTGTTTCTCTTTTTAAATTATTTATCTTTTTAATATATAAGAGAGACAGACACAGAGAGAGAGACAGAAAGAGAGAGAGAGAGAGAGAGAGAGAGAGAGAGAGAGAGAGATTTTACATATAAGAAAAGTATCTGATACTTAACCTTGTGGGTCTTGAGAAACTTCACTTAGTGCGATGGTCTCACAGTGCATGCATGGACCTACAAATGACTCAAATTTATCCTCCCTATGGCAGAAGAGCAGCCCTTTGTATATACATACCACATTTGTTTTTCATCTGGTCATCTGTTGAAGGACATAAAGGGTATTTCTAAAGTTTATCTATTATGAATTACACTGCTATAAACATGGGCATATATACATCACTGAGGTATGATAACTTTAACACTTTCAAAACATACCAAGGTGGGGAAAAGCTGGATTACATGAGAATTTAACTGAAAAAAATATTTTTGAAATGTTTTCTTCTTTAGATTGTTCTATCATTCAACTTACATTTTTTTTGTTCTCAAAGGAGAGAGAAAAATATGAGATCCTTATATATAGTTCTTATGAGAACTCTCACTTTAACAGTGAATCTCAATCTACTTCCAGAGACAACAAGGTTTCAACCTACAAACTTTTACACCAACTGTATATTAGGTATCATCTTAGTAATTTAGTGATTAAAAATACTGATGGTATCTCCAAACCTTACAAAACTTTCTACAATTAGTGGAAAGTTTTGTAAGGTTTTGTAAGGTTTGAATATTGGGGTAACTTTATATATGTAGTCCATAATTTTTATTCACTTTAAAGTCTTCAAGAAATATAAAAGTATATTAAATTAAAAAATCCTTCTCCACAGGCTCTGATCTATAAGTGTTTCCTTGGGATAAATCATTAGTCATATCTTGATATATAATAATCCAAATATTTGTTCATTCTGCTTTTTTTCTATAAAATAATTATATAAGTATCAGCAATGAACATGTGCTTCGAATTACACTTGAAACCATGATGATTTTCAAAGTTAGAAACAGATCAACTCATTGGTAAATTACAAAGTTTTATTAATTTATTATATTTTATTTTACTTTTTATTGAGGAAAATTATTGCTTTAAATTACTCAGTTAAATATAATGATATAATTGATATTTCATATCTACTTCAAATTAATAGGCACAAAGTAGAAATATTTATAGTACTTTTTTTTCTTAATAGGTAGTACTAAGTTATTTAACAAAAAAAGAGAAGCAGTCCAATTCCCATAACCAATTTTATGAGATGAAACTATTTCCCCACTTCCAGGGGAACGCAAATTAAGTGCTGAAGAATCCTCACTACCCTCAGAGTACAGTAATGCCATTTAAAATATATAGCATAAGGAAGCCATGTTATACTTTATATCTTAAGATGTCAGTTTACCAGAAACATTTGGAACTCGGAGCCAGAATCCATATTTTCATGTTAATTGTGTTTATAGAATTATTTTTCTGTGTGTATATGTGCACACCTGTGCACAAAAATATATAAAGGACTGATAGGAATGTGGTTGGAGATAAGTACTATTGATTTTGAATTGAAGTTTCATTACTTAGTATTTGTTAAAAATTAAGAAAAAAGTTTCCATTGTTCCAAACTGGTGAATAAATGATAGTAGTTCATTGCTTAATGTATATATTGGAAAGCTTTACATGATTTATATAATAATTAATACAAATAGCACAGCTTCTGTTTTTCAATATCTGTGTCTTGGCAGTATTATTAATTTTGTGATCATTAAGAGATACCATAAGTAAAATTATTAAAATAGCATGCTTTCAATGTATGAAAATATTGTATGAAAAATTCTAAGTATAATGAAAAGAATTAGAATCAAGTCTGCTTTATTTTTTCAAACATTTTTTTTACAGCTTTAGGAACTATGAAGTATTAGGAACAGTGTGAACCCAGAGCCTTCAAACTGAGCTGTGTTTCCTTTCAGGTTTTTACTTTTTACTTTGGGACAGTATTGCTAAGTCTCTATATTGCTCACACTGGGTTCAAATTAGTGGTCTTGCTGGCTTATGGTCTGGGATTATAGGACCTGATAAGGTTGTTTTTCAAAAGTATCTTTTTTTTAAAAAATAAAGACTGGACGTGATGATTTGATAGCTGCATTTAACTGTACTTTGAAATCCAATCTCATTCTAGTTGTAACCTGCATTTATTTTTGTCTCATACTACTCTCTCCAGGTGTAAAAACAAACAAAATTCTTACTTTTGTCATCCAATATGTGTTTTAGAACTCCAATTGTACTCCCTTGATTTTGATGTTATTTTATTTGTTTGCCTAAAGAAGAAGACAAAAGAGTCAAAGCTATTATTGAAACTCCCATTGTTTGATTTTCTGTGGAAAAATATTTTCAAGTGTAACTATAAAGGAATATTATTATAGAGTATTTTAATTTAGGTTATAACACACTCCATCTCTTACCCCATCAGCTTATTTGGTAAGATTTACCACAAAATTTCTTAATGTAGATTTTGTATAACATGAAAATAAAATTGATAAAGAGGACTTTTATGATACATTAATTGAGAAAAAAATTGTTGTTTTTTGGGCTAATATACACTTTTCTGAAGTGCCTGAACTAGTTAATGCCTCGATTTAGCTAACACACTCATAAACAGTTACAATGAACTGAAATCCCAGTGTTGATCTTTAAAGTAAATACTTGTTATTAATAATAAACAAAAATAAATCCAAACTGACAAAATATGTATATGTGTTCTGGATAGGTATCTGTAGTAGAGAGCATAATGCGGTGAACTTAGTCATTGTGACTGATACATACTCATCATAAATAAATCTGGAAAACAACAACAACAACAACAAAAAAAAAAATCCTTCCGGTGTTAAATAGCTGACCATATTAATGTTTTTGGTTGGATCACTGAACACAACTGTTTGCAGTCTCACTGTTTGAATATCCACTTTGTTTGCTTTGATACTGTGATTTGAGCAACTATCTCTAAGATGATAATATGTAATCTATTAACTGGTGATTTCTTACTTTTTTTTTTTCTTTTTGTAGTTCTGTATTACTTGTACCCTTGCACTGCTTTGTTTTGTTTTGTGTTTTTCTCTTTTTCCTTTTAAATAAAATTTTTAAAAAACCAATAAAACAAAACCCTTCCATCCTAGGATGTTTTTCTTCAATCTTTAGTTGATCTCTACATATATTTATCAAATGATAGGGCAGGAGTCATTGGTTAAAGAATATTATTCCATAATCTCACTTGCTTTTTCATGTTGCTGTATTATGTAAGTATTGGCTACCCTACTTCACAAGTGAAAAACTGTAGCAATTCAAATGACCAGAAGTGAGAGTTTTTATATTAACCCTGGTTTCTGATTTCAAGCTCTATGCTCTTACCTGCCATTCTCTGGCTTCTCATATATCTATTTCTAGTAGGTACCAGTGTGCCAAACACTTTCTGAAAGGTTTTTGCAAGATGAGGAGTAATAGACTAATTTCTTAGTGCCTTTGAACATTCACAGTGAAACAAATGTAGATCTCGGTTTTAGTGTCGAGCAGGTGTAAAAGTAAAATCCTACATTTCTCAGAAATAGCATTGAGATTAATAAGAACGCATACTTCAGTATATTTAAATGCTTTATTTTTCTTCTTGTTTGCACAATCTAAAAATAAGTAGATATAGTGTTTCTATTTTACTGTGTGACTCAATAAATACTTGATGAATGAGTCTCTGTTTAGAATAAACATTGTACATATAAAATACAGTGTTTAAAAGGGGAACAGAATTGATGTCATGTTGCCTAGACTTCAGTGTTGAAAAATATTTATTAATTGTTTTCTTTTTTGACAAATTGCTTGTTTCCTCTGTGAGTTAATTTCACCATATATTTTATGGAGTAAGCACAGTATTAGTGTACATTTTTTATAATTAAATGAATTAATATATTGGAAGCCCTCAAAGGACTCTTTGGAATAGAGAAGTGCTCTGTTATAGGAATTTAAAAACCAAATTACATATGAGTCAAAGGCAAGTAGAGCATAAAATATTGGGTACAGAATTGAGATTAAGTCTCTGTAATGACTAATCACCTAATTTTGGGCCTGGCTTTTAACTCATATGAACTAACATTTTGCAATAATGTAATTATAAAAATTATGTTTATTTAAATTATACCAATAAACTAAAAATTGTCATTGTATTTCTAAAACAACTTTCTAAGAGTTAAGAAAACTTTCTAGAGTGGAGAAAATAAAAGATTAATTCATTTTGTATTCACTCAAAAATGCAAGAATTAAGAATGGATAAAAATAATGTGGTCCTTTTATACAGTGGAGTACTACTCAACCATAAAGAATGATAAACTTAAGACTTTTATAGGTAAGTGGCTGTACTGGAGACCATATTTATAAGTGAAATAGATCAGACTCACTTGTGTCAACATATTATTGTCTCTCTAGTGTTAAAAGCTAAAATATTAAGATTCAAAATATACAGTAGGTTTTGTGAAATGGAAAGTGATTGTTCAAAAAGAAAGAGCCTGAAATGTGGGGAAAGAGAAAAGAAAGAAGGGAAAAGGAAAAAAAAATCTGTATACAAGATACTTATAGTACTAGTTTCTCTTAGTTCATTGAAAAGAAAAATTAGTAATAATATTGGTTGGTCAGTTTTTCACATCAACATCTTGTATCTGACTACTTTGAAAATAACACATACAATGTGTTAACCTTTGATATTTTCCTATCATCTTGTTTTGAAATTTAGTATTATCTTTTCTCTTTTAAGTAAATTTTTCCTTTTTTTTTTTTTTTTTTTTTTTTTTTGTCTTTTTCCTTTTTATCGGTACCAGGGATCGAACTCATGACTGCCTGCTTGCAAGGCAGGCGCTTATGCCGCTGAGCTAAACCCCCAGCTCTTAAGTAAATTTTTAAAAAAATCACATTAACTTACTCAAGAAATACTCAAGATTTTATCAAGAACCATATGATAAATGAGATTTATTATCCTATTTGTTGAGAATATGAATAGTGAGGAAAAAAAAAACAAAAAATCTCATACTCATGTGCTTATAGCATTCATACTGGAAATCCATTCAAATTTTATGAACACTTTATCCTTTTCTTGTCTGATGTACCAGACTTGAATGAGATATACTGTTTTGGAGTAGCTGGTTTTAAAGAGAGTAGCATATAACAATTCATACTTACATTTCTCAGACTTAATTATAACATATTTTAATGCATCATAGCCAAATCATGAAGATTTCTACTGTACATATGGGTAATAATAAGAGATCATTTTTGAACCTTAATTTTTACATAAAGCTCTTTGCTTTTGTGCTGTCCTCTAACCAGTTAAAATTATTTCACTGGTACATCTAAAAATTCATTTAAACAAATAAGTAATATACAGATTCACATTTATAGACAACAAATACTCATTTTGCATATTTCATATATATCAATCAAATGTAAATATATTTCTCATTTATATATCATATATATGTATGTCCCAACATTGAAATGGAATTTGTAGCCAATATGTAGAATTTAGAAATATTCTATTTTTATCATACTTTCAGCTGACAAAATTTTTTGTTACTAATGTTCTAAAACTTAATCTTTATGCAGTGACTACAAGAAGACAATAGAGAGAAAATAGGAGAAAGCAAGTTGAGACACCCATACTTTCTAAATATCTGTCTAGAATTTACTTTTTAATGTATGACTCACAAAAATATAACTCATCACAGATTTTTTTCTTTCAGGAACAGAAATATCTAAAGTTTATTTAATCTTTCAAAATGATGAATAGCTATTTCAAGAACTGACCAGGAATAACTCTGCTTTTTCACTGTCCCATTTTCTCCAAGTTTATTTCATTATCTGTCTATGTATTATTAAATAACGCTACAGATAGACATGCTGACCTATTCAGTTTGGGCTTTCAGAATGTGTGGTGAACAGATGTACACTAAAGCAGGGTGTGACACAGATCCTCAGAGTGTCAGTAGTGGATGTCCAGCTGGGACCTGCAATGTTTTCGTGAGAGAGAGGCTTTTTAGCATCCTCCAGCAACAGGACAAAAATTGGACATATGAAGACGGCAAATCTTAATGCATTTAATCTTCCTGTCTACTACTTTGCCCTACAGTAGGCTGTCACTATGAAGAAAGGTCGGCCTTAAAATAGGAGGCTTATTGTGAAGTACAAAGAGAAGCCAGGTCATTCTGATTCATACTGTTGTATATCATGCGTCATACCGTGAGTTTGGCCAAGACTTATTTTTATTTAATTGGATTTCTTCTTGCTCCTTAAATAAAGCCCAAGGAATTCTGCTTAGTTGAAGAAATAACACAACTAGATGTACTATTTCTCTCTGCCTTTATTTTTTCTTTCCCATCTAAGTATTTTATTTTTAGTGTTGGTTATTGTAGATCATCAAGCTCCCCAGTGGCATTCAATAAGAGAGATGCTAAGAAGCCCAAAGGATTGCTCCATGCATCTGATCATTAGACAAGACGCAGTTCACACATCAGCTACAAATGTCAGTCTTAGCCCAAAATTCCCACAGAGATCAAAGCAGAGGCATTTGTTTTTCCTCATTTCACATTACTCTTGGAGAAGTGAAATCCAATACTTAAAAGATTTTACTTATCTGTGCTTTATGTAACATTTTAAAAGCCCTACAGGTAGGATCACCTGGGTTAACTTGTTAGATGCAAATATGGCATATGTCATTTGTATTTAAATGAGTTTAACATCCTGCACTTTACCTAGAGCTTTGCCTTCCAAATGACCTATGAAAAATATTTTAAGTTAGTCAGCTTCAAGTAAAATTAAAGCTCTTTAACAGAGAGTATAGACTGGCTATTTATATTAAACTCTTAGATATATTGGTATTTTAAAAAGGGAGAAAGCATAATTTATGTTTCTACCTTCTTTCCTACCCAAACTAAGTCTTACTTCAAAAACTATTTTCCATTCCGTTCACTGTTAAGACATTCACCTCAATGGTTTATACAAATAACTGAAGTCATAATGATTCTTCTTATATTTCAACCCTATATCATATTTATCTACCAATATTATATTGGATCTACTTTCTCCACATATCAGGAGTGCAGCCGTTATGTTTTATCTTTACTCCAAATGATTTCAATCAGCTTTGTTCTATTCTATTTTGCAGATTATTCAGAGCACACGTGATTTCACACTACCAGCATCTTTCACAAAGACTATTATCTTTCTGACAAATTTCCCTATCTCCAGTTTTTCTTTTATAAATCAATCTATAAAATAGAAGAGATAAGCTTTGGAAACCCAAAAACAAAACAAAACAAAAAAAAAAAACCCTCAGAAATTTTAAAATTTGATATAGCGCCATTTCTTTATTCTTGGTTTTATTTCTGTGTATTTGGAGTTCACTTCAGAACATCCATATCTATGCCTATTACTTGACGAGTTTTACCTGTTTAATTTTCAAGTAGGATTAGTGTTTTTTTTTTATATCTACGTTTTGGATCCATTTTATTTGATTTTTTAAAGAGTGATCGGTATGGGACTAAATTTCAATTTTCTTCTCATGGGTAACCAAATTTTCATGACACTATTCATTAAAGACTTTGTCTTTTCTTCAGCACTTATACAATTCTTTTTTTAAAAAATTAAATTTATTGGTACAAGTTAGATATACATAATGATCACTATGCCTGAGAGTCATTATATTTTTATTGAGTTTATTTATACACAATGTGCTGCACATAATAGGAAATTTATACTTGTACTTGATATACACTGATTCCTCTTTTCTTCCCTCATTCTCTTTCCTACCCTTCAACCCCTTTTCCCTGCTTATTTAAAAGTATTGTTTCCATATTACCCTTCATTCCTCATTTTTCTTTTCTCTTCCTTCCTTCTCCTTCCTGAGTTTCTCTTCCCATTTGAATATTTTCTTCCATTATCAAATTATCTATTAAACATCTTGGTCCTTATTTACACTTTTTGTTGCTCACACGGAGAGGGACAATGTGATATTTATAATTGTGTACAATTTATTTCACATAAGAGTATCGTCCATTTACCTAGAAATATCTCAACTTTATCCTTCTTTTTGGTAGAGTAGTACTCCATTACATAAAAACCACATCTTTTTAATCATTCACTGGTTGATCCAAGATTTAATTATTGCAAACTATGTTACTATAAATAAGAGTACACATGTGTTTGTGCTTTTAATTCTTTTAGAAAGTTACCAAAAAGTGAATAGCTGGGTCAAATATGATCTCTAGTCCTAGTTTTTGAGAAATCTCCAAACTGATTTCCACAGTGGTTGCATCAGTCTACACAACAGTTTACACAACCCTCCAAAACTAGAAAAGGATTTCTTTTTTCCCCATGGTCCCTCCAGCATTTGTTAGTGGATGATTTCTTGGTAATAACCATTCTATCTGGAGTGAGATGGAATTTCAGCGCTGTTTCAATTTGTGTATCTAGAATGACCAGTGATATAGAACATATTTCCCTACATTTGCTTTTTGTATTTATTCATCTGAGAAGTATGTAGTCTTCTCAGATGCCCATTTTTTGAGTTGTGTCTTTAAATTTGGTGAGGGCGGGTATTTTATTTAATTCTTGTACATTCTAGATATCAGCCTTTTTTCTGAGGAACAACTGGACAAATTTTCTTTTGAGTTCTCTTGTCAATTTGTTGGTGATTTGTTTTGCCATGTAAAATCTTCTTAGTATGATGAGATCCCAATTATCAATCATCATAGTATTTCCTATGTAATTTGTTCTTAGCTCCTTTTTTCAAGATCAGATGACTACAGGTGCATGCAGCTGTTTGTGTCTCTTCTGTTCTATTACAATTTTGTGCTATGCTAGATTTTAATGCAGATTTCAAGTATATCCTACAAATACAGATTTTGTGGATTCCTGCTTTGTTCTTTTTGCTCCTGGTTGTTTTGGTTATTCTGAGTCAGTTTTGATTTCATATAAGGTGGTTTTTTCCTAGTTCTGTGAAAAAATGTTACTGATATTTTTTACTGGAATTAAATTAAATATATAATTCCTGATAATAAGGCCATTTTGTCAATATGGAACTTGCCTATTCTGGAACACGGGTGGTGTTTCCATTCTCTGATGTCTTCTTATGTCTCTTTATTCTGACCAACATAGTTTTCATTAGAGATGTCCATCACTCCCTTGAATAGATTAATTTCTGGGTATTTTAATTTTTATGTTACCATGCATTAACTTTTATTTCCTGATTTATTTGTTGGTGGAATTTTTTTATGCACTGGAATTGTATTGATATTTGTCTGTTCATTATGGCCCAATGAAAAGATCCAATTAAAAATATGCAATTGCAATGTATAGGCAATTCTTAAAGAAGAAGCAGAAATGATCAGTGAGCACATAAAAAATGTTTAGCATTCTTGTCCATTACAGCAAAACAAATGAACGCAACACTAAAATTCCATTTTATTACAGTGACAGTGGCCATTGTCAAGAATGCAAAAGACAAATGCTTACAAGTTGTGGGGGCTAAGCCATACCTCTACATTTTGGCTAGAATGTAAACTACTCTATTTTGAAATTCGTTATGGTGATTTCTCAAAAACATACAAAAATAAATGACAGTTAACTCAGTTATATCTCTTCTGAGTACTTACCAAAAGTGAAAGTCATCACATTACAGCTATATGCCTACCCATGTTATAGAAAGCAGTTCGAGGTAGGTAAATCATAAAAGTAGCCTCAAGGCCCTTCAAACAATGCATAAGGAAAACACAGTGTATCTACACAGTGATATGTACAATTAGTCACTTAAAAAGAATTGCAAATTTGCATCATTTGTGCAAATGTTACCCACGTATGAAGAATGGTTTGAGTCATTTTTGAAAATCTTGAAATCTTGAAATCCCCGTTAAATAAATAGGGCGCAAAAATGTTCATTATCCACTGTATGAGAAACACAAAATATAAATAAAATGCTCAATGAAAGATCAGAGTAAACAAAAGGCAGACTGGAGACAGCAAGGGAATTTGAAGAATAGGGGAAGGAGAACTAAAATGATATATGTATATGTACAAATATGTCCTAATAAGAAAAAAAATATTGTATAATGTGTGACGCAAAAGTCATAGGAAATGATAGATTTGAATCATTTATAGAAAAATGTATGCATCTTGACACAACAGTGCTAAGTGAAATAAACCAGACAAAGAAAGTGAATATTTCTTATGAGGCAAGGCCAAAATATAAATAATTTTAAAAGAAAAATAAGCCAATGTGGTAGGAAGCAAGATGGTAGCATTTTTACACATGGAAAAGGACCTGGAAAAGGATGGAGAAAGGAAGATGGGGATAAAAGGGAAAAAAGTGATCAAGGTGTGATATGCATACTAATACTCATAACAAATTAGCAAATGTAATCTTTATATTATCAAAAACATACTAATAAAATAAATTGAAACAAGAAAAACAAATATGCTAAACCCTTGTAGGCAAACAAATAATGGCAGTCAACAACATTTAAATTTCCTACATAATTCTCTACAAACATAATATGGACTCTTTCCAGCTGCTTTCACATCATGGCGTAAAACTTACCCTTGTTCACCACACACCAAGCTGGTGAAAAATTCACATTCTTCACTGTGGCCCTCTGTCTACTACTTGTTTTCCTTAAAACATAAAGACTCGGCCAGGGATTTAGCTCAAGGACATAAGCACCTGCCTTGCAAGCGCGCAGTCATGAGTTCGATCGTGCACCCCACACACACACAGAAAAACAAAAAACGTAAAGACCCCTCAAAATCTAAACAGTTGTTCAAATTCCCACTACCAAAAAATAAATAAGAAAAATAAAAATAATAAATAAAAAGTTATTTCCTCTGAAATACTTTTTATAAAATCAAATGTATAACCTGCAATACCATTCTCATGCAGTAATATGTTGTATTCCTCTTTTAATTTAATACATGATTTTACTTTATTTTCCCAATTATCTCTTTATTTGTATCAGTAGGGCATGAACAGTAACCGTACACCACACTAACATACACCTGTATGTTCATCCTCAGTTATAGTTATCCATGGTGTGGAATACGCAAGTGACAAGTACGTATTATAAAATTTTATCATGTTTTTCTTCCCTTTTTTAATATGCTCATATTTCTCAATCACTAAACAAATTATCCCTTTGTTCTTGTTCATTTTGTCTCTCTTATTACATGTCTGCAAATGCTACTAAATAAGTGAGAATATATTAATGATCTCCTTTTCTTTATATTTCATTCATTTTAAATTTTCTTGCACATGTACATAAACTAATAAAATAAACAAATAAGTATATTTCCATTTAGAAAACATATAGGGTAAAAAGATATAAAATCTTTCAAATTCTGAAATGAAGTTATAAGGGCACAATGATTTTTGTTCTGAAGTTTTGAGGCCACACCTTTTATCTTGATTTTAGGTAAATCTTAAAAAATATTGATTTAAATTTTTCTTCTGTTTTCATTACATCTGACCCTTTTCGCTCTCATTTTCCTCTCTTCCTGTCCCCTTCCAGTAGTATTCATTCGATTACCATCGTACACGAATTCCCCCAGATCATGCCGTGACTTTGGGTGGTCGGCCGTTACTCCTTGCTTTCCCATTCCTAACAAGCCCACTTGCATTACTGAGAGGTGCCATTATTCCATGTTTCCTAATACAACAATCTTGTATTTCTCAAAATATTTCTGTTCTCTTAAAATTCAAAAACATATAATTCCAAAATTTGTTTCTCAGAATCACTAGAATCTCTAAACTATTCTACCCCTTATTGTCATCAAATTCAGAGAGTACTCCCTTTACATTTAAACTCAACTACCTTCTTCTATTAATACTTATCTAGTTTTTAGTCATCTGTAAACCTGTATCATTCAAGAAGGAATTGACCACCTATCAGTAATTTCTATTCAGTATAAACTCATTTAAAAAAAAATAATCTAATTTTCTTAAAATTACTACACTTGTCATGATGCTACTTTTCATAAACCCTACAGCAAATTATGACAGTATCAGATAAAGTTCAAACTATTCTGTCTTTGATTACTATAAATCTGTATATAATTTTCCTATCCAAAATTAAGTGCTAATCTTTGTAACATAGTGCAGCCAACAAGAAGAACTTGGGTGATTCAAGCTATCTCCTGAATTGCACTAGTTAGTTCTCCTGACATCAGTTATGCGATAGGTTGGTTAAACTGTTTCTGAGCCAACATGAATGTGAAACATCATTAATCTTGGCTTCGTGCGATAGCGATACTGAGATCTAAAGAGATTGTCATTGTCTCAACAATAGAACACAATGATCAATTTAAAGGCAGAGTTTGTTTTGGCTCAGAATTTTAGTCCATAGCTGGGAAACTCACAGGAAGGAAGTCCTGATGAAAGGACTTCAGAAGAAAGCAGCTAATGTGATGCCTGGTGGTCAAGAATCAAAGACAGAAGGGAATAGAGTTGGGGGATGCTATACCCTGTGGGTTACATCCCCATTGTTCTGCTTCTGAAAAGCCCTCTGGACAGCAACCCAGCTGTAACGCCCCATAATCCAGTCACTCCCACATGCTCTGCCAATGTCTACTTAGTTTGTGAGATTTTTCTCTCCATCTAAGCCATAAATGTAATTATGTCTTTTGCATAATCCCATAGGTATTTCATATCACATGAACTTTGATACTATGGATATTTAAAATCATATAAACTTCACATGTAAAAATTCACAGTACCTATTGACTTTAAAAAGAGCAGTATGTGTAAGATTCACTTTCTTGGAAAGATGGTAGTTTCCATTTAAAACAAAAAGGTTTCTTGACGAATCTTGATTTAACTTTTTCTATGATCAGTGTTGACCAAGCTGTAAAAATTATAACCTTCTATTCAAATGAATTGAATCTTCTTTTCCTTAAACATGTAATTTACCATGCCTCTTGCAAACAGCTTGCTATTGGAAGAGACATATTGTCTTTATTACAAATGTTTCCAGATGGTGCTGTGGATCAAAACTTACAGATAGGGCAATAGTTGGGAGACCTGAACTCTTAACCATAATTCCTAGAATATAAAATCTTCAAAACATCCTAACTTAAAAGAGGCACTCATTTTATAACTACTACCAGATAGAAAAATCAACAGAAAGTATTAAATTTCCCCTGAAAATCATACCTCATAACACACTTCATAGTTATGCCTTAGTGTGGAAAACAGATACTGGTCTCGAGCACACATTTAATAATGAGGTTCTTACACGGTGATTTTGGTTCTTTAAACATACAAGTCTTATTGATTATACCTATAACCATCTGCCATATATTTTATAAACTTTAGAATTTAATAAATGTATTCTTAAACCTACCATTAAAATCAAGTATTTTGCCCTCAAAGAAGTCTAAAATAGATGCTGACATTAAAATAAATATAATAAGTAAAATCTAAATAAAATAGATATTATTAAAAATTAATAGATGAAGCCAACTAAGAAAACTTCTGTGAGTAGCTTTTTGTACAATTACCTGACCAAATTATTAATTTTACTTCAAATCTAATAATCATGCCTACTCACTGTTCAGCATGTTTTCACAATTGACTAATATGGTAGTCATATGCTACAATAGATCATATGCTTTATTTAAAACATACAGTGTTGGAGGAGTACATACCTAACTCATTGGACTACATAGTGAAATGGTTTAATTTCATTATTTGCTTTAATTTTTGCACATTTTACAAATGGAGCCAAAAACTTCATTGATAAATCAGCATAGTTTAATTTTATATACATGGTTGACATAGCCATGTGCTTTACAAAAATAGCTTATGTTTCTGGAAGTCAGCCACAAACTGTCCTTGGCAAAAGTAATACTTTGTTGTAGTACATTTAATATGCACAGTGATAAATTGTTATGTCATACTTTACTCTTAAAGGTATAGTTTCAATAAATCTCAACAGCTTCTTTATATCCTAAACACTTTTAACCTATAGTTTCAATTTGTAATTTAATACAATTTAAGTTAAAGCATAAATTCTAAAATGTAGTGAAATTTTTGAGGTTCAAGCTAAGATAAGTTGGGTTTGTCTAGTTCCACTATTTGGAAAACAATTTTTTTTTTTTTTTACTAAATAGGTTGGATTAAATTTTATCAAGTTCATATTCTCTCTCTCTTCTGTATGTGTGTGCCCCTTTCTCTTCTCTTCTGTCTTCTTCTCTCTCCTTCTCCAACCTTGATCTCCTATCTCACTCGATGTCAGTCATCCAATGAATTGTATTTGATCCATTTACATGCATTACGTAAGGATAAAATAATTAAAACTTTACAGATGACTGAATAATAAACAGCCTCATAATCCTTAATATTTGTAATTAAATTTGTTTATTAAGTAAATTACTACCCTTTACCCAATCCCTCTATTCAAAGTAATATTTGAAAAAATCCATTTTGCTTAAGCAATTTTTGTTTCCTTTGGTCTTAGTCACTATCTTATCACTGGGACACAATACTTGTTGTTGTTTGGTTGGTTGGATGGTTTTTTGGTTTTGTTTTAGTTTTGGTTGTTTTGGTACCAGGAATCAAATACATGACCTTGTGCTTAGCAGGAAGGTGCTTGTGCCACTGAGCTATGTTCCTGGCCCCAACATCCACAATTTAAAGGAAGTGTTTATTTTGGCTCATAGCTTGTACATATTTTGGTAGAGAGCTGGCTACACAAGGGAGCGCTGGAGAGGGGAATAGTACAGAAGGCTGACTTATGACATTGCATTCAGGAAGCAGAGAGAGAGATTAAGGGAAGAGAGAGAGACATCGATCTTTCCATCATCCCCAGTGACCCAGCCTGGATACCAGGCTTCAATTCCTACAACACAATGGTCAGAAATGAACTCATAAATGGACTAAATCACTAATGAATATCATGTCCCCACATGATCATCTTGCAAAAGCCCCACCTACAATCATACATACTTTTAAGGGAAATTTTATACTTTTTGAAAATTAAGATCACGTCAATAGGTCCTATAAGCACTTTATGAAAAAAAGATCTTGATTTTTCAATAAATATATTTTAGCCAGTTTAACAGTATACTTTAAAGGTTTTTCTTTTTACTAACTAAATTTCAAGAGCCTTTTAATATAAATATATATGCCCGTGTGTTTGAAAAATATGTTAATTTCTTTAAGTTAAAATTATTCCCTGTTTTAGTGACTTATGTATTTCTTGGGAAAAGAATTACGATTTTCCCTCCGATTGTAGTGTGAGCTTGTCGTAGGTACTTTCCAATTTTCTTTCATTATTCCTTAGATACATTGGGTTCTTCCACATTATTTTGATAAATAACGTCCACTTGGTAATTAGTGCTCACTTTCTGAGTTAATTATATTTTTAATTCCTTAGATATAGGAAAATAATTTGAAATTACCAATGAAAATTGAAAAAGAAATTGAACTATGCAAATTCTGATATCAGATTAAATAATTTATAATTTAGAGTATTAATGTTAATAAGAATTAGGTATTTTAAAAGACAGAGAGAAATCGATGGACATTCCTTTTTTTATTGGCTTTATTTTTCCTACAGCAGAACAATATCAATGCTAGAGTGATGTAGCAGGTGACAGTTAATTAAAGTATAGAGTGTTTGGTAGGCTAATGTGTTTGGGTAGGGTGTAATCTGCTGCCCAATGAATTACAACTTTGCCAAGTACTGAGTGAGTTTTGGATTTTTCTGATAACTCTCTTTTAAAAGCTTATCATACACAGGAGAGGGAATGCTATTGATTCATTTACACATTCTTTGGAGTAAGACTCTCTTGGATACTTTGAGAATCACACAGAAGAAGGAATATGCCAAATAAAAATAAATTTGAAATTTTAATTTTTTTGATATAATTTTTAAAAAATTTGTATATTTTAAAATTTTGGCTTCTTATGAATGACAATAATTACTCATATTCTGAAATGTAATCTGTGCATCTTCTCCTTTTCTCAAAGTTTGTGAGCAGAGTATACCTTATTACTTTAGATGAAAGTTTCACATTCAAACTAGAATATGTAAAGTTTCATTATTACAACATTCATAACCTTGCTTGTTATGACTCATAAAGATTATGTTTATTATTTTATTAATCACTCCTTAAGTTTAATAATAGTTATAATAGGACTCAGTAATTGTACCTATAGATATTTACCCCACAGATATGAAAATATATGTACATAAAAACCTGTATAACAAAGATTCATAGAGGACTCATTTGTAAAACACCAAATTAAAATTTCTTTAGTATCTTTCAATCAGTGAGTGGTTAATAACACTCGGGTATATTCCCACAATAGGACACTTAACAATAAAAAGTAGTGAAATATTGGTAGGTGCAACTATCTTGCTTGAACATCACCAGGGCCAAAAGGTTCCTTATTACATGACTTCATCTTTATGACATTGTTATAAAGTTATACTCCTCATGAGAAAACAGACTAATATTAGAGGAAAGGCTAGGCAGGTGGAGTGGGAAGGCTGGCTTCAGGACAGTGAATATAATCACAAAAGACAACTCAAGGGATATTGAAATTATTCATTACCTTGACTATGGTTCTGGATACATGAACTATAACACAATATAAATCTATAGAACTAAACACAAATAAGGTCATACTCACACATGCACACAAAGATGTATCAAACTAATACTGGGACTATGAATAAGATGTATGGATTGTGCCAATGTCAGTATCTTAATAGAATAACTTGTAAATTTTTACCACTGGGAGGAATTGTATAGTATGTACATAGGACACATGTACATTATTTCTTACATCTGCAAATAAATCTTTTATTATTTTAATACAACTCAAATAACAAAAAGTTCAAGTTTGTGGACTATAAATATCATTTTGTAAAATCTACATGTTTACAATAATGGTAATTAAATATTCTGATATGCATAGAGAACAGACAAGAGAATAGACTATTTCTAATCCTAACTTGCTTAAATATCTTTTATTTTCTGGTTATGTATTCTTCCTTTCTTTTTATATTCTTTTTCTTACAGGCTTCTAATCGATCTTTTAAAAGCTTATGTTTGCTCTACTCAGAACAATAACAGTAAAACAAGTTCTATAAAATATCCAAATAACATTTTTGGGGACTTTAGAGACATCATTAACTATATATCAAGGAATAGTGGATTTGGGGTGTTAAGATCATCCTAGAATCTATGTTCAGGCATTAAAGTATAAGTTAAAATACAAACTAGAATATCATTGTATCTAAAATCAACACGTTCACTTTATTTCAAAGTTTATAATAACATAATTAAGCCTCAGTGCCAAGACTAAGCATTACAGTTAGCTTCTTCTTTTATTAGTTTTAACACTGTCACTCTTTCATAACTGTCAGTAGTAAGCACTATGCGTGCTTTTTAGAAATATAGCATATATCTGTTTGAGGACAGAAAATTTGGCTAGTCTTGCCTAAACCTAACATTCCTCAAATGACATTTTCATATTACCTTTGGTATTTTAATTTTGTCAGAAACACATATCAGAAGGAGCTGTAGTCATTTCTTTCCACTGCAGTATATGAATAAATTGTAAACATATATCTTATTTATTGCTTCATTCTCTTACCAGTGGTCACATGGTTGTGTGCAGATGTTCTAGTCATTTTTGTTACTATTCATTGTCTTTGAATTGTGGTAATGATATTCTCGTATCTAGTGGAATAAATCAAAATGTTATCATATTTTCAAGATTGTAGCAATTTATTTTTTCCTACTGTTAGACAAATCTATACTACTAAGTAAAGTATCTTTCAGACAGGCTTTCATGATGAATAACTCTAAAATGATTTTTCACAAGAGGACTCAGTGGTATTTTCCAACATCTAATATAATTGTGCATTTTTTCATAGTACTAACAATTTATTTCTTTCTCCTGTGAAGTAATTATATGTTTCACTCGCTTATTATCTATAGGATGGTGTTCCTTATCAATTTGTATTTGACACTAATTATAAGTACCTCTTCCAAAATTGCATTGTCTCTTCATTTTTGAAAGATAATATTTTAACAATTTTAATTAAGCATATGTAGATTATAAATATTTGCATTTATTATATTTATAATGTCTTATTTTGTGTATCCATTAAAATCCCAAGGTAAGACAATTGGTCAATATTTTATCCTAAGACTTTTGAACTTGAGTTAGATATTTAATTTTTAATTTATTTGCAGTTGGTTTGTATTATGTAAGGTGATAATATACTTCAGTGCATCTCTTTCCCAAAAAGATAACCAAATTTCAACTCCAATTTTGGACAAATACTCTTTTCCCTCAGGATCTAATCTGAATATATATAGACAAATATATATATATATATATATATATATATATATATATATGTCTCCTATTTTCATTGCTTGTTAATTTCCATATTTCTATATGATGCTATCTTATATTTTTAAAATTAATAACAATTTTGTATAAAAATACATGCTTACAGTCTTTATAATATGTCTTCAAATAAATTCTGTTCATAACAGATTTTTCTTCATCTATATAAATCTTAGTATCAGTTTGTCAAGTTTTTAAAATCATATTGCAGACCTTGTGAATTGGACTGCATTAAACCGATAGAACACTATGGGAAGAATTGGCATTTTTACAGTACTATGCCTATGTTTCTTGTATATCATTTAATTCTCTGGTATATGTCACACATTTAAAATTTAATCACACGCTATACCCTAAATTATTTACACTGTAGTTTGATTGAACAGATAAGTATAAAACAAATATTAGAAGAAAGCAATCAAAATATGCTTATAATATTTAAATTGAAGAACACATTTAAATGCAAGGGACAGGCTGAAAGAAATTATGTAGACAGGAATATATGAATATATCAAATAAATAAATATGAGGTATTATATACAGAATGTAAAGATGTTCACAATTGCCGGCCAAAAATGTCAGGATTCTAAAATAAAAAAAAAAAAGAAGAAAAGTGATAAATCAAAATTTTAATGTAGTAAAATTAAGATCATGAAGAACTATGCTCCTCTTAGTTATCACTTTGACACAAACTAAGAAAAATCTCAATATTCTGATGACATTTTAATTCTTTTTAGTAGAATGCATGTTGGCAAAGCGATTTGATATATAATTTGAACATCTTTCAATTCTGAAAATGAATGTTTCCTAGTGACTACTTCTTTTTCTTCAACAAATTTACCTTAACGTAAGAATATGTATGCAAGACTTCCACTTCATATGGGAGCTACCTATGGACTGACCAATTTAAATTAGCTCCCTATGAACTGACCAATTTAAACTAGAATTTAAATAAAGTACTGAAAATTTAGACTAAAGAAAACATTGCAACAATTTGTTGGAATATGATACATTGTCTTTAATTTAAGTGAATCCCAAGGTAGTGTGTCAGTTGATGAAACATAGAACAGAAGACTGAAAATTGAAGTTTAATTACATATAATATGTATATCTGTGACAACTGTGAACCATCCCTTGAGAGTGATTTTACACATATTTGTGTTTTAACTTTAATTTATATGATAATCAACACATAGAAATAGGACTAGTGGATTATACACTAAGCAAATAATAATTTTCTATAGGTAGAAAAAATAAACAGATGGTATTAACCACAGGAATATTTGCACGTTATGCTATATTTGTCCTTCCATTTTTAACATTCTGTTAGAAAAATTTAATCCTAGTCTAAATTTGAAAAATAAATATAACTAAATATACAAAACAATTGTTAAGTCTTCATAACCTTGTAAATATATTACCTTCTCCAATAAATTCATCTGTAATATTTCTTTGAAAACATGATCTATTATTATCATAACATCTTGCATATGGGAACACAACAAAAATAGCTGATATTTAATGCCCTTTCATTGAAGCAGTAATATTTTCTATTCTTAACAAAATAGGTTAGATTAGAATTAGAATTTCCTAAACTAGACTATACTCCCTTTTCGGTAGTAAACGTAATAATTCTAATAGCTGGAAATCTTTTAATTAAAATTTGATTGGTCTATTGTTAAACATCATTCTTCTGTAGTTGGACTCTCTCATCTCTTAGTGGGCACTTTAATGAAAACTACTAACCAAAATGTAAATAATTTCTACCCTCATCTCAACTAGACTGTGTAATGCAGCTAGTTCAGATTTACTGCCAGCATTTTCTTCCATTCCTAGAGCAACAATATAATGTATATCACCACTGAATATCACAAGCGTATTGTAGAAGCTGTTCTAGATCATAGATCGGGAAAAGGAACAACAAGCAAATAAATCTTCACTTATGTTGATTTTTATCCATACACTGATACTGTAAGACTTCTAAGATACAAACCTGTTTTTGAGGCTCATCTGTTAACGTTTTAAGATTCATATTGAATAATTTCTTGCTTTAACGTAGAAACATTTTTAGATCATTTATTTCTGAGTTATTGATGCAAACTGTGGATTGTCTTATTGATTTTTCCAAATACTGCTAAAGAATTATTGTACCAGGGACTGAGCAATTTAGCAGAACCACAATTGCCAGCTGTCCATTTGTCAAAGATCAGCTTTCTAAGCATAGCTGCTACCGTAGAATAGATTCTAGTTTAGTTTTTGAGGCATCAGTAGCAATTCATTGTCTACTCTCTTAAAAAAAAAAAAATACTGCTTTTAAGAGGTGGATGCCAAAGCGGTGGTACATGCCTTTAATCCCAGCATTTGGGAGGCTGAAGCAGGAGAATAATTGTGAATTCAAGATAAGCCTGGGCTACAATGTGAGCTCAAGGCTACTGAGAGCTGCAATGTGAGATTCTGCCAAAAAAAAAAAAAAAAAAAAAAAAAAAGTAGACTGTTCCTTGCAATTCTCTTATGACAGAGTAAAGCATTTTTATTGGATTGTAGAGTATTAACTTTTATGTTGACCAGATTGGCACCTCTTCTGAATTGTTTTGAATTATTTTTACAGTATTTTAAAAACTCACATATATAAGTAGTCACTAGTGTTCCTCTCTGAGCATTCGGAGATACTTAAAAATGAAATATTTTATAACATATTTCAATTTTAAATACAGATATAAAATATTATGATCTCTGATTTTGCTGGCACTATGGATTTTAATCTATTGAATTTTGAATCAAACTATTGAATTTTGTTGGTTTAGGGTAAGAAATAAGATACATAAATATGCTTATAATCTTCAAGTGTGGGTTGAACAGCTAATTGTATTCAAGAACATAGAAAATTAAGGTACTTTGAGAAGCAATTTGTAACTTTTAAAATCATTCTGTTGCTTTGTATTGTAATTTCCATCAATATATCTTTCAAATTTATATATAGTTCTCAAACACACCATTTTTAGAATCCTAAGATGAAAACACTTCTCATTGGAGACAGGTAAAGACAACTTACCTTTAAACTCATGCTTTCTCCTAGAGAACAGAATTGGAGCAGTAACTTCTGTATCTGTGTTTTATACTTCATGATTCACCTGAAGAGCGATTGATTTTTTGACAGCCACCATTGCGTTTTAAACTTATGCAAAACCAGTACGATTTCCATTTCTTGCTTGAGTAACCTGCCAAAACCGGTCCACTTTCAAAGTGTGCAACACTTCACTGCAAGGGAAACCTGCAGAGTAGAAGACACAAAGAACATTTGTATTACTTATTTAAGCAACCGAGAATGGTGAAATAAACAAATAAGGTCATCATTAGCAAAAACTTTAAAAGAACAATTCAATGTATCCTAATTTCCAAATTGATAGCATTTCTTTTATTTCCTTTCATTAAAATGATTGCCTGTAATAGCTAATAGCTATATTTCTAATAGCTATATTTCAGCTATCTCAGACGTTATGAAGCATTTTTCATAAGAAATTAATGGGGTCATTTATTCTGACAGTTAACATTTATCAAGGTAGTAAATTCCATTGACGGACCAAAATTATATCTAACACACTGATTTTAGTTGTTTCCAACAGCTATCAGAATGGGACAAGGAGGACGTCTTTGGCAAGTGATAAGGAATAAATTGTCTCTGAGGTGTTGTACATGTGCATGTGTGTGTGCATGTGTCGGGTGTGTGTGTGTGTGTGTGTGTGTGTGTGTGTGTGTGTGTGTGTTTGGAACTGGTGTAACCCAGAAAATTTGAGAGACTGTGCACTTTCTCGTTCATCTCTCAGAGGTGCAGATTCTATAAATTGCAATGAAGTATAGGGATCTAGATGTTTATACAGTATCTGAATCCGAATAGTATTTAGGGAATGTTTTGAGAAACATGGGTTTAATCAGAGAGGAAACTGTTTTTCCTATTATTTTGAGTTTAATACATGATCATATAGTAACTTACATTTATTAATAACAAAGATAGTGGTAAATAATTCATTCTGCAAAAAAAAAATGTATCCAATAATTAGCAGTAGTGAGGGAAAAGAAGAGAACAGAATTTCGGCATGGTGCAGAGTACAGCTCAGAAGATACCTAGACAGGAAATGGAAGGGAGTGTTCTATTTTAATCTTTTATTTTAAAGTGGGTAAAATTAAACAGAACTAAACAGATCAAAAGAAAACAATTTAAGAAACACAGATTTCAAAGCACGACCACTGGACATCTTCACTATCTATCATACTGTCTCTGTTTTCTTCCAAATAGTTGTCCATATCTTCACACACAGCGAATTTATGCTGAACAAGATTGTACTAAACTGATCAGAACAGGATGGTGAAGGCATTTTAGGTCTTCAAGACCAGACAATTGGGATTTCAATAATGGCCGCCATAATGTCTCTCATTCTCTTCAAAATAGCTGTCCATACCTTCATGTATGTTGAAACAAAATAAAACAGACTAATATCACTCTGAACAAAGAATATTAGTATTGCTAGATTTTATATCATGATGTTATGAAATTAGTACTGGGTGTCTTAGTGTCTCTTTTTCTTCAATGTGTCTGTTCATTTCATCGTGTGTTATCAATTCTTGTAAACTGTTTAAAATTCTATGCATGTACGAATCTCTATATGTATACCTATTCTTTCTATATTAGAGGGAAAAACATCAAAAAAGACAAATTCCTAGAAAAACACAAAACAAAAAAGATATAAATTCACAATACTAGGTGATCTACAGTAGTTACTATGAGGTCTTTTGTTATTTTCAATAGAATTATCTATATCATCATGCATAGTATAATTGAACATAGAAATACTATCAATATTAATAAAAGCAAAACATTGGAGACATTATAGGATTTCAAAAGCAGTTAATAATCAAACCAGAATCCTATTGAATTTTTTCATCTTCAGAGGTAGTTGCCTCTACTCTCAGACTTGATACTATCAAGCATACCAGATTTGAATAAAATCAGTCAGTACAAAACAGCAATCTAACAAACCAGATTCAGGCAAGATCAGTGAGTGTAAGACTGAAAGTAATACAGGTATTCAGATTAAGTTAATAGGAAATTAAGGATAGTTGTCATAGTATATCCTGCTATTTTTGGAATAGCTATCAGTGCTTGAAATATAGTACCAATAGATAGACTGGAACAGAATAAAATCAAATGAAACAGAGTGGTAAAAGTAATGTAGATTTTAAATCCTGGTACACTATTAACAATATCCTCTGCCTCCTTTTTTTTTTTTTTAGACAATTCTTACCCTTTCACTTTCACAGGGTGCTTTGTATATTTTAAATCTCATTAACTCCTTTAGTTTTTAGATTAGTGGCCAACCCACTATCTACCTAAGTGGTTCTGAATCTTTTTACCCCTGAGTTTGATCTTGAGTTGTATTCCTTTACCTGGTAAAAGTTCAAGGTTTTCCTTCATTATAGCAGATCAGCTCTTCACTGCACAAAAGTGTCATGTCTTTCCAACAGATATGCAGCTGCTGGATGAGCTGTCCCTATTTCTTTGTGGTTTCCTGTCACTTAAAGCTTTGTTTTCTTATCTTTGACTTTCAGTTCATAAACTTTTGGTCTTTCAGGTTGATTATATTTTCTTACACAGAGCATGTTGATGGACTCTATCTCCTGATCTACCCTGCCTGTGTTTCTCTTCATTAGTGTATGAAGGCCATCTGTGTTAGATAGTATAGCCAATCTTCTCTGCCTCTCTCTGCTATGCTATTTTTCTGCCTTTGGTTGTCTAGTTTTCTCCTTCATTCCACTGTTGGCTCCATTCATTGAGGCCTATCTGCCTCTGTTCCTGGAATCCTTGTGATTTTTCTCTCTTAGAATATCCTTCAGTATTTTTCATAGGGTTGAATTGATGGTTGCAAACTCCTCCAGTTTCTTTTTGTCATGGAAGCATCTTGATTCTCCATTAATTTTGAGAGATAGTTTTTCAGGGTAAATCAATCTGGATTGGAAGTTATTTTCTTTCAGGGCTCGGGATACTTCATTCCAAGCTCTTCTGATTTGATGGTTTGTATCAAGAAGTCTGTCGTGATTTTTATGATTTCACGTATAGAGATGACCTGTTTCTTTTCTCTGGCAGGTTTTAACATTCTGTTCTTGTGATGAATATCTGGGATCTTGATTATTATATGTCTGAATGTAGATCTGTTTTGGTTGTAGCTGGCTGGAGTTCTGTATGCCTCATACATCTGAATATCATTTCCTTTTCTGATGCTTGGGAAGTTTTCCTTAACAATTTCTGTGAATAGCCTTTGTATTTCCTTTGTATTTACACCTGCTTATTCACTCACACTTTTTATTCTTAAGTTTTTGATCTGCTTGTCATTTTCTAGCCTTTGTATTCTTACTTCCTGATTCCTTGTTGTTTTTAAGATATGGTGCCTTTTGAGATCACCCATTACAAACTTATCTTTAAATTTTTAAAAATTTTTATTTAAAGAAAGACAAAATAAAACAGAAAATGGGTATAAATAATGCACACTTTCTTTTTTTTTTTTTTTTTTTTTTTTTTTGTCTTTTTCGTTTTTATCGGTACCAGGGATCGAACTCACGACTGCCTGCTTGCAAGGCAGGCGCTTATGCCGCTGAGCTAAATCCCCAGCCCCCATAATGCACACTTTCAAAGGAAAAAATGAACAATAAGAAATCACTAGTTTACATATTGTCCTCTTAAAAATCATTGTTCAAGATACAAAAGTGGAGCATATAAATGGGAATTCAAACAGGGAGATTGCAAATAGTTCTGTTCAACTATCTAATAAAAATTACTAATATAGTTATCTATCCTATTCACTTAAACATAGATGCATTTATCCATATCTTTATTTATGTTGAGATTAAACAAAACAAAGCAGACTAAAATCACTCTAAACAAATAATAATATTGCCAGATTTCACAATATGAGACTCTTGAATCATCACTGGGTACTGTAGTGCCTTTTTTCCCCCCTCAAAGTATTTGTTCATTTCACTATGTGTAATAAAATCAGTTCTCGTAAACTGTTTATAGGTTGTACACAAGCATTAGTACATGTATTTCTAACCTAGATTGTACACAAGCATAACATGTATTTCTATCCTTTGTATATTAGAGGGAGAAATGGAACAAAGCAGAACAGAATAATACGTATTCCTATATAAACATAAAACTAAAAAGACATATAAAACTGCTGTACAAAGAGTTCTACCATGCTTACTGTGTTGTCTCTTGTTATCATTAATAGAACTGGCTATCTGATCAGATAAAGTATAATTTATTATATCAGTACATAACAGTATTAATAGAAATACAACCTTGTAGATAGTGTAGAACTACAAAAACAGGTAGTAATCAAACCAGAATGGGTATCATAGTGAATCATTGTCATTTTCAGTATAGTTATCTATACTCTATGACTTGATACTATCAACCTTAACAGTTTTGAATAAAATCTTTCAATAATAAGCAGCAATCAAATTAATCAGATTTAATTAAGATCAGTCATGATATAACAGTAGTTATACAGGGATCCAGATTAAGTTAGTAGGAAATTAAAGATGATTACTGTGTTATATCTGGATATTTTTGGGATAGCTGTCTGTGTCCTCAGATTTAGTGCTTGAATCAAACTAGGACAAAATATGTTCTATCTAAGCAGACTGGTGCGAGTAACATGGGTTTTGATTCCTGATACACTATCAGCAATATCTTCTGCTGTCTTTTTTAAGACTACTCTGCCCTTTTTACTCCCCCAGGGTTTACTGTGTGTTTTTGGTTCTCCTCAACACCCTCGGTTTTATATTGGGGGGGGGCAACCTGTTATTTACCAAAGCATTTCCAAACTTTCTCACTCCTGGGCTTGATCTCTAGTTGTATTTCTTTATCTATTAAAGCCTATCTTTCCGACCCATCCATAAATACTGGTCCATTTGTCCCTTATACTCTCTAGTTCCCTGTCACATAGAGTACTATTTTCTCATATTTGATTTTTGGTCCATATCATTCTTCAGTTTAATTATATTTCCTATAAAGAGCATTTCGGTGGACCCTACTTCTTGATTCACTCTGCCTGTGATTCTCTTTTTTTCCTTAATTATAGCATCTAGGCCATCTATATTAGAAATTATATCTGACCTTCTCTGCCTCACTTCTGTTGTGCTCTTTTTCCATCATTAGTTGTCTGTTTGTATTCATTTCGCTTTTTGCTCCATTCATTGGGTCCTCTCTGCAACAGTTCCTGAAATCCTGGGACTTACCTCTCTCTTTAGAATGTCCTATAGTATTCTCTGTAGAGTTGGATTGGTGGTTGCCAGTTCTCCTAGTTCCTCTTTATCTTGGAAGCATCTTGTTTCTCCATTAATTTCTAGGGACAGTTTTGCAGTGTACATCAATTTGTGCTGGAGATTATTTTCTTTCATGGCTTGGAATACTTTGATCTATGCTCTTCTCGATTTGAAGGTTTGTGCCAAGAAGTCTGCCATATCTGAATGGGCTTTCCTTTGTAAGTAATGTTTCTTGTCTCTGACAGCTTTTAATATTCTGTTCTTTTATTGGATTTCTGGGATCTTGATTATTATGTGTCTCGGTGTAGGTGGCTGTTTATGCTTTGGTTGTAGGTGGCTGGAGTTCTGTATGCCTCATATATCTGAATATTTTTTTCCTTTTCCTATGTTTGGGAAGTTTTCCTTAATTATTTCTGTGAATAGCCTTTGTAATTTCTTTGTTTGTACCCCTGCTTCTTCACCTACATTCTTTATTCTTAAGTTATAGATCCTCTTGTTGTCTTCTAGCCTTTGTATTGTTATTGCTTATTTCCTTGTTATTTTTAAGAAATTTTTCCTTTCATGAGCCCACATTGCAAGCCTCTCCTGCAGTTTGGATACTCTATCCTTAGTTTCTTTTGAGCAGTTTTGTCAGCTTTCAATGGGGTTTATAATTTCCTGGTAATCTCTTTGAACCTGCTTCATATAGTCAATGTTTTCTCTATTTTCTCCATCAAACAATTATCCCCTGTTTTTTTGTGTTCCTCCATTCTTCCATTTTTTTCTTGAGAAGTGCTTAGCATTTTTTTTATTATTCTATTTATATCTTGGTTTACTTGGTTAAATACTTCACTTCTGAACTCATCTATGAGGTCCCAAAATATCTCTTTATATCCACTGATGCCATGTCTAATATTGCATGTGTGCTGTCCTCAATCTCCTTTGTATTTACTTTTCCTGGATCAATGTTCCCAGGGTTGGAGGCTAGGGACCCTTTCTTCCTCTTCTCATATTTTTTGTTCCTTCCATACAGGTGTATATAGGAGGCTCCAATATCTTTCTTTGTTGGTTACAGTTTGTCTGAAGCACACTGACTAGGTGTTCCCACCCACTACAGTGTACTGCGGAGGTACAGACTGGGGCAGCCTGTACTGGGCCCTCCCCTCCAGGTCAGTCAACCTGCTGAGGGCTTTACTGCATTAGGGTGCACTGCCAGGCATAGGGACTTGGTTTGGGCTACCCTATTGGGTCTCAGTCTGGGGCATGACCCATGTCAAGTGCTCCCCACCAATCGGCTTGAGATGGGAGCAGCTATCTGAAGTCACGGAAGTTCTTGTTCTCACTAGTCTGCCGGGCCCAGAATGTCGTCTATTGGAGCCCCTTTTTCTATGGAAGGATTTTATTCCCATCACTCACCCAGGTCAATACAGGTTCCTTGCCAGCTCAGCTCTCCATTCGGGTCACCAACTCCGGTCCTTTTGTGAGTGGTCTCCAGTGGGTTGAAGTGGCGGGTTTTTGGGTAACTCTGTAAGTCTCAGCTATGTGAGTTCAAGTGCTGCAGTGGAAGCACCATGACTTTACTATTCCATTAGTAGTTCTGGAACTATTTTTAATTGGTTTCTCTCAGCTTAGTTTGTTCCTGGGTCAGGAGGATCTATCTCCCTCTATTTGGGACTCCTCACACTGTATTATTTTTGGAATCTAAGTTGACTATCTCAAGGAGCCTCTGTAACCAGCTGTTATCTATCTGCCATCTATTCTCTGTCTCCTATCTTTAAATTTTAAAAGTCTAACTTTAGTTTCTGTGTAGCAATTTTGCCAGCTTTCCATGGGGTTTTTAATTTCCTGGTAATCATTTCAATCTGTTTCTTGTAGTCTAGATTAATTTATATTCTTCATTGCAGGTTTCTCCTTTTCCTGTGTTCCTCCAATCTTCCATCTGTGTCTTCTTAAGAAATGCTTAGCATTTCTTTTATTAATCTTCTTATATCTTGCTTTACTTGTATTAATATTTCAGTTTTGAGTTTGTCTATGAAGTCACAAAGATATTTCTTCATGTCAGCTGATGCCTTTTTCAATATTGCATGTGTGCTGCCCTTGATCTCTTCTGTATTTACATCTCCCGAATTTATATTGCCTGGGTCAGCAGCTGGAAACTTTTTCTTGTTTCTTTTTCTTGTCATGTTTCTGGTTTCTTTCAGACAAGCGTATGGTGAAATTCTCAGGCCCTTTATGTATTGCTTACAGATTTTCTGAAGTATGTAGCTAGGGGATTGCTGCCCTCTCCAGTTTGTTGTTGATTAGTGAGCTGCATGGAGGGATGGTTTAGGCTGTCTCCTCTCCTTTAAGCCAGTCAACCAGAGAGTGCCTTCACCACATTTGTCTCTTCCATGGTTTTGGAACCATTTTACCCCTGACTATTGAGTCCTGACCAGGGGCATGACCCAGCCCAAGCAATCCCACCAGCCTGCTTTGGGCCAGGAGTAGCCGATTGACACCGATTGTAGTTCCTGTTTCAGGCCCATCCTGCCTCCAATATGTCATCCAACTGGTCACCCCCTCTGCAGGACCAAATTCCAAGTACTCAAGGAAGTTATTGCAGCTCTCTACACTGGTTCCATTCTCTGTTGTGGCACATCCTTTCACAAAGGGCTTTGGGCTCACTAACTCCTGATTTCAGCACTGCCATGACTTCAGCATGACTGCGAATCTTCTGACTCCAAGGCACCAAGTACAGCATGGGACCAGCTCCGGTGAGAGTGCATCTGGCCCCAGCCTTCCATCCGTATTTTTTCAGTTTTCCTTTCTTTTTTCTTTTTCTTTTTCCTTAGTCTCTTCCTGGGTCATGAGTATTCCTCTCTTTTTCTGGTCTTCTCCTTGATGTTAAATACTAGCATCTGAGTTGTTTCTCTGAGAGAGGCTTTCTACCCTTCTACCTAGCAATCCACCATCTTCCCTTCTGTTTTCATCTCGTAATATCTGTGTTTTATTCTAAAACATGTTCCATTTTTGTCCAAATCAATAGGGTTTAATAGTGTCTGAGGACATTTAAGGAAAACATAAGATGATATTCTTCTTTAAATGACATTTAATTATTATTCTGAAAATTCAGTATGATGAATCTATTCTTAAGACCCAAACATAACAAGGCTGTAGAGTGTTGAAGATGACACACAGTGTGAATATATGTTATTCTGTGAAATGACAGGATATGTGAGAAAGAAGACTGACACTTAGCACTCAGTAAGGAAAAGATGATTTCTTCTGAATGAAGGACTCAATTCAGGAGGTACTTCAAACCCAATGTTTGATCATTGGAGTGTGAGTTCTTTTGGATTTGGAGGTAAATAAGGCACTGGGAAATCAATGTGGGCTTTGAGGATGCATTTGAAAGCCTGACCTTGATTATTATTGACAGTTAATTATCCATGTTAACAGTCATTGAGTTCTGGAACTATACTAGTCCTAAAACACAATATGCCTTTCATTGTACCAGCTCCTACTGGGTAGACATGTAGTTTTTATTTTGTGATAATAAAAGAGCACACATTAGGAACAACATGAATGCAAACTATCATAGGGAAAGTGAAGGAGTTGAATAAGTCCTCTTTAACAACAGAACATGGTAGATAGTCATTAATAGAGGTTTCAAGGACACCAGTATTATTCACATTCATTTTCTTCCTAAGTAGCAAATAGGGCCCACAATTTCCTCATGGTATTTTCATCACAATTTAAATTCAGCAGTCTCTTCTTGCCACTAACAATTCCCTGCCCACATTTAATATTTATGCAATATTGAATTAAATGAAATCCTGGAGTTCTCCTCTTGTTCATTTGCTGTGTGTTTTGGGGAAGCTGTACAAAGTTCAATAGAATATGAAAGTACAATGTATTGTAATCTTTATCAGCAGAGCAGCTAATGGGCGGACTGTTCTGGGAAATAAACTTTCTTTCCAGGCATCATTTCCATGTTTTATTTTACCAACTCTTATTTATTTTATTTCCTACCTTGAATACAAGTTGTTTTGAAAAAGACCTATAACAATATCATCTGTAAAAATCACTATTCAGATCGTACAGAAAAATACCTGTTAGAAATGATTTTGAATGTTCCAAATACTTTTCAGCTCTCTCTTTGCATTTTTATAAGTCATTATTATAACTGAAAATCCATTATTGCTTAATATAATCAGGGGATTATCATGTTATCATGTTAATGGTATTCTATCAGATTTTAAATACTATTAATATTGACACTTTCCTATTTATTTTCTTCTAAAAGTTTGACAAAGATTTTTGTCTGTCTTTTCCAAAGATATTTTCAGTGTCTGTAATTATTATTTATGATTTCTGCCTTTTCTTTAAATTTTCTTTAATTGTTCATGTCAAAATTTTTCTCCATTCTTTCTTCTCTTATTTTTTAACAACAATAATAATAAATTCTTGTTATTTTCAACTCCCTTATCAAAGCCCATACTCATTATAATTTATGAGATGTTTGTGCCCTAGTCTAAACTTAACCTTGTGTAACTACACAATCTGTATAAAATCCATAATATCATTCAGCAAAAAAGTACTTACTAATAGAGTCTAATTCATTATTTTATGTGGCACACAACACAGGCCTAGTGCAGGCTTCCCTTTTAACTGTTGCAAAATGTTGCAAAAGTGTGCATTCATGACAGGCATTGTTGAAAGAACTATTTTCAGTCATCCTGTACTTAAGACACTCTATGTCCCTGAGGAAACATGCAGTTATTCAGTTCCTTTGCTCATCTTGTTACTAAAATAGTGGTTTCAGTTTAATTTTCTATGGACTTTATACATGTTGTTTACAGTGTAAAAGTATTTTATGATTCATTTTATAACAAATAGTACTTTTATTATCTTCAATATTATTGTTGTCAAATTGAGTTTTGAGCCCAGGGTCTTTTTGCTGAGCTACATTTTCACTATTTAGTTATTTATTATTCATTTATTTAGATCTTGACTTAAGTTTTCATTAAGTTACTGAAATCCTCCTGCTTTCATATCTAAAGGTTCTGGTATTTCAGGCATGTAGAAAGTAACTTTATCACTATTAGATTCAGTACTTCATTTTCCCACAATTCATGAAGAATATAAGAAACTATATATATATATATATATATATATATAGTTTCTTATATGTATATATATAGTTTCATATATATAGTTTCATATATATATATCTGAAAACTGAAACATTTTTAGAAAGAAAATAGATGCAATCATTGAATATTTAAGTTTTAATTTCTGTGCTTTTCCTTGTTATTTTAAATGGTAGTATCTCTATGTTTTTTTTTTTTTTTTGGTTTTTTTTTTTGGTATGGCTCATAGTGGATAGATTTTGTGAGGCAATCTCTTTCCTATTTGTACAATGATACTGATGTGTTGTGTAAGGGTTTGTTTTTTTTGATTGATTGGTTGATTGATTGATTGATTTTGTGTTGCTTAAGGTTCTGTTGTGTAAGAGTTTGTTTGATTGATTGACTGATTGATTTTGTGTTGTTTAAGGTTTTTTACAGCAGCGATCACACACACAGTAAGGGGTTGAGCCAGACATCCTGCCCAGCAGAGCCATCTCAGGAAAACATCTGTAGATGAAGTCGCCTGAAATTTATGTGACATATGATTTGCTTCCCTGATTTTACTAGACAATTCATTAAGATCAGAGATCTGGATTTTTCCAATTTGAAACAGATATTGTACATAAAATAGACAAAAGGGGCTGTTAAAGGAATTGTGTAATAGAAATGACTCTTTCATAGTCTGCTAAATCAGTTGTAAATTTCTATTTCAGAAATCTCTAGTTGTTACTCGAGTTTATTCTAGCGCATTTAAATTGAAATGGTCTAGTCAACCAACACTGAAAATTCGACTTGTAAGTTTACATGCAAAATTTATTTCATTCTTAGTAATATCATGTAGTAAGCTTATTCAGAAATGTAACTTTTGTAAATTACAATGCCATTTAAAAACACTTAAGTATTATGTTTTAAATAAATATAAGGTACATTTTGTGTATCAAAATATATCTAGTGTATTTTTTAAATAAACAATTCACAGAAACAACTGAGTACAATTAATCTCCTTATTCCATCTGGTTCCCCTTAAGGTTGTCTAAAAATAATAGTTAGTATTTGATTCTTAACTTGGCAGAAAAAATTCTGAGTATAGAAAATTGTAAACCCCAAAATTCAGAAGCATCTGTCTGAGTTGAGGGTAAAATCATAGAGTTGAACAAAGTAGGCTGCTAAAATATCTTCTAATAGGATGAAATGATTTAGACAAGAAATTTAATTTCTCAAAATACTTTTCACATTCGTAAAGGAAAATATCTCCAAAGTCCTTCAAATTTTGGTGTTCCTTATGTTCTTTGGAATAACAATTTAGTTTTAAAAAAAGAATATAACATATGTATATGCATATATTAGTAAAAATGGCCAAGAACTTTTTCAAGTACAAATAAAAATTAGTTATAACTCATTTCCAATTCAAGGGAAGGGACTGTTTTTTCCCCTAGTATATTAATCCCATAGGTCAAAAAGTAAAATTTGTAAAGAACTATCATGATGCTTCCCATAGAACATCTGGGAGTTTTGTTTTGCTTCATTTGAGACAGAGTCTTATCATGCAGGTCAGGCTAGTCTTAAACTCACTATACAGCCTACACTGACCTCAAACTTGCACTAACACACCTGGCCCAGCCTCCTGAGTGCTGGGGTTACAGGCACATGCCACTATGAATGGCCTATAAGTTTATCTAAGAAATTTTTACCTAACATAATTATAAAATTTATAATAAGTGAGATTTTGATTTAAAGATTTAAATTGCTAAATTAAATTTTGAATGATGTATTCTATATGTGTGCAAGTAATATATATTGCAAAGATATATTTTTGAAGACAATGGTGAATTATACCAAGTATTAGCCTATTTGATATATATTTTTAAAGCAAACTATTTTACAAAAATATTAAATGAGATCTAGTGATGTTTACATCCAGCACTGCATATTTAAATAATTATCTAAGTAACCAGTTGTACTAATGTTTTATTTTAATGTTCAACAAAATCATACAGCATGTTTAAATATTATTAATGTGCTTGTTATTAATTGTTTACCAATTCTAAGAATTAAATATCTTTCATTCTGGCACACATTTATAACTAATACTTTGGTTAAATTTATTATTTCCGTCCATTTAAAAGCTAGATACATTTAATAAAAAAGTCACATTTTATATATTCAGTATTATTTCAAAATATGGAATTAATGTGGCTTTTTAAATGCAGATTGCAGTTTATTGTGTGGAAACATTTGACTTCTTTCTATAATATTTCCCTTGGTTAGAAATATGGGTTTTTCTGTTAATGTTTAATAAAGCATAAATTGCTCGATCCTCGAAAATTAGTATTTTTCATTAACTACACACTTTCTGTTGCATACTTCATTAACTGACCAATTTGAAATTTAGTTACATGTATTAGGACAGTGAAGGGTGTGAATGAATGTAGTTTTAGAAATGTGCCTTGTTCTACTCCATTTACTGTCAACCATCTTAAAAGGTAATATTTCTATACACAAGCATTCTAATTTTCCTTCCAATTTCATAGAATTGAATAATTTTGAAAATCATTTTCTAACACAGTGTAAAAATTATTTAATTAATTAGAAGAGTATAATGATTGCCATTTATTGAGTGTCAAACATGCATAAGGATGGTCACACGAAGATACTGAAATTCCACAGTGCCGCTTCATGTTATGTAGTGCTATAACACCTGCAACTTAAAAATGAAAAATAAGACAAAGGGAAGATAAAAAGTGAGAAGAATGCAAAAACAAAATAAATCAGAGCTAGGCAGAAGTTATTTGAACTCCATTCTTTCTTTCTTTTCATTATGTTTTGTGCCAATACTCTTATAATAAAGATAATCTTTACTTTAAATTTTAAATTTCCCTCCAGTGAGATGACACTAAGATTGATTATTACAGTCTATTGATCAACATGAATACCGGCCCATTTTATCAGATAAAGATTGGAAGGAAGGAAACTCTTCTTATAGCATGATGTACTAATTTAACGTTAGTGTTTATTAACCTAAGTCTTATGTGTTATGAGCATATGAACATTAAAGTATGTAGCCAAAAGTTTATTAAGAAGCAATATTTTTTCTTTATGAAGTTCAGAGAGTTGAAACACATTCCATTTTGTATGGTTGACAAATCAGTCACTTAACTTATTAAATGTAAAGTTACAAAAACATAAGGAAAATGGAAAATAACAGGGATCCTTTACAGATAAACCTCCTTGATCTAGCTTCTTCCCAATAGGCTTCACCTCCTAAAGGTCCCCTAACTTCAGTTAGTGCTGTGAGCGAGGATAAAGATTTTACAGAAACATGTGCTGAGGGTTGACAGGGATGCCTCTGTCAAAACTATAGGATTAGTTTTTCAAGGAAAATACAAAAGGATTATACCTTCTCTGTATATGAATATGTATTAAGTTTCAATAATAATGTAACTTACAAGTAATATTCTTGAGTTTGGCTAGTCATTAAAATTTATAAAAATAACACATTAAGTTATTGTATTTGAGGTACTGCTATTATGTGCAACTATCTGTAAAATTTGATATTATGTCAGAGTGGAAATGTGACTGCTTAATCACAAGAAAATTAATAAATCATTGATTAAATTCACTCATGGTAAGATATTGTTTAGCATAATTTAGAGAATAACAAACATAAGAAGTGTTTATACTATCAAATGTAATGACTATGATAATTTGCCTTATCTATCTCCCTCAATTTTAGCAGTTTAAAAATAGCAAGCAAAATTAAATACATGTAGCTGACGTCAATGGATTAATTTATAAAATGTATACAAATTTTATATGTATATTTGGAAACCATGATTGCTATTCACAAAATGTTCACATTTTCCAATAATTGCAAATTAATCTCTATGTGATTCATAGAGAAAATAAGAAATGTTTCATTGTCTTTTTATTTTTAGTATAATGTTACAGTATTAAAAGTCAGACAGTCTTTATGAGAAGTGTAATCAAATGAATTTTCTGTTCATGTTTGATTCTGATATAGATGACTAGCTCAGAGCAATTAGTTTGTTTTTACTATCATGTCAAATAACATTCACATAATGCTAATTATTTTGCTGTTGTTGCTGTTTTTGTTTTTAGTGCCATATGATATATGATGTTTATAAAGAGAGTGGCAATAATGCTTGAAACAGGAAGTTATACACAATAAGTGATTTACTGATGTCATGTTATTATACTGCATAATGGGTGTAACGATGCACATTATGTTTGGTGTATTTCCCCTCATTTGGCTTCATCAAAGTGCTTTTCTGTCATTAGCAACACATGTTTCAATGGACTGTGAAAAATTGGAATAAGTGTAATTCATTAGGCAGCATTTTAATCCATCTCTGCACATGCATCTGTGATGTGTTGCCTGAGATAAATTAAGATTTTGGTTAATTTTCACTAAATAAACCTCAAAGTTAGCATGCTCCAGTAGAAATAGTTGGAAGTGGTGGCATAAGACTTACTGTATCTGAAAAAAAATATGATTATTCTTTCAGTACTTTTCCTTCCACAAACTTTGATTTTTATCTTCTCCTGTCCACTGAGTATAACAATACTGTATGTCTTGTTAATGACTAGTGTTTACATTATTATATTTCATTAGTATCCTTGATAGCCAATTGAGGTACAATTCAATTGGTTGTCTTTTTTTATCCAGACTCATGTTTTATCCTGATACCAATCTCCTGATTTTATAATTTTCTTATTTTTCAGTTGAATTTTTATAGTGTAAACCTCATGTTTCATTAAAATAATCTAACATTTCTTGAAATTGTAACATGCATTAAAATGTCCTCCTGGCACCATCCATGTATTTGCTCTGCTCTGGCTGGTTGCTTAGTTTACCACCTAACAGGAATCCTGCAATTCGTTTCACTTTAACTTAGGATCCTTACATCTGTTGGATGATCTCTAATATTTGTTAGATGGTCTCTTTCTTACTTCTCTACTCTTCACTTTAATTCAGCTATACACTTACTTTGGAAGAGTCTTAGAAGTGGAATTCTAACATATAATTTTCTCAAGAAAATGCTTTGACAATGTATATTTATGATCTTCTGTATGCAAATGACTATATTCCTATTGGTTCAGCATATACATTTATTCCCCCCGAATATGAAAACATTTTTTTTTTCATTTCCTTCTGGATTCCACAATTTTTGTCAACAGCTTTGATGACTCTAGAACACCTGACCGCTTTTACAGCTTTGGAAGTTTTAACATTTGTTTTAGGATATTTTATAATTTGGTAATTAACCTATGTTTTTGGTATTGTTTATCTGTGTTTTATCTTTTGTCATGAGCAATATGTCATTTTAACTTATACACACTTTTTCAAATTGCTAAACTAGGTTAATTATTTTAAATTTGAAAATTTATCTCTTTTGACACTAAGAAATGATATAACAGTTTTTGCTACTTTCTTGTCAACTATTTTTCATTTTAATTTTTGTTTTTTTTACTCGTGCTAGTTGCATAGTGAACTTTTTGTCTAACTCTATATGGTTTTCCATTTTTTTTACTTGCTATCAATGACTGTCCTAGTTTTGGGGAAGTTTCTCCATATTCCACAATTTGATTTTTTTTATTTGATTTGATTAGGCTTGATGGTTTGGGAAACTATTTTAAACATAGCAAGAGGCATTATGGTAACCATTGTTGATTTCCTATTACCTTGTTTTGAAATCCTGTATCACTTTCACTCTTGTGTTGATTTTTTTTTTTTGATTGGTTTTTTTGTTGTCAATTATTGTTGTTGCTTTCTTGCTTTGTTATTTGTATTAATAATAGCTATTCTTTAACCTCTGGATATTTTTTTTTTTTTTTTTTTGCCTTTATCCTTTTTATTGGTATAGGGGATTGAACTCACGACTGCCTGCTTGCAAGGCAGGCACTTATACCGCTGAGCTAAACCTCCAGCCCCTCAATTTGTATTTTATAATATTATCTTGTTCTGTTCTATTATCCAGTTAATATCCATTTGAATTAGTTCACTATATAACTAAAGAAAATGTATTTTTTTATCACACCTACTTTGAAATTATTTGATTTGCTTCACATGCTAAAACGGTGATGACTGTCAGTTCATATTTAAATGCGAGATACTAAAAAGCTGCTTAGAAAATTTATCTACCTCTTATTAACATAGTCACTTAACCTTAGTGTGCACTGACTTAGTAATGAATCCCACCTTTGGGAGGAACATGTAAATTTCTGTATTTGTAGTTATTTCTGTTGACCTTGTCTAAAGAAAAAATGTATTTCATCCTTGGTTTTAGAGTTTGGAATTCTAACTCAGTATTCTGGAAACCAAAAAGGAAAGTGACTCAACCACTGAATATGTGCCTTTAATCAGTAAATGTGGCACCTCATTCTTATTCTGTACTGCAACAACAGCCACAAATCCAGAGAATCTTTGGCTCAGTTTTATGGAGAAGCAAATGTTTCCCTTGTTTATGTAGTAAATGGGTTTGGATGGAAAAGGAGGTGGGGAGTCTTAGACACAAAACTGGAGAGAAAATACTGGTAGAGATCCGCTGGCTTCTCCTATTTTACACTGATAGCTAATGAATCACCCTTGCTCTGTATCTGCCCTTTGTGACTTCCACACAAATCTACGTATACACTAGCCACACGCTTGTGTGTTGGTACATTTAGCTATAAACCTTTGAGGGATATTATTGTAGAAATTAGTTTCTTTTACTTTTTTTTTAAGTTTTCTATCCATAAGATATTCAGATTATATCTTTTGTCATTTTGGCTTTTCTAAACTATTACATCTTGGTCACTCATCTCTAATTACAAAAACTACATTGACATCCCTCATCTACTCTAAGTTCTACCTTGCTTATAGGGAATTTTTATTTCTTTATTTAATGTAGACTTGGAAGGTAGACTTGAAAGTGTTAGGTTACAGAAATGTCCTTTGATGTTACCACTTATACCACAAATTAATACAGGAAATATCTAGTTAAGAATATTGGGCATTTTTACACATATATGAGTGATGGAGAGAAAATAGTGTTCATGAGTTTATCTGTTACCTACTTCCATTATTATGTGACATTTTGTAGGCTAAGTTATGTGTAGCTTGTAAAAGAATAAGCATGACTGAAAAACGGTCACTTCTCATGAACTTACATTTTAAAAGAGGTTACAAACACAAAATAAGTAAAACAAATGGAAAAACAAGATCATGCCAATTAAGAATAAGTATTAAACAGCTCTCTGAGAGAGATAATGTGATAGAGGTCAATAGTGGCTGGGCCATTGTGATTCTGTCACTGGGTGACCTTACTGATATTCAGAATTAAGAGTAGCATATTATTAAGGTTTCAACCACACAGAAAGGCAGAGTAAAGAACAAAATCCTTGTAAAGCAAGATTGGATTTGTCATTCTGGGAAAATCTAAATACATACCTAAAAGTATAAGATTGAAGTGTGAACTGGGTAAAGGGTGCTTCATGTGGGGGTTGGGCTTTTTTTATATACATATGGAGAATTTAGTAAGTGAGTACCATTTGTTCATTCAGCTAAATTTGCCGAGGTCCTACCAAGTATAAAGTATAGTTTGTGTGCCACCTCTGAGGACCTTGCATATTGCCCTCTCCTCACAAGTCATCTTGTCAGCTGCCAGGAAAGGTTAGTTGGTTTACAGTAGCTTCTGCTCAATGTTTGGTCTGAATCTCAGGTAAGCAGCAGAAGCTTGTCTGTTCATATAAAACGCCAGCAATCTCCTCAGAGAAAAAGACGAAGCACACAGGAAATTTAAGACATCAGCTCAAAACTGACCTGCATTCTGTGTTATGCACTATCTGCTAGTCAAAGTTAGCCCAATTTAGAGAAGGAATGTCAGCTCTTTATGGGAAGATTTGCAAGTCATATTAGCAAAGATACAGTCACAGAAGGTTGGAAAAGATTCTTACCACATTTGTTAATCCATATTTGTTCTTTCACTTAGTTTTGCTATTTGCTTGTTTCTTTAACAGAGTACAACCTGTACCCCATACATCAGGTGAACAAAGAAACAATTGTTTTTGTTGCAATTTGGGGCAAAAACATACACAAGAAAATAATTTTAATTTAGAAAAACAGTCAACAGTATTAACAAAATTCATCCCTATTTTAAATACTAGACTTTGGGAAATCAGTGCGTAAAGGACAACTCTTACACCAGAAACTCCAACCCAAAATTTACACATTGGTCCCAATTGAGTATTTACAAATTCTAGAAAAATTATTTAAGCAGGAAATATGAGAAGAGAAGAAGGGAGGAGAGAAGAGAAGAGGGGAGGAGGAAGGAAGGAGAAAAGGGGAAGGGAACAGAGAAACAGAGGAAACGTAAGGGAAGGGAAGGGAAGGGAATGGAGAAGAGAAAAGAAGATATAAATAAATATAAAAATGCTAAATAGGCATCACTTGTAGATGCCTACTAAACTGGAAATTCTAAGAGAATTAAGTAATCTTACAGTAATTTAAAAAAATTCAGAAAGGAAAACAGTAATCATGTACCAATAGTTCTTCAACTGATAAGTGACAGAAATAAATAGCAGGAAATAGATCTGTACTTCTGTGATTTCTATTTGTAATCATTTTTACTTTATTAGTACACACTGACTTTACATGATGATTACAGTCACTGTGGAAGATTGGTCCATGCACATAACACTTTTCAATTTTCTCCTTCCACTCTTTTTTTTATTTGTTCAGCAACAAATTAATGAGTTTTTCATACAAGAGCAACCATGCAATATTTAACCTGGTGTGTCTGAGTTGCTTCACTTAGCATTGTGCTCTCAAGATGCATCCATTTTCCTCCAAATGATTCGTTTGTCCTATTTCTTTTTCTTTCTTTCTTTTTTTTTTCCTTTTTATCAGTACCAGGGATCGAACTCACCTGCTTACAAGGCAGGTGCTTATGTCGCTGAGGTAAATCCCCAGACCCTAAGTTTGTCCTATTTAGTGGAGACATAAAATTTCTTTAATTCAAGATTTTCATTTTTTAACATCCATTATGTTGCTGTCAATATGAGAGATTTGATATCATTGTTGAAATCTATTGCAGGGGACAAATATGTCACCTATTGGTGGATATTGGATGATTTTGAAATTTTAGCTATTATGAATGAGGCTGCAGCTATGAACATTTTGTACATTTTGCCAGATGGTAATTTTAATAATTGACAAATTATAATTTTGACTTGAAAAACAAAGCTCGATAAGAATAGCTTTGAAATAAAGGAAAATTCTTACCTAAATCAACATAAATCAACAATAAAACCGTCGCTATGTTTTATATATAAATATATATGGAAAGACACATCTATATATGTAAAGTATATATATATATATATATATATATATATATATATATATATAGCATATGTAAAGCATATGTATATATAGATGTGTAAAGCATATGTATATATAGATGTGTAAAGCATATCTGTATCTATGGATAGATAGATAGATAGATAGATAGATAGATAGATAGATAGACAGAATTTTTGTTCAGTGAATGATGTTAGGCAACTGGCTATTTTTTAAAAATGGTTTAGATCCTTACTTGCTTGGCACCATAAAAATAAATTCCACAAATCAAAAAAAAATGTTTCTTATCAACCTAAAGAGTCGTTTTTGGTGGGGAGTGTGGAGCAGGTTTTTGGAGACAAGGTCTTGCTATAGTTCAGGCTGTCCTTCATTATGTTTCCCAGGCTGGCTTCAAACTTGAAGTTATCGTCTTTCCTCAGCCTCCATAGTGCTGGGACCACAGGCGTGCACCACTATACCCAGCTCTAAACTGAGAGAGATGTAAAATATCAAATTAGGAAGAAAACATTAAAGGATACTAATATCATTTTGATTAGTTAATATCAGATAAAGTTTTTATATAATTCCTTGGCATGTCAGATGACAATATTTTGTATCATTTTGATAAATTACTAACAGTGATGGAAACAGATAGAATTCCTAAGACATGATACTTTCAGTATACAAACTGAAAACAGTGCTGGGAATATATCCAAAAGAGAGAGAAAATGACAAGCTGTGGATTTATTCCTGAGAGATGATGTAATGTGGCAGGGAACTAAATAAGCAGTACCCGTGAGATCTGCCTTCCTTGCATGTAGTTCCCTAAAGATTTTAGAGAGTTGAAAATAGAAACGTTTTGATGAGTCATATACTTTGTTTCCAGTCATAGATCTAAAAATTTTGGAAAGACGTATATACGTATTTGTGTGAATGTGCCCACATGCCCACATACACCAAAATTGCTGGGTCACATTCTTGAAAATATTCACAGTATTATTTTGAAGAATAATTAATTCATCAGCACTTGGTTTTATTTTTGCTTATTAAACATTTTATTTTCACTAATTAAAAATTAACATGTTTAACACTAAGAAACTTAGATAATATTGGCCCTTATAAAAGTAAAAAAAAATTTTTTTCTCAAAATTCTGCTGTATACTTTTCTTAATGTTCTTGTGGCAGATATCACTGTTTATGTGTTTTGAACATTTTATCATCTGAATTAAAAGTTTTATATTATTATGTATGTTTCTGACATTTTGAAGAAATGATTTAACCTAAAGTTTTACAACACGAAATATATTGAGACTATCAATGTGGAATGCATTTATGAGAAATCAATATTATCAAGAGCTTTATAAATACAAATGTATAATCCCAAAACACAGTGAATATTTAAATAAGTAAAACAAAATATGTGTATTTGTAATTTACTTATTGTAATACAATAAATAAAATACATGTTTTTCATAATCCCCTTCGTCCTGGTGGTAAAGCTCAGTGGCATAGCGCCTGCCTGGTAAACACAAGGTCCCATAGTAAGAGCAGGTACCATAATCCACTTCAGAATACTCCCTCTTATTACACACTCATTCTGCATTTTTGCCACTTTTCAGATCAGTTATGGAAATCCTCCTTCATGAGTATGTTGTAGTTACTTTGATATTGTGAAGTGATTCAAAAAACTTGTCTTTCAGTCACTTTGCTTTGGGGAGGAGCAGAAGTTTCATAGTTCTAGAACTAGCAAATAAGGTAACTGAGAACACACTGTAATGTCTTTACAAGCCTGCCTTTCCGTAGAATGGCACTCAGCAGCTGCATTCACTGTATTTTTCATAAGTTGTAAAGACATTCAAGAATAAAGAATTCCAGAACGGCTTCTGAAAGTAGAAAGAATAATAAATAGGATACGTGTTCGAAGCAAAAAGGAGTATTTTGTGAGGGATTAATGGAAGTGTGCTTTTTTTCCTGTGAATTTCAAAGTTTTAAACATTAGATGTAATTTTTGGTGAACCCTTATATAAATAGCTGTCATTAATGGTGTAATGATTTAATGCTCCCATGAATCTATTCAGCAGCAGCATGATAATGTAGGAATCATATTAAGAGCAAAGAAGGCATTATTCTTAATTATGTTAGAAATATAGGAATACAATATGAGCACATCAAAAAAATTAGGCTATGTGGCCCCACTCGAAATAGAAAATGTATTACTTATTTATGGTCTGCTGATCATCAGAACTTTGAGAGTACTGCATATATCTGACACAACAAAATATATTGGGGTTAGTCAGAGGTGACTTCCCCTGAAGTGGAAGTCGTTTTCTATCAGTATTTTTATCAGGATTAAAAAATAAGCACAGAAATTAGTAAAACAAAGTTATATTATTTACTACTGTGACAGAATATTGCTGGCTAGAGACATTCTGTGAGTGACATTCATTTATGAGTTATAAATGGATAAAATAAATCAACAAAACAGATTTTGGACATATGTTATTTAGACATAAAACTCAAAATTACTTGTACAAAAAATGATAGGATTCTCATAATTTAAAAGTCCAAAAGTAGATTAGGATTTAGATTCAGGAACATGGGGCTCAAAGGAGATTATAAAGGTTTATCTTACCCCATTTGAATCACTTGATTTTCAAGGACCTCAGCCCAGTGAGAACTGTTTCCACATGTTTTAGTCCAAATCCACGAGGAGAATCAAATACAAAGTTCAAACAAGCATCGGTTTTACTGGAGGTATTTTAACTTGCATTGATAGATCTTCCTATCTTGAAGATTATAAAGAGAATATTTGATTGACATGATTTCTGGTTACATGCCACAAATATATTACTTGAACTGCAAAACCACTTGTGCTGAGATTTGGTAAACCATACTCACAAACCAAAATAAGGGGCTAATTTTACAAAGAGTAAAAAGCAAGATAATAACATTAAGTATTGTCGATACCTCTTGTCCTCTCCTCTTGCTTTCTATTGTTTCCCCTTATTCATGTCATCATTCTTCTTTCTATCTTTTTCACTTGTTTCCTTGTAGTCTGTTAACTTTCTGCCACAGTACTTCATATATGATTTACGTAAGCAACAAAAATATAGAGGAAACAGTGTGGAAGAACAGAGTGGTCTCTGGAGATTGTCAAAATTGTGAAGGAAATGGAAAATCTCTTATTTGTTATGTGACTAGGGACAATGATTTTCTTCTCGGTAGCCGTCCAATTTCTAGTGTACAAAGTATTCATATCTATTTCGTTATTGTGAGGACTAGAAACAGTAAATATTATCAGGAAAGAAGGTTGGTGTCTTAAATAACCAGATAGCTAACCAAGTGTTAGATGGACTCTTCCAAAGGAAGCACAGATGTTCTTTCCTATAACACTTTAAGGTACCAAGTATAAATTATGACGGAAAACATTTTTAAAAATTATGTACATGTCTACATGTAACTCATTTAAAAGACCCTGTGTTAAAAACTTTATATTATTAAAAAAGAAAATATTATCCCACAAGATTTTCTTATTATGTTACAACAGTTCTTGATTAAAATGTAAAACCCTTATTTGAATAGTTAAGTATGCAAGAACAGGGAAATATCAATATTGGAATTGGTAACAAATGTTTTTGTGTTCAGGTGTGGGTCATTAAGTGAAATTCTCATGTAATTTTAATTCATAAAAATCTATTTTTGCATTAAAAATTCTTAATTGCAAGAATTGCACTAAAAATTCTTAATAAAACATTTTAACTATGACTCAGCATTATTTCCTTCATTAAACTATAGCATTCTGGATTTTATTTTTAAAGTACATATCTATGATTCGGTCATATTTTACGGTGATCTCTATTTCAATATATCATTAGAAGAAACATAATAAAACTTTTCATTTTAACCCATTGAATTATATATATATATATATATATATATATATATATATATATAAAATCACAAAGAACTAAATGTGAAAATATGAGCTATTAAAATTTTTAACAATAGACAGGACCAAATAAAATGTGCTAACAACTAGAAAAGTTTTTGAAAATATACACAGTTACAAACTAATTTAGGGGTAGAGTCACAACTTAAACATTGTCATAGATTTTATGAAATATTTTCTTTACTTGTTGACATGATGTCCCTGAATATAAGAAGTATTTATTGGAAAATTCTCTACCAAATTCTTTTCAAGTTGACCAGGGAGACTGCTTTTGTAAAAATTTATAGTGCTCTAAATCACCAGGGTTTACTTTTCAGGTAACAATGTGCATTCAGCTCTATATTTATGCTGTATACTTAGGAACTCCCTTCCTTTCCTTCCGCATAGAACATTCATAGGTAGGATATATGATCTTATTCCCAAAAAACATTAAAAATCAAACTCTTAGTTTTTAAAATATAAGTCATTTGCTTACTTATTCTTTTTGATTGCTTATTTTTGTTAGTTATATCTTTTTTAATTGTTTTATTTGTACACATTTGCAGTACATAATGATTACACGTACAATGGAAAGCTTGTATATGTATATAAAACATTTTATACATTTTTCATCTACGTCCCCTCCCTGTTCCCTCCTTCCTCCACCTCTAATTGCTTCATCAATTTCCTTTTTACAAAAGATGGATTTCCTCATTTCCTGTTACCTTTTATTTTGCTCCTTAATCAAATTGTAAATTAGATTTCTCATATAAGTGAAGTCATGCAATATATAAATGTATCTTTTTTGTAGTACTGGGAATCAAATTCTGAGGTTCATGGGTATTTAGGGAAGTGTTTTAACACTGAGCTATATTTCCAACTCCCAACACACCAAAATAGATATAGACATAAGCTCCTCAGTTAACCTTTTTCTGATTTCTAGGACAGTATCAGATAGAGAGTCTGACTTATCACGATAAAGTAAGTAATATTTACTGTAGTTAAGGTTTACTTCTGTGAAAAAAATGCAGTTAAACATCAAGACTATGTGATATAAGACAAAAGCTATTTCAGATCTGAGGGAAAATACCATAGTAGACTTTCATATTTCTCAAATTTGATTGAAAGTTTAAGGTATCTGGAAAGAAAAAGGATTATGCCAAATGAAAATATTTTAAGAATTTAATTTAAAAAAGTGACATTCTGAAGACAAAGATACATGTTATTTTATAACATATTTGTAAATTGAAAAAAAAAAAACAAGAATATCTAGAGACAGGAAGTGTTTTTCTTTTGTAACTAACATGTTTAGATTTTTCATATGTAAATTTGTTTTTCAAGATCTACCAGCAGAACTAATCTTTAGGATGAACTTTCTGCCATCAAAAAGTAACACTTACTGAGCACCCATTATATGCCAACCATTTTTAGATATATAACACATTAATTTTCTCAGATAATGGTTATTTTGTTTTACAAATGTGGAAAAATGAACACAGAGAACTTAGGTATTGTACTCCAGAAAAGATAGATAATAAATAATGTGACTGGAAATGGAGCCAAGACTGTTATAAATACCTATGATCACCATTTTCCTCCATTCCAGAAACCTTATATTAAATGCTATACTGCTTCTTATAATATTAGATTTCATCATCTTGTTATTTCATAAATCTCAGCTATTTCTGGTACTCAGGAAACCAACTGAGCAGATAACCCACTCTCTACCACTATCACAAAAAGTTGAAAGAAATCAGAGGACAAAGATGAAATCAGAAGCTCACACCTAATATTTATAACATGGCTAACTGGTACTAATGCCCATTATCCTGCCATAGAAACTACTTAAAACTTAATTGATACTGTTTGAGCAACAGAAATACATCATCAACTCTCAGTTTACATTCAGGAAGCAAAATCATTTGATGTCAAATATCACCTTCTTCTACAGTTAATAGTTTTTAATTTTGGCCATGTAACTTGTGTTGCATTCATTGTGTACAAAATGTTTGGTAATGAATTCAACAGAAGGAAGTTGGTAAATCAGAATGAATATGAATAACTTATTTGATATTATGGAAAAGAATGAAAGAATTATCTTTCATTTTGAGAGTACAACAATAGCCAGATTCACATATAAACCAATATGCAATTAACTACCTGCAGCAATAACGAAAGACTGACTACCTGTCAGTGGTAATTGTATCAGGCTTCTCTAAACCCCAATTTATATTTGAATTCATTGAACTGAAGAAAACATTTTGACCTTAACAAATTTGAAGTTACATCTCCGTTTTCCTCCAATTATCAAAGTCAACAAACAAAAATCATAAAATTTGTAATGATATCTGCTTGCTTTGGATTTACCCTTAAACACTCAGAGAAAATGAGGGAAAGACTGTGGATATGAGGCCTTTAAGGGTCAATTAACTTTAATATGTTTTTCACTCCAGATTATATCTAAATACTAGAAAGGAATTCAGAATATATGTGCTACTTATCCAGAGAAAAAAGAATAAAAGATATGCACATCGAACTAAATAAGTCTGAAATACTCTATTTCTTCTGGCTTTTAATTTTTTTTAATTTTAAAAAGAATAAAACAAAACAAAACTGAATAAAGCAGACCAAAACAAAACAAAGCAAGCAACACAGGATTTCCAAACAAGACAATAGGAAATCAACAGTGGTTACCATAATACCTCTTGTTTTCTTTGAAATAGTTGTCCACATCTTCACACACAACAAATTCAAACAAGACAAAATAGTATAAAACCATTCAAGGCAAAAGAATGAAAGCATTACAGGCTTTCAAAACCCGATAGTAAGAAAATTAACAATGGTTACCATAAAGTCTCTTGTTATCTTCAAAACAGCTGTCCATGCCTTCACAATACTGAAATTAAATAATACAAAGTAGACTAAAACTAATCAAAACAAAAATAAAACATTACTGGAATTCACAACAAGATGATAGGATATCAGCAATGGTTAACATAATGTCTCATTTCTTCATAAAATTAATTCTTGTAAACTCTTTTGGAGAAGTTCTAGGCATGCATAAACCTATACATGTACATCTATCTTTTTGTATTGGAGGGAAAAACAAAACAAAAGGAATTACGAGAAATTATGAGAAACATACCAATAAATAACAATAACAAAGAGTGCAAAACAATCACAATATAGGCCTTCAAAACAAGGTGGTAGGAACATACCTAAGGTTGTTATTTTGCATATTTAGCTTCAAAATAATTACTCAAATTACCATATATAAACGTGCAAATTGATCTTATCCTATGAATGTAGCTGTTTTGTTCCAAGAACTAATAAAATTAGTAGCACACTTAGCTATCTTAAGGAGAAAAGAAAGGCAAAGAAAAAAGATATAAATTTGTGTTTACACACTTTAAATAGTTCTCACTCAAGTGCTAGCTTACTCCAGAGCAGCTAGAAGCAGCACCACTGTATTGTAAAATGGTGACATATTATACAATTTTGGTATAAAAATCCATGAGGGTTATTTTTCCTCACCATAGTTTGCTATTATAATAAGTAAAAATAAATATGACATTTGAATATGTACCATAAAGTGTTTAGATGTACAATTTCAAAACTAGAAAGCAGAAAGTTTGGAATAACTAGAAAACAAGAAAAAAACCTGGATATGCATTTGCAGATGATTGAAACTATTCTTTCACACTACACAAAAATCAATTCAAAATGGATTGAAAATGGCTGCACCTGGGGAACATATGTTGAAAGAAATAAATCAGACATATGGGCTTAAATATCACATGGCTTTTGATACAGTGAAAACAAGAGTAAAATCACAGAGAAAAATAAAAGATAGTTATGGGAAGACAAGAAGTAAATCTTTCTTTAGGGTAGAGGAGACCAAGAAATAGATGGAGGAGAAAGGTGAAAAAAAAAAAAAAAAAGAGTTGGAGTGTACTATATACACATGTCAACCCCACAGAAAGAATGTAAGTATTATGTACTTCAAACATGTAAAAAAAAAAAAAAAAAAAAACCATAGGTAGACGATGAAGGGTGAGGGAGGGAAGAGAATGAAATTGGAGATTAAGATGTGTCATTTGCAAATACCAACCCTATATCATGAATGTAAACATTAAATAATGTACACATGCACTAATAAACTAAATAACTACATAATTAAATAAGTACAAAAATGAAACAGTTTTAAAATCCAGGAGACAATACCTGAACTTTGAAACTCTGACCCTTAAAAATAAATACAAGGGAAATAACTGAATCCCTAGGCACAGAGAAAGACTTCTTGGTTAGAATTTCAGTAGGACAATAAATAATATTGACAATCAACAAATGGAAGTACAACAAATTTTGAAATGTCTGCACTGTAAGGGAAACAGACAATAGAGGGAAGAATGAAAGTCGTTACCAGATACTATTACAGGCGATTAATATTTAGTATATATGAAGAAGAAGAAGTTAATAGCAAAAAATCAGATAGCCCAATTAATCTATGGGCAAAATAATTGAAGAAAGACTTTTAAAAATAAATAAAATTGCTCATAAGTTCATAAAAATCACTCAATTTCTTTAATCATTAGGGGAATTCAACTCAAAACTACATTGAGATTCTGTTTTACTCCAGGTAGAATGACTATCATCAAGAAGACAATAAATCACCAGGGAGGCAAGTAAATAAACACGTGCTGATGAGAGTACAGGGGACAGAAGTGTTTTGATAGCACTAGGGGAATGCAAGTTAATGCAGTCACTAAGGGAATCAGTAGAGAGTCCTCCCCAAAAATCTAAAACTAGATCCAAGTTCAGTCCAGGTGTACCGCTGCTGGAAACCTACACAAAGAAATTAAAATCACTCCTCCACTGGGATATTGCATACCCATGTTCATCATGGAACACTACACAGTTGCATATATATGGAAGCATCCAAGGTGATTATCATACATGAAGGAATAAAAACTATATATATATATATATATATATATATATATATATATATATACATATATATATGGCATCATTATCAAGCCACCAAGAACAAACATTTGTCATTTGCAGATAAATGGATGGACCCAGAGGTCAGGTCATAATCCATACTTGGAGAGACAAATATGGAATGTTTCCCCAAATATGTGGGATCTCAAAAAGACCCAAAAAAAGGGGTGGGTGTGTGGGAGGAAGACTCTTATTAGACAATACAAAGGGAAAGAGAGCAGCAGAGGAATTTTAAGGGTGGAGAGCAGGGAACACAGCTATTATCGAAATATATCGTACCCATTGAATGCCCCACAAAATGGAAAAATACTGAGGGGAGAGGGTGTGGGAAAGGGAGTTAGCATAGATGAATTGATTCATTTGCAGCCACCTACAGTTATGCCACTTAAAACTCATTGAACTGTATAATCGTCACTATGCACTAATAAAAATGTGAGAAATAAGAAAATTTCTTACATTATAATTCATACACAATGGCATCTTGGGAATCATTGTTAGCTGGCTCCAAGAGGCCAGATAAGTACCTAGGCTCAATGAGTAACAGATAAGTTGTACTCTTTGGGATGAATAGCAAGTCACTAGGCAGTTCATACCTAGTACTAATAGCTTGTATTTTGGGTTTCAAACAAACAGTGAGTACCAGGATAAAAGCAACTGAGACCAAATTAGATGAATTTCAAGACAGTCTATGACTGTATGTGTATCTAACTTACATGTTAAAAATAGTCATGAGACCAGTTCTAAGGAAAAAATCATATATTCACAAAAGATGCTTAAAGAACAAAAATAAAAAGTTAAAAATATGGGCCAGAAATATGTAGGTGTGCAAGGTTTTAGTGTATATTATATATAAACAATGCCTTTCCCAGTCAATCAAAAAGAAGGTACACTATAAATAACAGGCAAAAAATGAGACATAATACCTTTCTATAGATAAATTCATGTACCATGATAAATTTAATTTCATCAAGAAAACAACATTTGCATTTCTCCTTGGTCTGGCTCTAAATACATTATTTTAAATACATATCAAGAAATTACATGATTACACAAAAAAACAACACAAATATTGAAAATTTTACTATAGCTCTCTAATTATTTTGTCAATTAAAATGGACAAAATGTATAAATATACAATAAGGTTATAAAACAGTTCAAAAATCATTTACAAGCGTGTAGTATTCTCTCTGTACAAATCATTGTATCTGAAAACTGGAAAACATACTTTTTTTTCATAGCACAATTTTAGAAAAAGTGGCATATATAAAACTATGAAACTACTCTGAGGAAATTTCAAAAACCTATACTTTACCCAGTATGCTCTTTGAAGACAATGAAATTAACATAGAAATCAAGAACAATGACATATAAATTTATATATGGTATTTAGTAGTAAAGTTTAAATATCCTGAGTCAATCTAGAGTAATTCAAAACTCATAAAATAATGGAATAATGAAAAATTCACACATTAAGATGCATGAAATATAATTAAAGTGATTTTTAAAAGTCAATTAAATCTTTGGTATCTATATAGACAAAAGTGATGAAAAGTAGCAAGAAAAGAGGTAGCTAACACATATAAAGAAAAGAACAAAGTGAGAGAAACATAAAGGAAGAAAAAGGTAATAAAACAGAGTATACAAGAGGGGACACTTCCCCAATTCAAAAAATATGTGTGTGTGTGTGTGTGTGTGTGTGTGTGTGTGTGTGTGTGTGTGTGTGTTTGAATGCTTAAAGTTATGAAAGTTTTTAACAAATTCACCCTAGGAAAGATTGTGGAAACAAGATTTAATAAATACCTTGTAACAATGGAAGGAGGCCTTTGAGTAACTCTAACTCATTTCTAAAGATGTAAATATATCACAAAAAGCTATTTAAAGAATTCAAAAACTAATAAGCATATTACATAAAATTCAATTAATAACTACATTGATGTAGAAAATCTGAAAAGTTGGGGCCAAATATATAGCTCAGTGTGGCACAGCACCTGACTAGTAAGCACAAGGTTCTGAGTTTAATTTCTGGTACAAAACCAACAACAACAAAAAAAAAAAAAAAAAAAGAAAAAGAAAATTTGGAAAAGTTTATAAACCTTAACAAAATTGAATTGATGATTTAAAGTATTTAGAAAGCATATATCCCTAGTCAGTGTTTTAATGGAATATTAAACTAAACATTCAAGAAAGAGCTACTGAATAGATAGAGCTGACCTGAATAGGGAAAATATTTGTTCATTAAATATAAAACAGGAACTCTCCATGTAGTTTCACAAATTAATCCATTTAGATAATGTGTACAAATTATTCTGAAAACATTTTTATTTTCCTTAGCTGTGGCAATGCTGGAAATAGTTTTTTGGTATTGCACAATTTTTTTTTTTTTTTTTTAGAAATTTTTCATGATATTCTTCTTATCCGTGGTTTGCATGAGATCAATTTCTATGTTAAGCATAATTTACATTAATTTCTACATTAAACAATTAAAGACACATTAAACACATTAAAGACTAAATAATGCAGGTTTGATATGTACTACCACACAAAGCAGTGAGCATTACCCTCTCTCTATTAGTTTATTTTCATCTATTCCTTCACTCTTACGTGAATATACACCTGTACTTTAATTTGACAAGCTATTATTTTCTGAATATCTCCTAAAATCCAAAAGCCACATCAAATGCTACAATAAAGAGATGGCTAAGACACTTAAAATCTACTTGGGTAGGGTCATTTACAGTTTAGAAGAAGAATCGTTATGCTACATTTCAATCCTATGCTTTTTATTACCATGTTTTTAGTAAAGGAAGGAACTTAAAATAAACAGGTATTACTAGTTTTGGCACTCAGTAAAGCAGACATTAAATACTTCTCTCTTACAAATAAAAATATATCCAGTAATTTATTCAAAATACATGGGTAAGCAAAATCTCTGTTATTCTCAGAATAATATAACTCTTAAGGAAGGAAGCGAAACACCTATATTTGGGGAAATAAAAATCAGTTTAGATTTTCAATAGAAAATAAGATAACACATGAAGCAGGTACTCAAATAGTACACTGTGATAGAAACCCGCCTGTTTTAAAAGGATTCCAATATTTCCAAACCTATTATTAGAGAACTGTATGCATATGCCAGTCTTTCCCCTTTTCTCATCCCTACTCCAATGACAGAGGGCTTCCCACAGTATAGTACCAGTTTCTCACACAGCAGAAGCATTCCAGTAAGCCCAGCAGAGCTTCATTCCTGCAGAGTTCCTCATCAGGTCTCTTCTGTAAAGCTGAGTGAATTCTGCTCTAATTTTACGTCTTATGTAGATTTTATTGAGTCAGCATAGTACCTTTCTTGAGTCCCCTTCTATCAAATTGATTTTAATTAATGACTTTATTGACTTCTTGTTTTTCAATTTTAGGTGAAAGCTTTAATATTTGATCTTTGAGAGAATGACAACTTCCTTCAGGGCTATTAAGAACTGCAAGTATTTTTGCAGATGTATTTAGAAGCAGTGAATTCATTGAAAGAGACAAGGAGAAAAAGTAATCATGTCATTAGTGTTATAAACCTATAAAAAAGAGGTTTTTAGGCTGTGTTTCCTCCAAAGTTCAGAAAACAGAGTTCTGGGAGCGTTAAGATTTTTATCTCTTTCTTGAGTTATAGAATATGAGGGGAAATGTTACACACAATGCAATAAACAAATACAGTGATCAGAAACTATAAAGAGATCCTAATTAATTACACCAAGAAAGATTACCAATTAGCTAAAATGTATATTGAGATTTTTAAGAGATCAAATATCATTGATCAAATTTTATCTATTTTTAGCTAACTACCCTATTTTGTACATTGCCAATAATATGCATTCAGGCAGAAATTTCAGTTCCATCTCTAACAAAATGAGAAGCTTAAAAGTTTCTAAATTTTAACATATTTTAGTATCAGCACATTTGATTATTTAATGAGTTATTAAAAGAATAATTTCAATGTGGATATTGCCAATATTAATAGCAACAGAAACCTCTCTGAAATGTATAAGGAAGTTTCAGTTTTAGCATTAAATGTGCTTATACCAATTATCAAATTTCATGATATCAATTGTGAAAGAAATATCAAATAATTCACATAATCTGATCTCAAGCCTATAGATCCATTTCCATGTCATAGCTCAGCTTACAACAAAGTTCAAATGAAGTAACTGATGATTTAGAGCTAAAGATTAACTGTGGACCAGAACATATCTGCTTAATATGTAGTTTTCCAGACACCTGATTTGCTTCAATCTATTGACTGTATCATACATGATTTAGAGGAAAGAGACTCAGAAAATGATCGTATAAAATATGAATTGATAATACTGAAGTCACAGACCTATTCTGAAAAAAAAAAAGATCATCCATGCATAATCCATTAAGTACTACTTTTTAAGGGTTCAATAAAGAGTGACAATTAGCTCATTACTAAAGGAGATACATTAATCGTGGCAGTTTGCATATTTCGGGTCGGTGAATCGATCTTTGCTTATAACAGTTTACTCCTTATTGTTAGGTTGTTTCTAGTGTTTCATAATTATGGATTTTCCTTTGAATTAAGACTTGTGTATTTTTTATTAATGTGAAGGTAGTAAAATATAACAGAACAAGAGGGAACAAAGCTAACTGAGATGGTGTAGTGAAATTTAGGTAAAGTACTTCAAAGCAGGTGACAGGACAACAGTAATAGGTACCATAGTGTATCTCCTTATCTTCACAATAGTTGTTCTTTCAATCAGGTATATCAAAATCAAAAAAAAAAATACAGAACAATATAGAACATATGAAAACAGAATATTGAATAGAGCAATACCATTGATCAGAGCAAAGCAAAACAATGATAAAAGTATTTGCCTTCAAAGAGATGGTAGAAGGAAATCCCCCTTATTTGCTAGATTGCATATGGTCAGCCTCTCAAGAGATGCTAAGATCTCTGGCTCCCATTTGCTAATGGGCAGTGGGGGAGGGCAGGGTGAGTGGGATGTTTGATTCTCAGCCTGCGCACCTGTAGGCTCACTGCTATGTACCAGGGAGGTGAGCTGGATGCTCTGTGGCCCAGCACCCTAAGTTCCAACATGGTGCAGATCTCTGGAGACACTAGGTAGCTCTTGCCCTGGGGCGGGTGCAGCTTTGCCTGAGCCACAGCCGCTTACCAAGGACAAGACTTGTGTATTTTAAGAAATTCCTTTCCATGAAAATGTATATTTAATAAAATTTTATTCTGGCAAATTGTAAAAGAAAAAATACTATGTTCTAAGATTGTTGAATGAAGAAGTCAACATGGCATTTGTAAGTGCTCACAGGTTAAATCGCTTTCTGACTTACCAACACTATACTGAGATTCCAGGAGGTGTTAATATTTAAATGAATTGCATTTTATCAGCAAACTAACTTTTAGATCCTTGGTAAATTGTAGAAGACATTTTAAAAAGAGAGATTTGGAGTAGAACTCAAGTGGCTATAACTGAAGATAGTAACAGATATAGACCCTCCCACTTTTGGTACAATAGATGGAAAACATTTTTAATTCAGGCCATATTCTCCAATGACTATATATTTTCTGTTTTACTCCAGAGTTTTTGAAATGGTCAATGAAAGCTTTTTGAATAGGTGTTTATTTTTCTCCATTTAATGGGAAAGATATTGGAAGATCACTACCACTTCACTAACACTAGGCTGAACTACCTGATGCAGTTATTTTCACTACAGTTATAGTTCTAGAAAAGCCTAGAGGTTTCAGAGCAAGGACAGCTTTTTTTTGAAACATATCCTACTGCTATCGCCAAGGTAGATTTCTTAAGGTTTACATTCCACCATGGCAAGACTGCTTTTTGGCTTCACATTCTCTTTGTTTCAGTGTTCTAATCTTTATAACATGGGAAATAATAGGATCTATCCATTGTTTGAATATATAATGCATGTATATACAATATACCAGTTGCTATATATATTCACTTTAGATGATGTCTTTATTACCTATTATGATGTATATATATATATATATATATACATATATATATATAATATAGATATTATATATTAATCATATATATATATATATATATATGATTATTGAATAAAGAATTTACAGGACCAGTGGAGCAAGTCTTTATTTCAACAGAACTTGTGTGGCAGCCTGAGAGAGAATGCCCTCCTCTAATAATCTGAGAAATCTGAAGGTAGTACCACATTATATATATATTATATATATATATATATATATATATATCACAGGTTGTAGAACTGGAGATTCAGTAGGACATTCCTAATGAATTTGTTTGGTGCATCTCAGCCCCAGTGCAGAACTAAGGAACTAGCATTGAACTGAGCCCCCAACACACTGGAGGGTGCTGATATCTCCAAGGGTATAATAACATGAGTGCTGAGACCATTATCTACACTCAGCCGAGGCTGTTGGAAGGAAATGGCATATCTGAGGTGACATGGATAGAAACAGAAAACAAACAAGGAAGAGTTATTTTGCTTCTGTAAGCCTTGCCTTGCACCTACTTCCTCCCCTCATGAGATACAGTTCCAGAGTTTATGTATGGTTTGTGTTATTCCTCTGGCATGCAAAAGAAACAGATAAACAGTGTATTCAAAACCAAAAGGGAATGACTTCTTAACTAGCATGTTCTGTGTTAACCTCCGGACTGTGGTTAGAAGTCGTGTTATCTGTGAGTGTTATTATCAACTGGTATTTTAGACTTTCATTGAAAAACAATTGTGAAATTTTGTAAATACTCAGCAAAAAGACACATATTTTAAACATTATCAGCCCACACCACAGACCATGAAGAAAGAGAAGCATGCTCTTTATTTGCTGTCACTACTCTAGCGCCTATAGAGCTGGCACAAACAGTCTTGTGGCTATTCACTGCCTCATTCTATCCTGCGGATGGTTTTTCTACCTCCTAAAAGCTCCAGGTATCTCAGTAAATTTCAACAGCTACTTCAAAAGCAGGAGCAGGCCCTGAATGGCTTCCAGAAACCGCATACATTAGTAGCTTTCATCTCTTCAAAACATTTCCATCCCTGAGTGAGCAAATAGCGCAGTTCTAGTTGATCAGCATTATTTTGAGAGAGATGCTCACTCTGAGTGATTGGTTGAAATCTCTAGTAAGCTATGATGCCATAAATCTTTTAGGGCGTTACTATAAGCGGTTCATCCCAGCATTTTCTAAGTCCAGATGAAACAAAAATAATAATGAAAATAAAGAGAAAATTTAATGCAGTGAAATTATAGTACAGACAAACTGACATTTAATTTTTCTCAGTTGGGTACTTAAAAGCAGACAAATTTATTGAAATTATCATTGTATTAAAATCAAAATTATTGCTCCAGTATTATTAAATTGTAAAGTCATAATCCAAGAAGAAAGAATGCTTTTTCAGCAAATACAGTTGGAGTGGCAACTCCTTTGGTAATAATTATTTTTGCCACTTCCATAAACACGTATTGGTGGTGTTGGCAATCAGGTAAGGGCTCTTTTGATTCATTCAGATAGAAATTATGAACTGACAAAGTGCTGCTCTGTTGTTTGCCCTGATGTCACTGGATAATGTCGGATAATGCTCTATGGTGTCAGATGATACAGTGCTGCCTGGCTCTGCTATTTATGATCATCACCATTTGACAGCAAATTATAAAGGAAGCTATAGGTCGACCCTGACTATTGCCACTCTGTCGCTAATCTGGCTGCTGCTCTCTGCAGCTTATCAGGATGGAAACCCCCTAGTGCCTATTGCACTTTCTTTGAAATCAACTGCTCTGTTCACACTACTCAGGATAACAGTATCTTCCAAGCCTACATAACCCAAGAAATAAATCACTAGTAAATTTACAGGACCAGTGGAGCAAGACTTTATTTCAACAGGACTTGTGTGGCAGCACAGGAGAGGGAGCCCTCCTCCAGCAATCAGAGAAGTCTGCAGGGAGGACAACTTACAGGTAGCTGCGGCAGGGCTAGCATGGATCCACGTGCAGGTCGATAGTCATTTTAAGAGGCTGCAGCAGCTGTGATGGCTGTGATTCACTGAATATACAGGGTAATCTGAGAACTTTGAGTATTGTCACGTCTCCATGGAAAATGTTTGAGCAGAAGGCATGGAAACTTCTGAGGGCTGCTTGCGTTCATCACATCTTATGCACATTAGGGAGTTTGTGGATGTTAATGATAGCCCTCGTCCACTCCTGCCCCAAATCTAGTCCCCTCTCTTCCCACCAGTCTTCATAAAGTTGGCAGCAGTGTAAGGAGTGACGCGGACTAGGGAGGATCACTGCAGCTCAAAGCCAAGCTTCACAACGTGTCAGAGTGACTTGAGAAATGATTATGAGGCAACTAAGAAATGACAGGAGGAGATGGAGATAGGAAATACATTGTCCCAGTCCATCCTCCAAGGCCCAAATAGGGATAAAGGGAAATGAGAGGGAAGAGCACGACTGCTATGGGCCAAAGCACGCTGCCTGGTGGCTGGCAGAGGATCGAGGGTCAGGCGCTTCTCATCTGTCAGTGGACATCACCAGTGACTTCCCACAGTGTGCAGTCCAGCGCTAGGCTATGACCCTCTCACAGAGGTCTTTGGTGCTTTTCTGGAAAAGGACACAAAACAGGTTGGATCTTCCCTGTGTCCTCTCATAACACTTCAACTCCACATTCTTATTGCTTACAGCAAAGTCTTTAGGTGAAGAAGTGAGAATCATACTAAAACTGATATAAATTCTATCAATTTATTCTGATTTATGAGTATGTGTTTGTTCTGACAGATTAGCATTGTGAGTGATAAACTTAAGTATTTGCAGCATATTTATTACTTCTAATATTAATATTACTAATGATTTTTTTTCAATATCATAATTACTGAGTTATGCCGGGGATAGGGCTCAGTGGCACAAGCACCTGCCTAGCAAGCACAAGGTCATGAGTTTGATCCCTAGGACCCCTTCAAAAATTATTGAGTTCTGACTTTTATCCCACTATCTTAATATTTGCCTCTAAAACTTACACAATTGCTTGAAATGTAAAATTGAAAAAATTGGGTCATCAAATAAGTATATACAAAATCAGGTGTTTATCATAAATTCACAAACATGTGTAACAAGGATCTTAAGTACTAAATAAGAAAATTATGAAGTGCAAATAAGTGGAAAAATTTCCTTCATAGGTAAAACATGCAACTTCATATTTTGGAGTTAATTTATTAAAATGTTAAATTGAATTTAAATTGAGGTATTTACATTTTGGTTTTTGCTCTTGTGAAACATAAATGATAAAAAATGCTTATGTAATTCACTTGAAAATAAGTTTGGGAGAATATAAATGTATGTATGTATATATATGTATATATACATACACACATATAAATATATCAAGCTCTATAGGAAATCATTGTAAAATTTATTTTGTTTCATGAGAAAAAGCTTCATAACTGTCTTCTTAATTTAACATAATTATATATAGAAAATTTTTCTAAACTATTATCTCTAGATATGAATATTGATAGTGACTCCAATGTGTTTATAACACAGTACCTATCTTTACATATAAATACAATAAAGTAAATGTGATTATTGAAGTACAGTTTGAAGCACATGTAAACATTATTTAATAGTTTGATATAAATATATTTTTCTACATTCTGTGCCCTGCTATTCATTGTGGCTGATAATGAATATTGATCAAGTTCAATATTAATATAAGGCATATTTAAATCTCTGACATAATATATGAAGGAAAGAAGATCTTATATAACTCCACCATTTATGTAGTGTTGCATGCTTATATTGAGGGTATTTCTCTTACACCAAGTAGAAAATAAGTAATTTTATCAGCAAGATAAAATTCATTTTGCTTAAAGTGTTCTGAAGTTATCCAGAAAGTATAAGTGGATTCAGATGACATGAAATAAAATCTATCTATGAAGGAATATTCCATTTATAGTTTCTTATTCCTATTTTAATTTGCATATAACAAAAATATCAATGTATACATACATTGTACTAGTGTGCCCTAATATGTATATATGTATATTAGGTTTATATTTGTATATGTTTATATATCTGTGCAGACATATATCTTCTTATACTATATATATTTATATAATATTATATATATTATAATAATATATATAATATATTATATATATTATATATAATATTATATATATATATAGTAGAGAGAAACAGATACAGAGAGAGATACATATGATATATATATAGAGAGATGGAGAGATAGAGAGTTTTTCATCTATGAAATGCAGAATTGATTTCCTTTGCATTTAACTAAGAAAAATGTCTACTGAAATAAATCAACCAGTATCTTAATATGCAGATCAGGAAACTCCCAGTATCAAGATTAATTATGTGCTATAATATGATTCTTTTGAGTTAATTTCTGAAATTACCACATTTAAATACATTAGAAACATTGGAAAGAAAACTTTATCAATGTTAGGATGAATATTAAACAACTGACCAAGGAAATAAGACATGCTACTGTGAAACACTGTTAGTTTCCCAAGCATTAAATGTGCATTCACTAAGAGAAATCACTCCTTGTATAAGCAGCCGCTGGGTACACTTCGTAGTATACAGTACTGTTAAGACTATCCTATTTCTCCTGGAAAATATCAATCTATTTTTCTCATAAATAGTTTTATAATATAAATTAATCAGTCAAAGATATTGTTCATAACTACTCAGTGGTTTTGTTCATGGAAGACAGGGAGGGAGGTGATTAAACAATCTAGTCCTGTCTCTGAAAACCAGTAATTATCGTCTGAATCTAAAACAAGCCCCAAAATCTCACCGGTTTTGTGTTGGGCCTTCTGGAAGGCAGTTAGATAGCGGACATGGTATGCAAATGGGTGAATTAACCCACTGTTGCGTACATAGCTGGATGTGCTGTCCGACAGGAGGCACCGGGAATAGGCCTGGTAATATGCATGACCCCAGCTCCTTCCTTCTGTCTGTGTTTCCTGGATGTCATGGCTTGAGCAGCTCTCCTCATCATGCCCCTCTGTTCTTCTGTTTCTGCCTTGGAGCCGGCCATAGACAAACCCACTGAATCTGTGAGCCCAGCATCTCCCCTTCTTTACATTGAAAGTGTTGGTTAATTTTTCACAGTGATAAGAAAGTGACTAACAGCACATAATCTGAGGAGTGTTAAATATGTTGAACTAATTAATGAAGTGAGTGTGCTGCACATTGCCTTTTTAGTTTTTTCTATTGAAATGAATATCTATAGGCCGTGGCAGGTAAGGGAAGGAAAGCAGTCCTTTTATCTTACTAAGCTATTCCCTTTGTGTGATAGCTGCATAACTGAAACTTTCTTTGCAGGAGGTACATAATTCAAAATAAAGGCAGCTTTCTTCTTAACTATTTATTTCAGCAGCCCAAGCATGGAATTTACAGGGTCTGGCTCTCTTGTTCAAACAGGGTATCATGCTGTGAAAAGATCAAAACAAGGATGCAAATATTTACCTTTGAACAACATATCTTAATTTTGCTTGTATTTGAAGACTGTGCTAAGAAATGATTCTCTGTAAAATTGAAGGCCACTTCTCAAGTGAGCATATAATAATAATTAGACATTTGATTTTACCTGTATTTTTTAAAATACCTTGTACTATGATTTCCATTTTAAAAATGATTGTCAGTAAGAAATTAAAATACCAAGTGAGCTGTATTGCTCATAAGTAGAAATCTGTGATTACAATTTAGATTTGATAGTAAACTAAGTGATTTTTTACACATATTGATTAGTTTTGTAATCCTAGATTTACAACAGAGGTATAAATGAAACCTGAAATGACAAGAGATTGGTAGAATAAAAAGGAAATATATGTTCAGACTTGTTGGACCTTTTATTCTTCAAAAATGCTTAAATAGATGAAGTCAGAGAGCTAAAGAAAACTTATGTAAATAGCATCTATGCCTGAACACTGAAATGCTGGCTAAAATGTAGGAAAAAAATGAGGCAGAGCTTGAGGAAAGCTTTTACCAAGGTCTATCAGCAAGTGTCACAAAGACGAAATTATTTTTGTGTTGTACTGATAGTCGAACCCAAGGCCTTTGCATTGAGCGACATCACCAGGTCTTTGCATCAGTAGTAATTTATTTGATGCAGGTCTCACTAAGTTTGTAAATTTCCCCAGCAGAGTGAACATGAGACACTCTTCTTTCAGAATGTCAAAATGCTAGGCTTACAGGAGTGAGCCACCATACTCATTCATCTGAAAAATTAATCTGAAACTATGATAAACTCATGATGTTTAGAAGTCAATAAAAATTATGTATTCTAATATGGTATGTTTAGTAAATGACAAAAAAGAAAAAAATAATCTATAACAAATGAAACTATATCATTATAATTTTTTTAAAAGTGAATTTAATATTACTGGAAGAATATTGTCCAACACATCCATCAAAACATGTTTATAAAATTACATATTAAATGCAACATATTGTATCTTAACTGTATTTCTGTTACTCTAAAAATCATGAGATAACTTTGTTTGATTTTATAAGAAGGTTAGCTGTTTTATAAATAATATCTATCATAGGTATCAAAAATCTTATGCTTTAAATTCTGAGACTTTCATCCAACATCAATTTCATGGATGAATGGCAAATTTTGTTCCTCTAAATTTTTCTAAACTTGGCCTCATATATCCAGGAATTTCCTGTCCTTGAAATTAATTGGCTAACATTTTACTAGTGTGCAACTGATATCCTAACCATTGATCTACAATATATTGTTTACATAATTATTATGACAATTTTAATCATTAAAACTAATCTTTCTCTGATTAATTTTCACTTTTTACTAACATAATTGGCAATTGATATCTAAAGTTTTTAGATAGCACTTATTTTAGCTGTGTTCTGAACATTCATTATGAGACAAGTATTGTGAAAAATGTTCCATGTAATTTCGGTCTCTTTTTCTTATCTTTTTTGGTAGTGGGGAGTACACTTGTGGCTTCGTAAATGCTGGACAAATGCTTTACAATTAAGATGCAACTTCTTAGTCTAAATTTTTTTAAACTATATTTTCTATACAGTTAAATACTTGCTTTTATTTGACAGCATCTTACCTTTTCAAATATATATATCCCAAAATACTTATTTTGCATATATATACCGTCATACAATTCAAAATACTGAGTTACAATACTGAAGTTTCTATGAACACAGTATTTTTTAAACTTCAGAATCATTATGCTACCAATTTTTCTAATTATTATTTCTATTTATTCTTTTTCAGACTTTTAAATTCCAAACCAATTGAAGCATCTTGTATATGGGTTCTTTTGTTTGTCATAAAGACTATGAGATTCATCTTTAGTGTGTAGATCAATAGTTTATTTTATGAATGCTAGAATGAAACTTATTATCTATATTTATATTGCAGAGTATTTGGAAAGTTTTCATTTTGGACTATTTTAAATAAGACTCTTATGAAAACTGTTTTGATGGATATGTACCTTACTTTTTTCTACATATTTATAGTCTGTGGATTAGAATTGCTGGCTCCTAATGCAAGCATATTTTTAGCATTAGAATATACTGTCAAAATTCTCAAAATGTTTGAACCAAAAAAAAAAATGTCTGCCATCAAATATGTAGGAATGCAGTTTGTTGATTTGTTTGACAAGGTTTATTTACTATGTTTACAAACAATGTTTTATTATTTATGTATATATATTAACAGAATTACTAAAATCCATATTTTACAAATAGAAAACTGATGCTCTAAGATATGAGAACAGCTACAATTTGTATGACTGTGATTTGAATGTATATATAAACCAATATTCGGAATATCTCAAAGCAAAACCAAGTTCTGAAGTGTATAAATACAATTACTATAAAATCTCAACAAATAGCATCAAATACTTCAATTATTGGTCACCCTTTCCCCCTTTTAAAAAATTTGTTTGTTTGCAGTATATAATAACTATATTTGTTTTGGAGCATTTGTAATTGTATATTAGGACAATTTTTGATCCTTCTATTCACTTCAATACTTAACTCTCCCCCATCTTGTAAGGGGAGAGTTCCTTATTCCTTATAGCAAGAAATGTTTAGAATTTATGCTATTTTACTACTTAATGATGTAGTAATAAGAATTTGGGGGGGGGCAGATTTCTTTCTATTGCCATATAAGAGATCAAACCAAACACCTCATGCAGCCTAAGGAAATATTTTATCATCAGCTAAACGTCTAATCCAAGGACAGTGTTTAATTACTGTTTTCTTGTTGCTGGTACAAAACATCTGAAATCTAAAGTTAAAAGGGGCAAGATTTATTTAGCTCACATTTTGTGGAGGTTTCAGTCCATAATCAGCCGGCTGCAATGCAGGGTGGCATGGCTTAGGGGCAACATTCAAGGCAGCAGAAGACAAGCAGAGCAATAAAAACAACAGGGAGTACAGAGAAAGCCTCTTCTCCTCCTTTATATTGTAAGCAGGCACCATGTTGGGTGGGTGTAACACCCACATCTTTCCCTGGCCTTCATCTTGCACAAGCTCAGGATGTTGATGAAGTGAGGCTCTGGCTCCTTGCTGAGTCACTTAAACTTCTAAACTTCTCAAGCTAGCAGAATAGATTAACCATGACACGCAGATTGCTAAAATAGAATATTTTTAAAATCAGTGTGTATATTATCTAAAATGAAAGTTTAAATGCTAAATCCAAAACAGTTAAAAGCAGATGCATATTCCACTTGCCATGATTTAACATTCAAAAGTTAGCTTAAATAATGCAGGCAAAAGAACTGTTGAATTTGTAAAAGTTATAAAATTATTGTTCTACATGTAATTGAGTAATTCAGTCCAAATATGGAATCCTTTTGAGGCAGATAGGATTGGTGTACTTCCGTTTTCCTGTATGCTCATTATATGGCTGTGAATCCAAAGAAGATTTTTCAGAACAATTCTGCTAGTTTTGCAAGTAAATTCTTTCACACCCAATTTACTAATGGTATGTGATAAATCATGAGAGTTATAGTTAAGCACATATATTGGAAACAGGATTTTATCCATATTTGTAAATCTATCCATGATCATGATTGGTCCATGAATATTCAAAGTAACAGTGACTGTCCCAACTGTTAGTTTTTTGTTATCGTGTCACTATCTACACCATAACAACATTTGCTAGTAGAAAACTATACCCAGTGAAAATTGAAACCACTTATGTGAATAATCATTTCTATTTCTTATTAATCACTGAAGTCCCCATTGCACATCTCATAGAATTCTTTTTAAATTAAATATTGCAAATTTGAGCCAACTTGAGAGTACTTCAGAAAACACATGGTTGGATGTTTATCATACAAAAAATTTCAAGAGGAACACTGAAACAGTGAGAGTATTAATTTATTTTTACTTAAGGATAAAAGGAAACAGTAGATACTACCAAGACTTTTAAGTGGAAATGTGAACAATAAATGACTTCATATTTGTTAAACTAGATTTTACAAAATTTTGAAAATGATCTTATAGTAACACATTGAGAAAATGTTTATTTCAAATTAATTGTGCAAAATGAAAAAAAAAGTTTATAGACTAACTCAACATATTAACACAAATAGTTTCTTTACTAGAGCGGTACTAAAGATATACAAAAGATGTACTAATGTTACTAAGGATATTATATGTATATGTATCTTATTCACATTATGTATTCATTAAATTTAATCACATTATTTTCCATGTGGTTAGCACAATAAATTTGTATCTATTAAGCTGGTATTTTGAAATTTGATGTTAGAAAAATTAAGATCAAAAGGAAAATATACTAAAATATCGTAATTGACAAAGATTACATTGTATAACTGTTACTGTTTTCTCACTCACTTGGTGCAACACATTTTTTAAATCAAGAAGTATGAAAATCAATGAAAACACAATTATAACAGAAATAAATATTACCTAGAAAATTTCAATCAGTGTATAATATAGATTGTTGGGCCAAGTATATTGCTCAGCTGCCCAGCATCTGCTTGGCCAGAGTGAGGTCATGAGTTTAATTCCTGGTACCACAAATAAAATAAATAGATACACAGAATAGATTGTCTCTTTTCAGAAACACCATTAAAGTTCAAACTATAATATAGGATTTAGCCTTTATTATTATTTTTAATATTCATTCACATAATTAGCAAATTCTGGTGAAAATATAGGTCCCAATTCTTTCAGTTTTCAGCTCCTGGAGAGCTACTACCCAGAATCAGCTACTAAAACTTGCTACCTGGATATTTTCCCCAGACCATCGTTTCTCCTCTGGCCCAACCAGATGGGCTACTCAGAGGAGTCTTGGTGAACAGTTCTGAATACTTCAGTTACTGTTTCCTTTAAACAATAGAGGGAAATACATATTCTCTGTAAAACTTTGATGGGAGATATGCTACTTTTAATTGAATCAGGAAAAGATAAATTCAACATAACTTACTTAACAATGTGGAAATAAGGATGACATTCTTTGTTCATTTGTATTTTCAAAGTTGAAAATGCAAAGGGAGTATTAAGGAAAACACGCCTGACTTGTTTTCATGTAACCTTAATAGTAATATTTGTTAAAAATTAAAAGTATGGGGAAAGAAGTAAACAAAGTGATGCTATGAAGATTGGGATACTCTACGTGTGTAGCACAAGCAGAATGTTTGAGCATTCTGGATATAATAATACACTTCTGTTGTGGACCTGCCCTACATCCCCAGCCTCCCAAAGGAGTGTATGGTGAAGGCTTAAATAAATGAGATAAGTGGTATGGTTTTAGGGCTCCAAGAGGATCAAAACTCTCTGCAGAGTTCAGGCACTCTGGTGGCTAAGACAGGGGATGCCTCTGGAGAGCCTGTATTTATGATTTTTTTTCAAATAACACAGGAAACTGAACAAACCTTGGAAGTGGTGCAAGGACTTTGCAAGTACCAAATTATGTTAACAAGGAGAAATGCCTTAGGAGAAGATCTCCATGATGCATTTCACTACAAGGATGGAAAGTCTGTGGCTACAGTCTTTATTAGTTAATTGGAGTTGGAGCCAGGTGTCTTCAGCCTTTATCTTTTCTTGCTCTGGCCATGCACCTGTGGTCTGTTTACATTTTCAATGGCTCCCAACATATTTCACTATAAGTTATTAGATGTTTGTAGCGTTTATTTTAAAAGAGCATTATAGATACAAAATAGATCTATAGACAGATTGCTCTCAAGAATATTTCTAGGACTTGTCTTATATTATGTATTTCATAAGTGATAGTTTACAATGTATATTAAGATTAGAAAACATCTACAGTAATTTTATTTCACTATATAATATTAATAATTGCAATTTCAATTTTCCTTAAAACAACAGAGAATATTTCCAAACAGCAACATTCATAATGATTAATGGTATAAGGTAAAATGTACAACATTAAGAGTTGAATTCTAATACTAATTCCATAACTTAACACATTTTTGCCATTGTAAAAGTGACTTACATATTTCAAAATCAACTGCCTTCTCTGTACCATAATCTCAAAAATACACACTGCAGTTATATCTCATAATGTATCTGAGCACTAAGGAGAAGCAGACATGAAGCAGGAGAAGGAAACCAAATATGTAACATTCAAGGGTCCGCAGGACATTTCCATAAGGGTCACACAGTTTGTATTTGCCCTTCTTGGATGCAGAGCATTAACTCACTCTGCTTTTAAGGTCACAGAAAGTCAAATCTCCATCAGTCCCTTTGTCATGTCTGCTTTGTCATTAGGTGTCACTGAATGATTTCTTAACTTGACTGAACACAGATCATTTCTAAAAAATGAAAAGTAAATTATATCCTTCATTCTAATAACACTGTGTATTTTTACCCTGTGTTCTTTCTATATTCTGCTGCTATATATAAAAATAGTAGTAGCAGCAGAAGAAATATCATTTAACAGTCACATAATGTTTATTATTTAGTAGGTGCTATTTTAGGTGATTCAGATATACCAACTCATTTCATTCTGACATGAAATAGAGTATGCTTTACGGATCTGTTTATGGATAAGGAGAGTAAGGACAGAGAGGTTAAATAACCCGCTGAAGTTTACAGCTATTGGTCCAACAGCCAAGAATGAATTCCAGAAAGACTGAATAGAGTTTGTGCTGTCAGCTTTTGTGATATGCTGAGCTCATGTGCAAGCACGTACATCCATGTATGTCTGCACATGCAGTGTATTCACATATGTGTATACACATACATGTCCTTGTTTAAGCCTTAAGAGAAAGTGTGTGTCTAGATTTTAGATACAGAGAGGAAGGATATGAGGATATGTTTATGCTTTTAAGTCAGATTAAATTTTTGTAGTTAATTTTTTGGCTGTCTTTTGAGTTTTACGTTGTTTCCCAATATCTAAAAATTATATACATTATAATTTATATATATATATATATATAGTCTTTTCAAGACAGGGTCTCTTTGTAGCCTAAGTTGGCCTTGAACTCACAACAATTCTCCTGCCTTGGCCTCCCAAGTGCTGGGATTACAGGCGTGAGCCACCACGCCTGGCTTCTAATATACTCCTTTGAAAATAGTATACAAATGAAATAACCTCTATCTGAGGAAGCATTTGAAGTCCATACTTCAAAAAAATCTTCTGTTAAGCATTACTAAATTATCTTTCATTACTAAATTCTCTTTTAGTGTTTACTAAGACACAAAAATCCCTTCTTAGCAAAACTTAGGACAGTCCCCTGTTACTGACAAACTCAGAAGAGCAGCAATCCTATCTAAGAAAGTGTGATCAGACAGAGATAAATCTAGTGAGGCTTGAGGGATATGGAGCATATTTTTAAGAATATACTAATCCAAAAATTTCATTATAAGACTACTTCAAAATTTATGAGACTCTTACTTGAATATATTTATTAAAATTTATTTTTGTTCATAAGAAAAGACTTCAAGGGAATATTCATCATCAAAAATTATAAAATCAGTGTTAAGCAAATTTCATTAGACCTCTTCATGAATAAACATGGCATAATATAAAAATAGGTACAATGTCATTTATTCATTTATATACAAAATATACTTAAATGGGTCTCAGGATCTCAAATCTTAATTTTTTATTTTAGCATACAAAATTCTTAAATGTTAGTAGTCAGATAAATCAATAAAATAAAAATGATTTCTAAAGCTATTATATGAAAAAAGTTAATGATGAGGTTCCTGTAAGCATGGACTTATACAGTCTAATATAATTATATTTTAAATTTCCAATGTTTTCCAGATGGTTACACTTAGATCTGCAAGGTAGCATTATCATAAAGAATTAAGTTTTATAAATTATAATTTAAATGAAACTGTCTTGGTTACCTTCCTCTCATTGCTGAGACAAACTACTGACACTCAAATGAAGAAAAGAAAGGTTTATTTAGCTCAAAATTGTGGACATTTCAGTCCATAACCGGCTGGTTCCAAGGCAGGGTGGCACAGCACAGGAGTAACACTTCCAGAAGGCAGAAGAGGACAAAGCAACAAGAGCACAGTGAAGGGGTAGGGACAAGCCTCTTTTCCTCCCTTATAGTATAAGCAAGGTAAGCCCTTTGGGTCGGTGTAGCACTCACACCATCTGCCCTTCTCTTGCACAGGCTGAGAAAGTTACAAAGTAGGTACGCTGGCTTCCTGCTTTAATCACTTAAAGTTTTGACCTTCTCAAATTGACACAAAGAACAACATATTATAATGGCACTGGCTTATCCTCTACATTCTGAGAGGCAGAGCTGCTGAGCAACCTACCTAAGTTTCTAGACTTCTCAAGTGGACACAATGTATTAATTGTAACAGTAACTTAGTAGATTACTTTGGAAAAGCCATTTGTTTAACAACATGAAGTCTAGTTAACCTGATATTGTCAAGTAGTACAATCCTAAACATCACCAAAAAATATGAAACTATACCTTTGAAACTTTTTAGAAAAGAAAACAATTCTATTTTATGAAATTCATATTACCATTTTTAAAATCTTGTTTTGTAAATAAATTTAAGAAAGTTTGTCATTATCTCTATTTCAAGGATTATAGCCTAAAAGAAGCTGCAATGTCAAACTATTACAAAATTTTTCAAAATGCTTTTAAATGTTTGGGATTTTATATAGATAGATGATAGATAGATAGATAGATAGATAGATAGATAGATAGATAGATAGATATTGAGAAGGTCAAAACTTGAACTAAGTGATTATATAAAGAAATTTTGAAATACGTTCATCACTCTCTGGGCTTGGACATAGGTCTCATTGACATGGACAAACACTTCAAGAAGGTCAGTGTTGTCAGTCAGTATGGAACCCACGATGGTGCCTCACTCCAGAAAATTGAAATCAAGCTATACACCAGTGCACCCGGTCCTTCTGTGGAAAGAGCAAGATGAGGAGATGGGGCATAGGGATCTGGAATTATGGTTCCTGCATGAAAGCATGGACCTACAATCAAATCAGCCATCAGAACACTGAATGAATAGAAAAACCAATGAAAACTCTACTATTTGAGACATCCCTAGCATATAATAAATGGGTTAATTTATCCAAAAACAAAAGAAAGAAAAGAAAAAAAAATGTGCTTGTCAAAACTAAATGAATGCAAAGTCATTCAGTGTCAGTCTTTATGTTTTCAGTGTGACTCCACTTGTGTTTTCTTGCCATTTAAAGTGGTCTTTAAAAAGTAAATACATAGAATTGAAGGGTCTTTCCCTTAAACTTTCCCTTCTCACACATTTCACAGTTCAGCTTAAACTGCATTTTTTCAGAACCCCTCTGCTTTGTGAAATGACCTAAAGCCTCATTCCCAGCCTGAGTTACTATAATAGGATCCCACTAATCCCATCAAACGTACTATTCTTAAAAGTTTATAAATGTTTTCTCTCCACTTATTTTCTTCTGAGGGTTTTGCCTTGCTGGACTGAGCTGCTTTTGTTTCATGTGTACAGATATAAACTGAAATGATTGAATACCTTGTGAGTGTGAGTTAAATACATTTACACATTTTAATATGTGTCTGGAGAAGCAGAGAGAGAGCTTCTTGTCAGTACAATACGGTAGTGTAAAAAAACTTGCCTAACATGCCCATTAGTCTGTGATATAACTAATCTATACATTTTAGTTCAGTTTTAGATTTCTAAAGAATTTCCACTGTCAGTATTTGTTTCATCTGGTGGTAGCACTTTTTACACATAAATTCTAAATTAAAAGAAACTTAAACTAAAAATAAGTATTTATATTTGTTTATTTTTTGGTTGCAATGCTAGAGATCAAGCCCAGAGCTTCACGCATCATAGACAAGTGTTCTACTTCTGATCTAGAACTCTAGCCAAAAAAAAGATATTTTAAAATATATGTCATTTCAAAAAGAATAACTATTTTTGATGTTTTATAAATTTTGACTCTTTATGCTCTCTCATTTAAGCCTACGTGTTTTAAATTAGAAAAGAGACAAATTCATTGCAGATAGGAAGGTGGTCAACAGATGGAGAGGAAGAAAGGCGTGAGGGAAAGGATCATACAGAGATTTAAAATGTATTAAATTCGCACACTAACTCTGATGAATGCAGTCATTATATACTTATAACATGGACAAATGAAAATAAAACTTGAAGCAAAAATGTCGTAAAGCTAATTATTAAAAATAGAATAGCTTACAATAATATTTCACTGTAAGAATTTTGGAATACAATTGTACTTTTGAAGCAAAGAGCTACTTTTGTCTTTAAAAGGGATGTTTTGGGTATTATGATGGATTGAAAAATATATTACAAATTATAATTAGAAAATATTTAAACGTAAACAACTCATATTTGTGATAACCAATACCTATGTTACATCAAAATCAATTTCACATGACTTAAATATGCTGTTATAATTTTTATAAACATATAAATACATAAAGTTAACATCAAATATCTATATTTAAAAATACTTTGAATTAAGACAAATAAAAAGCAGAATGATATATTTTAAATATATTTTAGAGCCAGGGTTATGGTTCAGTGGCACAGTGCCTGCCTGATATATATTAAGTCCTGAGTTCAATTCTCAGTACAAAAAAATTTAAGCAAAATACAATATATTTTAGTATTAAATATGTATATCAATTGCTATAAGATGAAGTCATAACACATAAAGGGGATACAAATTTATAACTAAATTTAACTATGCCATAAAATTGATAATTTTGAAATGTTTACGACAAACATTAAATCCTACAACTACAGAGGTGTCTATGAAATACAAATTATGAAGTGCCTGGTATTTTCACCAGGAGGTTAACTGTGAGAGGTGCTCAGCAGAGACAGTTGTGTAAAAACGCATGGGCTTGTAAACTATTAAAATAGTTTAAGAAAGATATGGGCAGATAGTCCCTGTGACCCCTTCACTTTTAAAAACATATAGACTTACACACATATATTTTTTAATATGAAAGTAAATTTGATATTAGTTTTGTCACCTGTATACATGCGACATGAAAAAGTCCATTAAGTCTTTCCTAGGGCACTGATGATTTAAATGATTCAGTGTGTCACAGAGAGGTACAGAACAATATTTAAAAGGTCACCAGGGGCCAGGGATTTAACTCGGTGGCTTAAGTGCCTGCCTGGAAAGTACATGGTTGTGACTTGGATCCCCAGTACTCTCTCCAAAAAATAAATAAATAAAAATAAAAAAATAAAAAGGTCACCAGGAATTGGATTTTGTTGATAATTTTGTTATAATTTATTTATTCTCTGAAGAATTAAGACTTTTTATTCAGAGTGAGTTAAATATAGTTAGAGATTACTCTACATGAAAAACATGGCTGAAATTTCAAGCAATGCAAGCAGCCACTGATCTGCAATATGTTAAATTTTTATAAGACAAATCTTTTCTGTGGATCTTTACATTTTAGAATTTGCTAAAGTATTTTTAACATGAAAAATTATGTGCTCTATAATCAAAACTTTGTCAAGGAGAGACAATCTAAAAAGGACAACTTTTAATAGATATGCATATTTAAAACATGTCCTTGTTTTAACATGTGTAGGTTTCCATTTCTCCTTTGCACACCTTTGATTTTTTATATTCTAACGACATCATAAATATTCTATAAGTCATATTTGAAGAATTCAGTCTGAGTCCTCTCAACAGGAAAAAAGTAATGATGAGGTGCATACTCTTCAACTGTACCGAAAATAATTTCATGGAGTTATTGTAGCATGCTGAGTATTAGAAGACCTTTTAGCTTTCAAATTGTAACCATATTGATTTATAATATCGTGTGGTGTGAAGTGGCCATTCATTGAACATCTTGTTATGCAAAATAGTCACTAAGCTTTCTGGAAAGTCATATACTAATCTCTTTGACCAGGGATAAGTTTCTTTTCTCTTGACAGCTGTTTGTGCAATTTTATACCCTATCTTTTACTAAGTTAAAGCTATTTTTAAAATTCAGAAACCAATGCTTCATCTCTATGCTTTTGTACTTTAACTTGTAAAAAATACCATAATATTTTCATTAAAAGAGTACTTAATTTTAAGAAATGACAAGTAATTCTAGGGTGTAAGAATTTTTTTTTCACATAAAGATATTGGTAGTCAAAATTCCCTACAATGCTAACTTTTGTTTCTAAAATAAAATTGTTATTCTGATTGACAATGTATTTTCTATATTATGTATATTCTGATAGTAACATCAGCTCTCTAAGAAAAGCAGCATAACAGTATAGTATTTTGAAAATCTCTAGATTCATTTTGAAGATAGCCACTGTTTCTAATCCTTTCATGGAAATCAAGCAAAATTTTTAATTGTTTCTCAAAAATTTACAGTGTAATATCCAAAATATGTTTCAAATTATTTAATTGACTCAAGAAAACTTCAAATTATTAAGTTTTGATGTATTTACTTATTAGTTTTTTGTGAGGTCTACTGCAGAGATGGTCATCATGTAACACATATAAACATTTTTCAGAGTTCCACATCCTGAAATATCCTGGACATAACATTCTTTCCTGAGTCAGTGATCAAATCTTTATGTATACAGAAATCCACCAAATTACCATGTTTCACTAGCAATTAGAAGTATTAGATACACTTCTAATTTAAAATTATGTTCTCTTGAAACAAAGATATACAAACCACATTAGAAATTGTACAGTCTAATATAGCAGCTTTATAAATTAGTACATTAGATGAAAATTAAGCAAAGAACTTGGTCCATTGCCAAATAGGAGTATGCAGCTATTCTCTCTCTCTCTTTCTCTCTCTCTCTCTCTCTCTCTCTCTCTCTCTCTATCTGTCTCTCTCTTTCTCAAAACTTCGTGCTTTTCTACCGTATCAATCTGATATCTCTGTGTCAAAAATCCATGCTTCTCCTTCCCTTTTATCATTCTGACTTGCTTTGTTATCTATATTACACAGTTATTTTGTTAAGATAGTCACTTGGATCATGGCAAAGAACAATAAAATCATAAGTGTCTTAAGAGTTGGAAATGCATTCTGAACATCAACGTGTTAGATGGAAAGTATTAGAATAAATAGTGGATTTTTATCTTTGAAGTGTCATATTGTATAAAATGCATATTTATCTTTGCCTGAGCTACTGAAATTAATGTTTTGCCATCTATAGAGAATAAGAAAGCTACAAAAGACCTTCTTGGAGGAAGATAGAAATAATCAGAAACTTTTTTTTTTATAAAATGCCAATTTTTAATTACTTGAAAAATATAAGCCTGGATGAATTTAACCTGAAGATACTGATTTGCATCAAATCGTATTAAATGCTGCCTGATCAGTTAAGTACAATCATGAGCTTACCATAAGTAGAAACAATTGGAGAGTTAAGGGAAGATGACTAATGGATTCTCTAAGGCAGGGTAGAAAAATCTAAGGGGTCACGTGAAGATGCTATCAGAAGTGTAAAAGAAAAATCAGCAATGATGTGTCTTGGAATAAAAAAAAAAATACATTAAGAGAGAGAAAAATGTACTTTCTACCAGTGTGCCCTGTGCCTCCTATTGGAAATCTGCTTTTACTTCTAAGACTATTCCTCTTTCTTTCTTTCTTTCTTTCTTTTTTTCTTTCTTTTTTTCTTTCTTCCTTTCTGAGAGAGAGAGAGAGAGAGAGAGAGAGAGAGAGAGAGAGAGATCCAATATTTTGTCACCAGTGCTCTGTTATAACTCTTAGAAAGCATTCAAGCCCAATATGAGATCTCTTGCCCCATGATAAAACATCAAATCGTTCCTACCTCTGTGGGGAATATCTGTGTCTTTAACGCTCACTCCTTACTCCCTCCAAAACTTCCTCTCATTTATCTCCTGCCCTCCCTCCCTCCATTATTCATTTGTTTCATTCCCTCCTTCCATAAATTTAATTAAAAACGGTTTATAATATTCAACCCTATGTACAATTTCATATCTGCTGTAAAGAGAGTTTTCCATTTATTGATGACTATGTATTTTCAAGTACGAAAGTTAATCTAAGTATTATTAAATCATGTAAATTAGATACACTTAGCAATTTTAGAATTCAGATAATTATGCTAATGTTTTCATTTCACACTTACATGTTTATTTTTGTAAAAAATATCTCTGATATTTGGTTATCAGTTATGCACATACATATAACAACTCCAACGTTGAAAAGATAAGTTACAATATAAAATCCTATTTTTATCAATTTACAGTTCATTTGTGTTGAATTGCAGCTTCATAATTAAAAATATGTTTCTGCTGGTGGATAGTATTCTTGGAGATTGAAATTTCCTTCTATGAAACATGAATTATTTTACTATGACAAACCAACAGTGAACAACATACTAAACCATTAAATATTGAAAGAATTCACTCTAACATTAGGAACAAGACAAGAATGCCCAATATCACCATTGTTGTTCAATATAGTTGTGTAAACATGGGCCAGAACATTTAGACAAGAACAATAAATAAAGTAAATATAGGTAAAAAAGAAGAACTTAAAATATCAATATTTACTGCTGACATGATAGTTTACATAGAAGATACCCAAAACTTCACCAAAAGATTCCTAGATTTAATAAACAATTTCAGCAGAAAAATAGGACATAGAGTTAACACTGAAAAAATAAGTATTAATCATGCACATGAATAACAAACTCATTGAGACGAATTAGACAAACCACACCCTTCACAATAGCATCAAGAACAATGAATTACTTAGGATTCTATCTAAAAGAGACAACAAAATACCTATATATTGAAACACACTGTAATTTGCAAAAGAAGATAGAAGAGAATATCAGAAAATTGGAAGATACCATCTACTATACTTAGGAAGAACCAAAAGAGTGAAATTGGTTCTAATAGTAGTCCTAAAACTATTATACAGCTTTAACACTTTCCAATCAATATACCTGTAGTACACTTCACAGAAATACAGAAAACAATCACAAAATTCATATGGAATCAGAAGTCTCAAATAGCAAAAGTAATTCTGGACAAAAGGCAAAACAGGTGCCATCATAATCCCCAATTTAAAGTTATTCTACAAAGGCACTATGATAAAAACAAAATGGAACTACAAAAGATCCTAAGATGTGTGTTATAGAAGGAAAGATACAGAAACAACTCTAAGCTGATTTAGCCTCCTTGGATTTGACAAAGGGTCTGAACACCTTAGCTAGAAGAAAGGTAACCTCTTTAATAAATGGTGCTGCGAAAACTGGCTTTGCACGTGCTGAAAATTGAATCTACATCCATTTTCTTCTGATGAACTAAACTAAAACTGAAATGGATCAAATATGTAAATATAAAATGGGAACACTTGGTATACTGAAATTTAGAACAAGTAAAATTTTGAAAACATAGCTATCGCAAAGGCTTTATGAACACAACCCCAATTATGCAGGTAAGTACTTCAAAGAATCAACAACCAAGACAATGTCAATTTATAAAGCTATTGTACAGCAAAAAACTCACCAACAGAGTAATGAAATAACTCAAATAATAAGAAAGTATTTTTACCAGGAACTCATTTGACAAAGACTAACATTTAGAATATATGGAGAACTAGAAAATTCTGAATCCCCAAATTTAAAGACAACATTCATAATAGACACCTAATATGAATAGACATTTCTCGGATTAAGAAATACAAACAGCCAGTGTGAAAAACTGCTCAGCATCACTGGTCATTAATAAAATGCAAATAAAAGTAACCCTGAGATTTCACCTCACTCCAGAAAGAATGGATATCAGCAAGAAACTAATCAATAACAAATGCTGGTGAGGCTATGGAGAAAAAGAAACCCTTCTCCATTGTTGGCGGGAGTGTAAACTGGTATAAGCACTGTGGAATTCAATATAAAGACATCTCAAAATACTGAAACTAAAAGGTTCTATTTGACCCAGATATTCCTCTTTTAGATGTCTTTCTGAAAAATTTATAAAGCTTCATACCACAATGATATATGCATGCCCTTGTTTATAGTGGCATAATTTATCATAACTAAATCTGGAGCAGCCCATATGCCCATGAAGGGATATATGGATAAAGCAAATGTGACATTAATACAGTGGAACACTATTGTAACATCAAAGGGAAAAACTGGAGTCATTTTAGGAAAATGGATCTACTTCAAGACTACAATTTAAAGTGAAATAAATTGGACACAAAAGTCTAAATATCATATGGTTTCTTTTGTATGAGAAGCCCAATAAGGTGCATAATGAAGGTTTCATACTCATAAGTAGGAAGAATGTGTTCAAATGAGAAGGAGAATAAGAAGGGGAAGGAGAAGAGAAGGAAGGGACAAGGAAAAAAGAATAGAGGGAAAAATGAAAACAACATTTTTATAAATGGTGAAAGGAAAAAAGTTGAAGGGAAGGAAGGGCAATGGGGAAAGAAAAGAAAAATTAAGATATATTATGTACAGGTACCTATATTTGTGTTAAATATGATCAATATGTGTGGAAAGTATTTACATATAAAGTTAAAAAAATCAAAGAAAAATTTTCAAAGCAATTCATTATGCAGATACCTGAATGCAACAACACATTTAGTGATTCTATCAAAGATCTGAAGAAGTTAAATAATGTATCTTAATAATTATGCAGTACATTACTATGTAATAGTTATCAATCATGAACAATATTTATCCATCTAACAATAATATTTGCAAAATGATTTCAATATAAGTTTGGATACATTAGATAAAATTCTGAAATGCAATGTGAAAATTATTTAATTTAAATTAGAAAACTTTTATTGTTATTTATTGTAGATACTATTAAAGCAATTCAGAGCAGTTAGATCTTGTGTTTATTTTTTATACGACGAAGAATTTCAAAGGGCACTGCTGAATTATCATCCATTAAAATCATTTTTAAAATTTTAATATTTGCACTGAGAGATCATTAAATTGGTACTAATTCTAAGACATAACAGTCTACCTCTGATTACCTGAAAATGTGTAAACTATTGAAATTCAACCCTTTATATAATCACCAATTCATCATTGTTAAGTCTTAGTAACAGAAAACTTTTTTTAAAATTAAGATTTTAAGTGTTTTTTGGTCTTTAGAAATGAATCAACAAATTGCAAACACAATCACATGTTTTTTTTTTATTTTATTTAAGGAGAAAAGAAAAAAAACAGTGAAAGGGTACAAGTTATACAGATTTACAGAAGAAAAAAAATGAACAGTAGGAAATCACTAGTTAATGGATTACATATTGCCATCTTAGAAATAATCTCAATTTATGCTGAAATTTTACTTTTTTTCTATCTTTTTTGCTCTGACCCAGAGTAATTCAATGCTTTAAGTATTAATTTGTAAATCTTCTGTAATTAGTATGATTACTACATTACTCTGAAACCAAGATGTTTCACCAAAACACCCCAAACACAATGCAAAACTATCTCTCTTACAATAGGATAAATTCTGAATAAATATTCCGAAATGTACAGACCTTTTAAGAAAAATCTCCCTGTATCTGATCTTAAAAACTGTCCAATCAGGAGGTCATTGCAGTACTTTCCTTTACTGTGATTACTGTCACACCAATTGAGGAAGTCAAATTTATTCAGTTCTTTGGATAGGAATGATCCATATAATGAATTTTGAAAATGTGTTCAGTGGACTCTTGCTTTTTATACAGTTTATACATTTTATATATTTTTGTTCTGTATTGTCCTGAGAGACGATAGTAGTTGAAAATAGCTTTTATTAGGTATAAAAATTTTGAAGATTCAATCAATCATATCCATTACTTGGCTGAAAAAATTCTCCTAATATATTCATAGAGTGCTTCAAACTTAAATTTCAATGTGATTGTTGAGTATACATATATATTTTAAACCTTTTTTGAGTATATCTATATTTTAAGTGTAATATTTATTAATCCCAACATTAAAACAAAAATTTATATTTATTTCTTAATTTTATTTATGTATAGATTTTTGTATCTCCACGCTTTCCAAAATTTCAATTATATTTTCTAGATCTTTATGCATCTTTACTCTTTTGTCTTGATGTTATTTAATATAAATTATTTTAAGGCTATTTCAAATATTTTTGTCTATGTCTGCTTATTCATAGAATACAATCATGGTTTTAAGGTACTATTATGTTTCTGTAAATTATGTATGCTTTCAATCTCATATTTATATATGTCTTCAAAGGAACACGTATAGATGTTTGAAAAGAGCGTATTTATTTCTACTGAATGCTTTACCTATATCCTGATTTATATGTAATGTATCTGAAAAACTAAGATGTCAACCTATGGGTACGACTGAAACCAAATAGAAATTACGGTGATATTTGAAATGTCTTAAGATGTACAATGTTTTCAAAAAATATTTTCCCTAAGACAATGCATAGGTATAAAAAATCATGACACTAATGTAAGAATGACTTACAATAAAATTCTGGAATCTAAAATCTAAAACCATCAATCTACATAATACTTTACCTGTCATAAGGCTCTATATTATGTCAAGCAACATATTTTACAGTGATTTGTATTCTTTGCTCCCTACTGTAGGTCTCTGGCAAAATCACAGACCCTGATCATATGCCTGTAGATGTGATTTTTGTTTCCTAAGCAGAGATATAATCTGGAGCACAGGTCATGTTATATATGCTGCGTGCAAAGTTGCAAATCAGAATTTTCCCAGAAATCTATATCCAACCTTTCATATAATTTTGCAGGATTTACTTTGCAGAATTTGTAAGAATTTATCTTTAGCACAGTTACAATATACATTTTTAAATTCTGCATTTGGATAAAGTGTATTTCAATAAGCATTAACCAATTACTCTGTTTTACAGGAAAATTGAAACGATACTCACTAGGAACAGCTGAAGTCACCAGACGCAGTGTGGGACAAAGATACAAGGCAATCGCGTGAGTCATGGTTAACTTTCTCTTAATTGCATACATTATGTTTGTTTCATTTCCTTTGAAAGAAACCAACACATCTTGTCTATATTTCACATTATTTTTGTTAACTTTGTATGGAATTTTTCAGGTTCTACTCATGTCCTTTAAGCAAATGCTTTGATATCTTATTTGACTGAGCCAGAAATAGGAAAAAGGAGGGGTGGGTATTCATAGTGTTTAAAACTCTTTTTCTTGAGAAGTGAAATATAACTTTTTTCTTCTTTAATACATTTAAAACAAGCACACCTCTGCTCAGTTTAGATTTATTATTTGTCATTGATCGGCTCATTCTCTTGGAGGACATTCCGGCACTAAGATAGGAGACACATTGCATCCATCATCCTGAGTCACAGAGCCATCAGGTCGATGGCTCTTTTTGAACTTTGCTGTTTCAGAAAACTGTGGCTGAGTATTCTATGCAGAAGTTTGACATTTTCAGGGTAAAAATCAATTTTCTTTTATGTGTTTCTAAAGTGAGCTTATGTTTTGATTGCAGAAGAAATGGTTTTTAAAACTATGCTGTAACAAAACTAGGAATTAAGATAAAATTTGCCTAACAGTCACATCAATGAAAGTGAGGAGATATATTTCATTTCTCTAATAATATTTTATCAGAAACTTATGGAGGTAACTGTAGAAATAGAATAATTTCCAGGAAATCCAGGGTACAATGACTGAAGTTCCTCATTAAAGCATTAAGTTAGTGTTGGAACACAGTATTTCAGAAAATCAAATGCTCATAAGTAAATATAATAATTTTTGAGATGTATACTTATTGTGTTTGTATATTCATGACTACTCATATTATGTAGTTTACTCTTCTAGAAGAATGTAGGCTTCAGAAAGTTAAAGATTCTGTCTTTTGTATACATCTATATTTACAGCATCTATCATAACACTGGCAAACCTGGACATATTTACACCCTAAACAATTTCACACATTAAAAATAACAGTATTTTTTAAATTTTGCATTTTTATAATGAAAATATAAATGCAATATTAAAAACAATTTCCACTCTGTTTCTTTTGCAAAAGTTCTGTTAAAAAAGATAACTTTGATTTTTAAAAATCTATTGCACAGAATAGTAAACATATACACGAGTTCTGCTTATTTAAAATCACTGAAATTAAATTTTAAATATTCTCATCACATTTTAAAAATGTTTTTTATGATGAGTATGACAATAATGTTAACTTCCACATTGTATTAAAAATTATAACGTAACTTTGTACTTCAAAAATATGTAAAACTGTAATATGTGGTATATAATTAAAAGATTTTAAAGATTGTCTTCAAGTACTTCTATATATTTTGGGACCTTAGAGATACTTGAAGACAATTTTTAAATATTTTAATTATATATATATATATATATATATATATATATATATCCGATACTATAGAAATAAAAGAGAGTAAAGCCATAAAGTATTACTTAGAAGCACTTTAATATACTTATACAATTTGAATGTAAATAGTTTTAAGAACTCTTTTAGCAATTTAATCTTTAAGTACCTGCTCACTGTTTAAAGATCTTTTATTGTGCATACAAGATGTATCTGTATAAGTACATCCAAATATCCATGTGGCTTTATGTTTCCCAAACAACTTTATTCTTGATAATTAAATTTCAATGTAACAATATATTACAGACAAATTCTTCATGTGATGAATCATGTAATATTCATTATGGTTTCAATTTCTTTATCAACGCAGAGATGCATAAGAAACTAAAAGAGACTACAGCCACATCTCAATACTCAGATGCTTTGAAACTTCTCAAGTTTGACACTGTATTTATTTTGAAAGGACACATTTCCCTGGCATTCATAGTTTGATACTCAATGCATAAGCTATGTCTTAGCGTGTCGATTGCCTCATGGCTCTCTAGAATTCCCATCCAAAGCTATCTGTGTGGTATTCATCATTTTTGGCACTTATGCCTCCTGGAACCAATTAAATAAGTGTAGGAAGTTACCAGTGTATTTTTCATGTTCTAAAATTTCTTACTATTTGTAGTTAAATTAAGTTCAGTATAGAAGATTTTATGAGAGTCAATAAATATTTTACCATTGTTATAATAATCATAAATAAATATGTTCATTTGTTTCTACATGTGAGAATCTAAATTCATATGGAGGAACTGTTACATATCGATGTCAAAATGTTTACCACAAGCATTCATACAACAGATTTCAATTCTTTACATCCTTACATTTTGGTGTATAAATTCCTTGAAATATGAGAACTTTTACAGTTTTTTGACATTTTCCTAGCAGATTGTAGTTAAACTTTTTATTTTCAATTTTTTATTACTTTTGTTAGGATATATTGGCAGTGCATTATGATTACATTTCTTATGGAAATTGATGCATGTAGTCACATATTTCATTTCTCTTTTCCTCCTTCCTCTCATGTCAACTTTTTTTCCCTTTGCGTTATGCAAAAGATTTATCTCCACATTTCCCATTATTATTCTTTTATTTTGATTTTTATTTATATTTTGGTGGGTATTCATAGTGTTTAAAACTCTCTTGAGAAGTGAAATGTAACTTTTTTCTTCTTTAATACATTTAAAACAAGCACACCTCTGCTCAGTTTAGATTTATTATTTGTCATTGATTGGCTCATTCTCTTGGAGATTTGTTTGCTCTTTTTATCCAGGTTCCTCTTGGTACCTTGTAGTATTGTTATTAGTGATTTTAAGATCATTTTCTCTAGTTCTATGAACAATGGTATTGGAAGTGAGCTAAGTCTACACATGGGTTTTGGAAGAATGGGCATATGGACAACATTGGTTCTGAGTAAAATTATTTTTGAGGAGAAAACACTTTTTGCCATTTTCTGATATACTTTTTGATGTCCTTTTCAGAGCAATGTAGTCTTTACTGTACATGTATTCTACTTCCTTGGTTAGGTTAATTTCTAACTATTAAACTGTCTTCATGCTATTATGAACAAAATATTTTTCTTAATTTCTTTCTGAAAATGCTATTGATTTAAGCTTGTTTACATTTTATCCTTCTGTATTATTGAATCAGGTTAATAATTCTAGGACTCCTTTGGTAGAATTTTTGGGTTTTCTGTATAAAAGACCATGCCATTTGCAAAAACTGATAATTTCACTTTTTCCATTTCTATACAGAATACTGTCATTTCTTTTGCCTTTGATTGCTCCGGCTAATGTTTCAAGTATTATGTGGAACACATTCTGATAATATATATTATTGCCTTGTTTCTGATTTTAGATGAAAAGTTTGAAACATTTCCCATTTAAGATTATGCTGGTAGTTTTGGTAGTTTTGTCATAAATGGTGTTCATAAGATTGAGATAGGGTCCTTCTATATCTATTTTCTTCAAGTTTTTTGTTTTTGGTTTTGGTTTTTTTGCTCATAAATGGATTTTAAGTTTTTCTGTGTCTTTTGTTATTATGATGTTATTTTTATCTTTATTTCTGTTTATGTGATATATTACATTTATTTATTGGTTTATATAGTTAAATCATCCTGCATTCCTTGGATAATACCTAATTTGTTATGATATATGATAATTTTGAAAATTTGTTGCATTTTATTTGTTAGTATTTCATAGAAAAATTTTTTTGGATTCACAGAAGAGAATGACCTGTAGTGGTCTTTATTTGGGTCACTGTTCAGTTTTAGAATCAGAGTAAATCTATCTTTCAGGAATGACTTGAGAATAGTCCTTCTTTTTCAATTTCGTTAAAGATTTTGAGGATTATTGACATTGAATTTTTCTTGAAATTGATTCTGGTAGAATTCAGTTGTGAATTCATGGGCTTTAATTAGTTGGTAGTATATATTATTACCTTAATTCCATTGTCTGTTCTTGTGTTATTAAACGTTTTATATTTTCTTAGTTCAGTTTTGGTAATTCATATGTATCTAGGAATCTATTTCTTCTCAATTCACCAACTTATTGGTGTGTAGGTTTTCAAAGTGTTACTAATAATCTGTGGATTTCAGCAGTGTCCCTTGTAATTTCACCTTTTCCATTTACAATTACATTAATTTTTGTCTTTTCTTACCATTTTTGTAAAGTTAGCTGTCATTTTGTATTGTGTTCATTAAAGGAATCAGCTCTTCAGTGTAATTCTCTGCATTTTTTAGTCTCAGTTCCACTTGCTTCTGCTCAAAGTCTTTTAATTTCCATACTTGCACTAGCTTAGCATTTGAAATTTTTTTCTTTTTCAAGTCTGTGAGTTGCATAATAAGTATTTATTTGAATTTGCTCTGTGTTTCTAATGTGAGCAATCATAGCTATAAATTTTGCTCTTAGGACTGCTTTCATTTTGTACCATATATTCTGGTCTGTCATAGTAGCATTATAGTGTGGTTCCATGAACTTAATTTCTCTCTTGATTTCTTCTGTGATCCATTGATTAAGAACATATTGTTTAATTTTCATGTGTTTGTATAATTTCTGTGGTTTGTTTTTTCATTGATTTCTCATTTAATTTCATTATGATCTTATATTGCACATTAGGAATTTTAATCACTGAAGAAAAAGAAACAAAAATTATTCCCAAGAAAAATTCTTCTGTATTTTTGAATGAGTGGCTTCCTTCTAGGATCTATTGATAGAGTTATTTCCAAAAGATGAAAAATATTAACAAAAGATGAGAAATATAAAATAAAAAGCGGCCTTTATTCTGAGAACACGGAGAGAGATGACCGGCAGCCCCACCGCTGGCGTCCGGCGATCTCTCCGTTGGACACGTGGCATGGGGGCCTGTAAATAGCCTCGGTTTGGGGTGGAACCTAAGGCGGGCATTAGGGATACACAGGTAGCCCATTGGTCCTAGGTTTGGCGCCATATGTAAATTCCCAGGGGCGGGAAGATGGCATCACAGGTAACTTCCTAGGGGCAGGGCAAGATGGGGCTTCCTGCTTCCGCTTGTGGCTTTCCTGGCTACAGTGTTCTGTCTGGGCCAAAACCTTTCACTATAATCTTAGAATTACCTGTCTTTATATTCTCTGTGCTCGTGGGTACTTCCTCATACTGCACAGGTTCTCTGTCTTTACACTCCAGGCTGCAGCAATTATACATGCAGAAGTACGCCACTTTCACAGGTAGATGAGGACAGCAATCAGACCATTCATATCTTCAGGCTCAGTGATGGCAACAGGACTGGAGTTCAAATAGACTGGAGTTCAAACTAGACTTTTTTTTTTTTTTTTTTTTTTTTAAGGAGAAAAGAAAAAAAAAACAGTGAAAGGGTACAAGTTATACAGATTTACAGAAGAAAAAATTGAACAGTAGGAAATCACTAGTTAATGGATTACATATCGCCATCTTAGAAATAATTGTTCAAGTCACAAAATTAAAGCTTGTAGAGTGGACATTCCAACAATGATACTGCAAACAGTTCTGTTCAATGATCCAATAAAACTCTGTGATATCATTTTCTATCTTATACACTTAAATATACATGCAGTTATATAGTTTAGAGCACTTTCTTTTCCTCTCTTTTGTATAATGACTATTACACATTTGGGGTTTCATTGCTCCCACGGTTCTTATTGCTTTTTTGGAAGAGAGTAAAACCAAGTATGACATAACAGACCAGAATCGGTCAAGTCAAAAGGGTGGACATAATAGATAATGTAAAAACATAATACAAGGTGATCAACAATGATTACCATAATGCCTGCCGCTATCTCTAATAGAATTGCTTATATCATTAGTTATAATACAATTGAACAAAACAGTAAAGAACAAAACCGACAAAACCAAAGCATTGGAGACATTGTAGATGTTCAAAAGTAGATAAAAGTCAACGAGAATGGGTGTTATGATGAATCTCATTATCTTCACAGCTGATGCCTAAACTTTCGAACCTGATACTATCCAGCAAAACAGAATAGGGGAACATCAGTCAAAAACAAGATGGTGAGAGTAATACAGGGCTTCAAATCGAGATAATAGAAAGTCAAAGTGGGTTACTATAATATATCCTGCTTTTTTTTTCCCTTTAATTAAACGGATAAAAATAAAAAAGTAAATAATGGAGTGGAGATTGAGATAAAAGAGGGCATAGCAGTGAAACAGCTCAGATCAAAACATAACCATTTAAGCAGAACGCTAGACTTAATGGCAGGACTTTCAGACCATCCCACTTCTGAAAGCCACACCTTGGTTCTCATCACCTATGGCAAGGGAACTATGTCCTTTTAGATCTGAGATTAACCTCCTGAAGTGGGTTTATGATTGACTGGAATTCATTTTACCACTGTCTCTAGTGGCTGTCCATCAGCTGATCACTATGATAGGGTGACAGTGGAAATTGTGAAATGAAGTTAATTGATAGTTGTTCTGTGACTCAGTTTTAAACAGCTCCTTTCTAAAATGGCTCTTAATTAAGCTTTCTAAAATAGAATGGGTGCCATACTGAATTTCTCCTCTAAAGCTAGCCTTTGGCTTGTAAAAAGAGTCACTTTAGGAGTAAACCCCATACTGTTTGTATAGTTTATAATAGTTAAGAGCTTTGCTGGAGCAATCACTGGTGGGTGAGTCTGTTGTTTCTCCTCTGAGCTGCCAAACCATGCCAGGATTACCTTCTCTGCCGCAGGCATTGATTGTACTTGTACAAGAACAGGTCATTTGGTCATTTAATGCCTCTTAAGAACTTACATATTTTTATGTGCATCTTGTCACGGCACTGGCATGATAGAACAGTGTTCAAACATTAGCTGTTAATTATTACATCATAATACTTCTGTTTCAGTAGAAGTTAAAAAAAGGGTAATTAGAATATAAAATATCTTAAAGCTTTTCCTTAATGAGATTTTTGAAATTTGTTTCTCCCTTTTTCTTAATATATAAAAAAAATCTTTCTATCCTTGAGGAATTTGTATCCTGTTAGGCACTAGTAACTAGCAAATTAGCGAGAACATTTACATTAAGAAAACAGATTTCTTGCAGAAATCTCCACAATCTACATTTCAGCTACTTAACCTTGCTCAGAGTTCACCTTCTGTTTGCTAAGATTATATTACTGAAATTTTTACCATATAGCATTGTAAATATTTTATTTAACTCTTTGCATCTCTTTTAATATGCAACATGTATTGATTCATGTAATCCCTGAAAAGGTATGGTTAGAGGATTGCAAGTTGGAGATTAGCCTGAACAATTTAGAAACTTACCTAGATTGTGGCTCAAATATTAACAGAGCTGAGAATATAGAAATATCTTCATAATTTTAGTTATATTTAGCAGATAAAGTTTTACAAATATTGTTTTGCACAAAAAAGCACAAAAGTAGTGTTCTTAATATACAGATCAAAATTATAAAACATCGACCAAAATGTATATTTTAAAAACTATGAGCCGGGGGGGGGGGGGGGGATTCTGTGTGAAATAGTTCCTACTCGGTGATGTAATTACCAAAGAGTGGCATGGTACCCCTTGAATATTGTTAATTACTGAGTCTTTATATGGAGATTTTTTTTTTTTTTTCATGTAAAAAAGCAAGATGTGAGTCAAGCAGAGAGACAGGGTCTAAACCAGGATGTGGTCTCAAATTTTAGTACTTCCTCTTACCTCTTGTTTCTCCTTTAGAAATAGACGACTTGACTTGGGATAGAGTAGAAACAGTTGCATAGTTTAGAAATTTGAAGCAGTAGATGATGTTTATTACCCTATTTGAAGTATATATAGACCACTGCAAACAATATTTATGTATGTACTGTTCAGGTAATTACTGAATTAACAAAATATGTGTGCATTTTTCAGACTTAAAAAGAAAAATACATTTTAATTTAACACATTTATATATCATCATGTTTACTCAAGTAGAAGAAACATTTATAATGCATATAAATTAGGAAAACAATTTTAAAGGAAACTATTAAGTATAAAGAAAGTCATCATGTATTATCTATAAATACATAATGCATCTAATGGAGTATATTATTTTATGATTCTGGAGTAATATATATAAAACCAGTATTCATGACTCCATTTAATTTAATTAATTTTAAATTTTAATTAATTTATACTTTATGATTAAAGATTCTTCTTGTTGTATATAATTCTGGTGTTTATATATTAAGTATTTGTATTACTCAGATAATTATGTCTTAACTTGTCTGTCACACAGAATGTTCTAGAACTTTTATCTGAAGAGAGCTTAAGTGTTGTCATCTTAATATAAAGAAAATCTTTCTGTCCTTGAGCAAATTGTGTGCTAAAAGCACTTTTTCAAAGGTCAGGAAAGTTTTACAAGTAATTAATAAGAAAACGCCCCTAAAGGATACACATTCACAAGGAGTTAAAATATTATAATTTATAGGGCAATCATTTGAAGAAACACAGCAATAGAACATTTTTTTAAAAAATTCTTCTAAAGCACTTTTCCTACTCTAGTAACCACAGATTGTCACCAGAGGGGGTCTGGGTAGCTCCCAAAAAAGGAGATGGGGACATCAGGTTAGGTTCTTGACACCTTCTTTTAGACAAAACTTTTTTTTTTTTTTTTTTTTTTTCAAGACACATCAGAGAGATGCACAGGCAGATTTACTAGAGAACTGCAGATGTGTATACACTCAGAGAGAAAATGGGGTATGTGTACTAAATAGAAATGTTCTGTGCAGTCTGAGGCTAGCGATATGTACAGCGTATCTCTACTCTAAGGTTTATCCTGTAAAATGGTTAATCTAACATGTTTTGTCTAAAAGCATCATTTGAACCTCTTGAGCATCTTTCTTCTTATCATGGGGTGGATGGCAAGACTGCTTTATCTGGAATCCACAGTGATTGCAGGTTTGGTGCAATGACGGGAGACTTCAAGGCACTGCTTTAACGGTGTAGAAGTGAATGCTATCAAAACGTGAGCAATAAAATCCTGAAAAGCAGTCACTTTTATCTTGAAGTCCTCAAACTTAAAGCAGAATAAGACACTGTAGGTAAATTTAGGGTTATGAGCTTCATCATATAGGTGCAGATTAGAGGCACAAAAGAAAAATAAAACGGGCAAAACGCAGAGTACTAACATTATAAAATCATCACACGTTTATCTGTGGTTGACAGTCGTTAGATCATCTCATGTTTATTGTGTGTCATGTGCTTGAAAAATGTACCATACTATATCCTTTATGAAAGCAGTATTCACATTTCCTGTCTTGTGATTTTTGCCTTTTCTGAGAGGTAGTTGCTAAGAACTTGATTGGCCTAGACCACACCAATCAGCAAATGTGTGCCTTTAGGCACATTCTCATACTCACTAGGGCATCTCCAGCTGGATGCCCCCTTTTCACAGATCTCTCTGCTGTCAAGACAGCTTTTCTGGTTCTGCATTTCCCACACTATAAATATGCTTACACTTTGCACTATATCAGTCCACACTCCCCCATTTTCTGCTAAGAGCCCCACTGCCTTTTTCTCTGGAGTGCAGCAAGGACTTAAAGAGAGGCAGCAGGTGATTACAGGAGTCTTCTTCTCCCACATCTCCAGAGACCACCCACCAAGGACAACAGTAATACACGCATCCATTAAGTGATAAATGTGTCTATATACAGAGCTGAGCAGAGATCTGATCCGAAGTATTAGGATAATATTGGAGACAAAACCTGAAGGCAGAGATGTGAAGCTTCATCCTGTCTTTAATTATTCATGAGGCATTCACATGCCAAGCCTCAATGCCCTTATATTTCAAAGTCCTCTTTGTCTTAGTTTATTTACCATCTTGAGGGAATCTGGGAATCAGTCCATTCGGATTCGCAAGTTTTCTGGCTAGATAGTAAAGTATTACATATATGTGAAGGGAACCAGGCAAATCATAGACTGGCTTGTCACAAACCTCAGGAGGAAATCTGGAATACACACGTAGCTGACATGAGTAACTTTGGTCATGCCTGAACACGATGGCATTCTTTTTCTTCCTTATCTTCAGTTCTTCTCTACTACCTTAAGTTTATTAGGTCTGAGAAAAATACAAGTATTCATTTCTGTAACATCAGAAAATATTTTTCCTCAAAAAAGTTCTGTAAAGTCAGGAAAATTTGTAAGAAACAAAAGGAATCGTAGGCTCAGAGAAAATTTGCTCAAAGCAAATACGGATTTGTTTATCTAACATCTTGGCTATTGAATTGTTGCTCTTTATAAATTTATCATCATGAGGCTTTGTACAATTTTTTTTATGAAATTCCAAGCAGTCAATATTTTATGCTCTGTGAGTAACATGGAAATTATTCAGAGCTTCCTAGAGTAAGTCTGTAATTGGAGCAAGAGAAGCTGTGTCCTGAGGAAAATTTGCCAAACCAGCCAGGGGATTGAATTTGGCCCATGTGGTGTAGTTTACCAGTTCTTGTGAATAAATATAATTTTGGAAGTATCTATTTGGGAAGAAAACTTCTTTTTTATGTATAAAGACCAACTCTTTAACAGTTAAGTTTAGAAACAAAGAACATCCTTTTGGTCACTGTGAACAAATTAATTTCTACAGAGAAACTGATTCTGTGAACCTTAAGACTTATGGTTTTCACAACACTATAACCTCTGCACTGCACTGTGTGTTCATAATACACATTGTTATAACTAACATAATGTGTGATAATAGCATGACGTGAACAGTAATTTTTTTTCCAAGAATAAAATGACAAAATAATTTTGATTGTAAGTATCAGTCAAGGCTTCCTGTAGAGACATTATCATAGACAGATCTAGAAACCTTGTATTTCACCAGGCAGTGTCACTGCAGAGAAGTGATAAGAAAGCATTGTTGACAGGAAGAAAAGAATGAACATGGAAAGGTGGTGGCAAAAGGGAAAATGCATTCTCTGTGCAGTGAAGTTTTCCTAGCAGGGGCATTTAGAGTAAATCTAAATTGCATGCATCAACAAGATAGTGCAAAAAGGAATGCATGTTTAATTCAACGGAAATGCCAATGTCCAGAAGCACATTAATGTGATACGGACACCATTCATTCCTTGAAGAAAGGATGCTCAATTTCCATCAGGCATATCAGTATGTATTTATGTTGCCTGATACTCTCCATCTTGGCAGTCCTAATTGTGACTGAACATGCTTTTAAGCAGTTTTGAAATTCAAAGATCAAAAGAGGGAGAAGAAGAAGAAGAAAAAAAGAAGAAGAAAAAGAAGGAGAAGGAGGAGGGGGAGGAAGGGAGGAAGAAGAGGAGGAGATGGAGAAGATGGAGAAGGAGAAGAAGCAGAAGAGGAAGAATAAAAGAAGAGGAAGTGGTGGAAGAAGAGGAAACATTATATGGATAATGCAGTGGTTTTTATTTTCTTATTTTTTTGCTTTTTGAGGCAAGGTTTTTCTTCGTGGCCCATGCTGGCCTTGAACTCCCAGCGATCCTCCCACATCAGGCTCTTGAGTTCTGCAGGTGTGTGCCACCACCCCCAGCTGGATATTTCAGTGCTCAGTGAGTTAAGTAGCACTTAAATGTTCCCCTTTTCTTTCCTTCCACGCCCAGTTAACACAGACTCGGAATCTCGAGGTTGCTAAGTTGTGTTTCACTGTGCAGTATATTCAGGGCATCATATCTGGATCAACTTTGTCTGTATTTAAGTGGTTGGATTGCTGCTGCTTCTTCAGCCATTGAGACCAAACTCAAAGCATGGAAAATGGAAAGGCTATACCTCCTTTATTTAGGGAAAGTCACATTTTTCCAGAAAATAAAGAGATTTTTCCACTTTTACTTTTGTGGACTAGAAAGGACTCATACAGCCACTTCCTGCTGCAAGAGAAATAGCAAATAAAAATCCGACTTCATTCCTTTTCATGCTAGAAATGAAAACCAGAAAAAGATATAATATTTCATGACTCCTACTGAAATATTGAATTAGCTTATAAGAAATCTGATATGTATGAAAGATGATTTTATTAATCTTCATAATATTTTGCAGTTGAATAAATGAATTTATTGAGAGAGAAAATTATCTTTTGAAAAAAGGAAAATAAAGGTATATCTGATCTAAATTATACAGTTGGAACTTATCATTCCAAGATGAGATAAAACATTTAATATATTTTCCATTTAAAACTCTATTAGCATCTTTTTAGCTTTAAAACTTACTTATGTGTGATACTTTATAAAACACTGATGCAAAACTTCAGAGGATTTTGTTATCAAAAGATCTGAAACATAATCTCATGGCCAGCATTAACTAATTTTTTGGTTTTACTAAAGTCATTGAGCCACAGAGGACTTCAACCTCTCTTAAAATGAGGATAATAATAATTGCCCTTCACACTGTGTAGTTTTGTTACAAGGCCCAAATGAGATGATATTTTTAAAATTGCTTCACAATAGCAAAACACTCAGCCCTCCCTTCATTTCTCACCTGTTTCCTTTCTCCTTTCATACATCTGTCCTCTAACCTTCTCATGTGTATATGAGAAAATTTATTGTGTACACAGAAGAATCTATTTATAATAGATTCATAAATATTCTAAAATATATACATATGTATATATTCACATGTAATGCTTTCTTTCTCAAACCCTGGAGATTAAAAATGCCATCAAAGAGGTGTATCCAGTACCTTTGACAATTTCTGACACTCACATTGTATTTTTTCCACTTAGACCAAAATACATCATGCTATTATGTGCTATTTTTTAAATGATTCCTTCTATTTCTCACTTCAAAAGCTTTTATCTCTGACCTCAGGCCCTCTGAAAGCTTGTCAGATATAATCAGTTGTTATTCAGTTTGTCTAAACATTGAGATTCATATATCAAATTAGAGAAATTGTTAGTGGATTTACTTCTATCTTAGAGCATAATCAATGCTTGGAATGACATTTGAGTCATTAAAGATGAGAAGGGTGTCCTCTTCACAAGATAACTGAGATGTTGTGAATATTTAAAATGTGTAACAACAGTTGTATTCTCCCCCACCCACTGCCAAAGTACTTATTTCTTACATTTGTTTATTTCACTACATTAGTAGAATCGCAAAATAGTATCCACATATCTGAGCCAAAATTTAAATATAGCACTCAAAACCACTAATTGTATACAATTTAAAAAAATGAGTGCATGCTCTGGAAAATATATCTGCATGTTTTAAAAAAAGAATTATTTTAAAACTATATTATACTAAATCTACTAATGCTCACCATAATTTGCATATGTAATGTTTTAAATGATTTTACACTTAGATATCTACTTATATTTAATGAGTTCTGTCTCATGTGTTAAGATGCTATATAATGAAAACAAACAAGTTTGACTGAAATTTACATGAATATTACATTAAATTCACTGGCTTATAGATCTGAAATCTGGGAGTTCCTCTTCAGTCATTCGATGAGAACTGAGACAAGAACTCATCAGCTTTCACTTTTTCAAGGACCATAGCTACATTTGAGAACGGGCCACCTATATGATCCTGTTATGAGATATTCATTGTGTTTCATATGTGATTTTGAAATTCATATGCATGGTTAATATCACCAATGATATTACCAGTTGTTTAGTCTACTTTTGTCAGATTTATCTCTGAAACAACCTATAACTGTGAGAGATGTTTATTGACTTAACCAAGTTTATAAACTCTATGTGTAGCAGAGGGTCACTATCAGTATGTCAAGAATTATTGTGATATCCAAAGAGATATTGTGACTCTTGGAAACGGAAAGATGCCAGAGTGGCAATAAGTAAAAAGTTCATTATGTTTTCATCATAATAACATAATCATTTTATGGGTGCATATAAATATATTTAACGTCAGGATTTTAACCCTTAATGAAAAGAATAAAGAGAATTATGATCCCATGACTAAGCAAAATAATTTCTCATGATCTACTATGTTAAACTATATATATATTTGCCACTTGGGAAAGATCAACTTGATGAAAAAATCAGCTGCTTCATTTAGTTTAACATAAAAGAAAAAGAAATCAGGCTGAAGGAAAAACTAGCTGTGATTCCTTGTGATTCCTGTGATTCGATGTTCTTTCATGTTTCACTAGCTTATCCACTAACTTTATGCAGTATAAATGAAATTAATTTGCCTAAGAGATGCATATTTTTTTAACATCTCAAAAATCTTGGCAGGAAAGAAGGATCTTAAAGATAGCTGTTCCCTGAATGTCAGAGGTCCCTTAACTCTTTTAACTTCAAAACACTGTAGATATCATTATCATTAAAAACATTTCCCAGATATAAATTATCTGCCTGGGCTTATGGGGCAAGATGTCTATTGATTGTCAACTACTCTAGGTATGATACAAACTCCTTTTATTTCTGGAAAGCACTTGTCCTCTTCCTGGGTTACCTGGTTTCATTTGTTTTTGTTTGCCATATAGCAATCCCCCTTCAATATCTCAAGGTGATTTTCACCTTAACACTGCTTTTGTGAACTGCTAAATCATGTCTAAGGGGCCTTAGACAAATTTTCTATATTATAGACTCTTTTCACACATCAGTAATATCTGATCTTTCTGCACTACACATGTCAAAATCTGGTTTTGTAAAATATTTTAAGGACCTTTTTTTTTTTTTTGGTAATATATTAATTTCACTTTTCCATTGGACCATAGGTTTGGGAACTGGGAGACAGTGTTGGCATTATTTTGGCAATTCCATGTGGAAAAGTTCTTTAAAGCTTTGTGATCAATGATAATCTTATTATTCAATATAATCATCAAATAATTACATTTTTACTCTGATTTCTTCAGTAAGCTGAGAACCAGAATGTGATCGCTCTTAGAATGTTGTGCAAGAATTTATACTCTGGAATTCAATTAATATTGACCATATTCTGCCTTGTTCCCATAATTTTGGTCAAAATGATACTTTCCTTTAAAAATAGAGGAAAATATAGAACATAGAATTTTTAAAAATTATGTAATGAAGCATACAATTTACAGTAAACATGTAGCACTTGACAATTCATCAAAGAATTACTGTTAGTATATCAGCCTATATATCACTTATTTGTTATTGGCTATGTTTGACTATTTTATGGTGACCATCTTAAAATTGTCATCATAACAGCATAGTTTATGTACTGCTAATTTAATTACATCAGTATATTTACATATGTCTTTCCCTTCTCCACTGCTAAGAGCAACCTGTGCCTTTTTCATGACTTTGTGATAAAAGATGAATTATTGGTTTTCAACAGGAAGTTGTCATTATTAGATCCATTTTGCCCCTATACAAGTCCAGGAAATTGTCTCATTTTGCAATCTGAGAACTTCAATAATACAAATGGGTAGAGGAAAGAAAGTAGCTATTATCGACAGCTTCGAGTGATTTATGCACACTGTCTGGAGAAGAATTGATCAGATTCAGAGATAACAATGATATCCTAGAAATTGTTACAATCCACACTCTGGTCTGCCCTTTACAGCTCCATACAACTGATCACCAAGTGTACTGCATTCCTCAGATTAGACTACAGCAAGTTCTGAGGAATTCTTGAGTGCTTCTTAATTCTACCCAAGGGATGTAGTGTTTTTCCAGTCTCATTTAGTAGTTTCTGTATTCTACCTAACACACCAACTCAGGGTTAATTAGTTCGCCCTGAATCAAATTCTAAGCATATTGATCTTCTGTGTGCTATTTTTGCAGAAACACAAAATACATTGCCTTTAATTAATTTAATTGTCTTTTTTTGTGTGTTTGTTTGCTTCTGTTAGTTATTTTTACTCTTCTGCAAAGTATTATTAGTATTCATGTATAGTTTATTCTTTATGTGCTCCAATTTTTATTCATATAAATGCATAGCCTTATTGTATACATGAAAATGTTTATTACTACATACAACTTCATGAATTTTCACAATTTTTAAAGTTAATCTAATAATTCTATAATACTGTGAATGGTAAATCCATGTCCTATATATCTCGATGAGCTAGAAGATTTCTAGTACTATAGTCTGAGAAATTTTTGTAGCACTTGAAAATCACTATTATATATTAAAACAAAATCATTATCACATATTAAAATACTATTATATATTAAATCACAGAAGAATCGTGAAGCTTTTATTTTTCATTGATACACCTTTATCTATTTATCTATCTATCTATCTATCTATTTATTTATTTTGCCTTTTTGAAACAGGGTCTCACTATGCAGTTCAGGCTGGTCTTGAGCGCATTTTGTAGCCCAGGCTGGCTTTGAACTCACAGTATTCTTTCTGCCTCAGCCTCCTCAATGCTGGGATTACAGGCATGCGCCACCACACCTGGCTCCCATATTTTTTATTTTAAGTGACTTCCAATTCTCTAAATTTTTATTTCATGGAGAGTGTTGCCAAGTTAGTAATAACAAAACCCTAGGACTGCAAAAATATTAATAATAATTTATTCTTACATAGATAAATATTCAAAAAATCCCACTCATTTTATTTGCTATCTCTGTCTCTGAACATATGCACAAATGATGTAGTTCACACTTCAGACATAAATTTGTATAAAATTGGTAATTATATAAGAGTGACACATATAACCAGTTTTTACAATGAAACTTTTTATTGTATTAGAGCTCTAGGTTAGGTCATTTCAGAGCTTAAGTGTTTTTAATGAGACAGCCAATTTCTAAATGTTTCAATATGTTTCCTTCCCCATAAGTATTTGATGTCTCCCTTATGCCCGTAATGCAGCAATTTCATGGTGTGGAATTTTGGGCCTAAGAGTTTCCCTTGTCATTAATACAGTTATAAATTTCTTGAGGCAGCTTAAGAAGCTTAAACTTCAAATGTCAAAGCCAGAGTTTTAATATAGAAGACCATGACATAAAGTACCAACACTTTTGATGCCCACACTGTTTTCCCTACAGGACTGAGGTTATGTGGAAGATGAATGGGACAGGAGTGGTACCTGATATCATTACATACATTAAATTAATTAGCAAATAAAGGGTGATTTAGCACAATGGCACACTGGCTACTAGCACAGAGATGACTTTCAGAAAATTTAGGCAAACCCTTTGTCTGAAGAGGAAAATTAGTAATTAAAAAAGTCAAACACTGTGGCAAATAATGTGAACAGGGAATTCTTCTTTTAGGCTGATATAGCTCAAATCAAATTTTGTAGCCTCATGTAGATAGAGAGCACCTTTTAACCTCCTTCTTAGGTGGTCTTAGGGTGGAGGAGGGGCATTACTGGTAGGATGCAATCTGGGAAGATTAGTAAGTTAAATATATTAAAAGCATTTTTTTTCCACTCAGGTACTAATTGCTTTCCTCATGTAAATATGAGTTGTCCTTTGAATATAAAATTAAGATATTTAAATCTTCCTATTTTTGGAACCTGTTATGTGTTGTTATCTAATATTATTGGAACTGTTTTCATTAGTTTCCTAAAGATCTTTAACATTGCATGTTGTACTGTGCGTATGATCTATGATGTTTAGCAGAACATATACACTGTAGTGTTAATCTCATTTCCATACTTTACTCTTCATCCTATGACTCTTAGTTTTTAACTAATTTATTGATTTATTTACTACCATTCCCTGTTTTCAGGATATCAATTTGATACCAATTAAAAGTGAGTTGAGAAAAAGTGTCTTCAACCTATTACAATTTTAAATGAAAACATAGATCCTAAAAATTGATCTATTAATAATAATTCATCAGATGAAAGAATCTGTCCTAATGTAGAACTTCCATTTCACTGTCTTTGTATAGAGTGGGTATATTCTTGTTTCACTGTAAAATTATCAATATTTGTGGTTAAAAGATGCAGCTTTTGACTACAGTATTATGTTATGTATTTATGTACATGTATGTAGTTATGCATGTATGTTATGTATTCTATACACAAAATGTACTTTTTTAACAGAACATTTTTATATCTTTATCTAATCAAGGTTTTTAGAAAAGAGATCTATAGTTTTAATTATTCTGACATTAAAAAACAAAAAAATCAATTAAAGGAAAATCACCATGGACTTGTATGTTGGTGGAACAAGCCTTCTAAAATCCACCTGTTGTATCCTTTCTTCTCTCTTACACACACAGTACAATTCTACATAACCCTAACACACACGAGTTTTTCCTGATTCATGTTTTATCCTTGCACAGCTTTTCTGAATCATTATTTTATCCTTATAACCTGGTATTGTCCTAATCCATTTACAAGTTCACGTTTTAAAATCTTGAAGTTATAATTGAGACTCTTTTCATCTTTATACCATCAGATCTAATATTATCTTAATAAAAAACAAGAACTTAGTAACAGTCATTTTTTGAGAAATACATTATATGAAAGATGTTGGTCTGCAAAAATAGAAACCTTGTATTTTCCCAAAATTCCCACATTTTCAGATGATATAGTCGACTGTGATTTACTATCAAACTGTTGCCGTTTCTATTTCAAAATAATTTTAATATAGTAGAATATTAAATCACTGAAAGTTTAACAATGAATTATGACAGTTTACTAAAGTGCTACCTAACAGTAGAAACTGGAAAGGACAATATCTATTATTGAAAATCTTGTGTATTTTTAAATTTACAACATTGCTAGTCCTGATAATAAAGGGACAAATCCCTTAATTTTCATTACTTAGAACTTAAAGTGATCCAGTTGAAAACTTAGCTCTTGTCTCTCTACTTTCTTAGCACTTTAAAATTTGTTATGTACTATAAGTTTTTAAAAGAGATAATACATTTCATTTCCTGATATTAAGTTGTATATTTCTGACACTTTAAGAAAATATTCTAACAATTCCAAGCACTTAAATGTACTTTTTCAATAGAATCAAACTTTTTTTTTTTTTTTTTTTTTTTTTTGTCTTTTTCCTTTTTACCGGTACCAGGAATCAAACTCACGACTGCCTGCTTGCAAGGCAGGAGCTTATGCCACTGAGCTAAATCCCCAGGCCCGAATCAAACTGTTTCTTTTGTAGAGTTATGAGAGAAATTGCGGTCTAACCTCAAAGGTGTATCAGAAGAAAAAAAATTCTGATGAATTTGACATCTGTTTCCTTTTCTATGCTTTTCATCTAACAAAATGTGTAGTATAATCTTATGGAAAACACAACAGAATTGGTATCACTGCTGAAGAGGCATATGCTTGTTTTATTAAAGAGTACTATCCACTATTAACTGTAATACTCAATTCATCTAGCTAAAAAAGATGAAGAGGCAAATTGACTGTAACTATGATATTAGGGTAATTAAGATATTTGGTTACTATTCAAACATGAATTGCATTTGATATTCACATTTCAATATTTAACAAATTCAAAATACAACAGAAATTGCCTGACTTTTCATTTCCTCTGTGTAAAATATTAACAGCATTACATTCACATTTAATTCTTTCTTTTAGCATAATTACTAGGAAAATTTGAGCACTAATTATTGTTAAATTTTAAAAGATATTTTTAGTTTTTATTTCTCTAACATCAAGTAAAATATCATACTTTTAATATCAATATTATATGGCTATATAAGCTGCTAATTAGCAGATTACTTTCGCAGTCATGATATGGTTTCAAATATTTAACTGCAAAGATGCACAAATAATTGATTCATTTTCCTATGGAATGGTTTTGTCATCTTGTGGACTGTAACTATAAAGTAAGGAAAAAGTATTTCATTGGGAAAAACTACCATAGATACTGAATGTCTAACTTTTGGCTACCATTTATCATTTTGTTGTAACCAAAAATCATTTGTAGCATCTAATCCTAGTATATTAAGAAATTATGTCACAGCAGTCCATATTTCTGGTGTATAGCTATCCATTTACCGAAAGACTTTTCTCATTAAAACACAATATTTTTTTCTACATCTCTCATATTAGAAAACATCAGATATGTATTACCCTCCAGCCCAGCACCTGGCCTCTTTTTTCCTTCTCACATCTCATCTTGAATCTGGACTAGTTGCCTAGGATGCGCTTGAGTGAAAACACTGCTAGTATCATGTGAGGATCCTGAGTAGTTGTAATAATAAATCATTAAGTGTAATCTAATCTGTGCATAAATCTTCTTGGCTATAATTTAAGAATGAGAATGCAAAGTTTTCCCAGACAGTTAAAATTAATTGTTTTCAATGGTGGGGTTTTGATAATGGAATATAATGTAAAAGTAGATCAAGGAAATTTTAAAGTTTCATTGACAGTTAACACCAAGCATTAGCTCTGGGAAAGTGACTGAACTGTACTACTTTTTGGAAAAAAAAAAAATTAACAAGATTTTTTTTATTATAAGACAAAAGACGACTTAACAAAGCAGATCAGAACAGAACAATGTAAGCAACATAGTATTTCACCACAAGACAACCCGTGATTTACAATAACTACCATAATGTCTTTCTTTGAAATAGTTGAGCATAACTTCATTTAAAATTGTATCAAACATAACAAAATAACAAAAAATCATTCAAGACAATGAAAGTATTACAGTGAATTCAGAATTAAATAACAGAAAATGAACACTGACTACTATATTATCTCATTTTCCAAAGAAAATTTCTTATACTATCACACATATTAAAATCCAATAAGACACAACATGATAGAACCAATGGACACAGAAGAACAAGAGCATGGTAGGACTTCAGAGTAAGATGATATTAATCAGCAGAGGCTATGATAATGTCTTGTTTTCTTCAAAATAGCTGTCCATACCATCACAGATAATAAAATCAAACAAATCGGGATAAAATCATTCCAACTATTGAATGAAAACAATATAAGGCTTCAAAGCAATGTAATGGGGAATCATGATTACCATAAACTCTTATGTTTTCTTACCATTTCTTACACTAGGGAGACTATATGGTATTTATACATGTGATATTGATTTATTCCACCTATGAGTATAGTTTCAAGTTGCATGTATTTATTTATAAATATCTCAATGTGATCATTCTTTAAAGCTGAGTAGTACTCCATTGTATAAAAATAAAATTCTCAGTTGATGAACATTTAGGTTGTTTCAAAAGTCTGATGGACATTTAGGTTGTTTCAAAAGTCTGGCTATTACAAATTGTGCTGCTATAAACATGGGTGCACATACATAACTGTGGTTTGATGTTTTCAGTTCTTCTGGGAATGTGCCCTGAAATGGAATAGCTGGGTCAAATGGGACTTCCAATTCCAGTTTTTTAAGGAATCTCCAGACTGACTACCACAGCGGTTGCACGAGTCTACACTCCCACTAACAGTGCAGGAGAGTTCCTTTTCCCCACAGCCTTTCCATCATTTGTTGTGGGTAGTTTTCATGATCCTGGGCATTTTTCTGGAGTGACATTGAATCTCAATGTTGTTTTTAATTGCATTTCTCTAATGACTAACAATGATAAACATTTTTTTCATGTATTTATTTGCCATTTGTATTCCCTCATCTGAGAACTGTGTATTCATCTCAAATGCTCATTTTTGGTCTTTTAATGTCAGGTCTCTGAGTTTTAAAAATTCTTTATATATATTTTAGACAGAACTGTCCCTTTGTCTGAGGGACAGTTCACCAAGATTTTTTCCCAGTTTGTGGGGTTTTCTTTTCACTATGCTCAAGATTTTTTTTTGACATGCAGAAACTTTTGAATAAGATGTGATCCCAGTTACTGATCTGGGCAGTAGTTACCATGCATTTTGATTCCTCTTCATGAATTCTCTAACTAACCCAGTGTCTTCAAGATATTTACCTACTTTGTCCTCAAAAAGATTTAGTGTTTCAGTTTTAATACTCAGATCTTTGATCCATTTAGATTTTAGTTTGGTATATGGTGACAGGCTTGAGTCTAGTTTTAGTTTTCAGCATATGGAGAGCCAGTTTTTCCAGCACCATTTATTAAAGACGTTGTCATTTTTCCAGTGAACATGTTTAGCCTCTTTATCAAAGATAATATGGATGAGTGTGTTGATAGTTGTGGTTGTGCCTTCTAATCAATTTCATTGCTCTTCGACTCTGTTTATATTCCAGTACCATGTTGATTTTATTACAGTAGCTTTGTAGTATAACTTCAAGTCAGGGATTGTGATGCCTCCTGCCTTGCCTTTGCTGCCTAGAATTGCCTTTGTTATTCTAGGTCTCTTCTATTTCTAGATGAATTTTAGGAGTGATTTCTCTAGGTCTGTGAGGTATGTTGATGGTATTTTCGTTTGGATTGCATTGAATCTATATAACAGTTTTGGGAGAATGGCTATTTTCAGAATATTTATTCTTCGTATCCATGAACAATGGATTTCTTTCCATTTTCTAAGATTATCTTCAATTTCTTTTTTCAGGATATATAGTTTTCCCTGTAGAGATCTATTACTTCTTTTGTGAGATTAATTCCTAAGTACTTCTTCATTTTTTAGATGCTATTGTGAAGGGTGTGACTGCTCTTATTTCTGTCTCCTTAATTTTGTTGTTATTGTGTAGAAATACTATTGTTTTTGAGCATTGATTTTTCTATCCAGTTACATTGTTGAATTTATTTATTATATCTATCAGTCTTTCAGTGGAGTTTTGCAGGTCTTCTAGGTAGAGTAACACATCATCTGCAAATAATGACAATCTAAATTCCTCTTTTCCTATCTTTACCCCTTTTATTTCTCTCACTTGTCTAACTACTCTGGCTAGTATCTCCAGTACTCTACTGAATAAGAGTGGTAATAAGAGACATTTTTTTCTTGTGCCTGATTTTAAGGTAAAGGCCTTCACTTTTTGGTCATTCAATATCATGCTGGTTGTTGGGTTGTAATAGATGGCCTTTATTTTATTGAGGAAAAGACCATCTATTACAATTCTATGTAGGGTTCTTATCATGAATGTGTTGGATCTTATCAAAATCTTTTTCTGCATCTATAGAAATGATCATGTGTTTCTTACTTTTGGCTTTATTGATATGGTGGATTACATTTATTGATTTACGTATGTTGAAACATCCCTGCATGCCTGAGATGAATCCTACTTGGTCATGGTGTATAATCTTCTTGATGATTTGCTGCATCTTATTTTCCAATATTTTATTGAGGATTTTTTCATCTGTGTTCATTAGGGAGACTGGCCTGTAGCTCTTTTTTTTTTTAGTTGGGTCTTGTCAGGTTTTGGTACTAGAGTAATTTTTTCTTCCAGGATTGAATTAGGAAGAATTTCTTCCATTTCAATTTTGTTCAAGAGTGTGACAAGTGTCAGCATTAAGGCCTCTTTGTATTTCTTTTAAAATTCCACCGTGAATCATTCTGGGCCTGGCCTCTTCTTTGTAGCTAAGGACTTAATTACATTTTCAATTTCATTAATAGAAATTGGGTTATTCAGCAGTTTTACATCTTCTTGACCCAGCTTTGGTACTTCATATGTTTCTAGGAATCTGTCCATTTTTTTCTGTGTTATCAAACCTATGAGAATAAAGGTTTTTGAAAAAGGTGTTGATGATCTTCTGTATTTCCACAGAGTCTGTAGTGATTTCATCTTTTTTTGTTCCTTATTGCAGGAATTTGAGCTTTTTTTTTTTTTTGCTTTTTTAAATTAGGTTGGTTAGGGGCTTATCAATTTTATTTATTCTTTCAAAGAACTAACTCTTTGATTCACTGATTCTTTGGATTGTTTTGTTAGTCTTTATAGCATTAATTTATGCTCTGATTTTTATAATTTCTTCTCTTCTTTTGGCTTTGGATTTGACTTGCTTTTCTTTTCTAGATGTTTGAGAGGTAGCATCAGGTTGTTTATATTTATTCCGGTTTCGTGAAGTAGGAAATCAGGGCAATCAATTTTCCTCAGAGGACTGTTTTCATCAAATCACACAAATTCCATTAAGTTGTATTTGTATTTTCATTTGCTTGTAGGTATTGTTTAATTTCTTCTTAAATTTTCCCTGTTACTCAGTGATTGCTCAAGAGCGGATTATTCAATTTCCTTGTGTTTGTGGGGGTTTTGCAGTTACTTTTATCATTAATTTCTAGTATCATGGCCCTATGATCTGGTAACATGCATAGGATTATTTCAACTCTTTGCATTCATTTAAATATGTTCTGTGGGTTATTATGTGGTCTATTTTAGAGAATGTTCCATGTAGCGCTGCTAAGAATGTATATTTCAATGTTGTTGGATGGAATACTCTGTATATGTCTATCAAGTCCATTTATTCACAAGTGTGATTCAGTTCTATTATTTCTTTGATGATTTCCTGTCTGGTTGATCTGTCCCTTGGTGTCAATGGTGTGTTAATGTCTCCTGTTATAATTGTGGTATTGTTTATTTGATTTTTCATTTCTGTTAATACTTGCTTTGTATAACTGGATGCTCTGGAATTTGGTGCCTATATATTTAAGATTGTTATCTCTTCATCTTGAAGTTTTCCCCTAACCAATATTTAATGATCTTCTTTATCTCTTCTGATCATTCTTGGTTTGAAGTTCACATTGTCTGCACCAGAATAGCTACCACCACTTTTGGGGGGGTTCCTGTTGCATGAAGTATTGTTTCCCATCTTTTGCCTTTCAGTCTTTGAGTATTCTTTTGGGTCAAATGTATTTCTTTTATACGACATATGGTTGGATATTTTTCCTTGATCCATTCTGCCAGTCTATTTCTTTTAATTGGTGAATGGAGATCATTTGCATTAATGTTTATAGCTGTCATATATTGGTTTATTGTTGACATGTTATCTTTTTGATGTTGCATCTTTATCTTTCCATTCTGTTTAATTGTCTGCCTTGTTTAGTGGTTATTTTTCCCTATGTGTACATAAACTGTTTCAGTATTCTTTGCAGGGTTGGCTTGGTGATCATGAAGTTCTTCGGCTATTCTTTTGTGTGTGTGTGTGTGTGTGTGTGTGTGTGTGTGTGTGTGTTTCCTTTTTATCGGTACCAGGGATCGAACTCACGGCCGCCTGCTTGCAAGGCAGGTGCTTAAGCCGCTGAGCTAAATCCCAGCCGCTCTTCGGCTATTCTTTGGCATTGAAGTATTTTATTTCTCTTATCTATTCTGAAGGACAGTTTTGCAAGGTACATCAGTGTAGGTTGGAAATCATTTTCCTTTAGGATCTCAAATACTTCACTCCATGCTCTTCTTGACTTCATTATTTGTGTTAAGAAGTCTTCTGTCATTCTGATAGGCTTTTCTTTATAGGTGATCTGTCTCTTCTCTCTGATAGCTTTTAATATTCTTTTTTTATGTTGGATTTCTGTGATGGTGATTATTATATATCTGGGAGTAATTTTGTTTTGGTTATGGCTAATTCTATACTTCACTAATCCTGATGTCAGTTTCCATTCTCATGTTTGGGAAATTTTCAGCTATTACTTTTGTGAATAGCTTCTTGATATCATTTGTGTTGTCCCCTTCTTTTTCATTTATCCCTATCAATATTAGGTAGTTTTCCTATGAGTCATCTTGCAGCTTTTGGATTATTGTTTCCTGACTCCTTGTTATTTTTAAAAGGTCTTTCCTTTCCTGTTCACTAGCTGCAATCTTGTCTTCGAGATCCGAAATTGTCTTCCTTTTTTTTTTTTTTTTTGCAGCAGCAGTTTTGACAACTTTCAATGGAATTTTTAATTTCTTGTATACCTCTATGAATCTGCATCATGTATTCTGTTTGTTTCTTATCTTGTTCATGCAGTGATTCTATCTTTTTGTTGTGTTCCTCTAATTTTTAACTGTGTCTTCTTTAGATGTTCAGCATCTCTTTCATACTTTTTATCAGTTCTTCTTTTACCTGGGAGATCATTTCTAGTTTGAATTCCTTAAAGCTTCTTGGAGTTGCTTCTTTATTTCAATTACTATTATTTCTGGTATTTCATGTGTATAGCATATATTTTCTTCTATGTACATGGTTCCTAGGATTTCTTGTGTTGGTCTGGATGTTTGAGATTTTGTGTTTTGGTCTTAAGTTTTGTCATCGTCCTATATTTCCATGTTTCTAATGTTGCTCCAAAGCTTCCCCTGGGTGCATTGGAAATTGTCTCCTATGTCCTGAGCTCCTGGGACATCTCTCGTAGCATAGCTCCCTCCTTGGGCAGTTAGGCCCCCCGATTAAAAAAAAAAAAAAAGGGGGGGGAGGCTCAGGCAGGCCTAAAGCCTCCTCATGCTGTGCAGCTCCCCGCTCCAGCAGCAAAGCTCCCTGGAAGGTACAATACCATCAGACAAGTCCTGGCAGGCTTGACTCCTGCCAAACCCAATCTAATGTGGCTTCAAGCTGGGTTGGTCCCAAACCACCCAGAGCAAGGATCTCAAACTCTCCTAGGGACTGGGTGTTGTGCAGGCATCCAGCAAAACTCCTGGGCTGAAAGAAGGTCAGCTGCATGACCTAGTCAGGCCCCAAACCTTCTCCACAGTGTAGCTTCCTCGTTCAGACAGCAGCAGCAAGGAGTGCTCCCAGAACCAAGAGACGGTTACTGGCAAGGCGATATTTTTCTTATAAGCATAGACACTTATGGTATTATACAATATTTGTACATTCCTGGGATTTTAAAGAATTCATCAAATACAGGCAAATATAGTTTCACTTGAAAAGAATTAAACAGATACTGAATTGCTTTAAATATTTTTACATTCATTTGTATTTTTGATTAATTTAGAAATATTCATTAATGAATTGTTCTTTTCAAGTACATTACAAATGATGAAAAGTTTTGTTAATTTAATAAAATTTGTCAATACTTTGAAATGTATTTATGTGATATCACTTTTTAACCATTACATTTAAATTTGTATCTATTGTTTCAACCTTGAAAGTACTAGCTCAAAAGCTAAAATAAATCATTGTTATCCACCAGGAGATAATGAAATTTGTACTAATGTAATTGTAACAGGGAAAATTCATTATTGGTCTTTAGCATATAATCAGTACTTACCTTAAAACTGTAACATTAACTACTCTTGATTATCAAGTTTAAGAAGTCTTGATAAGAATTCATTATATGTATGTATACATATATTAGTTGAAATATACTGCTTAAAATAGAGTCCTCAGTGTTGTGAATATAGCATACAACATTTGAAGGTTTGCTTAAGAAACAGAAGGCTAAAGTTGCATGTTAAAAAAAGTTGATGTTTCTCTGTTCTGTAGACATTTTATTCTCATACATTTTTCTATAACAGTCATAATACATATTTTCTGTAGTGGTTTTACATGTTACCAAATGTATATATTCAATTCACATTTATTTGTGCATCTGAAAGGTTAAATGCTAATACTAATCTCAACTAGCTACTCTGAACCCATAGGATTAATACTGTCAGGAAGACTAGCTATTCCCTGGGTTGTAAAAGCAAAACTGTTCTTTATTAATTTAAGTAAGTTGATATGATGATAGATTTTTCAGGAATAAATCATGTGTCCCATAGGTCTTAATTTGCTATTTCAAGAAAATATTAATACCTTTTTCAGTTTGCTTTAATGTATTTTTATTTTATTTTATTTTTTATTTTTTATTTTTTATTTTTTTGTCTTTTTCCTTTTTATCAGTACCGGGGATCAAACTCAGGACCGCTTGCTTGCATGGCAAGTGCTTATGCCGCTGAGCTAAATCCCCAGCCCCTAATGTATTATTTGATTAATATGCCCTTTTTGAGATTTATTTGTGTTTTTTATCACCTGTTCATAAGTATGATTATATTTTGTCACAATTTCCAGTCTGATCACAGATAAATTTTAAAATCCCACCTCAATCAAAATACTTTAATATCCTCCTAAAATTCTCTAAGAAATAATACCTAGAATAATGTTTAAAAAGATGGTATAGTATATTAAGAAGCATTTTCATTAATATTTGACAACAGAAGTGTAAAATTCATTATAATTATTAAGATATATTTTTCTTATCAGGTAATTAAGGATATATTCATATCCTTAATCATATAATTAAGGAAATATATAGCTTTAAGCATGTTTAGATGACAAGATTACATAAGGTCAAATAGCAATACAAATACAGCTCAGAAAGAAATCTTTTTCTACTCTTTTGGAAAATTATACATCAGAAAATAGTAGTAACTCTTGAGTTACCAAGACAGAAGCAAAAGAAATGCAAAAATCTAATCTCCAAAGGTGAAGAGCATAAAAATCAAAGAGTAGAGGAAAAGATCAGTAGAGGGAGCTTGGCAAATGAGAATAAGCAGAAAGTTAGATACAAAGAAACAAAGAGGAAGCAAAGAGAGAGAAAGGAGGTATAAAACTTTGAGTATATGCCAAAATCTAGAAAGTGAGTAACATTTTAGTAATTGTACTTATTAGCTAAATGTAGAATATTTTCACCTCTAACACAAGCATTTAAAAAGTTTTGCTATTTTGTTGTATATTTTTTCTAATAACCAAATATGCATGATATATACATGTGAATAGATTTTCTCAAAGATTATGAGATTCTTTATTTTAATTTGGATGAATATTTTATTTTTGAAATAAATGCACATATAATTATTTATTCTGAACTGATAGCAAATCCATCAGTTTACTACCATGTTTTATTTCTCATAGTTAAAATATTTTCCCAGTTTACTTTAAATTCAGATAATTCATTGTTACATTTGATTCACTCAGTCATTTATATTGCCTCTGATGGCTTAATCAGTAACCATTAGCAAAATAGATGAGAGTCTGAGAAAACTCACTCATTATTTCATGTTTTTTTTTTTTTTTATTCTGGGAGCAAATGTGAAAATACTAAAAAAAAAAAGAGGCTGATTAAGTTAAATAATAAATTTCTATCTAGAAAATATTCATAAAAAATGACGAGTCTTCAATTCATCGTATTTTATTATATGGAAATTGACATAGTCACAATATTTTAAAATGTGTAGATGATACCTTAATTATTTAATATTTAAATGTATTGTAACAAATAAATATCCATTTAAATTCTTTGTCCTAAGTTTTTTCTCTGTCAATATTTTTTTTTTTTTATTTTTAAACTGAAATTGAGATATGGCAACATGGTACAGTCATATTCTCATGAAAAGAGTAAAATAATGTGTCTTATGAGGTCTAAGAAAAAGAACTTAACCTAGACTGTTAAAACAATACCAAGCTTGTTTGCTACCTCAAACTTCACTTGTTCCTAAACTTTTTATTTTCCATTTTCATGCAAATGAGTCTAAAGCAACAATTTCCAAGCCATAATCATATAATCAGCTAGTTGTAGAATTAGAACTAAAATTGCAACACATAGTTTCTATCTAATTCCCTTATAATGGCATATGGTATATATCCTTGGCTTGCATAATCAAATGGTATCACCAGATCGAGGATTTGCTATACCACTGATCAAGTAGATATTAGAAGATTACAAAAAGTATTCTCATCACTTCAAAGTGATTAAAATGTCTTCTAAAGCTTTATGCTCTTGTTATTAAAGAGTAATAACTTTGCTTAATGTTTTATTAGTATAACTAGCACTAGTATAATTTTATACTTTACAATAATTAAAATTAAGACATTCTGAATTTTCATGTGCAAATGGAAGTACATGTGCGTGTGTGTGTAGCTTTTGGATGATATTGTAGTACCCAGTATATGTCCTGGAATTTCCAGACAAACACATTGTGCAAAATGGGATAAGTTTTATGAGAGCATACTACATTGTTCAAAATAATAGTGCCTCCTAGTACAAATGAGTCACAGTTTCTCATCTTGACACTATTTGTGTTTTGGGAAATCTTTTTTGTGTGAAGCATTCTTACACATTACAGTATATTTACAATCTCTGGCCTCTCTACACTAGATTTCTCTAGCATAATAACCCCCAAAGAAAGAACAAGAATGTCTTTACATCTTTCATTACATTCCTTAAGGGACAAAATCATTTTCAGTTGGTGAAAAACACACCATTATCATAAGTATCCTATCTTCAAGATTAGTCTACCATAAAATTCATTACATTAGGAATATAAAGGAAACCATTTTTTTCAAACCAAGAAATAAACTGCTTATATTTGTTTAGAGCCCTAGTCTTCAGAAGAAAAACTTTGATAAAAATTAACAAGATATTATAGTCTAGGATATTGTGAAGTTAAAATTATTTGCTTTTTAAAACCTCGAACATTATTAGAAAATAAATTACAATACTCTTTACAACTCATTATCTTATCAACTTTATTTTGTTTTAGCTGCTCACTTATTTAGATTTAGTGTTCATAAATGTTTTTGAAATAAATTAGACATGTCTTACTAATGATTCAGTAGTACATTTGATACGAAAATAGGGAATAACAATTGTATGACCTATTATCTTACTCAGTCATTTATAATATATATATGTACTGTTTGATTAGAAAGTTTTCAAATACATTTATATCTAATAAATGAACAAACTCATAGTTTATATTTTATTACATATAAAATATTACATTTTTAAAGTTCATTATATGAATAATGAATTTTGATATTAACATACAAAAACATAGATAATAATTGCTTTCTTATAGCATTTTCTTTATGTTCGTTGTTAGAGATAACAATTACTTACTTGATGCTTTTTATTATATTCATTGTGTTTGGCTGCAGGCAGGAGTGATCTTACCTGCTTAACTTCACCAAATGCATTCTGCTGTGTCTCATATTTAGAATGAAGCCTTAGTATTGTGTGCAAAAAGTAAAACCTCTGAACCTAATAAATGGCCACAATGTGACACTGTTAAATAATAGATTCTCTGTATGATATTGATAAAACTAGAATGGTATTTATAGCACATATACTTAAAAAATTAGTAAACACATAGAAACCATAGACCTTTTGCTATGATGAATGGGTTCCTTTAAAAAAAAAACATAGAGTATATAAAGACACCATAGGCAAATCATATGGCAAATTTTTATTATAAAGAATGACTCTTCTCTATTAGTAATAAAACTTTTCTTCCGAAATTTACCTTTATTCAAAGGCATTCCCTTTAGAATGCCTATTAATTTTGAAAGAGAGCCTTTAAAAATCATAATACTATTTGAAACTCAACAACTTTTGTGTTTTTTTTTTTTTTTAGTTACTCATTTATGAATGAGTAACTAAAAAATTCTCTAAGATTGAATTATTTCACTGGAAAATTCTGCCCAATGACTAAGGAAGAATTGATCCCAGTTGTCTGCAAAACCTTGTAGAATGGAAAACAGGAAGACACACACCACCGCATTTGTTTAATGAAGGTTGTATTTCTCTAAAGGAAAACCAAACAACACAAAAATAAAACTATAGATAGTTAAATCTATTGAATACAGTCACTTGGAAAAACTGGCTTTGCGCCTACCGAAGATTAAAGCTGGACTTAAATCTTTTACCGTACACTACACTGAAGTTAATGGATCAAAGATCTAAATTGTAAAGCAGATATATTAAAAGTGCTGAAAGACAGAATTGGTAAAACTCTTGAAGACATTTGTTTAAGCAAAGACTTTATAAATAAAACCCTCATCTCACTGGAAATATCACAAAGAATCAACAACTGGGATCAATTTTATTAAAAAAAAGGTTTTTCACAGCAAGAGAAAATACCAGCAGATGAAAAGATAACACACAGTGTAGGAAGAATGTTTGCCAGTTGTTCCTCAGACAATGAATTACAATGGAGCATATATTTAAAAAATCTCAAAAAAGTCAAGCCTCCGTAATTTAAAGACCCAATTAAAAAATGGGCATCAGAGATTAATACACTCCCCATAAATGAAGGCATAGAAACAGCAAATAAGTATGTAAAAACATGTTCACCATCAGTGGTCATTCAAGTGATGCAAATTAAAACAACAGTGAGATTCCATCTTACTCCAGAAAGAGTGACTGCTAACAAGAAATCAATCAATAACAAATACTGGTAGAAATGTAGTGAAAAAGGAACCCTTATCCACTGTTGGTGTGAGTGTAGACCGGTACAATCACTGTGGAAATCATTGTGGAAATTTCTCAAAAAACTGGGACTAGAGGTTCCATTTTACCCAGACATTCCCCTACTGGCTATCTTACCAAAATAAATACAAGCATCATACCTCAACAATATATGCACAGCTATGTGTATGGTGGCACATTTTGTAATAGCCAAATAGTGGAAACTACGCAAGTACCCGTCAACTGGTAAATGAATAGAGATGTTGGTTTTGGTTTTATTAATTTATACAATGGAGTACTATTCTGCCATAACATACGCTCAAGACATTTGGAGAAAAATGGGTGCATCTTGATTTCCTATTCTTAAGTGAAATGAATTGGACACACACGTAAGTACCACATTGTTTCTTTGGTTTGAGAAATCAAAATTGTAAAGGTGTATAACAGATATCCTTCAATAGGAAGAAAATGTTCAAATGGGAAGGGGAACAATGAAGAGAGTAGGGGGAAAGGAAAGATGGGAAAAGTAGAAATTAATGAAAGAGAAAGAAAAACATGACCACAACATTCTTGTAAACAGGGAGAAGGAAAAGTGTTAAAGCGAGGGCATGAGAATGGGAAAAAAGTCATGATCACAGGCACAAAAGTATTAACAATATATTGTAGCATAAATACATGAAAATCAATAGATGCAATTTAATATATGCAAACCAATTCTTGCAGTCTAGAATATAAAATGGAAAAATCATACTCTTATTTACTGATTTTGAAAAAGCATTTGAAAATCTGACAACCAAGTATGAAGAAAAAAATAAAACAGAAAGTAATTTCTGCAACTTTATAAAGGGAATGTACAAAAAATTGTCAATATTATGCTTAATAGTGAAATACTTAATGATTTTTCTGTAAGGTTGGCAATGAAATCGGGATGTTTACATTAAACAATTTTATAAAAATACAATATTGCAAGTCACAAGCACTACAAACAGTGTTTATTCTGTGTGTATGTCTACAAAGAAAAACTTCTAAGAAATGTACAAGATTTAATGATGAAAAAATAAGACCTTAGTGCCAATGAATGAGTTCAGTAGTCACAAGAACTGATAAATTTTTAAGTATTTTATTTGTGTATACTCCAAATGATGATCTGAACATAAAAAATTAAATATGATACTATTTGCAATCATTCAAAAATCATTTCCTCTATGAAATACTAAAACAACTAATACAGGACTAGTATTTTACAAACAGCAAAAAAATATCATGAAAGTAGAGAAATAATCTAAATAAATTCAGACATGACATGTCTGTAGACTTGAATCAACATAATAAAATTGAATTCCCTTCAATTGATGCAGGAGATAAACCTTTACTACCAAATTATCAATGAGATTTTTTGTAGATATAGATAATATTTTGTAAACTTTATTTACTGTTGCAAAGGAAGCATAATTTACTTTTACAAGTGGTGGGAAAATTAAAGAAAAAAGGAGTCACTCAATTAAAAATATGTAACGTAACTACAAAAAGACAGGGCAAACTATGTAGTTTTCAGGAACAGACAAAGAAATAGCATAAAGAACATAAAAACAATAACAAATGCATATCAAATTAATTTCTGCAAAATTGCATAAACAATTCAGTAATGAAAAGACAGTCTTTCGACACATGATGCTACATATTATGGACCAATGAATTATTTGAACATCCATAGGCATTTAGTGATATTCAACCTAGGTCTCACGCCTTCCACAAACAATGTAAAATGGGTCTGGGACCTACATATGAAATGTAAACTGTAAGGCTTTTAGAAAAAATAGTAGAAAAATACTTTTATATTTAAAGCTATGCAAAGTTCTTAGATTTTAAAACACAGAAAATCAGTGAAAGTACTACCACTGATTAAGCCAACAAAATTTTTAAAAGTTGCTCTGAAACTGTCTTTTTAGATCAAAAATATGTAAACTTCATATCCCACACAAGATTTATATCTATAACAAAAACTTCACATAATCCAACAAATTTAAACAACCAAAATAATTACAATATTAGCAAAATCCATGCAATGCATTCAAATGCCAAATAGAATATCAGAATATGTTTAATATTATTAGCCATTAGGGACATGTAAAAATTACAATGAAATATCAGAACATACTTACCAAATGGCTAAAAATAAATAATGACTATAGTAAGATCAATTTCTTCATGGATGCAAAGAAACTAGATGTTTATATGTTGTTCTAGGGATTGCGAAAGGAGAGAGCTATTCTGAATATACCGTTTGGTAATACCATTAAAAAACTAAACAGTAGGGATACTATAATCCAGCAATTGTACAGTTTATCTTTATCTCAGAAAAGTTTTCACAAAAACTGGAGAATGAATGCTCATAGATGATCTATTTACCATAACCCAAAATTGCAAAGGTTCCAAATATCCTTTAAAAGACTGTGACTGAGAAGATGCAGTACATATTTATCAAGAAAAATTATTCTTTTGTTTTGTTTTGTTTTTGTGCCACACTTATTACCTTGTGCTTGCTAGGTAGGTGCTATGCTTCTGAGCTATATCCTCAGTGGTAATACTACACTTTAAAAAAAAATATTTAAGGAGAAAAAGAAAAAAAAAGCAGAAGAAAGGTACAAGTTATACAGAATTTCAGAAAAAAATAAACAGTAGAAGTCACTAGTTAATAGATTACACATTGTCATCTTAGAAATAGTTGTTCAAGTTACAAAATTAAAGCATATAAAGTGGACATTCAAATAGTGAGACTGCAAACAGTATTGTTCAATGATCCAACAAAACTCAGTAATATGGTTACCTATCTTATGCACTTAAATATACATGCAGTTATACCGTTTAGAGCACTTGCTTTTCCGCTCTTTTGTACAATGACAATTACACATTTTGGGCTTTATTATTCCCACAGTTCTTAATAGTTTTTTTTTTTTTTTTTGAAGAGAGTAAAACCAAATGTGACATAACAGAATAGAGTCAATCACATCAAAAGGATGGACTTAATATATATTGTAAAAACATAATACAAGGTGATCAACAGTGGTTACCATGATGCCTCTTGCTATCTTAAAAAGAATTGCCTATATCATCAGTTATAATAAAATTGAACAAAACAATAAAGAACAAAACGAATAAAACCAAAGCTTTGGAGACATTGCAGGTCTTCAAAAGAAGATAATAGTCAACCAGAATGGGTGTTATAATGAATCTTACTATCTTCACAGTTGTTGCCTATACTTTCGAACTTGGTACTATCCAGCAAAACAGAATAGAGGAATATCAGTCAAAACAAGATGGTGAGAGCTATGCAGGGTTTCAAATCAAGTGAATAGGAAATCAAAGTGGGTTACTATAATATATCCTGCTATTTTTAATTTATTTTTCCCTTAATTAAAAGGACAAAAATATAAAAGTAAATAATAAAATGGAGATTGATATAAAAGGGGGCATAACAACAAAACATCGCAGGTCAAAACATAACCATTTAAGTAAAATAGTATTTAACCACAAGATAATCCCGACTACTAAAAGTAGTTATCATAGTGTCTCTTTCCTTGAAATCTTTGAGTATAACTCTGTATACTGTAGCATCAAACATATCAAAGCAATGTAAAACTATTCAAGAGAATGACAGTATTGCAGGGTATTTAGAATCAACAGACAAAAAATGACCAATGGCTTCTGTGTAATCTCCTTGCCTATAAAAGTTTTTGTTTATATCATCACATATAATAAAATCCAGTAAGATACAACATGTTAAGACCTATGGAAACAGAAGAACAAAAGCTCGATGGGGCTTCAAAACGAGATGATATTAAATCAGCTAGCTATTACGATGTCTTGTTTTCTCCAAAATGACTGTTCCTAACCATCTAACCTTCTCTGCCTCATTTCTGGTGAGCTCTTTTTCTGTCATTAGTTGTCAGTTTGTCTTCTTCATTTCACTTTCGGCTTCATTCATTGTGGCCTCTCTGCCACTATTTCTGGAATCTTGGTATTTTTCTTTTTTAGAATATCCTGCAGTATTCTCTGTAGAGTTGAATTGGTGGTTGCAAATTCCTGCTTTAAATGACATGAATGAACTACAGATACACCCCGCAACATGAATGAATTTCCAGAGAACTATATTGAGTGATAACAGTTAATCATGTTTGATATTATTTACATATCATTCTTTAAACTATAAGGAGCAATTGTAAGTAGACTAGTTTTCTGGAAAGGTTGAGGACCAAAGGGGTATGGATATAAAAGAACATAAGGGAAACTTCTTGTGATAGAAATGTTCTGTGACTTTTTATTATATAAATATCAATATTAACATTCTGGTTGTAATATAGTTCTCTGGTTTTAAAATGCATTATGGATTTATAAGCTAGCTAAAACACATGGAATCTCTCTGTATTATTTCTTAAAACTGAATATGTATGTACCTCAAATTTAAAATGTATATCTAAATGTAACCTTAATTTGAATTTTAAAGATTACACAAGAAGATAAGTAAAAACAATAACTAAGTGTTCTCCATGTTTTTATGGGTATGGTAAAGTTAGGCCAGAACTTTATCAACATGCAAAATTGAAAAGAGAGATCCAAGGACAAACTCAAAAGCCCTGGGGTCTCGAAAAACTAAGACGAGGCCCTGAACTGAGTAGCCTCTTATCCATTATGGTTCTGTCATATAATTGTATTTTGGCAATATTAAGTATTTTTTCTGCTTGTTAAAAAAAAAGATTTTTACAAAATTCATTACAACAGTCATAATTTAAAAGATTGACCTTGTCAAGTGTTGGCAAAATGTGGACAACTGAATCTCCTTATATTCATTGTGGCTACATGAAAACTAACGTTGCAAATCTTTTGTAACTCATATATTTAAATATAAAACTCCAAAATGACCTAACAATTATGCTTTGGTGCATTTACACAGAAAAATAAAATATATATTGAAAGATTTTTATAAAACTTTTGCAGTAGATTCACACAAAATACCCTAAAGTGTAAGCAGTGTACATTTCCAAAAATAAGTGAGTAAATGACTGAAATACTGTATGTCCATCCAGTGGAATATTTTTTCTATAGTAAGTTGCCTGGTGCATGCAACACTTACTTTCATTAAATCTCAATAGCATTATGCTGGGCTTAAGAAAGCATACAAAAAATACGTATTTTTTTATTCATTTATGTGAAATTCTAGAAAATGCTAACTTATTCTAACCGTGTGTCATGGTTAGATACATGAATGCTGGCACATTAAAGGAATAAGAGGAATAAAATTAAAGTTTTGAGAGGGCAGAAATATTCCATAACTTGATGCTGACACTGATATTCCCGTGCATACATCTATTGAAGTTCATTGAATTTTACACTTCAAATGGGTACATTGTGTTTAATATAATTTTACCTCAATAAAACTGATTTGAATAGTCTTTGGGATACCCGGAAGAAACAATTTCAGACTGGCTTTTAAGATTGACTGTTAGATAAATCTGCTGAACTATCAAACTATGAGAGTTACCAAGTTGCAGGCCTGAATGAAATGCAGTATTTTCTGACATAGGCATTACTGACTTCCATCAGAAAGTAGCCTCTGGACTTAGTTAAACAATACCTTTGAAGATCAAGAAAGAGGAAACTGATGCTCTGCTTGACAACTACATCTGGATACTCACATAGCTCGTGACTTGTTATAGTAGAAAAACTCAATGCTCTAAGTAGATGGAAGTTAGGTAAATACAGGACCCCTTTTATGTTTGGATTTAAGATAGACAATGGATACTATAGTATAAATTATTACCAATATTTGATATAACAGGCTAATAATGAAATAATTTTTATATACTATCTGATTCAAATATATTAGGCTTCCTATATGCTCATAAACCTGACAAACAATCCAAGAGTGAGCTCACACCAAGTGGACCAGTAAAAATTTAACTCCTGATTGTTTCTAAATTTCATTCCCAAGTAAGTGCATATAATAGGCAGAAATATATTTGAATTTATAACTTTACTGACAAGGGATGGAAATAAGTGTTAAACTTCCAGTCTTCCTATCATATTAAATCATAATCAACAGTATGTTGTTAAGAATACTGATGGTTACTTAATTATCTAATAACCTTCATATCTAATATCTTCTTATTACTTAGAACAAAATCCAAACTCCTCCCAAGAACTGAAGCCCATTATTGTATGCACTAATATATTTGTTATCTCTGTAATGCTCACCCTGTTGACACTTCCATAAGACCATTACTGATTTTTTTCCCCTATGAGCACTGAAAACATGTACTTGTTGTTTCCTTGCTGAGTATAATACATTATTATTTGATCTCCATCATTTAAAGCAGATTTTATCAGTGTCAACTAATCAATACTGGCTTGATGATTTCATAAACGCATTCATATTTCCATTTATATAACTTAGAAATTATTTGACATGAAGCACATCCTAAGAGGCACTGAATCTATTCATTGTGAACTTGAAAATATATTTAGTTATTTGAGAATATTATTACCAATAAGAAATATTTTATGATCATTTTCATATTTTCTAAAAGACGTTGGAGAATAAAATGTAGCAATTTTTAGAGTCAGATAATATAACCTGGACTTAAGTTCTTATAAATATTGTTAGACTTCATAGAGACTAGTTTTATCTTTATAATCTTGTGGATGATTTTCTATAGATCTCTGGAGCTTGCAGATTTGCATTAGAGAAGTCAATTTCTGAGCATTTCTCCAGTTTTGTTACTAACACGTATGTATGCATTTTAGCTTTTCCATAAAGGCAAGGTATGTTTCTGGTTGAATTGCTTATAATTTTACTTGAAGCACTGTATTCTGTCTTTCAGTGGTTGGCCTTTTGACTGAAATATTTGTAACTTCACTCAGGTGCTAGAATTTTTCATATAAGTGGACTCCTGGGAGTAACTGAAGTGTATGGTTATAAATAGAATTCCTCTTAAAGTCTGAGTGTCTCCTAAGAACTAATTAGTTTCATTTAATTCTTTTTTTTTTTGTTTTGTCTTTTTCTTTTTTATCGGTACCAGGGATCGAACTCACGACTGCCTGCTTGCAAGGCAGGCGCTTATGCCACTGAGCATTCCTTTACTCTGTTTTTTGATTGGTCACATACACAACTTAATATGAGTCCATCATGCATTAAGTTACCTAGGTTTTATGCCATATAGAAATTACTGTACAGTATTCTTTCTCATATAGAAAGGATTTCTCATTCTTTAAAAGTTAATTTTTTCTCCATATCCATTGTCAGCCATATTTTCATTGTCAGTATTGCAGGAGTTTTTGTTTTTCTTTTAAAGGATTCTTTTTGACAATAAAAAGTATATCTTTAATCATAAAACTAGACAGAAACTCAGAGTCCAACCCTCATACAAAAGAAACAAAACATTTCCCAGCAAGCCTTGTCTCCGACTCACAGTCATAGAGCCAGTCAGCAGTAGATTTGAGATCCAGCCCAATGATCATTTACTGTTAACAGAATGATACTTTTGTACAGTTATATAAATGCATCTATGTTCTAATTTATAAGAACTATTATTTTCTTATTGTTATTTATTTGCCGTTTTTTCTGTGGTTATGATAGAACTAAACACTCAAATATGAAAAAACATGTCACTTCATTATACATTTTTTCTGTGTTGGATTATGCTATGAAGGAGGAATGGAACTCCCTTCAACCATGCACAAATTGATTCAGCTTTAAAATACCAATATACATATGCAGAAAGAAGGCACAACAGTCTAATTACTAACATGATAAATCGTTCCATATAAAGCATGAAAAGTTTCCAGATAATTTCCAAAATGCCGTTGACATCAGAGAATAGGAACTGATTTACTTTTATTAAGATAAGGAACTAAAGGTAGAAGGAAGATTTTTGCCTATGGGGGAGTTAGAGCTTCTGTGTTCTAAACTCAGCATAATCCTAAGAGAACATGCTAACTTTCCTGTCTGCTTGTGAGATGTAAAGAAGTGAGATGTTATGACTAGGACTTGACAACAACCAGCAGACAAACACTAAAAATGAAGTCAGACTTTTTCTTATACTTCTGTGTATACTTGCTTTAACCAATTAATATAACTGCCTCAAATCATTAAGACGATATAGCCATTTCAATTATATATTACTCACTTTCCTGCTTTAGTAACATTATGAAATTAAAAAGTAAATTAAAAAAGATACAAAGGTAGAAAGTCTAACTTCTTTGAATGTTCGTTGTTCACAGTTTGAGTCAGTGTTGAGTTGGATCCAAGTCAGAACTGGCATGTAGAAGGGACTGGAAAGGGAAATGTGCTCAACTCAGAGCGAGGAGGAAGAATAGAGAAAAGGGAGAGGCCAAGATTAAGAACATACATTCCAGCTCATGTCCTCAGTCACCCATGTCTAACAGGCTCCACCTCCTAAGAGCAAATCAGCTATGCACTCACTAAATTAGGCTATGAAAATGTGGAGTAGATAGAACAGGTAGCAACCATTCATTTGTCTCACTGAGAAGTAATAAAAAAGCAAAGGATAAAGGCATGGAAGGAGTTAGCTGTGAAAGGACCAGGAAGAGGACTAAAGAAATTAATAAATGGGAAAAATACTATGTGGGGATTACAGGCCACTAAACAGCATTTGGATTTTATCCTTAACAAACTGGGTATCTTTTGCAGGACATGTAGCATAAGATTCATATGATCTTCTATTAAAATTTTTAGTATGATTTAATTTCTGTATTGCTAATATACTAAGAGTTCACAAGAAGAGAAATTATATACATATATATGCATATAATAGGACATATTTACTGAATATAGTTGACACATCAACACTTACATACTGTATAATTATAAGATCAGGATTAGTCTATTAATCAGTTTAGATATTTGTAGCATTGGTGATCCAAGAATGTTTGAAATATTTTCTACTAGTTTTTTAAAAATATTCATTTAATTGTATCAGCCATAATTATTCTATGGAGCTATAGTTTATTAGAACTCTATCATTCCATCCAGCAATATTTCTATATATTTTCTGTCCATCTCCTTCCGTAACACCTTTTCTAGGCACTCGCAACCACTATTGTCTCCCTTCCTGTAGGTCTATATTTTTGCATTCACATATAGGTGAAACATATTTCCTAACCTCTGGTATTCATTATTTTACTTTCAGGTAGAATCTTTTAACTTCTACATACGAAATAAAAATACAGTATTTGTCTTTTGTCTGACTTATTGCACCTAACACTACCCATCAATTTCAAAGATTCTATGTAAATCACAAGATTTCTTTATTTTCCTTGCTGAGTAATATTTCATGGTGCATGTATATCACTTTTTAAATCTATTGATCCATCAGTGTGCTGTCGTCATTACCCTTCTCTTGGTGATGAGACAAAATACCCAATACCAAAAGTTGAATGGGGAGAGATTTATTTAGTTCACCATTTGTAAAGGTTTCAGTCCATAATCAGCTGACTGCAAGTGAGAGTAGCTGATTCATAGCAGGCAAAACTGTAAAAGCAACAGAGGATGAATACAGCTTTGTATTCCTTATATCTTACCCAGGATACTTAGGGCAGTTAGCACTCACACCCTTATTTCTAGTGTCCGTGATCCTAGCATTGTACCATGAATCAATCCCAGCATCACACACTCTAGTCAGTCACCTCTCAAGAAGCCTTACCTGTGCTCACATGAGCCATTGTAAGGACATGTAGAGACAAGTCATTGTATGTTTCCTCTGGTCCCTGAGACACTCATGCACATTCCTTTATATAAAAGGTAATTATTCCATCTCCACAAATTGCCAAAGACTTAACAGTTTCAGCTGAAAAGGTCAAGTCAAAAATCTCCTCTTGAATCTAAGCCAAACTCTTAGCTGTGAGCTCATGTACAAATGAACAGAAAGTAAAGCAGTTGCAACATTCAATAGAATACAATAGCTATCTCTATTGCAAAAGTTACAGAAAATAACAAGGACAATAACAAGGAATGGAAAAAAGGAAAGGCCCAAATCCCACAGGATAAACACTAAATCCTCAAGTTCCAGTACCCACCATCCCCACCAATCTGTGGCGAGTTTTTAACCCCAGATGGCTTAAGTGTCTCTGCCCTTACAGCAGTTTTCCTCAGAAAGTTCACCAACCTAGCTTCTTCAGATTTTGGGGGTCTCCAATTCACCCCTGGCCTCACATTCACAGTTTCGCACACTGCCTTTTCAGGGGTACATTGCCTGGCCTCCTAGGCTTCCGTTTGAAATTTGAGTGGAAACATTTCTGATCCCACAATTCTTGCATTTTTTATGCACCTAAAACCAGCATCACCTGGATTATGCCAAGATATGCCACCAGCTGGATGAGTAACCAGGCTTCTTTCTCTCTTGGCTGTAGGACTCAAATACCTGTTAACCATCCCAAGGAAACTTCCCTAGGCCACTGCCATTCTAGAACTTGGTGCTCTGTGGCTCTTCTCTCAAAGCAAAGTCTTTCAATTTTGCAATTCCAAGGTAAAAGAGGGTTTAATCCTACTGCTTCTTGTGATGCCCTCAGTGAATCTTTCTATTATTCTGTTTTTTCTCAGCAATCAAGAACTCTCTAGCTGTATTTTTGCAACTCAAAGTTTTACTGGAAATTCATTTTTGGTTTTGTGCTGGATTTTGATTCTCAACATAAATCTGGCTAAAAGCCCTGAGCCATATCCATGCAACTCCTTTAACATTAGACTGTCTTCAAATTTCTTCTGCAACACTACTGAATCCCCTACTCTTTAGTATTTACTTCAAGCAAAGTCTGCGGAATGGTCAAATTGCAGACAAACCATAACAAGTCCAAGAGCCAGTGTCGTGCATCATTCCAGCAGAAGACTTCTAAGCCTGATGGTATTTGCTGGCATCATTTCTTCCATCTTCTGGTCTTCTGATTTATGATCTGAATCTTCCATTAAGTACAGCCTAAGGCCTAAAGCATTCCAGCTCTTCTTTTTCAGGTGGAATCTCAAATTCTTTCTATACTCTTCTCACAAGTCAGTCCCAAAAGCACTTGAACCATATGGTTAGGTATAGTCACAGAAATGGCCCCACTTGTCTGGTAATAAATTACACCTTATTTACATTTCTTTTCTTATTGAGACAATATGCCCAACACCAAAATTTAAAGGGAGAAAGATTTGTTTAGCTCACAGTTTGCAGTGGTTTTAATCAACATGAGCTGGTTTCAAAGCAGGGTGGCACAGATCATGCAGGCAGAAGACAGTAAAAGCATTAAGGGATAACCTCATATCTTCCTTACCTCTATGTCTTATCCACATTACTAAGGGAAACAGCATTCACATCTTTACTCCTAGTGCTCTTGAACCTAGCATTGTACCATGGATCAATATCATCATCACATACCCTAGATCCATCCACCTCTGTAAAATCTCCATCTATGAATGTATGAGGCTTTGGGGGGACACCTACACACAAGGCATAACATTCACCTAGGTTGCATCCATATTTTGGTTATTGTGAATAGGATCATCATAAATATTGCAGTACAGATGCATCTTTTATATGAGGGTTTTATTTTCCTAGTATGTATATCCAAAAGTGGGCTATAAATACAATAATTGTTTTAATTAAAACAGAAAAGATTTCATGTAAAAAGGAATATGCAACTTTGTTTAATCTCACTGATACATTAAGTAAGACATGAACAGAGACTTATTACTGAACTTAGAAACATGGAAACCATAGAAATCTTTGTAATAGTGACATTTTCTTTTGGCAGCATTGGCCAAGGGTATGTGTGAGATAGATAGGCAGAGATAAGGGAATTTGGGGGCTACAAGCTCAAAACTTCCTGAAAGGCATGGCTAGAGATGTAAAGATAACCCAAAGGGCCACAAATTCAAATAGGATCAAAATACACTGTCTTAAGGAATAAATATCCTAGCTCTTGTCCTCATAAAGCTGTACTTTATTACTTAGATGGGCCTTAATGCTAGTCATGAAGTAGAGCACCCTGAGATTTCCCTGCCACCTATATGAATTCCAAAACAGATGTCCCTCTTTTCTCCTTTCTGTTTACACTATCAATAAAAAGCCACAGAGACTTCAGTTTAGGGCTGTGTTTATGAACTGTCTCATGCTAAAGAGTTTCAGTTAATGGCAATCACTCTGGGCCTTCCTGGAGTTTGAATTGGACAATGACTGAATAATTACTCATCTTTTGTACCATACTGTGAAATATATTTTCTCTGTGTGTGTGTGTGTGTGTATGTCTGTGTGTGTGTGTGTGTGTGTGTGTGTATGTGTGTGTGTCCTATACATTGGTTTATTGCATTTTCCTAATGTTTTTATGGAGTTTATGATTAAACTTAAACTCCAGGGATTAATGTTACCTTTCAAGTGCCGTAAATGATCAAGCATTAATTCACTACATATTTGTCTCCAAAGCTCAAAACGTTTCGTATGCTCAATTATCTCCTAAAAAAAGATGTTAGATCTTACGATGTACATTTTTCATAATATTTTGTAGTATTTTGTTGCTAGTATTTGGCGTAAAATAAAATTAAACAATGAAACAGTGAAATCAACAAGGATGTATTAAGCAATTCAAAGTTTCTGCCAGTCTTTTCCTGTATCTCAGTAACTCAACTGGCCCTAGTCTGGAAGTAAATAATATAGGCTTAAACTAACTACATAAATGAAATAAAAATGACAGAATTGTTTCAGAACATTCATCAACCTAATTCACTTTACCTACCCATTATAGTAAACTAATACATTAGCTTCTTACGTGGGCTCATAGAGATTGATTCATTATCAATCTTTACATAAAATGTAAAACATTTATATTTCTATTTTATTCTGTTCTTTTAATCAATATAAGTTGATTTTATCTATTAAATTGAGGAAGAAATCCGTAAGTATAAAATTGTGCATACTATTTCTTCAGACTTTTAAGAATATAGTTATAATGGTAACTTTCAGAACCTTACCTTAGTGCTCTGTCACGTTATTCTGTAAACAGCACATGAGAGTATTTTTGTTGTTGTTGTTGTTGTTTGGTAATTTAAGATGCTATTACTCTCTTATAATAGCTAATGGTGGAAGTTTTTAACAGAACGAGAATGAGATTTCTTTTCAATATTTTCATTACTTCCTTGCTTATCATCCTGAATAGATGTAATGTTCTTTCCCCCAAATTTCCCCAAATTTACCCTGCAACAAATCAGTTTAATGATTGAAGAGAATAAGAGTATTTGAGATGTTTTAAAAATAACTGAAATACTAAAAAGCAATTTTGCAACTCAGAATTCACCCAAAGGAATGGAAAATCTGTGTCCAGTATATTTACCTGCCCAAGAATGTCTGCAAACTTTAAAAATAAGTTCTCACAATTTGAAATAGCAATATGCTAATTTAGTAGGCAATTATATAAATATATGGCTATACATTCATTACACATACATGTATATATATGTGTTATTGAACACAAAAATAAATGAACTATCAAGCTATAAGCATGAAGGTACAAAACAAATGCACATTACTGAGTTGAAGAATCCAATTTGCACAGGATCAGCACTATATATTGCAACTCTATGACATTCTTGAAAAAGCAAAACTGTGCATGGTGGCAGTTTTTGAATCTAAGGAAGATACAAATGATCATTTGAGCAACAAAGATTGAAAGTAGTGAAAGTACTTTATATTATACCATAATTGTGGATATTATTTTTCATTATTTTAAAAGTATGGAAAGTATGATCAGTGAATATAATGTAAAATATAGATCATAGATCAAGAGTCAAGAAAAGAAGCTAATATGTTGCACATTGTTTTCAATTGTCTTGAATACTTGAAAACAAAAGGCAAGTAGTATGAGAGTTAATTTCAGAGGTGTTAAATTAATTAACATAAAAATTAGTTAGCAAATGGAATCAGATTGATTTTAAATAAAATCATGGGTAATTCTTATATCATCAGGTGTATTAATAGCATTGGATACAAAAATAATGCATATTTCTTTGTATATCATCTATTTTCTCAACTAGTAAATAACTTTTTGTATACACTATCATTTCCGAATTTATTTTTGTGATTTCAGAGACTAGAAACAAGTTGGACACACATTTATCTATTAAATAAATAAATATGAACACAAATTTGATATGTGAGAAATATTAATACAATAAACAAGCAAAAGTCTTTCTTTATGTATGACAAATGTGAAAATATTACAAGGATTACTAAGTTTAATTTTATTCTATGGAAAAAAAGTTAAACAAAGTTTCATAATTATAGGGAATGACAATAGTTAATACATTGTTTATTGTTATCATTAAATTAATCGCTGAAAGTATAAGATATGGTAATAAAACATCTCCAGTTGGTATAAACACCAACCTTCCTTTTCAGTGAAGTTAGAGAGATTAGTGATATAGCTAACGTGCAAGCTTTTCCTTTTCCTTTCCTTCTTTCTCCTAATCCCCAACCTAGTTCATTTTTCCTTTTGAACAATATTTTTCCTATTTTACAATATCTATTTTACATTTTAGACCTTTTTTACTCTTTTGTTTCTCAGGATACAATATGATGTTTACATATGTGAATCTGCTTTATTTCATTTATGAGATGGTCTAAGTTGCATCTATTTACCTGTAAAAGTTCCAGGTTCATCCTTCTTTATGCCTGAGTAGTACTTCATTGTATAAAGACTCCATCATTTTTATTCATTCCTCAGTTGGTTAGTATTTTATTTCTAAGCGTTAGCTATAACAAATTGTGCTGCTATAAACATAGTTGCACATGTAATGCTGTTATTTGACATATTTAATTCTTCCAGGAAGATACTGAGAAGGGGAATAGCTGGGTCGAATAGGTTCTTTAACCCCCAAATTTTTGAGGACTTATCACATTGATGTCTACAGTGATTGTAGTGTACAATCCCACCAACAGTGCCCAAGAGTTTCTTTCTCTTGACAGCCCTGTAGCATTTGTTATTGACTGATTTCTTGATGATAGCCATTCTTTTTGTAGTGAGATGGAAACTCAGTGTTGTTTTATATTAGTTTATCATATGGTCAATGATGTAGAACAGTTTTCGCATGGTTATTTGTGATTTGTATTTTTTTCATCTAAGAAATGTATATTCATCTCAGATGATCATTTTGGATTGGGCCTTTGAATTTGAGGACACCTGATTTTTTCAATTCTTGATATGTTCCAAATATAAGTCTTTTGTCTAAACGACAATTGACTAAAAGCTTTTCCCACACCCTGGGTTGTCTTTTCACTGTGTTGATACTTTATTTTTATTTGCAAAGGCCTTTTGATAAGATGAAATCCTATCTATTGATTCTTTGAATTTTTTTCCTGTACAGTCTGCATTTTCTTCATGAAGTCTTTTTCTACACCTATGTCTTCAAGATTTCTATACCTATGTCTTAAAGATTTCCACTTTCAAGTAGATTTAGTGTTCCTATTTTAATACTTAGATCATTCATTCATATTGACTTTAGTTTAGTGCATGTAGATTGATATGTATTTATTTTTAGCTTTTGGCAGCTAGAAAGCCAGTTTTTCCAGCACAATTTAAGAGATTATCTTTTTCCAGTGAACATATTTGGTGCCTTTGTCAAAGATATGGTGACTGACTGTATTTGTAGTTGTGTATGCATCTTCTAATCTGTTCCACTTATCTTCACGTCTGTTTTTGCCAATACCAGCCTGATTTTATCACGTAGCTTTGTAGCATAATTTGAAGTCAGGGGTTGTGATGCCTTCTATCTTGCCTTGTGCGCAGGATTTCTCTTGCCATTCTAGGTCTCTAGGTTCTAGATGAATTTTAGGAATGCTTTCCCTGATTCTGTGCAGTATGTTCATGATATTTTTATCAGTATTACATTAAATTTGCATTTCAATTTTGGGAGAATGAGTCTTCTATCCCTGAGCAGGGGATATCTTTCATTTTCCGATATCTTCTTTGATTACCTATTTCAGAGTACTGCAATATTCAATAGATAGCTCTGTTACTTTGTTAGATTGGTCACAAAGTATTTCATTTTGTTGAATACTATTGTGAAGGCTATGATATCCCTCTTTTCTTTTTCAGTTAAGATGATGTTTGTGTACAAGAATGCCATTGTTGTTTCAGTGGTGACTTTGTATCCAGCTACACAGCTGAATTTGGTTATTAAATCTAGAAGTCATTTGGTGGAAATATTGGAGTCTTCTATGTTGAGTAGTATGTCATTTGTGTATAATAATAATTTAACTGATTCCTTATATACTCATTTTATTATTTCTCTATCTTGTCTAAATGCTCAAACTAGTATTTTCAGAACTATGTTGAATAAGACTGGTGATAGTACACATCCTTGTCTTGTGTCTGATTTTGAAGTGAAAGTTTCATTTTTTGTTTATTTTTATGATGTTGGATGTTGGTTTATCATAGATGGCTTTTATTGCCTTGAGAACGTGACCATCTATTTTGACTTCCTGTAGAGTTTTTTTTTTTTCCTTTAATCATGATGGATGTTGGAGTGTTAAAACCTTTTTCTGAATCTATTGAGATGATCCGATGATGTTTGTCTTTGTCTGTTTGGAGATGGTATATTACATTTATTGATTTGTATATGTTGAACCATCCCTTAATTCCTTGGATGAATTACACTTGATCATAAAGTATAATCATCTTGATGATTTGCTAAATTCTCTCTATTTTTTGCAACTTTGTTCAATAGGGAGATTGAATGGTAGAAATCATTTTTGGTTCTGTCTTTCTCTGGCTTTAGTATCAGTGTAATACTTGCCTCTAGGAATGCGTTAGAGAATATTCCTTGCCTTTGCATTTCATTAAAGAGTTTGAGGAGTACTGGCACTGAATTCCTAAACTGCTTGTAGAATTAGCAGCACATTCATCAAGACCTGGGTTTTTCTTTGTTGGTAAGTTATTAGTTAAATTTTATTAACTGATATTGAGTTTTTCAGAATTTTTATATCTTCTTGATTTAATTTTGTTTAGTCTTATATAACTAAGAATCTGTCCATTTCTTCTGTGCTTTACATCCTGTTAAATATTTTTGAATTATGTATTAATGATCTGAATTTCCATAGAATCTATAGTGATTCCACCCTTCTCATTCTTTATTACATAAAGTTGGTCTTTACATGTTTTGAAAAGATTGGGTAAGGTTTTATCAATTTTATTTAGTCTGTTAAAGAATGTACTGCTTGATTAATTATGGAAAACAATACTATACAACAATAACCCAGGAAATAAGCAGAGATAGCTATTTGATTTTCAGAGAATGTAACCTTCAAACCAAGAATGATTAAAAGTGATAAAGAAGGTCATTAGATACTTGCTAGGGGAAATTTTCAAGAGTAAGTGACAATAAATGTAAATATGGAGCTGGGGATTTAGCTCAGTGTCATAGCACCTACCTTACAAGCGTGCAGTCATGAGTTCGATCCTCCATTAAAAAAAAATGTATTCACCAAATATAGGTGTACCCAACTATATGAAACAAATACTAATAGACATGAAAAATCAAATAAGCAATAACACATTTGCAGTTGAAGATGTTAATTCCACACTCTCAAAAATATATCAACTAACAAAAAAGTCAAAAAAGCAATATCAGAACAGAACTAAACCTGTGAACAAATGAAATTTGTAGATGCTTATAGAGTGTTCTACTCAACAACACAAGGGTACACATTCTTCTCAGATGCACAAAGGAAGTTCTCTAAAATAGACCAGATAAGCCATAAATTATGTGTAAGTAAATGCAAAGAATTTGAAATTATTCCAGGAATGTTATCTGAATGAAATTGCAAATTAAAGGCAAAAGAAACTGCAAAACCACATAACCACATGGAAATTAAACAACATCCTCCTGAAATACTGATGTGTCACAGATGGAGCTGAAGAAATTAAACAATACCTATATTAAACAAAAATGCAGACACAATATACTGGAACTGTGAGATGCAATGAAAGCAGTCCTAATAAGAAAATTCATAGCAGTAAATTCTCATATCAGGTAAACAGAATAAGTGAAAATAAACAATGTTGCATCTCAAGCTTCTAGAAAAGGAAGAGCAAGTTATGCATAAGTACCATACAAGGCAGGGAATTTTAAATATTAGAGCAGAAATTAACTTAAGTTTAGAAACAAAATGAAATGTTCTTTGTGATTGTACTAATAGGAGGTTGTCCAAAGTGCAGATATTTTGGGAAAAGTTGAAAAATAGCTATTCTCACAAAAGGGAATAACTGTCTTTACATAGTTAGAACTTTTGTTTATAATTTGAATTTTATGAAGGGAAATGAGAGGAAAAATTAGGAGTTAAAGTCTCAGTGGAAGTCTGATTAAAAACTTCAATCACAAAGAGACAATCACAGAAATTTATAAATTTTCATTGACTTCCACATTCTCTTTTCTTGGTTTTTTGGGGAAATGAGTCTCTTTTGTGATGCTATTTTAGCTGATTCATTTCTCTAAATCTATACATCTCGTAATTATTGACAGGTCACTTATACAGGTTTATTTTGCTTCTTTGCACACCTTTCACTGAGGCACTGGATATTGTTTTCTAGAAACATCCTCAAGGCCTTTCCATAGAAAATAAGAGAAGAAAGATAATATGTATTGAAGAACAGCTGTGCTTACTCTCCACATATAAATGCCTGGGATTCTTTAAATTCAGATTTCCTGTCCAAAATAAAACAATTAATTTTGCAAACATTGTTCTGTCTGGCTAGATCTCATGGAATATCAGATAAGTGAACTAACACAGATACAGTATACTGATATAGCTACTTAATGTATCAATAAAGTGTCCTTTTTCCCTGACCCAGTGAATTATGTTTTTTTTTAATTTTTATTTTATTTTATTTTTTTTACCAATGCCCATGAACCTTAAGCAGATTAACTTGCTATCTTTGAAGCTGGATAAAATCTCATACACGTCATCATTTCTGAAAGTGTTGCTTGCCATTGGAGATGCTGTAGTCTTAGTGATGACTACAATCATAGTTTCCATGAGTTTTGCTTTTGTGATAAAGTTTAAATGATTTGTCAACTGAATAGCTACAAACAAGTATTTAGGATTCTATGCAGAGGACAGAATTTCCAGAAGGCCAGCATAAATTAAAGAAAATTCCTAAATAAGGATATAACAATATCGAGGTTTATTTTGCTTAGAGAAAGAAAGAAAAAAATAGCAGTTTAAGGTATTTTCTGTGGTATAGAAATGCATGTTGTAAAAAAGAGACTTATTTATGGAATTTCAGCCTAAAGTAAGGTCTAAACCATCAGTGATACTATAAGACTAAGTGGAAAGCCTAAGGGTTAGATATCCAAAGGTCTCAGAAAATTCTGCTATCACTACATCTGCTTCTACTACCAAAAAAAAAAAAAAAAAGGGCTTTGTTACATAATCAGATGGGAGACTGACACTTGTATGTACTGGAATTACAATGAGCACTGTATTATTTAGGTAAGAGTCTCACAAATTGTCCTGGATAATTGACCTGGAAAATCATGAACATCCTTCAGTATTTGAAGAGAAAAGAATTACTTTTTCTGTGACAAAGTTTAGTATACTTTTAGAGACACTTCTTATTTGTATATTTTGTCAGAAGATAACATAAATCATATATTTAAAATTTTCAGTCTGGAGAACATTAAGGAATATTATTCACATTTGTATAAGATTAAAACCTGAAAGACATGGAATAGCTGTAAGGTTATGGGAAAATAACTTTAATAAATAAGAGTATTTCTATAGGACTTGAGTTGCATGACCGTTCAAATGATGGTCTGTGATGAAAACAAATAGACAATTTAATCCGCATTCAAGGGAATACGGAACATATTAATCTACCAGTTTAAAGTAAGAAGTTATCTATGAAACAAAACAAAAGATAACATTAGGACAAAAGATCACAAGGAATGAAAAAGAATAGGTTTTAAGAGACTGTAATTTTTACACAATGATAAAACTAACAATTTATGTGATCAGTGCAAAATCATTCAGTGAATAGGAGATATTGGGATCTCCTCAGTGGAGTTCTCCATAGTGCTTTAAACTGATTTTCTTAGATTTGAGAATGATCATAGTAAAGCATAAAGAGATCATTTGGTTTGATTTCCAGTATGTATAATATATATAAAACAGATTTAGTCTAGGAGCAAAGGGAGAAAATTCAAATTCTAAAATATTGATAGCAAAACAGAAAATGATTAATCTGACCATCATCAAATTAATAGTTATTCGATTCTGTGAGTTAAAGATTTTGTCTGTGGACACACTTGAATTAATAACTGAGTGTAAAATCATGTGCTTATTCAGAGCACTGTCTACTGACAAAGTGACAGAAACTAGTTAAGTAAAAGATGTCGGCAGAGGAATATCTGTAATAAATAGTATTGGCTTATCTTGTGATAGCCTAGAAAGAAAGACTTGAGAAAAAAATTTCTAGCAGAGATTGTGGTCCTCATAGTGACTAGAAATGCAATTTTTGTTTTACCCACTTACATGAAATTCACTGTTTTATGTTTAGAACAATTTTACTAAAATTACATAGTTTATGTCATATAAACTAGGTTTATAGGAGCACTCAGAGGGTTAAACTGTGACATAATGTTTATTTTCTCTTTTATATTATATCTAACTGAATGAAAATTGTTTTCCTAGTGTTTTAATACCATTATTGCTTTTATCTTCATCTCTAGATTATATTTATATAATATTGTGCTTTGTCTTTCTCATAAAAACTCATTGAATCTAAAACACTATTAATTTGATCAACAACTTCAGTTTTTTATCCTGAGTTATTTTCCATATGCTCAGCAAGTTCTTATAAATCAGAGTTGTTACTTTAGAAACCTGTCTTCTATTTTCTAAAATGGTTACTGCATGTAAGACAATTAACAAGGTTTAAAAAAAGTGTGCAATTGTGCTATTTTTGCCCTTGTTGAAAGAAGAATTTTCTTGGAAAATACTTATTAAATGGTCTTTAAAATCAGGGATGCTATCACTGTTTTTTCTATTAATAGCATTGTATTCTTCACATTTTGTAAAGGAACCCCCATAGGCATAAAACCCTCATCTTAGCTAAGTTTATTTCTATCATGGTATATTGATGTTCATTTCATTATTTCTAATTAGTAAGAATTTAGGAGTGAATATTATTCAAAGAGTAGGATGAATTTAGAAAAGAACACAGGGTAAAAGGTAGAGCTTCTACAAAGTACAAGAAAATAAAAATAGAAAATTAAGAGACACATGACAAAGATGGGAGTCAGTTCATCAAGAAAGGACAACAGAGAGCCTGTATTTATCTGTATGGAGGTGATGATGACTATGGTTGGATTTTAGGTACAACTCTGAATATTCCCTGACTGTGGTTTATCAGTCAGATACTCATGTGAGTTGAGATGTTGAATTATCTAAGGAGGAAAAAACAACATTGAAAAAGAGTAACAATTCAAAATATAGTACAATAAGAGAAAAATCCAAAACCAACTCAAATATTCTCATTAGAGGATCTTTCAGTTTGAGATCTATGGGTACATGTGACAACTGAAATATTTTTCTTCTGCTGAATACTTAGAATTTTACCATGCTAGGTATTTCATGGCAGAAAACAATGTGAGGAAATTTCTTCTGATTTTACTACCTTGATGTTTGATAGGACTTTAAGTTACCACACAATTGTGACTTAAATGTGAGGGTGGAACACTGGCAGAAAAGAAGACATTTTTCTGATTAATAATCTATGTGTATTAAAAATTCAGACAAGATAGGTAAAATACCAAAATTTATGAACTGAATAAAACAAGAATATATAAATAATATAAACATTAAAATCAAAATAGATTTCCAAACTGGGCAACGTATTAATTTAGACCAAACAATTGTCTTGCCACAGAAAAGTGTGCTTTGGTCCTTGTAACAAGGACACGCAGACACATACAGCTTGGCATTTTAAGACGTATTGAACCAATTCCAGCAGTTGCATATGGATCCAAATCAGTGTGATGTCCCCTGGAATTTCTAGGTCAGGGAGCAAAAAGTGATGGCTCCAGTATTTCTAAAACCTTGCAAAATATTTAGATTCTCAAAAATGATTCTCTCATGTGAACACAGTATCTCTGTGGCAATTTACTTTTTGTCAGTAAATCACTAAGACTCAAAACAGGCCTCCCTCAATTTTTTAACATTTTATAGTTATGTTTACTACTATCTGATCTTTTAAATCGAATAGGTTTTCTCTATTGTATTAAATTTTCAAAACATCATTACAGTTTTTGTATGCATTTTTTACATAACTCAAAATTGTGTTGAATAGGTCTTCAGGGATTACTGAAACTTCAATACACCCTCCTCCAAAAGCCCCAAAATGTACAGTGACTTGAGGTCATCGGTTTTTCTGAAATCTCATCTTCATGAAATTTGCCTTTGTGACAAGACAATTTAAAAGACATTTCAAAATACATAGCATTTTTATGAAAAGATTATATTTAAAAATTTGTCAGTTATTTTCATATTTGGATTCATATTTGAAATAGTAGTTGATAACTCTTTTAGGTTTAGTTTGTATGAGTTCCATCAGGGATTAAGGATATACCTATCACAAACCAATCAATTTAAGACATGTATCTGCCACCTTTATCTCTTTGTACTATGTACTGTGTACTATGAGACACCACAGTGGTCTCCAGCCTGCTGTAGGCTTAATTTCTCTTTTTCTTGCCCAAGAGATTTCCTGTTGATTCCCAGAGGAAATACTGGTTTGGCAAGGCCTTATGAATGAATAAACCATGAGGTTTACAAATGCTACTGTTAGATGAAACTGTGACGGAAGATGAAGAGCTGATAGGTAACATTCTCTGTGAAAGAAGGTTCTAAAAAAACATTTTATATGTTTCTTGAGTGTCAGAGGGATTGACCTATTAGTAATTCCTATTTTACACTGAATTAATGCTGCATGCTTGATTGAATCCTCTCCTCCTCTACTGAGCTCACATCACACGTCTCAATCATTCTCTCCTCCTAGGTTCATTCTTCATGAATTGGAATGACATAGGTCACAGTCTTCCATCCCTATTTTTGTTATTATTTTATTTCCTCTAGATCATTTTATCTCAAAGTAACCCTGGTCTCTGGTCTTCTCAACTCCTTGAAAATCTAGACTCATATATACAACTGTGTATGCACACATCCACATGATTTATAACAGCTGCGTGTCTTTCTCAAGCAAAGTCAATTCTTTTTTCCTCTCTTCTCCTACCAAAGTTTTGTTTTCCTTCCATTTTCTTCCAGAAAATGACTCATAATCCACCCCAAAACACAGGAAAAAAAGAAAACTTTTTATATTAGCTGAACTGATACTTTTTCCTTTGAAATTTCTTTAAAATCACACACACATACATATAAATATACATGTATATAAGCATATAGCTAACTTTTCTGTATTATTTTGTTGTATACCACAATTAAACCACAGACCCTTATTTGAAACATAATTATTTCATAAGTCATTTGTAAATACTATCACTTGAAGGCTGATTTTGAAACACAGTCTTTCTATTTTAGCATCACATTTGATGATTTCAGTTCTAGTCAACTCTGGTGCAAAATGAATGAGGCACTGTCTTTCCCTGAACATGAAACATCTCCTTGCTTGTTATATCTAGCTGTAGGTAAAGTGTAATCAAACTATGTGGTGCTTGTTTACATGTAAAAATGTATTATAATAAGGTTACATTGTCTTAACCCCCCCCAAATTTTCCCATTGTTTTAGACACATACTATCATTTTGCCACTGTGTGAGTCTTCTTTCATGAGTATATTGATTAAATACAATGTGTGCCATCAAATGAAAAGACTGATTCATAAAACCACTTTGGCATTGATATAATGGATCAAAACTGTCTGTTACATTTGTGTGTTCTTTAAATTTGAAGAATGAATTTTAGAAACAACGGAGGTTAAAAGCAGAATATGTCTACTGAGAGAAAGGGAACTTCTGTCTGAGAGAGAGACAGAAGGGGTTGTGAGTGGGTTGCCAAAGACGCTGTTTTTTCTAGGGACTTTTAGAGCAAAACCACAATATGAGACAGACCTAAGATGGGGAAAACATGAGAACTCAAGGTGGATATGAGGTAGGACAAAACTAGGATCAGTCAATAAGATTAGCTGCATAGTTAAAATTGATTAGAGCAGGGACATATGGGGAAGTGAGTCCCACAGAAAAGGGGCATGAATATACAACAGAACCTTTGGCTGAAGGAGGTTGGGTTAGTGACTCCTGGCTTCCTCAGGATGCTAGAGACCTATTTAGAGCATCAATCTTTAGGATGTGGATGTATTTGTTTGATCCTTTGTCTTGAGGTCTGGCCCACAGTGGGAGGTGTCTGTCTCCCCCACAGTTGAAAGGTATCTTCTGCACTGGTTCTAGCCCTGTCTGATTTCCTAGAATATTTCTGTCTAACTCAGTTGCCTGTAACAGTGTCACCACATTTATATTATTCACCAGATTTTATACCATGTGACTTTGAGTTCTTCCTCTAGGTCACAATGACAATGAAAAGTAAATATCATGAGTTGATGTAGGCTTTCACGGCAACAAAACTAAAGATACTCATGACAGAACTGCTTTAGACAGTGGCAAAAAAAAAAAAAAAAAAGGTTTAGGAGTGTTCAAAGTAGCAGAGAGTATTTTGAAGGTGACCAATAGCAATGAAAGCTTTAGTACTATTTTTTCAATTTAAACTTTCACTGTATATTTTGATCACACTTCATCAGCTACTTATGTAAGTCAACTAGCAGCTGTGTTAATTGTTGATTATTGTAGTAGGTACCAGTGTTTATATTCCAGCACTGTGGCTATTTTATTTACTAATAGCCTGCAATATAAGAGTAGTAATAGCAACTTGAATATTTCAAAGAGAATTCAAACTATAAAGCGCTTATTTTAAATGAAAAGGTAAAGATTCTGAGTAATTTAAGGAAAAAAAACTTTTATACTTTATTGAGATTGCTAAGGTTTATGATAAGAAGTCTGTCCATGGAATAGTGAAAAAGGAAAGGGAAATTTATGTTAGATCTGTTGTCACATACAACACTGCAAAGACTGTGGTTGCATTGCGCTATAGGACTAGTTACAGTACAAAGGGGTTAAACTGTAAGGTTTGGCACTATGCACATCTTGGGAATCGACTGTGAGTCTCAGAATGCACTCTCACAGATAGAGGGAGATGATTCACCATATTAGGCTATCATCTACATCACAGTGTTGTGTAGCTTCACAGTTGGTTTTTAAATGACTTGCTTCTAAGGCATCCCCTGAAAATCTGTTAATATCACAAAATTTTAAGCCATATCCCTGAACTACTGAATTAGAGTTTGTATTTCAGAAGACTTTCTAGGGTTAAGAAACCATGTTGACTTTGTCAAGAACTATTATAAAATTGAAATTTATAATTTGAATTACAGAGGTATCACCTGGAGTGCTTTTAAAAATACTAACTGTTGAGTCCCACATTCACTGATTCAAATGCAGTTCAGGTTAGGAACTGTGAACAAGGCAAGTGGCTCACCCGCTAATCATTACCGTTTCTGGGTTGCTCACCTCTCTCCCTCTGGAGTTGGATTCAAGGTTCTTCTTATCCCCCCACCAAAAAAAAAAAAAAAAAAAAAAAAAAAAAAAGAATTGGATGGGACAAACTAAAAATGGTGCCAAAAGTTTATTTGAAAAGTGAAAGGTGAAGGAGTATGAGAGAAACCAATTCTGAAAAGTGACCTTGGGCAGAACAAGAGAAAATAAGATAAAAATAAAAATACATGCTATGTCTTAAAAATGCAGCATGAGCTATTGTGAGAAGTCAGTGGAGCAAAGCCTTCTTGGTGTCTGTGTCCTTTGTACTGTCTAAAACCAGAGGAAACCCTTCAGAATTTCCATACATGGATCCTGAAAGGTGGTGCAAGAATCCTGTGTCTCATGCGGATGTCAGGTCTAGACCATCCTATGGAAAACCTGAGAAGTCCACAGGTACGTCTTTGGGAATTCCTTGGACATGTGTTCTAGGATTTTGTATTTAACAAGTCATGCAGATCTGCCCAGCCATATTTTCCATAACTTAATCTGTTTTAGAACCAACATGAGGGAATTTAAGTCCTCTCATTTAGACTTAGTGGAGAGCAAGAACTCAGAATAAACCCAAACAGAGTCCTAACAGGGCAGTCATCTAGACACTAACCTTTTCAATTTAATTGGTTCTTACACTGAAGGGCAAGGTAAGGAAATGAAGTAGTGATTCACCACTGTGTACCTAAAGAACCCAGAATTTTGTCTTGAACTAAATTTCATCCCTAAGTCAGCTATAATTGCTCTGTGGCTTGGTTTTAACACATGCTTGATAGCATTACCTCAACTCTATTCTCTGATGATGGTCACTGAGATATGAATTTTTCTCCTCTCCAGAAAGTTGTGGTCCTTTATTCTCCTATAAGCCATAACCTTATAGGGAAAGCTGTTTGATCATAAAGCTTCTTGTTACATCTTTTTCCAAGGAAACTGAACTCTGCAAGCCCTGCATTTACATAAGAGAAGGAGACTCATGGTGCATTTTTCAAGCACTGAGACTCACAGCATACATCTTATTCTGTTCTTGCTTGGACAGATTCAATTGAGTGCTTGTCTTACCAACTGAGATGAAAAACAAAACAAAAAACCAGATTGACCTCTTTAGAATAACTGATATATATTATCCTGCTACAGTGTTTTTTTGACTCCTCTTCATGGTGAATCTCTTCTGGTTTGTTTTTCCCTGTTAAATTTTATTGTTTAAAAGAGGCTTTACAAATTTACTTCTTTATCTCAGTTGAATCATTTTCTGTTGTCAGAAATTGATGTTCTTCTAGACTTATTCTTGAGTTTGAATAGTGAGAAAGGCTGTTTTTGTTCCCCCAGGAAATCAAGGTTCAAATGGGGACACTTCCAGAATTCAATTGAGCAAGCTATTCACATCCCTTAGGAAACAGGAGGACTTTGTTTTCTTCAAAGCCTGAGACACACGCTTTAGGCCATAGTATCTAGTCTATGATTGGAGGACCTTTGTTTTTCTTTGGCTTATGTGTCATAACATTGTGTACTTCTATTAAAAATAGAGACTGATTACTTTTTACTTTTTAAAAAGCCTGCAGATATTAAAGTTTGTAAGACTTAGTGGCAGATCCTACTGCATATAATAAGAAGTTGCAGAACAAAACAGCACAAATTATAGTTTTAAACTAGCTAAAAGATAGTGTAGTAGGGCCTTGTAAGGGCCTAATATTTTCTTCATTGTCACGTTATGACCGAGACCATGTAACAAAAGTGTATTAAGAAGAGTGAAACATAACAAATTTAATAAATTTTACATGACACAAAGACTTCAGAATTACACCAATAGTAAATAACATACCTGGTTATCATAGAGACTGTGCAAAGGCCTTCCAAAGAAATACAGAAAGCTGGACATTTTCATGCTGGTTTTGATGAAGTGAATAATTGGAAGATAAAAGTGATATCATCTAACATGTAGGCCTGTTTTCTGATTTTTACTTCTGTTCTTGTGTTTTAAAAGATAAAGTCATCCTTTTCTTCTAGAAATAGGAGGTTCTTCTGCAGTGAGGATCTTTTACCCTGTTATCAACATCAGATAATTCTTCTGCTTATTCTTCAGATAACAGCCAGACCTCGTGGGGTACTCCTAGCACTGCGGAGGCCATGACAGAAGGATCTCCGTCAGTTCAAGGCTAGCGTGGACAATACAGTGAGACCCTGTCTCAAAAAACAACCCCCCCCCCACAAAATATTCTTCAAATAGGAAGCAAGGTGTCAGATTTTTGAGTACCGTGTCCTATGACTCATCATTGTTGCTGTGGTTTGGGTAGAGTTTGAGAGGATCCCATAAAAGTCCATATGGTGGAAGATTGCCATATTGGAAGCTTTTAAGTTTGAGACCTTATGAGACCTGATTTAGTCACTCAAGGCACTGAGTGCTTTAGAAAGAATTAAAGCAAGTATAGAACTGTGAGTTAATTGTGGAGAAATAACTACCAAATAAAAGCCTAACTGATCTAGGAGAAAGGTACTCCCAACCTACTTGATGTCTGGTATGAGTTCATGTTCTGTAAAATCAAAACCCGAATTTCAGTTACAGCAGAGGTTTAGAGCATAATTATATTTATTGAGAGAAAGGAACTTCTGTCTGAGAGACAAACAGAAGGAGTCTGAGTGGCTTTTCAAGGATCATATCTTTTTTAAGGTTTTGATAGAGCAAAACCACAAGGTGAGGCGGGTCCAAGGGAAAAATGGAAAAGCATAAGGTTAGCATGAAGTGGGTCAGAACTATGGTTAACCAATAAGATTATGCATGTACTTGCTCAGGTAAAACTGATTAAGTCAGGAACAAATGGGAAAGCCAGTCATGTAGCAAGCAGGCATGGATATAGAAAAAGGGTTCTTGCTATAGGGTGTTGGAATAGTGATTCCTCTGGCTTGCTCAAGGTGATAGTAACTATTTATAATATTAATGCCTGGTATTTATCCTTGGGAACTATATGAGTGCATTTGTTTTGTCTTTTGTCTCGAGGCCTGGCCCACAGAATAGGTGCCTGTCTCCCCCATAGTTGCAAGGTATCTGATCTTTTCCTTCAAAGGCCCAGCGCTATTTAACTGCCTACAGTTTTTTCTCAAACTTAGCTGCCTATAACATAGCTTCACAATACCACTTTAGGTTTTAGGTATTAATTTTAGATAAATACAAACATTCAATCTGCTTGTATCTATTAATGTAAGATGTTACTAACAGAGGAAATAAGGCACGTAGTTGTACAGCAGATTGGTTTGCCATCACTGCATTATTCTGAAATGTTCTAAAATATTTTATTACTAAAAATATATATGTACTATGTATAGTATTAGTATTCACATATTATTATATTGTATGAGTATTCATATACCTAATAATTTTTAATGCAGTATCGAGAAAAATACAGTGAAATAGTCATTTGGAATAAGCAGTGTTTTTTTTTTTTAAGTTTTTATTTTAAGGAAAAAAAACAGTATAAGGGTACAAGTAATACAGAATTATAAAAAAAAAGGTAAGAAATCACTAGTTAATACATTACATATTGTCATCTTAGAAATAGTTGTTCAAGTACATGATTAAAGCATACAAAGTGGACATTCAAACAGTGAGATTGCAAACAATTGTGTTCAATGATCCAACAAAAACTCAGTAGTATGGTCATCTATCTTAACACACCTAAACAGACTTGTGGTTGTATCCTTGAGAGCACTTTTTTTTTTCCTCTCTTTTTTACAAAAAAAATTTACACATTTTAAGTTTTATTAATCCCATAGTTCTTAATACTTTTTTTGGAAGAGAATAAAACCAAATATGACAAAACAAAGCAGTCATTCAAAATAAAGTATACACATAGCACATGATGTAAAAACAGAATACACATTATCAACAATGGTTACCATAATGCCTTTTGCTTTCTTAAAAACAATTGCCTATATCATTAAGTATAATAAAATTGAACAAAACAGTACAGAACAAGACCAATAAAATCTAAACATTGGAAACATTACAGGACTTCAGAAGAAGATAATAGTCAAACCAATGAGCATCACAATGAACCTTATTGCCTTCAAAGTAGTTGCCTATACTCTCAAACTTGATACTATCAAACAGAATGGAACAGAGTCTAATAAGTCAAAACAAGATAGGGGGAGTAATACAGGGCTTCCAATCAAGTTGAAAGGAAATCAAAAAAGTTACTATAATATATCCTGCTAATTTTTTTTGTTTTTTTCCCTTAATAAAAAATAAAAAAAAATAATTTTGTAATGAATAAGGGAGAGATTGACATAAAAGAGGACATAACAACATAACAATACAGGTCAAAGCATGAAAATTTCAGCAACCTAGTTCTTCACAACAAATAAACTGACTTAATAGTAGTTACCACTGTGTCTCTTTCCTTGAAATATTTGAATATAACTTCATGTACTGTAGCATCAAACATATCAAGACAGCGTGAAACCATTCAAGTGGATGAAAGTATTACAAGGTATTTAGAACCAGCTAATGGAAAACACACAATGGTTTCTATATTATATCTTTGCCTATAAATATTTTTGTTTATACTATCACATATAATAAAATCCAGTAAGATACAACATGATAAAACCAATGGAGACAGAAGAGCAACAGTTTTGTGGGACTTCAAAACAAGATGATATTAAATCAGCACTAGCTGATTATGATCAAGACTATTATGATGTCTTGTTTTCTTCAAAATAAGGCTATTATGATGTCTTGTTTTCTTCAAAACAAGACTATTATGATGTCTTGTTTTCTTCAAAATAGATGTTCGTTTCATCACAGGGAATAATATCAAGCAGCCCTGAATAAGGTCATTCCAATTAATGAGTGAAAACTTTATAAGGCTTCAAATCCACATAATGGTGAATCATGATTACCACATACTTTTATATATTTGAATCATTTCTTATACTAGGGAAACTATTTGGTATTCATATATGTGAGTTTGATTTTTTTCACTTATGAGTATTTGTCTCAAGCTGTGCCCATTTATTTATAAATATCTCAATGTGATCCTACTTTATAGCTGAGTAGTACTCCATTGTATAAAAATACCACAACTTTTTTTATCCATTCCTCAGTTGATGGACACTTGGGTTGCTTGCAAGATCCAACAATTACAAATTGTGCTGCTATAAACATAGGTGCACATATATCACTGTGGTATGATGTTTTCAGTTCTTCTGGGAATATGCCTAGAAGTGGAATAGCTGGAACAAATGGGACTTCCAATCCCAGCTTTTTGAGAAATCTCCAGACTGACCTCCACAATGGTTGTACACACGCACCAACAGTGCAGGAGAGTTCCTTTTTCCCCAAAGCCTCTTCAGCATTTGTTGTTGTTAGTTTTCTTGATCCTGTCCATTCTTTAAGGAGTTAGAAGGAATCTCAGTGTGGTTTCAATTTGCGTTTCTCTAATGAGTCCTGATGATGAATATTTTTTCAAGTATTTATTTGCCATTTGTATTCCTTCATCTGAGAAGTGTGTATTCATCTCAGATGCCCATTTTTGGATAGGATCTTTGGATTTTGGGGTCTGATTTTTTAATTTTTTTATATATTTAGAAAGAAGTCCCTTGTCTGAGGGAGAGTTAACTAAAATTTTTTTCCCAGTTTTTGGGTTTTTTTCACTATGCTGGATTTTTTTTTTTGACATGCACAAACATTTTAATAAGAGGTAGTCCCAGTTATTGATTCTGGGAAGTATTTCTCGTGCGGTTTGAGTCCTGTTCATGAATTCTCTATCTACCCCTATGTCTTCAAGGTTTCTACCCCATTTGTCTTCCAATATATTTAGTGTTTCTGTTTTAATATTCAGATCTTTGATCCATTTAGATTTTAACTTAGTACATGGTGATAGGCATGGGTCTAGTTTTAGTTTTTGGCATGTGGAGAGCCAGGTTTTCCAACACCATTTATTAAAGATGCTGTCATTCTTCCAGTGAACATGTTTAGTCCCTGTATCAAAAATAAGGTGGTGAGTGTGTTTGTAGTTGTGGTTGTGTCTTCTAATCAATTTCATTTGTCTTTGATTCTGTTTATATTCCAGTACCATGTTGATTTTGCTACAGTTGCTTTGTAGTATAACTTCAAGGCAGGGATTGTGATGCCTCCTGCCTTGCCTTTTCTGTTTAGAATAGTCTTTGCTATTCTAGGTCTCTTCTGGTTCCAGATGATTTTGAGGAGTGTTTCTCTAGATTTTTAAGATATGTTAGTGGTATATTTATTGGGATTGCTTTGAATCTGTATAGCAGTTTTGGGAGAATGGCCATTTTCAGAATATTTATTATTGTATCCATGAACAAGGGATGTCTTTCCACTTTGTGAGATCCTCTTAAATTTCTTCTTTCAGTGTATTATAGTTTTCCTTGTATAGGTCTTTCACTTCTTTCATAGGAGTAATTCATGAATATTTCATTTTTTGGTTGCTAGTGTAGATGAGGCTTCTCTTATTTCTCTCTCTGTGATTTTGTTATCATTATATAGTTGATTTTTGAGTATCGATTTTGTATCCAGCCTCATTGCTGAGTTTATTTATTATATCTAGGTGTCTTTCAATGCAGATTTTGGTATCTTCTATGTAAAGTATCATGTCATCCACAAATAATGATAATTTAACTTCTTCTCTTCCTATCTTTACCCCTTTTATTTCTCTGTCTAATTGCTCTGGCTAGTTTTTTTTTTTTTTTTTCAGATGTAATCCAGTACTATATCAAATAGGAGCGGTGATAAGGGACACCCTTGTCTTGTGCCTGATTTTAAGGTAAAGGCCTTCAGTTTTTGGCCATTTAGTATGAAACTGGCTGTGGTTTATCGTTGATGGCCTTTATTATATTAAGGTAAGACCATTTATTCCAATGTTCTGTAAGCTTCTTAGCATTGCATTAGTACTGGACCCTTTCAAAAGCTTTTTCTGCATCTATAAAAATGATCATGTGATTCTTACTTTAGACTTTATTGATATGGTGGATTATATTTATTGATTTATGTATGTTGAACCATCCCTGCATGCCTGAGATGAATCCCACGTGGTCATGCTGTATAATCTTGATGATTTGCTGCATCATATTTGCCAATATTTTATTGAGGATTTTTGCATCTGTGTTCATTAGAGAGATTGGTCTATAGTTCTCTTTTTTAGTTGAGTCTTTCTCAGGTTTTGGTATTAGAGTATTATTTGCTTCTAGGAATGACTTAGGAAGGATTGCTTCCCTTTCAATTACATTGAAGAGTTTGAGGAGCATCGGCATTAGGTCTTCTTTGTATTTCTTGTAGAATTCTGCAGTGACTCCATCGGGGCCTGGGCTCTTCTTTGTAGGTAAGGACTTAATTACTTTTTCAATTTCATTAATAGAGATTGGGTTATTCAGCAGTTTTACATCCTCTTTATCTAGCTTTGGTATGTTTGGTAGTTTTGGTATGTTTAGTTTCATATGTTTCTAGGAATCTGTCTATTTCTTCTGTGTTATCAAACCTTTGAGAGTAGATGCTGTAGTCAGGGGTTGTACACAGAGAACAACTAGGATTAGGACATGAAGTTTATAATATTTCTATAATGGTCACCAAAAGTTGACATGGGAAAATGCAGAAAATCTATTCGCAACACCAGAGACACAGATTATTTAGTCAAGAGCCTAAACCCCACAGCAATGCCCCACATGAGTCCATACAAAAACCCAGAGCTCAGGAAAATGCCTCCCACGAGTCCAACTGGAGGTCCAGAGCCCACAAGAAGGACTCATGCCAGTCTTTTATGGATCTGTGCGGGGAAGGCCAAAAGGTCAGTGGTGGAAGCCAGAAAGTCTATGCCATCAGGATGAAGGAGCTGTGCTAGTGGGATGAGGGTTCTACACGGGAGCCTAGAAGTCACACTCACAACAAAGAGCAGAGCTAGCCTAAAGGCACCACAGCTGTCCTCAGCGACACGGAGCCCCGAGCTCTTCCGAAGACAAGCACAGTCAGGTATGTGCCAGGAAGCAGCATGAGGAGTTCATCATGGAGATCAAGCAGCACATGTCTTCCCCTGCAGAGTCAGGAAGCAATGCTCCATGTGAGGACCTTTTGGTCCTTCTCCAGGAGAACCAACAGCTCAGACAGCAGCTCGTAGGAGAACCCACCTACAGTGCCTCTTTAATGCCTCCATCCTTTCCTACACCTCCCTTCTTCTCCACCTATTTATCCTGGCAACCTTCCTCAGGTGCATCTTCTTGCAATGCATGCAGATGTAATCCAGCTGGCTTTAAGTTGTCCACCAGTTCTCAAGCCATAACAGTAGAGGTTTTCAAAATAGGTGTCAATGCTCTCCTGTATTTCTGTAGAGTCTGTAGTGATTTCACCTTTTTCACTTCTTATTGCATTAATTTGAGTTTTTTCTTCCCTTTTAAAAATAAGGTTGGCTAGGAGCTTATCAATTTTATTTATTCTTTCAAAGAACCAACTCTTTGATTCAATGATTCTTTGGATTGTTTTCTTAGTCTCTATTCCGTTGATTTCTGCTCTGATTTTTATAATTTCCTCTCTTCTTTTGGCTTTGGGCTTGACTTGCTCTACTTTTTCTAGGTTTTTGAGGTGTAGCATCAAGTTATTTATTTACATTTGTTCTGTTTTCCTGATGTGGAAACTCAGTGAAATAAATTTTCCTCTGAGGATGGCTTTCATTGCATCCCATGGATTCCAGTAAGTTGTACCTGTATTTTCATTTTCTTGTAGATGTTGTTTAATTTTTCTTTAATTTCCCCTGTGACCCACTGATTACTCAAGAGTGTGTTATTCAGTTTCCATGTGTTTGTGGGATATTTGCAGTACCTTTTATCATTAATTTCTAATTTCAAAGTGCTATGATCCGATAACATGCAAGGGATAATTTCAACTCTTTTGTATATGTATATATATATATATATATATATATATATATATATATATATTCTGTGAGGTAATAGATGGTCTGTTTTAGAGAATGACCCATGTACTGCTGAGAAGAATGTGTATTCTGATGTTGTTGGATAGAACACTATGTATATGTTTATCAAGTCCATTTGTTCACAGGTGTGATTCAATTATGTTATTTCTTTGCTGATTTTCTGTCTGCTTGATCTGTCCCTTGGTGTCAATGGTGTATTAAGGTCTCCTGTTATAATTGTGTTACTGATAATTTGATTTTTCATTTCTAATAATACTTGTTTTATAATACTTGTTTTATAAAATCTGGAATTTGGTGCATATATATTTTAGATAGTTATCTCTTCCTTTTGGAGTTTTCCCCTAACGAGTATGTAGTGACCTTCTTTGTTACTTCTGATCATTATTGGTTTAAAGTTCACATTGTCTACAAACAGAATGACTACTCCTGGGCTTTTTTGGATTCCTGTTGTGTGAAGTTTTGTTTTCTATCCTTTGACTTTCAGTCTGTGAGTATCCTACTGGAGTAGATGGGTTTCCTGTAAACAGCATATGGTTGGATTTTGTTTCTTGATCCATTCTGCCAGTCTGTTTCTTTTAATTGGTACATTGAGACCATTTACATTAATGGTAATAATTGTTATATGTTGGCTTATTGTTGACATGTTATCTTTCTGCTGTTGCATTTTTATCTGTCTGTTCTGTTTAACTATCTGCTTTGCTTAATGTTTTTTTCCTTTGTGTACCTAAACTGTCTTTCAATATTTTTTGCAGGATTGGCTTGGTGATCATGGGGTTCTTCAGCAGTTCTTTGTCATGGAATTATCTTATTTCACCATTGATTTTGAATGATAGTTTTTCAGGGTACATCAGTCTAGGTTGGAAATCATTTTCCTTTAGGATCTGGAATACTTCACTCCATGCTCTTCTTGACTTTATTATTTGTGCTGAGAAGTCTGCTGTGATTCTGAAAAGTTTTCTTTTATAAGTGATCTTTCTTTTTTCTCTGACAGCTTTTAATGATCTATGCTTGTGTGGGATTTCTGGGATAGTGATTATTATATGTCTGGGTGTAGTTTTATTTTGGTTATGACTATTTGGAGTTCTATATGCTTCATGGAACCTGATGTCAGTTTCTATCTCAGGCTTGGGAAATTTTCAGCTATTACTTCTCTAAATATCCTCTTGATGTCCTTTATGTCATCCCCTTCTTTTTCATTAATCCCTATCAATCTTATGTTGTTGTGTTTTTTTTTTGCATCATCTTGCAGTTGTTCGATTTTTTTTTCCTGATTCTTTGTTATTTTTAAAAGATCTTTCCTTTTCTGTTCACTAGCTGCAATCCTGTCTTCAATGTCTGAAATTCTATTTTCACTTTCATTGAGGCGGTTTTTACAGCTTTCAGTGGAATTTTTGATTTCCTTAATATCTCTGTGCATCTGCTTTATGTATTCTTGTTTGTTTCTTATATTGCTCATCTGGGAATTCTATCTTTTTGGTTAGTTCCTCCAATTTTGTAACTGTTTTCTTTAGATATGTTCAGCATCTCTTTCATTTCTTTTATCATTTCCTCTTTTACCTGGGAGATTATTTCTAGTTTGAATTCCTTTAAAGCTTCCTGGAGTTGTTTGTTTATTTCAGTTGCTATTATGTCCGATACCCTAGGTGTATGGCACATATTTTCTTCCATATACATTGCTCCGAGGTTTCTTGGGATGGCCTGGAGGTTAGAGATTGTACTTTGGTCTTTTGTTTTGTCATTTTCCTAAATTTCTGTGTTCTAAGTGTTATCCGAAAGCTTCCTCAGGGTCTGTTGGAAATCCACTTCTATACCCACAGCCTCTAGGACTCTGGCATCCAGTCCCCTCAGGCCTCTGGGCCTCTGGAATTTGTGGTGCTCACCTGCTTGCTTAGAACTCCACAGTGCCAAACAAGCTGTGCTCCAGGTAAAGTGGACACGCACCTGCTTACTTAGAACTCACAGTTCTCCAAGCATAGTCAGAACAAGGAGGCGTATGCAGGCGCCTCAGACCTGCCTAGCTGTTCCACTGCACCTAGAAGGTTTTAGGGTCCCAAACAATCTGGGCTCGGGGGAATGTCCTCTGGGCACTTAGCCCAGGACTCTGGGCCTCTGGAGCTGGTGGTACTCGCCTGCTTGCTTAGAAATCCAAAGTCCGCCAGACACACAGGGAGGCAGATGCAGGCATCCCAGCCCAATCTAGATATTCCACTGCACCCAGATGATGCGAGGGTCCCAAATAGGCTGGGTTCTGGGGAAAGTGGTCACCCGCTTGCTTGCTTAGAACGCCACAGTTCTTCAAGCGCAGCCAGAACCAGCACTGTTTTTTAAACAAAGTAATATTCCTAAAGTCCAAATTTGAGTAAAATAGCAATTGATAAGGTGGAATTTCTTATAATGATCATGTATAAATCAATAGTCAAACTTCTCAATAAGTTTGCTTCATTTACCTGTGCTATAAATTTATAAAGGAAAATAGTTATCCATTTGTTCATTTGTCTTAATATAAAAAAAATCTTTCTTTTGCAAATAATATTGTCAAAGTACACTATCTCTATCAGATCAAAGTACCTAATTGTTAGAGACTGCTAATAGTGCTGTTACCTGTACTGCTTATCACCAGTTACTTTCCTGAGATGAATCTTCAGACACATAGATATAAAGGAAAATATTAGCAACATGAGCAACCATTTTATTATTTTAGTGGATCATGATCAAATATTTGATTAGATATTTTTATGAATATAACGCATATAATTAAGTCATTATAATAATAAAACTGTGCTTGGTACTTTTTATTGGTTTAAAACAAAAACTATATATGAACCCATTTAAATGTACTACCTAGTTCTCATTAAAAATTATGTTTTCTATGGTCAAGAGGACAAGAATGATTCAAGCTAAATAAAAAAAGAAGCCTGAACTTACAATAACACTCTCATAACTGCAAAAGCTGAATTTCTAGCTATACCTTTTGTTTTCTCTGCATGTACTTTCTTCACTTTTCTAGTTCATTTTTATCAGGCTGACAAAACAATATGTGCATGTCTTTTTTTCAAGTAAATAACATTAAATCCCTGCTAAATCTTGTTAGGTCAGAATTGTTTTATGTGGGTCTGTTGGCTTGTAGGACAGAGAAACTTTTTAAAAAATATCTTACTCAACTGAATGTTTATTGATAGATATATTCTAGACGTCTCAGAAAACCAATTATCCTGACCATTGAGTCTGGAATCATAGACATTGTGTCATGGAGTTAGAGTTATTTGAAAGTAAGCCTCGGAAACTGTTAGAATCAAGTTAAGTAGGATTTAATTCCAGCAATTGTGCATTAATATGATTCAGTTATTCATACTAGAATAATTTCATAAATGCTATTCTCAGCTATTCTTTATGAATATATTCTTAATGATAACAGCTGTTATTAATTGAATGCTCAAAATATGCCACATACGATTCCATTATACATTAAATATATCATTAAAACTTCACTAGCTTGTGTGAGTGAGGTCCTAGTATTCCTGTGATTACTATACTGCTAGAAAATGCAATTAACTTGTCTGATACAATGTAGAAGGAAGAGTCTGGGCATAAAATATATAAACCCCTTTGATCCTGTGCTCTACTGGATCCTTATGGAATTAAGTATATTTTGAAATGACTTGCCATGTAATATTATAAGATATTTCCAATCTTATGTCAAATATTAATAAAATCTTTTAGTTTAAAAATTCAATAGAAAGCACTGTCTAAATAATATTGTAAATCCTGTTTAATTGTGTGTGTGTATTTATGAGAGAGAGAGAGAGAGAGAGAGAGAGAGAGAGAGAGAGAGAGAGAGTATGTGTATGTCTTTTTGATACAGGATTTCATTATATAGCGCAGGTTGGCTTTGAACTCACTTTGTAGCCCAGTCTGGTGTCCAACTCACAGCAATCCTTTTACTACAGCCTCCAGAGTGCTTGCATTACAGACATGCATGACCAAATCTGGCTAAAATATTAATAAAATCTATGCTAGTTGATATTATCAATAGAAAGTATAGTATAATTAATATACTGCATATAATATATGTACCTGTATGCATAGATTAAATACAAGAAAGAACTGCATTAAAAAGTTACAGTGCTTTTCTCTTGGTAGTTGAACTGAAGATGCTTATTATTTTTCTTGCTTATTTGAATAGTAAAATTTTCACCAAACTCAACACCATTGAGTATGTTATTTTATACAATTACAACAATGAAAAAAATTAAAACAAATATAATATATTGCTTTCAATCTGTTGACACCCATGGATGTATTTGGAAATAATTGCTGAATAGAACAGAGATGAGAAAGACTGTGATGTTTTCAGACTATTCATTCACCTGGTAAGCACAAGGATTAGGTTACAAATGTGTTTGTTTATTAGGTGGTTAAACATATTTTGATATTTTCATCAGTCTCATAACTTCTCATTGTTTTTATGCTGTGATGCTATTTTAGTATTCATATGAGGAAAAATAAGCAATTGTATGTTAACTTTAAGGATTTTTTATGTGTTGGTTTTTACTTTATTTGATAGATCAAAACATATCTCTATATCTTTAGGGAATGAAATCTTTCAACCATAATTCTTATAAGGCTTTGACCATATTTTATAATTACAGAAGAATTAACACAAGGTAAATAGTTTTGTTGGTTAGCCTATGAATATATTAGAATTGTGAGCTATTAATAAGGAAATATTTTAAAATTAAAGAAATCTGCATCTGTTGGCTGTGTTGGCACACACCTGTAATTCCAGCACTCAGGGAGTTGAGCAGGGGGATTGCCATGAGTTTGATACCAGGCTGACCTACAAAAGTGGGTTCCAGGCTGAGATGCACTACATAGGAAGACCCTGTCTCAAAAATAAATAAGGAAGTAAATAAATAAAATTTGGCAACTGAATTTTTCTGAAATTAAAACTACTTTGGCAAATTACAAGTTCTTTGACAAACTATGAAATGGCAATAAGTTTTAATTCATACACAAATAACAGATAGCAAATAACATATTTAACCATAAATATTTAATATTAAATAACATATTTAATATTTTAAATTAATATCCATCTTAGTGGCACTATGAATCTCAGCTCATGGACTGACTATTCCATCTCACGTATTTTTTTGCAAATACGTATGAGTAAAGTATTAGATAATAAAAATGAATGTGCAGCATAATCATTGGTCATTGATATTTGTTTATTGATTTCTGGTAAACACCGTATTTCCTCAAATGTAATAGTCTCTTTACATCAAAATCTCTACTTGTCTTATAAAGCATTTGAGCATGAGAATCACTATCTACCCTCTAAAATCTGTTCTGTAGTCTTTCTTAACAATACAGTTACAGCTCATACTCTACAATATTTCAAGGAACCATTGATTGTAGGTATGAATATGTTACTAAGTTTTTTACAAGAAATACAAAGTGAAACAATATTTGAGGATTGTAATTAGAGACTGGCCCAGATTTTTCACTGCTGTAAATTTAATTATTTTATGGGAAACTGAGGTAAGTAGGAATATTTGCTGTGATTCTGAAAAATATTCAGAATTAAACTATACATTTGCTATCAGTATTTCTTTTGTTAAGATGCATGTACTGCAGGAGTCAAATTTGTTTTTGGAGAAAAATATCACATAATGACACTATGATATTATTCTCAAAATAACGAATCTCCTTCTAACTTATATCCCTATTAATATATGAATTTTACATATTTTGAACTATATGACATTTTATCAGCATATATTTTTTGCTTTTCTGCATATTTTTGCATTTTATGTTAAATTTCCTACACTGTCTACATAATTACCTGTTCAACTGGAAAAATTATGAAAATATTTAGAAAATTTGAATAAGGTCCATAATTAATAATTACATTTAGATATTATCACTCAAATATAAATAATACTATAGTGAACATTTAAATGCCTATGTTCTGTCTATACCTTGGGCAATTTATTTAGAAGTTGTCTTTATCTCACTGGTCACACAAAAAATATTTTGCACAAAATGAGGCTGAGAATTTAAGTTCGAGAAGCTTGCAGATTTGCTATCTTCTGAGGTTTCACTTCCTGGCTCATAGATGACTAACCATTGACTTTGCCCTCACATGGCAGAACTCTGAGCTCTTCACCCATTATGAGGACACCAAGCCTGTCTTGAGCCTCCATCTCTGTGACTTTTTAAAACTCAATTTCCAGAAGACTTCTCTATAAAATAGCATAAAGCAAATTTATTCTGTTACATCATGATAAATATTGGAATTGTGTTTTCATTATCTTTCTATTTCTGTAAAAAATCCATGTGATTTCTCAAATATTATTAAAAATCCTTACTTTAGTTCTCATAAAGTGTCCCAATGAAACTACTATTAACAGTTCATGCTCTCATCCAATACATGGCTTTCATATTCATAAAATACACTGGTAACAGACTATTGCTAACTTTTAAAATATGCATTATGTAAAAACCAGCATTATTCATTCCTATCTTTAATTGGCAAACAATAAAATCACCCAGTATTTTAACTCACATCAAGAAAAAGTATGCTGCTAATGTTGTACATTTCCAGAAAAGCACTGTTCTGGACATAGTTCACAAAGAGAAACATGAAATACATTGGAAAAGGAATGTCTTTCCATGGAACAAATCTACAGTACTTAGACTGACTTATAATTCATGGCAAAGAGCGAATCTCTGATTTCTGCATAGAAAATGAATCACTGAATCTACAGCCCAGAGAGTATTCCACATGTTTAATCCTTCTGAATTTTATGAAATACACAGTATTTTTGATTTCTCACCCTTCACTTGATATTGGGTTTGTTGAAAGAAGTAACTGTTTAAATTTACCATTAGGAACTAAATCTATACTTAAAAAGAAAGAATTCCTATGAATTCTAGTCTTGGAATTAGATTTAATAAGAGGAATAGCTGTTTAGTATTGTGGAATTAGTATGTTTCTCTTGTACTTGAGAGTTACATAATCATTGAGAAATCTTTTTGTTTTAAATTTGTGGAACTCATGCTTATGTTTATCTCCTTTTCCCTTCTTCCACAGTTAAATTATTTCAGTCCCTGTAGTTTAATTTCATCTGACAACACATACTCTTACATGCTTTGTTTTTGAACACAAGCATACTAACCCAGGTTACCTCTAATTTTAACATTTGCCAATGTACATGACATAAATACTCCCACTATGAGTACATTCAGCAGTTACCATGAGTTTAAACAGTGGCCTTCAAAATATTTGAAAATTTTGGATAGGCTTTTATAAACCAATTCCAAAATGTCCCTGGGTAGAAGAAAATGCAATACCTATTCTACTCAGTCCTTATTACAGCCCACTGTTATTGAAACAATCAACCTAGTGATTAAAGCAGAAAAGTTGCAACAGCCATGGAATCTCATGTAACAGATAGAGCTTGCATTCTAGGAGAATTATAAGTGAGGATGGAACCCTGCACCAGGAAGAATAAAATGGACCAGTGTTATGAATTGAGAACTGGTGATCAACTTAATGCCAACTGGATTACATCAGCATACATTGAGAGAAGATGCTCTACCTGAGGAGGGTTGCCAGGATAAATAGGTGGAGAAGAAGGGAAGTGTTAAGGGTTGAGGCGTTAAGGAGGCATTGTGGTTCTCCTACGAGTTGCTGTCTGAGATGTTGGTTCTCCTGGAGAAGCTTTGGTGCTCACATCGAGCATTGCTTCCTGGCTCTGGAGGGGAAGACATGTGCCGCTTGGTCTCCAGGATGAACTTGTCACGCTGCTTCCTGGCATGTACCCAACTGTGCTTGTTGTCGGAGAAGATTGGGCCTTCGTGTGGCTGAGGACAGCTGTGGTGCCTTTCAGGATAGCCCTGGTCTTTGTTGTGAGTGTGATTTCTCCACTCCAGCATAGAACCCTCATCCCACTAGCACAGCTCCTTCATCCTGCTGGCATGGACTTTCTGGCTTCCACTGCTGACCCTTGGGTCTTCCCGGCAGGGATCCATAAAAGGGACTGGCTTCATTACTTCTTGTGGGCTCTGGACCTCCAGTTGGACTCGTAGGAGGCATTGTCCTGAGCTCTGGGTTTTATCTGGGCTCATGTGGGTGATTGCTGTGGGGTGTAGCCTCTTGACTAAATAATCTATGTCTTTGGTGTTGCGGATAGATTTCCTGCATTGTCCTATGTTAACTCGCGGTGACCATTATAAAAATATTATAAACTCCATGTCTAATTCTAATAGTTCTCTGTGTACAACCCCTGACTACAACAACTAGACAGGAAAAATTAATTTAGAACTCTCTTTCCTGGTGGTCAGCAAAGTTCATAGGATTTCTTATTCATTTATCCATCTGAAAATATTCTCCATTCAATAAAACATCACTCTTTCATGAATTGTTTGGGTTTCAATGAAAAATATCAAGTTGTTTCATATTTTTCTAATTTACTTTCCTGTTACTTATATAGGTAAACAAACAATATACTTCTATTTTTTTTTTTTTTAGTTGAGCTTTAACGGACAAATAATTAGTAGAAACGCTCATTTTATTATAAGCTTTGCATGTTGAACATGCCTCCTGCTAAGGTATTAAATTTTCCAAAACAACCAGATGGACTGAGAATAATCCACCAATTCTGTGTACAGAAAACAACAGAATGATGTTACACTGACTAAATTTAAAAATTAGGGCCTTTAAAAATACTTTCCCAAAATAGCAAATATGGGCACTGTATGGATGACACAAATCATTTTTCTTTATAAATATATTAGTATAGAAAAAAATAAAATCCCCCTTTGTCTTTTAAAATTCAAAAAAACAGTAATCTATGATGAAGTAAATGAAACTGAAATGCCAAGTAAACAACCTTAACTCAGCATAGGAATATAAAATTTAAAGTGAATATCCAAGGAAAATAAAAAACTTTCAATCTCAACACGTGGGAAATGAAATGAAAATAAAAATAATTGAATGAATTATTAAAACTCTTAAGACAAATATATAAATTATACATTAGAGTACACTAAAAATGCACTGAGAAAGCTGAACAGTTTAAAATTTTAGGTGCTATAATTAAAATACGAATAAAGAAGCTAAAAATAAAATTAATCGAACACCATTTAAATCTCATCAGAGTGAATTGTACTGTTTATTACACTTATACTCAAAATGTTAACATAATTTTATACGTAAATAGAAATCTTTACGTAATTCAGAAATTTATAAACCTAATCCAGGGTGATATAATGTATTTAATGTTTAAAACACTTCTACAATATAGTCGATTGAAACATTTGTGAAAAATATTTTTTTTTTCCTAAACCAAGGATCAACCCCACAGTCTCAACTTTGCCAGACAGGTGCTTATGCTCCTAACAAAATCCCTGGCCCTTGTTTATATTTTATATATCTTTATTATTTATCTACAAAATTGCTGTATATTGTACTATTTAAGAAGAGAAACTGGCATCATGTATTTCCTATATTATACGCCAAACATCTAAAGAAAGCTTCCAATTATATTACATTAACTTACCTGAAAGATGGAGAAATGTTCTGAGCGACAACTCCACCACAAGGAAGTGAGTTGAATTTTTTATTAGAAAATAAATGTTAAAAGGACAGAGTTTCTATTAAAGTAGGAGCTCTTTCTGCAGTTTGGTCTATTCATTATTCTATTTTCTATGCAAATGCTCTTTACATGTATTCATTAGCATAGAGTAATTTTATTTTTTAGTAAAGTCCAATGAATGATTCTGTTCTTTCTCTGTTTAAAGGCTTAAAAAAGCAAGAACCATTCTTCCATGTTTTGTAAACTGAGGAATATGAACTGACAAGTAATATTAAAAATTTAAGAAAATTGTTGTCTTCGATTTTGCACCTATATGTCACTTAGTCGCCTCCTAAAAGATTCTGTGACTGTTCACAGCTAAGCATGATAAGGCCAGTAGTAAGAAAGATAACAACAGCACTCATGTCCGTTTCTTTCCACAATCTATTTATTTGCCTTCTTCTGCTCCTTTAGTCCATTTTTCTGACTACAAAGCAAATGCTAATGATCTAAAAATTCCTTTGAAATAAATAGACATTTTGTAGATATTGCTGACATAGTCATTTTTAAAAATTTTCATTATCAGGGTTTATATGTAGGAAACATAGTAACAGTTTATATGTTATCATGTGTTAGAAATGCCCAATATATCCTTCAAAAAAGGATGTCCATTGGGATTGAAATATATTCTGTCACGTCAATAAATTCATTGTAATAACTTACCAAGTATGAGATATGTTTCACACAGTCATTTTAGACTGCCTTCAAATTCCTCTAATGTCATATTAAATAAGTTTCAATGTAAAATTTTGTTTGGTTACTTGTCATTTATTTCATATTGCATTTCCAAGCCAGAACCTTGTGACTTGCTACCCATTCTAGTCAAGACAATTTGTTTGGCTCTGTCAGGCTTTTTGAAATCTATTAATAAAGCCTACCAGTATGCTACTGTAATAGTAATTCTTCATCATTTTTCTGTGAGATTCTTTTTTGATATTTTAAACTTTAATGGTTGTATTTTAGTGGCAACTGCTTATTGTTGTGCCTAATTCTGATGTTTAGATTGTATTTATTTCCAAATTCTTAAAGCTGTTCCTAAGCACAAATGTTTACACTTGCATGTGAAAAATTGTGAGATTGAAAGATGAAGAACCTGTAGGTAGATAAATTAGGAAATTAAAGAATTATCCTTTATTGCAAGTTTTGAAAAAAGGGAAAAAAACAACAACAATAAAATCTGTTAAGAATGTATATCCTTGTGCTGGGAATTAGCTCACTGGCAGCAGGCATGCCTTGCATAGCTGTGGCCTTGAGTGTAATCCCAACACTAAAAAGAAAGGGAAAATTCAGGCTTGAGACAATATATGTATATTTTGGTACCAGGGAACAAACATGCGACCTTAAGCTTGCTCGGCAGCCGCTGTGCCGCTGAACTATATTCTCATCCTGAAACAATATATCATTTGTTTTGACTAAATGGCTTAGTAAGTCCAAAGGTACTAGACTCAGGACCTTCACAAAATTACTTAAGCTTGTTTCAATTTCCTCATTTGGAAATATAAAATATAATACTATTTCTTCATAAGATTGTGTGAAGTTTAAATTAGTTATTTCAATAGTTCTTAGAACAAAGTGTCACATAGACATGTTTTTAAAATTAGGTGCACATCATTATAAAAATTATGTGATATTTTTCACTAAAATTCTCCTTCTTTGTAGAATCCACTGTAGATCATGAATGATCATACCACACATTTATTTTTTCAAAGAAGTTTCTTTGTCTTCTATCATTCAGTTTGCTTTTAGGAGTGATGCTGATGTTCAAATCATAGTTCACATGTTGCACGTACACTTATTCCCAAGAACTCTATTTCTCTGTAAATAGTGGAAGTACTGTCACCTCATGCTGGCAAATGGAATATCAAATGTTTTGGATGTTTTACATTACAAAAAGTTAACTTTATGTCAATGTATTATAAAATTTTATCTCTCATTTTTGATCACCTTTTAATTTATATATATGTTTTCTCACCTTATTGTTTGAATTAAAGTGGTTACAATACAAATGGTAGTGGAGGTTTGGCCACTTAGTAAATGTTGCTCTTTCTAGGCATTTCCAAATTCCAAACTACAATTTTGGCTCTACTTACACAGCTCTATGAATTGTCCTCCCAGGGCACCATAATGGACCTTCTCAAGCCTGTATTAGAAATCTGGTTGGGAACCTCTACTGACCCTTCAACTCATGGATTCTGTATGTATTAAAATCAGTACTCTGTGAATGACACTAAAGCCTGCTAACAGTTCTTACAAATATTGGGCTCCGTAGAGAATGGTTGCAGGTTGAATAATGGGCTGCTTTGATATTTCCTCCACCAAATTCATTACTTTCTCTCACGAAGTCTCCGAACATGAGCAAAAGAAACAAATTTTCTGCTGGGTGTAACACATGTATGTCCTCTAGTCCAAATGCCAATGAAGTCCTTGTCTCACTGGGAATCTCCTAAGCCTATACTTTACTATTTGCATTCCTATGAGCATTCTGTTCTTCTGAGAGCTAACAAGAATTAGCCCACATCTCCAACATTTCAAAATTCTTACCACAAATCAACTAAAAGACTTCTAAAACAACTCATTAGATCCGGTAAAAGCAGTGACCCAACTCAAGATCATTTTCTGAATGAATGAACTTTTCCATCATGGGCTCACTACCCACCAGCTCCAATTTAAAGAAGTCGATCTTAGATAATGATTTTCAGTGTGTTCAGTCCATGCTTGTCTGGCTCCAGGGAAGAAATGGCATGGCTTCAATGACATGGCAGAGGAAGGAGCTCACGTGTGCCATCCAGGTATCTGAGAGGAGAGGAATTCTGGGGAAAAGAACGTACCCTTCCAAGTCACATCCTCAGAGGCTAGTTTCTTCCAATCAGATGTCTCTTGTAAATGTAAAGATTTTGGCTAACATATGTAGATCATAACAGTGGTATAGAGACTCTGAGAACTCTGTAATGAGGTTTAAACTCAAACAAAATCATAGCTGCTGGACTGGTGTTGCAGCTCAGAGAGACTGATGGCATGCCTAGCCAAGGCAAGACCTTTAAATACCTAGCACTGCAAAAACTGAATCAATCAATCAGTTAATTGATATCATAGATGGTAAAAACATGTAAGATATAATACTGCTTTCCAGTGTTACTGGCAAGAAATCCTTCACTAAGTCATATTATTCACTGTAACAAAAACATATTACATGTTTACATATTTTCATGTTGCCAATGCCATATAACTTGCTATTTGAAATGTTTTCCAAAAATAAAGAAGAAGAAAAAGAACAAGAAGAAGAACAAGAAGGACAAGAAGAAGAGCAGGAGGAAGAGGAGGAGGAGGAAGTGGAGGAGGTGGAGGAAAAGGAAGAGAAAGAAGAATTAGAAGAAGAATTAGAAGAAGAAGAAGAAGAAGAAGAAGAAGAAGAAGAAGAAGAAGAAGAAGAAGAAGAAGAAGAAGAAGGAGAAGAAGAGGAAGAACAAGGAGAAGAGGCAACACAACTTATTTGGTCCTGGCTGGGGATTTAGCTCAGCATAATAACACCTGTCTGGTAAGCATGAGCGGTGAGTTTGAGCCCGGGTGGGGGGAAAAAAAAAAGCAAGACAAAACAAAACAAAAGAAAAAACATTCTCCAGTATTTTGAGAAAAAACATATATTGAACAAAATTTTAAAAACCAACAAAATAATTTGTAATTGTGGTTTGTCATACCTATTGTTAGGTCTGAGAAGAAGGGGGAAGAGGATGAGAAGAGGAAGAGGTCGAGGTCCGTGGAAGGAGTGGAGTGGAAGGCCGTGAAAGTAGTGGGCGGCGGTGGCTTTATTTCGGGAATGCGGGGAGAGACACCCCCCCCCCCCGCCTGCCCCGGGGTGCAGCATCTCCACTGCACCCGGGGTGTGGTTATTCCGGGAACACGGAGAGGAGATTGGCGCACTGGCCGCTGGAATCTGGTGATCTCTCTCTCGGACACGTGGCATGAGGGAATATAAATAGCCTAAGCTTAGGGCAGTGCCCTAAGGCCATTAGAGATGCACCGGTATTTCATTCGCACACGTTTCGCGCCAGAAACAGGTTCCTAGGGGTGGGGGTATAGGGTTACAGTTAAATCTTTAGGGGGCGGGGAGTCAGGGGTTGTGGCTTTTCCTGGTTAAAGTGTCCGGTCTGGGCCAGCAACTCTTTCACCTGTGATAAATATGCTTAAATAAAATGTAAGAGGCTCATAGTTAAATACGTGTACATACGAAATATGTTAGAATTAATTTGCCCCACATATTGACTGATATTTTTATTTGATAAATCTGACATCCTAAATTGCAAAAATATCATGCAATACCTTTGATTTCAAGATTCTAGAGTATTTCATAATGTTTAAATTGCAAACATATCATGCAATACCTTTGATTTCAAGATTCTAGAGTATTTCATAATGTTTAAATTGCAAACATATCATGCAATACCTTTGATTTCAAGATTCTAGAGTATTTCATAATGCTTACAACATTTGTCATATGCAAAAGATTTATTTAACGATAAAATATTTTTTTCTAGTTTCCATCTCAGATTGTGATTACAGTGGACATCTAGCATGCAAACTTTGTTTTGTCTCTAGTTTCTATTCATCTACATTCAGTGTGTATATTGTTAATGAGGAACACGTGCACTGGAGAAGAGAGCGTCTTCCATACCTAACATGTTTTAGTATGTGACTCTATTGATTGATTGATTGAACTATATTACACAATTATATTTAAAAATTTAAGCAGAAGATGAGGGGTCATAAACTATATCATGAAATAAGTGGTTTTGTTTTTTTTTTTTCTGAAGCAAATTATTGTTTTAAATTCCGGTTCATGCCAGTTTGTGTTTTATCATTGACTTATTTTCTTTTACTCTTATGGGCCATATTAAAGTAGAAAACTAAGAAAAATGGGGTAAAGTACAACAGTGAGACATTATTTACACGTTTTATTATCAAATTACAATATAGCAATCTCTAATACTGGGTTTTTTAATGCTATAATATACGAAGTTACACTCAAATATTTCAAGGAAAGAGATACTAAGTTAGATACTGTTATGTCGGATTATCTTGTGGTGAAACACTATGTTGCTTAAACTGCTCTGTTCTGACCTGTGTTATTATGTTGTTATATCTTCTTTTGTCTTAATCTCCTTCTTTCTTTTAATTCTTTTTAATGAAATAAAATGCTGGTTTTTGCCCACTAGCTCTGGCATGCACAGATACTGACCCCTAGTGGAGACCTAGATTGTCCATGGCACATTTCTCAGCTAATGCGTTTTTCGAAAGAATTTGAATCAGAGTTAGAGGTTTGATCATCAAATTACATAACTAAATGAACACTTGAAACAAGGATTGAAATATTATTTATGTTGGTTAGCATTCCTAGGAAAATTTAATAAAAGTCATTGATAACAGTCTTCAATGAGTGAATAAGTCCACCTGCAATACATTAAATAGCATAATTATGAAAGCATCCAAGCATAGTTATCATTTAAAATGAAGTATTTTCTTGAGTATCTGTAACTTTACTAGTTTAACTCTTAAAGTTATGAATCAACAAGCACTAAATCATTACTAATAAGGATTAATGAATGTTAGATCTCCACTATAGCATTAGCATTTTTTAAAATGTGCATTGTAAGAATACTGTTGTGGAGAACCACAGGGATTACTATGAAATATTATTACAGTATGTAGCATACAAAATTTAGCATAGTTTTCCTAGCTTTTTGCTTTAACTTCCAATAGGTTCATTAGAATTCTACTTGATGATTTTTTTGTTATTCAATACATTAAAGCCAATCATCTAATTGAAATATAGACATTATTATTAGCTTTCTCATTCATCTGAAGTACCATTGAGAGTCATTATGTTTTAAATAATTTTATTGCAAGCTTTGATCTACTATGGTTTTTCCAAGAAGTATGACAATGCTGTTTTAAGAATAGGCCATTGCATTAAAAAACTATGAAATGGTAATAGAATTAATAACATTTCTTATAAAGGAAATGTCTGTGATGTCAGACATTATTCCAGAGAGGTAAGTGCTAAGAAAACTAAAGACAATCTATTTTAAAAGAACACTATGAGCCAAAAAAGGTAAAATACTATATTTTAAATGATTTTAACCAGGCATTTTTAGAATGTCTCGGATCCCTGAATATTTTATGTTTGAAACTCAGAAAATAGTGTGGTTTCCAATGTGTATGTATGATACATAAATCTATCATATATGTGTATCATATGATATGGTATATATATATATATATATATATATATATATATATATCATATGATATATGATAAGGTTCTATAAGATAAAGCAATGAATCTGTTGCTGGAAAAATAAAAGGATTTGAAGGGAAGAGAAAATTTGAAATGTATTATGTGCATGTACTGGCTCCCTACAGTGAATGCAATATTTATGTATTGTAAACATGCACTAATAAAAGTAAAAAAGAGAGATAATATCATAGCAGTAATGTGGAAATGTTATATCTATATTTCTTCTAAAACCTTGTTTTATTCTGATTCTCACCTTTTCACAACTTTTTGTTGATGCACGTGCAGAGATAGGTAATGTCAAAGAAATTAATGTGGAGGTGGAATATGGGAATTTTTCCCTGGCTGATGTGAAACGTTAGGATCTCCTCTTCAAGGTAGATAGTTCTAGTCCTACAGCTTGTGGAAGTGCGTGTATATCATCTTAATATCCAGCTGTAAGCTGCTGCCTACAATCACAACAATATTACTCTGATATTAAATACAGATTTTGCTCCAGGGCAAGATGTGAGAGGATATGATCTCTGCTAGAACATGAATAAGCTTGAGCACTAAGTCATCATCCTTCCTAGTTAAATAGCAACCAAATATATGACTTTACTATGGCAGAACATAAATAAAACTCTACCTCCTACTGAAATACATATTAAACCTCTTTCTTTTAGTAGGTACTCAAAAACTATAATAAGAGATGATAAATCAAGAATCTCATAGCTTTTCTACAACTGATAAATAATTCATTTTTCTATACACGTATTGTTCTTATTAAAATATTTTTCAAATAACTAAAATAACATCACTTGAGAATATTATATTTTTCTGTATTATTTGTAAAATTTGCTTGCAAAAAATTATTTAACCACAAATATTCAATGCCTTTTAAAGGCACCGTTTACACCAGCAATATAATGTAACCTTGACATTTGACTCCCAGATGAAGCTAATAATCACTAAATAAATATGAATGTTTCATTGCCCTCCCTCACGAATAAGAGTTTAAAAAACAGTTATATTCAGGATATCGCCATGAGAAAAGAAGTGCTTTTTATGTTTTGACAATGCACAGGAGTCAGATCATTAACATTCTGATTAAATCTCTTTCTAGAGAACTGGTCTGTCTGAAGGACATGCATTTTTTTTTTCGGTAGACTAAGACTTTGCAAAGGAGGTGTATTCTAGGTCTTAGCCTAGTCTTACCCTGCAGAAAATTCAGACAAATCTTTTTCAGAGAAACTATAGATATTTTCAATTTTTACAAAATATGTAGAAAAGAGAATCCTGTTGTATTTAATGTTGAAGTATACACATCTTCCTTATTCTATGTGAAGGGTATAATTTGTTTAACAAAAATAAAAGGAAAAAAATGACAGTAATATATACTAAATTATCCATTCAAATTGTAACTCTGGTGAGTTCTTTATTGATATAACTTTAGGGTTTATAAATACTAATAGAAAAGGATATATAAAGTTCTGATGTCTTAAGAGACAAAGTAAGAATATTTATTCAATATCTCTAAAATTAAATGGTTAACATATATGCTATTACACAAAATATCTTTATTCATGTGTATGATCATGCATGATTAAATAAAAACTGGTTTAATTATTATCACTGGTGTAATTCAAATATATTTTCAACTAACAATTCAATGCCCTATATAAGAAAATGAGTGATTCTTTCATCTCTAACTGCTTTCAAACTTGTTCTAATTATTCTTCTAGATAGTCTGATAACATATAAGCGATCTCATAGACATCTAATAACCTTCAGCTGTAGGAACAGTTTAATAATTAAAACTAACTTTTAGGTTTCCACAAATCAAATCCAAGCTATTTTTAAAGTTCACCCTTTCACTAATGTATTCCTTTTCTTTCCCAGCACTGGGGGCCTAATAAATGGCCTAGATACAAGAAAAGTGGGCATGGTGTGAAAATTTAGTCAGGGTGTCTTGTTTGCTGTTTTTGTGTGGCAATTAGCCTCTCGTTTTGATTCTGAATGCGATAGGTGGAGAAGGGGGCTGAGCAGGAAGGAAACAGGGAACTGCAGCTGAGCTTCTGGTATCTCTGTCTCACAGCCATACATATGCTGACAAATTTATTTTATTTTGCCTTAGTTTTAGGCACCATAAAAAATTGCACATGTTTGTATAGAACCAATAAAGGTTTGAAGCATGTTTACATTGTGTAATCTGTTTAGACATACATTTTTATCCCAACAGTTATTGCTGCTTTATGGGAGATAATCGAAACCTTTTCTTTTGGCCTTTTAAGATGTATAATACAAATAGCTGTCTATAGAAACTCTGCTCTGCATTGGCACTCCAGCATGTCTTACCCCAATCTAACTGGGATGCAATACAACTTGATCTTAAATTATTTTTTCATGATCCCTTCCTACCTTCAATTCTCGATTTCTGCTCTAGTAACTACCACTGTATCTTCAGCTTCTATCACAACACTACTTAGATTCTGCCTCTGAGGGAGACAGTAGTTTATCTCTGTGCTTGGATTACTTAGGTTTATGACCTCAGCTCCATCCAGGATGTTCCAAATGACAGTATTTCAACACTTTTTATGCCTGAGTAATATTCTATTGTATAAGAACAATATTTACTGTACCCATTCATCAGTTAGTGGAGTAATCCATTTTTGGTTGTTTTTAATGGTAACCATCTTCCTGTGTATAGTTTGCAAATATAGTCAATACTATATAAGGGAATTAATTGGTTGATTGTTTCCTTTGCTGTGTAAATACATTATCAGAGGTACATGCAATCCCCTGTAGCTATGTTTCTTTTGTGCTGTCATTGTTGCCCTAGAAATAAAACTCAAGGCCTTGTATATGCAAGACAAATGCTCTAAGACTGACCTACACCCAAAATTCACTGTTTATTTTTATATGCTGAAAATTTCATGTAACACACCTAGAGATATTTGAACTTTCACTAGACACAAGTTTCTGTGTTTTTATCGTGCTCATTGATCTATTCATTTTTGTGAGGGCCTCTGCCTCCTGTCTTCTTATGTTGTGCAACAAGATCTGTTTCGTACTCATCCTTTGTCTCCTAAAAGCCACAGTTTAGTGGAGAATCAATTCGTTTCATATTTGCCTGACTGCATGATATCTAAAATCAAAGGTAACATATCCTTAAACTGTCACACAATGTCATGAGTTTGCCCTATGCTTCCTCCCTTCCCTGCCATCATGGAGTGTGTCAGCCACCTACCACCCCCTTAAGTCTTTCCCGGTGGAAATCAGAGATCTCTGTGGCATGTGTGCCTCAAACTCAGTTCTCCCAAGAACTCACACTAGGTTTAGCTTTCCAGAGCCAATTCAGATAGACTGTATGAATCAGTGAATTACTGGGAATTTAAGACCATTTTCTTCTCTTAGGCACCTATCTAATGCAGCAGCAGGAATACTAGTGACTTTCCAGACTCATCTAACTCCTAAACCCTGAAATCATTAACTATGTAACCTACACAGCAAAAGAGACCTTAGAGACGTGAATAATAATACACATATTAAGAGGAATTTTCTGGATTTCATGTTTCATTTCTCCATTTGTAGTCCATTCTGATTTCTATATCAAACTACTACAACCCTATGCTTATGCTGTTTGTTCATGGCTTATAAACATCACATATCTATATGTCAGAATATGTAGTCAGACATACAAGGTCAGGGGATCAGATTATGTGTCTGGTGAGGACTTGCTCTCTCAGAGACAGCATTCTCCATACTGAGTCTCACCTGATGATAGGGACAAAGAGCTCTTGGACTTATTTGATGAGGGCACTAAACCCTTTCACGTGTATTTTACCATTATAACCTAACAGTCTCCCCCCAAAACCACCTCACAGAACCACTCCATTGGGCGTTAGTGTTTCAAAATATGAGTTTTTTTTTTTAATTTTAAAGAGAAAACATGAAATTTTGGGCACAGAAATTAAAACCAAAATATTCCTGAAGTTCATTTGCTGATATCCTAAACAGCATGGCTACGGCAGCAGAAGATAATTAGGTTAGGAAGATAGAGGCATGAATGGGACTAGGGCCTTTTCAAGAACTGACAAAGAGACATGTGACTTCTACAATTTCAGTGTTACCCACGTGAGGGAACAATGACCTGCCTGTGCCTTGTTCTTGGTTTTCCAGCTTCCAGAATTGTGAAACACACTGTTTGTTTCTTAAGCCACCTGCTCTGTACCATTTTATTATAGCAGCCTAAACTTACTAAGACAAGCACAGTAATAATATGCAGATCCTTAAACTCAGAAAACCTGCCTTGCTATATTCAGGGAGATGTGAGATAACAGAAAAAAGGAATATGATAAATTCAATGTGAAACAATATTTAGATCCACTCCTACTAACATTGATAGATAGCAGCATGGACTCAGGAATTTGAGTGGCATCTATTACCAGCAAACATCAAGAAAATTACTCTCTTTTACAAGCTTTGTTAAGGAAAGCAACATTTCCAACACCTTGGTTATAACCAGTGAGAATTATGCCAGGTTTCTATTGAAACGTAACATTAAAATTTTGTTGTTGTAAATTGGAATATAACTGGTTATTTACTGAAAATAATGGAAAGCTGCAGTCAGTCTCTCTGAGGGATTATATTTCAGAGACATCTTTTACTTGATCAAATATCATAGCAGTGGCTCACCAGTTTCCTGTATTTAAATGTGATCCACATATATTTGTTTGGCACCTTTTTGATGTTTAAATGCTTATCGCCACTTGCCCTCAGGTTTAAAACTTTACTTCAAATGTTAAAACAACAGGATATGTATGATTTAACATCTTGTCCACACAGATAAACATGCAGTTAAACATGAATGAGTGCATATATTTCTTTATATTATAGAGATTATACTTTCTGACTTGCTTGTTTAACACATTTTAAAAACATCAAAAAAAGCTAAAAATTTATAAGTGAATAAATCATTAACAAATTAAAAATCTTATATAATCCATAGAGATTTAAAATTAGTTTCAAAATAGAAAATATAAGAATATCAAAATGGTTTTTAGTTCTGGTACAAATAAAATAGTATGGTAAATGTATAAACAGTGAAATCTATCTGTGGTTGTAACATAATAACTGAATGATAGCATTAGTACATTCATTTAAGTACCATAAAATAACCCAAAGAGAACAAAAAGATGTTAAAAGATACATAACAGATTGCAATTAATCATAACAGACAAAAAGAATAAAGATTGATAAATAATCATTGATGCTATTGTTAAAAATTAAAATAAAATGATATGTCTCTAGTGTAGTCAAAAAAAGCATTAAAAATGACAAGTAAGAACAAATAAGGAGAACAATATTTTACATTGTATTCGGTAATTCATTTAAACTTTAGTAAATTTATGACTCTCGTAATAAGTAAATGGCATAAAAATGAAAATATTTCCTGACAAATATAAAAGAAAATAGATAAATTATGAAAATTACTGTCTTTTGGGCCAAAAGATTCATGAGTAAATTTTAATTATTTCCAAATCAGTAATAGTAATAAGGATAAATGTTTTTAAGAATCAGAAAGAACTAAATAATTAATAGAAAGCAGACTGAGAAACTTAGACTGTAAGGGAACTTATTTATGTTCCAGGTATGTTTTAGTTTTTAGTAGTGGTAGCCTAAAAATTCACTGTTTTATTTTACCTAGTTGACAAGTATTTTTGAGTCTTACAAATACCAGGAACTCTTCGATTTTGAGCATACAGGCGCTGACAGAGAAACAGGGTCAGTGCTCTCAAGGAAAGTAAAGTAGAGTAGCGAATGGCTTAATAAAAGTTAAGAAACATATTAACAAGGTCATTTAAGATGATGGTAGGTATTGTGAAGAAATCATAGAGATAGATGGTTAGTTATCACTCCTTAACTCTGGGGTCACCTTAGTGTTAACTCATCCAATACGACCTTTCTGAGAAGGGGATCTTCAAGATAAAACCTGAGTGGCATGGAATCAACTTTAACAAGATTGTGGAAGGAGGTGACTTAAGATTCTTCGTCACAGAAAGGAGAAAAAAAAAAAGGTGTACAGTTTGAGGGACAAATCAAGCCAGTATGGCTAAGTTTTAACAAATTAAAGATGGAGAAGGATGAGGCAATCAAATTAAAGCCATAAGCATGAAAATTTGGTCCCATTATGGATTCTAAGTACAAAAGGAAATCACAAGATTGACACACTGTGGCATATTTTAAATTTTTAATGTATCACATGCATGTCTATAGACATATCCAGTTCCTGTGGAAGAACTTTCTAAATTAGTCTGTTGAATTTCTTCACTTGCATGAGCAGATGTTTTACAACTGGGACACACAGAGAGAAGACTGGCAATAAAGAAAAGCACATCTCCTTCAGTTATTTTAGAGTATTCTGTTTATCATGCCAGTGATTTGGGAGCCTGCTAAAAAGCCACCCAAAAATAAGCATTTGATTGTGATGTCTCAGACAAGAGCTGTTTAGCATCTTTGTTGTTTTCACTCAGATTTCCAATGGCTTGTTTTCATTGTTTCTTGTTAAAAATTGGCACAATGAATATTAGCATAAATCTTTGTTGATGAAAAAATCAGAAGTGAATGAAAACTCATTAGTGTTTTATGCTTGATTTGCTTTTGACATTGTAGTTCTTTGGGATTAAAAGTGTATTTCAGAGAAAAAAATCCTTGTGAAAGTTTTAGGCTTTAATGTTGCCAGCTCTCTATGCTGTGGAAAATACTCTATTTTAAGAATCAAAGACTCAGAAACTGAACACCTATTAGTCAAGTTATGCTGAATTTCATTTTTTCTGGGATGTTTAATAGCAATTATATGATTCAGATTTATGTAAATTGTGTGCATATGTGCATGATTTTTAGAAACACATAAATGCTTGCAAAAGTGGTATTTATATGTCACCATCATAGATGAAAAGATAGAAGAGAATGAAATTTTCTAGCAGATCAGATGACGTATTAACGCCACCAAGAAATCAATCAATGACGATTTTTATATGATTACAGCCAATCATTTAAACACAATGTTAGCAGCAGTGATAATAGTAGTAACTTCTAGATAATTTTATGCCGGTGGAAAGAATCAAAAGAGTCTATAATGGAATCCTTGCTACTACATATGTACTAGATAGATTGATGGAAAGATAGACATATATATATATATATATATATATATATATATATATATATATTCATATATATGTATGTTTATATATAGTTATATATATACTGTTACAAATTCATTTTATATATACAATTTAATGATTTGAAAGTGTTTCTTTACATGGATCCTTACAACTTTATAAAGCAGGGAATATTGAAATTTTTCCTTATACATAATATGCTCATATTGCATCACTTGATTCTACATTGCGCTAATAATAATATCATGAAATGGGCATAGTAAAATGCAAAATATTCAAGTCAATAATGTGTTATTGAAAGAACTGTGCTTTTTATGATCTTTTAACTGTCTAATACCTTCGAAGTCTTAGAAACATGAGTCTTTCTATTCAAGTGCAGGATTATGAAGCACGTGTATATGAAGAAATAATTTGGAGAGCTTTATGGAGAGTCTGACATGTCATGTTATAAAATGAAATAAACAGGTTGATTTGAATACTTTCAGTGTGATTTATAATGTTTATGAACATCTGTTGTTTCTACTCTTCAGTAAACCTGCCAATTAATTTTAGTAATACAAGAAATATGCCCTCTCAGACACACACACACACACACACACACACACACACACACACACACACACATTTTACAAGAAAAAATAATTCTTTTAATCTTTCTTTAGTGCCTTGTATTACTATTATCAAAATAGTCACACAAATTTTCAGTGATGAAATTATATTCTCACTACCATTAGATGTATGAGATAAATATATTGTTTTGGAATTAAATGTTAGGAAAATAACAGAAACCTTAATTTAGAATGTCAAGATGTACTATGATACCCCTTGGAATAATAAATAAATTTACCAGTTAGGAGTAAGAACTGTATTTATAACACATCTAGAGTTCCTGAGTTAGAGGAATCATTATATGAAAATTAATAGGGGAAGATAAGGACATATATTTTCATTTACCAAAGATACATAAAAGCATGGTAAGTAATAGAGGTTAAAAACATGGACTTTAAAGTTCCCCATCCTGAGTTTGAGTGGACAATATTTCATGTACTTCAAGCAGTTGGCATAAACACTCTGTACATGAGGTATTATAAAGTTTATGTGGAAGTCATGATGTTTCAGAGTAACATGATTTCATGCAATCATTTAAAGGATGAGATGATGCATATAAATATATATAAATATCATGTTATGACTGTCCACAAATATTAGTACTACAATTTTAAATCTTTATTTAGAGAAATTTTAGAGTCACAAAATCTGGAAGAAAGTTTCAGGGATGTCCCATAGACACCTTGTACCTGCAACACACATAACCTCATCCATTATCAACATCCTACACCATAGAAGTGTATTCCCAATTAGGGAATTGACACTGGCACTGCATTATGTACCAAAGTATACAGTTTACATTTGGGTTCTTCTTGTCATATATTTATAGACAAATTTATAGTAGTATGTATCAACCCTTATAATATCATGTAGAATAATTTCACTGTCCTAAAATTCCTCTGAACACATTTGATTTATCTCTTAATGTGCTGCGCCAGGAAACTACTGATCTTTTTAGTGTTTCTGTAGTTTTTCATTTCCAGGACATCATAATTGAATTCATAGAATATGTAGCTTGTTCCAATCAGCTTTCAGTTTAATAATATGTACTAAATTTCTTTTGTATCTTTTCATAGACAATAATTGTTTCTGCCAGCTATAATAAAATACCACACACCGGGGAGCTTATAAAAACAAACACTCATTTGTCTCATACCGTAAGCTTGCAAGTCTTCTTAAAAACAAAGAAAGAGTATATTTGGTATGTATAGAGATAGTTCTCTGGATTGCAGTTGAAACCCCCTCATTGTGATTTCATACAGTGCGAGTGACAACACAATCTCCCTAGATTTCATTCTTAAGAACATTATTCCTGTTCATGGTTTAATCACTGTCTAAAAGTCAAAGCTGCTGCTATGTTGGGTTAGCATTGGAACATAATCATTCCAGCATGGTAGGAACTTTGTCATTGTTTGACAGCTTATTCTTGCCTTAGTGATGAATAATATTCCATAGTCTCAGTGTGCCGCAGTTTATCCATTCACTAACTGAAAAGCATCTTGATTGCTTTCAAGTTTTGATAATTATTAATAAGCTTGCTATAAATCTCCAAGTACATATTATGGCAAGTTTTTTTTTCAGTACTTTGGAGTAAATAACAAGGAGAGTGACTATTGGACCATACAGTAAGACATATTTAATGTTATTAAAAATGACAAACAGTACTTCAAAGTGGCTATACCATGTTGCATCCCCACAAGCAATAAATGCAAGATATTACTCTGTCATGCTTTCCAGAACTTAAAATTTATCAATGTTCTGAATGTTGTCCACTTTAACAGCTTTAACCGGTTTTTTGTATTTTGCTGGCTTATTTTGTATTTTTGTATTTTGATGACATGACATAAAATATATTTTCTTTTGCTTTTTAAAATCTTTATATCTTTTTAGTGAGTTGTTAGGTCTTTGGTTTATTTTTTAAATTAATTAGTTAATTTTACCAGGGTTCAAACTCACAACCTTGCACTTGCCAGGCAGGTGCTTGTGCTGATGAGCTAAATGTCTGACTAATTTTTAAATTTAATGTTTGATTTCATATTACTGGCTTCCTTTGTTATTATTACCTGTGTGCTGTATGTAATGTTTGCGTTACTTCTGGGGAATTGGTACATGTATATAAAACATATTTCTGTTTCCATTCTCTTTGCCTTCCTCTCTCCTTCTAACTCTGGATTCCTTTCTTTTTAAGACATATTTGCCATGTATAGTGTTTGTGCTCCTGGTGTGGAGTTGAGGCACGCACATATAATATTTTAAATCCTCTTTCAGCCCTTCTGCTCCCCATTCTCTTCATCACTGAATGTTTTCCTCAGAAAGATTCACCACTCTACTTCCTATCCTGCCTATTATTTTGTTCTTTATTTATACTTTGGGTTTATCATATCAGAGAAACCATGCAATACCTAAGCTCGTGTGTCTGACCTATGTCACTTAATGGTGTGATCTCAGTAACTGTCGTGTTCTTACACGACTCCAGGTTATCTTTCCTTGTGACTGAGAACTACTCCACCAGGTGTACAAAACACAATTTCTTTGTTCATGTATCCATTCACACTTTTGTACATTTTCATTCACCATCCTTCATCAAATGTACAGTTTTAAAATATTTTCCGAGGTTTGTCATTTCATTCTTTTCATGCTATTTCATTCCCAAGATGAAAAATGTGACATTAATTTAATATGCCTTATCAATTTTTATAATTCATGTATTTTGTGTGGAATCTAAAAACTCATTACCTAAAAAAGATCATCTTGATTTTATTCTGTGTTATTTTGTAGGAATTTTATATTTTATATTTAGGTTTGTGAATCATTTTGAATTAATTTTCTTGAAGGATATGAGGAAGGTCTATCTACAATTAATGGGCATGTTAATGCCCAGTTATTAGAATACTATTTGTTTAAAAGATTACCTTTTCTTTTCTCATATAGTTGATGGAAATAGATACAGATAAATAGTTTTAGATGTATAGTAAAAGATATAGATATATAATTTTGAAAGAGCTGGTCATGATGGTATATGCCTGTAATTTCAACATTGTAGTTGACAAGTGTAAGAGGATAACAAATCTGAGCTGCATGGGCAACTGTCACTTAGTGAAGCTTCATCTCAAATAAAAAAAAGAAATTAAAAAGACTGATAACATATTAGTGCAAAGGTTCGAAATTGAATCCTCATTATGAAAACAAAAAACAAAAAACAAAAAAAACAAAAACAAAAACTGAGTTGTAGTACATTCTTAATCAAAGCTCTTTCTCTGGAATTTTTAATTTATTTTTTAGACAGAGTCTCACTATGCAGTTCCGGTTGAACTTGGGCTCACTTTGTAGGCCTGGCTGGTCTTGAACTCACAAGGATCCTCTTGCTACAACCTTCCAAGTGCTGGGATGACAGGCGTGCACCAACACACATGGCTTTAATATTTTAAAAGACCTCAATCAATCAAAGTGTTTGGTCAGGAAAATCATATTTTTAAACACAATTGTTGGTCCTTCATTTTCTTTTCATTTTCCTACTCTCTTTTCTTGTGAAATATTCATTAAACTCAATGTACTTATATTTATTTGCAAATATATTTGGAATCCTTTAAATATTAATTGTCTTGAATTTCTCTCTCTGTCTCTCTCTCTATCCCTACCTAAAATTTCAATTGACACACATGAAAATTCTTAGATTATATATAGATATTGAGTGAATTTACCATCTAAATGCCCTAAATATAAGCCTTCAGATTCCAAACATAAACTTCCTAAAACTCAAAACCAAATCAGAATAAAAGAAATGCTACTCAAATAATTATGTCAAAAGTTACACACACCTCAAATAGTGTAATGAGTCCTATATGCTGGTGCTAGTATTATTCCTCCTTGCACAATCGTTTGAGAACAGTTGATGCAGTAATAGCTGAGAAAATTGAAAAAGACTCATCACCACTAATCAAATGGAACTAATAGTTTCACCTTATGTGTATTCTATTATTTTTATTATTTCATTTATACTGTATTATCACACAGTGAGCAATAGACCTGAAGATGTAATGTGGAATCCGTAATAAATTGTTCTAATTCAACAAATTATTTTCTTCATTTCATTGTGTTACTCTATATTCAAAACATTTACTTGACAAGATGAAAGCTGAACAATAACTTTGTGATTAACATTTGTTTTATATTCTTTTAAGACAGATAATTTAAAAATAGAAAGTTAATTTAAATTCAAATTGAATATTATTTTGCAGTAGAAAACTATTAACATTTTTGAGGTGCTAATGTGTTAATAGCTAAACTCTTTATAAGTATTACCTTTACTATTCTTGAAACTTTCTTAGATTAGTGTTGTACTATAAGAATTTTAAACAAAGCGAACATTGTGACTTAAATTGGTTTTTCAGGCATTCCCAAATTCCTTCTTCACTGTATAGGTGCATGCTTGAGAAAAAATTTGCATTTAATTTTGAAGTTTAAATTTTGAGCAAATATAATTTTATTTTATTATATTCTGATAGACAAAATTTTATTTATACTTTATAAATAGAGATTACTCCTTCATACCTCCTATCATATATTTCAGTGGGCACCGATTCTATCAAGCAGGTAGTTAGAATGGACTAAAATTAAATTATTGATATGTTACCATATGTTTGTTAGATAATAGTTAAGCATCTATTACATTCTTTGAACAGAACTAATTACAAAATTTTATTCAGACAGAAATGAAATTGTACAAATGTGGTCTTTATAAAATATTTAAAATTAAATTAGAAATAAAACAAAATATACAGTCATATTCTTTTCAAAATTGCATGGATTCGTAAGAAGATTTTGAAGGCACTGTGGCCTGCTTATGTTAATGTGCCTGCATACCTTCTAGTTAAATCTTTAAGAATTCCCCACGTTAATTTTTTGTTAGCTAGGTTACCCAAGTGAACAGAATAAATACAAAATATTTGTATATAATGCAAGGTAACTCATTCGGTTGGCTTATCAAGCAGGAGGTGGAAGAGTGCACTGTCTGTGGCATCACAGACAAAAGGATCCATAATGCCATATGTGTGCTGGAGACCCAGCAGACCCAGTAGTGGCCAAAGATCAAAGGGCTGGGTCTCCTTGAGGAGTTGGCAGTATAAGTCCATACTGGAAGCCTGAACTTTCAGTCTATGAATTTCTTTTTAAATTAAATATGTTTCTTGTAGATAACATATTGTTGGATCTTGATTCTCAATCCATTCTGCTAGTCCATTTCTTTTGACTGGTTGATAGCACCATCTTACATTGATGGTTATAGGTGATATGTATTGATTTATCCCTTTGATATTAACTTCCTGTTGTTTGTTCCCTGTCTTTCCCATTTAATTTCCTGCCTTGCCTGCCGGAGTTTTTCTATTGTTGTTCTTGGAATTCTCATCTTTCTTCTCTCTTTGTAGAATACCCTTTGGGATATTTTGTAGTGCTGATTTGGTGGATATGAATTTCTTCAGTCCTTTTTCATTAAAATATTTTATTTCAACATTGATTTTGAATGAGTTTTGCAGGGTATATCAGACTGAGTTGAAGACTGTTTTAAGCCTTGAAATACTTCATTCCGATCTCTCTTTTACTTGAGCATTTATGTTGAGGGATCTCCTATGGTTTTGATGAGCTTTCCTTTATAGTTGATTTGTCTCCTTTTTATTACAGCTTTTAATATTGTTATTGCACTGAATTTTGGTATATCAGCTATTATATACCTTGATGTAGATTTATTTTGGTCATGGCTAATTGGAGTTTTGTTTATCTTTGTGGCAAATTCTCTTTCCATTTTTTAGAAGTTTTCTGCATTACTTCTGTGAAAAGGCTTTTTATGTGATTTGCACAGTCTCCTGATTTTTCATTGCCTCTGTTCAATCTTACATTGTTCTTTGCAACTGCTTGTGGCTGTTGAATTGATTTTCATGGTTCATTGCTATTTTTAAAGAAATCTTTCTTTTTGTAATCTCTAACCACAATCTTGTCCTCTAATCTGTCTTACATTGGTTCACTTCTCTATGTATATTTTCAAGAGGAGTTTTAATTTCCTGAATATCTTTTTGAATGTTTCAATGGATTTTATTTTTTTCTATGTTGGACATTCATGATTATTTTCTAAAGATCCTCTATTTGTGTATGTGTGTGTGTGTGTGTGTGTGTGTGTGTGTGTGTGTGTACTATACGTTCACTGAGTAAGCTCTTCTTTATGACATTTTTACCTGAGAGACTATCTGGTCTGCTTTTCTGTATTACCTCATTCTTCTGTTTTGTTTTGTTTTGTTTTGTTTCTTCTGCTACTATGATTTCAGAAAGTTCAGGCGGGTGATTTTTGATTTACTCTACCTCATTGTCTCCTGGATTTCTCTTGGGGAGACTAGAGGTCTGGGTTCCATTTTGCATCTGTGACTTGTCATTTCCTGTCTTGTGTTTTTTACTTTAATTTATTTTCTGTGTCAATGCATGTAAATTGCTTTGGTAGATAGCTTTTTCGCTACCATCAAGGCTTTCCCCAAAAGTGTTGTCTAAGTAGAGTTGGCTATTTTCTTTGCATCTTTCCCAAGATCTGCCTCATCTATTTATTAGGGATGAAAAGATGCTTAAACCTGTGCTGACAGTTTTATAACTTAAATATTAAATGTAGATTTAGTAATACTTAAATACTTATATTATACCTATCAGCATTATTTTATGGAGAAAAAGATATCTACATAATATATGCATATTAACATATGTTAAAGAAATATTCATGACAATTATGATCTTCAATTCTGTTACTGGTCATGTAAATGTAGCTGGTATTTTTAGCAACTTTATTCTGAGTCATTTGTAGGAAAATGGATGCAACTTGAACCGTGATGTTAAGTGAAATAAGTCAGGCACAGAAGCTTACACACTTTCTTCTAAATGAGGAACCTAAAATACAAATAAAGAACAGAATAAAAGATAGATAATATGAACTAGTTGGTAGATTTTCTGCAAATGGGGAGGAACAACAATATTGAGTAAGCGAAAAGGGAGGGGAAGACAATGATATGAAAATGAACTAAGATATGTTATGCATGTGGTGACCCCTGCAAGTAATATACTCATTATGTACTGCAGGCACGTACTAATACAAATAAAAACAAAAAATCGTAAGTATATTTCTCAGATTAATTCGGTATGCTGAACATTTTGCATGTTTTGTTAATTAGCACTCAACAATTCTGTGAGGTACTTTTACCAGTATCATCTGTCCAACACGTAAAGAAACTGAAGGTTAGAGTAATTAAAAACCTGTCAAATGTTCAAACAGCTAATAGAAATCTAAATCAAAATTCAAATTCGAGTATACCAGTGAAAATGATCCAGCGCCTGAGTGTGTTAGAATTCAGCTCTTGCAATATATTTAATGTAGTTTCTATGAATATACATGCATGGGATCGCAGCATTTCTCTTCTTTTAACAAAGACATTTTTGTCCCTTGCCTTATGTTAATGTGGAAGTCAAATGTCTTCTGCAAATACTTTGAAGCAGACAGTGATTTTTTTCTGTCAGTTGGTTTATTTGAATCCTACTCATGTACTGTCTTGATGTAGCTCTACTTCTGTCAGTGCTGGGTTAGCAAGCTTTTATACAAGAGGAATTGGAAATGAAATGCTATGAAATTGAAACTTGCCCCCCTTCTAGACCTTCAGAGCACTGCTTTGTACTAAGAAATCTATCGGGTGTACTTCTATAGTAGTATCTAATTAGGCTGACAGTCAAATGTGAGCTCTTGAATAAAGATCATGTTGAAAAGAATTTTTTCTCCTGTAGGTTATATGACTCTGAAAGCTTTATCATTTGTTAGCTACTTACTATAGGATTATAATGCCTTTTCATGAGTTCTGCTTAAATGTCAAGTCCTTATCATGTATCTTTTGAGATGAAGCTCCCTATGTTTTTCATTGTCTTGGTGGCTTATATTTAAACAATACCAGTACTTATGTATTCTCCTTACCTAAATTATTCAACTTTAATCTTTTTTCTTGCATGCCAAATTACATCATTTATCAGTGGAGAGTGGCTTGAGAACACTATGCTCTTATTTTAAATTGAATAATCCATGATCATTTGTTTGTTTGACAACATTAAAAGAGATTTTCTCTTTTCTCACATTTAGACTATACTAAATTAATCTAAATATTATTTTGGATAATCCACTAAAACTTTATATTTTGATATACCATTTAATGTTTCTTAAATGAATATATCATATCCAATTAATTTTTGATAGTATCACTTTATCTTGTCAATTATTTATTTATTTATTTATTTTTTTCCTTTTTATTGGTACCGGGGATCGAACTCACGACTGCCTGCTTGCAAGGCAGATGCTTATGCCGCTGAGCTAAATCCCCAGCCCCCCCCTTTTTTTCTTTTTTACAGGTTTTCCTTATACTATATGTTCATTTTTGCAATGGTTTTCCATTTGATCATCTCTACTTTGATTTGGTTTTCCATTTGATCATCTCTACTTAATTGATATTAATCTCTAATGCAGGCAGAGTAAAGCAAAATTATGTTTCACATAGGACAAAGAAGGTAAATATAAGCACTAGGAAGTAAGAATTCAGGTCATGTGTTCATATGCTTAAATTCTACTAACTCCTAACAAAATAGTCACATGCAAATGAAAAGGAAATAATTTTCATGAAAATTCAGAGCTCTAGCTTACTTCAGACAAATAATTTAATTTTTGCATAAAACATACTCTGCTATCAGAAGATAGGGGTGGAAGTCAGTGATGGTTACAGTTCAAGTATGCCCTAAAATCTATGATTTTCTTTTTATTTGTTTATTTTTATACCAGGGATCAAACTTACTACCTTGCACTTGCCAGGCAGGCGCTGATGCCTCTGAACTAAATCCCCAGCCAGTCTACGATTGTCTAAATCAAACATCGATAGATTCATGACACCATGTGATTAGGTGAAATAAATTAGACATACCAGCTTAAATATCACATGATTTCTCTTATATGAGAAACCCAAAATATAAATAAAAATCAAACTAAAAGATGGATACACAGAAGTACAGAGTATTTTTTTTTTAATAGGAAGGGAAACAAGAAGGAGGGAGCTAGAAGAAGGGAAAGAATAGGGACGAGGAAAAATATTGAAGGGAAATAATAGAAATAAAACTTTGGTAAATGGAAAAAGGACCAAGTGGTGAGAAGAGCAGGGGAAGATGGAACAAGGAACAGGAACAGAAGTAAGATGCGCAGTGTGCAGGCACCAGCTCCCTACAATAAATGTGACAATTGTATAAAACATGTATTAATAAAATTAATTTGAAAAATAAATGAAGTCTATGATTTTCTTTACGGTTAAAGTGTATGTCAGATGATAGCCCCAAATTCTTGAAAAAGAAAGTAGAAACTGGCAAGACTGACTAGGGAAATCTGTAAGTGCCATTTAGAAAAAAGACAGATTTAATATTATACTCTTTTCACATCATTCGTTACCTTGTGAAAATAAATACATTAAATTGTTTAATAAATATTTTACAAGAAATAAACTAACAGAAACAAGTAACAAGTTATTTAGTTTATCAAATAAATACTTCATCAGTTGCAAGAAAATTTTCACAAATATAAATCTATGACTTGTTTTGATATTTCTACACTAAAGAATAGAGCTGTATTCCTGCTTTTCTATAGAAACATTTCCATTTAATAGCACTTGGCTCAGTACTGCAACTGAGCTTTACGGAAACAATTATTTCTCAAACTGATATGTCTAATAATTTGTTAATATATTATTATGATTTCATTATTTGATATATGTGAAGTAACTATAAATTTACTGTCCTAGTCACAGTATATGAGATACAGGATTGTGACAATACAAAAAGCTATAAATCCAGATTATTTCAAGAAAACCAAAATATGTAACCACTGTCAATGGGACATTGCACACAATAGCAATAGAGAGTTTCTTATCATGAAGTTCTAGTGGTGCAATCTTTTTTGTAGTGAAAATTATAGTACTAAAATTACTAAAATTATAGTACTAAAATGAATAAAATATTTCACACCATTATTAGAAACACTGCTGATAATTATTTCATTAAATTTTGGCAGTAATACAAATATCAATAACTTCCAGAGTTAAAGTAGTAATTAAAAATTAAAGAGTTTTAATAGAAAACATTATTGAAAACAGTTTAGTTTGTTTTCTATAGAATTTTCAAAATTCCTCTTGTGCCATTGCTTTTTAGCAGTATCTAGAAAAGGAAAAGATAAAAGGTTTTAAAGGGAAAAAAAGGATTGGAGCAAATGGCAGGCCTGACTATATATTTAACAAAAATACAGTTCCCAGGAAGAGTTTTATTTTGTTTGATACTTGTTTACATATTTTGATTATGAGAAATGTTACTAATTACTGAAATGCTTTGGATATTTAGTATAAGTTATTCTGCCATCATATTAAAAATCTAATTGTATAATGATAATTCTCACTTTATAGTTTAGATAACTAAAATCTGTAATAGTTAAGAAAGTTGGACAAAGCATTTTATTTTGTAAGCGGCTATGTTGAGAATTTAATCCAGTGTGCCTGACGTTGAGATTTCCTGAGTAATTTCAATGTTATTATTTATGCAACATATGGGATAATAGTTTAAATAAATATGCCTGAATATGTGTATTCTCCTTCAATTATGGAAAATCACAGTTTAAATAAAGTTATCCTGATATTTTATTTTCCACATCTGTTTCCACATTTATAAATAGTTATTTGTAAATCTATATTATGAAAAAATTCAACAATTAGAAGATACACAATAATATCATCAAAACTTATTTCAAATCAAAAGAAAAAGGTAGAAAATATTTTATTATAATTTTTGTCAAAGCAAACTAATCTTATCTGTATTTTCAACATCATCAGGTACGTAATTAGTTGAAGGAAAATAGTTGTGTAATTTATATTATCATTTACTTGAGATAATAAGAAAACACATTACCACTTTTCAATAGTTTTTTAAATAACTTAGTTTTTATTATGTTTCGGGGAAATTTTCTTTTGCAAATCCATTTTATTAAGAGAAAAAGAAAAAAATAAAAAAAAAACCCATATTTTCAAAACATATCATGCAGCTACAATGGTACCTACATTGTCTATGGTCATCCCCAAATCATTTGCCCAGAAAATGCCTCATAGATTGACTAAACTATACAGATATGTTTCTTTTAATTAAGTTATGAGGACACTGTTCACAGGTGGACTAAATTATACAAATATCATGTCTATTTGTTTATGTATTCAGTCACTAAAGAAATAAGTGGTCAACGAAATTATCTTGTTTTCCAAATCTTTACTTTTCACCATAAGTTATTATATTATTGGAGAAATAATTATAATCTTAAAATAAATTATCATAAGTACAATTCATAATCATGCATAATTATAATATTGCTTTTTTTTTTCTAAAAAGAAATCCCACTCAACTAGCACTTTTAGCACTACATATTTGAAAAAGAAATAGTTCAGCTTTTCAGGTTATATAAAGATACAGTTTTGTGACTATAGTGTACTCATCATGTTGTATTCGAGAAAGTGCCATATGCGAAGCCAATGCTATCATGTCCTATTGCGTATGAAAACACAATTCATGTGCTAGGTTAAGATAAACTTTGCAATATCTGATAAGAACAAAGTTTGTGCCCTTTGAAGATCTATACAGCATAGAAAAATATAAGGCTTGTGTGACCCCTGGACAGAATTTCATTCTGATCATTTTACTTTGTTCTAGAAATTAACTTTCCACAAGAATAAAGAAATTAGTACCTAAATGAAGGGAAATACTCTGTCTTACTGTTTCAACAATCAGAATAGCATGATTTACTACGTACTGTAATAGGGCTAAAGTTATTTTTAAGTAACTATCAAATAATAAAACAGAAATACAATAAATGAAAGCACTATAAAAGAATGAAAACATTTGATTATAATCTACTAGGTCTTCCATATTTACTTATGTTTAATGTAAATTGCTTCTTACTGAACAGAGTAAACGTTAAACTGTGTCAAAACTGAAATAATACAAATGCTGCAATATAAAATACATGGAAGCTTTAAATTGCACAATGATAAATCAACAAAATAAATTTACACTAATAAGCAGAAACATGGTGAAGAATTTAAACACACTGTTACAGTGTGTTTAATGAACATTTTGTTGAGACAAGTGTTTGAAGATCCCAGATCTCTGCATTTAGATAAAAAATTTTCAGACTTTATCATGTGTGGGAAATACTTGGAGAGCGTTGTGAAACCCAGATTCCTTGGTCTGTCCCTTAAGTTTTCAGTGCAGTGGCTTTGAGACCAGGATAAGTGCTCTCCTTTCTCAAAGTTGACACTGACATTATCAGTTTGAGCACAAAACCTAAAATAATGCTACTTAGATCACTGGTGAATTTTTATCTCTTTATTTCAAATCAGATATTGCAAATGTGGAGTAACACATCTTATCCTCTCCTCCTCTGTGAATAATACTTTCTTCTTTATCTTTTTTTTTTTTCCCCAGTGTTGTTGATATTAGCAAAATTTCTCCCTTGGAATGAGGTTAAAAAAGATGTTATGCATATGACATGGTAGCACTTTTCTGCTTTTTTTTTGTTTGTTTGTTTGTTTTTAATTTTGATTTTAGTTTTTGGAGGAATGCCTGGTTTGCACCTGAAATGCTAAGGATGTGCAAACTAAGGTAAATATATACAGTAAATACTTCACAAATTGCCTATGTAGCATGTAATAAAATACATTTACACCTTATCCATATTTCCTGACTATTGTGGGTCAGATGTGATTGGTGTCTATTTTCAGTTTTTGTGTTGCCTGAAGGAACAGACTTTCCCTATAAAGTATGATAAGAGATAATCAGAATCCTTGCTTAATTAGGTGAATTTATCATGGTAAAAAACACACTGTCATTAACCCCCTTTGGCATATTTACCTTCACTTCAGACTTCACACTTTACCAATCATTCTTGAGAATCTGTTCTTTCTTGTACTATTTTTTTTTAAACTCAAACATGCACTGAGTTTTTGATCAACTCTTGCATATGTGACAAAGTGTGTTTCAAGCAGTAAGAGAAGACATCACTGATAAATACCCCTTAGTTCTTAAATCTCTCCAAAGTGATCAATTCTTTTGAGCAAAGCAAATCGCGCAGTTCCTCCTGATTAATCAGCAGAAACATTTAGCCTCCCTGAAGAACACCGGAAATCCCACAGTTCAGCCAGCCCCGCGCTCCCTAGGCAAGGGTGTGTTATCTTCCAAGGGAGAGCAGCTGTTGCTACTTGTCATGCTTCAACTGTTGGATCACATCTTGAAAAATTGCTTAGCATTTTGTTTTTTAAATTCATGATCAGAATATAATTCATAAATACACATTTGCTTTAGTAAAGAAGAATCATATTTTTATTTAATATACTTCCAAACAGTACTCCTGTAAAACAAGATTTAAAAAAAAATACTGGTTTAGCTTAAAATAGCATTATTTTATATTCTTGGCTTTATTAGGAAGAAGAGAGTGTTAAATTCAGAGGCAAGGTCTTGAATTTGTTCTAATATTGAATTGTTCTGATATTAAATGTCACCATTGACCCTAAGGGAGCTAATTAACTTCTTTCAACTTCAGTCTTCTCTTCTGTTTAATGCTGTATGAAACACTCTTTAGAGTTTGGAGAAGCCTGCACAAAATTAGAAAGAATGAGGTGAATAAAATAAAAGCACTTCATATTAATGATACACAAATTCTAGATCAGATTAAAATGGTTGTTTATTAACGTCTAGTGATTTTCCAATATCACCTTTTATCAAAATTTCAACTGAAATATCTTGAGTTGTATGAATTCTGACTGTTATGAAGGTAAAGTATAATATCACTGATTGATTTCAAACAACAATACTTAACATTTAGTTCATTTATGATGTTTGAGGTGATGGCTGCTTTATCTGAGGAATTACAAAGAGGACAGATTTGAATTAAAAAGAGAAATGTTACAGCATTTGATTGAAATGTTACAATATGCATTGATGATGCTTGATTTTTAAGCTTTGATGTCTCATAGTTTTTATGAAACTTAAATATATATATATGAGGCATGTGTTTTGTGATATTGTTTGTTCTATTAATTACTTCATCGTTTTCAGTAATTATTACTATTATTTTATTTCCGTTATTTCTCATTTATTGAATTAAAATGATTATTTTTGCTGAATAAAATTTGTTATATTGCATGTTAGTTGTTAATGTTCTTTTGAATCTGTAGTGCATTTGACCACATTTTTACTTATGTACTTTATGCTTCTATAATTGTAAAAGTCTCTCTTTTGAAAGAATAATTTCTGTTTCCTCATTACTCTTTTCTTACATATGCAGTAAGTGTAAGAGCAATGAAAGGACTAGTGATAATATCCGTTTGTTGGCTTATGATATAAACCCAACTAACATATACAATGTTATTTATTTACAAATCCTACATAAGATCAGTAAACCATTATTTTTGTAATAAAAATTGAACTATTGATTATTACATTTCAACTGAGCAATATAATAATCTTATAATTATGTCATGCATAAGAATGTATCACATATATTATAGAGCTCCTATAAAAATACATTGATTCACATAATTGGTATTGATTAATATAATACAATAGACATTTTAGTTTGTGAAAGTACATGCTACCATGTTCATGGAAAAATGAAATTGTCAATAGATCCATTTTTCAAATCTTCCCCAAACTTATGGGAATGTTTCCAATAAACAAGGAAAATTAGTTCCTACTAGATTTCTCTGACTACTGAGTTACAAAGGAACCTCAATATGGAATTTTAGACTCTCAAGCTCAAGAAGAATACACATGTATAAGAGACTCCATATAACTCCATAAAACTATGAAAACATTTCCTTGCTTCAGAATATGAGCAGAATTGTATACTAAGAATCATCACTTCCACTTCAGTTTCCCGTCTTAAACTCCACTGATACTTCCCTATCCAAATCTCCAAACATATCCCTATATCTCAAAATTTTGATGCTAGACTGTGTTTTCTCCTTTATTCTTTGCAAGCATTGCTTTTGCAATCTTTATTAGCTTTTGAACTGAATTTAATTAGAAATTTATTTGCCTTCTCACATTAATGTGTTTTTCACAGAGAACTAATTTTTATATACGAAAACATCTAAAAGGCAAAACATAATGTATGTTTAATGTCATCTGACATAGTTAATTCACACTTATTGAAGTCTTTACACTTAAACATAATTGTAAGTCACTATTACTTAGAATTAACACCATGGATGTGTTTGATATTCTGTACTTGTGATTGTTTTACTTAGTTAATAATGCTTAGTAACCAAATTTCAATGTCTGTCCGTTTCCTTTCATAATATTGAAAATCTTTGTAATTTGTTGGTAAGAAAATATTATTTTAAGTATTTCAATAGTACTAATAATGCATTGGCATTTCCACCTTTAAAAACAATGAGGCTTGACAGTTTAATGAATATTTATCACATAATATTTTGTTCCTTCATGTAACTTACTAAACTGCTTCTAATTAATTTTATATATTCAACTGAAGCATGCGACTGTCTAAAAAGTAAAGGAGAGGAAAAAACAACGTTGCAAGCTGTCATGTTCTCACTAACAAGAGCAACGCTGATTATCGATGAATTTAAAATGCTGAGACTCATTTCTCTTTGCTTCCAGGCTCGTTACACTAAATTGTTAATGTCTTGAGATGTGCTCTGTATCTCCCTACGCGTAAGACACTGGGAACTCAGAGTGATGTGGTGTTTAGGAGGATGATGAGGTCGTGAGATAAAACTGTAAGAAAGAGATGACTTTATGCACTGCTTCTTCACATTATCTTCACTTCTCTAACTTTTTCAATTAAATTTCAACAAAAAACTTCAAATCTAAAGTGGTTTCAGATTCCCTGTCTGCCTTTTGTAAGTTATTCAGTCTGTGTGGTATGGGGGCTGCTTATAAAATGTTGCTGAGTCTGCAACACCAAAGAAGTCTACAGTGTGGGAATTTTCTCAGAACTAGAACATCTAACATGAATTATTTGCTGTTCTTTTACAACTTTAGTTTTAATTATGTGCTTTCCAAAATTAGGGTAGACTTTCTTTTTTGGTTTAGAGTCCATTTCATTTCTTATAAAATTTGTAATAAAGTTGAAAATTTTATGAACCAAAGACTAAGAGATCATTAAAATGTACTTTTATTAATAATTCACCTTTTATTTAAAATACACAATTCAGATATCACCACATGGGGTTTGTGAAATTTTTTTTCATATTCTTCAGTAGTTTGAACCATTCATTTTTGAGACTGTTCTGCCAATTCCTTCTAAGCAGGTGTCTCCTTCAAAGGACAGCAGACTGCGTTTTGTAACCTTCCTAAAGCAGAAATAAAATTATTACTTGTAATGTCAACAATCAAAACTCCTTGCTTAATTTGAGGCAGCTACAATGAATAATTCACCCTCTCTAATTAAACTTGTGCTAATGGAATTTGTTGAGAAAGATTTTATAAAAAGTAGCCTGTAAATATTTAATTCAGCTACTCCTCAAATTATAATTGGTTTACATTTCCACAGAATTTATAAACTGAAATTATTGCAAATTGTAAATATTTATTAATAAAAGTCACAAAAAAGGAAAATTCATTTAGTATATCTAAAAAACAGAACAGCGTAGTAATGTAACCTACCCTAAAAATTTTTAGAACCTAATATTAGGCTATAGTTCAGCAAAAACATCTAACAAAAATCTGTGTTCTGGTAAATTATTGGTTACTTTCTCTAACGTACCAAATTGCACACTGAAGATAAATAATAGGGCAATTGCATTGGTGTTCATTGTAAATATAAACAGGAGAAGAGATAGATATGTAAGTAGGATAGGATACAAAAAAAAAAAAAAATACCCAAAACATGCTAGCAATGCTACCATCTCCCAGCATCATGTCACTTACACTGCTAGCCTCGGAAAAGGTCAAAATATGAAGCACATTATACTGAGTACTATGTTACTGTACCATGCCAACTTGCAAAATTTTAAATTGAATTATTTTAAGTCTGTCCCTCTGAATAGTACCTTATGCAACAGTAAATTTAAAGTGGTCTATATTTGGGTTACTTAAATTTCGTAAGACATGAGGCTAGGTACAAAGAAAATGTAATGGTAGGTAGGACATTAATATTCATTTTGAAACACTATCATACTGGGAAGAAGACTAAGCCATTTTATCTGAGAGTTTAGTAGGATAACATATTGCATTGTTTTAGAGGTCAATGATGTCGTGCATTCATTAGGGAAGTTTCAGAACAGGTTTTTTTTTTTTTTTTTTTTGTGTGTGTGTGTGTGTGTGTGTGTGTGTGTAAAAATGTATCAAAAAAGATGTGTTTAAAGAATGAAATATTATTGTGAATTTCAATATAGGAAAATTACTGGCAATAATAGAAAAATGTGCTGCAATGTACAACAATTTGACAAAGGACAGTTTGGGAAAGAGTTGGGTCAAAAATGGTACCATTAGACTTCGGAGAACTTTTTGGTTCCCTCTATTGTTTCTTGCTTGTTTTCTAAATCTCTAGGACATTGGTACCTGACACAGAAGAGCCTCAAACAATACTTGTTTAATTATTAAATTGATAAAAATGTGGAAAGAATATATTAAGAATTTAAAAACTTACAGTGGGGGGCTGGGGATTTAGCTCAGCGGCATAAGCGCCTGCCTTACAAGCAGGCAGTCGTGAGTTCGATCCCGGATACCGATAAAAAAGAAAAAGGCAAAAAAAAAAAAAAAAAAAAAAACAAACTTACAGTGGGAAAGGTGTAGCCATAGAGGCATATACGTGAAAAAGCGTGAGCAACACAGAACTTCATTAAGTTCCAAATTATATAAAGAGATTATAACTACGTTGAGGGTAGTCTTATGAAACCTTATGAAAACTGAGGATTTTACCGTATCTTGAATTTTTAAAATTCCTTTTATCAACTTATATACAGAAAAAATAAATCGGAAGTAAGGAGATTTTGAAGTAAATTGCTAATCTAAAATTAATTAATTCCTTTTGAAAACAATGGAAAATAAGTACACTCATAATGTTGAATGTCACTATATGTGAGAGTTTTCTATCGACTAATGGTGCGGTCGGTAAGGACTTTTAGTCAAAGAAAAAAAATAAATAAATAAAAGATGTGGTCATCTCTGTGACATGAGAACAATGGGTTGGTAAAATTAAAGAGAAATTTAGGTAAAACCTATAAGTAAGCGTAGAGTGTGTAGCTGAGAGATATTCTGTTCTCAGGGTAATAGTGACTAGAGGGTGTACATTCTGAATCTCCTTCTCTCATTTCGGATTTTCAAATCAAATGTCCCTTAATACTCTTTGTTCTGTAATCTGTCTGGACTCTAATTTTTTTTTTCAATACCCTCTTTATTACTTCTCTTTTTTTGCTCTCGTCCCAATTACTAATTCTTTGGTAGCAGAACAACTGGCTGTGCAAGAAACTACCAAGACCATCTTTGACTTGTACCTAGAGAAGAGGTTTCTTTAGATTTTGTTACTGTTTTTAATGTAGGCAAAGGATACGCATAAGAGAATAAGTCAGAGAACAGAAAAAAGAAACCGCCAGAAAACAGAGTAATCTCTAATATAATCCTGTAACTCATCTATGAAACAGCTCAGGGGACTGCAAGGTATAAAACTTGAGGGAAATTTAAAAATAGATTTTAATGAATGAAGAGAGACAGTTAGAAGGAAATTTAGGAGAATACATTGACATTCATATAATATTACACTTAAAAAACAATCTCAGTTCAAAAAATATTTTAACAATAGTACATCAGAATAAATACAGGAGGTAGTTCAGATAATCACCTAATGACTGACAAAACTGTGAAAATAATTAGACTCTCCAAAGGGAAAGCAAATAAGAAAGAAAAAGTCACTGACTGCCATGTAATACAGAAGAAAAAAAATTCAAATTATCTTTAGCTTTCACATATTGGCCAATCACAAATTTAATTTTCATATAAATTGTATATACTTCCTAATCGGCCTTGGAGATCAAAATGCATTAAGCAAATTCATAGAGACTCACCGGGAGCAGACCCCACCTCAGGTTTGCACAATTATGTCAAAACAGAGTTGGCTTCTGCTGTGTCTTTTCCTTGACCTCGCACTGCACCTTGTCATTCAGCTAGTGCTCATGCATGAATTCACTGAGATACTTGACTCTGAATGACTTTTAATTTAATGAATTATCTTCTCCGACTTGTTAGGGTCAAAGCAACTATTATTAGCACTAATGTGCTTGCAATTATTATGTGAGTGTTGGAAAACTAAAATCATGTCTGGATACATAAATAATAAAGTCTCTTAATTTTGTTCACTGTTTTTAATATACATCTTAAAGTACATATATATCACTAGCACTTCCTTTCTTTTAAGCAACAGCTCAGATTTGACTCCAATCATATCTCCTCTAACACCACTTGTCTAATATTTAAGCATAAGTTTTGTTCTCATGTTCAGTTAAAATCTTCCTGAGTAATTTCTATTTCATAATTCCTAATTCTGATTTCAAAACATTCTACACACAACCTACTCTCTACCTTTGCAATGCAATTTTCCTTTCTTTTGTTGAGACAAAGTTGTCATTATCTCACCAATTCAGCATGCATGTTCCTGCCTCTTGAGATTTATAAATATGAGTTCCTTTTCTGTGAATTCCCTAGACTCCCACCTTCATGGTTATGAAGCTAATAATTTTATCTTATTCAAATAATATCTCAAATACTAAATAGACATTTGTGCTATCACGCTTTTTTTTTTTTTTCATTTCTCTGTCCTTGAGTTACACTTATGTCATAGCAAAAGCCAAATGAAATAATGAATGGTCATATAATGTAAGATATCATTTTGGATATGTTAGTTTCAAAGGTTTAATTAGTCATGGCATCTTTACATAGGGATGAAAACTTGCATATTTAACTTTTTATTTAGGAACCAAGAAATTATTGTTCATTAGCTAATCAGTTTCAGTGAAGAATTCATATATAAATTAAAAAGTAAAAAAAAAGAATAAAATGTTGCTTCCTGAAAGAATTTTCTCCTTCAGAATTCTAAGCAGAATTATATTTATATTAGAGCAAGGCAACATTAGTTCCAATTTATTCATATTTTCATACAAGAAGATTACAAACTGCCAGATGAAGAATTTTGTTTAGTCAAAACACCAGAATGAAACTAAAATTAGTAGCTAAAATACACATCACTTGTTAGGTTAAAAATAAACTTGCCTGCTGCCATCCTCAAATATTCTTGATTTCCAAAGTGTGAAAAATGTACAGGATGTTTTTGGGATTGTAATGCAAACTAATTTGAGGAAATATTTGGAGACTTTTTATTTTTCATTTCAGCGTTGGATATAGAGGAATTAAGTACTTAATAAGTGCATTTTCAGTTGTGTTTGAAGTGAAGCCCATTTGGACTAACTGTCCATATTTTGTTTACTGATTCACATATGTTAGTTTTATTTCAAAACTAAGCAGAAACTTCCTTGAAAGAGCTAGATATATTTTTCTATAACTAAAACTTTTAGTACTCTTCTTGATAAGTAATTTCATCTAATTTATAGTATAAATTAAAATTGATAGTTCATATTATTGCTTTTTGTCAAGTTCAAGGTGGGTGTATACATAATGGTGAACGTGCTAAATAAAACTTTAGTTAGCAGTGTAGACTTCTAGGTGTAAAGGAAATTGTATTATGGTTAAATATTGTTAAAAATATTATATGTTGGGGCTGGGGATTTAGCTCAGCGGCATAAGCACCTGCCTTGCAAGCAGGCGGTCGTGAGTTCGATCCCCGGTACCGATAAAAAGGAAAAAGACAAAAAAAAATATATTATATGTTAAACATCATTCCACAAAACAAAAGCAATGCATAGCTGGGTTTAATAATATGGCTTCAGTATGGATTCATTAGATTTCCAATTAATATGCTGAAATAATCTGCTGGCATTTGGCATTGTATATTACTTTGAATTCCTTATTTCAAATTTCAAATTGTTTCTATTACTAACATTGTTTTCTCTTTGGTCAGATACAAATGGAATGGAAAAAGAAACATGGAGAAAACATTTTATGTAAATGAAATCATAAAAGAGACATAAATGTAATTTTGCTATTGCTTTAAGGAATATGAAGTTAAAATAAATCTACATGTCCAACTTTGATAACACTTTTATTTATCCAAAGATGTTCATGTCTAAATGAGTTATTTTAATATTAAATTCATCATATTTTTCTTAAAGATGATATAAGACATATGAGTGCACATCCATATATCTAAACTACAATTTCAAAGTATGTGTGGTATGATCAAAATACTGTCTTATGGGAAAATATTGCAAGAAAAACACCATGCATATTTCACTTCATGGTCTTTCTTTTTTCTCTTTAGTATTATCTAGCTGCTTCTTAAGTGTCTGCTCTGGGAATTTGGTCTGCTCTGTGTGTTTAAAATTAAAAGTTGGACCTGTAATTCTAATTCAACCTCCTTATTAGAACTACCAAGAGAATATGCCCACCATTCTTTCTGTCTTGTGCTGGCCTGCTCCTGTCTTGATGCTTGGACACAATTTGGCCACGCATAGTATTTTCCACGTATACATTACATTTCTGCTGTTGTGTGACACCTTGAGTACAAAATTATGATCTTGCGGTTCTGAAACTCAGACACTCAGTAAGGGCTTCGCAAAGCAAAAATAAAGGTATTGGGAGGTAGGTCTACATTCCCTTACATTGTCTGTTCATTTTGACATGGAGAGAATTAAGTTCTGTGTAGCAATTGGGCCAAGCCTTTCTATTTCCTCGTGGCCTGTGAAGATGAGGTGGCTCCTTACATGTAGCCCTCTACATCTCAGAACTAACAACAATGACTTTTTCTCCTGCTGTCATCTCTCTGAGTTATCTTTATTGCCTTACTCCTCCACCTTTAAAGGACTCATGTGGTTAGAATCTGGATATGGATCATATGGGATAATGACCTGTCTCAATATCCTTACTTTAACCCCATATACAAGTTCCTTTGCTTTGCAAAATATCATATTCACAATTTCTGGGGATTAGCGAATGGGCATCTTTGATGGTTGTTACTCTGCCTATTAAGGTTATTTGTTTAACTTTATAATACATTCAAATTATTTCTCCAGAGTTTTATGTTATTGAAGACTGTTGTAGAGCTCTTTGAAAAAGTCTGAATTTTCACCGTTGAAAGATTTATTCTTTAAATATGTAAATATGAAGAATTCTTCCTTTCTAATTAAATTTTCCTACATTTAGAATTATAACCATGTCTGAACTCCTGAATGTAAAAATCTGTTAGTCCATCAATTTTTTGTCAAATATTTAGGCATTGCACAAAATTTTCCAACATTACAAAAAATATTACATTTGCTTCTGTTTTGTCTCATTTAGTAAGCTTTATCATTTCAGGAAATTATTTTATTTTTTTATTATTATCATTAGGTCTTATCCTTTAGTTTTATCTCTTCACAAAATTTTCTTCTTCTTGTAGTATTTGGATGAAACCCAAAAAATTGGGCATTTCCTATTGCTTTTAAATTTTGTATGATTATCAAAATTCTTTCTTCTGTTATAATTAATATTTCTAGCTTACCTGTACTACTTGGAGTTGATTTATTCTTTCTTTTTGTGTTGTTATTTTGATCATAGAGTATATATCTTAATTATTAAAAGGTTATTGATGTTGGAGATTATACTTTGGAATAAGTACTAGGCCTGTCTTGAAGTGTGAGGTTGTCAGTTTGATTCCTGGTTCAAAATAAAGTATTACATGTAATACTTTGCATATATTACATGTAAGGATATCTAAAGACATTTCCCTTTTTATGACAGATGATACTATTGTAGAAATCACGTGTTCATGTGATAAGTTGTTAAATTCACTTGTAGACATCTCAGCTTCCAAACATTGGAAATATTATTTAACCTGCTCATGTTGTGTATCTCCAGTGCTTACTTTCAGCTTGTGACTAATTAGAAATAATTTTCTTTCTAATGACTGGAGGATCTGATAAATATCTGCATAATGAATTGTATATAAATAAAAATGCCAAAACAATTTAAGGCTATATACATTTCTCAAGTTTTTTACTCTGCTTTGAAATATTAGTAATTGGCAACTTCACCACTCTGAAAGGCCTGGTTCATGTCTTCTCATTTTCTGAAATAGTGTTCAATCCATTTTTAGAAATGACTTCTCATTCAGCAAAACTAAAACAAATATAAAGAAAAAAATATTTGTATGCATTATTCTTCTACTATAGGGCCAATTGGTAAGTCTCTTGTGTCTCATGAAAGTAGTTTACGAATAGTACATTACTCTCTCTCAGGATATCACTTTTCCTTAATGTGACACTAAGTCCTGCAGTTTTTTAAAATGAATGTCAGACTAAGATTCACACTTACAAAGGCTTTCACTTGTGATAAGATTTTTGAAGCAACAAATATTTGAATCACTCTTCTAAAACCCACTCTACCTTCATCTGTAATGATTGTTTTTATGTTTAAAATTTCATCATGATTTTATTACTTTTATCTGGTTCTATTCTATACAAAGCCTATTAAATACAATTTACTCAGGAATTGAGCATACACACAAAGGTATAAATGTATATTAACACATTTCTGTTTAAAACTTTAAACATTTCCTAGCAGTCAATATTATGATAAATGTGTCTACTCAAACTTCAGTGTATAAAGTATGACACAAATGACATAGACAAGTTTCAAATGAATGTAATTTTGCATTTAACCAGTAAACTGTAAAGTCAAATGTAAACTATGCTTACACTTCAGTAATTTATTAAGAATTGAAGATTTCTGCCAAGCAAGGCTTGCATGCCTGTTTTGAGCAGTTTATGTGCTTGAAAGAAGTCTACAATTTTTTTAATACAGATGTGTTAAACTAGAGTTTTCTTTGATTCTCACTGTAAATATCCTAAAATGCATGTTTGCATATTTCTGGAAATCTAATCTTGTAATTTATCTCTTGTTTTAACATTTATTTCCCATGCATGTTATCATAATTCCATCATTGTCATTGCCCTTATGAGTCTTTTGTTCAATATTCTCTAATCATATCTAATAGAATATTCTTTCCCTGTGAAATATTATTTCACATTATAATCTGTACTACCAATCTGTAGCTTAGAGTTTATATATTAAATATATATATATAAGTAGATATAAATAAACTTATATATATGTAGATATAAACAAACGTAGGTACCATTTATGTCATATATTCATATGTCTAAAAGCTTTCTGCTTTTCTCTTCAGTAATACATTTCTAATTAGATGACTCATTTGATAATATAAATTTACAATTGTGATATGTTTCTTTCTTTGACTAATCTAATTTTCCTTTTAAAATTTTCGTTTTATTCAAATGAACTTTTTTTTTTAATCTCAAAATCTTGACTCAATATGCCATGCTCTGTATTATTCAGGCATCCTCTGTGATTTATTTTAATGTATGAGATATTTTAATTTCTGCTCCTACCCTGTAATACATCCCTCAACTTTACCACTATAGGAACCTTTTGAAAATGAAACAGACAAATTAGAGGAAATAAAAGTTCATGCTGTCTGTATGGTCCTGAATTCCCTGGCATTGTCTGCAGTCCTGCATTTGTGAGAATCTCTGTTCCATGGTTCTCTGTATATCAAACACAACACTGGAAAATAAAGAGGGGCACATGTGGGATCTTCCATTTTTATCAGTTAGTTGCATACGCATATTTAAATGTTTAGAAGCAAACAAATTCTGTGTAGTGAAACTATGAACTTTTAGGTAACTCTGCAGCCAAATTTCAGTAGCATGCACTATTTTTAAATTACAGTTTTTCAAGTTCTAAAGAGCAATTGAACACAATAAAATGAAATTATATTTAGAATCTGAACTTTCATTCACCTGTCTGAAATCTTTAGTGGAGTTATCTCTACCCTGTTTTAGGACTAAGGATATTCAGTTTCTTTAACTTATGAGTTATTATTGATTGTCATTATTTCTGCAGTGTAAAGATCTTTTAGACACAGGACAATTCTCTGCAACAAATGTTGCTGCTCTCAGGGATGATTATCCTCTTTTCCTAACACAGTTCTAACACTCATTTAGAATAGACAGGATTAGAAGGAAAAGTTGTCAGAGCATTTACCTGAATCAGAAACACATGGAAAGAATAGCATTAAATAGGATTAAAATATGATTGTCATTCATTGAATAGTGACATAGTTCATGCTCACTAGAGTGCTGTTTTTTTTTTTGTTTTGTTTTGTTTTGTTTTGTTTTGTTTTGTTTTTTTATGGTGGTAATGCTGGTGTTTCCCTAATATTCTGACCACATCCCTGTACTGCTCTTATACATTACACTTCATTCCAACACCTAGTATTTGAATATTTAATACACATAGAAGGGTTGCTCAGTTTTATTTTTCTTAGAAACTTAGTGTATCATTTCCTAAAATGAGATTTGCAGCACTACCCTACATATGCTGAAGCAGAATTTCAAGTGGATGCAATATCTCAATTGTCAGACACATGAACATTTAAATATCCTTATCCTGTGGATTTGCTTTTCCAGGAACAGAAGCAACCACAACGAATAAGGTTGAAAATTTTATTTGAAAAACAAAGATAGAAGTTAAAAATATGACTTGGACAATTTTATTCTTAACTTCAACTCTCATTTTTCACACACATAGGGCAATGCAGCAATTTACCCAAACTCTGTATATATCAAGATTTTTATTTATTAGGACAATATAATCTTAATAACGTCTTATTTCCCACTTTAATGTAAGAGTGCAGTCAGTATTTCATTAACTGTTAGTAATAATTCATTATGGCTGCATGAAAAAATAAAACATGTCCAAAGAAAATTTGGTTACATATTTCATAATCTAGTCAAAATTGTAGAAGCAGATCTCATGTGATTTTAAAGGTTACTTGTGGCAGAGAATATCAAAAAAGGGTGAAGGTAAGTTTCCAAAAGATTTTAGACATTAATATAGCTGTGAGTGTGTGTATTGCCAAACCTCTTCATGTTTATCAATGGATGATAAAGAAACAGTGATGATCTTTAATGATCATAGTTTCAAGAAAAAAAAGGTAAGCTATGATTTTGCATACCTTTTCATTTTATTTACTTCAATATTTAAAATTATATGTTTTTATAAAGTCTTAAGAAGTGACAGAACTTCCAAATGCTTAGAGTAAGTTTCTGATGTAAACAAATATCTGATTTTTAGAAGTGTATGTGTCTGGGTATGTGAGCTTATTTTATTTAATTTTAGAAACGATTTTGAGCTCCATGGTGTCCTGCTTAAAAGTCATCTTTCATTTTTGTTCTGTGCAAGGCATTTCTTCCACTTTTTCTAGCATTTAGTAAAACATACAGATATTGAGAACACAAAGATTGTTTCAAACTTGTTCCATGTTTCCTACAAATAGCATATTAACAATTTACTTAGCATTTTAAATTTGTATATAATGAAGAAAATAACAATGAACCTGTCAATTTTATCAAGAGATTAAATGGGAGTACAGGAAAAGCCTTTGGCTCAAAATGTGTCACTAAGTGAGCAATAAATGATTCAATTACTGTTAACGATAGTCCCCTTGCCCGGGGTTTTAAAGTAAAATAAGATATGAGTTTAATTTTTTATTTTAAATATAGAACTGATATTTATAATATAACTGAAATATCCTATTTTTCGTCCTTAATATTAAACACATTGACACAAAGAAATAAACTCAAACATTTTGTGTTGAATGAATCATGAAAGAGTCTGTAAACTACTTTGATAACACATTATCTGACAACTTCTAGAATGTTAAAAGCATTATGGTAAAGCAAATTTATTCTATTTTGTCAATGATGATTATTTTTTTCGAGACAGTGTCTTATTATATAATTCAGACTGGCTTCTAACACACTATGTAGCTCAGGCTGGTCTTGAACTTTGACAATCATTCTGTTTCTCAAGTAACAGGCGTTTGAGATGTGGCTCTGCAAATAGCCAATCAATAATTATTTTAAAAAACCACGTACATTTAAGCCATTATTAACTTCAAAAACATAATATGATATTTTAAAAGTTTAGATTCATATTAATTAAATAATACTGTAGTCATATGTACATACCAAAAAGCTACACATAAATTATAATTAGCTTTTACTGAAATTTAAGAATATATTTGATAAAATACGAACTTTTTAACTTTTAAAAATACATATCACATTAGTCTATGATTTCTATTCTCAAATCAATCTATATTATTCACAGAATACTACACATATTTATAAAAAAATAAGAATCTACCATTTTGACTAGTTTTTCAAGTTACTGCAGTAATGTTCAAAGTAATAAAAGTTAATTTTTCATGTTTTAAAGACTTTAGCAAGATGAGCTGAACTTTAAAATGAATAATATATACTTTTAAATATTCAGTAGAGCTACATAATGCATAATATCTTTTTTTCTAATAGCAAAACACACATGATCATTATAGAGAGTTTGAAGAATACAGGAAAACATAAAAAGCATAATTGTCATAAAGCCATATAAGAATCAATAACATTTTGTTTCTTCTTCTTGCCACCTCTTTGTCTCCCTCTTCATCTTTTCATCTCTTGTTTTTAACTGTTGGAGATTTTTTCCTCTTAACACAACTTGAAACCATATACTACAGAGGACCAATAATAATATGAGGTTCTGGCTATAGCAGTATCTGTGAAGTTAGGGACACGGAGAAAGGAGAATCGAGACTTTTCCCTATGGACACTGGGCATTTAAAATAGAGGAACACTAACCTGAATCAATTGTCAGGCAGATATTTAAAAGTCCCATTTTGATTTAAAAGAAAAACTGTTTTGACATGATTTGGAGAACGAATTGCAAAAGAACAGTAGTTGCTGCTGTCAGGCAGCCAAGTGAAGAGGCGGACACTGCAACTAGAAGAGAAATAATGCAGGCTGGAAAAAAGGAGAACCAGCAGTGATGGATGGTGTGAGGGGATCACACTCAGTAAGTGCAAGGCTGCAAATGTAAAGTGAGTAGGTTGGGTCGAAATTGCGTATGATTTCTACAAACTCTAAGTACATAAGGGTCACCTTCAGATTTCTGAACCAGTTGACCACGTGGGTGGTCAAGAGTTTTGAAGGAAATGGAGTGTAAAGCAGGAAAAAAATTAAGTACATGAGATTGTTTCAAACACCGTGGAATTTGTGTATCATAGAAGGTGTGCATGAAGGTGTGTCAGTGCTCAGATAGTGATATACACAGACACAAGTGTGCATATGATTCATATGCTAGGTAAACTCTCTCTATATAACCATGCATTGAAGTCTATATAGAAGCATACACACACACACACACACACACACACACACACACACACACACATATAAAACCATATAGAGACCACATACATGGAATTATAAACATACCAATATATGCTTATTTTATTATGAAATTTATCTAGACTTATTTCTTATCATGTACTTTTTAAAAGTGCTTTATAATGAAGCAAATTATTTAAAATGGATTTTTATTGACAGTGGTTTAACTTTCTTGGCTATTCTATCCATAAAACTTTTACTTGTCTTGACAATTATGTCCCTTCAAAAAACAAGTGGCAGATACTTAAATTATCTTTTATAATTTGATTGAATTTATTAGCCCACATTAATTCATAAAATCTGCAGTTACATATTTTTCTTTGCACCAGGCCCCACATGACAACAGTATATGAACTCATCAAAAGGTTAATCTACTCATGAGTATAGAGTCACCGTGTTCTAATCACCTTCTACCACCTCTGCAAACAGGGAAGATTCGGGGGTATTTTAGATACCAACCACTTGCCATTGTGATTGAGTGAATCACATTTTCTTTCTTTAGACATGTCTGCTGCACAAGTCACTCAAAAAAAGTAATGAGGAAAAAGACAAGTCAGTGCCTCCTTTGGAAGTTAGTAAAAATAAAAATAAAAATAAACCAGAGAGAATCACCTAATAGAAGATAAAAATGATTAGTAATAAATGTGTTAGTTCAAATTTTGTGTTGTATTTCAAGAGAGAGTTAAATATTTACAAGTAAAATGTGGGTAAATGATTTCTATTTAAGAATTTACTGCATGCTGTATAAATAATTAAAATTTATTATTATCTTAAATGAATTAAATTCATTGGAAATCAATATATTTGTAGTAAGAAAAAAATTAGTCCCTGAGTCTTGTATAACTGTGAAATTTAGTGATTTTCTATGGTAATTAACAACATAATTTTATATTAAAAGTGATGTAGGCTATTTATTTAAACACGATGAAAACATTTTTAGAAAAGTTTATTTCTTAGGCCACACATTTGTTTACGTACTGAGTATCTTGAATGTCTCTCGAGCAGATATCATTTCAATCAGTTGGTTATCGTGAATACATTTGATAAAATTTTCATTGTTATACTTCTTATATTATTTTATAAACGTTATTAAAATGTTATCCAAACTTTGGTCATCCTGTATTACATAATTGCAATGGTAAGTGATTAAAACATTTTCTTTTAATTAAAAGATTAAAATTACTTATGTGATCATGTGAATTGACAAGACTGTAGTTTGTTATGATGCTTGATAACAGGCATTTTCTGTGGAGTAAGGAATGCTACAAAAAGTATGTAGCAGAAATCCACAGTAGTGCATTCAATATGAAGTCTGCATTTTGTCACTGAGATAAAATAATTTGGGAATTCAGTCTAACACCATTTTTAAAAGAATATCCTTAGAACTTATAAGCTAGTTAAACTTATCATTTTAGTAGATATTTTTAAAACATTTAATTTCCCATGATAAAATATTTTGAGATAAAATTTGCTTCATTTCTTCAAAGTTATCCTTGAGTCTAGTTCTCCTGCACTTCTGCCCATCCTGTTCTCTTACAGGCAGTAATTTCTTTATCCACAGACTACCATAATATTTTTGGTTTTATTATAGATCAAATATTTTACATTGAGTTTTCTAGTTTATCATAAACTGCTAAAATCGTTCTAAAATACGACTTGACTCTTGTGTTCAATGACTAAAATACAGGTACAAGCTTCTAGTTTTCCAGTTTTTCTGTGAAATAGTCTGTGCTATTAATTTCATGTGGTTGTTATCTTTCTTGGTGTTCCATAGGACCTATGTCACTAAATATGTAACCCTGTATCATTTTTACATATGTTTTACTTCAATAGAGCTTATGAACTTATATAAAATATTTAAAAGTTTATATTTATAAAAATATATAAATCTTAAATATAAAGACTATATTAATGTTTACTTTGAGTTTTGCAGACACTATTTTGGCATTAAAAGCTGTTAAAGAGAACAATAAATACCAGCTAAATTAGAGAGAATAATGCCAGCTATCAAATGATGTACAACATATTTGTAATTGTGGTAATACAATACCATCTTTGTAACTACCAGATCAGGGGACTTGAGTGTACAGAACACTGTGTTGTATTTTTGGGGGTGGTGTATCAGAAGTCAAACTCAGGACTTCACATTTGCCAGACAGGACCACTGAGTTTTTGTTCACCTCAATAGGCCTTGAAGCATATTATTTTTTTTTTTTTTTTGGTATTTAAAGATTGCTATGTGTTACATTTTACAGTCCTCTCTCAAGTCAAGGCCTACATATTGCAGCCCCTGAATCATTATTTATTCATTATATAGTTATCGATGGACATATTAGGTAAGTTATCTTAGTCATAATAAAGAATGTTTTATTATGGAATAAACATTTTTAATAACACATATGCCCTGCATGTATGTATTAAAATTTCCAGCTAACACATCATCAGGCAATATGGAGTATTATTTTGTGGTAGAAAAGTTTCTCATTATTACTCTACCAAAAAAAAATATTCTTCATTCTAGAAATTATTGTGTTTTAGTCCATTGCTAAAACAAGAAAATTATGTACAATATGCAAAAGTGAGAGTATCTTTGTGCTACATTTCCAGTTTGTATTTTAGATACCTCCTGTAGCCCGGTTAGTGTCATCAATGGAAATCTAACCATCAAAGGCAAAATAGAGTTACTGAGAGCATTAAGATGAAAAGTACTTAACTTTGGTCTGCATTTGTGATTTTCCCTTTGTGTGAAGTTCTATCTACCCATTTGTTCCCTGGCTGACCTGTAATAACTATAGCACCCATAAACTTCTCATTTGGAATCCTTCGGACTCAGCCAAAAAGGGAACACCAGGAGTCTTGAGAGAAAGAAGAAAGTTAAGTTTATTATTTCTCTATGACTTATTGATTTAGTTGATTGAGTGATGGTGAGTACAAGCACACCCCGCTTTTGATTCAAAGTCTAGGCTATCTGATAGCTTTTTGCAACCAGTTGTCTCTGTGAGTTTTCATAACTGCTCCGTATTATTTCTTCTGACCTAAAAGACGATTTCTCATTTTTTTTCCAAATGAGAAGCTGAGATAAAGATTTGAAAATTTTTATTTTTTTTTATTTTACTTAGAATTATCTCTAAATCATTGAGAAAATAGAAAAAGTGATAAAACATAAGTTACTGAGTTTTTTTTTTTTTTTTTTTTTTTTTAGTTGAGTAACTGGAGATCAAGTTTGTAAGCAACCTCACACCTGAAGTACCGATATAGAATATTCATCAGTATTTTGTGTCTTAAAGATGAAGAATTTGAATATTTACATCTAACTTTCTGATCCACCTTATTTATCTTAGACTATTAATTCTTCTGCACTTCCCTGAAATTTTGGCCCTCATAGATTTTCTGTGTTTTCAGAACGATTATTTAAGAATAAATCTATAATGCCTAGGTGTGTGCACTACAGCTGATATGAAATTAAAGGTGAGCTGAAGAGATGCACCAAGCACAGCACCTGTAGAATAATAACTGAGCCTCTGGTACTAGCTGCAGGGTACATATCTTCCCTGTGATTTCCTCTGTCCCTGCCTAGATAGTTCCCTTCTTACACTATATTCAAAGAATCCAATTGAGTTGTTTCTTCTCGGATTCAGAGAGACACTTCTTTTGTCAATAATGATTGACATTATGACAACATCCAGCAGCTTTATCAGCATCCTTAAATATATTAAGCAACACTCAAAACTACTTCTAAACACATTATTGGGAGAAGTGGGTTGATCACATCTTATTAAAACATGTCTAGGTGAGATTTTGTGTCTCTGTAAAGATCACATCATATAAATGTGCTTAGTGGAGCAATGAGGTGGAGTAAAGTGATAAGAGAAAGACAGCAGGTGTATTCTCTGCAGAGCCTACTGTCCACGTGGCAGACATGTTTATTTGAGAAAACTCCAATCTGGCACTTACAATTGAGTCAATGGAGGCTTAAGAGTTTCAAGTATTCTAATAGAAAATTCTGATATCATAAATCTCTAAGAGGCCTAGTTTCACTTATAAAAATATTTCTACAGTTGTAGATTTACTAAACATAGCAAGTACCATTTGTTTCTGCTTGGCAAGGTATTTAAATAGAAATATTAATGAAACTTTTTCTAGCCATTTTTATCAACATGAGGATTCCTTTATTATTCAAAGAGTTACAGCGAAGAATATAACACATAATGTTGTCTCTAAAATGAATGAAATCTTTCTCTGACATTTTCAATTCTGTCACAACAGTTATTTACTACTTGTTAATGAACTACTGGTCGTTAAGAGCAGATCCCTGGTTTGGTTTATAAAGATAGTACTTGCATATTTTTCAAATAACATGAGAAGTTGTCATTTTCCATGTGATCCAGGTTTTCCTTATGGAAATGAAATGACAAACTGGTAGATAGTCACAGATTTTGTAAAATGGGAGGAGGCAGAGTTTGTAAAGCTGAGTAAGGAAGGTTAAATTCTGCTACTCCACTTTTTTCCTGTTATGCAGAAATGCTTATTTTAAACAAGTTTTATTAAAGTTGTTGCTATTTACTTTACATTGCATTATGGTAAGAAACATTACCTTAAATTGCTTTCTTTTTTTAGGAAGACTAATATTATCCAACCAAATTTTAGAAAACATAAATATTTTTTCATTTCTATGAATTCAGCAAATATATTATAGTGGAGGTATTCAAATTGCTTAAGCGATTTTTCACTGTAATTGTCTTGATTTTTTCATACCATATTTAAGTGAATATCAGAATTTTAATGAGAAATACATAGGTGGAAAATTTCATGAAAATGAAGCAGTCTAAAATTTAGAAATACAAACAGTAAGTCTTATAGGCATCCTGAATCTGATATCATAAATATTACAATTTAATGGGGAAGAATTATGCCAAATAGACACTATTTAATTACACATTAATAATTCCCTTAAATATAAACTGTGGCTATATAAGAAAGCATACTACAATGAGTTGAAATTATGTAGGGGATTACTAAATTGAGATCTGCAGGCAAGTGCTGCAGTCATGACCAAGCAAAAGAAGTTGGCAAAAGTTGCTGTAGCTTTCGGAGTTCGGAGAATGACAAATGGCCCGACTTGTAATGAGTCACATTCAGGCTAACAACGATGCAGAAATTAAGAGAAGCTGGAGATTCAAAATCTTTGGAATAGAAATCACATAACCAGAGGCCAATTTTGGGGGGCAACTTTAGAATCTGTTAAGAATTATGTATCTTTCAGCATAGTCAGTTTAAAGAAACCTTGTCTCAAAAAAAAAAAAAAAAAAAAAAAAAAAAAGACAGACCTACAGGAGACTCAGTGGCATTGTTTTCACTTAGCCGGTGTGTGGGCCTGGGTTTAATCCCTAGTACTACAAAAGACACAAACAAAATAGCAAACTAAAATATCACCCCCTCAAAAAAAAAAAAAAAAAAAAAAAAAAAAAAAAAAAAACCTAAAACAAAAACAAAAACAAACAAAAAAAAAAAACACGTGTTTTTATAATGTTAAGAAAATTGGCATGACATATGCAAATGTGCCTTTTCAGAATATGGTTTCTAGGTAATAATATAAGCAAAACTACTTGAGTTGTCAATAAAGATTATCGATAGTGCATAAGGGTCCAGTTACACTGCTCATGAAAAAAGGCTGTATCCAGAAGGACCATGCAGACACAAAGACCACAAATATATTTGTGATACATAATTTGAAAATAAAGCAAAAGGAACTTATTGATAAAGTTTTGAAGCAAATGTCATCTAATATATTTTCAGTTTAAGAGAAATAAATGTATAGTTTCCCCAACCTTAGAAAGCACTATAGAAGATTAAATTCTCCATGTGAATAAACTGCATGTTTAATTTAGAATATATTGAGCTTACGTAATTTTGATATATACAAACAAAAGGCAACTGGCTATATTAGTTCTTAAAAGTCTAATCTGGAGCCATGGAAAAGCAGATATCCATGCTAATATTAGGACTGAGGGTGAATATTTTTGGAGAAGTTTGAAAGGAAAGATAAGTAGTCTTGCACTTCTTAAGATATGTCAATATTTAATGACTAGAAGAGATGAATTAATCTTCAAAGGAACCAGAAATTTGTCAGGGATAAATAAAAAGACATAATTTAATGGCATGAAAGGGCAGTGTTTCAGAGAGGACAGGTGCATTTCTGACAAATATTGAATAGATGACAATATGTTAAAACACTACTAAGTTTAAAATATCAGAGATCATTTGATGAACTTGATGAAAACTGTTTCTTTTGGCTATAGTAGGTTGTCAAGCACACAGGAGCTGAGAATATCAAATCAGTAAGTAGAAATAGATTTTGAAATGTTTTTCTCTACATGATTTTGAAATGTGAGAAAATACATTTAATGCTTAAACTATCTTTTAAAATATATCTATGAATAATTTTGAGCCATGTAAAATTATATAATGTATTATATTGCCAAAATATGTATAACTGATTTCATAAATGACAATGAATATTTTTTTATTTCATGAGTTTTTTCATCATAAACAAAATTACATCTCTAAATAATATGGGACTAAATAGAATGAATAACAAGTATCAACCCAATTAGTTTTCAAATAAGAGGAATTAGTAAAGTATAAAGTAATTTTTTGAATACAAAGAACTAAAAGGAAAAGGAGGATGTTCCAGAACCAGTTTCAGAAATGTCCTTCACGTCAAGGAAGAAATGGTTTTTGAAGTGGCAATTTGCAATTGACTTTTGCTGTTCTCAGTAATGAACAAAAGATAGTATTGTTTCAAGTTATGGATGTTTTAAACATTGATGTCTCACGTTAGTTTTGAGTGTCACTTCTGCTTTAGTGTTTTTGTTCACAGTGGCTCAAATGCTCATTTCAGTTAATGTTCAATGTGATTTTTTTATTCTACATTGAGCGGCGATGTCATATTCCTGATCTGTATTTTTCATTTCCTATGAAACTGCATTTTTCTTGACCTTATATTTTTCCTAAAATGAACTAATTCATTCGTATTATTTTTCAAGTATCATGTTTATTTTCTTTTAACAAAAGTGGGAAATTTGAAACAAAAGAAAGAATATCTCTTTCAATCAGTTCTTAAATTTTAAGAACTCAGTTTTAAATCATGCATTATTTAAAATCCTTACAACCTGTAAACAAACAAATTTAAATCTTTACTCTCTAAATGTATGTCTCACAGATTTAGGATAACATAAGCATCACAATTAAGAGAGACAATATTACTTTGCCAAGAAAAATTTTCTACAAGTCTACATTTAAACAAATCTCTATGTTTAAGGTATTTTCAATTAGAAAACTTGAACTTAATAATATAGTAGACATTGTTCATTCTCTGTTATTTGGTTCTGAATGCCCTGGAATACTTTCATTCTTTTGAATGGTTTTATAATATTTTGTTATGTTTAACGCTATTATAATATGAATTTCTGTTCAACTATTTCAAAGAAAGAGACATTATAGTAGTTACTGTTAATTACGGGTTGTCTTGTGGTGAATACTGTGTTGCTTACATTGTTCTATTATGATCTGTTTTGTTATGCCCTGTTTTGTCTTAGTCTCTTAAAAATAAAAAAAAAAAATAAGAATAAAGAACTTAATAATTCCATGGACACCTTTGTTTTACATTACATTCTATCTCAGTTTAAGAAATAGAAATATTAATAATTTATATAATGTATATTAATCTCTGAAATATTAATTATATATTTTCTAGCAATTTCTTCCCTTTGTTTTTATAACAAATTTAATTTTTTTCAATACTTCTGATCTTACATCTTTTTCTATTCCATTAAATAGTTGTATCTTAGTTTTGAAAATGTATGTGTGGGCATGTTTGTGAACAGCAAGAAAATCTTTAGCAATATTTGAATTTGCTCTTTTATTTAATTTCTTCTTCTATTACTCCTCTTTCAGAAATCATGGAGACTTTTTCTACATTCTTGCTCTAAGGAATGACTATCATTTAGTATTGAAAGCATTACTCTTGCATTTCTGTTGTTTGGTTTTTATGGTTGAAAATTATGTGTAGGTTTGGCCATGAGTTCTACATGGAACAAAGTAAAAACCACTAGCAAAAGAATAACAAGAGTCCCAAACCTTAGAAAGGATATGACTTTCACAAAGCAAGACAGATCATGGTATACCTGTTTTTTTCTTTGTTCTGTGCTTGTCAAATATTAAGAAATATAGCTGTGAAGTTTCTACATTGCATTTGGCACTGAGCTTTCTGTTTCTCAAAGTTATTCATGTCTGTATATTCAGAGATTCTGTACAAGTCACCGGATATTTTGGGGACAATGTGAAACTCAATGGAACTACTGAGAAGTGAACTCTAGGAATGCCAGTGAATATATCAAGTAGATCAGTAACGTAAACTATAATTTTGCATCTACCAGCTGTAATGGAGGAAATGCAGCAGTACCAAATTTAGTTTTTTAAAAATATTTAATTTTCTTTTACAGTATATTTTCAAAGGAAGTACTAGATGGTTAAGTATATTGATGGACTAAATACAAGCCCTTTTCTTCTCATTTGTCTTTCCCAGCAAGACTATCTTCTTAACTTGGACCAGGATATTTTCTGTGTTAAGCTTTGGTATTTGTTGTTCTTGAACTTGAACTTGAGTGGAATTCAAGCTGTTGTCAACATGCCACCTTCATAGTGAAACCGTCACTTCTTCCATACAACAGTCATTGTTATCTTTTGAGTGTTCACTGTGCATGAATTTGTCTTGTTAATTTACTGGTACAGTTCTACATGGTTTAAATCACGCATGAGAAAATAATTCTCATATGCTCAGGGCTTTGCATATCTTTGCTGCTTAAGTAAACCTATTGCACACTCTGGACTCAGCATTTTTTAAATGAATTCATATTAGTCACTCTCTATTTGCATATTGGCAAAGTATGTAACAATATGAATTTATTAGTTCTCCTTTTATTGTTCTTTACATCAGCTTATAAAATCATTTTAGACTCCAGAACACGTGATGAATTTCTATAGTTACTGAGTGATTCATCCCTACGCTTAAAAATATTTTAAGGATTTCAAAAGGCAAAATGTCTTCTTAATGTTTTCTCAGATTACTTATATAAACTATATGATTCAGCTTGTCCCTTGTTAATGTGAACGAAGTAAAACATCGATGATTACTTGAGACAAAGAGCACAAAATTTATCAAGATGTTAAAAGAAATGTCTATAGTTTTGTGCAGTTTTCCAAGGCAGATTGCTATTTAAAAGAATTAATGAACTAGAAGTATGTAATCTGAGAAATAGATACAAGTAAGCACAATATTGATTTATTCATTAGAGGACAATTAATCATTTTCATTGTAAACAAAATGAGACTCTTGTTATTTAAGAACTTTGTTTTACTCTAATTTTAAATTGCAAATTCAAACTAGATTCATTTTGCTTGTTTGCTAATACTACAGATATTTTCTTTGGTGTTGGAAAAAATGATACACAACAATATTTTGTGTAAATAACACAAAAATTGTATGACATGAAATACCTCTTATAAAAATTGAAATTATATGTTGTGAGAAATCATTTCTGATAGTAGTTACTATTAATTTGGCTTATGATTCCAATCAGTGAAAGATAATGTGGCTTCTAAGGATTATTTCTCCTAATTTCAGAACCACTGAGACTAAAAGATTTAATAAAATTAAGCTATTGTTGCTAGATAACTTTACATAAAACTGAATACTTCATAGGATAGAAAAGCAGAAAATACATTTTATGAGCCCCCTGCTGATTTTTGTAAATTTCAGACTTTTCTAACTCCATTCTAATATATTCAATAACATTCTATCATACCTTAGCATAGGTATATACACATCTATAATTTTTGTATGTGAAATTCAAATAAACTTTCAGAACATAGTGTATGTCTTCACAGCATAAAAAATGTTTGCTAAACTATCATATTTAAAAATGCTAGGGAATGGACAAAGACGTTTAAATAAATCTTGTCACAGAGTGAAGAACAAATGCATGTGTGAGTATAAATATGGGTTTACCAGTGCGTGGCACAGTGTTCTCTTGATATTGCAGGAGTCTTTGGTTTTTGAGTGGAAAACCAATGTGAAGGACCTATTTAACCCTCTAAAGTGATACATTTTCTGCCATTATGAATTGTGAAAGACTTTTTTCTGTGATTAAGGAAAGAGTATCAATAAACATCATGACATGATATTTAGTGATTACACAATTCATTAATTCCAAATATGTATGCTTTTTCAGAAATCACTCAATTACAAATCACAAGAGGAAAGCTATTTCTCCTTAATAGTTGAGAAAGTACCTTCAATACTGCTGTATACTTGATCCTCTGTATGGGTATTATGCTCTAAATCATTTAGATACCACATGACATTTTATAATGAGTTGGGAATTTGAAATATCTGCTTTGTCATACTACAGTTACTGCAGAACTGAAACACAATTCGCATATTTGAAAAGATTCTTGTTGATCTATCTTTTGGTAATAAGAAAATAAAGAAGTGCAGGAGATTGAATAAGTATCCAACTTATCAAAAATTTTATCAAATCAGTAATACAAAATTTGAAGAGACCACCAACATATCTCTGTGACTCTTCACACTATGATCAAATTAATCTTCAGATTTGCCTACAATCTTAGCCTAATTTTATTGATACTAAGATCATTACAAGTTCCGTCAATAGAGTTAATCATGAAGAACAAGCTGTGAATGCTTTTTAATAAAATTATTTATCGACATCCTGCTGCAAAACATGTTAGTGGAATATCCACTCCTAAACTGTTTTTCTGTCAGTAGAATATTGACATGATCTCTCAGTATTGGCAACTGGATTTAAGTCCACTGTTTCTGAAGTAACTTTTACATAGTTGTATCAAACAAACTTTTACCCTTTCAAACTTATGACCAGTATTCCATTAAATGTGTTAATGCTAAGGAATCATAAGAGTAATAATTTCTTTAGATACCAAAACTTTTGGAAACACAGAATATTTACTTTAGAATCAGCAAGCAAGTTCTAAAATGTCTTTTATAGCTTATAAAATTGTTTTGAATCTAAGAATTATATCTTATTATAAACCAGTACATTTAGTATTAGCTTTTCAGCATGTTTATGTCTGGCTGTTCTTATTTCTTGGTTTATATTTTTATGAAATCTATTTTTAAGGGAAAATACCTGTGTTTCCATTTTGTGCAAACCCAGTTTTGTAGATTTTTCAGTTTGTTCCTTTAGACTGAGTGCAAATAAACAAGATTCTGTGGATCAAATTCAGTTTATGGTACTTTTCAAAAACACTAGTGAAAATGAGATTGAGTTTTATATTTTGAATGAAATAATAAATTAAGAAAAAAACAGGACATTTCATAGAATTATAAAGCCTAAAATATTTATATTAAATATATGTATGTATATATATATATATATTTAAAAGCTTGTCAATTTTAATGCTATAAATACTATTTTTTACAATATTAGTTTATACTATTTATATTATTAGCTTATACTATTTATATTATTAGTTTATACTGTTAATATACTATTATGTTCAACATTTCTACAATGTGTAATTTCCAGTTTAATGGATGGACACTGCATATTATATTTCCCCCCAAAATAGAGATTTTTCTATGAATTATGCTATTTTCTTAGAATTGGATTAATAAAATGCTAAACCATTCCTTTATAAAAGTATATTTCAACGTTGCCCTTATGAAATAATTCATGGGGCCATAGTTAGAAACTTTTGAGATATCTTATTTTCCTTATACCTTTCACAAGTTGTTTGCAATAATCATAAATGATTCTTGCTTGAGTGAATAACTTCATTGGAGGCATCCAGTATTATAACTTTTTATTTTTTTACCTAGTGACAGTCTTCTATCATCAGTTAGTTTCTCCTGAAGCAGAGTCGTGGTAAGGTATATGACTTTAACTAGAATTATAAATTTCAAGAACAAAGAATGGATGTGAGATTTTTTCAATATGATAATGCTTAATTAGTTTTCATATAGTAATAAAGCCTACTTCTGATACAACCCAGTGGTAATTCTACCACTTTGTTTGTAAATATACATTGATTTTCATGAACATGTCAAAGCAAAAGCCTACCTAAGAGCTACAACAAGCATTAAATAATTAAATTTTGCATTACCTTAACTTACAAACTTTAGTGCTGGGTGACGTAGACAGATTAAATACATATTTAGGAACTTTTAAATTATTAGTTTTCCTTGATTACCTCTATATGGAGAAAATGAAGAATCACAATACTTTGAATTTTCAAAATATCCTTGCAGAAACTTACATCAAAAATTTCAATTTATTTTCAATGAGGTACTATTCTAAACATTTTTATAGCATTTAAGTGTTCAGCAGTGGCTATAAATTCAATGTAATACATATTATATTAAAATATCTGTAGACAATCAACTCTGAAGAAGGCAGACAATTTAATATGAAAAGAGCAAACTAGTTCTTCTCTACTAGCTAAAGTTACTGTTTTAACTCCATGAATAATTGAATGCATTTAAAAGTCATGGTACATTTTTTATTTATTCCTGATTTAATTATAATCCCTTATTATTTCATATTTGATTGTAACCTTAGAAATGTTATTATTATACACTAACACAGAAGAGAATGAAATCAACACAATGACACCAGATGTTATAAAAAATTAATTAGAAGAAAAATGTAGTGCACAGAAAATAAGAAAAGAGAAAAAAAATGTAGAATCAGAACAGAGAATTGAAATTCAGTTGTTTTCTACTGAGGCCCCTAGGAATGACTAAATCCTTGGAATTATTAGAGATATTCCCCTCAGAACCTGAACTGACCATAGAAATCAGTCAGCGAGAGTTGAGTGCCCAAGGCGGACTGCATAAACTTCAGAATGAGTAATTTCATTAACATTCAAAATGTTATCATCTTCTAAAAGCAGTAAAATTTACCTTACTCTGAACTAAAATTATGGCCTGATTTGGGGGTCTGTATAAATACACAGTGGAAGAGAATTTAGGTTAAAATATGATTGCTTATGAGACAGTATGTTCTACAAAAGGGCATGGAATCAAGAGATGAGGAGAGAAGGGAAGAGAGAGGCAGGAGCAGAAAGATGTGTTCTATACGTGTACCAACTTCCCACAAGGAGTGTATTCATTATGTACTGCAAACATGCACCAAGAAAATGGAAGATAAGGACAAAAGGAAAAAAAATGTATAATTCCTCTTAAATCCGAATTTGGTTGCCATATTCTAAGAAACACTTGTGAGTGTGTGATAAAATACAGTTATTCCAGGAAACTCTGTTACTGTTAAGAACCTAAAAGTGGTTTCAACACTTCTGCTTCTCACTGCATAGACAATAAAAGGGTTGTTGGAGCACCAGTATGCATTTTGTGAAAGACAACACACAACCATCGTCCCATTTCACAGGTAAACATTTTGCCTCATTCTAGTACAGAATCCTAAGCTTATTCCCAAACTCCAACTTCAGATATGAAAAGAACAAAGTAGTTCTGTTCCACTAGACAAAGTTACGTTTTCTTATTGTCCCTAAATACAGAACTAATTTAAGCCATGACTAATAACATATAGCTAAAACAGTACTTCAAACATTAGGGAGAGCCTATTTCATGGAATGTATCAGACGAAAATATCTTTAAATTTTTACAGAAATATTATCAGATCCTAAATTAAGATAATTCCTAAACCCCTGCCACAAAATAACCTTAAGCAGAAAGCATACTGTAACTACCTTTACCTTTATGTCTTCACATGTTGAATCATTAAAAAATAACCCAACCATATTTTATATTATGAAGAGATGAGTTTGGGAACAATTTACAGAATTTTTTTGTTATTTTGCTAAATAAATGTATACTGTAACATTTCAGATTACCCATAATCACAAATAATACAAGCAAATTTATTTGTTTTTATTAGTGTCTTTAGATATGTAATATATATATTACATAGAGACATCCAAACAGCACTAGCCTGATTAGTGGGTTTAAGTACATGTGTTTGGGTTTACATATGTATTATATACACAGAGGTGTGTACATACATGGCAATTTATAAAACTTTAGATTTATAATAAAATTTCAGACAATTATCTTTTTTGAGGGGGAGGATTACTGTGAATCAAAAGACAGTAATCTTGTAAGTATAAGTTGTATTTGGAATAATACTTGGGAGAGTATAAGTTCTATTTTTCACAATTTAAAAATACATATATCAGAACTCACTGAGATCACTAATATTGCATATTTATATACTGTAAACTATGAATTTTTAAATTCTTTTCTGACATCATTATAATAAATGAATCTCTTTATGTATTTTTAAACAGGTAAACTGTTTGTAGAAGTGAGGATATTACTTTTGATATCTGACTTAAATATCTTGAAACATAATTTCATGAACTATACCGGTTTTTGTTTATTTGCTTTTACAAAAGTGGAATTTGTTGTACACGTTTCCATTTGAACTGGAATAGCAAAGAATGAGGTTGTAACCAGGTTAAGTAGTCAGATAATCTAATGGGTGATGGGAAAGCAAAGTTTTTAGTAAAGCTACACATTTTTGAATTCTAAGAGACTCAGTATTTGTGGATTCTCTTTTGGGTAAGGTGTCATGGTTTAGACATCTGGTTTAATTTTTTTTTTTTTTTTTTTTTTTTTAGTGCATGAGAAATTTAACAACAGCGAAATTATACACTAAATTGCAATTTAGACTTCATACATAAAAATATTTGAAAAATTGCTCTCAATTTCAAAATAAATGTCAGTGAGAGTTGTTTTGTTGCTGGAGTTACAAGTTCTATTTTTGTCTTTATCAAATGATATATGTCTGAGAATTACATGACATGAAAATAAAATTCATCATTTAAGTAACAAAAAGTGAATGTGTTTTCAATTCAATATGGATTCTCCTGTTTCTGTTTTGGTAACTCCTCGCTCTTTTCTCCTTCTCTTTCTCTCTCCTTCTCTGCCATCTGTCTCCTTCTCTCCTTCCCTCCATCTTCCACATTCCAAGACACTCACCAGTGTATTCTTGGATCTGGCGTCTTGAGATTGTCCTGCCTCAGTCTTCACATTTCTCTGCATCCAAAGTCTCAGTGTTTTCACATATAATATGTGTATTTCCAATTACCACTGGCTAACATCTAGCTCTTTTTCAGTCACCCAAAGTTGGGCACAGGGCTATTATTCCAGCTAAGTTCATATTTTCCAATGCAAAAGACACACAGAATATATTCTAAATTTTCTGAAGGGAAGAACCTTTCTATCCCCTACAATATTCCTAATAGTTTATTGCATTGGAAAAATGTTTCATGACTACTACTCAGAGGATAAAGAACAATAATTATTCATCAGCTGTGAATTGTTATTATTATTATTATTTTGTTATTATTATTATTATTATTTTGCTTTAACCATTACATTTTATATAGCAGAAGATATACCTGGACTCCAAGATGGGCTCACAAAATTTAAATTCTATATCTGATCAAATTTGGCTGTAAATATCTAAGCAACTTTTTTTTTTTGCTCACTTCTACAAATTTCTAGACTTATTTATGCTTTAACCTGGAAATTTCTGTAAAGTCTTCACTTTTTTCTCAACAACCTTATCCATTCTATCCCCAAATCATTCAGTTCTATCTATGAAACAATGGTAACCCATCTGCTTTACTTGAGACTCAGTGTCAGCACACTCTAAGTCAACCTAATTTATCTCTGTGTGTACACTATAATAGTGGCCTTGACATTTGTTTCCCACTTATTTTCATGGCCCTCTCTAAACAATTCTGCAAAGAGCAACAAAATTTCATCTGTTTTTAGCTTTGAAAATACCATATGATTTATCCGCCTATTTTCCGTGTCTCCTTACTGTTGTAAATTCAAAATGATCCAGTGTAACCCACGAACTGTTATGTACTGTAGCTTTTCTCCCTCAACTTATTTTCATACACCTATGCTCCTTATTTATTTGAGTCATGCCACAGTGAACTAAGTTTTCAAATATTCACACACTTTTATTATTAGTCATGATTACTCTTTAACACTGCTCTGAGTGTTTTTTCTCACCTGAAATGGCAACAAAAATTTACACTGTATTATTTCACTTTATCACACCCTTTCCAAAATATCTGCTTTGTGAAATATTTTGCAACATACTGCTTACTTCCTTTATAATGGTTGAATCATGAGGTACAGTCATCTTACCTATTTCTTTAGATACAATTTTAAGTACCATGTTGGGAACAGTATGAGAGTTGCCTGACTTATTTATTGTGCAATGTTAACTTTGAAGAGACATGAAATTTATATGTTAAATGGGTGAATGAATACATAATTTTATATGTAAAAGTAATTACATTAAAAATCAAACAGTATCATTTTCCTTGTTGTGACTACTTTTAAAAATTAGACACATAATGATTTTAAACTAAAATTTCGCTCTGATGCTCAGTGACTCTCCTCTAAGAATTTATAGTTGGTTTCATGCAGCATTCATTTTGGTCCAAAGTTTAAACTCTCAATAGGTATTTTAGTATCTCTTAAGACAGTTAAAATATAAAGAATTCATTTAGTAAATAATAATAATAGCAGCAATAATAATAAAGAAACAAAAATTGAACTCCTGGCATTGCATTCAACTTTCATATCTTCAGATAACTCATCTTTTAAATACAGAAGAAAATTTGTTAGTCTGGCAATTTTCATTTTTCATTTTTTACTCTGCTTTCTTAACACATCCTTTTTCTCCTTTTCTGTCTTGTTCTTCATTTTATTGAAATTTTGAAGTAATTTGCTCCGAGATTTGCGCTCTAATATTTAAATAATATTTAAAAGTTTTCTCTTTTGCTTTTTAAAAATAGAAAAAGTATCTTATTTATTCTTACCACAATAATGCTTGCATCTATAAGACTAGCTGCACTGGATTCTCTCCAATCGAGTTAAAATAATGCAAGAGAGTAGTAATCAAATAAGACAGAGAAGTAGAAGCAAAAGATATCATAAAGAAACATGACTTCAAAATATATCTGCTTTCAAGAAAATATATAAGCTTCAGCAGTATTTAGGTCATAAATGAATCTTGAGGCAGAAGACATGCATCTGTATATTGAGACAGAAAGGCAGAATAAATCTAAGTATTTGTACTCTAAAAACAACAATCCACTTTAATATGCAAATCCACAGTGTCAAGGGAAAGAAATGTACCTTAAACGAGCTTATGAATTTAAAATCTATACATGTATGTGTGTTATAAAGGGGGCATTTTGATGGCATTTATTAGATAAAACCATAGTTCCTGGGAAAGAAGGTATGTGGCTGATTTTGAAAGATATACAAACTGGTGACCTCAAAACTGGGAATACTTCTACATATTTTACAGCTTATCTATTGGTTGGTTTTATTTTATTTCCTTATCTACACATTACCTTCACTTTTTTATAAAGACATCTCATGTAGAAGAGGATTTACTGAAGTCAGTTTTGATTACCTGTCCTTAAAACCTCACATAAAAAATCTCTTCATTCAAGTCAAATTTCTAGAAAAATACTAACTCAAAATACATGTAATATTTTTTCTTCTAGTATAATCAAATAGTTAATGAAAGACAACTGTAAAGCAATGTATCAACTTTCCTTCTGATTTATTTCATAATCATAAAAATTCTGAAAATATACATCTACTTGTTAATCACTCATTACTGAGTGCATATTTGCCTATTTTATTGTATTTATGTAGGTCTTACTGTTGTTTAGAATATTTTTTAAGTGTTTATCCAAGCTCTCCTTAACTCCCATACTTGGTCCACCCTAAGAGCAGGGTCAGTATGATGGTATCTGTGTTGTTGTCAAGTAGGCTACTGGATATTGCTTGTAGGTTGCTTGAATACATTATCTTAACTAGGCAGGACCAGGTCCTAGAGGATAATGACTTTTAAAGGCTGGCTTCCCATGAAAATCCAATCACTAATTAGCTATGACCTTATGGTGGTAGAGGAGAATCTAAAATGTGGATGCAATTTTCATTTTGAGGACAAGTATTTTATGCCCTACTTTTCAAAAAATACTTTGTTATGGAATTTGAAATCTCATGAACTTATCACTCAAGGTGAATTTTATAATTGAACTGAAAAGAAAAACATTTGTCTTTAATCAGTTTGTGTCTTCCAAGAGCAGTGACTTCTAGAACAGTTGTACTTGTCTGAAGATTTCCAATAGTTGTGTTAAGTGTTTTTATATTTACTCCTCATACATATTAATAAATTCTTATATCAGATATTTTATAATACAATTATGAAAAATCATAGTGATATAGATGATATAATGTTAATTATTTGAAATAGGCATATTTTATGTATTTTGGTAGTAAAATTATGCTTGGATCAGCTTTAGATTAAAAAGAAATTTTCTCTTATTAAAAAAGGAAGCTAGAATTGAATCTCTTGTAAAGAAATAAACAAAAAAAAGCAATTCATTTGCATTACCTGTTACTATTTTATTTTTTAGTTTTTGCTGATCTCTCTCTTTCCAACCTATTAATGATCTTCCTCATTGAAGCTTTCTCTAGAAATAGTCTATTGACTCACAAAAAACAAATTACTATTTGTGAATAATGAAATAGAGAAAAAAGACAGGAAGGGTGAAAGATCAGTCTTACAATCACTTATACATCTGAGGGAGGGATGTCAGTGAATGATTAAAATATTTATTTAGGAATATAGAGGCTATCTGATTACCTGGATAACATGTTCGTATTATATTTACTTTCCTACTCACCACCCTAGCGCAGTGTTTTGAACATAATGTACATAGCATTATGGTTTTTAAGTTGAGTTTGTTTATTTTAGAGATTGTAAGCATAACCTACATTCAAAAGCAAAATTTTTAGCTATTAGTAATATTTACCTGGCATTTCAAAATGCATCATTCAAGTCACCATTATTTCTTTTTTACTTGTATTGATCATGCATATTGAAATTACTGGACAGATAATTCTTTGATATGCTAAATATTAAATCGTTGATATAATTGATGATTCTTTAGATATTTTTGATGTTCATCATTGCAAATAATAAAATCCTCAATAAATAGGTTTTACAATAAAATAAATTACTTTACACACGTAATTGTACAGAATGGAGTGTATACAGCTTTCAGAAACTACTTGATTAGACCTTCAATCCTCAGGGGTTCTCCTGGTAGCATTTTTGCTGTAAATTCACTTTTATTTCAAACTGCCTTCCTCTATGCAGAATTATAGTGATAGTGGCAGAATTCAGATCTGCATACCAAATATTTAATTAACCAGAGAATCAAAAAATTACATATATCTTAACTTTCTACCAAAAAGCACTTGACTGAGATTACCTACTCAACTTTCAAAATTATTGTGCCAGGAGAAAGAAACATAATAATTAAATAAACATTCTAATTTCATTTTATCTTGTAGATAGACATGATACCTCTTTCTCCCAACTCCCATAGATATCAAAAAGAAATGAGGGCTCCAGAAAAGTCAAATTGTAATAATTCTAAAGGCATGAAACATGCAGACAATGTATCCACAATGTACTTCCTCTCATATGTTCAATATTTTTGTACTTTAATTAGTTTTTGTGCTTATATACATCGACAGTTTCTAAAGGAAGGGCCGTTTTGTTTTTATTTTTGTTTTTTGCTTTGGTTTCTAAAAGAAGGAGTTTTAAAAAGTTCCAAGACATATACTTGATATCAGAGTTATCAATGTCAGTCAGTGGCTGAAAACTTGCCTAGGATGTGGTAGGCCCTAGGTTCAATCACTAGCACTTCAAATGAATTCAGTAGGTACAAAATCTTGATTGGAGGTGCCTGAGAATGAAACTAAGCTTTCGAAATTAATGAAAAATGTGTTTTACTATATAGTCAATAAGAGGTCCTGATATCATCAAGCATACTCAGTCTTAGGTTACAAAATTTTAAAAAAATAAAATTTCACCCAGTGACCTCCATTCAGGTCCTAGGAGCTAAAGGCACATGAGGTGATTTCCAGTGTGCACAGGGGAAGCCTTGAGCCACATCTGCCAGGGGATAAGACTCCTCCCAGCACCCTAAATCAACAGAGGACCCATGGGAGGCTCATCAGGCCTGACTGGGCCACCCCCAGCATCCTCCATTCAGTCCTGGAAGCTGAAGACGTGCGAGGTGATTTCCAGCATGCACAGGGAAGCTTTGGAAGATCACTAGAAACCTGGAAATATAGAAAAATGACAAAATGAACGAGAATGCAATCTCAAACCTCCAGCCCATCCCATGCATGCATACGAGCCATGAACATAGAAGGAAATGAGAGCCATACATCTGAAAAGCCTGAAATGATAACAACTGAAGTAAAGAAACAACTCTGGGAAGCTATAAAGGAGCTCAAATTAGAAATAATCTTTAGGTAAAGGAAGAAATGATGAATGTAATGAAAGAATAGCTGAACACATCTAAAGAAGACATAGTTAAAAATTCAAGGAACAGTACAAAAAGATAGAAACCTTGAATAAACAATATAAGAAACAAACAGAATACATGAAACAGATTCAAAGAGATATACAGGAAATCAAAAATTCCATTGAAAGTTGTCAAAACCGTCTCTATGAAAGTAAAGATAGAATTTCAAACGTCAAAGACAAGATTGCAGCTAGTGAATGAAGGAAAGAACAGCTAGTGAACAGGAAAGGAAAAGAAAGATTTTAAAAACAACAAGGAATCACGAAATAACAATTCAAAGCTGCAAGATGACGCACATAAAAATAACATAAGATTGATAGTGATAAATGAAAAAGAAGGGGACAACACAAATGATATCAAGAGGCTATTTACAGAAGTAATAGCTGAAAAATTCCCAAACGTGAGAATGGAAAGTGACATACAAGATTAGTGAAGCATATAGAACTCTAAATAGTGAAAAACAAAATAAAACTACACACAGACATATAATAATAAACAATCCAGAAACCCAACATAAGAACAGAATATTAAAAGCTGTTAGGGAGAAGAGTCAGATCACGTGTGAAGGAAAGCCACACAGAAGACTTCTCAATACAAACAATGAAGTCAAGAAGAGCGAGGAGTGAAGAATTTCAGATCCTAAATGAAAATGACTTCCAATCCAGACTGATGTACTCTGCAAAACTGTCCTTCAAAATAGATGGAGAAATAAGGTACTTTTATGACAAAGAACAGCTGGAGAACCTCAGGACCACCAAACCAACCCTGCAAAGAATACTGAAAGACATTCTAGACAGACATAGGGAAAAAACTACTAAGCAAGGAAGACAATTAAACAGAGTGGAAAGGTAAATAATCAACAGCAGAAAGATAATATGTCAAAAGTAAGCCAATATATAACAGTTATAACCATTAATTAATTCACAAATTAAAAGAAACAGAATGGAAGAATGGATCCAGAAACAACATGTAAATATATGATGTCTACAAAATCCCATCCAACCCTGCACCAAAAACAAACAAACAAAAACAAAACAAAACAAACAAACAAACAAAAAACCTCATAGACTGAAATTCAAAGGATGGAAAATAATACTACATCCAACAGGAACCAAAAGCAACACCAACAACAACCACAGGAGAAGCTATTCTGTTTGCAATGTGAACTTCAAACCAAGAATGATCCGTAGAGATAAAGAAGGTCACTACATACTAGTTAGGAGAAAAGTTCAAGAGAAAGAGATAATAATCAAATATATATGAACCAAATTCAGGAGCACCCAGCTATACAAAACAAATATTAACAGAAATGAAAAAGCAAATGAACAATAACATAATTATAACAGGAGACCTTAAAACACCATTAGCACAAAGGACAGATCAATCAGCTAGAAAATCAGCAAAGAAATAACAGAACTGAATCATAACTGTGAACAAATTGACTTCATAGATGTATACAGAATATTCCACCAAAAAACATCAGAATATACATTCATTTTAGCTGTACGTGGGACATTCTCTAAAATAGACCATATGCTAGCCCACAGAACATTCTTAAAATAATGCAAAAGAACTGTACACACTTAAAGTAAATGCAAAAGAATTGAAATTATCCCATACATGTTATCGGATCATAGTGCCATGAAATTAGAATGTAATGATAAAAGAAACTGCAAACCATATAAAAACATGCAAGTTAAATACACTCCTGAACAATCAGTAGATCACAGAGGAAATTAAAGAAAAAATTAAATAGTATATATAAACAAAACAAAATACAAATACAATTTACCAGAATCTGTGGGAGTCAATGAAAGCAGTCCTCAGAGGAAAATTTATTGCAGTAAATTCCCACATCAAGAAAACAGAATGAGTACAAATAAACAACCTGATGCTACACCTCAAATATCTAGAAAAAGAACAGCAAATGAAGCCAAAAGCGAAAACAAGAGGAGAAATTATAAAGATCAGAGCACAAATTAATACAATAGGGACTAAGAAAACAATACAAAGGAAAAATGAATCAAAGAGTTGATACATTGAAAGAATAAATAAAATTGGCAGGTCTCTAGCCAAACATTTAAAAAAGGAAAAAAAATAATTCAAATTCATGTAATAAGGAATGAAAAGGGTGAAATCACTACAGAACCTGTGGAAATACAGAAGATCATCAATGCCTATTCCAAAAACCTCTACTCTCATAGAATTAATAACACATAAGAAATGGACAGATTCCTAGATATATATTAATTACCAAAGATGGGTCAAGAAGATGTACAACTGTTGAATAACCCAATTTCAGTTAATGAAATTGAAAATGTAATTAAATCCTTACCAACAAAGAAGAGAAGCCCAGATGGATTCACTGAAGAATTCTACAAGAAATTAAAAGAAGACTTAATGCCTACACTCCTCAAACTCTTCAATGAAATTGAAAGGGAAACAATTCTTCCTAACTCATTCCTGGAAACAAATATTACTCTAATACCAAAACCTGAGAAAGACCCAACTAGAAAAGAAAAATGCAGGCCAATCTTCCTAATGAACATAGATGCAAAAATTCTCATTGAAATATTGGCAAACAGAAGGCAGCAAATAATCAGGAAGATTATACATCACAACCAAGTGGGATTCACTCCTGGAATGCAGGGATGGTTCATCATATGAAAATCAATAAATGAAATCCACCACATCAATAGAGCCAAAGATAGGAATCGCATGATCATTTCTATAAATGCAGAAAAAGCTTTTGATAAGGTCTAATACTTATTCATGATAAAGACATTACAGAAAATTGGAATAGATGGTCTTTACCTCAATGTGCTAAAAGCCATCTATGACAAACCAAGAGCCAGCATCATATTGTATAGCCAAAACTGAAAGCCTTTACCTTAAAATCAGGCACAACACAACAGTATCCATTATCATCATTCCTGTTCAATATAGTGCTGGAAATACTAGCCAGAACAATCAATACAAGAGAGAAATAAAAGGCGTAAGGATAAGAAAAGAGGACGTTAAATTATAATTATTTGCAGATGACATGATACTCGACATAGAAGGCCCCCAAAACTCCATTGAAAGACTCCTAGACATAATAAATAAATTCAGTAATGTAGCTAGATACAAAATCAACACTCAAAAATCAATAACATGCTTATGCACTAACAACAAAGTCACTGAGAGAGAAATAAGTGAAGCTACAACCTTTACAATAGCATCCAAAAAATGAAGTTCTTAGAATCAAACTAACAAAAGAAGTAAAAAAATCTATTCAGGGAAAATTACAATACCCTGAAAAAGAATTGAATAGGACCTCAGAAAATGGAAAGACATCGCTTGTTCATGGACAGGAATAATAAATATTGTGAAAATGGCCATCTTCCAAAAATTGGTGTGCAGATTTAATGCAATTCCCATAAAAATACCACTAATACACTTCACAGATCTAGAGAAACAACTCCTAAAATTAATCAGGCGAAAGAAACCTAGAATAGCAAAAGCAGTTCTAAGCAACAAAGGCAAGGCAGGAGGCATCACAATCCCTGACCTAAAATAATATTACAAATCAACTGTAGTAAAATCAACATGGTACTGGAATAAAAGACCTAAAGATCAAAGGAATAGATTATAAGCTATAACTACAACTACCAACATATTCAGACACATTATCTTTGAGAAAGGAGCCAAACACATTCACTGGAAGAAAGTCTCTTTAATAAATGGTGCTAGAAAAATTGACTCTCCATTTGCTAAAAACTAAAACTAGATCCATGCTTGTCACCATGTACTAAAGTTCAAATGGATCAAAGATCTAAATATTAAAACAGAAATAGTAAATCTGTTGGAAGACAATGTAGGCAGAAATTTTGAAGACATAAGTGTAGGTAGAGAATTCATGAACAAGAATCAAACCACATGCGAAATAATTCGCAGAATCAATAACTGGCATCAGATCTTATTAAAGAGTTTCTGCTTAGTGAAAAGAAAACTTTAGTCAATTGGGAAAAATTGGGAAATTGGGAAAAGATTGGGAAAATATCTTAGTCAACTGTCCTCAGACAAAGGACTTCTGTCTCAAACATATAAAGAATTAAAAAAAAAAAAATCAGACCCCCAAAATTCAAAGGCCTAATCCAGTAATGGGCAGCTGAGATGAATATACACTTCTCAGATGAGTAAATACAAATGACAGCTACATGAAAAAATCTTCAGCATCATTAGTCATTAGAGATATGCAAAGTAAAACCACACTTAGATTCCATCTCCCTCCAGAAAGAATGGCCAGGACAATGAAAACTACCAACAACAAATTCTGGAGAGGCTGTGGGGAAGAAGGAATTTTTCTGCACTGTTGGTGGGAGTGTAGACTGGCGCAGGCACTGTGGAGGTCAGTCTGGAGATTCCTCAAAAAGCTGGTTTTGGAAGTTCCATTTGGCTCAGCAATTCCACTTTTTGGGCATATTCCCAGAAGAACTGAAAACATACCACAGTGATATTTGCACACCAATGTTTACAGCAGCACAATTTGTAATAGCCAGATGTTGGAAGCAACCTAAATGCCCATCAACTGAGGAATGGATAAAAAAAAACCTGGTATTTTTATACAATGAGTACTATTCAGCTATAAAGAATGATCACGTTGAGATATTTATAAATCAATGCACACAACTTGAGACCATACTCATAAGTGAAATAAGTCAAACTCACATGTATAAGTACTGTATTAGTCTCCTTAATGTAAGAAATGGTAAGAGTACATTAGATGTTATGGTAATCATGATTCCCATTATATTGCTTTGAAGTCTTATAAAGCTTTCATTCATTGGTTGGATTGGTTTTATGTGCTTTGTTTGACTTTATTACGTGTGATGGTATGGACAGCTATTTTAAGCAAAACAAGACATTATGTCAGTCATTGCTGATTTATATCATCTTGCTTTGATGTTCTACAATCTTTTTTTCTTCTGTTTTGATTGGTTCTATCGTGTTGTGTCTTATTAGATTTTATTATGTGTGATGGTACAAACAATTTTTTAGGAAAATGATATAATAACCATTGTTCATTTCCTGTTATTTGGTTTTGAATGTGCTGTAATGATTTCATTCTCTTGAATGGTTTTATACTATTTCTTTGTGTTTAATATTTTTGTGTGTGAAGAAATGTTCAACTGTTTCAAAGAAAAGAGACATTATGATAGCCAGTGTTGATATCTGATTGTCTTGTGAAATGTTATGTTGTTTGCAATGTTCTCTTCTGATTTGCTGATTTTCTTTGTTCTCTTGTGTTTTTTTCTCTTTAAAAAGAGTAAAATAAAATAAAATGAATAAAACCTCTATGCCAACATATATACACATCTACAAACACACACTATCATGTTTAATTTTCAAGCAGAAACAGAGCAGAATCTGTATTTCTGAGAACATTGTACAAATATTTCTGAATATTCAGTTTATCTGAGGGCATGCTATTGTTTTTGAACACAGAAAAACACATACACAGATATGTGCGTGTAGTAGCCCTTCGAGGTATAAATTTGTTAGCCAATCATTGTTAACTCAGAGGCTATTTATGTGATTATTAACTGAAAGGCTATTCAATTTGATATATATGATATACATATATCATATGTGGTGTAAATATTACACAAGCATAGCAAAGTGGTCTTTTGCAAAAGGGAAGGTGACCAAGGATTAGAGAAGGGTAGGAAAAGGACAGTAGTTTATAAAAAGAATTAATCTGAACTATATTATGGATATTACCAACTCCCTATGATGAATGTCATCATTATATACTGTAAACATGTATAATAAACATTTTTAAATAGTCATTGCTTAGCAGTAGTTACAAGCAGAGCTCTAACATTTACCTATTTGGAATAGAAATCCTGTTTCCTACTTGTTTTTTATATGACTAATGTTTTCCAAACTTCAGTTTTCTTATCTATAATGGTACTAAGTTTTCTGTTATTGTGACAAAATACCTGAGATAATAAATTTAAAGGATGAAAAGTTTTATTTTACTTCATAATTGCATAGGTGTTACTTTGTGGTTGATTAATGCCATTGCTTTAGGCCAGGGCTAACACCATGCCTAATAGCAGAAAGATGTTGCAGAGTAACTCTGTTCTTCTTACAGCAGCTGAGAATCAAAAAGAGAAGGGAGAAGACCAGGTCCTAACATCCACTTTAGAGGCACTCATACAGTGATTTGCTTCCTCCACTTAGACTTCACCTTTAAAGCTTCCATTATTTATGGCTGATACATTGTGTCAACTTGAGAATGCTAGTAGTGTTACTGTGAGACTCAGCTGGAAGCCAGTGATCCTTACTTTGTAAATATCCTCATCCTGTGTGAGAAGAGGGTGCAGAGATTTTGTGAGCCCTACCCTGGCCTTGAAGCAGTGGGGAGGGTATTGGTGTGGCCTCTGTACAATATAAGCGAGGATGAGGATAAGAGGTTTGCTCTTCCCCCTTCTGATCTGGCTGCTTTTTGAAGTGTTGCCCCAATGCTATGCCACCCTGCCTTGGAGCCAGCTGACTATTGACTGAAACCTCCATAAACAGTGAGCTAAATACGTGTTTCCTTCCTTAATTTTGGGTGTTGTGTATTTTGTCTCAGCAATCAAAGAAGAGTAAGCAAGACATGTTATCTCCCAATAAGGCCACAATCTGGGACCAAATATGTAGTAATGGGACCCTTGAGGAACAAAAATCCATAGCTTCTGAGGACAGAGAAATTACAATGCTAATGTGACTATTTACTTGTCATCCCAAAACTGATACGTTAAGACACTTACTTTTATGAAACAATTCAAAACCAGATTTTGAATTTTCCCTTTTATCTAGTGAGAAAATTCAGGCGAGGAACAAGTAGAAAGCCAATATTACATGATGTATTAATTCACATAGTTTTCCTCTGTAGCTATTTTTCGAAATGTATTTCATACTTATTTTTTCAATAATGTTTCTGATGAGTTTTTGACTGTGTTTTGTTCTTGTCTATAGCCTGTCTGTTTCAACTCTTTCCTCTTTACTGATCTGTCTTGGCAGAAAGCCTCAGTGCATTCTTCCAGAGCTCCCAAGGGCAGAGGCTCTCTCCACACGTATTCCCTTGATGCCTTCCTTCAGCTAAGGCAAGACCAGAGCACATTTCCAAGGTTCACACCTTTAAATAAATAGAGCACTGCGTGTGGACGTGGGACACAAAGATATTCTTCTCAATCTCTTCTTTCTCACCTGTCACACTACTGAGAAAAAAGAATGCCCCAGAGAAGAATTTTAAAAGCAGACCTCCACCTACAGACACAGATTGACTTTGGCTTTATGTTATTTTAATTCAACTATTCTTAACATATAATGCCATCTAGGGTTAACCTTTAATCATATATATATATATATATATATATATATATATATATATGTACTCAAAATTGAATCTCTTAATATTTAAATAAGAAATATACAGTATTTATGTTTTTGGAAACTTTTGCCTCTTTTAAGTGTTATTTTTTAAAAGGTTACTAATCTTCATAAGTTTTATAGAATTGCCATAATTTAATAAAGGCATGAGCTTGATTGTAGGAAATATGATATGAGGCATCAATTTATAATTTGTAATTTATAATATAAAATAGTCATTTTTAGATAAAGTATTCTAATATCTGTGATTTCATATGATTGCATTTAATATTTAGATACTTAATTGTTTGAAAACACCTCTTCAGAGCAATTGTTTTTCTAGGCATGCTCTAAAGCTCCACTTGAATCGCCACCTAATTTTCTCTTCCACCTCGTAAACCTCTTCTCCTCAGCTACCCAATCTTTGGGTTTCCAGAGATTCATACATATATACCATTTCTATTCTTTTGTGCTGATGAATATTTTGTAGCACTTTGAAATTCAGTAAGGTCATGAGGAGCTGACTGAAAATTGTAGAGACATTCAGAGGAAGGAATAGTTCTATCTCTTCATCACTTACAGCTAAATGGGTTAACAGAGGGATTAGTCCTAATACAAATCAACATCTTTTTATTGGAAAAAGCCCAAATAACCAATACCAGCCAGCATCTACTAGTGTTTCTCCAATTACTTTATGATACAATTTATATTAGCATGAATAGTTGATATTATAATAGCGTTTAGGAAGATAAACAATGAATTGAGACTCTTACTGAGGTAGGTTCAGGAATAGAAACTAAATTCGTCAAGGGTGATCTTGAGTTATTGTTCTGTTCATGCCTACTTATTCTGAGAACACTGGGTTTATTTTGAGGATCCAGCTTTACTAAGTGTATTCCTGCTGGCTTTATTTATTATAAAATCATGAGAAACTCAGCAGGCATGGTGTTCATTCTTAGATACTTATTTAATATCAGGGTCTTTTCTAAAAGGATCTTCATGAGAAATTTTTCACATTAGTAGTCAGGCTTTTTATTAGTTCAACCTTGATATAGAGCTGAATATCGTATTATTAAAAATAAAATCACCATTTTCTGATAAATGTGTATAACAAAGTTTAATTTTATTCATTTTTGAAAGTGTAAAATTCAGTATGCACAGTATATTCATCGCAGTGTAACCATTAGCACTATTTTAGCTCCAGAACTATTGTATCATTCAGATGCAAACTCTTGATCCAACAAGCAAACAGTTCTTACCGTTTTCCTTTCAGCCCCTAGCAACCACCAATCTATCTTATGATTTACCTGTTTCTGACATTTCATGTAAATTGCCTCATATGATATATGACCTTTTGTTTCTGGCCTCTTAGTATATTTTCAAGATTCATTATCACTAGTGTATATCAGTAGTTCATTCTTTTCATTACTGAACAGTATTTTATTATATGGATATCCTACACTTTGTTTTGTTTAATTCTGTAGTTGATGAATGTCTAGGTTGTTATTCTTTGATTTGTATCTGATGGTTTAAAGCGAGATGTATCTAAAGTGATTATTTTGATAAAGGTAGCACATGCTTTTAAAAAGATATGATTTATAAATCAAGCTTTAGTTTATCATTTGTTTAAATAGATACTTTATTGATAGTGTTTAATTTTCCAGGTAAATGTCCTTGCCTTGCTTTCCTCTGCAATCAAATCTAAGTTCTCATGTTAGCCAAGTGCTGGGGAACCTGTTAATATTTATAGTGCTCTGTATAAGAGCTATAAAATTGGACACATTATAACTTTTTTAAAATTTTATTTAAAAGGAAAAAAAGAAAAAACAAAACAAAGCGGTGTAAGGGTACAAGTAATACAGAACTACAAAAAAAAAAAAAGTAAGAAATCACCAGTTAATAGATTACATATTATCATCTTAGAGATAGTTGCTCAAGTCACAGTATCAAAGCATACAGAGTGGACGTTCAAACAGTGAGACTGCAAACAGATGTGTTCAATGATCCAACCAAAAACATTAATATGGTCAGCTATTTAACATCCCTAAACACACTTGCTGTTGTATCTTTTAGAACACTTTTTTCCCTTCTCTTTTTTACAATAAAATTTACACATTTTGGGTTTTATTACTCCTTAGTTCGTATTACTTTTTTGGGGGGTGGGGGGAGAGAATAAAGTCAAATATGGCAAAACAAAGCTGTCAGTCAAAACCAAGGATAGACATAGCACATGATGTAAAAACAGAGTACAAGGTTATCAACAATGGTTACCATAATGTCTCTTGTTTCCTTAAAAAGAAGTGTCTATCTCATTAGTTATTATAAAGTTGAACAAAACAGTAGAGAACAAGACCAATAAAACTTAAGCATTGTAAACATTACAGGACTTCCAAAGGAGACAATAGTCAAACCAGAATGGGCATCTTAGTGAATCTTATTGCCTTCAAAGTAGTTGCCTATACCCTCAAACTTGATACTATCATACAGAATGGAACAGAGTCTAATCAGTCAAAACAAGATCGTGGGAGTATTACAGGACTTCAAAACAAGTTAATAGGAAATCAAAAAAAGTTACTGTTATATATCCTGCTAATTTTTAAAAATTTTCCCCTTAAAAAAACCTAAAAAATAACTAAATGTTTTTTTTTTTAATGAATAAGGGAGAGATTGAGATAAAAGAACATAACAATATAACAATACAGGTCAAAGCATGACTGTTTCAGTAACCTAGTGCTTCACCACCAAATAACCCGACTTAATAGTAGTTACCATAGTGTCTGTCTTTTTCCTTGAAATATTTGAATAAAACTTCATATACTATAACTTCAAATATTTCCATATCAAGAAGCCCAGAATAAAGCCTTTCCAATTAATAAGTGAAAACTTTATAAGGCTTCAAGGCCACATAATGGGGAATCATGATTACCACATATTTTTATATATTTGAATCATTATTTACATTAGGGAAACCATTCGGTATTCACACATGCAAGATTGATTTATTTCACTTATGAGTATGGTCTCAAGCTGTGCCCATTTATTGATAAATATCTCAATGAGACACATTATAACTTGATCCAACAATATAGCAGTTGTGTAATTTGGGGTGAAATTAATCAAATTGTTTGAGGCTTATTTTTATATATGTAAATGGAAATTTTAAAATTTAGCATAAAGGATTTTGTGACTATTTGGGTTATATAATAAGTGGCATTTTGTACAATGTAATTTTGAATTCCTGTTAGGTATTATTATTATGTTGAAATTCTGAGGGACCTAACCGAGATCCCCAATCTCCCAAACAAGTTTACAGTGAAGGCTTAAATAAATGAGATAAGTGGTATGATTTTAGGGCTCCAGGAGGATCAAAACCCTCTGCAGAATTCTTGACTTTGATAGCTTAGACAGGGAATGTCTCTGGCTGGCCCATATTTATTTAGTATTCAAGGAAATGTATAGAGTGAAAACCGCAGGAAACCGAACAGACCTTGGGAGTGTTTAAAGCATTTTGCCGAGTAACAAATTATGTTTAATTTAGTAGAACAATCTTAGAAGATCTCCATGTTGCATTTCACTACAGGAGTGAAATGCCTGCAGCCACAGTCTTTATTTGGTTAACTGGAGTTGGAGTCAGGCGTCCTTAGCTGTGACCTTATCCTGCCTGGGCCATGGAGCAGCCCTGCACGTGTGTGCAATTTCCAGGTTCAATGGCATCCAAAAATCAACAACCAAATTGAGTTGATTAGATGAATTTATTACCTACTCCCCCAAGAAGCTCTTTTAATTGTTAAATTATGGATGTAGCCAGCCAATTACAGGTTAATGCTGATTAACTTCAAAATTTAGATTTTTAATGAATTTTATTGCAACTCCACCTCCTCATTCTCACCTCGGGTTTTTAGACTGACCTTATCACATTCATTTATCAGTATTATCTTTTACAATCTTAATAAGCAATATATATATATATATATATATATATATATATATATATATATTCATATATATTCAAAACTGGTAAACCTCACTTCCCATTGTTATCAGAATATGATTAAATTATTTTTCTGTTCTGAAATATACTTTTCCTATTTCTACCTATCAAAGTAATATTTCCTCTTCAAGCTTTATTTCAATTGAAAAATGTTTCATTGTTGACTGGATCCATGAGGTTGACAGAAATGAATTATTCTGTTACTGAAGCAGTATTCCTTTTTGTATCTACTCAAAATGAAGTGCTAATTACTGTGTAATTTTTATATCATTTATTGTCCCTTCAGTGCTTTCAGCTGTCCCAATTTTAGGAGCATTGTCAATTATTAGCTCTAGAATTTGAATAAAGACCGTGATCTAAGGAGAGTGCTATAATATTCAGTTGAAACTGTACATATTTGTTGTATGTTGGCTTTTTGATTTTCAAAATAGCTGTTAGGTAAGGAATAGATTATTTGTAAGTAAAGGGATGTGCAAAATGAAGAAATATTTAAACAAACAAACAAGCAACCAAACTCCGGAATTGGTGATTAGTCACAATCATTTTATTTGTCATAAGTCTTTGGGCTGAAAGGAAAATGATTTATTGACTCAAAGGACAGTCTTAGTTAGATTAAATTTCCAATTGAGAAATTTCTCTTTAGTTTTGTAGTAAATCTCTCAGTTATGAAGTTTCTTGGCAATCTAATTTATTATAGAAATAGCATAACAGTAGAAAATTTAGTGTTCATTTAGCAAATGCTGTCTTGTATGTTATGTTATAAGTACTATTATATTAGCTTAGGTAATTTATAATGGTGGCTTGCAAGTACCTCTTATGGGTAAAAAAGTATAATCATCAGAAAGTATGAGAAGTACTACCATTTGGCAAGAAGTGTCAGGTAGGGATACAGAGTCATGGTAATGTTGGTATGAGAAAGGTTTAGTCTCTTCACTGCATGACAGCAGCCAAAAAATCAAGAAACAGGCAGTAGTAGAGGAAAAAATTTCTTATGACAAGTTAATGAATTAGAGAATGGTTTGACTCATCTGAAATCGACCACCCTACTTAAGAGGTACAAGTCAAGAGCATATGTAAGAAATGTATTACACGAGTATTCAGTATTCATTAATATTGCTGTGGTCAATTTTCTGAAGCATTTCTAATGTTTTCTGAAGGTTACAAGATGTTCTGGGCTCATATACATAAAGAAAGATGCCTGATTACAGGGGTTTATGGTAGGGGTTTTTCTGGATGAAGTTGTCTTGAATTGTAGACTTTACCTTTAATATCTTCATCATTTACGTGTGATTTTTATTTGACATTTAGAATTCTGGAGAAAGGTAAAAATTTAAAAAGGAAATATACAAAGGACAATTTTCAGAGGACAAATGAATTCATTAGTTGGTGTAGGAGGCCAAGAGAAAAGTATACTAAAAGTTGAAGTAGGATCTATGAGGGACTATATTGATAACAGTAGAAGAAGGGTTGCCTAACTCCTGCTGTGAACGGGAGCTTTGGGAACAGAAAAATACACCTAAACAGAATTTGCTTAAATATTTTTCTAGTACATCATATAAATTTTCTTCATGTTGTCCATAAAGAATTCTCAATATATAATTATATTTGTCTTCACAGTTCCTAGATTCCAGTTTTAATGTATTAAAATTTTTAAATCATTTTTTTTTGGAATTGTTGAATATAAACAGCTTTCAAAATGACTTACCAGTACTTTGGTTACAATAGGAAATTTGTATTATGTGCCAAATTAAAAAAAAAAAAAAGAAATTACTTTGTTTTTGTCAAAAACCAAGTAGATTGTAACATATTGGGAAATATTATATCCATATTTAGGAGAGACAAACCCAAGACATGTATATAATGCCAATTTACTGTACAAAAATTTTCTATATTGCATGTTAGACTAATGCTGTAAACTCAATCAACCTTAAGGTATTTAGATTCATTCAATAAATCAGAAGGACAGAAACAAAACTAGAGAATTACAGAAACTGAAGAAAAGAATAGCATCCAAAATAATCCTCTAAGATAAAAGAACTAGTGAGGTTGATAATGTCTACATTACACAAAACCATTTAAAGCAAATGGTAAATAGCTAATTATCTAGATATTTAGAAGAAGACAAAGATTGGCAGCCTAAATGAAACAAAGAAATAGTACTGAAAAAAACAGAGAATATAATTTTCCTCGGGGAACTATTTGACACCATGTCAATAATATGAAATAAAAAAGGGATATTCTTTCTGGAAATTTTTCTGAGAGAGAGAGAGAATTGTCCTTTTCATAATCTGAATTTGAAGTAATAGATAATATTAGAAGTGGATATATGGACATGTTGCATTTAGAGCATGTTAATTGGCTTTGGAACTGGATAGCCAGCAATCATCACTCATTTATGGGATACGGAAGTACAGTTACAAATACTCACAAACATTGGTACAAAATAGTGTCATTATTGTTGAAGATGAATCCACTTACTCTTTGTTTCTTGAACTTTATAATTCTGAAATTCTGCAGTATCTTGAGCCAAAGTTTTTCCTAAGGAGAGATTATATTAGAAATTGCTTTTAAATTATAATTCTAGGATCATTGTCTCTCCTCTGAATCTAAAGAGCAAATCCAGCTCTTCCCCAAAATAGATATTTTTACTCTATTACTGTCTAAGGAAAGAGATAATTTCTACTAGATACTTCCACTTCCTCTAGTACAATATCTCCTAGAAACTCCAGTTCTTCCTATGACATAGTTATCACCTGTCCAGTAATTTCTGAATACTTCTTTTACCTCTTACAATATAGTGTGCATCTGTCATCTCAGCTCTTGCGAAACCAAGACAGGAGGATCACTGTGAGTTCAAGACGAGCCTAGGTACATAGTGTGTTCAAGGCCAGCCATATTCTGTCTCAAAAAAGCAAAAATTAAATAAAACTAAACTAAACTAAACTAAAAGCAAAACAATATGGAGACATACATAGAAACATAAACTGCCTTCATAGATTCAAATTTTCCCCAAAAAAGCACCTCTATTTTCATAGGTTGCTCACAGTTTCTTCAACTAATCAACTCACAGAGTCTTTATGCAAAAGGGGGTCATTTCAAGGTCACATCTTCTGGAGTCCTACACACCTACGCAAGTGTCAGCATTGACGCTATTATGAATCGTCCTGCTTGCTCTAAATATTCATTCAGCATGCGTGATTTTTACCAGTTATGTAACATAATCAACTCATTAGTAAGAGGACTGAAAGTTGTGCTCCTTAGCAGCAGATTTGGTGCTTGGTAGCTAAAAGAACTTCAGTGAAGAGCCTCTGCCTGGATTTGGTGTTAGAGGGGGCAAAAAGAAGGACAGTGGACCTTGGTTCTGAGGCCGCTTTTGGGACCTTTCAACTGACTTTAGTTCCAAGAGCTCCATATGTGAAAAGCTGTTCTTTGGAGTACTTTTATCTGGGGCCAGAACTCTATCTTGCCTTGACTTTTTTCTGTTGTTTTACCTTAGCAACTTCCGTGATCACATGACTTCATCATTTAATGCAGTTTATTTGTTTTGTTATTGTGGTATAAGAGATTGATCCTATACTAGGCAAAGGTTTACCACTGACCTACCCGACAGCCCTTTCCCTCCCTCCCTTCCTTCCTTCCTTCTTTCCTTTCTTCCTTCCTCTCTGTCTCTCTGTGTCTGTCTGTCTGTCTGTCTGTCTGTCTCTCTCTCTCTCTCTCTCTCTCTCTCCAGTCAAAACACATTGCCCTATGGAGTGAACGCTCTGCCCTTTGTCTTCCCCACGCACTATCTTTAAATTCTTCCCAAGTCAGCCACTTAGCAGACCACTAGCCCTCTTCTTCTCACATCACCCACATGAGTCCCTGTACACGTTATTTTTCCTTTGATCCTCCTTTCCTGGTTCTAACAAGAAAAGGCTCCAGAGGTTTCATTTTTGTAGCTCTCCTTTGAGATTTCTCTAGCTGAGAAGCCTCTGTTAATGACAGCCCCTCTGGGTCCTCTTAAGAGTATGGACTAGACATTGACTCCCAGTGATCTTTGAGTAACCATTCATTCTTTTGCACTGTGCCATGATCAAGAACTGTGACAGGCTAAGGAATTAAATCAGCTGAATTACATCAGGGGATTCCCCTCACAATTTAAAAACACATACATTTGACATGTTATATTATATATAATAATATATTATGTATAATTTTAGATATTTTCATTCCAATAATTAGTGTTTGTACATTGATTAACATGAGCCAATATAATTATCATATTTCCTTAAGAATCTTTCAAATACATTTATGATAAACACACTGTTATGAAAGCCACATACATAAAGACTATTTTTTCAATCTTTTGTGTTATTTTGTTGTTTGATTTTTGTTTCTTGCGGGATTGGGAATTGAACACAAGCCCTTTGCACTAGGCTACATTCCCTATCCCCTTTTCTTTTCTATGTTGAGACCATGTATCTGTTAAGATGATAAACTACTCAGTCTAAGCTAGAACATGCAATCCTCTTCCTCATTAAATCTAAAGAAGTCACAGAGTTCAATTTCTTTTTCTATACTCTTAGTGTCTCTGTGCGCATTCCCATATGCTTCAGGGCCATTCAGTATTCTTTAAACAAGTGTGTATAAAACCACTCTTGAAGTTTATTTTAAGAATGTAAATATACATGATATTGGATTTCTTTATTTGAAAGTAAGATTTTCCATTTTTCAGCTTTCTAGCACTTTATTCTAATACCTCAGATATCAACTCTAGCAATTCAGTGAACTCAGGGCATCACTTTCTTAGAATTATGAACAATGACTGAACTTGGAGAATTCTTAATCAAGATATACTTTTAGACTTTTACTGTACAGTTATAAATGAAATTGGGGCATTCAGTATTATGATGAATGTCTCACTTCAACACAAGAAAAATAAAATTCCAGGAAACAGATTCCAGTGCCCATACACAGAATAAGCAGTTTAACTATTCAAAATATTGTGCTGATTTCTAAGTCACAAATTCCAAAGTGATTTATGATATGGCCTGTTGAGGGCAAAGCCGTTAGATATCTACAACAAAGCCACTGAGTCTCACGAGTTTGGCAGTCCTAAGGTAGAACTAATAATAATAATTGGGTAGGGAAAGACACACACCTTGTTGTCAAGAGTTGCAAGTGTGGGGAAGGACACATATCATAGTTCAGGAGTTAATGGATTATGGACTAAGGTCCAAGTAGTTACCTTTCTTTTGTTCCTTTGATATTCCCTATCTCAATACATTATATCGCACATGATGGAAGATGTTCTTGCATATTAAAATATTTTTTCTCTGCTTTTGCTTTTCTTCTTTCACTCTCCTGCTCTTTCTCCCACCTCCCACCCACATTGTCTTTGTTGTATATCAGTGATATGAGCTTCTCTAGCTCTTTATATGACTTATTAAGCAGCCCACTCACACATTTATAATATCACAGATATGATTAACAATAAGAACAATAATATTTATTGATCTTTATTACATGCTGCCTATTTTAGATATATTTTCTTAACATTTCTCAAAAAAAGGTTTATACAAATTAAATTATTGAAACACACACAGTTTAGGTAACTTTTGTGTTACAAGGCCATCAAGGAATGAGTTCAGCAATTTTCTACCTGTTATAGCAAATGACTAAATTTGTGTATTTCAGTATCTGAAATGAAAAGCATTTCCCAAGTGATGAAGATCTAAATTATCAATGGCCCTTCTGCACTTATTTTCTCATTGAAAGTAAGCAAAACAAATTCTAATATACCAGAAAAATTATTATTTCAGACGAGAGCCTGGAATATGGCACAGAAAAGTGTACAGGGTATAAAAGGTGTTCAATATATTGGGTAAAAAATAAGTCATTTTCAGGAAGGGTCCAAAAAAAAAAATTTATCTGAGGATACTTAATTTGCTTGCCTGTTACGTGTGACTTGAGGTTGTATCTAGCCATCTCTATGAAACTGGACATAAGTAGTTTATAAAGAGATATCGATTTTTAAAATCCTCTATAAAAACAGGAAATAAGATTTACCTTACAAGCAATTTTATATGCATGGAAAGATTTGTCAAATTCACCTTTCCTTTAAATAAACAGTAAGAGCAAAACATCACCTATAGTATTTGCAGAACACAGCATTAAAAGGGAAGTGTGAATGTGTTTCAAAAGATGTATCCTTGGTAGCTGCTCAGTTTTCTGAAATTACTCAACTTTTGATGATGCTGAAGCATTCTGATAGAAATATTTATATATCTGAGTTCAAAAGAATCATTTCATTTAGAACAGAAGGCCAAAGAATTTCAGTGTTATGAAAAAAATGGTTGATGGAAATATTTTGTGCAGTTTGAATATAAAAATATATTTCAGATTTTATAACCATACATAAACTTATAAACACATTTATATAAAATATATTACACTATGGGTAGTCATTATGATATTTCTGAATTTACAAGGGAAATGTCAATATAGATGAAATTTTCTTAGCAGAGAATACTGCATTAAATTGTGTAATACTTATTTAGGTTGTGTGTATTGTGTTTTGTCAAACACAAATGCATTATTAAATGCATAATTTTAATTGGGAAGTTATTTTTAGTCTCCTAGACTGCAATCATTCCTTTGTTAATTTCTTGTGTGTTTTTGTGTGTAATTTAGAAATTTTCTAATACTGTGTACTATAATTTGATCTAATTATTTTATAGCAAATAAATATAAAGGTGATGTTTATTTAATAAGTTGAACGTTTAGAAAATACTTTTAATTTAACAGTTAAGCCATACTATTTTCTTATAGATAGACAGATACAGTTTGTAGGTATGTGTGCAAGTGTGTGTTCATTTGGGGGGTGATATATTTTATAATATAAAATGATATTCTTTCTTGCAGATTTAACTTGGAAATGTAAGGACAGTCACCCCCTTGGATAACTGTAACTGCCATGATGTCGGTAGGACTTACATTTCCTTCACACAAGACAAGGCATATGCTTCTTTTAAATTAGTCCCAATTCTGTCATTTTAGCAGTCTGCTTATGTAAGCAGTAGTGAAACTTGGCCAGTAACCCTTGTTACTTACACTTAGACTGAGCCGATTCCAAAACTACTGCCAGTAGCCATTAGAGCGTGCAAAAATAGAATATAAAATAGAGATTTCAAAACCTTCAAGACTAACTACACAAGATTCTAGCCAATTACCAGTGCTGCTTCTGGCACAAGCAGAGTTACATATGAAAACACTCCTGAGTTACAAATGTGGATAGATTTATACAAAAACACAAAAGCAAAAACAAAACAAAACAAAAAAATCCTTTAATCTTTAATGTTATGTATAACGAAGTTATTTGAGAAAGGTTTCCAGGAATGAAAACCCAGTTTCTATAACTGCAAATCTGGTTCAAATTAAAAGTAACCTTACAATATCTGCAAATGGGAATTTCTCTAAATGTGCTCTTGTTTACGATTTATTCAGACTGTGTTTACATTAACAAATGAGATACTGTTTCATTATTTGTTTCTTTCTCGATTCTTAGTCATGTCTACACATATTTAAAGAGGGCATCACAGATTCATTTTTTTGTGTTCTGCGTATTTTTAATTTATTAAAAATAACTTTTTTCTGTGAAGCCATAAATATGAATAATCTTGATGTTAATAACAGAAACATTCTATTAAAATTGTTGAAGTGTGTGTGTGTGTGTGTGTGTGTGTGTGTGGCACTAGGAATTAGTCTTAGGATTTGCACTTAGCAGTACCCCTAGGGTTCTCTTCCCTTTTTTTTAAGACAAGGTTTTACAACCAATAAATTGTACTGACTGGCAACTTGGTAATCCTCTTGTCTAAGCCTCCCATAGTGCTGGGAAAGTCATGCCGAAGTCATGCCTGAACAAAAAAAAAAAAAAAAAAAAAAAAAAGGGGAGAGTGACATCATTTCTCATGTGCTTCCTGCATTGCACATGGGCTGAGTGGGCAGCCTCATGGGAAGGAAGACTCCAGGGAACTGTTTTGTATCAGTGGGGTGGGGGAGATGAGAAGGGCAATACCTGCTGATCGGTGATTGTTCTGATATGGTCTTGTAAGAGCTGTGACAAGAACTGAAAAGACAAGACCTGAATAAGAGAAGGAGGATTTTGCAGACGAGCAGTCCTGATAAGAGGAGCTGTGAGGACCATCCCCAGACATTAACCGAGACTTGGACATGTGCTAATTTAACAGGCCCATTCAGTGAGTTTATTAGCTGCATCTCATACTATGCCCTACTGATTTATATAAAAACAGCATTTTTCTATACGAAGATATGTAAGCCACTTTTCCAGTTCTTAATAGATCTCTTTCATTTTGGAGAGTTGCTAATGCCAGAGCATGAGTTTGGGACTGTAAGTGAAAGTGGTCTTGAATATCTCCTCAAGGATTTGAAATAGGTCTTGAGACAAGGAGATTGTAGGAGAGAAAGATTTTTTAGACCAGCTATCCCTGATTTCTAGCCAGTGAGAAGAGGAGTCAGCTGAATAGTTTTTCACTGTAACAGGCTGGTTCTGGTTCCCAACCTTGAGATATTTAAATTTGGGGTAAGGTATTGCACAGGTTCTGGTCCAGTTGGTGGGAAGGCACAGATATTGGAGCTTCCTCAGATGGAGAAAACACCTTGACTGGGTAAACAAAACTAATTATGAATGTCAAAAGGATATTTAAATTTCCTATCTTCATTATCCCAGAAATATAGTGTGCCCAAAAGAACAGCCCCCATAAGTAGTTTAAAAAGCCCTCTGATTTCAGGATTTTTACGAGTGGCTGTGGTTTGGTTTCACACTGAAATATAAACTTCTTTGTGTCTTTTATCAGCTTCTTACAGGAAAGAATGACACTGGGCAGGAAAAGGGAGTCAAAGTGGGTAGGAGTCTGAGCATAGCACTCCGTAAATATATCTGTGCATGAGAAACTAATACCAACACAGAAACCAGAGTATTTGTTAAGCACTCGGGAATGACAATTTTGGGAGGGCTGAGAAGTTAATGCATTAAATGGGTGTGGTTTATTTGGTGAGTCACATGAATAGCAAAGGCTAGCAAATTTCATGTGGATTTACACTGGTACAGAAAAAGTTATCCGAACAGTAGCTTGAAAGATGTATTGCCCTTGATGCAAAGACTTGCATATTCAGGTCAGTGTTAGTGATTATTGGGCTGCCTACAGGCTTATTTTTGGCTTTATAAAGAATTAAACTTTTTAGGTAAGTTGATAAAAACTTGCCTAAATAGCATCAGCGAGGGGAAAATTCCAAGAAGAAAAAAAGAAGACCACATCTCCCAAAGGCCAGTATGTACAAGTTGAGACCCCTCTTTCATGTGAGGATGGTAGGTGAGTTAGTGCTGGCCCTCTCCTGTGCTGGATGAGTGTGACCTCATAACTGGCAGGTGACATGGAGATGCAGAGCCAACAGTCCTTAGCCAGAGACGATTTGACCAGGTGAGTGATGAGTGGTGACCAGAACCGTTCTGAAGATATTTGAATACTGGTGGGCAGACAGATGGAAGAGCATCTGCAGGAATCAGGAGGATTATACTGGCTAACATGCGTGTGTGCATAGAAGATTCCACCCTAGAGATGTAGCACTAGCACAGTGGAGAATAGGACCCAAAAAATGAGGCACAGTAGGAGCAAAGAAGGGGTGTTGAGGTCTGTCTTATCAGTCAGCAAAATGAAGGAGGGCAAATAAAAAGAAAACACTGTGGTCTCCTGGAAGAGAAATCACAGCATGCACTAGTAAAGGAGATCTTCTGTCTAGGGACAGAAAGACTTGAGAGTAGATATCTGAGGATGAAACCAGCTCAGGTCAGTGTAAACTGACTGAATAAAATAGGTGTAGTCACAGGATAGACAGTGGCAGGGCTTTAAGATATTTTCTGGAATTCTGATCAGCATGAGGGATGCAGGAGAGATTACTTATAATTTCCATTAGAGGAAGAGGTCAGGCAAACAGGCACAGATTTATTCTGAGGGGTGGGAGGTGGAATTCAAAGGGGCTGCCTTGAAGTGCTATAGGTGACTTACATGTGTCTCTTCCAGTTCACCTGCAGGGATTGAGGGTTTAAATCCTTAATCAAAACCAATTTATTAGCCAGATTATCATCATTAAGGTGAGTGTCAGGAGAAGGCGGGAGAAGGTTAGTCGCATGTTGTATTTCTTTTCTGACTTTCATACAACTCAAAAGGACTATATGCTCTGACTCTCTCAGGGTGGCACAGATTCTAAGCAAAGCAACTAAGAGAAGGGAAACCCAGTGTTTGTGACGCTGAAGAGTTATGTGAGTGAGATGAACCTGGACGTGAGTATGGTGGTTTCATTCATTACCCAATGACTTGGACAACTCCTGAGAAATCTGAGTAAGGACAGCCCTACAATGATCTGATTGAATAGAGGAAAGGAGGCCAAATCAGGGGATTATATTGGTTAGGAGAAAATTAATGACTGCCAATGATTTTTCTGAATTGGTAGAAAAAGCCTCTACTCACACATGAAGGTGTTAACCCAGAGCAAAAGGTGTCTTCACTTTTGCACCCATAACATGTGGGTAAAGTCAATCTGCCAGCCCTCAGCTGGCAGGGAGTAAAGCCCACAGCTGGCAGTGGGTAAAGTCTTTTGCCAGCCCTCAGCTGGGGAGAAGTATCATGCCTGACTCATGGGGAAAGGAGAAGACTTCATGGAACCATGAGGAATAGTTATCTGCAGACTGCGTATTTAGCAGTAATATTCTTAAGGAAGTTCTTACAGGAAGGAAAGCAAAAGGAAGCTTCAGTAGAAGGCCAAGGGCTTTGTAGTCTGTGTGACAACTGTCAGGAAGATATGAAAGAAGTATGTGCTTGTGAGGTGGGGAGGAGAAACTTCCCTTGATCTGGGGAACACCTGTCCTTTGTGGGGAAGTTAATGCTCAGAAAGAAATAGGCAGAGGTAAAGCAGGAAAGTTAAAAACGCTTTGTAGCATGGTGGGAAAGATTAGCTGCTTCTTTTGCAGTTTTATCTGCAAAGGCATTTCCAGTGATTACGGGATCTGAGAGTCCTTGGAGTCCTCTACAGTGAAGTGTAGTTGCCCATGTTGGCAGAAGATCTACAAGGAGAAAAGCCTTAATGCGTTGGGCGTCAATGCCTGAGTACCCCTGAGAGATGAGGAACCCTCTGCCTGTCCGTACTGCAGTGCATTTGGGAAGTATGTGAAATGCATACTTGGAATCCAGGTAGATATTAACCCGTAATCCTTTGGCCAGTGTAAGAGTGCAGATGCGAGCAGTCAGTTAGGTGTCTGTAGAGGTGATGGGTGAGAGAAGAGCTGTAGTTTCCATAACAGAATCAAGTGAGACAATTGCATACCTTTCGTTAGCCAGCAAAGTGCAGGAAGACTAACAGGAACTCGCAGAGATAAACAAAGTATGATCAGGAGTAGACAAGGGGAAAGTGAAATATGAGGAAAATGTAAGGTATCAAGTAAATGAAAGACAATCATGTGGATCTAGCATCTCAGAAGGAGACAGAGTGCTTAGTGATGAGAGGCAGGCTCACAGTCAGACCCAGGACCCAACAGTTACTGTGGAAGTTTCTATAAGGAGTGCGTGTAACTGTAACACATAAAGAGCAGATAGATATGAGAGATGTAATAAGCATAAGAGACCCTGAAGGCTATGGGAAGGAAATAGCACGAGTGGTACATGTCTGATAATTTTTAAACCCTCTCTAAGCATTAAGGCTGCAGTGGGGCAGTCTGACTTCCACTCAAGGCCCGACTTGTGGGGCTCAGCTTTGAAGGAATCCTGGCTATTGGCATTCTTTAGGCCAACGACCAGGTTAAAGAAATATGGCCCCAGAGGTGTATCTCTTGATGGTGGTGGGTGCTTGCAACACCCTTAGTGTTTGGCTGGGACTTCAGACCAGCCTGATGCTAGGTATCTCTTCGTGCAAGGAAACAGGCAGAACTCAGGAAGGTACTGATTGTGGACAACTTTGTCGTTATTGCTGAAAACTTTGATCGCCAACTTACTCCCTCCTTTTGTGAGGTTTGAGGACCTGCCTCCAGCTGAGTGAGATGAAATGTAAGGATGGCATCGTGACTCAGAAGGAAATGTCAAATAGTTAGTTGGGAAAGGAGCCCAATCATCCAGAGGCTCTTCAGGAGGAAACTGCAGCTGTGAGAGCTGCAGCTGGGAGTTCCGCCAGGGAAGCAGGTGGCACAGAAAGCTGTTCCCCTGGAGGTGTAGGACTGTGCCAGGGGGAGGTAAATCAGCAGGGCCCTTTGTCAGGAAGGATTTGGCATGAGAGGGAAGTGGAGGGGACACAGATGGAAGAGAAAGGAGGAGAATTTAAGAGGGATCAAATGAAGAACACAGACTAGGCAAACAGGAATATGAGGAAAGCTGGAATACAAGCTATTTTAGTCCGCATCTTTAGCCTATGACAGTAATTATCCACATCCCCCAAAACAGAGACATCCAGCATACCATGTATAGGCTATGGAGACTCATTGTCCATCTTGGACAATGGCAATACCATGTACAGAAAAATGCCAGCCACTTGGACCTCTGATCAGGAGAGAGGCAGTGAGGTTTGACATTTTTTAGGTGCCAGCCTCGGGGGACAGTGAGGGCATAGAAGCTAGAATATTCCCATGGGAGCACAGAGGATAGTATGGGAGAGTGACAAGATCTTTCTGTGGATGTCTCCAGTTGGTACCCAAACCATAAAATACAAGCGCATAACCAAGGAAGATGTCACTGATGTTGGTCAAACACCAAAGGGAAATACCCTTCCCGGGAGACTAGAGCCGGTGTTTAAAATGCAAAAAACAAATAAAAACGAAAAAGCAAGTTGAGCTGCTCTTTGACTTTGTGAGAGAGTATGAAAGACAGGCAAGGGAGAAGAAAGAGGAAGAGAGAGATGGGGAGTCTTAGCTGTTCTGAAATAGCTGGCGAGATGTAGCGGGTCAGAATTGCAGGAACCATACAAACTGAGACCAGAGGAACTGATGTCGCTAAGCGGTCTCAGCCAAAGAAAAGTAGGTTCACGAAGGGGCTAATTTCTCCACAGAGGATACTCTTCCTCCTAAGTTTCAACACCAGATATAGAGAACCACAAAGGGCAGAGTCCATGTAATTAGCTTTGTGAAAACAACAAGGCATAAGATTTCATGTAACTGAGCATAGGCAGACGGAAGGCAAAAATGATCATCTGGGGAAATAAAGAAAGGTGAGATTTGTTTTAGCGTTTGAAGAAAGAGGTACGTTTAGCAAGGGACATTATATAAGGTCTGAGCAAGCAGTGGTCAAAGTTCTCAGAGTATCCAGTCCATTAGTGACCAAAGTCCTCAGCGTGACCAGTGCAAATGTATGGATGTTAACAAATGTCCTACACCTGGGAAGGTTACACCCTCTTTATCTTGTCTTTAGGACATCCTGTCCTGTGTTTGCCTTTGCTGAGCTGGATTTTTTGCTAAGACCAAGCTGGCTGCTTAAAACAGGTTGGAAGCTGGGAAAGTTACACCAGAGTAGAGTCTGACACTACCATACTACAGTATAACCAAATATCTTAAACTGCATACTTTATAAATTATAAGGATTTATAAAGAATGGAAATTCAGTTCTTATATTTCTAGAGGCTAGAATGCCAACAATCAGTTTTTCTTTATTTGGTATCTGATGAGACCCTGATTACTACATTTAGGATGGGAATCTTTTGCACTGTTTCTCCAAAAATGAGTGTTGTATCTTCAAATCTTAGGCAGAACAGAAAGGAAAATGGACCTATTTCTTTTCCTGCACCTTCTTCTAAGACATTAAATCCATTTGTTAAGTTTAGTCAATGCCTAAAACCTCTCTCAATATTGTTTCACTACAATTTACATAACTTTTAGAAGGACATGAATATTCACACCTCACCAACACCTTGCAGATGAGTAATAATAATTGCCATTAAAAAATATACCTGGGTCATTTCTGCTTCAAGTCAGGATAGAATAATAAAGAGTGTACTTTTCTATCTTCCTAAAACGACTAAAATATTGGAAATCAGAGCAACAAAGCCTGCAGTCTCTCTAAGTGTAGGAGAAAGAACTAAGCACCTGCTCAAAATAAGGCAACTACAATTCAAACGATGGAATCCTGGAGAGAAAAGGCCTTGCAAAGATGCATTCCAGGAGACTGGCAGAGTGCTGCTCTTGTGCTCAGTCCGTATAGATGGGCACAGGCACCTGAAGAAACTACCTGAGGCTAAGGAAAGAACAGAGAAATCATCTTTAGAGTTTATATAAGGGCAAGAATATTTTAGGTTCTTACTAACCGGCATGAAAACTCTACTTTCCAGAGTGGAAAATGCTCTACCTTGTTTAAAACACTCAAAAGTATTTTCTTAGCAATAGTGAACAGTGCTCTGGACCCAGATTAAAACTGAAAAAAGTAAGCTAGAAAAGAACATATAATTCCAAGTAATATACCTAGCTTGTAACACCATGCATGTGAATATTTAGGAACATGTGAAAGTATCCATCATGCAAAAAATAAAATTTGCAATACCTGACATTTTTGAAATTTTAGCAGGCATTAAAAGAATCAATAAATTATGACACATCATTTAGCAAAAATATATTAATAGAAAAAGCTCCAAGGATTTTTTGGTTTAAAATAATGAAAATACTGAAAAAGATTTAATAACTGTTCTACATATTCAAAACTGGACAGAAAAGTTTGAACATGAAAAATAAAGCAATATTTAACATGCCTGTTAAGGAAATATGATGTATACCAAGAGTAGATTAACACATATTTAAAACCACTGAAGGAAAAGCTGATGAAGTAGAAGACAAGATGAAATAAAATGAAGGTGAAAACTGAAATTCAATGCAGAATAAACCGAATCAGTGAACTGTGGTGATTATCAAGTGGGCATGTGTCATGATATCCATGAAAGCGGAGGACCAGAAAAAACTGTTTTTGTAATACGGGCTTCACACTTTCCAAAGCTGATGGAAACCATTTTAACAAGATTATTTAAAAACGGATTCATGTAGAAAGAAAATGCCAGATGTAAATTTGTACAAAGGAATAGATATGTACTAGGGATTAAAGAACAGCAAAGATACCAAATATGTGCGAAACACATTTTATTAATCTTAAACATTTTAAATTGTTATATTGACTCTGCAAAGTAAGAATAATAAAAATGTTTCATGGTATTTACAACAAATGTAGATGTAAAACATGTATCAAATGGAAAGTTTGGAATTGAAAATTGAAAGTGCACTCTTGTCATGCCCTCATACTATCATACTGTGTGAGAAATGGTGAAATATCCCTCCAAAGTATTATGTGGTGAGTTAAATACGGATAGTATAAATGGTAAAAATGTTAAAAGACTGTATAAAAGATAATAAAGCAAGAGAAATAAAATAAGATCATTAAAAATACTCATGTAATCCACAGAACAGATGAAGACAGAGAATAAGCAGTAACTTTGCAAATTTAAATTACATTCTGTGATCAGAATAAAATATCTAATCGATAAGAAAATACAACACATTGAATAAAGAAGCAGTATGAATTAAATGCTACCCACAGTAAACCAATTTAAACATAAGGCAATAGTTTATAACACAAGTATGTGAAAAATGTGCACCGCATGAGCATTATCCCCCAAAAAAGTGTTCAGTTGGCTATATTAATACCAAAATAGTTAAATAGCATACTGTTGTAAGAGATAAAATTTAATTTACCAATGATTATTTAAATCACTAAGGAGTTAAAAAACCCAAATATTTACAATGTGCTAAAAATGAAACATAAGACAGTAACAAACCAGAATATGACAGAGCTGCATTGAGAAGTAACAAAGAATAAATACACTAGAGATCTTTACCTTTCTCTTAAATTGTTGTACAGTACGATGTACTGTACAACTTTACCTTTCTCTTAAATTGTAGACAGTACGATGCTGCTGGAAAAATAAGCCACACTTGGTTACACTTCAGCAGGTTACTGAAGCATTACACGTACACCTACCATGCACCTTCCCTTCCAGTCTTTCTTTTTTTTACACTTTTTTTTTCCTTTTTATCAGTACCGGGGATCGAACTCACGACTGCCTGCTTGTAAGGCAAGTGCTTATGCCGCTGAGCTGAATCCCCAGCCCTTCTCCTTTCAGTCTTAAGAACAGTCACACTGATGGTCATAAGCTGGGGATGGACAGTATCCTCATATGTTCACATGTTGAAGAACTAACCCCCTTCTCTCAGCAGGTGACTGTATGCAGCAAGTGTTTATGAAGAGGTAATCATGGGACGCGAGGCTATTAAGGGCTATATTCAAGTTGGACTGATGTCCTTATGAAAAGTGGGAACAGAAATCAAGGAGTAACACCGAGGATGAGCATTCACAGAAGGAAATCCTTGTTAGGACTGAGCTAGAGACAGCTATTTGCAAGGTGAGGAGAGATGACTCAGAAAAACCCAAACCTGATCATAGCGCCTTGATATTGAACTATTAGGCTACAGAATCATGGAAAAATCTGTAATTTGAGGTAATTTATAGTATTTTGTTGTGTTAGCAACAGCAACCTAACACAGGTTATATGGTAACCTTCATGTGAGTTTTATTATAGTAGAAAATGGAGAGAGCCTAAGTACAGATGATCAGATAAATAAATAAAACACTAAAGAATCAAAAAAAAAAAAAAAAAAGGAATATCCAGAAATAGGATGCTACTCAGAAATAAAATATATGTATTGAATGTTAGGGCACAAGAACATAATTTAATCTCAAAATAATTGCAATGAAGGAAAAATAATTATAATTTTATTTCTATATTTTATAAAAATGACAATTCTGTGGTGACACGGGAGATGTTTGCTTGGAGATGTGGGAGAATACGGGGTCGGATTTTAGTGGTTAAGAAAGAAAATAGGCAAAGGTTTAAAAGAGAGAGCAAGGAAGCTCTTGGAGTCCTGAATACAGCATACGCATTGGACTGTGATGAGGCGATCGTGGGTGGACACCTATGACAACACTGCTGCGTCCACTGAAAGTTCACATAGTGGAACCTTACGTCCCAAGGTGACAGTGTTGAATGCTAGGACCCACCAGGAGGGATATGAATCACAGTGGGCACAGCCTTCATTAATTGATCCGTGTCCTTCTCATTGGAACGTGCTAGCTATCCAGGTAGCTAGGCCTCATTTTCTCTCTTTGGTATCTCTCTGACCTTCTAGTACACTTCATAAGTAAATGCAAGATAGGCCCTTGCTAGATACATTCACTGAACTAATCCAGTGTTTGGTGATTAGCCTACAGACTCAGGAGCCAAAATAAATCTCTTTCTTTATAAAGTAGTCAGTCAAAAAAAGAAAAAAGAAAAAAGAAATAACTGTCAAGTAGTATACAAAAGTATTTGGAATTTATCACATGTCAATTATTTATCACATGCCACATTTTTAAAACAAAGCAAGTAACCAACCAGGAAACAAAAGCTCTATTCTTTGAAGATATTTTTTTCAAACCTGTTATCAAGTTTTGTCCTGCACTGCCTACAAGAAATTAAAAAAAGAAAAGATCTTATATTAATTTAGTTTTTGTTCTTAGCATGCATTTACAAATCAGCAAAACAAAATCCCAAGTAATTACTTGAATGGTTTTGATGATATTCCTCTAAAATATCTTGTATTAGTGATTTAAATTTCTGTATCACTTTTTCTCCATTCTCTCTCTCTCTCTCTCTGTCTCTCTCTCTCTCTCTCTCACACACACACACACACACACACACACATACACAGATAGTCCCTGATTTAGGGTCATTGACTTATACTTTTGTTGATATTCTACCAATGTGAAAATTATATATATATATATATATATATATATATATATATATATATATTCACATGAAGCTAAATACTGAATTTTAGAACTTTTTTTCTCAAGTTGGTGAAATATTTTGTGGCACTGTCTTTCAAAATTGTTTTAGAGAAAGCTGAGGCTCCTGGCTGACCACTGAATCTGGAAGATGAATAACAGAAACTCTAGAGCAGTGACAGTGACCGTGTTACAGATGAATCACTAATTAAATGTGAATTTAATTAAATGTGCAATTAAATGTGAATACTGTGGTTTTAGTTCAGAAAGTCAACTCATACTTTAACATATTTTGTCTTACTAGAGAAACAACACGCATCCCATAGTTTTGCCATTACTGCTTTAGTGTATTTCTCAGCTATGAGGTTCTAAGGATTAGATTATTAACTGTGTTTTGATGTGTGATATTTTCAACTCGTAATGTGATTATCAATACATAAGTCTATGGTAAGTCAAGGACTATCTGTGTATACATATATAAAATGTATATGTGCATAACATTTGCACACTATATGCATGTCTGTTTTATAATACATACCACATACATGTTTTACATATAATGTATATATGAAGGTATATGACATGTAAAAATATGAAATAAAATGCATGTGCATAAATATATGCACACAAATATGATAAAAACAATTTTGACATAGTTTTTCATGAATTACTTCAACAGTTTAGTTATATGACTTTACATTAATTTATTTTATTAGTGCTTTCCAGAATATTTTATAATCAGAATATTTCCAGTGCAGAACTCTTGTGCATTCGAATGTGTTCATATTAAGGCAAACAATTCACGTAGTATCTCAAAACACATTGCAAAACATTAAAGGCATATATACACATACATGGCATATATAAATGAAGCAATGTCTCACGAGATCCTAGTATATAAAAGTGCATGTGAATTTCTATAGAACTGTATAACATTTTATTTAAAAATTCAGTGAATTAATTCTGTGTACCATGGGCATTGTCTACGGTGAGCACACATATAGATACACTTAATGTGTGCATACACGTAATGTAGATACACTTAATGTAGCTAATGCTTTCCTGTTTCAGGCTTTCAGAACAATTTTATCAAATATATTTGAAATGTTGTTTTAGGTATCCCACATATATATAAATTAAAAATGTTTTCCTACATGTTTGCAAAAGCTGCCAAAATTATAACATACAGTCTCCATCGACTCCTCTTTCTGACTGCTGAGAATAAATTGTCATTCATGAGTGCTTTTCTAATAGTCTCGGAGGTCATTACTTTTTCCACTTCATGGCCCTGAGGAATTTGAATTAAAATTGTGATTGCCTTTCACAACTTGATCTCTCTAGAAAAATAATGTAAATTTAAGTCTGAGAGGAAGGCTGAGTTTCCCTGCAAATGAATGACATTATTAAAAGATTTTGTCTTCTAAATGTTTTAACATATTGCAGAATTTGTACAATCACAAAGTAATGTGTTAGGAAAGCAACAGGACTCCTCCAAATCTAGGTCTGAATGTGAACACAAAGAAAGCTGTATGCTTTCAAAAATTTTGAATTTGTAGTTAGTAATGAGCAAATGGAATTGAAAGGACTATTTAAAATCCTGTGATACTGTTCCAGACCAACATGGTTTCCTTCCATACAGTTAGCATGAACTGTTCTTTTAACACTAAAGCAGGAAAAGATTTCCAAAAGTGACTAAAGTATCATTAAGTTCTAAGCGTTTCTGGGTACTGGGAAAACTGTACTGACATTTAAAAAAATGTTTTTCTTTTCCTGTTTTGTGTGCTCAGTGTTCAGACCTGGCACTTTATTTTATGAATGCATTCATGAATTATTATACATAACAGGAACTCAAAGGGAATTAAGTTGATAGACTATTAAAATCCCAACAGAAAGATGACTAAAGTATTGACTTTGATATTGTATACTGTTCTCTGCATTAAAACACTTGCTTCATCTTAAAATCTCCAATTACATTCCCCTGAAAACATTCCCAAGGTACTGGAAACTCCAGAAATCACTTTGGCTTTAAAAAACACAGAAACTATGCTAGAAATAGTGCTGCATTGACTGGAAAATGGGAGTCAAATTTTAATATAAAATTCAGAGAATCCATTGCATAAAATAACACAATAGAAAAGAAAAAAATGGTATTTAACTATTACAAACTGTGCTGCTATATTCAGATGGATGTGCATACATTGCTGTGGTATTTTTTAAAAAAATTCTTTCCTAGAATATAATAAGAAGGGACTCTCTTGGAAATGGTCCACATGCTCAGCAACTGACGAATGCACACAGAAAATGTTTTTTGTTTTTTGTTTTTTGTTTTCACATAATGGAAAGCTGTTCAGCCATAAAGAAGGATAAACATGAACCATTTATACATAGATTGATGCACCTTGAGACCATATGCCTAGGTGAAATAAATCAAACACATGTGTAAACAGTGCATTATTTCTCTTGTTTGAGAAACCAGAAGTCTAAATAAGGATGAGAATATATAATAGATATTATCAAATAGGAAGAAAATGCTCAGTTGGGAAGTGAAGCTAGGGAAGCAAGAGAGAGAAAGAGAAAAGAAAAAAGAAAAGAGGGAGAAAATGGAGAAAAAGCTTTTGTAAGTGAGGAGAGAAGAGGAGTTGAAGGGTGGATCAAAGCATAGGAAAAAAAAAGAGGAATTGAAATGAGTCATGTATAGGTACAAAGTGCCCGTGATGAAGTGATCATTATGTATATTGAAAATGTACCAATAAACTTAATTTAAAAATAATATTTAACAACTTCCTTCTTAGGAATTCAGGACATAAAATTGAGTACATTTTTAGGAGAAACTTTATATTCAGACTAACTTTACTGGCATTTAATAAGTGAAGCATTTTTGTAAACAAATTCCATTTTGATAAATTTCATTAGGTGTAAACTTTTTCCTGAAGCTTTAAAAAATGTTTGTATTAAATTCTTTGTTACTGTAACTATCTCTGTGGTTGCAGCTATTGAAATTTGAAAACACACATATAATATGCTAATGAAAGATCTTATTAACTTCCAGATTATTTGTCTAAATCACGTGTGCTCTGTTTTAAATAATGTTGAATAATTAGTGATGAAGAATCTATTATTCTGGAAATCATAGATTTAAAGGTGTCCTGGCATATTTTTTGTATGATACCCAGAAAATTGAGTCCGTATTCTTTTTTAATTTTTTTGATACCTAAATTACCTATTAAAGAGAAAAAGCATTAAGCTACATATATCTGCTTCTGGTATAATTATATAGATATATTTCTGAAGCTCATTTGTCATTGCCAATAATATCTTCATAAGGATAGATTAGCAAAAACTTTTTCTTTTTCTTTCTTTCTTTCTTTTTTTTTTTTTTTTTTAGGCAGGCCCAGCTTTATCTCAAACTCTAAGGAATCCTCCTGCCTCAGCTTGCTGAGTGCTGGGATTTTAGATGTGTGCCATTAGGCCTGGCCTAAAAAAAAAAAAAAAAAAAAAAATTAATAATTTAACTTGATTTATTTGTGAAAAAAAGATTATTTCTTAAACTGCCTTGATTATAAGGGTAATGAGTCAATAAGAATGGCAGATTTTATGGGTGCTCACAAAATAACGTATGTCTAAGGGACTACTCAGCAATACATTAATTACATAATTTTATTGCTGTTAGATCGTTCTATACGTGTGCTTATAAGGTAGCTGAAATAAACTCGTGAGATAGCTTAGCCTGGTGTTTTATTCCTACATTATAGGGAATGAGACTAAAGGAAAAGTTAAATTATGGAATAAAGTTTGCCTAGCTAGCTGCTAATGGATACAATATTAGAATTTAATGACATTCAGGTAAGAGGTCAGGTTTAAAAATACAGAATGGAGATTCATTCATATTCAAGAAATCAATTAAATATAAAAATAGCATGTTTTGCAGAGGTAGTGCTGTAAAGTAGAGCAAATGTCACAGGACCTTGCACTTAAGAGTTTGAGTCAAAAGAAGTAAACAGCCGATTTTCAAAAAAGCTATTACCACTCCTGGATCTTTCCTGTCTTTCTGTTTGTATTGTTTTCAAACACTATTGCCTCACCTGTTGGCCTGGCCTAGCCTCATCACTATCAGGATGGAAATCAACAAATTGGCATGATAGTCTTTTCTTTAGCTCTTCTTGTTCTGACAGAAATACTTGAATTTTCTTTACCCATGGCATGTTCACAGGATTTCCATGGAATTTTTCTTATAGGATATACTTGATTTGTCTGACTTTTCCTCTCAATGTCTTTTATTGTTATTTTTGTACTATATTTCCTATAAATTGGATTATAGGTATAAAGACTAAATTATATGTAGATTAAAATATTTTGCCATAGTATTCTGTACATTATATTATGTACTTCCCAAAGCATCTCATTACTGAGCACATAACATTATATTATGGTAACATAAATAGTATGAATTTTCATTACTTAAGATAGTGATTATACATTGTTACCAGTTTCAAGATTAGTTTTTCCATAGTTCTTAGCCAAGCAGGCTAAAATTTTTCCATCATCTTAAAATTGTCCTGCTTCAAAAACTTAACAGAGGTAACACCAGTTGTGATTCTTACTTGAAACAATTATTTGAGTAAGAGATGTGATATATTTCCTTTTTCTGATTCGTTCATTCCTTCCAAACATATTGTTAGACAGTTCTTAGAAATTCTTTGTCATAATCTAGTAATATAATAAAATTCTTCCTAAGAATAAAAAATGAATATTTATTATTTTTTAATTTCTCCTTTGTTTATGTTACACAGTTTCAAATAACAATCTGCAATCATGGTCTGATTTTTTCTCTTCTCTCTTTATCTTTCTCAGCCTTCTCCTCTTCTTTCCCTTCTCAACTTGCATTTATGTATTGCTGTGAAAAAAAAAAAACTGGAAGTTTGTATTCATCTAGTAACTTACATTGAATTCATTATTTAGTTTGTTCTTCAAATCAATTCTTCATGAAATAAAATGTATCCTCAAATGTATGTATGTTTAAGTATTTCTTCACATTACTGGTCATTTGAAAATTTGTTTAATAGCTCAGAGAGAACATATCTACATGCGAACTGGTCTGGGTCCATTTTAAAAAGAACAAAGGTCACCATTTTAATATGCATAATTAGAACAACTTTTATTTTATGAGAATTGTGTGTAATTTTGAGTGTTTTAGACCTATTGGCAATAGAGGATTTTCCTTGCCTCTTTTTATGCTTTTTCAATTTATTTTCATCTTTGTTTTATTCCTTCCTATCACATTTTTAGCATAGAAAATTGGCAAATATGTGTTTAACCATAATTTTTTAGTTGATATTTTCTTTGTCCTCATCGTCCTCAGAGTTTGGTTCTCCCTTCTAATTTTCAATGCAAAACTATAAATTTTCATAGAAGCAACTACACAATAAGAATAAATGTTAAGTCACTAGATGCAGCAAATTTTGGGAAAGCAAAGTATTGGAAATTAACAAAATGTATTCATCCAGATTTATTTGGTCCTTCACTATTAAGGGAGTAGCATTGTCTCCCGTGTCAGCCCTTTTTCTCACTAGTAGAGAGAGGAGGAGGGACATCACTGCCTATGCAAGTTTATGTCCTGATTTTTAGCAGATAGAGGGAAGGCACAGATGTTTTCTTGTATCTGCTACTTAATTTCTGGCAGCTCAAAATAATCTTTATGCTAAAATATTATATTTTGAAAGAGCCTATTCTGATCTTCTAACATACATTATAAATTTCTTTTTTTTTAAACCTAAGCTTAAAATGACCTCACATAAATGTACTAAAGTACGTTTCCTCATTTTGGCATTTGAGTCTGTAACCTTTCCATTTGTACTAGGGACCACTTGATCTTTTTATGAAACATTCACTAACTTTTTCCTGTTCTTGTTTTCAATAATGTCCTTTTTGAGATATCAGCATCGCCACGAGTGATGTTTCCTTCAGGGGGTTTTCTGTTTACTTTTCCCTGAAATGCTACTCAACCTATTTTTCACTTCTCTAAAACTGATCTGTTGAAGTGGCAGGAAAGAGCCTTTTATCCTTCTAAACACACTGCCTTGAAATAGTCTCTTTTATATTGAACTCAAGGAAAAGTTCAAGCCTTGTATTCTCTAACTCTCCAATAAATTGAGTATTATATGAACACTGCTCCTTCAATTTCTGCTTGCATTTTTCTGAGAGAGATTCTTCTAACCTCTGCACGTCACCGTCTCCACTTTAGTAATGGTTCTCTTTCAGACTAAATTTGCTTCTTTCTCTCAGTTCATCTACTGTGTCTCTACAGGCATATATTTTACCTTGAAGTTTTCGCATTTGGAAATAGAGAATGCAGATGTGACTAGCTTCACACTAGTTGAGGCCATTAAAAAATGCATTAATGATCACAGCCGGGAGCAGAACTATAAACAAAAATTCTGATCTTATGATTCTCTCAGTATGAACTTTTATCTACCGTATCAAACTACTTCATGTAATTAGTAGGAAATGATGATTATGCTTTGAATGAACTTAGTTTATCTTCCTGATTCTACTATTTACATTTTTATCTGGAGCGTGTTGTATATTAATGATGTTTCAGTTACCTCACCCATTTTATAGATTTATAACACTGCTTTAAGTTAAATTATATAGAATGATTTGTTTAAAAAATACAAATTATCTGAAAGTCAACTGTTTTAATCCTACCATACAGCATGATTATATGATGTATATTAAATGTTCAATATATGTTAGATATTATTAACATTCCTAGATTATTGCTGAATAAAAATATACTAAAACTAACCACTTTCAACATTGCTTTAGTCATTTAGATAAAAAGCATAGGAAATTTTTATGGAATAGCATTTATTTTTGTACAGCATGATTAAATATATCTTATTCTTTGCTCTTTATCTAAAATATTCTCTTTGACAAAGACGAATACTCTTTACCCTTTAGAATGGAAAATGAGCTCATAATAATTATACACATTCTTGTTTCAGTAATACTACATTTTTAATGTCCTTAAATGAATTTTTCTGTTCTTTTTGTTTGTGAATTTGGAGGTCAGTTTTTTCTTAGATAATTTGTTAGAGCAAGTTAATATACTCATCATGGGAAAAGGTTATTAAGTTATAGAATACATTGCTTACCATATAGTATCTGCTCATGAAATCTGCTATGATTTCAGCAAATTAGGAACAGACAAGCCCTAGTATGAGAAATAAATTTTAATGAGGTATAAAACTTACATAATATCAATACTGAATACATAGCAGAATTACCCATAGTAGACAATAGGAGTTTCTTTTTTTTCTGCAGTCATTTATGTATCAGTTTTATCAGAGTTTCAAACTCAGATTGAAAATAACATGTCCCCAGTCTTGAATTTAGAAAATGAAAGCAATATGATGTAATGTCTTTGAGAACACAAGCAGCATAGTCTTCTAAATGAGACAGGTCTGGATTCCACTATCAAATGTAGTGTATCTCCATCAAAAGTAATGTATATTAATATTATTAGAGTGCGAGGCAAGAAGAGAGCCTGAACATGGAGACTTTCTACACACAAGATCACCCTAATCACCATCCTTGTGCAAATGGAGAAAACATGAAGTAAAATAGGAAAAGAATTTAATATTCATTATAGCTCTGCTGTAGAGGGAAGGGGATCAGGTCCTCATCCCTGTCATCTGGGAAATACTGACAGTTCTTTCAGGCTTAAAAAAAGAGGAAGAGTTTGGCAGGAGACAAAAAGCATCGTAAGGAAGAAATCAGGATCAGACATGATCTGAGCCAAGTGTGGTAGCACATTCTTGTAATCCCAGCACCCACAAGGCTGAGGAAAGAGTATCATCAGTAGTTTCAGGCCATTCTGGGCTACGGAAGTTCAAGTCCAGTTTGAACTGCAGCTGGATTCTATCTCAAAAATATTTTCATTTTCAATTTCAAAATAAGAAATAAGCCAAAATATTGATCTGATTGAAGTTGATCTTGAGTCTGTTTATATAAGTTTCCAGAAATATTTCAAACACTTGAGGTCAGTTCCCAATATGAATGACTATTTCTGCTGGGAGAGGGTGAGGCGGGCTTGATTTCCATCATGAATTAATAGCTCCATGGGCAGGGGGACACTCTCACCACAGAGTGACCTGCTGTAAGCTCAATATTTCCAGCAGAATCTGGACAGTGATTGGAAACTTCTTAGGCAGTGTTCTAGAGGTGTGGAATAGGATGCTGAAAAACCTGGCTGTTGACAGTCTGTTGATTATGATACTCATACAAATCTTGTAAGTAAATACACTACTAACAGACCTTGCCTACTGTTAGAATTTTACCTAATTTTGTTTACACCATTTCTTAGTCACTTTCTTTGTCACTGTGACAAAATGCCCTGCCTCCATAATTTAAAGCAGGAGAGGTTTACTTTGGCTCATGCTTTGCATAGGTTTCACGCAGAAATGACTTGACAATGGGTGTGGTCGTATCATGGTGGCCTGGAAAGAGTGAAGGGAGGAGGCAGTGAGAAGAAACACACTTCCATGTTCACCCCAGTGACCTGCTTCTCACCAGGCCTTACTGCCTAGCAGCACATTTATCCCCCATTAAGTTATGAAAGAGTGTGGAGTCCCCATGACCCAATCATGTTCCAAAAGCCCAACTCTGAATATATGAGGCTTGAGAAGGAACTTCTCAATCTAAATTTTAACACTAGAACAGCATGAAAAATAATTTATTCACATAGTATGTAAATAAAGCAATCACCATTTGTAGAAATGATTCAATAATTTTTGTTTAACCAAAATTTTGAAGCCTAAGATAATTTTTTGAGAATATTGGTACAACTTTATGATGAACAAAAAACATGGAAGAAGAAAAGGCTCTTCTTTGTTTCTGTCTATAAATTTTGGGTCAATGGAACTCTTTGATATGCTAATTATATTTCTATGTTTCAGCCTGCATGCTTCCCAGTAATTTGTTAAGTATCATTTTAATCAATCCAAACAGCTGTAGTGCCAGTGCTTAGTGCTGCCATGAAAACTTCTGAAGCTAATTAATGCAAAAATTCATCATTGCACATTAAAGAATTGAATGTATGATATTAATAGTTTAAAATTAAAAAGGATCTCAAACCAACATTCCAATTGACTTTTAACAGCATTTTCTGATCATACCATTATGATAAGTAAGTTCATTTGACCTATATGTCTGAAATACATTCAAAAATTGTATATATACTTTAAGTGTATTTTACTCTACACTAATAATCCTTTTTTGTTTTATAAAGAAAGAAAAATATTTTAGGGTTTATCAATGCTCATCAACTTCCCCCCTTTCATTCTCAAGTACTTATATGTGATAAAGTTATTAAAACATTTACTGATATCTTCAGTAAATTTATAATGATAAAAATCCTATAGTGCTGAAAGTGATTTAAATTATTTTGTGATAAAAAATAAACTGTATAGAAAGAGATCTATTGAGAGAAGTGCTCAGTCCAGCAGTGGAAGTACTCAGGGTACAGCACTGACTTATAAAGTTGAAGGTAATAATACTCCAGGTAACTCATGCAGCATAAATTGCCTTACTGCTGGTTTAGTGAGTAACCCGGGTACAGCCGGGTATAATTGTAGATTTTGAGTATTTGAAAAATGCGATTCATTATAAAGAAATTAGTAGGATAGTCAATTGGGTAATTTTGAGGAAACAACATTTTAAGAACACTATTCATAGGACTACGCGAAAGTTAGGTAGGGTAATACTGAGAGGCATTCAGCAAAAATCATAAAATGGCATATGATGACCTGGATATAATTTTTTAAGAACTGGTATTGTTTTGATTACAAAAGCACTAAGATGGAAGGAGTATTATTTGCTTATACATGAGATCCTATGTGCCATTTCACAGTAGCAGAGGAAATTATTCGGAAAGTTAAAACTAAAGGACCAAGAAATTAAAGCTGCAGTGTTAAGAAAAGGTCTCACAATATACATGGTGTTTCAGTGACTTGTTAATATTATTTCCTTGATACAATGAAATGCAAGTAAGAGATTTTACAAATAAATTAATGATAACATTAGTAGTTTTGCAAGATGATAGTAAAAAGATAATATTTCAACTAATATTAAAATATTGGTTTGTCTGCCTACAAAGTATAATAAAATGATGATTTTCTACAAATAGAAAATCAACCACAAATGCATGAGGGAATGAATTTTATCAAATATAAACAAAATTAAAGACATTGAAATTCTAGGAAAGACACACGTAATTTTAGAAACCTTTATAAAAACAAAAGCTATGAACAATTTTGAGGGACACAGGGTAAAAATGATGAGAAGTGTCTCACTGGTGTGTGTGCACAGACTTAAGGTTTAAAAATGTTAGCTCACCATAATTCATCTACAAATTTTAAAACATTTCAGTCAGTATTCACGTAGAATTTTACAGACTATGATAATCTGTCTTTCATTTTCACGGCAATGTAAAAAGACAATTAGGATAATTTTATAGCATAAATATTGAATAAACATCAAAACAGATTATGAAGCTATCCAGTGAGATATAAATAGTGATATAATTATAAGTGGAAAGTCCAGATGTCAATATGGGCAGTACACTGAGTATATAATAATGATACAGAGAGCCAAGAAAGATTGTCAGAGAGTTGGAAGTTAGAAAAAACTTTCTATTGGAAATGTAAATTAATATGGAAATCAACTAAATGTATCTTAAGGGATGAAGAGGTAAAGAGTGTAACATAGGTAGATATAGATAGATGTGCAGCAGAATTCTACACAGCTATTCAAAGACAAAGTATCCTGTCATTTGTGAGATCATGGGTAGACTGGGAAGGAATATACTGTGTAGAATAAATCATGTACAGAGACCAAACCTTATGTGATTTCCCTCTTGTATGGAAACTAAAGAAGTCAATCCCTGAAAAATTGAAAGAATAGTAGCAACAATCAGAAGCTTTGGAGAAGAGAGGGGAACGCAGATGGGGAAAGACTGATCCATAGGTACAGTAGTATAGTTAGTAGAAGGAATAATTCTAGTTAACAGTAGTGACTTGTAGATCAAAGTAATTTAAAGGTAAGGTTTTTAATATGCTTCTCATAAAGAAATGACAAAATTTAAAAGTGATTCAAGTGTTAAGTGGCCTCATTTGATCATTATCCATTGACACATTCATTACAGCAGCATATTTACCTCAAAAAACTGTGCAACTATTGTGTCAAACAACCTGTAAAAAAGAACCACAGCCTCATAATCTCAACAAAATATCAGCAAATCAAATATAATTCTGTGCAAAAAAGTATACAAATAAATGAAGTGAGATTCCAGATATTCAATGCTGCATCAATATTCATGAATTAATTAATATAATGCCTCACTTCAACAGACTAATATGGAAAATCATATGATCATATCGATCAATGCACGAAAAGCATTTTTAAAAATAGTGTCCATGATAAAAGTTATTAGCAAATTGAAATTATAGAGAAATCTCAATTTGATAATAAACACAGACAAAATAAACTCCCAAACACTAAAAAACAATCAAACAAAAACCCTAAACAGATCAAATGTTATATTTAATGTACTTATTAGTAGGAAACTGGGATCCTTCATGCTAAGATGGGAAATTAAAAGTCTTAGATAATTCAACAGAAAAGAAACGAACCCCTGATGTGTAAAAATTACTTCCATACAGCGTTAGTGTCTAATAAACTATATTATGTAGGTTTCTGTAAATACATTCTATGATGTTCGTAAAATTACAAAATCATCTAATTTCGTGGAACATGTGTGCCATTAAGCGACATATGACTGCATATGTGTTAACACTTTACATATTCTACATAAATGTTAATAATACACATGAAAAGTTACAAGGGATCCTGCTAAAGGAGATACAGCTGGAATATCAAATCACTGGAATATCATCTTAACTGCTACCTTTTGCTACCTAGGATATTTTTATGCTCTACAAGATAATGAGAAGGTTTGAGAAAAATTTTAAAGAAAAAATGGATACAATGTAATGACATTGTTTAAACTGAATAAAATAACAGTGTATTCCCATTTTCCATCATAATTTATACTTTTTAACTTAAAATGCTTTTTAAATATTATTACTACATATTTACAATATCTAATGATTATATTTCTCATCAGACGTAGATGTATATAAATAACAATAAGGAAGTAGATCTTTTATAGAAGGAAAGGGGACCAAAAGATGGTGAAGGGGTTAGAGAAGGGAGGAAAAGGGGACACAAAAAGTATTAAGCTGACTTCTTAAGATATAACAAATATGGGAAGAAGAAACAAATTTTGAAAGAAATCTGATTATTTCATTTGATCTTACAATACTTGAAGGATGCTCCATTATAATACATACCCACACATAATCACAAGTATCGAAATATGAAAATGCATTCTTTATTGTGGAGGATGCTATGACTCTAGAGTATGTCACTGGAAAAATTGGAGTCAAAAAAATTCTGTCACAAACTCATTGTGGACGTTGGATAAAATGTTAATTTAAGATAACCTTATAACATGTTATACAAGTGATATTTTTGAAAGACAAATGTAGTTCTATTAATAACTATATGTGAATAAAAAGCATAAACAAAACATAAAAATTCACATAAAACAGGATAAAACTTCACACTGTAGGTATAAATTTCTGTTATCATTTTACTTCTATTCCGTTCTGTGTGATAATATCAAGTTTGAGGGTATAGGCAACTACTTTGAAGGCAATAAGATTCACTAAGATGCCCATTCTGGTTTGACTATTATCTCCTTTGGAAATCCTGTAATGTTTACAATGTTTAAGTTTTATTGGTCTTGTTCTCTACTGTTTTGTTCAACTTTATAATACCTAATGAGATAGACAATTCTTTTTAAGGAAGCAAGAGGCATTATGATAACCATTGTTGATAACCTTGTACTCTGTTTTTACATCATGTGCTATGTCTATCCTTGGTTTTGACTGACAGCTTTGTTTTGCCATATTTGACTTTATTCTCTTCCAAAAAGAGTAATAAGAACTAAGGAGTAATAAAACCCAAACTGTGTAAATTTTGTTGTAAAAAAGAGAGGAAAAAAAGTGCTCTAAAGGATACACCTGCAAGTGTGTTTAGGGGTGTTAAATAGCTGACCAGATTAATGTTTTTGGTTGGCTCATTGCACACAACTGTTTGCAGTCTCACTGTTTGAATGTCCACTTTGAATGCTTTGGTACTGTGACTTGAGCAACTATCTCTAATATGATAATGTGTAATCTATTAACTGATGATTTCTTACATTTTTTGTAGTACTGTATTACTTGTACCCTTATACTGCTTTGTTTTGTTTTGTTTTTTTTCTCTTTTTCCTTTTAAATAAATTTTTTTAAAAGGGTGAGTATTCATTATATGAATTTTCTAGACTTTTGAAGGGACTTATTTACATACCACATGTAAAAAGTAGTGCTTGTTTGGGTTTGCTTGAGGGGTGACCCACAAGCATTTCCTGGTACTTCATTGTGAATAGGGGAGGTGGTACCCCATTCTGGATGAAAAACACAAAGCTGCCAAATGCTTTTGATACCTAATGATTCCAGGAGGAAAATGTCCACCTGCAGGAGTCATTTTGAAGGAGGAAGGTGTGACATAGGCCATATTCTCTAGAATCTGTTTTACTAATTAACCTATTTTGGTACAAAAATAAAATAAAATAAAATAAATAAATAAATAAATAAATAAATAAATAAATAAATAAAAGATTTTTTTATTAAAAAAGTGAAAGAAAACTACAAGGCAGAAATCAAACATTACAAAAAAGAAATTGTTTTTGAAAATATAAACTATTATGTCTTTTAAAACAAATGCACAATTATATTTGCTGACATGTTTAGTGTTTTCTGTATGATCCTCCTGTTGGCAGTGGATATGTAGGATGTGAACCTCAGGCCTGCATACCAGTATAAAAATAAATAAAACAAATAATAGCAAACCTGCCCTTTCAGTTAGCGCAGTCTTTACTAGATTAATGTCACCTGTTTACAATAAGATCAGTCACATTTAGGTAGATGACCATGCTTTCAAAATCTTTATACTGTCTCTCACTTTGTAGTGTCCTACCCTTCCCCCACACATGTGAACTCCAGTATTATATGCAGCACTTCAATAAAAATTCATTCTCAACTGGTGATACACAGATTCAAGCAAAGCTCAGATAATAACCTGAAGAAATGAACAGGTACTTTTGTATTTTCAGACTTTTGTTCATCTCTGATTGAAATGTGGACTGATTTTATCAACAGTTTATTTATTTATTCATTTTTTGCTTAAGAGAAAAGTAGTATAAACCTTTGCAGACTTTGCCTACATAACAGTTAGTAATTTTTCCCAGAAAAGTGGACAATTTCTTTAACTGATCTGTTATTCTTATTCTTCTAAAATGTGCTATGATCCTTTCTTTTAATTTCAATTTACTATGGTCTTAGTACTGCTAGAGGGGAAAGAAACTCCCAACCTACTAGATGCCAGATAGAGTTCATGTTCTCTAAAATCGAAGAATGAATTTTAGGAAGAATGGAAGTTAACAGCAGATATATTTATTGAGACAAATAATCTGAGAGAGAGAGAGAGAGAGAGAGAGAGAGAGAGAGAGAGAGAGAGAGAGAGAAGTGTCCCCAGTGGGTTGCCAAAGACTGTCTTTTTTAGGGACTTTTATAGAACAAAACACAATGTGAGACAGGTCTAAGGAGGGGAAAACATGAAAACTGAAGGTGGGTATGAGGTGAGACAAAACTAGGGTCAACCAATGATACTAATTGCACAGGCAAAGTTGATTAAATTGAGGATAAATGGGGAATCCAGTCCCTGTAGCAAGGGAGTATGCATATAGGGCAGGAACTCTTCAGGTAGGGATTAGGTGGTAATTCCTGACTTCTTCCCAGTGATAGAGACCTATTTAGAATATCAATCCTTGGTGTTTATCCTTAGGAAGTATGTGGGTATTTTTGTTTTACCTTTTTTCTTGAGGTCTGGACTGTCTGTCTCCCCCACAGTTGCATGGTATCTGTTCTCTTGTACTGGCTCCTTGGAGGATCTATACTTGTCTGACTGCCTGTAATATTTCTACCAAACTCAGCTGCCTATAACTGTATCATTTTACCACTCAGACTGGAAGTCTCGAGATAGTCTGCTACCTTGCAATTCACAGAAACCTAGTACATCTAATAGGACATAAAGTATGTGGATTTTTGTCACTGTCACCTGAAGATTGTAGGGAAATAAGGCTGCTCCTCTGTGGAGCCTCGACTTGGCCTGAATCTACAACACATATTTTGACTTGGTCATGTTTTATTCTTTGGTCAAAAGGATATTTTTTAGACATACCATTCATTTATCTGCCATTTTAATACACTAGTTGTTTAAACACTGCTTGGTCATTAGCTTGTTATACTAGAACATAGATACATCTCAGCAACAAGACAGAATTTTAACCTAGAATTGTACCCACTGAATCTGCACTGTTTACTTCCACTCTCCAAAAAGCCTTTTCTTTTATTAAATTTTTATTAACATGTTTGTGATATACTATGAAAAAAAGCATGTGGAAAACCTGTACATAAAAATATTGCATAGACCTTGATATCTTCATATGGTTTGGAAATACTTTATCTCATAATTTTTTATCTCTTCCTTACCTGATAATTATGCAGGCTGTCATGGTTATGTTTTATACCCAAGGAAAAGTTTATAATTGCGACTCTTTTATTCTCAGAATAATCTGACTCTCAAGATTGTGCTCTTTCCTAAGTTACTAAATGTCGCAATTATAATCCATCAGTTCCTACCATTTCATTCAACAGTGTTCAAAGGTGTAGACAGGGAGGACAAGAGAAAATATAAAATAAATGATTAGAAGAAAAAATTAGAGTTCTATTTGAAGATAATATGTTTTTACAAACTTAAAAATTAATTTAAAGGGGCTGGGATTTAGCTCAGCGGCATAAGCACCTTCCTTGCAAGGTGTGGGGTCGTGAGTTCGATCCCTGGTACCGATAAAAACGAAAAAGACAAAAAAAAAAAAAAAAAAAAAAACCATTTAAAACTATTAAAACTGGTACACAAGGGCACAATTTTTCAAACTGTTCAATATGTATACATAATCTGAATTTATATACGTAGCAATTCATCAAAAATGAAAAAGGACTAATTACATTTATAATAATATGTAAAAGAATAGAGCTCTGATCTCATACTACAGAGGCTGAAGAAATAAGATCACCTTGAGTTTGAGGCCAACCTTAACCACATAGTGAGTTCAGGGCCAGCCTGAAATACATATGAAGACCCTGCCTCAAAATCCAAAATAATAACAATAGTAATCATGATATGATAATGATAATGATAATAATAGAGTAGGTATGGAAAAAATAATGGCAGGCCTATATATGGGAACTATAAAATACCGGGAAAATAACACCACAATAAATATAAGCACACAGTATTCAGGGACTATGAGATTAAATATTGTTAAAATGGAGATACAGCTAATTGATGAACAATTTCAATGCTATCCCTATTACAATTTCACCCTATCAAAATCTCCAATTAATTTTTAAAGACATTTTCAAGTTGAACTTAAAAACTGTATGAAAATTCAAGGGGCCCAGCGTACCCAAAAATTATTTTGAATAGAAGAAAGGCATTTAGAAGACTAAACTTTTACACTTTCATATTTACTACAAAGCCACACTAATCAGAGAGTGAGAAATTAATATTGAAAGATGAACAATAGAATAGAATTGAGAATTTAGAAATCGGTCCTCACATGGTTTTCAACCACAGTAGCAAGAAATTATTGTGAAGATAAATCTTTCAAATTATAGTACTAAGAAAATTAGTTACGTATCTATAAACTAGTTACTTTGGATCAGTTAAGAACACCATACACAAACATTAATTTCAAATGGGTGACAGTTTTAAATGTAAGAGCTGAAACTATAAATTTTTAGAAGAAAGCATTGAAATAACTTTGTAATTTGGGATTATGTGACTCAGTGTTAAATATGACAGCCATGAAAAGTGAGTAAAATAAAAATTTTACTTCATCAAAATTAAAACTTTAGTGATGCAAAGGATTTTATCAAAAATGGGAAAACAACAAAATGAGGAAAATATTTGCAATCGTATCAACTATAAGTGACTTATAACTTTAATAAAGAACTCCTAACACTCCAAAGTAAAAATGTCTCAGTCAAAAATTTGTAAAAGAGAAATACATGTTTCTCCAAAGAACATCTAAAAACATCAAATATGTGGAAATATGCTCACCGTTCACCATGAGGGAAAGGCAAATCAAAACCATAGTAGAATCTTTCTTCATATTAACATGAATGGTTGTATATAAAAGGACATTTGGAAATAATTACAGCTAAATGTGGGAAAAGTTACAACACTAACATTCTGAGCACTGGATTACAGTGATGCAAAAATCTCCAGAAAACAGTTCAACAAGTTTTTAACATTTTAGAAAAGCCAGGGAAAATCTAGTAGTTCTATTCCCAGGAATATAGACGTGACAAAAATATAACTACACACAAAATTATACATAAATGTTCCCATATTACTATTCATGTTAACCCAAAGTGCACAAGGCAAATGCTCAGTATTAGGTGAATGGCCAAACACAATATGATGTATCCAGATAATAAAATATAACATAGCAGTAAAATAAATGAATATACTTGCTACAATGTGAATAAATCTTTAAAACATCATGCCCAGTTAAAGAAGTCAGTTTTTATAGGATTATGTTTTGATAGTGCTTCTATATTTCCATTCTTTGTGTTCAGGATTCATTGAAGTAAAAAAAATGAAAATAAATGGACCTTTAAATTTACAGTTATGATGAGTAATATCAGGGTAACCTTTATACCTTCTGAACACAAGAATAAGTGCTAAAACAATTATCTATGGATAAGGATTTAATTTTGCTTCACACAGCTTTCAGAGTTATTACAGAGTCCATTTAATGTCAGAGTGCTAAAATATAAGAGCACCAGTGAAGTCTGCGTATAGAATCAGTAACTAAAATCATCAATTAATATTCTCACCTATGTTACAAGAATTCACAAGAGGCCTACTTCATAGGAGATTTTAATCCAGGTTTCTTTGGCAGTATGTGGGGCTCAATTAAGAGAAGCCTGCAGGTTTTCTCACCCAAAAGCGGGCAATGGGCTTGATGTTGCTGGCGTCCTTATGTCGATAGTGTTTTGAGGGTACAGGAATGGTGGCATCTTCCTTCTCCTTTGTTCTTCTAGCTCTGTGTGCATAGCTCAGATTGTATGAAACACAATTTGAAACTTTCTAGTACACACATCAGGGATAAACAACTTTTTATATTTCATTCTTGCTCCTCTTAGTAACTGGTAGGAAAAAAAGGACAAATCAAACCAAAGAAATGATATACAATGCTTCATTTATATTAAAATTCTGACTTCCAACAAACTTGTGGGGCAATCATTACTTCTGCAAATTACTCAGTTTTTGAAGGGTAATTATAGCTCTTCATTGCTGAGTGTTTCTGGATGTCTCTCAATTAGAGAAAACAAAATGAAGAGGAGACATGAAAACATTTTAAAAAAAACTACAGGGCGTGACACATATTTATGATTTATGATGATACTTGCAAAAATGCAAAAGGCTTTGTAACCACCAAAAATGAAGATTATTTTATCAGTTGCATCTTTGTTTCTCTCTCCCAATTCCAGTGCTTCTTGAGTGAATTACAGGGATCTTCATTCACTTACAGATTTTGGAACTCAGAAATGATGTTAATTTACCCAGAAAAATGAACAAGACTGCTTATACCAACGTGTCCATCTGCTCTGTGGAAATGAAGTTTAATGTAAACTTTGAGGCCTGCACACACTGACTTAATTGCTCCTGCTCAACTAGATAGTAAAGACTATTCTATTCTTTCTTTTGAGAACTCAGTTGAGAAAAGAAGTCCCAGACTAAATATAATTGAGAACAATAATTTCCCAACATCAAAGTTACATTTGCATGTCAAAATGCATAGCAACTTTAACATCAAAATACATGGTTTACTTTTCTTTTGTGTATATTACCACACCTAAGGTAAATAATTCAAATTGTGTGTGTCTCAATTTCTTTGAATACCGCAGTGGAAATGATTAAAGTCACTTACAGGGTCCTGGTGAAGCTCAAGAGAAAAAAATATTTGTGCTAATGTAAAATAAATGACTCAGTGACATACATCAAGTTATATCATCATTATTTTTAAGGTGGTGTTTGTTTTGGAATATAGAGTTTAATTTTATACTTGAGTTTTTGTCATCATTTTAAAAGTAGCTGCAAAGTCACACAGTGATTCATTTGAAATAAATTATTTGTTTCTGCTCACCAAAGTATCTTCCAGAAAACATTTGCAAAATGACAGGCAGAAATCTATCAGAAAGATTGAAGTCAGAATAATATAGCTAATCACTGTCACAATGCATACCACTTTTCAAATTCCTACAAATGTGATTCTGAAAAATTTTATGTATCTAAAATACACTTTAAATTGCAAGTTGATGAAGTGAGCCTATGTTAAATTTTGAAAATAAAATACTCCAGAAAACTCTAACAAAATCCCAAAGGAAATGAAGTAAATAATCTATCAATCTTGCCAATACTGTTGTTAATTCATAACTCTAACAGCTGCACATTACAAATTACTCACAAGGGGCAAAGACTGCCAAAATTGTTTATTCGTTAATTAAGAAATCTATATACAATTGATTGTGTGTGCCTTACTAAATGTTTTATTTTTCGAGGAAAGTTATTAATTTAATCAAATGGCAAATATTAATTGAATTTCCTTTCTTGTAAATGTAAATAAGAACATGAGCTTAGACCTTGCAAAGTTTACAGTATTGGAGGAAAATTTAGCATAATAAAACTAATGTGTATATATAATGTAATAGTATCTAAGGTAATAATTTCTTTGAGGTACTAGACTTTATGAAGACATCTAACCCAGGAAGTCATTAAAATCAGTTTGTTAAGGAAGTCACAGATTTGTTGACCATAATAATCCAATTATAAGTAAGCCGAAGAGTGAATAAAGGGTGAGCAGGTTAGACATCAGAAAAAAATGAGCAGCTACATATTAAAAATGAAAAATACTGGAAATTGTGATCAACTGAATGACAGATTCCCTACACACGTAAATATTACATTTCGCACACTACATGGGCGACAGCCATAAGTTTTGAACATTGCTGTGTGCAGGACATATGATAAAATTAGGAAGATAGCAGTGATTTGTAGTATAAAATTGTCAGAACCCCTAGAGCAGTTATATGACTAGGACTTATGCCTGTAACAAATGTTCTTCTAAATTTTGTAGACAAAATAATATACATATAAGATAAAAACTATCAGAAGGTATATATTAGGAATATAGTATGCACATAAGATTAAAAATAGAGGTATATGTTTTATGTATAAAACCAGGAAACAAACATAAAATTTAAGCAACAGAATATGAAGTGTGAATAAGATTCAGTATGAAGTTTAAAACTCAACTCATAACCACAAAGAAAATTAACTTGCATACGATACAAACATGTATGTCTCTGGATTATGAAGAGAAGTCGTTCATTAACTCTTAGAAATATAGATGAAGGAAAACCTTACATGATTCCTCACACAAGGTTTAAAGTCCACACCAGCAGATATATAAAATTAAGATTGTAAAAAAAAAAAGACAAATGCTACAGGCTGTATTGAGAAAGAGGTTTTAGTGTTAGACAGTCTGCTTTTAAGGCATTTGTATTGTTACTACTGATAATATGATATTTATCACTCAACAGACACTAGGCTTTTGATATAAAAAATGATTTGCACCTTAATTGACAAAGCCCAGAAAAATCCTCAAACCTATTTAGCTGCTTTCACATTTGGAAAATATTCCTTCCTAATACATTCTGATAAAACTATAAGCTTACCAAAAGACAATAAAGTCAATGCTTATGATTATTATTCATAAACACTTGCTTTCAAAGTAGAAATTCATTATTATAGTTTCAAACATATTAAGGAACCGGAAGGTTTTATATTTCAAGTTCCTGGTTGAAAAAATATGTTGGCGGGGAAAGGTTGAGTAAAGGAAAACTGATTCTAGTTTTCAGAAAGTCTTCTTTAATAATGTCAAAGTCACAATGTCTCAGTCTATGGAAAACACACATCTACTTTGTCTTCTGTTGTCACATTTCTCTGAAGCAATAAATAGCTCAAAATTAGAAAGGATAGAGAAAATAAGAATGAAATGTATGTACAGATGTTATTCAATTAAAAATAAGAGAAGTATAGATGTTTAATGATTATTGACTAGTTGACAAAATTATTAGATTTTCTGCTTGTTACATTTTTGAAGAACCAAGTTACCTTATTTCATTTAATGAAGAAAGAATGAAGTTAGTCTCAGTGGTGCACAAAGCACAATAAACCATGAAGAGTTTCAGGTCATTAATTTCTGCCTGAATTGAAGAATATTTTAGCAGGCTCCTGAAATGGTAGTACAAAATCTATAATCTTGTTTGGTTTTTTAGAATAAAATCTTTGTTCGTATTTCATAGTGAAATAATATTTTAAACTCAAAATTACTGGGGTATACTCAGGAAAAACACAAGCAGAAATTATTAACAAGACTTCAGTTATATCTAAGTTATGTTCATAAATTCTGTTATGTTCAAGCTATTCAATAAGCATTTATAAAATTACTTCTATGTATGTAAACAACTGACACACAGAGAAACATGGAAAACAGAGGACTAAACAGATGACTATCTCAGAATAAGTAAACTGAGATAATTAGCATTATACCTTCTACCAAAATATATTAATAAAAACGTATTTGTAAAGGATTTTGATATTTCTTAGCTCAAAGATCTTTCAAGCAAACATAGACTTGGTAACATTCAAAGAGAAACTATCTGATTTGCATGGCAAATGAAAATAATGCTGAATTTAATCATTCCAACACTTGGAACATTAATTTTCACATCAGGTTTTAGAGTTTCTTGTTTTTAGAGGCAAGATTAAGTCCACTGATTATTCAAGCCACAGAAACATAGCTTCTAGCCCACCAAGAAAGCATTTTATTTGAGCTGTATTTTCTGAAAGTGCTTCATCTAGGCATGCAAAGGACAGTGAGGGTAATCAAGGCATAGTGCAGATGTGAGTTCAGTTTCATACTGTGACTTGCTATATTTGCCTGTGACTTCTTCCTATGTTTCTTGGATGAGCAAAAATTTCCTTAATAAAATCATTGAGAAATGACATGCCAGCATCATTCTGATTTTAGCAGAAATGCCTGTTTCTGCAGATTTCAGTTATGTTCTTTTGCATAATTTTCGTGATTTCAGAAGCTCATTTTACTATATCTTATCTTCATATCTGTCTAACAAGAGATTACTTACTATACTTGGAAACTCCTTTAAATTTAGTGGCTTGTATATCAAAAATTTATTAATATTAGGACCTTATAAAAGGCAAAAATTTTAGTACTTGCACAAGCACAATCTTAAATAGAGAATATGCATCTTTCTCTAATTAAATTAAAGAGTCTTAAGATAGTTAATGGGAAAAAGTACAGAACATTTAATAATGATGTATGAAGTTTGAGGCCTGAAAGGTTATATTGATAATTCTGAGAACTTTGATTTAAAAAAAAAGGTTGACTTCTGATTTTAGAATCAATTTAGCCTTTGGAATGTTCATTATTTTCAAAATCTATTCAAATTATACATTTTTCTACACAAGATATTTTTTAGCATGAATACTGTAGCTACAAGTATACTTACATCTCACTCCTACAAAGACACGTTTTTCAGAGGCTTTTGGAAGCACCTTACAAAGCTTTCATTTTATTGTAAGCACCTAGAACAACTAAGGAACACTGGTTTCCCTAGCTCCTAGAATGCAAAGTTCAGCTTTTCTCAGGGGCTGGATTTATAAACATATCTTCTATTTTATGGACTCCTTTATACCAATTCAATGTCTTCTCTTTTAGGTATGTTTGAGTCCTTAATATCTGAATTCTGGATTCACAAATTTGTTGAATGAAATCATTAATATGTAAAATTACAATGTAAATACTTAGTAATTGCATGCTAACTAATTACATTCAGAAAACACAAGTTGTATGAAACATTAAATTGGCTCTGTGATCAAGTCCAGCATTATTAAAGCACATGCCATTTCTTCTGAAATTCTAATGTATGGTGTACTATGTCTGTTTTTTCACTTTTTTCTTTCTTTCTTTCTTTCTTTCTTTCTTTTTTTTTTTTTTTGGTAATAAGCACTTGACAGCTTTACAAAATGGAGTTCTGTGGTTAGTGTATCTATGAAAAAGTTTTTTATTTATAATTAGCTTAAATTGACATAATATTTAATCTCTTCTTAGTGTGATACAAAGTAAACCTGATAGTATTATTTCAGCCATTAGCAAATATCTAAACTGAGTTTTCATATTACTCTTCCCATCATCCTCAGTATTCTCAACACTTAAACATCACTGATATTATATTTTAAAAATGCCTGAAAATATATGATTCTCTTGGAAAAAATAAAGGATGATTTGTTGATGCTCATATACCAAGATAGCAAAAGAACTGAGCTAAAGCACACTGCCTGTGCGTTCTATGAATAGTTTATCTGCAAAATAAACAAATAGCTACAGTGCCTTAAGAATACTAGAATTAGGTACTCATATTTGTTGATGACTTAATCATAGAATGCAGAAGTCTGCATAATTCTCCAAGCTTTTCTCTCATTGATGCAAGGTGACATTTTTATCTTCTATTTGCATTTTAGAGACAGGATTGAAATGAATAGTTTTGTCTCTATAATGAAAACAAAGGCTCCCTCCATAAGCCCACAATAGACTTTGGCCTACAGATTATTTTGACTATATAATAGGTGGTATATTTATAATTGGTCAACTTACCAACAGTGTGTGCCACAGCTATCATCAGATCTAATATACGAATCCTGTTTATAGCAGTGTTCTTTTAATTTGTTCCTTATATATCATGAATTCCAGAATGCTAAGCATAATGATCATTGTTGTAAAGCATGTAATATTTATTAGTAACAACAATGATAAATACATGAAAACTATGATAGATCATGTCTGTTTTTACTAGTTGATGATAGTATGTGTAACATCTGGTTCGTTCAAGTGACTTGTCGTGGTCTGTGATACTTGGTCATAGATGACAATTGCCAGATCCAAGAAAACCATCATAAGATTATTATTATTTTCCTTTCTTTTCCCTCTGCCACAGAATTGTGTGCTGTCTCAGATAAAGGCTTCTCCTTCACCTTGACTCTTGAAAGAAGATATTAGAGGAAAATAGTAGCAGCTAGCATCAGCTCACTATTAATATGAATGACAGGCGACTCTGTCGTCATAAGCTACAGAGATTTATATGGTTTTAGTTACCCTTATAAAACATGGAAAATTATTTTATGACAAACTATGCATATATAATGTGTATTATGTAATGTTTTTTTTTCAGGATAGACTATGAAATAGGGTCACTTGTCAATTTTCAAAGGACTAAAAGCTTTTTAAAGAAGCTTGTTTATTACTAATGTATTCCTTAATGCCCAGAGTGGAAAAACTAAAAAGATAAGCAAAGACTTCTAGAATAATACCTCCACTATCTCAGATGTATTACGAGTAGTCAGAAGTAGTAAATAAAAACAAACTATTTATATTTTGATCATTTATATTAACTCACAAAATTTCAGACTTGATTGCTATTATACAGCACAGATTGGACCTCATAGGATAACGGTTTTCTGTTCTTTTTAACAAATATTTTCAAACTGTGACATTATAGACCAATTTTTGAATCAATAAATATTTTAAAATATTGTATGATATCAATTTCCTTAATCTTCCATTTATTTTTTTCTAAAACTTAGCAATATTTTGCTACTATATTTTCACTGATTTTGGATTAAGATGTACAGATAAAATTATGCAGAGAACTGATTCTATATTCACATCTGTATAAAACAAGTACTTTGATATGCAATGTATCTTCCAGAAAAAAATTGCATGTTTCTTATAATAGTTCATATGGCTGGATTGCTATATGTGATACTGTAGTGATTCATTATTTTATAGCTAATTCAGATTTATACATACTTTAATTAATGAAATGTTGTCTTCTGTATTTTTGAAAACTTAGGCAGGTGGCACATCCCAAAGTTTCCAAATATACTCTGAACTCTGATCAGTGGAAGAAAGATTAAGCCCTTCAGATAGCCCACATTGTGTGCATTACTTAATACATTTTTTCACTATTTAATTTAAGGCTGCTGTGAACAGCATGAGACTCCCACCCCATTAATTTTCTCCATTAATTTCTAGAATTTAAGTATGACACTATCACAAAAGAGATGATGCACACCCTTTGTTTCTAATCCTGTGTGATGCTCTCACCCAGATTCTACCCTCAGGCAATGTGATTAAAGAGTAGTTTTTTTGAGATAGCCAATCTGAAGATGACGTAATTATAAGCAGGAGTCACTAGATAAAATTAAGGCAGGGCCCACAATAAATCTTATCTCATACATAGGTGTATTTCCACTTGTAGGGAACTTACACTGACAAATATTTTTCACATATGCTTAATTAAGTAGTAAGACTTTCTAATGCTGGCTACCTCTAAAACCATTGAAAAGTAAACTGACAAACCATGCATAGTGTAGAATTTTGCCAAGAAAAAGATGGGTCTCTCCTATTGCTGTTTCAATTGGTCTGGCTGGTATATTTTGCTAGGATATTCTCTTGCACTCTCTCTTTCAGCCTGTCTTTCTCTGTCTGGCCTCTTTTCATATCTCTCTCACTTTTTTTTTTTTTTTTTTCTTTTTTTGTACTGGGGATCGAACTCACAACCTACCACTCTCCAGGTAGGTTCTTTCGCTGCTGGGCTAAATCCCTGGCACATTTACTTTTATAGGTGCGATTCCTGTTTAACTTATCAATGCAAAAAAATCTTTGTAATTCTATAAAACTTTGAAGTTTACATTATTGGTAAATATGAAGCACATCTTAACTAATTAGCATTTCTATTAAAACCTGAAAACATATTAAAATTAATTCTCTAATCTGTGACTAGTTTGCAGTGTTACTTACTGCAACCTGACAGACAAAACAAGAAATTGAAAGGCCTAAAACAAAAATGAAAACATACTGGTAGAAAACTAGGTCATAGCTCATGGTTTCATGTGGAATATTTTAAAATCTGTCTCTGATGAATCAAATTTTTAAAACATTTTCTAGTTCTTTTCCCAATGTTAGTATTTTATGCCTAAATCCTGATATTACGATTTAAACCTGTAGATTTAGCTGTTTTAATTTGAAATTTATATTCATCAGTTTCTGAGTATTAAGATTTCTATCACTTATAACAAAGTTTAGTTATAAGTTATAAATGTTCAAGGGATATATAGCTTTGTCCAAAGATGTAATCGTGGTGAAAAAGGAGTTCCTTCTTTGAAATCCGATTTTATCCAGTGGTACTATCTGAGTGGTCTGCATGAGGACATGCTATCCGGAAAAAAACTGAAACAGTGAAAAATAAAGTCTGGATTATTAGATTCTCACATAAATTAATTACTTTCCTTTAATGCACTCAGCCAGTGCTATTGTGCTATGTAGGCACTGATCCCACACTGAAACGTTTTTGTGTCCCTCTGCCGACAACTTGCTTTCATCCTGTAATGATTGCGTGACCTGTCCCAACCGCTTCCTCACCTGGAGTGTGGTGAGCCTCAATCAGGTACAGCAGTCTAAGTTATTACTGAGAACCCACCTCCACAGATCCTTTCTCAGCTGTACCTGTTTCTTCATTCATTCATCTATTTAAACATTAATAAAACCCAGATGTTTTGCATGCCTAATCTGGATACTCAGAATAAAATAAACCAAAAACAGCGTGGTGCATATGAACAAGGAATTTTGGTTAAATGGAGGTATATTCAAGTATATATGCATACTGATGAAGTGAATTGTGGAAATAAATGTATTGTGTACTAATTATGACCCTGAAGGTCAAGATTAGATTTTCAAAGGTGACAGCTCTTTCGGTTTGATGAGACAGTAATGTATTAATTTCAATAATGGAAATGAGGAAATTTGTTTTCTCCTAAAAATTTGACCATTAAACAAAGAATTTAGATACTAAAATAAAGAATAGAAAAAAATAGGCTTAGAGTGACATTTTCTCCTGACTTTCTGAAGTATACTACTTGAAGAATGTATCAGGACTCTGGCGCACTGAGATAAAACTCTGCACTTGGTGCAGGAAAACTGTAAGCTCATGATAGAAGCAGATACTGGTGGTACATTTAGAGACTTTAAATCATTGATGAATCTTGGATTACTCTCTTCCCAGTCATTGAAGTCAATTACTGTTGGAGAATTTTAGGCAACTTCTCCAGCAAGTAGATCTAGGGCCCTGACTTCCTGGAGCTAACTTAGTGTACTTTTGTTTCTGATTGAGAATATGGAGCTTTAATAGAATATATCTACACATATCTTTCATTTGTTTCTTTAAAAATTACATCCTTAAAGAATGTAAAAGACAAAAAATTTGCAATACAAAATTGTTTCACTGTTATATAATTGGAAAATAAAAATTCATATCACAGAATTATTACTATGCTTGCAAATATAAATGAACTTAAGGAACAATTTTGATAATAAACATAGAGTAAATATCATGTATTACTGAAAAGTACCAATTGCACAGACGAGAGTACTCATGTGGTTCCTTAACAATAATGGCAGTGATCACAAGAATGATGTGGTTCAGGTGGGCCGAGGGTATAAACCTAGATAACAGACAGTGACAACCCAAAGACTTGGAATAAATACTGAGGTGAGCATCTATAATCTTTTCACGTGACCATGGATTTGGAAGTACTAATTGTCAATGTGAAATGCTGAAATATTTGAATGAGATTTAGTATGTGTGGTGGAAGGCTTTTCTTTCTTTCTTTTAATCTCTTTTTTTTTTCTTGTATATTGTGGAAAACAAAAAGAAATGGAGAAAGGCAAACATAATAGCCCTTAGTTGACATTAGAGAATTGCAGTTATTCTGTTGATAACATAGCTGAAATATATTTGCTGAGTTGTATTATTCATAATTATAATAAATTTTATTTTTCTTATTCCGCAATTATTTTGTTTTTTTTTTTTTTTTCCCTAAAGAAAAATACGCACTTGAATTAAAGTCAAGTAGTCAGTGACTTACTAACATAAACTCATGGAAAGCAATCATTTCTTTTCTTTTTGATATTTGCTGTGAAAAAGGAATAAAGAATGATGGTGTGTCTTCTAAAAGAAGAAAATGAAAGGTTATCTACTCCCTGTTGATCCACTAGGTGTGTGGCCTATACATTGCAATTGTACTCACTTTTATTGGATACTCGCAATTTTCCAGACAATGTGCTAGGTTGTGAGAAGTCAGTGATGCTTAGGGCATGCCCTCAGCACGGTAGGACCTCAGAATTTTATGAGGAAACAGACCTCCCTGTAACTTACTGCATGCCTTCCTGGCAACAGAAACTGGAGTATATAGTGCTTCAGAGATGAAATAAGTGAAGGTGGGATTTGAACATTTCTCTCTATGGCTGAGAACATAATACTCAACTCTATAATCTTGCCTTGGTAAGTTTACCAACAGATTCAAAAATGGAAGTATATTTTAGTCATTGCCACTTAGGAAACTGAAAAAAGCAAATCAATGTCTGTCACCTCTAGGCACGTCTATACTTTCAAATCATGTTCAGAGAGAGTAGACACCCTATCCTGTGATTTTCCTAGTGTAGATTTTCAATGATGTCTGTGACAGTGGCATTAGTTAATTGCCTGTTAAATACCGGCTTACTGATTTCTTTTTTCTTCCTCAGCCTCTATTGTTATATTTCTCTCTCCTGTTCAGGAGGTACTAGGCTTACTTTGTTGACAAGTCAATGCTGGAAGGAAGTTTACTTGGATCTCACAGAGAGGGAAAGTGTTTTCCCTCTCCTTTGCCTTTACTGAACATTTCTCTCTCGGTGAAACTTCTGTTCTACATTGTAACCAGGTGTAATCCAATGGGATTACGCGATTTAGCTTAATCTGAATATATTTAGAAAGTACATCTGAGGATATCTAGAAAGTAATCCATTAATCTGATATATTAAAGTGTTTGCTATTTTCAAGATGATTTGTAGAGAGCAAATTCTGTATTCATGGCACAAATACCACAGAGTCTTAAAGAAATAGTTTTATGTGGCCCAGAGTTCTCCATCCCTGTTCGTTCCCATAGAGAAGAAATGAGCACTATTTTCATACCATAAAAGGCAACTCTGTCCAGATTTCTGAGGATTAGAGCATGACTTTGTTTCTGTAAATAGCCTGGCTTTACAGACTCCCCTTAACTGTCCCTGGACATGACATTTCCTACCACGTTTGAATGAATTGAAGTGTTTATAAATCCATGATGCAAGATAGTGATAGTTTATAATGTAATAGATGCTAAATATTTATCATTATAAAATAATTATACGATATACCATTTATTTTATTTTCCTCATACTTTATCTTCATCTTCCAATTCACTATAACAGATACCCTCTGACCCCATTTTCATACTTTTCTTCTTGTGTTTACCAATGAGCCACAATACTCAAAAGGACAGAAAATTTGGCAAGGCTAAGAGAATGAAATGAGATGGGATAATATAATAAAATTTGGAAACACACAGAGAAAAGCTATTATTTTTGTTTCTTCATTTACCTAATTTGTTTATTTTTAGCTTTACCTTATTTCAATGTACCTAAATGTTAACTAAAGACAGGAAAAGAAAAAAATCTGTCTCTCTGTCTCTCTGTCTCTTTGTCTCTCTCTCTCTCCTACCTCTTCATTATGCTGTTTTGTAGTTATCTTCTGGTGTCTTATTAAAAATACATAATTGAAGAGATCATGAAAATAGTTTGCACTGTATTGTGTAAATTTTTTTCTTCTGAAATTCATTATTCCTTTTTAATATCACCATACTACTGAACTTATTTTAACTTAAGGGGAGAAAATATTTGGAAACAGACAAATTTATTTCTACCTAGAAATATATTTCTACATAGAAACGTACAAGTTGTAATTAATTTTAACTCCTTCTCTGTTTATATACAGATGACCAACACATTTTACAGGATGAATTGTTTATTGTACAACCTCCCATAAGTGGGCAAAAAATCAAGTAGTTTAATATTTCTTTCATTCTTTTTTTCCTTTTTATTTTTAAAGACAGCCACAGGTTCTGTGTAAATCAGGCCCGGGCTACCAGCTGGTCACGCTGCAATTCTGGGTTATCCTCCCTCCCTACCACTGCCTAGCATTTCTTTGTACCTTACAATCTAAGTTCACCATTGAAAACTAAAATATATTAATAAAATAATATGAAATATACCTCCAGGACATCTAGTAATTTTACAAATCTCAAATTGAAAAGAAGAGAAAAAAAAAAAAAAAAAGCCCTATCGGGGGAGGATTTCTTGTTTTCCATTACACTTTTTTTCAGCTTCAGAGCATAAAATTACTCCTTTGATATATGTATCAAATTTAGTAAAATCAATAAAAGTAAGGCTTCCCTATCTTGTTAAAAGAAATGAAACAATGTCATAATAAAAATCAGGTGAAACATATGCTCCACAGGGGCAGCTATTACTTGTGCCATGATAGTATTAATATTACATTGACTAGAAAACACACAAAATAAGTGGGTCAGGCATCGTCAATTATACAGCGTTCTAGGCAGGCTGCTGTTTTACTCATGTTGTGAGAAGGACCAAACCCTTCATATTTTCCCAATGAATGAATTCTATTATTTTGATCAACTGCTGAAATCTGCCAAAAATGCAGAGGTACATAATGACATTTTTATAAACAAAAAGGAATCCCATGGAAATCATTTCTTTTATTTTATTATTTTTATTTTATTTCATCCTTTTTATTTTTCAGATGTCTTTTTTGTTTTTGCAGTAACAATAACAAATTAAATATATATATATATATATGAAAACACTAAGGGAGAACAAATTGATCATGTTCTCAGCTAATACATTGTGGAAGAATATGAATTACGGCTGTGAATTTAATGTGCTTTTATCAACCAATGAGCAAATACAAAAATAACTTCAAATTTCTTTAAGTGTAATGAGCAATGCTTTGGAATATTACTATAAATACTTGCAGTATTATAAAGTTTAACATTTCTTTCACATGAGAGCTATGTACTCAGTGGTGCAGCTACTTCCCTCAGGGCATACTGTGCTATATTTGTTTTAATAATAATTCTTATTTCAAAGTTACTTTCCTTCTTTATCCCATCTGTTGACATCCTTATAAAAGCTAAATTTTTCCTTGTGCTTGCTTAGGAAAAAGCATTGAAAATACAAATACCCGACCAATTGGAAAACCACATGTCATTTGAAGATTCGGAGATAAAACTCACAATTTGCTGAATGCACTAAAAATATGGCTATGGAAATGAAGCTGCATAACTTGGTGCTCAAAGTTCATGGACTGCAAAGTGCAGTCCAAAGGTGCACATTTATAATTGTTTTTATAGCCCAATCTCTGTTCCTGCCTTTCCTCCTCATCATGCAAATAAATAGCTAAAGAGAAAGTGAAGGCATAATATCCAAAAAAGTTACATATCAAGAGAAGATTACTACCACTTTTAGGTAGTAAAGGAACTGTGCCTTCTTGATACCACACTTGGAAATGACATTTCTCCTGGTTTGTAATGCATTGTAGAGTTGCTTCAAAGATGAGAACAAGAATTATATTCACATTTGTTTTGCTTAGCCTATGCAATGACAAATGAATTCACATGTGAACTTTATTGTTTAATTCCAAAGTTATTATCAAAATATAAAACAACTAATTCTGAAGTTGAAAGAAAGAAATATTTTGTTTTATATATACTAAGTTATTGTTGGTGAAGTCATAGCTGTGACATTATAGCTTCTTAGAAAAAGTGACTATTATATTTATAAGAAAAATATAAATTTGATATTGTCGATAGAATTAATTGGTAAATTTTAGTAGTAAATATTTGTCTTGAAGATTTTCAAGTGAAATTCCTATTCTACTTAATAGACACATATCTATGTATGTATGTTTTATATAATTTATTCTTGGAAGTTTTGATGACAAATGACTACAGAAATTTTAGTCTTATTTTCTCAAAACTATTTATTAAAAAATGATATATAGGATTTTAGTTATATTTTTGACAAATATCGCCCAGTCACTTTCAGTGGGCTTTTCCCCCAAAAGTAATGTACTGTGTTATCAGTCATCTAAGGACTTGATAAAGACCTAAGGAGGTTTTGTAAGGTTTATCTAGTGGTCATGAATTGTTTCAGTTTTACTTATTTTAAAAATCTGTATTTCTACAATTCTGAAGGATAGTTTTGCTGAGTATAGTAGTTTTGACTAGTAATGATGTCTCTCAGGACCTTGGATAAGTGATTCTGTTTTCCCAAATCCGTATGGTTCTTGCTGAGAAATCTGCTGTGGATCTAATGGAGTCATCCTCAAATGTCCTTGGGTGCTTTTCTGTTGGAGACTTTAAAATCATTTTTACCTGCGTCTTTGACATCTCATTTGTCACATGTTCATAGTGAGGTACTTTTCTTCTCATGTCTACTTGGGACTCTCTATCTGGGTGTTTCTATTTTTCCCAAGATTATGGATGCTCTCTACTGTTATTTACTGAATAGGTTTTATTTGCTCTTAATCTTTACTTTCTCTGCTTTGAGTATTCCAATGATCCAGAAGTTAGATCTTTTATTATTATTCCACAGTTCTTAAATGCTCTCTTGCTTTCTTCCTTTCCTTTTCTTTTCAATCTGAATATTTCAAAAGAACTGCCTTCAAGCTAGGATATTTTTTCTTCTATTTGATCTAAATTGTTGTTGAGATGTTCAAATAAATTTTTATTTTTTTTAAATATTCATTTTCAATATTTCTGTTTGTTTCTCTTTCAAAATCTTTATCCCTTCAATGAATATTTTATTCATCTTCCCCAGTGTCTTACTGATTTCATTTAACTGTTTATTAAATGCTCATGAATCTCATTGAGCTGTTTTAAAAAATCATTCTTTTGAATTCTCTATCAGGCATTTCATCCATTTGATTTATTTGGAATCTATGGATAATTTCTGACATTGAGATTCATGCATCTGGATTAGATATCCTTACAAGTTAACTTAGATATCCTTACAATTTTATTGGATTTCTTTATTTCTAAAAGGCTTTTTCCTGAATAGGTATCTTGGGGAGTCCGTTTGTTAGGCTCTGTAGGCTTTATAGGTAATCCTCCTGTAGTTTCTTTGGTTGTGATTAGAAAGCTTAGGAGCAGTGTGCACTGTACTGGAGCTGTAGAAACCCAGTCTCTGCACATATAAGAACACTCTAGAGGTTCAGTAGTGCGTGTTATCAACAGCACAATGTGTCTGGTGTTCACTGAGCAGCTATTCCTACAGGGCAGTGGTTGCCCTTATCAGGTGATGCGGAGATTCTTTATGCCCAGTTCATGTGGAAAGCATATCTGACACTGGCTACATCAATAATAATGAAGAGCCTGCAGTACCTGTCCTGTGATCGGGCAGTATGGAACAGGTCTAGATGCTCTATGAGTAGACATGAAGACAGAAATCCCAGACCCTTTCTATGTAACTCATACCAAGTTTTATCAGCAGCATGTGATCAAATGAGGTACAATGTCAGCCCACAGTCATGTTCCTCTCTGCTATGACTATGGGAATCCTGCCCAGGCGTGGGACTTCAGCACCCACAGCCGTTTGCACTGGGAATGGAGTGGTAGCTGCAGCATATTTCTCAGATTTCCCATACCTGGGAAGGGAAAAAACAACAAACAACAACAACAACAACAAAAAAAAAAAAAAAAAAAAAAAAAAAAACAATGAGGTCTTTCTCTGCCCTGGTTGTGACAGATTATTGTGGCCATGTGTTGGGGAGAGGAGCAGTAGAATCACGGTACTACCACTGGAGTAAATCTATACAGAGTTGTCCTTCTGATCTCTGAGTGCAGGTAAATACACTCCATTCTCCTCTGTATTACAACAAGTCTCCTCACAGTGCATGGCTTTCAGAAGGTTAGACTCAGAGTCAAGATTGGTTCATGAGGAAGCTACCAAGTGAGCCAATGAAGTTTACATTTGTGCAGTCCCATAGATGGAAGCACTCAGCAGCTTCTGACGCCTATATTATGTGAATTCAGATAATAACCGCCTTCTAGAGTGACAATAGCACTCGGGGAATTCCCTGGGAAGGAATTAGAAGTTCGTTTCTAAATTAAAGCTCTCTGTGCAGATTTCAGGTTCGCTTTATAATTAAGCTGTAAGTGTGTAAGAGTTCTGACTTTCTAGCAGGAGTGCTCACATCTATACTGATAACAGTTTGATGAGATGCTGTCTTTCACACTTACTCCTACAGAGGAGATGGCTTCAGTATGGCCACCAGACTCAAAACGTCTTATACCCTCACCCTTCCCTGAGCTGATGTGCCAAATGTCAGAATTGTTTTTTTCTCTTTCTGTGCTGTTTTCCCTGAATCTTGAATCAGACAATGTTTTCATTTTATTCCTGATGATTTCACTCCAGAGCTAATTTCCATCCAGAGTTGTCTCCCAACCACTTACGTGACAAAATAGCTACATGCTATACCTGGCATATTAATTGTTCACTGTAGAGTAAGTGGAGTGTTACAAAAAGCAACATTTACATTTAAAAGTAGTACTAGAGATCATTCATAGGGGCAACACTAACTGATGTGGCTCTGTGATAAAATTTTATAAGTAAACAGTTCAAGAAAACTTCAGCCTTAAAGTGCATGCTCTGTTATATTTTTATATCCACTTGATTGGATATAAAAATCAGCCTCACAAACGATGTTTTATCAGATGCCAAAACATAGTTCTGTGCCTTTTAATATTTTAGATCACTGGAAAATTATATGGTATCCAACACGAACCTGATTCCTAATTACAGTGTAAAGGCCAAAGCTTTTACAGAGTTAGCTTCATTATTCTGAGATTTAAAAAAAAAAAATGGGGGAGAAGAAATTTACTACATTGAGGCTGACATACATAGTGACCACTTTTGAATACTTTCCACACTGTGGTCCTATAGGGTTGTGAAACTGAATCCAGAGATACCCACTACAGTGACTGATAAATGCATGTTGCATGCATAGGTATTTACTGAATTAGTAACGTACTGAATTATCAACAACACACAGTTTTTGCGAATATATGTCTTTTGATTTTTTCTCATAATAAACTGTGTATGCAAGTAAAATTAAAAAATAACTCCAATAATTACAAATAATCATGGAAAGTTTTGAATAAATGTCTTTAATAAAAGCCACTGTATGGAAGTATATATAGCAAATTTTTAAAAATTCTTATATTTTTATGTTTTCAAATGAGTATTAGGAAAATATGCTGATTATTTTCAAAACTGTTATACAAGCAATAATAACAGAAAAGTAATAATTTATCTTTAATCATAGAGTACATAAAATCATTCCTGTTTGACTTATAAACCCATAAATCTATTTTTCATACCATTACTAGCAGCTGAAGAATAAGGATCACATCATTGAATCAAAGATAATCATTTCTTTGTTCATGTAGTGATGGATAATAACATTAACAATATGAAAATAAAATATTAAAAAAGTTTAAAATAGCTTTCCAAAAAACAATTCAGCATGACATCTTATCACCATCATAACATATTTAGCTGTAATTTAGAGCCACTTTAATTTGATCTAATTTCCACAAATAAATATCTATGTCCAGCACATAATTTTTTTTTATAGGAACTTCATTTAGGTGAATTACTTTTCATGTAATAATTTTTTGATGACTATCGTTCTTTTTATGACAGGTACTAATTCCAATCATGTAATAAATGTGCTATATGACCTTAAACAGAGTACTATCTTTCAGGAAAATAATTTCCTCCTCCCCGCAATTTCAAGGTAAATCCTCATGAGCTCCAAGTTTTCTTCAAGTGACTATATGCATATGTGTCTACTTTCTTCATGACATGGTTTTATTTTTTATTTTATGCTAGGGTTAAAACATATATTTTAATTTAGTGTGATTTAACTTACATTTATTAAAAATGTGAATACATTTTCCTGAAACTATACTTGGTTTTAGAACTATACAGACTATCTTGTATCATTTATTACTTGTGTATTAAGAATGGCCAATATTTCTGAATGGCATTTCTTGAGACAAGTGTAAGCTGCTAAAAATCAGGCAAAATATAAAGAGAACATAATGTTAATATTATCTTAGATACTAGTTTAATTATCTTCTGCCAAGTATTAATTTAGATATCTCAAAGCCAACACAATATATCATATTTTTAAAATGTGAAACTAACCATAAATAAATCTATGATATCAATTGTTTTACTCAAATTTTATTTTTACCTTTCCCAAATGATTGCAGCATGAGCCAGACATGGTAGTGCATGCCCAAAAACACATAAAACCTGGGCTAACTAATGAATTTAAAATCAGCTTGAGCTACCTAACATGACCCCAACTCAAAAAGCCAACAACAATAACAAAAAAGATTGCTGTGTGAAATGTATGACCCTTGCATTTGTGAATAGCTTAACATACTAAACATATACATATAAATGCTTTTTTTCTTTAATCATTTTTTTACTCATTTGGAACCATTATACAGCATATATTCAGGCATGTTTATTGCTTAATTTATCGTTTAACCACAATCTATATTATCAGTTATCTCCTCAACTTTTGTGAAATTTGAAAAGTTTTACTTCCAAAATAATCCAACATCTGGACCAGAAAACCAATGAAGATTTAATTATAGCTCACATCATTTCATTGCTACACACTTATGTCCACATTATATTTGTCTCTATCTAGAAGGGTATATATAATAATAAAATATTAAAATTTATAAATAAAATTATAAAGAAATACTTGACAATTATAAAATACTTTTCTTCAATTATATGATCATTGTTTTAAGTTAGATTTTTACATGCATTCGACTAAACTGTTCTTTTTTATTTACAGGTATGTTTGTTGTCATATTTCTAAAGAGTGATCACAAGATGTACAAATAAGGTATAGTATTTTTTTTGTATTTATATAAACATTTAAAAATTGATAACAGCAATTTAATAACCAAGAGTTGTATCGCCTAAAGAAAATAGTAAATAGATTGCTGCTTTTGAGATCTAAATTACAATCATCTGTGTTGTGCAATTATTTGCGATTGTTCTTTCATATAATTGCATACTTATTCAAATTAAGAAGTCTACTTTTTGCTGCTCTTCTTAGGCAATTTTATGCAGCAGAACAAAAATGTTTGACTTAGTTTCTTTGCCATTCAACAAAATCTCTTGATAAATGTCGTGGGGCAATTGTAATGCTGCAGTTAATTCAAGGAAGCCTTCATGAAAAGATTTGCTCAAACTCTATAGCCACAGATGACATTAGAAAAGCTCATTTCTAGAAAAGCTATCAAACCCAAATCTAAGGTATGAAGAGTATTAAAAACCAAAACAGTCCATTTTTATATATGTGTCTTTGTTTTCAAAATGCAATCATTTCTCTGAGTCACAAAAAGTAATAAATATTCTGTTGAATTTAATTATTACTAAAGACTGTAAAAGAATGGTAGAAATATTGTTTATTGCTTCAAATATTCAAGAAGGAAATGTTGTTTTTAAGAACAAAACATTTTGATATGTAAATCCACTGATTTGCAGCTCTTTTTCTTTTTGAAAAGATTCCTGTTTCCATTGTGCTTCTGCCTGAACATTTGTTACAGGGAAAAAAGCAAGGGCAGACATGATGAAATCTGCAAAGAAAATGCCAGGCTTCAAGGTCCCGACTTTTAGGAAAGTTGAATGATAGGAAATCTTTTTTTTTTTTTTTTTTTTTTTTTTTAAGGTCAAAACAAATCTGGTTCCAGGAGCTAACATCTTTTCTGTAAGGAAAGCTAGTTGATCCTTAGCACAGAAAATAAATCAAGAAACAAGCATTACAGTTCATTACTTTAATCATATTTCTGTTACAAAGTTCTCATTGCAACTTGTAGCAAATTCAACAGCTGGGCAACATAATTTGGAATCTGTTCAGATTTTGAATTTCTTAGCTATTTTGCCTATAGTTCTGAAAGGAAGTAAAATTAGATGTGAATGGCTTCTAAGTGCATATTTCTAATTTAATGTTAAATGCAAAATCATTGTGTTGCCTCCCTATCAACTGTTTCGTTTTTTTAGATATATACTGAGAAACCTTCACATATTTTCAAGTAGGTACGTCACTAATGCTCATTTAAATTTTGAGAGTTAAGTCAGACATCATTTTTAAAAAATCCTTGACTGGTTGCACTTTGCTATTCCAGAGATCCATACCTCAAAATAATAAAAAAAGAATTACTTATTTGATCCTTGAAACAGCGACAAATTAGAAAAATATATTGCAATAAATAAGTCCCAAGTTAACTTGTGTGAATTTTAGAAAAATAATTCTTGCCTACCATAAAAATGTTATCAGTTAGGATAACACTGATGACAGCAGATAAATTACTAATCATTTTCTTATTTCTGTATTCCCTGACAAATGTAAGCAAAAGAAAACAAAAACCTTCTTCTCTACATTATTCAGAAAACAATAGTCATAAAAATGCATGAGTAGTGAAATTCCTCAAATATTCGGCCTGCCTGTTGTGTTTGAAGTCTTTGAGTGCACAATCAAAACTCAGTCAGTTCAAGAATTGCAGTGATTTTAAAGGTAGTCTTCCTATTTGCTGAGATCAACCTTCCTAATACAGTGAAAATGAGTGAATACCTGATATGGATAAACTGTAGACACTGAGACGATCAATCCAGATTTTTTAAAATCTAGATTTAGACAATCTAGATTTTAAATCTAGACTTTTAAAAAGTTAGTATTGACATTTAGGGAAGAAACAGGAATTACAAATACACTCAACCCAAACGATCAGTATGTATTATTGTGCCATCCTTATTAGAATAAAATGAAGATATATTCTGCTTATTTGTATTTTTCATTCTAAGAAGCTGTTTTTGTATGTCCATTGTTATATATGTCTCGTATTTAGAAGATAAAGGAATGCACATCATGTTGTCTTATCTGAAGTTTTACTCTTGATTCTGCTATCCAGATTGTTGAATATGTATAGATAGGAATATTATAATAGAATTTCTGAGAGTGATAGAGACAAGAAAATAAAATTCTCAAAGCAGATAAAATGTAAAGGAAATCTGCTGGCTATATATGATATTCAATTCTTCTAATCAGTGCTTATAAGAAAGGCTTAGAGTGCTGTTTTTTTTTTTTTTTTTTTTTTTTTTTTTAGAATATTAAACTTGTACTTCTTCTGAGCAAGCCCTAAGGGCAGTAAACAGCAAAATATGCCAATTTTGGCTAATTTTATCTTTCATATTTTTATAATGCTTCACTTTATTACTTTTCTTCACTTTTGTGCCATTTTAATTTTTTTGTAGACCTCGCTTTCTGATGAGGTATTGTGATAGCTTGGTTTTTAGCACAATGATTAAAACCACTTTAAACATGATTCTAGTTATAGACTGCAATATCAAATGATCAAATATTTTGAATGTTTCGAACTTAAACTTTCAACTCAGTCTGAATGGCATTTTGATCCATATAGTATTTTTCTGGGTTAGGTATGTATAGCCTGTATTACCTTTACTTTGGGTTAAATTGTTTACAAAGTAACTTCTCAGTTCTGTTCTAACTACAATAACCATCATTTCAAGACTAGATGAAGCCTCACCATGGTGAATTTTTCCCTATGTAATGTAACCTTGATAATGTAAAGTGACTTTTCCCCTTAGCATATATGCTCTGCATATTATCAACCAGTTGTACTTTATTTCTTTATTTAGATTTTTTTTTTCTGCTTTCATTTTTGCACCAGGAACTGAACTCAGGGCCTCACTCTAGCCAGGAAGGCGCTATGCCACTGAACTACATCCCCATCTCCTGTTGCACTTTATAAATGCTCTTTATTTGTTCATGACTTTTCATTGCCTTACGAGTTTCTCTAAGTGGATAACAAGTTTCTCATGATACTTCCATAAGAGAGAGAGAAAACAAAAATACTTCAAAATAATCAAAATGGTTATGTTATATGTATATGCTTAGCAAAACTTTTAAAAAATTGAAGGATAATTTACTAAAACAAATAGATTCTTATGAGCAGCAAGCAAGGAATTTTTAGACTGTGTAATGCTGCTTTTTCAGAGTGTTCAAACTAATGTGAGGAGGTATAAGAGAGACATACCACAACAACGTAACTTCTAGAATTTATCAGCTGGTTTTGTGTCCACAAAGTTACTTTTTAAGAAGGTATCAAGATCAAGCTTTGATATCTCTACTTTTATTGGAGCTGTATTCCTAGTCAGAAATTTCATAAAATTTATAAATTATTCCATTATGTATAATCTAGGGAATTTTTAGCCTCTGTTTTGTAAAATGAAGAATGATAAATGTTTGCTAGGTCATAGCCATCTTAAGAGATATTTGTTAATTTAAACAAATAATAAACTTCACTATTTTACTTTTTAGTTTTTAGTAATACGTACTTTTTACAGAACCACACACACACACACACACACACACACACACATACACATGAAATCAGATTGTATTATTTAAAGATAAATTGCTTAAATAACAATTAAAAATTATTAGTGAGACTACTAATATAGAAATTGGGTTTAGAATTATTTCTCTTACACAAAGGAATTACAAATTAAGTAGTAATGTACTCAAAGAGTTTACATAATGCTTAGTAAATAGATTTTATTTATGCAATAATATATGCATTCAAATTTTATGGAGAATATTGAGTATATTTTAACTTTTTGCCATGATTTGAACTATTTAGAAAACATATTTGTTCTATGTTCTCAGTTTTGTACATTTCAAAATTTTTCTCCTAGAATGAGCTCATAAAATATAATTACTAAGCTGAAATATTTTTCTTATATGAGAGTTGCGGGTATATTTCTAGTATTCCCAACTATAATGATGTAGGCAGTCTAGGAGCCATTCTAATCCTTACGTCTTTAGGTGACTATTTTTTTTTTCCATTTCAAGCCTTGATATTTCTTTGTTATTCATGTTTAAAATTCCAAGAGGACAAATATTATATAGTGTTCCTCATTAAGTTTGTCTGGAAAATCAATTGCTACATCTAAAACTCTTTTAACAAGGAAAAATTTTCCCTTATAGTTATTTTATTCTTTCTATTATCAATCTCTCTTGTCTCTCTTTAATTTGTCTAATTCATAAAATGAAAGTTCCAGAGAGCTAGTTTCCATTTAACTCAATATTATCTCGTTATTGTTTGGTTAATTTTCTGTCATTTTCTCTTAATTTCTGATGAATTAGTATTTTGACTTTGCCATCTTTTGTAGATCTTCTTTCAATTATTCTCCCCTGGTCTTCTAGTTTAATTTTTAAGCCGGTTATATTATACTTAATGAAGTCACACCATTCATAAGGCCACATTACACGAACTTATTAACAAATATTAAAGCTTGGGGGCTGGGGATTTAGCTCAGCGGCATAAGCGCCTGCCTTGCAAGCAGGCAGTCGTGAGTTCAATCCCTGGTACTGATAAAAATAAAAAAAGACATCCAAACAAAACAAATATTAAAGCTTGGGTTGTCGTAGTACATGAGATTTCTTCTACTACTCAAACATCCATATCCTTATTAGACACAGAGGAGAGTATTTTATTTTTTTAAATACATGGCTATAAACACTCATGTGTTTTTCTCTAATTCTGTTTGATACAGTGTTCCCATCCTAGGCCATATTATTTGAAATCAACTTCTATATGATGTGTGGTCCTGATGAGGCACAGTCGTGAGCTGCTCCTTGCTCTGTAATGCAATGTGACTCTGAGCCCCAGTAGCTACGATAAATGAAGCACATTTCTTAGCCCCCCTCAGGGCTAACCCATCCTTGCTATGAAGATCTATTCTATCTACTCATTAATAGATTATAAATTAAAATGATGTTTGTGAAACATAAGAAACCATGACTGCTAAGAGAAGCTAAAAATTCAGAATGACCTTCTTGACAGTAATAAACTACAAAATTGATTTTGATGAGACTTCCAGAGTTCTGCAAGGGCACGTGAGGGGAAGAGATCATATTATGCCCATGGTATTACCCTCATTTACATAAAAATTACCCTTCTTTGGCTCTGTATGTATAGTTCTTCTGTTTCCATGATTTTTCTTCTTACAAATGTTGCATGTAAAAAGCAGGAAGAAAACTTTTATTTCTCCTAAATTGACAATCAGATGTTGGAATTGTAATAATAACATAATGATAGGCTCAAATCCTCTCATACACATCAGGAGTGAAAATTAAAATTCTCAATGATGTGTCTTGCACATTTGACTTGACTTGACTTGACTTGCATATTGAACTGATTTTATGCTAGAAACTAAATTTTTTCCTATTCCTTCTGTCACCATTCCATTTTAGGTATATCTTACCCATTAGCTATATCCTAATCTTGGCCAGACAGGCCTGTTCAGAGTAAAACTGATAGGTTCCTATGCAGAAGCCACAAGGAAGCTCATAATTTTCGTTTGATTTTTGAGTTTTTGGTATTAATATATTTTTGATCGATTCTTCTATTGTATGTATATAAGGACTACTAAATTACAGTATCAGATATTGTTACCTTCTCTTGATAGTACTTTTTTTTACTATGTCTTCTTTTTTGTCTTGTTTACTCTTTCAAGTATGAGGGCAATGTTTATCTATTATCTCTATGTAATTAAGCATGAGTTAAAGTGTGTTTTATTGAAGATTGATGTAGCATTGGTATTTAGGAATGAGTGACCAAGAGAACAAAGGGAGAGTACAATTTCAGATCTAGAGAACTAGCAAGTTACAAAGGTAGAAACAAAGCCACAATTCAATCGAATAATCATATATGATAAGCCCATTATTGGATATTGTGTGTATATTGCTGGAAGATTACAAATATTTTAATATATTGATAAAACCAAATGCTGTACAGGTGGTGGACTGCCAACTACATCCATTCCATGTCTCTTGAGGTGTTCAGTTCTTCCATCCTTAATCTCATAAAGGTCTATGAAGGTCAGCAACATAGCATACAAAAAGGTTCTTTTTGTAAGATCGCTAGCACAGAGATTCACAGTATTCCTGCAATAATTTCTTTTTCTTATTATAGCCAGCAAAAATCTATGAAGAATAAGTGGACACTGCCATGATCAGAGTTAAGCGTGATTGTAGAGTTAAATGTTTGATAGAATTTTCACATTTTACATTCACATATTTTGCTTTTATTGTTTTAGACACAAAACTAGTTGTTAAGGTCAGTAACATACAACTCAGTTTTTATTTATATGCTACACAATTATTCATACTATTTAAATATATTTAGATATGCATTGTCTTCCCTTTTGAGTGCCGTTTATATGAAGCTATTATAACATTTTATCATGGGGCTTGAGGTTTAGCTCAGTGGCATAAGCACCTGACTTGCAAGCAGGCAGTCGTGAGTTCGATCCCCGGTATCGAAAAAAGGAAAAAGACCAAAAAAAAAAAAAAAAAAAATCAACATTTTATCACACTCAACAGTAGGCGATATTTACTTTGTAAAGTTTTACTAAGGATTCATAATCACATTAAGTTCATATCGTTCAAATTTAATAATGTGAACTTCCTTTACTGAACACTAGAGGCTACTTCAAGCTGTTGGTTGTGCATTGTACAGCTCATTTCTCTGAAAACGTATATTCACTTGGTCTAAACACTGTTACAGAATGCAAGTTTCTCATTATGAGCTTTTTCTTCTTTGATCAAACATGCAATAAATGAAGCGGTAAACATTCTGTGACATCTGCTCTGTGATTATTTTATTCTTCCTTTTTTTCATTTCAAGACACAATGCAAACTGTGGAAGTTCCCTATATAGTGCTTTGTCCTAGCATATTTAAACATATTTTTGAAACTCTAGGCTTTTTTCACTCATATTAAACAGAACTGATTATCCATGCCATATTGTCTTTGAAATAGCACAAAGTATTGATTCAATATATTTGTGCATTAAAACTGTATCTAGTGTTCTATCTTGCTTGTATCTCATAATTATCAAGCAATTTCTATGACCCTACATTATGACATTAAATGTATTATTACGTGATACTGAGTTCCCAATTGGTCACACTACAGGCCTATGTGGCTCTTCCATGAACTGATTTATAATCCTTTTCTCTCATCCTGGGCACAGAAAGTTAGAGGTGCCTGTGCCATCCTAATTTGGCATATCTAGGTCACAGTTGATCACCACAATTTACAATTCTAAATATTCAAAAATTTACAGATGCCTGGATTTTATTTTCTTATTTGAATTCCTTTGTGTATGTGCATGTTTCAAGAAGGGTTGAATTTTTCATTTCTTCATTATTACTATGCAATCAATAGAATATGCCGCATATGTGTGAACTACTAAGTCCTCCTAACAGACTATAACACAGACATCATCTCCCTTCTGTGCTGGTAAGAAACGTACACATAGTTGTAATGATTAGGAAAACTAATAATGCAAACATGTCTCTCTCGCATCAAGGATCATTACTTCCCAATTTTATTTTGCTGTTGATAAACCACACTAATAGTAAAAATATAGGAGTTCTTAAATTTTGAGAGTCATCAGTTTTTTAATGAGCCAGGTTACTGGTGCATATTATGCATAACTTGTTTCTCTATAATACAGTCATGTTAATATATATGGCTATGTGGAGACATTATTAATAATACTTGTGTCAAGTTCATCTCTTGAAACATTTAGCAGTATATATCATATTTAATTACACATAGAATTTAAAAGGAGTCAAATCACAGTTTGAACAAAATTATTTTGAGATGGCATACTGAGAAGGTGTATAAAGAGCTGTCAAAACACAATAATAATACACTTTTTAAGAAGGAAAAGTTTGAATAAGAACCACAAAAACTTATAGATAGAAGCAAAATATTAAAAGAAGATAAACATTAGTAGGTAAATGCAAATTAAATTCACAAGGAAATACTGCTAAAGTTCTAATAATATATCTAAAATCAATAAAATGACACACTGTTTTGAAAAATCATTTTATCAGTTTCTTAAAGTCAGTAAACATATACCCATCATGTGACTGTGCCATTTCCTTCTAACTATTTATCTCCAAGGAACAAAAAAAACACACTTTCACACAAAGGTTAGTATCCCTGAATATTCACAACTTTTACTTGTAATGGTATTAAACTACTAACTATTCAATTGTCCCTCAAAAGATTTGTAAACAGCTTGCAAAAATGTATTGAAATATTATTAATCAATGAAAGGAAATGAAATGTTGATATATCCAAGAATACATCTCAAAATAATCAGACTGAGTGGGATGAAGCTAGACTAAAACAGTAGCTTATATTCAATGATTCCAGTGATACATAATTCTAAATGCCATAAATTAATGCACGATAACAAAATCATGCTTGATTAGTGAGAATCTGGAAATGGAAGGATTAGAGAAGAGTGAGAGGAAGAAGACTTTCCACAGGTCCTAGTAAACTTCTCAGAGTGATGGATGTTGTTTATCTTGAACTGTGATGAAAGTTTCAGGGCATTTCCATATTTTCAACTTATCACTTTATACACTTTACAAATGAGAAATGCATCTCAATTAACATACACTAAAGCTGTTTTAAAAATACTCATCATGGACTATCTGTAAAGACAAAAGCAAGTTTTAAAAGAAAATTCTTAAATCCTGATTGCAGCTTTCCAAAATGTTTTCTCCTTGGAAGTTTAATAAGTGTACAATATATACCAAAGGTTAGTACTTTTACATTTTTGATTGGAAATACCTTATCTTGTCCCCCTGAGGAATATGCTGTCCTATAGTGATGGTACATTGTTTCACTGAAAAAACTCATCATGAAAGTCAAGTTAAAACAGGGCAACCCTCTATTCTTATATGCAAAACCTACCACTTTCCACTAGCATCACAGTTGTGAGTAATCAATTGAAATGTCAATTAATTTCCAAAGTGGAATGTCCTCTTGGGTATAATAGAGAACATCTTATAATTCATTCCTTTTTAATTAAAAACGATATTGCATTAATCTTCTGATCAAGCTTTCAAGTTTCATGATTATCTTTATTATGTTTTCTTTTTTCTTTTTCTTTTTTTCACTACTCAGGATTGAACTGAGGACTTACACTCTGAGTAACATCATAGCCCTTTTTTATTTATCTCAACGTATTTATTTATTTTATATTGACTCAGAGTCTCACTAAAGTTGCTCAAATGTTAAGATATACTTCAAACTTGTATCTTCCTTCCTCAGCCTCCCTTTATAAATTATTAAAGTGGTATTGACATAGGAAAGATCAAAATTGATTTTAAATTGGCTTGTGTGCCTGTGTAATTTAACTTGAGATGGTAGAAAAATGTTCTGAGAACTTCAACTTACATGATCTCTTAAATATTTCATCTATATAATTTTGTGTAAATGTACATACAGTAGGATCTGAATATATGAGTATTTTAAAAATAATTCTTTCTGCCACTGAAATCTTCAATTTATTCAATTAACAGCTATACAGACCTCTTCATGTGATATGTTCTAAAAAGTTCTCAGGAGCTGAGAACATACCTGTAACGCTAGCACTTGGAAAACTGAGGCAATAAGATTGTGAGGTTGAGGTCAGCGTGGGTTACATCATAATGTGTTCAAGGCCAGCCTGACCATATGATAAAATGCTGTCTCAAACACACACACACACACACACACACACACACACACACACACACACACACAAATCAGGTGAAACAAAATAAAGCAAACCAATGTAAAACAAAATGAAACTGCTCAGGAGAGCAAAAGAAACACAGATACTTCTAATTTATCAATTTTTGGTATTTCAGCAGAATCCGAGTCATTCTAGAAGTGCAAATGAGTGTTGTCCTAATTGACTTTCTGTTTCACTCTAGTCTGACTCCACTAAATCACAGAAAGGCAGGAGGTGCTCTGGTGATGAGCTCTGCCCCGCTCCTCATTCTTGTATAATTTCTCCCAGAAATCTGTAGCACATTAGCAGGGTAAGAAGTACAAAGCAACGCTGTATTTATAAATAGATCCACATTTTTTCTTCCAACAAGCTTTATTTATGAGATAGATCATTGAATGAGTATTCTGTAATTCAGAATAAATTAGGATTATATGTCTGTGTAAAAGTATGATTCATAATTTAATAATTTCATAATAAAGCAACAATAATTTCCTGTTGCTTTCAAATATGAATCAAAATTGCAAAAGTCTGTTTATTTCTTGTAAAAATCTGCTTTTTAAAGTAAATAAAGGAGTACATATTATAACTAGTTCATTTTTGAAGTAAACAGGTTTTTTAAAATAACTGAAAATATCTGATAATTCTTGAGTACCATATCTGGTGCGTATCTGTAACAACAGAATTTTGATACACGCCAGATATTAGGTACTTAGGGAAAAAAGTCAGAAAACTTTTAGTTCTGTCATTTTATATTCAATTTAAAGAAGTACTTTCCATAGATAATAAAATATGTTCTTATAAAAAAAAACTAAACTGAAAGAGATAAACCTCCTGCTAGAAAAGGGTTATATATCTCCTATGAATGATAAAAAGATTGTCCTATTTGTAAACAATTTAATTTACTATCAATTTAGGGAGCTTCATTTAACTTTCTGTGTTTATATTTGCAATAATAAAAATAACATTAGAGAATGTATGTCACTTCACTGTTTCTTTTTTTTAAATTTACTTTACTGTTTCTTTAGAAAATAACGTCTTACTAAATTTAGGAGAAAAATTCTGTGTGTGTGTGTGTTTGTGCGTGTGCATGTGTGTTCTCTTGTTGGGTACATTTTTGGTAGGTGAATTATTTTTCTCAAATATCTTAGTGTTGAAAATTTATAAATATGGCATTCCTTATTATTTAATAAGAAGAATTACTGGATTCAACCTCACCAGTCAAGAAGAACAAAATAAAATGTACTGACATTTTAAATACTCAACAATCATGTGTTTGAGATCTCATTTTTTCTTATCTGTGAGCAGTTAATCAACACTCAGTTTACATTCTATTTTTTTGATGGATCTCTATTGTTCAGTCCAAATCATGGAAAACAGTGAGACACATAATCTACTAACATAAAGAATCCTGTAGACATATTTTACACATAGCCACATATAAACATACTCAATGTCCAGATCAATATGCAACCACTTAAATGTTTCCTTACTTATTTTAGGAGAGTTTTTTTTTTTTTTTTTTTTTTTTTACTGGTTCTGTACCATTTTGAAGTCCCTGGAATGACAGCTGTATTTTCCATTACCTCTCTGTCTCCTTTCCATTTCCATTCCCTCTTTAGTGGATCCCATTTTCATGTACTTATCTGCCTGTGAACAAAGCTAGCAAAATTCTATATGCACTAAATGTTGGCTTTTTCAATGGACTAGGCACAAATGGATAAGTTTTCTTTTGCTAATGCTAATTGCTTCTTTTGGTATGATTTTGATATAGTAATACTGCACTAGGTAAACATTAAAAAGATTCCCATGGACTCAGTTTTCTCTTTGAAAATCTCAATGATTGCAGTTATACTTGAAAGCTAAGGATTCAAACTCAAATTTATGTGCCTTACCTCATTATGAACCTCTTCCAAATATTAACTTTTTCTAGGAGTAGGGCAGCTGCTGTCAACCTAACACATTCTACTGCTGTTAGTCTAAAAATTATGCATTTTTCTTGTTCATAGCTAGCTAGGTAAATTTCTAGGCTATTCATTCATTGTATGAGTTGCTAGCAATTAAGCTCTTAGTAAAACAAAGACTTAAGGATTTCAAGAAGTTCACTTTCTTGATAAAATAAAGTAAGCCAGCATAGGTCATGTGTATTTATATATAATTAATAATTATAATTACACACATAATTTTATGTAACTATTAGAGCTATTGGGGCAAATAAAGAAAAAAGACAGTTTTGCATAAAATCAGTTTAGCAATATTTCATTTTAAGCTCACTAGATAATCCAGAAAAGATTTTTTAATGTATTGTTATGGATTAAAAACTGGTGATAAATTTAACAGGAGCTGACTTAAATCAGCATGGTGCTGAGTGCAGATAGCTCACCTGACGAAAGTTTCCGGCAAAGAAGGAGATGTGGAGAGGAAGAGTGCGGTGTTATGGGTTCTCCTAAGTGCTGTTTGGAGCCATTGATTCTCCTGGAGGAACTTGACATGGCTAGCTTCCCTGATATGAATTACTGCATTCTCATTGGAGGAGCTCAGGACCTTGTTGCAGAGATGGCTGTGGTTCACTTTGGGGGAGCTCTGGTCCTTATCTGAGCATCACTTCCTGGCACCAGAGAGAAAGATGTGTGCTGTTTAATCCCACCGAGTTTTGTCACACTGGCTTCCTGACATACTCCACTGTTCTCATTGTTGGAGGAGCACCGGACCTTATTGTTCTGAGGATGGCTGTGATACTTTTTGGCAGAGGCCTTGTTCTTATTTTGAGCTTTTGCTTCTTGGCTTCAGTATGGAACCCTGAACCTACTGGCACAGATCCTTCATCCTGCTAGCATAGACTTGATAGTTTCCAATGCTGACCTCTGTGCCTTCACAGTGGAGATCCACGAAATAGATTTTCGTGAGTCAGTGTCATGGCCTCTTGGCCTCCTTTTGGACTCACGGGAGACATTGTCCTGGGCTGTATGTAATAATTCAATTTATATGTAAATATATTTGGCTTTAGTTTTTACAGCACTGAAATCATGTTTATTTTAGATTCAGATTAAAATGAGAGAATTATTACTTTCAAGACATTTCAAATAATTTGATTAATCACTTCAGTGAACTGCTGTCATCCACAAATTCTCATTGAAACTCTTTGTGCCTTCAGGTTTGAAGCATGGAGTCTTTATGACCTGGTTCCGCATACATGCAGAACTATGAAAGGGTTTATACTTTTGAGAATTTTTCAGTACTCTCCTTTCTATTTAAAAAAAAAAAAATGTAAAAACCAGTAATTGTTGGTTTTGGAGTTCTTCCTCCACACCTTGCTAAAACATACAATATAGATTAGCATGTTGATTTAATTTATCTTCTTTTACAATTAGTATCAATTACCTTTCTTACCCTTTCACAGCAGGAACCAGATACTTCTGCTTAATGTCTGGTAGAAGGAAGTTCAAAAATATTACAATGCCACTTTCCAATGAAAAGTTTCTTAAAAAGAGAATAAAAGTTTTCAGAACATCCTTTCCCACTGTTGTGCCTTCACGTTAGGATTAGAATCTCAAAACTCAAGCTGTGGGCTTAGTAACAAAACTGATCTGAGTGGGTAGTCGTACTGTTTTGAGCCATACAAGGAAATAAATCTCATAGTCCTACATCATTTTTTTCTGAGCAAAAGTTAACCAGATTCTAAATTTTCTGTTTAGTTGTAAACAAAATGAGTTATTTCTAGGCAATAAATTAATCTGATATGTAAAAACAGTCCACTACTGCCAACATATTTTCCAGTTATACAAAAGTCAACATATGGGGGCTGGTGATTTAGCTCAGCGGCATAAGCGCCTGCCTTGCAAGCAGGCAGTCTTGAGTTCGATCCCTGGTACCAATAAAAACGAAAAAAGACAAAAACAAAACAAAACAAAACAAAACAAAAAAAAACAAACAAACAAACAAAAAAAAACAAAAACAAAAGTCAACATACAAAAAACAATACTGATAATTTGTGTCTTCTTTTATGATTCATAAATCTGAAATTTTGTAGTCATTTTATTAAATAACAGCTAACAAAATCATAAAAAATAACTTGAAAATTAAATTCTTTTTTTTTTTTGTTTTGTTTTGTTTTGTTTTTCTTTGATACTGGGAATCGAACTCATGACCTCGCAGTAGTCAGGCAGGTGTTGGGTAGCTGAGTTATATCCATGGCCTCAATGATTCTTATTAGATGTACAACTGTATTTTAATATCATCCTCTTTCCAAATTGTAAACAGTAATGAATTTCTATGGTATAATAAAGTTGGATAGTACATAAAAGTACTAAAATCTTTACTCTATAAACTATTATTTTAACGAGGTAAAACTAATTTTTGTGTATCTAGCTAGTGATATATAAAAATAAGTGGGTAAATATAGCTTAGTGTCATAATTACTTCAAGATCTGCACTGTCAAACAATTGTAAACCTTGGATTGGAAGTAATATTTATTTCAATCATACTGCCTATAAGTATAACTGAATTAGATTTTAGATATTTAGGCAAATACCTAAACTCGTATACATTCATGCAACTAAAGTATCAGTAGAAATGTATTCTAAAATTCCTTTCTTTTGGTTAGAAATGAAGTGTATATAAGAACTGATAAAATTGATTTTACTTTTATTTGAAAGTAATATTGTGAAATACATATTTATTTTATCTGAAAAAAATCATCAAATGAAGCTTACAAAATTCTAAATATTTTGAATAATAAACCAGAATAAATCCCAAACTGTAGCATTAATCTTCAGCTGTCTCTGGAATGTTCCATGACAGGAACACAAAGTAAGTCCAGTGAAGAAGATCACTCACTCCTCTTGAGGGCTTAATCTCTTATTTGGAGAAATTAATATATCAGGAAACATAAAAGGAAACTGCTAGTAGTGTCATTTGTAACTTGGTTACCTGGGCTATCTTCCATTTCACTGAGTTACAAATAAAATCAGCTGGACCCAAAGCACATTTCACTGGGGACCAGCAGTGACCCCCAAATGTTACACCAATTTATCATTTAATTGGTAAATGGTAAATTGGTAAATTTAATTTACCATTTAATAATGGCTATGGTGACAATATATCATATTAATTCACTTTTGACTTCTTTAAATTTTTATGGTGCTAACTACTGATACTGCAACAGAAGATCTTTGGGTTGCTACATTTTTCATTAAATCACCATTTTGAACAGTATTGCCTGACATTTTGACTGGCAGCAAGAAATTAGCAACTTCGACTGATTAGTAGACTCTTAAAACTATTTTACATTCATTATTCATGTAAAATGAAAAACTATTAAAAGTTTTAAAAATATGGAGATAGCATATCGTCATAAAGAATAGGACTCCTAATTGATTATATTGCTTATGGGAAAGTCTAGTCATATGAACAGCTGGCGATAATGAATGTTCTTTTATTTGCTGCCCTCTTAAGGCCTTGAAGAAAAATTTAATTAATTGCTTTAGCTTTTTATTATTTCAATAGAGAAATTTTAAAAGTCCTTTGGTAGTTCTTGTACAACATCCTTAAGAATAAAGGAGGAGTATACATTTTTGAGTAACGAAACTAAGTGGGAAATTTTAAAATTTAATAAATGTCCCCTAACAACAACAACAAAAAGAGATAGTTACTGGATGCAAGTGCCTATCATCTCAATGCCTTTAATCCCAGCTGATAAGAGGCTAACAGGAAGATGGCAAGTTCTAGGCCAGCCTGAGCTACAGAGCAACACCAGCCTACATAGCAAGACCCTATCTCAAAACAAAATCAACTCAAAAGAAGTATTCCTGTAATACAATTTTAAAGTGAAACACGATTTTTAAGGTGAAAATGGGAAAATAGCAAGATATATGAAATAAATTTTAATTATTTTGGTTCAAGGATAAAAATTATTGAGCAATCTATCTTTTTAAAATAGTAAGTCATAACGTTAAAAGTCTGTTCTTTAACTCTTGCTAATATATAAGAACCTTTTAAAATTATATTTACATTTTTGATAAAATAAAACTTTATAATGATAATTGAAAATTAAATAATGCAAAATCAACAATTGATGAAAACTTCATATAATAAAACCAAAAAGAAAACTTCCCTCATGGCACTTAGATTTAGAGTTTGCTCATATATTTTAATACAAACGATTCCTATATTACACATAATATTTAAAATTTTTTGCTTGGAATAGCTGTAATACTTCAAAACAACTTTCGGAAAGTAAATTCAAAATGATGTTTTATTTTCACATTTAGACTTTTAAACCAATATACGTAAACAAATATCACCAACTGAATGACTTACTCTGTTTTCAAATGACACTTTATATTTTTTAACAAGAGATATAGTATGGCCTAATCTACTTATGCTACTAGGGACAAGACACCTAGTTGTACCAATTTTTAGAGTAGAAAAGTGATCTACAACTGCATATGATTCATCATTAATTATGATTCCTCATTTAGTGAATTACATTAAAAGCCTTGCCCGAGGAATCCAAATTTTGAAGGCAAGAGATGAGAGCTAAAATAAAAAAGTAAAAGATTCTTTTGTTAAACTATGAGTTTTCTACCTTAACATGTACAAAGCTTCCTATCATTTTATTAGTGAAGAAGAGTACATACTTTAAAAATTAATTCAATAACTCAATGCCTAGTTCTCTGAATTCAATGAATTAAGTACTTCTTTTGAAAAACTCTGCAGAGACCTTATTCATATCCCCCAAGGCCAGGCGAGGCAAACCGCCTCCTTACTTTCCTTTTCCCACAGGCTAATACAGGTCTATTTGTCCCTCCTCTTTAATTCCTACTGACCCTGCTGAGTTATTCCTCAAAGGCCCCTGCTACCCAACCGCAGAGCTCGCACAGCAACTGTCGGCTCTCATTCGTAACCCTGGAGAAAAAACAAAAGTATCAAAGACATGTAAAATCACCACAAATCACAGAGATCTTCCTTATTTTTCAAGTGCTTTTTAAAAGTCAGAAAAGATGCTGGAAGCCAAAGCTGCATTTAAATTCACTTCTCCTTATGTATATCCATTTGAAATCTCAACAGAACTTTTATCTCAGATATAAAATACTCTGGAAAATAAACTGGATTGTTTCTTTTTTTTTCTCTCTCACAGATATAACTTGTACGTTTTGCCAGACATGATTTACACTTATTCTGCCTAGTACAGGCCAATCATTACAAATTGTAATTATTATATCAAATCTAAATCTGTGAGATAAAAGAGACAAGCCAGTTCACATTGCAATGAACAATGTGTGACTTTGGATACATATTTTTTAAAACCTCAGTGAAAGACTTTACCAGAATTTATTATTTTTCTTTTTATTTTTTGTCCTGGTACTTAGGCTAAGATTGACTTTACACTCTTGAAGACAAAGGTAATCTTTCACCTTCTTTATACTTACTTGATTGTGGAAAGGAAATTTCTAAATTTCTCCATCCGGAATAATATTTACAATAGTTTTCTGGAAGGCACATTTTATTAGACTTACTCTTTAATGATCTCCCTATATGAGTAGAGAAATAAAGAATCCATATTGCTTAAAATTTCCTGTGAAGATTTGAGAAGACTTGGGAAGATTTGTGAATCACTTGGTTACAGACAAAAGAGCGGTGCATATCACAGCTGAATCTTTGCCAAGGGGTTTTCACTAATAAATTAGCAGATGATCTCAGAGTCTTGCAAAATGAGACCAAGCAACGGTTGTATGGGGCATGTATACACCAAAAAAAAAAATTCTTTTTGAGCTATATTGTTCTATGTGATAACGAATCACAGTGTATGTAAGTTGCTTGGTGTGGAATCTGGGTATCAAAATAACAAGTCTAAATTTGGGATTTTTTTTACCACTATACAATGGAGAAAAAGTGAAATTTAGCTAAGTCTCTAATGTTTACTTTTTGATAGTTTCTGTTATTATAATGTTATCTGAAGAAAATATTGAAAGCTGTTTGATCAGGAAAATACAGCAATTATATTACTCTTCAAGTTTGTTTAAAGTGATAATATTTATTGAAACTTTACAATAATTTCAGAATGTTAATACTTATTAATAAATTACTTATTAATAAATACTTATTAATAAATGTTAGCTATTATGTTAGTTATATAAAATAAAGTAGCAATTTACATTTCTTTGATGTATAATTTACATTAAATTTTAATAATTTTTATATATTGCATATTAAACATCTTTATGATTGCACAGATGTCTGTTTAATAATTCAAAAAATAACTATATTCATTAATCTACCAAATCTACTTCAATCTATAAGTTTCTGCATGTAGAATGTAATGCAACATTACACATTTCTCATGAAGTAGAGGTTTTTTTCCTGCACTACAGTCAGGGACTAATGAACACTGAGGATGTGGGATGACTCCTACTTATTTGTAACAAGATAATGATTGCTCAGCTTCTGACCATATCAATGGAAGAAAGCACCGTTGTTTATGGCAACAGCAAATTAACACCTATGATACAATAATAGCAAAGTCAAAGTTTGTCAGCATCATTTCAGGAATTATAAGACATTTAGGTAAATAAAACTCCTCCCTAATCATCTTATATAAGTAATGTCATCTTCTATGTCATAATAGTATTATTTTACCATAATTTTAGAAAGAATATTGCACCAAATGTTCTGTTAGAGTTATCTGTATTAGATGATCCATAGCAATATGAACTAAAAATTTTGTTAAATCATTTTGAGATGTGCTAAGTAAACTACTGAGAATTCACAGGTGTCTTAAAAAATGAGTTGTTTTTACTATCACTGATATATTCCTCAATTATTCTTACATGCAACTGGTTAAACACACACTCACACACCCATTTAAGTGCACAAATACACACACTAGCACACAATTTATACCAGTATATGCTTTGTTCTTTCCTTGTATCCTAAAGGATGTAAGCTTTCTTAAAGTAATTATATTAGAAGAGTTCTAAATGACATAGTCTTTATAACTTTTAATATACATGTAATTTTATCATGTTATTTTTCTTCCACATCACCTGATATTTGTATTGCTACTCAGATATAAGGCAAATACCTAATCAAAATCCATTAGCATTGATTCCTAATGAAAACTGTATTTAGTTCAATTAATAATAAACATACTATTTCATTTACATCTTACAGCATTTCTTTGATAAAGTTGATGTTACCACATATACTTTGGAGAAAGAATCTAAAAGAATACAAAGTGCAATCTTTTTCAAATTCATAACCTTGGTTTCAAAGACATGAGTTTCTCTTTAATCTCCCACAAACGCGACAAAGCAATTAGCATTCCTAGGAGAAATTTCATTGAAATACAGTCCTAAATTGATCCAGTTAAGTAGGTTTTGACTTCCCCTGTGGGATCTCTTTATATTTGTACCTAATATTTCGATGCAGTACATGTATGCATAATAAGGAATCCAAGTATCTACAGATATAAAATCATCAAAAATAATTTTGCCTTTAAAACTATTTATTAGTTTTTAAAGGGAAAGTTTCCATATATTAATTCATTGTTTAAATTCTCAAAGAACAAATAATACTATTTGCATGTTTTAATACTTATAGAGTGCTTAACAAAGAAATTGTTAACAGTGGTTACCACCGATAAAGGAGCTGTTGATGAAAGGAAATGAGTAATTGTTTTTCTACCTATCAAAATATATTTTTCCCAAACGCTAAATAATTGAGTAGAAAGTGTAGTATTTTGACAAAATTGGGAAAATTTATATTCATACAAAGTGGTAAAAATTAATATGCCACATACATGGTCAAATATGGTGTTTATTATTTTAATTTTTATTATAAAAGTGAGATAAGTATAAATTTAACAAATAGCTAATTATTTCATCTGATGCTTAATTTAAAAGTTATTGACTATAAATCAACCATATTATGAATTAGTTTTTGCAATTACAAGTATAAAATAAAATTGAGACTATAAACAGAAATTTTCATATCTCTTCCAATAAATAATTAACTTTCTCACAGTTTTGGTTTTATTGGAACAAAAATGCATAAGTTATATGAATAAATTACTTTAACATGAAATCCATTTGATGAGTAACTAAGATTGTGAGTGACTTGTTAAAGTAATAATAAATGAGATATTTAACATGATCAGTTTTTCTATTAGTGATTTTTATTTTCTAAAATAATTTGATCTACATTTGAAATCACACACAATTTCAAGTAATTCTCTTCATTTGTATTGTTGGTTAGTCATTTCAAAAGAAATTAGGGTACAGTGAATTATTAATTTACTCATTAATACTCTGTTTATTATCTGAAATGTAGATGATTACTTGTCTTTTAAACAGAATACCTATTTGATTGATTGCATTTTCACCTAAATCAGAGAATCAGCTAATACTTACAGTTTGTTTGTGGAGTCTTGTTTACATTTCCATCACCAAACCGTCTGAAGATAATTTGAACTGAGATACAGGAAGATCATGTGTTTTGCAAGAGCTGCTTAACATAACTTCGCTTATTTCATTTAACATTTTACAAATCCATATTCCACAAAATAATCTTTAATTAGGTAGTTTTCATCTATTGGTTATCCCAATTACAAGTTTATAAGTATTTGCAACCTTATTAGAAGATAGTGATATAAAAATCACTGCCATTATCTTAGACGATTCTAAAACATCCTGAAAATGTACAAAATCATGTGACTTATTTTAAAAGAATCCTTTTTTTAAAAAAGTGTTTCTATTCATTTCAGAGTTTGTAGCATTCATAAAACCTAAAAGGTCAAATTTACCATTTTTTTGAGGCAAAGTTGCTGACAAAATTGTAGTAACTTACAAAATTTCTCACCTTTAGAAAATTGATTCATTTCTTTCTTTGTTGGTCGGTAAATTTTAGAGGTTTTAGAGTGGTCCTAGGACATTTTAAAGGTGACAGGTTTGTCCTTTGGGATCTTTGTTTTGTGTCTCAATTCTGGGAAATCTGCCTGCATAGGAATGAATGCCAATTTTTTTTCTTCTGTAGAGTTCTTTGAAATGAGTTTCTTTGGTGTATCTATTCTGTCCAAGAGTGATGACTGTGTCTGTAATTCTTTTGTAATCTCAGTAGTTGTACACACTTTCTGACTCTCAGAAGAGTTTTCTCAGCAACCAAAACTCATCACCTCAATATACCACCCATGATGTGAGGGTACATATTGATCAGGGAGCGCAATTGCGTCATCGTCATCAGAACTTGGGAATAGTGGCCATTAAACCTTCTAAGTGAGGTCTTTATAATATTCCCATAAAACCGCTTATAATGAATTAAAGCATCACCATCAGGCACAGAAATAAGTAAAACAAATAGTGTAGAGCTATTAAAATATCAATTTTATGCTAAAAGATAACATATGGTTTTCAAAACAATTTATTCACCAGGATCCTTATGAGTCACAAAGAAGTATAGTTCATAAAGCACATAAGTTTAATAAATATATTTTATTTGAAAATTTTGCTCACCATATCTTGTTTCTGCAAATTTCCATGTTCCAGGTCTAATGCTTTCTGAAGTAGATCAAATTTCTTTAACTCAGAACTAGAAGAAATCATTGCACAATCACTTTTTCATTATATGTGACAGAAGCTTGTAATTTCCCTCCTTTCTGCATATTTTAAGAAAGTATATATAATTTTAGAAAAAAATAAAATTATGTAGAAGAACAACTTCTAAAATAGATAAATGAAAATTTATGTATTTCCAAACTTTTCAGCATAACTGTTTGACCAGAAGCCAGTGGCTTGAGGTGACTGGAACACACTTCTGACCGTCCTTCCTTCAAATACCCAATGCCTACAGATTGTTTGCTTCCATTTATGAAATAAACTCTTTTGTGTTCTCTTCCTTAACTCCTTACAATTAGAGTAGTTCATTTATTATTATTACATCTTCTATTCAGAGCTTCTCAGGAAAGGTTTATGTGTAGATATGTTTATGATGGCGTTGAATGATTGTGTGGCAGCTTTTCAATCACTCTTCCTTCAGAAGAAAGCAGTATTTGGCAAAAAAAAAAAAATAGTAAAAATTATAATCAAGCCAAGTCTCACTGATTCGTATAGAGTGATGTGGATTTATTTAATAATGATGTATTCTAGGCCAAAGCACAATATGTATCTAAACATAAACAAATAGCATATGACTTATTTTCAAACAAACTGTCCTATGTTATCTACATTGTTTTAGAGGAGGGGTTTTTGGCAGACTAGATTCCTGTTGCAATTTGTCTTTGTTTTTTTCTTCTGTTAGGATTTGGATCTGTTAGGATTTAAAGTTAAAAGCATGCAGGTTGGAGTACCTTCTTCCTCTTATGTATTTTTTATAGTAGGCACATTCTCCTCCTAAATTTTATTCCTAAATTTAAAATACGCAATAGGTTTCAAGTTCATTATCTATATTACTATGTACATGCAAATATTTTATGTGGAATATTGAGGCTATATATGATTTCCAGAGAATCAAATACTCAGAAACGAGCTTTTCCTATTACTACCAGGCACAGACCTTGGCCACAGTCTTTCAGAAATCTGTTCAGTTTAAGCAGAGGTCCTCCTTAACATTGCCTGAACATTCAAAGTAATTTAGAAATCCCAGTGCCATGCAACTATAGCTACAAATTCTGATTTAATTGGTCTGATGGGTATATATTGAAGACTCTATTTATCTTAACTCTAATGTTGCAGTGTTTGAGATTTCAAAAGCTAGAGCAGATTCCAAATCCTTGTACTTCAACATGAACTCAAGGGTTTACTTTCAAAACTATACTTTTAATAAAGTAGTGAAGTTTTAAGTATTTTTTCTCACATATTCTAGGTTAGCAAAATGGGGAATTGCAATGAGTTAATCGCAGGTGGGATGTTTTTATGTGGCATCTCAGTCTAACAAATAGAATCAAAATGAGAGATTTTAGATGTTATTATTTTCAAACAAAATTTCAATATTCTTAAAGCAAAACTATGAAACTCTAGTAACTCCCTATTTCATATAGGCCAGAGTTTCTCAGAAGGTGATTTCAGAGTACCTACATCAGCATAATCACAGGAATCAGTTTATTTCTTAAACTTCTTGTACCCATTGCACAGATACACAGATTATATATAAGTTTCTGTTTCTTTTATTTTTTTATTGTAAAATGTAAAAAAAAAATGATACAGAAAAACAATGATACAGAACTTCAAATGAAAACAATAGGAGGTTAACAATGGGTAATATATTCCATATTGTTATCACCAAAGTAGTTGCTCATTTTAAAAGATATTGACATGAAAATATAAGGAACAAGGAGAGCTCAAACCATTCATTTTGATGAATAGAGATTAGTAGTACATTTATCTATCTGCACACACACATATAATCTTTAGATATATGTTTCACGAATTCAGTTGAAGAGTTATTCTAAATGAAAAAACAGTAGTGAAAATAGTTAGTTGCTTACATGGCAAGCCCATTCACATATAATGTTTTATGCAGTAGTTCTCAAGAGAAATAGAGCATTGCTAGAGACAGTTGTCCATGCTACAGCTGCTGACATTGCAGCCGTGGACACTCTCCAGGTGAAACATGGCTCTTTGGGCTTTAGAGTGCTTCAATGAGAAGTTCTAACTGTTCTGAAGAGGAACAAAAGATTTAAGGATTATATTTCATTTCATAAGAATTGTTTTAGTGAGTGTGGATAACTTTTATAGGGATATTAAAAATTGTCAATAACAGTTATAAACCTGTTTACTACATAATGACACTATGATATGTACCATTACTTTATCCATGGTTTTCCATGGTGTAGTATTATAATTAAGGTACAGCTTTCATCTGAGAAGCTTAAAACCTTAAACAAGTAACTTATCCAGTGAAACAGCATTAGGTGGCAGAATCCAGATAATCCATTTGTCTATTCTGAAACACGAATTGCTTATCTTTTACATATTTTTTAGTACAGGATTCCTGACAATCTTGTTAGTGTTGAGAGCTGCTATAAAAAATTAAATGGCATTAAAAGAAATTGTTTCTTTTCTGATGTGTGAGTTAGAAGACTGAAATCAAATTGGCAAAACAATGCTCCGTCTCTCTTCTGTCTCTCTCTCTCTCTCTCTCTCTCTCTCTCTCTCTCTCTCTCTCTGTCTGTCTGAATCTTCTAGGATAAGGCCTTTTCAAGACTCTTTTGCTTTAATAGTAATTTTTTTACAAAAAAGAATAAAAATGATGATACAGAACTTATAGAAGAGAGGAGAAAAATAAGAGGGGAAAATTTATACACACACACACACACACACACACACACACTAGATAATTATACTGCTAATATCTGTTAGTTCACCAAAACGAATGGTTTGTCCTTTCATTGTTTGATAGTTTGATCATTTTCCTGCCTATATCTTATAAACTGAACAGCTACTTTGAAGGTAACAATGCACAATACATTAACCATTGTTAATTTATTTTCAACATTGCTTTATTTCCTCTTAAATTAATCTCTTCCTTCATTGCGGCAATTTTTCTATATATTTTGTCAAAATGTTGTCTCTTAAAAGAACACAGGTTGTTGGTTTCAGGTCCACTCTAATCAACTATTCAAATTGCATGTATGAATAATTTTTGGAAACTTTGAAGCTACCCTGCCAAACATTTGGAACTAACATGATGAATGTATTTTCATTCATCCTGTTCTCCAAAGTCACATGTCTACTAAAAATGATTTAACTCCATGTCTCTTTTTATTTCTATGACAGTTTTGAATGAGAAAGTAGTTGGGAATATTAACTATATGTTACAATAAGTCTGGATTACTTTCTATATTATTATATATCTGCTAACACAAAATGGGTCTATATGATACTTTTTCCAGAGGTAATGATTAATATTACAGACAAGAACTTAAACTGGACTTAAACTATATAACTGTTTTTGAAAATCTTGAGTCTGGGAGCTGAAGAACATTGTGAAAAAAGAGAGACCATATTTCAAAGTATGTCTTGATTTAATGTATAAGGAAAGAAAAATACTTGATGTACTACTTTGGATGTTGATCAAAAAGATAGAAGATGGAGGAAATTATTGGAATTTTTCACAGTTAGTCTAAAACATGGAATGAAATCTGATAAAGCAGCTAAACTTTTAACTGTCTGAAAAGAAAAGGAGGGTAAAGAAGCCTGCTTATAGGATGAAAAGGGGACGAGCTGGTATTAGAGGACAGATGACACGGAAGAGAAGGAAATCAAATGACAATAAAATTTGAACATTCCTCCAACCGTGCTACTTACACAAGAAAATGTAGTCTGATTTAAGGAAGAAGATGTTCATGTACAATATCAATGTTTTTGAATCCTGGTTTATAGGTACTTTGGGAAATATAAAAATAACATTATTTGAGGTATCATAGATCATGCCAATTTTCACAGAGGATTTGTTTCAGATAGTTGCATTATTATTTATTATACCCATCCTGTTCTCAGTTTTTTAAAGATATAATTAAAAACTATAAAAACTAATTACAATGTACAATTTTATGTGTCAATGTTTATTCTTCAAAATGTTTAAATCAAGATAATTGACATATATATTACCTCCCAATCTAATCTGACTTTAAATATATTTATTGACAACAAGAACATATAAGACCTATTTAAAAAAATATTTCCCAGATATTCAATACATTATTGTCAACTATAGTCAGCATGCTCTATTCTGTATAGGTTTCAGGAGTGTATTCATCTTCTCTAAATGAAAATTTATAACTTTTGTGACACTTGTATTCATGAGCTAAAGGACACCACTACTGGAGAAGTTACTGGTTGACACACCTGTGCGCAAAACTGGTTAGTTGTTTTAGATCATTTCCCAACCTAGGAGTTTGAAGAGAAAGAAGTAAGAAACAGAATTAATGTAATATTTTAAATATAGAAATATTTAATACATTATAAATTGCCACCATATTTATCTGTTAGATACTGTGTGCTGCAATCCAAAAATACCATTAAAATAAGTTTCAGATCTAATTTATAATACTTCTTGTCACATCCTATTTATATATATGCATGGTCTTGTTAAATATGAATACGTTTGTTAGAGGTAAAGCATAAAAAAGAAAAAAAATAAAAATTGCCTAGAAATAAAAAGTGCATTTATTGCAATAATTTATACATAATAACTTTTTGAATGGATGAAAGTCAATCCAAGTTAATTACACACAAAAGAGCTCAAATATCAGCTTACATGAGTGATGATGTATGGAGCGACCACAGTTCAGACCTCTAGGGACTACCTCCTGATGCAGAGAACTGAGAAGTCTACTGAAAGCACATAGCTTATTTTCATTCTCAAAACACACTGCAATCAAAATTGTGCACTTGGTATTCCCAGCTCACCATTTTGCTTTTTTATAATAAGATCAAAGAATTAGTGATGGGTAGCTACAGTTATTATTTGATACTATATCGTATAGCATAATTTATTTTTGATAGGCAGAATGTCTGAACTCTGAACATGTCACAATTACTGATATAGTTGGTTAATTTTGTCTCTTCAAAAAACAGAAAGGAAACTGACACTGTGTTCATTTCTTGTCAAATAAGAAATATTCCTAAGAGATCTTTTACTTTCTCAGTGCAAGCTCTAATAAAGTTTGACAGCAAAGAATGTTTTTCTTTGAGTAAATATTTGGCTTAAGTAGAGATCTGTTCCAGATGCCAAGTTATTAATTTCATAGCCAACCTAGGGATATTTTTTTTCATTTTTGCATTTCTCTTTCTATTTACAAGTTTAAAGAATATAATACAAATTTTCTATCATACATGAAAAAATAAAACAGATTTTATTCAGTGTTCTTTTTTAAGATGTGAAAAGAGAAAAAAATAACAGTGAACTGATTCTTAACAGGAATTAGTTTCTGTAAGATATTTTCCTATAAGAATGCAGTTTTCTATTGTGTATCCTGAAAGTATTCCTGCAGGATAGTCATGCAAAATTTGTCATCTTTGATATAGAACATTTAAAAAATTTCTAATGACTTATTATTATTGTTGTTGTTATTATGAGATAGGGTCTCACTGTGTAGTTTAGGCTGCTCTTGTACTCACTATGTAGCCCAGCCTGGTCTCAAACTCAGAACAATTGTCAGGCCTGAACTTCCTGAGTGCTGAGATTACAAGAGTGTACTATCACAACTTATTCTTGATCTAGATGTTTTACTTAATAACTTTTCTAACATCTCATATTCTAACATGATACAATCCTGTAGGACAGAAAATGTTTTTCCACTGATTCTTTTAGGAAACAAAAAGTCTGTTCAATACGCCTATGTAGAATTGATCACCCAAATTCTTCTTGAAAATAGGTCACATTCTCAGTTTGTAGTCGACCCATCAGCAAAGGGGATAGTTTTACAATTATTGGCCTACATTAATCTACATATGTTCTTATGGGTGCTAGAAATTTAAACACAATGTCCTTCTAGGAATATTCATTTTAATTAATGTTCTAATTAGGCGAGAAGAGAATATTAAATACTTGAGTCTGGAACTTCCTTGGCTCAGTAGATGGGTATAGTTGTTGAACTATACTGTATTTCCTCAAATCCTTGCACAATCTCAAATTCTGTTCTTTATCTTTTAGTGAAGCTTTTATTTATCAGGACCTTCACATACATCTTGATCATATCCAGTTTGTACTACCCTGATTTCTTATCCACTGACTTCCATTTCTAAGCCTTCTTTCATTACACCAATGTACTATTCTTCCATGAAAATTCTTTGTCCTTGGTCTCTGGCATATACAATGAGATTACCCCTTTTGAATCTTTTTTTTTTCTTTTCCCAGGTGTCCAAATCATTACATTATTGGACTGTATATTCTTCATTTTCTGTTGATTTTTCTAATTTAATACTTATGATTTATTCATGGGCTAACCATATTAATGCTCTTTTTCTTCCTTAATTTTAATTTTGCTTTAGTTTCTGTGATTATCTTGCACACAACACAAATCAGACATATTTAATAATGTAAGTCATAAAAAGCAGCCTCTGTGATAAACACTTTTAATATCTACCACCTAGTACTCATATTTTTGTTTTCTATTCCATCCTTGGATAAAAGCTGCACGAGGTGAATTGAGTGTGAACTACAGAATATAGTTAAAGTAATGAAATGCCCTGAGATTTTCATGGAATGATAATAGCATTTTTCTTCAAAGCCTTCTCTCTCTCTCTCTCTCTCTCTCTCTCTCTCTCTCTCTCTCTCTCTCTCTCTCTCTGTGTCTGTCTCTGATTGCTCATGCTTGAGGAATTCATGTCATCAAGAAACAGAGCAGTAGAGAAACAGAAAGGGACTGGGATTGGCCACATAAATGTTGGTAGCACCTTTACTGTCACTACCACAAGGCAAGTTTTAAAATCACAGTGCAGTTAATGGTAATATCTATAACTTCCTGAGAAAATGCAAATTTATCAACAAAGGACTCCTTACCAATAATGATTCTAAGATGTGAGGTACCTGTTATTGACACAAATTTTGAGGGGACAGTAAAATATATAACTGTGTTAGTCAGCTATCCATCAGTATGAAAAAATATCTGACATAATGAATTTAAGAGGAGTGAAGTTTTCTGCTAGTTCTTTGTTTCAGAAGGGTTATCCATTGATGTTTGGTCCTGTTGCTTTGTGTCTGTGGTGCCGCTGTACAGTATGTTGGGAATGTGTGAGAAAGAATGTCTCAGGAAAGAGGAAGACAGACACAGAGAAAGAGAAAGCTTTGAAGAAAATGCTATTATCCTTCCATGAACTAATCTCAGCCAGACACAGAGACAGAGAGACCAGAGTATTCAAAATTGTGCTCTTATTAATTTAACTTTCTCCATGAGCCTCCACCTCTTAAAGATTTTAGCCCCTTCAAGTAGCATCTAGAGCTAGGAACCAAGATTTCAACACATGGGGCTTCAAGGGATGTTTCATATTCAAATCATAGCAATAGAAATAAGTAATATACGTACATAGAGTTTCCCTGTACTTCATTGTATATTTCCAATTTTTTATTCATTTCTTTCATTTTTATTCATGTTAGTTTTATACTTCAATAGGCTATTGTAATTACCTTCAATTTTATGAGATGTGATAAAACATACCGCAAATGTTAGAATTTTTTTAATTACAATAAAAAAACATTGTCATTAATCCTTCTCAAAATACTCCACTTTACCTAACACTCTTATGCCATTATTCTTGTGGGTTTATAAAGGAGTTCTGGCAGCCTTTTTTCGTGAGTGTGTTTAGTTGGGCTGTCATTGCTGCCTTGATGTCCTGAATCAATTCAAACTTTATTTTTATGGCCATTTTTATTTTAGGGAAGAGCCAGAAGTCTCATGGTGCTAGGTATAGTAATAAGGTATATTAATACACAGTATAGTATTTTTATTTGACAGAAAAGTCCTTATTAGCCGGTCTGTATGGCAAGGGGTGTTTTTCATTTTGGAGAAATACAAGATGAAACTATTTGACCATTTCTCAGATCTTTTTCTACGTATGTCATTACATAAACACACTTTAAGCCCTTATAATATTTAGAGTTCACTATAGTGTTATGAATATAAACTAGCTTGCATAATTCCATCCAGACCACAAAACAATAAATGTCACCTGCATATTTGATCTTGATTAATACACTGGGCAACTTCTACTGAAAACTCTGTGCCTTGATTTCAATATCGTAGCCACAGATCAACGTTTCATTTCAAATGATGACATTTCTTAAAAAGTTAGAATTGCACAACTCCAATAAAAAACATTATTCATGATCTATGATTTTGTAGTACATGTCAAAATGGACCATCTTTCAACAGTACTGTAGCTTACAAACACCTGACTGCACCAAATGAGTTGAAACTTGTCACACAGTGTTACTAAAGTTCAGCTCTCCACGTCTTGCATTGAAAGTATCTGCTTTTCAATTGGATGGCATACGGAAGCAAGATTCACCATATTGTATAATCACACCTCCTATGAATTATGTTGCAAATGGAAACCTTTTTTTTCAGAAACAGCAAAACAATCCTTTGCTCTTTATTTTCCCTTCTTTACTCTCTCCTGATGTTCTCTTCACACGCTGCTGTTATCACCATTGTCACTTTTATTTGCGTCGGCAGGACTGCTCTGGGCTAACAAGTTTGCTTTCTGATATGCTGACCTCTTGGATGCCAAAGATGTCTTCATATGAAAGTATCACAGACAAACCATTTTTGTATGGCATAATTATCTTGATGAATATTAAAAAATTTATAGAACTTTCATCTGTAGTTTTTCTGTAGTTTTCTTCCAAGTCCCATGAAAATCGATGTCTATATTTGCACCAACAAAATGTAAGATGGATTTGTAAAGGAGCTTCATTACGAAGACCTTTATGCATGATATTTATTTAACTGATTAAATCCAATTAGGCAAGTATTGAAACATATCTGCTACATTTTTAACATAATTAAAATTATTATAATTAAGAAGTTCTCACCACTCGAAACTTATTTACACCCTCCTGTACAGCTTCCATAAATAATTTTACTGTTTCTCTTCCGACTGAAAGTTCAAGCAGAGGTTTAGCACCAATTTAACTATGTATTTACATGACTGATAGAAAATTATGAAGCTTGTCAAACAGTTCTTGATTTCGCTCTACAGTTCCCAGACTGCTTCTTTTCTTTTGACTGAGACATTAATAAATCTGTCTCTTATTTGCTGATTAAGGAGAATAAATAGATTGATCACTACATCTTTTTATGGTAATCATTCAACTACTATGATATATACTTATAGAACTGTGTGAACATGAGAATCTTTGAAGTCTTCTCTTCTAGTTTTTTGATAACTTAAAATTATGCCTCATAAACTATAATCCCCATGCCATATTCATTATTAAAGGTTATTTTTCCACATTATATTATTTTGATGTGATGCTGTGCGGCATCTCTCTATTCCCCTCTTCTCTGCCCTAATCTACTGATCCCTATTCTGCTGTCTATTTCTAAGAAATCAACCTGCTTGGCTTCCAGATATGAGCAATAATGTGAAGCGTTTATACTTCTATGCCATACTTATTTCATTTAGCACAATTCTATCTATCTTGTGACAAATTACCATATTTCATTCCCTTTTATGGGCGAGTTATAGCCCTCTGTGTAACTGCACCACATTTTCTTTATTTGTTTACTCACAGATGGCTATCTCAGTGGATTCCTTATGTTGGCTATTGTGAGTACTTCTATAGTAAACGTGCAAGTGCAGATTTCTATTTGTAACACTGAAGTTATTTCTTTGAAATATATATTCAATAGTAGAACAGTTGTTTTGTGTGTTAGTTCTACTTTTAGTGTCTTGAGGAACATCAGTAGTAGTCTCCATAACGGGTATGATCATTTATATCTCACAGATATGTATGTGTTCCATTCCATTTCCTCCATATCCTTGTCAGCCTTTGTAAATATTTCTTTTTTTTTTTTTTTTTTTTCTTTTTATCGGTACCAGGGATCAAACTCATGACCGCCTGCTTGCAAGGCAGGTACTTATGCCACTAAGCTAAATCCCCAGCCCCAATATTTCTTTGTTTATTATAACTATTCTAACTGGCATGACATGATATCACATTGTGGTTTTGATTTTTATTTCCCTGTTGATTATTAATGTTGAGCATTTTTTCATATAATAACCATTGTTATATCTCCTATTGAGGGATTTCTACTCATATAATTTACCTATTGTTTTAAATCAGATTTTGTTTTTACTTTTTTTGTTTACCTTCTTTTAGTCCCTTAAATATTCTGCATATTAACTTTGTGAACAAAAATATAATACCCAGCTATTTTCTTCCGTTCTGTAACTTATTGTTCCATGCTGTTTCATTTGCTGCACAAAAGCACTTTACTTGGATGTAGTTTCATTGCTTTGGAATGTAAAGCTGCGGCCTTCGATTCATTTTGAATTTATTTTCATACATGGGGTTAATAGGGTTTAGTTACCTTCATTTTCCTACATATGGTTAGGCAGGTTTCCTAGCAACAGATGTTGAAAACACAGTCTTTCCCCCCAAATTTATTTTATAGGCACCTTTGTCAGTTATTTGTGTGAGTTTATTTCTGGGTTCTCTACTCTGTTCTCTTGGTCTCATTTACCATTTTCATACGAGGACAATGCTGTTTTGGTTACATACATGTTCGTAGTATATTTTAAGGTCTGGTGTTTTGAAACTCTACTGTTTTTTTGTTTGTTTGTTTGTTTGTTTGTTTTGTTTTTCTTCTTCTTCTTCTTGTATTCTATTTGAGCTTTAGAATTTTTTTTTTCTATTTATATGAGGAAGATTGTAACAAAAATGTAAAATACTTTGGATAGCATGGACATTTTAACCATAAGGTCCGTTAAGTTCTCTGAACCATAAACTTGGGTGATCTTTCTTTTCTTTTCTTTTTTTCTTTTTGTTTGTTGGGCATTATCTTTACTTTCATTCATTTTATTTTCTTATTTTCTTGTATAGAATATGTATTTCTTTGGTTGAATTTATAACAAGAACTTACTATTAATCATTTGTAAATGCTGAGAATTGAACTCTTTACTCTTTTGCTCGGCAAGTTTGATCTTGATGCATACAAATGCTGCTTTTTTTTTTTTTTTTAACTGATTTTAAATTCTGGAAACTTACTGAATTAATTTATGATTCTCACATATTTTTGTTAATGTCTTTAAGTCCTATGAAAACATATCACCTAACAGCTAAACTAATTTGATATCCTCTTTTTTTATTAGTATGTTCTTTCTCTTTATTTCTCTTTCTCAGTATTTTAATATTGCATTTGATTAAAATGGTGAAAATAGATATTCTTGCCTTGTTTCTGACCTTAGAGGAAATTATTTTAACTTTTTTTCCCATAAAACCTGATATTAGGTGTGAATTTGTCATACAAGGATTCTAGTGTTTTGAGTTATAATTATACATATACCTAAAGTGCTACGGTTATATTATATCACACAGTGATACTGAATCAAATACTTTGTAATTATTGACATGATCTTTTTTTTGCCTTTTTACTGATAGGTGATTGATTAGGGTATGTTGAAAATATCTTCACATCTATGAAACAAATCACACTTGATTACTGTGTTAAATCTTTTAGATGTGTTATTGCATTAGAGTTACTAGTATATTGTTGAGATGGACATTGATCTATAGCTTTCTTTCTTTCTGTTTTCTCTCTTTCCTTAGTTGTGTGAGTGTGTGTGTGTGTGTGTGTGTGTGTGCATATGTGTGAGTGCATACACATGTGTAAATAGGGGTTATTTACACATCCTATTATGGATTGAATTTGGAAGTGTTCTCTTCATTTTAATTTTAGAATAGTCTGAGATGAATTGTTTTTTTTTCATTAAATTTTTTAAAATTTAGAAATTAAACTTTCTGGTCTTTTCTTTGCTGTAAATTTTTAAATGCTGGTTCTAATTCATAATTTATGTTTGTTCTCTACCTTTTTTCTTGTGGTTCCCTTATTCACTTTTTGTATGCTACATGCATCTATAAATTTATCTATTTCACCAATATTTCAAGTTTTATGATGTAGTTTTTCATATTTCGGTGATTTTTCTTTACATTAAGAAGGAGCAAAATATTGAGTTCTCAATAAATATTATAAATAAATAAGATTGAACAAAACTGAACTACTACTGAAACATGGTTCTTAAAAAGTAGCACACAATAAAAGCATCTTTATTTGGATTAATAAATAAATTAGATATGGAAATTATTAGAGATAATTACCTCAATCATCATTCATTTGGTGAAAGTACTTAGGACTTTTTATTACCTCTAAAGTTTACGTGAACCAACGTTTTCAAAGTCTGCTCAGAGAAAATCAACATATTAGATAAAGTTCAAAAAGTCTATTTCAAATTTTTAGAGGAGCAAAGAAAGGTAAAAAATACTAAATATTTAAGTAAATGCTTACGTATGTCCAACAAGGTAAAAAAAGCAAGGTACACATATCCTGCTCCGATCAGGCCATTAACAAAGTCACAGATTGAGTCGGAGACGTCATATTTTATAAAGTAAGTAGGTTAATGGCAACCTGAAGATTATTACTATTTTAGAATAAGGCTGGAAGGTCACATTTGTTATAAAAGAAAAAAATGTGAAACCTATAAATTAAAATGAGAGGAAAATATGAATATTACAGCTTTCTGATTACTACATTCAGTGTTGTCTATTTGTTCATTATGTGAAATTTAATAGATTACTTAAATTTTCTAATAATTCACATATTAACATTTCTCTGTATAATGGACATACCTACATCCAAAGTACATGAGGGACCGTTACTGCTCAAAAATTTTAATTTGTTTGTATTTGATTGAACATATAAAGCCACTTGATTGAGAACTAAGACGTTGATGGAGGAACATGATCTGCAGAGGCATACAGTAGAATTTGGCAAAGTATTCTTCAATTAAAATCATATACAAGGGTTCGATCCCCATGACAAAAAAAAAAAAGAAAGAAAGAAAAGAAAAGAAAAGAAAAGAAAAAAATCACCTAAAAGATGAAATGCTTTTCAAAAAAAAAAAAAAAAGTTAGAGAAAGCAAAGGATTTTTGAAGAAAAATTTTCACACATGCACAAAAAAATCAGAAAATGTAGAAGCAATTTAAATAGCATTTTCAGGGACAAGTAAACACAGGGAGTGACAAGGTAAAAGAAGATAAAATGCTGTGTTAGAAAGCCAGAATGAAAGTATCATGCTCATTGTAATGGCAAAGAACTATTACCAGTTATATTTAGGAATTATGAATATTAATTTGAAGGAAAGTAAGAGACATAAATGAGAGTTATTAAGATGTCTTTGCAAACAGAAGCAGCTTTTTATTTCTTCCCGTGAAAGAAAAATGAGAAGGTAAAAGAAAGCCATAAAAGAAAATGTGGTAATTTGAATTCAGTTGAGATCTACTCAGAAGAAGATAATATTTTACTCTCAGAAATAGAGTCACATTCCTAACCTTTGCCTTGGCTTATTTAAATATTACATTAATGTTATATAATGCAGAAAGTTACATGTATATATCTTTTTTTGAAACGAAGGACAAAATCCTAAAAGACAAATGAAATTATTGTGGTTCTGTCAGGTTTTTTTTTTCTTATTAAATATAAGTGTGATTTGTCATTAGTTATTAGTTTGAGGACAGTACATTGTTTTTATTTTAGTATATTGTATATTGTATATTGTAGTTTCTACCCTGAAATTACAATACTTGGAATGATATATAATTTATCACTTGCATGTTGTTATGCAATGCAAATTACATATTTACCACAAATGTGTATTTTTTTTTTTTTTTTTTGGTTTCTTTCGTTTTTATCGCTACCAGGGATAGAACTCACGACTGCCTGCTTGCAAGGCAGGCGCTTATTTCGCTGAGCTAAATCCCCAGCCCCCAAATGCATATTTATGTATATATAATATTTATCAGAAAGTTAAACTAGATGTGATAATATTTGTATTACCAAAGCTTACAAAATTATATAGCTCACACAGGAGTAACAAGGTAGGGCTGCAGTTATAGCTCAGTGGCACAGTGCCTGCCTGGCAAGGACCAGGTCCTGAGTTCCAGTACAGGTTGAAAAAAAAAAAATGACAAGATAAATAGTACATTATGAAACTGTCATTTTACATCTCTTGACATCTCAGTCCTGTACTGACTTAGGAAACAGCTCCCATGCAGTCACCTGAGCTGGAGTCCTACAGAACACCAAAAAGAAAGGTATAAAAATGCACTGAGGTATAGAAAGATGTGGCAGCTCACTGTTAATTACCAGAAACATGCCCAAATCTGTCAATTATGGCACAAAGGAAAGAACAGATAACAGGTTTAAAATAATTTCATTAAAGCTGTAACACAGATTAGCACTCATGCTAACTACCGTGTTATAACAATCAAGATATGAAATCAATATAAGTGTCTACCAACAGAAAATTGGCTAAAGACAATGTAGTATGTGAACACAACATAGTATTTCCCCTTTAAGTGGAAGGAAATTAAGTCATTTACAACAACATGGATGATAACTCTGGCAAAGAAAGATGAATATCACATGATCTCACTTATGTTTACAATCTAAAAATGGTCAGTACATAACGAGACATTGGACTAGGACAGAGAAAGAAAATGAATAGATGCTAGTCACAATCTTACAAATTTTATTTTGACTGAAGAAATAATATTTTATTTCCTTTGCAAAAAAGTGCATAAGAGTGACTAACAGACATGCAAGAAATGCTTAACATCACTAATCATCAGAGAAATGCAAATAAAAATTACAATGAGTTACCACTTTACACCAATAATAGAGTTTATTGTGAAAAAAGACTAAGAAAACAAGTGATGGCAGGAATGTGGGACCAAGGGAACTTTGTACACTGGTGATGAAAATGTATATTAAGAAAATCAATATGAAAAATGGTATGTGTGTTCTCCCCAAAATTAAAAATAAAACTACCTCATGTAACAACCAACTATTCATTATATATCCAAGGGAAATCAGAGATATCTGTACTTTCATATGCAATGCAACACGATTCACAATAGTGAAAAATGGAGAAAATCAAAATGCCTATTAGCTAATGAATAGACAAAGTTGCAAAAAGAAATGAACTTTGGTCACAACAAAATGATTTCCTACCCTACTTGCGACAATATGGATGGAAATGGAGACTATTACGTTACATGAAATGAACGAGGCATAGTATGATAAATCCTGTATAATTTTACTAAGATGGGAAATGAAAAAAAAAAATGATTACACTGATGTTGAGTGTAGAATGGAAATTATTAGAGGCCAAAGAGATGAGTCAAATATTTCCTTCCCCTAAAATCCAGTTTGAATTGGTTTGTATCCATAATTTAATTTAATTTTAGTAGTATATGATTCTCAAAATGCTTTTAAACTTCTATGTTATTTAGCAAATATTTGATTACTTATTTAACAGATGCTAATGTAACTGACAAGGGTATAGAGGTGAACTCTCCACAGAACCCACTGTATGATCAATTAGCATGTAGTGTAAGCCCTGGACACACACTGTGTGCTTCAGGTCTTCAGATTCCTTCTGGGAACCCTCTCTTGGCAATGTCTTCTTAGGTTCATGTCAGCACTTTCTTCAGATTCCTGATAAGTAGGGAACTGTCAGCATTAGAACAACACATTTGAAGAGTATGTCATTTGAGACTGTTAGCATACAGTCTAGGATTTGACCCTGCAGTTTCTATCCTTGGTACGAATTTCTTGTGTTGTTTGGTTATTTGCATGATGGAAACAGAGGCTGTGACACATCACAAGAGTCTGCACACATCACCTTTAAGTATTGTAATATTTGTAAGGATATATTTTTCCTGAGTTTTGTCTGCCTGCATATCTTTCTTTCTTTCTTTCTTCCTATCTTGCTTTCATCCACATTTCCTCCCTCCTCCTCCCCCTCCCCTTTCTTTCTTTTTTTTCCATTTTTCTTTTTCCTTCCTTCCTTCCTTCCTTCCTTCCTTCCTTCCTTCCTTCCTTCCTTTCTTCCTTCCTTCCTTCCTCCTTCTTTCCTTCTTTTCATTAATTTTAGAGATAAAATCTTTCTTTAAACACCTCATGCAAACTTTCTCCTAGGCCATTCTATGGTGGTGATTGCACAATACTATTTCCCAAATTAGAAGAATAGTGAGTATGTTCTTTTCCTGTGAACAGTGGTAGTGCTGGAATTCCTTTCAGCCACAAGTCCTTCAAATAACAAAGCTATAGATCAGTGTGCTCACCTTAACTGCTACATGCTGGGGTGGGGCAGGGAATGAATGGTACCTTGCTGATAAAATACAATTCTTGTAGCAGAAACAGCTCGTCTCTGAAGTGCTGACACGAGCAGGAACAGGACCAATGCATCTCCCTCTGAAAAAATGCTTTTCTATAACACTAACCATTAGTTGATTTTAATATATGCACATCAACCATATTCATATCAAATATATGCATATCAATCCATATTCTTCTTCCAAGAGCCATAATTTTGACATTGAAAAGTATGTAAATTGTTGTAGCCAATGAGAGTGATACAGAAAGTGCAGAGAAAAGACCAGGAGGCCTTGGTTAATTTTTTATATCAATGTTTTTAGACCTATCTATGTTGAGAATATTTTGCAGAAGTGAAGATTCATTACTGGAATAAAGTTTTACATTATTTTGTATATTTCTTACTTCATCAGTGAATTCAGGACTGATATTTAAAATAAAATATTATATATTTCAGTATTTGTCACGTTTCATTTTAATTAGTCTCAAAAGTCTAAGTATTCTCTGGATAAGATGCATTGAACTTTTTGGGCTTGAGCATGTTTAAGAAAAATTTGAGGTAATAGGAAAAGATAGCAAATTATGATCTGAAGTATGATGTTATATGATACAAGGTCAATGTTACCCTAAACATTTGATGCAGATAACTTTCAAAGTTTGAATTTATATTATTTATATAGTAGTGTAATACATATCCATTAAATATTCCTGGGGGATTCTGGACATATATTTCACATTGAATACATTAATATCTTTGTATCAATAATGTCTATTCAGTACAGGTTTTGTTGCTGAATGCAAAACAGTCTAATTGTAAAAACAATTTTTGATTTCTCAGAGATTTTCAGATCTTAGGAATACAAACAAAAGTACTTGAAAAATTTTTTTGGCAAAATTAGTACATGAATTTGGCCAATATGATTCATGAGTTTGTTAGTTTTAGATTAATTCAGCATATCATTTTTTAATCAACAAAACAATTCAAACATATTCAACATGTATGTGAAGCAATAATGGAGATTTATTGAAATTTTCAAATGAAAAATAGTTCATTAAAATATTCAGATTGAATTGCTGAATTATAATATAAGAGACTGGCTATATATTTTCAGAGGAGAGTGCACCAAAGTTTATCTCCTGGCCAGTTGTTTAAAATGCTCTATACCATATTTTTAAATAAATAGTTGTTAGGAGACTGACTGATTATTAGCTCATGAAAGCTGGATACCCTAGGAAATAGAATTCTGGGAGCGCTAGGTCAAAGGAGATCAGTGCAGCAAACTTTGCAAGTCATGTTTGTTTTGGCTGCTTCCACTGTTAGATGACTTAATTTTCCACTTCTCCATTAGGCACTTTAGATTTGTTTCTCTTCACTGATCCAGTGCTGAAGAAAACTGGTGTGTCATAACTCTTCATCTGTTTACCAATTTTGAAGTCTAAATAAGATGGGCTCTTAATGTTTTTCAAAGGGTCTTGTTTATAAGGAAGGCTAATGGAATGATTAAAGTGTTTTTTTTTTTTTTTTGTTTTTTTTTTTTTTTTTATGTTATTTAGTTGGTGTAAGGAGACTAAAGTGCATTAAAAATTGCTGGTCATTGCTTTATGTTCAAGAAGGGATTCATTCTTCTCCCAAAAAGTAGAATGAGTTGAGATAGCAAATTCGGTTGAGTTTAAATGTCAGCTTCTTTTTCTTTATAATGAAACCAATTATTGATAATTCTATAATTATATTAGCACCTTAAGATTATTACTTATATCTCTATACCACTTTGCCTACAATAAAACTTTTGAAATAATCTTTTTGAAATATTTTATAAAAGAACATTTTGTTTTGTAATTTTTAATTAGACATTAAGGAAGTATTTTCTGTGAGAATTCATCCCTGTAAGATTAATGTCCTCCCTTGGTTCATTACACTTTCTCTGTATCTTCATACCCTTCCAGGGAGGCACTTTTCACCTTGAATTTCAACAATTTCTTTGTGTTTTCAATTCTCTATTCCAAAAGGGTCCAAGTCCAGGGTTGATGTAAGTCATCATCATGTCAATTAGTTGCTAGAAATTTCCTTATGGAAATAAACAGTGAGAGTTAAACCAGTGTAAAACAACTTGTCTTTGATTCATTAGTTACCAAGGCAACATATCCCAATTGCTCCTTGTTTTAAATTAACATTTTAGTATATCATTTGATATAGGCTTTTTTCCAGCCATTTTTCCATTTGTTAAAGGTTTCGAATATCATAGTTGTACTATAAATGAAACCATTCATATTGTAATTAGCCAAATCTTTGCGTGTCATACATGAATTAATTTTGTACTTTTAGCAGTGTGTAGCTAATGTTCTGGCATTTCATTTTGATGTGGTTCTGTTAAACACTGTTTAATCTTATATTTGCTTTGAAAATATCAGATGTGAGGTATCAGTCTTATGCTGAAACACGTGTTCCAAAATATTAAACCTATTCAGAAGAAAATTAAATCATCTTATGATTATTATTATTCTACAAGTAAAATATTCATGCAAATGTTGTTAAATGGAGTTAGTAAACTGTCAACAAAAATTGGGAGATAGTATTAAACATAAATGAAAACTTCTTGAGTCGTGTGAATTGCTTTGCATTTTTAAGTAATTAAAATGCATTTTAGGAAACAGTGAATTTTTAAATGTGTGAGCATTTTCTTTAATTTTAAGCTAATTATCCTATAATCCTTCAGAGTAGTTTTTGACTATTTACTCAAAATTTGATATATTTTCCAATACTAACTTTCATTTTGCCTGTTACAAACCATATCACAGAGTATTTTAGAGTCATTTGAACATTGTGGATGTTAAAGATATAAAGAAGGTTTACAAAACTGGTTTTACTTTCACTGAGGTAAGGATGATCAGTGAGTCAAAAGTCCAACTAAAAAGCTCGCATTTTTGGAAAGTAGCTGAGTAGAGAAAGGGCACAAAAACCTGTAGACATAAACGACAACTTAGTACAGTCTTATTGTATACTATTAATGGCCCAAATTAACTTTTCCCTTTTAGTCACAAAGGATTAGAATACCAGTCAACAGGTATGAAGCGCATTTGGGCACGATACAAAGGAAACAAGAAAGACAATTAGCCATCCTTTCTTAAAAAGATGACTCAAATCACTCAAATTTTGTGAAGATTTAAGAGTCTGTTAAAGGACCCACTGGACAAAAATTCAATACAGGGTTTTAATTAAAAGTGAAAACTGAAATTTATTGATTTACTTTAACTTTTATTGGTATTCTTATTTAAAATCCTTAACCAGTATATTATTCACGCAATTTTATATAAATAAACTTGGTGAACAAGAGTTGGTTTGGTTTTAAAGTTATTCTTCAGATAGCAAATTATGATATACAAGGCGATAAACATTTCAGGCTCTGTTCAAGTCAATGTCATGTTAAGGATTGTTAAAAATTTTATATAGGGTTTTCTCATTTCTTTTGGTTTATTTTGTTTTCATTTGTTAGAGACTAGTACTACTTTAGGACTTTTATAAATAGTCACTCTCAAAGAAAAAAATTTTGTCTCCCACTCAAAATTAGCCTTGGAGTCTCAGTTTTAACAAAAACTGATAAAATTGTATGAAATAAATGCATCTGAAGTTTGAAGAATTATGCAGGTACATTAATATTACCAACAACTTATTAATAATAATCTTGGTATCAAGATCTCTAGTGTATCATATGTAGCATATAGTCTTGAGCATCATCTATCAATATATTGAAATATTGACTCTAACATTAAATACTGAATGTATGGCATTGATTTATTTTCTTAAAAATTCTGAATATCAGTATACTCATCCATAAGGTAGAAATCAATTCTGAAATATACTACTTAAGTTGCTTGACATATATGTAAGGACTAAATAAACATTTATTTAGGAATATACTCTTTCCTCTCCACCATTTGTTTACATAGATTTATTTTGTTGAAAAATAAAACATAATAAAATTTCAGTATGTTAGTTACTGTAGAACATCAGGACGAATGTCCTGCAGTGTATGATGCAGTGTTTAGTGTTGAAAAATACTTTAACTATTAATTTAAATCCAGATAAATCACAATCTATTTCTTAGATTTTAGGTAGGACATCTGGATTTGGAGGACAGCCATAAGGTATGTATGTTCCTGAGTGATGTTAAAATATCAAAAATGATCAATCTGGTTTTTGGATGATTAATATTAATGAGGGCAATGACAGTATTAAAATAACTATAATTATAGAAACAGTGATATTAAAAGCAATTAAATGCATGTTAATACTCTAATGTATAAGAATAAATGTTTCTAAATGCACAATTTTTGCAAAACTGTATTTTGATTCCTGTCTTTTAGGATAGTATTACTTAAATTAAAAGTCGCTGCGGAAGATAGAGAAATGGACTTACTTTCATAAGTATGAGACATGATGACAATGTGTGTATTTTTAATATATCTATGATGAGTCAGGAAGAGATAAGAAGGATCTAATAGATCAGTGAAATGACATGTAGAGATACTAATTTGAAGCAAAGACAAATTCTAAGCAATAAATAAACTTTGTTTGGAGTAGAAAAATACAGGTAATAACATAGAGATTAATATATGGATTTCTCTATCAGACCTGAATTCCATGGACCATACACTTTCATTCTGCTGTCTTCTAACTGCAAATCAATTTTAATTGTTTCTTTCTTCTATTTATGAATAGGTAGTTAAGTTGTACAGGGATCACTTCACAGACATCTTATGTATAATAGTTCATTTATTAGCAAATAAAGTTTTGCCTTAATAACTGGATCCAGGTGGAAGAAAGTCATGAAAAATTCAATTCATTTGCAATGACAATATACCATTGCAAAGCTTTAATTTCCTTAAAACCTTTATATTTTTAAAAAGAAAAAAGAGACACACTACTGGAAAGCCAATGACAAAAAAAAAAATCAAGTATTTTATACTTTGAAAAGGAAATTAAATTTGGCATCATGGCTAGGTTAAATATTTTTGGTTATTATTTGAATAGTGTCTTTTTTCTTTTACTCTTGTTTCCTCAATGACCTGCCAACACACACACACACACACACACACACACACACACACACACATTATTAAGTATTGACCTTGCAAATATTTTATGATTGAACATTATCCATTCTGTTTAACATTTGGGTAATAAAGAACGCTAGCAATACTCATGACATTTAGAGTTTAAATTCAAAATTTTTAATATGATATAGTGAGATAAAAATGATAGTGATGATATTTCATATCAACATAATATAAAAGTAAGGAAAAGTATTTTCCATTGATACTAGGTGTTCTTTGTGGGGATACTTAATATGCAGTAAAACTGAATGATTATATAAAAAGACAAAATCATATAGAATATTTTTTAAAAATAATGTGCCTGCTTGATTTTTTAATGCAAATATTGCACAGTAGCTACATTTCTCAATATAATTTTTTTTAGATAAAGACAGACTTCTTTTTGAGTAGTTACCTGGAACGTGGATATTGAGATCAATTACAATAAAATATTTAGATTTAAAAGTATTTTTGCAGGTCAATTTTCAATCATTTTTGCCTTCCAATAAATTATGTATTAGAAGCAGGAAGGATGGCCAGGAGTTTAGCTCAGAGGCATAAGTGCCTGCTTGCCAAACACGAGGTCATGGGTTTGATGCCCGGTATCAAGAAAAAAAAGCATAAAGAAGCCAAGAACTAGATATAGGACCAAAAGTCATGTGTCTAACCCACTGAGGTGAACTCAGTGTTCTCCCGTAGGTTGTTTTCAAGCCAATCAAGTTAAAAATTAGACTGGATTACCACATACCATCTCTTATTAAATGTATACACTTGAACATATCTCCTTAAATCATAATTAAATTCTTGTCACAGATGGTAATCATAATTTCACCTAATAAAATGTACCTATTCTGAGTTTAACCCAAACATAATAATCTCTTTCCCAAATGTCAAAATAATTTAAGTCTAATTCAAATTGTCTTCTAAAACTCAATGGGAACTTTTAGCTATGAATTTCTGTAAACATTTTTTTTTAAAGTTAAATATTTTATCAATATACATCAGTACAGACTAATCATTTCCATTCAAAAGGGAAGGAATATAGCTATAGAAAACAATTGTCCTAGAAAGACCAAAACCTAGCAGAAAAAACAATACATGTTGTAACTTCATATCTGACTTTAGGAAAATATGCTGGCAAAATATAATTTTGGGCAGTCTTAGTCACCTCTACCACTATGGCCTAGCTGGGCTGGCTCCATTAATGGCCTGTGGTTTTCCTTAATGATTGCTCCAGTTTCCAGACATCTCTGAACGCTTAGAGAATCTACTGTAAAGTTGCTTTTACTCCTCTAAATTCAAGCACTCACATCTCCAGAACATACTACCTTTGAAATCTTGGTTAAAGCCCCATGACCTTACAATTTACATTACACATTACATTACAAAGCAACCATTAGGAGGAAACTGACAGCTTTCGCCAGCTCCATCAATAGTCAGGCCCCTTTGAAACGTGGCATCAGTGGTCTTTGAGTTCCTGGATGCGTGAGCACAGTAAAATAAATTCTAAAGCACTAATTCCCAAATGGCCCTTCTACAGAAGGGTTCTGGACCTTTATTCTCAAATGAAGGTTCATACTTTTACATGCCTGAAACTGTGATGGCTGGTATATTGGCGATTCCTGAGAAGGCTTCAAGCTTTTTTCTCTTTTTGTTACACTTAAAACTACTTTGTATCTTTCTAATAGCACCGTTTTCTTCAGCAACCACACGTCCTTTGGTCCCAAATTCGCTTTTATTAGGAGAGAGATTTTAAATTTTTCAAGTATTTGGCTCTGCCGATTTTCCTGATTCTTGCTAAAACAACCTGAATATTGGCTGCCTTAAAATTTTCTCCTACAGCTGATTAGTGTACCTTCCTTAATTCTGTTCTCCTGCTGTCTGAAAACATAGGGAAAATGTGGAGAAAAATTTCCTACTATGAGACCTGCATGCATAATATCTAGTTCAATTTCAAAAGGAATTCTTGATCACAATTGAAACCTCTTGAATTTACTTCCCTTATTCCTGTCAGAACTCTTGTTTTCTAGGTTTTTTTGTTTGTTTGTTTGTTTGTTTGTTTGGTTTTTTTTGTCTTTTTCTTTTTTATCGGTACCAAGGATCGAACTCACCACTGCCTGCTTGCAAGGCAGGCCCTTATGCCACTGAGCTAAATCCCTAGTCTCAGAACTCTTGTCTTCTGAGCACCAAGCAGAATCAACTATAACATTCCTGAACTTCTCTAGAACTTCTCCTGTAAACCAAACCCAAAATTTTCGGGAGTTCACAACTTTCTCATGGCTGAAACAAAATACCAGATGTTCATAATTTAAAAGAGTAACATTTTATTTTGACTTATAGTTTCAGAGGTTAGTCCATGGTTGACTGGTTTTAAGGTAGAAATGGTATTGCGTATGGGTCTAGTGGGAAAAAGCCACTCAATCCTTGTTAATCAAGAAGCAGAACAGGGGAACTATGCCACTGGGGAAAGGGGCAAGAGGGCATTTGCAATCCTCAAATCTACACCTCCACATCTGGTACCCTCAGAATTGGGCTTTACCCATCTCCAAGGCACTCTGAACACCATCAAATTGAATCCAGTTTATTTGTCACAACATGATTGATAATACATTCCCTCATTAGACCATAGGTGTTCACTAAACTTATGTGTAGAGTTTGAACTACATCATCAGTACAGTAGCACTTACCTTTAATACAAAAGAACAAACTTTGGAGTGATCACCAGTAAAGTATGTACTTCAGAACTGAATTGAATATAGCTTTGAGCCAAGCAGAGGGCACTAGAGAGTGGATATATTGATTTTTTCAGTATCCTCTTGTATCCTGAGCCAGAGTCATTTGTATTTTATAATCTCTGGCTCTGTATTAGAACTCTTGATACTCTTATAGATTTTATACACCACTATAGAAATATCCATGCCATTTTGTTTCTGTTCTAGTTTTTTTGCTACACTCAGACATCACTCATAATAAAATTAATAGGCTACATATTCAGGAAAGTATGTATACTTTAAAAAGGAAAATAAAAAGTATCTTAAAAACATTGATTTTAATAATCTTTAAATATTATTATTGTGACTTAAAATTAATAGTGTAAAACTTAATATGAACTTGTTACTTTAATTTAAAGACTATGTAGATCTAAGAATCAAAGAGCAGTAGCAATTTGAATCCTTCTCTCTCTCTCTCTTTTTTTTTTTTTCCTTAAAATTGAATTGATATCCTTGTATTTGCCAACCAGGTGCTGTGCCACTGAACTACATCCTTAGCTGACTCTTTTTCTTAATTTTTTGGAACTAATATGAAAATATGTACTTTGTAACACATTTTGAGATATTTAAAATAATGCTATTTAAAGCTAATTATTTAATTAAAATTGCTAAACTATACCCATATGCACTAAATAATTGACATCAGATCAAAGAAGGAATTTACTAAAACTTTTGCTGTTTTAAACTTTATTCGGTATTTAAAAATTAACCTTTTTGCAATGAGATCGAATATTATTTTTAAAGAGCTTACTATTAATGCCGTCATCAGGTATATGGCTTATATCCAGATGCCCCCTCAAAGCCTAATGCACTAATGGATGGGACTTTTGGGAAATCAAACAAACATGACTGTGTGTCATTGGATTACTCTACTGATGGGTTGATAGCTGAGTGTGGTTTTGGGATGTGAAGTCTGGTGGGAAAATATATCTCATTTTCTCTCTTCATTTTTCCCTCTCTGTCTCCTGCCTGACTCACTGTGAACTGTTGCTTCTCTGCCTCGCCCCTCTGACATGTGATCCTTGGAACCAGCCTACTAAACACTGAAATATCTCTAATAAACTGTGAGCCAAAATAAATCTCTCATTCTTTAACTTGTGAGTGTGAGAAGAAAGTAGACATCAGGCCAGGTGTGGTGGTTCATATATGTAATCTCAGCTACTTTGGTACCTAAACAGGAAATTTGCAATTTTGAGTCCAGTCTAAGCAAATTAGCAACAACCTATCTCAAAACAAAAATAAAAATAACTGGAGATGGAGCTCACCATTCTCAGGTTTCATTCACAATTGCAAAGAAAAAGAAAAAAAAATTGAAGTGGGGGAAAAACTGTTTTCACTGACTTCCAAATGGAAGTACATATCTATAAAGATGTTACAAATGTTACATGTTTTTATAAACAGTACAGGAAATTTTTTTCTGTAGCCATATATGCTGCTTTCACCAAGCCAAAAGTAAGGAAAAAAAGATATGTAGCAATATGATGGATATATTTCAATTTCTGTTTTAAAGTATGGAGGACATCATGAAGGTAGGTTTCTGATTAATGAAAGATGTCCATGAGTTCTAGAATCTCACTCAAATTGTTAATGCCCCAACCTCCTTGGTCAGTTCTCTCTCTCTCTCTGTCTCTCTGTCTCTGTCTCTCTCTGTCTCTGTCTCTCTCTCTCTCTCTCTCTCTCTCTCTCTCTCTCTCCCCACATTCACAACCACCCCCCCACACACACAGGTGCGCAATTCTTTAAAAATCAAATTATGATAGTATAGTTAGTTATAGCATCCAAATTATATCACTGGCAATATTCTGTAACTTGAGTTCTCTATATATCTGTATTTGATGAGATTGGCTGGGGAATTCATCAGGCTTCATCATGCATTTACTTTTCCTAAGACAAGTGGTTGAGTATGTAGACTTATTTTATTTTTTAAATTATACTATTGTATCTTTGTGGATTGACACTAGAATATGCGTGAAAATTTACACAATAGGAAATACTCTTCCATTTGAAAATATTTGCCCAGTTTATAAGCAACTTTTTAACCTCAACTTGGATATATTTTCAATTTCAGGATTCATAACCCTACTCTCTATGACATACATCAGAAAATTATTTGAAAACTTCATTTGTTTGCATAATAATTTTATGACATTTATTAAAGTAAACTACTTTGATAAGTTTTGTCATGTCTTCTTCAAATTAATTAAATAAAACTAATTATTTTCTGTAGGGATGCTAAAATTAAGGCAAAACTAGGGTCACATGTAGAAAAAGGTAAATAGTTGTCAGCACATAAAGTTTATCAACAATTCCTTCAGCTTGAGTTATAGCTCTCTAGACATTAAAAGAATAATTTTAAGTCACTAAGAGTAAGTAAAGACCAGTGTCAGCCTGTCAGACACCTATAAATCACAATTAAGTTGTTTATAATTGTAAATGCATACCTTGGCATTCAGCTCTAGCTTTCACATGTTAGGGGTAGAATTAACATTCTGACCTGCAGGTCTGGCAGCATTAGTCTTGGCTGATTGTCTACTTTACATATTAATATTGAATGCACCTTTGTTCAGCTCAGATCTGTCTCTCTTGAACAATACAAATTACCTTTCTTGACAGTTTTTCAATGGCAGCTCTACTGTGTCAGTTCTCACTGACCTTCCTGAAGCCAAAGGAGGCAAAAGAACAAAAGGAACATTTATTTAAAGTGACTTTTTAGGACTGTTTGGATATTGTTGAAAAGATAGGCTTTCAGCATTCCATTTCAAAAACTACTTGAAATGTGTGTTGGATTTCCCGAATTTTAATGATCACACAAGTTGGTAATACACTGTATTTCTACTAAGCTTTCTCTTTCCAATCAGCAGCTATTATTGTGTTTGTAAAATTTTCATTTTTTAAATTTTGTCCAACACTACTCACCTGTTAGTCACTTTGTACCTGTTGTGATTACAATCTGGTAATTAACAATTGTCAGGTTAACAGTGTTTCTGCTTCAGTAAACTAACAACACTATATTGCAAGCTTTCATTTTACTTCATTTCACCATGTATACATTTTATCCCACATCAAATTGAATCAATGAAGTTCAGCGAATTATTTTGAGAGATCATGTTAACATATAGCTCTTGCTATATTATATTATTCTTTGTGTTATTAATCTAAACTGTACCTAATTACTAAATTAATTAAATTTGAATACATAGGAAAATACTGTATATATAACTCTTACTATTGTGATTTGAAGATTACATTCAGGTCTTGGATCATTTGCAATTAAAGATGATTACTCCATCTTGCAAAAGGAATGCATGCTAAAATCTAGTAGCTTTAATAATATGTATAGATCTAGTTGACATGAATTTTAAAATTTAAAAAACTGTATGAATTACACCATTCTTATTATTCTCTTTCATGCTTTCTGTCAAAAGCATACCCAAGTTTATATTCCTGTTCTATTGCTTGATGAATTTTAAATTACAAAGAAAGTGCATGCATATTATAGTGTCCTGAAGAGACTAATTTTAAGTTTCTTGGTATAATTAGAGCTCTTTACAATCTGTGATGATATTTAATCTCTTAATTTTGAAACTCTTCCCCCTTTGAAAAAAATTCTGTATTCTCATTAAAATGAGGTCAAGTAATGCAAAATTAATGTAGTGTATCAAGATAAACTGGTTACATCGAGTAATTATCAATATAGAGATGTCTGTAGGCATATATACAAGTAGAAAAAGAAATAGCTACAGTCTTAGTCAGTTAATTAAAATGAAAAATGTATTTATGAAAATGAATCATAATACATTCTATATTTAATTAAAATAGTTAAGTATTTTTCCATATTATTTAAATAAAGAATAAACTGGTAATTAAATAATTGAAGAGTTACAAATATTATTTTTCCAGTTAAGATTAACATGAGAATTAAAAATATACTTTATTAGTAAACTTAAAAATTTATTCATATTTTTCCAGCTTTATAGAAATATAATTAACAAAAATGTTATGTGTTTAAGATATATAATGAGATTACTTCCTACACATAAACATTGTGAAATATTTGACACAACTGACGTATAATAGTACACAATTACCTTACATAACTATCATTGTGTATGTTTTCACGGTGAGAACATGTAAATTCTACCTTTTTAGTAAATATCAGTAAGAATATAGCATTAGTAAATATAACCACCATGATGTACATTAGATCATTATAACATAACAATATTATAACTTAAACTTTGTGTATATTAACTAACATCTATCCACTTCCTTTCAAACTAGATACTGGCAGATATAAATCTGTTGCCTATTTTTCCGTTTTTAGAGTCCACAAGTAAATAAGACTGTACAGTATTCTTTCTATTTTTGTTTTAGTTCATTTAACGTAATATCCTTAGGGTTCACCAATACTGTTAGAAATGATAGTTTCCTTTTTCATGGCACAAAACAATTGTGTGTATGTGTGTGTGTGTGTGTGTGTGTGTGTGTAAAATCAAAATTTCTTTATCCACTCATCCATCAGTGAATACTTATTTCATTTTCCATATCACAGAAGTTGTGAATAATGCTTTAATGATCATAGGAGTGTAGACATTTCTTTGGTAAACTAATTTCATATACTCTGAATATATACTACAAGTGTGATGGCTGAATCATATGGTAGTTCAAATTTTAGTTTAATTTCTCAGGAACATTTACATGGTTTTTCACAATGGCTAGACTAATTTATATTTATGATAGTGGTGTGAAAGTGTTCACTTTCTGACAAGTGCTTGCAGTATGTGTCTTTTTGAATGTAGCTATGATAATGGTTGTGAAGTGATAACTCACTATCATGTTCACTTAAATTTCCTTCAGATTTGGTGAGACTAAGTGTCTGTTTATGTATCTGTTGCCATTTTTATATCTTCCCAGAAAAAATACTTCTGGGTTCTTCACTATTTTAAGATAGGGCTATTGTTTGTTTGCTATTGACTTAATGTATTTCTTATATATTTTGTATGTTAGCCTCAATTGGATACATGTTTTGTAAATATTTCTCATACTCCATACTTTGTTTTTCATTTTGTTCATTGTTTCTACAGCCATTCAGAGTGATTTTATTAGAGCACTGCTTATCGTTTTGATACCTGTGTTTTTAGTGCTATTTAAAAACCCGTGTGAAGACTAGTGTCATAAAGATTTTGCCTGTACTTTTTCCTGTCAGAAATTTAAGAAATTTATGACTTACAATCTTAAATTTAATTTTGTAATCCATTTTGTGTCGTTTTTTGTATGGTATGAGTATATGTCTGGTTTTCCCGAAGTCTTTTATTAAAGACACTGGCTTTTTGCCATTATGTATTCTTTATGCCGTGTCAAATATTAGTTGATCAAACATGCATGTGTCCATTTCTGGACTCCCTGTTCTCATCTTTATGTTTTATGGCAGCCCCAAACTATCTTGATTGTTGAGCTTTGTAATAGAGTTTGAAATCAAGAATTGCAGTGCATCCAGGCTGTTTCTTCTTCACAGGAATACTTTGGCTTCCATAGATATTTTATATTTGTATGTTTAACATAGGAGAGATTTTGCTATTTCTGTAAAACAGTCCTATTGGAGTTTTCATAGGGATTTCAGTGAATTTTTAGATCACTTTTAATAGTATGCAAAAATTTTTAACAATACTTTTGTAATTTTTCCTATCAAGCTCATAGCTGTACTTATTTGTGTTTGCTCCAGTTATTTAATTAAGATTGTATGTTTCTCAGTGTCCATATTTTATTTCCTTGGTACTTGCTTTAATCTTTTGGTTGCTTTTGTAAATGAGATTCTTGATCTTTTCTTCAGTTTTTATCATTGCAAAGATTAATGATACATTTCGTATATAATCTACCCAGAGACATTACTGAATTTCTTAATAAACACTAACACATTTTGGGTGGTCTTTAGAGGTTTTGCGAATAAAAGTGTGTCATTTGTAGGCAGACAAATTTAAATTGGTCTCTTGCAGTGTGGATATGCTTATTACTCGCTCCTATGTAATTACTCCCGCTAGCATCTAAGTACTGTGTTCACTAAAAGTGATAAGGTTAGTGCTGATTTTTGCTTTTGATCTTAAAAGAATTGCTTTGAACTTTTCAGTGTTGAGTATGGTTCTGTCTGTGTTTTTCCCACAGGTAATTTTTATTATGTTGAGGTACATTCCTTTTATATCCAATTGATCAAGTACGCTAAATTTTATGAAATGTTATTTTCTGTCCTTTATTCCCTTAATGTGGTATATTGTATTGACTAATTTGTGTATATTTAATCATCCATGAATCAAAAGGATAAATTCCACTTGATTATGAATGGAACTGTTTGAATTGCTACTTTATTGTTAAGCATTTGTCTTGGCTACATTTTTTTTTTTCTCTATGAGACAAAATACCTGATGCCCAAAACTTGGGAACAACAGATTTATTTAGCTTACACTTTTTGGAGGTTTTAGTCCATACTCAGCTGGCTCCAAGGCAGGTGTACATGGTTGAGTGGCAGCCGTTCATGTTGGCCACAAGCAACAAGAACGAAAAGTGCAAAAGTGGGGCAAAGTATACCTTCTTCCTTCCCCTATCTTGTATGCCTGCTCCCTGCTGAGCGGGTGCAGCACTCACACCACCAATCCTTGTACTAGATAACAAACCAATCACAAACGCTAGAGTCATTTGCCACCATAACTACATGAGTCTTGAGGGGACAACAAGACATGAACTATAGCAGGAGTTTTAGATTGATGTTTATTGAGGTTATAAGTCTTCTTTTTGTAGTGTCCCTATTTGGCAATCATATAAGAATATTTTCATTTTTAAGATAAACTTTGATGTGTTCCATATTCTTGTAGTTTTAGAGAGCATTTGAAAATTTTGTCATTAATACTGTAAATTCTTGGTGTGATTCACTGGTAAAGTTACTCAATCTGTGCTTTGCTTGTTGGAAGATTTCATTATAGTTTTGGTCTTGTTATTCGTCATTGACCTGTTAATATTTTCTATTTTTTCATGAGTCAGTATGTGATTTATATTTTCATTCATTCATTTCTTTCATATTACACAGTTTGATGACATACACTGTTCATAGGAGGCCTTTCCATTCCTTTGTATTTTAGTGGCATCAGGCCTCTGCTTTCTTTTATATTTTATTATAATTGAGTCCATATTATGTTCTTTTATTGATTTTTCATTTATGTTTATATTTTTAAAATCTATTTTTACTTTTATTAAATTTTTCTTTCTGGTATTTACTTGTTTTATTGTTTATTATTTTATCACTTTTGCTAAGTTAGAAGCTATTTCTGACAAAAAAGTTAACTTGTTTATTTGGGATTTTTCTTTTTATCTCACATTAGGCATTTATCAGTATAAACCACTGTTTTGGAATCTGCTTTGTTATATTACAGACACTTTTTATGTTTATTCTCCATATTTTTTATTTTAAGGTACTATTCAATTTTTTAATATGTTAGTTATTTAGGAATACTTAGTTAAATTCCATATAGAGTTGTGTGGCATATAATGATGTTTTAATGAATGATAAACGTAGAATATTTATAATGATTTCATACAATGAAAAATGAGCTGAAAAACAATGTATCAACCATGGAGTGGGGAGTATTTTGGAAATATGCATTTGTTTGGAATGTAATGTTGTATTAGGTGTACATTTTAGTGGAAATACAGGATTTGTGCTGTGTGTGTGTTAGAGTATGTATGAGTTGATCTATGAAAGAATAGATATACATGTATGGAAATATGTATATATGCATGTGTGAGAAGTATATTTGCAGATGGTTATGCTTGTATATGCGCATGTGAGGAAAGAGACAGAGACAGAGAAAGAGATGGAGAGAGTTGCAGAAACCTCTGAATTTTGTAAAAGCTGTAGAAGTTGAGGGGTAATTTAATGGGATAAATTCAGGGTTTGAAGCTATGACCAGGATTTTCAGGAATACTAATATTTATTCTAGGATTAATTGTGATCATGAAGTTATGCTTCTATTCTTTCTCCAGTTGAAGTTTATGCATATGTTCTTTGACTATTTCTATATGTTATTATTTCCTTTCAGCATAATATTGTAGTTCAATAGCTAATCTGATTATTATTATTATTATTTTTCTCTTTATACTACAAAGCACTGATATTCACTAGAAGAGTTTTCCACTCCCAAATGTGTCTCACCATCCTTTAGTAAGAAGCCAAAGCTCACGTTCATACAGTCATCAAGCTCATTGACTTTTTAACTACCAATTTGTGTGTCACATGAAATAAAATTCCCTAGTAGATTTTTAAAGTTGAAAAAACTGTGGGAGTTTTGTCACACATGAGCCAAAATGATCAGAGTTTAACACAGTAGGAAGAAAGCACCAAAACAAAAAACAGCTTTTATAATCATTGTTGCAGCTTTATTTATTTATTTATTTATTTGTTCATTTATGTATTTATTTATTTTGGGTACCAGGGATCAAATTCACAATTTTGCATTTGCCAAGCAGGCACTTACGGTGCTGAGCTAAACCCCAACCCTGTTCCAGCTTTAAAAACAAGTCATTTTCTGTAAATATGCAAGACAGGAAATTCATGTTTTCAGTATATCAATCATTATAAATCACTAAATATTCTCTACATTGTTGATATAAATTGAGACTTTTGAATCATATGTTTCCATATAATACCTCAACTATTAAATATTCTTCCTCTCTAAGAACATTTAAGGACAGAATCACATTGTGTTTTTCAGGTTTCACCTCAAATATTTTCTTTCCTGTCTCCTTTTCCTTCCTTCACTCCCATTTCTTAACATATTTGAATGTGATTCCATAAGATGCCAAATGACCTAAAAATGAATGTGCCTTGGAGAGTTTATCTAAGAGATATGCATGTTGTCTGGAATGTTGTCTTGTGTTGGATGTACATGCTGATAGGAATGCAAGTATTGACTGTGTTTTGTGTTATTCCAGTTTCCTCAGAAAAACTGAGTCAATAACATAGATTGATAGATAGATAGGAAGATACATACATACATACATACATATATACATGCATACATAAATAGTTATTTAGATAGAGAAAATATAGAGACATTCTAGGAACTGGTTCACAGGATTGCAGGACTAACAAGTCTAAAATCTCTAGAGCTGTGCCATAGACTGGTAATTCTCGTAAGAACTGATATTACATTCATGATCTTGAAATCCATGAAGAAGGCCAGAGGCAAGAAGCCAGGAATATTTTGCTCCTTGTGGTCTTGAAGCAGTTCCTTCTCTTCTAAAAAACTCAGGTATTGTCTTTGATCCTTTTAACTGATTGGATGAGTACATCTGCATTATGGATGGAATTTGTTTTACTTAAAGTATACAGAATTTAAATATTAATCATGTTTGAAAAAATATTATCATAGCAACATCTAGAGTTACATTTTACCAAACAATGATTTACACTTCCTAATGAAATTACAAATGAAATAAATCATCATAATGTGAAAAATGTGTATCCTAATGTTAATATAGTGTTTAGATAGTTAGCTTAACCTTTCTGATTTTGCTTCCCATCACTAACTGATACTCATAGAATTGTTGAGGGATTTAAATGTTAAAACATGTGTAATGCTCTTGACAAGCAATTTTTAAATAGAAGTTATATTTCAATAATAGTTCTCTCTTAGTTCCTTTTTCCTGTATATATACAGAACTACTGCTCATTAGTGGTATAGTCCTAGCAATTTCTCCTTTAGTAGTCTCCATTTTATTTAATTTGCAAGATGTAGAATAAAGAGGAGAAGCTCCTGGGCTGTCATCCAAGTGCGACATTTTTTCACCTACGTTATGACTTCAGTGTTAGTTGTTTTTCACACCATGCATTAGCCTTCTAACATATCTCTACTTTTGTCTTTTGATATACATAATGTTGCTGTCACATTGTGCTAATTTTCAAGCAAAAGAAGCTGCTCATTTTTCTGTTGTCGGTAACAGTATCATGCTAAACCACCCACATTTTCTTTCTGCTTGCTCTAGTGGCCAAAGTCATATTTCTAGGATGAGATCATTACTCAAAAACCACAACTTTTATTTCAGTGAGAATGTACTGACCTGCATTAGGACTAAGTAGTGTATTAGCTCATCAGGGTAATATGTACCTAGGTATGGATATACATTACATTATAAAAACATAATTTCAATCTTTTATAATACAGTTATACTTTATATACAATGCTTGCTACAGTCAGTTTTTATTTTGGTATCAGAAACATACCCACACATTCTCCATATTCATGAATCTAAATAAAATTGGCATTTAAAATAGACATGTTACAAACATTTACATATTCTCAATTTGCATAGTCCATTGATTATTTATGCTCAAATTTAATTCAGGTCTGACCAGTCTTCTGTGACTGATTCAGATGGGCAGTAATGGAATATCACTGCCAAAGCTTCTACAGGGTTTCCAAAACCTGTTCCAAATCCATCTTTTTATGTTAACTGCCAACAGGGACATCAAATGCGCAACTGAGTTTTTCATGAGCCCACCATGGCATCCAGATAAAGAACTAGAGCATAAAAGATACTTAAATATAGATACATCAAGAGAAGTAAAATATCTGTAAACAACTCGCATTTCTTGAATTAAAAGTACATCCCAAGGAAAATACAACCACCCACATGAGCATACATGTGTTAGGCTGTGCTTTATTTTAGTGTTCTGCTTTTGCTCCCCTTACCAGTCAATGTAAGTCAATGTACATATCTTGGATTTGAAAGCCGTATGTATATCCTTATTCTATGACTTTTCTCTCTTAGTGAAATCCACGTAGATAATTAATGATGCTTTATGATAATACATTTCCTATACTGTTCAATTGAAAACATACTTAACTGCATATTTCTGCTTTCAAATAAAATTTGTGCCCAAAGCTAAAAACCTGTCTGTTGACATGTGGAGTTTAGGATAATTTTTCTCTTGGGTGATTTAACTTTTAGAACTGATGCTGTATTCACAAAATTCTGATTTTTCAGCCTGCCATTTTGTTTTCAAATGCTATAGTACATGGCTCAGGGACACAATGAAAGCTGTGTGTAGAACAAATCTCTACCTATAATTGCTTATAAATCTGTTGTCATAATGAAGCAAATGTGATATTGTGAAGCACTGGCTACTTTGGAGAAAATAAATAGAAATGATACAACACTACTCCTTGTGTGACTATCATGATATTAGTGTTTCTTTGATATGTGTTTATTATCTGAACTATATGAATATTTGAAATATTGATAATATATTATTAATACCAATTATAAACTTGCTATTTTATATTCATATATCTCAAAAATATGATTAAGAATTTTTAAAAAAGACTTCAAAAGAGATAATTCTTTATCAGATCATGAATAAAAAATTACCTTACCAATATACTTTAAGTCAGACCTTTTTCTTGAAAATTTGCATATAGAAGTTATTCTCCCAATGATTTTATTAGATTCTACAAAATTATATATATATATATATATATATATATATATCTTATATATCCTATTTTTTCAAGAATTAATTAACTTTCCATAGGACAATACCTCCTGGAGGTAAGGTGTACAAATATTTTGTGAAAAATTGTTTATTTGTATAGACTTGTATTGATTTTGTAGTTGTAACATTATGATGACTTGAAACTTATGTGAGTAGTAAAAGTTGAGGAAGTGTACACTATATATGTGTAGGATATTTTTATTACTGAGAATATTTTGAATTTTTGTAATATGTAGCAGAGTAACTTTGTTTTGAGCATTTTCCTGCAGTAGCAAACATTGCTATATTTTTAAATCAAAACAGATTTGAATGTTTTGATTCTGAATAAACAGAAAGGCATGACATGGTAGCACTATCTCCTGAAGAGCTTCCATTCATGAGGTTCCATTAATACTGGAACAAAGAGACAATAACATTCTTGCAAATAGAAAGTATTTGCCATAGCGACAGTCTCCTTGATTGGTACAATCCATTTATTGATGGGAAAATGCACAGCAACAACAAATATCTTTACAATCTTAACTGTAATCGTCACATAGTTTAAAATCAGTGTGGATCTTTTGAAATTAAAAGGAAAGCTTTATTAATATTGATACTTGCAAGAGATATAAACTAGTACTTCCCAAATGGTCTATATTGCTTTCTTTTCATTAGTAACCTGATGGTTTTATGAAGCAAAAATGTATAAATGCAGATAAACAGATAGATAGATATAGATAACTAGAGATATGGTATAATATCAATATGAAAATTTTAGAATACTGTTAAATTCTAAACTAAAAAAGTTTTCTCAGAATATTAAGATTCAAATATGTAAATTTCAAGTGTATGGGTAAGGTACTGTATTCTGCAAAAAGTAGATTATTTGTGACAAGCACATACATATAAAAACTTCTTTCATCACTCCCATCAAAGTTTGTTTGAACTTCATATCCAGATTATCCACACTGGAAATCCACTTTGGCAAATAGTGTTGGGCATGATGCTCATATAACTTGGAACACGGTAGCTATAATAAATATATGTTGTCACTGCCAGCTATATGAAAATGGAGACTAACTCTACAATTTAAAGTTTCAGTAAGTCCAGCCGGAAATTTAATAAGACACAGTAATTTCTTGCCAGGTTTTCTGTGTCGAAAATCAGGACTTTGCTCCCAAATGGAATGAAATGTCGTTGATTTAAAAGACTATGCACTGAAAATTGCTTTTCCTCTCATTGTTTATCTTGCAGAATTGAGAAAAAATAATTAAAATTTAAAAGCATGGCAATGAAAATTAAGCAGAATGAAGCTACTTTTAAGATAAATACTCATCAGGCTAATAAAAAGATTATACAATGGATCATCTTCTAGTTACCAGTTTAACCTCTAACCAGTTTTGGATTTTTGCATATGACTATTTGTTGTTTGACAGTTTATGAAAAATGAAGGATTTGCCTCAGTATTCCTTAAGCAAACATTTTTAAAATGTTATAATTATTGTATCCATTAGTAGACTCAAGCAAGGTTGCAGCACATTCAAAATAAATACTTTTATTTTTCCCCCTAAGGGCACTTGAGATATATCAATGCCATTGCTAGTGTTGACATTACTCTCCTGGTAGAGAAGGCACTGTCATCCAGACATGAGCTGATTCTCTGGCCTCTGATATTACATGACATTTCCTGGTTTTCACTTCCTACAGCACATGTATTCTCATATGTGAACTTGGAACCAGGCTTCCATCATATGCAGAAGTCCAAGTGTATTTTTGATAGGAACAGTAAACATCTCAAGAGATACCTCTTAGTATTGTGGATGGTTATAAGTAGTGCTATTTCCAAAACTCTGCACCTGCATCCAGGTTCAAAAGGAAAGAATGATAGAAAGCCAATCTCATCTTTGAGAGCTCCCAGTTTACAGATTAATTATCATATTCAACCAACAAACATTCACCAAATTTCTAATAAAACTGCATGCCATTTTTGCTTATATGATACCAATATAAAAGGATAAAGTCTCTACCATATGAAAAGTAAAAGATTAAATATTTGTCTTTAGGATGACTATCTGAAAACATTAGGCAGTATTTCACTAGAGAGTGATGTTTTGCTATAGATTTAAAATTTGAGAGCTATGCCTACTTGCTGAAAAATTTAAACTGATGCCATGATGAAATACAAGTTCAAAAAAATCTCCCATGATTAGAGGCTATACAAGCAGAGTCAGCGTTAAAGGTTCTATGCCTTTATATTGAATATATTCAATATTGAATACAGTTACAATTATTATATTATAGAGCACTTGGTGTTTCCTGATGTTTGCATACTTATTGTATGATGCACCAAGTCCATAATATCATCGGTCACACTCAGTACATAGTAATAGCTTGCACATCTTGAAATTATTAAATTAAACTTTTAACAATCTCAATACACAGAAAAAATTATTTAGACCATGGATATGTTAATAAATTTGAATCTATCTACAATGTATACATAAATTAGAATATTGCAATGCACCCTAGAAGCATGCATACTCATTATTTATAAATTAAAAATAAATGTAAATTTAAAGTGTACTGTGATAGCATTCCCTGGGGAAATTTTAATGATTAATATTTGTTTAATGACTATTATTTATTTGTATATATAAAAATGCATAGTACAGCACGAAGAAAGGAATATATTAAGTGATATGTGCTGGTTAACAAAGGTGACTGTTGTTAGAATATTATCTGATTTAGAGAATATTTAAACTGTATGTACAGGATATCTTTATTTTTTTAATTCCAGATCAATTAGGTAAACTGCTTGGTGGCTATATTTCTTGTATGCATTCCCTACTTGTGAAATTTCTGTAAGCCTTTAGGTTAAATGGAGACGTACATTTTATGAGCCATGGCGATATATAAAAACACATTCAGGCTACTGGCACCTGTTCTGTCCCAACCACAAGGTTCTGTAAGAAAGACAGAATCACATCTATGATATATTTTGATTCTTCTTTTTTTGACGTCTCCTCCCCTCCTTTCAATCCCTTCCCTCTCTTGACTTTCATATATCCTCTTTCCCACTACTTCCTATTCCAAACACAGATGACTGGAAAAATAGAAAATATGGAGGCCGCTGGGGGCTTGCAATTTAGAGCACATATCGCAGCAAAGTGTCAGAGTGCTCCCTGATATACTCCAGAGGCTGGACTGTTGCTTACATTTCTTCAAAGTAACAGGGAGGGAAAAGGTCCACGCCAAGTTATTAGGCAGCTTGGATGCCTGATAGTTTTTCCACAATTGTTACTGTTGTCTTCTTTTACTCCATCTAAAGAAAAAGTAAAATAACTTACCCCAATACTTTCAGTTTGGCTTTCCTGCTCATCATACAAATTACAGTTAAACAGTGCTAGCCTGGCAGGCTTCAGTACACTGTGCACATTTCAGTCCTGAGGTGGAACTTGGGAGTCTCCAGTGATGGCAAATTCACTTAGGGACTGAGGAAGCTGAAGAAAGAAACAAAAGCTATTGAGTTTTATGACAGCACCCATGTGGGAGATTTTTACTGGCATTCTAACAGAAGGTGAAGACTTTCTTTAGAAACTTGTGAACAAAAAGAGAGGGCTAATTTATTTTGATGATAGGAATGTAGCAGAGTTTGATAGCATTCTCGACATCTTGTGGTTTTGTAAACACTTAAAGTAATTTCTTTATCTTTTTGTTAAAACCTTGAAGATGAAAAAGAAAATGTACATAAATTGCTCTTGTAATATTTTATACAAAGCTAACTCAAGTGCCCCCCCCCCGGGTTGTATGAAGTTTCTCAAGAATTATGGTTGTCTTTTTTTCTTCCTGAGACTTAAACAATTTCTGTTATAAATGTCTAATGTAAAAATTGCACACTGGAGTAGGCTTCCTTTGCCCACTGCCACTGCACACTTCATTGAATTAGGTAGAAGAGCACAACTTAATGCCAGATTTCTCACCACTTGGTTTTTTTTGTCACCCATCAGAAAAACTGTTATTAGACATCAGAATACAGTAGGCATCAGTAGTTCTAGCTTTAGGATCAGAGAAAATTTGATTCTATCCTTTTACATCTTAATTTATAAGTCACTCTCTGCATTATGTAATTTAACATGCAGAAAATGGAATATAAAAATATATTTATTTGAGGTTTGTTGTGTAAGCATGAAGAAGTATGAATAACAAAGAGCAGTGCTGGTATGTTACCAGGGTTATTATCTATTATCATTACATAACCCCTATAAGTCTATTTCCTTAGCTATAAAATATCAATAATAGTATTATCTGTCTCGAGGTAAGCTTAACTTGAAAGTACCCAAGTAAAAGGTTAGAAGCAATTTATTCTTATCCAGTGACATGAAAAGCAATTTTGCAAACTTAGAAAAATGAAGATATATAATTCTGTCTCTGTGTGTCTTCTTGATTTGTTTTAATATTATATTAAAATGCCATTCTTCCTACTTATTTGGTTGGTAAATTATTTTAGGGCTTTTAAATTTTGTGACTAAGGTATGTCAGAAGCTTTAGCTTTTCTTGGTTCTGTTTTTTTGGGCCATTCCCAACCCCTTGGGACAGACTTACCAAAAATGTTTGATTAATGCAAATAATTCAACAGTATTTAAGATTTTTCACCATGCAAACAAAAACAGCACAATGCTTGTCCTAAAATTTCACAGTACCTCCAAGATAGTACTTGATAGAGAATTTGCAAAATTCCTAACAATGTTTACATTTTATAAACAAGAAATAAAGCATATTTTTCAGCTATCAATAGCAACAGAAAGATAAAATATAAAAAAAGAGATTCAATGTGGTAGCTAAAATACTCAATTATCTTTAAATTCTCCCTAGAACTATTAATAATACAAAGCCACTGTCTCTAAAGAGGTTATTAAAGATGATATAAACAAGAGATGTTAGTAAAATAAGCATTAAAGATCTGTATCATGAGTATCCATTTATTTTGTAAAAAAATTCTAGATACTGTGATATTTATGGGATTTTTTCAAATAATGAATTGTGTAATCTTTTTAAATATTTATGTTAAATATTTATGTTTACAAATTTTAAATATTTATTTTAAATATTTATGTTTACAAATTTTATTATCCTTTTTAAAAAAGGAAAATTGTGTAAGTTTGAGATCCTACACAAAGAGCACCACCACTGAGCCTAGCACATAAAACCTAACACACATGCATTCTTGGCCAAGTATTTTACATAAGGTTTTCTTCAAAATATAGCACATTTAGATAGTCAACATTAACTATGTTGTTCCATCTAAAACACTGATGTAAATATGTAATATAATATACAACAAATATATAAACTGTTATTATAAAATATGTAATATGTAAGTTGGTTTTTAAAAATATGATTACATATATAAATATGTATAGCAATATATGCCAAGTATATAAATTATGTCAATATACCCCCCAAAAATTTCAAAGTAGTAATACAGATTTAATCAACAACAACTGTCTGCCCAGGAAAAATCTTATGGCATCTTTATGTTTCTTTAACTGGAAAGTTAAGGATAGTTCTCTTTTATTTAAATATTTTTGCCTCATTAAAATCAGTCATTTGGAGTACAAAGAATTGCTATAAAGGAAGAGGCACAACTATCACATGTACTTTATATTCTATGTTGCATTTCCAACAAAGAATTTAGTTACTTCTTTTAAATGGCTAAGAATATTAGCAAATGATTTTAAAATCACTTTGGAGTTTATAAAATGTTTAATGTTTTATTTGCTTCTCGATTTTTGTGCAAACTTTGTCATATATATATGTTAATACAGGTCATTATTGATTAGGGAGAGAGATTAACTAAATTAATGACGTATACCTTTACCAATAGATATGAATTTCCTAATTTCTTCAAACATTATAAAACACTAATTCTTCCCTGCAATGAATTCCAACAGTTTACTTTCCTGATCTTCACTTTGCTTTATGATACCTTCAGGTAAAATAGATCATCAAGTTATTTAAGTAACATTTCTTTTTTTTTTTTACAAAATTTTAAAACTATGTAATAAAAAGTTAATTTATAAAGTCAATAAAAGTGGTTAAAATATATACTTTTGTATTGAAAAATTTAAATATAATTCAACTGAGCAAGGCCAATTTCAAATAAAATAATTTTATTAGCTTTTAAGATAAATTTAGACATAAATTTAAACAGTAGAGAAGAATAAAAATTCTTGCATTCTGAAAAATTTAATGAGATTGTATGTATGAAGTAAGGTTGGTAGCATTAGGAATGTCAATGAGCTCTAAAAGAATAATACAGGGATATATATATATATATATATATATATATATATATATATATATATTACTGTCTTAGTTACTTTTCTCCTGCTGGGACAAATACCAAACATCCAGAACTCTAAGGAAAGATTTTCTTTGGCTAACAGTTTTCAGAATTTTAGTCTGTAGTAAGCTGGTTGTGGCGGCATGGCAGAGGTGTGAGCTTGTTCATGAGTTGGTAGTCAGGAGACAGAAGAGACATCAAAAGTGCAGAAAGTGAGTTAAACCCCTGGAGATTATGCCTGCAGTACCCACATTTTCGGACCAAGCTTCACTTTCCAACATCATATTTTGGTGTAATTTCAACAATGGACTAATGCACAGATAGGAATCACATTTCTAGGATACAATCAGTGCTCCAAGCCCCGCCTATGAGACCATGAGGTTTTGGGTCTATATCCTGCTGTAGACTTTATAACAGGTGAGTGCATTTTACTATGTACACTACAGTGATTGAAAAAAAAAAAAAAAAAAAAAAAAAACTCAAAGAAAGCCAAAAAGGTGAGTTTCAAAATATGGATTAATATTGTATTGACAAGTCTATTTTGACTATGATACCTCCAAGTGAAGTAGATAGGTCTACTGATAAGTTTTTCTTACCTTTTTAAGATTATTTTGCTCGTCATTGTTGGAACATTTCCTGTGGGAAGATAGCAAAGCGTTTTACACCTTATGCACTCTCATGAGCTAAATGATGATTCATGATGTTACTTAATTTTTTTCTAAAAAAATTGTTTTAGCGTCAATTGATAATTCCTAAGTCAACACATACGTTCTCACATTGTTCACGGATACATGTTTGCATTACAATGATACAGAGTAAGAGGAAGTAAGAGGAAATACATTCTAAAAAATTACCAGTTTCTTCTCTGAAGAAAAGGAGTGATTTATCTAGTAATGTGTAGTTGCAATTTAAGTGTATTGAATATACCATGTGTTATTCATTTATCTTGTTTTTCTTGTACTTTTATTACACTGTTAGCTCTATGTTATGATTACATTCACTGTAGAGGATTTCTACACGTGCATAACATACTTCAATTCCCTTTTCCACCCATCTCCTACACACCTTTAATTTTTCTAGAATCAGATTCATTTATACATCTTATAAGATCATTTAAAGTTAATTATCATTAATCCATATTGAAAAACAGACTAACAGGCCAAAGAACATAAAATATGTGTATGGCAATTGTACTAACTCCAGGCATATTTTTTAGATGCATTGTATTTAAAGACATATATGCTTGACATAGGAAGTGGAGATGATTTCCTGACTTGTGAGTAATATCATGCCATAGTTTTCCGAAGGTATACTATCTTCTGTAGTCTCTTTTCTTTCTATTTTTGTTGAGTACTACATTGAGAATAAAACTAATATGAAAACAATAAAAGTCATAAATAAATGTTCACATAAACACCTTCCATATTCAATTTTGTATTACTAATGACTTTTAATAAAATAATTTGCAAAGTCATGGAAATATTAATGTCTAGTTTTTAAATAAGAAAAGAGCGAGCTTTGAATTTTTCAATATGTTATGTGAAATGAAAGTCATTTGTAAGAGTGAATAAGTCATTTCCATTCTTTAAGTTTAAAGTAATTGAACATGACAATATGAACAAGGATTTTGAGGTAAAGAGTCAAAATATGAACAAGGGAGATAAGATATACTAATTGAATATTTTTGCATATAATACTGGAGAGTTGGCATTTCTGTATTATATTAGTTTCATGAATTTTTAAAATGCAATATTAAGGACCCTGCAGGCCCAAAATGAGATGCATCTGATCAAGGCATCAGCAAGTATTTACTTAGTACCTGCTGGAACATAATTATGTCCCCTGATACTGCTTTGCATTAGTTTGTAGGCTAAGAAAGACCAGAGTTCCAATACTTCTGTATATGTAAAGATTACTCCAAAGTTTAGTCACTTAAAGAAACAATGAAGTTATCATCTCTTATAATTTCTGTGGGCCAAGAAATTTAGGAAATGATCCTCAAGCATTATGATTCAGGGTCTCTAGTGAAACTGCAGTTAGATAATAGGTTGAACTAATATATTAAAAAGATGTAGCTACTGAGAGATATATTCAAGAATATCTTTCTCAGACATTCTTTCTAAGATATTCTTGAATATATCTCTCAGCTGCATTCTTTTAGGATAGGAAATATTTTATTCTTATTTATAATTTTTAAATCCTACCATACAATTTAGTATATAGTACATAATTAAAGATTTGGTCTATTAAAATCTCTTATTTATATTCCATAATTTTATTTTTCACCCATGTTCTTCCATTCATCTGTCTTCTTATGTTGTTTGGGTTATATTTGTTTAATTTATCCTACTTGTCTATCAAAATTCAGTGTTTAATATCTAGATTAATATCAATGTGAAAAACATCCTTTCATTTTTGAACACTGTGAAAATTTTCAGTTATTTAGAAAAAAAATGCAAAATAGCCTAAAATTATTAAGGCGTAATATCCAGAACTCTCATCAAAATTGCTCCTTTAAAATGTACAGTATCTTCAACAGTCCTTGTATTAAGAACTAGAGTGTAGGATCTCTTCCTGGAATGCATGCAGGTTAGTTACTCTAATTCCAGTGTAAGTGATACTATGACTTCTGAAACTTGGTGATAAAAGGCTACACTCCCAACCTGTGGTTCTCTGGGAATGTGCAGTTAGAATCCTGAAATGCTCTGTAAGAAATCTGACTACTGCTCAGCTTCAACAAAGTCCAATTTAGGCCACAAACACTCATTTAAGTTTCTTTTACAATAAGACAATTGATAGAGACGGTTAAGAATGCAGGATTTAGAGACAGATAAATTGATTACCGTGGTCTAACTTTCAGTCTGTGACCCTAGATAACAGCATCATTAAATTTCAATTTCATCATTTTAAATAAACTTTAGAAAACCAGTAAGTATTCCATGTATTATTATTATTATTATTATTATTATTATAGCATTTAACATTGTATTTATTTAAACAAAATATGTCATGTATACTTTTACACAGAAAGATTAGATATTTGTAATAATTTTTAAGTATATTTTATTTTACACATTCCATGTATTTAATGTTAAAATTTAATATAATTTCTTACTATTGTAAATATTATTTTAATAAGGAGATCACAAGAAACATGGTCCTAGTTTAAATACTGGTATTAATAATAACTAAAGTTTAGATTACTCTCATTTCAATTAAGTACAGAGCAGACAACAAGCTGTTCAAATATGGTACAAAGAAGGATATATTTACATCTACTAAAAAAAGTAATTATATGAGTTTCCTTATTTGGGGGCACTGCAGATCATTAAGCACTAGTAGGGAACTTAAGGTCTGTGTTAGTTGCGAACCTTGAATTGCTGCATTTTATATCGTTAGAGAGTTAAGGTAACAGTAGGGTGACGCTAAGTATGGAAGGGCTCACAGTTACATACGTAAAATCCAACTTTTTGTGAATTTGGTTTTAGAGCCTTATGGAGTTATAAATGTGTATTTCTAGTGCTTGCTTTTGTGGCACAAATACTAAAATGTGTATTTCCAAATCAGCTAATAAAAAAGTATTGAAATGCTTCTAGTTTAATACTTGTGATTTTCTTTCTCACTCAGCAACATACTGAACCTCAAATGATCCACTAGATTTCAGCTTATTATACCCTTGACAAACTTTGTGAATATTTCACAATGCCATACATTTTTATAAAAACAAATTCTAATACTTGTAGCTATTGTTCAATGCTGTAAAGATACTAAATATCTTAGTATGTCAAGTAAGTCATCTATAAAGAAGCTAAAATTGATGACTATATATAACCTCTCTAAGTGTCTCCTTAAGTAGAAACAAAGTGAATATTTATGATTTAATTATGTGTTCTGGGTAAATACAAACATTGGATATTCTGGGTCATAAAGAGCTTGTTACAGTGTTAATTCTTTAGCAGAGATGCAGAATACGAAAAAGAATGATCAAAAATTTCCAGCTATTCAGAGTTGTTACTAAGGTAAAGAGAGAAAAAGTGCAAACATCAGACAATCAATCAAGAAAAAAGATTGAAAGTATGAATATATTTGATAGGCAATTGCAATAATGATTTATAGTTGTTTATAATTTGAGAGAAAAGCGGAAGGACCACACTCTATTGAAGTATTAACTAGATCAAACATGACCCGTAATGCTAAGAACTTTGCAACTTATTAGCAGTGATTTACCTTATCATTATTTGATATTATCAAGTTCATACATCTATCATACAAAATGGAATACTAATGGTCACATTGAATAGTTGTTGTGAGGACTAAATACAATGAATGCACAAATATTTTGGTGTATTGCCTGACATGGAAGATAAACATGTTTCACTTCTGCACAGCTTGATATTTTTATAGCTTCTTCGAATGTAAAACTATTGTTTAAAACAAGTTCAATAAAACAGTTACATACCAGTCATTTGCTTCATGAGAATCATTATACTAAATACTGGGAGGTAGTAAAAGGGAAAACTACCCCCTAAGGTCATTAAATATATGCTCCTGTGGAGAAGATTGACAATGAATAAACTATATTGGAATAACCAGGCTTGATGAAGCATACATGTAAGGTCCAGTTTTGCATATCTGGATGATCAACGCACAGAGACTATGAAGGGCCTTTGTTGGACAAGTTGCCAACATAGGCCAATTTAATTAATTTTTTATAAGTCAGAGATACATATCAGACTCTGTTTCATTGCCAATGTCACCAATATACATATGAACACACACACACAAACACACACACACACACACACACACACACACAAATAAAGAGCAAAATGTAAATGCTCTTACTATGAGCTAGTATAATTTTTTAGGAGATTGTGACGTTTAAATGAGATTTTAGAAACACCTGCAAGTTAGCTGAGTTTCATATATCTATGCAAGGCGAGCTAAGGATAGAATTTTTGACTGCAGTAATATTAGCATGTAACAGGAGTGACCCTGGCATGTTGTCTACTTAATAGTATGTTGTGGCTGAGGATGAAGCTTGGTAGTAAAACACTTACCTAACATGATGAGACCATTTCAAGATGACTAAAGATAGGATTCTCTAAAAGGGGATATGAAGAATTTGGAAGAAAATAGAGCCTTCTAAAGCTGGGTATTGAAAATCATTGAATTGTGAACATAGTTTGAAGGATTTCAGAAAAAAATGAATAGATTCTAAGTAAAAAGTGACTTAATTAAACATGTTTTTCAGAAGTCACTCTGTAATATGCTGAACACACTGAATAGATACAGCAAAGAAGATGAAGGAAAATGAATTGTTCTCTAGTTTTGAAGAGCAGTAGTTGTGGTACAGAATGAGGTGGAGAATAAGGAATAGATTTGAGATGTTTAGGAGCTTTCCTTCAGAGTATTAGTGATATGTGATTGGAAATGAGGTAAAAGAACATTAATAATCAAGAATAATTTCTCATCCTGCTAGAAAAAAGGAATAGCTCTCATGATGTTTCTTAAGAAACAAGATGCCATCAAGGGGTTAATATAAAATATAGCAGAGAATATTAAGGCAATTGCAAAATTATTTTTAGTTTCTAGTACATCAAACTGAAGGTGTTTAATAAGGAGGTAATATTAAGAATAGAGTTCTTCTCTAGAGATGAAAGAGTACTAGCAAAATGGTTTTGGCAGGAACCACACCTGTGTGTTCACACAGTAAGTGGGAAAGAAGGCAGGCTTCAAAGTAGTTTGATATTTCAGAGTTTAATATTTAAGAAGAGAAAGGAGAGAGTGATTTCTGGAAGGATCCAGTAATTTTATTAAAATACTTGTTGAGCGACAATATACTTTCAGAACTAGAACTAATAGTTTTTCAGACATGAGATTTTTATATGAAATTTATACAACAGTTTTCATTTTTATATGTCTTTCTATACCATTTTCATTATTTTTGTTGCAAGGCTAAATGCAAGATATTTGATCCATACCAAAAATATAAAAAATGCATGATTTTGTGCTGTTTTATAGTATATCATACAATATAAATGTGTTGATTGAAAGGGAAATTTTGAATATGGGTTTGTCTTAAGTAATGACATATACTCATGAAATATTTGTAAAAATGTGCACAGATTAGAAGGCTATAAAATATTCTACATAGGAAAATACAAGGTGAGTAGGGAAACCAGCAAGTCAACAATGATGCCAGGGCACAGACTCAACGACAGTCTGGGAAGGGCACCCTACTCTTCAAAGAAGACAAATTCTAGACTACACAATGAAGTTGTAAGAGTAAATTATTCTCTGACATATTAAGGGAAAATTGATAAAACAATATTACTGAAATTAATACTTCTGAGGTAAGGAATGAGAATCTGAGTCTTATTTTGCTTGAATATTGCACACGTCTCTTCTTAACTCAAGAGACCTTAAGAGTAACACTGAATTCCAGTGTTATTATCAATGTCCAAATATTGATTGAGTTTCCTGAGTGTTCATTCCTAGAAGAAGCAACTGGGAACTACTTAAAATCACAAAAAAAAAAAAACCAAAAAAACAAAAAAACACTTGAAAATAAAAATCCAGCAAAACTATTGCTTTTCAGTAGAAGACATTAAATATTTGATCAAATCAAAGATTAAAGAGATTTTTACCTTAAATATAAAAGCTGTTTTTTTTCTCAAACTGTATTGTCAAGTGAAGTAATGCTTAGAATAACATATTTGAACAGCAGAGCTAGTTGGAAACCTATCTAAATTTGTTCTAAAAAAATCAGAGTGATTAAAATTGGAAAAATCTGGCCTGAGCAAATTGGTGTCAATTTCCTTGTCCAGCAAACGTCTTTTGATTTCTTTCTTATGCAAACTGGGTATGCTTTGTGCCTGTCTTACTCTTGTGTTTCCAAACCTTAGAACTCTGGCTGGCCTTTTACTGGCACTAAACATCAAATAAGGCACACGCATCACTAACTGTCTGTGCACTAAAAACAAATGAGGATTTTAAAAAAAGCATTGTAAATAGAGTGTGCAATACGGATGCCTTTACAAAGCAAGAGGAATTATCATTATAATCCTATTGAAGTAAGTTTGATGGACTAGAAATTATGTATCACCTTGGAATTTATTATAGCAGTAATAAAAATTGCAGCATTTACATAGCTTCACAACTTCTTTTTATTTTTTTTATTTTTTTTTTGTCTTTTTCGTTTTTATCGGTACCGGGGATCGAACTCACAACTGCCTGCTTGCAAGGCAGGTGCTTATGCTGCTGAGCTAAATCCCCAGCCCTCACAACTTCTTATAAGATATCCCCTTTGAACTTCTCTAGAGCTACTAATATTTATTTAATACGATCATAGGGATTATGGAGGAAATCACTGATAAGAATATTCTGCATTTTATAATTTCTTTTTTCCAAACTTATACATTTAAAGAAAGTTGAAGTCAAGGAAGGTTATTACTCATAGAATGTTCATAAAATCTATTTATTAGGTTAAGATTAGTAAAATCTATGACAATTTCAGGCTGTAACAGCTTATCTAACATGATATAACAAGGGACTGTATAGTTGCAAAAAATTATTCACACCTAGACTACAAAAAAAGGATTCCCCACTGAAATTTATACTCTCTTACTATGACCATAATTATAAGAGCTTTTACACCAGGATCGGGAAGAAAAATATTATTTGTCGCCTCTCAGTGTTAGGATGGCTTCTTAATGAAATAGTGAAGAGGGACAGTGGTAAACCCACACACTTCCCAGCCACTTAGCTCCTCCTTAGTGCTGAATCAATATGAAATGAAACTTTAATATAGCTAACGGTACATGCATTTTGGAAGGTGTCCCTGGTTCTATATTAATACTTGTTTCTATTAAATGCAGAACTATCTTGTCATATCACTTTGTGGTAGAACTTGACCTTGTTCCAAAATATCTGTCATGGTTATTTGTTACCATGGAAATTTTGAAACCCTTTTAAATGAAGCTATAAAGCACTTAAAAATTTCTTCATTCCAGCAGGACATGGATTTAAAAAAAGAATATTTCATGCATTTTGGAGATAGGTGAATAATTGCCAAGCAGTAAATCAATTGTCCATTGTCCTTTAAATCGGAGTCATTGGAAATGTCTTTAAAAGGTGGCAGTAGGAGCCAAAAATGGGACTAAGTTATTGATTACTTGGTACGGTGCAAGTGTGTAAAATCCCTGCATCCAGTACACACCACTCAGCTCACTTCAGTTTTTTCTGCTTTGTGCAGATTTCTGGGCTCAGGAGTAACTCAAAACCTGTGTTTCCTCTATTGTGGAGTTTATTCTGGAACTAGCTGGCAGGTGGCTTCAGCTTTTGAAGAAATGTCACTTACCTTTAACATACTTGGCTACACCTCCTTCTGCAGGAGAAAGCAAGAGACAGATAAGGACATAAAGATTGAGTTTATTTGTACCCTTGGTCAGAACTATCTCTTGAAATTCTGCTCATTGAAATGTGCTAAAATAATGATTGCTGAGTCAAAGTAAAACCAGCACCAATCAAAAAGTAAAACAACCATACTTAAGTACCAGTACAGGGTGAATTATCATATTTTACCTGAAAACGGTTTTTTATAAATGCATGTGATATTGCATCTGATATTCAACTAATATTTGCCAAGACTAGGGTCCTTTTGGAGCTATAAAATTTATACAATTTTGAAACTAGAAATGATTAAGGTCACCTTGACGTTAGCCAAATACTTGTGGTATATTTCTTCAGATGCTTGTAATGTAGCCAAGTTATACTGAGGACTCCAATAATTAATTTTTGCTGTTATCTAAAATGTGACGGTAAAAGTTTTAAATGGCTGAAATAGTTCATTTTTTACCTATTAAATAGTTTTTGTTTATCTATCATTTTTCTATTTACATATTTGTATATAAGTAAGATCTATGTGTCGTAATAGATTATGGTTAGAAAATCTAATGGGATACCTTGATAATGTTTTCTAGGGTCTTCTACTAAATAGAACAGAATTCCATTTTAAAGTTCCATAGATCTTAGAAAATTATATAAAACAGTAATTCATAGCAAAAATCATCTTCTAATATATAGTGTAATTGTGTACCTTAAGTTTATATGAGATTCTTATATAGCATTTGAATCCATTTTACTTTTCCTTCTAATTTCCTCCATCCTATTTTTCCCCATCATCAGCTCTCCTTCTGGTCTCCACAAAAAGCTATCATTGCTCATTTATTTTGCTTCTCATTGTTAGAAATCATTTTCATATATGCACGTATCTAATGATGTCAAATAATGTTAATCGATGTGCTTATGGCTTAGAGAGAGAGCACATCGTTCTTTTTCCTTGATAAAACAGTGTAGAATTTTACACACAAAATGTTCTAAAAGTTTTCAAACCAATGGAAAGCAAGGTTTTGTTGTTCAAATTTTTAACTATTTTGTTATATATATACATTCATATATTTATATATATAACTATATAATTTATATTTATATACAATATAATAGTTATTAATATTAATATTATATTGTATATAAATTTATATTTATATAATATTATATATTGTATATAAATAAAATATATTCCATATGAATTATATATTTATATATTAAATATATATATGTATTTTTTTCGGTACCAGGGATCAAACTCACAACTGCCTGCTTGCAAGGCAGGTGCTTATGTCGGAGCTAAATCCCCAACCCCTATTATATTATTTACATTATATATTTATGTATACAAACTTGTTTTATAACTGTACCTATTATATAAATTGAGAATTAACCTACTGTGGCAAAATACTGAGATGTTCCTTGACCTAGATCGCTTGTATTGTACCTTCAATCATCTCCTCTTTTAGCAGTGGAAGGAACTTTAATTTGTTCCAAATCAATAGAACGCAGCAAAAGTGATGTGGAATCAATCCTCTGATTACACAGAAGTAGGTTTTTACTTAGTAGAACACAAAGCTTTTCCCCAGGTCTTGAAGAAACACTAGCGTTCTAAACTCCCTAGGAAATGTTCTGGGCAGGAAATGGGGACCTGTCATACTCTAGAGGTACTGTGGAGAATAGAGAAAAGGTCAAATAGGGATCCCCTCTCGCCCAGTCAAGTGATCTTTACCAAACAACTCATGTGTGCTTGGAAACAAAATTCTCTCCTGACACAGACTCTAGGATAGAACTCTGTCCAGCCAGCAAATTACAGCTTTATCCCACGAATTACAAATTACCCCACAAATTACAATTTTGTGGGGTTGCACCTCAAAACCTCTTAGTCACACACACTATGAGATCCTAAATGTATATTAAACTGCGAAATTCATGCTGATTTATCCAACAACATTACCATACAAATATAACCAGTTTACAAAGCTAGAAATGTGAAATGTTAGCATATGTAATATGTTATTTTGATTTTTTTTTTTACTGTTTAAATCAAGCCATTTTGTAGAGCCTAAATTTATTTCTGGGTGTGAAGAGAGATATCTAAGGCAAATAAAAATAGCTAAAAGAAATAAAACATCGAATTTAAGAAACATTCTACAACAATTAGTATCTCTCTTTTTTGTAGTTTTATTTTTCTGTTTTCAAGGGATTTTAGATTGTAAGAAATAATCACATATTTTAATTTTTATAATGTCTAGTTTCATAGAAGATTAAAAAATAATTCCTATGCTGTAAAGTCTGGCATATATACATGGAGAAAAATATCACTCTAAATTTGATAATCTTTACGAACTAAATTCAAACGATGATGTGACTGGCTCAATATCTTCCCATATTTTACTAAGTGAAACTGTCCATCTATAAAAGTTAGTTATTCCTTTAAGCATTGCTCCTTAAATACTGCATTATGTCTTTAAATTGCTCTCTACAAAGAATAGTATGTCTGTTGAAATCCTCAGGAGAAGTATTAAACAGAGACTATACTTTTCTTTGTCCTTCAAGGTATCACTGTAACCCATGCTAGTACCGGGGTTAGAAAAAATGTGAAAGAAACTAAGTTAACTATAGCTGCTTTCGATCCTGACAATAAAGAAATGTCAGAAAAATAATAGTATATAAAAGAAATCATGATAAAAACTTATCATGAACAAAGATGATGCTTCAGCCTTTAGGTTCCTGAAGGGATTCTTACTGTGTGGTTATACACAATAACTTTGAATTTCAACTTTAAATTATTGTTGGTACAAGCCTAGAATTAATGATTCTAGATAAATTGCTAAGGCACCGCTTGTCACCAGCGGATTACTTTGATAGCACTTCAGAAACTTTGTTCCAGAAAGCTTTAATCAGAGTAATAAGCAAACCAGAAAAGGCCTTTTCTACTTCTCTTTATTTTGCAGTTTCTACTGATTGAAAGATTCAGTTCTCATTCTGTAAGGATAACCAAAATACTCTGATGTCTTGCTTTTGTGATGAGGTATATATGAGAATAATATATAAATTAATATTGTTTCTCTGTACTTTAATCAGAAACTTTGAAATAGTTCTAAGAAATGAAATCTTATAAAAAACGGTCTACACTGTGTAAATTGGCCTGTCAATCAATGGAATAAACTTCACTTTAAGTGTTTTGTCAATAAGAGACACATTATGTGATAGCAAACTCTCTGAAAACCTGTTATAAGTTACCATTCCAAAAGATTAATCACAAAAAAAAAAAAAAAGAATTTTGTGTCTTTGACTCCTTTTTTTTTTTCCCCCTTATTGTTCAACAAGTTTTAGAGACCAAAACTGGGTAAGTGCAAATTTTCCCATTAATTTTCCAAGTTGGAAATACGATGGAGATAATGTTTGGCATGGAAATAGAGTATAATGTGTTTTCTATTTCAGTAGTCTGTAAAATGTAATATGAATTTTGTATGAAATAATCTCATGATATTCTAAAACAGTCCATGCTATAAATTTTTAGAATAGCATATAGTATATATTTTCCTACAATACACACAAGAAAAATACAAATTACATATTTTCTGATAATTATTTTTGGAAAAGATAAATAAAATAGAGTAAAAAAGTAATTAATGTTAATAAATAAATATTCATCTAAAAAGACCTGGAGGGTACTGGGAGTATATAGCTCAGTGTCAAAGCACTTGCTTAACGTGCTCAAAATTCTGAGTCCAATCCCCAGCATGAAAAAAGCCATTGGCAAAAATTCACCCTAATCTCTTTGCAATAATAGACAAGTTTATATTCCTCATGATGCCCGTGTGTCTATGTGTATATGTATTAATATAATATACATATACTATATATATTACTATAATATAGAGAGAATATGCATATATGGATATAATACATAATATATGCATAAATACATTTACATAATATATGCATATAAAATATGTTGATGGAGGTGAATAGGCCTGTACATATTGGAATTCAGTTTTTATTTAGGACACATATTATTTATTTTCGATTTTAGAAACTTCCAGGGTATATTTATTTTTGCCAAGTTTCTCATAAATGTCATGTTTAGTGTTTTAACAACCAGAAAACTATACTTAAGGCTATGTAGTAAATTTTATATATTTTATGATATTGATTTTTAAGTGAAAAAGGAGGTAGTATGTAGAGTTGTGTTGAATTGATTTTTAAATAAAAGGTGGAAGGAGACTGAGGCAAAAAGGAGAGACTGAGAAAGAGAGGAAGGAAAAAGTATACAATATTACCATCGTATGCTTAACAATAATTATTTCTGGATAATACATTTTTTGGTGATTGTTTGCATTGTGTATTTTTGTTTTAAAGTGATTTTCCATGAAATTTACCTTTTTTATGCTGTCAAATATTACATATTTTTATATCATATTAAATACATTTTAATATCTAGATATGAAATATAGTGATTTTTATTAAACAAAAATGAAACTCTTTTCATCAATAGGAATTCTACTAATAATAATCTAAATTCTCAGAGGAGCCAAGAAAGAGATGAAATTATCTGTGTTGTGTAGATATATTTCTGATGTATCATCAAAGTTACACTTTAATATCACCAATACTGAGGGTGACATTTAAATTCATATGGAATATAAGTAATAACTTTTATTGCTTCTAGGGCAATCTTACAATACCAACCACCACGCAATATCAACATACGCATTATTTCATGTATGTAATATTTCAGTGAAGTAAGAATCATCTCAAAATGTTACAACTTTAAGTATTTCTTGAAAGTGCCTTTAGTTAAACATCAATTATTAAAATTTTAAGAATATGAGTTCTTATAAGTGTTTAATGTTGTGTTGCTACAAGTTCACATCAGTATTTTCTGTATCTTCATTGATTTGGGGAAATAAAATAATTTAATTTATTAGAGTTGCACATGAACCCAGAAAAAGTAGGTTTTGCCTGATGGTTCTCAGGACTTTCTGTGATCCCTCATTTTTACTTTTGCATATTTTACTCTTTGAAGTTTTGGCATCTTGAACTGACGTCAGATTCACCTCAAATTCATGACCTTCCTCCCCCCTAGAAAACTTAACCAGCAAGAGAAGTAGGCACGGTTTTCAATGAAATTTTACTCTGGGAACGTGTATATAAATCTAGTAAGATTTCTAGAGGCATTGCTATTCTTTTTTTTCTTAAATTGGATAAGTACCTCATCATGATTAAAAAAAAAAAGTCTATGTTGTCCTTGAGAAAACCAAGTGCTCCTAGGAATTTTGACTCTAAATACACTTTGCCTCTCTTATTTCAGTCAACCTAAGGGTATTTTCTCTACATCATACTATTAGAGCATCTTCTGAGTTTAATTTCTATTTTTTTTCTTCTTTGGTGTTCAGATGAATAGATAGGAATGATTTGTTATGGGCTTCAACAAAACTAAGAAAGTAAGATTCTTTAGAAATGTATAACTCATTAAATAAAAACTACCTGCCTTGCTCCTCTAGTTTATCTATCCCTCCATACAAATTTGTTATGAGGATTTTATATAGCACAATATTCTTATAGTAAGCTTCTGCATGATACCTTTGTATCAGTCACATGCTCTTATAATCCAAAATGTCTAGTTTGTTTTCTATAAAATACAGGGAGTTTTCTTATCCCCACCCTGTCAATGTAGAGGAATTATTATAAGAATGTGGATTTCATGGTGGACGTGAAAAAGGAAGGAGAGAAAGAGGAGACTGATTGCAAAGGAGAACTGTGAAAGGAGCTTAAGAGATTATGTTGAGTCGTCAGTAACACTGTTACTGGATGTAAGCTGCTAACCTTCTTAGTACTGTTGTAGTAAAACAGTGAAAAACAACCACACAAAAGAGAACAGAGAATCACCAGATAGGCTGACAGAACACAGCACAATAAGCAGCCAGCAACCATGATCAGTGGGGCATCAATTTGTCTTTTGGGCTGTAGCACCTGCTACTAATTGGCATGAAGCGCTCACTGGTTACTGAGAGGTTTAGCACACTCAGTTGTCTCCTGTGTATGCTGTGAGGAGCAGGAGAGCTAATTGCTGCTGCTTCAGTGCCAGTGAATCAACGTGCTGAGCTAATAGCCACAGATAGAGGGCAGACGGATTCCTGCTAGCAGCTTAGAGTTAGTTGCTTGTGATAAGTAAGACAGTTGGCATGTACCTCAGAACGTGGGAAGGATGGTATGCCTCCTGGCTTAGTATGCTGAGGTGTTTCGCTTTACTGTGCGGTTTTAAAAACCTCTAGTCATATTTTTGTGATGATACGAAAGTGGACATTAATGGCTCACAGAAACAAGAAGTGTAACGTGTGAATGAATCATCTTGAAACTAGATGATGAGCGTTGGTTGTTTTTAAAGGAATGTGCAGGAGGCAGCGTTGGCAAGGAAACTTGCTGCCTAAGCTTACATGGAGTACAGATGAAACTTTGAAACGCAAGTAAGTTCTTTTTCTCCCCTTACTCTTCTTTTCTTAGTTTTTTTCTAATTTAAGATAACAGTAAACTAAAAAGAAAGTTAAGACTTTATTTCAGGATAATGCATCTGTCATATCACTGTCTGTTATAATTGTTCAAAGAACAGAATAGTAACAATGTGCAAGTAATTATATGCTTGCAGAGTAAATATCACTGTCTGGCCTCTTATATTTCTTGATCACAGAATGGTATAATAATTTTGTTGAGTTACTGTAATATTTAAAAAGATACATGCTTTTGAATTATAACTCTGGTTTGTCATTTAAATAAATAAAATTTTCCACCACTCCCTCTACTTCCTCCTCCTGAAAATCATGCAAAAATGGCATCAGAGTTGACATGCTGTGTTCTGTTTTTACACATGCACACGTTGATGTTCTGTGTTTCATGTATCAGTGAAGGAGGTTTTAGTTAGCATGTAAGTTAAAGTCACAAACTGCATCACAATGACTAGTGTGAATGGTTTTGCTTGCTATGGTACAGAGTGTCCTGATGCTTTCATTATAAATGTTTTAGTGCATTGTAATATGTATCTCACTTTTAAAGTATCTAGGAGAATTAACCATTTAAAATTTGAATCTAGGTCGACTTGATCCTTATAATACAAAATTAATACTAGATAGTTTCAATAACTTTCCTACTTTCTGACCTGGCTTCTTTTTAAAATCATACTTCAGTAGCTACAGGGCAGGTGGGCCCTGAGTAATAAGATTTGGGACCAACCTGTTGGTAGCCTAATGTGTGACTTGTGTACACAGATGGTGACTGATTTGGTGGAGTTGTAGTACACATGCAGAAAGCCATCGTTAGCACCAGCACAGTGAGTTGTCCCCTTGTAAGCTTAGCTCACGAGAAAGCCAGTTTTCAAACGTAGTAATCAGATACTCAAGTCAATGTGTTGCTTAACATTAGAGAACCAAATGATTTGTTTTAAAAAGGGATATTTTAAAAACAAAGTGTCCCCTGCAGTTTACAGGCTGTATGAAGTATTTTTGCATATGTACACGTGTACTTGTTTTTCTCTGCAAACTGGTTCCACTATTGGTTTCTTTAGTTTGCTTAAGTTGTATCCAAGAGCAAGTTGGTGCATTTCTCAGTGTACGTGAGTCTTCAAGTTTCAGCTACTCGATACTCTTGTCTGTGGACTCATTCTCCTATGAAATAAAAGTGTAATTTAATGGGTACCCAATTCTACTGAGTGTGACCTCCTCACCTCATAGCTGTTCCAAAGATGTGCTGAGCAGGGAATGTGAATCCTTACAATTTTGCAACAAAAAGTATCTCTAAGCATTAACTGTTAAGTACCTAAAGAAGGAAGCACAGTAGACTGCGTCTTTAGAAAATTATGAGGTGATTTTGATTATTTTTTTTATTTTTATTATGTGATTTGATTATTATTTAAGAGATTTAATCAAAAACTTTTCCAGAAAAGCTTTTCTTTTGAAAAAAAGTTATATTTTCTCCATTGATATTAGTAGGTGATATTAGCAGATAAAATATAAGATTGGTTTAGTAGGACATGCATAGTTTTAATCTTAAGAAAAATGAGTTGATGTTAGATATACACTACAGTCTTGTTTCTTAATCTTCTCACATTTGAATTGTGCATAATATGCACTATATTAATCGTATTTATTTTTTGTTATTGAGTTTTTTTGCACAGACAGACAACCTGCTCTTTCACCATTTTCAAAAATTTCCCAATATTTTGGTACATAGCTTAAGACTGAAACTAAACTCAACTGTTAGTTGCTTTACTTATCCAAGAAAATCACTATCTTCTTTGATCAAAAAATGCATGTGAATCAAATAAATGAGTAATTAATGATTCCTTTTTGTTGTCTCTTGATCATAAAGAATTTTACTTCCCCAAAATATTACATTAAAACGTAACACTAAAAATGAAGTAATTCCTAGTGTGAGCATTTTATAAGTGTAGATAAATGTACTGCCTCTTATTATAAATGTACAGATAAAGTTTCAGAAAACAGGAACTTTTTTTTACCTATATTTTGCAAAATTCAATGTTGTAAAATGCTCATAAGTCAACTTTTATCTCAACTTTTTTTCAAACATAGACATCTCTGTATATGTTCATATTTTATTGTAGTCCTAACCCTTAGGGGAAAATATATGGTTTAAGTTTCACTAAGAATTTCAACCTATGAATAAATTAAAGTTGGCAGCAACAATAATTTAAGCAAAAAAGTCACACTGCTTCTTACTGTAGTGCTCATGTGCTGTTATTTTTTACTTGAAACTCTAAGTAGTTTTTAGTCAGCTATTTTTTTCCATTTTATTGAATGATTTATGCCTCCAATGGAAATCACTCTGTACTAGAACCATTTTGTCATTCTGTTTCCATGGCTTTCACTTGCAATAAAAAATTAAAAGAAAAAAAAAGTTGCATAATTACATAATAGAAATGACTGCTTCAGAGAGATGACGTTATAAAACTGGTTTTGTTATCCTCATATAAAACTGTTACGTGTGTATATTTTTCTTTTTTAATAGAAATTTTATGACTTGTCACTTTACAATGTGACGGACTGTAGATTTGAAACTAACGACGACCTATGGGGTTTTCTATGCTAGTTTCATGTTCACATATTACTGGGTTGCATGCAAAGTTATTCAAACTGTGGGAATTCATTAGTGACCATAATCAATTTTGAGTTAGCAGGAAAGAGCCACTGTGAGTAATTTATAGCAAGATTATGTGCTCATGGTAGAATCTGTGTAAAAATTTCAAAGACTCAGAATGCTCAGAAACTGAATTAATATGTAACTTTCTTATAAATTGAATAGAGTGGAGTCACATGGTTCACATGATAAAAGACAGAAAATAGGGCAATCCACTTTCTAAGACCCCTTCTGTTTCTCTACACCAAAGCTATATTTTCTTCAATAAACATTTCCTGCTCTTAAAAAGAAAAAATGTAAAAAACAGAAAATATACACAGAAATTACAAATGAAACCATTATTTTCACACACATTAGGAGCACTAGGTAGGGGAATTCTTTTAAAGGTGAGCATGAATAGCATAACCTTGAAGTACAATCAGCACCTGTGAGGTGTCCAGCAAAACGCCAGTGTTGAAGGTATATAAGGCTAAATGTGACTTTGTCTTGGTTGAAAACAGTAAACATATTAATGCCTTATATGCACACATACATACAGATGTGAACAACTAAATATTTAATGTGAATTGCTTAAAGCCTCAGACTGTGCTCCAAGAACGAAATCGTTTTCTATGAAAACCTTAACAAACCCCCTAAATATTTTTCCTCAGTATTTCAGGTGATAACTCAGTCTACTAGAGTTTGTATAGAATAAGCCAAAACAATAGAAATCTATGAACTGCTAAATATTCTACAATATAATAACCTCAATGTAGCAATCACATCTCAAGAAGAATGTATATCAACAACAAGTATTTTTTTTTATAATAAAGACTAAAACTTTCTACCAGAGCACTGCAATGGACAAAATTCCTTTTATCTCACTAGGTGTTTAAAGATTGTACTAAACTTTGAATATTAGGTCATGGCCATTGAGGGTACAAATGCAAAAGGCAGAGGCAGTCCATTAATTCAAGGAACTAAAGAACTTAAAGCATTTCTCTCCATTGGCCTGGTAAATGGAAAAATTCAAAGCTTGTTTATTGTGCATCATGATGATAAGAAATTGACAGGAGGTGTAACTTCTGTATGGCTTTTAGAGTATAAGCATTCTCAGGCCATGGCAGATGTGTAGCTCCTATTAGTTTGTAAAGTCATTCATTCTAATGCCTAGTGAAAGGGCGGGTTTCAGACAGAATTAAGCACTATTTCCTGAATGGGGGAGGACAGCAGTGTGGGTGATGAAGTGCATCATTCAAACAGGAGCCCAGCTAATGAATACTCTCCCTGTTGTGTTCATGGAAGTGTCAGAATGAGCCTTTTCTGATTCTGCATCACTGAATCCTTATGGAAATGCAAATTGTTTATCCAAGGACAGTGACTTTCCTTTTTGCTTTACCATTTAAAAGATTTATTTCTTCAATTTTACAGCATGCCACTAAAATTCAGAGAACAGTCATAAAACTAGGTGAGAGTTTGCTATTTCTTTAGAACCTGGCATCTCAGTCCGAGATAGAGAGAAATCAGAGACAAGGAGATAGTTGTACAAAGAAAGAAAAAATGAAGAAAGGCTCAGAAAGATGGAGAGAGAAAAATATGGAAACACTGAAATATGAGTAAAAAGAGAAAGCAGAGAGAAACTGTGATGCATGACAAGGAAAAATGGAAACGAGAATAGATACTTTCACAGAGAGAAGTATCTATTATATTCCAGAGAGAAGTATCTATCCAGACAGAGAAAGCAGATTCTGATAGGTGGAAAGCCAGACAGAGAGAAATGAACTGACAGAGAAGACTGAGAAGAAAAAAAAAAAAAAAAAGACAAATGGTAAACAAAACAACACAAAACACAGAGATGGGAATAAGGGAACAGAGACAACGTTCAAGAGTCAGAGACAGAAAGAGAAAGAGAAGGAGGAAAGAAAGGGAGACAAAAAGAGAGAGACAGAGAGAGAAAAAGAGACACAGAGAGAAACAGAGAGAGAAAGACAGAGACACAGACAGAGAAAGAGAAACAGAGGCAGAATTTTTTGAGAGAGGGTGTGAAATCCCATTTTTATAATTGCTAATGTAAAGCAGAACCAGCTGAAAATGAGCTTTAATGCTGTTCAAGTTCCTTATTATCAGTAATGGACTTTTTAAAAATGTCTCTGAGCACTGGTTTATGTCTATAAAAGATGATAAAAATTAAACAGCAACCTCTACCTAATATAAAATATATATGATCCAAAGAATGTCTCAGTAAAGAGCATATATATCATAAGCATTATCTAAGTAGAATTTTTCACTGTGAATTTCTGGATGCAGTTCTTAAGTCAATTCTGTTTCTTTCCTTGTATTCTGCACAGAATATGGTGAAGCATGTAATATTGATAAGCTACAGCTGTTTCACCTGTAAATCTGAGGTTTTATTTTCTACCTTATGTTCTTGTTTTGTAAGTTATAAAGAAGAGTATATTTCATTTGGAATTTTGTACAACATATTTTAGTACTTCTACTAACCAGCTCAGTGTTGAAATTTGGTAAGTACTCTGTAAATGTTGAATAAATGAATACATATTTGATCTCAATATGAGTTTCCCTGAAGTAAGAGAAAACCGCAGTGTTTTGGTGCTTACTGTGAAGCACTTCTGTGAACAGTGGATTTCCTCCTCAACTTTTCAGATAATAGTGGGACGGATTCTCAGCGGCACTAGAGCAGGTGTCTCCCTGACCTCCATCCCATTTCCAGTAACCAACAGAAGTGAAATTAGTCTTGCATATGAATATTAGTTTTATCTTGGTGGCAAATTGTTTAATGCCAAGAGGTAGAAGTAGGTGAATTTATAATGACAAAAAGAGAAGTGGGGGACAATTCAATTAAAGAAAAGGCAAAAGTGTTAGAAGTGATTTTTGTAAAAATTGAGATGAATCTGTGCTTACTTTTCTACTTTTCATGAAGGGATGGGCGAAATATTGTCAAAAGTATGTGTTTGACTTACAAATGAAACTGGACATTTGAAAGTAAAATTCTTATGAGTACAGCAGCTTATGAGAAAATAAATCATTTTGCAGAAAGCAACTGAGGAACTCAAAATTTAAATTTATTTGAAAGTGTTTTACATTATTGAATTTTAAATACTGAAGTCTTTTTATTAAATAGGTAATTTTTTATGAAAGAAAAATTCTTTTAAAAGAAAAGTTTCCTTTAAACGAAAAAAAATCAAGAATTTAAACAAGACTGATTTGAATGCTTTTTGCTTATTTACTTTGATGAATTGTTGAATTTTATTTATAAATAAATGAGGAAAAAAATGTGTATCCTATGTACCAGGAACTGTTAATATTGTTAATAAGTTATCCTTTAACTTTCGTAAGGTAAGGGATATAAAACAGATGTCTCCTGCCTGATTAATTTTATTTGAGTATGTTTATGTGAGTCCCTTCATTGAATGGTGCTGAATACCTAGTAAATAACCTCATGTTCGTTTTGATTCTTTTTGAACATAGATTACTCTGTTTTGGAACAATAGCTATTGTTACTTTGGTGTTCTCACATTTTGCAGAGAAGAAACGAAAAAAAAAATTATGGCATATTCTCAAGGCTTATAGAGAAATTACCACTCAGGTTACACTGGGTTCTGAATAGCATAGGTTATATGAATTTTTATTCTGTATTTATCAATCAGGATTGAGATTAACATGAAATTTAACAACTTTAGATAATAACATTTCACTTACTGTGTTCTTAAAACACTTTTACATAATGATAGCTTTAATGGAACATATTGTGCCATTGAGAAAGTAATACTGCAACAGCATTGGACTGCTTATGGGATATAATACATATCTATTTAACAGCTGTCATTTACACACACACGCACACGCACACACACACACACACACACACACAAATTCAAACTAGTCCCTTAGAATTTATATTCACCTTAAGCAACAGATGTACATTATTGAAATATGAAAAATGTCAAATTATGCATATATTGAAAAACATAATGATGTTCCACTCCTTTAATCAATTCTCCATATAAAACATTCTCAACATTTTGGGGGGTATTTCTTTTTTATTGATACATCTATATCTATGTCTATATCTAGCCTCTCTGTATCTATATGGATATATCATACACATCAATTTATTGATTCAAGTTTTTGTTTTTTATTTTGCTTAAATATTTGATTCCTTATACTATCTGTATTGATCTCATTCCCTTTTTTGGGACAAAAGTTCTGATACTTACACCTTAAAGAAAAAAAGTATTGCCTCATAATTTCCATGGTATCGGTCCATGAAGTCGGATCTAAGTCAGAAACATCATAGCGAAAAGTTGTGGTAAAACAAAGATTCTCCCTTCTGGTGAATAGGAAGCAGAAAACAGGAAAGATCATTGAAATAACAGAAACATAGACCAGATGGAGTCCTTGAGTCCTGATATATACACATGACCAGCAGTGCATTTTACTATTTCCCAAGCTGACTCCTAAGTAAGCACACTGACAATCAAGATTAACTATCCCACCAGCACTGTCCTCTATATTCCTTCATTAATTTCATGTACAGTAATTTATCATGCAACATAATTACATTAATTTGCCTGTCAATGGTATATCACAAAAGGTTGTGATTTTATTTTCCAAATTTTCCTTCACTGATACAAGTATATTATTTTATTTTATTTTTATAAAAAATCTACAAAACTCTTTTGCAAGACAATGTATTTTGCCGACAATCCATGATATCCCTCATTTCTGTATTTGTGGAACACCGTCCTCTTTTCAGTAAGATCAGATTCTCACTGGAGCCCCACAGCCAGTAGGAGGGAAAAGTAAAGGGCCGAGTTACACTCAAATTATTACCACAAGATGGGACTGGGGAGGAGAAGCAGCTGGCCATTTAAATTCTTGGAAACAACAGAATGCTAAAAAACCTAGACTTGCAACATGTAATTTTCTTAGCCTTATTTCTGTTAGAAAGCTCAGCTACTACTCTCCCTGATGTGGTGTTAAAGGTTGTGGTGTGAGATCTACAGATGACAATCTGAGCATCAGATGTCTTCCTAACTAAGTCTGTTTTTAATAGGTTGTAGTAGAGACAAAACTGGTGAAGTTTGCAAAAACAATGTGATTGGTTAGAGATAAGGCTCTCAGGGCATGTCTTGCTATTGGTGGTGAATAGAAGATGAGCTTCCAACTTGTCACCATTTGTCCCCAATACTGCTACTATATTGAGGAAAGATTATTGAGGGACATAGCTATGGATAAAAGATTAAATAAATGATAGATGATAGATAAATAGATAAACTTACATAAACATGGAGGCCAACAAGACCCAATATCTACAGCTAGCTATGTGTAAATACAGGAGCACTTATAATATATTTTCAGTCCAAGTCCATGTGTTCAGACAGGAGAAGACCATTTTCCAGCTGGGAAAAAGACGGGAAAAACTTCTTTATTCACTCAGTAGTGTTCACGGCTTCAGTGTATTAGTTCCATACCATCAACACTGAGGATTTTTTAGAATCCATTATGTTTTGGGTCTAGATGAACCTCCAAGTCCTCATGTGGTCATAGGTGGGGCTTTTTTTTATAGATAGCTGATTCTAGAGCCTGTGATGTTGCAATTAAGGTATGTGATTACTGTATCAGTCCACTGATTTGTTTTGCAGTGGCCTAAGCCTGGTACCCTAAAGGATAAAAGGGACAGTAAAAGGCTGCTGAGATTCCTTGTTGTTTTGCTACTTTCTGCCTGCTGTGAGCTGTTTCTCTTTTGCATGCCACCTTACCTTGGAGTCGGTCAATTATGAAATGAAACTTCTGCAAACTGTGAGCTAAATGAAACTTTCCCCATTTAACTTTGGGCATCTGGTATTTTGTCTCTGCAATGAGGGAAAATAAGCAAGACAGAACCAATTCAAATGCTAATCTTATTCAGGAATACTGTGACAAGTAAAACCAGAATAATGTTATCTTATGTGGGAACTCCCATTGCCTAATCCAGTAGACACAACAACTACATCATACTACTGCAGCAGGGAAACCCAATAACACTCATTGCTTTCTTAGAAAAAGGCAAGGATTTTTAGGTGGAAGTTTTGGCTTCTTAGTTAATCCTACTGAGCTCACTGGAGCAGGAGTGGAGTTCTATTTTTACCCTGAAGTTTGGCCAGTGTAGAGCTTTAGTACTGGCAAACAATTTTTTTTTTTTTTTTTTTTTAGGATAAAGGGCAGTTTTCCAAGTCCCTTAGTCAGTGAGAAGAGACTTATTGGGCTTTGGATATGCTCAGAGATACAAGAGCTTGCCAGGAAAGTGCAAGGCCCTGAATTCAATTCGTGGTTAAAGGAGGGAGAGAGAGAGAGAGAGAGAGACAGACAGACAGACAGACTGACTTGTCTTGGAGTTTTGGGATCCAAATCTGTTGAGTGTTTCATATTAAAGCTATGTGTATCATTTATATGGAACACAATAAGAAAACTCTGTGAGTTCCCTGCCCTATGGTTGCTTAAATTCTTCATTTCATAGCCAATTTACTGCCTTGTCTGTACTCTTCAGAATCTTTTTGTATTAGTTGTTTATATTATTCCCAGGTGTGTCAGTTGTGGTAAAAATTACATGAGGAACGGAGTTATTCCAGCCTAGAGGAATCTAAGTCTCCTAATGTATATGACAAATACTACTCTACCTGCTCTACCCTCACGTCAGTAAAAGTGGAAGCAAGAAATTAAAGGACTAAAGCAGTAATCCTGATAAGAGAAAGTGATGCATTAGTCTACAGTATTTGCATTACTTGTGATCAGACGTTGTCATCATGTTTGGTATATTTTACTGAACTGAAAGATAAACTGATGGCTTGATGGGAGGAGTGAAACAGAAGACTAAGAGAGGACTCTGTTTTTGGAGTTGTACTAATTAGGGAAGATAAATGCATGTTAAAAGTCAAGTCAAGATTTGACTTTTGAACACGCTATATTTGAAATGAAGGCAGTGTATGCAAGTTAGATCACTCTGCAGGTTTGGACATATGGAAGATGTTGGACTGGATAAAAATTTTAAGAAATGAAGTCTCTTGACTGAGCTCTGATACTTTCAAAATCTTAGGGGAAGACCACCTCTGTCATATGCTGGTGTAGCTTCCTGAAAGAAAAGAAATGAGAAAATAAACATTGCTTTCAACAACTGGCTATCATTTTGGTGAACACAGGAAATGTTCTTTGTGCTTTTCAGGGCTGGAGAATATTTAATATAGATTATTTTTGTGGTTGGTAATATTTTTGTTTGAATATTTTACATTCTCAAGAGCTTGCCCTGGTTCTCTGTGGCTTTTCTTTGCTTTGTCATAAATGTACCCTCTTATCTTTCTGAGCATGTTAATTATAGCTATGCTTATTTTTCTTTAGTTGCATTTGATTCACTTTGTAATGTTCTCCTTCCTAGACCCACTATTATGTGTATTGTATTATTTGTAATTCTTCAGATTCCACATTTTCCTAAAAGGGAATGATCAATGGATCATACATGCCTTTCAAATTATGTTTACAAATTTACTAGTTGAGAAATGTAGGGCAGAGAAACATAGCTGTTTAATATCTATGTATTTACTTTCATGTAAGTATTTGCATTTTTCCGTCAGCAGTATGTTAGGGTTTGGGGAATAATATGAAATTTGAAACTTCCAAATTTGATCTGAAGGTTAGTCTTTCCAGACAGACTTGTGGAGCAAAGTACAAGATGCAACAGCATGTGAAGGTTAATGAGTCACTGCTAGGTTGACTTGGTACAGCAACTTCTTACATTCTTTTGTCTAACAGAACCCTGTGACACAAGGGCCACTTTTTACTTTAAGAGAAGCTGAGATATGTGATTTACTATCTGCTAGATAGACAAAAGGTTTTTTTCTTTTTCTTTCTTTTTTTTTTTTTTTTTTAATTAAAAGAAGGTGTCTTTGCATTAGTCACGAGGCACTGAAAAACTCCTTGGACATCCTATGTGTATGAGCAGGGCTTGCCAACAGGTAAGTATTACTAGGATGCATAAAAGCCAAGATTTGACTGGTGTTCCCTTCAGTCAAAATCTAGGTCTCTGTGATTTCTTCAGAGAACAATCATCTTTTGTTTCTGTGGCACCCAAAGGTACATGGGAAGATTGTGCAAATCTTGGGAGGGATCCTGGGAATTCAACTAATCCCTGCATTTAGATACTTCACCTGGTACTACTACCTGTACCTGTTATTCATGGTATGCCAATTTGCTAAGCTTCTCACGTGTTCTTCAGGGTCAGTGGCTCGTTTATATTACCAGAACAACAGAACTCCTCCAACTTTTTGCTGTGTGATTTTCTATATTTTAATAAATAAGTTATTGGTCTATCCGCTGTCCAAATTTCAACAGGTATTTTCTTTTATACATCTTCTGCCTTGTGTTTTAACACTGATAGTTTTGATTCCTAAAATACACTGGGCATATAGAGGAAATAAGTAATTTTGGTGATTCTATGGTCTTTAACATTCAAATTTAGCTTTCAAAATTAAGATAAGTTTTATGTGTAACTGGTTTGTAAATAGCCAATTTGAGTATGAAATTTAAAAAAAACTATGATGTACTTGACAAATTTTAATATATATATATGAGAAATGGGTTAATTGGTCTTTATATAACAGTGCTTATGATTGTTGCTTCTTAAAAATACTTCTTTTGAAACTAAATATGTGTTCATTTATTTAATAAATTGTATTTATGGCTATTGCATTACCACAATCCTCTGTCTATTGCTTAAAACACAGAGTCTCTCTCTCTCTCTCTCTCTCTCTCTCTCTCTCTCTCTCTCTCTCTCTCTCTCTCATAGTCATATATCAGAGCCCAGGTTTATAATCACACTCACTCTGCTGCAGTACAGTTTAACATTGAATGAGGATGTTGAGAACATAACAGGAGGAGGAATAAACTGTTACACAACTCACCAGGAAATTCTCTCTCCTGCAGCTTGGCAGCAAGACACAATATAGAAATTCAACAAGGGACAAAACAGAACAAGATTTTTTGGATAAAGCTCAGCATTCCAAATTCTTTAGGTTTTTATATTTTTGTCGCATCAAAGAAATTCTTGTAAATATTACATTATAACTTGACTGTTAAATCAGTTAAGTTGTGAATGTTTTTGAAGCCGCCTCACTGTTAAAAGTGTTTTTGTGGACTTACAAGAAAATTCAGCTACAATTTCTAAGATGTTGCTTGCCATCCTGTAAAAGTATTATGCTCAGGGGGATTATGGATATCTTTCTTGGGAGTCTCACATAGAAAATTACCAAGTCTCCAAGAGACTGATATTCTGTAAAAAATTAGATTCAGAAGTTTATATTCAACTTCAAACTCAAGACCCACTGCGTGAATTATTAAAGCAATTTTACTGTTTATATTTCTATATGCTTTCCACCTTCACTGTTTCACAGGTCTTCATACCAGTGTCACCAATTTGTTGCTAAATTCAATTGAAGATTTTCTGTCCTGTCTGGCATTATTTGGTCTTTCTGGGTATTTTGTGAGAATTATATCTCTCTTCTCTTATAGTTCACATCCCTGCTTTCCAGTTTTTAGTTGTTTATATTTGTTGTTGTCATTTACTTTTAAACCATATTTCTCAAGGCACATTCCAAGTTAATTTTTCAGACAATTCTACATATGCCTTGCATATGAATATTCTCAAATATAAGTCCTTACATTTGTATTCTGTTCCCTTTTATTATTTTAACTACTATTAAGGTTTTTTAACTAATTTATATTTGAAGATGGCAGCCCAAATTATACCCTAACATCTCCAAATTTCGTTCCAGAGCTCAGACATTCATCACCAACTGTTCCTTGAAATTTCCATTTTGTCCTGTGAGTCTTTCGAATTTATTAAGGTCAAAACTAAACTCTTGATCTTTTCCCCTTTCTTGCTTTCTTATTCTCTCCTTTATATCCCTGTTTTACTGACTAATGACAACTAATACAAAATTTTAAGTCAAAAGCCTGAATGTCATCCTTGATTTCTCCTGCTCCTTTTCTGCTCATCTTACTTCCTTAATCATGTTGCTGTCAAACCCTCTTCCCTCCCACAGCGTTTCTCACCTAATACTCAACTCAACTAATTTCTCTTTCTTTGCTCAGTGTCCTTTTTCCCCTTCTTCTATTTCTATAGTCTACAACAATGTCTTCTTAACTATTCCTACTTTTCGGATTCTATATATGCAGGATCTGCCTGGATAGTGTCCTCTGCCTAACCCAATTTTTGAAAGAAAATAAAAAGGGAATTTATTGTTATAAGTAACTTAAGGGACAAAGACATATATCTGGCCTCCTATAAGCACAGCTGAACCCTATAAGCACAGCTGAACATAAAGCTCAATCGTTTGAGGCTGTGTCTGAGCCATGTTTGCCCTGTGTCTCTTCATTGGTTTTTTTTTTGCTAGTAGAATCTATTCTCAAAATCCATATGCTCAGTTACACTGATTTAGAGCTAATACCATTGAAACAGCCAATATAAGAGAAACGTAAAAGATTCATAACCTGATGACTCAACCAAACATCAATAAACTGCTTAATTATGATTTACTTGTATTGAGTTGTCTAACTTATAAAGAGAGAAGGAAAAAAAAAAAATAATGACTCTTCCTAAGTCTTGCTATGTCTTTGGTTGTTGGAGAAGAGGCAATTCCAAATAAAACAGATACAGTATGACTTGGCTTGTATAATAGCATATGCAAATATAGCTGAAGGAAAGATTTTAGAAACCTCTTATGTTGAGACAGATTCTTTAGAATTTACACAGTGTGGCCTGGCATATTATTATTAAATAAATGAGAACCATTTGATATATTTTTAAAAGTCAAATTTGTACAGCAAAATGTATCTTTTTAATTAATCCCATTAAAAGACAATTGAAATCATTATGTCAATATTGACACTGTTGTAGTGAGGCATACACTTTCCTGTCCTTGTGGCATGAATTCTGACTTATAAAACGATAACTCCCTTTGACTTAAATACTGCATTCATACTGGTATATGTAATTCCGAATACTGAGGAAGAAAACAGTAAGTACAAAGGTATTTATCATAGCATTACTTATGTTTGTGAAATTTTCACCCATAGAATAAATATGTAAATAATAACATAACTCTAAAAGTTAAACTTCATGATTCACAAATATGTACTTTCTAATTACATGAACATACATGAACAGAGCATACACTGAAAGAAGTATATCATACATTTAGTCATGTTTGGTCATTTATGTTCCTGTAAAAGCTGACTTTTTTCTCTTCATGTGTACATGGAATATTTTATTTTTCCTTGTATTTAGAAGATATTTGTTCTCAATATTTAAGAGGTTTTTCTTTTTAAGTAGCCAAAATCATGAAACAACTGATTGTACAATATGATTCACTTGAAAAGGAAGATCAATAATTATCTTTTACAGCAAACTGAATTATACCCAAAGATGAAATTTTCAAAGATACCTAATTTAAGGTTGCTAATTGTGCATGTGTGTGTGTGTGTGCGTGTGTGTGTGTGTGTGTGTGTGTGTGTATGTGTGTTGCCAAGGATTTAAAGATTGAGCCACTTTGTAAGCAAAGGATGCACCAGTGAGCTCCAGCTCCAGCCCAAGTGCTGGATATTTTTGAAGTTAATCTTTGATACTCAAAAAATAAAAATCTGGAGTAAGGAACTCCATAATGTTACACAACAATATGAATATCCTTACAGTTTTAATCATAGAAGGAATTAACAAAGAGATTTGCATTCGTATACACTGTAAAAACACATTTGCAGTGGCAAAAGAACACAAAGATTTGCAATACCTAATATATTTATTCTCATGATATTTAAAAAATAAGAATTTTTTTGATGGCAGTAACAGAGAGAGGTTTCAGGGAAGAAAACCCATAATTAATGATAAGAAACTGAGGTTTCTCATTTTATTCTATTGATGTAGACACAAGACTCTATAAAATATTTTAGAAAATATTCTTTTCTTAAAAATCAGTTGGTATGCATTTTTTGTATTTACTATTTCAACAGCAATGATATGGCATTGTCAACAAATATTTATAGAATAAATAAATCAGATTTGTTAGACAGGTATTTCTCATGAACAATCTATACTTTCTGTCTTCAGTTTCCATAAACAACATTCTTATAGATAGTTAAAATATGATTTGCCTAAGATCTTTGAATATATTATTTAAAATATCTTGAGTATGATTTTATCTAATATTTTGGAAGAATCTTGTATATAAAAGAATCTGTAAAAACTTAACTTTATGGCAATAACGATGTAGTTTTAAGTGATTCATTCAAAGGCTATACTAAGGATCTAACTGGATTTCTCCAGGATTTGATGGTCTTATATTGCTTAGAATTATTATACTGCTGAGAACAAGGAATTCATTCTTTTAGAAAATTTTGTTTCATACATTTTATATCACAAATTGAAGATGAATGAGAAGATGACTTTTACTTCTAGTAATCCCAGAAATCAGCTCTTTGTTATAATACTGTAAGGAGACTAAGAGAAGTGAAAAAGTGTGTATTGTTTCCTAAGTGTGGCCTCTCAATATATTTGCATGTAGATAGAGTCCACAATGGACTCTTTAGGCCATAGTTCTAAGAACTTAGAAGTAGTAAAAGATGGAAAGAAAGAAAAATCTAAAACATTGTTCTTATAGCCCAAAAACAAGCCACCAGGCCCCAACCTCGAGTGGGGAAACATGTGTTTTTATCCTGGGCCCAGTGACACAGTGCAGTTGAAGTTTGCAAAATCTGTGTTTCTCTCTCAAAACTTTCCAGACTTTTTGTAGAAAACAGGTTTACAAATTAAGGGGTTATGGGTGTTGATCAGGAAATTAAAAATCCTTGATCTGCTAAGGAATGAGGAAGACTTTTGTTTCCCTCTGCAGAGGACAGAGAAGTCTCACAGGAATTAACAATCCTTTGTCAACTTATTTAGCTCTCAATTTTATTTATTTATTTATTTATTTAGTTGTCTTTTTCCTTTTTATCGGTACCGGGGATCAAACTCAGGACTGGCTGCTTGCAAGGCAGGTGCTTATGCCGCTGAGCTAATTCCCCAGCCCCAGCACTCAATTTTAGATAACATTGGTTTTTGGCAGAGGGCAGCAATGGTTAACATATCAATTAGATCAGATTCCCAGGAATTTACAGTTCTTTGCAGAGGGGAGCATTGATTAACATATCAATTATGTCATCCAGAAAAATGGGGCATATAGAACACTATGATGACTTTACAGGTACTTTGGTCATATAACTACGCATAACAAAAACATAATGAAGCTCTTTTTGCTAGTGTACAGCGACTGTAAATTCTTTCATTGAACCCAGTATTATTTATTATTTTTACTTCAATTAAATTTTGACAAAATACAATTTTGGTATTCATAGTTAATAGTTCTTGATATTAGAAACACATGTTTGATGGTTTCAATAAACCAAATAGACATAAATGGAAAGAAAGAGAAAAAGGAAAAGAGGGATGGCTAGATGAACAGACAGATATAAATAATTTTAAAAGTTCTACAATAATTCATTGGAAAAGCCTGAGGTGTTTATTGTTTTAATGTTTTAGGGAAACTGAATATAGGTGAATTTTGTCATATTCTTTAAAGAAAAATCCTCATTAATATTGTTGCAAGCAGCTGAGTTAGTTAGAAATATTACAGGCTGTCAGACAGAGATTGGCCCTGAAGGGAACCCTCACAGAGCACCAAATGTCTTGTCAGCTTAGAGGAGACAGACACCTCCTGCTGTGGGCCAGATAACAAGACAAAAACAAAACTGAATGCAAGCACATCCCAAATATTGATATTCTAAAATAGGTACAGATCACCTTAAGGAAGCCAGGGGTCACCATCCCAACACCCTACAGGAAGAGTCACTGCTCTTTATGCATGCAGCTGGCTAAGTGACTGGCTTCCCCATCTGTCCCTGATTTGGTCACTTTTACCTGAACAATTAATGTCTTTGGTTGACCACACTTCTGTCCCACCTATTGCCCACCTTGAGAGTTCCCATGTTTTTCCCATCTTGGCCCCCTTTCACCTAATACTTTTACTCTATAAAAGTATTTTACTCTATAAAAGTTTTTGGCAACTCACGTGGGACCCCTTTTGTCTCTTTCCCATATAGAAGCTTTCTTTCTTTCAATAAATATATTCTGCTCTTAACCTCCATTGATACTAAAATTCATTCTTTGATTTTAGAAAACATGAACTCATACCAGATATCTAGTAGATTGGGAGTTTCATTTTCCTGTATCATTGTTTTCAAAAATGTATGTACCTTGTTATGGAAGCTCCTAGAGATTCTAACTAAATAGTTCTAATACAATTCAACCAAAGAATCATAGGCAATACTTTTACATGAGTAATATATTTCTATATCTTTATATTAAGTATCTTTCAGCAAATTCATGAAGCATAGTTTAGACTTCTTTTGTGAAAATACTCAAAAGAAAAAACTGGATTTTCTGTTTATATTTCAGTAATAATTCATTTATGGGTATGAGAAAAATACACAAGTCTATGTGAATAGAAGTACTTATATTTACTATAGGCTGTTATTTTAAAACATCTATTGCAATTTCATTAGTAATATTATCATACAAATACAGTGAAGAAAAAATGCAAACACATGTTGTTATGAATAAAGTCCTAATTTGTTTTGTTTATCTGGAATGGTGTACAAATACCTGCAAATACAACAAATGTTATTTTGTTTAGCATTCCTTTAATCTTTACATATTTTATCATTAAATTGTTTCACTGTTTATGTATATTAATATAATTAGATGGAAAATTTGTGCTTATTACCTAGCTTTTCCTTTTTTTCAGCTATTATTTGCAGACAGTCTTTTAGTGCTCAGTTGTCATTTAAGGAATGTAGACAATAAAATGGGATGGGTGACGAGATGTTAAAAAATCACCAGATGATTGATACCTCAGTCATCTATTGCTATAATAATGTCACATAACAAATGGCAGCACATAAAATAGTAATCAGTTTTTATTCATACGCTTCGGATAGCCAAATTGACAACTCTGTTGAGCAGGCTCGCTCACATCTGTGTACTGGCTCTCTTTTGTCTCATCAACAATAGCCTTAGCTGAAAAGAGTACTCCTACCTCCTTTCTTCTAGTATCCTATCACATGAATGAAAAAGACACAGAAGGCAGGGCAAGGCCAAGTGCTTGGGTGCCCATCAAGCCTTTCAATTGTTAAAATAAGTCCCAAGCAAGAACTCAGCAGAGCAGGATACTGCTTTTAGTGGCAAAGAGAGAGAATATAGGGATAGGTGGAAAGAGGCCAATTTGAATATATATACCTATATCTTCCTCCAGCTATCTCAAATTATTATTGCTAATAGAATATCAGAAAATTTTCAAGCACTTATATACTAGCTTTGATAGTGAAGAAAGAAGCAGGGAATTCAGATGATGGTTCATGCCGAGGAGTGGAAAGCATGTGTAGGAAATCTCTATTATTTACCACAGAATCCTAGAACTGCCTAAGAATAGAGAATGGGATCTTGTCCTAAAAAACAGCTAACATACCCTAAAATTTGAGAGGTAGGAGATTAAGAATCAAGGTGAAAGCAGCATTCTAGTGGGCACAAAAATCTGGCTAAGTAGAAGTGAATTGCCTAAGACCACTTAGACAGCTAGTACCATGGCATCCAATTTCAGGAAGGAAAATTTACAGGAATTAAAATGTTTCATTTGTTATTGGTCTGATACCAGCTCCTATAATTAAATGCCGACTGATTTCTAAACTCTGAGAGATGATAGAGCTAAGGTTTCTGTTTTTGTTGAAGGTGCAATTATAAAATAATCACAATTCACATAGGTATATTTTCTTCATTAAGAAAAAAATTAACAGGAGTGAAAGAAGGTCATGGTGAATGTCTAATATATAGGCAGAGAATATAAGATTCCTTTCAAATTTTCCTTCATGCTGATTCCAGGTTCAGCTATTCCTAGGTCTCTAATCATAGGACAAATGTCTGATGCTGTATGTCTCCCTCTGCATAGTGATGAAGAGTTATAAATGGTGATAAAGATTTAAATGTAGGATGTCCTTTTAAAAGATATCTGTCTCACAGAGAGAAATAGAGGTTAATCTGAGCCATGATGCCACATGATAACTGGTCAGAGAACAATGTACTCTACCCACCTTATCTCAGCCTAAATTTGAAAATATCTTGAATGAGGAGGCTTGAAAGATGAGCAGCCATTTACATTTATGTTAGTACTAAAGCTGATTGCATAGAACATTTAGCAGATCTTTCTTGGAAGCATAAAGAATGTTTCAGAGTCAGTGTTCCTGTTGCAGACTAATAGGTAACTCAGGATACCCATCATACTTGTAAAAAGAAGAACTCCAGATTTTTACATTTTTCTTTAATCATCTCTCAGAAAGAGAGCTTATTATTAAAAATTGCCCTGTCTGAGAGCTTATGGAGACTGTGGCTAGAAAATGAAGCTTAAGAGAGAAAGAGCTGGGGGGAAAATCCAATATACACTTTAATTGAATACTAATTCTGAAGTGCAGAGCCAGATAGAAGTGTAGAAGGTCGAAGGTGATCAGGTAGGGTCCTGTGGTTCTGAGTACTGAAAAGATTTTTCTGAGCACCAAAATCCCGAAAGTTATTTCTCAAGGAAAATATAAAGGAGAGGAGGACAGTTTTATATGAAACAACTGACTTTATGCCACCTCTACTTCTTTTTGTTTTATTTTGTTTTGCTGCTGCTCTGTGACCTGCATTTTTGGTCACACCAGGCAGCTGATTTCTTCTGCTCTGTAATGCAGACATATATATTTGTTTTTTCCCTCAGGATAGCCTTTCAGCCTAGAGAAGGACAGATGAATGGTGCGGCAGATGGAAAGCCACTCAAGAGTTGAGTGCAGGTGGCATATTAGGGGTGGAGGAGATGAAAGAAACCAAAGGCAGGAGAATTACAATAGCATATTACTTTAATCTATCCACCTACATTGCATCTCTAATTATTTAAGACCAAATCAAGAACAAAACATAAGCAAAGTATAAAACTTTTGCAGATTACTCCAGTGACAACGAACCTCTGAGAGCTTTCAGTCATAACCCACAGGCTGTTCATCATGTGTATCATAGATTTTCCACCACTGCTGTGCGCAGGCATAAAAATCTGCTGCCTTTTGACCTGTCTTAATTTTCACCTATCGGTGTTAGCACAAAAGTTTTTTGTGGGTAGAGTAAACTTCTTTTCATTATTAATCTCTATTTTTTTAACTTCTAGGAAGATGAAATATTTATTCTAATACATAAGAAGAAAATTCCAAAAGAGCATTTTAGGCAGTTTTAAGGGATAATATTAAGTAATTATGTGGATAAAATAATATTTTCAGATAATTTGGTAACTTAAAACCAGTATATTTGATAGGCTTAACTATTAATCCTAATTTGTGTAGTTTTATTGGTTATATCCCAACCCACTCTTCCACATATAGACTTAGAAATATGCATGATGATTTAGAAGCAAAGTGATTGGCCAAAATAGAAAAATTTGTCCTAATTTAATGTAAATACAGCCAAGAAATTTTTCTGTAACTCTTCAGAACCTTTAATTCCCCTGTAGTATGAGCACACACACAACCAAATAGATCTCAAAAATAATAAATGTAATTTCTGTGCATGATTTTTTACTTAAAATACTCCTATGCAGGATTAAATTTGTTAGATGCACTCAATTATTCAAGATAAATGTTGAAGTACCATATGTGTGCATTTTATATGAATACATTAATTTTACTTTATTTCTGTGTCCACTACAAGAAAAACACGAGTATAAGTTCATAAGGTAGGATCTCATCTAACTTAAAATCCTCTGGGTACTCCGATGTAATCAAGGATAGATCAATGTGAGGCTGAAGGATCAGCTCACAGCTATGGCTTTCATAGCTGTACAGCTGAAAATGGGACAATTTTGGAGGAAATTGCAAGCTCTTCTAGGGAAGTGGGCAGGTGAAGCATCTTTCCACAGCACACAGGCATTTCTTATCAGACCATAATTCATACTCTGCTTCCGTATAGCGGTCAAGCTATCATTTGTCTGAACATAGCATTGAAGAGTTTTGGAAAATTTTAGAGAGAAAGGAAAAATTAACTAAGACATACCAGACTCCTGGGTAAATGATTAGTGGATTGTTCTGCAACCAGTAAAAATGGAGTAGATTTGATGACTGAGTATATTTTCACTTTCCTTCATTTGACTTATGTTAATTGAGCCATGATCCTGACTATACAGTGACAAAATGATGGAGACAACTTAAGCTTGAATTTCTAAATATATTGCTTCATTTATGTGGGCAATTTTTAACTTAATTTTAACAATATTGAAACCTAAGTCTCACAGAGTTTCAGAAAGGGAAACATATTCATAGTTACTTTTGGAGTCAAGATTAGAATACAGAAATTTTAGAATACTGCAAATTTCCATGCATTATCACAATATCAGATTACTACATAATTCACTAACATAGTTTACTCAAAATTTAGCTTTCTATTGATAATATACATTACTACTTTTATTTCAGTAAATTTTGATTTCTCTTTGTGTAATGGGTGACTAAACCATCTATCTTGAATATCACACTTTTAAAGTTTAGTTGATTCGATTTTATAGATCAGTTCTGTAACTGCACTGGTTTAAGTACTGATCTTTATTTTAAAAAGTTTTTATCTCTGAGATATATAAGCCTATTTTAATTACTTGCAAATGTGTTTTCTATGCACAGTAACAAATCTAAATTACTTGAACTAGTGTAGTGTAATCTTGTAAAGTTTTCTTGGTCTAATGTAAGTACACAGCACCATTGTTGTGGTAGTCAAAGGAAAACTTGTGTTTAAAACAGTTCCTCATGTGGATAATATTCTTTAAAAGGGCCATCTTACTTCCAGAAGAAAGGAGATTTTTAAAGAAACCAGATGGTGATGATATTTAGTGAGCTACCATATTTCAATTCAGTAAGAACGGTAGAGATTTCAAGTAGTAATATTCAATAGTTCAAGCTAAAAAATAAAATCTATTTGAAAAAAAATTATAATATTTGTTCAAAAATATTTCTCCTAAGCTCAGTAGTTTGTGGTAAATTTGTTGAAATATATGGTATATGATTGCCCCATAATTACTATTTTATTTTAATGATTTTCCTATTCATTAGCTGAAAAATAATCTAATAAATACATTTAAGGGGAAAAAACTTTAATATAAATGTGCTTTAATTATAAATACATCATTATCTCACAGACATTAATGTTAACAATATAGTCCAAGATATTGGTAAATATTTTTTGTAGTTGACAGCTACCTACATTTTTTTTTTTTTTTGAGAAATATAGATGTCACACAGCATGTTTGACATTGCCCTTTTGGCCTAGATAACAAGTTTATCAGATTATAATTAGATTTATCATATTAAACAGATTTACTTAAAAAGAAGCTGATGTAGAAGTGAGAAAGAAAATAGGATCTAAGTTAACTTTTCCATATTGCAGTTGTCACTATCTTCTGCCAAAGAAAACGCATGACAAGTTAACTTCATCATTGCCATATTGGAGACCTATGACTGCTATCTTCATTGGGAACTTCCCTAGGAAGCATTCCAGGGCTCTGAACCACCTTTGAATTTTTAGTTGCTGGTAGGGTCTTTCAGTGCCACTGTCATAATTCAGTTATCCAAGATCTTCACAATGGCTGGTTTGCATTTATTGAAATATAATTTACATTTTTAAACTTCCTTTTTAAAATTTTATTTGTATATTTTAGATATATATAATGATAGTTTTCATCATAGGGAATTTGTACGTGATGTGAATTTCACTTATAATGAGTATAAAGATGACACATTTTTTTCACACTTCAAATCTTGGTGCTTTGTGTCGCTTATGTTGACTAGAAATTTACTAATACTTTCCAGAAATTCCCTTCCTCATGAAGTTTCTGAAAATGTGTTGATGTTATGAAAATAAGTCTCCTTTGTCAGATTATTTATTATGTAATGAAATTTCACATTTTGCTAGCAACAAGTATAAACAACAAGGCACGTAAAAATCCCCCATTTTCAAGGAAAATATTTCTGGTTTCATTTGTATTTTTGAGAGGTCATTTTCTCAATGTCCAGATACTACAGATTTTGCAGCAGAAATTCAGCTGAAGGCTAGCTAAAGATAAAATTTCATTGTGTCGCTAAGATTTCTGTATTCATATTCCATTTCAGATTGATAATTTTCCATTGCACAAAAGCTATAAAACTTGACTTATATATCTTATAAATGTTTTCTTTGCGGTACAAGTGCTTAAAAGTGATCAAGTCCTCCCTAGAAATGGTTTATACTTCATTGCACCAAGCACTTACTTATCTTACATAGATAACAGCGTGCATTATCTGAAAACTGTTTGGGAGAAACAGTGCAATTTTACTATTGAAATCAAATATAACAGAGTAGAACACGAAGCACTTTTAGTGTCACTTATAAGTCCAAATATCTCATATATATTTGATATGTTCTGTTAATAATTATGGTTTTTACACCATCAGAAAGCAATTCTGGGCAGTATAATCAGAAAGAAAATTATCTGTAGGATGTTTACTCACAGAATTAATGAAAACGTTTAAGAGTGAGATAAAGATGCCGCAGTAAAGGAGCTCAGGAGTCTCAGTAACCAGAACAAATTATCAGTGTTCACAGAGCACGTCCAATTGATTGAATGAAGTCCATTTACTCTTTTTAGCATTCTGTGTCATCCTCCCCAATTGAAAATAATGAGAATGAGACTGCAATTCACTTTACCTCCCAACTGCATTATGGCTACTTTTCAGCTAGGAGAAGAGGACTTTTGATCTTTGTTCCACTCCAATCATCACATAGAGAGAGAGAGAGAATTTTGGTCCCCTTATCAATAGAAAGGGTGAAATGTTATTATAAGAAAAAATATTTTCTGCAGCTAAATATGCTTATAAATGAATCTTGGTTCTGGTTGCTAATAACCGTGAAAAAGCTGAAGTTGTAAAGTATGTAAATTTATCCTCAAAGTAGAGTCGTAGTTCCTTAATCATAGCTATTTTCCCTAGGATTTGGTTTAGGGAGATATAACGACACTTTTTAGTATACACTTCTATACTTTTACTACTTAAAATGATATTAGCATTTTCTGTGTCTCTCATGGATTAGTAGTTGCATTATGAAGTAAGAGGAATAATCCTATGACAAAGAAGCCGTGTTTAACACCCGGAAAACCCCTAGATACTCTAGGGCAGAGGGTCAGGAAAACCCAAACCAAGAACAGCCCAAATAGCCCCTGTGTGAAAGGCTTCATTCTGGTAACTCATTTTAAAGTGAGTCAAACCCTGAAGGCTTGAACTGCTTTATAAATAGTGATAATTCTGATGATATACATGATTTGCAAATTATCAAGGACTTTAACACTTAATTCAGTAATTAATATGACATTCAATCTGATTTGGCAGAAATATAGAAATACTGCAGAGAAATAGGCCTCACTAATGCATCTAAGTATATCTTAATTTCAAAGAAAATATAGCATTAGTTCACAATGATTTGCGAGCCAAATATTATTCCAAAATTACAGAAAAAAACATTAACTAGAAACTAAAGTATGAATAAAATTGCAACCTAATCTTTCAAACTTTATACAAGTATGCAAGAATATATATCGAGTTCTTTAAATTTTATGTTGTTCTGCATAACAGTAAAATCAGTGTTCTATAAGACATACTAAAAGTAACAATAGCAGCAGAATTCCTTGAAAATATTAATGTTTGTCATTGATTTTGAACAAAATTACCAAACGCTTAATACACTCAGGGAATAAAGCATAAATAGAGAATCGGTAGAACACATACGCTTATTAATGCAATAAATTAATACTGATAGAAAAGAGAACCCATGTATAAACCACACTGAGATTAGATACCATTGTGTTAGTACTAATATGTGACACTTGGATTAGCAAGATTTTCATTTGCTTTACCTAACATAAAAAGAACTCTGTACTTCTTCATCTGAGAAGGATCGATTTCAGACCTATGTTTTGGGATTCAGCCATTGAATTTGGAAGATTTTACGATTATTTATTTTGAATTCTTCATTTATTCTAGATACTAGTCCTTTGAGAAGTAGCTGATAATTTTTTTTTTCCATTTTGTAGGTTGTCTTGACACTCTGTTGGTGGTTTCTTTTGCAGTATAAAACCTTTTTTAATTTGATGTGATCTCAGTCATTGTCTTAGTTACTTTTTACTCGTCGCTGAGACAAAATACCTGAAGCCCAAAGTTGGGAACAGAAAGGTTTATTTCTTACAGTTTTTGGAGGTTTCAGTCCACACTCAGTTGGCTCCAAGGCAGGCGGGCATGGCTGGGCCCAGTTCATGGCAGCTGCAAGACAGCAAGCAGGAACCAGCAAAGAGCAAGACACACCTTCTTCCTGCCATTACATCACATCCTGGCTCCAAACCTATGTGGGTGGAGCACCAACACCATCAATCCAAGTACTAGACAATGAACCATCACAAAAGCACAATGCAAACTCATGAGGCCTGGGGGCGACAGACATGAACCATGATAGTCATTTACTCTGTAGTATTTCCAGTCTGGTCTGACAGTGGTGTTGGGTTGAGTTAGAGGGTATTATAGAGGTATCTAATTACTTAACTAAGTTGGGATAACTCAATAGATGTTCAGTTGGAACCCATCTTACTGAACGTCTGTTTCCAGGACAACCAACTTTTCATCACTCATCAGCTAAAATAAATCCAATATATTATTGAGAATTTGATACTAATGAAGTTTGTAACAGTAGTATTTGTATGTGGGGTGGGGGTGAGCCTTAAGGTAGTGATGGTTTATGAAAGTATGCCACAAAGAAATCCTCCGTTTTCACTGAAGACTAAAGAGAACAACAATAAAGACAAAATAGAAAATACTCCCACAAGCAACAGATTCCCTGAGAGAAATGAATTGTTATCCTTACTTCTTAGGTTTGGGTTGCTAGGTTGTATTGTTTCCTTTTAGAGTTGGGGTAGGGGAGGTCACAGTGTGCATGTAAGCAGGAAGCAATTACCTATTTACCCTTTTGTAAATGCTTTACAAAATACTATTACAAAACCCTAATGTGTAATTAATTAGAAAGTAAACTGACTTTTGAGATTTATATGTATGATCTGCTAGTATTTTCTGTTTGTGGAATACATGGTTGCATACAGAAATAAATCAATTGTAAAACTATATCTCATTGTGCCAAAAAGAGTAGTTTTTATTAACTAACTTGAAAAATTGGCCCTTTGAATGAAATTATGCATTGTCAAACAATTTTATTGTGGTAAGATCTGATAGGCTGAAATTGAAAAATAAGAAAGAAAGAAAGAAAGAAAGAAAGAAAGAAAGAAAGAAAGAAAGAAAGAAAGAAAAAAAAAAAGAAAGAAAGCCCTCAATCCTTTATCTTATAAGAATAAATATGTAAAAGTCAAAGTAAACAAATTATTTCCAGGATTATTCTTCAGTTTAAGATTTTCTCTCAAGTACTTGATATCAAGTGTTTTGAGGCATTTTTCTCTCTCACATGGTAATAAAGAATGAGGTTTTTAGTAGACAATAACACATTTGAATGTTTCCTACACACTTGGTTTGCAATTGTTCCAGCTCAGTTGCAGCTAAGGTTCAATAATGCATCTCTATAATGCACTCAAACTGCTTTAGGAGGTGGTGCTTTTGATCAAGTAAACCTCAAATAAAAGCACCTTTTTCTTCTTTATTACCTAGATTATTTTCAAACCAGGCAAATATATAATAAGGAATGAAACCAATATGAAAAAAGCAGGCAAATGTCAAGTAAAGTAGTAAGCCCCTAATAATGATTTACCTAAGATTTCAAGAGCTGTGGCTTCTAATATTTATTCACTCATTAAACACTGTGCTAAGTTTTGACATTTAGATTTTGCCTACTAGTGGAATTTAAATGAAAATAATGGTCTCAGAGGCTGAGTAGGTAATACTTACTGTGTTATCTAACCATTGGTGAATTTCAACATATAGTATTTGCTAAACATAGCTTTTATCTAATATTAATTTAGAAATATGAATATGTAAAATATGAGTCTCTGTGTTTATACTTGATGAAATGTATATTTTATATTTGGGAGATGCTTTTTCACTGTTTTTTCTTTCAAGTTCAAGTAGCTACAAATGATTTCATTTATTCGAGATTTGAATCTTTCAGGTTTTAGTCACCTTTTATTGTTTTTGCTATCTTTAATAACCATGACAGTAATTTATTTATAAGACTATAAAGAATGTCAATTCATGTAGACTTAATTTTTATGAAGTGTTAAGCACCGGGTGATAAGTAACAGATTGAGTAAGATAATATTTGAGCTTTAAATAGTTCAGAAACTGACTTCATAAGGGATCAGTTTATAATTTTTGTATTGTGATATTAGATTTTTTTAAAGATTATTTTGGTAGCATTGTAAGATATTTTTTCTCAGCACTTTTGAAAATAAGAAAAAATTAAAACAGCTTGGAAATTTTCCAGGAGAATAATGTTTCTTGATGGAGTTGAGGGGGAGAAATTATTTGTTTATTGACAATGGTTTTTACTTATTTATAAACAAATGGAGAGGTGCCAGATGCAAGATGGTTCAATACGACAATATGATGGTCATCACTATTACCTTCCAAGCAGTCACAGTTAGGGAACATCAAATATATGTTCTACCTCATATGCCACCAGCAGTGTTTGAATGCTAGCACTTCTGTAGATGAGTAACAAGAAATAAAATCCAGTAAAATACTATTGGTCACGTGTCAGGAAAACGGATGCTAGTTTTACCTGATTTGCAAAGATGGAAAATTTTTTATCAGTCTTTTATATTACAGATAGCTTACATGCACAAATGAACACAGTTCTAATTTATTAATAAAAATGCTAGAGTAGGAAAATTAAACATCCATATACCTTTATATATCATTTATAGTCCACGATTCATTTAAATATTGATTCTCCCTTTAAAATAACATTGTAAGGTGATATTTCCAAGCTATAATTGCATCATACATCTGAATGTAGCTTTAATACAAAGAATTCTTGAATTATTTATTCAGAGAGTAAATATTTAATTATAGTGAAAGTGGCTTGAGCATGGACATTACAAAGAAGAAAGTGTGCTAAAGCATATTTGCTTAATATCTCTTCAAGTTGTTTAAGATTTGGAATGGAGGTGAAAGGCCAAAAATTCTGGCCTTGCGGTGACCATTAGTCATTGGAGAAATGGATTTAGTTATCATATAGTAACATCAATAAGCAAAAATATTATTTGAAAACAAAAATTAAGTATTTCTATGCATACAAAATTTTATTTTTTAAAATATTATCTTTCAGTTCGGGTTTGTAAAATTCTATTGTTTATACTCTTTAAACAAGAACATGAAAACATTGTCTGTGGAATACAGTGATTTTTCTGGTAGATATTTCATTATGATGGCTGACATTCAGAGTGGGTTTTATATTTTGACCCTTAAGTCCACCAAATAATATATAAATTGAGTCTTCCTCTTTTACAGGGTATTACAACAGTAAATTTTTAAAGATGACTTTTCCTGACTTTACACATACAGATATTTTCACTTATTAATTTATAGTCCATGAGAACACTGGCCAATCTACATATATTAATTAATTAAAGGTATATTTTTAAAACATTTTTGAATGGAGGCATGAATTTCAGATAAAAGTAAGTTTACCTTCTGTCAGGTGAGCTTAAAGACCAATATAAGAAATAAATATAATTATGCCTGAATTGTAATTAGGAAATAAATATTTCTACATGATTTTTTAAAACATTGACAGTTTTATTTAATCTTAAAGTCCCTTTGAGAATGAGGCATTACCTTACCAACTGAAGTGTATTGATAAGACTCACTTACACAAAAACTTGTAACATCATCATTCAGTCCTGATAGATTTAAACCATTCAGATTTTAGAGAGGTTCATTCTATGATGAAAATATTCGATGCAAAAATTGGAAAATAACTTACATTATTAAATGTCTAACATACACTTGCCAAATCACATCCTCAAACACAAAATAGGAGTCGAATATATTTTTGTCCAAATTGATCACTTTGAAAACTTGAGTTCTGTGACTGGAAACCAACAATTTAGTTAGTGGAAATAGACCAAACCTATTAAAATAGTAATTTTTCCTTCTACTATTTCTTTGTTAACATCTCTCATAGCAAAAACAGATGAAATTAAACTTTAAATAATATTAACAATTTTAAGGGAAATTAAAATAATATTCTGTTGAAAGAATTCAGAACCAAAATGATTAAATCATTCCTAAATTCCTGAATGCAAAGTAATCATCTGGGATATAACATGCATATCAATAGTTTGTGACGTTACAAAAACAGAGGGAAAAAAGCTGAAAATAGCATTTCATAATGTCAAAAACATGTTGTCTGCAACATTTTCCAAATGTATTTATTTGACTTTTAAATTTTTTGTATTTATTGGTGCACCATTGCAGTATATAATGATAGGATTCATTGTGGAGAGTTCGTACACATGCATAACATATCTTACCAACATCTTCTCAACAGTAAGTACATTCTTATAAACCAAGTTAAATCTTTGGAGCAACATTTAAATATTGCAGTAGAATCAGAACAAAGCTTAAATAATCAAAATTTGGGAAAGACCAAATGAGATAAGTTCATGAAGTGTAGAAAAGACGAACTAATGAATATGTATAATGATTAAAAATTATAGGAAATATTTAAATTAAAAACATTGTTACAGTAAAAGACAAATGGCCACTAAACCTCTTAAAGTACCCATCCTTTTTTCAAATACACTTATCTCACAGTTCTTGGCATTATATCTTTTAATGTAATTGTATTTTTCTCATTGACACATTCACTCTATATTCATCACCACTCATATGTTTCAGGTACCTGCTATTGTAGTATGAATTCTATTTGATTTTGCAATTTGTGGTAAATTTCTAAAGTGGAATCCAATTGAATAACTTATCAAACCAAGCACAGGTTTAAGGGGGATGAATGGATCCTCTTGTTTGACCAAAAGGCAGTGATTTTATATTCTATGAGGATGCACTTAAAAATTGGAGAATTCTTAGCAAAAGAAATATATATTAGCCAGGTTTAAATGATAAGTGCCCAGCTTACACACTGCATTTGAGGCATTACTGAACTAGAATGAATACTGTAGCACAGAACTGAACAAACTGACTGAAAAGAATGAGTCTTATTTTGTCAGATTTTACTAATGTAATTTAATATCATTCATGTGGAGGTATCTGGAGGAAGACTTCACTGTTGGTAAGGAGTGCTAACAAAATTTTCTTGTAACTCTAAAATGAACTGAGCTCTATATCTAATGTTATCAGTTGTAACCATACTAGCATAATCAAATAGAGTACAATCTGAATGTAATATCTCAAGATATTAATATCATAACATGAAAATATTCTAGTAAATTAATCAATTAAAAAGAGTTCTGTAAATGTAAGTGCAATCTCCTATAGCTTGTGTCCTATTGAAGTTGTCTAAGTATCATAGCATCTCTCCAACGAGATTTCTTCAGTGATAGACCCATTCCATCTCTGCATTACTTGATAGGCTCACTTTTAGTTACATGTGGCTATTAAAATGTATGAAGTATGACTAAAGAAATCAGCTTTTAATTTTATTTAATTTGATCTAAGTAGTCACACATGTTAACTGATTACAATACTGCAAAACAGAGTTGTCATGTATTTACTCTGAGCCAAAGAATTCAATGTACGTATTGCCAAAGTAAGAGAAGAATTGTCTGTGTCAGTGCTCAGAGTTATGACTAGTTATTTAACACTGACTAGTCCATGCAGAGAAAATATTATTGTGGGATATAGCTGCCATAACTTGCTACCTTTGGGCGCTGAATTGTAGAAATTTGTCACAAACACTTTCCAACAATGGATGTTTGCAATGTCACCTTTTGCAGAACAGATTCTGTACAGAGCTTAGTTTCTCCTGCTACTTTTTATCAATGTCTCCTCTTAATGAATGCACCACATTTGTGAATCCAAGGTTGCATATTAATGTCCTACTTGTTAGGAAACAGGGCTAATTGAATTTTATTGCATGTTGAGAATCCAGGGAGATTTTACAAAGGGTTCTAGGTTCCCCCAAGTCATAATATTCACTAATGTAAGAATAAATTAGATTTTATTATAACTTCAGTTACCATATCCTGAAAAATGTTCCAGAAAATGTTTTAACCATCTTTTAACTTATAAAGGTTAATATATGTTGATTAAAAATAAATGAAAACTTATTAGGAGAGTTACAAAATACATTACATATTCTGCTTGCAGTTGTATCTATCATTTTGTTCAATAAATGTATGCCCTGAGTGATTAATGACATAAATTCACTATTAACTGTATGTTTGGCTGTTACTTTGTGACAACTCTGATAATATTATAATATAAACATACATGTTTTGTATTATTAAATATGTATATTATAGTATATATTTATATAATTAACTTCTATTTAGGAACTCATTACTCACCAAAGTCTGATCTATTATGTATAGAAATTTCATTTTTGAATAACTAGAATGAGAATGATAGTTTCACTAGTAAAACAGCCTCTGATGATCTAGTTAATCTGAGGATTCAAAAATGCATTTCCATACAAGGTCACAAAGTTTCTTCTTTCTAGGTAAGAGTCTTGCCCTTGGCATGGCAAACTAAGTTTTAAATGTTAAGTCCTTTGGGCTTTGGAGCAACTCTAAGCAAATCTTAGCCCCAATTCTTAAATTTCCATACCTTTTGCCTGAAGAAAAAGCTCCTTCCTTCCTTCCTTCCTTCCTTCCTTCCTTCCTTCCTTCCTTCCTTCCTTTCTTTCTTTCTTTCTCTATTTCTTTCATTTTTTTTAGTTCTTTTCATACTGCTAGGAAACTATCACATTTTGTCTCTAGTCTTTAATGAGTACTTAATCATTATTATGTAGTTACTATATTTCTCAAAGCACTAAGTGCCCCCAGCAACAACCAACTATATCCTATAATGGTTTTACTTGCGTAACTATTCACTTGATATAAGTTACCTCCTAAGGCATGTCTTAGACTATGCCAGTTTGATATCAATAGGGAAAATTTTATAAACATAAACCATTTTATTCAGTGCCTATTCTAAAATTCATCATCTAAGAGAAGGAAATTCTTATTTCTTACAGGATTGCAAGGGTCATGGTTCCAGAATTCCATGTTTATGGCATTTTAAAGCCATTTTTGTCACCAATAATTGTTATTGGTGCTCCCCATAAAGCTAACTCTGAAATGGAAATTACTTGATGGATGTGTTTTAAGAAGTGTTTACATAATCAGTATGTTTCTCAATATCACTATTTTTGCTGCTTTTTTGTTATGTCTTTTTTCCTCGTGTCCAAAGTTGTGTGTGTATATGTGTATCTATGTGTGTAAATGGGAGAGACAAAGGCATGAAACACTTACAGAGATAACTTTAGTCGTGAGAAGTCAACATTTACCTTGAGAACAAATTTACATCTGCCAAGAAAATCAGAATTCTGACAATTCAGTATCCCTCCGTCACTCTTCTGACATTTGCACAATTTACAGCTGAAATGCTGACTGTCAGTGAATTCCTTGTTGCTAGGACAAAAATGTCCAAGAGTCACAACTTACAGGAAGACAGAATTCTTTTGGCTCATGATTACCGGTCCATGATCCACTGGCAGCAAGGCAGACATGATATGGTTGAAGGTGGATTTCGAGTGAAGCTGAGGTGGAAGAAATGGTGTGTGTAGGTGGGTAATAGTCTTCCAGACCTTGCCACTAACCTCTTCCTTATTCTAGCCAGTCCCACCTCCTAAGAGAAGGCTGAGCTGCTAACCTCACCTGTGAATGGGTCCAGTGTAACATGGCCCAGCCACTTTCCAAAAGCCCCCACTTTAAATGCATGTTTCGCTGAACTTTCCAGACACAAACCTCAGTGCTGACTTTGTGCAAGACCTAATGCTACCACTTCACCTTCCTTTGTGAGCGGGGATTTTAAGGTTTCCAACTGCAAAAAAATTATCATATTCCATTTGTTAGTCTGGACAAGTGGTTTTCATTTTCTTTTATTGGTCCCTAAATTAATGAGATTAGTATTTTGCCTCACCCTTTTACCCAGGATTATTTGAGCCTGAGACGGTACCTCTCAGGATATCTAGTGCAGATTTTCTGCTGAGGAATGGGACAATGGAGAGCTGACAGGGCAGAGCCAGACAAGGCTGGGTACGCTGTGCCAAGGCCTTGGATTTGATGCTAGTTGTGATAGTGAGAAATTGAGAGACACCGCTGTCTTAACCCGAAACTCAAGTAGAGTGAGACATTAATGAGAGGCAGATTTCAATTATTTGAGATAAAGGCCTTCAATAAAGGCCTACCTTTTCCAAAGTGGTAATTTAGTTTCATTCATTTAATTCTTTCATAACAGTTCTCAGTTTCTCTAGGTTTCTTGGAGTATAATCACACAGAATGTGATCTCAACCTTCATCTGTACTCCTAAACCTGTGTTAGCTTATTTCGGTGTTGGCATGTGTACCTTTCATGTAGTTTAAGAACTCTTGAAGTGTGATAAATCAATAGAAAACCGAGTTAGGTGGAATCTTAGAACTTTCGTATTTCTGTTCTTCATTTCACAGCTAACTGCCAAAGGGTGGGTTACATGACTTACCTAAGTGTACCCAAGCAGCCATAGCAGAGTATAACAGGAATGGCTGTGCACCAGATCCTCTGAATATGTAGGTTGCATCATTTTTATCACCTGCTTGCAGAACAGACTTTAGAAAGACCCCTTATGATTATTAACATACAGATTTAACTGTCGTTAATATTTTGCATTAATATGTGCTATATATATATATATATACATATATATATATATATATATTATGTTTAATATATGTATTAAACAAACAAATAATATTGGTACATAACTATTAACTGAAATTCATAGCCTTTTTGGATCCTGTTTACTTAAAATGTTCTTAAATTATAATGCTAAAATATACTTTTATGATTATGATTTCATAAATATGATTGTGCAGTGAAAGGAAAGGTCATATAAAGAACATAAAAAGATGATATGGAAGATTTTCTTTCTTTCTTTCTTTCTTTCTTTCTTTCTTTCTTTCTTTCTTTTTCTTTCTTTTTCTTGTACCAGGGATTGAACATACAACCTCATACTTACCATATCGGCACTCATGCTGCTGAGAAAATCTCAGGCCCCAGATTTTAAAATATATTTTATAATTTAAACTTAGCTAATTTTAATCAATATAAGCAAATATTATTACAGTACTCTCTATGGCTCCAGCCTTTGAAGAACTCATAAATATATAAATACCTAAAGCACTGCAAGTATTTTTATAACTGGAAAAGCAGTACAATAGAAAGTTACTCAAAAATATATTTAAAATACCAAAATTTCTTTTTTTTTTTCCTTTTCTTTTTTTTATCAGTACCAGGGATCGAACTCACGACCACAAACTTGCAAGGCATGCGCTTATGCGACTGAGCTAAATCCCCAGCCCCACCAAACTTCTTTATATTGAGTAGAGTGTTTTTAGACGGTGGAATTTAATTAACGTCTAACAATGACTTTTCTCAATGGAAAGGAGCCTTGTTATTATTATTACTTTTATCTCAATAGAAATTGTATATTTTATATACCTGATGATTATTTCTTTAAAATACTGAATTTCTTTATTAATAGATGGGTGAGTGAGTGAATAGAATCATGTATTTCAGCTAGTTAAAAATAACAGGCCAAAATGTAAAACATACTTACCAGATGTACACACTAGTGCTTATGTAACAGCTATATGAATATTTTCTGATTTGTTCTAGTAGTTTCTCAACAGTACTAAAGTAAAGCCTTCTCCATTAATCTTGGAATCTCTCTCTCTCTCTCTGTCTCTCTCTTTCTCTCTCTCTCTCTCTGTCTCTCTCTTTCTCTCTCTCTCTCTCTCTCTCTCTCTCACACACACACACACAGACACACACACACACACACACACACAAGAATCTAATCTCTACAGTCCTCATTAAAATAAAAGAGAGGGTATAATGTTGAACTACTTTTTTATCTTCAATTACAACCATGTACATAAATGATAGCATTAAATCAAGAAACAGGAGGGTAGAAGGGAATTTATTACTTCATCTTATATCAGAGATTAGAAAACAGCGTGTGGGGGTCCTATTTCACAAACTTGATTGCTTCAGAAAATGAAGTAAAATAACTTATTATGTGTGTCGATTTTTTTTATTTTTGTACTTTCAAATTTTCAAAAATGTTTTCATAATTTGAAGCAGAATAATACTAAAAACAAACATTACATAAGATTGATTTGTATTCATGTTTTTGGGAGGGACATGTTTTGGTGGCCATTAATATTCAACATATGTGAAAAATTCAAGTGTATTCAAGTAATGTGTGTCAATCATCATGCCCAGGTGAAACAGAATTACATCATTCTCAAAATGAGATGGAGCATGCTTTTTTCTGATGCACTGCTGCAGATCACATATTGGATTATATGCTTTGTGAAATCTCCTTTAAAAATAGCAAAGTGATGTCATCATAATTACTTTAAGACATAGAATTATGGATTATTTCCTGGTGTGATTACAGGATTAGCTTCAGTTTGAAGTTTAAATAAAATTTTGAAATTTCAATCATATGTTTGGCTATCAGATTTTAATTGACTTTTTTAAACTTATGATGTGGTGTTGAGAATATTTTTTGGAAGGTCAAAAGAATTCCTGTTTTTCTACTAACTGAGAAAACTTCCCTGCTTAATTGCCAGTACCCATGGAAAGTCCCTCTCTCATAAACAGCTCAGGGTTATAGCTGCCACGGGAGTAAGTGTTCAGAAGTGATTGTGGATGCAACAGAATTGAGTCATTTTGCAGAATTCAGATATGCAGGCATTATAGTATAAGTTTTATTAATGGGGAAAATCTCTTATTTTAGTAGGAATCATTACAATGGTAAGAATCAACAATCTGTGTACAAAATCATATTGGTGCCACGTACTTACTTTTATTAATATTGATGGCCATATGATGAGTATCTGTATTGGTCTGGATGGGAATTCCCATTTCTGTCACAAAATTTCCAACACCTACAAATTAAAGGAGAAGTTTACTTTACCTCACAGTTTTAGAAATTTCAACCCATGATGGGAAGGCTCCAGGGTAGAAAATAATGGCAGAAGGGCCTGAGGGAACAGAGCTGCTCACTTCATGGTGCTTGAGAAGCAGAGCACAGGCAAAGTCCTACCATAAGAGCTTCTCCCTCCAGAGGTGCTCCACTGCGCCACCTACCTCTTAGCAGGCAAATGCAACTACAGCTATGAGAATGGGAGAGCTCAGTATTAGAATAATTTAATGTCTATTAGCCCAATTAATGATAACAGCTCTTATCATTATTATTTTCCAAATGAGAAACCTGAGCTCAGAGAGGACAACTAACTTGCTTACCACACAGCTATTATGTGTTAGAGTTGAGATGTGAACCTGTATGTTGTATAGATTCAAAGATCAAATCCAAAGGACCCAAATACAAAGACCAAGATTAAAATAAAAATATAAAAAGCAGTCATTTGGGTTGAGGTACAGAAATCTAATTGTATGATATTTAAAAAGCTGAGTTTCTATAGTTTAACTTTGTGCCTGTATCAGATTGATTAAAGATCACAATGAATGAGAGGAATGTAATGCCCCTCGGAATGTGTTAATCTGAATATTGTTTAACTGCTACATTCTAAATCTTCTTCACATGTTTGAAAGAATGGACAGTTTTGTGTTTTACCTCAAATGGTACAAATACCTACTTAGGGCCACAAGAACAGTCACTATACACTCCTTTTGTTTTATAAAAATTATTAAAATATCTTACAACTTCATTCATGTTTACAGAGTTAGACTGTCCTCTACTTGGGATTATTTCCTGAAAGTTTTCCAACACTAATATTTCTGCATGTTAACAGGAACCTTTTGAACGTTGAAGAAATATATTTTGTATGTTGTATTATTCAATCCATTCTATTACTTTAAAAAAATTTCAAAATTTTAAATGCAGCATGAAAGTCCTATAAATTATGCATGTCCTTCTTCCAAACTATATGAATAAGGTTCCCCTTTTAATTTGTATCAATATGCAACCCAGACTCTTTACAACAAAATTTACATTTTCAAATTCTACAAAAATTTTGCAAAATTGTATCTGAAATTATATTTTGCAGTATAATTAATTGTGTCTAGTATTAGATTGTAAATAATACCATCTTTTAAAAATAAAAACAAAAAAATTGCTGAAGTATTTTTCAGTTTGACCCATCTCAAAGTTTTTTTTTAATATATTTTACAAAAAGAAAAACTATAGCTAAAGTTTTGAAACTATCCTGTGCGTATATCACTGCTTTTTCTCCCATGAATTTCCACTGAACTTGAATTATATATTATTTTGTATTCGGGTGCAACAAAACAAAAGCTACTGAAGAGTAGGGACAGCTTTTATAAATTATTGCTGGTCCTATTAAGTAGTTCTCACTTCTCAAGTGAGATTTCGCATTTTATATGGAGTGAGCAAATAAAAACTAAATAAATTCTGAACTACAGTCTCCAAACAGTTATTAAATAAAAGTTAAGTATACTCACTACTATTAATGTGTTTGGTGAATCTAATTATTGCCATGCAGGATCAGGTCTGGACCAAAGCCCTCTTAGTAGGATGGTTTTTTAATTAATTCCTGATGCTAAGTAAGATATTGAGACTGAAAAGTTTAACAAAATAATTGTTATCTGAGTGCTTGAAGAATTTCAAAGAAAGTGAAGTCTAAGAAGTTCTTTACTTTTAATGTCTTTACTTTTAATGTTTAATTGTAAATAATATCATCTTTTAAAAATAAAAACAAAAAAATTGCTGAAGTATTTTTCAGTTTGACCCATCTCAAAGTTTTTCTTTTAATATATTTTACAAGAAGAAAAACTATAGCTAAAGTTTTGAAACTATCCTGTGCGTATATCACTGCTTTTTCTCCCATGAATTTCCACTGAACTTGAATTATATATTATTTTGTATTCGGGTGCAACAAAACAAAAGCTACTGAAGAGTAGGGACAGCTTTTATAAATTATTGCTGGTCCTATTAAGTAGTTCTCACTTCTCAAGTGAGATTTCGCATTTTATATGGAGTGAGCAAATAAAAACTAAATAAATTCTGAACTACAGTCTCCAAACAGTTATTAAATAAAAGTTAAGTATACTCACTACTATTAATGTGTTTGGTGAATCTAATTATTGCCATGCAGGATCAGGTCTGGACCAAAGCCCTCTTAGTAGGATGGTTTTTTAATTAATTCCTGATGCTAAGTAAGATATTGAGACTGAAAAGTTTAACAAAATAATTGTTATCTGAGTGCTTGAAGAATTTCAAAGAAAGTGAAGTCTAAGAAGTTCTTTACTTTTAATGTCTTTACTTTTAATGTTTAATTGTAAATAATATCATCTTTTAAAAATAAAAACAAAAAAATTGCTGAAGTATTTTTCAGTTTGACCCATCTCAAAGTTTTTTTTTTAATATATTTTACAAGAAGAAAAACTATAGCTAAAGTTTTGAAACTATCCTGTGCGTATATCACTGCTTTTTCTCCCATGAATTTCCACTGAACTTGAATTATATATTATTTTGTATTCGGGTGCAACAAAACAAAAGCTACTGAAGAGTAGGGACAGCTTTTATAAATTATTGCTGGTCCTATTAAGTAGTTCTCACTTCTCAAGTGAGATTTCGCATTTTATATGGAGTGAGCAAATAAAAACTAAATAAATTCTGAACTACAGTCTCCAAACAGTTATTAAATAAAAGTTAAGTATACTCACTACTATTAATGTGTTTGGTGAATCTAATTATTGCCATGCAGGATCAGGTCTGGACCAAAGCCCTCTTAGTAGGATGGTTTTTTAATTAATTCCTGATGCTAAGTAAGATATTGAGACTGAAAAGTTTAACAAAATAATTGTTATCTGAGTGCTTGAAGAATTTCAAAGAAAGTGAAGTCTAAGAAGTTCTTTACTTTTACAGAAGATGAGTACTTTCTGTATACATGACAGTAACTCTGTGTATGATTTTTCCTTCCTAGTATTTTAAGATGAATTTTTATCACTCAAAGAAAAGATGCTAATATTACAGAAATGCCATGAACAAAGTAACAGAAACTTGAAACACTTCATAGCCTAAGAGTTTTAAGGTCTCACAAAAGCTCTACAGTACCTGGACAGTGTGTTGTTTCAGAATGGAAACTGAATAAATTCTTTTTAAAGCTCTTTTGAGAAGGCACATACTTTCCAAAAACCTGGATAGGCTACTACCCCTTTGGAAATGTTTTCCCCAGTCATTTATTGCTTTCCTAAATCACAGCAAACTGCACTGCGTTCAATAAAAAATGAAACATAAAGCTACTATAGAAGATTAATACAAAGAGGATCCACTTTGAAAATATTTAATTCAGAGTACCGTACCACTAATTTATATTTAAGTGGAGTTCAGGAAATAATACAAAGCAAATAAAGTTAATTTATTATAAATTCCACATGTGTAAGAAATTTTATTCTCTCTCTCTCTCTCTCTCTCTCTCTCTCTCTATATATATATATATATATATATATATATTCATGAATTTATTTACATGACCTTTGGGGAAATATGGAATTAAAATAGATTTAATTATGAAACAAAAAAATAGATACTACTGGTGAAAATTTTCTTTTGTTTAACCAAAGTGGTTTGTATTCTATGCAGTCAAAAATTCAAAAATTACTATGTTCAAATTTCGTCTATAGTGCTCTGATTTATTCTTGATTCAACAAATCATCCGCATGGTTGTGTATATTCCTAAAGAAAATAGCTAGGAATCTTTTGAGGAGAGTTATTTGGAAATGTTTTTGATAAACAAAACTCATAAAGGAGAAGACAGATTAATGTTAAAGCAGTTCAGATAGTGGTTAGTTTTTATTTTGTCTTAATAATTCTTCAATTGTTACAAACCATATTATAGAAACTGTTTTGTATTAGAATGATGAAACAGAGCAATATGATAACCTGAATTATAGTCTCCCAACAGACATTCCCAGTTCATACCTCCATAACCTTTAAATATGTTATTGTACACGGTAAAAGGAATTCTGCAGGTGTGATGAAAATTACAGTCAAGATAAGGAGGTTACTCTGTAACACCTGGATTAGTCAGTCTAATCACAAAGAGCCTTAAAGGTGATACATTTATCAGGCTGAAATCAAGAAATATATGGCAGAAGACAAGCCAGTTTCTAAATTTCAAGGGGATTCAACATACTGGTTGGTCTGAGATGCGGGAAGATACATCGAGGGAATAATTGAGGTTCATGGGAGTAAGGGTAGAACCTATGGCAAACTGGTAAAGAAAGAGACATCAGATCTGTAACCAAGATCTGAATTCTGCCAACAACCTGGAGACCCTTGAAGGCGTATTCTTCACAGAGCCTCTTTATAGGGCCACAAGTGGTTGACACTTTAGTTTCAGCTTTGTGAAAGCCAAAGTGGAATATTAGGAAATCTAACCAAAGCATCTGACCTGCAGAAATGTGATAAAATAAATACAGTGGTGTTTTCAACCATGTTTTTGATAATTTGTTCTATCAGTGGTATATGATAGAGCATGAATAAATATATAATGTGAGCATGAATGATTCTGGAGACCTTTTACTGTACAGCATGGTGCTCATAGTTAATAATAGAATACCGAACGCTTTAAAATTGGTAAAGATGGATTTTAAATATTCTCACCATACACATAAACTATGTGATTTTATAAATAAGTTAATTATCTCAATTGTCCTAAAAATTTCACAATATAAACATACATTAAAACATGTTGCATATTACAAATATGCACAACTTTTTTTTTTTTTTTTTTTTTTTTTTTTTTTTGTCTTTTTCCTTTTTATCGGTACCCGGGATCGAACTCACGACTGCCTGCTTGCAAGGCAGGCGCTTATGCCGCTGAGCTAAATCCCCAGCCCAAATATGCACAACTTTAAAGTTGTCAATTATACCTTCATAAAATTAATTGGAAGAAAAAATCCAATCTAATACAACCAGCATTAAGTTGAAGATATTGATATTCTTTCAAATCTTCCATTCCAATATCCAAGAAAGATTGAAATAAATAGACAGCATATTAATTATTTTATGATGGTTATGTATGTATAGTAGTCTACGTTTTTTGTAATATGTAATAATAAAGAGAACACTTTAGTCTGAGCATATAACATAAATTTTGAAACTTGACATTCAAAATTACTTACTTAATAGTCCTTGTTAGCTCATTTACCCCATGCTAGGCAATATTGGAGAAGAGGTATATAAAGTTTAATGATTTTTAGTTATATTTTGGTATTTTTAATTATATATCTAAATAAAAGTTTTTTGGAACTGATTGTTTTATTAATTAAAGTGATCATTAGGCTTTATAGCCATACAAGTGCAAGTCTTATACAACTGCTATGTCATAAAACTAGAGGAAATTTGGAAAAATTCTTGGTTTCATAATAACTCTCCCTTAAAATTTTTTTTTTTGAGAAGAAATCGGTGGTAATCTTACAATATCTTTACCGTTTCTTCTTAATTTGAAGGACTCTTCATTAAGATGTTTTATATCCAATGAATAGCAATAATAAGGTTAGCTAATTATTTAAAGTTACTATATATTAAGTAATATATTAAATATTTTACATGTTAGACTATTAATAAGACCATAAAAGAAATGCTGCTATTTTCTCTGTATATAATGATGAGGACATCAAAGTTAAGCCCTGTTTAAACCACCTACTAAATGGAAGTAGCTAACACTCTGAACCAGAAATATTTAGCACAAAATCATTCCTTTAAACACAATTTTGTCCTTTTTTTTCTGATTAGCCAATGTGAAACTAGGCCCTAGTGATTTTATCTCTCTAAAAAATAAAATAGAAATGAATTCAAATATTATACTTCAACAATAGGCAAATGTACTAATTAACTATCATTTAGATTCATAATACCATTAAAAAATATTCCAAATATTTCTGGATATATTGATTTATTAAAGACTGTCTTTCAATTTTACTGAGTTATAGCTATTGGTCTAAATTTAAACATACGGCAGTGGAAAACATGTGAAAATGTTGGTAATGTGAAAACTGATGGTATCACATGAATTTATATTAAACTGGATGTTGGATGGTCATACTAGACAAGTTAATAAAGGATGTGTATCAATACGTGTTACAAAAGAAGAACAGAGCTATGAGTAAAATCAAAGGTAGTAAGCCAGCATAATCCTTAACAAGTTTGAAGACACTTTAATACTGAAGTGAAAGCTGAGTAGAGACTGAAGAAAGAAGCCATGTGTGTATGAAGAGTAAAAACCTTTCAGGGAAAGCAAAGGACGAGCCTGAAATTGTGGATTCAGAGATTCACACAGTGTGTTTGGGAACACATCAAAAAGACAGTATACCTAGATCAGAGTCAGGTGCAGAGAACAGTATCCTATAAGGTCACAAAAGCTTTGGATACCCATCTCTTGTTCTAGATGGGAGAAATCTGCCTTGTTTTGACAGAATGATAATGGACACTGAGTTGTGAAGAAGCACTATCATTTGGTAAAGGTAGAAGAAGACCTGGGAAGCAATCCTGCATTATAATAGCTAGTGCTGACTTAATATCATCTTATTTAGAAGTCCCACCAAGCTTTTGTTCTTCTGTCTCCATTGGTTTTATCATGTTGTATCTTATTGGATTTTATTATATGTGATAGTATAAACAAAATGTTTTATGGACAAAGAGATAATATAGTAACCATTGTTCATTTTCTGTTAGTTGGTTCTGAATACCCTGCAATACTTTCATTCTGTTGTATGGTTTTGCACTGTCTTATTATGTTTGATACTAGAGTATATGAAGGTATATCAAATATTTCAAGGAAAGAGACACGATGGTAGCTACTGTTATGTCAGATTGTCTTGTAGTGAAATACTATGTTACTTAAATTGTTCTGTTCCGGCCTGTGTTGTTATGTCTTCTTTTATCTTAATCTTTTTTTTTAATTAAAAAAAAAGGTAGAAGGAGACATGTACAAAGGCTAATCACAAAGGAAGTCAGCTTATGCAAAGAGATGAGTGAGTGCAGGCACAAAATAAATCTGGGCACCAAATCATTGTCACCCTAAAGTTTAACCACTTAGCAGTTTAGGTCAAGTGTCACTCAGGTATGATGTTTGTTTATGCACAGAGGATCAGGTATCATTTTCTCAATTGATTCCCATACTGAACAAATTTGATAAAACTGTCATTTTTATGTTTCCTGTTGTCTTATAAAAATTAATAAAAATATGCAGGTTTAGGATGTCCTGTATTTAAATAATTGTGCTGGTGATTGGTTAGAGTAGATATAGGAGGAAATAACAACAAAGGAGATTGGCAAATCAGGTAAAATGAAAATCTAAAAAGTATTGATACCTGAAAGTACAATGAATGAATTTGTTTTCAATAAAGACAGATAATCAGACATGTCAAATACTGCCAAAAATTGAAATAAGATAAATATGGAAAATTGAGCACCAGATTTGGTAATGTGAATACTGATTCAAATTCATGAATACTGAATTCGTGAATACTGAATACAAATTCATGAATCCAGTGGGGGAAAATGGCTAGATAGGATTCAAATATGAATGAGAGTTGAATAATACCAAAGAGAGCCATCTGAAAAAAATTTGTGAATCAGCTCATTTTGTGATTTGTATTCCTGTGGCCCTGCACCAAGTCTCATAGATGCGAACAAATTTAGTGTTTCTGATTGGTTCATTGTCTAGCACTCAGATTGGTGGTGTTCGTTTCATCTGCCCAGGAGTGAAGCCAGGATATGATGTGTCAGCTGGAAAAAGGTGTCTCTCTGTCTCTCTGTCTCTGTCTCTCTCTCTCTCTCTCTCTCTCTCTCTCTCTCTCTCTCTCTGTCTCTCCCTTGCCAGTTTGTGCCTTGCTGCTAGTGGCAGCCATGCTACCCCACCTTGCAGGCAGTTAAATATAGACGAACACTTCCAAAAACTCTAAAAAATAAACTTTTCCTTCAGTAATTTTCAGTATCAGTATTTTGTATCAACAATGACAGTTAAAAAAAAAAAAAATTGGTATCAGGAATGAGGTTGCTGCAGGGACTATACCTGACCATGTGGTTTAAGAGCCTTTCAAAATGGCTTGTGGAAAGAGTTTAAAGAGGTTCAGAGCTGTTACCTAAAAACACAGAGCTAGAACAGCTTAGGTTGCTTTGTAGGGGAGAATCTGGTCAGAATTCAGGAGACTAAATGGCACTAAAAAGCCTCATGGTAAAGACCAGGCTCCAGAGGTTTTTTTTGGGAGAAAAAAAAAAAAAAAAAAAAAGATTGCAGTGGTTGTTAGACTCCACACAATGTATGCTATGGCTTGGCAAAAAGTTTGCCTATATTTTGCTCATGTTCAAAGACTTTGCCTGAGACTAAGGGTGATAGATCAATGAATCTGGCAAAAAAAAAAAAAAATTTCAAGGCAGTCAAATGCTAAGGCTGTGATATGGCTATTGTTGAGGGCTTTTAGCCAGATTTATATTGCAAGTCGAGAACAAAGAGCCCAACAGGATGATTCAAAACATCGTGAGTTTGAGCAGAAAGCTGTAAACTATAAAGAAAAGAGTAACCTCGACTGATTAAAAAAAAAAAAAAAAAAAAAAGATGTCTTGGGACTATTGCAAAGAGTAGCAGGTCTCCATCTCTTGCAGCCTCAAACTGAAAAAAAAAAAAAAAAAAAAAAAAAACTGAAAGAAAGAAAGCTGCAAAATGCCACAAGAGGTTCCAAAATGGTGGCAGCCACACCAGATTCCACAAGGGTTATAACATAAAACATCTTTTCCTCACAATAAGGTTCAGAGAGCTGAACAATCCAGGCACTCAACTCCTACAGCCCAAACAAAACAAAACAAAACAAAACAAAACTAACCTGGCCACTGCTCCAGCTGGCAGCAGCAGAGCTTAGCAGGATACATGTGGTGCTGGTTTTAGGTACCAAGAAAAAAAAAAAAAAAAAAAAGATCTCCACAAATTTGGAGAGTAAAACAGCTTCCATCCTGATTGCAAAAGTCCTGAGAGGCCAAAAATGAGCCACTGAGAGGGCAATATATAAATCTGCAAATTTAAAGTGAATAGTGCAGTCCAAAAAGTTTTAAAAAGCCAAGAACATAGATCATCCAAGAAAAGCTACAAAAATTGAGCAAAATGGGCCCAAGAGAAAAGCTGTGGGAGTTAAAACCCATAAAGTGCTGTCATGGTGGAATCATTCAACCCCTTAAGAGCTCACAACCACCTTGCTTTGGATGCTGAGCCTAAAACTCCAGGACTTAATGTATGCCTTGCTGGATTTTAGACTTGTTTTGGTTCCAATCTTAGGTATTCCCATTTGCAGCTTTTGAAATGGTAATGTTTATCTTATGCGTTTGCATTTTAAAAATGATTAACCTTGTTTCATTTATACAGAGGGTTACAGTTAAGAGTTTCCCATAAAACTCAGAGGAGACTTAAGACAGACTTTTCAGCAATACTAAAACTGTTAAGACTATGACAACTCTTGGAGATGTCTTTTGTATAAAGGATGTGCATGAGCCTTTGGGAGAACAAGAGTGGAATATTGTGGTTTGTGTTCCTGTGTTCCCACCCCAAGGCTCAAGCAATCATAGATGTGAACAAATGTAGCCTTTGTGATTAGTTAATTGTCCAGTGCTTGGATTGGTGGTATGAATATTTCACCGGCCCAGAGATGGAGTCAAAATGTATCATTGGATAAAAGGTGTGTGTCTCTCTCTTGCTGGTTCACTTCTTGCTGTTTGCAGTGGCCATAAATGACTGCCACCCAGCCATGCCACCCTGCCTTGTAGCCAGCTAAATATAGACTAAAACCTCCAAAAACTATAAAAAATAAAGCTTTCTTCCTTAATTTTGGGCATCATGTGTTTTGTCTCAACGAGAGAAAAAAGTAACTAACTGAGCTGGGTACTGTCGCTCACCTGTGTAATTCCTGTGCTCTGGAAGGTTGAGGAAGAAGTTTTGCCAATTCTAGTCCAGTTCGGACATCTTAGTGACTTTGCAAGACCATATCTAAAACAAAACAACCCGACTAATCAAAGAAACAAACAAAAAACCAAAGAGAATGGTTCCCTTTGTAGTTCAGTGTGGGAGCTGTGTGTTCAATACCCAGTATATACAGGGGCAGAGAGAGAGACAGAGACGGAGACAGAGACAGACACAGACACAGACACAGACACAGACACAGACACAGACACAGACACAGAACAGAGATAGAGAGAGCAAGAGAGAGAGAGACAGACAGACAGACACAGCAAAAACAGAGAGAGACAGAAAGAGCCAGAGACCAAGATACAGAGACAAACAGGGGTGGGCGAAGGGATGGTTAATGGTTTCTCTAAATAAGTCCTGTTTCCATAGAATGAAGTATATGAGACGTTATGGCACTAAATTTCAGAGAAAGAACCTTATTTTATGATCTTGAGAAAAGCAGTACTGTTGGAGCATTAGTTTTTCAGAGATAAATGTTGAGTCCAGAATCATCTGAAATGATTTTATAAACAACAATGAAACATCAGAAATTCCCTATCATTTCTTGCCAGTTATTTTTATTATAAATTTAAAAGAGAAGAATCAAATTCATCCTTTTCTTCTGAATTTGAGTAAGTACAACTTTTTTGTCTTTATTAAATGTCAATTGAGAAATTTTACAAAAATACAAGAAAAAATATTATCATTAAATTCTAACTCCTTCTATTTAAAATGTATGAAAATTTATCATTGCTGGATTCGCATATAAAATGGGGCACCTTTTCCCCCTTGTTTAGGAATCTCATAGTTTTCATTAACCAATTAACCTGAGCAATATAAATGTATACTTAGCTTTTAAGACTGACAAAATGTTAACATCAGCCATGATTTATAAATTGACCAGTATAATAATTTGTTTTAAAAGGAAGATTATCTTAAAATATTTTAAAGTGGAATCAAGCCAGAAGATAATTTTGTTTAGTACACACTCCATATTTCAGTGCAACATATAAAATTGTTTATACAGTATATTACCCTGAAGAGGAAACGCTTCATCTTTTTCAAACACTGATGTCTCTCTGCCTCTCCCTCCTTGCCTCCTCTCCCTGTCTTCCGTCTTCCTATCCTCCTTCAGGTCATTTGCTCCACTCTGTTTTTCTCTCCCTCTTTTGGCCAGATCTCTTTGGCCTGGTTGTTTCAGCAATAGGGACTTTTAATAAGTTTCAATTAATCACTTTTTCATCCTATTTTATAGCTAATCTTTTCTTATTCTTAGTATATCACATGATTATTTTCCTCTCTTGAGACGATATACAAGGCAAATAGACTATATTTTATATAAAGATGTATACTTACAGAAACAAGTATAGGGTTTTTAAATCATTATTTAGGTAGAAGAATATAGGGTCCTTCGTATGATTTTACAGATTGTAAAACTGAAGTTGAAAATTCCTTCGGATCTTAATGAGAACACAACCTTCCTTTAAGGAATTATATATTTTTGTTAGCAGAACATTCCTAGTACATTATCTTTTAAAGAATTCCGCCACACCCTGAAAAAGTACTTTTACTTTTAAGTTAGGGTGGTTTTGGACAATTTAACAGATTGAAACCTCTGATTTCTCTTCAACAAATAGGATGAGATCAAGTTATGTGAAGGTTTTTTGTAGTGCACAAAGTACTTTTCACAGAAAAGAGAGCAGAGTATAACCTTACTAAGGTAGTTTATTCAGTCTAATCCAAGTAACACTTTCATAGTTATAAATTATTTTTATTTATTAAACATATTGAAAACGTACTTATTCAAACAAACTCTGGGTAGAAAAGTTACAGCACTTAATACATGTTTTGCTTTCATGGGGATTAGAGTTTTAATCTTGATGCCAACATAAAAAATAACTTTGAATATCATAAATAAGAATGTAATAGGTATACTGACAATATAAACATAACATTACACAAGTGATCTATGTGAAGTTCATCTGAAAAAATTGAAATTATTTTAGTGAAATAGAGTAAAAAATATAGTAATTCTCTTCCCATTGCAGATATATGATTTTTAAAGAAATTGTCATGTCAAACACACATTATGTGATATATAATTTCCCCCCATGAGATAGTTTTACAATTTGTGTTTTTGCTTATGTTATCATTCACTTGGGGATTGAGAGAACTTTTGTCATCTTATTAAAATGTTTTGTCTCAAAAAATACTTTTCTTATGAAAAATCTAAACAATCCTAATGAAAAACCTTGTTATTATCCTCATTTACAGCAGAGGTTTCCTTTTAAATTTCATTTATTTTGTGCTGCACATGACGCTTTCTCCTTGTAATTTCTTGTATTAAACTGCTCATCAAATTCAGTTCTTTGATTTCTGCAGCAGACAGTGTCTTTCTTTAGCTTAATTTTAAATACTGCATGCTAACTCCTTATAGCACATTATCACCTTGGACGATCCTATGGGTAAGTAATCTGCTACATGAGGTCATGAGGTTTAACTTATGCAGAAAGAACCCCTAGGGAATAGTTTGCTACGAGGCATTGCAATTTTATGTGAACTGTTTTTGCATTCATCAAAAGTTGGAAATATATCTTTTCCTCAGCACCAGGTATTTTTGGATATTTCCTAAGATTTTAAAATTATAAATGTGTAGTCTTTATTTTTTTTTTTGCTATTTTTTTAGCTATTCTTTTTTTTCAAACCACATTAAGCAGTATTGCCCACACCCACTGCTTAAGAGTGATTCATAGCAGTCTTATTTCTCTAGAGAATAATATGTTTTAAGGGGAAACTGATGAAAAAAATTCCCATTAATTTTATGCACACCATCCTGTCTCTGTATTACATACAGTATTCTTGATTTTGCATTAGCAAAACTGTAAAGTTTTGTATCTGGAATGACAAATGCAGTCAGTGAGCCTTTTTAAAAAAATTTTTTTTTGTTAAGTTTATGCTGGCATGAAACAGTGGATAACAAAATCCATTTGATTATTAGAGGACACTGCAAGAATATAATTAATTTTATTTTGCCTTATTTTCTACTCCAGGTTTCTTCAGTGTATACTAAACCCCAAAGAAAGAAACCTTTGTGAAGTTGATTGAAATATTTTTAACCTTTTCATTTTATTGTATTTAACTGAGTATTTGGATGTTAAATAGGCACCTATGAAGATTTCCTGGAAAGTTTGCAAGCTTTCTTGCAACAACAACAACAAAAAAAAAATAAAAGTTAAATATTTTTTATTAAAATTTTAATCTGAATCTCATTTAACTCTATGTTTAGTCCCCAGAGCTCTTCTGTGTAGTCAGCAATCCAAGTATAGACATATTGAGAAAGGGAAGGTTTCAGTGTGGTATTTGATTCTTTCCTTATTGAACTTTGAAACTTCCTAACATCTGTTCTTGTTGTCTTGTGGAATCTGAGCTACAAAATGTGAATCATATTCTGCCTTTGTGTGCATATACGACATAGAGATCTCAGTGTTTACCACCTGTTGCAGTGCACAGCAATATTGCAAAGGTTCGCTGGCAAAGCCCTGGATTTTTTTTTCCCTCCAGTATTATTCTTTGTGTTGATCTGTGCCAACCACCTGGCACTCTCCTGCTTTCACAGAAAACAAGGGTGGACCCATCTTCAAAATGAATCTGCCTATTCCCTGAGAGACAGATGAAATAATGTCCCCTCACAGATGGTCTGCAGTGTGTACCTTAGTTGAATATCTAATCATGACAAGTAGTCAAGGATTAACTTAAATTGCTAAAACTAACTGAAATTGTGGCATTAACTTACACTTTGAAAGCACTTAGCCAGGCAAACACTGTGCCCCTGAATTAGATCATCTCTGATCCATAATTATTTTTCTTAAAGTTATTAATATTTAAATATTTAGAGCATGAGTTTTTATAGCATTTGTGCAAACTAAGGAATGCAAGATATGACAAATTTGCTCTGCAATGCTCTTTCTAGATAATTATGATTACAAATGTTTCTCACTTTATGTTAACTCATATATAGATAAAATACGATTAAAGTAACTACTTAGATTTTTGGGTTCTCATTTTATCATAAGGAAATCCGAGACCTGCATATGACCAATATCTCTTGTCAGGTATTGATTCTTAGAGCTGGTGTTCGAATACATGCATGCTCTTATCATTGTGTAAAGTCTTTCCTTTAACTTTTATTATATCTTGTCCTTAGAGTGCTTAGAGCTCTTTTATGTTCAAGAGATTTCTGTATGAAGCTCGGGTATTATAGAAACTGGTTAGTTTTGGCTGACCCCAATCCATTCTCATTGCTTTGTAAAAAATGCAAATTTTGTTTTGCCTTTTGCCTATCCTTATTTCATTGGATTTAAAACCTTACTCTCCACCTTCAAAGCAGATCATATTATCGGATTGTCTTTTCCTGGCCACTCTGACTAATTTATAAGCATAAACCAATCCAGAGAAAATGAGAGTCAATGCTAGGATTTTCTGGAAACTTTTAATTCTGGAATTTTCTGCAAGAAATGAGGTGCAGGGAGTGAAAGTCTGCTGTGATCATGCTGACCACTATTTTCGGGAAAGCCAAGCTGCAAATGAAGATGCTCTCATTTCAGCAGCACATGTAGGTAGCCATTGCAAAGAAGGCCACATTTTCTTTCTTCGAATTGCTAATTACTTGAATTATTATTTGTTTGAGTCATTGTCTTTATTCTATTTTATGAAGTAGTTTGGCATTGATTGCACCAGGGATACACCTGTTATCATGCATAAACATAAAACAAGATCATTTCTCCTCTTCCTCCACCACTTCCATTTCTGTCTGTGAAAGAGAACTCTTGACTAAGGGAAAGTTGATACGTGAAAATTATGTTTATTATTGATATGCAACTTTGCATTTTTCTGATATCTAAAAACAACACTTAATTTCAAAAGTTATTTATGAAATTCATAGCCCTGACAAATAAATATGGAGGATGGATCATTGAGCTCAGTAACTTCAAAGACAGAAATGATCAAGAATGCCAATATCATCAAGCACTGTTATTAAAAACACTGGCTCAGGCAGCAGATGTGAATTGCATGGATACTTCTGCATCTACACTCAGATCTCAGTTCATTTGAATAAGATATTTAGCACCCTCTTCTGTTGCTTTCTCATTACATGATGCATTAACACATTAGATGAGGCATCCAGTGATGCCAGTGATATCAGTGAAGTTATTCATAGAAAAAATTACATATATCTATATAAATCATACACATAGTGTTAGATGTGGATTTCATACATCATTTGTTTTAAAATAATTTGGCAATGAAGCAACAGTAAATAGCACTTCAAAGAACTCAAGCCAAACTAACAGAGAAATATGGTCAGTTATGTATTTTAATGATTTTAAAAACTATGCTGAGAAAACACACCAAGTATTGTTCCCTTGATAAACTATGTACTGTTAGTACTTCCCACTTTACCAATTATAATCGAGTTTTGAAAGCACTTTTTGACAAAGTGTTCTGTAAGACTTCTGAAAATATATACAGAAAAACTTCTTGAGATTTTTCAGCACGTTTTTTGAAATAGAAGTTATGCTATGGACCAAAGTATTTGTCTTTCTGTCTGATAAGTTCAGTGTAAGCTAATTACTCTGCACTGCGTAAGTCCTTGTACAGCTGTGTCCCAGAATGATTCTTTATGCCCAAAACACAGCTTGGGGGAAATCATTCACTCATTTGTGCAACCTAGTGTGAGCTCTGTTTTGGGCATAAGAATCATTCTGGAACACTGCTGTATAACACCCACATGAGATAAGTGTAAGACATAAGTTAATTTAAGAATAAATCTATTTCTTGGAAAAGTTTTAGCTTACCCAGAAAATTGGAAAATATTTTATATTTAAATATTTGCATTACTGGGCTGGGGATTTAGCTCAGTAGCACAAGCGCTTGCCTGGCGAGTGCGAGGTCATGAGTTCGATGCCTGATACCAAAAACAAACAAACAAAAAAAGATCTTATTCTTTTTTAATTACTGTTTAAAGATGAAGGTTCATTTTAGATAGGATGACGTTGATATTTTCAATACAATGATTAAAAATATATTACGAAGAAAAAAATCAGATTCTAATTCTGCTCCCAGGTATACACTTTAGATTTTTAAAATTAAGAGGTGGGAATTACACAGTTAACAGATTTAACTGTATACATGCAATCAGTTTCCATAATAAGACAGAGAAAATAGTAGAGTTAGGGCCTATATTTTGTGATCAATTTGGATTTTATTCTTTAATACATCATAAATTTAAAACTAATGCATATTCATTTTTATGAAATTGTTCATTCCTATTTTGAAAATTATTTTCCATTTTATTGTTCAGTTCACATCAAATTTAGAAAACTCTCACACATTTCAAGCTGAACACAGGAAAACTGAACTATTTTAATTCAAGTGGAATTTGTACACTTCTTGAGTATCTCGGATATTCTTCATTGTAGAGAAAATGATAGGACCACCTTTCTAATGCTGGGTTGAAATCTAATTTATTATATTGTTTTTTTATGTTTGTATAAAGATACTAATAAGCAAGTGAATCAATGAAGGGAGCAGGAAGGAATGAGCAAGGACAGAAGTAAGGAAAGAATAATATGCAGCCAAATAGACACCAAAGGGCTCAGATCGGGGAGATAAGAGGACAGGACAGTCAGTGGGAGACCAGAAAATGAGAAGGCAGAGGAAGCCAGACCCAGAGGAGGCCAGGATAAAAGGAAGTACCCGCTCAAGCCAGGAACCTGGGCAGGATAAAATCATACAGAGAAATAAGTCCAAGGAAGATTTAAGTGATATGATATTAATCAGATTTAAAGCAAGCACACAAAAGCATAGTGCTTTATTGAACGCATTTCAAAGTATAAGCCACAAGTTCAATTGGCTAGGTTTTTATTTGAATTTCCTCTGCTAGGATGTCATCTGAATGTCTTTACAATCAGAATTGAGTGAGTAGCCTCAGTGACCTGGTTGTGCCTTTTTTCCTTAAAGAAGAAAATCATGCACAATTAGAGTACATTTTTAAAAGTTTATTTTAATATGACGACTCAGTATTTTTACACTAGATATTTAATTTGGAGTTTAAAATGAATGTAATTTTCAGTTTAAAATGTTTCAGATAACCTCACAAGGTCATATTAATATTTTCCTTTTTCTTATTAACATACCACTCAACCAGTGCTTATTAGGGCTCCACTGGTTGTAGGAGGGAAAACGTTAGCTGTGGTAAACCTACGCAGGAAAAAATGGTATCTGGAGTTCTTGGGCAAAGCTACATCCGGGGATCCAAATAGACTCCTGATGGTCTTTGATTAAGTCTTATGATACTGGTTTTTATGCTGTCAGAATTTCTTCATGTATATATTCCTTTAGGCTAATCACCACTCAAAACCTAAACTCTTAAGATGACTATTACTAAACAAAGGATTTCTTCTCTATTTTATATTCAAATAAGCTTCACAAAATAATTAGGAGTTTTATTGGTCATTGATAGTAACTTTGCAATAGTGACTACTATAGAGAGGGCAAATGACGTGATTTCCACAGGGAAAATCACTTTGAACAAAGGAAGACTTGTGGAGAGAAAGAAGAACAAGTGATATATATGAGTGGTTCTCAGTCTTTGTCACCATACTATACAAGTACACTTTTCTGATAGAGGCAATTGTCTCTGTTAGAAACTGTCTCCACCTAAATAAGATACAAGTATAATTACAACTAACACTACTTATGCTAAGAAAGTTCAAACCACATTCAACATTTCTTTAAATTTCGTGTTACCTAAAAGACATTTTCCATCACATTTAGTCAGATTTATGATAATTTTATTGAACAAGAGCTTTCTTAATAAAGCTAATAATCATCAAAGTTTTCTATCTTCAAATAAATTCCATATATTGCACATATCAAAGCAATTCCTTCTTAGTATGAATTTCTTGCTGTTGACACATATTTCACAGTGAATTTGAAAGAGTAATTCTAAGACAAAATTCTGAATGTTCACTTTTATATGAGTAGAGAAAAAGTTGAACTTTGTGGATCATTAGCAAAGTTAGGACTTGTTTTTTAGAAGTTCCATAAAGTTTCATACAGGCTAACAAAGAACTGGTTGGTCTGTTTTAACAAATCTTGGTTTGTCAGATGGGAGGGAACAGAGCTCTGTGCAAGCCCACTGCTATTCCAACAAGTGTACTGATCTCTCTCTCTCTCTCTCTCTCTCTGTGTGTGTGTGTGTGTGTGTAGACCTAGATGAACCCATTTGACAAATTATTTTGCAGATTTTTCTTTAGAAATCATGTTCATGTTTGGCCTCAATAGGCCAAAAGTCAAATTGGAGCAGAGTCAAGCAAACATGGAGTCAATTGCTATCATCAGGACATTTCTATATATTTACATATTCCAAAAATGGTTGCTGATCTATTTTATACTCAGTACAACATAAGAGATAAAGGCAATAAATAATAATGCAGGTTTTGTTATCACTTTTCTGATATTTGTAATAAGGAGACAGTAAATAGTATCCAATGAACATCCATTGTGCTCCAGGAATTGTACTACATAAGGAGTTCCTAGGAATTATTATTTTATTGTGAATACTACTCATAATAACTTAATTGAGAAAAATAAAGCATTATTCCAATGAGCTGTCTGATACTGAAGTTCATTTTAATGAAACTTATGCAAGGGATATGTAACTAATTTAATTAACTGAAAATAAAAATACACTGATTCTTATGTATGTAACTATTCACATGCAATGTATCTTTAATAAGATTACCTTAAAACTGGTAATATTTAATTTTATTGTTAAGACCATTCCTTTTTGTATTCCTTTTTTTCATTCAATTTTTTTCTAAAGCACATCTGATATTTAAAAACTTTATTTTTCAATTCATATAATTTGTAATAAGGTATAAATACTTTTGATCTTAGTTTGAGGCTTACACATTTTTAAAATGGTGCCTTTAAAATAAATCTTTGCTGTATTTTGGTTTGAATGAATTGAGTTTATTTCACTCTCTAGAAAAATCTATGTGCTAGAAAGCTATGATTTAAGAAATTATATCCTGTATTACCTGTATGCTGCACTATACTTGCTATCTCATCAGAATTTTAATTCAACATTAGCACTATTTTCAAGTTACTTTCTATATGAAATTATAAATGTGAACACATATGACAGATAATTTTACTATAGCCTACTTAAAGTATTTAAAAATTTAGAGCTTTAAAGAACATTTGTATAAGTTATATCATATTTTCCATGTTTATAATATTTCAGTTATTTTAATTAGTTTTAGTTTGAAGTTATAGTGTATATTTTAATATAATTTCGAACCAAAGGAAAGATAATTTTACTTGCCAAACAGAATCTTTCAGAGTGACAACAACTCATCGTTGGTCCCATGTTTGTAGATTCCATTACATAGTTTGACTCACTAGAATTTCAAATTGTATTAGGAATTTTATGTTATTTTATTTGAAGAACTTAACCCAAAGACTAAGACCATACTTTTAAGTGATATAAACAAGATATGCTTGTTTAAATACAGCACATTTTCATGCGCAAAAAACCAAAAGCACAAATAATATAATGCCAAAATGGATAATAGTTATTGGGAAACAGGAAGAAAATATTCGATGGTATTGGAACAAGGGTCAGGGAGACGGGAGGGAAAAAATGAAGATGAGTTATGAATATGTACCAGTTCCTCAGGATGAACGTAGTCATTATGTACAGTATAGTATACTAATAACCTTTTTAAAATATTAAATTAGGTTGATGATCAAACTAATAGTACTAGGAAGTTATTCAACCTATCACTCTTCTTGGCAATAATTGACCAGGTAATAAATTTTTGGTGTAATCCAGATTCAGACCAAAGAATCAGTACTCAGTAAGGCAGAAATAATCATTCCACACTCAATAACATGCAATTCAGTGAACAATTTTAGCTTCTTCTTAGTCTGAATGTATGAGTACAGTGCTTTCTGATTTCCACAGCATTATATATTATGCCATTTCATCCCTATTAACTTATAACAAAAAGAAACACAAATGTTCTTAATTTGTGATTAAAAAGTGAAGTTTCAGAGATCGATTTGGTAACCACTTGGGGTGAGATTACATTCAAATAATGCATTTTGTTTAATCCATGCCTGTGATTATTCTGTACCAACCAACATCCTACGGTGATGAATATGTTTCTCTGAAACATATTTTGTAAGTTTAACAATATGTGTATGGCATATTTGTAATTGGGAAGATTGCTACTTATATCTCTTCTGTATAATAAATATTAAATGGTCACTATATTATAAGGAAATTAAAACTAAAATTTAATATACTGTATGTCAAAAAAGGCATTATCCTTAGAGAACACAACTTCTGCAACAAATTTAGTGTTTATACATATTTTTAGAAGTATAACTAAAATGCAGAAGAAACCAAAAGATAAAAAATTTCTGAATAAACTATTTTGAATACTTGTCACAATAAAATAAGGCTTTTCTAGGCATGTTATTAAAATTGATTTTGAAAAAGGGCTATGAGAACTTTTATAATAGACACTCTTATTAACTTAACTAAAACGTATCATGACATCTGCTCTATAATATTGAGAAAGACTTATAAAATTGGGAAAGTTATAAAGCAAAATCTTATACAATTGTTATCAATTTAGACCTTCGTGCTATGCAAAAAATGAGCAAAATTATTATAATTCTAAATTTTATTTTATTTATTATTGAGAATTATCATTTTTACCCCTTAGATTAGATAAAGAAATCTTAGAAAATTATAACAGTTCTACTTTCTTGATGTAACAGGTAAATATCTGGAAAGGAATTCAAGAAAACTTGATTTGGTCTGTAGTGTAAAATTTTCCAAATAGTAAATTGTGTAAATCATTTTCTTATCAGCCCCTCATATCCATAAACTCAGGTTTGGTTGCTCACTCCTGACCAAATCGAAGAAGACTTTTAGTAAAAATGATAAATAAAAGAATGTTTATGTAACATTGGTCCTGAGGAGGGGACTATTTGCCTCAAATCATTACCTCCCAGGGAACAGGTGTACTAGGATATTTTATAGCAAGAAAAATGGAGGCAAGTAATACAAGTAGAGAAAACCAAATTCAGGATGTTTCACGCCTTCTTGTACTCAGACTCCGGCCTCTCTTTGCTAAGCAGCTGCAGTTGCAATTTGACTAGCTGGTGCCAACGTGTATATTTTATTTCATTTCATTTCATTTTGGAAGTGACCACTGTATTATTAGCAGATAAGGCTGAAAGAGCCACTCCTGCCTGTGAGGTCTGCCCCACACGCCCTTTAGGTCAGGGACGGCCAACACCCCAGAGCACCTATGCCAGGTGCCGCGGCCAGCGCGGGGAAGGAGTCAGGCGAGAGACTGAAGACACAGGGAGACCAGTTGCTCAGGAGGCAAAAGGCGATTTATTGAAGGACTACAGAGTTTTTATAATGTTTCAAAACAAAGAGCAGTACTAGTCACTTCAGGACACTTTCTCTTGCACACAGCAAAGGTAAACATGCTCCTGGGCCCGTGAGAAACTTCTATGTTGTGCAGCCCAGGAGGTAAACATGTTCTTGGGCCCATGAGAAACTTCTGTTGTTTATGTTATGAAGCTTTTCCCAGGTTAATATCAGCGCGATGCTTTGTCTAGAAGGCTGAGGTCACTGTAGGATGAGGAACTGATTGAGGTCCAGCTTCAGTGTGTGGTTGCCCACACCCGTTCACTGCCGGACCCCTGGCTCCTGCTCCCAACACACCTACTTATTCTGACCTTGCATTTGGGTTAAGGAATGTGACCTAGGCCTTAGGAAGTTTGAGGAAGCCTCTTGTCACTAATCAGGAATCATGTTGCAAATTTCTAAGTTCCTTTTTCTAAAACATACTCCTGAGCATACGAAAATATCAGTATATTGTTTTCAGTTATATGTGCAGAAAGTGCCTTCAGTCTGTGCATATTGTAAACAATTTTAAAAGCCCACCTATTTGTGAAACACCAAAATACACTAGAGCAGTCATGGACCTAGAATTACCGAAATTTAATTATAATCCTAAGCCTCTTAACAGTAGTCAAGTTTGTTAGGCAAGTTTATCGCCACTTTGATCTTCATTTTTACTTTGTAAGGAAGGCAAGCATATTACTAATATGCCTATGTACATATATGTATATACACATAACTTTGGTGTTAGTGTTATTATCATGGTTTTAATACTTAACAGTGTACTCACTGACTGTTATGTACTCATCTGCTATATCATATTCATTAAAAAATAAAATAATTTCTCACTGTTGTCGAAGTGGTGGAGCTGGTGTTTCTATGCAAGTACACATATTTTAATCATCATCTATGCAATCATTAAGTTACTAAATTTTAATGTTGATAATTACATTTCAGTGAGGAAGAACATTTTGAAATTTAGGTGAGTAAACTGATTGCAGGTAATTCTTAATCATTACTATGCAAATTAACAAAAATTAGAATATATTGACTTGAAATGAATGAGTCCATAATATTTTTTACGAAGAAAGATTATATTGGTTTCCAACCTTGAATACAGTAGTATTTAGTCTGCATTAGTACAAGAGTTAGTTCTTTTTTTGTTTAAAATAATCTTAACTTTTTGGTAGTTTACTGGAGTTTTTAAAAATAAAAGTATAAAGGCCTGAGGATTTAGGTCGGTGGCATGAGCTCCTGTTTGGCAAGTTCTAGGTCGTGAGTTTGATTTCTTTGTACCAAGAAAAATAAGAGAAAAAAGAAAAAATTATAGCTATAATGGATATTTACTTCATTTTCGACATTCTAAAAAAATTCATATTATGTGTCATGTCTTTCAAATTTATCATAGATTTTTAAATGTGAAAATATATTCTTATAGAATGATGAATTTAATGTTCTAATTTCATTTTAATTTATATTCCAGTGGGGGGGGGGAACAACTGAGAGAAAAAGAGAAAGAGAAAGAAAAAGAAAGAGCAACATTGCATTGCTCTGAGTTTTAGGTAACTAATAATGAGACAATTCTATTATTTACTACTAATGAGAACCCTAATCTTCTCCCTCCACACACATACATAGTAATATCTATAATGTATGAAACAAGTGAGATCAGAGAAATTAAAAGATATTCAAACTTCAAATAATGAAAGTGTCAGAAACGGTGTTCTAATTCAGTTCTGTTACTCCTGAGCACATGCTCTTATCTTCTTGAAGCAGGTTGAATAGTAAACATTTAAGAAAAATCAACCAAAACAAATAGTCTAGCTTTTTAAATTTCGAATTCTGCTAAAATGTATTTAATGCGATTACTGTATCTGCCTGGGGACATTCCCTAAAGGGACTATGAAATTGAAAAATAAAAGTACTTGAAAGAAAGTAACTAAAATACTTACTTTTTCAATGCTGTTTTGATGAACAAAACCATATTACTTATGCTAATTTTGATTTATGTGTAAGAATAATATAGGAGACTAGTCTGAAGCACTTCCAAAATTTTTAGCCTTTAATATAAGTGAAACTCTGGACTTTACAAAAGGAATTGGCAATTCTATGTTACAATATATCAAAATAAATTGCATCCTTTTAACTTCTAGCAAATCAAAGAATAACTGGAATTTTATAGTTTTCTGAAGTGTTCCTTAGTATTAATGAAGAGAACTTTTAATATTATCCAGGATCCAAAAAATAGTTTATGCAAAACCAGCCACTTTATTGTACTTCTTAGTTTTGAAAACAACTTCCAAACTGCCATTATTAACTGTGATTATATTGTGATGACAATATTTTATTTAAATGTTTTTTGGTAAAAAATTGTTATCTTAATAGTTCTTGAAATAGATTTGTACATGGTGGAAACACTTTGGACTAGAATATGATCCTGGGTGTTTACTGACACAGCTGACCAGCTCTTGCTTCTGAGACCAGGGTCAGTTTATTATGTTAACTTTGTGACATCAGTCAAGGGACCCTTTCTGACATCAGCATTTGTTGAGCTCTTTAACCTTTTGGAAAATAATGGATAGAGAAGAGTTTTCTGAAGGTACAAATGTTCACAAAGAAACAAAAATAATTAGCTTAACAGAAAAAGTCATTTATTTTTAGGCCAAAAACACACTGTCAGAGGTTTGGGTCAATGCGTATTATTTATCTTAGTAAGAATAGTGGAACATTCAAAGGAAAAAGGACTGCATTTTAAAATAAAATATTCTTTTATTTTCAATTCTGCATTCATTTGCAAACCTGCAAGATGATAATATTTGTAGAGCAAAATGTATAAATCATTGAGCCTGTGAAGATGTCTGATGAAGTGTTTCAGTGTGCTAAATTTTTGGCAGGCCCTGTGCAGGATCTTCTGAATGCTATCTAGTGCACCTGGAAATCGTCCAGAGCATGTCTTAGGATAAAGGAAGCTAAACCTAAAGGCATGCTCTCTTGACTTTATTTTAAAGTATGGAAATGCTGTTTTTTTTTTTTTTTAACTTTTTAAAAGTATTGTTTGCCTTTAAACAATTAAAATAATGCCAGGACACATGGACTGTAAACTGTAATTTGTGATTTATATTTAAATTTTATTTTGACAAATCTGCATTAATTAGTCTTTTCTGCATACTATGCAAGATGCTGAAGTGACTAAAACTAATTCTTAAAAAAAAAAAAGCATGCATACTGCTCTCATTAAATATTATATTCAGGAGAGAGAAAGAAGTGATGACCAGACAATAGCCCAGTAGTAAAATTTGAGTTTCCCAGTATGACAGATGTTATAAATGAGGATTAGGTGATAGTGGGATATGTTTTGCCATTCATTATCACCAAAAGTTCAATATATTATATTTTCTAAAAATCAGATGAAGTTCATTTCATCAAACTATCTTGTCAATCCAGAGCAAACTGCAATGAATGGCATTTTACAACTCCTTACCTCAGCTATGAATGTGATCATTGATTATTATCTTTTAAAATGACATAAATGATGACTTTAATACAAAGGTGTTGTCCATGAAGTCTCTGGTTAAGAAATATTAATTTCTCATTTTCTTTATTAGTTACATTTGAAAGTTAACATGACCAGGACACAAGTCATTTTCTTTGCAGTGTAAATGGGTTCTCTCATTGGATGTGGACTTGGTCAAAGATTTTTCTGGAAAACGAGAAGACAGGGGCTGGGGATTTAGCTCAGCGGCATAAGCGCCCGCCTTGCAAGCAGGCAGTCGTGAGTTCGATCCCTGGTACCGAAAAAGACAAAAAAAAAAATTTTAAAAAAGAAAACGAGAAGACTGATTTAATTAGATTGGTTAAAATATTCTTATGTTACTGCTGGATTTTATTATGTTCCCAATAAGATTCTCTCTTATTTAGGGGTGATATTTTCTAGGAACTAGATGAATAGAAAAGTTTAATGGCTTGTTACTGAAAATATGAATAAATGATTGTTCATTTATTCATTTTGTATTTAGTTATATCAAGTCACAAATTGGGTAGGAAAGTAAGGCTGACTCTGTGTCTCCAAGTTCTGTGTCTATGTATCCAACCAATGAAGACTGAAAATATCTACCATTCTCTCCTAAGCAATATTGTATAACAATGTAACATTTATCTTGTATTAAATATTATACTAATCCAGAGGTTCTTGTGTTTAAAGAATACAGAAAAAAAATATATATATATATATATATATATATATGTTACAGATAAGTACTATGTCATTTATATAAGATGGGTTTTCATATTCACAGGGACATAGTTTCTGAAAAGTGTCCCGCAGATATCAAGGAATTAACACAACAGAACAGAGATGGCTGTCTGTAGAAAGATGTGCTTGTGGTGCTGTCTTGTCCTTGCGCTAGCATCTTGGAACTTGGACTCTGATCTGAGCTAGTAGATACTAGCTCAAGCTACCTAAAGTCTTTGTACAAATCATTTGGGTTTTGCTAAAAACTTGCTTTCCCTTTGTGAGTCTGAAGTTTTGACTTGTACTGGACAGTGAATATTGTTTCTCATGAGTTTTCTCATGGATCGTTCACAATTATTACAACAGCTTATTGCTAGAAATATCACCTGTATCTCTGTAACTCAAGGAGAGAGGAGAGAAAATGCTTCAAAGCTTGCACCTGGCTTTCTCTGGCCTTTGCACCTTTGCTTCTTTGCACAGACTGTTACTGTAATGAACCATGGTTGTGAATTTGCCTAAGTGCTTAGTGTCAAGAACTTCTGGTGAACTACTGAACCTTTAATACATCTTGGTCCCTTGATGCATGAAGTGTAACAAATATATATGTAGCTTGTAAAATTATAATTTTCTGTGCAAGTGAGTCTTAGGAACAGATCAAACCTTGGGAAGAGTGATTGTTTTTTTGTTTTTTGTTTGTTTGTTTGTTTGTTTGTTTTTTTAACATTTTATCAGTACCAGGGATTGAATTCACGACCATCTGGTGCAAGGCAGGTGCTTATGCCAGTGAGCTAAATCCCCAGTCCATGGGAAGAGTGATTCTTAACTATTAGTAGTGTTGTACCCTAGTAGATCTTTGCCATTTCTGAAAATACTTTTACCTGTTACAACTGGGAGGATAAGATTCCTCCAGTGAGTAAAAAGGGCCTGGATATTGCTAAACATCCTACAGTGGGTAGGATATCCTGTGCCATACGCTAAAATCTAGCCTAAGATGTCAATAGTATTGTGCTTGATAAACTGTCTTAGATAAGAGTGAAAGATATTCAGTTATATGTCAAAAAATTTTTAAAAAATGGTGTGAAAAATAAAACTAAGGCAAAATTCATAAAAGGAAATAGACTCATTAAAACAAAAAGTAAAATTGCTGGGCTGGGCGTTTAGCTTAATAGCATAAGTACTTGCCCTGCAAGAGTGAGGTGTTTTTGATCCACAGTACCAAACACACACACATACATACACACACACACACACACACACACACACACACACACACACACACAAATATTTTTAAAATGTAAAATTGCTATCAAAACTAAATATTCTTAGAAATTTTATGAAATTGAAGATTCAAATATTTATATCAAGTTCATATTGTTTCATATTGTTTGCAACGATGCATAATCTTTAGTATTTAGTGAATAGAATTTTTGAAAATCCTATTATTTATAAGAAAAAGAATTTCTCTTTTGCAAGAAACATATACCTCTGCTACATATATTAATTGCATGTATAAATATATCACATATATGTCCTACTGGTACCACCAATAAATACACTTGGAACACAGGGTTCCATGGATTTATTTTCTCTGTTGTGATTCTGGTCGTGTCTCTGCAGATAATGCTAGCAATATTAACAAGAAATAATATTGATAGAAATAACTTATACTTCTGCACTTACTAAAATAACTTCTTACCTTAAAGAAGAAATAATTAAAACAATAATAACAAAGCTTTACATTCAGAAAAATACATGAATCGTTCTTGAATTTCCACAATACTGCTACACTGAAACAATGCTCAGTATATTGATATTGTAAAGCAAAAATGGTGAGAAAATGAGATAAATATTAGACTTTTTGAATTTAATGAGAACCTGGACTAAGGCCTTCTTTGATTTTTTGGTTTAGAAGATAACAGGAAAATCTTAAGAAAATAGAGCAAATGGAGGAGTAGCCACTGTTAAAGCCAAGAAACTATTACTGTACAGTGGGCATTTTAAGAGGACTATATAAGAGAATGACTATATATAATATATAACAATATAACATATATAATATACATTTAATATTTTATATATAATATATATTATGTATCACGAAATGTTAGGAAATCACAATGAAATAGCATACCACCCCAGAAAGAATGGTTATTATTTTTAAAAGATAACTGCATTTCCATATTCACTGATAATAGCTAATATTGAATCAATCTAAATGCCCATCAAGAAACGCATGGAAAAATGTGGATTGTATGCATAATGGATTACTATTTACTCATCAAAGAAGAAAATTCTGTCACTCGGGAAAATATGAATAAACTAGGAGATATTGTAAATGAAATAATCTAATAAGAGACAATAAACATGGTATGATCTCTTATTTATAGACACAATACACGAATATTGAATTCATAGACAAGAGAAGAAAGTGGTGGTTACTGGGGTCTCGATGTGCTTGGAAAGATGATGATTCAAGTACATATATCAGACAGAAGGAAGAAGTTAAGGCAACTATAGCTAATGAGACTATACTGTATTCTTGTAAATAGCTAAGATAATATATTTCACATTTTCTCATCACAAAAGTTGAGAAGTGTGTGAAGTCATACATATGTTAACTTGTGCCATCTAGCCATTCCACAATGTATGCAAGACTTCTGGCTTCTGAGATAATTGAAGACTATTAACAAGTGTACTGAGCAATATTTAGAACTGCTTGGGTCTTCGTTGCACATGAATTTTACATCTACATTCTAAATCAAAGAGTTCCAACCTTTCACTCTTTCATTAGAATAGTCATTCTAACTGGTTAGATATACAAGTTCCTAAACTTGTCATAAAGCACAGAAACCCCGTAAATTAACAGCATTATGTGAGACTTATCCAGAACTTCCTACCTGTCTTGCTATTTGATTTCAAGTACAAAGTCAGATTCTGAATGGTGTAAAAGAAAAGCACATGTATTTCACATTCTTTAATAGAAATGAGTCTACTTAAAGAGAGATCTCATTTAATTTTAGGGGGAATTTATATACATTTTGATTCATTTTATCCGTCCTGTGTCACACTGCTGACTAGATTATTCTTCCAGTGCATATGTAAAAGAATTCAGTTTTAATTTCTTTTATTTGAATAGTATTCTCTATGGCTAGAGTCAATCATCAATTTAAATTTAAACCTAGCACCCACCCATATATAATTTAAAAATTTTAGAAGAACACAATTGGATACTAATAGTAATCAACTTAGCTTTGAAAGTTCAATTTTTTTTCTTATTCTCTGCAACAGTCATAAGCCTAGTGAATCAATTTACATTTCTGAGGTAGCATCTCCGTAAGATTTGACTTGTCCCTTTCTTCATGGAGCACTTATTAACCAAATGAAAAATAATTCTATACTTAAACTTAACATAAATTTATGTAAAGAAGAAAATTTTGCTGTTTTAAATTTAATGATCAAAATCAAAAAATTTTTCAAGAATAGAGGCATTTCCAATTTGCTGGAAACATTCACAGAAGAGGCATCTGTAAACAGAAGCAAAGATTGTCACTTTCTGCTCTTATTATATGGCAAATTAGTATCTACCTGGATTGTTGCTTAAATCTTCAAATTTGTTCCTTTAAACTTTGTGCATGTATTATAGCATTGGAGAAATGATTAAAGAAGAAAGACAATTTATAAAGTTCTTTTCACTCCTTTTTAAATTTTAATTCAACAAATTTATGATTTAATGTCTTTTAAATGTTATAACCAAATCAACTCTTCTGATTTCTATGTTCCTTATAACTCCATTGTCTTATTTCTAGCAACTCATGAGTATTCATTGTGTAAAAGAAAAATCCTTCATAATTATTCACAAACTGAAAAATGCTTTATAATTTTTCACACCCTGTAATCAATCATGTTGTAAGTTAATACTTTAGGGTGACTGCATTTGGCCCTCATATCTAGTTCTTTTTTATTCCTCCAGAAACTGTTTTTATTTTTGTATGTTTGTGTGTAAGTGTATTAGTTATGCATTTCCGTTTACCAAATCACCCTGTTAGGCACTGAGGTAATAAATATTATTCTACAGTGTGTGTGAGAATACTTAGCCTTATTCTCTGGTTCTAAATACGTTACAAGGGTACAATTGAGGTGTCAGCTGGGCTACAGTTATCCTAAGCCTCCATCAGTGGAGAATCTATTTGCATAAGTCACTTAAATAGCTGTTGGCAAAATTCAGTCCTCCACACCTTAAAATTAGAAGCAACGTTTAGGAACACAGCATAATGCATTGTACTAAAGGTGCTGCTATTGCTTGTACATTATGATAGAAAAGATACATTCAACACTTGCTCCTTTTTTCTCTCTCAATGGTGGTCATTTATAATGGCTAAAATATGCTTAGAAATCAAATTAAAATCGCACTTTAGGGTATAGGGTATTTACTAAAGTATAAGTGGTTCTATGTAAATCTTCGTTACCTTCAATTTTTCTCTATTAGATCTTCCTTTTGTGTTTACATCAACTAAACATGGTTTTGAACTATAAATTTTTGAATTGGTTGTGTATCAGTGGCAAGCCACTATGGAGCAGTCATACCAGCCATATAATAAGCAGAGGGAGAAGGAAGAGCCTAAACATGAGGCCTGATCATACTTTTATACTTTTCCTACTTAGAGAAGATACTACCACAAACGTCATTTGTCTTTGAAGTTATCTTTTCCTCAAATACCTGCATAAAATACCTGATCTTACTTGATTGTGTGAAAGAATTACAGGCATCCAGAAAACTTGTGCTTGTTTTCCAGGGGAATGTACTTTTTCTTAAACCTTTTCTGACTATTAGTTGTCATCTCCTTTTAACCTTTGATAACAGAACAAAGTTTTAAGCAATTTTCAGAAGTTATCCAGTTCTGGCTTTCTTCATAATCAGAAACTCTCTTTAAAACACTCCTTGAAACTTTCATTCTGAACACTGATCCATCATTTGGATATGCTCATACAGTGAGAAAATACAGGCTGTAAATTTAAAGAATATTAAGGTGGAAATTGGGAAATAGTGATGAAAATTTATGCCACAAAAAAACTTTCAAAACTCAGTATTCGATATGACTGTTCTACAAGAGTCCAGGACATGTCATGCAATAATGCCAGTTAAAATCTTCAATATTTGTGAGAAAATCAGCATTCTGTGACCATGCATAAATATCCTATGTACCCCAACATGGCAATATCTTCAACATACAAAGATCAAGATATCAGAATGCATTCTTTTTTTTTTTTTTTTTTTTGTCTTTTTCATTTTTATCAGTACCGGTGATCGAACTCACGACTGCCTCCTAGCAAGGCAGGTGCTTATGCCGCTGAGCTAAATCCCCAGCCCCTAAGAATGCATTCTAAGACTTACTTCTTCAGACTGGACTCACAGATCCATCATCATTTCAAATAAATAATGAATGTTTCCAGTCCATCATATAACAAGTGATTCCAGTGAAATTGTACATATTCAGTTTTTAAATTTTCTATTACCAATATCTGCTGCCACTACTTTCTGTAAAATGTGTTCACACACATTAATGATGAATTATGTTAATGATGCATTGGGTACTCTAGGTTCGTGTTTCAGAAAGTGTCCTATGTACACAGATTTTATCATAGTTTACAGATATATAATAATGGCAGAGAGTACCTCATAAAACAAAATAAATTAACAAGATGGCCTTAAAATATGTATTGATACATATAATTAAAGAACGGAAAGATTTACCCTATTATTTTTTCACTGAATTTAAATTTATTTCATCTCATATGAATGCAGAACATAGACTCAAAATATATTGATATTTTATTCCCTAAAATCTATAAACATGTTATAGTGCTTAAAAACTAGAAGATAAGATTGTAGATGAAAATAAGATTACTGATCAAATGACTTTGTGATGGTGAGATTATCCTGGATTACTGAACTGGTCTCTACATAAATTCAAGAACTCTTTCAAGAAGAGTCTCTGGAGGTCAGAATGATACAGATTGAGAAAGACTCAATTAGACATTACTGATGTTGAAGACAGAATACAGTTGTGTACAAGGGATAGAACCAGCCGCAAGAATGGTGGTGGAGACTATCACACACGTACCACAGCCTGAAAATTGTTACCACTGCAGAATTAAATTTTCCTTTCATTCTTCTAAAAGCTCAAAAAGTCAAGGAAATGTGTTCTCCTGTTGTCTACAAAAGGAACAGAAATTTTGAAATTCTCCCAGAATTTGAAACTCATTCTGCAAGATCTACACTTATAGAAAAACTAAATAGGCTCATACTAAAAATATAAATGGGTTATGTGCCATGTAGCATTAAAGGATTCCAATTTTACCTTGTAATTACTGTTTCCTGTCGCTTTTATATCCTCTTGTTTCTTTTTGCTCATTTGTTTCTTTCTTCCAGTTTGAAAAATTGCTTACTAATGTCTTTTCAAAAATGAGCTTTGCTGAGAGTATAGTATTCTTGACATTCTTTTTGTTTTGTTTTGTTTTTTAACTGGTACTGGGGATCAAACTCACAACTGCCTGCTTGCAAGGCAGGCATTTATGCCACTGAGCTAAATGCCCAGCCCCTTATTCTCAACATTCTTGAATGGCTCTCCCTCTCCCTCTCCCTCTCCCCCCTCCTCCTCCCTCTCCCTCTCCCTCTCTGTCTTTAGTACACTGAAAATCTCAGACTTCTCTTCCCTGACTTGTAAGATTTCTGTTGCAGTCTTCTGTTAGGTGACTTGAGATAATCTCTTATGTGTTCTTTCTTTCACTGTGTCTATCTTTATCTTTAACTCTTATCATCTTTATCTTTCGGTGTCTCTGTCTCTATATTTAGTCTCTCTCTCTCTCTCTCTCTCTCTCTCTCTCTCTCTCTCTCTCTCTCTCTCTTTCTCTCTCTTTCTCTCTCTTCTCTCTCTCTCTCTCTCTGTCATCTTTGACCTTTACAATCTTTACCTCAAATCTCTGAGAATTTGCTAGGCCTTGAAATAGATATGTTTGAGTTAAATTCTCCTGATAAACTTTCACCTTCTTATACATGAAACTTTCTGTTCTTATGTAAATTTGGTGACTTTTCTTCTGTGCTTTGAATAAAGTTTTCTACTTCTTTTGGGCTTTTCCAGGTTTTCTTAACCCAATAGCCTGCATATTTGTTCTTTAAACACTCTGTAAGATTCTTGCTTGCTTTCTTCGTTCTTCTTCTTCTTTTTTTTTTTTTTTAACCAAGTATATATTTTGAAATAGCCTGTCTTCAAGCTCACTGTCTTCCTTCTTTTTGATCTATCCTTTTATCAATGTTTTCGATTTTCTTTTTCATTTTCATCAATGAATTTTCCATCTGAAAGATTTCTGTGTTACTTTTTTAAAAAATTGCTTTCTTCTGTCTATTAAATTTTTCTGTTAGAATTTTGACTCAATTATGTATTTCTTGAAACTGATTGACTTTACTTAAGATGCATATTTTAAATTATCCATTTAAGAATTCAATCATACTGGTTCCTTGCTGGTGGTTTTGAAGGCCTTATTTTGATGATTGCCTTGGTGTCATGGTAATGTGAAAGTTATTGTTATGTTTTACTATATGAGATCTTCTGGGTTATTTATTCTAGTCTTTGTAATGTGGCTTTGTTTGTGTCCCTGCCTTTCCATAAACCAGCTGTCAAACCAGCTGCTTATTTTCTATAAGCCATTAGTCATTTCCTCTATTTCAACACTAGTTGGATCCTTAACCCCAATTATGCTAAAAATCTACTGTTGGGGTGCTCCTAGAAGTATCAGAGAGTGACTCAAGGCCAAGTTTCCCCTAACCCACTGGAGAAATACCTAAAAAAAAGTTAGAGCATCTCCACAAATCTTTTCCTGGGTCTGAATTAAAAATAGACACCACATGCATAGTCAACAGTTTTGGTAAGGAACTATCCCCAGGCTCCTATGCCATGCCTGTGGCCACAAAAACAGCAATGTTGTGTCACACTGAGAGATAGGACCAAGGCTTATTCTGCTTTGGGGTGCTAAGTGGTATAGTAGACTTGTGTCTCAAGATCACTGCAACTGGTCATAGATTGTATTGGTTGGAAAAGAACTCTCGTAGACTACTTCTGCATTTTGGTTCCAGCAGTACACAGGAGTCTGCTCACTGTGAGAGTAGGTCTAAAGGTACATTCATCAGCTTCCCCATAACTGAGACACAACGCCTGTCACTCACAATGTAAAGGAGGAGAGTTGTATGTGCTTCATAGTTTCAGAGAATTCAGTACATAGTAAGCTAAACAACATGGCAAAAGAGTTCAACAGGGCAAACATGGCTAGCAATTTTAGCTTGGTAAAAGTTAAAAAAAAGAAAGTGACAAGGAATCATGTATAGAATCTAAGTTCCATATATACACACACATCTCCATGTCCCACTCAGATACACACACAAATGTATCTTACAAATCACTGATTGGACCCTAAGTCAATTAAATTGACAAATGAAGTCTAACAATAACAAGAGGCTTTATAATTGGCTTAGAGATAGATGTGTTGTCTGACCTTGGGGTTAGGTGGTAAAAAGGGTCCTTGTCAAGATAGACAGTATGGTGAGTCTCACAGCTTCAAGGTCCTGCAGTTTCAAAGGCCAAAGTTGCCCCAGGCCCACTCCAAATCTGATGATGAGGCAGGGTGAAACTGATTATCTATCCCACTAGCAGGCAGATCTCCACGCAAGGTCAGGGCAGGTAGGAGGGTCAGTTTGCAAACACCGACTTGGTTTAAAAGCTTTTGGTTTCTTCTGAGTCTCACTAGTGTGGACCTAGCCTTAAATTCTAAGGCAAGGTCCTGGTGTCCTGTAGTAACTTTTGTGCCTTTCCTCCCATGGATAGAGTCTTGCTTCTGTCTTCATTTTGAAGTTACGAAGGAGCAGTGAAGGTAATCATTCACCTGGTTAAAACAGCTCCACCTGCTTAGTCTTCAGGTACTGGCCTCAGGGCGGAGGTTGTAGTGCATTGCCTGGCACTGTACTTCACCATGGCTGTGTTGGCACAGGCTCCAGTTCTAAGATCCGAACTTTATTTCTTCTCCCTCCTTCATGTGGGATTCATCTCCCTCGTTGCTGCTTGAAGATGGGAGAAGTATGGTGCAAGCAATGCTCTCCTTCCTGTCTTGTCTTGGTAATGTATTGTTCCCATTGTTACATGAGCCAAGCCCAGTGTTCTTCTTGGCTTCCATAACTATGACAAAGGTAGTTCGGTACATGGAAAACTGCTCAAATAAGTGAGCCTGTGGGGAAATGATCACTGGAGAATCTTATAATCCATGTTGCTGTATTGCTTAAATGTATGTTGTTTTTTAGCACCCAGACTGTATGTCACAGTCTGAATAAAAGCTTATGACCCTATTTTTTGTATTTGTCAGTTACTGATGAGAGCAACTCCATTGCAATATGAATCTAACCTTTCGCTTATGACTTGGGCAATGTGATCCTGTATGTTCATAAGGACATTAACAATCTCATGGCATGATGATATATGAAATGAATAATTTTAATTATATATAATTCTGTTTTAGTATATATATATATAAATTGTTTCTACATTAATTTTTACACTAATATGCATTTTAATTTTAGATATTATATTTTACTTTTATCTCTTTTACTTTTTAAAATCACATAGCTTGTGGAAATGTAACTCCAGATTCCTGAATAACGAAGCTAGTGTGTTGTTTGTCATACGTAAAGCCTTTTAGCCACTTTGTTGTCCATAACATAAAAAAAAAAATTAATTCTCAAAGTAAAAACTACATGATCATAATTATCTTTTTAACCAGATAGTTTTACAGAAAGCATACTAGTTGTGTTTTGGAAACCATTCACCTGTGTATCTTGTTTATAGATTCGACTCATTTTAATCTGTTCTCATCATTGCAGCCATCCTGATTCTTTTCAAAGTCTATGTCACAACATAATGTTCCTCTGCTCAAAACCCAATGGCTGCATCTCATTTTGAGTTATCATCAAATTCCATTCAGTGACTTCCTTTAACCGTCTGCCGTTGTTCCTGAATAGTCTGTCCCTTGTCTCCAGTCAGCGTTCTCTGTGTTTCCCCATGCTAAATACTTTCTGAGCTCAAAATCTTCACGTTTCTCTGTGCTTGTGACACCGCATGGACCAAATGGCTGGCTGTGTCTCCTCAACTCTTCAGTGAGGCTTACTCTACAGTCCACCTCCCACCCCTCACTGCTGTCCACATGCTGTCCACATCTTTATTTTGCTTTTCTCCTTCACACTACATTTACACTCCAATACGTTACTAAGGGCTACCCAAAAGCTGAGAAAAGAGAAATTTTACTTTGGACTGAGTTAAAGGTAAATTTTCTTCAAAAACAAAACAAAACAAACATGAAATTCATTAAGTAGTAAAGGATGTCAGAGATTTTACTGTAAAATACAAGGTGTATAGCATGAAATAGTGCTAGTAATGATCTTTTGGTATCTAGGAATTGGGCATAGGGGACATTTATAAAAACTGAGGAGAGAGTGTGTGTGTATATGTGCACGCATATGTGCCAATCATGTAGAAATCATCTCCCAAAATCTACTTCCTTAAAAATAATTTTATTACACCATGGATCATCTGAATATTCTGATTTCTATATTATAAACCTCACTCTGAAAGTATCATCTACATGAGGATCAGAGCAGTTATCAAGAGTATTCATAGGTATGCTTTAGACAAATCATGTGATTCATACAAATTTTTTTTTGGGGGGGGGCGTTCCGGGGATTGAACTCATGTCCTCATGCTTGCCAGGCAGGCACTTATGTGACGGAGCTAAATCCCTGACTCTGATTCATACAATCTTGTATGCTTATGTACTAGAGAACTAGATTTAGTGTTAAGATGGTCAGTGTTCAAGGTCACCGTGACTATGGTCAGCTCAAGAGAGATGATCTTAACTTGATTTTGACATAAGGAATGAAAGTCAGAAACTGACACTCGGAAAGTACAGTTCCAATTATCCTTTTTGTTTTGGGTAAAATACAAAGTGGAATACTCCATGCCTCTAAAAGAATTATTAAGTAAAGAGCAGAACAACAACAACAAAAACCAAAGATAAGCAAATGTAACATCAGCTCATTCAGAGAGGCCCTGTGAAGAATACTAAACAAAACTCACTCTGAAATCTTTCAGTGGCTTAGAAAAATGAAGGATGTATTTTAATGAATCTGAAGCCAAGTGAGTGAATCCTATATCGAAAAAATAAATAAATAAAAACACATGTGATTCAGGACTTGGCAGGATCTCAAGTTGAAGTCCAGTTTGGCAATTTAATGACTTAGCAAAATTGTGTCTTAAAATTAATAATTTGAAGAAAGGGCTAAGGAAGTTCAGTGAAAGATCCTGTGTTTAAACTGTAGCACAAAAAATTCATATAGCCATACAAAGGAATAGTATCACAAATAACTAACAATACACCAGGTACTTTAAACAAGTTGTGCATAAAACTATAACTTACTTGCAAGTTGATTAATTTAAGTGAAGTTTTAAACTTCCCAAAGCAGTATTCATATTTGGAGTATAAAATATAATTGAAATTGACAAATAAATACAGTTTTGTACCCATTCTCACACTAAAGATACAGTTATAGTGTCATCACCTTAGTGAAATTTTCATATAACTGTATGCAAAACAATTTTGTATGCATTTTCCTTAATGTCATTAAATAATGTAACTCAGTATATAGCCTTTTCAATCTGACCACCTTTTCTTAGCATAATTAATTTGATAGTTCATCCACATACATTTTATATATGAATAGCTATTCTTCACCTTTTTAGCACTCAGTAATACTCCACATAGATTTCTGTGATTGGCTTTTTCTTTTTCCTAGTGGAAGGACATATTTACGTTTTCCATTTTATTTCTCATTAGGGATAAACACATAAACATTTGCACAGAGTTTGGAATCCATGTAAGCTTTCACTTAGTTTGAGTAATTTCCTAAAAGTAAAGATGCAAGGTCATTTGGTAATGAAATGTTTATGAAAAAGTGTCAGGCTATTTTCCAAAGTTGCTATGTCACTTTGGATTCTCACTGGCAGCGCAAGAGAATATCACCTGTGTTACTTCCTCACTGCACTTATCATTTCCAGGTGCTGATTTTAATTTTAGCCTTTTTAATAGATATGTAATACTATCACATTGTGCTTTAATTAGCATTTCTTTAATGACTGTAGTTATTGAGCATCTTCTCATTTGTTTAGTTGCTATTTATGTTTACTCCATGATGAAATGGCTGCTTAAAATTTTGCCCATGATTTTTCTAATAATTTTACTTATCTTTACTTATTCAGCATGTGTTGCCTCTGATGGAAATGTAATTGGCAAATTCTTTTCCTAGTTTGTAGTCATTTTTTTTTTTGCTTTTTAAATAATTCCTTTTGCAGAGTATATTTTAAAAATTTTATTAAGAATATTTAGCAGTCTTTGTTTTAGTTAGTCGTGTGTTGTGAAATGGCGCTGATTTTTAGGGCGCACATTTTCTCTGATGTTTTCTTCAAAGTTATGGAGGTTTATACTTCACATTTTAACTTATAGTACACTTAGAGTTAATTTTAGTAGAAAAAATATAGATGAAGGTTCATTTTTTTAAACATGGATGCCTAATTTTTCTGTATCATTTATTGAAAATCAATTCCTCTAAGTATTTTTAAAGCATCTTCATCAAATAGTAGGCTAAATAAATTTATGTGGTTCCACTTACAGTGTGCATATTTTGTTTCTTTTATTTCTGTGTCTAGCTTTTTGCTAGTGACGCTGCTCTGTTTATTAAAGCTTTGTACTTCTTAAAATTAGATTGAGTAAAGCTTAAAAATATATTCTTTCTCAAAATATATTAACTATTAAAATTATTTTTCATTTATATAAATGTATAATACTTTTAATGATATCTATTAAATATTCTGGTGTGACTCCAACTGAAAGCACGTAAAATCTATACATATTTGTGAACAATTTATATACAACTATGAAACTTCCAATCCATGAAAACAATATCTGTATCCATTACTATTCTCTGTTTTTTATTTTATTGTTATTAGGGATGGAATCCAGAATCTTCACACTGAGCTATTTCCCCAGTCATCCGCATTTATTTACTTAATTTATTTCTTTCTAAATTTTGAGGTAGGTTTTTGATGTGTAACCAAGTTATCCTGGCTAGGAAATGGTGATCCTCCTGCTTCAGCCATCAAAGTAGGTCAGATTACAGGCATGCACCACCATATCTGTGGTGAGTCTATTAAATGTGTGTGTATGTTTATTTATGGTTTCAATATATAGGTTATACAAATGCTTTGTTATATTTAAACATAAATATTCCAGTTACTGGTGATGCTGGCTATTTTTTAATTCTTTTGCAAATTGTTTTTTATATATGGAGGTGCAACTGAGTTTTACATACTATAACTTACCGAATTCCTTTATCATCCGAGGATTTGTTTTGCTACAATTTTGTTTGGAAGTTAAAAGGACATTTCTGAATAATTATGTTCTAACAAAAGTTTTTATTTCTTCCATTTCAGTTCAGAAGCTTTTATTGATTTTTCTTGTTTTTTTTAAAAATTCCCCACAGAGATCTTCCAATACAATAGTATTGTTGAGAAAAAACTATCTTTGTTTGTTGGAATTTGGCTCCAATCGCTTTAGGTGTAGGTGTATATGGATGACTTCTATCAGGTTAGTGAAGCACTCTACATTGGTTGACAGTCTCATCATGCATGAATGTTGAATTTTGTCAGATGTTTTTTCTGACTAATGTATTTGAATTTGGTATCAATGCTAGACCAAACATCAGGTTGAAGGGTTTCTTCCTACTTCTAGTTTATGGAACAGACTTAAGGCAATGTTAATATTTCCTCTTTCAATACTGAATATGTTACACATGAAATCCCCCAAGGGGTGGGGGGAGGCTCTTTTGGAAAGTTTTTAAAATATGATTTCTTAACAAAGGGTATTTTTAAAAAATGAATTTTAGCAGTTTTGTGGGTTTGAGGAAAATTAAATTCTTTCACATCATTGATCAGTTCAAAGGTACATTGTTTTATTAATTCTTTATTATATTTTTAGGTTTCAGTACTGATATTTTTTCACAGTGATTTGGTAACTTTTCTCTCTCTCTGTCTGACTCTCTCTCTTTCTCTGTCTCTTCAGTTAATCTAACAGAAGCTTAATGATTTTTAATTAATATTCTCCAATTGACTCATATCAATTTGAATATGTTTGTTGACTTTTTTTTTTTTTTTTTGTCTTTTTCCTTTTTATCGGTACCAGAGATCGAACTCACGACTGCCTGTTTGCAAGGCAGGTGCTTATGCCGCTGAGCTAAATCCCCTACCCCGTTCGTTGACTTCTTATTCTATGATTTAGGTAGTATATTGCACTGGTTAATTATGCTGTTTAAAAATTCTTCTATATATTTTATTATATATTTCTCTACTCTGTTTCGTTTTTACTTTCTGCCACTTAATAACTATTCATTCTTCATTTTCACTTAGACCAACACATATCTGATAGGAAAAAATCTGAAATAATAAAACTGATTTGGTGGCATAGTCAGTCAATTCAATTCATTATTATCTTTAAAAATGACTTTTTTTTCTTACTTCTCTGTAATAATATTCAGATTCTTGACAAATAAAATAAGGCTTTCTGTGGGGTATTCTTATTAGGTCTTTCTGAGATTGCAGTCATTTTCCTAGGTATTAGGAAAAATAGTCAATATTTACTACAAAAAAACATGTGAAGGTTTTAATACTGTCACAAAACTGTAAGTCTGAAGGAAGAAAAAAGAGGTTAAAAATGTATGTATACAGGAAAGTTGTGACTCTGTAACCTAATCTTGAGCTATTTTGCTTAGGAAAAAGTTACTCTCTGACATTTTCATGATTATGCATTTTTCTTTGGTGCCTCCATGAGTTCATATAGATACACACTCATGTCTCCCATTAGTGCAAATATTTCCCTGTGACCACCTAGCTCAGAGCAGCAGAACATGTTACCAGAGCTCATTTCCGACATGACGTCCTCCCCTGATTGCTGTGTCACCTCAGTCCTATGGTTGTTCATTTCAGTAACTCTGATGGATGTTTTTTTTTCCCACTTGCTAAGTTTTAGTTTGAACCTGCTCTTTTTGCACTTAAAAGAGGTATAAAAGTTAGAATTCCTGAATATTTGTTTACTAATCAAGTGAAATACAACCTATGGACTATTGCTTTATGAACAATGAGCTATGTTATCTTTTTAATTTGATTCCTTCTGATATTGCAAAAATGAACCTTTGAGCTGCAATTTTTAATCAGTCAAACCTAAATCTGTGGCATTCTCAAAATCACATGTAGTTCACTACATTACAATTTAAAGCTGTGATCATTTTTAAAGTAAATAGAATTCATTCTGTAAATTTCAACTTTGGAGTGCCTCCTTGTACCAGTATAATTTAAATATGTATCTCCTAATAAGTAATTGCAATTCATTGACATTTTTACAGGAAATGTTCAAATAGTAATATTACTTATTGGTAGAGGTTTTTTTTTTTTTTTAATCCAAATGGTACATGAAACACAAGAGTTAGAGTATCTCACAATCCATTGCGTTCTCTGACATTTGAAGTTCAACAATTCTTGTGTTTGCAAGTAATAAGGACAAATTATTAAATGAATATTATATATATATATATATATATATATATCATACATGATAAAATAATTCCTCAGTCTGAGTAATGGATACTTCTGATCCCCACAGAACAAAATCTGTATTTAAGATTCTTACTTTAAAAAGGTGTAACATTTGCATGTAAGATACACAGACATTATTGTACAGTTTAATCCACTTCTAGATTACTTATGATACTTAATACATTATAAATGCTATATTAATAATTGTTGCAATGTATCACTTATGAAATGTACATAAGAAAAATGAATAAATTTTCAACACATGTGATATTTAAGATATATCTTAATAGTCACTTAATTTAATCTGTGGTTAGTGTATCAAACAATGGTTTTAGTTATTAACTACTTTGGGCCTGGTAATGAGAAACTTCCCAAATCCCATCGCCAGTTAATAAGATTCCTAAACCCACAAAATTTCTTAAAATAGTTAAGAAGGTAACAAGATGGTTTTATTATATGCTTTGGAAAATATTCATTAGTCCATTGTATATTTTCAAAGTCATGATTCCTATTATGGAATTAGTTTATTGTGCTGTTGAAAGTATTGAGTCAGTGATGATAAAATTGAGTATTTTAGCAACTTCACTCCTGACCTGTGCATGTCTGAAATTATAAGTATCTCACTGAACAAAAAGCCAATCTCAGTGTGTAAAGCAAGTTCTATTATTTCATGTTGCCCATCAGTTCCTCTGTTTAGCTCTGCACCGCAGAAAAAGACGCCACAGGGCTGGCCTGGTGCAGCTATTTAGAGATGCCACTGATATTCACAACAGATGGTTCACTTCACAGGACACCTGACACCTTCCTTAAAAACAGATCTCCTTCTCTGATTACAGTGCTGTGTCCCACTTTATTTTCTCTGACAGGGTTTTTCCAAGGCATATGTGATTGTGAAAGTAAATATAATCAATGGCTAGAAGTGCTGTGAGTGGTCAGTAGTTTAGATATGAAAATTACTTCTCAGAGAATTTTAGTACCATCATTTGGAGACATTTTCTACTTCAAAGTCTCTATTCTGTTGGCTGCACTGTGACTTTATTGATAAACATAAGACAAAATTAAGATGAGCTGTATAATTTTAACTAAAACAGAAATAATATTCTGATGTTCATCGTGTCAAAATTCAAAATTCAGTTGTTATAAGAAATGTTTAACTTTGCTCATTAACTTAGTATGTTTTGTTTCCATTTCCAAAGGAAATTTGGTAATTTTTCAAAAAAATTTTTTGATCAAAATTAAGTACAATACAGCACTTACAGAAGAGATTATACCCTAATAGATATATTATCTGGTATGTTAAAATGGTTTAGTTTTGTCAAAGATACATCAATGTTTTTCATAATGAAGATTGTATATACATTAATATTTTGTAAGGCTATTGACAATGTTAATTAGCTAAAATATATTCTGAGTTCCACAAATTTTCATAATTGTAGAACACTAATTATTTTATCTAATATTTACCTCAGATTGTCACTTCTGTTTTAAGAAAGACACAATAGAACAGATGCAAAGAACTAATAAATGAACTAATGTATATCAACAATTTAAATAATATTTGCCATGCTGGTATAAAAGTAGAATACTGGTTTTCATTCAGTATTTACCTAAATACAACTCGTTTCTTTTTTTCCTAATGTTCAATTGCTATGTGATACATAAAGTTAGTCTTGAAATTTTGTAAAATTTTATAAAATGTAAAAGAATTTAAATCCAGCACATTTTTAAAAACTTCACTCATTTACTGACAACTATGTCCCAGAATACATGCCAAATAAATAAATTCTATGAAATGGAATCTAAAGAAACAACTGTGCAAGATTTACTCTAGTGCATGAAGGGAGTGTTCAAACTTAGCTGATTTTGTAGCTCATAATTATGATGATCATTCTTTGTGGGTGTAAAGAGAAAACTGTTAAGCTTTAGAATAGAATTAAAAGCAATATTTGTAAAGCCAACTTCTTATATCATGTGTCAGTTCACATGGAACAGTACCAAATGAATAATGAACACAATATACAATGAAGATGAAAGTTTATTTTTTTTACAAAAATCACAATAAAATACATATTGTCACAAATACTCCTCAAAATATTTCCTTTACTTTGAACAAACCTATCACATCAATCTTGTGACTCTCTAAAATATAGAAACATTGAGTGTTTTTAGGTGAATGCGGCTACCGCATGTTTTCCAATGGAAAAAGAGGCTTATAAAACATTATAGTAATTATTGTCCTTTTTCCTGAAACTGGCAACATGTGACTCCTGATTCTTCCCCAAAGTCCAAATGATCATGAAAAGTACACTTTTAATTGTATCAGGACATTGAAACAGCTACCACAGTACAAATAAAGAAACACAAACAAAGACACAAATCATAGACCTTCCAGAATTGCTTCAGAAAATAGCAGAAATGGTAGGATAAGTTTGTTGGAACTCAAGAAGAATATTTTGAGAGGAACTGACAGAAATGAATCTTTTACTGTAATATATTTATTTTTGCTTTAAACATTCACTATGTGATTTGGCATACATCATATTTTTGCTACATGGAAAATTTCAAATTCATATAGAATATCTATCCATTTATAATAACTATTATATTTCATAATTAATAATTTACATCTCTCTGTATCTATATCTGTCGCTGTCTCTTCTCTGTCTCTCGCTGTCTCTGTCTCTTTCTCTCTTTCTCTTTCTCTCTCTCTCTCTCTCTCTCTCTCTCTCTTTCTCTCTCTCTCTCTGGCTCTCTCTCTCTCTCTCTCTCTGTACCTTGGATTGAACTCACTGCCCGGTGCTTGCCCTTTCCAAGCAATAGAAAAGTCTGTAACCATCAATCTTTATCTCCTTTATCTGCATGTAGAATTTGCTCTGCCCTCTACTATAAATATGAGATATTCTCTAGAATTTTTTCTGGTGATCTCAAGCTTTTCTCCAAAATCCTGCTTATCACAAACCTATCTGAAATATCTGTATTTTCAATCATTCTCCTATCAGTGTAGTGTTTTAAATATGTCCTTTCTGCTAGTGATTGTGTCTTAGCTCTTATGAACTTTAATTTGTTTTTTCAAATATTTGTAATCCAATTCTATGTTTTGTTTGAGCTAGAAGGGCTAATCTTTTCACTTATCCCAAATACCTTTCTTTTTCCACTGTTATGTTGACAAGTTCTTGCTTGTATGGACACAATATATTTTCATTGTCTCCTCTGAGGTGTTTTAGTAAAAATTGAATGAAGAAAATGACAGATTATTTCACAATGTTTTATTAGCAAATACTTAATTTTATACCATCCACATTCAAATTTAGGAGGATCTCAAAGGACTCAATTACAAGCACATTGTACCCAAGAGGTATTGATAAGTAATTCAAAATTCAATAATTTTTAATATTTATTCTCATCATCAAAGACAGTAAAGCCAGAGCTACTTATCTAAACACCATTCAAAATGAAAGATTGTGAAATTAGCTATGATAAATCATTATAAAAATAGAGTATTTCACATGAAAGAATACTTCATTATTAATTGGGTACTTCCATTATTTGAGAATTATAATTTTAAAATTAAGTGAACTCTACACTGCAAAAAAGCAGAACTATGTTTTTTTACAAATAACATTTAACAGTCTTTCAAGTTAGGTTACATAATTAACACATATTTATATATTTTAATATGATTTCTTTAAGAAAGTTATCTGATATTTGTCCATAGGCACAAGCCCCCCCCCCAAAAAAAAATCGTATTTGTTATCATGCATTTTACAGAGGTGACATTTTGAATGACATTTTGGATTATGTAATTTACTTTAAGGTCTATACCTTCTCAAATTTCTATAGTTGCTTAGCTTTTATCCATGTAAAGCTGATATTTTTTTAACTTATTTGATTTACTAATTGTTTAGCTCTGGAAGAAGTCGTCACTGGCTTAAGAAATATACAGTGAGAGTCTGCTTTATCTCAATAACCATGTTTATTTGTTTTCAATGCTAGATGCACTAAAAGAAACATCTGAAAGCATGTTACTAAACTTGGTCACAGTATTATTTTTTACAAGATATACTTTCAGAGCTTCTTATTACTGCTTAGGTGTCTTGAAGTATCAAAGGATAGTCACTTTTCTTCCTTGGAGTAATACACATATTGTTGCAGCAGTATTCACGTGCTTCCTTGGAATCCTTCTATTCTTTCAGGGGCAACTATTATGTAGACAGTTTGAGCTGTGGCAACAGGCAGGCTCAAATTGTTTCCATGGCTGTGATAATCAGATAGTAAAGGAAATAAATGTTCAGTGTAACTTAAGGCATCCTATTTACGTAACTGACACACTGAAATATATTTTCTGTTATACAAATTATTATATGTCTTCATTTTAGCCCAACAGTCCCATTTTTTGTCTGTTGTGCAATTATTACGAGTGCCTTCTTTCATTCTCAAAGTGTTCTGGTTTGAATCATAGATGATACATCCAGCTAACTGCTAATCATAAACTGAAAACCAATACAAGTAAGTGAGAAATACTGAAAACACCTAAAAAGCATTAGATATAAGTAGGTTACACCTTTCCCTTTAGGCGCTTTTGTGTTTTCTCCTCATGTAAATGGATCCTTCCTTTCCTATAGTATTTCTCAGAATGCCAGTTAGAGAGTCACCTCTGTTCAGCCTTTCCCACTTGGTGCAAAGAGTGGAGGTGGGAGCTAAAAAGGAAGCATAATTCAGAAGCCTTTTGACACACACAGACTGAAATCCAGTCTGTGGGCATAGCAGAGCATAATTATTTTCTTCAGCAGCCAGTAGATAATGAACAGGCTAACAATACCCTGATGCATTGTTTTTCCAAATCTCTGATTGGTGAGTATTAAGCACATTCTTGATAGAAGGATGTCTCACTTGAGAATTCAACCAACAGTGATAATTAAATCCATCACTGATTTAAATAATATGAAACTAATCATAACCAATTTAAAAACTAACAGTATCAATCACAGTAATTTTCCAGTGCTGTTTATTGATTTCTCAAAGTTTGTAACCCTTGCAGCTAAGCTCCAGTCATTACTAAAACTGATGTTTCTTTTCCCAGTTTATAAATAATGACCATATGTCACTTCTCTTAGAGAAACTCTCAGCATCCTCCTGAATTAGCACATGAGAGGATGACTACACAGACTTTTGCTTGGTAGATCATGTCAACATCACTTTTTAGGTGCTACCTATATGCAGGTTATACCATATAATTATGACTTGTTAGTAATTACTAAATTTTTTGAGGTATTTCTGTGCCAGGCATATAAGTAAGGGAACTTTGTCATTTAATTCTCACAACAATTGAAAGCAGATGTTGCTGTTATTATTATACATAGTGTTAACATTTTAATCCCCAAATCTGCTTTAGAAGGGAAAAAATTGAGGCTTAAATATATTGGACACTTACTTTTTGACGAATGTGTATATTTACATGCTTAACTTTCAAACGCATAAAAATGTGGGTGAAATTTCATTTCTATTTACCAATCAATTCAGTCTATATAAGAATAAGTGAAGACTTTTTAAGACTTTTGTACTCAAGCAAGCAATTCCTAATTTATGAAGAGAAACAGAGAAAAAAAGAAAGAGAAAGAGAAAAAGAAAAATAAAAACCTGTCCCCTTGGATGTGATTTATTTTACATACCATGAAGAATGCATTTGCAAATATCTTGTTTCCCTGACTGGTCACTGGTATCTAGTTGGAGATTAGTGTAATTTTCACACAGTATGTTGCTTGATATTCCCTTCTTTTTCTTTAAAATTAAAGATGATTTTCAATATTTGTGAAAAAGCAAATATCCACACTTAAAAAATTGCACCTTGGAGCTGTTCATTATTAAGGTCATAGTATGATACTTTCATGTATGTACACAATATGTAATGATCATATCAAGGTACTCAGTGTATCTATTATGTCAGATAGGAATCATTTCTTTCAGTAAGGAACATGTAAAACTCTCTATTCTCTCCTTTGAAATGTTCAAGACACTATTGGCAAGGTTTTCCTTCTATCAACTACATTATTGATCCCTTTACCATTCCTTTTCCATGTTCTCAAATGTTGATATTCTAAGTAGAATTATTATTCCCTAAATCAGGATGATCCACAACATTATGCATATTTAAAGAAGTGAAAATTTAAAATTCCTCTAAAGAAATACTAAAACAAATAGCTGATTCACATATATTGTCTTTATTTTTTCAATGATTATTAGAATTATTGCAACTCTTTATCTGAAGGAACAGTTATGAAAGCCATTGGAGCACACAAATAATTAAGGTGATCTTACACACATAACCACACAAACACACGCACACATGCACACACACTTTATTTGTAGCCTACATATAGGGCTTATGCTCTTTGATTAGCGCCACATATTGAGACATTTAAGCTGTTGAGCTTACAGCCTAAAAGAATGACATTATCTTGAGAATTACCTAAATAAGTGCTAAAAGACAATCTATATATTCAGATAATATGAAAAAAAGAAGAGAAACAGTAAAATCAACTAACAGCAAACTTACAAACCTTGTAGAATGTTAGAAAGTATGGACAATAATGATCAGCAGATAAAATCATCACAGGAAGAAAAATTTTTTCTTTGCCTGAAATTTACCTCAAAATATTTATATCAGCATTTTTTGATGTGGAAAATTCTGCACTAGAGAAATGAAACAAAATAAATTGATATACTGTCCATATTTTTTATTATACTAATGAAATTAAGTAGGTAGTTATTTGTCATAAATATCTTCTAAACTTGTGTATTACAAGCCTATTGAGATTTAGAAGTTTGTATTATAGATGCAATCACAATTTTGTGTACTTGAATGTATTTACAGAAGAAATTTTATTTTTTATACTTTTAATTAATTCTCTCAGACATATTTGTGTGTTCAAACACAATAAACTTTTCTTCAGAGGTATGTAAGATATTTTACCAGAAAATTTCCTTACTCATGACAATACTGCTTCAAAATGAAATATGATGCAAAACACACACACACAGAGATTCACATACTTTATTCATCAATGACATAAATAGAAAAACTTAGAAACTAAGTTGAAATACAACCACTGAAATCAATTTTATCTTTGTATTCACAGACTAAGCCAGTGAAAGCTCTTTTTCAGGTTTAAAAGTATAATTTTTATATTTTGCATATAGTGTATATTTACATAATATTTATGACATATCATCACCTCAGTCAAATCTAGTCATTTTTACAAGGTATGTGCATTTGACATATTTCAACCTGAGCTTGTCTACTTTGCTTGATGAAAACTAAATATTAAATACAAGTTTTTTCCATTCCCTCTCTATTTTTTACCTTGAAATCTACCCTGTACTTGTTGCCATAGTGATTTATCTGCAATATTTAATGGAGAACTCATCTTATCCCCTTCTCCCAGTTTAGCAGGGCCATGGTTCCTCTATGATTAAACTTATACAGAACATGTTCTCCATGTCAGGTCTCACCCTGTTTCCCCACAACTCACCAACTTGATGTTTTTGTTACATCAATACAGGACTTTTACAATCTTTTTCAACACAATTGAGTCCTTTCAGACTGCTTATGTTTCTTCATACTATTCCTGTTGCAAAATGCAATGGTCTCTAATTTATTTGCATACATTAAAAGCTCATCTTAGAAATGAAGCCCTCCACCATGACACTGCTGATGCACTGGACTGGGACTTGAATTTTTGTATTGTCAGCTCTTTCCTTTAACAAAACAGTGTTTGGGAGCTTCTTATCCCTTTGCATTAAAATTTCTTTGATGATGAACCTGTAGGTGTTTACGTCTTTGTATACTCATTACCGGATGTTATATGTGGCAAATTTAAGTAGTGCTTATTTATTAAGATGAGATGGTTACTTTTTCCTAAAATGAGCAGCAGAATACTTTCTCAAAGTAGTTTGATCATTCATTAAAAATCTTGCATTATTTTTAAAACACAGTATCGAAAAAGGAAGAAAAATAGATTGAATCTTTCCAGTAATCTTACATCTGTAGCCAGTTCAAATTTCTTTATCATTTTAAGATAACTATTTTATTTATTTTGTGTCCACCTTTTATTTTTGCAATATCCAAGGGTAAATTGCTAGTCTCTGTCGTTGTTTCAAACATTAACCAGTTTCTATACAGACAACTCAATCCAATAGGAAATTCACCAAAATACATTTTATTTGCATTTCTACCTTATGCCTGTGTGCACAGAGGCATATTGTGCACATATTGTGTGCTAAGTTATTGCTGCCTGTTGACCTATTCAGGCTGTTTCACCTGCATTTACTTGTGGCAAATAGTATCAGTAGGGGTCTTACTTAAATCATTTTCTCCAGCTTTGGGGTTGAACAGGCTACCCTTCCACCTCAAATTGTCCTTAGGTCAGTAGTTCAGGTAAACTTAGCTCAATGTAAGATTTCTTAATAGAGTTCAGTAACTCGGAGAGCACCTTGCACAGCTCTAGTGCATTGCCCTGTCTTGGTACAAACATAAGAAACGGCTTTTAGAATTGCTTCAGAATGGTAGGAGCGTATAATCTTATCATGGTTTTCTATTTCTTATTTTAAGATCTCAAATACTTATTTTTATTTCCTAAGGTTAAGACTTCAAATAATTGACTATTTTACAACTGCACTACATGTAAAGTTAAGAATTAAAAAACCTAATATTTCAATATTCTACATTGTTCTCTTACTCAGTTAAGGCATTTAATGTCATATCATATAAATACAATCACTGAGTATATTTCCTCACAATATCAATGCAATCTAAATCCCATTAATTCTCCTGGGTAACATATATATTAGACTACTAATTCTTGAATATAAATACTAAGTTTAATAATACTACTTTATATTTGTCAAAGCAACAAATAGAAATTTGACTAAGCAAATATGTATTTACTTACTTTTTTAAAATAATAAATGTATTCTTAAATTAATGGATAAAAATGAGACTAGTTCATTGTATACTTATGTTTGTTTCTAATATCAGTTAAATCCAAAATTCTCAATTATGTGTCATTTGGTGAATTCTTTATCAAAACAATATATTTATAGAAATGAAAGTAAGATTTCATTTCTTCGTAATACTATTTTATATTTTAAAATTTTCTTTGGAATGAAATTTTTCATTAAGATTGTACCCCAAAATTTATAATCATCTTAATGTTATTTAATAATGAATTAATAATTTGTTCATAGTATATAGCTTTTCAATAGATGCAACTATTAAAGACTTTAGGTATTAAGGCTAGGTGACTAATTAAGGCATAGTTATAATTACTGATAAGGTACTACCCTATTTATTTATTTAGTAATCCAGAGGTTAAGGATTTCTAACTGAGATATATCTCATTCCTTTTAAAAAATTTATTTCTAATTATTTATTGAGACAGGTTCTTGACAATTTGTTAAAATATCCAGGTTTGATTCAAATTTGTAGTCCTCCTGCCTCTGCTTCCCAGTGTGCAGGTTTATAAAGTTATGTCACAACACCTGACATAAATATCGCTATTTAAAGCTCTTTAGTAAAAACATAAGTGGAGTTGTTGTTTAAGATGAATTAATTAAAAACATCTTTAGAGTTTTATTTAAATATATTTTTACATTATAAATCAGAGCTCAATTTAAATTTCTCTTTATTCTATTACTTATTGGCATTTCTCTGAGTTATAAATTCATAACTATCTTCAAAAGTTAATATCCCTAAGCAAATCCATTGTAATTTAATTTAAAAAGGTCATGACAAAGTTATGAAGCAAATAATGTTCAAAGGAAAAAGATGTTGTCAAATGTGTTTAAGTCAAGTCAGCTTTTGGTTTGAATAAATAAAATGTAATCAGTAGTGTTGCACAAAGGAAAGAAAATAAATATTGAAAGAATAATATGTGAAAATTAGATTTAATTATACAGAGTTTAGTAGTTCGTAATCAAACAGTACACCATCAAAATTTATATTTAAAACCTTGAATCTTAGAAAAATGACTTATCAAAAATCAGAAGTATAAAATAAATTTAAATCTGATATATTGATATATTTAGTTAGAAATGAACTTTAGAGTAAAAACAAACATACATTTCAAACTATGCTCATCTATTTGCAAGTTGTGTGATTTTGCCCTTTGAATTTAAATTTACTAAGTCTCAATATCTTTATCCGTATAGTAGAAAATAAGTTGTGGAGATAAGTGAAATAGGGTTAAAATATTTCATGGATTCAAGTAATCATTATCACTTTAATAATAAATGAATTCATTTTTCTCAAACAAGATGGACATTATAATTATCTGTATTTTCCCTTGTGTAATTACTGCACAGTAATCGAGGTTGATACTTACATTGGACAGTATTTTTTCTAAGTACCAAAGGACAGTGAGTAAAAATCAGTACCTATAAACTTGAATTTCTAGGTGAAGCAAAATGTATTTAGGGAGTTTATATAAGGCATTTAACAAAGAATAAGTCTACAAAGTGGAGAGCAAAAAATAATAGAGATTTAAAATCATTAATAAAGTAAAAAGGCAAGAAAAAGACCAGAGTAAAATGATATTGGCGCAAATTTCTAATTCATTAGTAGGATGAATATCACTCTGCTATTAAAACTAATTTCTATGAGAATAGAAATTTAGAATCTGAAAAAAATCTTACCACATTGAATCCTACAGTCCAATTAAAAACAAACAATTATTGCTCATCTCCAATATTATTAATTCTGGTAATAAAATGTGCTTTTAAAAAGATTATTGCAATAGTTTAAAAATAGAGCTAGTCAACTATACTGTCATTTATCTCAAACAAATTAAATTGCATTAAAAGCAACTTAAGCAAAAACATGATAAGAAGGATGTTTCAAATCAGTAGTGTAAATATTTCTCACATCTATGCACAGCTCAGTTTAGAGATCTCTTGTCACTTTAGGGCAAGAACATCATTCACCTAAGCTAAAACACTGACTTTCTAGCTGACTTCCCCTAATTCAATATATCTCCCCAATATATGTTTTTCCATTATACTCTAAGTTATCTTTTAAAACATCTTATCTGAGTGTGTCACTTTCAAGCTCTATATTGATAGGAGCTTCCACTTTCTGTAACATAAAGTATAAATTTATTGCAATACTTTATTCATCCTAACATGGCAATCAGAATATCTTCAACTTTCTCTGCATTTCTGTTTCAGTCCTGTTTCACTTATACATTATTGTAGCTTCCAATTCTTCAAATAAACTGTTTTTACCATGTCTCTGATATTTCATGTAAGGTTTTGTGTGTGTGTGTGTGTGTGTGTGTGTGTGTGTTATCAGAATTCGAACTCAGGACCTCTCACTTGCTAGGCAAGTGCAGTGCTGCTGAGTTATATCCTTGACGCAAAATGTTTTATATCGACATGGAAAGTCAAGTATTTCTTGCCTTCAGTTACCTTCTTTCTTATACCTTATCCAAAAATGAATTTCAGGTGATTTTTAGACGTGATTGTCTGAAAGATAATATATAGGAGTATATCCTCACAAATATGAAAAAAGAATGATTTTCTTAAATGAAAACAAAAGTTTTAAGCATGGTAAAAAGATAAATTGTTCCATGTTAAAATTCAGATTGTCTGATCATCGAAATACATAACTATGAGAGAAAAGACAATTAATGGAGTAGATCATACATTTAAACTCAGATAAGCAAAAAAAGGCAATATAAAATTATATAGGAAACTCCCACAAATAAAATGAGAATGATAACATACAGACAAATTAGTAATACAGTTTACAAATAGGTTACTGCAATGAACAATACATTTATGAAAAATATATTAGATGTTTTGAAAAAATGCAATTTACCCATAATAACCACCCTATATGCACCCAGGAGAAGGCTAAAATCAAAAGTTAAGTGCCATTAAATAGCCATAACAGTGTGAATACTTCAGAATTCTCAAAGTCAGCTTTTGTTTACGTGTTTGGAGTCACTTGCAAACATAGTCGATATGAAAATTTCTCTTTGATTTGGGCGTTCATCAAAAAAGAACCAAAATATTAGCATAAAACACTCAAATGTCCATTTACAATATAATGAAAGAACAAATTGTGGTACAGGAAATAATATGCAAGCATTCCTTAGAGTATCACTACATTAATATCTTATATCTCCATTAAGAAAATACATTTATATTACTAATTATTACTATTAAAATTTTTAAACTCACTTTTAGTCACTCACTTTTAGTCACACATATTGTACTGTGCAGCAAACCTTTTCTAAAACATTCAAAAAAGAGGCAGAACTATTCTTGGCTATTAGAAGCCACATAATGATTACCTTTAGGGTAATGCCTGAGGCAGGACAAGATGTTTTGGTGGGCTAATACTCCTTTTATTTTATACCTTGATAGCCTTTCTATAGATGTATTCATCCCTTTAATTGATAATATTTGTGCATTTGCCTGTTTAAAATTATATTTAACAGATAATATGTTTTCAGAGTCCAATAAAAAATATGATCAACTGCAATTGATTAGATGAAGCCTGCAGAAAATTGGGCAAAAGTATGCAACTATAACTGGGGTGCCATGAAAGTTCAGGAAATAGAACTTGGCTAGGAGTATAGGTAGTATATAAGTAATGTTTTACTTTGTTGAAAGGAAATAATCAGTGTTCACAGATATTTATGTGTAGAAATTAGTATCATAATATTAGTTGATGAAGTAATCATTCTCATCTTAAAGCAACATCATCATCTACCCAGTTATTTAAGGTATACATCTATGAATTGCTCATATATTCTTCTCTTTAATTTCAGATCCAATTCAAGCTCAAAGCTATCAACTTCCTTGTACCTACTAGTAACATGGTGTACCATTACCTTTCCCTGCCTTCCACCTCCAATTTTTTCACTTGACACTCCTTAAATCCTTTCTCAGAATCAGTCATAATAATCTTTAAACACATACGGTCAGTTATGTCACTTTACTGCGTGTACCTGTTTGGGAGTTGGTGACAATACAGTGCCAATTTCTGGACATTCTCCGATACATTTTTTTTCTAGATAACTACTTAAATTTAGTTTCAGAAATGAGATTGGGCTTCAAAGTCACTTCTGACATACTAAAATAGCAAAATCACGTATTAGCCACATGGAAAACATGCAGAGAATCTTTAATCCTTTCTTTCAGATCTTTTCATACATCTAGTTATAGTTAAGTTGGGGCATTAATGATACATTTTAACATTGTCAAATCATATATTAGAAGCCTCATCTTGTAAAGGTGGCAGCAATATTAAAAACAATTTGATTTGTCACATGAGTGTATATTTTGTCTGAAGTTTATTTCATTTGATCCTTTATCATAATGTAATTGGTGCCTGGAACAATCTTATGCAGTGTTTACCTTCGGAGAAATAAGATATTGCATTAATGAACACACGTATTTGATTAATACTGGCTTTCTCTTGTGAATGAGTAATCTATCCTATTGCATTTATTTATTAACTCTAAATTAACCATAGTACATTAGGGTAGTTATTGTTATTTTTATTTTACAAGTGATAAACCATCATAGAAAACTAAATGGGCCAAGATAGTGATCAAGTTTGTATAGTTTTTGAATTACAGAGTCAGCCTTTAAAACAAACCCTACCAAGCAGTACAGTTAAACCACATCGCACTCCCACATGAATGATGAATAATCCATCTTATTCTTTTCCCTAGTAGATACAGTAAATAATTTATAGCTTTTGCTTCTTCTTAGCAACACTGTACCTCAGAAACCTTCTAATAGCAGAATCTTTATATTATCTAATGACCTGATGTGTTTTAAAATATACGTAAAAGTAACATTATGAAAGGAATGAACAGAAATAAGTAAAAATATTTCTGTGGACACTGAAAGTTTCAAATATGTCTATATATATATATATATATATATATATATATATGTGTGTGTGTGTGTGTGTGTGTGTGTGTGTGTGTATTCAACTAACAATGCATGCAGTGGAATTATTTCAGTCAATTTAAGTGTTGAGTATAATAAAATTATTTAAATAAATTTAAATATATTCTCAGAAAAATCATAATTTCAAATATTGATTTTCTGAATTCATATAACAATATACCTGCAGATATGCCAATTTAAGATTAGAAGATCATAAATGAAAGACAAACCTTAAAGTAAAAATGCAATATGTTGTTTTCAGGCAAAAGCATAGTGTTAAAACGTTCAAGAACACAAAAATAGGGCCACGAATAGTAGTGCATGTCTGTGATTTCAGCACTCGCGGAACTGAGACAGGAGGACTGTTGTGAATTTTAAGCTAACACGAGGAACATAGTGAATCCAAGGCCAACCTTGCAGTAACAATTTAACGTATTTTTACGTGCATCTCTTCACTTACTTGACTGTTCCCATGACTTCTAACAGAGATAAAATCTTCTAATTATTGGCCATATTTTTTCCATTTCTATTTAGTTTATTCTTAAAATTGTATTAATATTTTAATCTTTCAAATATTTACAGTTATACCTAATTTTGTAGGCAAGATAACTGAGAAAAAAGTGCTTGAATTATTCATAGTGGAAAATTATAGACCCAAATTCAGACTTACCTGGGTTAAATTTATGTTCTTATGCATTTTTCTTAAGTGAAAAAGAATATTTTTCTATTTTTGCTTTCATCTCATTCAATATCTGATAATCATAGACTTCTCACTCTGTGAATGGTGCAGGCTAATTGACTATCACTGAATATATGATTTTTTTCTAGTGGTTTTAACATTAACTTCTGTATTTCATGGACTGTTAAGACTCTAATCTTAACAGTTCTAGATCTCAAAGCTACATTTGTGCAGATAATGTTTTTCTGAAACTATTTTCTAGGTAAGAGAGAGTGATATAAAAATGTCAGTTTTACTGAACGTTGAGTTACTGGGAAAATAATCAGTATCAGACTGTGGTATTCTTTCTGAAATCAAATTAGAGAATCAGCTGTACAGCATAGAGCTCAAGTTTGTATTATTATTTTAATTATGTAGAATCAGAAAAAAGTCTAAAAAGAAACTCAAATTTAGAAAAATCAATTTGCAATGTGATAAATTAAAATAGTATTGTTCAAGTACAGTGATAAACCTGTAGAATTTGAACTGCTTGCTTCCTATCAAGAGCTTCTGTGCTTATATAAACTTACTTTATGTATCTAAGCTTCAGGAAGAACATGAAGGGAACCTTAATTGTCAAGTTTGTAATTCTTCCCAATGCTAAAAGAGAAAGTTTAAGAGAAATGGCAAGACAGGTACAGTATGCCTTTGCCTTAGTGCTTATTGTCTCGTTGGATTTATCTTTATGTATATTATTCCTTTAATCTTCTACACCATTTTTATTGTTTTTTTTTTAAATTACATTACATTGAAATTAGTATCAGCTTACTGAGTTTATTTTGAGTTCTGCAGTCAGTTTGGAGTTATTTATTTTAAAGAGAAGTTTAAGCATAAGACTTAGCCTAACCTTTATGGAGGTTATAATTCTAGGTCTTATGTAAACTGAAGTCACAGACTTTATCTATTTCTTTTTTACAGACTGTTTTCTATGCATGAGGTGATTTAGAGTACATAAAATCAAAGAGAGTAAGAAGAATGTTTAATCCAATTAGACTTCATCTACAAAGCCTCTGACCTGAAAGGAAATTCAGACTTAAATGATTGAGAAATCGTTTTGATTTCCAAAGTTTAAGAGGAAAGATCATTTGAACTTCCTAATTTTAACAGCTAAGAATATGGCTGGAAATAAATGTGTACTAGTTTTTAAAAAGTAAAGAGCTATAGTTATATCATTTATATACATATATATGTAGTGAAAATGTTTTAATGTGCACATTGTGAATATAATTAACGCTATATGAAACTACACAAGTAAGAAATAAAAATGTATCTCTTTACAGTTGAATTTCATTGAAGGAAATAGTCTATAATTTCTTTTCAATGTATTGAGATGAATATTATAAAATAAGTGAAGACACTGTAAACTGTGTTCAAATTACACATTGTTATTTCTCTCTCATCAGCAAGTAATTTGTGAACACATAAAAATTGTTATATATGTCATTCAATTTATCATCTCTGAAGTATAATTAAAGTTACTGTGAATTTCAAATGAATTTAAAGCCTATCTTTTTTTCCCATGAAATGGATTAAAAATTGCCTTTGTATGCTTGATACATGCAGGAATATACATTTTCCTTTTCTTAAATTTGTTGTTTTCTCTTTTTTCTTTCCCAGAAAAAAGATAAAGGCAGCAAGTCAAATTTTTGAGCAAATTAAACTTCCTAAGTATAAAGTCTATGAGAGACATAGGATATGACCTACAGAGCTGTCAAATAATTTCTTTAGCTATCATAGGCATGGTACGTGAAGAAGTTTGTTATTCAGGAATCCAATTTTTAAAAAGATGACATTCACACCTATAGTTACTGGAAAAGGTAAAAATTCAGATGGTGGTGTCAGGGAAAATTGTAATAATATTATTTTTTGTCATTTCATTAGATACAATGCTATGGTCAAAATAGTCAAAGGAGTAATTTCTCAGCCTGGAGCACCAAACTTCCAGATTGAAAACAATTGGTGCAAATGATCAGTCTTAAGTCAAAAATTGTCATTCATGAGATTCTTATTAGTTACATCTGGCATTATGATACTGAAGAAAAATTACAAGAACACAATTTGTTTCTAGCCAGAGTGTTTTACAGTTGAAGAGCTCCATCTAGCATATGAAAGACACTAGTGGCTATGACTGCACTAGCCCCATCTAAACAAGAGTACAGCAAGGTAATATGAAGATTATTGCACATTAAGAAACCCTCAGGAACGAGATTATATACAGGCTGCTCTCAAATACAAATTAAATGAATAAAAATCAAGGAATAAAGGGTGTTTAGAGATATAGCTACAAATCTAGACATTGGCATGACTGGTACTTCAACAAAAGGATAATTGTTTGTGGGTTTAATAGTTGGAAATTAGATTAGGAATATTTTGTTAATAAAACAAAATTTCCCGTTTTACTGCTATGCATTTCATAAATTATCTTTCGGTTTTGCAATAACATTTACCACCTGCCTTGAAACCATTTGCAAGCCATAAACAGAGACCTGTGTCCTCTGATCCAGGCAATTCTCTTCCCCTGGTTGCATGCTTGCAGAGCAAATCCGTCATCCCCCCCCCCCAGGTCTTCATTTCTCTGAAAGTATTCTCATATTTATCAAAGGGTAATACTTTATGCACTACAAGCACTAATTTTCTGCGGCAACTGAAAACTGAGTGGAGCTTCAGAGGTAATACGTGATTTGAAATTTAGTTATTAACTGACTTGAAAATTTTATTTTGTATACTGTTATTAATAAATGTAGAGACTCCTAATAACTTAAAATGGCAAATTCAAATACTTTGTTTTGTACCCTAAGGCCAAAGGTATTTTATACCTTCCCATCCCATCCTCCAGGCTCCAGCTCAACACACATACCCATAGGACACACACACGCACACACACACACACACACACACACACACACACACACACCCTAGGAAGTCACATAAATGAACACAGCTGTTTTATTACTGCTTTTAACCATGTTTTCATTATAATATAGTGTTACTCATGTGTTGCTAATTATTCCAGTTATGATAGCCCAAAACCAAATATGTATTCTCCCAAAGATCCCATACATAATTTCAGGACCAAACTCTCTGGTCTGTTTCTAATGGTGTACTCAAGCTCAGTAATGTCTCTAGAATAAGGTCTTCCACGCCTACCCATGGAGCTCTTAGACCTTAGCAAACCTCCTTCCAAGCTTTCTCTTTAGTTTATAACTGATGTCTTTTCCTTGCTATGTGCTTTTTCTGAAATCTGCCTCGTGACATGTCAGACAGCTTGAAAGATGGTTTTGAAAATAAATTTAGTGTTTCAAGCAGTGTCCCAACAACAGCATATTCACTGTATAGTCATAATCTATCTTCAACCTCTTCTTCTTACCTTGTCCAAAAACTGATATTCCAAAAGCCTAAAATCCACTGAAGTAGGTGTTATTTCTGAGTCTTCCTTTCTTCTTTTTGCCTTCATGATATTCTTATGTGAAAATCTGGGCTAAAAATGTTCTTATGCATATTATGAACTCTCAAATATACTTCAAAACTTTTCTCCAGTGCTGTACATTCTGTGAAATTGCTCTCTCATCTTCTGCTCCTGTCTGAAATTTAACACATATTCCATTCTACTTAATCAATCTTTGCTTTCTCCATAGAGGTGAAGGATACCTCACAGGGATGGATCACATATTCACTGGTGTCTGCTCAGCACCTAACATAGTGACAGAGTAAAATTTTGATTCCTGGGTTTGGACAATGTACCATATTATTTATTTCCATTTTTGAAAAATAGATGAATGTTTATATATCAGCTATATACAAAATGTTACATATTTATGTTTTTGAAACTGTCTTAATATTCTAATTGCTGACTTCTGTAAAGTGCTTTCCAAGTCTGATAAGTTAATGAAGAAGGTAATCAGAGGTAAAATGGGAATTTTGATATTGAATATTTCTCCAGGTGCATGTGACATTCAGGAAGTGACGATAAGTTGCTGCTTTAAGGCCAACTATTTCTTTGTATGATTTACTTAATATTTAAGCTTTTACTTCTGGGAGGTTAGTAGTTACAATTTCCAAACAAATTGCTTTGTATTTACCTGTTTTGAATGAATAATGCATTTACGACATGCTCTTTTTGAACATATCTGTTGCCATTATTTTTCTCAGAGATTTTTAAATGGTCTATTTTATACCTATTTTATTTTGTCTATTTATCAACCTAGACTACTACTATTATCAGAGAACCCTTAACATTCTGGTGGTTTTCGTTAAACAGATCTCAAAATAGAATGTGATTAGGAAAAAAAAAAAAAAACTTATTTTTGCAAATGATATTGACAAAAATTTAAAATATTGAACCCTGTGAGAATTTGGGCCTTAAGAAGATTAACATTTTTAGTCATCTAAATTTGAAAAGAATCATTTAACTCCTTTCTCACTTTATAAATGCCCTCAATGTAAGTATTAACTGAACTGAACCGGATGTCCTCGTGCACAATGGACAAGTACAATGTGAGCCTTTTGGTTCTTTATTCCAAGGAGAGATAACTTGCTGTAGTTATGTCAGATTTTCCTCATGAATTTTTCTTATTCAAAAAGTAATTGCTTTTAAGAATTGATTTAGAAATGCTGCTTTGGAGTGTGACTTTGGTGCAGTTCTTGAGTTATGATAGAAATTATGGTGAATATTATCTCTGCATCATCACTAACTAGCAACTCTAATTTTACATGCCTGAGTTTTCAAATTTAAACTGAGGAGGAAAAAAGATGTAAGCATCCATGTTTAAGTACATTTGATTGCTTTCAATAATACATCCATGTGATTTTAAAAAATGTATACTTTTCTGATAGTACAGTACTTAGCTTTAGCATCTGGCTTTGTTAAACTTCTCACTGTACATTTGTACAGTACATTTGTGCTGTAATTGCACTTGTATGTGAATGACTAAAATTTATTAAGCAACATATTTATAAGCAATATTATGTTCAATATATGTTTAGCTCAGGTCAGATTAAACTACTATTATATACTATATTTCAGCAGCAAAACAGTCTGTTGGTTTAGTATGCTTAGCCCACAGCTAATAGAGGATTTGAGAAATTGTTTACCTAATCTATTAATGAGTTTCCCAAGGTTCAAAATTGTTTTTATAATTTCAGGTTTTTCCTTTCCAATTTTTCTTTTTTAATTTTGACATTTATCTTCATTTTCAAGTTAACATCTTCACTGGACTAAACCATTTTCTTTTTCTCAAGTTAATTGAGAAAAATTGTGAAATAAAGTCCACCATTTGAGTATCAATTATTATTGCACTATTATTTTAAAATTTTATTTTATCATGTAAGTACACATAATGAGCTCTCTTTAACAAAAATTTTAAGTATACTATTGTTGACTGTGCATACAATATTACATAGCAGATGTCTAAGCTTTTGTACTTTTTGAAACTTCATGCCCATTAATAACTATCTTCTTTTTTCCTTTTCCTCTGAGGCCCTAGTAACAATTCTACTTTTTAAAAAATCCTATCAATTTGGCTGCTATAGATTTCTCATATAAGTGGAATTGTGTTGCATTTGTCTGTAATTGGCTCATTTCCCTTAGCATAATATCTTTAAGAATCATCCATGCTGTTTATAGTTTTTACATTTTAAAGGTGAATTATAGCTCATTTTATATATTGTTCAAGTTACAATATATTTATTTTTTTAAAATTGGTAAGGCAAATATTATTCAATGGAAGATCATGGCAATATGCTTAAGAATCACTGCAAAGTGTTCTTCTGGTGGGAAAACAGATTGGATTTAGCTCCAATGCCAACAAATAACAAATGAAAAGTTATAATCAAGGAACACAAGAGTAAGCAGATGGAAGCTCGCTAGAAAACCCATGAATAACATTTTCACCTCCTTTTTCCTTTTCTTTATGGCTAAACCAGTTTTATAAGATTATTTATAAAGCAAGTCAGAGTGATATGTTGCAGACTATAATCGTATGCTAAAGCTTGCAGATTTATTTTTCTAAACTATTTTAGCTGGAGTCCTCCTAAAGTCCTCCTATAATGTCAGGAAAGTCAGTCCCAGGATTGGGCTAGTAAAGCAAAGATTTAGCCAAGTCTGAATGAAGTCTTGATGAAAGGAGAGTCTGAGTCCATACCACCACATTGTGCTTACCCATTCATTTGCTGATGAGCACTGTGGCTGTTCTCACTTCTTCCCTACTATGAATGATGCTGAAATGAATAAAGATGTGCCAAGAGGTGATTGTATTTGAGACTCTGCATTCATTTCTTTTGTATAAAGAAATCTAGTCAAATCACTGGATCATATGTTAGTACTATTTTTTTTAAAATTTTATTTAAGGAGAAAAAAGAAAAAAAAACAGAAAAAGGGTACAAGTTATACAGACTGGCAGAAAAAATAAACAGTAGGAAATCACTAGTTAATTACATATTGTCATCTTAGAAATAGTTGTTGAAGTTACAAAATTAAAGTATATAGAGGGACTTTCAAACAGTGAGACTGCAAACAGTTTTGTTCAGTGATCCAACAAAACTCAGTAATATGGTTATCTATCTTATACACTTAAATATATATGCAGTTATATCTTTTAGAGCACTTTCTTTTCCTTTCTTTTGTACAATGACAATTACACATTTTGGGTTTATTACTCCCACAGTTCTTATTACTTTTTTTTTTTTTTTTTTTTTTTTTTTTAAGAAAGTAAAACCAAATGTGACATACCAGGACAGAGTCAGTCAAATCAAAAGGATGGACATAACACATAATGTGAAAAAAAAAAAAAAATACAAGGTGATCAACAATGGTTACCATACTGTCTGTTAGTACTATTTTTAATTGAGAAAACTTTGAAATCTTTTATGCAGTGGCTAAATCATTTGCCATTTCCACCAATATATGAATAGGTTCCAGTTTCAAATTCCTCACTAACACTTATTGTCTTTTTTTAGTATTGTTTTTGTCCTAATATAATTATTCTTGCAGACATGAAGTGATATTTCAAAGTAGATTTAAATTTGCATTTCCTCATCATAAGTGACACAACTTTATTTTCATATACCTGTTGTGTGTATTTTCTTGGGAAACTGTATAACTCACTAGAACATTTTAAAAAATCAGATTTTAAAAACAATATTGAGTTGTAGAACTTTATGGATTTTGATAATTATCAGATATATAGTTTGCAAATATTTTAACTTTCAAATAGATTGACTTTTATCTGTTTTGTTTGTTTGTTTTCCCTTGTGTAACTTTTAAAGTTGAATATAAAACTACTCATAACACAGTGAGCTGCACCAGAAAAGGAGCAGACAAAGACCCGAAGGCTATGCTTTCATGACACACCCAGAAGTGTGCTCCACCAATCCCTACACCAATCAAGTCAACACTATTACAATTAGTTCTTAAGAGACAGAGATAGATGGGGTGGAGCAGAGAAAGAGGCACAAGGAACAGAGATTCCCGAATACATATTCTAGATGATGAGCTTTGCAATCTAGTTTTAGACAACCCTAATGAAGTTTTCTTTTCTATTCTGTCTTTTAGAATAATTTAAATCTAACAAGCATTCCAAGAAAAAATAAAACTTGTTCCTGTAAAGTCAGATGCTATATAAATTAGATATATAATTTATTGTATTTTAAATTATGAAAAAATAGTCTTTTCCAAGTGCTGATAAAGTATTTTCTTTTTAGCATCAATAATCAAAGTCTTTTTTTCTTTTTTTTTTTTGAATTCAGCAACACAAAAACCTCTATTCATAATGTAATCTGGACATCAAGAACTTTTGAGTAAAGAATACCAGACAAGGGTGTTCTAGAATTAAATATGCAAATTAATATATGTATTAAATCAAATCAGTGCACAGTACCTTGCAAATGAATATTTAAATCCATGATCTTGATAGAGTATCACAGTAACGAATTGCTCACGCCTCATATAAACCACTTAGTAGTATACTCAGATGTGTATGTTAATTATTGTTTGCCTATAGTTTTGACCTGCAAAGCCATTCATTTTTATTTAGAGAGCTTTCCCTTTACCATAAAATATCAGGAAACCACTCTATTTTGTAGGATGATTGGTTTGTTTATCTGCATAGTTAGCTTGGGAAAAAATGGTCCACTTTATTGATGTCATTTAAATACATTTAATAAGAGATTAATCAAAGGGGAAAGACGAAAACTTTTATGAAAATGACTAAGTACATCTGACCTTTTGCAAGACTGTTGAGTGTCCAGGTAACTATATATATGATATCTATCTAACTATCTATGCATCTATGTATCTATCATAGCTAGAGAATCTACAAAAATAAATCAATCTACAGATGCATTATCAATTTAATTAGGAAATGCTTAAAAATGTTTCCTTTTCGGGGAATTTAGCAATTCAGGTGACTTACATGTAAAAACAAGATCACTGCCTTCACATAATTAGAGATCTGATTTTCAATCACCTACTCAGAATTTTGCATAAGTCCGATATCAAAGTCTTTTCTTAGACCAGAAATTTACTAACTGTAAAAAAAGAACATATTTTAGGAAATTAATAATTAACATAATTTATTTTTTAAGAAGTTCTATGGACAGTATAGTTGACTTTTTCTGAAGCTAAGAAACTTTTTTATTCAAATAGAATATAAAAGTTGTATTCCTCTATATTATATACTTTCAGACTTGTATCAAATAAAAACTCATTACTTATACTGCAAATAAATCCACCTACATACTTTATAAAAGTAAATTTTTAATTTAAAAATCAATTTCTTATCAGAAAATATGTGATCTATTGCATATTTACAAATGCGTACTTAGTTGTCTTCATTTGTCCTTACCATAATATATGTATACCTATATGCATTTCATAACATGCTGTATGTAATAAATACCCAATTTCTACCACTATCAAATTGTGTAAAATATAATTTTCAATAAATTACTTTGTTCCTATTTGAAGAAGAAATTGAATTTTAGTGATACCTTTTGCCATGGCCATTCTCATGCTTATCATGTGTACCAATATTTAAAAAATAATTTAGTTTTTAGAATGCAATAAATTATCAAAGCCATTTGTAGAAAAAGATCTTTGCATCATAAGTAATGTACTCTATTTAATTTTTTTCTACCAGCAAATACTCATGATTTTATGAATAATAAAATATTTAATTTTTTCTACCAGAAAAAACTCATGATTTTATCAGTAATAAAATAGGGGGATCCAAATAGTGTATGATTCAAATATGTTATATATGATACAAAATATTCAAATTAAATGCAGTATTTTGTAAAGTCACCATGTGCTAATAACAACATAAATATTGTCATAATAAATTGAAATTACTATTTTCATTTGATCACATCATATTCTTTGTTTGGAAACTACAGAGGGAATGTCATTAATGTCCTTTCCAGTATTATTGTTATTATAATTACTATTGTCTTAAAGTCTGTCTTCGAAAAGAAGCACACTCCAGCAGACAGCCTGAGGTATCCATGCGGAAGTGTTCCTCCTGCCATGCACACACACTCTTAAAAGTGACAGAAGAGATCTGTCTTTGAACAATATTCACTTTACAGACTGTCACATGAATGCAACTTTTCCTCTCGAGCTCTCCCAAGACAGGGTTATCTTGTTACATCTTCCAAACTATCAGTTTTTACTTGAAATATAGCAAACTGCTTGAAAATAGTGAAAATCAGTGGATTGATGAGTTGTACAGAGAAATCAGCAACTGGGACCTCTTCATGTGATGATGGTTCAGTGTCTTGGCCTTGGTCTTCACATCAATAAGACTTAACACTCTTTCCAGAAGTCGTTAGGGTTCATGAGATCTATGGGGAAATAACATTTCACATGACATGGAATTTATACCTCCAAAGAAGCAAAACCAGATGAACCTTCACAAACAGTGTCTCTTCCCTTGTATAAGACCTTGAGGAAGTTTTCAATTGTCCTTAGTGTTTTGTAGAGTAAAGAAAATGTCTAAATATCTGGCAATAGTAACAAATGGTGCATGTTTCTCCGCATGGTACTTTCTCACTGTCTTTCCTCTATCTGGGCCTTTTCATGATGTTTCAAAATTAAGCTTAGAGATATGAAAAACTAAATTTTATTATATTCACAACTTTTTAAAGTAATATTTTTTTTAATTTAAAAAACAACGCTGGCTTATTTGTTAAGATGAATGGATGTAATAAATTAATTCTGTCTTATTGATCCCAATTCTTCATTGCTAAAGAACTGATTGTGCACTCACTAGATGTTGACATCATTGTATTGACACACAGGAATCAAATTTTTGTCATATTTTCACTCTTTCATTTTCTCAATCTGGACCTGTCTTATATAAATATAATTGCTTAAATTCCTATTAATAGGATATTTTTATCTAACATTATTTTCCTATAAATAAGAAAGTAAGAGTTATTGTAAGACACCCATAGTAAAAATATGTATCTTTGGTACAATATATAAAATTAATCCCTTGGTATGACGTTTTTCTTAGATAATTTCTAGAATATTAATAAAAATATATTGCTAATAGTTCAGTTGATCACTGGGATTTCCTAGAGTGGTCATAAATCACTATAATCTTAGTGACTTACAAAATAAAATTTATTGCCTCACATCCTTAAATGTCAATAGTCTGAAGTATAGTGTCAGCAGGGCTACCTTCCCTGTAAAGGGTCAAAAGAAAATCCTATTCTGTCTTTTCCAGATTCTAAAGGCTCCAAAAATTCTGAATTTTCTTTCAAATACAAATGATCATCTGCTTATTGAATGGGCAACCCTAAAGTTTCTCTTTTTCTTCTGACACTGAAAGATTTCTATTTTCACTATGGTATTATCATACGTATAATATTAGTAATCTCACTTGTGATAGATTATTCTCTAATTATAATTTGAACTTTTTAAAATAAGAAACTAAAGTTTTGAAAGTTTCTGAAACTTGTCTAAATGTTATTTTACAAACAGATTCAGAATTTCTAATAACTTGTGTTGATGCATAGGTCCAGATACGTAGTTCATGCCAGTTTTCCAAGTACCAAGTTTTAGTTTCTATATTCAGGTCAAAGTAATTATTAATATAATAGTAGACAAAGAGAAATTCTATTATCTGCTATTATCAAATAGGTTGGAATAATTTTTGATTTGAAATGTTTATTTAGGACTCAAATGATTTTAATAGAAAAATACAAAAATAGCAAATCTCAGAATATTTTAATTGAAAAGCTATGAACATGCAATTTCAGCAAATTAAATAAAAAATTTTTAAAAATAGAGTTATTTTGTATTCTTTAAATGTATACTGAAAGATGGAAGATACCTAGAAAAATAAAAGACTTTCAATGGACTGTCTCCCTGTTTGGTATTACCATTTTCCAATCCTTCATGCTAAATTTCAAGAGAAAAAATTCATACCCTCTCTTCTCTTTTTCAAACCATTATCACATCTTTATTATTCCCAAACTTCCACATATTCTGTGCCTTTATTCTATCAGTGAGGCAAATGAACTACAAATGTCCACTGCAGTTTATTCCTTGTTACCAAAGGACTTTTTCCTTGCCACAGAAGTATGCCTGTTCTCTCTACTGCTATGACCACATTACTGCTTATACTGATTATTTGCATTATTAACAACTCTTTCTTTAGTGTACATTACCCATCCATACACTCACCCAGTTTCTGAACTAATCCTTTCCACTCTGCTATATTTGCAATTTGTTGCTCAGATATACAAAAAAAAAAAAAAAAAAAAAAAAAAAAAAGCAAAGAATTTTCCAGACTGCTTTCTTTTTCTCACTGATCCACTTAAGCCATTTTTTTTTTATAATATTGGCATCTGATTTGCCAAATCCACATTGTCAATTTTCAGTCCTTGTCTTCCTTCAGCTGTTAATAGTACTTGACACATTGGCATCCTCTTCTATTCAAAACCACTTGACTTCATCTACTCCCTCTCACTACTCAGTCTTTTCAGCTGGGTCTATTTTTCTGATTTCCAGCTATTTTCAAGTTCATTCTACTCCTTTCATATTCACTATGTAAACAATATTTATCAGTTCCATGTTCGTGAGCTACAACTTTGGCATCTCCCTGTAACTTCAAGACTCATTGACATTTGTGTTATTTTAATAAATTTAGTAAACATAGGAAACTTTCAGTTTCCATCAGAAACTATTGATTCTCACTTCAAACTTGCTTCATTATACACAGAACACATCCTATAAGTGGTGCCAATATGCTCCCAGACTTGTGAGTTGGATATTTCTCCTGTTTCACCCACCATATTATCCCTTTTATTAATCTGAGCTACCTAGTGTTTACCAACTGTCATTTGGAAAAGGGTGATTTGGAGACTTTGAAACAGGTGTCATTTTTTTCCCAATTGTGGGTTTTCTATTACTGTCCTTGGTTTATTCAAGTCTTAGTTCAACTGTCATTATATCAGAGAGCGTTCTCTGAATAACCGAAATAACTATTATCTTCTCCAAACTTAATCCACTCTGTCTCACACTTACTTTTTTCTTCAGTCAGTAGTACTACCTAGAGTGTATTTATATACTTTTTTTTCTCTCAAAATGCAAGTTCTATAATGCCTCATTTATCTTTTCAAAGAAGGTGAAAAGATGATAAAAATTATACTACATAATTGATTTTTAGAATCTAATATAAAGAGAAATGCATCTCACCATGTTGAAAACACTCAGAACATAGTCTATTTTTCATGTGTTTCAAGAAAAACTTTAAAGACTAATCTCTAAACAATTCAGATTTGTTTTCACTAGTTACAAAAATTCATTGTAGAAAGGAGAAAAATAATTTCAAATACTGACACTAAAAGTTCTTTCTCTAGAAACTTTGCTGAGTTACTTTCTTTTCAGTTCTTTTGACTAGGAACTTCTCATCACTGAATCAGCTCCCTCACAATGCTTAATCAGGTCCACAAAATAGACAGTATCACCATTTCATCAGTATTTTCCCTGTATGGAAAACTAGCTTTCTCTCACAAACTTCCAAATCTCTTTTTAAAAGCTAATGCATTTAAATTTAAATAGCATGTTTTGATTTGAAGACATATCTTGATAGTTAAACTTATGTTAGTATAGTAGGTTCATTCTCTATCTTTCTGTCTGTCACATACACATACATGCACATATTTCAGAAAAAAATTCTTAAACTGTCAAATGAATGATATGCCAGAATAAAAGTTATTCCAAATTCATAAGATTGTATGGCTTAATTTTCCAGGAACTTAAAAATGACATTATTTTCAAATAATAAGCAAGGTTCATCTCAGTTTCTCAATTTAAACTAGTATTATACTTCTATGCAGAAGTTTAAATAAAACTTTTCTTATCAGAGTATTTTTATTCCATTTGTTTTGTTTTGTATAAACAAATATTGTTACATTCACTATAATTACAGTATCTTAATAAAGTCCCATTCAGAATAAGATTAGAAGGAAATTATAGACATAATCCATAATTAAAATTGCTTAGTATGACAACTAAAATAGCTTTTTCTCTGCATGCATTACTTGGCAAGTGAGATAGTATAGGACACAACCTTATTTTTATATCAGAATATTAAAATTTGTGTATTTCTCATGTGTTTCAACAACATTGATTCTTAGAAATGAATCTCTATAAACATTATTTCTCACTTTAATCAGTGATGCCTCATGAAACAAAATTCTGCAAATCCTTATTTTTTGTCTTAAACTTAATTTGGTGTCGCTAAATACCAATTATGTTTCTCTCTTCAGTTTAGTAATCTTCATTATGGATTCTTATACTAAATTTTGAAATTTGAGTACATTATGTTTTTTTTTTTACCTATTAAATTTTTTTAGACAGGTTCTCACTATGTAGTCCAAGTCTGCCACAATTTGTGGCAATCTTTCTACTTCAGTCTACAAAAGGCCTACACCATCACACCCAGCCTTATTACATGTTTAAAATTCACCTTAATGGCATAAATATTATGTAAATCTTCCTATAATCTGAATTATTTCATCAAGTCTATACTTTTTATGCCAGTATTACTTCCTTCCATATTTGACTATAACCTTACATTTCAAAAGTTATATTTCATACAAATAAGATAGTATATATACATTCTCCTTTCATCTTTATGATCAGATACACGGAGATATTTACAGTAATACCTATAATTATCTAATTATTGATCATTAGAAAATTCTTATAGAAAACTAGTTTAATTATCGCATTAATTTAGTCCTCTTTCTTTTGTTTTTTCTTAGTGAAGATAGAGGCACAATAATCACAGAATAATTCAGAAATCTCACTCGACGTATAAATGTCAACCCTTCTCTCATTCACATAATGATAAGCAGCTATTATCTATAGCCATATTAAGCACGTTTTTTTTTCCATTTTCACACCTTGAAAGCACAGAGGAGTACTAGTAAACATCATCAAAATTAGTTTATCCAAGAAGTTTGGTCCCAATTTTTAAAAACCCACGTGATTAAAATGTAGAGTAAAAATTATTATTTGAAGCAAATATGAAATATATGGTAATAATGACTATGTCTCAAATGCATTTCTTTGTTAGAGATAGGGAAACACTGAAGAACACACTTGTCAATATACATGTGCCTCATGGATTTGTATTAATTTTTAAAGTAACTTCATGGAATTTCTAAAAATTACTGAAGAAAATCCGGAACAAAATAAAGACGAAAGTTTCCACTCTTGCGGCAGCATTTTTTAATGTATTTTGTATATTACTGAGAGTTTTATCAAGGAAGAAAGACTAAGTTATTAGTAGTTCCCAAAGACTGTACTATGAAAGAGTAGTTCCCAAAGACTGTACTATGAAAGAAAATTTAATGTTACAGAATATCAACACAAAAATCATAAATGTATAACTACCTGCTCACCATGGATAGACCCTAACTATTGCTCAGTGACTGGACAATACAAACAACTCTACTTTCTTTGAGCAACTCGTACAATAAAAAGATTAATCAATAGTTTTAAATAGTTTAATTTTCTGTTAAAAATAGAAATTTTGCTTTTTCCAAAAAAATCATATGATAATCTGAAGAAAACAGATTTTTTTACTTCTGCAAGGAGCACGTATATAGCAAATTAACTGTAGTTTTAACAAGTCACTCCATGAAAAAGCTGAATTTCTCTTAGAAATCTATTCATGCTATATACACTGCTAAAAAGCAAATTTGGTCTAATGCTGACAATGGTATAATTACAAACTGAAATATGGTTTTTGGATAAAAGGTAAAGTCTGGAAAAATCATAGCAAATGACTCTCATTTATACATGATGAAAATTATCAAAGAGACTTTACATAAGAAAGATTCTCATATTGGAACTGAAAAGCAGAAAAAGTCTATGAAAAAACTGTCTAAAATAAAATTAAATTTCTATAGTTTATATTCTTAATTTTTTAAAATTTTATTTTAAAGAGGATAAAACAGAATAAAACCAATCAAAAGAAACCAATGTAAGAGATAAAGGACTTCAAAACACTGAGAAATCAATAGTAGTTACCCATTGCCTCTTGATGTCTTCAAAATAGCTGCAGATAAACATCTGACACAGTAAAAATCAAACAGAACAAAACAGAATGGAAACAATAAACAAAACGATAATGCCATAAAGGACTTCAAAACAAACCAACAGTAAATGCAAAATTATTGTTTTATTTGAATTGATGTGTAAAATTGCATGTATTTATCATGTACAATATAGTGTCTTGAAATACATATATCGTTAGGAATGACAAACTGTGAGTAATTAATATATGTAAATCTCACATAATCATTATTTCTGGTCATGAAGATATTTTTACATTTCATTTGCTTAGTATTTTCAAGAATATAAACAGTAGCCCACTCTGGGAATTAGTGCCATGTGCAGGTCCCACCAGACTGAAACCGACCTCAGCCTTTCCCCCATAAGTTAGCACCATTCGCAGACCTAGGACCAGTGGTCTGATCATAGGTTAAGAGGATAGCGGTAAGCAGTGGATCATCTAGGAAAGATCTCTTTCCGAGGGTTGTAGCCGTTGTTGAATCCCTGTGGTCTTGTTTTGGAAGTACTATACCATTTTCCATTGTTTTGTTGGTTTGGGATTTATTTTCTTTTGTCTTGTTTGATTTTTGTCAATCAAATCTGTTGGCAGGAACAGCTATTGCAAAAATAGCAAGAAATATTATGGGAGCAAATTTGCCCTAGGTATACAGTGTTAATGAAATACAAAAGCAACACAGGCATCCAATTGCATTTCACCTCCATAGCTATCATCAGCACAGCCTGTGTGTCTTGGAGAAGCGGGTCACTTACAGGTGTGTGTGGGGCTGGGACTACTTGTTTGCTAGCCCTTGAGTTGGAAGGGGCTGGGATCTGTCTGTTCCGGTCTGGCAGAGGCTTGCACATTCTCAGATTGGGTTTATTTCCTGGTGCAGCCTTGTTCTCTCAACCCGCAGTCTGCGAATGATGCTAACTTATGGGAGAAAGGCTGAGGTCAGTTTCAGTCTGATGGGGGCCTGCACATGGCACCTGTCCCCAGAGTGGGCTACAATATTATATTCTTGAAAATACTAAGAGAATGAAATTTAAAAGTAACTTCATGACCAGAAATAATGATTATTTGAGATAATACACATCTTAATTACACACATTTTGTCATTACTAACGATATATGTATTTCAAAACATATTTTACATGACAAATACATGCAATTTTACACATTAATTCAAATAAAACAATAAAATACAAGCTGTAATAAACATCTTTCAAACAAATGGATAAAAGCACCAAGATCAAATAGTTTGATTATTGAGTTATTGCAAATATTTAAGAGGAATTACTATCAATTCTTTAATACACCAACGTAATTGAGAGGGAATTTTTTCCAAACTCATTCTATATGGCCAGCATTATATTAAAATAAGAAAAAGAGACACACTCACTCACAAACACAAAACAAAATCATGCAAGCTACAGTCTAATGTATTGATGAACATACACGCAAAAATCTTCAAAAAATTTTTAGTAAATAATCCAAGAACACAGTAAAATATTACACCATAATCAATTGGTATTTATTCTAGAGATGTAGAGATAGTTCACCATGTGCATACAAATAAATACTTAAATCACAAGGAGACAAAATTCATATGTTGCCTTAAGAGATGATGAAAATCATTAATTAAATGTTAACATTGCTTAATGATAAAAACTGAAAAAAATTAGGTTTAGAAGGAACATAACCCAACACAGTAAAGAATATATATTATATATATATTACACCAACAGCTGAAATCTTAATGAGGGATAGCTTTCTCTCTAAGCATGACCATTTGCACTATTTGTATTCAACATGGTGTGGAAGTCTTAGCTAAGACAGTCAGATGAGAGGAGCACATACAGGGCATTTAAATTGGAAACCAAAATTCTGTAGAGAATAGAAACTTGTATGTGTGAAACTTAAAAATCCCTTCAAAGTCTTCCAAAACTAATTATCTCTTATGCACTTTTTTACCATAATATCTCTTGTTTTCTTCAAAATATTTCCATGGTATATTAGGAATATTTTCCATTTTGATATATTTGAAAATTAATAATTGGAAAATATTTTATAATAATCAGTAACTTCAAGGACATGTGACATGTTATTTTAAAACTAAAAAAATATGCAAGATGATTATTTAAATATATATACAATTTAATGTCTAATATTTTAATGGGACAAAGAATGATGATTCTTGATTCACACTTTTGATTGTGAACCATTTGATTCACAAACAGAAGCATTTGCTAAAGTTTTGCTTTAGTTTACAAATTCTGCATCAGGTTAAAGGTAGGGCTAAGGTTAACTTTCCTGCATGAACAGGAACAGGTCATGTTTTCCAGAATCATGGAATGAATTAAGTGTGTGACTGGAGGTAACCACTGTATTACATAGACACTGTGTATGTTTCTGGCAGCTACTAATCTAGTCTTTGTATCTATGAATTTTACTTTTTTCAATTCTATACAGAAGTGAAATCAGAATATCTGTCTTTGTGAGTCTGGTTTAACATCATCCAGGATCACTTGTTTTTTTTTTTTTTTTTTCTTATTTTCTTTTTTCCACTCTTTGATTGATTAAAGTGACTAGTGGATTTCACATTGCAGATCTGTGCATGCACCAGACATACTCTGATCATTCTTACTCTCCTACTCTCCTTTCCCTGCCCTTATTCCTAATTTAATAACCTTGGAGTGTCAATGCATGTGTTTGATTTGTATCCATCCTCCATTATGCCTTGCACACTGCTCCTCTTCACTTTTATTCCCTTTCATTTAATTAATAATAGTCTCCTTTCTATTTGGCATAAGTTTTACATTTCACATATTATGGATAATATGTGATATTTGTCTTTTTTTTGTCTGGCTTATTTTGTTTAAGATGATGATCTCCAGATCCATTAATTTTCCTGCAATGATAAAAATTTGGCTGACTAATAATTATATATATATATATATATATATATATATATATATTTACTACAGTTCTATATACATATATCTGTTAATTGGCACCTACTCTGGTTCAATGCCTTCGCTATTGCAAATTTTGTTGCAATGAACATGGGTATGCAAGTTTCTTACAGTTCAGTATCTTTTAATACTTCAGGTATATACCAAGTGGTGCTATAGCTCAAATGGTATTTCTAGGTTTAGTTTCCTGAAAAATTTTCATATTAACTCCCATAGTGGCTATAAAAGTTTGTCTTCCATGCTTCTTTAGCATATATATAATGTACTAGAATTGTAAAGATACACCAAAGAATAGTATGGTTCCTGCACAAGGATGACTTGCTAATTCAGGAAATATTCCATATACAAATTTGCCTTATCGCTAGCAGTGTGGAGGGATTCCTTTTTCTCCATTTTCTTTCCACTATTTATGTTTTCTGTATTCTTGATAATAGTAATTCTTGTTGAGGTTGAGTGGGTAGTTTTGATCTGTATTTCTCAAGTGGCTAAAGCAACTGAACATTTTTGTTTCCTTAATGGCCATTTGCACTTTCTCTTTTGAGAAGTATTTGTTCAATTCACTTGCTCATTTACTGATTACGCTATTTAATTATTTGGTGTTGTTTTTTCAATTCTTTTTATATTCTAAGTATCAATTTTCTATCATAAGATTAATGCTCGAAGCTTTTTTTTCCCATTCTGCAAATTGTCTCTACACTCTGTTGCTTTCACTTGCTGTGCAGAGAATTTTTTAATTGATGTGGTACCATTCATAAATATGTGCTATTATTTCTTGTGTTTTGGATTCTATTATTTGACAATGTCTATGACTTCAACTGTTTCTCCTATGTTTTCTCAAGCAATTTCAAAGTTTCATGTCTCATATCTAGATCTTTGATCCACATAAAATTTGTTTTAGTAAGCATGAGAGAGAGGGTGCAAGTTTCAGTGTGCTATAAATCTATGTCCAATTTCCCCGGCTCCCATTGTTAAAGAAAGTCTCTTTTCTCCAATGTGTATTTTTAGATCCTTTGTCCAGAATCAGATAGATGTAGTTGCATGGATGTGTTTCCATGTCCTCTATTCTTTACCCACTTGTCTCCATATCTATTCTGGTATCAGCACCATGTTTTGTTATGATGCTTTGTGGGGTAATTATGAGTTGTATATTGTGATGCCTTCAGCTTGCTAATAGCTTGGGCTATTCTGGGTCTTTTATGTTTTTGTATGAATTTTAGGATTTTTTTTTCTAATTCTGTGTAGAACATTATTTGGTAGGTATTACATTGGATCTGCAGACCTTTTTTACTAATGTAGTCATTTTGACAGCATTAGTACTGCCAATCCATGAACATACAAGAAAAACCTACAGCCACTATGATTCTAATGAGGAAAACTAGAAACATTTTCTCTCCAATCAGGAACAAAGCAAGGATGACAACTTTGTTCTCATTCAATGCAGTTCTTGAAATTTTAGCTGGAATAATTAGGCAAGACTTCAAAACATGTAAGGAATACAAATAGAAAAATTTAAAATGTCCTTGTTTGTAGATGATATGGTACTGCCTTTAGAAGACTCAAAAGATTTAGAATTGATAAATTCTAAATTGATAAATGAATTGAACAATGTATGGGGCATGAGATTGATATGAAAAACCAATAGCTTTATTATGAACCAATAATGGAATGTATGAGAAAGACATTAGGAAAACAATTTCATTTGCAATATTTCAACTAAATGAAACCACATAGAGATCAATCAAAGTAAAAGATAACAATGATGAAAATTAATGAACACTGAAGAAAGAAAATGAAGATACTAGAAAATTTCTCATTTTCCTTTTGTTATACTAGAAAAATATACTGTTGTATACATACTTTGTGGTCTCTTTATCCATTCTTCTATGGATAGATAAAGAATTATTTTTGGCACTCCAGTTGCAAGTGAGACTTACTTTTGTACTTCTATTGAATAACCATATTTCTTGCTGTCCATATTATGTATTATTTTTTATTTTATTTTGATTTCTGCTTTCTCATCTAATTTAAAATTATGAAAAGGTCACCACATTTTAAAAATCTTCCACATGGTTTTTACGACACTTAAGAAATGTGTACTGCGCTGGCTGACTGAAAATCAGAAGAATATTGTCTTAGTTACTTTTTACTCGTTGCTGAGACAAAATACCTGAAGCCCAAATTGGGAAAGGAAAGGTTTATTTCTTACAGTTTTTGGAGGTTTCAGTCCACACTCGGTTGGCTCCAAGGCAGGCGGGCATGGCTGGACCACAGTTCATGGCAGCCATCAACAGCAAGCTCCAACCAGCAAAGAGAGAGACACACCTTCCTGCCATTACATCACATCCTGGTTCCACCCCTATGTGGGTGGAGCACTGACACCATCAATCCAAGCACTTGACAATGAACCATCGCATATGAACAATACAAACTCATGAGGCCTGGAGGACACAAACATAAACCATGACATTCCACCCCTGCCCCCAGGACTCATGTACATTCTTTATACAAAAGACATTTAGTCCACATCCAGGAGTTGCCAAAGTTGTAACAGCTTCAACATTGCTGAAAAGTCCAAGTCCCAGGTCTCCTCCAAGATCTATGGCAAACTCTTAACTGTAAGCCCCTGTACAAAAGAAACAAGGTTAAACATTTCTGAAATGCAAAGGCACAAGATAAACATTACCATTCCAAAAGTTACAAACAGGAGAATAGAAAGCATTTGAAACAAAGCAATTCCAACATCCAGCAGGGCAAACATTAAGTCCTAGAGTTCTACACTCAGCATCTGAAGCAATCTGGTTGCAAGTTCCAAAAGCCTTGGGTGATTCCACCCCCAGGGCAGTTCCAGCGATTTCAACTCCCGCAGCTTTTCTCTTAAATCCTCTCTGCTCGCTTTTTGCAGCTTTCCTGGGATCATCCAGGTTCCTGGCTTTTCCAAACTTCTGGGGTCTCCACTGCACCTTCGGCTTCACACTTACATCTTTACAAATTGCCCTCTCAGGGGCACACTGCTTGGCCTCCCAGGCCCTTTGCAATCGAGGTGGAAGCCTTCTTAACTTCAGAATTTGTGTATTTTCCTTGCACCTAAAATCAGCACGTTGTGGATGCTGCCAAGGTTTGCTGCTAGCTGAAGCGGTAGCCAGGCTTTTCTCTCTCTTTGCTGTAGGGGTCAGTTGCCTGGATTGCAGGGCTCTGTTTACCTGATTGTGAGAAAAAGCTTCTCTGAGTTGTCACCATTCTGGAACCTCACTTGGCCTCTGTAGCCATTCTGGAGCATGGCACTTTGTATCTTTTTCCTCTGAGCAAGATGTTTCATCTTTGCTGTGAGGCTGCACAGGGTGGGGACCTGCTTCCTGGGATGCCCCAGGGCCATCTTTCTTATCTCTCTGTTTCTCCTCAGGAATCAAAATCTCAACTCTGTCTTTACAATCCACAGCCTTCCTGGAATTTTCCTTCTGGCCAAACTCACAGCATTGTAAATTATCCTGCTGGGCTCTTTGCTCCTGATTTGAAACATAAAGCTGGCTAAAAGCCACCAACAATAGCCATGCCACAGCCTCAACCTTTGGCTGCTTTTTAATTTCTTTTTCAAGATTAATCAGTCCATTGCCCTTTGTCTCAGTCTCAGGCAAAGTCTCTGGGCAGGAGCAAAATGCAGACAAACTTTCTGCTAAGCCATAACACACATCATGTGCAGTCCAATGACCAATGCAGTCCTTCCCAGCAGAAACCTCTCAAGCCTGGTCTTTACCATCAGGCTTTCTATCAGCTTTCTGGTCTCTTGAGCTCTGACCAGAATCTCCTCTACAGAACAGCCTAAGCTGCTCCAGCTCTATGCATCCAGGGACATGTCCAAACCTTTCCAAACTCCGCCCATAAGCCATTTCCAAAGCCTCTTAAAAAACATGGCCAGGTATAGTCACAGCAAATGACTCCACTCCTTGGTACTGAATTTCTGTCTTAGTTACTTTTTACTTGTTGCTGAGACAAAATACCTGAAGCCCAAATTGGGAAAGGAAAGGTTTATTTCTTACAGTTTTTGGAGGTTTCAGTCCACACTCGGTTGGCTCCAAGGCAGGCGGGCATGGCTGGACCACACAGTTCATGGCAGCCATCAACAGCAAGCTCCAACCAGCAAAGAGAGAGACACACCTTCCTGCCATTACATCACATCCTGGTTCCACCCCTATGTGGGTGGAGCACTGACACCATCAATCCAAGCACTATACAATGAACCATCACATATGAACAATACAAACTCGTGAGGCCTGGGGGACACTTACATAAACCATGACAAATATTATTTCTTTTTTATAAGGTCTTTTCATCCCTGTCATGGTTGATACATTGTGTAAACTTGAGAAGTTTAAAATTTTAACTAAGAGATTCAGAAGGGAACCAGAATTCTTACATTGTAAATATCCTCAAGAAGGGGGCATAGAGATTTTCTGCGTGCTACATCTGCTCTGATGGATGGGCAGGGGATAGCCTGCACAAAATATAAGGGAGAAGAGGCTTGTTCTCTCCCTTTTTGTTCTGAAGCTTTTGCTAGCTGCTGCCTTGAAGTGTTGCCCCAGTGCTATAACCACCCTGCCTCAAGCCAACTGATTATGGACTGAAACTTCCACAAACAGTGAGCTAAACAAACGTCTCCTTTCCTCATTTGGGTTTTGGATATCTTGTCCCAGTATTGAGAGAAATAATCTGAGAAATAATACCGAGATAATCATGGTAATTTAATTTGCACTCATTTTTATTTTCAAAAGAATTGTTAAATATTTAAAACTTCGCATTATTGGTTCAGTGCTGTAAATTGAAAAAATACACAAGTACTCAATATGTATATTAATGCCTATAATCCCAGATTTGTGGAGACTTAGTAAGGAAGATTGTGAGTTCAAATTCCACCTGATGAGCATAAACACTTAGCAAATCTCTATTTCAAAATTTTGAATAAATGAAAGAAAGAGAGTTTGGATGGGGTACTAATAATATAGTCATTCTGAAAGTTCCATGACACATGCCAGTATCCAAAAATACATATTTGGAATCTTACTTTTTTGTGTGTGTGCCTTTTTCCTTTTTATCAGTACCAGGGATTGAACTCATGACTGCCTGCTTGCAAGGCAGGCGCTTATGCCGCTGAGCTAAATCCCTAGCCCCTCATCTTACATTTTTTAAGTTATTTCATTCACTAGTATGGATTAGCTATATTTTGTGTATAGACTTGCATTATGATTCATTTTCTAAACTCTAAAGATATTTACACCTACTAGACTTATATATAAAGTCTTCATTATATTACAAATTAACTTTTTAAGGAAGAATTTAGTAACCTTGATGGATTTGTAGTGCATATGAACGGTTTATGATGTCTACTTGATTAGTTATTTTCCTCAGTGAAATCATATCCACACATCTGCCAGTAGAAAAGATTGATCATTTATCTAAGCAGATAGATTTATGATGTAGGGTGTAAAAGCGTAAAACAATTTCATAAGAGAAAGATTAGAAATACTTGTAATTTGGATATCTTTCCCTATTAGACTATAATTTGAGCTACTATTTTAAGATGATATTTATTATAATATCTGAGTACAAAATAAGCATAATTTCTTAGCAAAAGAAAAAGCCGCAGTGAAATTAAACAAAGGAATCAAGCAATTGGTTTCCTAGTAAATCATGGTCTCATTAATTCAGGAAGCAAATACCATAATCAAAATCATCTTTAACATCATCTTTATAGGAATCAACAAATTTAGTTCTTGGAAGAATTTTTTTTTTTTTTTAAAATCATGATAAATGTGTTTCTAGTGCAGTGTGCTGAAGACCTTACCTAAAAATTCCTACATGATAGCATAGTGTATAGTACATGTATATAGCATACATAATTTCTGTATTTGTAATAGTATACAAATATATGATTGCTGAGTATATTCTATATCATGAGAATTACAATTCAAATTTAGAAAAGATATGCTCTTTGACACCATTGTAAGAATAAAAACAGTTGAAGATGAACTTGATTTTACTCATTTTTTATCTAACCTGTAGCAAAATTTCTCAATAATACATATTCTTGGGTAATGTTATCACAAAAAGAAAACCACTGTCTTTCTCCTGTTTATAACACATTTTATGATTAAAAACTACCACTTTATAAAGCATAGGTCCCATATTGACTTGATAAGTTACTGATCTCAATTTTCTGAGAACCCCCAAAGTTGTTCAAGAAGAGTATGTAAGGCTGGACTTGACATACTTTTTCAGATGGCTTTATTAAATTTATCTTGAGTTACACCAGTCTCATCTAATGTTTATAACTATTGATTATATATTTTAAATTTTAGAAACAAACTCCAATACAATGTAAATGACTGCAGCAAAGACTAGTTTTTATGGGACTTTTTTCCTTTTTTTATTTTTGGTATTATTTTCATCAATTTTATTTTAATCCATCTCAATTAGAGTGTTTTTTTTTTTTTTACCTGTTTGTCTACTCACCTATCTATATAAACTAAGAGAAGTATGTAAAGGCAAATTAATACACATTTTAAAGGGTCTGTCAAGACAAATTTACCTGTTGTCACATGCCAACAAGCATTAGCCCCGACAAGGACCAGGTAAACCTACTTCGGTTAAACCAAACTGCAGAAAGAGGTACATTAAACTTCACAGCACCCTCTGAAAATGTTAACCTATGATTCATTATGATAAAAACCAACTGTAATGGAATAACTATTAATAAAAAAGATTTATTTAGCTCATTGTTCTGGAGGCTGAAGGACATGGCACTAGCATTAGAGCAGCTCTGGTCGGGGTCTCATGGCATCATCATAAGAGCGAGTATAGGAACAGCAATCACAGGGTGAGACAGGCGCTAAAGGCATTCAGAAGTCAGCTTAAGGCACTTATCAAACTCAGTGGAGAATGAGGTCAGGGACTTCAGGAAGGTTTTTTGTTTTGTCTTGTTTTGCTTGTTTTTATCTCCTCTGAGGTCACATCTTCAGTGACATAATATTCTTCCAGTAAGCTCCTCTTCTAAACCATCCATCACCTCCCATCAAGACACTAAGTGTCAAACTTTCAATATGTGAAACTGGGAGACAAGCAACATCAAAAGCATCTCAAAAACACAGGTCACATTTTACTGTACCACAAGGTAGGTAAAACTTAACCATTTCTGTCCATGAATTTGAATTAAACTTGTAATTTTTTTTAAAAAAAAAGGAGATATAGCCGAGTGTGTGGGTACACACCTGTAACACTAGCACTCAAGAAGCTGAGGCTGTTGGGTCATCAGGAGTTCAAGGTCAAAGTAGGCTACATTGTGAGTCCCACCTGAACTGCATAGTGAGATCTTATCTCAGAAAAACAAAAGCAAAATTAAATAAGCAATAAAAATAACAATAAAATATAAAAATAAAATCATATGTGTATCCATAATAAGATTTAAAGGTAACATAAATATATTTTACATAAGCATATGTGTAAATATGTAACAAAATTATATATTTTGTTTAAAAGAAAATATGGAAATATATTTCTTTACAAGTAGATATACATAACATAAATTAACATATGTAAATTTGTAAATTAACATATGTAACACTTGTAAATTTCTTTACAAGTAGATATACATAACATAAATTAACATATATGCTTTTGTATTAATGGATAAATATAAGATGATCTAAAAAAGGGAGTGCAATTTAAAAATCTTTTAAATTACTTTCTTGAAACTTAGACATAAAAAATAAAAAAAGGTAATTCATCAGGTTGACCATCAGAGTGACAGCTGCTCTCTGCAGCAGTGAAGCCATCATCAGTGTCATGCTGCAATTGAAGAATTATTTTTAGTCAGTTAAAGAACTTCATATTTAGTATGGTTAGATATGGCAATTTTGGAAAGGTTCATGTTTTCAGTTTGATGGTGTAGGTTTGCAAGGGAGAAAATTTCTTTTCTTTTAGCATGTGGATAACGTATATTACTCAAAAGGAATACAGAGCAGTGACAGCTTTTATTTTTGTAGAGCTGTCTAGATTTTGCCAGAGATCAGATGTGTCAAGAGTTTGACTGAAGAGCCTGGTAAAGGGCAGATGTAGCTGGACAGCCCTGACTTCACTCGGGCATGCTAACTTGCTCCTGATGCAGTACTGCAGTGAGATTTGTCATCATATTAATGGCAGTGTGCTCTAAACTTTGATATCTCAAGAAAGGTAATGGCTCTTCATATAGCACTCAGAGACAGAGGCTAAAAGTGTACTTAACTTTGTCAAAAAATATATTTGAGGAAAGAAGGCTGTGAATTGGCTTTAGCAACCTTTCTCATATGTCACCAAACCACATGAGACATGGGGACAAAGACAAAAGCCTGAAAAGAAGAGCTTTGTGTATTGGCAGTGTATTCAGAAGTAAATGGCAAAAAAAGAACTTTACACTCTTTCCAGAGAGGTCTGAGAATTTGTGGTTAGGGCAGTAGCTGCCGTCTGGGTGGCTCTCAGCTAGAGCTACTGAAAGAGTAATGCTGTCCTGAAATAGTTCTTCTAAATTACATTAACATTAGATAATATTTTGGTTGCTTTATCTAGTATTATTTATTGAGTGATAAGTATAGCATCATAGGATGCCTTTTGAATACTAGCTTTATTTTTCTGTAAAACAATATGAGTGTAAATGTATGATGTAATGGGTTTGTTTATTATTTTCTACATTTTTGTATAATGAAAAATCGATGACAGAAATTTTATTGTTCAATATATTCAGCTCCCTAGAAGAGTAAAGTCACCTGATAGACCCTCCATAAATGCTTTTTGGTTCAGTGAGGTTTTTAGACTATGAAAGGCAAGACAAATGAAAATGAGCTTCATTTGAGGAGAATAAAATGAGAAATTTGGAATTTCTATGTTGTATATACAGTCATTTGGTGGAATATTTTAAGCTTCAGATAATTATATGAAAGATTAAATGTGAAACACAAACTTCTTACCTGCAGCAACATAAGATAGCTCCTCCCACCTCCAAGATTTTAGAATCATTTGAATGCTATTTCCAAGTCAATCTTATAAAACCATATTTGTTAGTTGTCAGAATATAGAAGGTACAAACTAAATTATTGCCTGAAAAGCAAATACAATCAATTTTTGGTTATCACACCGTTTTTTAAAAATGGACAAAAAATAGCAAGAGGCACAATGGTAACCATTTTAGATCACCTGATATCTATTTTTACATTATGTACTATGCCCATTCTTTTGTTCTAACAGACTCTGTTTTGTTTAGCCATGTTAGGTTTTATTCTCTCAAAAGAAATAGTAAGAATTGTGGGAGTAAAAGAAACCCAAAAAGTGTAATTGTTATTAAAAAGAGAGGAAAGGAAGGTGGTCTAAGTGATATAACTACATGTATGTTTGAGTGTATAGGATGGTAATCCATATTACCGAACTTTTGTTGGATCATTGAACGGCACTGTCTGCAATCTCCTTGTATGAATGTGCATTTTACATGCTTTAATTTTATAATTCGGACAACCATTTCAAAGATGACAGTAGGTAACCTATTAATTAGTGAAATCTTACTGTATTTTTTCCTTGAGATTCTGTATTATTTGTACCCTTCCACTGCTTTGTTTTTTTATTTTATTTCCTTTCTCTTTTTTTTTTCTCTTTAAGTAAAAAAAAAAAAAAAAAAAAAGAACATTCACTAGATTTCTGGAGTATAACATTATTAGTCAAGGAGGTTCACAGAGAAAATTTACATTTAGGGAACATGACCAAAATTTGATATGGGATTTATTTTTTTAAAAAGGTACAATGCCACTTTGGATGTGTTATTTGAATGGCTTTTCATTTACCTAAAATTATTTAACAAGATAATTAGTTTCATTTCCTGTGTTTCATTTCTTTCAATTTAAACATAGTGAAACTAAAAATGAAAATGCTCATATTTAAAGCATTGTATCTGAGTGTATTGAAAAGTTTAAATTACTTTAAAACAGAAGCAGATATAAATTAAGGTTGAAAAGAAATATTTATAGAAATTATTCATTTTCTTGTTGTTTAAAAGCAAAGAAATATATCACATTCCCCAGAATCAATCCATTTCTCAAAATGATAATGAGTAAATCTATTCAAAAAAACTTTACCAAATTTTATTGTGCTGTTTTCAAAAATATAAATGATCCTGAAATGAAAATATGCAGGATCTTAGATCAACTACTGCTATTTCTGGAGATAAAATACTTGCGTTCATTTCAGTTATTGAAATGATGTGTCATCAGGTTGTTCTCATCTTGAAGGTTATTAAATGAAAACAAATTATTTTGAGTCAGAAATAAAGCAAAATAACATCATCTATGAGAAAGCATAATATTAAAAATATAAGTAGTAAAATAGAAGTCAGGTGGGCTTAGTTAAAACCCACAAAAGAACATGATGCTATTTTTCTCTCTTTCGCTAAGATACAGATTTCTCTTCAATTTTAAAAAACAATTTCCATTCAGTATTTTCATCATGTTAAAAATGTTGTGGTCTTTTATGCTAATGTCATGCTTGAAAAGGAAGATTTGAAGATTTAATTTTCTTAAATCTTCATGCAAATAAAACCTTTTTGTAAGAAACATGTGATAAACTATCTTCAGAGTTCAGAAGACCGGCATAGTGGACTGCTCCAGACCTGTATCCTTTAAAACCTTCTGGACAGTGTGTTCTCCAGGAAATTCTCCCATTCTTAGCTGTGATGAAAGGAACAAAAGATTTGACTCAAAATAAAGACCTTTTAGTCGTATATCAGATTGTAACTTAGAGCCAGTGAGGTCCTCTGTGAGCTTGTCATTTCCTCCACACGGTGAGGATGATAATAACTTCATAACTTTGCTAAAGACACACTGAAAGAAACACACATTTAAGTACTTTCAATAGTTAATGTACGATGAGTCAAAAAGACATAGTAGCATGGTCAGTCCACTTGAGGCTCTGTCTTAATCATGTGTTTATGTTCATTTAATTTTTTAATACTCAAAACAATCTTATGAGGGAGATATTTTTGTTTCTACTTTAATTATAATTAAAATAAGACAGAGATGCTATTTAATTCATTCAAAGTCATATCATAAACAAGTTGAAGAACTCGAGTTTTTAAAGAAAAAAATCTATACCCACTAGTATTAATATTATATTTTTTCTAAAAGAAATTATGAGTTGTTGTGACATACCATGATGGCCTCTCCTAATGATTGTGCTTTTTTTTGTGTTGTGTGTGCCTAGAAGTCATAAAAACAAGGCCTGAGTACTTTATAAATTATAGAACATAAACAAAAGCCTGCTGTTTTAATGTATAAATAAATATAAAAAGTATAAAATAAATATGAATAAAATAGCATTAAGTAAAAACAGAAATAAAATAGTTTCTTGTGTCCTCTAATAAACTTTATCTGCAACTAGTATAGTGAAAAGAAGAATTCTGGGCAGAAATAGAAACTGGAGGACCTCAGACACCATTACAATCTGCCAAAAGTGGTTATTCTTATAAAGAGGATTGTGCAATCATCTAAAACTAGCCAATCACATGAAAATCTGGATGTCTGCTTTCTCCTGGGATAGCAGTAGACCTGGAAATATTGTTTTTTTCTTCCCACATAACAACCATTGATAGAAGCTGATCACCAGCTGGTCTTTTTAGACAAACCCAGAACACTAAATTTTATCACAGCCTCCCCAACTTCATTGTCATTTAGGCTGATTCATTCTTTTTCTTTGCTTGGCTTCCTCTTTAGTCATTTGAGTTTGGAATCTGTGAATCAGAGAAACAAGTTCAAATCTCTGTTGCATTGCAATCTATAATTGGAGATATTTTGTGCAATTCTGTAATAATAATACTCTAAATTTACAAAGAAATTGAGCATATCCTTCTTTTAATAGGTTTTCTGGTATGCTAACTAGCTGCTAATTTCTTAATCATTTTTTTAAATTAGAAGTTGCAAAATAAGACAAAAGAATTTAAAGAAAATTCACTTAAATGCTTCCAAAGACAGATGTGGTAAAAACTGATGGCTTATCTTTACTTTTTCTTGGCATGCTTGAGTGAATCTCTCATTACTCTATCAGAAAGAAATTAGCATTTTAATGATGTTTTTCTACCTAATTATGTAAGAAAAATGTTCATTGATACTCTCATGTAAGATGCCAATAACTGGTTTATCATCTTAAATTTTTAAGGAGAAGCTTTTACTCTATAATTGAATTATGCTTTACACAAGTTTAGTTACTTAAACTGATTAACATTTGATTCATCCAGAGTCCGTTTTAATGAAGACATGTTTCTAATGTTATCAGTATGTTAACTTCTCAAGCTACCTGCTTGCAAATTAAATAACAGAAAAGATGTCTTTCCTTAGAGATTACTTGTCTGCAAATTCATGTTGAGAAAAGGACTCCAATATATTAAACAAGTGTATTATTATTGTTAATGGATAGCATGGCACAGGTAATTAACTAGCAAATCATTAAGACTTTTTTAATGCTGTGACAGTTTTATTTACCTATAAGAGATTAATGAACACGTCAAAATTTTCTCTCTATTTCAGACCAGGCTTGAGTGGAAGTTGACAGAAGATGTTCCAACAGTTTTTTCTCTGGAGATACTTAGCTTCAGGGATCATCATTGGCTCTTTCTTCACAGTCTCCTTGGGCCAGTACGACGATGGTAAGGCTCTTGTTAGTGTGATCTTAGAGTTGGTTGGGAGTTCTTATATTAAATTAAAAAAGAAATATCACAAAAAATTATATTATGTGCAGTTTATCTTTAAAGATTAGTACCTATGTACAGTATTTGACCTTAACTAAAATAAGTTTATGAAAGTGGCATCATCTGCATTTTGTGTCTTAATACAGGCTGAGTAGAGTGGAAAATCTAATATAAGACCCGTTACAAATGCTCATTTTCACTAAACAGATACTTAATTACTATTAAAAATATTAAATTCTACTGAAAAATCCTGGTATGTGGTCAAATGTCTCAAAGAAAGCTCATAATACAAAAGATATCAAAATTTTATGAGATAAAACTTCTAAGGATCACAGTAAAAGCTGTATGTGGTTTTAGTGTTAGCACTCTACTTAGTGTTGCATTATTATACATCCCCTTCTTTACTCAGAAAGAGTGAAGAAATATAAAGGAATTTTTATTTGAGTTCTAAAGTCATTCCCTGATAATAAGTCAATCAGTTTGGAAAGATATATTTATCTTCATTCTCTGCAGGGAGATTTAACACGTTATGTCTGTAATGATTGAAATGTGCCTTTGTCAGCTATTTCAATATTAGAGGAAACTGTCCTTGAATGCTGAATGGGAGTTAGAGTTTTCTACGCATGCATAGATAGATAATAGATATGGATAGATAGATAGATAGATAGATAGATAGATAGATAGATAGATAGATAGATGATAGGACAGAGGGAGAGAGAGAGAGAGAGAGAGAGAGAGAGAGAGAGAGAGAGAGACAGAGAGAGAGAGAGTTGAATGGAAGAAAAAACTGTGGGCAAATTTTTTTCTTAAAGTTTTAGTATCCAAGAGAATTCATTCTTTTTTTCCTTTCTTTTGGTTGCTTATACTAAATAACATTTGTTCAGAGCACATGGACAATTAAATGTCTCATAATTTTGTTTTCCTGTGATCATGTTGCTTTTAGGTATAGCAAAATATGTGACTGTCTTTTTTACTTTGCTTAACAAAACTGACTGACTGATGGTGCATATGGATTACTATTATTTTATCCAAATAGTGTTCAATTTATGCATATTCTCACTCTACTATTTTGACAGGTTATTATCCTTAGAAATTTACAGAATAATCTACAATAGTATTTTAATAAGGTCAGTTGGTTTATCTCTGAACACTCTTGCTAATTACCACAAAGTTTATTTCAAGTACACCTGAATTTCATGTTCATATCATGCTCATTTATGAATATTCTCAAATTCCAGTCTAAAAAAATGAAAAATCTATTAATAAATAATTATATGAGACCAAAGCAAAACAAAATCATTATTTTAAATGTGTGATTTTCGGTTGTATCCTAAGAGTATATGAATAATCAATGTGTTGATATTTCTTGTATTTCATTTCCATTTCCATTCTATTTTATTCGTATTTAGTGTTCACACCTGCCAGTCTCCATACTGCTTCTCCTATTAACAATTTGCAAACATATATCCTTACCACAGTGCAACTTATCAGAGGAAATAATTCCTGTTAAACTAAAATGCTACTGATTGTTTCCTTTCATAGTTTTTGTAAAGACACACAACACATATACATATATGCATTTTCTAGATTATATAACAAATATGTCGTTTAGAATGACAAGTCAACAAAGAATATTGTTAATTACAACACTGACTCCAGGAAAATTTCTCTACCCATCTGACTTTCGTCTGTAAAGAAATCTTGGCTGTGTTCTTTTTCTGATTTATATTCACATTTGCATTTCTTCTATCCTTTTATTCTGAAAGTGTGTAATCTTGCGGATCTTTGTACTCCCAAAGGGAGCTTCAGTTTTTAAATAAAGTTTGAAATATTGGCACTATTCTTGTTTGGTATTCCTGTAATTAGTTTCAAATATAGAGGAAACTTCTCTAAATTATATCCTTGTACGTGGAGAGAACACATCAATAGCATTTCTATAATTCAGTAATAGGAACTCTTACAGAACATATGAATACTAAAGAACTTAAAAGAATTGGACATGGATAAATAGGATACCAATTATATTCATTAATTGCTGGAAGAGAGAATCAGTAGAACTCTTGTAGACATAGGTCCAGGCAGAGATATTATAAACAAAAACACAATCCTATAAGAAATATTACAAAAAATCAACAACTGGGATGCCATAATACTAAAAAGCTTTTACATAGCAAAATAAACCACCAACAGAAGGGTGGGAGTGATGATTGAAGAATTTTCCCACAGGGCAATGGAGGAAAATTACCAGATATTCTTCAGAAGACTCATATCACATCTAGAGTGATTGAAGAACTCAAAAAAGGAAAAAAATGAGACCCCAAATTTAAAGACCTAATCCAAAATACGAATCTGAAATGAATGCACACTTCTCAGAATTGATGCAGATGACATGAAAAAATGCCCAACATCACTGATTGTTTGAGATATAAAAATGATATTGAGAATCTATCTTGCTCCTGAAAGTGTTACTATTATCAAGAAATCAAACAATAACAAATGCTCACAAGGATGTGGGGAAAGAGGAAGTCTTCTCTACTGTTGTTAAGAGTGTTGATTGGTGCAACACTGTGGAAATCAGTGTGGAGATTCCTTCAAAATCTAAAACTAGAGGTTCTATGTGACCCAGCTGTAACTTTTCTTGGTATCATCCTGAGAGAATTTATACACACACACACACACACACACACACACACACACACACAAACACACACACACACACATATATATTAACATATATATGTTAACATATATATGTTAGTGGCACACTCAATCACACAATCATGGCTGCTGCTGAGTGTGGCTTTCATGATTGGTTCTTTGTCTGGTGATTGAATTGGTGGTGTAAGAGCTACACTCACCCAGGAGTGGAGCCAGCATACAGTGTAATGGCAGGAAGAAAGTGTGTCCTCTTTTGCTGTTTGCACTTGCTGTTTGTGGCCACTATGAAAGACTGGCCCTCAGCCACACCACCTGGCCTTGAAATCAGCTGAGGATGAACTGCAAACCTCCAAGAATTGTAAGAAATAAACCTTTCCTTCCCTAATGTATATGTTTATAGCACTACAATTTATAACAGATAAATCTTGAAAATAGCCCAAATGCCTTTAAACTGATGAGTGGAGACAGAAGATGTGATCTTTTTTATATACAGTGCAGTACTACTCAGCCATAAAAGACCAACTTGAGACACTTTTTAGGTAAATAGATACATCTTAAGATCATAGTCTTAAGTGAAATAAATAGGGCACACATTTGTAAATATCACATTGTTTCTCTGGTTTGAGAAACCAAACCAAGGTGTGTAAGGACAAAATGTATAATAAATATTGGGAAATAGAAAAAAAAATCATTCAAATAGGAAGGATGAATAGGAAGAAGGGAAAAGGAAAGAAGGGATAAGAAAAAGAGAAAATCAAAGGAAAAATAGAAACAAAGTTGTAAATAAAGAAAGGAATAGGAATTGAAGGGAAGGAGGGGAACGGGAAAAAAGAAGACTCAAGATGTATTATGTATAGGTACAAATTTCCTAGGATGAATGTGATCATTATGTATATCTAAAATGTACCAATAAAATAATTTTAAAATTTTATTTCCACTTAAAAGATTCACTCTCTACTAACAGACACACATATACATACACTCACACACACACACACACACACACACACACACACACACACACACACTCATATGCACATACATTATGTCCAACATGTCTTGAAATAACAGACCAGGTATTGATTGATATTTCAGGTGCCCCCTTTGTCCTTTAGAGTCAGTGAAATGAGCAAATTGTCTGGATCAGGGCTCAAATAATACAATAAAAATAATAATTATTTGTAAAATGAATGCTACCCTTTGTAGTTTTAACAAGATGAACAAATTGAAACCATTGAAAAATTACATTCTGGTCCTGTGAAAAGGCGGACCTCATTTTAAAAGTTCTCAAAAGATATTGAAATTGAACAAAAACATAATTATAATTTTGCTTAACTCAGAATCATCAAGAACTCACGTATCTCATAAAAGAGCAGCTTTTCTTGGTTGAATCTTTCTCTGTTGAATCTCTGTACCTGTTACAAACACTTCTTCATCAGCTCCCTTAAGCTCTACAATTTGGATTTTCTCACAACTCTATTGAAACTGTACTCTCTAAGGCTTCCAATGACTACCTTTTTGGGCAAATCCTATAATTTACTAACATTCTATAAATGGCATTATTGATCTAACTTTCCTGCAAGTTTTTCAACAGAGACATTTCCTAGGTGTCTGCAATCAGACTTTATCTTCAGGAAAGTATTCTGCATTTTTATGTTCGGTGGCTTTGGAATTGTCTCACTCTTATTTATGAATCCATAAAAAGCCACACTTTATAATAAGAAAATTTACTTATTTCCTGAAAATTAAGCATGATACCATCCTTTGCAAATTTTGAACTTTTCTGAATTTATTATCTGTACATATGAAGTCATTACATATATGATCACTTTTTTTCTGTATTTCACATTTTTGACCATCTATAAACTACTTAGTTAACATTTGATTGAATATCAAACTCTTGGGAGAATATTAGGAAAATAAAAAATAATGCAGACCCTGCATTCCATTGCAATAAGGGAGGTACTGTGATCAGATTTATATAAGAGAATTATATGCAATGTGTTTTGGTGGAATACACATAAAAAATCTACTGAAGAATGTGTAACAGACAGAAAATATTTACAGAAAGAATGATGAGTTTCCAGGTGAGTGAGAAATTTAAAAACCATACAGAAATTTTGGAAAAACATGAAATACCTAGTTTCTCTTCTGATTTAAAATATATACAGCTATATATGTACAGCACTTCAAATTCTACATTCTATTTTGTAATTGTGATCAGATAAGTTTAGATGTTAAAGTAGCCAAAAGTCACACAATAGTTTGAACTGGAGGTTTGCAATCACTATCTAGATTTTTAAAAATATATAATAGAAGAAGTCAGTACTTACATTGTATAATCCTAAGTCATGCAGTCATGAACTAACATGGTTGACCTTATGGAAGGAACATGCTGTATATGCTTCTCCAGCCTCTCTTCTGCCAATGCAACTAATGCAACCATATGTTGTGAATGGCTGGGCTCTGAGCGGTGATGCTTGGTCAGCACTGGTGCCTGAGTGTCTACACGAAGTGAATCTGCCTTTCTCTGCTCCCTTCTCCCTAGGATGGAGATGCACCATGTATACCAAAAGGAATTCAGCTTCCTCTCTCAATTACTATTAACTAAATAGGAAACTACTAAACTTAACTTCCTATTGCAGGATGTTTTCCAACTCTCTTTCAAAAATTATTTCACAACTACTGGCTTGTGTCATATTATAACTTTCTCTATGACGGTTATTCATTTTCACTATGCTTTCCCACACAATTTCCCAGGAATACTCAAAGTACGCTAAATTCTTATTTGTGCTACATTCTTTCCCAACACTAAGATTTTAAATTTCCAATTATTTATCTTCAAATAGTTTTAATAGTCTTTATTTGTGTTTACGTCTCCTCTCTCTCTTCCTTCTCATCCTCTGCACCTCCCTCTTCTCCTTCCCAACCGTGCTCCTGTCCTTGTTCACATTCTATTTTTTGTTTCTCCTGCGTCAACTCGCTCCTTGTTTTCTCTAATTCTCCTTTCCTTTTCTTCCTTGTCCAGGTACCTGTTCACTTTTGTGTCCCTTTCCTTCTCATTATCCTTCTTTTCAACTGTTTGTAATACCTAGTCTGAGCAGTTTAAAATATTCAGTGTCATATATTCTCAAAAAGTAGTCCTGTATATATATATATATATATATATATATATATATATTTTAATTTTAAGAGAATAAAAGTAAATAAGGCAATAAAAACAAAATAAAACAGTAGAACTGGTATAAGATTTCAAAAACAAGCTGATAGGAAATTATTGCATACTGTTATTATCAAAATTATCAAAATAGTTGCTCAAAGATACAGGCATGCAAAATAGATCAGGCAATATAAGCAATCACAGTTTCTTTCCCTGAAGAAATAGGATTAATAGTAAAATTAACTTAACTATGATGTGTGTGTGTGTATATATATATATATTTTTTTTTCTTTTCTTTTCTTTTCTTCCTCTGTGTTCTTTTCTCCTTTTCCCCATCCCATTTGTTCTTTTCTTTTAAGCAGTTTCACAATATTTTTGGTACCTTTGGATCTTATTTAATCTTTTAGTTTCTTACACAAGAGAAACAATATGATGTTTACACATGTGAGTCTGATTTATTTCACTTATGAGTATGGTCTCTATTGCATCCATTTACCTATAAAAGCCTCAAGTTTGTCCTTCTTTATAGCTGAGTAGTGATCCATTGTAAAAAAAAAAAATACCGTTTCTTTTATATCCATTCTTCAGTTGATGGGCATTTGGGTTGTTTCCAAGATTTAGTTATTGCAATCCTATGTATTTTATACAAATAAATTCATATGTTTGATAAGTTTCTAGAAATTTAGAATCATGTCAGTAATTACTTTATTTGTAAACATTTCATATCAATAATGAAAAGCAACATCTATTATGTGAGCAATTCATATAGATTATTCTAATAAATATTCATAACTATATCATGAACTCTGTGATTATAATAATAATCGTATACGTTTTCACTATTATTCTACCCATGCAGGTAGATCTGGAGATATAGACACAAAGAAGTTAAGTTACTTGGCTAGTTAGGTACAATTTAGTAAGTGTCAAAGCTGAGATTAAAGGGCTTGGGATGTAGCTCAGTAGCACAGGCACTTGCCTTGCAAGTGCGCAGTCATGAGTTTGCTCCCAGTACAAAAGAAAAAAAGTCTCATAATTGAAATTAAATCTGTTATCTCTGCTCCATGTGCAATAACTGCATCCTGTGGTTTTACATTATTATTTCACAATCTTAGCAATATCTTGTGCTCCAAGATTCTACTCAAATCTTATTCATCACTTAATACATTATACTTATCCTTCAGAATTTCTGCTGATAACATCCAAGCCAACTTAATGTCCATATTCTCCTTTATATCACAGTCCTTTTATGTTTAAGTTGTAAAATCTTAAAGTGACCATCTTATTTGTTTTTGTTTCCTTTAATACCTGCCAATTGGCCTATTTTGTGGTTATTGAAATAATCATTGAACAGCAAAACATCTTGAGAGAGGAAATACCTGTTTTATCATTAGATTGGCAAGTTGGTAAATTTTGAAGATAGTACCTTAAATTTAAATAATGCAGTAACCTGTTTAGTATGGCAGCCTTGAACAATGGCATAGAGAAAAAACTACCAGTAAATATATATGTGTGGTATGGAGCTGTTACCCAGAGCACAAATTTTATAAACTGTAGGGATAATGAATTATATATCATGTGTGTATACATACACTTACACATATATGTGTGTATGTAAACTTTTTTGGAGAACTGGTTAAATAATTGCATGAGTACATTATTTAAAAATTATTTTAAGAATACTCATACTGAGAAACTATGATTTCCTAAGTGGTGTCACTCATCTTCTCTTATTAAGAGGTTCTGTTCTGAATACTTACTCATAATGCTGGTAGACCGCACTGAAGCAGTTTTTCCTAACATCAGTCACCCAGTCTGTGCTACAAATCTTCTCCTCTCTTGTAGGTTCCTATACTGCCCCTCAGGGCTGCCAATTAGACTGCTCTATGGAGACTGTTCAGCTAGTTTGAGTTCATTAAGTGTCTTTATTGAACAATTGGAATACTGATGAGAGCTCTTCAGGCTGAGACTTAGAAAATGTTTAAAAAGAACATTGGTAACCCAGACATCAATATTTTACATAGCTATATCCAGGATTCATTCATAATCAGTTTCCTTGAGACAAACAACGTAATTCTGATGATATATCTATAATAGAAAACTACATATCATATTAAATGTATATTAATAATGTTATTTATATTATTTTCATTAATTCACTTAATGTCACATCATAAGCATTTCTGCTAAAATAGTCTACATGTGTATGATTTCTAATAATAGTAGCTATCCTTTGAGTGATATGTGTCAAATATCTTAAAATATTAGATACTTTATTTACATTGTATATTGACAAGTGATACATAGTCACACATACATACCACTATCTTTCAGTTTAAAAAGCTTAGGCAGTTTGACAGGAAAAATTTTAAGATCTAGCTTGTGCTATCCTCTCTTCTACATATTGCAGTTATAGCAAGCCATGAAACTGATAAAAATCCTCATTGGGGAATTTGCTTTATATTTGAAGGGGATATAAAAATTGCAAAGTATTATGAAGATAACAGAGTTTGTTAGCATATGAAAGAGATTATGTTAAAATATAAAGCAGGTAAAATATTAAGGGAGAAGGAATTAACCTAAAGGTACCTTTTTGAGCACAGATAGGAGAGGAGAGGGAAGATGTACAACTCCAGGGACCGCGCCTTGGTGACAGGAGATGATGAGTGGCTAGTGTTCATGACAACACAGTAACGGGCAAGTTAGAAGGTCAAAAAGTTGAGCTAACTGAGGGGGAAAATGGATTATGCATAAGATGATAGCGGCGAGGAGACACAGATTATACAAGGTTGTTCAAGATATTGTGATTTTTTTCTCAGTAGAAAGAAAAATTCTTGGAGTGATTTTAATAGATAATGAACTGATTTTACTCAGGTTTTAATAAAATTACTATGGCCCTTTGCTCAGAACCAATTGTGAAGATTGAGATGATCAGTGAAAAAGGTATTGTAAACATCCAGACCAAATAATAATGATAATAATAATAATAATAATAATAATAATGTTTTCTCAGGCAAGCCTTGTCATAACAAGTTTCAGAAAAATGATTCACTAAGGGTGTATTTTGAAGATAAATCCAGAAAATTTTGATAATGTGTTGGTTATTTTAGGATTTAGAACTTGATATCAAGATGATATATTTTGTACCATAAGCATTAGGAAAGAATTAATAATCACTCCCATCAAATAGGTACAATGTAGGTACAATGTAGGTACAATGAGCCATTAACACTGGCATTAATATCTGGAAAGGTATGGGAGAACACACAGGGACATAAACTTACGTAGAGAGTAAATGAGAAGAAAATTGGCAGAGAGTATTTAATACGAATCAAATGAAGAAGACAAAACAATAAAGTGATTATCTTAGTCATGTGATCAAGCAAGGTAGATGTGAAAATTTAATATCTAATTACCATGAGACACTTATTAGTGGTCTCAAAATGAATGGATGTAATCAAATTTTGGTTATGAAAAGTTTGGAGTGGGTTCAAGGCAGAATGGAAGAAAAAGAAAAAATTTTTTTAAAAATACAAGATGATTTTGTTATTTTTGTTTTTAATTTACTGAGCAGGATGTCAATAGTAACAGGAAACTGAAGAAAGAAGCAAGAATACCTAATCCACTCAAGTCCTGAAGATGGAAGAATATGCTGAAACAGCCTCCAAATGCTGAGAGTGTTTCAGGAAAGCAATATCTGGTAAATGTCAGATTCGTAGTAGAGTGAGAGTTCAGTGTAGATTTTGAATCTTATTTACACTGAACATATATGTACGTAAGATAGCTAAGATAATTACGCTACCAATTCTATTATTTCTTGGAAAAGAACAGTTACTACTCACATAATTAGATCAATTTTAATTGTCTATATCTGGTAATCTAAGCAACCCTTTTGAAGATAACGCTATGCACTATAACAGCCATTGTTAAATTCCTACCATTTTGTTTTGAAAGCTTATACTGTTATTGTTTTGAGATTTTTTTGTTGGTGTTTGGTTTTTTCTTTGGTTTTTTCTCTTTAAAATTAAAAGAATTAAGAAATCAAATTCAACAAAAAGAGAGAAATGTTCAGTGAATTATATTTTACCTTATTTAATATGTTTAATCTTCACTAAAAATCCTGCATGAGAAACCCTATTATTTCTATTTTCCTGATGAGAAATGGGAAGATTTAAAGAGTCCAGATGTCTAGATGATTAAATTCACACAGCTCCTGAATCTAAGTGCATTACTTATGCTCAAGTTGTCTGGCTCAAGCAGCCATTTAACATGACGTATTTTTAAAACACTTTTATGTTCTTAACAATGCTATATTATGGCTAATCATTGGCCATCAGATTTCTATTAGCTACTCCTCTTGTATAGCTGAAAGCTTATACAGGTTTATTAGTACAGATGTAGCTACAGCCTTTTGCATTCTTATTAACGTGTACAGGTGTTTTAGTGTCTCTGTATCATGTTTAGTACTGGTTTTTTCAAATTTAAAAATAAATTATAGTAGCCATATTATGAGCTGTAAGTATCTCCTTGTGGTTTTGATTTGTACTTCCATGATAAGTACACAGAAATCTGCAAACCATTTATGAAAGAAATAGAAGAAACATCAATTAATGGAAATATACCCATGTTTGCTTCCTGAAAGACTTGATTATTATTAAGATATTCACATCCTCTGTTGTGGGGAAGATATTCGTGCAGTCTCTATCATACTGCAACACTAAGCCAGAATTTTCACAATGCTGGTGTAGATATTTGTTCTCTGCCTGCACTAGTGGAATATTCTATAGGATTCATGAAAGTATTGATTATGAATTCTGTCCTGTGGAAATATAGGAGAGGAATAAATACTGTGATCCTCCATAGGACTCTTAGTATATGCCCTTTTAAAAAATGTGTGTTAAACTGTAACATTTTAAAATTAAAGCCTAGAGATACAAATAAGAAAATCCCAGATACACATATATGTATTTCATGAATATTACTGCCTAACTCACATGAAATAAATTTGATAAACAGAGAATATAAATATAATTCAATTTGTTCACTCCTTGGTAATTCATAAGGATATGTCCCAGGATCACTTCAAATACCAAGATATATTGTTACTCCTGTTCCTTATATAAAAGGCCATATAGTATTTGAGTATAACATATGAACATCTTCCATTGTACTTAAATAATATCTACTAATAATACATGAGATGTAAAAGACATATAAATGGTTATTAAATTATATTGTTTGGAGAATCATGACCATAAAAGTATCTGTACATGTTCAATACAGACACAATTGCTTTGTGTAATTTAAATAGCTGGTTGAATACATTGTTGAAGCACTCTCTGGTACTTTCAATTTAAATTTAAAAGAAATAGAATGAGAGAGAAAAAGAAAAACGGAAATAGCTAGACAGAGACACAGAAGTAAGTAATCTCCAAAAGCAGTATTTCTCTGAGAAGGCTAAGACATAATATTGCAAAAGGCAGACAATTACAATGAGAAAATGCCTGCCATAGAAAATTTGAGCATATTCAAAGAAGTGAAGGCCAACTTAAAGTTGTCAAAAATTAGGAAGATTATATAATATACTTTGATATATTAAGCCTGGTCACAATGATAAATAACAGGAGTAGGGTCAGTCTGAGATTGTACAAGTATTTTCCAGACAAATGTCCTTATAGAAGCACTTTTAAAAAAAAATATCGTTGCTTTTTTCACAGTGACCTCTGTAAAAGCATTTGATTCTGGAAGTCTTTTGTGCTAGTTACTATCAAGAAGTCATGCAAAGTGATTTTTCCTTTTCTTCATGACCTTTTAATTTACTTATTTTCTTACTGTAACAGTTCACATAAAATATTTCATTTTGGTCCCGACAACTTTCAAAACTTTTCACAATGTGGAGGGCTCGTATAGTTTGTAAAGGGTTGGAGCTTAAAAGATGGCACTTACACTGCTTGGAGGTATAGTAATAGTCTGAATCACCTGCAGTTCAGTGTAAAAAAAAATCTTTACATGTGATAAGTTAGAGTGACTAGAAAAATAAATGAAGAGCTATGATTCTATCTTTATGCATTATAAGCAGGTATATATGATTCTAAAGTGAAACATGAAAGAATTAACATGATAAAATATTGGCCATGTGTGAATATGGAATATTAATAATCTCATAGTATTTAGGAGAATGGACATTAGAATGAAACATACACTTTTCAAGTCCTAGCAGAATCAATATGTGATTTGATGATTTATTTTATCTTCTTAAGAATCTGCTCTATCAAGAAGGCTATCTGAAAAAATGTCATTTTTAGGATTCAGTAACATAATGCAAAGAAAACTCTTAACATGTATTTTAAAATAGAACATAAGATATTTTGCTTTTCTCCCCGTATCTCTTTCCATTCCACTTATAATCTCAGCACTTATGAGGCTGAGGAAGGAGGATCACTGCAAGTTTGACACCAGCCTGTGCTACAAAGTGAGCTCAAAGCCAGCCTTAACTGCATGGTGGGGCTGTGTCAAAAAAGTAAATAAATAAATTAATATGTAATGTTCTTTAAACTTTTTACTGCCTTTGTCATACCCCACGGATATAGAGTAGCATGTTACAGAACAAAACAAATATTTAAGATTTAAATTTAAACTAGTGCCTTTTTCAATCTACATTTACCAGATATTAAGGGCATGAGAGTTTACCAGGCAATTTGAATGAAATGTTGAAATAAAATATTTCTCAAAAAAAAAAATAAAATTAGAAAAAATGTTGCCCAGTGCAGAGCTGAGGCTCAAATGAGCTAGAACTTTCTGTGGGCAGTCTTTGCTGCTAGGTCAATGGCCAGACTGCCTAATGGCACTACCTCTGCCTGGCCAGTTCAAACATGGCTACTGAGAGCAATCCACCAAGACTGCGACTTTTGAAAATAATCGTGATGTGTTCTGTGTGTTCCTTAAGATTATTTGCTTCATTTTCTAATATAAACCCATACACACAGATAGTGTACATATATATTTTTTAAAGACAAGAAAAGTAACCTCTGCTGAACATTCCTTATCTAGATGTTTTCCCTCTAATGTTGACAGATATTTTAAGCAAATGTTTATACAAAAATAATAATTTTGAATCTTCTGCTAGTGGAATTCCATCGCTAGGGAAGTTAGTGGAAATAGCAGCTGGCAGATGATTGAGCTGTCAACACGGCAAGAAGAAACTGAAGAGAAAGTTCTTTGAAAGTAGAAGATATCCTTTAGATGGAGAAGTATCTACTTACTTTACTGATTTTGGCTTCAGGAGGTGGCTTGGATATAGAATACTTCAATCTAGAGATTGCTGACGTGTTTTGCTGAACACACTGTAAAAGAATTGTAAAATGTTAATGACTTAGAAAATGAAGACCATATTAAATAATCATTAAAATAACTGAATATACTTCAGGGTTTCTGATATAAGTACAAAAAAGATAAAGAAATGAAAACTCACATTTGAAATATGAATGAATCCCATACTCATTTGAAATATGAGTTTTCTTTTTCTTTTTCCTTTAACTGTTTTGTACCTATATCAAATACTTAAGAGATCTGACTTTAACAGCGAATGAATTCTGTATTATTAAAAACAAATGTGATAGACTTTCATAGAAAATGTGTAGAAACAGGTGAATTTCAAAAGGAAAAATGATATTCTGATGCCAGAGAATATAAAAATTATGTTCTATTTGAAAACTATATTTACAAATATATATCAAATATATATGATAAGTGTGTTATCATACTATGCTCATCAATTGGATTCTGTTAATGAATTTTTATATATAAATAAAAAATATGTGATAACATTTCTGTAGTGTATTTAAATACTATTCAAACATCCTTCAGATTAAAGGTTTAGAAATCATTTTAAACAGATTTAATATAAAGAGTTACCTGAACAGATATTTCTAAAATTAATGAAAGAATGTATTTCATAATAAGTTTATCAAACCTTGTCACCAGCCCTCCTCCTTTACACTAGAAGGTCACAACACATGCTTGCAAGAATTAAGCTTGATCAAGGTCACCTTAGTAAAGGCTGGTACTTAAAATAGAACACATTTTATATAATTCTTTTTCACATATAACACTTTGCTTTTTTACTTATTTTCTCTTGAATTTTCTTAAGAACATAATTATGTAATAAAAATCAATAAATTATGTGACCATCCCTAAACTGATATAATAAGCACAGTCTCGAATGTGTCATAAACATATTTTTATAATCAAAAAACTTTTTCTATAAATCAGAATTTATAGAATTAATATTTGATTGTTATGCACATACATTAATGTATAATTCTTCTATGATTCATTCCATCTTAAATACCACATATGTAATACGTCAGATATACTAATTCTATGTGGTCATTATTCATTTATTTAATTATTAGTGTCTCAGCATACTTTTATAGGGTCCTGTCTATAACACAGCAAATACTATATTTGCAGATACTATGAAAGGTATTGGGACCAGGAGTCTATTCTACATACAAGGAATAATTTTTAATCTCTACAGACATAAGTGGTTCTAGTGTGGTAATAAGTCTTCATACATTTGGATTATGTAACAAAATACCATAAACTAAGTGACTTATTTCTCATGATTGTAAAGGATTGAAAGTCTTACATGAAGTCACTGGCATATTCAAGATAGGTGAGGAATTGCTTCTTGGTGCATTGATGGACATTTTTGTTATTTTGTGTGAAACTTCATGCAGAAACAAAGTCAATGCAAATTTCTCTGGGGTCACTGTGTCTGAGCTCATCTCACTCACCAGGATTATCTTTCTTTATGTAAGCAACTCCCCAAATGAATCCAACTCCCCAACTGAGAGTTGGAACCAGATTAATAGATTAGGATGACAAAGCCCTAATTCACTGTATAAATTTGAATAGTAACGTTGCTTATCTATGATCTATCTGGGAGGGAGTGGGGTTTTGCTTAAGATAATTCTGTCCTTAATGTCTTACAGATTTGAAGCAAACTTTTAGCATTCTAACGAGTGTGTGATATGTAAAGTAGTTTAAATGAGTATAAGATTATGTGATGTTTATAAATGAATCCATAGAGATCAAAATTTTTATTTTTATTCTGTCTAGTTTTATTGAAAAATTATGTTTAACACAATATAACTCTTACAGTAATATTATTATAATAGTCATATTACAATAACTATTATCATACTATGTTTTGGATAAAAAGAAAAGCAACAACTGTACATTATTTTTTTTCTCATTTTGAGTTGTTTTCTAGTTTTCTTTACAATTACTTAATCAGGAAAAAAGTTGCCTTATCATAAAATTTATAAATCTCCTCTGTTAAACAGTAATGGTTTCAAATGACAAGATGAATGTATACTTGAATGAGTATAAATTCAATTTAACCTACCCTATCATTTTTAGGGTTGTGCTCTCATATATATTTTGCAAATTATACTCATTAAACTCCTAAAGAATACTCCTGTAAATTGATTTATTTCTGTCTTCTTAACTTTGTTTCACGCAATTTGATAAATTGAATTTCTTTAGAGGAATTCAATATTTATGTCTTTAAAATGTCATTAATATTTGATGTTTATTTCACTTGTAAAGGAACTGCTTAAGTCTAACCACAAACTAATGATAATCAAACTAGACAATTTTTCTGTCTAAAATGTATACTACTCAACTTTCTGATCGTGCATTAAAAAGCAATCTAGGCTGTTTTCAGAAATATTTTTTTAATCTTTAACTTTCTGATAAGAATTAGATGCTAAGAGTCTAGTGCCAGAGTATTTGTATTCTGCCTTGTATTCTTCATATATCATGTTTGTGTGAGTCTATATAAGTTATATTACAAACTATAGAAGATGAAAATAATTTTATATGGAAACATGAAACACAGCTATTAATTTTATATGTTTATGAGTGTTTAGTGTTTTATGAGTTTTCGTATCCTTTGAGTGTTTGGGACCTTTCTGAGTGGTATATGATATAAAATTAAAGGGACAGTAGGTCTTGTACTATAAAGTATAAAGTGTAAAGCCACACACTATCCTAATTCCATCAGGTACCTTACTTTATTCCTTTTTTCTTTTGGTTTGTCCAGTTAATTTTTCCTGAGAACTTTAGAATTTTAATTATTACTAAATGCTTCAACAGAGTATAGCCATTTATATTTTAGATACATAAACAATGAAAGATGATTCCTGGAGGATGTTATATCTGATAAAATTTAACCTAGAAGTTTGAAATAATATTCTTAATTATAAATCTGTCATTACTCATGCCCTTCGCATAGCATTAGATTGCCATCAAATCAAAATACAAAGGCAAAAGATGTGAAGTTTCTTGGCTCCGTCAAGAAACATAAATATATGTTTAAAAATTAAAGTCACAAAAACTAAACCAAGACATTTTTCATGAAAGACCCTGTGAAATTACAGTTCAAATGAAGCTTTCATGTTGTGCACGTTGCAAAAACGTTGTAAAGGAATGAAAGAATCTAACTTCACAAGGAGAAAGTGATAATCACTGACTCTATATAAGACAGATTTTCATCAGTAAGATAAAGAGTTAAACTTAAGTAATAAATTTTAATATAAGTAAGTTTACTGGTAAAATTGAGATATGCATAATAATCAAAATCACTGTAGGGAACTTGTACCTGTGCATGACATTTCTTAGTATCTCTTCTTTTCCTCTCTCCTCTCCTGAACTCTTCTTCCCCTCCTTATTTACCAAGCTTTGTTTTCATTTTATCTTTTTTCTCATTTTTTGCTTTTTCTTTCCATTCTTACCCCAACTCTCCTCTCTCTCTAAACAATTGCTTCCTATTTCACAATATCTATTTATACATTTTGGTTCTGATTTTATTTACACTTTCAGCTTCTCACACCAGAAAGACAATTCAGTATTTACAAAAATGTGTTTTATTTCTCTTAAGAAACTGATCTCAAGATTCATCCATTTAGCTATAAATGTCTCATTTATCTATCTATATCTGTACCATCTACATCTATATCTAATCTATGAAATTTTTTATTTATTCATTGGTTGGCCATTTGGGCTATTTCTAAGATTTAGCTGCTATAAACTGTGCTGCTATAAACATGGGTGTGCATATGTCACAGTGTTATGATGCTTTTAATTCTTTTGGAAATATAGCAAGAATGGGGATAGCTGTATCAAATGGAAACTCTAGTCCTAGTGTTTGAGGAATCTCTGCTCTGATTTTGAACAGTTGCAGTATACTAGTTGCAGTATACTACACTCTCATCAGTATTGGAGAAGGATTCCTTTTTCCCCACAGCTCCTCCAACATTTATTAATAGTTAATTTCTTGATAATAGGCATTTTTTCCACAGTGTGATGGAATTTCAGTGTTGTGTCAATTTGCATCTTTTGAGTGGTCAGTGTCTTTTCTCTTCTTGCTGAGACAAAAATAACCAGCATCCAAAATTAAGGAAAGAAAGATTTATTTAGCTCACAGTTTATGGGTTGCAGTTAATAATAAGTTGGCTCCAAGGCAGGGTGGCATGGTGCATAGACAACAGTTCAAGTCAGCAGAAGACAGCAAAAGCAGTAGGAGCAAAAGAAAGGGAGAATAAGCCTCTTTTCTTCCATATTATATGCAGGATACCACCCCCTAGGATGAGTGCAGCACTCACACCATAGCCTATTCCCTCCTCTTGCAAGGATGAGGATGTTTCCAATGTGAAGACCTTGGCTCCTTGCTGAGTTGCTTTATTAAATTTCTAAACTTCTCAAGTTGATACAATATATCAACTATTAAAACCAGTGATGTTGAACATTCCTTTCAGTACATTTATTTGCTGTTTGTATTTCTTCTTCTAAGAAATATGTATTCTTCTCAGACGCCTATTTTTGGAGTGGGTCTTTAATTCTTGGGATATGGTATTTTTCAATTCTTTAAATATTCTAGATTTTAGTCCTTGGTCTTAAGAGCAACTGGTTAGGATTTCCCCCCACATTTTCACATTAGCCCCCATTGAATTTGTTTTTATGAGAATGATTCTAAATTGTTGTGTGTTGAACAGGGACAGTCAGGAACATATATGGTGACAAGGTAGTTAGCAAAACAAAGAATATGCCATGTGGGTTATTATAAATCTTGGAAAGACTTTAATCTACTTGAAATTATCACAAATTATTGGAATTCTCAGTCTTCATATTAAACGTGTCTCGGTATACCCTTGTTTGCCTTTGATATTGTTATACGTTATGCATCCAGAAATTTCTTTGTTTCCAAGGATTTTAAAACAATGTTACTATATGTCAGAAAAGCTTAAATTTCTGATTTACAAGTCATGGAGATGTAAACATTAATTATATTTTATAAATTTGGGACTCTTCATTACCCCCTATCACATCAGTCATCAATTCTAGAAGATGAAATACTAATTCATGGCTGTGACTTGATTTATTTAATGTGTTCTATCAATCTGTGTCTTTCTGTGTCATATATGTCACATACCTAGCTGAAATCATAAAGCCCACTGCATTGTTAGCACTTGTGGATTCCAGATAATGTATACAAAGAAACTTCTATTTGTTAAAGTTACTCATGTTACTTATAAATTTCATATCAAGAGGAAATGTGATATATTAGTAATTGATTATTATAATTTCAGCTTTACTAACTTGTGACAATCAACCTCATGTCTTCTAAACTATGGGCCTAATGTTTCAGTAAACTTGGTCATGATCCTTTTCTTTTTCTTGGAGAGGGATTTTAGTTTTGTAACCAGATATTTTGAGTTCTCATTCTAAGTACATGCCAGGATGTTTTTGTAGAGATTTTGTTAGTTTATTTTGTTTTAAGCAATACGTAACCATGATATTTGTACATGAATGTGAATTTAAAAATTGAACTTTGAAAGAAAAGACTCAGTGTTTGATTCCCAGGCTTAGCTCTACAGAATTTGTTTTATAGAACAATAATTATGTCAACTTATTTTTTTTCAGCAAATATAATTGCAGAACCACACGCACATGAAGAATGAAAAAATGTATAAGTGTTCCGGTTTAAAGCCTGTTATTTAATGCTTACCATTGCATAACCTTCTTTACCAGAGCACGAAAACTTTTCTTAAATTCAAGCAATACTGTGGAGAGCCCAAAAAAGGTTAACATATTATATCTAAGTTAAATTAAGAGTAATTACGTTATCATGAATTTTGCCATTTTTTGAATAGATCTCAGATAGAATACCAAATGCAATGCTAACATTTTGGTAAAAGAGTTTTGGTTAAAAAAGTAAAACATTGCCAAGTGTATGGAGAGGGGTGTATCTGTCATATATGTATGTGTGTTATGTCATAGATTATATACACATAAAAATGATAAATTTAGAGCATTTAAATTTACACTATCTCACTACATTTTGTCTAAAGTTATGTCTTCATACTAGAATTTTTAAAGCCAAACTCAGCTAAGTAAGAATATTATTACATGCATTTCTTTTTTTTTTAGTTTTTATTTTAAAGAGAATAAAACAAAACAAAACAGAACAGAACAAAGCAGATCAGAACAAAATAATGCAATCCACACAGAATTTTAAAACAAGACCACAGTAAATCAACAGTGGTTACCATAATGCCTCTTGTTTTCTTTGAAATAGTTGTCTATATTTTCACATACAGTGAATTCAAACAAGACAAAATAGTACAAAATCATTCAAAACAAAAGACTGAAAATACTACAGGCCTTCAAAACCAGAAAATAGGAAAATCAACAATGGTTGCCTCAGCATCTCTTATTCTCTTCAAAATAGCTCTGCATACCTTCACATATAATAAAGTTAAATAATACAAAGCAGACTAAAAACAATCAAAACAAAGAATAGAAATATTATTGGACTTCACAACAAGATGAGAGGAAATCGGCAATAGTTTCCATAATGTCTCATTTTCTTCATAAAACCCATTCCTGCAAACTCTTTAGGACAAATTCTAGGCATGTATAAGCCTACACATGCACATCTATTCTTTCTGTGTTAGAAAGAAAAAGAAAAAAACAAAACAAAACAAAACAAATTGCAAGAAAAACAAGAAACTAAAGACAAATAAATGACAATAACAAAGAGCCCAAAACAATGACAATACAGGATTTCAAAACACGGTGGTACGAACACAACCAAAGTTGTTATTTTGCATAGTTGTCTTCCAAAGAGTTACTTGGATTATCAGATATAAACATGCAAATTGATCTAATCCTTTGATTGTTAACAGTTGTGTTCCCAGAACTAATAGAATTAGCAGTACAGTCATCTTAGCAGCTTAAGTGTATATATACAAATTTGTATCCTTTTTCTTTTCCCTTCCTTCTATTATCTTTTTCACTGAGTTATCTTCCCCTTGAGCAGCTTCTAACCCTTTCACAATATTATTGAAGATTTGTATCTTATTTACTCTTTAAATTTCTTACACTAGGGAGACAAAGTGGTACCTACACATGTGAGTTTGACTTATTTCACTTATCAGTGTGGTCTCAAGTCACATCCATTTATCTATAAAAGCCTCAATTTGATCCTTCTTTTTAGCTGAGTAGTACTCCATCATATAAAAATAGCACATCTTTTTAAATCCATTGTTCACTTAATGGGCATTTAGGTTTCTTCCAAAATATGGCTATTGCAAATTGTGCTTCTATAAACATGGGGGCACATATATCACTGTGGTGTGATTCTTTCAGTTCTACTGGGAATATGCCCAGAAGTATAATAGCTGGGTCAAATGGGACTTCAAATTCCACAGTTTTTTGAGAAATCTCCAGACTGACCTCCACAATGGTTGCACCAGTCTGCACTCCCACCAACAGTGCAGGAGAGTTCCTTTTTCCCCACAGCCTCTCCAGCATTTGTTCTTGGTGGTTTTCTTGATCTTGACATTCTTCCTGGAGTGAGATGGAATCTCAGTGAGATTTTAATTCATATTATTTGCTCTTTGTATTTATTCATCTGAGAAGTGTGTATTCATCTCAGATGCCCATGTTTGGATTGGATCTTTGAATTTTGGGGTTGGATTTTTAAATATTTATGTAGATGTTCTAGACAAAACTCCTTTTCCAAGGGACAGTTGACTAAGATTTCTTCCCCAATTTGTGGGGGTTTTTCCCACTCTGTTTGATATTTCTTTTGACATGAAAAACTTTTCAATAAAATGAGATCCCAGTTGGTGATTCTTGGAAATTTTCTTGTGCAGTTTGTTTTTCATCTATGAATTCTCTGCCCATGCCTATGTCTTCAAGATTTCTACCTACTTTGTCTTCCAGTAGGTTTAGTTTTTCTGTTTTAAGATTTAGATATTTAATACATTTGACTTTAGTTTAGTGCATGGTGATAGGCATGAGGCTAGTTTTAGTTTTTGGCATGTGGAAAGCCAGTTTTTCTAGTACCACTTATTAAAAAGGCTATCTTTCTTCCAGTTAACATGTTTGGCCTCTTTGTCAAAGATAAGATGGCTGAGTATGTTTGTAGCTGTGACTGTATCTTTTAATGTACTCCATTGATCTTCAGGTCTCTTTTTATTCCAGTATCAAGCTGATTTTGTCACAATAGTTTTGTAGTATAACTTCAAGTCAGGGATTGTGATGCCTCCTGCCTTGCCTTTGTTGCCCAGAATTGCTTTTGTTATTCTAGGTCTTTTCTGGTTCCAGATGAATTTTAAGAATAATTTCTCTAGATCTGTGAGATATGCTAATGGTTTTTGATTGGAATTGCATTGAATCTGTATAACAATTTTGAGAGAATGGCCATTTGCAGCGTTTGTTCTTCTTATCTATGAACCAGGAACACCTTTGCATTTTATGAGGCCCTCTTTGATTTCTTTTAACAGAGCATTGTAAATTTCACTGAATAGATATTTTGCTTCTTTTTTCATATTGATTCCTAAGTATTTTAGTTTTTTGCATGCTATGTGAAGAGTGTGATCTCTCTCTTAATGATTTTGTTGTTTGTCCAGAGGAATACTATTGATTTTTGAGCAGTGATTTTGTATCCTGCTGCATTACTGAATTTGATTATTATATGTAGAAATATTTCAATGGCATTTTGGGGGGATCTTCTATGCAGAGTTGCCTGCACATCTTGATAATTTAACTTCCTCTTTTCCTACCTTTAATCCTTTTATTTCTCTCTCTTATCTTATCTCTCTCTGCTGGCTATTTTTTCCAGCACTGTACTGAATAGGAGTGACAATGGAGCTTCTTGTCTTGCTCCTGATTTTAAGTTAAAGCTTTTAGTTATTCAGCAGTTTTACATGTTCTTTAACCAGTTTTGGTAATTCATGTTTCGAGGAATCTGCCCATTTATTGGGTTATCAAATGTACAAGGGTAAAGGTTTTTGGAAGTAGGCATTGATGATCTTCTGTATTTCCACAGGGTCTGTAATGATTTCATCCTTTTCATTCCTTATTGCTTGAATTTGAGTTTTTTTTTTCCCCCTTGCCTTTTTAAATAAGGTTGGCTAGGGGTTAATCAATTTTATTTATTGTTTTAAAGTACTAACTCTTTGATTTATTAATTCTTTATACTGTTTTCTTAGTCTCTATTACATTAAATTCTGCTCTGATCTTTCTAATTTTTCCCTTTTGGCTTTGGGATTGAATTGCTCTTCTTTTTCTAGCTGTTTGAGGTATAGCATCAGGTTGTTTATTTGTGTTACTTCTGTTTTCCTGCTGTGGAAACTAACCATAATAAATTTCCCTTTGAGGTCTGCTTTCATTGCATCCTATAGGTTCTGGTAAGTTGTATTTGTATTTTCATTTGCTTGTATATATTGTTTAATTTCTTCTTTAATTTCCCCATTGATTGTTCAGGAGTACATGACTTAATTTCCATGTGTTTGTGGGGATTTCACAATTTCTTTTGTCTTTAATTTCTAGTTTCATGGCACTAGGATGAGAAAATTTGCATGGTATAACTTTGATTCTTTTTCATTTACTTAAGCATGTTGTATGGCTTAGTATATGGTCTATTTTAGAGAATGTCCCACATGAAGTTGAGAAGAATGGGTATTCTGATGCTGTTGGGTAGATGTACACATCTACTAAGTCCATTTGTTCACACATTTGATTCAGTTCTGTCATCTCTTTGCTGATTTTCTGTCTAGTTGATCTACCTCTTTGTATCAGAGGAGAATTAAGATCTCTTGTTATAACTGTGTTATTGCTTATTTGAGTTTTCATTTCTATTGGTATTTGTTTTATATAGCTGGATATTTTTATATAGCTGTTTTATATAGCTCCTGTATTTAATGCATATATATTTAAATTGTTTGTGTCTTCCTTTTGAAGTTTTCCCCTAATATGTAGTGAGCTTCTTTATCTCTTTTGATCATTCTTGATTTGAAGTTCACATTGTCTTTGCAAACAGAATAGCTACCCCTGCTTTTTAGGTGGGGTTCTGTTGCATCGAGTATTGTTTTCCACCCTTTAACTTTCGGTCTATGAGTTTCCTTTTGGATTAGTCGGGTTTGTTGTATACAGTATAAATTGAGGCTATTTATAGTAATCATTATAACTCTTACATATTGGCTTATTTTTGTCATATTATCTTTCTGCTTTTGGTTCTTTATCTTTGCCCTCTGTTTAGTTGTTTGCCCTTTGTTTTTTTTGTTGTTGTTGTTTGTTTGTTTGGTTTTTTTCCCTGTTGGTGTAATTAAAGTTGTCGTTATTTTTATATGTATCTGGAATATCTTTCAGTTTTCTTTGCAGCGTTGGTTTAGTAAAGTTCTTCCGCTGTTCTTTGCCATGGAAGTATCTTATTTCTCCATTAGTTATGAAGGACTTTTGCAGGGTTCATTATTTTCACTTGGAAGTCATTATCCTTTAGGATCTGAAATACTTCACTCCATGTTCTTCTTGACTTCATTATTTATGCTGACAAGCCTGCTGTGATTCTGATGGGCTTTCATTTATAGGTGACCTATCTAACAGCTTTCAATATTCTTTTCTTATGTTGAATTTCTGGGATCTTGATTACAATATGTCTGGGTGCAGATTTACTTTGGTTATCACTTATTGGAGTTCTATTTGCTTCACTTACCTGAATGTCAGTTTCTATGTTTGGGAAATTTTGGGCTATTACTTCTGTAAATAGTCTTTTGATATCATTTGTGTTGTCACTTTCTTTTTCATTTACACCTTTCAATCTTAATTTGCTTTTCTTTACATCATCTTGCAACTGTTAAATTGTTATTTCCTGATTCTTTGTTATTTTTAAAAGACCATTTCTTTCTGGTTCACTAACTGAAATCTTGTCTTCAGGATCTAAAAGTCTATCTTCACTTTCATTGAGAAAGCTTTGCCAGCTTTTGATAGAATTTTTGATTTCCTGGATATCTCTTTGAATCTGTTTCATGCATTTGTTTCTTTCTTATATTGTTCATTCAAGATTTCCATCTCTTTGCAGTGCTCCTCAGTTTAATTATATCATCTCCAGATGAGCTCATTATTTCTTTTATTACATTTATCATTTCTTCTTTTACATAGGAGATTATTTCTGACCTGAGTTCCTTTATAGCTTCCTGGAGTTGTTTCTATACTTTAGCTGTTATCATTTCAGGTGTATGGCTTACATTTTCTTTTGTGTCCAGGTCTCCTAGGATTGTTTGCAATGAGCTGGAGGTTTGAGATTGCATTTTCCTCTTTCTTGTTTGTTATTTTACTATATTTCCCCGAAGAAACTGAATGCAAGGTCTCATTTGCTTCCTGGGTTGAAGATATCTGTCCATAATGCAGGGAGTTTCTCCAGTTGATTGGAGGTCTTTATTCAGGCCTTTCCAGGTCCCTCATGGCAGCTGAAGGCTACTCAAATGTGGGAGTACCCAGGGCACACGTTCAGCATAGCCCACATGTACTGTGAAGCTCCACAGCTATTTGAGGTTGCTATGTCATACTCTATCAGATTCTGAGTGGCATACCAAAGCTAAACAGCTATCTGAAGTATGCTTTGCAGGCCTTCAGCTCAGTTGCTTGGGGTCACTGGGTGAGGCCTAATCAGGTTCCAAACAAGGTGCTGAGATTGCATTGTTGGGTAAGACTTGCTGTGGAGTCATTTGTGTCATGTCACGGAAGGCAAGCAATTCCCTGGCCACTCAGGGTCACTGGGTAGGGCCCAAGTAGCCCCAAGGCACCTACCCAAAGGTCTGAGGCTGATTGGGGATGCTGGGTGGAACCCTACTAGTTTCTGAATGAGGTGCCAGAGTTGCATGCCTGGGTGGGGTTCGCTGTGCAGGCCTTTGGCTCACATCTCTAAGGGAAGACAATTCCCCAGCCACTTAGGGTTGCTGGGCAGGGCAAGAGCAAACCCCATGGGTCCTACCCAAAGATCTGAGGCTGGCTGGGGATACTACCAGGGCTCTACCAGCTTCCAAGCGAAATGCCAAGATTGCACAGCTGTATGGGGTTCACCATGCTCACGCCTGCATACATTTCTTAAATATTTGCTTTCACTGTAGCTTTGCCCTGATTATGAGTCAGGAGAGAAACTATCAGGATGATTTATTCACTTGTAATGTCAAATCCCTTTCATATATATCAAAAAACAAGTAAGACTGTGCCATATGGTGCTTATGTATACTGACAATGTATGTTTATTTAAAGCTAGGGAAGAGAATTATAAAAATAATGACTACATTAAAATCTATTCTTAAAGACACAGTGATGAATCTGGAAGTATGCATTCTATAGATAAAATATCTAGGCACCTTTTAGATCAACAATAGCTTATTTATTCTTTGTTTTCCAAATTAAAATGTACATGTTTAATAAAATGCAGAAAGTCCACAAACTAATATAGCCTTCAAGAATTAGAGTATGTGAAATATCACTTATTTTCCATAGAAATAACAAATAATTATAACAACAATTCAGATCAATGAAGAAATATTTGTGACTTCTGTTATTTCTAAAAAAAAATTATTTGCTATATTGACTGTTCAAAAATGTAATATTCCTTATATGGAACAGAAAGTCAATATCTCATAATTTCTATTATAAAGCATTCTACTTTTTCAAATTCCAATATTGCCTTGTTCTTCATAAGAATTAGATTGTAACATAGCAAGAGCCTGCCTCAAAATAAAAAAAAAAAAAAGTAAGAATTAGATTACTCGATACACATATGAGAATGGAACTTAGTCTTTAGATTGAAACATAAACCACTGTAAGTAGGACTAGAGGTGTAATGCTGAGACACATGTATAGTTAGTGCATGGAAAGTTATGGTTGTATGATATTTAGTTTTTATTTATTTAATTTTATACTTTATTGGTTCATAGTCCACCATAATATTCACTTCTTTAAATCATATATTTACAGTTGTGCAACCACAATCACTAACTAATTTTGGAATAGTTTCATGACTGTATTAGCATCTAATTTCACTTCCACTGTCTTCTATGAAACTATCATTTTTAAAGTAAAAAAAATAAAGATATATATATTCAATATATGAATATATATTAAATATCCATATATTACATAACAATATTTATGTATATTAATCTAGAGAACTTGTAAACATGTCACATCTTGATACTCTTTCCTTCCTCAGCTCTGCAAAGACTATCTCCTGGTTTCCTATCACGTTTCTACTATTTAGCTTACACGTTGTTTTTCACACTGAAGAGAAACAATTGCTTTTAGCTTTCTGAGTTTGATTTATTTTACCGAGCATTATGGATTCAAATCTTTATCTAAGACACTGTCTTTCATATAGTTCAATTTTTGTACTTAAACTCTTTACGTTTTAAGTTCAGTCTTCCTGAAATGTTTCTGTGAGGAGTGCTCTCCACAGGGAATGTATCATTAGCATTGGAAAGGAGGAATAATTGATTTGTAGATTCTTTGTGTTTTCTGGAAGCTTGCAGATCAGTGAGACTTCAGTTTCATTCAGGAAGGTGTTGTTTGCACTGGGAAGGAGAATTAATTCTATTTTTCTTCAGCATAGTATTTTTGCTTTTCATAGCTGTACTCACAAAAACAGTTTTTCCTCCCAAGTCAAAAACGTCTTGACTGTAAGTGGTTCAAGGTTCCTTCTCAGTTTCGCCTTAAATTTAGGCATGGCCTAGACAAGTGATTATTTTTCTTTTTTTTACTGAGAAATAATAAACTAAACTCTATCATTCATAGTTTAATCGTTGATGCCACAGTATCTTATTTTCCACAAAATAAATACTCCAGCCTTCAAGTTCATGCAAATTTCTTTCTGAATTTATAGAGAATTTTTTATTTAAAAAAGGAAAGAAATTAATGTTCTATACAAAGTGAAATATCCCTTTCTACTCACAAAACAAGGCATGTACTTGAAAATGCAGAAATTCTCCAGAAAATCCTCAACAGATGCTTCATTTGTTTTCTACTTATCTCTCTGACCTTCAGGTTTATGCAAATTACCTTCAACTCATTGTGTTGAAAAACATAACTTAATTTCTTCCACAAATATTGATCTTATATCCTGGAAGATTTTATAATCTCCACTCTGTCACAGTGTTTGACCAAATGCAGTGGGTACCCAAGATTCAGGCTATCATCTGATAACCAGAAATTTTCCAATAAATAATAATTTCATTTGTGTAGATTACCATACACTTTTTATTCCCTAATTTTATCCAGTCTTCTCATTAGGGAGAACATAGGTTGGTTATCTCCCGGCCTTTTGTGTTGAACATTTCCCCAAAAACATGTATTAGCTTATACCTCCTTGAAATTTTCTTCCAAATCTTCTTGAAGTAGAATCGAAGTCTGACTTTGGAGTCTATGGCTAATTCATGATCTTGGTGAGGATCTCAGATCAGTGATTAATACACACTGTCTGGTTTCTTTTGATCTAATTTTGGAGCATGCACAACTTCTTACTTTATACTCACCCTCAAACGAAAGAGCCAAGAAGGGATCAGTGCTCCATATTCTCAGCACAGTTCTTAATTCTTTTTAATGCAGGGTTGTTTCACTTCTTTTCTTCATGTTTAATGCACTTCCACAAAAATGATTATATTTTCTCAAATATATATCATACAAACTTTAGCTGCAATTTCACAGACCATAGACAACTGCCAGGTTAAAAAAAAAAAAAAAATCCTGTTCTCAGATTACCAGTTGAATGTTTTGCACTCTTCTGTTTGTTTAGTTAAAGCTATACTAAAAGCTGTGCATGTTTATACATAGATTAATGGATTGCACTGCTGAATTTATCCACATTCATATTACATATCCCACTCCAAAATTCCCATTTTCTACTGTCTTCTGTGTACTCTTTCTTCCTTTGTCCTAATTCCATGTCATTTTTTTCTGTATTGTACTGGAGGTATCATGACACTTTGTTAAGAGTCAGGCTTAATACATTGAACAGGATGATTGCCAGTTCCAAACATTTTTCAGCAAATACAATTTTTTCTGCTTTCTGGCTGAATAACTGTCTAATGTGTACATTGATCATAATTTGTTGATCCATTCATCTATTGATCAGCATGTATTCTGATTATGTAGATTTGTCTCTTATAGGAATGTACGTGTCTCTATTGTATACTTGTTTTAATTAAAGTACTGAGGAATATAGCTGGATTACTTTGCATTACTATATTTAGTTGTAAAGAAATGTATATTCTAATTTCTGTAGTGTCTCTACTAACTCACTTCTTCTGTAGGACTCACAAGTATAGGGACTTCCTAATGCATTAAGCAATTTTGCTGTAGGCAGGATATTATAAAGAGTATGCACGCTCTGGGGTTCTGTTCTAGTGCTGGCAATATTGTATGATGCTCTTTGTAAATGCAGTGTTCGTAGAATTTGTGCTGTTTCTCATTGTTGTTTCTGTAGTTGTGGATACCCAGGAACAGGTTTTATTTTCCCAGTCTTCTGTGCCTAATTGGAGTGTGGTTTTTTACCTGTTATTTTATCTTCCGTATTTTTTTAAATTCAAATATTCCCCAGAGTTAGTGTGAGACTGGCTTGTATGTGGAGCAAAGTGCACTATATCCTGAACTGGGATTGTAGATCAGCAGTGGATTTTCTACCCCAAATCCTTGAAATGTCATGGTCAATCTCCAGTACTAAGTTAAAAGAGGGAAGTGAGCTACAAGACAGAAAAATGAGTCAAGTATGTCAGTGAGATAAAAGCCAAGCATTGATGCTGACATGAAAGGAGAGGGCAGAAGGAGGATTTGAAAAGATGATGAGATGATTAAAGTACGATTGATTACTATGAGAGACGAAAACTGGAAGACAGAAATAAAATACATGTTAGATTATTTAAACCATTAATAGAGAAATATCATAAGAAAGGTAGAAATAGAAATAAATAAGAAACAATGATAGAATTTGGCTATTAGGAAGAGAATAAAAGAGAGGAGTAACAAAATTAAGAAAAGAGAAAACACATGTATGAACCAATTGCAAATAATAAAATAATAATAGAGAAAAAAGAAAAAACGGTCTGCTGAAGTAATTCAATAAGCAGAGAGAAGTAAACGTTCACTATCTGCTTTCTTTCTTTTTTCTCTTCAGCTACACCCCCTTAAAGATGGCAAGGGTTAGTGCCGGCATTGCAGGCTTGTACCACTAGGCCCCGGCACGTTTTTTAATATATAAGGAAACTGAAATTGAGAGAGACACAGTGATCTGTTTGAAATCTCCAGAGAGACAGGAAACCACAGAGTCTGCCTCAGAAGCCTGGGCTCACCCCACCCGCCCACTCTTTAAGGGTGTAGTGCTGGGAATGAACCCAAAGCCTTGACAATGAACTATAGCCCCAGTTCTTTTTTTAAACAAAGAACATATTATTTTAAGACTGAGTCTCTCTAAATTGTCAAACAGGGCTCACATCAGTGGTCCTCCTTCCTCTGGCTCTCAGGTGCTGGGATTCCAGTCCAGCACTGCCATGCCTGCCCCGCCCACACTCACAGACAATTCTACCCTGCCAGTTACATGCTTCTTAGAGTTGAAGCTCTCTTATCTCTATAGTGTTGTTTTCTTTTTAGAATTTCACTCATCAGTTTTATTGTACATTCCATAATCTTGCTCAAAGTTTACTGAACCCTACTTGGCATTGTTGTGTCCCTTAAGAGGTGCTAGGGAAACAGCACATCATTTCTTTTAGAATCCTTACTTTCTTTTCTAATTTTATTTGTCCATAGTGAGAGTTATCCAAAAATTCATCAAACACTGAACAGGAAAGAATTTATTTATACTTTCACTAAGACAACAGGTGGATTGTAGACTGAATGGTAAACTTTCAGCACACCTCTGTATTTTTAACCACTTTGTAATGCTCCACCATAGACAGTGGTACAGTGCAAGTGAATGATTAAGTCTGAATGTAAGTCCAAATGATAAACAGGGTAACTTTCAGGGAAATAGACAATTTTAAGTACACAGGGAAATAGCCATTTTTAGTAAATGTCAGTTGCTATGTCATCATAGAGAAGTGCCTATAAAGAGACCATTTAGTAAGCTTCAGAGTTTTTATTCTTACAAGTATCTGATAGGATTAAGATTTATTAGCATTTAAACATGATTTACAAGTTTTAAACAAAGAAAGGAGTGTTTTTTATTGGTCTGAAATAAACTGAGATTCTTCGAGTTTGTGTATCTTCTGATTAATCTGTTAAATACCTGTGTGGCTCTCAGTGAACTCAGTGAATATCTTTATGGTAAAACTAAGGATTGTTGATTTATTGTGACTGATCTCTTAATACTTCTTTTTTTTTTTTTCTGCATGTGTATCAATTTTCTTAGTGTATTATGTAAGTCGCACAAATGTCTGTAAGGGATGTTGTAAAAAATCATTCTGTTGCATATATGTAACTGAGAATACATCTAATATGTAATTAAATGTACTTTTAATGAAAAATTTAAAGCTTGGGGAAAAAAGATGGCAAGCGCTGGGATTATTTTTCCCTTCTTTCTTTTGTGCTGCTTTCCATGCTGCCAGCTGCAGTGGGTTTGGACCACAGCTTGTGGGAGTGAGTCGTAGGTTCCTTAGTTTACCAGTGTAAAAGAGCAGAGAGTGAGAAGTTCCACAAGCTGAAAGATGAGCTTGATGTGCCCCCAACGGTGGCTGTTACCAAACTGCTTCATTTCTGGGTCTCAGGCACTCTTTGGGAAGACAATTAAGCAGACAGGGCAACTACAGTTTCCGGGGTACAGCAGTTCCTGCAAGACTCACTCACCAAAGGCCTGGCACCCACCTCCAATCATGTGTGTCTGCTGCATCTCCTGACTGTCTTATCTGACCACACATGCTGCAAGTTTTAAAAAGAAAGCGAACTCTACTCATTTCTATACTTCCAGCCTGAATTCCAATGCATTCTTCAAAGGCCTTGCCTCATTGACTTCTGAGTCCAACTGAGTCACAATGTAGCTGTGGGTCTGACCGAATAGCAGTGACATCCAGGGAAAAGAAAAATGTTTCGATTCATATTTACCAAAGCAACTAGATGAGCCATGACTCCCACAAGATGGAGTCATCCATCACAGAACTAGGATTATCAACTATGTTCCTCAGAGAAATGGCAGAGTACCACTCTTCTCAAATGTCTGCCCACTCCACACCAGATCAGCTAAATTCAGACTGCCTTTGGATCTGGGAAAGTTTCCATTCTAACTGTGTCCACTTCATTTTTCTCTCTACCTTTGCATTACCCCCCCCCCTCAGCAGTACCACCACACTGCTGCACTCAGTGCTTATGCACCAAGCAGCACGAAAACCTTGAACTTGGTACTTTTTCCAGCACTCTGTTCTGATGTAGAATCTCTGGGTCTCTGTCTGCAGGCCTCTGACTGCTTAATACCTATTCTTCACTCACTGACTTTGCTGAGAACTTGTTCTGGGATGTTCTGATTTTGAACCATGGAGAAGCTAGAATTTACTTCTTGGCACTAATTTACTATCTTGACTCCTGAACACACTTTTTTTGCCACATCAAACACTAAATAGACATATATTACTGTGGTATGAAGTTGTGGTATTTTTATACAATGGAGTATTACTCGGCTCTAAACAATGATCACACTGAGATATTTATAAATAAATGGATGCAACTTGAGATCATACTCATAAGCAAAATAAATCAAACTCACATGTATATGTAAGAGTACATAAGATATATGATAATCATGATTCCCCATTACATTGCTTTGAAGCCTTAAGATGTATGCATTCATTAGTTGGAATGGTTTTATTCTGTTTTGTTCGATTTTATTACATGTGATGGTATGAACAGCTATTTTGAAGAAAACAAGACATTATGGCAGCCATTGCTGATTTAATATCAACTTGCTTTGAAGTCCTACCATGCTTTTGTTCTTCTGTTTCCATTGGTTCTATCATGTTGTGTCTTATTGGATTTTAATATGTGTGATAGTATAAACAATTTTTTATGGACAATGAGATAATATAGTAGCCATTATTCATTTTCTGTTATTTGGTTCTGAATGCCCTGTAATACTTTTATTCTCTTGAATGGTTTATAGCATTTTGTTATGTTTGATATTATTGTATGTGGAGGATGCTTAACTATTTCAAAGAAAGAGACATTATCCACTGTTAACATCCACTTGTCTTGTTGTGAAGTGTTGTGTTGCTTACATGGTTCTGTTCTGATCTGCTTTGTTCTGTCCTCTTTTGTCTTAGTCTCTTTTAAAATAAAATTTAAAAAAAACACTAAATAGAGTACATAGATATGTATCATACAGGAATTTATCAACACATCAGCACTTTAATTTTTAATAATTCTTATTCTTATAATCATTTTAAACTCTAGAGACATAATTCTAAATCTTTTCACTACATTTCTGTGCTTCTTATTTCGTTATAAACTTTCATGTTTAGAAGATGGTACAGACTGAGCTTCAATTTGAGCAGCACAGTTCAAGTCAGCAACCACTTATATAAATATTTCTATAGAGAAATAGTATTGTAGAATTTACTAATAGGTTTTTAATCTGAACAAAACATGTCTTGCTACCTCAGGGCACTTTATGATCTAAACATATGATGTACTTTGAAATTTTGAATAAGATTTTTATATTGTAAGGCATGGACCACTCTTCCTTCTTCTCAATCACTGTAATTAATGCAATTTCATTTCAAATAATACTATGTAATGCAATCAGTGATTAAACTATTCAAGTTTTAAACAGAAAAGTAACATAAACAAATTTAAAGACAGTTACACTTTTTTGTTTTCTTAAAACATTTGACACTAGAAACCAATTCCTCTTTGTCTCATTTTTCTTGGTTGTTGCCAACTGTCTCAGTTTCTTTGTATTGTCAGGTGTCTTATTATCATTTGTTTCCTGCAGAACATTGCTACCTGTTTGTATTTCACTCCACATTTTACCATCATTAAAATTTCTGTGAAAGTCTTTGTTTACTCACATGTGCTCATGGTTATGGAAAGTTGGGAGTGAGCAGACAAGATGAGGATTTGAAAGAGAAAGACATTGAGTTTGCAAGCGAAGCCAATGCTGAAGGAGTACACTTTTTAAATGAAACAAAAATTCTTTTTAATTAAAAAGAAATGTGTTAAACTCAGATATTGAGAAGCTTAGAGAAGCTTATTAAAATCTTTCCATTGGTAAATAACGTATCTTGAGTTACCTTCTTAAAATGTTGATTTTATGAAGATTAGAAAATTCAAAGATGAATTTTATTTAATTTTTTGGTACTAGGAATCGAACTCATGACCTTGAACCTGCCAGAGAGACACTTATACTGCTGAGCTAAACCCCAGCCCCTAACAGCTGAATCTTATAAGGTGCTCACATTTTGTGAAGCCTTGTCACTGTTTGCATATATTATCTTTAATATTTATTTTTATTAACAGTTGATAGTTGTACATATTTGTGAGGCTGCAAAAAGTTAACTTGCCTTGTAAAATAACCTTGAGTTATGTATAGATCAACATGTTTAATAACCACACCATTTAATATGCATTAGGGAAAATATTTTATTATTAATATTAATTATTGCTACTAGCACATAGTTAGAAAGGTCACTAATCAATAGATAGTCATTAATTTGAAATAAAAGAACCCCAACATTAATCCATTTTAGATTCATGATGCCTTTGACAAGCAAATAATTAAAATGAAATTTAACTGTTATGAGTGAATCAGATTTACAACCACAGGGTTTTCTTTAAATGAACTAAAAGTGCATAACTTTAAATGCAAAATAAACTTTTCAATCTATGTGATAAACCTTAAGGAAGAAATTATAACCTACTAGGTTATTGTCCCACAAACAAAGAATATGCATTTTTCTCCTTTGAATGTAAGGATCCTGGATATTTCATCTTCACTTATTTTAATAAAATTAGTAATATATCTTTTTTCATTGTTTTCAGAATACTTAATAAAGATTTTTATTCACTGGGTTTTAATGAAGAAGAGTAATGGAGGCATTATCTGAACAATGTGATCTTTAAAATGGCAAAGGCATTGGTACAAACTGTATTTATCTTGCAAACAGAATTCTGTTGCACACAACCTTACAGAAGGTGCTCAAAAGATATAAATAACTGAATATTATAATAAAATAATTTATGATTTTTAAACTATTTACTAGTAAAAGCAGTTTCTCCCCCATTTTATGATTGACATTTCTCATAAAATATTGTTTCTAACTTTCACACCCAAAAATGTGAGCAACGATTCCACTCAGGAATTGAGAGGAGTGAATGCAAACTCCTTTTTGGATGGTTCATTGCCATGTTCAGGATCTTCGGTGAAGAGTAGAAAGATTTTTTTTTTTTTTTTTTGGAACTCAACCCTATAATTTGTTTTCAAGTCAAATGCTTAATTTTGGCTCACGTTATTAATATAACTAGAAATATCAAAGTCTATTATTACCTTTAATATGTCAAATCCATTGTATGAGAATCTGTCCCCATGAAGTGTGTTCGTGAAGAACTCAAATGGATATTTAATATATAAATAATATAGTTTTTATATATAACATATCAAGAAACACTATATGTTAACATTTCATGCTATTTCAAAACATAAAGATCATTCTTATTTGATTAGCTGTACAAAATTCAGATAGTACACTGGATTTATTCTGTGGGTCATAATTTCTTGACCACTATCCTAATCACCAGTAAGTGAGCCTAATCTTAGAAACCCAGGCACAGTTTAGAAGACCATAGAAACTTTCATGATCCGATATTTCCAGAAGTTTTAGGTAAGAGAACCTTTACAAATGGCTATCAAAATATGATAATCCAGTTAGACATCAATACATGACAATCATATCAAGTTAGAATTTACCTTCAAGAGACTTGCAAAGCAAATATCACTGCTCAGAAAACCAGTATGGAATTTATTTTTAAAAAATGAACAGTCTGTTAAAGAATACACAGGAAAGCAAACCTATCTGTTTTCCATCAGCTTCATCTTTTAATTTTCCCCCCACTTTCAGAAACCAAGTTGATGTCACTTCTGACATCCTCACTGTTTCTTCTCTTAAAAAAATGAATTTATCAATGTTTTGTCCCTTAAATTACTTAAAAACTTTTAACTCATGTTATCAGATGTTGTCATAGTGTGTCATGAAAAAAATTGTTGACTTGTCATCTCTAAATTCTTTATAGATTGAAGTAGTTAGGACTGATCTTCATATTCTCACCAGGATCTTCAAGAGAGGACTTCAACTTTAGTTGCTATTAATTTAACATTTTTTTTTTAAATTTCAGATAAATTAATTGTATTGAAAAATGAATTGAAAAGTATTTCCAGACTCTTGACTATCAATACTGAAGATCAACAGTTGGATTTTTATCTATTATAAAGTGAACATTACTTTAGACATAGTAGTAATTTTTTAAAATTATATTAAATATTTCCTTTTGATAAAGCTATTCTTTTTTTTTTTTTGTCTTTTTCCTTTTTATCGGTACCGGGGATCGAACTCACGACTGCCTGCTTGCAAGGCAGGAGCTTATGCCGCTGAACTAAATCCCCAGCCCCCAAAGCTATTCATTTTTAAGAAAACCATACTTTGAAATCCCACGGGACTAGCGTTTTATCTACATATTTATTTTTCATACAGAAAAATAACTGCTGATATCTTCATATATAGCCATCACTGTGCATCATTTTGTACAACTGTTTTATAATGAGTGATTTGACCCAAAAGTCTTTTTAAAAATTTAAGACACATATTCATGAAACAATATGCAGCACAGTCATCTGTTTTTTAGTAGTAGAAATAGGTAACAGGTAGCAACATGTTATTTCAACTGCCTCCACCAGGGTAGAAAAACACAGACACATATACACACATGCTCAAGTGGATAATACAAATCTGTGCTATGAAACTCTATGTTATCTGTTTATATACAGAGATAGATAATGAAAAATAATCACAAGAATTCTAGAAACTCACAATTGTTACATTCTTACTTTGTGCCAGATATTATGCTAAAAAGTTATTTGAATTTTCTTATCATTAATCTTTTTGATGGAGTATGGCTTCATAATAATTCATCTCTATCAAGAAATACTTTACCTGAAATATTTCCCTAGTTGTACCTTATGAAGTGTAACCTAACATGAAAATAATCAGCCATAACTATCTATACATAAAAATTAATCAAATGCAGATGAAATTGAACTTGATAGGGCTTTTGTAATAGTCAAATCTAAACTTTGGAAAGAGTAAAGTATATGTACATTGCTTTAAACACATGCTTATGATTTCATATTTATAAACATATTTCAACCTCAAATACTTATGTAGATGGCAAGCACACTGGGTATGATCACAAATTACAGTAAATGAGCACATTTTTAAAAATATTCTTAAAAAGCATATTGTCAGCAGTTCCCACTAAAAATACTCCCACTTGCATCAAACAGTTCATTCTATAATTCCTGCCACTTTCGAAACAGTTCTGGAAGCCCTTTCTCACAAGTACTATAGCTGCCTTGACTTTTACAATAGATTTGAATGATGATTTTCATGGTCATTTTTCATTTTGGGAAACTTAAATGATTCACTGTGCTAGATCCACTGCATAAGGTGGCCAAGGACACCCAATAAAATTTTCTGAGTCTGCTTTTTCCATTGAATGGCACTCTAAAACCACATTCAAAATACTGTTGAATACACTTCTTTTTTTAACAGATTTTTTTTTAAAGAGAAAAACGCAGAAAAAATCAAGAAGCTAACAAACTGTCAAGACAACAAAAACAAAATGACAGCAGCACAGTAGTGATATAGAATTTCAAAACAAGAGAGATGGTAGGAATTTAACAATAGAACAATGGTTGTTATATTACGTATTGTTTTTTTAAAGAAAGACAAAATAAAATAGAAAATGCGCAGAAATAGTACATACTTTCAAAGAAAAGAAATAAACAGTAATAAATCACTACTTGATGCATACATATTGTCTCCCCACAAATAGTTGTTCAAGACTAGTGAACACATAAATGGGAATTCAACAAGGGAGACTGCAAACAGTTCTGTTCAACTACCCAACAAAAACTAAGTATTATGGCTATCAATCCTATACACTTAGGCATGTATGCATTTATCCATATCTTCATTTATGTTGAGACCTAACAAAACAAATTAGATTAAAATACTTCCGAACAAAGATTAATAATATTGCCTGATTTCATATCATAACACTCCAGAATCAGCACTGGGTACTGCAGTGCCCCTTTCTTTCCTTCAAAGTATTTGTTCATTTCATCATGTGACATAAGATCAGTTCTCATAAACTGTTTATAGGTTTTATGCAAGCATGAGTCTTAACATGTATTTCTATCCTTTTTTTTTTAAATTTTATTTAAGGAGAAAAGAAAAAAAAAGCAGAGAAAGGGTACAAGTTATACAGATTTACAGAAAAAAAAAGAACAGTACGAAATCACTAGTTAATGGATTACATATTGTCATCTTAGAAATAATTGTTCAAGTCACAAAATTAGAGGTTGTAAAGTGGATATTCCATCAATGATACTGCAAACAGTTCTGTTCATTGATCCAATAAAACTCTGTGATATCATTTTCTATCTTATACACTTAAATATACATGCAGTTATATAGTTTAGAGCACTTTCTTTTCCTCTCTTTTGTACAATGACTATTACACATTTTGGGTTTCATTGCTCCCACGGTTCTTATTGCTTTTTTGGAAGAGAGTAAAACCAAATGTGACATAACAGAACAGAATCGGTCAAGTCAAAAGGGTGGACATAATAGATAATGTAAAAACATAATACAAGGTGATCAACAATGGTTATCATAATGCCTCACGCTATCTCCAATAGAATTGCCTATATTGTTAGTTATAATACAATTGAACAAAACAGTAAAGAATAAAACCGACAAAACCAAAACATTGGAGACATTGTAGGTCTTCAAAAGTAGGTAAAAGTCAACGAGAATGGGCGTTATAATGAATCTCATTATCTTCACAGCTGATGCCTAAATTTTCGAATCTGATACTATCCAGCAAAACAGAATAGGGGAACATCAGTTAAAAACCAGATGGTGAGAGTAATACAGGGCTTTAAATCGAGGTAATGGAAAGTCAAAGTAGGTTACTATAATATATCCTGCTATTTTTTTCCTCTAATTAAAAGGATAAAGATAAAAAAGTAAATAATGGAGTGGAGATTGAGATAAAAGAGGGCATAACAATGAAACAGTGCAGATCAAAACATAACCATTTAAGCAGAATAGTGTTTCACCACCAGATAATCCTAACCTAAAAGTAGTTACCATATTGTCTCTTTCCTTGAAATCCTTGAGTACAACTTCGAATAGTGTAGCATTAAGTATATCAAAACAATGTAAAACCATTTAAGAGAATGACAGCATTACAAAGTATTTAGAATCGACTAACAGAAAATGAACAATGGTTTCTGTATAATCTCCTTGTCTTTAAAAGGTTTTTGCTTATACTATCATACATAATAAAATCCAATAAGATACAACCTATTTAGACCATTGGAGACAGAAGGACAAAAGCTAGATGAGACTTCAAAACAAGATGATACTAAATCAGTATTACCTATTAAGATGTCATTTTCTCCAAAATAGCTGTTCCTATCATCCAATCTTCTCTGCCTCAATTATGTTGAGCTCTTTTTCTGTCAGTAGCTGTCAGTTTGTCTTCTTCATTTTGCTCTCTGCTCCATTCATTGTGGCCTCCCCGCCACTATTTCTGGATTCTTTGTATTTTTCTTTTTTTAGAATATCCTGCAGTACTCTCTGTAGAGTTGAATTGGTGGTTGCAAATTCCCCCAGTTCCTCTTTATCCTGGAAGCACCTTGTTTTTCCATCAATTTCCAGGGACAGTTGTGCAGGATATCTCAATCTTGGCTGGAGATTATTATCTTTCAAAGCTTGAATTATTTCCCCCCAAGGTTTTCATGATTTGATGGTTTGTGCAGAGAAATATGCTGTAATTCTGATGGGTGTTCCCTTGTAAGTGGTCTGTTTCTTGTCTTTGACAGCTTTTAATATTCTGTTCTTGTATTGAATTTCTGGAATTTTTATTATTATATGCCTGGGTGTTGCTCTGTTTGGGTTGTAGGTAGCTGGGGTCCTGTATGCCTCATACATCTGAGTATCTTTACCTTTTGCTAAATTAGGAAAATTCTCCTGGATTATTTCTGTGAGTAGCTTTTGTAGTTCACTTGTTTGTGTCCCTACTTCTTCTTTTATGTTCTTAATCCTTAAATTATGGATTCTCTTATCATCTTCTTGTCTTTGTATTATTGCTGTTTGTTTCTTTGTTATTTTTAAGAAGTTTTTCATTTCATTCTCCCATATTACAAGTCTGCCCTCCAGTTCAGATAGTCTGTCCTTAGTTTCTTTCAAGCTGTTATGCCAGTCTTCGATAGACTTCTTAGTATCTTGGTAGTCCCTTTGAACCTGCTTCACATATTCTATGCTTTCTCTGTTTTCTCCATCAAACAATTCTCCCCTCTTTTTCTGTCCTTCCATTCCACCATCTGTTTTTTCTTGGGTGGTGCTTAGCATTTCTCTAACTATTCTGCATACTTCTAGCTTCAGGTGGTTGATAACTTCATTCCTGAATTGGTCTATGAGGCTCTCTATATGGCGTTTTATGTCTATTGGTGCGGTGTCCGCTATTGCCTGTTTCTCAGAATTGGGTGCCGAGGAGCCTTTCTTGTTGGTGCCTCTTCCCATATTCTCTGTTCCTTATATATGCAAGCTTATATAAGAGGCCCAGCTTCTCTCCCAGTCAGCCACAGCCTGGTCAAATTGCGCCAGTTAGGTGTTCCCGCTCACCGCTGCGCACCAGGGAGTTACGGACCAAGCAGCCTACACGTCGCCCCTCCCAGCCACCGTCAGGCTCTGGGATCTGGGTTGGGACAGCCTACTGGGTCCGCCAGCAGCATCACGCAGGCCAGGCACTTTTCACCAATCCCGCCCGAGAGGGGGATGTGTGGCTGGAGTCGCCATCTCGCCCTGCTCCCGCCTGACTGCTCGGGCCCAGAAAGTCCTCCGCTGGAGTCAAACAGTGGTAGAGTGTCAGTTTCTCTCACTCACCTCACCACAAGTCGGTGCACGCCTCCCTGCCTGTCCTGTTTTCGACTCCGTTCGCAGATTGCCGTTCTCAGAGCTTCCGCGCGTCTCTCTCCTTGCCGAGCCGATGTAGAGGCAGCCAGCTGCCACGCGGCGGGAAACCCAAATCGTGGCTTCCAATGGCGCGGGGTCCAGCCTCCACACTGAGGCTTTTCTGTTCCTGTTTTAGCACCAGGACTGCATTCCAAGTTCGTTTCTCTCAGCCCAGTTCGTTCCTGAGTCAGCAGAGCATATCTCCACCTGCTTATATCTCCTTAGTCCGCACCATTCCTGGCTTCTGAGCCGAGTCTTTCAGAGAGCCTCCGGTAGTTGCTACTATCTGTCCACCATGTTCTCCCGCAGCAGATATCCTTTCTATATTAGAGGGAGAAACAGAACAAAGCAAGACAGAACTAAACTTTTTCCTATAGACACATCAAACTAAAAATACATATAAAACTGCTGTATAAGGAGTTCTACCATGGTCACTGTGCTGTTTCTTGATATCATCAACAGAATTGGCTATATCATTAAATAAAGTATAATTGAACATATCAGTACATAACACGATTAACAAAAATACAACTTTGTGATAGTGTGGAGCTACAATAAAAGTTAGTAATCGAATCAGAATGGATATCATGGTGAATCACTGTCATTTTCAGTATAGTTGTCTATGCTCCTAAACTTGATACCAGCAACCTAACAGTTTTGAATAAAATCTGTCAATAATAAGCAGCAATCAAGCAAGTCAAATTTAACTAAGATCAGTCATGATACAACAGTATAAGTCATACAGGGTTCCTGATTGAGTTAATAGGAAATTAAAGATGACCACTGTGTTATGTCCTGATATCTTCGGGACAGCTGTCTGTGCCCTCAGATCCATTGCTTGTATACAAACTAGGACAGAACAAGTTACAACCAAGCAGAGTGGTGCGAGTAATAGGAGTTTTAATTTTTGATACACTATTAGCTGTATCTTCTGCTGTTTTTTTTTAAGATTATTCCTTCCCTTTTACTCCCCCAGAATGAACTGTGTATTTTTTGGTGTCCCCAGCACTCACAGTTTTGTATGGGGGGCTAACCTGCTATTTACCTAAATGTTTCTGAACTTTCTCATTCCTGGGCTGGATTTCTAGTTATATTTCTTCATTTATTAAAGCCTGTCTGTTCAACCTATCCATAAATACTGGTCTAGTTACCCCTATTACTCTCTGGTTCCCTAACACATCAAGTTGCATTTTCTCATGTTTGATTTTGGTCCATATAACTTTCTTCAGGCTAATTATATTTCCTATAAAGAGCCTCTCAGTGGACCCTACGTCTTGATCCAATTTGCCTGTGGTTCTCTCTTTTTTCCCTTAAGTTAGTGTATCTAGGCCATCTATATTACAAATTATATCCAATCATATTTGCCTCATTTCTGTTGAGCTCTTTTTCTCTCATTAGTTGTTCGTCTTCTTCATTTCGCTTTTTGCTCCATTCATTGTGGCCTCTCTGCCACTGTTTCTGGAGTCTTGGTACTTTTCTCTCTCTTTAGAATGTCCTGCAGTATTCTCTGTAGAGTTGGATTGGTGGTTGCAAATTCCACCAGTTCCTCTTTATCTTGGAGTCATCTTGTTTCTCCATTAATTTCTAGGGACAGTTTTGCAGCATATATAAATCTTGGCTGGAGGTTATTGCCTTTCAAAACTTGGATTATTTTGCCCCACACTCTTTGAGATTTGATGGTTTGTGCTGAGAAGTCTGCTGTAATTCTGATGGGTGTTCCCTTGTATGTGATCTGTTTCTTGTCTCTGACAGCTTTTAATATTTTGTTCTTATAATGGATTTCTGGAATCTTGATTATTATATGCCTGGATGTAGTTCTGTTTTGATTGTAGGTAGATGGAGTTCTATATGTCTCATACATCTGAGCACCTTTACCTTTTCCTATGTTTGGGAAGTTTTCCTTGATGATTTCTGTGAATAGTCTTTGCAGTTCCTTTGTTTGTACCCCTGCTTCTTCACATACATTCTTTATTCTTAAGTTATAGATCCTCTTATCATCTTTTAGCCTTTGTATTATTACTGCTTGTTTCCTTGTTATTTTTAAGAAGTTTTTTCCTTTCATGTTCCCACGTTACAAACTTGCCCTCCAGTTCAAATAATCTATCCTTAGTTTCTTTCAAGCTGTTTTGCCAGCTTTCAATAGAGTTTTTAGTTTCCTGGTAATCTCTTTAAACCTGCTTCATGTATTCTATGTTTTCTCTATTTTCTGCATCAAACAATTCTCCCTATTTTTGTTCTTCCTTTCTACCATCTGTTTTTTCTTGGGAGGTGCTTAGCATTTCTTTAACTATTTTACTTATATCTTGCTTTACTTGGCTAAATACTTCACTTTTGAACTTGTCTATGAGGTTCCGAAGATAACACTTTATGTCTATCGGTCCCATGCCTGATATGCCTGTTTTCTGTCCTCATTCTCCTTTGCATTTACCTTTCCTAGATCTGTGTTCTCAGGATTGGGGACTGAGGACCCTTTTTTGTTGCCTCCTCTTCTCATATTTTTTGTTCCTTCCATACAGGTGCATATAGGAGGCCCAGTTTCTTTCTCTCACCGTTTCAGTTTGTCTGAAGTGTGCTGACTAGGTGGCCCCACCCACTGCAGTGCACTAAGAGGTACAGACCCAGGTATCCTATGCTGGGCCCACCCCTCCAGGTCAATGTACTCAAGGCTTCACTGTGTTAAGATGCACTGCCAGCCACAGGAACTTGATTTGGGCTAGCCTACTGGGCCTCCGTCCATGACATCACCCAGGTCAAGCACTCCCCACCAATCCTGCTTGAGAGAGGAATATGTGACTGAAGTCACTGCAGCGCCCTGGTTAGGCCAGTCTGCCTAGTCCCAGAATGTCCTCAGTTGGAGCCTCTTTGTCTATGGATGGGTCCCTACTCCTCTCACTCACCACAGGTGGATCCAGGGTTCCCTGCCAGCTCTGTATTCATTTTGGTTCACTGATTCCTGCTCTCAGAAATTCACATCTCTATCCTGGCTGCACCAATTCAGGCATATCAGCTGCAATGAGTACAATCCGTGAGTTCTAGCAGTGGCACCAAGACTGTAGCTGTTCCAATCGTAGCACCTGAACTGCATTTCCAAATCATTTCTCTCAGCTTAGTTCATTCCTGGGTCAGCAGGGTATATCTCCCTCTGCTTAGGACTCCCCACACCACAGCATTCCTGGAATCTAAGCTGCCTATCTCAGAGAGCTTCTGTAGTTGCTGTTATCTATCAACCAGCTTTTCTTGATCCTCTGCTGAATACACTTCTAAAGACACAAAGGAGAACATTGAGAACTGCTTTAGAAAGTTGCAAGAATGATGACCTAGGCATATTTGAGGGGGATTAAGACAATGTATCTTGTACTATAATAAAAATTATTTATTTATGTACACTGCATTATTTGAATTTCTTATTTAAAAATTCAGATTTCTGTACTGAATAAGTCTAACTGATTCTAGCCAGGCACAGTGACACACATCTGTAATACCAGCACTTAGGAGCCTGAGGTAGGAGGATTGGAAGGTGTTCAAGGCCAGCCTGAGCCATACAGTTAGTTCAGATCTACACAATGAGACTACTCAATGAGACCCTGTCTCATAAAAACCAATATGTATACATACACATATTTTTTCTATAAAGCAGAAAACATCCCTAAAATTCCAGTGTCCAAAATCCATAATGCAAGTCCATAATCCATAATATATACTTGTAAATTTTTCATTCAAAGAATTCCAAACATATCAAAATTGAGAGCCTCTTAAAAAGTACTTCTATGATTTTATACAGAGTTTAAAGATATTCTCCATAAGAATGCTTTTTGTTTCTGATCTTATATTACATAGAAAATTTAGAGCTACTTCAGTGAGCTTTCTATATTTTAAACTCTATAGTTGACACAGATTTTTGCATCTTTTATTTGTATTAAAATTCCTTAAATTTAAAATCAAACATGAGAACACGGACATAGTTTTATATTTGTTTTCTGTTTTTGTTTTTTGTTCAAATTCTTATTCATTTTTTAACTGAACCAACTAATAAAGTGTTTGCATTTAAAAATCTGAATTTATTTCTTCTCTTAAAAGATATGAAATTATTTGATAATGGTGAACCTGTAGTTATAAAGAGGAATAATTTCTAAACAGATTCCAACTGCTCTAACTAGAGCCCAGCCTCTGAGTGCATGAGATTTCGGGTGGTCATTTTAACCTAAATCATAACACAGCTCTGTACCAAGCATTTGTCATGGGACTTTGTCTGCTGATTGCTATTTTTGTGGACAAGCATGGGAGAATACAGAGAAATACAAACAGAAGATTAAAAATGACAAGAAGACATTGATTTGTAGTGACAATACTTCATTATTATGTTCAAACCTTTAGATCAAGTAGTGTGGGTAGAATTTTAATGTAAAGTCATAGATTTATAGATATTCTAATTATGAAAATATTTTGTTTAATTTGCTTATAATTTCAAAAGAATAAAGTTGCCAAGAAAAACCTGATTTTTAAGCATTAAAATTTCTTTAAAGAGAAATACTGCTTTAAAAATCACTCCTTAAAATGAATAAAGTTTTCAGCATTTCCAACTGATTCCACATCTATTTCTCTACCTTTAAAATTCTTAGGCAAAACAAAATACAACAAATGTGGAAATGGCAGGAAATCATGATTCACCCAATGAAAATTCATATAAAATATCTTCTGACCTCTGAGATTTGCTGAACAGGTGATAGTTTTTGTTGTTGTTGTTACATTTAAAAGGTTCAATACCTTTTATGCTGTTATATAGTCATAATTTACACTTGTATCCTAGTTTAAGTATATAAACATGTAAATTTACAAATACGTTTATGCATATATGTGTGTGTGTTGCTAAATAGTGCTTATTAATTATGTAGCTTACTTCTTTACATATCATTGAAGTTTTCTTAATAACTTAATAACTGACTAACTACACTGACAACTCAGCCATTAGTTATTTTTATAAATGAATCTGTAAGATATTTTGGAGTCACTCATTATTACTCTTTGTAGGTAGGACTAATCTATACCATATTCCTAGAATCTTATCCAAAAGCCTAGCACCTCACAAATTCACCAGTAAATCCAGATTGGGCAATTCACAAATATCAAGTCATTTACTCCTTTGGTTTTTGGGTGAATGTTTGGGATAAAAATCCTGTTGGCATTCTCTCATTTTAATCCCAGTTTTGCTTCCTTTTTTTTTTATACCACAAGGTAAATGTTATTTTCTGTGGAATCAGTAAAATTATACTAACAAAGTGACCTCCTAGGCAATAGTGTTTCTTTTCTCCCAGTCACACTGTCTGCATAGAGAACTTAACCTTACCACAGGGGTGGATAAAGCTACTTTTTGTAAACTAAATATGCTTTAGAGACATAAAACTGTCATGTTTTCCCAAAACAAGCATTATAAAAGTACATTGTTTCTAACCCCAACTCAGTATTATTGTCTAATTCTTTGTATTTATTTAGTTTTTCTATTTAGTATCACTTCCTTAAACTAAAATGTGTAAATATACTGTTTCATCCACAAAAATATAATTACATGAATATGTACATTTTTATCTACTAATATTTTATGCAATTAAGAGATCTGTATGAAAGTAAAAAAATATTTATTTAAAACCATTTGACTTTATTGATGAATTTATTGTCATTTTAAAGGAAATACGTAGAAGAAAATAAATACATATTATCACCTATGAATTTGTTAATAGCTAATCATAATTAAAGCCTTAACATTAAAAATTGTATAATTTTAATAGAACAAATATTTTTAATTAAAGAATAATTCTTATCCTCATTACTTTTAAAATTCCTATGCATCACCAGTATTATTCTATATAAAACACATAATGGGATGTATCAGGGAAAATTTCCTTAAATTTTATGACAAAAGAGATACCATTCAAGATTTGTTATTATATTATTTACTATTATACCATGATGTTGTTTATTTATATTCTTGCCCTAAAATTAATTTTGAAAAGGGAAATATTAAAAACATAAAAGGCCATGAACATTGTCACATAAATTATGTATAATGAAAACCTCTGGAAACTCAAATACTGTCTTCAAATAGATTTTTGTGTTGCAAAAAACCTAGTAATTTATGTCTTGTTTCATTATAACTTTTAATATATTTGTAAATATATATAGACTCATGGCACTATATTTCTCTTTCATGGAGGAAGTTAAATTCAAACAGTAATGATACAAAACAGAAATGAAATGAAATAAAACAAAATCATAAAGCACGTTTTTTCATGTCTTTCTCAGTTACCACCAGCAACTGCACAGTGCTAGGACTTACCTTTTTCATTTCTTGGACATTCTTTGCTTTCATATGTAGAAAATATAGGAAAAAAAAAAACACCTCTTAAAATCTTCAGAAAACCTTCTCCCTAGATTTCAAAACTGATGATCTCTCAGTCTTCTGCTCTCTTATAATTTTCATTACTTTAGAAACTCAGAAGATATACAGCAGCATAGCAAGACAGAACCAAATTCAGAGAACAAAATAATGAGAAGATTTAGGAGGCTGGACCAGAATGTGTAGGAGAGAGGAAAGGCTACCTGGTGGTGCTCCTAGTTAGAGACACAGTATTGGGACAGGACAAATCTAGAATTAACTACAAATTTTGGAATCAACCAGGATATGGGTTTAAATTGTACTCTGTGGTAGACTATCTATGTCACCTTGGAAAATGTATATAATGTCTAGAACCTGTGTTTTTCTATTGTAAAATTTTTGAAAAAAATCTATTGCAGATCAAATGAGGTGACATAACTAAAATGTTTACAGAGTGTCTTGTACTGAACAGTAAATAAAGGAGCATGTTTTTGAGATGTGAAGTTCGTGAAACCTGAGTTCATGGAGTTAAAACCATAAAGAAACACAAACTCGTAGTTTTAGCATGTAAGAGTTAATATGCAGCATTTTTGAAGAAATTCTCCAAAAGAAAACTTGGGTCTCAGGAGAGAAAGCCTCTTCATCCTGCAAGGTTTCAATCTGATTAAACTATATCCATATGGTTTAGAAGAATGAGTCAGTTACAAAACGAGTGGAATAGGATCAATATAAATGGAACAACAGTTTTGGTAGCAATTCTATCCATGAAACAGTAGTATCATTCATAGAACTACTAAAATATATAAAAGAAATATTTTTATCTTTATAATAGTTAAAGTATTTTATGAGTATAATTGAACTACACATAAAAATGTTAAACCAATATTTAGCCATCAAATATATTATAAATAGCTCTGTGTTTATACACATTTTCTCTGGGGAGAAAATAGAGTTGTTAACTTTTTGTTTATAATCAGCGTTCTCCCAAATGTCTTTCTTATAAAAATGCTAAGTTAATGTAGATGGGGAGGTGGTTAAAAAAACACTGTTTATACCAACACACATAACTATGTGATTTATATAACAAAGCAACCACAGGAGCAGTATATTTTCTGGATGTTAATGGCCTGAAATTCCTTTCAGTAGCAGCATTAATCAGTCAAGGATGGGTTATTTTATGGTCTTTAATGGACTTTTTGATAGATGAAGATTTTGTTTACAGATTATTCTTCATTGCACTGCCATGCATTGCAAGCTATGATTCTTAAGAGATGTTCTCAAAATACAAATTGTACTACTAAGAAATCTGTTTACAGCTAAATTAAATTAGATAGCCACATTCTTTATGAGCATAGGTAATGGAGCAGTATGCTACAAATGCCTTTTCTTGAGACATTTAGTAGAGAATGGTTTAAGCTTACACTTCTTCCCTAAGAAATATTTTCTGCCTGCTACAACTTTGTGAGCCTCCTTGTCACTATTCCAAGTAATTTATGTAGAATACATAGTATTTGAAATTTACTTTACAATGTTTGACTATTGTAATGAATATCCACCTTCAGGTTAGATATTGCCAACAATTTATATTTTTCTAAAAAATGAGCAAAAACAATAGTGCCCATTTATATATTCCAAATGCTTTAATGTTTAATATACTCAGATTTCAGTTTAATAATTGCTGCAGTCAATGTTTGTTTCACACAGAATTTTTTATTGTACCTTTCAGGGTAACATTATTCATGGGTTTGTAATACATGATTATCATTCATCCTGCCTATAACATTTTGTTCACAAAAATTATGTAGATATTCTACAGAGTCTAAAAGTTTGTGTATAATTATATTGCTTCTGAATTCAATTTTTTTATAATGTGTGTGATTTCTAAAATGGCCATCATGAACTGGTGATATAGTCCAGGGGCATAGGTTCAAGGACCCGAGTTCGATTTCTGATACCAAAACAATAAAATAAAAAATAAAAGTGATGACCCAAAGACTTAATGTCTCCCTCCTTTTCTTTAGTCCTTTCCTTATTTTTTATTTCTTCCTTTCTTCTCTCTTTCCTTTCTGTCTTCAATTTCTTTATTTGCCTTCTTTCTTCTTCCCTTCATTTATGGAGATAAATACCTAAGGAAAAGAAGTGGTTCCATTTATCTCCTCTATGCTAAACAGGAAGACCTTAATTTAATTCTGGTAAAAGTTAGGTTTTTAAGAAAATTTAAAAGCCTGGCTTTCAGAAGGATATCACACAACCAGATGATGTCACTATATTTGATTAGTGTCCTTTTATTTTGAATAAAAAGCCTGTTTGTGTTTTTAGCTCTATAATTTTAACAGTATTATAAGTATATTTCAAAATAACATTTTTACTTTAAAAAATAATATTTGTGCAGTTTTTTTCACAAAACCAAAAATTATTCAGAGAAAGCCTCTCCAAAGAGATCGATGAAAAATAAATTCATGATGATCAGTAAGTAATGTCTTGACTCAGAGTAGACCACTTGGAACACATTTTCCCTCTAATTTTTTTCTAAGTCTCTGTGAGGATTTATGGCCTTACACAGTTAAAAATAAATCTCAAATACTCAAGAACCTGAGGCTAGAGGCTCACTTCATTGTTTGAGATTAGCTTAGGAAACATAGCAAGATATCATATCAACATAAATAAATAAGTAGTATTGATTTATTAAATGCAAACATTTAAATTATTCATTTTTTCACAAATATTTTTGGCATTATTTTTACATTTTATTTGTTTTCATGTCTTTATATATCTTCTTTTGCTAGCTCAGTTGGTATAGTAATTTTTAAATTCATTGGTTTTTAATAGGCATTTGAAATTGTTCACCGTTTGTCCTTAGAGTGACTGCATTGAGGAATTATGCATTGAAAATGTTAAACCGGTTATACTCTATGAACAAGAACACAGAGTTTTTAAAGGCTGTTCATCTATATCTCTATTTCATTCTCATGTTTTCTTAAGAAGTTTTATTTTATGGTAATTTATTTTCATTGACACATAAAGTTTCATACTTTTGTTTAGATAGCATGGAACTCTCCAGGAATCCCAGAATTCTGGCAGACTGTAGCAGAAGAATCACAAGTTCTAGCCCTGCTTGGCCCTTTTCATAATTTAAAAAAAAAAAAAGTCTCAAAATAAAAATTAAATGAATAAATAAAAAAAAAATCTGAGGATGCAGCACAATGCAAAGCCCTGGATCTGAACCCCTGTTCCATATATAAATAAATTGTACACATTTATAGGATATCAGCGAACCTTATGAGGTATTAGAATTCTGTCCTCTCAGATTTTCATGGCTTCTAAGCACCTTTCTTTGCATTTTCATTATTTTTCATAAATTCAGCTGTGTCACTTTTTCTGTTCTTTCTGAACAAATCTAATCTTATTTCTGCATTTGCCTGATTTCATTTCCCTGCCTGCTCATTCACAAGATTAGGCGACTTATTGCTGACTCTATTTGAGAGCAATCCTGGATTTTCTAGTCCAGGTCTAAATTCTAGGTTTTTTTTTTTTGTTTGTTTGTTTGTTTTTTTGTTGTTGTTTTTTTTTTTTTTTTTCCTATGATCTTGGTCTTGCACCACTTTCTACACCTCTTATGCAGCATGTAGATCAAGAGCTAACTTTTATATATATTTTTTTTCATTGCCTGTGTTTCTTCCTGATAAAAAGGGGGACACACGCAAGTAAGAGCATTTGTAAGCAGTGTGTGAGCACTTTCCACAATAAGTGTATTCTATTGTATCTCCAAATCGAGTATGTATTTTGTACTCTGTGAAAATGTTCTGGTTATTCTCTGGAAGTAGTTTTTACCTCTCAGGAATTCAAATCCTCACCACTGTGTCCTATTCTTGCCCAGAAGCTATGGTACGTTAAGAATGAGCACTAAAAATCATGGATTTCAGGACCTTACGCTTTCCAGGCAGGCATCTGAAAATCATAGATGCTCTCCATGGCTGCTCTTGCAGCCAGGGATGACGGTAGCCTCACCACCTAGCAAAGACCTAGAACACAGCAGGCACTCAGTTATGCTATTGCTAATGAATGGACCTTATTTTGTGCACTTTAAAACTGCAAAGTAAATAGAAATATAGACTATAATTTGACTTAGCTCGTCTACAATTTTTCATGAAATTTTGAGAATTCACTTCCTTTCTCTCCCCCTCAACCAATTTGTAATGAAACTGTAATAACTGTTCTTTTTACAATGAAAATTTTATGACCTGCAAGAGCATAATCAAATACTACAAAACTGAGTCTAATTTTCCTAAAAATGATCCTTCAAGGGAAAACTGGAGGCAATTTCTTCTCTGACTTAACAACCTGCCTTCCCTTTGTGGGACAGGACTATCTGCACAAATGTATTGAGCTTCCTGGGTAGCACCAGATTAACGCACTTATGCCTCCGAGGCAGAAGATGAAGTGACTATTTTTCAAATCTCAAGTGCCCTACCCACAGGAAAGCAATATTATTTTTCATGTAATGAGCTTTAGCACGTGAACAATTAAGAAGACAAAATGAATGAGACTAATCAGCAAAAAGCAAGAGCTTGCCTGGGGGAAGCTGCTGAAGTTGATTGCAGCTCTTATCTGAGCTGTTATCTGGGAAGTTAATAGTGCCAATGGTCAGAAAGCACTGACTAGTAATTGTATAGCTTTGGTATCCTCAGGTTTCAGTATTTCCTTTTGAAAATGCACATTGCTAGGAGGACTGATTATGCTGATAAAAAGAAAATGAAGCTATTGCCTGACCTACAAGCTATTAAAGAAGGCAAATAAAAATAAAAATAAAAATAAAAATAAAAATAATTCACTTTTAGTCTGGTTATTAACAGCGTTTCTAAGGGTCAACCTTAATCTCTATATCTTATTTAATGCTAAGGGTAAGCCATTTAATGAAATGAAGATTAATTAGAATATTTCTTCAAAACTTTAATGAAGACCAAGTTTTAAAATATCAGTTCCTTAAAAAAAAAAAAAAAAAAAAAGGAAGGGAGCACTTGATTATTTTTTTTGGGGAAGAAATGATAATTCAGAGAAATTGTTATTTTGGAAAACCAAAGTGAAGAAGTGGAAAACCTTACTGGATTGATGATTCAATTTAAGATATTCAGAATGCAGATGTGAAATTAGATAAATAAATTCTGGTTAAGAAAAAAGAAGGAAAATATAAAGAAGATATCAAAGGAATAGCAAATTTGACATGTGTTAAAGAAAAATGGAGAAATATCACACACTTGTGAAAAAATCAGTTTAGCGTTAAAGACGTGCAATGATCTTATTGTGGGTAATATGTTATTCACGGTAGGTTTACAGTACAGTTTGATAAACTGCAATAGCCAGCGTTTCATCTGTTAATGTGACAAAACCCTTCAGAGTGATAACTTGAAGGAGGACATGTTCGTTTTATCTCACAGTTGCAGAAGTTTCGGCCATGGTCTCCTGGCTCCACTGCTTGTATGCCAATGTCAAGATCAGAATATTATAAAAAGGGGTGGAAGAAACTACTCCCTGCATGGCAGCCAGGAAAAAGACATAGTGAGCAGGAAAGAACCAGCACTTGCTTATTTCCATTTTGTTGCTGCTATTACTGTTCCAGCCCAGCCTGTAGCTCATTGAGGTAGCACTGCCCACATTCTAGGCCCTTCTACACTCCAGCTTGGCTTGCTATGCTAAATCTGTTAGTGAAAACCCTCACAGACACACCCAGAGTGTGCTTTCCTAATATCCAAAGCATTTCTCAATCCAATCAAGTCAACAATCAAAATTAATCATCATATCAATCTGGTAAAATGTGTAAAAATTCTTTGTGTACTCAATTTTGAGAAAATATAATCAAGAATGTTTATAATTCTTTTTAGCAGAAGTAAGCCGCTTATAAATTTAAAGTCAATGCATTTATTTAGGAAAAAAAGTTTCTTATGTATCATTTTCATTACGAGCAAACAGTTGGAGCTAAATAGATCTCCTTTGTAGGGTAATTGTGCAGGTGTTGAATATATTTTGAGATTCTATTTTTGTACATTTCCACTGTGATAGTAGAAAACAAAATAATTTCCTTTTCCTCTCAGGCTTGTAAATGAAGTTTTAATTTAAGTCATTGATGTGGTTGATTAAACTATGAACTTTTTTTTTTTTTTGGTAGAATTAAAATTGATTATCTCGCCTACCCACTGTGTGTTTGCATGTGAGATTTATATGTTTGGTGTATCAGACCTATGTTTCTGCATCTGCCTTCCTATTTCTAGATTAAGTAATAAAAGTGTTTATCAATTATATTCTTTACTAATATATACTCTTTTCATGTTAGGATTTTCTCCATGTTCAAGTCTGTTCTTGCTTTGCGGTATCTTTACCAGAAAATATTTTCTAGTGCTTTATGTAATATTGTATACATAATAGTCATTTAATCAAATTTGAAACTTGAGTAGATCAATTATTTTATGCCATATTTTTTGGTCTGTTTTGGTCCATTTTGGTCTGTTAGATCTGTACAACGTGTGGTTTTCTTTCAATAGAGTATGTTGGAATGCATATTACTACAGTAAATAATAAACATCAAAAATTCAAGAGTGTAGAAAAAAGCAGGCAATAGACTCTACAGTAATGTTTACAAGTAATGTTTTTTTTTTTCCTTACTTGATTGGTATTGGATGTATATCTTTTCATTAAAATTTTATTTTGAATAGTAAATAGAAATGCACACTCTTTTGTGGGTACCTGTGTAGCTTTCAAGGAATAAGCATGATAAAATGAATATATTTATTTATGACAACCATAATGGTGCCTCATGATCTGACAAGCATGCAAGTCCCTCATTTCACAACTAATGTCACTGTAGGTACATCCTTTACTAATTACAGGTTCAGTGAAATAATCAGATGATCAAATGGAATTGAATAATATGTATGGATGTATAATATTGTTCTATAAGTTTGAGATAAGGAAAATAAGTCTATACAACAACACATGTTTTCTTTTTATATTCAAAGTTGAAAAGCAGCTATATATGTAGTTTTAAAAAGAATTTTGTTTCTTTGCAAAGATGGAAATAAACCCAGGTACCTTGTACAAGCTAGTCAAGCCTTCTCCTCCTGAGCTACATGCCTCACCCAAAGACAACCCTTTTATGAAACACTAACAAGTACTAGAGTGAAATATGTGAATGAATGATTGAAAAGTACACTGATTATTAATTATTAATAATATGTTCCCTAGTAGTTCATAGTTCACTTGTATATATGGTTTTGTACTTCTAATTTTGAGATCAAGTTTATCTTTTATGTCATACACATAAATCTATTCAATCCACTGAAAAGATGACAAGATTCAGATGAAGTGAAGGGCATAAATGGCATTATTTGAATTACTTGAATATGAGAAAGATTATTCTAATTTCAAACATAGTGGTCATTAGAAAACGAAAAAAACATATTAGAAAGGAATTTTTAGCTTTTTGAGTTGCAAAACAAATATTTATTAGATTTAGTTGTATCTATATCTATATCTATATCTATCTATCTATATATATATATGAAAATAGTATATTTAAGAGAAGTTGGAAAAAATTTAAATTACATATTTTATCTTCCTGATTAATATCTATATAATTTTATTATAATATATATAATAAATAAAATTAGACATTCAATTTCATAATGCTGTCTTGAGATCTGTTTTTAAAAAGGAGGACATGTTTTTCTTTAAAAACTCCTATTAAGATACTTCATTGGTGTAAGTAGAAATCAAATAAGTCATTTGGAGAGATTTCTGTTGTAATTATAATTGTTTTTGCTGTAACTGGTTATATCAAGATTGGCACTTTATAATATTAACATATGAATCATTTGACATTATCTTTTATAATTTTTGTCTATTTCTGAGATAATTTAGGTGTACTTCTTAGGTTTACTGGAATTCATTCTAGTGACATATTTTATTAACTTATTTTCAAAACAATTAAAGATAATAGGAAAAATAATAGAGAGGAATAAAGTTTGGCAGTGAAGATCAAACTGTATCAGAGTCAACTTGGTGTCAGACTATAAACTCAAAAATGATAAGAATGTTTTCCAAAGTTATATCCATAATGGACACAATACACATATGTTAAATGAATGAAACAATGAATGTAAGTTAACTCTGAAGATACATTTAACTCTAGGCATACACAAGTATTTAAAGTTTGGGCCTGGAATGTTATTCAATGTTTGCTAAGCTTTAATGAGGCCCCAAACTTCATATCCAGCACAGCATCAAAAAAGAAGTTAAGATTTTATGTGTTATGTTATCTAAGTGATTGTATTCATTTTTCTGATGCAAACATCAAAATATATTGATGTAATATAAAGAGATCAGGAAAGTAGCAACCTACGCTCTGCCTTGTGAGCTGAAAGTCCATGCAGTGACTTTCACCCCACGAAGAAGACTGGCCATGGCTCCAAGAGACTGGTAGGGCCCTTCCCAGCATCCTACTTTCCTGGAAGAGGAATGGAAAGGTCCCTCTGGGCCTATTTGGGCCCCTCTCAGCAGCCCCTGAGTCGCCCACAGATTCCCGTGCTCTGCTTCCAGAGCTGAAAGTGCACACAGCAATTTCCACACCACAGGAATGACTTGACCCACCCCTCTGAGACTGGTAGGGCCCTACCCAGCAACCCCAAGTGGCTGGGATCGCCTGGTAAGGTCTGTTTTAGAACATCCACTCAACTGGGGGAACTCCCTGCAGTATGGAGATGTATTCTCAACCCAAGAAACAACTGAGAATTTATCTTCAATTTCCCTAAGGGAATATAGGAAAATGATAAAATGAAAGAACAAAATGCAATATCAAAACTTCTGCCCATCTCAAGCAAGCCTAGTAGACATGGCCATAGAAGAATATGTAAGTCATACACTTGAAACCCCTGAAATGATAGCGACCAAAGTAGAGAAAAAACCCAAGAAAGCTATAAAAGAACTAGAAAAATCTCCCAGGTTTAAAAAAAAAAAAAAAAAAAAAAGAAATGGTTAATGTAACAAAAGAAATGCTTAACATATTTAAAGAAGACATAGTTAAAAAATTAGAGGAAAAAAGCAAACAGAGGAAACCTTGAATGAACAGTATAAGAAAAATCCAGAATGCATGAAACAGATACAAAGAGATATAAAGGAAATGAAAAATTCCATCAAAAGCTGGCAAAACTTCCACAATGAAAGTGAGGATAGCCTTCAGACCTTGAAAACAAGATTGCAGCTAGAGAACAGGAAAGGGAAGAACTTGGAAAACATAAGAAGAAATCAGGAAACAACAACTCAATAGCTACAAGATGATGCAAAGAAAAGCAACATAATATTGATAGGTATAAATGAGAAAGAAGGTTACAACACAAAAGATATCAAGAAGCTATTTATAGAAGTAGTAACCCAAAATTTCCCAAACACTAGAAAGGAAGTGAGATAGAGATAATTGAAGCACATACAACTCCAAAAAACCATAACCAAAATAAAACCACACCCACACATACAATAATCAGTATTCCAGAAATCCAACATAAGAACAGAATATTAAAAACTCTTAGAGAAAAGAGACAGATTAACTATAAAGGAAAGCCTATCAGAATTATAGCAGACTTCTCTACACAAAATAATGAAGTCAAGAAGAGCATGGTGTGAAGTATTTCACATCCTACAGGAAAATGACTTCCAACCCAGACTGATGTACCCTTCAAAACTGTCTTTTAAACTGGATGGAAAAAATAAGATACTTCAATAACAAAGAACAGCTGGAGAACTTCATAACCACCAAACCAGCCTTGCAACAAATATTGAAAGACATTCTACATAGACATAGGAAAAAAACAAACAAACAAACAAACAAACAAAAAACACTAAACAAGGCAAACAATTAAACAGGGGAAAGGTAAGAATTAACATCAGAAAGATAACTTGTCAAAAATAGGCCAATATATATCAGTCATAATCATTAATATAAGTGGCCTCAATTCATCAGTTAAAAGAAACAGACTGGCAGAATGGATCAAGAAACAATATCCAACCGTATGCTGTGTACAAGAACCTACCTAACATAAAAGGAAACTCATAGAATGAAAGTCAAAAAGTATAAAACACTTCATGCAACAGGAATCAAAAAAAAAAAATCAGGGGTAACTATTCTGTTCACAAATAATGAGAATTTCAAACCAAGAATGATCAAAACAGATAAAGAAGGTCACTACATACTAGTTAAGGAAGAACTTCAAGAGGAAGACATAACAATGTTAAATATATATGCACCCAATTTGGAAGCACCCAGTTATATAAAATAAATATGAATAGTAATGAAAAATCAAATAAGCAATGACACAATTATAACAGGAAACCTTAACACGCCAGTGACAAAAAGAGACAGCACAACTAGACAGAAAATCAGCAAAAAAAATGACAGAACTGCATCAAATATGTGAACAAGTGTACATAGTAGAGGTGTACAGACTACTCCACCTAACAACATCAGAATATAGATTCTTCTCAGCGGCACATGGGGCATTCTCTAAAATAGATCATATATTAGGCCATAATAATGCTTATGTAAATGGAAAAGAATCAAAGTTATTCCATGCAAATTATCTGATTATAGTGTCAGGAAACTAGAAATTAATGACAAAAGAGACTGCAAAATCCCCACAACACATGGAAGTAGAATAATACACTCCTAAGCAATCAATGGGTTACAAAGGAAATTAATGAAGTTCAGACATCTCTGAGTATCTATGTTGAACTGATGTAGATATTTTGTTATTTTTCTGGTTTCGTCTTATATTCTGAAGTAAACCATCAACATTAGTTTTTTTGTTTTTATATTTATAATAATAGTTTATATTTTTAAACAACAGAATGTCATACCATTTTAAACTCCAGTGTATTAACAGTATTAACAGTAAGTCTAGACTTAAGAGGAGACAGAAACAATATGATGTGTTTGGGAGCACATGTGATCCCCGGGATTCTAAAATTTCTTTGTTTGTCATATTGCATGTTGTTCAACATTGATATTTCATTTTATTTTCATAGATTGAAATATCACATCTACCTATAGATATTGCAATGTGTTTAACATATTGTATATATTAGTTATCTATTGTATATTAGTATATTAGTATATCTATTGTATATATTAGTTAAATAAGCATAGATAATTCTTTTAAAATCTAGAAAAAAATTCATGTATTGTCTAACTAGCCTAGTACTTGAAATGGTAAGTTTTTATTTCTCAAGTAAATGCATTAATGATTGATTTTAAAAAGATAAATAAAGGTACATTTTGCTTCAGAGACACTACTTTCAGATCCAGGGCATGGCATAAACATATACCACCTATGTTTCATCATATTGATATTGTAAAGAATTCAGAGATCCAATTTCTATTTCCAACACAATAACTACTTCAGAGCCAGTTTTTCTTAATGTTTATAATTATTATAATGGGGATTTAAAAATATTATATGAATGTTTGAATTATAAACATTGGAATTTACAGATATTGAGATTAAAAATGCTACAGATTAATTTTATGTAGAATTAAAAACTATCTGGTTTCAGGCTGAGGATTTAGTTTAGTGGCATAAGTGCCTGCCTGGCAAGTGCAAGGTCATGAGTTTGATTTCTGGTACCAAAACACAAACAACCAAAAAGCAAAAAAGTTTTTCTGGTTTTGAATTTTGTGCCTACTTACATGTAAAATTATCCTTATAAAGCAGAAATAAAAATAAAAATAGATAAAATTTCAAATAATAATTAACACTTATTTCCTGAATAAATCATTGGTTAACAAAGGGATTTTTCAATGATATATTTCAAAATAGTGAAATTTACTATAAAAATGGCTTTGTCATAGACACTAAATTATGGTGACAATAGAAATTATCATTTTAAAAGTTTCTAAATTATTTATGCAATCCTAATTTTGTAATGAAAGGATTGGACTAAAATAAATGTATGTTTTATTTGGTCCTCACTATATGGCTTAACTTTTTGATATCAGTTTTCAACAGCTAAGGAAATACATTTTTATCTTTCTAACCAGAAAGCTCATACAAACTAATAGTTAGAAGAAAAGAATAAAACAGATTCATGGTTTATGCACTATTATTATTTTTTAACCTTGCAGATTATTTGTGAAACATCTGGAAAGGATTTGTGAAAAATATCTAGTAGAATCAATCATCTTAGCAGTTTTCCATAAAGTAGTTGGTTCTGGAAAAGTACTTTTACATTAAAATACAGAATGTTAAATCCAATTTTCTAAATATCAGACAGAAATTTTGATGAACACTGTCTTTACTAATCAAGAATTGATGCACATGTAGAAATGATTGATAGTTTATTACAGTTAAGAAAAGTAATTCTAGTTTATATACTCAGGAATAAAGATTCTCAAAATTTAAGAGGCAAAAACTTCCTGTAGAGATTTCTTAAGAAACATATGTCTAATTTATTCCAGGCATTCAGAAAGTAAAGAAGCATCTGCACAAATATATTGAAAACACTACTTTGATAATTGTAATATCTACTAAATTTGAAAACCAAGGTGATTAAGTAGAAAAATTTAATTTGACTTAATTTAGTCATAGCAATCTTAATTATTGCAAGACTATGGGATAAATTGCTAAAAATGAACAACAACAAAACACCTGAAGCTGAAAGTCAAGAGAATTCCCTCACCCATTTGAGCTCTTCTCAGTGAGTACAACTTCCTGGATGAGTAGCCTTATGGAGAGACCCTCAGGAAACCCAAGGCTGAGAAATCCAAGTGTCTATTGGCTCCTGTGGTGGGTGGGACCAACCAACAAATTGCTGATGTTGAAAACCTATTAGAGGAATATCTGACCTTTTACTTCTCTATCATTTGTGACTTCTTGTTTTTTGTGGAGTGAAACAATGAAATTAATGTGTTCACTTAATCATGACCTTTATTTTTTTCAAATTCTGCGTTGTCTCTAAAATTGCCCTACATTTTTAATATGAGAACTTTTAAGATTGCTGGCTTGTGTGTTGCTCTTGAAAGTATGGGAATTTTCACCCTACGTACAAATTTATTGATGTGTTCCCTGGGTGGACAAAGGAACAAGAGCTAAGAAGTCTAAAAATTTTCTTCATGAGTTAAATGTCTGTTTTCTGTGTCTCATTCTATTCTTGGTTACATTTTCATTCCTTGATCATATTCTTAACCACTTTCGTTAACTTTATCAGCTGTACACTGCTGGTAAAACCAGGGATATCAATGTAATTTTTGACAATCATATTGTTTGAAAGAATGATTGTCCTCTTGATAGTATCATGACAATTTTTGATGACACTAAATTTTGTTGTTTGCTTTTTTTTTTTTTTTTTTTTTTTTGGCTTTTTGAGACTGGGTCTCACAATACAGTTCAGGCTGACTTTAAGCTCAGCTTGTAGGCTGGTATCAAATTCACAATTGAGAATTGGGATTACAGGCGTGATCACCATGCCCAACACTAGCTGTTTCTATGCACAAACTTTAGGCCAAAGGAACAGCTTCAGATTTAATTTGAGATGTTGAAGTGTGGAAGGAGAGTGCCCTAAATTGTGATCATCATTTTGATCACTAAAACTGAAACTCTGATCATTTCTGTAACACATTGTAACTGTGAGAGTCAGTGATCTGGATCATACTGTGTTAATTAATGTTCACAATTTTCTCATGTCTGGAAGCTGCATCAGGAGACTTGGCATCTTTTAAAGCTGATTAAGCTGATAGAATTCTATGAGTTTAAAAAAAACACAGGGAAACTAATGGCATTATTCCAAGATCATTTTTGCTCTCTTCTGTTCAATAACTTCAAGACCTTTAAAAAGTTTGCCCCATTTAACTGTGAGGCAGATAATACCCAAAAGTATCTTGCTCTGAAGTTGAACCTTTGTAGCTTTATTCCTACTCCTCTTTTATTTAAAATAAGTTATCATTAAATGATCTATTGTCATTCTTTTCTGTTATTAGATTTTCCTGATGCATAATATTTACGTTCATTTTGAAGCATTGGCATATATCAATTCCACAAAATTTGATAATTTCCTATCCCTTCCCCCTTCTTTCCTCCCTTTGGCCTCCTCTCTTCCGTTCATTTTTCCTTAACCCTTTCCACTGATCGTCTTCCTCAAATGCAAAACTTCTGCCTCTCTGTACCCTACTGTCTCTCCTTTCTTGTACTCTTCATTTATATTTTAGGTTATTAGTGGAAGAGAAATCACATGATATTTGACTGTGTTTGACTTGTTTAATTTAATATTATGGTTTCAAGATTAATCCATTTTGTAGAAATGACACTAATTCATTCTTTAAGGCTGGATAAAACATATATATATGTGTGTGTGTTTATATCTATATGTGTATATTTATAAATATAACCATCTTTAATCTTATGTCTGTGGGATACCTGGGAAATTTTTTTCCATTCTACATGTGCTCACTACACTGTTATTTTCCTCCTTGGATGTACAGAAGTTTTTAAAAATTTGCTCTGACACCACTTGCAGATTTTTGGTACTATTTTTCATACTAATGAGGTTTTGTTCAGAAGGTCCTAATCTAACAAAGAAAGACAAATTTGAGGTATCTGTATGTAATTAGAAACAACCTGAGAACATATCATTAAGTGAAATAGGTCATACAATGTGGTTTCTTTCATGACAAGACACCAAGATGTTTAACAGAAAGTCCATTGTACTTACTATAATTCACCTTTACTTCTATAAAAAATATTCCTTAATCTCTGTACATTTGTTTTCTTCTTTTATACCTCTCTTACCTCAGAGCCAGAAGAGTCATATTATCTTCCTCTATCCACTTGATGGAGCACCTGCTCTCTTGAGCTCCATTTTACCCTGCAATTTACCTCTTTTTTGGATTTGTCCCGGTCTTGTGCTTCTATCATCTACATAGACACTGTTTAAGGCTTGAGTCTTTCAATTCCTTTCATTTCTATGTTCTTCCCCTGACACTTGATATTCAGAACACTCTTCCAAAACTTACTAAATCATTAGGTCTGGGATTAGAGTAATGTAAGGGAGATATTGAGAGGGGAAGAAATAAGATATTTCAGTGGAACTCAATAAAGATCAAAGAATTAAGAATTAAGATATTTCAGTGGAACTCAATAAAGATCAAATTTTGGTTCAGTAATTTAAACATTTTAAAACTAGTGAAAAAAATTTCCACTGAAGAGGTTCATCAAAATCTTAAAGCAAAGTACACGTTTTCAAGTTAAAAAGAGCTAGTTAAGGTTTTAATCAGGTGAGAGTTTCAAAAAACAATATTCTCAATCAAAAGTGTGGTAAGAAAATTGATTGAAAGTCTTTTTAAAGCATTTACATCTGTCAAACAGAGGAAAATAAAATTAAATTTCCGGGGTTTGGTATTTAAACTTAAAAATAATACTGTATATTTTAACACCCTATTTTTCATTGTTTGTTAAGTATTTCATTGTTCTAAGAAATTTAATCACTTAAAAGCACAGGGCAAAATGTACAAAGAAGTGCATATTTTTCCTTTTTTTGACTTCTACTTGGCCTTGAGGGTCCTAGCAACCAACACTGGCAACTGCTCCGTTTTGTGACTTCTCAGGGAGCACCCTTTTGTTCAAGTGTGGAACAGCGAGATAAATGTAAAAGAACTGTATCAGTGTACAAAGACATCCTATTGCTTATTAATAAATTGACCTGAGTGAGTCTTCAACATCTAGAATTAGGTTTCTATCTTTGAAATCGAACATTGTTAAAAAACACTGAGTAGCTGGAATCCAAACTTATTTGTGATTTTTGGTGTGAAATCAGTTCACTGACTACAAAACACCTCACAGTAAAATTTTTATGTATATCAGTCTTTTTTTTTTTTTTTTTTTTTGGTATCGTAAGCTTGAAGTAATTAAGCAAATCCCTGGAAAGAGGGTGAGAAATTACACTATCATGTTAATTGTATTTATCTTTCAAATAATTATTTTTATTGAAAAATATATGCAGGGGTAGAGTTATATGACTTCTATGGATATTTCTTTTCAGATACAATATGAAAGACATGACCTATAAAATAATAATTAATAGACCAGTCTTCATGCTAATTAAAAACTTCCCTATTAAAGGAATTTAGGTGAGAATGAGAAGATGAGGCCGCAGCTGGAACAATGTGTTTTCCAAAAGCGCAGTCAATAAAAGACTTTTATCCAACAAAGTATAAAGAACTAAAAAAAAAAAAAAACAAACAAACAAAAAAAAACCTCAAAAGTTGAATCGAAACCTTAATAGATGCCACAAGGAGGAAAATACACAAATGCAAGACAACCATGTGGGAGGATGATCCTCTGTACTAGCTACCCATTACTGAGAGAGCATACCAGATACCTGCCTCTTAAAGATAAGCATTATTTGATTTATAATTTCAGTGGGTTCAGTCCATGGATTTATGCTTCAAGGTACACATAGCATGGTGAAAGGACATGTTGGAGAAAAGCTGCTAACTTTAGGACATCCAGAAAGCAGAGGGAGGGAGTGACGGACAGAAAGTTAGGGACAAGAGAATAGCCTTTCATGTCATACCTTCAATGATCCACCTCTTCTGCACTGATAATGCTTCAATTATCCAATTACCTACCAAAAACGTAAAGTCTTGGGGGAACATTTTGTACATAAACCATAACATGCATATTATTACCAGAAGCTAATAGTTATTGCTAATAGAAAAGCAAAATAGCTCATTCACCGTTCAACAATTTTTTGGTATTCCCAAAAAGAGTTAAAAATTTATCTTCACAAAAAATGTACACATACACGCACACAAATACAAGGTAGTTAAACTCACAATTTACAAAACTTAGAAAAAAAAAAAAACAAGATGACAATAAGGAGGTGAATGGATTATTAAATAACAGTAGTACATCCATTAATACATTGAAATATTACTTAGTACCAGAAGCAAATTATCTTTTAAGCCTTGAAGAGACATGAGAGACACTTTAATATATATTATTAAGGAAAATTTCAGTGATTTGCATTCAAGGAAAGTAAACTGTTAAAAGAATAAAATTAGTGATTTCTGGGAGTAGGGAAAATGCCTATGAATCAGCTAAGCCTAAGCATTTTTAGGGCATTGAAAGTACCTTTATGATACTGTCTGAATGAGACAAAGCATTGTACATTTATTTGAAGTCACTGTCTGCAACACCTAGAGTAAACTTTGTTCTTTGGGTTATGTTGCTAAGCCTTTGCAGGTTCCTAAACTGCAGCAAGAATGCTACTTTGGTGGAGTGTGGGTAATAGAGAAAACTATGCACGTGTGAGGACACGGAGTACAGAGATGATCTTTGCACCTTCCTCTCAGCATTGCTGTGAATGTAAAAATGCTATAAAAATTAAAGCCTTTAAATATATTCAAAAATAACGATTATGGCATAAATAATATATAGTATATACAAAGAATCACAATTTATTTTCTTTACACATAAGATGTTTTGTGCACTAAATGAGCATAATGAGGATAAATTTGCACAAAACAAAGCGCAAGAAATTAAACTTTTAGTTTCATAAGTTTTGGCAATTGCAATACACCTGTGTTAATGCTGTCCTGGACACAGAATAAAACATTTTAATCATTCCAGAACGTAACATCATACTTTTTTCTACAGTCTGTATTTCTCACTGTTATTGTCATCACTACCATCATCATAATCATTCAGAAACGTCCTGTAATTCTAATTTCTGTTTTAACTTGTTTTCAACCCATGGAGACATCACTGCAATTAAAGAAATTCTGGGTCTGAGCCATCTAGAGGGGCCAGTTGGCTTCTTGAGCCCAACTTCGGTGGGTAGAAATACCAGGGTGAAGGAAAGCAGGGCCAGAGGTTGTTTCACAGGTGCAAGTCAACTTTTTGCTGAAAAATTAAATGCTGTTGAACCTAAGAGAAGACATAACAACAGTTAAAACCAAGCAAGATAGCTGTGTGACAAAATGCAAATATGAATCTATTGATTTACAGCTAGAAATATTGCTGACAAAAATGATGGAATGTTTGACTAGAAATATATATTAGAAATATATATTAGATAGATAGATAGATAGATAGATAGATAGATAAATGTACATATATATTTGTTTTCCCTGTAGGAATACAGATGTTTCAATCCAGAGTTTATAATTAGACGAAGTAATGGATTAGATGAAATATGGTAATGAATTCAACCAATTTTGCTGCACCAAATTTTTCATTCTTATAGAAAAAAAAATCTCAAAATTTTGTTTTTGTATCTCCATTTCCTTGATAGTATTTGGAATTCTTAGTCTTGAATTTTTATGTTTTTCTCTAAGTATGTGCATTTTTGTGAACATATACTATCTAAAAATTTTACAAAAACATATGCATTAGTGAACGACTATAAAGCATGTAAAGAAGCAATGATTTGTAAAGTGTCTTTTCTGGACTTGATTTCAATATGTATTTATACACTGAATCCTCATGACAACTTTAAGAGTAAAATTAATTCCTATTGATGAGGTAATAAAAGCTTTTGTTCCTAGTCTTGCCTTGAGAGGTATCGAATTTTTTTTTTCTGCATTATATTGACACCTGGCTTTTGTATTAAGACACACAAACTTTTTAGTTGGCCACCTAATTCATATTAAAACTCATATTTTGATAAGCAGCTAGGTAAATACAAGTACTAAAATTGATTATGACCTTTTCTAAAATTAATTATGCAATCTATCAGTTTCTGTAATGCTAGTCTGTACATTTTACATAAAGTAAGTTGTATCTGTTATACCAAAGATAAATCTGGAAATAGCATTCAAAAGATTGTGTAAGTTTTTAAATAAATAAGGTCTATTCATGGAAAGATTATGCTGGCTTTACTCTAAATTTAACTGTACTTCTGAGTCGTCTCAATCATTTGACAGAAATACAGGTTTTGCCTTAGATATTCTGGTTTTTAGCTCTAAATATATAACTTGCTTTTATTTGCTGAAAATCTGTTCCAATAAGTAATCAGTTGGAATTAATAGATGAAACTATTTGCATTATTTAAATTTTGGTTGACCCTATAGCATTTAGAAAAATGAAATATCTGTTTTTTGTAGGTGTGAGCATTAATTAATTAATTAGGAGTCAGAAAACAGTACTATTGTTCTATCATTTTCTCTCTGTGTTCCTGAATAACAGCCAATTAGTCTCTCTTGACGATTTTATTGTTTGTTTGCTTTCATTTTATTTTTCACTGAGAAGTACCAGCCAAATATTTGTTTTCTGTAAACACTGACCAGAGAACAAGATCTGTTTCATGTTTAATTTCTCTGAACTGGTTGTATTATTTGAATTATTTAACCATGACTGGATTGAGTGGCCTTTCTTACTGCCTCAATAACTAACTACAAGCAGAAGAGAAGGTGAAACCAGCAGCTGCCACATTACTGGAGCCCCAATTAGACAGATACTTTCCCTGGTAAAGCAAACTGATGTCTGTTTTAAAGGTATTGCAAATTAATCCTACATCCCGCTAAACAGTAATTTCTGGCCACAGTAATTTATATAAAACTTTTGCTTGAACCTTTGCTTGTGCTTTTAAATGCAGTGCTATTCCTTTGTCAATTGAGCAGATAATGTGGATTCCCTCAGGTAACCTGTTATTTTATGGCATATGTGTTCTGTTTGGATAAAAAAGTAGTGTGTATTCAGTGGATTACCATTTGTATATGTTATCAGTGATACCGGGCACATCCAACTGCTAAAGCATCTTACATGTAAATTTATGGCTTTGTCCTAGTGCAAGTCCAAAGCCACCAGAGGAAAAAAGTACTGCAAAATCAGGTCTGCAGCCCAGTGGGTTATCAATCTGGCTTTGTGGTCACTGTAACCCATACTGTATAGGCTATTGTCATTAACAGTAACTGTCCTTACATTGAAACCTGGACAATAGGTGTATGTTTTAGATGAAAAACATCAAGCACATGATGAATGTATTTGAACAGTATGTAAAATTTAAATTATTTTAAAATCCACCCTGAAAACCTGTGAGTCCTCAGTATTATTATTATTTTTAGTTGGATTGGGAATTGAACTCACAACCGTGCACTTGCAAGGCAGGTGCTTATGCCGCTGAGCTAAATCCTCAGCTATTTTTCAATACTGACACATTCAAACTGAAAACAGCACTTTAAATTTATTGACAACTAACTCAACCAATCTTTTCTCTCTGATACGGTGTAAATACACCGTAAATAAGAATTTTTACATAGTTTCTAAAAGTTTGTAATTTCTTAACACTTTTAACAAAAATTTTAAAGTTCAAAGTTTCACTATTCTGATTTTAAAAACAAGTTCATGAATGCCAAGCTGTATGTATGGATATATGAGTATAATGTTGACATATTTGGACTGAGAAAGACCCTTATGTCTTTATGGATCTATAATGATTTAGTTTCATTATATGTGGTGTGTGTGTGTGTGTGTGTGTGTGTGTGTGTGTGTGTGTGTGAGACAAAACAAATATTCCTGTCTGTTTTAGTCAATTAAACCAAAAATACCAAACACAGCTTCAAGGAGAACAGGTTTATTGTGGCTCACAGGCTTTAGAGGACTCAGTCCTTACTCAGCTGATTCCAAGACATGACGGAATGAAGAGTCGGTGGAGGAAAGTTGCTCAGGTTATCACAGCCAGGAAGCAGGAAGTGAGGGGAGGAGCTAGCGAGGAAAACACCAGCTCGTCCCTTTGGGTCATGCCCCTCTTAGGACCAGCCCCATCCTAACAGCATTTTCACCTAGGAATTTTAACTGAATTAGTGACTGATGAATGTAATGTTCCTGCGATTCAGTCACCTTTAAAAAGCCTGACCCCTGGATACATGAGAAGTTTTCTAGCTCTAACCCATACCACACTCACATTTTTAAAATAAATTGCTAGATTAATTTGATAAGAGACAGATGTACTGCTCATTCTTAAATGACTTTGTATGAGACTTTGTGTAAAAGTAATTCATAACTTCATTATGCATGATATAGTTTCCATAATGAATATTAAATATTTCAAATTTAATATTGAATTATTAGATTTTTTTCCCTAATGTATCTCATAGAATCTCATTATTCTTATGAAACTTAATGAAATATGACATAGTAAGAAGTTACCTTTGAAATGTTTTCGAAAATCAGAGTTAATTCTCTTACAGGAAATAAAAGCTCATTGAACAATAATCAAGAAAATATATCAAAAATAGTTATTTACATCTTCATTTAATTTTTTGCAAACAATGAATAAGCAACAAATTTTATCAAGGTAAATTAGGAGTTTTATATAGATGATGAAGTCTAGGAAGTAAAATAATTTGTTATTCTACCAATTCCTTTAAATAAAGGTATCATAAGCATGCATAATTCATGCACATATTTGGAAAAATTAAAAGAAACAATACTGTTAGGGTCCCATGATTCTGGCCTGATTTGACTAGCTGCTTTCTCTCTCTAGACAGATGCTGCTGCTAATCATGCCATGTTTGCTTTTAACACTTGCTTGTGTATCATTAACATTTTATACACAATTGTTCTTCAGTTTTAAACTCTCATTTTAGAAAATCCCTTTCATAGCCATTTTTTCCTTCATTTTCAAATAATATCATTGATATTGCAGAAATTTGAAAATAAGCTTCCTGAGGACTTAATCTGTCCTGTGTTTACATGAAGACAATTATCTGGGTTGTTTCCATTATGACATATGATAAACAGATACAAAAAGCATATTAGAATTTTAGTTAGAATTTATCATTTTTTTCATAAAACTTGGCTTAATAATTTATTTCCATAGATTATTTTCTCATATCTTCTTCCATTTAATTATCACATTAAGTTCATTTATTGTGTTCACATCACCAAGATTTCTAAACCATTAAAAGAAGGAAAAAAAAACAAAAGTCCATTTGCTTATTCAAAATTTTTGAGCAGAAGGTAACAGATTTGCAAACAGATTTTGTGATGTACTTACTATTTAACAAGAACGCATAGGGAACAGACCTGGTTGAATTAATGAAAAGTAATTTCAAACAGTTTTTAAAAGTCTAAACCCACTGATTAGGAAATAAATAGAGAATGCAGTGATTTTTATTGCATCCAAACATGTAAAATGTTTCCTCCTTGCACAAGGTATATTGTAGAAGATTATGTAGAAAGGTTTCTCCTATTGCACACAAAAGTGAAAGTTATAAAGTAACAATCTACCTACATTTATTTTTATGAAATTCGTATTTTGCACATGATTGGTGAACAATTAAAAATCTGTCCTTTTAGGTCAAAATGACATTTTAACAAGTTTTATATCTATATGTCCTTAATTTTAAAAGTCCAAATTTAGATAGTATATAAATGTTTACATTTATTTATATTGGCTAAATATAAAAGCATTCCTTGCAGATTTCTTTTAGTGAATGATAGAAAAGTCTTTGTGTCCTTCAATAAGAAAATAATTTAATATTGAACAACATTGTACAATGATTTTAAGATTTAACTTCTTTTCCGCATACTTTCAATTATCATCTAAAGTCCTCAAAAATACTCAATGTTAGAAAGCCCCAGCTAAGCTAAAGAAACGGAAACATTAATCATACTTAAAATTTGGAGAGGAACTTATTATGATAATTTCAGCGTTTTCTGAAGTAGATTAATTCTAAGGTAATCATGTACAAAATGTACTTTACAAGCAAACATTAAAACTATTGGCATAAAAATTCAAGCGTTGTTCCAGAGAAAGTCATTTCCACCACAAGGTTCCATGGTGAGTCAGACCAAAGCGAAAAAGTGCCACAAAAAAAAAAAAAAACAAAAAACAAACAAACAAACAAAAAAAAAAAACCAGAAACCAATTTCTAGTCTTAATATAATATAATAATATCTTCTTAAAGGCATCAAACTAGCTTGCATTTTTATGTCTTCTTTATATATACATACATACATATATATATATATATATATTCTTTTAAACCCTCTGCCCATTTTTAATAAAGTTGTCATTCCACTACAGAGCTGTATAAGTTCTCCATAAATTTTGAATATTACAACCTTATCGAATATATGGTTTCAAAAAAATTTTGCAATCTGTAAACTTTCACTACATTTTGTTATTTCCTTTTCTATGTAAAAATTTGTCAATTTGACAGTATCCCATTTATTTATTATTTATTTGTTTATTCTTGTTGGTTGAGCTTTTAGTGTGATATCTACAACATCAGTACTACCACCAACTCCCATGCCTAGGGACTTTTGCTTATATGTGCTGTAAGACAAGGGCCTAATTTAACACTTTTGCATGTTGAAATTTTCTTAGCTCTGTTGAAAGCAGAGAGTAAATTTTTCAGTTTTCCTGACATCAACCATCATCAGAGAATGGAATGTCAAAAACATTAGCAGATATACCTTCATTCCAAGTAAAAATATCAACATCAAAAAGACAAAAGTAAATAAAATTTTGGTGAATATATGGAATAAAAGAAACTCTTGTACACTGTAAGTAGAAATTTAGACAGATATAGTCATTATGAAAAACAGAATGGAGAATCTAAAGAAATTAAAATTAAACTGTCATATAATTCAGTAACCCACAATAATCCCATATTTACTGCAACATTATTCTACAGTACTGAAGATATGGAGACCACTGCTGTCCATTGATAAATGGAAAATCTTGTACATACATGAAAAGGAATATTACTTTCTCTAAAAAGTAATGAGATATGTCATTTGCGACAATATGAGTGAACCTGAAAACATTATGCTAGTAATGAAATAAGCTAGACATAAAGGAAACTTATTAGATTGTTTCATTTATATGTGGAAACAAAGTATCAAATAAATAAAATAGAGGTGAAAAATAGCTTTTGGTATAAAGGGAGAAAAATAAAACATACAGGTCAGAAGATGTTGAACAGAAAATATGTAAGACAAAATACTAGATTTTATAGTACAAAATGAAAAATGATACTACTTAATGCTGAACTAATAGATTTTTGCTGCTTTTATGATTAAAAAAACTGAGTACTTATATGAAATGATATTGTGATACTTGATCTATTTAGCTTCACTACAGTGGAAGATATCAATAGATATAGATATATCTTATAATATCACATTGAATATCTTAAATATTCACAATACAATGTTACTGAAAAACAAGGAGACAGGTGTAGCTTTATATAAATAGAAAGATGGAACTTCAGCTGTAGAATTATTTAAATTGTATTTAACTATAGGGATAAGGAAGAAAACTATACCATTTGTCAATCCAAGACATATTAGGAAGTTGAATAATCTTATCATTCTATAGAATGCTCATTTCATCCAACCATCTCTAAAGTGAAAAATTGATTCTAAACATGCTTGCTTCATATTCAGGATACAGGAACCACTCAATGTGCAAATGTAAAGTAGCATTTTCTTACTTGTGGACATGGAGGGCATTTTAAATCCACACATTTTTACAGATTGTCTATTATTGATAGAAAACATCAGTCTTACACTTGATTCCATTAGATAGAGGCAGAAGATACACTCTCAGAGATTGTCTTCAGAGTGATAATCATACTATGTATGCAAAATTTCTCAGACCCTTTTATTTGTCATTTTAAAATGTGGGACTGAGTTTTCCTTGCTGAAGGTGTGTCATTGGATTATTGTGGGATATTTTGAAAAACTAACTTCTGCAGCTTGTTCAACTGATACGGAAGTTGTTGATCTACATGAGTCCCAAATGGCAGTAATATAAATAAGGAGATTAACAGATCTTATAAAAAGTTTCTACTAGGAGCATTTGATACATTATCTGATGTGCTGACAGGAACATCACAAAATAATGAAGATCATTATTGCACACCTATGATGTGTCAAAGTCTATATACCAAGCTCTATTCTTCTTGCATGTTTTTATTTTCACAGGTACTATATATGTTAGAATGTATAAACACCTCGGAGACAAGACAGACACTGAGATTTGGGGCCCTTTAACTGTCTTTCAGAATGTTCCATGGTTGCTTAGAAGTTGGGCTACTTTTGAACAAAAATCAATGCTAGCTTGTAGCCACCTAAAACTGACTTCATCTGTGTGTACCATTTGAGTTGAATGCTGACACAGTACAATAAAAAGGCAAAATAAATTAGTATGTGTACATAAAAGATTCATGAAATGATTTATAAAGAAATTCATGTGCAAACTTTCCTTGTATATGTATAAAACAGACAAGCATAGTTTTGTTGTTGTTGTTGTTGTTGTTAAATAGAATGTATATGATCAGATCCTTTTTCTTACATTTTCCCTCAATAGTAAATGATGAACAAATAGTAAAGTAAGCAGAGTAATAATAATAGTAGAAATAACAAGGGCTAAGAAGGGATTCTAAATCTATTGGGACTGACTGTTCGGCAGGAGTAAGCTTGCCAGACTATGATAAGGCAGTTATTTCAGAAAGGGGAGATCAGAACTCACATATTTTTAAGTTTCATAATGAATAACTTAAACTGGGTCACATAAGACATCAGTTTGATTGGAATTAGAAAGAGTTCACAACAAAACAGTTTGAAAATGGTGGGCACATTTTGATGAAGATCTTGAAGTCAGCATCAAAAAGATTTTTGTTTTTGTTTTGTTTTTAAATATGTAAGTTGTTTGTCAGAGGATTATTGCATCCAGTAAGTTGGTTCTTAAGTAAACAAGTAAATGGCCTATGGCCTTATCTTTCTATGGAAAGGACTGAGTTCCTGTAAAACTCATGGTTAAGAAGTTCAGTAAACTATTACTTTTTAGGTGAGATTTCTTTCGAGGAAAAAATCTTACTCTTTTAATACCATTCCAAACCAAGTACCACTCAAAGAACATATCTGTGCACTCTCGTATCGATTTCTAATCCACAAACTCAAATAAGTACAATAAATTCTACCCCATGGAATATTTTTAGCTTTGATTAAAGAATATCCTGGGGGTGAGATGATATTTGTTACATTCAACTTGTCATTTTCCACATCAATGTTGAAATGTGATAAAAGAAGACTCAAGTGGGAATTTCAAGGGGGAGAAAATCTAACAAGTATATTCAAGTCAAAATCAACTTTGGACAGGAATTTATCTTTTTTAGTGAGTCTCAGTGTCGGGCATGGTGGCACGTGCTTGTAACCTCAGCACCAGAATCAGAAAAACAGTACAAGTAACTTTCTAAAAACGAAGTATGAAGGAATCATCACTTGTTACTTAAACTCAAAAGAACTAATATCAGAAGCCATGTACTGAATTATCGCATTAATATTCCTGGAACATAACAATGCCATTTAAATTTTGCAGACAGTAGAGTTGAAATCAACACTGAAAAGTTTCACATGGCAGACTGACCTCTCTTTTTCTCATGTAAAGAAGAGATACGTTTGCTTCATGTTTTATTAGCTTCAACCATAATGCAAGCATAATATTGTTCAATTTTCTGAATTTTGGAAGATTTCATTGTGCATTTAGTATATGAAAAACAGCCTGAGGTATTTTCCTAGAAAAGGCAGGGAAGAGATTATTCTTGAACTAAAGACGTTAAACAAATACTTCACGTTTTATCTATGGCCAAATTTTTAAAAAATTGTAAAATATGCGTAATCTGGGTCAAGTATACTTACTGGCAATCATGGAGAGCAGCAGTGGTAACACATGTATTCCATCCAACCATGAGAATATTAAATGAAAGTGGAAGTCTGATCAATGTGATTAAAAAGGTTTCAAATGATATTTCACTTTTTTCTTTAAATGATATTAGAATACTACAAATGTTTTTCTCTTTATTTCTTTTATAAAATTTACCAAAAGTTCACAGAAATTAAAATACCTTGCAAATTTCCATCTGTAATCTATAGACCAATATATATTTTTGAGGTTCAAAATCTATTTATGATGTATTCTTCTTTGAAAGGATATTAATTTAAATTGACTAAATTAAAAAATAAAGGAATATTTAATAATAGGAATTTTTTTAAATTTTTGTAAAGAGAATAAAAATTAGAACAGAACAAAGCAAATCAGTACAGAGCAATGCAAGCAACACAGCACTTCACAGCATGACAACAGGGCATCAGCAGTGGCTACCATAATGTCTCTTTCTTTGACATAGTTGAACATAACTTTACACACAATAAAATCAAAAAAATAGTATAAAATCATTTGAAAGAATGAAAGCATTATAGGACTTCAAAATCAAATAACAGGAAATGAACATTGGTACTATAATATCTCATTTTCCTCAAAAAAATTGTTTATGCCATCTCATATACTCAAATCAAATAAAACACAGCAGGATAGTCAATCAAAACAGAAGAACAAAAGCATGGTAGGACTTCAAACAGGATGATAGGAAATTAGCAATTGCTGCCATAATGTCTTGTTTTCTTCAAAATAGCATCACACATAATAAAATCAAACAAAACAGAGTAAAACCATCAACCAATGAATGAAAGCATTATAAGACTTCAAAGCAATATAAGAAACCATAATTACAATAAAATATCCCATTATATTCAAAATAGCTGGTCCTAACATTTGACAACATAAAATCTAACAAAATAAGACAGAGCAAAGCCAAATCTTAACAAAATTGTGTAAACAATGCAAGAGTTCACGATAAGACATAAGAAATTGACATTAATTTCCACTTTTCTCTCTCTGGTGTTTCTTCCTCTTTGCTCTTACATTAGCTATTTTGCTTTTACATTAGCTATTTTGTACCTTCTGTTTCTTATGCTAGGATTTACATGTATGAGTTTGAATTGTTTCAGTCATGGACATAATCTCCAGTTGTGTCTATTTACCTACAGGAGCCTTGAAATTATTCTACTTTATAGCTGGGTAGCTTTTCATTGCATGAAAATGTTTTTCTTATTCATTCTGCAGTTGATGGGCAAGTTACTCTTGCTTTTTTTTCCCTTTCCTGTCATATGGAGCAATTGTTTTCTCGTCTTTGATTTTTCAGTCTATGAATTTCTTTTCCAGTTAGATATATTTCTTGTATACAGTATATTGGTGGATCTTATTTTTTGATCCACTTTCTCTGTGTTTCTTTGTATTATTGAGACCATTTACATTAATAGTTATAACCAGCATACATTGGTTTGTCTCTGCCCTGCTATCCTCCTGTGGTTGGCCCTCCACTTTTCCCCTTCCTTCAATTTCCTGTCTTGTTTCAAGATCCTCTTCTGCTGCTGTTCCTGGAACCATACTCATCTTTATCTCTGTCTCCAGAATATTCTTTAGCATTGTCTGTAGGGTTGGTTTGGTAGTCATGAATTCCTTCAGTTGTTCTTTATCATGAAAATATCTTATTTTTTCCATCAGTTTTGAAAGATAGTCTTGCTGATAGATCAATCTGGATTGCAAGTTGCTTTCTTTCAGGGTTTGAAACATTTCCCTCAAACTCTTATCGACTTGATGGTTTGTGTTGACAAGTCTGCTGTAATTCTGTTTGGTTTTCTTTTATAGGTGATCTGTCTCTCTTTTCTAAAAGCATTTAATATTTGGTTCATGTGCTGAATTTCTGGAATTTTGATTATTGTGTGTCTGTTGTAGATTCACTTTCGTTATGGCTATTTGGAGTGATTTATGTGTCACTTATCTGCATGCCAGGTCCATTTCCCATGTTTGGGAAGTTTTTTCCCTATTACTTCAGCAAATACCCTTTTAATTTCATTTATGTTGACCTCTAATTCTTCATTGATACTTATCACTCTTAAATTATGCTTCTTTGCATTATCTGGCAGTGGTTGAATTGTTATTTCTTGATTCTGTGTTATTTTTAAGAGATCTTTCCTTTCACGATCACTAGCTGCTATCCTGTCTTCAAGGTCTGAAAGTCTATCTTCAGTCTCTTTCAAGCAGTTTTCCAGCTTTTGCTTGAATTCTTAATTCCCTGCATCTCTTTTTGAATCTGTTTCATGCATTGCAATTCCTTTCTACATTCATTCAAGGTTTCCATCGTTTTTCTATACTTCATTTTATTGGCTATTTCTTTAGACCTGCTGAACAATTCTTTCAGTATGTTTGTGATTTCTTCTTTTATCTGAGACATTATTTCTGACTTGGCTGCTTTTACAATCTCATAAAGTTGTTTCCTTACTTAATTTGCTATCCTCTCAGAGATTTCAGCTGTGTGGCTTCCATTTTGTTCCATGACCATATCTCTCAGACTTATTTTGTGTGGGCTGGAGGTCTGAGTTTGCCTTTTGCTCTTTCCTCTTGACATTCTCCTGAGTTCCTCCTAACAAGCTGGTTGTGAGGTGCTGGGCACTTCCATGTTGGTTGTCCTTAAGCAGTGTAGTTCCTCTAATTCCATATTTACAGAGAGGTAGTAGGATGTAGAGCAGGCTTCTCCAGAGCTATGCAGCTGATGATCAGGGATGCTTCTCTCAGCCTGTGTGTCTAAACTGGGACTCCCATGATGGTGGTAGGAAAGAAGTGTGTTTGTTTGATTCTGCTAGAGGGTGATGGCTGACTGAGGGAACCCAGGGCTTCCAGTGATGGGCTACAGATGCAGAGGGCTTACCTGGCTGTGTGTCCCTGCTCCTGCTGGCTGACTGCAGGAAGGAGCCTTTGGGTGGCATCTCTCTGAAGGTGAAGGTGGATCTGCTGGTTCTCTCTGCCCACACTGTCCACTTATAGGATATTGCCTTTTGGTGGTGGTGCACAGCAGGCAGAGGTGGATCTGTCTGTCTCCATGTGGTGGTCTGCTTCCTGAGGTATGAAGGAGCCAGAGAAAATAATTTGGGAAAAAAAAGTATTTATTAAAGCACAGGCCTGGCGAGACAGCCTCTAGTAGCCAGAAGACTGCCCACCTAAACAGCTAAAGGGGAAGGTTTTTATCTTGTAAAATCATAAACAGCTGCTGGTCTCACAATGCAGCGGGGTGGAGTGTGTGGTGCACTACAGAACAGAAACGCAGCGGTTACATTTCTTGGGGAAAAAACGTTCAGGTGGGCTAACAAGCAAGTTTTTATATAGGTTACAACACTTCAGCCTGCCCTGGCTGTGCACAGGAAGGGCCCGAACCTAGCAGGCAGAAGTGGATCTTCTGGTGCTCTCTGCCCACGCTGGGTGCGGGAAGAAAGGGCCTTCTAGCAGCAGCAATGAATAGGAATTTTAAAAGATATCTGATTAGTGTGAACAGAGTAGCAAAAATAATGATCTGATATATTTTACTGTTATTATGTTATATTATTATATGCTTACCTTTCAAATCAAGATACAACAACATTAGCTATTTAGAATCTTGGAGAATTATAATACATCAAAGTAAAAATTAAATTTGGTGGCTAGAATTCTAGTATGTAGGAAATTACTTTTAATTACATCTTGCTTATAATTGTTCTAAAAGAATCATTATTCAACTAGGTTTTTTCATTTTAGTATACTTCTTTCCTATTGGGATTCATAAATATTTTCTTATTTGCAAGATGGCAAAATATCCAAATATTAAATGCAGCAGATATGCCATAATTTCTGGATTGTACAACTTATTTTTATTCAGAGGTAATATAATATTTCAATTCAAAATGTATGAAAATTTATCTTTTCAGCCTGTTCATAGTTGTGTTATTTTTCTTTTTCATTAGTACTCTAAAAATGTTGATGTTTACTTCATTTGTTTGTTACAAATAATTTTTGAACAGAAAGGGTAGCCCAGATGTAGAGTATTTGTGTTCAAAATGCAAGGCTGTCATGTGTATCACCAAGACCACTAAAAATAAAATAAAATAAAATAAAATACAGTCTTTTGTAAAGCATAATGTTCATTTATCCTTCAAAGAATTTCTTTTAAAATGTAAGATTAATTGAACTATTCACCCCAACTTGATGCTTTATATAGGTTCACATTGTATTAAAAGAAAATATATACACAATTCAATTTATTTCCAGTTTTTGCCATATTTACCATGAGTGTTTTCTTAGCTATATGAAGTACTTTATTTTTCTCAAATAGCCACTGGATTTTTTATTATATATGCAATGCACGATTTACTTAGCTCTAAGCATTAAGAAGCACTTATGATAATTGTCAGTTACCCTTTAATATTGATAATTGAATGAAGGTAAAACACAATTTCATAACAAAATAGTGGGAGAATAACAATGGTTAATACATTGCATATTATCATCTTCAAAATAATTACTGAGATATGGGCATAACAATTTCTCCAATCAATATTAGCACTAACCTTCCTTTTCAATGAAAAGACATACTAATAGTATAACTAACTTGCATTTTTTTCCTATTCTCTTCCTTCCCTTCTCTTTCCTCATCTATTAGTTCCTTTTTTCTTTTAAATGATTTCTTCCCATTTCACAATAAGTATTGTACATTTTAGACCTTTTTTACACTTTCAATTTCTCACACCAGGGAGACAGTAAAACATTTATGCATGTGAGAGTGATTTATTTCAGTTACGAGTATGGTCTCATTTACCTATAAAAGTCTAAAGATTATGCTTTTTATGACCTAGTAGTACTCCATTGTATAAAAGATCCACCATTTATTTTTTATCCATTCCTCAGTTGATGGACAGTTTGGTTGCTTCAAAATTTATTTATTACAAATCATGCTGCTATAAACATGGGCACACATATATCTCTGTGATACATTTTTAATTCTTTCAGGAAGATACCCTGAAGAAGAGCTGGGGATGAGACCGCTAATCCAAGATGGCTGAGGAATCTCTATAATGATTTTCAAAGTAATTTCCTCAGTCTTCACTCCCACCAACCGTGCAGGTTTTTTTGTTTTTTGTTTTGTTTTGCTTCGCTTTGTTTACTGACAGCCCTTCCTGGCATTTGTTACTGGTTTATTCTATGATGGTAGCACTCTTTCTGGAGAAGTGAGGTGGAACCTCAGTATTGTTTTAATTTGCATGCCTTGAATGACAATGATGATGAACACTTTTACATATATTTGTTCTCCATTTGTGTTTCTTCATCTGAGAAGTGTGTTCATCTCAGATGCCCAATTTTTTTTTGTGATTATTCATGTGCTCTAGATACAAGTCCTTTGTCTGAGGGATAGCTGGCTACATTTCTCCCACTCTGTGAGTTGTCTTTTCACTTTGTTGATGATTTCTTTTCGTTGTGCAAAAGCCTTTTACACATAAGATACTATTTCTTGATTTGCTGTAACATTTTCCTTGCATTCTGGGTTTTGCTCATGAAGTCTGTACCTATATCTATGTCTTCAAGATTACTTCTTTCTTTCTTTCTCTTCTAATAGATTTAGTGTTTGTTTTAATATTTAGATCCTTAATCTATTTTGACTTTAATTCAGTGCAATATGATAGGCTCAGATCTAGTTTTACTTTTCAGCATGTAGAGAACCAGTCTTCCCATAACCATTTATTAAAGAGGCTGTCGTTTTCCAGTGAACTTGTGTGGTATCTTTGTCATAAAGGGAGGCTGAATGTGTTTGTAGTTGTGTCTTCAGATCTGTTTCAGTGATCTTAAGGCCTGTGGGTTTTTGTATGTTTGTTTGATTTTTATCACAGTAGTTCTGTAGTACAATTTCAAATCAGGAATTATGTTGTCTCCTGTCTTGTCTTTGTTGCTCAGGAGTACCTCTGTTATTCTAGGTCTCTTCAGTTTCCAAATGAATTTGAGGAATGCTTTCTCTAGTTCTGTGAGGTATGTAAATGGTATTTGGATCAGGATTGCATTAAATGTGTTGAACAATTTTGGGAGTATGGCCATTTTCACCATGATGGGTATTCTTGTACATGTGCAAAGGATATTTTTCCATTTTTTGATATTTTCTTTAATTTCCTTTTTCAGATTACTGTAATTTCCAGTACATATTTTACTTCTGTTGTTAGGTTGACTTCAAAGTATTTTGTGTTTTTATGCATGCTGGTAAGAAGGGTGTTGTTTCCCCAACTCTTCTCTTAGTGAGTTTGTTGTCTGGGTACAGAAATGTTATTGATATTTGAAATTGACTTTGTATCCAGCTATGCTACTTAATTTGGTTATTAAATCTAGAATTATTTTCCTGGTGTTTTGGTCTTCTATGTAGGCTATCATGCCATTTGTGAACAATTTGGTTTCTCACTTTCCTATCCTTATTCTCTTTAATTCTCTATCTTGCCTAATTGCTCTAACATTTGCAGAACTATATTGAATGAGAGTGGTGACAGTGGATATCCCTGTCTTGTTCTTGACTTTAGAGTGAAAGTTTTCTGTTTGTGCCCATTTAATAGATATTGGTTGTTGGTTTGTCATAGATGGCTCTCATCAGATTGTGGTAAATTCTATCTGTTCTATTTTTCAGTAGGATTTTTATCATGAATGAGTGTTGGACTTTAGCAAAAGGTGTTTCTGCACCTACTGAGGTGAGTTTTTTCTTTCCTATATTTGATAAGGTTGTCTAGGTGTTTATCATGTTTATTCTTTCAAAGAACCAATTTTTATTTCATTAATTGTTTTGTATTTTTGTCTCAATAATATAAATATTTGTTCTGATTTTTATAATTTCCTCCCATGTATGGGATTGTAGACTTCTTCATCTTTTTCGGGTTTTTTTTTTTGTTTTGTTTTGTTTTTTTTTTTGTACCAGGGATCAAACTCTCTTGAATAGTTACTATGCCAGTGAGCTGTATACCCAAAAGGCCGATATTAACTTCTTATTTTAAATGGAATGCAATACTACCACATTTTAATAGATGCTTTTGTGTTTTTAATTTTCTTTTCCTTTCTTTTTTTGTTTTCTTTTGTTTTGTTTTGTTTTCTTTTCTTTTAGACAGAGTCTCACTATGTAGTTCAGGTTGGTCTTTGTAGCCATGGCTGGTATTTAATTAACAACAATCCTCATGCTTCCTCCCAAGTGCTAGGTTTACAGGTGTGTATCACAACTACTGGCTTGCTTTTCTTATGCTGGAAGCTTGAGGTGTAACATTACGTTATTTATTTGTGCTCATTCTGTTTTCCTAATGTGAGAATTCACTGTCATAAATTTTCCTCTTAGAGATGCTTTCACAGATTTGGTTATGTTGCATTTTGTTTAATTTCTTCTGTGAGCCACTGGATGTTCAGGAGGGTGTTATTTATTTTCCATGTGTTTATGGAGTTTTGAGGTTTCTTTTGCCATTAATTTCCAAATTAATTACACTATCATCAGACAAATGCATGAGATCATTTCAATCTTTTGCATTCAATATGAGTTATTATATGATGTGTTTTAGGGAATATTCCATGTTAAGCTCATAAGAATGTTTATTCTCATATTGAGAGACACACTCTGTGGAAATTTATAAATTGCATTTCTTCAATTGAACAGGTTTTGTTCAATTCTCATACTTCATAGATTTTTTATAGTTGATCTATCCTCTGGGTAATGGGTTAGTATCTTACAACTCTGTTATTTCTTGTTAGTTGTTTCATGTCTAATATATATATATATATATATATATATATATATATATATATATGGATATTCCCATATTTGGTGCATGTATATTTGTAATTGTTATCTCTTGCTCTTGACTTCTTCCCCAAATATGTAGTGACCTTCTTTATGTTTTTTGATCATTCTTGACTTGAAATTTACATTGACTGCAGACAGGAGAGCTAATCCTACTTTTTTCTGGGTTCCTATTGCATGGAGTATAGTTTTACATGTTTTAACTTTCAGTACGTGAATTTGTTTTTGAATTAAATATGTTTCAAGTATAGAGCATGGTGTTAGATCTTGTTTCTTGATTCGTTCTGCCTGCTTGTTTTGATTAATGAATTGAGGCCATTTTCATTGATAGTTATAATTGATATGTATTGGCTTATCTTTTTCATGTTATTCTCCAATGTGTTAGTTCCTTGCTTTTCCCCTCTGTTTAATTACTTGCTCTCCTTGCCTGCTTGTCTCTGTTGTGCTTCCCAGAATTGTGTTCATTTTGACTACAATAACTTTTGCTACTCTTTGTAGGTGGTTTGGTGGTCACAAATTTATTACATTGTCCTTTGTCATGGAAGTATCTTATTTCTCCATTGATTTTGAAAGATAGTTTTGTAGGGTGTATCAGTCCTGTTTGGAAGTTGTTTTCTTTCAAAACGTGAAATCTGCATTCTATTATTTGTACTATGAAATTTAATAGTTGTGTTAAGAAATTGGCCATGATTCTAACGGACTTTTCATTATAGGAGATTTGTTTGTTCTCTTCTACAGCTTTTAATATTCTGTTTCTGAGATGAATTTCTGAGATCTTTATTTTTATACGTCTGGGTGTAGATTTATTTTGGTCATGGGGATTTGGAATTCTATATGCCTCATTTAGGTGAATGTCATTTTCAGTTACTATGCTTTGAAAATTTTGTAGTATTTCTTCTGAAAAGCCTTTTAATCTCATCCGTGTGGACTCTTTTTCATTGACATCGTTAACCACACATTGTTTTACTTTGCATCATCTTGCAGCTGTTGAGTTGTCATTTTCTGGTCCCTTTTTATTTTTATGATCTTTCTATTTATGATCACTAGGTATATTCCTGGTTTTATGATCTAAAAGTCTATCTTCAGTTTTGTTCAAGCGGTGCTTTGAGCTTTCAATGGAATTTTTAATTTCCTGAATATCTGTTTGAATCTGTTGCATGTGTTGTGTTTCTTTCCTGTATTATTCATTCCAGATTGTCATAATCTTCCTATGATCCTCTATTTTTTAAATCTATCTCTAGTCTAGATTTGCTGAACAATTCCTTCATTATTGTTGTAATTTCTTTCAGTACTTGAGGGATTACTCTAATCTAATTTCTTCTATAGTCTCATGGATTTGTATCATTATTTTGGTCACTATCATTTCAGAAATTTCAGGTGTGTGTTTTTATTTTCCTCTATCTCAATGCTTCCTAGAATTGTTTTGGGAGGGCTGGAGGCCTGAGATCGCATTTTGCTTCTGTATCTTAGCATTTTCTATTTCAGAATCTTTTTATTTTGTTTTATGTGTTAATATTTGTAAGTTTTTGTAGTAGGTAGCTATATCACTACTGTTAAGATCGCTCTAGAAAAAGTGTGTTCTTCAGGGATGTCTTCTGTATGTAGGAGGTTCTTGCTTTTTTCTGTTCCAAGATCCTACCTTGCCAATTAAGAGTGGGATGTTCCTACCCATTTTTCTCATTCCCCAGTCTTTAGTGTTGAGATTGGCAAAGTTATTTTCCCAGTATTGGAGAATAACGGGTTACAACAGATACCAAACTCAAACTAATGTAGTATAATTAACAATAGCAATAGAATCAAGAACAGTTCAGAAGCTGACAAATTATGTTAACTTTTAATTTTTACCTTAAACCATAGGAGCAAAACTGACAGTTATATAACAGAACTGATCATAAATTAAGAGTGTGTATGCAAAGCGTCTCCCTCTGGTAGAGTGATGTTGTCCTGTTTTGGGGAAATCTAAGAAGGATGGTGGGTAAAAAAATAAAATAAAATAAATAACTGAAAAGTAAGGAAAAATAAGGCTGGAGGACAAAGGGTGATCCTGCAAGGTTTGGGAAATTAGAGAAGGGGGCAGACAGAAAAGTATAGAAGAGTAAGAAAGTGATTATCTGAATTTTCTCTCTGAGTATGGGAGATGGGATTAGTTTTCGGGGGCGGTTCTCCCAACAATTTAGAAATGAGAAAAAGAAAAACACTGAAGAAAAGAAGAAAAGAGAAAGAAATAAAAAGTTTAAAAAGTGAGGGAGGAGTCCCCCACCTACTTTCATTCTGAGTCTGTGTCCCCAGGAACAATGCTGGTTCACCTAATTTACCACCTATTCATGCATATTGTCAATGTTTCAAACTTTTCCACTCTACTAGTTCATTGTGTGCACCCTAGTAGAGGTCCTACTCTGTGGCTGGCATTATCCCAGTTGCCTGGTCCCACCGAGGCAGGAGCAGGGAGCCAGCCATCTGGTTTCCTCTAGCCAGGCTGAATGCAGATCTCGTGATGTAAGGAGAAGAGCCAGTCATGTGCTTTCTTCTGAGCCAGTTGCTGGTTCTGCAATCTAAGGAGCAGTCACCACTCTTTAATATGGAAAGGTTTTAAAAGATAAAATTTAAAATAAAGTCAGAATTTATATAACACTTATTAACTTTGTGTTTTGTTATTTTGACCTCTCATGGTCACTGTTCATTGTGTCAATTTTTTCAGCACCATGAGTATATTTTTATGGTAGCTGATTCATTTATCAAATTTCATAGTACAAATAATAGAATGCAAATTACTTTCATCTGGAATGCATTTGTTAACATGTGACAGGTGACCTGGAAGGATCACGATACAATACTGAGAATACAGAGGCAAGATCAGAAGAGACAGAAATGCCAAATTATAAATCTGAACTTTCTAGTGGGTACTTCAGTGTTGCAGTCCCTGAGCACTGCACCTCGAATCTGTTGGGCCTGACAGGTATTTCCCTACAACAGCTGAGCCCACAGAGCCATGCTCTTTGTTCACTATGATTCAGACTTCCTTTTGGCTTGTTTGTTCCTTTTTCTTCTTCAAAAGATCATGACAGTGGTTTGCTTGGCAGATTATCAGGTGAACCTAACGCAAATGGCTTGGGAGGTATAATTTTATGCTCCCCAGCCTGGCTAACACAACAAAACTAAGCAAACAAAAGAAAACAAATAAGAGGCATTGGTGTATGGGTCAGTGTATTATTTCTGGCATATCTTTAGAGTGTGTCCAAATTATGATTGAATAAATGCAAATAATGTTTCACTATTATAAGACCATTAGCAGTGATATATATATATATATATATATATATATATATATATATATAATTATTTTTATATGAGGATAGTATCCAAAGTAAACTTGTGGTCGAAGACTCTTTTCTAACAATTATTGAAACATTGCATTTTAAATTTCTGCTTCTCTTCTTCCTTTTTCTAAACTTTTTAATAATTTACAGATCTATGAAAATCATTAAATACTTTCTCAAAATTTTCTTGTTCTCTACCAATACTGAATATTATTCCTTTAATAAAGTCTTTGACAATTTGAAAGAACAAAAATATAATTTCATTTTAATTAAGCCTTGTGGATAAAAATATTTCTAAAATGTAGTGCATATTTTCAATTATTAAAAGATTTGGCATAAATTAAATAATATGTGATGAGTTAAGGTCATTACGATAACTATTAATTAATACAATGTACCATAAAGCAATACAGGAGCTATATTAGTAGAGACAATTACTTATTGCAGACAATTTTGCCTTATAAATTTTTATTTCTTTGTACTCAAAGTATAAATGGAGTTTTTTTTTAGTCATACAACATTTTTTAACATATTTTTTAATTTTATTATTTTTTATTCAATTCTGGTCTTTCCATAAGTGTTATGTTCATAAACCAAAAGTACAGATATTTGGGCACAGGGATCATAAAGATCTTAATTTATAGATTTGTATTCTGATTATGATAATTGAATTTCCCCAATTAAATACCTCTTGATGTTGGAAATGTTACCAAGGTTTTTGAGGGAAAACATGTAACATTAAAATGTCATGTACTGCATTTGAGTAAAGATATCTAGTCTTTGTACTGACCTTTTATGGGATATCATACATAATATCAGTGTGTGCATCTTTGGACATATCATGCTGGAAGAGAAGGTGGATTGTGAAAATATGAAACTATATAGCTTGGAAAAAATGAACAGAAAATCATCAGCCCTAAAATGTTCTTTCAAATAAGTATTGGCAAAATGTTTGATAGAAAAAAAAAAAAAAAACATACGGTAGTAAAATGTGGAGTCCATCTCTTTAGTAAATATTTAAAGATTCAAAACTGTGAAATGAGCCTATATGTGATAAATTATCAGGAGATAAAGGTTTCTTGATTATTGTGTATAGGGACAGCAAATTGTCAAAACCATGACATCTGAATGTAACCTCATTCTAAAAAAATTTTCAAATTTATAAATGGATTAATTTTATCAACAATATGCTTTCATTCTTATTGCTGATGATAAACTATCATCATAGTATACTCTTACTGAAAGATTTACTCGGCTGAAATTTCAGTGTGAGGCTGCTGTGCTGTCTACAAACTTGCCAAGAAGAGTTTTCTTTCTGCCCAAAACAGATCACATCCTACTGCTGCCTGAAATTGGCTCTGAATTTATTCTCTGTAAACTTTATGATGCAGAAAGAGACTGTTCATTAAATGAAGTAGTAACATTTTAAAATAGTTGACATATGTAGTCGTTACCCTCTGTCACTGCCTTTTCATTGTAAAACAATGGAAAGAACACAGGCTATTCGGAGCTCTTATGCTATTTCTTCAGGGATGACTTCTGGCTGGCTGACCCTAAGCAAACTCTTACAAGTTGAAGTTATATTAAAGGAACCAGAAAGTAATAGAAGACATATGGAAAAAGTAGCAAATTGTTGTTGCTATTGTTTTGTGTGTGTGTGTGTGTGTGTGTTTTGTTACCCAGATAGATTTAAATATATAAACGATTTCTACCAAGTTAATGATACCAGGTATTTTGTTCACTGTGTAATAATGCCTTTGCTCCATACATATAAAAATTAGTTAATAAAGATTAAATATCAGCATATTCTTTCAAAGTTACAGGATTGTAAGCATGCGTTACTATATTTAAGTAGGAAAGTTATTTCAGTGCACACTAACTTGTAAATCTGACAGATACATTTTGCATGGTAATGAGTCAGACCTGCAAAACAGATGTGAAATTTACATGAATGTGTCTTTAATATTATGTGACTAAATGATTACAAGTTTTGCTTTTTCCAATTCACAGAGGTTGCTTTTGTAATGAAAGCTTAGGTGTGTATAATTGTCTTCTGGCATAGAATTCTGTTTAAATATGCAATGTAGGCTGTAAACAAAGACTTATTAGGAACTTCTCCGTTAGAAGAATATAATTTTAAACAATGATGCTGGTGTTTATCTTTTATCTTTTGACCTCTTAAATATTTTAGTAAGATTGTGATAGAGAATTTCCTCATACGTGTTCATTAAGAATAATAAGAAAATAACACATTGGAGTCCAGAAACAAGAGAATGTAAATGTTTTAAATGCTTTTCATAATGTGTTCGTTGAGTATTTGTTTTCCTTGCTGATGTAAACATGTATCTTTTCTTTTTCACTTTATTTTTCAATTATAGAACAATAAAGACAAGTTGTTCAATCTGACCTAAACCAGCTAAAAAAGGCCTTGAACAAAGGTCTGGAATAGTAGAGAGTAAGATATTAGATGAGATTTGTAGAAGGTACATATATTTATTTTATGTTGGATTACTTGAAAAAGGTATTTATTTTTAGTTTAAATTTACACATTCCTCAGATAATGTAAGAAGATATATTTCGCATAACTTGTATCACTATATCCTGAATAATCTGTGGTCAACAATTAACTGTATTATCACTAATGTAGCATGTTAAATTTAGTCTCTCCAAGCCTATGTTGTTGCACAAATAAAGCATGGGAATGTTGAAATTTGTACTGAAATGTAAAACAAATCAAGGCAAAACAAAACAGCACTACATTTAAGCCATTGCTTTTAAGACGCATAAATGTGTGCTTGTATGTGATTAGCTTATTTGGCTAGAATTTTCTTAACAATAATTTCTAAACCCTATCACTCCTCTGAAAAACAGTATTCATTTTCCAAATAATGCAACTGAGTAAACAAAAATTAAATACATTTTCAAAATCCTAAATGCAAGCAGTTACATGTAGCTGGTATTGAACCTAAGTAATTTATTTCTGAAGATCCTGATCTTAACTATCATGCAGAGTTTCTTCTTTTGATGAAATGGTGGTATTACACCCTAGACTAAGATTTTTTTGCACCTTACATATAATTTTGGTTACTTGGGATTTTGAAAGTATGAAAAACACTATAACCATCAATGGAAGGAAAAGTCAAACAGCTTCTTAACTAGTTTGAACTTTACATAAAAAATAACATTTGGGTACAAATGTTAATATGCTTTGATACTATATTTACATTGATATTAACAAATAATAAAAGGTAGTAAAATTCACTGAGAACAACAATAAATTTAAAGTTGTTTATTGATTCTCTGATAAGCACGCTCATGAAAATTTGCCCCCTATTCTGTGTTATTGCATTAATCCCTAGTTTATCTCTTGATTTCAGATTTTTTTAAATCATTATGCAAAAGAACAGGCTTCCTCTCATTCACCAAATGCAATTCACATATATAGAAGTCTGTTGTTGTTGATTGACCAAGTAGAATAAATTAAAATAAATGAGATTCTTTTAAGTACATGATGCAGTACTTATACTGCAATAAATTGTCCTGAGTTCTTCGGTGGATATTCCTAGAGCAATCCTGGAAAGTTTTAATCAAATTATATATAATCTTCTCACGATGCTATTAAGGCATAGTAAATATCGTGCTCTCTATGGAAAATACTGAAATTCTCTAAATGCTAATGTGGAATGAGTCATCATAGGTAGCACTTCCTGGTCTGAAATTGAAATGATTTACATGGTTGGTTAGTTTGCAGTTCTTTTCGCTTGTCTTCAATCATGGTCTAACTGTTTTTCTCTGTTAACTAGTTGTAGATTATACAATTTAAGAGTATTGTCCCCGTGATCTAAACTTCAAAACCAAACCCCATTTTTGTGAGTGACATCATCAAAAGGTAAAATGAAAATTACTCTCTTAAGGTTCAACTCGCACATATTTTACTTTTGTGTTTTCATATAATGAATATAATAGCAAAAATCAATTGGAAAAATGAAAAGTCACTTTTCTGCAGATTGTGAAACAAATTGTAAATAAAATGGCTGTATATCATGAAATTAAAAGAAAACTTAAAGTTGCTGTTAGTATAGGCCACAATATTTTGTATTACTCAACTAATTCAGTGTACACGCATGTGCATGCATGTACAAATATGCAGAATGTTGAATGAAATAGATTAGAGGCAATTAATCCAGGATGATACCGTGGAAGATTTTTGAGAGTAAGTGTTGTTTGGAGTGAGTTTTGAAAAGGAAATAAAGATCAGCATGGGAAGAAGAGGAAAGAGTGTAGTTCAGCAAATGTCACAGTAAACCTATATTTGGTTTGCTATCGCTAAAGAAGAAAGCATGTGGATGTAAATAATAAGGAAGTAAGGCTGGGCTTACATATGAAGACAGAAGCATAGCTTGGCCAAACGGAGAACATCTGTCTTTAAATTTGATAGTAATTGGCTGGTGAGAAGTTTTTAAAGGCATATATTCAACTTCCTCCTTTTTCTCTTTTCTTTCCTCTTGTTTGAGTAGAAAGTTATTGTACGAAAATCTATTATTCCTTCAAAATTGCACACTTTTATTGAATCTCCCTAGCTATCATGGTCTTAAAACAGTGTCTATCTGTATAAGAATGATCTTGGAGAATAACTGCTCTTTACCATGAAACACAAGAGATAATTGATAATTCAAAATATGATTAAGAATCAATCAGGTTTCATTTTTTCTATTTTCCATAAAACAATTCTATGTTGCTACTATCCCTTACTCACTCTCAATGTGTGGGGATCTTTCATCTTATAGTAATTTTTGTAACAAGTAAATTTATTAAAGAACCGATTGCACATATATGGTACTCTTATATACATGTGTGGATGATGATGTGTCTTTGTTCCTTTGGTTCTTTACTTCCTAAGATCCATGACGAAAGGAACTGTTAAATTTCTTTATTCCCCCACAGTACATGGAAACTATTTATAAAACATTACATAGAAATAATCTACATATTTAATTAAATGATGAGTTATGCTTTAAGCACATTAAAAAATATCAAATACATGGTATTTGCTTTAATACATGATATGTTACATGTAATGACAACGTGGGAGTGAAAGATAAATTTTGATGCAGATATATATCAAATTGATGGAGGAATAGATAAAATATCTACTTCTACTGAGAGAAGAAGAGACTTGTAAGGCAGAAATAAATTCAGAAATGATTCTATATAATAAAACTTCCTTAAAATATATGGTACAGTCCAATAAGAGTAAGTTGATTTTGTAAGTGAAAGGCAGGATGCTTAATTCTAAATGAAGAATGTTTGCATATCTGCAAGAATGTTAGACATTATCTGTTGCAACGATAAAATATCTGCAGAGCATTATTTAACACATAGTTTTGGAAACTAAAAACCAAGTTTGTGTAACTTCATGTGTTTGATGTCAAGAAAAGGCCCCATCATGGATAACATTGCATTGGTAATGATTCGCCAGAGATGTCACGTGATAACACACGAAAGCAGAGAGGAATATTCAAGGTCCAGGCTTTCTTATTTGCAGCAGTGTTCTAACTAACTAATGTTTCCAGTGAACTACATTACCCTCCTGAGTGTGGTTGCCCCAAAATTTTTCACTAAGCTCCATCACTTAAAGTTTCCCCCAGTTTGCCCAATCGCCCCACAATCAGGTTTTTAACACATGAATTCCTGAGGGATGCAGTCAAACCATATTCGAAACACAAAAGGAACATAACAGTTACAAACTTAAAACGTGGTTCAAAGAAATTTTGTTTTTATTCCAGTCGAGCGCAGATGTTCACACAGAGCAATGCCATTCATTTAACTTTGATTTGGGTGCAGGAAGACAAATCTCATGGAACAAATGAATTAAGTACCAAGCTTCTGGGAGGAAAGCACAGTGGAATGGAGGTGACAATCCTCAAGGCACTGAGCAGTGACAGGAGATGTAGGGAGGAGAGGAAAGGAGAGTGTTATGGATTAAGAACTGGTGGTCAACTTAATGACAGCTGGATTATATCAGCATGGCACTGAGCAAAGATACTCCACCTCAGGAAAGATGCCAGCAGAAAGAGGTGGAAAAGGAGAAGAAGGTTGTAAGGGTTGCGTTCAGGCATTGTGAGTTCTCCTTCGAGTTGCTGTTTGAGCCTTTGGTTCTCCTGGAGAAGCTTTGCTTCCTAGCTCCAGAGGGGAAGACATGTGCTGCTTGGTCTCCAGGATAAACTTGCCAGGCTGGCTTCCTGGCATGTCCCCCACTGTTTTTGTTGTCCTCGGAGCTCAGGGCCTCCGTGTCGCTGAGGATGGCTGTGGTGCTTTTCAGAACAGCCCTGGTATTTGTTGTGAGTCCTCAGCTCCAGCATAAAACCCCCATGTCACCAACACAGCTCCTTCACCCCGCTGGCATGGGCTTTTTGATTTCAACTGCAGACCTTTGGACCTTCCCAAAGGTCTCTTCTGTAAAAGAGACTGGCCTGAGTCCTTCTTATGGGCTCTGGACCTCCAGTTGGACCCATGGGAGGCACTGCCATGAGCTCTGAGTTTTTATTTGGACTGTGTGGGACATTGCTGTGGGATTTAGGCTCTTGGCTAAATAATCCATGTCTTTGGTGTTGTGGTTAGATTTGCTGCATCTTCTTGTATTAACTCCTGGTGACCATTATAAAAATAATACTATAAACTCCATGTCCTGATTCTAATTGTTCTCTGCACAACTCCTGACTACAACAGAGAATAATGCGTGCAGATTATCATAGACCTGAGAATATCATGAGTTGGAACTCTGAGAATATTGACAAGAATAAAGAGAGAAAAATTGTAGATGACTCAGTATCTTTGTTTCATATTAAAGAGACTGTATCTCACAATTTGGAAAATTACTTGCCCAGATCTTCCCATTCATGTCATTTTCATGAAAACTGCAACAGTTTAATAAATAAACTTTGAAATCATCTTCCAATGAACATGTCTTGGAAACATTTTACATAAAGTTTGTTTACTGTACATATTATAACATAACTGTATCAAACCAATTTTTACTTCCTAGGAAGATGTTTCTATGCCTCTGAAACACACATTTGGCATCTTTCAAGCAAAGTATTCCCATTCTAATTTTAGTCATGATACTATTTTTATATCCATTCCTTTGTGATACAAAGCAAGATACTAGCAGTATTTCAAAGAGTGGATTAGTCACCACAACCGAATGCTAGGCAGCACTCTGAATTTTTTTTTTTTTTTTTTTTTTTTCAGCATAAGGGTACTAGGCTATTTGCCAATAGTTTTTTTTTTTTTTTTTTTTTTAAAGAAACACAAATGCACGTTTTGTTATTTTCAAGTATATCTAAACTAGTGGCTAAAACACTAATGATGTATATAATTTAATTACTGTGTAGCATTGTAATTATTGTGTTAGCATTGTAAAAAATCTGATAGAAGGATTTTATGTATTTCAATTCCATAAATCGCTAGGTAATTTGTTTGCTATTATATAATGCTTTGCATATCTGTAAATCTCTTGCTAAATATATACATATATTCTTTCTTCCTTTCTTTCTTCTGTTTTTCTGATCTGCTTCCATTGATGACTCTATACTTTTGACTCCAGACTGGCAATATGAGGGTAAGATGACAAATACAAAAATCTCAAGCAACCTCATGAGCATTGCTTGTCTGTCTTTTATTCTTTTAGAACATTATTAAAATTCTATTCACTCTCTTTAACTAGAGCCTTTTATTCCAATTAAAGTGCAATTATGTTTGTTTCTGTTGTGAACCTTTAATTATAATTTATCCTTGTTAATCATTCCTTTATGTTATTTCTTTGGGTTAAATTGTCATCCATTATCTCTGTCCTGAAGGACTTGTCTCTCTCCAGTGATCTCTGCTGGTGTTTTCTCAGTAATATTTTAATAGTTTTTCTTGTACAAAATTACTGTTATAATATGTTAAAGAATCTCTCAAATATTTTAATTAATCCTTCAAAATCTCATATTCATTTGACTGAAGGATTTTTCTTTGTATATAACAATACACATTTCTAAAGATTGACACTCACGATGAGTACTCATTTAACTCGAAATTCTTACCTTTGACTATTTTCTCTCCTTAGATTGCAAACTAGCTAGGGGAGGCCCACCAGCTACCATAGTTGCTATTGATGAAGAGAGTCGGAATGGTGAGTGGACCTATTTTGCAACGTTTTATCTAACAGAAACTTCTTAGAATTCCAATATTTAGTTTAATGTGAGTAAAAATAGTAGTAGTTTCAACCACAGTTCTTAAATAGTTCACCTCTAATTTCTATGTTGCATCAGTTTTAGTTATATCGTGCATGGAAATTATTCTGAGTATGTTAGAAGGTTTTTGTTTGTTTGTTTGTTTTTGTATTAAAGTAGTTGCATTTGACTCAGGAGATATTGATACTGAACCAGCACAAAAATTTGGGCACATATATTTAATACTCATTAACAACATATTTGTTCAAAGAAATGGACTACAAGGTAAGTCATATGCTACTAACTTAAATTGTCTGAAACTTGGCGAAGATTAAGGTTCAGAACTGATTAGACATTGTGATTGTAAGTGGTTGATGGGAGCATTTAATGTTCTTGACAAACAGATTGAGAGCTGAAGTAGCCTGAATTTTCATTGTTTCTCTTTACCATAATTAACAACTGGTGCCTAACTCATCAAATTCTTCAAAAAAATAATTTTGGTGATCAGAATAAAAAATATCAATATCATTTGATATTTTATTCTTTAACAATCTTTTTGCGTCTTTGAAACCTTCAGATGTTAAAGATCTCTCCTTTACTGAGTATCAGTCAAATGGTTATCCCTTAGAGTTCTGTTTCTGTTTCAACTGATTTCAGGTGTGAATATGCAACATGGCTCATTCTGTCTATTAATTTGATGATGGACCTTCCTTTTATTTATTTGCAAAGTATCCCTATTCTAAATTGTACATTCTAGTACTCTGGAGGCTGAGACAGGAGAACTGCTATGAGTTTGAGGGCAGCCTTGGCTAAAGGGTCATCCTGAACTGCATAATGAAACTCTATCTCAAAAAGACAAAAAAAATATGCATTCTTTCATAAAATCAAATGACTTATAGGAAAATGACCATTTTCCTACAATTCAGCCTGTATATGCTGAAAACCCTATTGTACATGTACAACCTGCATCAGTTCACTACATCATGGAGTTCTTTTGCTTCATTATAGATCCTTCTTTCACCCCCGTTCATATTAGCTCAAACCTTTAAATTCGTGTACATCCTTTGCAGTTCACCAAGAATTTAGCATCATTAGCTTTTACTGGAACAACTTTACACTAAGGGCTTACACTAAACTTTCATGATATTGAATAATTGCAAAATATGAAGAATTTGATTATTTAATAATCTAATTCTATTGAAAGAATATAGGATTAGTTATTATGTCCTATGCAAACTGGAAAATAATCACTAAATTTATCTTTAAAAAGGAAAAATAAAACAAAGTAAAATTATTTTTTCTCTCATGTAGACTTATTTTTTTACTTACAGTTAACTACTGTTATTCAGAACAAACTCTTATTTTCTGAATGTCATGCAATGAAGGGTTGACGTTTTAAGCAAGAAACAAAAAGTCATTAAGCATAATGAAAGGTCTCTGCGTATTTTCTTCTCTTATTGTTATACATTTTCCTTCAAGACTAAAGCAAAGCTGAAATAAGACATTTATTCTATTGAATAAATTTATTTTAACATGTGATTTTTATACAGAGCTTATTTTGCTTACTGGTTAGTTAAGTTATAGCTATAGAAATTGTGATATTTTATCTCCTTCTATGCTGATTATATTCTATTTTTCAAAGGAGCTTAGGAATGCTACAAAGATGTTGTCCTAGCAGATTGTATTGAAACAAATGGAGAAAGTTCAATATTTATGTTTTAAAAGATTACAACAGGATATAATGTGGTAATGCTGTGTTCCTTACTTGGCATGTTTTATAGAAACTGTCATCTAATCAAAATGCTGCTAAAGGAGTGTCACTACTAAGGAAATGAATGATTTTTTTTTGCATCAAATTTCTAAAAAAGATGATGATCAAATAAACTTCTTCTAGACATTATAATGTATTCTTTAGTCATTCTTGGCTTAAAATTCTAAGGGAAACAATTCATGAAAATGTGCTTCATTATGTTTCTTCAGGCAGTCTAAGAAACATCTCAATAAGAGAGTTATTTCTAGCTATGCTCTCAAACTGTTTTAATTTCTCATTTCATTCTTGCTCTAATTGATAGTAAGAAATTATGAATTTATCGTATTTTTACCAGTAATGATGAATAATTGTTATTAGAATTTTGGTTGATTTTATAAAGAAAGGTATAGAAAATTCTTTATTGAACCTAACTAATAAATTTATTATGAATAGCCTTGAGTTTAGCTCACATTATTGGTGTCTGTCATGTAACAATCTCTGCTGCTATATACATACTGTTCTAAAGACTAGCGTCTGAATAACTCTTTTTTTTTATTTTTCTTTTTATGTATATTTAAATTTTTCCAAAGTAAGTCACTGAATTACATTTTTAGAAAGCCCACATTTACCCATATATCTGCTTCTTTCCAGATTTTTATACTCGGTAAGATTGAAATATTTTCCCTTTTTATGAATGCATATGATAAAAGTCTTCACATGCATATATATATATATGTTTTATTATTTATTTATTTATTTATTTTTTATTTGGCTTTTTCCTTTTTATCCGTACCTGGGATGGAACACGACTGCCTGCTTGCAAGGCAGGCACTTATGCCGCTGAGCTAAATCTCCAGCCCCTCATATATTGTTTTTGAAGAATTACAAGTTTAACGGTGGTGATCCGTTCTCATTTGGGTATCTGTTACCAATTTTCCCTCTCTGATTTCTGTGAAAAGCTCAGAGAATATTTATTATATCATCCTTGACTTAAAGCAAGAGTTTATTATCATCACAACTTAAAACTACCAGAAAACCAAACATAGAAGGAGAAACCAAAGATATATGTTGGTTCTTGGTAACTCATGGAAAGCTCTTGAACTAGTATGTAGAGCATATTTAATGCATAATTCTCTTTTGATAGGAGAATGTTTATAGAGAAAGAGAGGATATACTATCTAGAATTCAGGTAGTAAAACCGTTTTTTTTAAAAAAAAGCCTGTCTGGAAACACATTTTCAAGTTTTATTGGATTCTGAGTTACTTATAGCAATGACCCCTTACTGGGTGGAGAAAGCCTACAGTTTGTTTTGCTGGGACTATTTAAGGTCCAGACTCCATACACATGCCAAATCAGAAGCCTCAGCATTTATGACAGCAATCATAGACTGGCATTTAAAAAAAAAAAAAAAACCTCTTGGGAATCCAAGGTTTAACTTGTTCTCAGAATCTGTGTTCAGTTTTGTGTCAAAAACAGGAGAAAAGTAACTTTAAGTCATAATTAAAACAGCATTTTTGGTTGTACAAAAGTGATTCCAGGGCAAAAGCATGGCACTGAGAGAATAGAAGGCCCATCTGTAGAGTTTTTATGAATTTAAAGTTAAAAGAGATAGTGTGGGTGCTCAATATATTTGAAAAATGAAAGATGATACCGCAGTGTTTCTATAAATTCCAGTTTCTTGTTAGAGCATATTGCAGAGCCAAGATAGGAAGCAGTGATGTATCCAGGCTTACGATGTGATCCCGGAGGGCAGACGAAGACATATTGAGGAACACTACTGTTGGTCTTCTGTCCTGGTGTTGCTCTGCTCTAAGCAATGAATACAAAAAGGAAGGAAGACCTGGATTCTGAGGTAGTTCCCTCCTGGGCAAGAATAATGGTGCTAAGAAGCAATCAGATATTTCCGCCTAGTGTCTTGTTCTCCTAGTGTCAAAACCTCAAGGCCTGGAGTAGATTAGTTTTAAAGTATTTTATAGTAACATTTCTTTATAATAGTTGTCAGTTTTATAACTGTTAGATTTACAAGAAGTTAGCAAAGCTGTCCTGCACATTTCCAAAGAGACTGATTGGGGAAAAGTAAAAAAACAAACCAAAACAAAACCTATCAAAATGTTCTGAGTATTAGTGATATACAGTAGATGGAAAGATACTTCAGTTTATTTGAACAATGCTATTAAATACTTAATCCTTATGTAACCCTGGCCTTAGCCCATGCTTCTTTCAATGCATCAAAGCTCAGATGCCGTATTGAATGTTTTTGGCTTTAATTTCATCCTTCCTTTGTCCCTATGTTCTTTTTCTCTTAGTTCAGAGAGCTATTTTAGTTATTTTTAAATAAACTACATGATATGTATTGACTATAAAATTTTCAAATATTATTCTTTAGTGAAATAAGCATATTTCAAATACTTGAAAACAGACTGAATTGCGCAAAGGAAAAAAGACAAAGATCTAATGTAAATGACTTTGTAAGAATAGCTCTGTTTCATTTTAAAAATTACTCTCAATATACTTTTGTCTCAATAATGTCCTATGTTATTGTTTTACAGAAATAGTCAGTAGAGTTTCTGTCTTTATTTTTTAGTATTTACCACCGAATACAATAATTCACAATTAAAGTTAGTTGTCTTTGAAATATGAAAAAGAAGTATGACAAGTATAAAAAAAAGGAAGAAAATACTTTTGTACAGCAAGTACACAACTTTTCATTTATGAGAAAGAGAAACTAATGATGTGTGAAATTCTGAAATTATTTCGTCTAATTAACAATTAGTATATATTCACATATGACATTAATATATTTTAGCATTGTATACAATCATCAAAGTTGACATCAAACCAGCTATTTCTAGTGTAAGTTCTATTTCTCTGAGTAAATAGAAAAAACATTATTTTTCTCTTGTTTAACAAATTTGCGGTAACCTAACTTGATTTTTAGTTGCAGAAAATTTAAATTGTTTTATACAACACTAGCAATCTGTGGCAAGATTGCTTGTAGATATTACACAGAATTAAAATCATAAATATAAAATCATTTATTATGATTCCTTTGCTTCCTTTTCCAACTAATTAAATCATTCAGAATTGTTACAGTGAAAAGTATAGACACTGATGAAGAAATAGGGTCTGCCCATAAATTATGAAGGAATTATGCCAGATTTGTGATATACCTTAGTGCCATTAGTATTACATTTAGATACTGTTGTGTGAAATATTTTGGCTCTGCTCATCACTGGCGAAGCTTCATAAGCAGCTGTACTTTCTGCTTCTTTCATTTGTCCCAAATAATCACTTTCTAAAAGGTCAGCAAGTGTAAATCTTTTGAATATACAGCAGAAATGATAAATAAATCGGACAATATTTAAGTCTTATGAAAATTATCCACAATTTTAGAAATTTTATCTTGTTACTTATTTATTTTAACTTTTATTTTATTTATTGTCTAACACAGAACTTACAAATGTGATTGTTGAGGGTAATAGAATGACAAGAAACAAACACAAAAACTATGCGAAACATAATAGTTAAAAAAATCCAGCAAGTTAGTTTACATTTTCACAGGGAGAAATAACCATAAATGTAGTCTGCACTATTATTGTATTTCCTTAATTACTGTTTAAATTTAAGAATGCTAATATTCTTAATGATATTTAAAATAATAAATTGTGCAAAATAAACCCTTATTTCTAAGAAAGCAAGTACTACATTTAGGAAAAATAAATTTTATTCTAATTATATTTTCCTTTTGTTATATAATTTATGTTAGTATGTGTAATCAGAAAGTTTGAATGATAGGAAATTAAATTATGTAACACTATCTTACTCTTACTACCAAATGATGCTATTATAAATAACAGTTTCCCTATAAAGGAAGAATTTAAATCACAGCAGATTAAACAGATGACTGAGATTAACACTGATGTAATTTGCACAGATATCCGAACACAGGCTATGTTGTGGACCGTAGAATGGGCCTGTGTAGTTAGAGGAAGGAACAATGTATCCATTATTGATCTTGTAGAAAAGCAGATTTTCTACATTTTTATATCGTACATATTAAATTTTGATAATTTTGATAAGTCAGATTAAAAACAGAGTTGTGTCTCATATGGTCTCCATGTCACAAGTATTTTAACTCTAATTGAGACAACAAGAGTAGAGAAATGAATTAAAATAATGAGGTAGAAATTCTTTTACATAGAAAAAGGAGCACACTCGGGTTGCATTTTGGGGGAAGAAGTAAGGGTATTCTCTTTCACTGTCTATTGTACATCCAGCATTACTTTTGCATTTTGCCAACTGCTAGATTACTAAGCTATGCTATAAGGCAATGGGGCTCTTAGTTCTTTCATTAGAGTACCAGTTGTCCAGAGTGTAAAACATTTAGCAATCACTAGAAGAAAATAATAATTCAAAAATGATTTGAAATAAATTTGGGTACTTTAAAATGTCTCCTACAACAATTTTCAAAACAAATACTCAAGTATCAAATATTCCTGAATAAATTATAAGTATAATTCAATGTAGTGAAAATATACTTTTTGGAATAAGTAAATAAAATTTCTTGATATTCCTTCTTCTACAGCTGCTCCACAAATGATGTGTGCAATAAGCTAGCATTTATTTTAAATTCATATTAAGTAGTATAATTTTAGAAAATAGTGCAGAGTTAATCCTTAAAAACATTAAAAATAAATCAATAATATGGTACACAATAATAAAAATTGTAGGAATTCTCATAATCTATTCACGATTATAATATCCAAAATGACAAATTTGTCTATTCAACAGAATGCAAAGTTACAGTCATGTATTAAACATACTCGTCACTGGTGACTAGAAATGAAGATTTAATAGATTTTATTTTTCTTTTCCTCTCTTTTTGCTGATATTTTTTCATTTTCCCATACAGTATTTTTAGTTCTCTTTTGAGTGGTGATCTAGTTAACACTAAAATCTCCATATATACCTCAGGGAATTTTGTAAATCAGTCTCCTTCTAGCACGAGAGCACTAAAACACTTTTTTTCCTGTAATAGCTTTTTATGATATTTTCTACTTGTTATTTTTATTTAGAAAATTTACAAATATACTGGAACAATCATTTGAAATTCCAAATTAGTATACAACTGAGAAAAACTGTTTCTCAGGTTGATTTTATATAAGAAAAAAAGCTACCATTCAAGTTATACCAATAAAATTATTTTCCAAAGGCTCTTTATCTTCAATCTTACAGCACAGTAGTAATACAAAGCACACTTGACAGATATCACTTATTTGTTATTCTCTTTTCCATATTGTAAATAACCTTTCATCAATGCAGACTGTGTACCTATTACTGTTATTATCCAATGGCTCATTCATTTGGCCCATCATTAATCATTTATTTAATCCTTTCTTCAAGTCACCATTATTTATACGACACCATATTGTACAAGACTCCATTCTACCTCTGCAGAGGTGTTAGGGATGAAAAAATCAGGTGACACCATCTCCCACATACAAGCTAATGAATGGAACTAGGGACAAACAGTAAAATGGAGTAAGAAAATAGAGAATAATGTTTAAGTAGGGAGGCAGTGGTTGTTGTTTTAAGCAGAGCGTTTCTTTCAAAATAACACATTTGAGCAGAACACAATAAAAGTTAAGTCTCCCTGTAAGGCACATATTTAGTTGGGAAATTTTGTATTAGACAGGCAATAAATAAGCTCAAGCCAAGAAGAAATACTATACCTGGTGATTTTAAGAAATGCTAAGAAGTTAGCTGGAGAAAATGTGTAATAGTACATACCTTTGATGAAGCTGAGAAGATGGGTGATGACTGAATCGATGTAGACTTGTTAGAAATGTTTTGATTTCTTTTATTGATTTGCCAACAGATAAGTTGATGTTAAAATCATAAATCAGCATATAGTTCACAAAGAATAATTCTCCCCATTCTGCGTTCAATTTCGTATTCTTATATATAATCCAAATACACAGCTATAGAGACATGGATGTTTGTATATAATCTCAGATAATTTTACACATTGAAGCAATATGCTACACTAAAAACAAAAAGTCAAAAAATACATTTAGCCTTTGAAGCTGACTGTATGGTAAGTAGCATTGCCTCATTTAACAAGAAATGTAAGATTACTGCAATCGCCCAAAAAGTCAGTGTGAACACGATGATTTCAATCATAAATTAGTACTCTCTGAAAGTGTGACTATATAGTACCATCCAAAGTAATCAGTGTTTTGCTTGTTATATTCCACTGTCTTGAAAGTATTATTAGGAAAGATGGAAGAGTCCATAACAGTAGCGTCACATTTCAGAGAAAGCCTTACAAAGACATTCATTATGCTTGATAAAATGATCATGTATAGAAAAGTGTGTTTTGATGAAAATATTGATTAATGTGCTTGGTTTATCTTAATACTCTATGACAGGCAAGTCATGGGCAATATTAGTGAAGAAGCAGCAGCCTATCAATAATCTTTACAGAGTTCATTTACTATGCTTAAAGGTATTAAGGGAGATGAAGGCCCTTATTGATAATAGACAGAATAAAGGTTATAAACGATTTAAAAACTGCAATTAATTTAATTGTCTTAAAACTCTATCCCAAATCTTCGAAACAACTTACAATTTGTTTGCCGTGAATCAGTCTTGTGGGATGCTGCTATAAGCAATTTGTTTTTCTATTTTTGTATTGCTAATGAGCAATACAAAATTCTGTATTAGAATTATTAGATTTTCATCTTTTAATGAATGGCAAATATGAAAGTCAATGTTTTATTTGTATTATTTGAACATTTTGATATTTTGATTCTAATGTATTTTTATGCTTATATTTTTATTGGTGCCTCTTTACAGTACATAATGACTATGTTCCTTATAAGGAGTGGTATATGTATATAGCAAGTCTTAATTCTCGTATCATCTATCCCTCTAGTTCTTGATTCCCTTTCAGTTTCAAAATGACATCTTTTAAATAATGTACTTTAATAAATAGGTTCTTGCTGATACCACTTTTTTGTTTTTTCAATTCTTTTGAGTTAGAGGAGAATACAAATAAGTTTGATGTAGACCTCCACTAAAGTTACAAATGTTAATTTCTCTTCAGATTTTCATTGTTTTTTAAAGAAACATATATAATTCTTTTATTGTTCTTTTTTCCTTTCAAAGTAATTTAGAATTCATGAGTGATCTGAAGAGAACAACATACTAGGATGTTGGCTTAAATGAGAAAAAAAAGGGAATAAATTTGAATGTGTGTACATACGATAGCTAAAATGACTATACTACTAATGGTATTAGTTCTTGGAAAAAAACAGTTAATATTCACAAGTAGATCAATTTTACATGCCTATATCTGATAATCTAAGTAACCATATGAATGTAACAATATTCAATATTAAAACCATTGTTAAATTTCTATTATCTTATTTTAAAAACCTATACTGTTATTATTTTGGGTTTGCTGTTGTTTGTCTCTTTTATTTTTTTCCTTTATTTTCTGTGCCTTTTGTTCCTTTAAATAAATTTAAAAAATAAATTAAATGAGAAAAATGGTTTCTCCACAAAATATAAACTCAATCTAACGATTTCTTTGATTAGAAATCACTATTTTATACAGAGAATTATTTATATCATTAACAAACGTAGTGCATATGGGAAAAGTGTGACCATTTCTCGCAACTGCATATCTGCTTTCTTTTATAAGTTGCAGAGATCACTTTTTGAGCTTAAATTTTTAAAGGCATGGTGTTTGAGTTAATTGAGCTAGGTGTTGTGTTATATTTTAAATATAAATGTAATTTGGCTTTCTATAGTGCATTTATAGCATCAGAGATTAAAAAACAAGGGAAACCTCATGTAAACATTTAGAATTCAGTTATCCTGAAAATATAATGTCATGCTGCAAGGGAAAGATATGAAGGAAGACAATCATTTTACCAACATTTTCCTACAAACAACTAATAGCCCCTTTTAACAAAAAATAGACAGCATGAAAAATACACCTTCATTAGATTATGGTTCCCATAAGAGCAAAGGCTAAGTTGGTTTTGGGTCATTGCTATATTCCCAAAATGTGCCATGTATGGGAGAGGCATTCAAAAACTGAATTTTTGATTGAATGATTTATTAATGTTAACATGAGTGTCACACTCACCAGCTGCCATCAGAGTTAAATAACATTTGGTTTGGGGTGTTAATTTCATTAAGAATTTTCAACATAATCAAATCATCATAAAATTCTCTGTAAACATATAAAATATATATGGATCCACTTTTAAATCCAATTGTTTATTTTGCCTCATTGACAGTTTCTATGATACATGTATTTTATATTCAGTAGTTTATCTAAAATAATAAAAAATTACAGAAAATATAATTTTTAATAAACAAAAATAAATAAAGTATAATATCTTGAAAAATCTATGTCATGACCTCGAAAGCCTGAAATTTTCCATACAATTTAATATTTTTGAATGTCTGTAAGTACTTCCTTAAATGGAAAATCTGTAAGATATATTTACAATATTAGACTTCATTTTGTTTACCTAACGGTTAAATAATTTTGTAGGACAATTTAAATTGATCAATGTAGAGAAAAACTAGAAATCAAACCATGTACGTAAAACTACAGTCTAATTATAAAACCACCAAGCTTTGATTTTTTAACGTTTAATTACAAAAAAAAAAAAAAAAAGCTACACTTAGATCATTTAGCCTTTAAGGGAAGCTAGACAAATTAGACATGTCTTTCATAAATGGCATTTTCAACGACTGTAATTAGGTAAGGTATAACATTTTAAAGAAAATAATGGCGGTTAAAATCATACATTTTTTAGTAATTTTCTGTGCATTCTCAATAGTTCAATTTTTTTTAAAAAATCCTGTATTATTACACATTATTCCCTAAATCTTCAACTGCAAATTATTTAAAACATATCAAATTCTCATGGTAATTTGCATTTCATGAAATTAAAGATATTTACAATTTGACATTTCTACTTATTTAAAATTAAAACTGCAAAAAAATTAAATGCAATTGATTCATAAATACTTTTAGTAAGCTAAAATAAACTTAATTGTTATCTTTATAGGAAAAGGCACCATGTACATATGATATATGTATATCATATGTACAGATAGACACAATGCCAGGGATTTATCTTTACCATGTTAAAGATAAAAATGTATTAAAATATTGAGCCAAATTATTTATTTTAGTTATCATAGCCTCTAAAAAATACACTGGAAAAAAGGTCTTCTGCAATAAACAATATTGTGGAAACTGGATATTCACATACAGAAAAATGACTTGACTTCTACGTTCCACCCTATAAAAAATCAAGTCAATGTGGATCAAACACCTGAAGATCAGACCCTAAACTTTGTTGTTTCCAGAGTAAGACAGGCTTAATACTTCAAGACATTGGGACAGGAACTTTTTTTTACTGAGCAAGACCATAAAAAAGAAGAAACATAAGAAAAATTGAAAAAAGAAATTATTTACTACTAAAAATTTACATAGTGAAAGAATCGAGTGAACAGACAACATGTAATTATTTATCAGATCAAGACTGCCATTCAAAATATATAAGAAACAATAATAGAAAGCCAAATAATCTAATTGAAAAGAAACCGGAAAATTCTCAAAACAGAAAAAATTAAAATGGGGAAAAATATATGGAAAAAAATTTTAACCTCATCAGCTCTCAGAGAATAGTAAGACTCAAGTACAATGAAAAACCATCTCACTCCAGTTAATAGAACCACTCTTCAAAGAAGCAAAAATAACAAATACTGGAGCTGGGCATGGTGGTTCACGCCTGTAATCCCAGCACTCAGGAGGCTGAGGCAAGAGGATCATTTTGAGTTCGAGACCAGCCTGGGCTACAAAGTGAGCGCAAGGCCAGCCTGAACTGCATTTTGTCTCAAAAAGACAAAAAAATAAAACAAAACAAAACAAAACAAAAAAAAAACAAAAAACAAAAAACTGGTTTTAATTTGTAGATAACAAGGAGCTCATAACCCATGAAAAGATAAAAAAGTAGACATTATGTAGGATAGATGTTCTCCAAAAAACTAATAAGGAAATATTAACAAATCAAAGGGATATCTTCAGGGCTCCATTTATAGTGTTATCCACAATAGCTAAAATATGGAATCAGCCTAGGTGCCCACCAATAGATGAACAGATTTAAAATGTGGTATGTATGCAAAATGAATTATTATTTGAGTATAAGAAAGAATGGAATTTTGTTATTTCCAGAAAAATTAATGGAACTGGAAGATATATTATGTGATGTATGCCAGACAAGTACAGTGCTTTATTTTTCATATGTCGATGATAATAAATGCTAATCTACATATAGAACAGTAATTACAGGAGTAGATAGGGTGAGGGAATAGAAAAGGGATATGAAGAAGCTGAATTTTATCAGTGTCTTGCATGTGCATATGTGGGAATAGCACACTGAAAATTATTATGTGCAGTTAGTACATGTTAAGATATTAAATATTCTAGTATGATAGATTTTCTGAATATTTATCCCCATATATGCTATCAAAGAAAGATGACTTTGTACTGCAATATAAAAGTTAAACAGAAAATATATTTAATATAAAAATTTTAATGAGATTGCTTGTGCAAGTTTCAGCAGTCCTCATTAAGTGCATGTTATAAAACTGTGTTAGTTTGTGCAAAGAAATATATCTGAAGGTAAGAACCCTAGAAAGTACACTTGCAATTTCATTATGACTAATTATTTATTTTTAAAATTGAAAACATCAAAAGTTCACTGCCATTAGAAAGATTATACCGTTCAGCATTTACCTAATTATCCTGATTCATTCATTAGTTTATTTTATACAATCAAGTTAAGAATTATGTTGGTATGTGCTATCACACATGTGAGTATCTTCACCTTTAGCTTTAAAATTCATTGAAAAACACTCTTCTCCAAAACAACATATTTATATGCTGTTTTTTTATAATTTAATAATATTTAGAGATCATTATAAAATATTTGCAAAGTAGTATTTAGCATTACTCTTAAATGTAGATAATTTAAACCCAAGAATATAATACATTACAAGTATATTTTGTCATATTTTATGAAATGAGGCTAAATGCATGTTTGATTTGTGACTGTGAATTAATATCCAAGGAAAAAAGTCACTTTCAAATTTAACACGATTCATTATAACATACATTCATTATAAATGAACTATGCATTTAACTTATGTAAACATATCAGTTGGGCTTTCAAATGAGTTGTAACTATGGCAATCTATATGGAGCAGGGCATTTATTATAAGAAATAAACTTCACAGAACCATAGGATGTGCCAGACACATATGAAACGGCCCTGCATCTAGCGGGAAGCATGATGAACTGGCAGACACCACGGCTGACAAATGTGGCATAAGAGGAAAAGCCGTTGCCTGTGAAGACAGACTTCAGTCTATGAATACTTATGTTGGAGCCCTTGTCTGTCACTAAGTTTAACCTGTTAACTGGCCACTCCTTCATACTGACCAAGTATGTCAGGTCAGCAATGGCATGTGTGACCTGTACCAGGCAGGTTACTCACATCAGCCCTAGGGGATGCTGGCTGTTGCGTCCATTGTAACAGTAAAATAAATTCTCTCTGTCTCTCTTTCTTTCACCCTTCCTCCCTCCTTTTTTTACTTGCTTTGGTTTCCTTCCTTCTTTCCTTCCTTCCTTCTTTTCTTTTTTTAAAGCCACTAATGATTGAACCCAGGACCTTTGCTTTGAGCTCTATCTTCAACTTTTTTTTTTTTTTTCCAGACAAGTTCTCACTAAATTACTTAGTCTAGGCTTGATCTTGCAATCCTGTTGCCTTGGCTTTGCAGAAATCTAGGATTATAGACATGTGCTACCATACATTGTTCAAAAAGAACAATGTTGCGTTGTTCCACTAGAATGCTCCTCTCAAACTAACACTTTTGCCCTGCAGGGTAAAGCCCAAGGTCAGTGAGCCACTTAGGCACAACGTTTATTTCTACCTTAAGAAGCCACATAAGCCAGTTTAATACACACCACTGCACCTTGATAGCACAGAGCTTTTGTTTACGCTCAATTTTGTTTTTTGTTTTTTTTGTTGTTGTTGTTGTTTTGTTTGTTTGTTTGTTTGTTTTGCAGGTAGGACAAAACAATTCTCACTGTGGGCAATTCAGTTCTCCTTAAGTATTTGAACACTTGTAGTCTAGTATACACCTTGATGAGGGTCCAGTGGAAAGCCAGAAGCTTGTTCTCAGAATGAACAGCTTTCTGCAAAAGAGGGAAGAGAAAATCTACAAATTGCTAGGAATCTGTGCTGGATTTTCTTTCGGGACCTGCCAGTGAGACGCTTGTCAGAGATAACATTCCTAAATCTAGCGGTAAATATATCAGTATGAGGCAAGTTAGTTTCAGCAAAGAGGACATTTATTTTAAAGTTATGCTAATATCAGGCCAGAAAAAAACTGGAATGATTCTTAGAAATCCAGAATATCTGGCAACCCACATTAAATATGTTGCAAGAGAAAATTTATGCACTGAAAAATTTTTGAAATTATTATAAAAATAATACAATAACTACTTTCATGATATCAGCGGTTCTGTATAAAGGCAATCAGGAAAAGTAAAAAAAAGTAAAAAAAAATTACTGTATGATTTTAAACTTATATAGTACACTTCTCATATGCATGTTCTTGGGGAAATTACTAGATTTCTCTGACTCTTAATTTTCAAATTATAGCATGAATATTAATGTTTGTCTTGGAAAATTGTTACGAGGATTAGAGGAAATAAAATTAATAGTAATTTTTATACAATTTAGTATAGCTATTTTATTGGCATCATCTTTCCCTATTATCCAGACTGTTCATCTCCGTAGAATATATAAGATATGAGTATCCTAAAGGTTACAGTATTCATAAGTTTTCATTTGAGTAACCTGAAGCTTTGAGTGAACTGACTTTAAAGGTTCAAGTGATAATTTTTTGCCAAACAAACTGTATAAGTGGAATAACTGAGTGCTTAAAAATCAGACACTAGAGACATAGTGTGTTATAATCTTAGCTCTCTTTCTTGCTTATTTAGTAGGAAGCTTACATTCTGTGTATATCAGCTTACTTTGTATGTCCTTATCTATGAAATGGGAACGATACCCACCTTGAGATGTTGATGAGAGCAATCCTGTGAGTAAAATGTACATTTATTATATAACTTAATAAAAGGACTAATAAAAGTATACCATATTATATTCTTACTAGCTGAAGGAACTATAATTTTTCAGTTTTGAATAAAACCCAGTGATTATAACTCAAAATTATAATATGTTAAATTGTATACATATTTGTGTGTGTACAATATGCTAAAATATTTTGTTTTCTCTATAAATGCATATGCATACATATACACATACAATATTAAGATGGAAGTATATGAAATGTAAAATTAAGGAGACCTGCAACAGAAGCGTACTGGAAATCCCACTGTGAGATCATAAAAGCAATTTGCAAGTATAAAGTGCAAAGCCGATGTTCCCAATAAGATACTAAAATATTCTCACAAGGATTAACTTGATATTTTTCTTTATATTTGCACAAGAAAAAGTAATAGCTTAGTAACTATGTGATTATTAAAGGGATCCTAAAGTCATAAATTAGAATTATGTTCTTCTTAAGCAAAAGCCTACAAGAGCTAAAACTACAGCTTTGTTTTATTTTTTTAAGATAGGTGAGTCAAACACATATCTTATACTTGAAATCTCCGTCTACTGAGTTTATGACTACATATTTATTTGCTTCCATATGTCAAGGCATCTATACACAATCATTAAAATAAAATAGGAACCTCTGTGTACTTTCTTATTTCATGTTCTCCTCCTTCCCTTTGAAAGCAGTGCTGCAGAATGCTGATGAGTTAATAATTGGCTATCTATCTTGCTTTCACTTTACTCACAGGAAGATTTTTGCTTTTCTACTTCTGCTTTTGTAGGCAATTCAGTATCAACTTACAGTTTAGTAAATTGAAAGTGTCTTGAGCATTTTTTATTTTGTTATTATATTAAAAGTGTTAGCCTTCAACTTTTAAAATTTAAGACAAACTAATGGCCACATTTAAAGGATTCAAGTTCTAAATTAAAAATTATTTAATAGGTTAAGGTCAAGCATTCTTTGTATTTTGCTCCAAAATATTATTCGGCATTTAGAAAATAAAGCCACCATGCACACTTTTATAAAATATGGGAGCAATTTAATTTCCATTTGCAGTCTCAAAGGAAACCCTTCTCCTGAATTATAAAATTGAACTATCCAATTTTATTAGATTTTCCTCATAACTTAGTCTATAGTGTTCATATTATATAAGTTGCAATCATTTAAATCACCTACCAAGTACTAACTTTATGGGATTTTTGAAAGGTATAAGCAGATATATTAGGAACAAAGAAATACAAACTCAAAAAGGAAGTGGGGACTTAGAGCTAGAAATTACTTGTACACCATTTTTCTATTTTCTATTACTCTTTATTTGAACTGAAGGAAAATCTCAATATTTTGAGTGCAGTTATAAGTCTTCTATGCAAATGACTCAGGCTTAATAAATGATAATTATTAATTATTTTAAAACACTGATTTCAGCCATGAGCTGTGCACATGACAGTAAATAGTGTGATAAGAAATGGAAAAAATCTAATGATTAAAGCTGTATGCTATAATTAGTTTTGGAAAAGTCCAACTAAATAAAAATCCAAATTTTAAGTAATTATTTTTATCATAATAATGGAGTGTCGTTCATATTAGAGATTTATAGTTTTGCTGCAAATTTTCAGGTTAGTTTCCACAAAAATTTTATCATGACCTAACGATAATTTAAACACTGAAATGTATATCCTTTTTCACTACACATAAGATTATTGAAAATTATCTAAATTATATTTGTATGATTAGATTGATTGAATTTATAATGGCAAATCGTGAAAATAGGACTAGATAGTATGCTAAAATTTTCATATGGGATGCAGGGAAATTAGGTTTTGTATGCAGAAATAAGGAAAACAGCTCTTCCTTTCTTTATTTTACTGAATATGCTTTTAGCTATATATAAGCAATTGCCCATGTACCATATACTGACATCCATGAAAAGACTCAAAAGGAACTTTGGAGTGTAAGTACAGTTTTCTTGATAAAGAGCATATGCTAGAGGACAAGAAAGAGAGAAACAGTTTCCACAAATCTCCACTGGAAGCTACCGGTGTCATTTACAGTTTCATAGATATTCAGCAGAGGAGTGTAGATATTTATTAACCAGAAGGAAAAAATACTTTTATTGTAACAGCACCTTAATTGTTATGATTTTACAGCTTACTGGCATTTTTTTATTACTCATGACAACTTCTGTATTAGGAAGCAGAAGTCCACTATACAAATTAATACTGTGATTCACTTTAAATTATGGAGTAGTCAGTCCATTGTTTTTTCCCTGTTTTGCTAGAGATAGAACTAGGGTACATGCATGTTAACTACCTCTCTACCACTGAGCTACAACTCTTGTTTCTGTAAATCGATCTATTTTAAGTAAGTTTCCACACAATCATGCTTTATGGATGGTGATGTTTCATGTATATTTTTCTAGATCAAACCTTCATGGAGCACAGTAAGAAAATGCTCGCAGCACTACCTGTTTAGCATCAAAAGTCTCTCTAGTCTCTTTCTACTAAGATGTATGTTAGGATAATCCTATGTGGAAATATACACACACACACAAATATATATCTATATATCTATATCTATATCTTTATCTATATCTATATCTATATCTATATCTATATCTATATATCTATATGAAGATAGAACACTCTTTCAGGATGAGAAGTGCAAAGGTTCAGTTTGGTGTAGTGTCACAAGCCTGTAATCCTTGCACTTGGGATTTTGAGGCAGGAAATCACCAGTTTAAGGTCCCTGAGGCTGCAAAGCAAGCTGAGGGCCAGAATGAACTACACGGTGAGACCCTGTCTCAAAAAGAATTAAAGAGTAAGAGAAGGAGACTGGGGTGAGGAAGAAATGTTGAGGTTCAACAACCTTTATTCTTTGAATATGTGCCAAGTACTTTTCTGCCTGGCTAAGATCATAAAGGTCCTATGGTTTGTGGCTCCCCAAAAGCCAAATAAGGATAATTTTGGTGGAAAAGACAAGGTTTTATTGAAAGCTAAGTCTTAGGAGATGAAGAGGCCTCACACTGCTTCAGTTCCCTGTCTCACCTCTCCAAGGGGCTTTTGTAGTAAGCGAAGAAGCAGCCCAGGCTTGCTTTAACCACACTGAAGTGTTCTGCTACATCCTTTCCCTATAAAATTATACCTCCCTATGCCAACGTCTGCATAGTTAGTCCATTTATCAGGCCTGAGAAGAAGGGTTGGCGGTTTGTATCCTAGGATGTATCCTGAGGATGGCCCTTGTCCCTAAAAGAAGAAAAAGTAAATAACTTTTAACTTTTATTTTGTCCTGCCTATTGTAACACAAAGGTGACTATGAACCGTACAAGGGCTTATCGTTTGTGAAGCTAACAGTTAAAATGTGATGTAAAGTAGACAGTAACTATATAGAAGGCATAGAGTTAACTCAAAAGTAATTGAGTGATAGAGAGAAATAGGAATAAAAGAAGACTTGGAGAAGGGGTCAGTGTCTGAGCTATCTCTGAACAGAGTTTTGAAGAACATGTCATTTACAAGACAGAAAGATTGAATAGGGGGAGAAAGTGTTTTAGGTGAATGATTGTCAATTTGAATGGTGTTTAGAGAAAAGGAGTAGTTGTACACATGAATGCAATAATTTATGGGTCTCTTAGGGGATATGTTAAAATTTAGGTTGCATAATTCTACAGTAGAACTTTGTAATTAGAACCACTGAATTTGAAATCAACAATCAGGGTTTTTATAAGATTACAGCCATTAAAAATACAGTAATGCTAGGAGACGTCTATGAATATATTAATTTCAAGAAATATGTTTGGTAGAAGCTAATAACTAACTGCTCTTCTTCAGAAGCTTATACTGTATTTTTTAACCAGATCATCGTGGTCAGTTCTCATCTCTGCACAGGATTTCATACACTAAGGTGTTGTTGTTAGCAGTCGGAAGCTCCAGGTTTTGGAAAGGTTTGAATCAGTGGATGAAGGAAGAATACTAAGACTATATTAACTGCAGTAGAAATGGAGAGAAAGGACAAGACCTGTCTATTTCCTATTTATGTAAGATCTCAGAACCTCTTCTCGCCTCACATTTTCTTTATCTAAAAATAAAAGGAGAAAATATCTTTCAGTGTCAAACATAACAGAAATCATAGCTTTACCAGCTGTTTGAAAGCTGTAGAACCTGTACACGGAGGCAGATTCCTGTGTGCCTCAGAAGAAAGGTTCTCGGATACCTTTTGGAATGCTTCACCTCAGCACAGCTATCAGGATCAAGTTTATTTTAAAGACTAGCTTTCTGGATTAAAAAAAAAAATAATTCTCTCTATTTTGTTTCCATCATTGTCTATTTCTAGCTAAAATATTCCTCTTCCATTTATTTGATGTTCATTGTCCTTGACAGCACCTGCCCTAGTTTCCCTAATTCACAAACAAGTGTTTCTTCCTAAATTGCTGAAACATAAAAAATGTTCTGTCTTACATTTTCTTTTCTTAAATTCACTTTTGATCTGCTATGCTAGCTGAGGCTCAAAAACACCATCAGTGTCTACGTAGGGTGTCACGGGACATCTACGCATGGTTGTTGCAAATTATATTTAAATACCAAACCTACCCAAGTTAGACTCTATCATGTCTAGAAAATAAAATTTTACATATTTTGAATAAGATACAGAAGACAAGTCCAAGAAGATTAAGCAGTAACAAGAAATTCTTATTGTGAGCTGTGAGCTACATATTTTTATAAGCTAATGACAATAAAATGTATGACTTGAAGAGATTCATACCTTTATTAAAATGACTAACTCAAAAAGATAAATATTCTTTAAGAAATAGTGGGAAGAAAACTTGACATATTAAAGGAAAAACCAAATTTCAGCATAACTCAACAGCATACTGTAAATTTTGAGAAAGTATTTATTCTCACTTGTATTATTTACAAAATGATTAAAATAATATCTACCTTTATCCATATTCCGAGGCTAAAAATTATATGAAGCTATTCTGTCATGTCACAGTATGGGCTAACCCAGAAATGCTGTAACATACATAATTCTAGGGTGTAAAGACAAGGTATAGCACAAGAATTCTTGCTTTTGACAGTTTATTTTTAGTGGAAAAAATGAGATGGAGGATAAATGGTAAAATATCAGACAGTGAAACATTACAAAAACATTAATGCAATAGACAGTTGCATCTACCTAAGGTAAAGAAATTGGCTCATTGTGGAAAAGCACAGTAATACAGGTGAATAATTTGGTAAAACATCTTGGGCAGGTCTGCAGGTGACTGTTAATAGTGCTTACATTGCTTCCATTCTTTCTATGTTCCAGGTATTATAATAAACATCTTTCATTTATGAATGTTTATTATTGTTTTCTAATTTTTATATTTATTAGTAAATGGGGAGTTTGTGCATGTATGTAACACATTTTAATTCCGTTTGGTCCCTTTTTTGCTCAATTCATTTTTCTTCCATTTCTCGGTCCTTCTCTTTTGCAAAATATCAAAATCTCTATTTTTTGTTCTAAGAGAAATCATGATGTATTTAAATTTGGAGTAATTTCACTTAATATCATGGTCTCAAGTGCATCTATTTTAAATGAAATGATTAATGTATCTTTCTTTATGGGACAATAGTATTCCATTGTGTATAAAGACCACATTATTTTAATATAATAACTTTAGTCATGTAATGATTGCTTTTATTTTCAATTTTCAAGTGGAAAACTGGTTGCATGCTCTAAACCATGTATCTGGTTGACCCAAGATTTTAATTTAATCATTATAACTCTGCACTTGATATTGCTGGTCAAAAGGAGGAAGAGTCCAATAAAAGAAAATTAAGATCAAGATGAAGGAAAAACAGAAAGAGAGGAATGAGAAACACAAAAAATGGCTTCACATAGTGCACAAAGATAATTAATCCAGCATGTATTATATTCTGAAGCTCATGAAAAATTATGTATGGATGTGTTGTATAAGACACTGAAAATATACATTATTTACATACCCTTTGAGATGCTCATAACATTTAAAAATGGATTTGTTCATTAAAACTTGTGCAGAATGTTTTAATTTAAATATCAAGCAAAACAAATCATAGATTTATGCCCTTGTATTATTCTGATGAAGAGTTATAAACATGCCATTTTAATATATATCTCTAGAGGAGTTGCAAAATATCACATTAAGATAGAAATTAAAACTAAAAACAGCAGTAAATGGAAAATGTAAAACTTGACTTGCTCTTCTGTCATTAATTATGTTTGTAAGATATATACTGATACAGAGGTGGAAAGGAGCAAAATAATTTTGGCATCAAATGAGATTATAAAACTATTGAAGTTTGTGAATTAACCCATGTAGAAGTCAATTATCACTTAGGTGGAGAAGTGTGATACTTATTATTTGTAAATTGTTAACAAAACACTCAGTTTGCTATACCAATATGTTCCTAACACCATGAATTTTGCTTTCTACACTTCTTAAGTGTTTTAAATCCTAAGCTCTTATAAATCTAATAATATCAATAGTTTTGTTCTGAGTTTTTTCCTGTAGCATACATTTGCTTCTCTAGAAATCGTGTTATTCTAAACTTTTATGAAACTTATTAAATTATTTTAGAATCCATAGATTTAAGTATTTTTTGGTAATATATTTATATGTGGGGTTTTTCTAACTACAATATAAAAAAATAAGGTTATAAAGAAAAAAATCAGATTGATAATTTTGGAATTGGATTATGGCTATGTATTACATATTTACTAATTCATATATATGTGATATTTTCTTTAAAAATAGGTAAAATGTGAATGAGACCAAAATATTGAATAACTAAGATTAAACCCTTTCAAATTTTAAACTTCTGTCAATACCAAGTTTGTGATGATAATTAGATATATTGAAGAAAGACTAAAAAAAAAAATATGAGTGGGGCATCCCTTGATACTGTGATAAAATACACAAATAGAAAATCTGGATATATCTTAATGGCATTAGTGCCTACCTGGCAAGCACAAGGTCATGAGTTTGATCTCTGCTACAAAAACAACAACAGCAACAACAAAAACCTCCAGAAAATATAGCAATAATAGAAAAAAGTTATTTTTTAGATGACAGAAGTCCGGAGGGACAGCTTAAAAATGTGCAGTGGACAATGATAATTCATAGTCTAAAGAATTTTCTATCTCTAAACTTCATGGCCTCAACACAGACATTAAGTAATCAGAAGAAGAAAGACCCTAAAGGAAAGTGTGTTGCCCACATGAAAATTCTCCTTTTATTCTCTCCAACTTACTGTGCAGAACTGAGAAATTGAAAACTCTTAGCTACAAAAGAATTTAGGCAATGAAATTTTAATTTTGAAAAATTGTCAGCCTCTGAAACAAGTTGAAATAACACTGTTCTAGAAGTAAGGAAGACTGTGCACCTGATAGGCAGGTAACAATACTTGTAGTCCAACTATTCAGGATCAATATCCTTAGGCAAAACCAATCACTGTGGCAACAATCGTCTGAAATTAAATCTAGTTTCCATGTTACAGTTTAAGTTGCGAATTTAGTGTTATCTGAAACAGAATCCTACTGTTAAGATTTTATGATGATCTTGTTACTATAATAGGAAAGTTTGCAAATTTTTCTTTCAAAGGAGATCAGATTTTGTGGAGCCCATAGAAAATACCTGATCTGAAAAGTAACAAGTGGGAGGCTATAGCAAAATCCACATGAGAAACAGTTAAGCAATGTGAGGCTGAATCAAAAAAGTAGAGTTAAGAAGAATAGTGTGTCCACAGACCAAAGTAGATGACTGAATTGAGATAAAAAGATCAGGTAGTGGTAGTTAATGAGAGAAATCAAAGGTGATGCCAAAGTTGTATATGCACTGAATACAAAATGAAACTTCTAATTTTTCCTCCACAAAATTTATAAGGATTATGATGTATATCCTCATCAAGGAAGCAGAAATATAACCTCTTGTTTCTGTATGCTATTATTCAATTTAAAATAAATCTTAATAACAAATATTACTTATTCACTGCTCATTATGAGTCAGGTTTCATGCAAAATACTTCAGCATTTAATTTAATCTTCAAAATAATCTAATATTAAAAGAGATATTTCTCTTTACAGCTGCAGATGTTATTTAGAAATTACAGATTTAGAATTGAATTAATACTCAATTTGGCATGGGTATAAGACACATGTCTATGTCCTTATGCTATACTTCTGTCTCCATACTTTACGCATATTTGCATATATTTCCATTTTTGTGTATGAGCTGTTAAACACAAAATATCTAAAAACTTTATATAGCTATGGAAGTTTCAATATGTGACTTTTGGATTGTGGAACGTTTCAGAGCCCAAATGCAACATACTGTTAGTAAAACCAGAGAGATTTTCTCTTCTTTTGGTTTTCTTTCTTCCTTGCCTTTGAGTTTCCTTAGTGCTCTCTTTCTAAAAAATAAATGAAACTAAATAAATAAAAATAGATGTAGACTAAAAATAAAACAACAAATTTGCACTTAATAGGAAGAGCCTTTGTAGAAGGATTAATGCAAGAAGAATTGGACTGTTACGACAAGGACATAACTTTGAACACAGGATCTGTAAGAGCCGTAAAGGTTACACACAAAGGATTTTTATAGTATAGCAGAATTAAACCAGGATAGACATAGAAAAACTGCTGATATTGTTATAGAGTAGGGCAGATAATGTTTTATGGTAAAGCCTGCCGATTCTCAAGCAAGTTACATATGCTGGTTTTGGCTGAAGATTCACAGAAGCTGAGGAAAGAGAGGTTTTGTCAACTTTCAGTTAACAAATATTTCTCTTCAATTCAACATGGGAATGAGACAATTCAGATAATCCTCTAAGAAATAGACTCTATTTGTAGGGTTTGTACAAGGATAAGGAAGAACAGATAAGACAAGGTAAATTGAACATTGTTACCTCTTGCTGTAAATATTTTCACTTTGTGTTGCTTCTCCCACACATACATTTTCAAAGGTAGCAAACTCACAGCAAAAGAGATTGATTCATCCTTTTCAAATATGGAAATTCTATAATTAATGGCAAGGTATCACATGCTAGTATTGTTTTACGTGAAAATGTGGTGTGGTGATATATAATGTTAATTCCACAAGATTGAGTAGAAAGGCACCACAATTCATTCTAGTATGATTTCTTTCTGCTGAAGAATAGAATATACAGGTTTCAGAATGGGACAAAAATAATGAGTTAGGTTAGCCAGTCCAAGCCAACAGATACTAGTTTATAATCTAACACAGTCGAACTACATTAATTGCAGATAAGAGTTTAGAAATTTGAAAAGAGCTAAATTTTAATCTGGAATTTGTCAGTAGTCAACTTTCTGCACAAATTTGTTAACTCTCTTCCCATAATGGGGTTAATATTTTGCCAGTGACTTATTCTGCAAAAGTTTAAAGTGTACAAAGAACCTGTCACTTACTATATAATTACAAAAATTCAATATACAGCTTTCAACTTACCTTATGAGTTGCTTTTGTGAATTCGTTAAAGTGATGTATCTCAACTGCTACGAGGGAGTTTTACCACACTGAGCTTAATTTTCTATACTAATTTGAAATTTTTACCTACACAGAAATCTCATTGCTGACAGCAGCCTTCTTTCTGTGTATTCATGCATTTTAAAAGTACGTCCTTTGCTAACAACCATACAGTTGTCACTAAGGAAATATACCTTGGTCCCATGGAACTAAAAATGCACAATGCAGCTGACGGCAAAACATCTGGAGTCTCCTATTAGTCTTCAGTTCCAAAATATTGCTTTATTCTATGTAGAGAAAGTTCCATTTTTGAACACATAAACCATTCTTTTTATATTTTCACAGACTCATTTGTTCAGAAAAACTAAAATAAATGAGTAAATTGTCAGTATCTTTCGTGTGAAATGTTGAAAAATATGATCTGTATTTCAAGTTTCTTACCTTTTGCATTTTTCAGGATAGACTTGAAACAATACACTATTGCTGTCATTCTGATCCAGCAGATTTAAAATGGTGTATGTCTGTTTTTAAAATTCCACACTCGATTCTAACAAATGCAAAAGGTTAATAATTTCTGATCTTCAAAATAAAACTGAGGATAAATCTCATGCTGACTTTTAGCATTCTATGTGAGGATTTAAAAAAGTGAAAATTCATAAGTATTAATTCTTTGATATCAAGAGTCAGGCGGAATGTTTGGTCTTTTACCCACTCAATATTTCTCTGTAATTAAGTGTGGAAATGATTAGACATGATGAGAAGCTGAGATATCATGTTTTGAAGATTGTAATAATGTTTACTTTTATTTTACTTTATTGTTTTATTTTAGAGAAAAATAAATTTCAAAATAAGATGTAGGAAAATAACAATAGTACTCTAAGTATTGTCTTCTTCAAAGTAGTTGTTCCTATTACAAGATGTATGCATGGAAAACTGATTGAGATATATTTTAATGCTCCTCATTTTGAGTTTTCTTTTAAGCATCAAATTTGCATTAATCATTTCAGTTACTGAATATAACGTTTCGCCTTCATTTTATGGTTTGTGTTATTTTGCTCATTGATACCTAAGGAAAATGAAACAAGGAGACAAGCAAATTCTCAAGAGGTGACCAGGTTTGTATTCCTTAAAAAGACTGGAGGGAGGATAACGGCCCTACAGCTCAGAGTTAATTCCAAACCTCCACTTCCTTCTAACTTTCTCACCTTTTGAAAGTCTAACATTTAGCTTTGGATTCTTGACATTTAATTTTTACTATTCTTCTATCCAGCAAGGTCATGAAGCTATCTTTTTTGCTAAGATCTAGTTTCTAGAGTATTGCTTATAAGAGGTATTTTAAACAAGCTTCGGAAAGAAAAGAAAACAAATGAAAACCAAGAAATTCTCACCAATCGTGGACAGGATTGAGTGGTTGGAATACATTTATTAAGCGGACCAAAGATAAACTGGACTATAGTAAGATCATCTGCTAGGGTAAATCTATAACTGTGTGCCAAGATTTTTAATATTGTTATCATGAAATTAAGAGTACACAGGAAAGATGCTTATCAGTCTCCTGAGTATGGAATATCCTTGAAAATACTTAGCTCCAGTATGTATGTAGTGTGTGTTGTTTAAGTATTTCTGAGGTTACATGCACTAGAGATTTATAAAATACCCCTAACATGAAATAAATATGTTAGGGAGAGCTTTTGTTTAAGAACTTTTTCTCACATTTGTTTTGCATTTTGCGAGAAATGTGAAACAAATCAAATATGCAGTTAATTTTAGCATTAGTCTTTTTTAATAATTAACAATGACTTTATGATTTTCTCTTTGAGATATAGTAGACATAATATTAGAGTTCAAAGACACCTTGAAAAATTTGTGTTTCTGAATGTAGGACGTAGTCCAGGGAAGACAATACCAAAAAAAATTGTAAAGGATTTGTTCATCTAATAAAGGTAATATCATCAGTACTGAAAAAATTGAAAGACTGTGGCTGGACCCCTAGTTGATCAAGTGAAAATACGCTATTTTAAATAAGCATAAAAAGTAATAGCATGATGTTGAGTTATTGTAGCTGTTTCAGAAATGTGACAACAATCTGTGAGATAATAAAGTGAGCATATACCGGTTAACTAAGCTGCTTGCGTGTGTTAACTTTCTCAGCATTAAGACACAAGGCCAAAAACAGCTTACAAGGTAACATTATTATATTAATAATTGCATTCTATCAATTAAAACATTTTGGAATTATTCCATTTCCTTGAAAACATAATTTTGCCTTTTTACTTTGATTTAGAAGTAATGCTAACTTATTATTAATAAAACAGTATGAAAAGTTTAGGAATGTTATATTTACCAATATTTTATCAAGAAAAAAATGCCAATTTTATTTTTAAAATAAAAATAAATTGTTAAGTTGTCTGCTGCAGCTTTATTGTAAAATCAAGAAAAAATAATATAAATGCTTTAAAATTTAAAGTAGGAAACTAGTGTGATTTGTCAAGGGATTCACTTTGATTTTGTAACCTTATCTTCCAAAAGTGTTTATCTAGCATTTTTATAAAGAAAGATGTTTAAGTGTTCACACAAGTTTTTGTTATTTTCAGAAAAGGTTAGCATGTTTAGGTATAAATAGCTCAGTTCTTTTTTGTCTGTGTGCAGTCTTCAAAACAATATTGTATATTATTCATCTTGAAACATCTAATACCTTTTACTTTTAATTATTTTAAATGAGAAGAGCACTTTGAAAAACATAAAAATGCTCTTGGACAACAGTCTAGCTAATTACCTCTAAAAGAAATTCATACATATAATTCATTAAATAATTTTCTGATATAATATGAATTGAAATATTTGCACAGTACCACATATATACTGTCTTTATAGTTATTTGTGGGAAGGATATCACTCATATACACTTAACTAACTCAAAATTACCAAAGTAAAAATTATCTGCGTGGTTCTTTTAAAGCCTATTCAAATACTCCAATTATTACTCCAGGTATGGAGGTGCATGCCTGTAACCCTAGCACTTGGCAGGCTGAGGCAGGAGAAACCCTGCGAGTTCCAGGCCAGCCAGGGCTACGAACTGAGTTCAAGACCAGCCTGAACTGCATAATGAAACCCTGTCTCGAAAAACAAACAAACCACTTCAATTATTAACTAATTAAGCATTTGGCTTAGCCTAAAAAAAAAAAAAAAAAAAGAAAGAAAAACCCAATATAATAATGACTCAATTAAGAATGGTAGTTTTCTGCCTAGAAAAGAAGTCTGGAATGAACAATGGTTATCAGTTCACACTGCAGCTCTGAGAAATTCTGAACTGGCCTCCTCTCAGCTCCTCACTCTCCCCGCATTGATTTCCAATCTTTTCTTCATGATCTGCAGCAGTGTCATTAGGGGCCTTGCTGTAAGGAGAGAGAGAGAGATAGACAGAGACAGAGACAGAGCGACAGAAACAGAGAGAGAGAGAGAAAGAGGGAGAGAGAGAGAGAGAGAGACTGAGAGAGAGGCAGAGACAGACAGAGAGATAAACAAATTGGCATTATTCCAAAGATGATTTTCAGGAGTTTTATACAATAGTATTCTTATATTTAAGCATTTAAAAGTTTTTCTCTACTCACAAATAACTTAAGCAGATGTGGAGCATTTTAAAGTCTTTTAGACTTACAAAGAAAAAACAGGATATTTACTATAAAAGAAAAGCAATAATGGGCATTTGGCTACAACTAATAGACTCTTCTGATGAAATTAGTGGACCTAAATTTAACAAAAACATAAAATCAATTACTTAATTGTTCATCACAAAATAAAAAAGTTATTCAAAAGGCCAAACTATATGAATATTTTAAGAGCATAAAATAATAATAAGTGAGAAATTCCGGTTATCAACAGTATACTATAATATATATATATATATATATATATATATATATATATATTCTAGAAATCCTTTCATTGCATCCTGAGGGTTTTTCACGACTCTTTTTCAGCTCAAAGAAATTCTTAAGAATGAGACCTTGAACCCACTGTTCACTGGATTGTTCTGTATGACACCGGTAGGATTCAGTGAGCCTCGTTGGTTTCTGTTGTCATCACAGCTTCATGACCAGTACTGCCTTGGCTGAATTCACTGGCTACGTGATCTAGCTGACTACTGATAGAATTGAAATCCGCAGTCTCCACTTAACAAGCTATATCAGTGACTACATTTTACAGAATAGGAGACATGCTACATGTTTAAATATTTTCTCATATAACTTTTAAGGCTGTGTTTTTTATGGCTTTCTTTCTCTTTGTCCTGACCACAAACATCATCTTACCATTATAAACCTTTAAAAGCTTTCTTAAGATCATCAAGATCAATGGGAGAACTTTCCTGAACACTTTTTTTTCTTAATTTATGGACAAGCATGCAGTGATGTTATGAAACTGATGTGAGGTGCACTCAACTGTATGGATGTTTCCTGCTGAGAAGTGTATTTTTGAAAAATAAATTGCTAAAAACTCATGGTCTGTTAGAGGTGAAAAGCAATTCCATCTGTTTTGTGCACTTAAGGCTGTACTGTACAATTTTGTAGCTAGTTTCTTTTCCTGAATATATCACAGTTGAAAGTCTGGCAAGTGGCTAACATGTAGATTCATCAAAAATAGAAACAAGTGACCTACTATTATTAATTTTTAAGAAGCAGAGACAAAATTCTTCCTAGCAGGAAGCAAATATGAAAAATATCAACTGTATACAACTTTATTTATTTCCATTAATATTGAATATACTTGACTCTATTTCCTTCTCAATATCTAAATCTGACCTAACTTTAGTAGGCTGTTCAGAAAAAAAAAATGGTTCAATTACCTGGTTGAAGAAATAGATTCTCACTTGGCATATTTTGGAAACCATTTCTAGAAACCTGCTCTCTATGAAGGGTCCTTTTGCTTTCTTTGGATAAAGGGAAAAAATTTCTGTTACACAAAATCCCAGAAGAATTTTATCATTCAAAATGCTGACATATCTTGAATACTTTGGGCAAAAATTACTTCTGTTTCAGTCAACAAATGAATATTATGAAGAAAAAATATGAGTAAATTCAGAAATGTTCACTTTCTTCTACACAATCACCAAAAATCCCTGTAGTGATGAAATGTTCTCATTATAGTATTTGCTAGGATTTTTTAAAAGGTGTTAGGAGCATATTCATCACAGATGCTGTTAACATTATTAAATAAGGCTTCTTGGAACTTAAAGGTTTTTCAAAATGATAAGTATCAATTTTCTCTTCTTAAAGTTTTTCCTAATTCCCTGCATTGCCACATGATTTCTGGATAAAAGTCTGTTACCCATTTTTATTGAATTTAAATTCTTCCCAAGATTAAAAGGATCTGTCTTTCTCCTCTGAGGAAAGTGAGTGATTTTATCTTAGACTTCTTAGCTGCATTCATTAATGTGACTTGTATTTGATTTATAGCTAGCTCTCAGTCTTCTGCTTCCTGGCTGTTGCTACTTGCGACTTTTTCATTTGAGGTATTTCAGCTTTTCCTTTCTTTGAAGATTCTTTCAATTCACCTGTAAAGTGCTAAAAGGAAAAAAGAGTATTCATAGATACTGCAGCTGAAGTCCCTACCAAGAGTAGTAAAAACACTCTGGCTGGGGCATTCCATTAAGCACTGAAAAGCACTATTAGGTGTTTGAGTGAGTCTCTTGAGAGCATGAGAAGAAAAATCACTCTCTTTGCTTCATGCTGGAAAAGAGATACTTCTGTATTTCACACACATCCTGTTAAGAAGCAAATTGCACAAATGCCACTTACTATGCTCTGTCACATGGTAGAAATAGGTAGATTTTCTTAAGTGGAAAGACATCACCAAGAGATGGAGGGGGGGAGATGAAGATAGAAACAGAATTAAGATATGTTGTAACGTGTCCCCAGGATGAATATAATCACTATGCTCTGCACTGCTTTTCCTTGTCGTTCAAAGCTCTAGCATAATTTGTCACCACTTTATATTTCTCTTTTCAATTATATGTGGTTGCTTCTAATTTTTATATGATGTAGGAAATTTATGGACATGGGCAAATCTGAAGTCATCTGCTTTGAGTAAGAAAATAAGATTTCAATAGCTATGTCTCCTTATAGGTATTAGTTAATACACTTTTTTAAAAAAATATAATTTCACCTCTCTTGTTTTCTGTGGTACCTGGCGTCTTCTGATTGTGAGGCTTTTCAGAGAAACTGAGGTGCAAATGCGGCTGCTTCATGTTTACCCTCACCCTCTACTTAAATTGGTGTCAGTCTTGCCAAACTGCTTATGCATTCTTTATTATCTCCCAATTCTCCTTACTGCTGTTGATTTCTCTAAGCCTCTAATATCACACTTTTCTTGTTAAATTAGATCTTCTTTATTCTTTTGCATAAAGCTTATGGATAAAGTTCTGATAAGTCCAAAGGTACTTCATCTTTTCTAGAACTCCAAGATTACTCTCCTTTAAATATTCTGCATGTGAAACTGTTATACGTTCTACTCTAACATTCTAATAAAATGCACTAATATAAGGGTGCAGCTCTAAGTTTTATTCACATTGACTTATTTATTTGATATTAATCACAAACATAGCAGATAATCACTGATAATGTGTGCTGGAAATTCAAAGGGAAGTATTTTGCTTCAGTTTGTTAACATGATCTTTTATATATCTTACATTCAGAAATATAATTGCAAGTTATTTTAAATACTTTTGGAATAAAACACAGAAAAATATGAAATGAAAGACAGGAATAGAACACACTGTATATTTCTACCAACTGCAGTGTGTTTTGTTCTCTAGAATTGGTGTAGTCTCAAAACTGGTTATTAGAGTTGTGCAGGGTTGGATTTTTTCCTAGTGGGTGGTTTGTGTTAATATTATATTTTTGAAGTCATATTAAATATTAAATGGCATTATTTCATCGGGGCACCAGTGGGGTGCATATGAATAAACACATTTTCTGTTTATCTATTCATAACAAACTTAGAAGATATCTTATTTTTATTGAAAATTATGCTAATCATCAGGGCAAAAATTCTAAAAGTTTTAAATAACCTGCTTTGTTTATTTGAACAGTTCAAATGACATCCACATTTTTATAAATTCTTAACTCAAAAATGAATAACCATTTTCTAACTAATTTCCAGTCAACTATACTCTGTAAATGACTGTTTGCTCAGAAATTTTGTTTAAACTGTTAGTGATGATGCTGTGAATATACATAAGGTATGGAGTTCATAAACATTAAATCTTAAGTGACGAAGTTGTATATGCAATGTAGTTTTGCTTCGAGCATTGAGATCGTAACTCTGCATAAGTGCTATTACTCAATTTCCAAGGCTTATATAAAATCTTGCAACTATGAAACTGTGAAAATATAAGAAATATAGGGTTATTTTCCTTTTATAACATCTTAAAATCATTTTATGATGTTTTTCATTATAGAATGAAAACATAAAATAAAATCACATGCTGTCTTACCTCCACAAAATTACTTCTGTTGACCCATAAATTTATATTTTTCCAGACAAAACAAGCATTCATTATGTAGCAGCAGTCAGAGTGAGCTCTAAATTAAGCTGTATACATTTAAAAGATTTAACAAATTTCAAATTTTTATTTCTGTTAGTGAGGTTTCATGGGAAGACGTAGTATTCATACAGTGAAATTTCAAAAGCACCTAATTAAACATAACTATCAGAGCAAGCTGATATTTTTTACGCTAAAACATTAAAATTATCATACTATAGTGAATGTTTACATTTAGCTGAAATTTCTCAACAGATTGTAAATATTATTGTTTAGTAATGTTGGTGAAATTCATGTGTGAGTAGTATTTCTTTATACAAAAGGAAAGAATTAACTGATTTGAACATTAATTTCCTTATTATTAAAGTGAAGGGCTTTCTATTAGAACTAGAGAAATTTAAAATGCAATGAACACATATTAGAAAGAAGTATTCACAATAGTAAGTTTCGTGCAGGAAGAAAATTTCTTCAAAAATATTTAGGCTAATTTGAATTTGGATGAAAAGTTACATAACTATTATTATCAAAGAAAATAAAATATTGAATGAGGGTGAGAACTTTTATAATTTATTACAAATCTGAAATTCTTCCACACTAAAATTGGAGTTTAAAATCAAATTATTGAATTATTTATTATTAAGGTTACAAAGGCATTTTAATAAGTAATATTGTTTTTCAAATATTGACAATATAGGACTACTATACCTCCATCTCATTATTTTACTATCAATGGAAAGAACTGAAAATTACTGTTTCTGTAAATATTTACTACAAATATATGTTTTCTCATAGTCAGCAATTATTTTTGTGTTTAACTGAAAAAATGCCTATTGTCAGAATATTCATAGTTTCTCAATTTTAGTTTTTCTTTCTCCATAATGTTGCTAAAGAATTAGTTTTTCCAGAAAGTTTTTAAAATGATCTGTGGCTAATATTAACTCAAAATTTCAACCTTAAGCTTTGCACTTACCTATTTATGTTTGAAAACCTAGACTGATACAGTCACTGGTGTCTATTCTTGGTACATGTGCATGTCAGCTTTAGAATGGTAAAACTGACATTTGGCATTTTAACATAAGTTCATCAAAGCATAAGTTATCTTTTTCCCTTTAAAGTGATTCTGATTGTTTTTTGGAAGCTTAACCTTATTCATCATCTTTAGATAAGATTATAAATCTCTATTGTACTAGTGTGCAACAATCCCAGAATCTCATTTAGTCTTTATTTTGTTCAAATCACCTATTGCTACCCACTTTGGCATCAGTCAGCTACTGTACTGAAGTTGTTTTTAGTTTATTCAGGCAAGACTCGTGACTACTTAGTTTCTCCTAATAATGTGATTATTTCTTCCTGTTTGATTTAAAGTATCTGAGCACCATCATTATTTGGTATTATTCTTAATTATCAAATACCTTCAACTATAATTTACTAGTAACAGATTGCCAATATAACCTCCTTTTAACTGATAAATGGTTGAGTCTTTCAAGTGGTCAGAAAACTACTTGGTTGTAAAACCAATATGTGAGCTTATTTATTTTGCACTTACGACTATTTTTTTTCTTGCTGTTGGGAAGTAAAGCTGAGACCTCATACATATTAACTCCACACTATGCTAAACTACGAAAACCCAAAGGCGAATTTAATAGTCTCCCATGTGAAAATTTCACTGTTAGGTTTTGAGTCAAAAAAATTTCACCTCAAACAGTTCAAATCATGGGAGACAGAGATGCGATAAATTTTTTGGAGAGACTGCTTTGCTAGCTATAAGATCTTTAAGCTGTGGTAGTATATAAAGATACTAATCGTAATATACCACCTTTTATATGCAATAAAACTATATGTTTAAATAATGTAGTAGCTTTTAAAATTTCTGTTCACAAAAGATGAGATGTTTTTTCTTTGTTGAGGAAGAGAAATAGGGGAAAATGTTAATGAAAGAAATACAAATTAACACGGCAAAGAGAATCAGTAGTAAAAATAAAACTAAAAGTTATCAGCAACTTTACAAAAATAAATGTGGTTTGAATTTTTTAAAAATTTTCTTCCCTGGTTAAAGTGGGAGCTTTTACTTTTTCAGGTAAAAATAGGAGAGATTGCTAGAAAACAATTCTTTTTGATTTAATTCAAAAAAACTTTTTAATAGATAATGGATTATATGTCTCATGTAAATTAGGCAATTAATGTGGTTTATATATATATATATATATATATATATATATATATATATATCACATTGACTAATTTACTCTATAACTTCTATGTATGCAGTGGAATTTTAATCACAAAACTCTTTGCCCTAGGTTGCTCCTGAAACTAGTCCTGTAACATCACTGGTGGCTAAGAAAATAAAGAAGCACCTATGTGAATAGCTTTAGTGTAGAATTTAATTGGGCCCACTCAAAAGTAGAAAAAATTACTGCATTAAAAAAGGACTGTTGAAGATCTTGTGATCCAAAAATCATGGGAAGCCCACATTAATATGGAAGAAATATCTCTTTGACTGAAATTTTAATAAATCCAATTAGTATGCCATTTCTTTACAAAATTTATATCCAAACCGAGATTAAAAGATCCCTCTCCTTTCATTTATGTTGCTGGCAGATTCTTCCTGTTTCTGTCTCTCCCTATCTCTCTTTCAGATTTTCCTAAGGTAGAGCATATTGTACTAATTTTGCAAGGCTAGATTGCAGTATGACAAACATATTATCTCTGCATTTATATTGCATCTGTTATTTCTATTTTGCCTCTAGACTTGACTCTGATCCCAAGCAACACAATATGCTACCATTTAATTTCGTAATGTGCCATTTGCATAGCATTTTCTTTCTCTTTTTTTTTTCAACAACTATAAATAGTCTATTGAACACAGTCAAAAAAGGAAAATTATGCTGTCAATTAGAAGTTAATTCTTTAATTATTTTTAAGTGACATATTAAGTTTGTGTTTAGATAAAAAAGATGAAGTAATAGAAAACGAGGATGGGCTTTTATGTATACTAGTCACTTATTGTAGTCTTGTGAAATTAGTTAAATATCTATTTTTTCTTAAATATTGGACTTGTAGCGTTTTTTGAAGGTCAAAATACTTTTACTCTGATAATTTGACTTGAAGGAATGAGATAGAACATTGCTTTCAAACTCGGCTAAATTTACCTTTAATATATTTTTTCCTTCAAAAAATAAAACATAAATATCTAAATTGCAAGTAAACTAAATTTAGATAAACCTTCCCAAAATTTAAGGGCTCATGGTAATTTAGGAGGTTCATAGCTTTAAAGATTTTTTTCTTTTTAGAATATTTTTAGTTACTTTTTTTCTCCATATACATTGTACTTTAAATTATTTTATTATTTCAAAAATACTTAAATCTACAAATACCAGCCAATCAGAATTCATCAAAATTTGACAAGCAATAATTGTCTAATGAGTATAAATATGCAGGATATTTTTATTATTTCATGCAAGTTTGAATGAGCAATGGAAAGTGGGTAGTGAATGAGCAATATCTGTGTACTATTATAAAATACTGGAGGTAAAATTAAGATGATGAACTTTTTGAACTTGGCTGCCTCTAAGATCCTCCATCACAGTAAAAATACAGAAATAATTAAAAATAAACTTTCATATTCAAAGTTAGCCTCAGATTTTAAGGAAGATATAATGACTGTGTAAGAGTAGATAGTCTCTATTAATTAAATATTTCATTTTTTCTTTATTTTATTTGCTCTTTCATTCAACACCATTGTCTTATGAATATCTAGTCTACTATAGGGTATCAAATAAAAGTTGGTATAAGTTATCACTCTCTGGTCTCTATAGTGATTGGTTGCAAATTATAGTGCAGTATCAGGCACAAATATCTAGATAGGTGATTTTAGCACACTGTAATGAGTGCTATTAGAAAAGCTAAAAAATAAAAAGAATATGTAAGAGAACCATCTCACCAAGCTCCGTTGCAGGAGAGCTTTCTGATAAAAGTGACTCTCAGCTGACAGCCCAATGTCAGATAGGAGCTGGACAAAATTAAATGCATGTGAGGGAGAGAAAAATGAAAAAAAAAAATATTTTCAATAAAATATAAGAAAGTGTTTTGAGAAAAATGCAGCTTGTATGGTCAATACTTACAATATAGTGCACTTTCCAAATTCACCAGTTTTATGTCCACAGTTTAAACAATAAATGAAAAACATTTTAAATACTGTGCTTATATTAAACAAGCAAATAGTTTTTATTTTATTTTCTCTGAAAAACATGGTATAACAACTATTTACATAGCAGTTACACTGAATCAGATATTATAAGGAATACGGAGGAAATTTAAAGGACATAGAAGTATTGAAGTACTTATACTCCAGTATATACTATTTTCAATAAGGATCTTCATATCTGCACATTTCTGTGTCCCCGGAAACAATTCTCTTATATCTGGTAATGACTATTTAACTGTGTATATTCTGAGGCGTTAGACTGAAAGAATAAATTGGAATTCGACCATGAAGAGCCTCACTTCATGGTGAAAGTAATAAGGACCTTGTACAAGGCCTATCAAAAATGTAGGATACAATCCTGTTGGTGAGCCAGAAGGCTCACTCAGACAGCATGAAGAAGAATAAATAAGGCAAGGAAGCAGATAAGCAAATAAGACTCAACTATAGAGACTAGGGAAAGAATAACAGTGTCCCAGTCGACTTAATGACAGTTTTGACGAGGAAAAATGCTTGCAATTCCATTTACATTTAGGATTTAGACATGGATTAAATATTGCAGAAAAGAGCAATTATGAAACCAAAGTTATAGATTTGGCACCATTGTGGACCTGTGGTATCTCCATTCAAGACAGCTACAGACCAGTATGCAAATACAGATGGTCTCAGAAAGAATATGGATTATAGAGAAAATTTAGAGCCTACACAGGAAAAAATTTAGAGTTTTTGGTCTTAGAAGATGTGTTGCTTTCAAAATACTGAGAAAAAAGAAGTAAGCCACATTCAAATGTGGTTATCCATTTCTTTTAACAGTTATCTAAGCAGCCACATGAGCAACACGAGAAGCAAATGTGTACACATTACAATGTCAGAGGTCTGTCTTTGCAATCTGCTTACGCTGTGTATTATTTGGAACCAAGTTATTAAGTACTTTATAAAACAGGGACAATGCCTTCCTTATAGGGGATTGGGATGGTAATATAATACATTATGAATAAAAGGCTACAGCAATTAGTATTGCTTTACAAACTGCCAGGTAAGCGTAATGTCTGTACATGTATACATACTGTGCTAAGCCTTGGCCTTGGGGGACTTTCTTGACAGTTTATATGGAGATGGATCAATGCAAGTTTATTACTGCTTTTGAAGTAACTCCCATGGTGTTCCCTGACAATATTAATCATAATCTTTACCTGCAGCTATGTATACAAATATCACAGACACCTGTTGTTTATTAGAAGTCTCTTCTCTCAGGCAATTCAGAAATAATGATAGATGATACTCATTTTTCTTTATGCTAATTGAGTTAAATTTTGGTTATCTGAGGCAGGAAACAAGATACATGTTAGGATAACTATTTTATAATTACAATGTCTATGTTGTTTAAATATGTCTATGGGGCAGCAGAATACATTTCAAGTATCATTAGATCTGAGCAGAAAACATTATACTATTTATTTTACATGAATTATCTGTAATATTTCTAAGGATCATATGAGATAAGAATTGTTATCATAAAGTTATGAGTAAAGGCATTAAGACTTAAAATGTTAAATAACTTGATGAAATATATGCAGTTAAAATAATGAGAGAGTTTAAGATAAATGTGGGTGGACACATGCTCATGCTACTAAATGAAGTTCACATCCCCACTGTAAAGGAAATGATAAATATTATACATTATCACTCTAATCACTGGCATTTAGTATTACTGAGTCATTAAATAAGTAAAACCAGTAGTTCAGAGTTGTAAAGGACTTTGAATCTGCAGAATGCAAATTGAATATTTGGAAAACAATATAATAAGACAATATGCTCATTATTATAAGTAGCCCAAACAAAATGTAAGCAGTATTTTTAAAAAGTATGCCACTATATCATTTCCTAGGTTATTTAAAGTTATTAAAGCACTTTCGAAAAATTTAATTTTGTGCCCCTTTCTGGATAAAAGTATTGCTTTACTAACGGCCAGGTAAATGTAATGTCTATACATGTATATATACTATGCTAAGCCTTGGCCTTGGGGGACTTTCTTGACAGTTTATATGAAGATGGATCAATGCAAGTTTATTACTGCTTTTGAAGTAATTGCACATTAATGCAATCTATTAAATAAAATTGAATTGCATTTTCAACTTTTAAAACAATTGTTTTATTTGTGAGAAACTTGGATCAGAGCATTGTTTAGTTGACTGTCCTTCTACTGTTTACTTCTGAAAGTATACTGGGATTTCAATAATCTGTCACTTGCATAACTAGAGATTTTTGTTTTGTTGTTAACAAATGATACATTTCTTGAGTATCCGGGAAATACCTGTGTTGTAATTTAGTTTATAAGATGGCACAGTCATAGAGTGTTCACATTCTATCAGATTTCTATTCACTAGAAGCCTTTCCTGAAGGCCTGTTTCATGTACACCCCTGCCCTTCAAGAAAATTTTATTAGTTGATTAGACTTTAAAAGCTTGGTCATCACATGAATAACTGTACTAAATATTTTCATATAGTCAGTGATCTGAAAGAAGTGTACCTGGAGGCATTAAAATAGAATTTGAACCAAGAAACCATACCATTTGTTCAGACTCTGAAATTCTTTTTCATGACCTTAGATACATCACTAAATCAATTGGATGTAAGTTTTTCTTATCTGTGAAACAGGGATTGACTTCAGACAATATATTTTTTAACTTCTAAGACACTAAACATTTTTCTGTTTAAAATTTACCTAAAATTTCATCTTACAAAAATCAAAATATATACATGTATTTTAATCAAAATTTCTTTTTATCTGTATTTATTTATTTATTGGTAACTTGAATTGAACTCACGACCTTGCATTTGCCAATATCTGTTTTTATTGAAGTATTGGGAATTGAACCTAGGTCCGTTGTACTGAAGGACATCCTCAGTCCACTGTTTTTTTTTGTTTGTTTGTTTGTTTGTTTGTTTTTGTTTTTTTTTTAATTTTGAGAGACTCTCTCAATAAGTTGCCCATACTGGTCTTGAATTTGCCACCCGTCTACCACAACCTCCCAGACTGTTGGAATTGCAAGCAAGTTCTGCCATGCCTGGATTGACCATAATAAACAAGCAATACAAAGAGAATTTTTTTTTGTTATAAAAGGTTTTACAACCTGAACATAAAAATGATTTTTTGTGTTTTTAGCATATCTGTTTAGAACAAATTTGCTTTGCTAAAAATCTCTTTTCAGATTTTAGTTATTTGAATAATTTATGCATTGAATTACAAATATTTTCTTGTAGTTTACAAATTATTGTGGCACTTAATTATCCAATTAAAGCAGTTTTACAGAGATATTCATTTATTTATGTATTTTTCTTTTTGAGACAAGGTCTCACTATACAGTTCAGGCTGGTCTTGAACTCACTTTGTACATCAGGCAGCCCTCAAACATTCAGTGATCTTCCCTCAGCCTCTAGAGTACTGGGGAAATAGGCACGTGCTACCACACCTGGGTACAGAGACTTTTAAAGCGAAAACTCTCTTAGAAAATATAATGCAATTTGAGATAATCATATATTCAGAAAAAATGGTTAATTAGAATTCCTGTGTTTATATATTTTCTCTAAATGTAGTCATTTTTATACACTGCAATGTGTGTTCTTTGTTGATTTGTAGATGGTAAAGTTGTAATCCAATAATGATCAGAAATACTCTGTGACTAGATAGCTATGCTATATCCTATATTATTTTTGAGAATCTTATATGCTTTAAATACACTTAAAACAGCATGATATTTTATTGTATTTTAAAGAGAAAAAAGAACAGAAGAAAAGCAAAAACAGAGACATACAAACAACAACTGTAAGAACAAGGAAAGTTCCAAACAGTAACAATATAGGCTTTCAAAATAAGATGTTAGGAATTTAACAATTATCGTAACATTAACTATTGTTATCTTGAAGAGTTGCTTAGAATACCTAAAGGAAGACAGCCTCTTTAATTAGTGGTGCTGCAAAACCTGGGTTTCCATAGACCAAAAACTGTAAGTAGACTCATGTTTATCACTGTGCACTAAACTAATGTCAAAATGGATCAAAGATCTAAATTTTAAAACAGAAACACTAAATCTGCTGAACGACAAAGTAGGTAGAAATCTTGAAGACATAGGGTAGGTGGAGAATTCATGAATAAAATCAACTGCATGACAAATACTTACCAGATCACCAACAGGGATCATATCTTGTTAAAAATTTTGCATGTCAAAAGAAATTCCCAACTAAGGAAAAAGAAAATCCCTGAATTGGGAACAATTCTTAGCCAACTCTGCTTTAGAAAAAGAAATTCTAGAGAATATATAAAGAATTAAAAAGATCGAGTCCCTGAAATTCAAAAACCCAATCCAGAAATGAGCAGCTGAGATGAATACACACTTCTCAAATGAAGAAATATAAATGACAAATAAATATATGAAAAATGTTCAGTATCATTGGTCATTAGAGAAATGCAAATTACAACAATGCTGAGATTTCTCCTCATTATAGAAAGGATGGCCAAGTTTAAAAAAAAAATAAACAAATGTTGGAGGAAATTTTCTACACTGTTGGTGTGAGCATAGACTGGTGAACCCATTGTGGAAATCAGTGTGGAAATTTCTCAGAAATCTAGGATTAGAGGTCCATTTGATCCAGCTATCTCACTTCTGAGCATTTTCCCAAAAAACTGAAAACATCATACCACAGTGATATATGTGCAGTTATGTATATGGCAGCACAATCTGTAATTAACCAAGTTTGTAAGCAACCCAAGGAATGGATAAAAAAATATATATAGTATTTAAAAACAGCACAGTGTTTTAATATTGAATATACAAGCAAATAAAGCATTTATTTTATGAAGCACATTAAGGAGAATGGAAGCATTAACAGCAAAATAGAAATCTTTAATGATCAGTGAAAAAAAATCTTGCATCCAAGTAATACTATGCTGAGGAAAAAAAAAAAAAAGATTGAGAATTTGTTCTCCAATGGCAGTGAGTTAGGGGAGTGAAGTTCCTTACCTACTACTATATGTCTGGTATGAGCTCATGTTCTCTAAAATCAAAGAATGAATTTTAGGAACAATGGAGATTAAGAATGGAATATATTTATTGATAGAAAGAAAGCTTCTGTCTAGAGAGACAAAAGGGGTCCCAAGTGGTTGCCATGGATGCTGTCTTTCCAGGGACTCTACTCCATAAAAAAGGGTCAAGGGTGGGGAAAAATGGGAATTTGCAAGGGGAGCAAGATATGGGACAGAACTGTGGTCAACCAATCATATTAATTACTCAGGTAAAATTGATTAAATCAGGAACAAATAGGGGAGCAAGTCTCTTAGTAAGTGGGCATGCTTAACAGTACTGACTCTTCCTGTAGCAGGATGGGATGCTGACTCCTGACTTCCTCAGGGTGACAGAGAACTATTTGGAATGTGGACCCTAATGATGGGTTGCATTTGCTTTGCCTTTTGTCTTGAGATCTGGTCCACAGCAGGAAGTGATTGTCTCTTCCAAGGCTACAAAATATCTGCTATGGCTCCTTTGAGAGCCCTGCCCTGTCTGACTGCTTATAACACATCGAACTCTCTCAGCTGCCTGTAACAGAAAGATCATTGTGTTTCTCCCCATCTCCTTCTTAATTATGAAACTAAAGATTCTCAGTCCTAAAACACATTTCTGGAACTTTTTTTGTATATATATATATATATATATATATATATATATATCTAGATAGATATTTGTTGGTGATATTTTTGTTCATACAAATATCCTCTTTAAAAGAAATTTTACTTTATTATGATTTTACTTGCTTAGAGCTTTACTCTCAAAACATGTCTACGTTTATCTTTCTGGCAAAATATCAACTTGTATTTACTTTCATATTCATTTTAAAGCAAAACAATATTTTCTTCCCATTTACTGGCTTGTAATCATTTCTATGACCATTATCCAAAAGAAATCTATGCAAATTTTGCACAGCAAAAGGCAAGCTCTTGACTAGGTCTCCCTGTACCCTACATTTCAATCAAATAATACTATACAGTTAGTAGCATTGTGAGGAGATAATCCTAAATTTAAGGTATTTACTCTCTTCAAGTTAGTATTTTGCTTAACACAAAAATCTTACTTAAGTTGAAGTACTGAAATCTGCCTTTTGGGCCATTACTTCCAACCGACCACTCACTTGGCCCCTCCATGCAACTTACATTTGTAAAGCTCAGGTGTGGACAAGGTACAGTTCAGTCACATTGGAGCCTGAATAAGATAGGGTTTTTCTCCGTTCTTAAAGAACTTCTGAAAACCATGGCGATTGTCCCCTTGGACAGAGCTGCAGAACTGTGTGTATAGGGCTGCAGGTGAATCTTTCACCCAACATAGAGGTTTTGCTTCCTAAACTGTGGCTGCCTGTCTTAGGTCTCCTCCCCCATGTCTGGTTTTCCGCATTCAAACACCAATTATACATCGCATATATATATATATATATTTTTTTTTTCCCATTTTCGATGTTGGTCATACTTACTCTTTTTTAAAATTTTGCTTTCAAATGTTGTTTCCCTGCATCTGTTTATTGAGTACCTGAATTTATTTTCCAAAAGAGAATCGAATGTCACTTTATGAGTAAAGCCTGCTTTCTCTAGATCAACTAGTGCTTTGTCAGCTCTTTGCCTTAAATTAGCAACAATAAGAGGTGTTTTGCAAGGCATAGGCATGGGAATTAAAATGTCAATACACTATAGTAACTGGTCTTGAGGCTGTGATAGGATGGTGAAAAGCATATTGCCTGATAGGAGTGTTTATATTGCTTTTACACAATACTTAAGTTTTCTTAAAAGTATACATGTACTTGGCTTTCTATTGGTAGTTAGTGAACCAAGAACTGGGCTTGTTAAAAATATATCTACAGGTTTATAGCAAACATTCTGAAGTCAAACTACCTACATTCAACTCCTGGCTCCTCGATAGCTAGCTTTGTTCCTCCTTAGTAGATCTGCTTTCTCACTAGCATCTGTGGAGAGAAATATCAGAATAAATAGTAATTTCTTCTTTTCTCCTATTAGTACAGTTGATTATTTCAAACACAGGTTCTGGTTATAAACCCCATTTAGTGTTACATTATAAGTTTACAATTTATTCCAGTATTAGTTGGATTCCAACTAATTCGAATTTGGAATTCCATTTTACAATTTGGAATTAGATTCCAAAATAGAAAATGAAATTAATAAGATAAAAGCAATACATAAGACATTTCTATATCCATATTTTAGGTTATTTTTGTTCCACTTATCAACTTTCAATCTCTAAAGTGTTATGCTTGGTACATGCTTGTATAAGCTGCTTTAAAGACAAAAAATGACTGAGCATGTGACCCTTTTCCTTTATTAAACATAACAAATATGCATTCAATGTGCAGTTTTAGTTTGGATTATGTAGGCTCTCCTTATTTATGTGGGTGGAATTCCTTCCAGAAATCAAGACACAAATGCTAAATAAAGTAATTTATCTTTTTTAAAAGTAATTTTGCAAAAGATACTAAAGTCCATCGATGTTGCCACAAATTGTAACATGGCTAGAAATTCCTCAGATTGTTTTGAGTAAACTACAAAAACTAAAAACCAAATAACATAAATGAAATCAGGCAAGATATTTTTATTTGCATTAACTAATATTTCAACTCATGTGCTATGCTTATATGTTAAGTAATCTACTGCATAATAAAAATAGCTAAACTTCATTAAGCTCTCATTATATGCCATTGTTTTAAGAAATGTGCATGTCCTAATTACTTATTTTTTGACACAAACATATGAGGGAGGTTCTGAGTCGCCAGTGGCTTCATTTTACCTTTAAAAACAGATGGACAGAGAGTTGAAAAAATTTCGCTTAGCATTTAATATTTGAATGCAAGCAATCTGATTCTACAAATTCAAGGTTTGAGACATCCAAAGGATGACTGTTTTGCATATGTGATCCTATGTATGCTTGTAAAGAAATTAAGTTCCTCTAGTACAGTAATATATTAACACAGTAATATAGTAATACAGTAATAAATCCAAGGGATTGTCTAAGCAATTCCCGTGTTATGGTATAATTTAACAATTGTATTAATAATTTATAAAATGAATCATTCAGTCATTTTGCATCTCCTATTCAGGCCCTTTTATAACCAGTGTTGACTCAAAATATGTTTCTCTCATGGTTTAAAATTACTCTTCTTTTTAGAGGTGTGCTTTTCTGTGTTACTACTTATATTTGGCAAAATTGTTTATGAAACACTTTAAACTTACCTTTCTACTTTAGCTTTCTAAAATTCACTTCAAACTCCTTTGTTTAAAATTGACATTATTTGATCCCAACTCCTAGTAAAATGATTTTCCTCCTGTTGCCTTATCTCACAAAATGTCACTAGCATCTACCTAGTTCCTTAAGCCAGACAGATAAAAGTGATTTCTGAGGCTTCCTATTTCCTCATCCTTCCCAATCAATCCATAAGGATATCTTGTTTTTTATTCCCATTATGTGTCTCTCAGTGCTTCTCTGACTATCCTCTTCTGATACCAGGATTCAAGCATCATGTTTTGTTTGCTTGCTTCCTGGCAATCTGTATTCTGCTGCATTGGCATCTTCATTTGATTCCTCGCATATATAGAGAGCTCTCAGGATACATGGATTCTGCAGCTGCTTATTCAACTAGCCATGAATTGAAAATATTTGCAAAAATAATTGCATCTGCAATGAAGAAATACTATTTTTACTTGTAATTATTCTCTGACAACACACTTATAACATTTACAACAATTGCATTAGAGATTTTTAAGTATTCTAGAAATGATTGCATATATACAGCGGAAATAGCATAGCATATATATATATATACTTCTAATACTGAGCTTTGCATGACCTCTGCACTGATAAGTAAACCATGTTTCTGGGCAGAATGTATGCTGGGCAGAAACAGCAAGCTCCAGCTCTCAGTTAGTCATGAAATTATGAGGGTAAACAGGCTATATTCCAAACTGCAGTATTTTGGCTGAGCATTAATATTTGATATGTTAGGTGCACACAGTGCATTTATTTTTGCTATCTTCATTTTACAGTGGTTTTAAGAGGAAGTAACCCCAACATAAATTGAGGAGCATATGTAAAATATATTGGCAAATAGAGAAGGCTCACTCTAAAAATATGAGAAAAGTTGTTAAAATAGATGCTAGTTAAGCAGTCTGCCTGATACTAAGAACAAATTAAAGTCCGGGGGAGAAAAATGTACTGTGAATATAGAGCGAGATTAAAGGCTGACTGAATTGTATGGGAAAAGAACTTTAGTTAGACTATATTGTGACAGACCAGATATTTAAACTTAGTATCAATGGCACTGTAGCATCATTTAAGTTTTATAGCACTACATTTACACATTGGAAATTTTTAAAAATAAGACATGATATTATGGAAAGAGGTAATTCTAACAGTTGTTAGATCAGACTTTATATCTAGTATTGCTTGCTAAGAAATGGATGAACAAAAAATAAAATTTCTGAAAGTAAAAGGGAAAAAAATCTTCAACTCTAATAATAAAAAACATATAAGAAGGCACTTGCTTTATTAGAAGTATGTAGAACACACAAAAGAATTGGACATACTATTGTCAAATTAGAATCTCATTTAATATAACTATTATAAGCATGTGTTCATGAAAACAAAATGCGGGTTTTGTTACTCAGTGGCCATTGATATATGATAACAATCTTCTATCTGCATCCAAAAATACTTGCCTTGAGACAGGAGTATTCCAGTAGGCATGTGCGTAATATAATGCTGGATACATAGTACTAACTTGATGCGTAGGTTTTATAGACTTTGAATAGTTTTTGAGAACTTTGATATTACATTTTCCCCTGTAGCATACACATTTGTGTATAATCATCATTTGGATATCGCTTCACTTTATGTGTTTGCAATTATGATTTATCATTAAATTTTAAATATATTTTAAAATGCTGTTTAGCAATTTTAGATGTGGTGATAGAACTTTTATGTCTGAAATTTTTCCATGGAAACTGCAAATTAGTTTTAATTTACAAAACAAAAAATAAAATTTTAGATAAAACATTATTCTCTGAGCAGAGGCTGAGAGCAGTAGCAGGTGATACAAACACTGGGGAATGTCTGAATATGCTCCAACTGCGAGACAGGAAATTCTGAAGTGGTGCAAAATAGGAATGGGATGTAAATAATCAGGTGGCTTTTACACACTCAAATTCTTCTACTTTTAAAAACAAGAGAAGACACAAAGTTTAGCTAAAGAATAAAGTAGTCAGAGGTACAAGAAAGGAAAGGATTCCATTAAGTCTTTGGCTGTCACCTGTTACCTTACATTCTAGGTTTCAATCTTTCTAATATTTCTCATTGTTTTGTTGTTGCTATTTGTCCGTGAAACAGTGCATATATTTTCAAGGAAGGCTGACTTTGATAGCTCATTTTCTTGTCACTTGGACAGCTGGAGCTGAAATTAGTCATCTGCAATGGATTATTTTGTACCATGCACAATATTGTAGTCGGAGCTAGCTGCTAAGATCATGATTTATATAAGTCTTTGTAAGGCTGATTTATAGTTTGTTATTCTTCCCTTCACTTGAATTGCATCCCCATGAAATAAAAGCTGAAAAAGATATGAACCGAAATCATCAAAACTTACTCATATACTTTCAAACTAATGAAATGTAGCTAAGATATCCTTACAGAATATTGTCAGAAAAGGTCAGAAGACAAAAAAGAAAATGGAATGTAAATAACTCTCTTTGAATTTAGAACTGCGTTTGACTTTCTTCATAAGAACAAAAGATACTTTTGTATATGAATATACATACTTTTTACTGTGAACTGACAGGCTAGAAATAAAACTATATTGAATCACAAATTTCTGTATATTGATGCAAGGAAACATAACTTTCTCTGAAGAAGTTATTCACAAAACTACATTTTAAACCTTTGTACATATGATTATGAATATATTGAAAGGATAAATTGCCTCCATTAAACATATTATGTAGCCATTGGTATTTACTCTTCCCCATTTTGTGGTCCAGAATTTGAGAATTCCATATCTGATGTCAATTTTGAGTTTTATATATAGACAAAAATATTTATTAATAATTAAAACTAGCTTTAAGTAGTGCTGGGTATGTTTGCAATATCATAAAATTATTCATTTTGCATAAATTCCTGAAATTAAACTAGAAATGTCTTACTATACCATTTGAGTGCTGTATATTTATAAGCATACAACTTTAAAAATTCTTATTTAATTGCCTAAGATACTCTAAACATATAAATGAAAGAAAAATATTAATTTATAATAATAAAGACTAATTATTATCTTGTTGTGTCCCTGTGTGTTTTTTCAATGAGAAAACATCTGAAATATTTTAATTATTTAGAAATTAAAATTGCATGTATAGTAATGTGTCATATAAACTATTTCAGTTAAGACATGGTCATAAACACGAGAGCAGAGTCAAATGTTTATATTAACTAGTGATGCTGTTGCCAGGTATGGACCTCTGAGTAAGTTGTAGAATCAATTCCAAGCTGAGATGAGGCATATCCTCTTTAAAATCCTACCCAAAGTTTGCTAAAGATTTTTAAATAAAATACGTTAATAAGTGACCTTTAAATATTGTATTTGTATCACTGAACATTATTGTTGGAATGCATTTATACTTTTATTAACTCTTCATAAATATAGGATATTGGTTAGGATATGTTAAAATTTGCCCGTAGAAAAGTATCTTCTTTGAACATTACCAGTATTCAAATTGTTTCTCTCTAAGGTCAGTTTATAAAGTTATGTAAGTCACTAGCCATTGGGAAAAATGATGAAATGATTTTTACTTTAACTTTCTAAACACAGATGTTTATTATAAACATAAAATTATTTCCAAATAATTTTACCAGACTCATAAAACAGAAACATCTGTTGTTAACATTCATCCAAGTTATACCTGATTCTATAGTCTGAGTTTATAGACCACAAAAGATAATGTTCACTGGTTGTTGAAGTCTATAGAAATTCATGCATTATTTATAAACAGTCAGTAAAAATGTTAAGTATTTGCATAATAATTGATGTTGGCAATAATAATATGAGGTTATAAATAGTCCCTGAATGCTAACAAATGCCAGTCATAGAGATAAACAGAAAAAGGTGAATTTTATCACACTTGATTTAAAACTGTTTTTCTTTTTATATTTCAATAACATCAGTAGGATGTTGGCAATGAGAAACTTGAAAAGGAATAAATTTTTACATCATTAAAGATAACATTTAAGTCACACTTTTGTACGAGAGTCTATGCTGACAGAATGTTAGATTTTAGAGTTTTAAGTTTCTTTAAGTGTATTTTGAATATAAATTTAATGAGACTTTATAGATTTGCTAAAGGAATACTTCATGAAAGGTTGCTTATCTTTTTCACTGCCAATTAACTAATGCAGTTGAGAGTCTAAAATCTTGCTTTTGATAAGACTTGTGTTGCTAATGTTTAATTGCAATGAGTAAGCCTGAGAGTTTGTTTGCAGAGAATAAGTAATTATATATGTGAGTGATTTGAGTTCATTTTCCTTTTGCTTGAATGTAGACCTGAAAGTAATGTTATAGATTACATAGCATATATATATATATATATATATATATATATATATATATATATAATTGAAGTTAAGACTTCTCTGTGGGCATCTTTATAGACATACTATAGAAAAATATTTGTTGCTAATTTTATTTATAACTTTCTGGATTGGTTATGAGTACCTGTATGACCTAAAAAGAAGCAGGAATAATAATGCAAAGAAAATTGAGACTAGTCGTCTTCTGAGAGTTTATAATGTTACTAAAATCAAGAAAACATAAAATTATATATATATATATAGTTTGTTTGGTTGTTTGTTTGTTTCTTTTGTTACCCGGGCTCAAACTAACAACCTCATGCTTGCCAGGCAGGCCCGTATACCACTGAGCTAAATCCTCCGCCCTAGAAAAGATATTCTGAGTTACCAAAAAAATTATCTAAATGACAGTCTTTCTTAGGATAACATATCTCATAGGTTACAAACAAAAATAACAGAAAAAAAAAAATCAAAACACAATAAGTATACGTGAGTGGTACATTTGATTAATTGGCTCACTATGTAATATCTCTCAAAACTCACACTACATAAATTAAGATTTTTTTTTTTTCTGTACAAAAAGAAATCGTCACCCTCCGCATGATACTTGCTTCTAAAAGTGGGGATGCTTGTACCTACAGTCTTTCTTTATTTTAGCTTTTGTACCTTAGCATATCTAAAATCTGTTTGTTTTTTGGCATGATCAACACCCTTTAAAGCTTTCAATACAAGGTAATAATGTATAGTCTTTTAAAAAATAGAGATTCTAAATTTATATATATACTAAGAGAGATTAAGAAAATCTTGTGTATGAATCAGGAAATGTTCTTCTAAATTTCTCTCTCAGTATTTGTGTGTTTTAATTGCTGGCTACCGGATACATCCACCCTAACAAAGCCTAGGAATTTATGTATATAAAGCCTAGCTTGAAATAATTGACATGAAATAAATTTATTGATCACACAATATTTTCACACAGCAAACAGCAAAATGTTTTCCAAGGAGGAGGTTATATGTTCAGTAAAAAGCGGGTATGAGGGAAGGCAGTGCTGTTCTTGTATTGAAAGTGTTAGAGTCCCTCCTCCTCTAAGAAAAGGCCAGGTTTTGCATCGTTTGGCTTACCTGCCTAAGCCAAGGGAGGGAAATCCTAATGTTTTCTATTGTGACTACTATGGGTAAACAAGGAAAGGGAAGGAGTAGGGCTTGAAAGCTGTCATTGCTACTGTGAATGCTGAAATAGGGCTATTCTAAGAAGAGCTGAAACTGGTAAAGCTAAAATTTAGTTTCTAGATGCTTAAGAATTCACAGTAGTGCTCTTTAGTGGTAGAGTATTTACCTACTCTGTTGAAGCTCCTGTGTTCAAACCCCAATGTTAACAACTACAACAACAAATTCCTCTGAGAATTTCACGTTGACAGAAAGACTAAGCATGTATTCATGAAGTTAAAAAATGTTGAAATTAAAATTGTTTAAGTGATACCACGAGTGCTAAATCTAAGGTATTTTTAGTCTTTCAGAGAAGAAAGTTTAGAGTACACAGAATGTGATTACTGTCCTCATTTAGCTTTGAAATCTACAGAGGATAATAGTTCAGCATACAGGGATAATATTGTTGAACATGCACTTTTATTAGTGAATTCTGTTGCTAAAAATTATATTTATTTTAATTTGCTTTATGTAAGAGAATCCTGAAGTTCTGATTATTGCTTGCTACCAGATCCTTGGAATCTTATATTTTCTAATAAATTTATTAATTACAGACACTAGCTGGGGATGGAGGGAAATCCATTTATCTATTCCAAACTAGAACTCTGTACTCTGCTGAAATTTAAAGATCAAATGTTTGAATACAAGTATGTATGTCATTCGATCTTTTGATATTGCCAGCCTTCAACTTGCTAATGAAAATGATAAAGTATTCAAAGAAAAGATTAATGAATGCTTCAGAACCAACTTGTATTCTCTCTTCTGATAGTCTTTTTCTGGGCATAGTGCAGCTATGGTCATCTTAGACTACAGTAAGACTAATACTCCCAATAACATTTTCAAACCCCAAATTGATTCCATCCATGGTTTATTGTTAACTTTCAGAGGTTAGTGTCATACTAGAAAGAAATAATAAATTTTAAGTATTAATTATACTTGTTTTTTCATCTGGGCAAGTTACCATGCGTCATGCATAAAACAATGCTCTTTCATGATTAGATAAATTCTATCAGTATATTTCAAAACCATAATAAAACTTATATTATCTCAGATTTTATTTTATATTTAAATCAATTTATATTTTTTACTATATGTGTACTATCTCTAGGAAAACTGAGTGACTTATACTTTTGTGGAACATGATTTGTACAAGAATTTTTTCTTCATAGTGTTATCAGTTCAAAATTCATTAGAAAATGTTTATGTTTTACTTATTGACTATTCTTATAACTTTATTTGTTGACATTTATGTAACCAAAGATTCAAGCCTATAAATTTCTGACCAGTATTATCTATATTTTTAAAACTAATAATTAAATATTAATTAAATGCAATCATTGTACAACATACTACTATTAGCACTTTATAAGCTCACATGTTTAATATTTGTCCAGTGAATTTAGATGATCTCAATAACAAGTATAAAATATTACTAGGCCTTGCAAATGAAGGAGATGCTATCATTTTGCAACAACATGGATGTATTTTGAGGAAATTATTTCAAATAACATAAGCCAGAAAAGAAAAGCAAGTACTACACATTGCTTATACACAGATTTTTGAAAAGTCACAGTCAGAAATGAAATGCAGTGGCCGTAAGGAGCAGCAAGAGTGAAGCATGATACAAATAGCACGAAATTCCAGAGAGGTACAAGTTTAAGGGAAGTTTTCTTTCTTTCTTTATTTAAAGAGAAAAAAAAAAAGCAAAAGAGAAAAAGAGTAGAAATAATACATAATTTCAAAAAAAGAGTAAGAAATCACTAGTTGATAAATTACATATTGTCCTCTTAGAAATAGTTGTTCAAGTTACAGAATTAAAGCATACAAAGTGGGCATTCAAACGGCAAGACTGCAAACAGTTCTGTTCAGTGATCCAACGAAAACTTAGTAATATGATTATCAATTCTACACACTTAAACATACCTGCAGTTACATTTTAGAACACTTTCTTTTCATCTCTTTTTTACAATAGCAATTATACATTTTGGGTTTTTTTACTCCTACAGTTCTTATTTTTTTACACTAGAGACACAATGTGATAGTTATGATTCTTATTTATTTCATTTATGAGGATAGTCACAAGTTGTCTCTATTTACCTATGAAGGCATCAATATCATTCTTTTTTATAGACAAGTATTATTCCATTGTGTAAACATACCACATCTTTTTCATCCACTCTGTGGTAATGGGCATCTTGATAGTTTCCAAGATTTAGCTGTTACAAATTGTGCTGCTATGAACATGGGTGCACACATATCACTGTGATATGATCTTTTCAGTTTTCCTGGGAAAATGCTCAGGAGACATAGCTGGATTGAATGGAACTTCCAATCCTAGTCTTCGGAGAAACCTCCATACTAATTTCCATAGGGGCTGCACCAGTCTACACTCCCACCAACAGTGCAGAAGTATTCCTTGCAGCCTTGCCAAAATTCATTAGCAGTTGATTTCTTGATGACAGCTATTCTTTCTGGAGTGAGATGAAATCTCAAGGCTGTTTTAATTTGCGTTTCTTGAATGATGAGTGATTGTGAACATTTCTTCATGTATTTATTTGCCATTTGTTTATCTTTATATAAGCACTTTTGGAGAGGGTTTTTGAATTTGGGGAGCTTGATGTTTTTCAGTTCCTTACATGCTCGCGATATAAGTCCTTTGAGGGGTTTTGGCTAAAATTCTTTCCCATTCTGTGGATTTTCTTTTCACTCTGTTGGTGATTTCTTTTGAAGTGGAAACACTTTTCAACATATGACATCCCAGTTGTCGATTCTTTGAAGTGTTTCCCGTGCAGTTTTCATTTTGTTCATGAATTCTCTGCCTACCCCTATGTCTCCAAGACTTCTACCTTCCTTATCTTCCAGTAGATTTAGTGTTTCTGTTTCAATATTTAGGTTTTTGATACATTTAGACTTTACTTTTGTGCATGGTAATAGGCATGGATCTGGTTTCAGTCTTCGGCATATGGAGAGCCAATTTTTCCAACACCATTTATTAAAGAAGCTATACTTCTTCCAGTGAACATGTTTAGCCCCTTTGTCAGATATCAAGTGTATGTCTTCATAGTTGTGCTTGCATCTTGCAATTTGTTCCATTGATCCTATTTCTTTGCCAGTACCATGCTGATTTTATAACTGTGGTTTTGTAGTATACTTTCTTGTTTTTTAATTATTATTTGAAGAGAAAAAAAAAAGGAAAGGAAATAAAATTTTAAAAAAGCAGTAAAAGGGTACAAATAATACAGAATTTCAAGGAAAAAATACAGTAAGGTATCACTAGCTAATAGGTTACCTATTATCTTTTAAATAGTTGTCCAAATTATAAAATAAAGCATGTAAATTGAACATTCATACAATGAGATTGCACACAGTGCTAATCAATGATCCAACAAAAGTTCAATAATATGGATTTCCATCCTACACACTTAAACATACATGGACCACCTTCCTTTCCTCTCTTTTAAATAACAATTACACTTTTTGGTTTTTTTTTTTTTTTTTTACTCCCACAATTCTTATTATTTTTTGGAGAGAATAAAACCTAATGTGGCTAAACAAAACAGAGTCGGTTAAGGAATTGAGATGCCTCCTGGCTTGCCTTTGTTGTTCAGAACTGCCTTTGCTATTCTAGGTTTCTTTTGTTTCCAAGTGAATTTTAGGAGTGTTTTCTCTAGATCTGTGAGGTATGTTAATGGTATTTTGATTGGGATTGCATTAAATCTGCATACAGTTTTGGGGGTATGGCCATTTTCACAGTGTGGGTTCTTTCTATCTAAGAGCAATGAATATCCTTCAATTTTCTAATATTCTCTTCAATCTCATTTTTTAGTGTAGCATAATTTTCAGCATATAGATCTACACTTTTAGTTAGGTTGATTCCTAAATATTTCATCTTTTAGATGCTATTGTGAAGGGCAATATTTCCATAATTTATTTCTTGGTAAGTTTTTTGTTACTGTACAGGAATGCTATTGATTTTTGAGCATTGACTTTGTATCCAGATATACTGCTGAATTTATTACCTCTAGTAGACTTTTAATGGAGTATTTTAGGTCTTCTATATAGAGTATCATGTCATCTGAAAATAGTGATAATTTAACTTCTTCCTTTCCTATCTTTTTTCCTTTTATTTCTCTCTCTTGTCTGATTGCTGTGGCTAGTATTTCCAGAATTATATTGAATAGGAGTGGTGATAGTGGACATCCGTGTCTTGTTCCTGGTTTTAAAGAGAAAGCTTTCAGTTTTTGTATACTTAGTATAATGTTGGCTGTTGGTTTGTCATAGATGGCCTTTATAAGATTGAGATAGACACCGTGTATTCTGAGTTTCTGAAGGACTTTTATCATGAACATGTATTGGACTTTATTGAAAGCTTTTTTTGCATCTATTGAGATGATCATGTGGTTTTTGTTTTTGACTCTGTTTATGCTGTGTATTACATTTATTGATTTGCGTATGTTAAACCAGCCCTGCATTCCTGGAATGAATCCCACTTGGTAGTGATGTATAATCTTCTTGATGCGATGTATTTGCCAGTATTTTACTAAGAATCTTTGCATCAGTGTTCTTTAGTGAGACTGGTCTATAGTTCTCTTTTTTGGTTGGGTCTTTCTCTGGTTTTGGTATGGATGTAATACTTGCCTCTAGGGATGATTTAGGGTAGATTGCTCCCTTTTCAATTTCATTGAAGAGTTTAAAGAGTATAGGCATCAAATATTTTCTATATTGCTTGTAGAATTCAGCCATGAATCCATCAGGACCTGGGGCTTTCTTTGTTGGTAAGTTTTTAATTGAGTTTTCAATTTCAGTAGCTGATACTGGGTTATTCAAAATTGCTATATTTTCTTGATATAGCTTTTGTAGTTCACATGTTTCTAGAAATTTTCTTCTGTGTTTTCTATGTGAGTAGAGATTTTTAAAGTAGGTATTCATGATTTTGAATTTCCATGCGATCTCTAGTAATTTTCCCCTTGTCAGGCCTTATTGTATGAATTTGGGTTATTTCCTTCTTTTTCATGATGAAGTTAGCTAGAGATTTGTCAATTTTGTTTATTCTCTCAAAAAACCAGCTTTGTGATTAATTGGTTCTTCATTTTTTTTTCAATTGCATTGATTTCTGCTCTAATCTTTACAATTTCCTCTCTTCTATGAGCTTTGGGTTTAACTTGCTCTTAATTCTCTAGAAGCTTGAGATGAAGCATTGGTTGTTTATTTGTGCTCATTCTGTTTTCTTCATATGACAAGTTATTGCTGTATATTTCCCTCTTAAGACTGCTTTCATTACATCCCACAGATTACAGTATGCTATTTATGCATTTTTATTGAATTGTAGTTATTGCTTTATTTCTTCTTTAATTTCACCTATAGCCCATTGGTTGTTCAGAAGGCTTTTTTTTTTTACATGTGTTTCTGCAGGTTTTGCAATTTCCTTTGCAATTAATTTCCAATTTCAGTGCACTATGGTCAGATATTACACATGAATAATTTCAATACTTTTGCATTTACTTAAGAATGTTTTATGGGATAATATATGGTCTATTTTGGAGAATGTCCTGTGAACAGCAGAGAAGAATGTGTATTCTGATGTGGTTGGGTAGAACACTCTGTAAACATCTACTAAGTCCAATTGCTCACAGGTATAATTCAGTTCTATTATTTCTTTGCTGATTTTTTTGTCTAGTTGATCTATTTCTGTGACAATGGGGGGTTAAGATCCCCTGTTATACTTGTGTTCTAGTGTATTTGGTTTTTCATGTCCATTAGTATTTGTCTTATCTAGTTGGGTGCTCCTTTATTTGGTGCATATATATATATATATATATATATATATATATAAAATTAGTTCTTCCTCTTGAATTTTTCTACTGACAAGTATGTAGTGAACTTCTTTATCTCTTTTAATCATTTTAGGATTGAAGTTCATGATGTCTGCAAATAGAATATTTACCCCTGCTTTTTTCTGGTTTCCTGTTGCATGGAAAACTGTTTTCCACCCTTTGTCTTTTAATCTATGACTTTCCTTTTGGGTCAGATGTGTTTCTTGTATACAGCATATTGTAGGATTGTTTTTCTTGATCCATTCTGTCAACCTATTTATTTTGATAGTTGAATTGAGGTCATTTACATTTATTGATATCACTGACATGTACTGGCTCAACTTTGCCATGTTATGTTCCAGTTTTTTGCATTCTGCTTTTCCCCTTGTTTAATTGCTTGTTCCACCTGGTTGTTTCTTTCTGTTGTTGTTCTGGAGATTGTAGTCATTTTTGTCTCGATCTGGTATGTCTTTCAATAATCTTTCTAGGATTGGCATGGTGGAAAGGAATTTCTTCAGTTGTTCTTTGTCATGGAAGTATCTTGTTTCTCCATTAAATTTGAATGAAAGTTTTTCCAGGTACATCAGTCTGGGTTGAAAGTTGTTTTCTTTCAGGCTTCAAATACCTCACTTGAAGCTCATCTTGATTTGAAGTTTTGTGCTGAAAAGTCTGCCATGATTCTAATGGGCTTTCCTTGATAGATGAGTTGTGTCTTTTCTTTAACAGCTTTTGGTATTGTGTTTTTATACTGTATTCTGGGATTATAATTGTTTGGCATTCTATATGCCTCACTTACCTGAAAATCAGATTTTTCCCCATGTTTGGGAAATTATCTGCCTTACTGGTGTGAATAAAATATTCATTATGTCATTTCCATTGACTCCTGTATCTTCACTGATACTGATTAATCTTACATTGTTTCTCTTGGCATCATCCTGATTGCTGTTAGATTGCCATTACATGCTGCTTTTTTTTTTTTTTTTTAAAGTTCTATCCTTTACATGATCTCTAATTGTGATCCTGTTCTCAAGGTCCGAAATCCTATCTCCAGTTTCAATTAAATGGTTTTGCCAGCTTTCAATCGAATCTGTGTTTCTTGGATGTCTCTTTGAGTTTCTTTCATGAATTCTGTTTGTTTTCTATATTGTTCATTCAAGCTTTCAATCAGTTTCTCATTCTCCTCTACTTTATTTCTTCTTCAGCTTTTTCTTCAGGAGTGCTGAGCAACTCCTTCAGTAAGGTTGTTATTTCTGTTCTTACATGAGAGATTGCTTCTAATTTGATTTCCTCTATAGCCCTAGGTGGTTTTTTTTTTTTTCAATTTTGCTCACTTTCTTTTCAAAGATTTTGATGTATTACCTTTGAAGTCCTCTATTTCAATGTCTCCTGTACTTGCTCCTGGTAGACTAGATACTTGAGATTGCATTTTGCTTTTTCATTTTGCCATTTTCCCCTTTTGAGTTAATTTCTGGTCCTTCAGTCCCACTAGTGGCAACTGTTTGTAGTGTGTATCTTGGGGTCCTACCGTAGGGTTGATGTTTGTCCAATTGCTAGGTCCCACAATGAATAGGTGGGCTGGTCACCTGACTTCCCTCTGCAGGGCCTTTTGGGTGAGTCCTGTATTCATCTTGGGCTGACAAACCTAGTAGTATTGATGTAGGTCAAATTTTAGCTCCTGCTGTTACTTTATCTTCAGGTTTTTCCAGGTCACCAAATCTCCCTGTCTATAATGCTTTTATTGGCTGAGACCCTACCGTGTCCCTATTACGTGCCTGTGTCTCATAAACCCTTTTGATTTTCTCCAACTTGGGAAGATCCTTATTGGCACACTCCTCACCCTGCCTGATGTTCTCTGTGTCCAGGAATGGGTCACCCACACTCTTGCCAGACTCACCAAGGTCTTACAGTTAGTTGGAGGAAGCATTACCACTGGCTCTATTTACCCACTGTACAACTCTATTTTAGGGGCATACTCACAACACTGACTGGAGCCTGCTGAGATCTTCTGTTTGCGTGAGGCAGTTACTGAATTTCCCATCAAATAGCAGTTAGTTTGCTGTAGTCCAAGGTTCTGGGAGAAAGGTTGGGAGCTGGAGACCAACAGCAGTAGTAGGTCCAGGAGTAGGAAGTGTTCCCAAGAGGTCAACAGGTGTACTGCATCCAGGTGTCCACCGGGCATGCAGGAAGAATAGCAGAGCAGCGTAGATGGTCCTGGGCAGAGGCACAGGCGGGTGGCATCAGTCCATGCATCTATGGAGCATGGGGTAATTGTGGCAACAGCATATATGGTTCTGGTCTGAGGGGCAGGCCAGTGGTGTCAGTCCAGGCGTCTATGAAGCTCTGTCTTGTTTTGAAGTCTTATGTTGTTTTCATGGTTTTATTCTGAATGGGTTCATTCTGTTTCATCCTGTTTGGTCCTATTCTACATAGTGAAGCTGTAACTTCAACTGGTTGTTGAAGTTATAGGACAAATACAAGGAGAAGCACAGGAGCATAGTGATTGAAGCCTGCTGAGTTCCTCTGTTTGGGTGAGAGGTCATTGAGATTCCCTTCAAATCGGCATGGTTAATCCAGTGCAGTTCAAGGTTCTGGGAGGAGCAGTGGGAGGCCAAGATCAGGTACATGGTTGGGGTTCCTCCAGGCCAGCAGGGGTTGCACAAGAAGCCCGATAAGCAGACTCAAGGCCCTAGGGTGGCCCAGCATTCCTCAGGGCAGTTGGGCATCATGCAGGAAGCATGTAATTGTTTGTAAAGGAATTTGTCCATAATAAAGTACAGGTCAAGTCCTTCATAATAGGCTTGACCTGCATACTCCACAAGTCCCCCTTGCCAGGCACAGATGAATACAAGAGCTGCCAAAGACAGCCACTTGAAACCAACACCGAAGGTTCTCTGGTCCACAGTGACCATGACCTGCAGTCCAGTGACAGCCAGTGCCAGTGCTCCACAAGCTCCAGGACTTGCAACCACCCTCAGGCATGTGCCATCTGAGGGGCCCTGAAGCCAGGCCCAAATTCCTGCTTGCTCCCTCAAAACTCCATAGAAGCAATTGTCTGAAGCAGTTCAAGGTTTTCCCTCAGGTTTCCACTTGGTTCTGTTTCTACGTTTCAGGTTTCAAGATTCCCAATACTATACTCCTCATTTTCAAAGGGGCTTCTTTGGGCTCAGGCCGCAGGGACGCTCCCTCAGACTGTGCTAAAGCAATTCTAAGGAAAATTTTATCCATTGCAATGGTTGTAGATATTGAAAATATATTATATATTTGAAAATTGCTAAGAGAGTAGATTTTAAGCATTCTCATTACAGAACTCATAATAATATGAAGGAAAAGAAGGAGGAGGAGGTGGAGGAGTAAGGCAGGGGAGGGGGTCAGAAAGATGAATAAAAAGAAGGGGAAAATGTGGAAGGGGATGGATGACAAGGAGGAAAATGTGAGAAAATTCACATGTTAAATATCTTGATTTAGTTTCTCTAAAGTGCACAGAAATTTTAAATTGTCATGTTGTTAAGTATAAGCATGCAGTTTTTACTTATCAATTAGTACAATTTTAAAAATAAAAATGTTACTAGGGGAAGTTGCAATGATAAGACTGCAGGATGTAGGAATAAAGAAAAATAAAAGGTCAAAATATTTTCCAATTATGAAAAATAAATAATTCATTAAACAGTTATGTATATATAAAACTGTGTGGTATCAGAGATCAAATTAATGGACTTGTGCTTGCCAGGTAAGTGCTTTTGCTTCTGAGCTAAATCCTCAGCCTATAAGTTATATTTTAAAAGATTTTCAAAATTGACAAAGGAAAATGTTGTAAAGGAAAATGAATAACTACTTTTATAAATATGGAATTGGAAATCAATGTTCAAGAGGAAAAATTATTTTGGAAACTTGATTCAGAAAGAAATTACTTGAACTAACTAAGCAAAATTTAATAAAGTAATTTCTCTACAGTTAAAGTAAAAAATAAAATTTCATATTTGAATTATGTAAAGTAAGATCATATTTATTGCTTTGTGAATTAATCTATTTAGTAAAATTCTCAGCCTAAAAAAAGTCAAAAATACAAGTATAGGCCCTTCATTTAAGCCAGATGAGAAGATACTGTCTTGGATTTGTTATGGATCCCAAAAATACAGAGACCGATTATCATCGGTTTCTATATATATATTGAGAAACCACAGAAAGTAACAGATACTGTCTTAAACAATAGAAACAACAAAGAAACTGGAACGCAACATCTAATAAAGGTAGATATAGAGAAGAGTTATAGAATATGTATCATGGAAGAATATTAGAGAAAAGTCTAAAAATAAGGTTAGATATATTCAACTCAGAATTTAAATGATACTAGTTGTACTGGTTTTAAGATTTAAGTAAAGGAAAAGTACAAGAATATAAAAATGAGATCATAGATTACAGGAAATATATCCAATAATATTCAATGGCTAATAATCAATGATTATATTTCATGTGAAAATACTAGGAATTCATTAGAGAATGTGTTTATTAAAAAACATAGAAGTGAAAGAAGCTTTAATTTTGCCTACTATCATAGATATGGTAAATTGGATTGTAATGAAGTACTTTTTGATAGCAGAAGAAATGAGAGTATTTTATGTGAGCAATCTATGCTGAAGTATATCATCAGGATATCTTATGGTGCATTTAAGGTCCTAAGTGAGGTACCATAGCAATCTTATAAATAGAAGACATATTGGTGAAACATATCCTCCAACACATTAGATTTTCTAGAGCAAATTAGTTATATTGACAAGATTTTGAATTTCTTTTCCCTGTTTTTATTCTAAGCAAACTTTTACTGTTACTTTACATTAAAGGACATCTTATTTTATTCATTTTATTCTATTTTATTTCTATATTAGAATAAATATTAAATAATGAATACATTATTTGTGGACTCTCATAGCATGTGTGCAGTAGGAAAATAAAGAAAAACAAAATCCAATTAACCCACAAACAAAACCAGTGATAAGTGAAAGGCCAAGGTCCTCCTCTCAGAGAAAATGAATGGTCGAATGAGAATCCTTATGAGGTATGTAAACATGTAACCCAGAGCACAGAGTAGACAATTGACAGTTGACAAAAAGACAGTTGACAAAAAGTTTCCATGGAAACAGTAAAGAAAGGTTCTTTCCTTGACCTCAAGGGAAAAGAAAAAGTATATAGATTTTGGCAGATCAAGCACAAATTTCTATGGTCATATGAAGATGTACAAAGCAATATGAGAAAGCAGTCTTTCTTTTTTGTAATACTTTGTTGATCAAAAATCAACTAGGAGCTAATTTTGCTGCCTATGTTTAGGAAAGGAGACAGATGCCTTATTGAATGCCAGGCACTAAGCTAAAGCGAAGTGCTTTTGCATATAGTGAACTCACAGTCTTCATAAAACCGTACAAGCCTAACAGATGTGTTCATGGAGAGAAATAACACATGATTTAAAGTACTGACTGGAAATATAGCTGTATAAGGTTTCTGTGCCGTGTGTTAAAGCTTAGAGTGATTAGGAAGACAAAGATCAGACTCTTTGATGCTTTTCAATATTGAAACTATGAAATTGAAATGGTCAAATATGGAGCAAATATAGGAAGTATATTCTCAGCTATGGAATTATTCTCCTAGCTAAAGGAATGTATAATGAAAATATGACAGTAAAGTAATATTAGTTATTTTTTATTCATTTATACCAGGGAAGCAGACAGAAACTTCTCTCTGTGTGCCTCCAAAAAGAAGGCGGCAGAACTACAGGCTCTTGCATATTCCACAAAAACCTGAGTCTTTGTGAATGGTTCTCACTGAAATTATGCAGTGTATGATCTGCCCTTTTTGCAAGATGATATGTGTTGGTTATGGTGTGCTGGCAAGCATTTCAGATATACTGTATTAACTTTATTTTTTTGGAAAGAACACATTCAGGTAGAGCTTTCATAATGAGGAATGTGATACTGAGAGAAAGAATTATTATATGTATGGTATCCTACTTCCTGTTTTTATACAATGTTAATGAAAGAAGAAACCTGAATTGATTGGAAAACGATGTGAAGTTACTTACCTTTTCTAGAATTTTCTTTTTCTTTTTTTTTTTTTTTTTACAATACTTACAATTTCAAGGAAAAAGGCATGGGAGAGTACTTTGCATATAGTTTAAAAAGACGAAATTATTCACATGTCTGTACAACCGCAGGACAGCAGTGAGTCACTTCTATCTCGAGGCTGTAACTGAACTTGCAGTTCTCTAAAACAAAACTCTAACCTTTGAGCACTTTCCTTCTCTTTCTCTATTACACTATCAATTAGAGAAAAAGGAAGAAAGGAAGAGATTATATGTATGTTGGTAAACATATATAAATTTATGTATGCATATGTATGCTAGATAAATATCTTTATTACAAATCTCTTAGTCCATCAAAAAGAACAGTTTGTGCTGTCATTGTTAGATTGGCCACTCTTTATCTAAATTTTTTTAATCTGAGCAACTAGTTCTGATAAAGTAATGTGCAATATATTATCAAATATTAATTCCTTGCTTTTAGGGTTTTTTTTGAAATTCTGTATCATTTCTATTTTCTTTTTTTCTCTTTTGCATTCTAAAATAAAAAAAAAATAAATAAGTAAGACTGAACTTGGGGCAGAAACAGTGATGAGCTAATGGAAATCAGGGAAGGCCATATAATTAATTAAACTTTCAACAAACAGTGCTGTAAAAATAAAAGATAATCCAAAATATAAGTCAGAAAGTCATGACCGAGCCATAGATCCCATATTAATAGGGGACATATTTTGATCTGCAAATTATAAGGAAATAAACTTGCCTCTTATGAAAAAAAAAAAAAAAAAGCCTTATAGTCAAATAGGGGTTTCATTTTTGGGTCTTCTATTTTCGTGGTCAACTTTATTCTCCTCTCTGTTTCCCTCTTCCATTTAGGGATATGACGACTTCATTGGGTTTTGCTGTGTTGGTGATATATTGTGTGTTATGTGAATAATGTATTTAAATGCATTGCATATTTCCTGGAAGACACATGTTCATTATATGATGAAATTTATGCTTCTAACGTCAAACCTGAAACAAAAATCACTTCTTTAGGAGTAGAGAAGATGAAGGGGCTGGGGATTTAGCTCAGCGGCATAAGAGCCTTGCAAGCAGGCAGTCGTGAGTTCAATTCCTGCTACCGATAAAAAGGAAAAAGGAGTAGAAAAGATGAATATGATCTCAGACAAAGAGAATCTTTCACGCAGGAATATGTCAAAGGAAAGAGAAATTCATTTATGTATTTCAAAAAAAATATTCTTTAATATTGGAACTAAGAGACTTACTAGATGATTAGAAGATGTGTACAGGTGAAAAAAACTTTCCATTATGTGATGGATAAAAACACATTAATAATGGGGAAGTTGTTACCAATAATTTCAGGGATCTGCCAAATTTAAACAGGAGATCACTAGAAAGTGCTAACTTTTTTATATGTCACCTAGAGTTTACAACAGTCCATCTTTAGTGTAATATCATGCAGAACTCTGTTATCAAGGGTCCTAGAAAAATGTAGTACCCAGGTTTTTCCCTTGTTATGTGAGTAAAGCTTCAGAAGTTTGACAGAAAAATTGATAATCTGAAACAATGCAAGAAAAAACTTCACGTATAGTAAATAATAGTAATTTTTTCCCTAAATTTGGTTTTTTAACATAAAAACCAACTTTCAGTTTTTCTTCTTAGCATGTAATATAGTTATAGTTAAATAAATAATTTTGTATGTTTTGCTTAATACTCGGAGCTCATACCAGACATTTAGATTTCATGAGAACAGAGACCAGATCAATGTTTTTTGTAATTGTTTAGGTCTCAAAAAAAAAAAAAAAAAAAAAAACACAAGGTTCTGTTTCCATAAAATGATATAATCTGCAGATTTATGACTCTATTCTGAAAGAAGTCAACTACTTACATAGTCATATAAAAATTCACTTTCTCAGATTTAGAAGTGGGTCTTAGCAATTCTTTTCCAGATAGAAATTAGTATTAAGATAGATTTTACAAAAATAAAGGATTATTGCCCCTATTAAAGTTCTAATTACTGATATATAAACAGTCCTTCCTTGATCCGGCCTGCAGATCAACAAGTTTAGAACTCCTGGAGGGGAAACGGGGATTAAATAAAAGACATAGGGGAGACAAAAGAGACGAAGGCAAGCTGATGTGATCCAATCAAGCCTCTGGTTTATTTAGAAAATGATCACACCTTTTATAGGCTAAGGGCTGGAGCTGGGACAGGAAGAGGTTAAACAGATGAATACAACAGGGTCACCATCACATCCGGATACGTGACGTAAGCAGGAGAGGATTATGGTTAATGTAGGCAGACGCAGTGCCCATAGGAGAGAGAGAGAGACATCGAGGCAGCAATGCCTGTCACTTGGCTCCCTACACTTCCTGAAGTGTTGAGTACATTATACTTCCTCAAGAATCCCCCACTACCCGGGTCAGAATTTTAAAGATCATAAATCAATATAGTCCAGACTCTAGATCAGAACAGTTTGAGTTCCTTTACCCAAATCCACCAAATATCTCACATCCTAAAATTTTCTTCCAGAAGAATAATTTAATGGAGAACATAATCATGAAATTCTATATGAAGAAGGAATGTAGGAAAGGATAATACAACATTCTTTGGAAATACCTCTTTTTTTTTAATTGTGGATATTTTTGATGCACACTGAGAAATAGTCATTCTAGTGTATTTTCCTTTATAGATTGTAATTTTTGTAATTTCATCATAAAGTATGCTGTCGTTCCCTAGATGGTAAGAGTAAATAGAGCCTCTCTCTGTCTCACTCTTTCTTTCTCTCTCTCTTTCTCTTTCCACTTTTTTTCTTTTTCTCTCTCCCCTCTCATGTCGTTTTTGCTTTCTTTTAAGCCTTAGCTCTTTTTTTTATAACAAGTTTTATTCAACTTATATTTGCACCATTTTTCTTTATCACTTCTTCATTGCTAAGACAACCTACCCAGTACTTACAGTTTAAAGGAGAACCGGTTTATTTTGGTGCTTGATGTAGAAGTTTCAATCCATGTTCTTTCAGCTTTACTGCAGACACTGTGTGATAGAAGGGTCAGGCAGAAGGAAGCTGCTCATGTTAATGCATCCAGGAAGTAAATCAGGGAAGACAGACAAAAGGGAGAGTAGTCAAGGAAGCAGAAGAGAGAGACACAACCTTCTAAGTCATGCTGCCAGGGACCTACCTGTAGGAGCTAGCCAATGAGTTGCAAACCTGACCAGGGTATGACGGAGAGTAAAAAACAAAGAGACACAGAATTGGGTTAAAATGTGGGGACTCGTGCCTCCCTTGGTAAAGAGCCATGAGTATCTGACTCAGTCTGCCCTTATTCACTGGGACACAGGAACAAACCATTAGAATATCACAAGAATCATTTACTTCTCACCATCCGTGGTACATGTCCAGATTAAAAAAAAAAAAAAAAACAGGGTCTCAGCTGCATTAACTTTTCCCTAGAACCCACATCCAGTCAGCATCTTTTATACCATCTGTCTCAAATCTTTGTCTGGTCTCTCACACTGCATCTTCTGACCAGCTCCCCTCTTTTAATAAGCACACTGAGCTATGGTTCATCAATAAATCATTCCACTAATGAATACATCACCCTAATGATCCAGTCGTCTTCCAATAGCCTCACCTCTGAACACATGAGGCTTTTAGGGGGCATTCTAGATCTGTACCATAGCACATTAATCTGTTTCCATGTCTCTAGGTCTCTGAATTTCTCTGTTTCTCAATCCATGTTGCTTATATTTTTTATTACCTTATCTTGAAATGCCTCAAATGATATTTATTCAGTAAAATATAACTGTAAATCTTTTAATATTAAAATATATAATCAAGAGAGAAGTTTTTGCAAATTTGTTAATATGTGAATTAATCTAACAAGTAATAATTTTTAGTTAGGTTATTTGTCCATTGTATGCTAATGTAAGAAAATATCTGAAGCAAAATGCTTTATAAATAAAAGTGTACATAGTTCACAGGTTGGGAAGTTCAAAATCATGGTTCTGGTGTCATCTTAGCTCTGGTGGAGACCTTCTTGGCTATGTGACATGGCTGATTGCATCACAGTAGGAACAAGTATGAGAAGGAAAATCAACATAATGACAGGAAGCAAGGAGAAATGGGGAGGGGTCAGTGTTACTCTATTGTGGCATCTAATCTCTTGGGAACTAAGAGCCAAATAAACCTTTCCATCACAGCACCTCAGTGACCTCCCATTAGATCCATCTCTTCAGGGTCTCAATCTCTTACCATTGCATACTGGAGACTAAGCTTCTGAACTCCTGAAGACAAAGCAAATTCATAGTGTAGCACTCAATTTCTTCTGAATGTATTATGTGGCTGCAGTTCTGATGCATACTCATATCTTCTTAAAAGTGTTAGAGCTTTTGAATCATAAGTCACAAATATGTGCCTTAAACTCTATTGGTTCACCACCAGCTGTTTCTTAAATACCAAAATGAGAAGACAGTTGAATGTTGGGAGGTTAGGACTCTAGAAGATTATCTAGTTCATCAGAAAAGTTGACTTGTAGAAGCTTTAAGAAAGGCGTAAGATAAAGCATTCACTGAGTTTAGCAGTAGTTCTTATGCCATTACGTTCCAAAACACAGTAATTCTGAGTATTTCATGATTAAGGTGGCTTTGTTGAATTGGAGTAGAACGGAAGGAGCTTTGTAATGCAGATATCTTGTTATTGTAAAGCTACCTTTGCTCTAGGAAGCAGTTAATGAATAGGAAAACTTGCATTACAGCTCATTAACATCTTTTGCCATTTCCATACCTGTATGAATGGAAAAAGAGAAGTAAAAGGAAATTGCAAATGCCACTCTGTGAGAAAATGAACACACAATTGTATATTATTAAAATATTAATTGTTATTTTAAAACCTTCCAAGTAAAATTCAAACATTTCTTTGATTATATATTTAACTTTATAAGTACACTGATTAAAACTAAAAAGCTTTGAGAAACAAATCATTGTTACAGGTGAGGAAAGAAGGGTCCTACTAACAAGTGTGACGCCCAAGGGCACAAAGGAGAGCAAATATCATAGCTGGAAAGTTGACAGTGGTTTAATCGTTCTTGTCAATGTCTATTTGTTTTGTTTTGTTTTTAAATATAGATAAATCATAATTCATTTTTCCTGACGTAGAGCAATGCTACCTTAGGGATTTGATTCTCTAGTGTAAAGAATGTACACAAATATGATAGCGCATTAAGTAAACATATGCTGAAGGGATATATCTAGAATCTTACAAAATGTCGTAAAATTATCAATTAAATCATAAAGATAAGGACTTTTTATGAAATTGAACCATAAAAGGATAAGTAACTTGGTGTCTGATTTTCTTGGGTAATAACATAATAAACTTTAAAGAAATTTTCCTGAGGGTGCTGAATTTAAAATAATGACCCAGTTTTTTAATGATATTTTGTCTCCTTTCCAAAGCCACCTGCAGATAGCTTATTTGCATGAGGGTAAGGACAAAGGCCTTCATCTCCTTTTTGCTTCTTACTGAGATAACAAACCTCTGTTCAGGAGGCACAGCATGGCTGTTGTTTTGTTTGTAGAACTGGCCAACTTTCTGCCACATCTGGCTGCTGATCTATAAGCTTTGAATAAATAGTAAACATTCAATTGCTAACATCCATTCTTTTAAAAAATAGTAATTTTTCCTTCATTGAAATTACCATTTACTATAATTGCATTTCATTTTTCAGGACAAAGACTTTTTAAAAAGATCAGATTTTATAGAACAGAAAAGAAAACATTTATGTGATAAAGAGAAATCCATTAGGAGTTCATAGGCTAAATATTCTAATGTCTAATTGTCAATAGAAATTCAAATGGTTACAACAGGGGTAATAATTTCATAGTGCCACAAACTAGCATTTGTACTGAAAAACAGTTTGTGTTCCCTTTTGAGAAACTTATAACCAATTTATTAATTGTATGTAGACTCGAGAATCAGTCTGAGTGAAAAGCTTAAAAGTTTTTATCTGGGCAAGGAGGATGAAGGTAATTTACACGCAGTAGCTAAAAGAATTGCATTTTAAAAGTATATTTAATTGAAAAACAAGGAGCAGCTATAGCATCCCTAAAATTCACAACCTAATATTTGCCTTTTTTCTGTTTTTGCAAATGGAACCTATTCACTTTGTCTTTAATCCTCTAAAACTGTTATCGATAGTCTCAGATTTTGGACTTATTATTCACTGTAGTTATAGTACATGAAAATTCACTGCAGTGCACATCAGGAAACTTTTTGTAATTAGACAGTTAGCCATGCTTCATTAAAACAGTTCATGTGTTGGGCATAACTATAAAATAGAACAAAACCATCTATTCTTATATTTTTGTGGTCCTTATTCATGAAACAAACTTTGTTTAGCATTGTAGTTATACCATAAAAGAAAACTTAATACTTTTTTCACTGGACTTTGACTTTTGAATTATTCTCTTATTAGTGTTACACTTTTTTTTCAAACTGAGACTACACTGAATCTTTAACATAAATACATATTTATGTTATAATTTCCAGGTGAATGTTATCTGAAAATTTACGTTAACTCCTTTAACAATCTATATTTGTCCTTATAATAAGATGAATTAGGTGAAATACTCAGAATGTTTACCTATCTCTCAAATATTTTATACTAAAATAAGTGATGAGTAGTCTTACATGTATAAAAAGAAGTAGGGAGAAACCTCTTCAGGATTAAAGTCACCAGTGCTGTGACACTTAAACATTCACTGACACATTTACTTAAATTTTAATATAAAGAAATAAACTACCTTTTAAGAAATCATAGAGAAAGAAATTTGATTACCTAACTCAGTTTTTTCAGTTCTTTGTAGAAAATTAAACTGGTTTTCTGTCCCATGGCCAAGTAGAAAAATAACTCATAGATTAGGACAATTTCAGGATTAAAAGCAATGTATAACATTCTCTGTTGAGTTTCAGGAACTCATCATACCTATCATGAAACTCCAATATGAGAGGTTTTTTTTAAAGTGTGTTTGATATGCATACTCAAGTATTTGAGGATGGCCAGGCCATCCATGTGACCATTTCAAATGTGATTCTTTTCAAATGTGATTCTTTTCAAAACACTGAAGGCTAAATAATCATTTAGCCTTTTTGATGGTAGAGTAATGAAAGAGAAACGCTGTCACATCACACATCCTTTTTTTTAAAATGAGTAAATATAACTGCAAATGAATGCAATAGACACTTAAGAAGCTTGGATATTTCACTGGAAGGTACAACAGGGGTCAACATATTTAGGAGCAAAGTTAAAAAGAACTTCCAAAAGAACTACAGCTGAACAGCATGTGGGTGTTGATCACTCAAGAGAAATAAAGTCCCTGTCATTGGAAAAGTTTTTCTCTACCTTGTAAAACTTTCCTGCTGCAGTTGGCCTGTTTCTACCATGATAAGGACAAAAGAGGGTTTGAGCACCAGATCAGCAAGACAGAGTGGCCAGACTCACTTCCTCTTCCTGCTGGCTGTCAGTTCTAAGATGAAGATGAGGAACCGGAAAGAGAATGATTTGATTTGGTTTTGCAAGATTACGGTTTTGATCAGCATTTAAATAAATATTTTAAAAATTAAAAATAAATCAATTTCCAATATTAAATTCGTTGCATATTTTGAGAATCTTTTTTGAAACTTTTCCCAAAGGCATGTTTGAAGGCAGTGATAGAAGGGAAAATTTATTTATTTAAACCAACACATAAAATGACAAATCTAACAAACATTTACATAAGAATTATGAAGATCTTAACTAGGACCTATTTATTTATTGAGTCATATTTCTTTCTTGAACATATGCCTGTTGTCATTCTTTCTAGTTTAGTTATACTTTCTTATAAATAGGCATGAACTATTTGTTTGTTTTATTTGAAATGCCATATATGTATTCTGAATATGTTCCATAAGTTTCTGTTTTTATTGAAAGCAAAGAATTGGGACATAATTCCATCAGACCCCTACTTAAGAGCTATCTTAAGTCATAAGACAGCTAAAGGCCAATCAGCGTGCAAACAGAATGAGGTGTTTTCAACCATAGATTTGGATACAAATTTTGTTTCATTTCTCTTTGCAGATTAAGAAAACCTCCACATTTTTCAAGTATGCTGTTTATTTTCAGGAGTGAGATGCTATATTAATGCTGCAGTAAGCCTGTGTGTGTGTAAATCTTGGGAAAATAGTGTTTTGTCGCTTTAGTAATATTGTTTCTAGAAGTAAATTGTGCCTTAGAAGATAGGTGCCCCAAAATGATAGTTCCAAGATTCAGTTAAAGTGAGTTAAGCAGGTAAATATAGAACTTGTTGATTATTGTATTAAATTGATTATAAAGAAGAAAGTGCATAAGGTTTCCATGAAAACCAGTTTCCATTCTACCTTTGAAAATGTTACTTATAAGGTAAAATGAAGGTCATGCCCTAAATTTGTGTGTTTTAGAAAACTTTTTTATATCTTCTTCAACTAGTTTTGGAATTGCTACAAAAGGATTATGAAATAGATAAATAGGCCATGTAATGAAACTTTATGTAAACAGAGTAAAAGAATAATTGGCTAGAAAATGAAAATTGGTATTACATAGAGTTTGTTTTGTTTTATTTTTTAAAAAAAAACACGAAAGAAAACTATTCTGAGTAGGACCATTTTTTATTTTTCAGTAGAATAAAATCAAAAGAAACAACTTGTGCACGATAAAGAAAATAAAGGTGTAGATTTTTAATGTTTCTTGTCTGCTTTCTGAATTTGACCAAATAAAAGAAAATGTTAATACATAGTCCCTCATTTCTTATTTCATCTCTTTATATTCGTCACTTTAATGTAATTCACTATTTTTAATATGTAAAATAAGAAGTCATGTGTTATGCTTTACATCTAAAATTCCCATATTATGTCTCTCATTTGAAATGGAACCTGATCAGAAGGGTTAGGTTGTTGGGATGTGGGTTGGAAGAGTGAATTATAGTACCTCTCTTCTTTCTCTGCTTCTGGCTGTCATGGGGATAAGCAATCGTCGGATGCCATGCCATTCTGCCATGCTTGTTCCACCTAGGAACCAGCTGATTGTAAACTAAATTCACAGTAGGAACAGCTGATCATGATAAATTCACTGTAATGTAGCTGTATTTGTTCAGTGTTCCATGACCATTCCTTGAATTTATCAACATAAACACTCATTTCTTTCTCCATTTTCTTTTACACAGTACCTTCAAGGTAATTCACTTTTTATTTTTATTATGTTTATATTGTCTGAAAATAGGAGTGTATTATTCCTTACTACACAGCCAAAGGTACTGAAAAAAATAAATTAATTGACTTACAGAATTTCTTGAAGTAAAAATTATTGTACACACATAAATTGTTTTCCTTTACTTTTTGCCTATATTACTCACTATGTCAAATCCCTTCATTCATAATCTTTATTTCAGATCATTTTTATATGTTTTTTCAGGGCAAAGCCATTTAGATAGCATGTATAGGAACTGCAGCAACAAATCTAATTAAAAATATGCTGGAAACACAAAACCTTAGAAATCAAACTTGAGAAAAACAAAAGAAAAATATCTTTGCATAAGACTTCAAACAAAAACACTAACAGCAACATCCTGGAAAATAAAAAATCTTACTCTAGGCTTTTGGTGTTATATAATAAATTCTATTTCTAGGCAGTCTAAATTCTTTGCTTTGCCTTCAATGGGTTATTTTATAAAGGCAGCAGCCTGTTTCAATGATCTCCAGGCCTATTAGCTACTAATGTGGAATTATCCTGCAATGGTGAGATGACCCCTCACCACAAAAATAATAGTGGAAATCAGCTATGGAATAAAAAATGTACTATTTCCATAATAAACAAAGAATTAAATATTATTGAATATAGAAATATTTTTCCATTTACTGATCAATGTATTGGTTTTATGGTTGCTTTTATAATCAATTGGTATATATACTGTTGAAAGTATTTATTATTGAAAAGTTACCAACAAGGGCATGGACACACTTTTTGTTCTGTAAGAGATTAATGCCAGACTACTACAGAGTAAACTCTCTGTAATTAAATTGAAAGGAGAAAATGCCATCATTAAGTTGATTTTTTGTTCTTCTTTGCATTTTAAAAGCTGTTTATGATTTAGTTTCTTTTTATTTTTGAATTTAATTCCTATATTCACTTTGCTCTCTGTCTTTTTGTTTGCCTCAGGTTGGAGAATCAAATAAATAAACTTACAAGAATTTTGTGTTCCTCAGGATAACATACATCCAGAGCAGAAGTCAAAAACAAAGAATCTTTTATTTTTTCAAGAGATATTTCTTAGGCACCTATATTTGGAAGTTTTCCAAGAGTGCAGTATAGGCAACAGACTTAAAAAAAAATGGTTATTGACAGTATTGGGCAGTTTCAGACATTTTAGAAGACCATTTTAATTTAGATCAGTTAATTATGTGGGTTTCAAAAAAATTTTTAGTTTGAATCTAAAACATGAGTAGCAATTATCTAGTATAAGAAAAAGGAAAAAGCAAATTCAAAGCAGTAAGAAGCCTGAAATTAAAGACTTGTAATGCATAAAACCTAAAAATCTTGTGTGTCTGGGATTTAGTTCTGATGAGATGGGTTTTGAAAGGTAGGACAAAAGGTAAACTATGTACATTACTCAAGGATTCACAGTGTTAAAGATTTTATTCTTAATCTTGAAATCACTAAGAAACCTTAAGCTTTCAAAAAGAAGAAATTATATGCACTAAAATTGAAGGAAATTAAATAAATTTATATACTATTGTTCTGTGAACCTTTCCTTGGTTACAGAGCTCCAATGTATATTGCTGCAATTGGACCTGTCAGTCTTCTTCACTAAAAATAGAACTTCCCCTGAGTCTTGCATATGGCATCTCAAGTAATATCAACTGATTTCTGTGGTCAGTAAGATGAATTATGTTCTCTGTCTATACAGGGAAACTGTGACATAGTTAGCTATTCTTTGCAATCTCTAACTTTGTTCTATAGGCTGAAATTGTCCGAAGTTTGACCTTGGATAATAATAAGGTGACCTAATATTCTTACATTAGAAGTAGAAGTACTTATAACCTAGTTCATCTGTGATTTTTAGTCTATACCTTTTTTGCATTAAGAAGCAGACATGAAATGTTAGTAATAAAGTTTAGAAATCAACATTTGTGTCACAGTTTGTATTATTTTAAGATATAATTCACACTACTCAAATACAAGTGTAAGACATTTTAGATTTTTTTTTTTTGTCTTTTTTGGTTTTTTTTTTTTTTTTTATCAGTACCAGGGATCAGACTCACGACCACTTGCTTGCAAGGCAGACGCTTATGCCGCTGAGCTAAATCCCCAGCCCCAAGTTTAAGACATTTTAATATAAAAAAATATACAAAAGTATCATCATGTGATTTGTACTGGGAAATACTCGTGTTTCACACTGAGACCCCAGAAATAGATTCTGGGATAATTCACATTTATATTTACTAGAATATTTCTGTTGTAATTGAGGAAGGAGGTCTGGGTGGACATTTATGTTTACATATAATGCAGGTGTAATGGTAGTAAGGTGGTCACATTGTCAGATTAACAAAAAAATACATGATGTTTAGTCAAATTGGGATTTCAAATAAGTTACACAGAATATATACAATGACAAATATTTCATAGGATATATTTTTATTAAAATCTCAAACTTAACTGGGAATGTGTTTTATCTAACAAACCTAAGCAGAGACATTGGCTGACCTCTGAAGTTGTTGCAAGTTGGTACATTCACGGTACATTTTTATAAGTCATGTTAGTCACCTGCAGTCCAATAGCTGCCCTCTGGAAAGAGGCACAGATTTAGTAGGTGAATGCTGTTAGCATGTGTTAGTAATGGGTATGGCTGTAAACACTCCCTGTTGATATTTCCTAGGATTGGAAACGATATGTGTCAATGAGAAATGGGATCCAAACAGTAATTTTTGTTCTGTCAGTTTCCAAAGTGATGTTTGTTTAATAGTTTACATCCGAGTTTTTGTTTTGTTTTGAGTGATGAGTTTGTTTCCATGAAAACTTTCCACCTTTTTATTGGTTAGAGGGAGGGAGGGAATCCATGTTTATTCATTGGAAAGATTTTCTCTAGTTAAATTTTTACCAAGTGAAAAAAGTTAATAAAGCTTTATACTTTATTATAAAGAAAACATTCTTAAATACTTAAATAACCCATGCATAAAGGATTTATTTGTACATATTCTTTGAAATGAGAGAACAAGGCTAAAATAATAAGGTAAAGAGAGTGGTTTACTGAAGAAAGGAGAAAATGTATACACTCAATAACCACAGGATGTACTGACCACTCCAAAACAAAGAACAATTGTCTTAAGATTGTGTATAGCAGAAAAGGCTTATTTTGACAAAAAAATGAAATTTTTTTCAACTTAATCCTTACAAGATTATGAATTGTAAAAACTTGAACTTTAAAAAATTTTTATTCAATCATTTTGTTAATCAAATTACATTGCAAGTTGCGTGGCATTTTCAAATATTCAGTTAAGAACACTTTTGTTGATCTTTGTCTTGTTATATTCATGGGAAATAAAGTACTGTTTTGAATATTCTCTAGTGTCTTCCTACTTTTTGTCCATTTGAAGTATATGAAAGTAAATATCTTTTAATAAATGATAATGAAATTACTGCTCTGAAATAAGAGAAGTAGTAGATTCAAGGTCAAAATCCTCCATTGCAAGTAATGAACATAGTTACAAATTTTTGCTAATATATTTTAATCTGTGTTTTATTTCAAATAAAATGAAACTGCATTGAGTCTAATTGTAGACAAATAAACCTAGTAGGATTTTAACTACTTTTTCTCCAATTTCTTTTCTTTTTTTTTAGAGAGAGAAAAAAAGAAAAACAGAAAAAAAAAAGGTAGAAATAATACAGATTTCAACAAAATAGTAGTTGATAAATTACATATTGTTATTTTAGAAGTAGTTCTTCAGGTTACAAAATCAAAGCATAAAAAGCAGACAATCAAACAATGAAAGCACAAACCATTCTGTTTGATTAAGTAACAAAAACTTAGTAGTATGGTTATCTATCTTGCACACTTAAACATACATACCATCAAACGGCTAGCCTCATTTCTCTACAATGATAGAAAAAAATGAGCAGGACACCTAGCTTACCACTCAATACTGCTGTTCAGTCCAGCAGGTTTTAAACACACGTATTTAATTTTTATCAGTTAATTATTATTAATAATTGTTCTTATTTATCACAATTAATAAAAACATTAAATAAATTTACATTTTTATCTAGCTCAGCAGGTAGGCAACATTTTGCAAGTGTGTAAATTAAGAAATATAAAGTATTTTTTGACTTCAGATGCAAACATTACTAAAAATTTAATTTCAAATTAAAATGTAAGCTAACTCAAGCATTATAATTGTGTGCATATTTAAGTATGTACAAAGTTTCTAGAGCCTCATTATAGTTGATTTATTACATATTACACAATTAATCTGTCTTAATTCTTCTCATTTTACAAACTAGCTTACCCTCTTTACAAATCGATTCTGTTATATGAATGAGTCATTTTGCAAGATCCAAACATTTCTAAAAATATTTATATTAGAATTATATTTAGTTTGTAGATCGATGTTGAATTTGTTTAGAGCAATCTGATGCTATTAATTCATGTTTCTTATCCAAGTTTGTGAGATTTCTTTCACTGTATTCTGATCATCTTCCTTTTGCTTCCTATGATTTTTTAATTTCCTGCTGCATCTTCTATTTATAACTTGTTATGTGTGAAATTAGTCATTCTTGTTATTATAACTGGGATTCTTTTAAATTTTATTCTCCAAAAATTGGTGGGATATGCGAAAGTTAAACATGTCTGAACTCTTCTATTGACTACATAATTTGTACTGATTTCAAAAAGAGAATTTAAAAAAACTATTTCAGTTTCTTAGAATTTCTCTTTAAATGATCAATTGTTCTTTTACTGATTGATCACATTTTTTTCCTTCTGTTTAATTTTTCTTTCTGGGTGTGCATAAGCTAGGACTATGCAACTATGGCTTTAATCTTAGTTTTATCAATTCTTCACTATGGTATTTGAAGGAATATGCACACATCTAAGCAAGTAGTGTTTAAAACCTACCAACAGGAAGATTCCAGTGCAATTCAAAATTGTAATAGACTCTCTAACAGGCTTAAGCATGTCTCTAGTTAAGATGCTCTATTGTGAGTACCCTACAAACTTGATGAAGAGCATGGTTCATCTTACCATGCACTTTATGATAAGAGCAGTTGCCTTTCCTTTGAGTAACTGCCTTTCCATAGTGACTGCACATACGTATACACATGCACAGATTCTGTATAACATATCTTTTCAAGTTTTACCAATAATATTGTAGAGCAATAGGATCCCAACTATTCTTATAATTGAAGCCTGCAGAGCAAACTGTTAAGCCTCAAATCAGAGCCCTGTTTCAGCAATGCAACTCAGTCGGATTCATTATCTTCTCTCTTTTGCTCACAGTGGGTCTGTCATTTCTAAAAGGGACTTTTGCTTTTGCATTTCAAATAGAGTGCTGGCTAAAATTTACATTTTAGCCTAACATCCAGAGCCTTCTTTTATGTTTGAAAGGGAAAAAAAGGTAATTACATTATTCTACCTTCAGGAAACCTCCTGTTTTAATTTTTCTTAAAAAATTTGCATATCATGAGTCATCAAGGGTAACAACAGTACTCAGAGTAATTTATTCCAAAAGAATGTTTTTTCTTTGCAGGTATTTACATAAATGCTATGATTTTAAAATCTTTTCTATCTACAAAATTAATTATTAAAGCCAATGGTTTCTAAGAGAGTGTTTCTAGTGAAGAATTTGCTTTGCATGTATGATTGCCTTTGAACTCGAGCTTCCAGAGCTTCACAGTCAAACAAAGGCTAAGAGAAATAAATTAAAAGTCATGGTCAGATTCAAAGGTGTGATCACTGTGCATTCTGATTTGTTTTGTCAACGGAGATGTGCTGTGCTTTTAGGAATTACAAACGAAAATGACCTCAATTTTTTTTTTTTTGTGCAAGTTTTTGTGTATATGAATAAGAATGAGCAAAAATATGCAGGCAAAAATATTCTTACCCATTTGCATTTCTCTCACACTCTCCAAAGTAGCAAATATCAAGGTAACCTATGGTAACCTATTAGAAACCTTGCCCTGTTCTCTTGATTGTTTCAATGGTCAAAATTGTGTCTGTATTCTATCTGATAGATGCATTACACAGGAGAATTACAGTTGTGAGATTCACATGAGATATAGACAAAACCAATTGCAATTTAGAAAGATGGTTTTCTTAAGAGTATAAGAAAATAGCTGAACTTATTAAATGGATTTGAGTAAGAGGTTAATTATGCATACAGTTTGCGCCAGCTATTCCTAGGAATTAAGTTATTTTCCAAGATTCTTGGATTCTTTTTTTTTTTTTTTTAACATAAATCCGAGGAGGGGAGGACTATAGTATGTTGTGATCAGTGTCTCATGCAAGAGCTTCTTTTCAGGGAGCTTAAATCATCCATGCAATCCTAACTGCATTTGAGGTTTTCAAGTATAGTTTTAGCATCCCAGGCTATGCAGTTCAAAAACACAGGCAAAGAGGTGTTTGCAGTAAATACTGTGAAAACTAATACATGCTGTCTGGTACATCTGTCACATGCTAGAATGTTCTGCTATACCTTACAGATAGTGATGAGAGTATACCACTAATATTAGTGAGTGTTAAAAGCTATGGTAACAGAGTTCTAGTTTGAAAGTATCTTAGACTGCATCACACATAGGCAAAATTTTAGCATTAACTTAAAAACTTTTAATTTTACCAAAAGAAACTCTATATTCATTCTTGCAGTTGTAATAACACTGAGTATTGATCACTTAATATTTAGATTTTATGTGATGTCCTTTCACTAAGCTAACAGTTTGAGACAGAAAATTGTAATATGATGAAATAACAATGTTATCCTGTAAACATCAAGGAAATTCCATATGTAGGAATCAGAAGCATGTGTGAGTTTTTCTTCAATATACCTAGTTATGTTCCTAAGTAAATGGAAGGAACTATAGTTTTTGATAGACAATTATAGTGACAGTTAATGCCCAGAAAGTTAAGTTTATAAAGCCCCCCCCCCTTTTTTTTTGCTTAGAAAAAGAAATTAGAAGCCATTTTCAGGAAAAAGGAAAGAAAACAAAAGAAGAAGAAGCAGGTTTTCTTGAATGACTTGTTTTCCTTAGGGACATGGGGAAGCTGGCAGTCCTATGGTCTGGAGAACAATAAATCACACTTAGAAATCTTCATTAAATAAATGAGAAGTTCCAAAAATCAGTATTCCAGTACTACACAAATGAGGAGTCTTAACATCTCAAACACATACAAAATAAATTAAATGATAGCCATCTATATGTTACCTTAATTAAAAATGATGAACAGTTTTTCCAATGATATCTTTTCCTATTGGGTAGTAGGCTCTGATGTGATCAGTATTTTAATTATTATTTCAGGCTAAATTCACCTTCAGTGAGATATCTCAAACTAACTATAAAATGTTGAAAAATAGTCACACATAACCACTGCCTGCAACCAGATATGGAAAATTTAAATTGTTTGAAAGTGTTTCCAGTTGTCCTGTTAAGTCAGTCCTCTTCACCTCCTTCTCCAAGTATTAGGTTTCTCTCACCACAGATTAACTTTGCATATTTAAAAATTTTATACCAGTTTAAAGAATGTATTTCATAGAACACATATCTACCTTATGTAGGTTTTGGTTTCAAATGGCGAAGGTCACACCACAACCAAAGTCAAACAAACTAAACACATAAACAAATACAAACACATACAAGTGCACAAAGTACTTCACCTGGATATTAGTGATTCTTATGTTTTCCTTCATGGATTTTCTTTCAAACCTTTTGTTCTTTGAAAACGTTCTCCTCTTTTATTGAGCTATGGGAGAATTTCATGGATTTAGATATAAATTCTTTGTTAGGTATATGTTTTTCACATATTTTATACAAATTTATGATTTATGTTGAGGTCTTTTTTTAAAAATTTTAATTAAAAGGAAAAAAGAAAAAAGAAAACAGTGTAAGGGTACAAGTAATACAGAACTACAAAAAAAAAAAAAAAAAAAAAACAACAACAACAACAACAAAAACAGTGAGAAATCACCAGTTAACAGATTACACATTGTCATCTTAGAAATAGTTGCTCAAGTCACAGTATCAAAGCATACAAAGTGGACATTCAAACAGTGAGACTGCAAACAGTTGTGTTCAATGATCCAACAAAAACTCAGTAATTTGGTCATCTATTCTAACACACCTAAACACACTTGCAGTTGTATTCTTTAGAGCACTTTTTTTTCTTCTCTTTTTTACAACAAAATATGCGCATTTTGGGTTTTATTACTCCCATTGTTATTACTTTTTTGGAAGAGAATAAAACCAAATATAACAAAATAAAGCAATCAGTCAAAATCAAGGAAGACATAGCACACGATGTAAAAACGAGTACAAGTTTATCAACAATGTTTACCATAATGCCTCTTGCTTCCTTAAAAAAGAATTGTCTATCTCATTAGATATTATAAAGTTGAACAAAACAGTAGAGAACAAGACCAATAAAACTTAAACATTGTAAACATTACAGGACTTCAAAAGAAGATAATAGTCAAACCAGAATGGGTATCATAGTGAATCTTATTGCCTTCAAAGTAGTTGCCTACACCCTCAAACTTGATACTATCAAACAGAACAGAACAGAGTATAATCAGTTAAAACAAGATAGTGGGGTAATACAGGACTTCAAATCAAGTTAACAGGCAATCAAAAAAGTTGCTATAATATATCCTGCTAATTTTTTTTTATTTTTCCCCTTAATTAAAAAAATAAAAATATAAAAAATAAATAAATAATTTTTAATGAATAAAGGGGAGATTGAGATAAAAGAGGACATAACAGCATAACAATACAGGTTAAAGCATGACAATTTCAACAACCTAGTGCTTCACCACCAAATAACCTGACTTAATAGTAGTTGCCATAGTGTCTTTTCCTTGAGATATTTGAATATAACTTCGTATACTATAGCATCAAACATATCAACACAGTGTGAAGCCATTCAAGTGGATGAAAGTATTACAGGGTATTTAGAACCAGCTAACAGAAAACTAACAATTGTTTCTATATTATCTCTTTGCCTATACAAATTTTGTTTATGCTATCACATATAATAAAATCCTTTAAGATACAACATGATAAAACCAATGGAGACAGAAGAGCAAAGTTTGGTGGGGCTTCAAAACAAGATGATGTTAAATCAGCACTAGCTACTATGATGTCTTGTTTTCTTCAAAATAGCTTTTCATTTCATCACAGGCAATAATATCAAGCAGCCAAGAATAAAGCCATTCCAATTAATGAGTGAAAACTTTATAAGGCTTCAAGGCCACATAATGGGGAATCATGATTATCACATACTTTTATATATTTGAATCATTTCTTACACTAGGGAAACTATTCGGTATTCACACATGTGAGTTTGATTTATTTCACTTATGAGTATGGTCTCAAGCTGCGCCCATTTATTTATAAATATCATTCTTTTTAGCTGAGTAGTACTCCATTGTATAAAAATACCACATTCTTTATATGTGATCATTCTTTATAGCTGAGTAGTACTCCATTGTATAAAAATACCACAATTGTTTTATCCATTCTTTGGTTGATGGACACCTGGGTTGTTTCCAAGACCTGGCAATTACAAATTGTGCTGCTATAAACCTAGGTGTGCATATATCACTATGGTATGATGCTTTCAGTTCTTCTAGGAATATGCCTAGAATTGGAATAGCTGGAACAAATGGGATTTCCAACCCCAGCTTTCTGAGAAATCTCCAGACTGACCTCCACAAGGTAGGACCAGTCTACACTCCCACCAACAGTGTAGGAGAGTTCCTTTTTCCCCATAGCCTCTCCAGCATTTGTTGTTGGTGGTTTTCTTGATCTTGGCCATTCTTTCTGGAGTGAGATGTAATCTCAGTGAGGTTTTAATTTGCATTTCTCTAATGACTAGTGATGATGAACATGTTTTCATGCACTTATTTGCCATTTGTATTTCTTCATCTGAGAAGTGTGTATTCATCTCAGATGTCCATTTTTGGATTGGATCTTTGAATTTTGGGGGTCTGAGTTTTTTTTAATTCTTTATATGTTTTAGACAAAAGTCCCTTGTCTGAGAGGGAGTTCACGAAGATCTTTTCCCAGTTTGTGGTTTTTCTTTTCACTAGGCTGGAGATTTTTTTTTTTTTTTTTGACATGCAGAAACTTATTTTTTTTTTTTTTTTTTTTTTTTTTTGCCTTTTTCCTTTTTATCAGTACCGGCGATCGAACTCACGACTGCCTACTTGTAAGGCAGGCGCTTATACCGCTGAGCTAAATTCCCAGCCCAATGCAGAAATTTTTTAATAAGAGGTGGTTGCAGTTATTGATTCTGGGAAGTATTACCGTGCGGTTTGACTCCTGTTCATGAATTCTCTACCTACTCCTATGTCTTCAAGGTTTCTACCCAGTTTGTGTTCTAATAGATTTAGTGTTTCTGTTTTAATATTAAAATCTTTGATCCATTTAGATTTTTTGGTTGCTAGTGTGAAGAGTGTGGCTTCTCTTATTTCTCTCTCTGTGATTTTGTTGTTAGTGTATTGGAATGCTATTGATTTCTGAGTACTGATTTTAATCTAGCTACATTACTGAATTTATTTATTCTATCTACGAGTCTTTCAATGGAGTTTAGGGGTCTTTTATGTAGAGTATCATGTCATCTTCAAACAATGATAATTTAAATTCTTCTTTTCCTATCTTTACCCCTTTTATTTCTCTCTCTTGTCTAATTGCTCTAGCTAGTATTTCCAGTACTATATTAAATAGGAGTGGTGATAAAGGACATCTTTGTCTTGTGCCTGATTTAAAAGTAAAGGCCTTCAATTTTAGGCCATTTAGTATGATATTGGCTGTTGGTTTGTCATAGATGGCCTTTATTATATTGAGATAAAGACCATCTATTTCAATTTTCTGTAAAGTTCTTATCATGAATGAATGTTCGACCTTATCAAAAGCTTTTTTCTGCAACTATAGAAATGATCATGTGATTCTTACTTTTGGCTTTATTGGTATGGTGGATTATATTTATTGATTTACATATGTTGAACCATCCCTACATGCCTGGGATGAATCCCACTTGGTCATGGTGAATAATCTTCTCAATGATTTGCTGCATCCTATTTGCCAATATTTTATTGAAGATTTTTGCATCTGTGTTCATTAGGGAGATTGGTCTATAGTTCTCTTTTTTAGTTGGGTCTTTCTCAGGTTTTGGTACTAGAGTAATATTTGCTTCAGGAATGATTTAGGAAGGATTGCTTCCCTTTCAATTTCATTGAATAGTTTGAGGAGCATCGGCATTAGGTCTTCTTTGTATTTCTTGTAGAATTCTGCAGTGAATCCGTCTGGGCCTGGACTCTTCTTTGTAGGTAAGGACTTAATTACATTTTCAATTTCAACAATAGAGATTGGGTTATTCAGCAATTTTACATCCTCTTGAGCTAGCTTTGGTGCTTCATATGTTTCTAGGAATCTGTGTATTTCTTCTGTGTTATCAAACCTTTGAGAGTAGAGGTTTTTGAAAAAGTGTTGATGATTTTCTATATTTTTATAGAGCCTATAGTGATTTCACCTTTTTCATTTCTTATTGCATGAATTTGAGCTTTTTCTTCCCTTTTTTAATAAGGTTGGCTAGGGGCTTATCAATTTTATTTATTCTTTCAAAGAACCAACTCTCTGATTCGTTGATTCTTTGGATTGTTTTCTTTATCTCTATTGTGTTGATTTCTGCTCTGATTTTTATAATTTCTTTTATTCATTCTTTCAAAGAACCAACTCTCTGATTCGTTGATTCTTTGGATTGTTTTCTTTATCTCTATTGTGTTGATTTCTGCTCTGATTTTTATAATTTCCTCTCTTATTTTGGATTTGGGCTTGACTTGCTCTTTTATTTCTAGCTGTTTGAGGTGTAGGATCAGGTTATTTATTTGTATTCGTTCTGGTTTCCTGATGTGGGAACTCAGTGCAATAAATTTTCCTCTAAGGAACGGCTTTCATTGCATCCCACAGATTCTGGTAAGTTGTATCTGTATTTTCATTTTCTTGTAGGTATTGTTTAGCTTCTTTAATTTCCTCTGTGACCCACTGATTACTCAAGAGTCTGTTATTTTGTTTCATGTTTTGTGGAATTTTTGCCGCGTGTTTTGTCATTAATTTCTAATTTCAAAGCACTATGATCCGATAACATGCAAGGGATGATTTCAACTCTTTTGCATTTATTTAAATATGGTCTGTGAGGTAATACATCGTCTATTTTAGAGAATGGCCAGGTACAGCTGAAAAGAATGTGTACTGTGATGTTGTGGGATGGAATACTCTGGATATGTCTATCAAGTCCATTAGTTCACAGGTATGATTCAGTTCTGTATTTCTTTGCTGATTTTCTGTCTGGTTGATCTGTCCCTTGGTGTCAATCGTGGGTTAAGGTCTCCTATTACAATTGTGTTACTGATAATTTGAATTTTCATTTCTGTTAATACTTGTTTTATATAACTGGGTGCTCTGGAAATTGGTGCATATATATTTAAAATAGTTATCTCTTCTTCTTGGAGTTTTCCCCTAATGAGTATGTAGTGACTTTGTTTGTCCTTTCTGATCAAAGTTGGTTTAAAGCTCACATTGTGTGCAAACAAAATGGCTACTCCTGCTTTTCTTTGGATTCCTGTTGTGTGAAGTATTGTTTTTGATCCTTTGACTTTCAGTCTGTGAATATCCTTCTGGGATGACGGGTTTCCTGTAAACAGCATATGGTTGGATTCTGTTTCTTGATCCATTCTGCCAGTCTGTTTCTTTTAATTGGTGTATTGAGAACATTTACATTAATAGTTATAACTGTCATATGTTGATTTATTGTTGACGTGTTATCTTTCTGCTGTTGCATTTTTATCTTTCTGTTCTGTTTAATTATCTGCTTTGCTTAGTGTTTTTTTTCCTTTGAGTATCTAAACTGTCTTTCAATATTTTTTGCAGGGTTGGCTTGGTGATCATGAAGTTCTCCAGCTGTTCTTTGTCTTGGAAATATCTTATTTAACCATCGATTTTGAATTATTGTTTTTCAGGGTGTATCAGTCTAGGTTAGAAATCATTTTGGTTTAGGATCTGGAATACTTCACTCCATGCACTTCTTGACTTTATTGTTTGTGCTGAGAAGTCTGCTGTGATTCTGATAGGTTTTCCTTTATAAGTGAGCTGTCTTTTCTCTCTGATAGCTTTTAATAATTTATTCTTGTGTTGAATTTCTGGGATGGTGATTATTATATGTCTGGGTGTAGTTCTACTTTGGTTTTGACTATTTGGAGTTATATATGCTTCACTGAACCTGATGTCGGTTTCTGAACTCATGCTTGGGAAATTTTCAGCTATTACTTCTCTAAATATCCTCTATACGTCCTTTATGTTGTCCCCTTCTTTTTCATTAATCCCTATCAATCTTATGTTCTTTTTTTTTGGGTCATCTTGCAGTTGTTGAATTATTTCCTGATTCTTTGTTATTTTTAAAAGAGCTTTCCTTTCCTGTTCACTAGCTGCAATCATGTCTTCAAAGTCTGAAATTCTATCTTCACTTTCATTGAGGCGGTTTTTACAGCTTTCAGTGGAGTTTTTGATTTCCTGTATATATCTGTACATCTGCTTTTGTGTATTCTGTTTGTTTCTTATATTGCTCATCTAGGGATTCTATCTTTTTGTTTAGTTCCTCCAATTGTTTAACTGTGTTTTGTTTAGATATGTTCACCATCTTTCATTTCTTTTATCATTTCTTGTTTTACCTGGGAGATTATTTCGAATTTGAATTCCTTTAAAGCTTCCCAGAGTTGCTTGTTTATCAGTAGCTATTATGTCTGATATTTTAGGTGTATGGCATATATTTTCTTCTATATACATTGCTCCTAGGGTTTCTTGAGATTGATTGGAGGTTTGAGGTTGTAATTTGGTCTTTTGATTTGTCATTTTCCTATATTTCTGTGTTTCAAGTGTTATTCGAAAGCTTCCTGAGGGTCTGTTGGAAATCCACTTCTATGTTCACAGCTCCTGGGACTCTGGCACCTAGTTCCCACAGGCCACTGAGTCTCTGGAAGCCGTGGTGCTCCCCTGCTTGCTTAGAACTCCACAGTCCCCAACAAGCTAGGCTCTGGGGAAAGTGGGCGCCTGCCTGCTTGCTTAGAACTCCACGGTTCTCTGAGCGCAGCCGGAATGGGGAGGTGGATGTAGGTGCCTCCAACCCACCTAGCTGTTTCATTGCCCCTGGAAGGCTCAAGGGTCCCAAACAAGCAGGCCTGGGGGAGAGTGTGCAGGGCATTTATCCCAGGATGCCAGGCCTCTGGAACTGGTGATGCTGGCCTGCTTGCTTAGAAATCCACAGTCCTCCAGACACATGGGGAGGCCGATGCAGGCACCTCAGACCCACCTATCCTTTCCACTGCACCCAGATGCTGCAAGGCTCCCAAACAGGCTGAGCTCCAGGGACAGTGTGTGCCTGTCTGCTTGCTTGGAACTCCACAGTTCTCTGAGCGCAGCCAGAACAACGAGGCGGATTGTGTATTTTTTGATCAGCAAAAGTTTTAAGCTTTGAAGTAAATCTAGTTAATAAAGTTATTCTTTTATTATTCCTGCACACTATATCCCAAAAACTGTCCTATCATGCTGCAAAGATACTTGCCCCTTATTTTATTTTTGTTGTTGTTTTAGTTAAATGGTTTGAGATTTTTAACTTTTACATAGTTACTATGAATCTTTCTTGAATTAATTTTTGTAACTATTAGCAGGTGAAGGCTGAGGTTAAATCTTTATTAATGTGGATGCCAAGCTGTTCAAGCATTATTTGTTGAAAGAATTTTCCTTATTGCACTGTATAGCTTTGAAATTTTTTAGGAGGATATTTGGGACTCTAGTTTTTACTCTGTAGCAGTAATTGCCATACTGTGCTTTTATGGTCTTCTTTTTATGGAATGCAATCTACCAATAGTTTTTGAAACTTATTTAATTATTGACAAAGAACATTCTTCTAATGTTTATCATTTATGGTGAAAACTTTCAAAATAATTTCTTCTAGCTTTTTGAAATATTAAATAACTAATATATGTATCTATTTCTAAGGCTTTATAGTACATCTTAAAATCAGATAGTAACAGATTTCATCTTCTGTCTACGTTTTCAAGACTGTTTTTTCCTAGAGTGGATCATTTACTTACTCACAAATTTTGGTTCATATTTTGTTAATGCTAGCACTCTTAAAACCAGAGGCAGAGAATCACTTGTTTAAGACCAACTGTGCAGCTTAGTGAAGGCCTGTCACAAAATAAACATAAGTTTATAGTTTGAGTTTAGCTCAGTGCAGAGACACTGGGTACCAAATATCTGGTACCAAACCCTTTATTCCTTACATGACACTACTTTGTTGTAGTGTACCAGCCATTTATAATTAGTAGACTTGGTTTTTCATTGCTTTTAAAATAGTTAATAGGGGGCCAGGGATTTAGATCAGTGGCATACACACCTGCCTGGCAAGCACAAGGTCATGGGTTTGATATCCGGTACTGCAAAAAATAAATAAATAAATAAATAAATAAATAAAATAGTTAATAGAATTAACCAGTAGTCATCCAGGTTGGGTGTTTTCATTATAAGATTTTATTTCATTATGTATTTATGTTTCACAAATTTGCTGAATCAATAAAAGCCTTTACTGAAAGACTTCCCTGCCTTCTGCCACCTATAATTTTATATAATGTACTTATCAGTATGATGTTTTATAACATTATCACTTATAGTACAATTAAGTGAATTTTAAAGTGTGGAATTTCTGTATTATTACAATATAGGAAAATGTATTACAAAGGGAGTGTATTTTATATAACTGTACCTTAAAATATGTGTATATATGTTACACGTGCATACAGATATAAAGTAATTTTGTTCACCAAAAAATTAAAATAAGGATTTTTTTTTTACTTTTATGTATTTTTTTTTAAAAACTCTGTGTCTTAGACACTTTTCTTGTTGCTGAGACAAAATACCCAACACCCGCAGTTAGAAGAGGAAGGATTTCCTTAGCTCACAGTTGGTAGATGTTTCAGTCTGTAATCACTTGACTCTAAAGCAGTGTGGTTACCAGAAGGACACTGCACAAAAGAACCAGTTCATGGCAAGCAGAAGATGGCAACAGTGACCAATAAGGGTCAAACACAGATTTTTTTGTCTAATATTTTTTCCAGTTATGTGGGCAGAGTAGTACTCACACCCTTAATCCTAGATTTCTTGATCTCAGTTTTGCACCATGAATCAAACCCAGCATCACATACTCTAGATCCAGTTATCTCTGAAAGACCTCCACATGAGCCTCTTGTGGTACATCTGGACAAAAACTATAAGGCTGTACCTCTCTTCACATTGTTATAAGAAAGCAAAAATGAATGCAGTGCATGTTATATATGGAAGTATTTTATGACTCAAACCATACTAAGGAGTGTCAACAATGCCCAAATTAATTATAATCTTCTAAATTCTTCATACATTTTTAATGTTTATGTTGATTATGACTGTATACTTGCAACTGAAGTCCACTACTAAAATGTTTTTGCTACGTTTTAGATTCCGTTAGTCATATTTTCATTTTCTTTTGTTTTTATATTTTCATTTTCTTACTTTTTTATCCTTCTTCATCCACTTACTTTTGTTTACTTCTCTCAGTGCTTTTCTTTCCTTCTTTTTTCATTTTTTTAATTTCCTTCCTTTTCTTCTTCCATCCTTTTAAATTCATTAAGCCATATTGTACAGGTACAATATTGGGAAAGTGGAGAGACTACGAGCTTATTTCAGATAAATTTTAATCATAAAAATGATCAAATTAGAAATGGAAATTACACGTGCAGTAACATCAATGGTGTAACCTGTAATAGGCATTAAGGACTGTGGTGATTATAAAACCCTGCAAAAAAGACTGTGGCAGTGGACTTCTCTATTAATAAGAGAAGAAGCTTTTGCTTATGAAAATATAAAGAAAAGCTTGATGAAGAAAAGATAATTGAGGGGCTGGAGATTTAGCTTAGCGGCATAAGCGCCTGCCTTGCAAGCAGGCAGTCGTGAGTTCAATCCCCGGTACCGATAAAAATCAAAAGACAAAAAAAAAAAAAAAAAAAAAAAAAAAAAAAAAAAAAAAGAAAAGATAATTGAGTGGGTCATAAAAGGTGTTTAGAACAATGTTCTGATGCATTGTGATATGAAAGTAAAATTCCATTTGAAAGATATCTTGGAGGTCCCCAGTTTCACTTACGAGATTGAGAATTAAAATAGTTTGAAAAAATAAACCTTGAAAACTGAAGCAATATCTTTCCCAATATCACTTCCTTTTAGAGTTCACTTCAAATCCAGTATTTATGTTATGTATTCCTGTATGTGTTTATGTTATGTATTCCTGTATATGTTTAGTTATAACTGTTTCAAATGTTGATTCTGTCACCTCAGCAAATATACTGTATTTCCTAATAGTTTGGTATTTCCTAGTGGTTACATCTATGTTTCACCAAAATTTAACTGAGAAAGAGCCTTTGCTGCTCAACACAGTAGTTTAGATGACAGGCATTTCGATAATAATTATAAAGATGTTTAGTTTGTCCCATTCACTACATCTTTAAATTGACTACCATTAGCTAGAATTGTGTTGTCTTGAAAAGTGTTAAGGTAATGAGAGAAGAGTTTGCTAAAAGCTTGCACGTAGTGAAATTCATTTTAGATTTTATATAACGAAGCTAAAACGACCAAATCAAAAAGGGAAAAACATTTAAATTATTAATTAAAATGTTCTCAGAACTTAAAAGTCACATTAATAATTTTAATCACATATTAATATTAGAAAGCTATTATGCCCTTTCCTTCTGTAAGCACACTCAGACTGAACTAACAGCTTTTCATTTTGTAACAAGATAATATTTTAAAACCTGTTTTACAAGAGAAGTGTCTTGGTATTCTGTAAATTATCATCTTATTTGTGCTAAGACTCATAATTTAGAGATCTTTTGATACTGCAGAACTATAGAAGGCTATTAGTACTATCTACATGTGATACATAGTGACTGTTTCATTCTGAGTGTTTGGTGCACCTGCATGACACATCTTAATCCATTTTACCTCCTTTTTCCTTTCTCCATTTTCCCCTCCTTCCATCTCTGACTCCCCTCCTTATAGTAAAACACCTATCTCCCTGATTCTTTTTATTCATGTTTTATTTTTCATTTTTTAACACTTTGAATTTCTCATATAAGAAACACCATATAATATTCTTGGTGTCTGATTTATTTCACTTACTATTATGGTTTCAAGGTGCAGTAGTTGTCTTACAAATGACTCAAATCTATACTTCCGTAGATAGGAATAATTCTTTGTCGTGCATAAATACCAAGTTTTCTCTATCCATTCATCTTTGATGGACATATAGGACAATTACAATATCTAGCTATGATATATTGTGCTTCTATAAACTTACATATGTGAATATCACTGAGGCAGGATGTCTTTAACTCTTTTTGCAAAGGTGCCTAATAGGGAAATACGTGGGTTGAATGCAGTTTCTAAGTTTAGCTTTTTGAGGACTGTCCATATTGGTTTCCATAGTTCACATTCCCATCAACAACAAACGAGGGATCTACTTCACCATAACCTCTCTAGCATTTCTTTTGTTTAGTTTCTTGATGATTGACATTCTTTCTAGAGTAAGATGAAATAGCAGTAATTTGCCTTTCTCTATCACCAGCTATATTGAACAGCTTTTCATGTATTTATCAGACATTTACTGTTTTTTCAGGAGTATTTATTCAATACAGTTGCTTATTTTTTACTTGAGACTTTTATTTTTGGAAGTCTATTTTTCTTGCTTTTTTCATATACTCTAGATGTTAGTCCTCTATCCAAGAATAGTTGGAAACAATTTTTAATCATTCTATATTTTGTCTCTTCACTTTGCTGATTGTTTTCTCTGCTGTGCAGCTTTTTAATTGAATCCAATTCCTTTAGTTTGATCTTGATGTTTTTTTTGTTCATTTGGGATTCTGTTCAGAAAGTCCTTGCTATATGTGTGACTTCAAGAAATTTACCTACTTTAACTTCTAGCAGGTTGGATATTTGTTTTAGTATTTAGACCTTTAATTTTAATATTAGTTTTATCAACTGTGAGAGAGATGGGTACATATTCAGTCTTGTGTATGTTCATGGCCAGTTTTCTGAATACCTTTTCTAAAGCAGCTGTCTTGCCTTTAGCATATGTTTTGGCCCATTTATCAAAGATCATGTGACTGGATTGTGTAAACTGGATTATGTTCCTTTGATTCATGTGTCTGTTTCTGTGCTGTTTTTAGGAAGGTACCTTTGTAACATGATGGCTCCTATTTTGTAAGGTGATGCCTTCTGTTTTTCTTTCATAACCTGGGATGGCTTTTGCTATACCTGGTCTCATATGGTTAGATAATAATTTTAGAATTTTTTGTTTATTCTTTGAGAAATTCTCTGGTATTTTTATAATGATTAAATTAAATCTGTGTATTACTTTTGGAATTATGACCACTTTGACAGTTGTGTTTCTGCCTATCCAGAAATGCATTTGTCTTCCCATTTTCTGATGTCTTCATTGGACTCCTTTTTCAGAATAGTGTTGTTTTTGTTCCAGAGGTTTTAACTTCCTTGGTTAGGTTCATTCCTAAGCATTTAGTTTTTCTTGATACCATTATGAATAAATTATAGTATTTTCCTGGTTTCTATTTCAATGGACTCATTACTGTTGCACTTGACTATTTTGGGGGAGGAGTTGATTTTGTATCTTGCTGCACTGTTGAATTTGATTGTCACTTTTAAAAGTATTTTAGTGGAATGTTGGTGTCTTCCATACAAAGGATCATGTCATTTGCTAATAATGATAATATGAGTTTTCCTTTCTTATACATACCCTTTTTATTCCTTTACATTTGCCCAATATATCTGGTTAATGTTTGAGCACTTTAATGACCAGGAGTGATGAGAGTGGACATCCTTGTTTCCGATTATAGAGGGAAAGCTTTCAGCTTCTTCCCATTAATAAAACACTGGCTATTGGTTTGTCATAAGTGGCTTTTATTATATTGACAGAAAGTCTTTCTACACCTATTTTTAAGTTATTTTTATTATTATGAGTGAATGCTGAAAGTTTTCAAAAGCTTTTTCTGCATTTATTGATAAGTTAATGTGACTGTCTTTCCTTGCTTGTGTTTACACGGTGTGTTATATTCATTGCTTTGCACATGCGGAAGCATCCTTGCACCCCAGGCATATAAGCTACTTGGTCAGAATGTATGATCTTTTTGATACTTTGTTACAATCTATTGGCCAACATCATGTTTAGTATTTTTGCACATATTCTCACTAAAGAGATTGATTTGCAGTCTTTTGTTTGTTTGTTGGTTGGTTGGTTTTTTTTTTTTTTTTTTTTTTTTTTTTTTTTTGACTAAGAACTGAACTCAAGATCCAAGATCTTGCACTTGGCCTGGCAGGCGCTGTGCCTCTGAGCTGTTTCCCTGGCCCTGTAGTTTTCTTTCTTAGCTCATTCCTTGTCTGGTTTTGGAATCAAAGTGACTACAAGAATTTATTTGGAGGCACCACTTTCCTTTCAATTTCATCAAGAAGCTTGAGGAAAATTGGCATTACAGCTTCCCTGAGGATATTGTAGTGAATACATCAGATCTTAGTTTTTAATTGTTAGGGTTATCTTCATACACTCTCAATTTCATTTCATGTCCCTGTGTTGTTTATAGTGTTTAACATCTCCTTGGTTTGGTTTGGTAATTCATATGTGTCTAGGACTCTTCTAATTACAAGATTTTTCAATTTGTTGAAGTATGATTTTTCATGCCATCCTAGATACTAACAGTCTTCCAGGTTTTGGCAGTGTCTGTTATGATTTGGCCTTTTACATTTCTAATTGCAGTGATGTGACCTTTTTTCCTTGGTAAGTTTGTCTAAGGGTTTGCCTAATTTGTTTATTCTTACGAAGAGCTAGCTCTTCGGTTCATTAATTCTTTTTATTAGTTTTATCTCATTTTGTTAAATTCTGGCTTAAATATTATGATTTTCTTCCCTATAGGAGGTTTGGATTCTGACTGCTCTTTTTTTTTTTGAGTATCAGGAAAGATGTTATTAAAATTATTATTTGAGCTCACAATTTTTCTAATGTAAATTTAGAGAGAAATTTATTTTGTTTATGACTGCTTTCTTAAAGACTCATAGGTTCTGGAATCCTTTGCTAGCATTACTCTTTGATTCTAGGATCTGCTTAAATTCTTCCCTGATTTCTTCTATAATCATTTGAGTAATCAGAATTATATTATGTAAGGCACAAATATTTGTAAGATTTCTCTCATTTCTTTTGTGACTAATGTCTAGTTTAAATGTATAATGTTCTGAAAGTACAAATGGTATGATTTGGATTCTCTGTACTTATTCAATCAGCCATTATGGCCTAGTATGAGGTCTGTTTTTATGAAAATTCGGTATGCTGCGTAAAAGAAAGTGTATTCTTTTGCAGTACGGGAGAAATCTCTGGAGATATTTATTAAGTTCATTTTTTCAAAGATGTGGTTCAGCTCTGATATTGTTTTGTTAATTTTTTGTTGAGTTAATGAAAGCAAAAGCATTGAACTCGTCATTCATGATTGTGTTGGTGTTTGTCTGATCTTTTTTGTCCAATAGTATTTGCTTTATGCATTGAGATACACTGATATTTGGGTAATGTGTATTTAAAATTATCACTTCCTGTTGAATTATGGCTATCAAGACTCTTATGATTGCTTTCAGTGTGAAGTTTACTTTGAGAATAAAAATGTACCCATGGTTTATTACAGGATACTATTGCATGGAATATTGTCCTCTACCCTTTGATTTTGACTCTTAATTTGTTTCTATATTAGATGAGTCTCTTTAAGGTGAAACTGTTGAATTCTGAGAGAGTTATTATTGAAACTTGTTGAATTAATATTGTCATTGTGGGTTTTTATGTCATTAATCTTTTATTTTTCTCTTTCATTTTCTTCTGACATTAGGATTTGTTGCATTTGTGTAGGATATTATTGCATATTTTATAGAACAGTGGTTTGGAATTCACAAATCTCTTACAATGTTCTTTCTCATAGAAAGTCTTTAATTCTCCATCATCTTTGAAATATTGCTTTATAAGATATATTAGTCTGGGTTGAAAGCTGTTTTCTTTTAGGACTTGAGACACATCCCTCCAAGCTCTCTTGGTCTTTACAGTTTGTGATGAGAAGTCTGCTGTAATCTTAACAGATTGAATTCATAAGAGAATTTTTACTTTTCTCTGACAGCTTTTAAGATTTGGACTTTTTTCTTTTTAAAAATACTTTCTGTTTTTGATAGAAATCTGATGTTTTATGTATCATATGAGGTGAGTATCTTCTCTTTTAGACAGTAAGTATTTTATAAAGTGGTAAAATCTTTAGAGAAAAGAAAAGATACCACATGTTCTTCCTAGTGATATTTATTCTTTTCCACAGGAAGATGCCATTTCCACTCTAAAAATTCATGTCTTTTCATGCACTTAGCAACACTGCCATTCATGCTAATATGCATGTCTAATAGACATGCATGTCCTTTCCTATGAATTTAAATTCATTCTGTTTTAGCATTCTCTTTCTCTCTCTCTCTCTCTCTCTCTCTCTCTCTCTCTCTCTGATTTTGTGCATGTGTGTTTTTCACCTCAACTGAATTTACAGTTTTTTATATGTTATCTGAGGCATATATACCCTGATAGTGTGGTTGTTGGGAATGTTTTATATGTGGCTATACATTTAAGGATTGAATTGAAGGAATTTATTATTACTGACATCATGTGTTTGCATTATACAATGAGTATTCTAGCATGAAAGTAAAGAAACAGTGGAAGAGAGGGGAAGGGAAGGAAAGGAAGGGAAGGGGAAGGAAGAGGCGGGAAGGGAAGAGAGAGAAAGGGAAAGAAATGTGGTGTGGGATGGACTGGAAAAAGAGCTATAGTATAGAGACATCTAGTGATGAACTCTAATATTGCAATCCTAGTAATGTCCATACATATTTCAATTGTTAGTAGAACACAACAGGTAAGGAAAAGATGTAGAATTTAATATCAATATGCAAGTAATTTTCATTGAGTAGTCTCAAAGCCAGGGACATAAAGTACTTGCTGTGTAGACGTAATTCTCATTATCGTTATGTGTCCCCCTAGTCCTTTGGTATATTGAAATTTTTCAACATGATATGCTTAGCCTGAAGTTCAGGAACATGAATTATATATGGTATGAATAGTCACGAATGATATCTTTTACTTAACAATTCCTGAATACTCAGTGTTCATTCTGTAAATAGGGCCAGTAAAAATGCCAATATGATTTTCGTGCTTACTTCTCTCATTCATCATATTCATTTTGTATCCCTCATCTATAAGTAACGGAACGTATAGCTTTATGTAAATGAAATTTGAAATAGATTTTCTGACTGAAAAAATAGAGTTTTTGACATTAAAACGTACACATTGATGTATATTGCAAAAGTAATTTTGCAGTTATCTCTTAAATATCAATATAAGCAAAGCATGCATAATTTACAATGAGACAGTTATACAAAATATATAGAATTATTAGATGGAACAACCCAGCTCAAAAATGAACTATGAAAAATGCAGCCTCAATATTGTTAGATCTGCTTCTATTCAACTGGTAATATTATCCCATCTTTAAGTTACTTATGTCATGCGCATGTCATTTTTGTTACTTTTTAATAATTTTTTGTTAATATATGTGATGCATAATAAATACATTTATCTTGTGTATTGGTACATATTCATTGCATCATTGCTGCTTTTTTTTCCCCTTCCACTTTCCAGTCTCCCATACTAGATCATTTTTCCATCTCCACAATGTGTATCTCTTTATTTCTTATAATTTGAATTTTATTTTTGCGTTAAATTATTTACTTTATGGGCTTCTCATATAAGAGAAGCCATACAGTATTTAATTTTTATGTTAGATTTATTAATATTATAAACTCAATATCATCCATTTTCTTACAAATGATTTAAATTTATCTTTCTTTGTGGACAGTCTTCTGTTGTTCTTCTGTTGATGAGCATATAAAGCACTTCCAAACTTTCGCTATTATGTGCGCTTGTGTTTAAACATAGGTATGCTTGTATCACCATAATATGCTTTTTAATCTCTTATGAAAATGTATTAAAAAGTTCGCCTGAGCCAAATAGCACTGTCAATTTTTAAAGACAAGTATCTCAAAAGGAGGAAACTTAAACTTTATACTGAAGCTGCCGCCGTATGAAAAGGAAGTAAGTCACTACTCCTAAAAATCCAGTTCTTGATGCTGTGATAGAACTCTGATTGCTGAAGTTTGTCCCAGATATCCAGATTGCTCCATTAATGTTGCATCATACTTTGTAAAATTGCTGCTCCAGGATAACTACAAAAATACATAATGATTACAGTTTCACTTACTCAATTTAAATTATTAAAGTATACATTCCAGGGGCTGGGGATTTAGCTCAGCGGCATAACCATCTGCTTGGCAAGTGTAATGTTGTGAGTTTGATCCCCAATACCCTCCCCCAAAAGTTTAAAAATTCAACATTCCAAACAGAAACACTGCTCTGTTTATGTGTATTTAAATGTGTTTATAATCATACACGTGCGTATATGTCTCCATGTGCCCATTTTTCAACACTTAGGGAGAATGTTTTCCTATGTATGTGTATGCCGACTTCTGATATGCATGTGTAAGAACATTTCTTCATCCTGAAAGTATACAAAAACATGTTGTGTCAAATTCTTGGGGAAAATTGTTGAGAAATTTTTTCTTATAGTTATAACTTTCTTTTTCCCAAATGGCTAATTACATATCTTATGCCATAATGATAAGAAGGAAAACAATAAGATATACATATGAGCAATCACACGAAAAATATTATATAATAACATCCATAAAACTGGTGATAGAAGAGATTAAATATGGGATAACATGGTGTCACGTTTCTGTAAAATTCATGTTCTGATGAAATTTCACCCTTTAGTAACGATACTACTGTAATATTTTTAAATATTACATGAAGTAAAACAGAACAGTGAAAGAAAATAAAACTTTATTTTAAGACAGTATGAAATCTACAATCATTACTATAGTACATATTGTTATCCTGTAAATAGTTACCCAGACCACAGACCCTAGGCTTGCAAAGTCGATCAAGAGCATAGACGTCTGGTTCCTTCCCTGTTTCAAGTTACTTCAGTCATTATCATCTCAGCCTGTGTCACATCTGCTTGAGTATGGGTGGTGGTTGGGGGAGGTAGAGGTGTAGTCTTTGCTCTTTCTCCTTGGCTGACAGGGGCCTCCACCAGCACACAGGGAGGCGGAATGGCTTCCTTTCTGATTTTCCCTGGGCAACAGGGCCTCTGCTGGTGCATGGGAAGGGGAGGCACAAAGCTTCCTTCTAATTCTCCTTGATGGCTGGCTAGGTCTCTTGTCAGCACATGGTGGGCAGTGGGCGGTGGCGGGAACTGCGCAGCTTGTTTTGGAACAACCACAGGACCTCAGCCCATGCACAAGGGGTGGGGCCTGTATTTGCTCTTTGCTCCTTCTCCCTCAGCGGGACTTCTGTCAGTGAACCTGGTGGGGCTGGAGGTGGGGTTGGGGACTTCAGTGCTCCCTTACAGTTTCTCTCTGTCCTGCAGGTCCGCCATCACTGGTGGTTTTACTTTTTGCTGAATTCTTGCATTATCTCTCTACATGAGCTTCAAGTTTCAGTTCAGATCCTTCCTGTGTTAATGGGACACACTTCTCTTTTTTCCTCATGCTACTTTATTCCAGGGTCTAGACTCTAAAATTTGGCAAAGTTCTTTCTCTGCCGCCCCTGCGCCATCATTTTCCTGGAAGTCCTCTGCAAATCTTTTCTCTCCTAAATTCAAGCTTCATGTAACAGTCAAACGTCAGAGATAGAGACAGAGACAGACAGACAGACAGACAGACACACACACACACACACACACACACACACACACACACACACACACACAGTGAGAGAGAGAATCCTACCAAAATTTCAAAATTTACGTAAGTTTAAAGTCTTTAAGAGACTTATAATTCTTTAAGAGTATACAGAAATTAATCAAGGAAATATTTACTGTTCAGTAGAAAAATACAAATCATTTTGTGGTAGATTAAATAGTGTTATTACAGATGATCTCAATGAGAAAATGATGTTGCAGCAAAATCAGAGGATATTAAAGAGTGGAAAGGGCTGGGTTTGTATTCAAGGTGAAAGGGTAAGATCTGACAGCAGCTGTGTTGCAGAAACAGCTATTGTCCTGCAAGTAAAAGGACCAAATCATGGCAGATATTTTGGAATAATGTAAAGCTTTAGGTTTTATTTTCTGGAGATCAAGAGCAATTAGAGTTTTTCGAGCTGAATTATACATTAAAAAACTAACTTTAAGCTGTTATTTTGAAAATAAAGTAAGGCCAGGTAGGATCTAAAACAAAAAATGCATTTGAGAACCTATTGCAAAGCCCAAGCAAAGAATAATATCAGCCTCAAACAAGCTGGGGACAATAAAGGTATATAAAAAAAGTTCATGATATATATTATATAATTCAGCAATTTTCACATAGACTAGTTATGAGGATTGAAAGAAAAGTCAATATAGAATGACACAATTTCTTCCTGAAAAATTAGCAATAAAGATTCATTTAATTAATGGGAGAAAAATAAATAACAGTTATAAAAGTTAATCAAAAGATCCAAAGCTCACTTGATCAGATCTCAATTTGATCTGGTTAATAGAATCCTGGATGGAGATGTGCAGTCAGGATATGAAATTTTTTCTGGGATGAAATTCTAGATGAGAGTTTTAAACTTGTGATTCATAACATGAGGCGTGAGATTCAGTAAGACAGTCAAAAGGAAAAAAAGATATACAAAGAATAAAGTTGAAATAAGGATTTACAAGCAAAAGAGACAGAAAGAGAGCATATAATGAAGTAGAGAACTGCCAGGACACTGGGAGTGTTCCTGGATTTGTGGGGGGTGAATAGAGGTATATGAAGAAGAGATGATTAACTGTATGAAATGTTGCTGATAAATCAAGTAACCTGAAAACTAAGAACTGACCGTACAATGTAACATCATGGACATCAGTAGTCACCTAGATAAGAGCTTTTTAGAGGAATACTGAAATGAAAGCCTGACTGGGCATGTTCAAATACATGAGAGAGAACGAAGAGAGAGAACGAAGATAGTGTGAAACTCTTAATGACATTTTTTTGTAAAGGTAAAATATTTGTAATAATGATGACCATCACGATGTTTAACAAACATTCTCTTAAAGGTGGTTTTATGATTAATGTTCTTTTTTTATCAGTTTTATAAAACAGAAGAACTTTCCTGCATGACACAATGATGTTGTGCAAGGTTTAATTGCAAGAGGAAAGCTAAAAATTCCTTATGTAAAGAACTTCCTACTTATAAACTGCCCAAGTAGTTTGGTCAAAAGTCGGTCATACTGAACTTATCCATCATAAAGTCCAGACTACATTCTTTTGAGTCCATTTCCCTTAGTATTGCAATAGTTCTAACAGTTTTTCCAGCTAATGAGTCCCAGTGTCATTCATAGGTGACCAATGTTACCATCTTACCAGTAGCCATCAGTGCATCCTAATTTTTTCAATTTGGAATAGCAAAATGCAAAAATGTTAGGCAAAATGCATATTTTTGTAAAAGAATACAGTGAAGTGTTTTGCATTTATAGAAAGTTAGAGAAAAGAGTAGGATTATGTAATGTTATAAATACTGCCAGTGTGACTGAGACCTGTAAATATAGTCTTGTTCACAATGTAAGTTTGTTAATTATAGAAACTGATAAGATTATTTTTATCAAGCTCGGTTTTGAAATGTATAGGAAGTTTTTAGAGCAGAAGGACATGGACACCATAGCTACATTATAATACAAATTAGTTGACAAGCTGATTTTACACAAATAGATTAAGAAAACTAAATCACTAAAAAATGCCACAATATCAGCCTGCTTAACCTTATAGCCTGTGCTAAATATGTTATCATTTTTTTGCTATATGATTTCTATTGTTCTAAGTTAATCACTGTGGTTTTCTCTCACTGTTTTCTCCTCCTTCCCACCTGAACCCATAGTCCAAAATTCATTGTCTTGGGTAATTTTTGAAAGCCCTATTAAGGAAGCCCACCTTCAGATGGAGCAGGGCAGTGCGTAGTCTTTTCTCCTTCACATCCAAACCCTATCAGCCCTCTGCTGTATGAGGCATAGCTACCACCAACTATGGGTGTAACTTTTGTTGTATGATGTTCTTTTGGGTTATGTTTTTTGTTTTTTTCTTTTCATGAAGGTGTTTTTATTCTAAACTCCCTTTTACAGTGTGTGACATGACTTCTCACAGTTTACTTATAACCCTCATTTCTGTTAAGCATTCTTTTATCAGACCTACATTGAATTAGCCTATAATGTGAGTGACAATTTCTTGCTGCCATGCCGCCTAATACTGTAATTGATATTTGACTTGTCTCCAAGAAAAAAAATCCTATAATGAGATTTTTGGATTGCATTCTGCATATCTTTGAGAAGCCAGGGAGAGTCACCCTTGCTGAGAGTAGGTAATCCAAATGGCATCTAGCTAGTACATGCTGTAGTTAACATTGCAATTACTCCAATTATCACCTGTGGTTCTAGAAATGAAGTGCAGGTGTTGAATATTGGACCATCGATAGACTGAAGTATTTAATCACTATGACAACAGTAGTAATTATTATATTTAGTTTCCCCTGACAATGTTAGAAAATGTATACAGAGAAAATCTGAAGCTAACAATTATAGACATTAATAAGATTATATATGGAGAACTGCAAGTTCTCTATGGCACATCTTTTTGTTTTGGTAAATATTTCAGAGATACAAGGCCACATGAATTCAAACACAATTCTCATCTCTTAAACCAAAGAAATGGCATTAAATGTTGTGCTGGAAAATGAAGGGACACTGAAGTGTGAGATGAGGAAAATGTAAAGCTGAAAGCATGAACTTCTGTGTCTATTAAAATACGCATTTCCCATTTTACCAGTTTCTAAATAATAGGCCTTCTCATAATGGCTTTATGCTAACTGTATGTGAGCAATTTCCTTAGAAGCTGATGATTCTTTGAGAACCCAACCCTTTTTGCCTGTAGGCCTGTAAGAAATATTGGCCCCAAACCTAGATAGAGATACAAAAATGGATTCAAAGCACAGTAAATACATACAAATAAATATAAGTGTAGGACTTCGTCAAATTTTTGGCACAGAGATACAAAGATGAATAAGAGTAATTCTAAAAGAAGTGAACATTAGAAAATTAAGTACAAATTCCTTAGGCTGAATGTCTTTTCAAGAATACCATAAACTGGATTCAAACTACATGTAATGGTCTGAAACAACTAAAAAGTGTTGTCAATCGTCTGCTAAATCAGCTAATGGAATCTAGATCTGGAGGTATTTTATAGTTAATGAAATAAAAATGCATGAGCTTTCTCGGAATAATACAAAATAAGATTCTCCTTTTTGTATGTTATTGCATACTACTCATCTAAATATTGGGCTACATTGTGACATTTCTCAGAGGCCTAGAAAATACTGTTATTCCATCCTCCCTGTTATCCTCCATTATACTTTATTTCATTATCTCCTTCTTTATATATACTTTATATATACTTCTTTTTATTTTCATGTCATTATTTTTCATCCGAGATTTCAAGCATAAGACAAAAGATGGAATAGTTCTGATTTATTTCTCTGATCACGAAACTCTGCATTCCCATTCATTTTTTTATGAAAATGTTATGATCTCATTCTTCTTCATGGCTGAATTCAATTGTACATATATATTGCATTTTCTTTATTTACTCATGCAGTGACGCACACTTCGACCGATTTGGATCGTTTGGACTGTGATGTGATGTAAATGTCCATATAGTATGCTGACTCTAAGTCCTTTGGGTATTAATCCTGAGGTCAGGAATAGCTAAGACCTGCCAGTTCCAGTTTTAGTTTTACAAACAGCCTTCTCACCGATCTGCACAGTTACCAATTCTACTAATATGTATTCCTCCCAGCAGCATATAGTGTCCCTTAAATTGTAGTTGGCTTCAGAATACTAAGTCACAATTCATAATTGTAACAATATCACTAGTTAATTCATATGCACATTAAGGTTGAATACCACTGCTTTATAGGTACTGTGCAATGTATATATTTGTAAGTGTAACCTGAAAAGTTACTCTTTATCGTAGCTTTTATCAGTGTTCAGAAAATATACAAGGCAACAATGCTTAACAAAGTAAAGGAAACTTGTAGCTTCTGTGAAGTAATCTATATCTTACACTGTTTTCGGTAGATTAGAAATGTCAGATTAGGAATGCACTAGGTTTCTTGAACAGTAGGCATAAAAAATGACTCTCTCTCTCTCTCTCTATATATATATATATATATATAATGATCACAGTGATAGGATTGGAATTAATATATAGATTCAACAAGTTAGTCTTGCTTACTAACGCTGATCTGGCTACTTCTCTTATGAGTAATTAATTTGTCACAATAGAGACCAAGATTAAACTGTAAATGATTTGTTATTCACATGATATCCAACTATATGCCCAGTGAGATTGGACACTCTTTTATCTTGGAGAAGACAATGCATTCTGCTCCCAATGATGGAAATTATGCTGTGTATATTAGTATTATCTGCCTGCTGAATTCTGCTTGGTTCAACATACATGTGCTCACATCATGCCTTTTCCAATCTTTTTACCATTGTATGCAAGGCATACAACTTTATTTCCAGTGCACAAGCTTATTTAGGGCAAGATACATGCAAGGAATAATTTATTCTCAGGAATATTCCTAGTTGTACTATTCAGAGGTTTTAAGTATACTCATATGATAATGCAAACATCACTATGATTCAACTATAAATTTCTTCTTTTCACAAAACTGACACTCTTTAAACTTACAAGAGCCTTATTACTCCTTCTAGGAGACTTTTGTTTCTCTATGATTTTGATTAATCTAAGTACAACATGTAATAGGAATAGTATTTGTTCTTTTGTGTGATTTTTCTAGTATAATTTCATCTGTGTTGCAAGACTTTCTCATCTTTTAAAAACAACATTTTTATATGTATATAATACTTTTATGGATCAACATACACATCAATGGATGTTTGACTTTCTTCTACATTTTTGTTACTATAAATAGTAATTCTATGTCAATAAGCACTCAAATCACTCTTTAAAAACAGGGTTTTAACAAACTTATGTAGAAACATGGAAATGTAGCTGCTCTATCAAATACTAAAATTAGCTATGTTTGAGGTGTATATTATGATGTTTTGATAAATGTGTGCTTGTGGAATTCCTAAATCAAGACTACTAACTTTTGCCTTAGCTCACATATGTGTACAGAAAACATTTAAAAGCTAGACTAAGTAATTTTGAGATGTAATGCTCGATTGTAGAAGTTCTCTTTACTGGATAGTAGTGCCTTATTTATACTGTAAATAAGATATAAATAAAAATAGACAATTTCTTTTGGACTTCAGGCTGATATTGTATTAATATTGCATAAAGTTGATAAAATTTATGGATAAAATCTCTCTCAGTATTGGATTAAATACACATTACTTTGAGTATATTTTATGTAGAAACCTTAATGATCACATAAACACATACAGATCTATAAGAGAATTCATAAAACTAGAAAACAAAAGCTGAGAGGCAGCTGTACTTCTTATAACAACAACGAAGAATCCAAAAAGGAAATTAGAAGAACCATTCCTTTTATAAGAGAATAAAAAAGAAAAATTATCAATTAATTTAACCAGAGTTGAGACTTATACATGGAAAAACTTTAAAGCATCTCTGAAAGCAATGAACTACATTGTGGTTATTTCATGTAGGTCCTGCAATGCTTAAAATGCTTCTGGTGAAGGTCATCATTTTAGGAATCAAGTCAATGAAACAATTACCTAAAACTGTCTAAAATAAGCATCTTTAATTTGATGTTTTTAGAGTACTTAATTGTACTATAGAAAATTCAAAAGGCTTAGAATGATTACATTATTGTAAATATAGTTAGAAATTCATTTAATTAAGTTAGTTTGGCTTGTATGGCTCTTGTGATGAGCCCAGCAGAAAATTTTCGACAGTAGTGCACATTAGTGGCTCTTTAATGATCAAACTTAAGCATATTTATCTTTCTTTTGCAGACACTGTGATAAAGAAAATGACAGAATTTACTATCCTAGTACTTGCCCATTTTTACATAAAAACAAACTTCCTTGGGCACATAATGTTTGCTCAATTTGTCCTTCAATTAATTGTCAATAGAGACAAATTACCTACCAGCATAAAACACATTCTGTGAATTATTTTTAATTGGCATCTATTGTATTCATAAGACTCTGTATTTTACTATTTATCCTAATTTATCACTAAAGATCATTTGCTTTCTGCTTTCTTACATGTTTCTTTGAGTAATTTTAAATGTGAGAATATAGATTCATTTTTAGAGTGATGGCTACTCAGAAAAGTCTTAGTGTTAGAAAATTTATATTGATACAATATAAATTGGTCTACAGAGGTGAAACAGTTTCAATAACATTGAAACTTAAAATTAGAGTTATAAGAGAATTAGAAGACTATAATATTTTCCATTCTTTTGCCTGGAATATACAACTAGTTTTGGACCACCTACAAATTCAGAAATTGTTAAAAAGTGAAATAGTTGGAAGATACATTCCTGTTTTTGTTACTGCCAAAACATCCACCCACATATTTTTCTTCCCTCTTGTATGAAAAGAAGATTGTAAATAGTTTGTTTTCAAACTTTTGAATCTGAAGTATATATGAAAGATGTTCAAAGCTTTTCAGATAGATAACAAAGGAAGGAAAATGTTTCCTTTATGAATAAGACAAATTAGAATATGACAAATTAGATAAGTCAGCACCATCTACATCATACCGCATAGGTGAAGGTTCTGTGGTGGCTACAGAGTAGGGGTAATGAAAGATACTGTTTACCTGGTGGACCAGAATGTGCCAGTGGGAAGGGGAGGAGGGAGTAGGAGTCTTGGGCCAGGGTGGTACAGCTCCTGCAGAGGTGATGCAGGGCCAGGTAAATGGCAGGCACCCTCCACTCCAGCTGAACGCTGGGTTACAGATTTAAGTTAAAATACTTACCAATGGTATGAAGCATCCTGGAGCATAGACTTTCACCAGCACCAAATATTTTCTTCAGTTTACAATAATAAAAGCTCTTACATGAAAAAATGACCTATAGGAATTATAATTTGAAGATTCTCAAATTTTAATGTGCTTTCAAATGATCAGATCTTTAAAAAGTAGATTTCATAAAACAGAAATTGATTCTTGTAGAGGTTTCATTACTCAACAATGTATAATTGAATAGAAAGTTTGAAACACATTTCACTCATCTATAACGTGGATCAATAGCAAAGAACCTATTAGCCATAGAGGCTAGGTCCTTTAGAAAGAGAAATGCTTTGTGTAATAATAAAAAAGAAAAAATAATAATAAATAAAAAAGCAATGCTTTTTATTTACTTCCTTTTCCTCTCCTTTTTAAATATCAATTCTATAGCTCTCTGAAGTATGTAGTTCATAATCTTAACTATAGTGATTACAGCTAACATACCTGCACTTCCTTCTCCTATCTGATTCTAACTTTAGTGTTCACTGATCCACCCGTCCTCACCCTACCTCGCATCAACCCTCCCATCAACCCTCCCAGCCTCTAGTAACCACCGTTTTAATCCTAATGTATTATTACATCAATTTTATTTTTTAAAAATTAATCGATATATAAAACATAAAGTGTAACATATTATAATATATTTGATACATTTATATATAACAATATTCAAACCCTGCTGTCACAGCTGAGCGTGATGGTACACATTTCTAATTCCAAAATTCTGGGATGAGAGCCGGGTGTGTTGGCTCACGCCTGTAATCCTAGAACTCGGAGGCTAAGGTGGGAGAATCCTGCGAGTTTGAGACCAGCCTGGGCTACAAAGTGAGCTCAATGCCAGCCTGAACTGCATAGCGAGACCCTGTTTCAAAAAAGACAAAAATAAATAAATAAATAAATAAATAAATAAATAAATAAATATTTAAAAAAAATTCTGGGATGCTGAATCAGGAGGATCATAAGTTTGGGGCCTGTGTAGGCAACTTAGTGACTCTGTGAGATCTTCTCTCAAAGTAAAAAATAACACATGGGGACGCAGTTCAGTGTGAAAGTCCTGTGTTCAATCCCCAGTAACATCCGCCACCTTTACCAAAGGGGAAAAAAAAATCTGCTTAAATATATTTAAGTCCTCAAACACTACTTCTTTTTTGCTGAATGTTTTTCTAGCTTTTGAAATGCATGGTCATCATTGTTATCTTTAGTCACCCTGCTGTACAGTGGCATGCCAGCACTACTTGGTCCTCTTTAGGACCACAGATCAACCTCTCCCAGTCTCCAGTGCTGTCCCCATCTCCTTTGCCCTCTTATAGCTATCATTCTGCTCTCAGCGTTTATGATGTTGTATTTCTTACTTCTGTGAAACAAATGGCAGAAACAGGCTTTTTACCTCCTGCACTTGATTTATCCTTTCAATGTAATCAATTGCATTTACCAATTTACTGAATTCGTCTTTAAAGCTCTGAAATAGTGTTTAAAAGCTTAGTCAAAATTCTTGTTCTAAATCGTGTGTCTAAAAACCAGTGAAAATTGGTTACAGATACATTTTCAAATACTAAAGAAAGAAAATTCACAACCTCAAATGAAAAGTCATTGAAAAATTTGGAATTTTTGTCCTGCTAAATTTTGATTTATTGGCTGTAGACCTTAAGAAGAGTTTATTTTGAGGTTTCTGAAGGATTTTAATGGAGACACAGGTTAAGATACAAGCTCTTCATATAAGTTTTGAGCCTTCATTTTTGTGTAATCAATCCACATGTATGTTTAATTTTTTATATAATTCACTGGTTGATTAATTAGTGCAGAGACAGGTTCTTACCAGTAGTTCAGGTTGTACTGTAACTCTCTATGAAGTCTAGATTGGCCTCGAACTGAAGGGATCCTTCTGCTCAGCCTCCTGAGTGGTGAGATTATAAGCATATACAGAACACTTGGAATTCATGTATGTCTTAAAATAGTTTCTTCAGCAATATTTGTTTCTCTATTAAACATCATGAGTGTTTTCTTTGGTGGAGTGTGTTTGCAAGCCAAACTTTATTTCTTTTTAAAAAGTTTGTATTATTATGAGTGTTTCCTATGGGAACTCAAAGCATATACATATCATTTGGATTTTTTTTTGTTTTGTTTTTGTTTTATGAGAAATGCCTGATTTGATTCTACATTTTCCCCAATGGTATAGAAGATCTTTTATTAATCACCTTTCTATAATCATTAAATTGAAAAAAAATGGCATGGTAATTACAAATCTTAAATACATCAATTGGATTATAAAATAATAAAATTTTATAATATTCTAAAGATAAAATTTTGCATCTTTTACATCTATGTTTCAGTATTTAATACTACTTTGTCTAGTTGATTCCATAAATAAATACTAATGAGGTTCTTGATCTCAATAATATAACCTTTCTTGCTTCTTATCTTGTTTATTTTTGCTTTTATCAGCAAGAAATGGCCTTTTACTTCATGACACATTCTTAGTGATAATATTATTTATTTATTAACTATGTTCTTTTAGCAACTATGTGCTTCTAAATGTACACTACTTTATTCCTTAGAGCAATTCATATTCCTGATTATAAGAATCTGGGAATTTTGTTTGCAATCACAGAGTTGATGTACAAGGGCCAAGATTTTGAACATAGATGTGACTTTTGTGTTAATTTTTTCTTTTTTGCTACACAGTACTATTATTAAAACTTTCTGTCTTAAACAATATACATTTATTGTTTGATAATTTCTTTGTGTCAAGATCTATGCTCAACAAAGCCAAGGCCTCTGCTGGTCTCTAAAGACCATGACCAAGAAATTTTCAGGGATATGATCTCTTCCGAGACTGCACTGTGGAAGGCCCCACCTCACTGCACACTCAGGTGCGGGCACAGTTGTACTCCCTGTGGCTGTGAGCCCAAAGGCTTTTGTATCTGACAGGCTCCAGCTGAAGATTACTTTAGCCACTAAATGCTCCTAGCTTTCCCTGCCATGCTTCCCTCCAAAATGACCTCTTCCTTTGTCAAAGCCATCAAAGCAAAAAGAAAAGAGACAAAATAGGGTGTTTGATACTCAACAACCTAGTCACCATTGTCACTAGAATTTCAGATGGTGTAGCCACATAATTGCCTCACGGAAACTGACATCCCAAGGCACATTTGCCACATTCTGTGAAGAAAGTCACACTTAACAACTTCACTCTAGGCATAAAGAAACTAGGCAGGTGTCATGGAGAAGAGCTTCTCCTCAGAGGTAATTTTCAATTTCTTTAAACTCGAGATACAGCTACTGTGTTTGGCCTGCTTCTGTCTGCCTTAGTGAAACTGCGGTAGCAGTTTAATTATTCCAAGACAGTCACTTTTAAAATTGCACTCCCCCTCTGAATTCCAGTTTCACTGGTCCATAATTCTTCCCTTCTGTCTTCTTTTATAAGTATAAGCTATTATATCAGGAATCATATCATTATCTGTATTTTGATAAAGAAGGCCAGATCACTGACAATTGCATTGTACTAGACTATATTTTACTTTAGAATAATTTTCATTTTATTTCTTTAAACATTTGTCGAGAAAATTATAGGGCATGAAATTCCAAAAAGTAATTTGTACATTAATACAACTTTTATGTAATATTCTTAAGAACTCAATGGAAATGACATAAAATCAAAGATAAATAACTTGTATTCTACACTGCATATTACATATACATTTATTTAATACTTATTAATAACAAAATATATGCTAGAAAAATGACTAAACTTTAAAGTATTTATATAAGTTCCTTTAAAAAGTTAAGACAGAATATAAAAATCACAATAATGAAGTTTTATATTTGTAATATGATAAAATGCTGCTACATTATCTATGATTTTTCATGAAGTAAAGTAAAATATAAGTTAGTCTTTAAGAAAGGTGAAAAAATATTTTAGTGGTACCTCTCATTTTGTATTTGTGATTTTCAGTTAAGAGAAATTTGAATTTTACATAAAAATGTCAAACTAATTTGTTTTTGATACCACCAATATTTTGTTCAACTGCTAATGACTTGAGTTTGTATGTGTAGTGTTCTATCTTTAGCAGGAATTATCTGTGGTCAATATATTTCTAATTTTCAAATCACTGTCCAAACAAAATATCTTTTCTTTATAAAATTCCTGGATACAGACTTGATATTTTTCTTGCCACATAATAATTTTCCAAGTATTTTGCTATAATAGGAACCCAGGCATAGATTACATCTTCATAGACGAAGAAATGTGAAAAAATAGAGAAACCTAGTAGTTCATGAATTTTCAAAAAGAATCTGAACGTGTGCAGAGTTACTTTTGCAAGATGGTCTTTGAATCTAGATTTTACTTATTAACTACAAAATTACTGTGCTCAGTGCTTAACTTCACTATTAACCTTATATTTTTATTTTTTTTGTTTTTGATTTAATGAAAAATCAGAGGCTAACATGAAAGAGAGAGCAATGGATGCTTCTGATTAAATCACTAAATTTATTTCCAGGTAATATAGACTGGCAAAAATCTTCCTGGAGAAGTTTAATATTATCCATGTTGGTTACATATCTTTAAATAACTATTTCATAGCATCAAGTAGTGTGTTCTATGCACAAATTTTTTTGTTAAATATTTATTAATTTTCTTAGATTTTGGAATAAATCCAATAAATCAATCAGTGTTTCTCCCTGTAGAAATACTTTTTTTCAGCTTCACAGAATTTGTTTAATTAGAAAGGCAATGGATTTCCCTCCCCATTGTCACTTTCAGGGTAATTTTACACAGTAATTCATTTGTGTTAATGCTGCCTATTTAAAGAAACATAACTTTTTCAGGAAAACATTAAATATTCAATAATGGTTTATATCACATATGTATAATTTTTATTAATATATATTAGGAAATTTGTATTGTAAATTTATATGCTAAAATATGTATAGGTAGACATGTGCATATTACATGTAATAGAAAATATATATTACATATGATTTGTATAATGTGTATCTCCTATACCCAAGTGTTGTGCTGGACATTAATACAATGTATTTAATGTAATGACAATTATTCAATATAAAAATCGCATCTAGTATAAACTTGATGAATAAATTTTTCCAACCATCAAATGTAAGGTGGATTTTGGTGAATAAATCTGAAATTGTCTCAAGTTAGGAAATGAAATCAGTGGTGGTCCTCTCTGGGGATCACAATTACATGGATTGCCTGTCAGAGGCAATATAGTAAAGGAGGGAAGGAAGGAAGGAAGGAAGGAAGGAAGGAAGGAAGGAAGGAAGGAGGAAGGCACAGCGCCACTGTGCATTATGTCCAAAAGGTTCACTTTCTCCCTGTCTTTTACCTTCTAACAGTCATTACTTGGACTGAATTCACATAAAGATTACTGACAACTTGTTCTGCCTATCTGTTGAGCAAAAATAATAACGGTAGTTGTAACATGAAGAATAACTGGGTTTGTAAAGACATCTGTAACAAGAGGTGAATATGTGGTTTAGCTTCAGATGCTTTTCTTCCCAGAACAGACCTAGTAACACCAACAATAATCAAAATTTACAGTTGTTTATTGCTTTTCTGTATCAGAAGTTTCAATTAGCGTATCACATGAACTCTCCCTTTTAGTCCTAAAAACAATCCAAGAGCAGCTTTTTATGCAAATTGCCTTTAATACAATTGGTAAGTAAGAGGAGATATTTGAAATAATAAGGAAATTGTATTGATTTATAATTTTTTCAGTAAGTTTATATTTTTATTCAGTCTAGTAAAGTTTTTTTTCCACAACTAAAAATGAAGACTTTGCTGTTTAAGAAGATTAAAACAAAGCAAAACAAAACACCAAAAGCTGTACTTGAGCTGGACTTAATTTAGTGAAAGCAGAACGGCTATGTGAACACTTGTAATCGAAAATGTATTGGTCTCTCTGGAGAATATGATAATACAGATTAATAAGCTCTATGATTATTCTTTGGAATTAAAATAATGTGTCCTAATATAAGGAGTTCTCTAGGTATCTTCTAGTGTCTTTAGAAGCTCAATTTGTCTGCATTGTCATATCTATTTTATATACTTTAAATTTAATAAAGTAGATCAGTTGGAATCATTGCTGTAAGCCATAGTACATCATTGCTTCTTAAAGAGACTTTGTTACGTGAGAGAAATATGAGATTGTTGTTGCATCAGAGCTGTTTGCATTCAACTGGTAAAATACATAGAATCATATAGAATAAGAAACATTAGAGCCCTACTCTCTTTATAAATCATATTTAAGAATTGTCCAGAGTTAAGCCTGGTCAAAAGACTGCAGAGGAAGCAAGCATCAGGGTGTTACAGTGGAATGGTGTATAGATCTAGCTGAGTACCTCAGGCATGCCTTTAAAAAGAATAGCTTCTATTGTGCGTCTGTACACTAGTTTTGTCTCTCACATTAAGATACATGTTTTATGGATTTGTTTTAAGATAAAGGAAAAAGATGCAGTTCTCACCATGGGAGATTCTGCTACTTCTTTACTATCTCTGCCTTTTTTCTTTCTCTCTCATTTTTGAGCAAACTCTTTTCATATCAGAAGTCTTACCGAGAGAATTGAAGTATCATACTCTGATATTATAGGTATTTCTTTTTGTTCAGGAAACTCAATGATAACTCCCAGGAGAAGTGATGGGCAGGGAGGGGAAGAGATTCATATTGTTAAAGGGAAAGAAATAGATGAGGAAACTTACCAGGCGCCTGAATTCAGCCCCTTTTCTCATCTCCCAAAGTATCATTTATGAAGAGTATAATGGTATTTTGATAATTTTTTCTGTCAAGGAAATTTTTCTGATATATACTTGAATATTTTCTGTTTGCATAATGATTTAATGTAAGACAATTGGAATTCAAGAGCCAAAAATACATTTTAGTAGTATGTGGTTATAAATAGCTTTCTTTGTTTGCAGGTACAATTCTGGTGGACAACATGCTGATCAAAGGCACTGCTGGAGGACCGGATCCCACCATAGAGCTCTCTTTAAAGGACAACGTGGATTACTGGGTGCTGCTGGATCCTGTTAAACAAATGCTTTTCCTGAACAGTACGGGCAGAGTTCTGGATAGAGATGTTAGTGAATATTTACCTTTATTGTGTGTTATAACAAAGTTACAGTATAAATGTTTGCATGTGTTTATTGTTAGATGTTAAATTTCTTGATATATTTTGAGTTTATTTCCTGCTTTATTGGCAACAAATTATCTCTTTGGAAAAAGAATAAGTAAAGACACTAAGGTGCATCTGAGCCAATCATTGCATTTCCCTTTCAGTATTCTGAAATAAGTGAATGCACAAAATAAAAAGACTGTAATCTTGAGCAAGTAGGACAAGCATTAGCATCAGCTGTTTCTCTTTAACACTGGCAAAGTATGAGAGTGCGCTCTACTGTGGACCTGAGGACAGAGGTTTGGTGGGGAATTCACAGTCAGCTGGTCTCACAGGTTTTTGGCCTTTGCAGAAGGATAAGGCTCTCACAGTGTCTGTCCATCCTATAAAAGGTGGAAAAGGTGATAATGTCCTAGTCCAGTCATTTTCAATTACCGTGAAAGAAATATTTCATGATTAACAATTGCTGAATCATTAAAGTGGTTGCTTATGCCATTTCTGAAAAAGTTAAACAGCAGATTCATTTATATCTATAAAACAAAACCTGGTTGTCACTTCTGTGCATCTCTTTCTTTTGAGGCTGAAGAAAGAAAATGAGGGTAGAGTGATTATAAGCATTAATTAATGTTCAGGGAGGTAAGCAGTAATTAATGGGAAAACTCAGGGAGTCAAACTAAATGTGTCTACCCCAAGCCCCCAGAATGAAACCTAAGCATCACTTATATCACACATTATTGGTCAGGGTTTATGATCCACTTACCAACAGGTGGAATACCAACGGATGGAATAGATGAGCCTTTAACTTTCATGTTCAAAATTTACAGTCCTCAATAAACCTCCACTTGCCTCTCATTTCTGACGTAGTTCACTGTGTTCTTTACTGATTTTAAATTTTTGATTGCTATGAAATGTTCTGTCTGCTGTTACAGTGATTTTTCAGCTTTGTTCATGAAAGTATAAATTTATTTGAAATTTCTTAACCTAGTGCCCACCTATTTTGTGTGACGCATAGGTCACCCCTGCTGCTAGACAACCAGTGAGGTAAATCTGTGCTTTTATGCCAAATCTAACTGCAACTAAAATTATAATTTCATTTAATTGTAAAATCATATGTGAATGGAGGATGTACCAGAAAATAAAAAGCATACATATTACAGCAATTGAAAACTAGGGTTAATGTCATTTAGTATTTATTGTGCCACATATTGCAAGCACATGTGTTTGTTAGTGTATGTATTTATTGTATATGCAACTTTAGTATTTAGAGATTAAAAGCAGAATCAAACTGTGCTGTGCTCTTAGCCTGGTTTCATATGAGAGGCACACATTTCCAAGTGAATGAATACATGTTTTTGATATCATTTTCATTGTCTGCATTGTGTTCTATGAATGAACAAAGCTGGGATTATTTCTGTTTTCCTCTTTTTTTATACTGAGGCTTGTATACAGCACCATGCACATGATAGGACTGAGCTTTAGAGTGAACCACACCCACAACCAAGTGATATCTGTAATTTTTTAATTTTTAAAATTTATTTTAAAGGAAATAAGACAAAATAATAAAACAGAAAAGAACAGTGGAAAACAATATTGGAGTTCAAAAACAAGACTTGGGAAATCCCCCATAGTTGCTACATTGCATGTGGATACTGAAATAAAATCATACTTAAATCATAAAATAGTATGATTTTAAAACATAGAATGATTTTATTCTACACGGAAAACTTCTGACTTCACAATTTATTATTTTAAAATTATTTACGTTGATTTTGAATAAGAATTTTTAGTTGGATGTTCTTAATGCTTCTTTTCTACAAAGCTTTTTCTTACAAAAATAGGTAATTCAGTTGGGAAATTTAATGCCCATTTTTACACATAGATTACACTATAAATAGTACATTCCATTACTATTGCAATATATATTTATAATGTGACAGTTTTATACAGATTTATAATTTAAATTTAAAACATGAATTTAATGTATTTCTCCTCAAGAGCTAAGCATTCATAAAATCACATTGTTGTGGAAGAACTGAATTGTGAAAATTACTAAATCTGTAGGGCTTCTTTTAATACACATATATAAGATATTTACATTCAGTGTAATTGTATAGATTATCAACTATATTTTTTGAATTGTTCATTTTATGCATTGAGTGAATAATAATTAAAATAATTGATTTTCTCAACAGCAAAAGAGAGCAAGTAATTAGGGTATAACTCTTTTACAAATTGCTAAACTATGTATAATAACTACTAAGTTAAAATTAATTTGATTGCTATTTTAGAACTCTGAAGTTTTTTTAATGAAAGTGATTCCACTGCATTTTTGTTGGTGATGTTTTTCTAAGACTATTCTGAGTTTAATAAAAATTCTTTGACTTATAGGGAAAACTTAAATAGGCTCTTACATAAAATCATACTGGGGGCAGAGAATATTAAAATATCAACGCAAAGAATTGCATTATCATTTGTTTGGAAGCAAATTATAACACTGCAAGAGACAGAAGAAAACTATTAAACTTGTACCTCGTGGATGGTAGGCTCTATTTTTTCTCATGCATATTTTCTGCCTTTCTCCATGAAAATCAAATTCTTTTGTACAGTTATGATTCTGCTATCTCATTCTTTTCTTTTGTTAATGTGTTGAGAACTTTTTGATGGTTTCTCCATGCCAGTTTCCTATAAATTTGATCTTTATATTATTACCTTTTTATTTTTTACAAGTTATTTAAGTATACAAATTTACTATTTATTCCAATTGCCTATCTCCTTATTGTCACTTTGTACTTAGAGATTTCAAGTATTTTTTCCAGTTATTCTGAAATATGATAGAATATTGTTGAATACGGTTCCTTTCTTCTATACAACACTAGCATTTATTAATTTTATCTGATTATATTGAACTACCTGCTATCCACTCTTCAATTATCTGAACTTGCTTTCACCTTTCAGATCCTCTATATACATAGATTGACTTTTTTTTACTATCCAATGGGGATAAATAAAATTCAGCATTATTTTTTCTGTGTCTGACTTACAATAATGCCCGTCAGTTCATCCACCTTATTGCAAATGACGTTCTTTTTTAATGGTTAAACAGTGATCCATTGTATATACGTTCCATGTTTTCTTCATTCACTGATCCAGTGATAAACCCCTAGGTTGCTCTATAGCTCAGCCACTATGAACAATGCATCAATAAACATGGATATGCTGGTTTCTTTTTTGATATGCTGACATCATTTACTTTGGCTTTAAGCCAAAGTAGCTCCACTTTTTGCTCTCCATAAAGAGTGTACTAATTACATCCCTGCCAACACTCTATGACAGTTCCCTTTTCTCCACATCCTTCCCAATATTTGTTGTACTTTATCCTTTTAACCGAAGCTATTTAAATTAGGGTTAGATATCATCTTACCGTGGTTTTTAACCTGCAGTTCCCCGGCACCTAATACAATTCAGCATTTTTTCATGTATTGTTGTCTATTTAAATTTTTCCTTCTAAGTATCAATTTATATTCTTTTCCTATTTTTAATTAGATTGTTGGAAGTTTTTTAAGTGTCATATATTCTGGATATTAATCCTTTTTCAGAAGAATGTTTTTCAAAAAGTTCTTCCTCTTCTATAAATTGTTTCTTTACTGTGTTTATTGTACCTTTAAACACTGAGCTCCTTAGTTTGATATAATTCTGTTTCTCTATTTTTGCTTTACTATCTTTGCTTGTGGGAATTTACTCAAAAATGTTTTCTGTATTTATGACTTCAGGTATTGAAATGTTTCCCTATGCTTTCTTAATGCAGTTTGTTTTAATCTTAGCTTTAGATCTTTCAATTTTGAGTTTACTTTTCTGTTTGTGAAGAGATAGGGGACCAAGGTTTAGTTTGCTAATGTGAATCTCCTATTAAAAAACTCACTATAGTGCCTGTGTGTGTTTTCTTTGGAAGATAAAGACTAATATAATATTTATTGCCTTGAATTAATTATAGCACAAAAATCATGAGGTCACTAGTAGATCTGTATACAGTTATACCCATCCTTCTGGCAGCAACTAGCAAAAACTTTATTTTTCAAGGAAAGTGTTCCAAATCATACTTTCTACATTTTGTTCAGTGATTCCATCAGTAGCCCTTGATGCATAGAACTAAGAGCAATTATAATGTAAAGAAATCTATGTTTTACAGTTTTTTAAAGAAATCTAATAAAAATAATGTTTTTTAAAAAAACTCAAGATAAAAATCAAAAATAAAAATACCTAGTCCCAAACACTTTTACTTAATTAGAAAACTTTTATATGAGATCATTAGAGAATGAATTGAATGGTTATTTTCAAACTTCATCTATAAATCTTTCCCTGATGGTCACCATTTTTTTGTTCTTGTGTCATTCTGTTTAGGAAAGTTACATAAATTATTGCACTATATTAAGAAGAAACTATTAAGGTGTTATTGTCAGAGTTTTCAAAGGAAAAGGCAATACAGGGTACATAATTTATTGGATTATTTTATAATATTCAACCAAAGAGTCAATATAAATTATTGCGAGGGATCTGTAAACACACTAAAGACCTAAAGAATCTAACTGAGGGCCTGGATCCCACAACAATGTCCTACAGAAGTCCAGTTGAAGACATAGAACATATGGAAATGTCTTCCATGAATCCAGCTTGAGAGCTAGAGCGCATTAATATGTCTCATTCAAGTCTCTATCAAGGATCAGCCTTAGGAAGGCACAAAGGCCAGAGGAGGGAGCCAGGAAGTCTGTGTCAGCAGAATGAATGATGTACACCAGCACACTGAGGAATCTGTCCTGGAGCCAGGAAATGATACTCAAAGTAAAAACCAGAACTCCCCCTAAAAGAACTACAGCTATCCTCAGTGACAGACAGGATCTGAGCTCCTTCGAGGATGAAACAGATGGGTTCTTATCAGGAAAACAAGGGTGACAAGCTTCTCCGAGACAATCAACAGCACACCATCTTCCCTTCTCCTTGTATTGATCAGCAGTGCTCAGGTGGGCCTTCCACATTCATCACCAAACAGATTCAGTTCAGGTAGGACTAACAAATTGACCAGTAGTTAATCTTTTCAAAATCCAGAGACAAAGTTTTAAAATGACCATAATAGGATGGTTTTTGAGAAAAATTAAAAGTCTTTGTAACAAAAGAATATCATGTATGAATGCCAAATTGTTATCTCAAGTGACCAATATTCTTTAATCAATTATTAAAGTATTATGAAAAATATCATTGTGCTACAGTCCTGATATACTTATCACAAAACTCTGGGCACAATTTTAGAAGAGCTTGAACGGAGATAAGTGGTATTCACGGTAGTGCCAAATTTTTAATTTCTCTTCTTTCACGGTAACTGTGAATGCATTGATCACATCATGATCCATTTAAATGCTTAAATTTAATCGCCATATATCCATATGGTTTCCTGCATGTCCATCTGGTGGTACAATATTACTACAAACTTTCATCGTTCTTACATGGACTGTGAAATAATCTCTTAATTGTTTGAGCATCTTTATTTACTTTTTTCTAGATGTAGTGCTTCAAATGAGTTTTGATCTTGGTAGTAGTAAGTTTTTTTTTTTTTCATTAAAAACTATTGTATTTATTCCATCATTATTGTAGTTCTTTATTCAATTTGTACTTTATTTATATAATTTATATTTTAGAAATATGTAGATTGTTATCTAGGAAAATCAAATTTATTTCTGTCTCCTAAATGCAATTCAGGGTTTTTTTTCCCTCACATTTTCTTTGGTATTCTTTCAAAAATAACTTTTGAAATCACCTTTAACCATTAATATAAGTTCAAATTTTTCTACTGGCAAAGAGGATGTTACATGTCATTTTTTATGTAAAGTTCTTTCCAATGTAACATGCATTTCTTGCTTAATATTTTGTAACCTCAAAATATACTTTAAACATTCATTGTTTAATTGTTTATGCTCATTTCATATCTTTTACAGGACATATACTTTGTGCCCCAGAACTGATAACAATCAAAATGCATGTAAAATTTTCTCTAAAACAAAGTGTCTACTATTAAATAATCTGAACATCCTTAATTATTCATGGTGAAAAAAATCTACAAATGTATTTAAATATTATTCATATACATAAATATATCTTCAATTTGATATTCTCCTCTTTTAGTGGCTTCTATATATATATATACTATTATTCATCTGAAATTTTCATTTGTAAAGAACATGCACATCTTTGATTCCATTTCCTTTAAATTTATTTGTTATTTAAAAATAATTTCTAAAGGCACTGTGTCTTTTTCCAGTTTCTTCAACTTTATTTGTGGAATTCTGAAGATTCGTCATTTTGTAAAATGTCCACAGAGGCAGAAAAAAGACACCAAAATAATTCACTCATGTGAGGGTTAAATTTAACAGCAATAATTTAGCTTAGCTCAAAAATTATTACAATATAGATAACGAGCCCCACAAAACCTTAAGTATTCCAACTAATGTAATTTCTAGAAAAATCTCAGTTCCCTTTAAAAAGGAGATGAGTGCTGTGTAGAGCTAGTGTTATGTTAGGTATTCATGTTTTGAAATTAGAAGTGCAATTTGCATTCTAGGTATAGATGACTCGTCCTTGGTTTAAACAATTGTGCCAAAATGTGTTGTACACTTTTTTTCTTCATAAATAAGCAATTAAGGATAATCAAAAAGTAAAATTACCAAGACTGATTTGTCACTAAACCAAATTCATTTCTGTCTTGTAAATGCATTTTAGTTTTTTTCCCCCCACATTCTCTTTGGTATTCTTTCAGAAATAACCCTTGAAATCACCTTTATCTAGCAATATAAGTTAAGATTTGTCTACTAGCAAGGGGTATTTTACATGTGATTCTTTATGTAAAGCTCTTTCTTAATAGTAACATTGGAATGTAATTTCAATTAAAGATAAAAGAAAATTGTGCTAACAAATTTTTAAACATCTTGGATTCTCTAAGCTCTTACTAATCAACCTAGGAGAACTGTACTTGATGTATTTATGCCCATCTTAAACAGCAGGAGCTAATATATTCCACTGCAAAATTACACTATGCCTTACATATTAGCCACGGGGACTTCTTGACTTCAGCAGAGTCCATTGTGGCTGAAATTTATGGCTTGCTAAGTGATACCCATGCTCCTAAGAGCTGCACTGGTAGCTGAAGTTGAAAGTAATGACAGTTCCAGGTGACCTGGTTATGTCTAATTTATGGGTGCTTAGCAGGGCTAAGTGGGGCCTTGGAGCACGCTACATTTGATCCTGTACTTGAAAAGACTGTGACCTTTCTGTCACAGTGCTACCACTCAATGTTGAATTAGAAGTTCAGATGAAAGGATTTTATAGGTCTCTCTTGAAATATTTAGAAGATAAATAACTTTACAATATAATTCACCTGAATGTCTTCTAAGAGATGTACGAAGTGCTACCAGTACATGCATTTATTCTGTTTTTACTTTGTAGTTAAAACACAGATCCTGTTTAAAAGGTCTCTTAATGCAAATGGTTTAAAATTGGCAGCTAACAGAGGTCATTTAGTTGAAATTCTTTCCAGAAAACTTCTAAATTCCTCCTCTCTTTAAATGGTATTTTATCCTTAGGTTTGCATATATTTAGTAATTCAGCTTGCTTAGTAGGTTAGTCTTTTTTAATTCTGTATCAAGAGATAAAGCTTACACAGAGGAATATGTTGTGTGATGCATTTTATTTATTGGACTTATTTCTTCTTTGTGGGACTGTAATGAGTGAGACAGTATTTTTTTTCATGAAATCTTTTAGATATATGACAAATCTTGTCTCCTCTGGTTTGAGCATGTTAAATTTTGTCATGCACTCTTCAAGTGTTTAAATTGTTCTTTCTCTTCACTTGTAGGATGATAGTATGACAACCCACTTTTTCTGTCTTATGTTAATAATGAATGTACATTGTGCACTAGTATCACAGCAGGAAATTTAATCTATAAGCACATCAAATCAGCTTTAATTATCAAAAATTTAGTATATGTTCAAATTGACATTTGTAGCCCTTTGTCAGATTTGAGTGAGTTTTTTCCATTAAAAATTGGAGAATTAACATATATTATTATATAAATTTGACATTTACCTCTAATACTTTTATCATTGTGTGTCTTATAATTTTTCTGGACTTTGTTACATTAATAGATTCTATACAAATGACTTTAATGTGTTTATTTATATCAAGATTAAAAGTGAAATGGTAGATATCAGAGCACAGAACTAAGTGCCATCTCACTATAGATATTCCTATGTGTTTATAGTATCTCCATTTATTCTTTCTAGTTACAATTATTTATACAGGTGCAAATCAATTCAACTGTTTTTTTTTTCTGTGTTAGCCACAGAAATTTCTGAGATTAACAATATTTTGCTTCAGTTGAGATATGTTTTCTCAAGCAATTTTTTTTATTTACAAATGTTGCAGTCAATAATTTAAATTAATTCATTTAAATTAAAGCAGTAGTGATAATTATATTTTGCACTGGTGTAAGTCAAACGTTTTATAATTTATTTTGCAATTTTGCAATTTAAAATTATTAAATCATATTTTACAAGACTATTTTTTCATCTTGTAGGAATTAAGGTTCTTAAAAAATTGTTAATTGACACATTTATTTATATATTTAAATGTAATGCTTTGATTCATGTGTACATATGGAAGCATAATATTTAAGATTAAATGATCCAGCTGGATTGTTCTGGTAAAGCAACATATTTAGAGAGAACATTTTAAAAGACTGAAAAAGATCTAAAAATCACTGAAAAGTATTTAATGGTATTTTACTCTGACTACATTAAACATATGTAAGGGTGTACATCATCCTTATAAGCTTAGCACAGAGGGGCTGTATAAATATGTATCACCTTAATGAGAACTTTTTCTTCAAAAAAGTATCCTAAAGCTAATTAGACAAAGGAACGTACATTTATATTTAATGTGTTGAATGACAAAAATTGATAGCCTAAAACATCTTACTTTCAATTATTACTTATGAAAATTAAACTATAACCTTATAAAAGATCATTGATAAACCATAAAACATAGGTTCATAGCCATATACACCAAACTGCTACTTGGAATATCTATTTCCAAGCATAATATTTATATGTGCATATATATTTTGTATGTCTCTGAGTGCATAATGTTTAATGAGTATATACTTGGAAAGAGAAAAACATGAACAAAGTGAATGTATGGAGTAAACATTTTTGGTTGGATTATGAATAGATTTTCTTTTGATTACATGTCAGTTTGTATCAATAATGACAATATAACATACTAACAAGTTTGTAAATGAACTTGTTATATTGACTGTCTTCAGGAATTTACTAATTACTAAATTGTTTTTCTAATGAAAGTGGAAGTCTGTATCATAGTTTCTTTAGCATAAAATTTTTTATCACATCAAGTCTCTTTGTTATGTTTTTTGACTTATTAGTAATCCCCTAAAAGAGCGTTACTTCTATACAAAGTTCAACATGCAATAATTATGATTGCCCATTCTTTTCTTATAAAACAGCACACACAATACCAGTTTTTTAATAGAGTATTACAATGTAAAAATGAGCAATCAGAAGTCTTGTTGGTTGACAGCATTGACAGTGATGGTAGGACTGATTTAAATTAGTTTTGTTTTAAATGTCTAACTTCTGTTGCAGCCACCAATGAATATACACTCCATTGTTGTGCAAGTCCAGTGTATCAACAAAAAAGTGGGCACAGTTATCTACCACGAAGTGAGAATTGTGGTGAGAGACAGAAATGACAATTCACCGACTTTCAAACACGAAAGCTACTATGCTACCGTGAACGAGGTCAGTTTCCATCTACTCTTTTATGTTTCTCTTGGTTGATACTGTTTGGTTTCCCTAAGGTGAGAGAACAGAGAGGTAACAGGGGGAAGGAAAACAGGTCTTTATTGAGGGCACTTGAAGGCTGCTGAAGAGAGGCAGGCACCTTTCAGAAGACTCAGGAAAAATTGGTGCTTTTTATTTGGAATTTCACGGGGCGGAGCTAAAGGGCAGGCTGGATGACAAATTGAAAGCTGATAGAAGGAGCCTTTGCCCCATGCGCAAAAGCTGGAGGTTAGACTTGTGGGTTTTGCGAAAAGAATGCAAAGGGGTGCTAACCAGTGCCAAAGGGTGTTTCTACATGAGGAAAAACCTATCAATAACTGTTCACTAGAAATTTTCATAAATGGTTCCTTTGTAATTACGGAATTAAGGAGATAAGTTAGAGACTAACATGGGTGAAATATGTTCTTGTGACTTCTGATATAATTCTGTGAATTGAATTTGCTATAGGAAACTTCAACTCATTAAATTTTTACCTTTGTTTATGTAAGAATGATTTTATTGCATCAAAGTAGGAGTTATCTACTCTCATTTTAAGCCAATGTCTTTGAATCTCTTAGATAATAACACTAGTTAAGTATTGGAAAAATATCTCAGGTTTATTAGAATTAAGTTGATTTGTTTATTTTTTTTTTAAAGTTTGAGAGACATAAGATTCCTATTTTGTAACACATTAATACCTGTCCAAATAAAGCATATAAAAGATTGTACTAAAATACACAAAATAACTGTCAGGTTTTTTCTGTGCAGTTATGTTACTTAATGTTTAACATTTTCTTTATTTTTTTTTTTGAAATTCTATTTAAATGAGTTTTCTAAAAAAATCCCTCCAGTAAGCTTTAAAAATCCACCAAATAACTGTTACAGTTAGTTTTATTCATTTTTTAAATTTTTTTTAGTGACAAAGGTTAAAAAGGATACAAAATTTCAAAAAGAAATAGGAAATTAACACTAGTTTTCATTCCTAAATTTCATTCCTAAATTTGAACAATACTTTTAAGATACAAATCAATTTCTTAAATATACAAAATATTTAACTATAAGTCACAACTGAATCATTTAAATAACTTCTAGTCATACTTGGAACATTCTTGAATAATCTTGTTTCTTTATTATAATAAAAGAAAGTGTTTGATTTCTTTTCCATTTTAGTTAAAATCCTAAGTCCTTTTTCTTTTTTTAAAATACTGATTATTATAATTATTTTTGTTAGTCCAATAAGTTAGAAAATATTTCTAGAGTACTTACAGTTATTTATTGTATATACTTGCATGCACAGAAAGTAAATTTATTAATATAACAGTTCATATTTCAACAGATCACTTTTGGCTCGATTTTTATAATCTTTAAGTTGCATACCATTTATATGAGAAAATCAATGTAATTTGTTTATTAAACATAGCAGTAGGCCTTTACATTCTTTTTTGGAATTAATTAAAATGTATTTTACATTGTGTAACATTCTTCTATTCATATACATTTGGAGAAATTATGTGTTATATACTCTGGGATTTCTTGGTTTATATTACTTTAAAAAGGTAAGACTGTAATTGCTGTTTTAATAGTGTGACCAAACAATCAGTGGGCATGACAATGGAAAAAGTTCTCTATTGTAGTGAAAAATAATTAACGGTTGTGTATTTGATTTTCAGTGTATAAAAATAGACTTCTTTTACTGTCTGAATTGTGACCTTTGAATTAGGTTTTGGTTTGTTTGGCTCAGCTTCGTAAGAGTGTAAAGTGTAGGTGAGTTACACAGCAGTTCTAACTGGGAAACCTTTTCTTAAACCACATGCAATTGTCTGTGCTCTGTATATCTCATAGCAACTTACAATGTTTAACTTAACTTGAAACGTCCTCTGTGATTTGATTGTTTTCATTTCCTTCTTCAGTCTTTCCAGTGCTCTGTCAAAAATAACTTTCCCAAAACGATTTTAATTGTGTTACTATACTATTCATAGATTGGGTAATTTCTCATATTAAGAAGGCAAATAAAGGTCACCTCCTTTAGCAAACATTGAAGATCCTCCTTAATCTGCCCAGTTATTAATGATTCCTTAATTTGAAATTCGTTTTGCTAATGTCTCGATCTGTTAAAATCAGCTTCCTCATGTCTGACAAATTTTTCCATGTGGGGATGTCTGCTCACACTGTTTATGGAGACCTTCCCCGCCTAGCAAGTCTCCAAGCATCATTCTCTTTCAGTGTTTTGCTCATGACCTGTTGCCTAAGAATCATCTTTCAGTACCTACTGATATTTATAATCTTCAATGTTTTGTGAACCTAAATCCCTGTAGTATGGGAAAAAACTGTCTCTTAGAGTAATAACATGTAGTGAAGTTGAGCATCTTGAACATTATTTTGCGAGGTTCAGTTTCCTTTACAGCGCTGTCCATGTGCGACTGAACCAAGACACAGTCTTAGTGAATCTCCTGGCAGCCGACTGAGGCAGATCTAGCCCACTCACACCACAGTCTTAACACCTAACATGTGGTTATGTGGAATGTATTCATTTGATCCTATTTTCCCTTTTGATTTTTGTTGGTTTCCATGAGGAAAAGGGTCCCCAAAACGAGGTGCAGCAGATGAAAAGAAAATGAGAGACCAAGTTATGGGGTCAGGGGCCGCAGTCTCTAGGACTGAGCCTCTGTCCTGGTGTCTCTGGTTATGTACTAGTCTCTAAAAAGCACTGAGGGGAAATGGGAGGAGTAATGCCCACAAGCCAGAATGCAGTGTTTACCTGTCCCAGGGACCGGCTTTGGCTATGTCTGGCCCTCATGCTTGCCGTGCTATCGGACACTTATCTTAGCAAAGCATCTGTGCTGTCCAGCAGTATCCCACAGGGACCTGGGTCCTGCTTTCACTCCCTTTACACTGAGCTTTAGCAAGGCTCCCTGCAGAGCTCTCAGGTGGCCTGCAGAGCTGAAAGTACCCGGAGTTATAGTAGGTTAGGTTAACTTAGGACATTCCTTCTCCACACATTTCTCATACTGTCTTACATTTGCAATTTTTAAAAAGATGCAAAGTACATTTAATTCTGAAAACACTATCATAAGAAAAACAATAGAAGTCAACTGTTTTTCTCATTCTTTGTTTACTTGAGTTGTTCTTTCATAGCCTTAATTCTAAGCTTCACTAACATGAGTTTGTATTAAATTTGTGTGTATAATACATAGATATAATTGTACATAGCATCGTCCCTACAACAAAATTATTGAAAATGCTATGCTCTGACAAGATTGCAATGTATTTGCATACTGCTTTCTTACTTAGTACAAGACATACTTACTATACATAAAATTAGAAAGTTCTCAATAAAAAATCATTCAGCACTGAATAGATTTTTGGTATCAGAATATTTCACATTTCATTAAAATTTAAAAAAGACATGTATAACCTCATCCTCATATGTTTACCAAACAATTCGTCCATAATTTAAAAGTCCTAATTAGTTAAATTTTCTTCACTAAAATTGAAATTTGAAACAGTAGCATAAATTGACCTTTACATTGTAAATTATTCCCAAAACCAAGAATGATTCAAATTTTTCTTTCAATTACGTCTTCACAACTTATTTGTAAGTATCCTAGTTGTCTAAGATAATCACTTTAATGTAGTTGATTTTAGAAACTAATACCATAGTTTATATTCATGATATTGAATCATATTATAAGCTCAATCACCTCTTTCATAACACATTAAATTCTAGCCCCCTACAATCTTTGTAAACATACTCTTCTATTAGTGTGTCAAGAATTAATCAAAACATTTTTAATTATTTTATCTAAATGTCAAGGAAGGATTATAACAAGTTTTATAATTCCTATTTGTGAACAAGACATTATATAGTAAGACCTTTTGTCCCTTTGGGTAACTAGAGGTTCTCAATTAATTTTGGACTTTTGTATCATTAAGTAATTAGACTGGCTTGTTTGGAAAACAATTTCATAATACAATGCTCATCATGCTTAAGCCATTTTTGTAAGATAAACGTTGCCTGACAGGGAGGCCATTAAGAACACATTCATCTCATCTTCAAATTTTCTTTATACTTGACAAGAAGCAAACAAGTAAACAATTAAAATTCCAAGTACCAGCCTAGTAAATATATGATGGCAAAGCCAGACTGTGAAATTAATAAATGTACTGAAAATATGGTAACAGGGAGAGAGAAAGTCTCCAGAGTAGGAGACATGAAGGGCTCATGTTAGAGTCTCAAAGGAAAAGGGACTTGAGGATGTTGCATGCTGGCCAAATTTTGGAACTGAATGTAACAATACTAAGTAGTTAAATGAGTTAGCATTATTTCTTTTAATAATCACTTTAAAACATTCGGTACAATGAATTGGTCTTAGCAAACTATAAGGTTCTAAAAATGTAAGTCGTTTTCTTGCCTCTACTATTCCTTCAAGTAAGTGGTTGATAGAATTGGTAAACTCTAGGCTTACAGCAACACAGGAAGATCTGGTGTGGAATTTTGTCTTCATCCCGTACACCTACACATATCTGTGGATCACAGTTTGAAGTTGACACCAGCTGTTTCAACTATCTGATCTTTATATTCATTTGCAACTCCTCGAATTTAGGGCAGATTTAAGAGATGAAATGAAACACCTCTCCTCTTAATACTGGGAGAGTTTAAGAAACCCAGAAAGAAGAGCTGCCTCAGTGAGCGTTAATTGGCGACTAGTGTCAGTCAGCCACAGCTGGGAAGGTAGAAAATATTTTGTTTATCATCACTTGCGAGACAGCTTTCAATTTTCGTTTTAGTATACTTCAAATTCAAAGTCAGCTCTATTGTGATGACAGGAAAAAAAATCTATATCTAAGTTTGCAGCAGCCAGTGATAACAGATCAAAATAGCTACATTTGTTTCTTAGTTCTGGAAACTGAAATGGGTGTTTTTAGAGATCCCTTCCCTCCTAGGATGTTCTTGTTGAACTGTCACATTTTTATTCATTTTACTGCAGCTGCTGAAGGAGAAATGTATTTAATAATATGGTAATAATAGATATTTTACAGTTAGTGAAACTCTAGCTTGATTTAGTCACACAAATATGATCTTTTTACCTTGAAAATAATAACTCCAATGCTTGGTATGGTTTCTTGTATGCTACCAAAAAATAGTTCTGAAAACTTAGATAACTTGTTCAAAGTGAAATAGCTTATCCTGTGGACATGCTATTAAAAAGCAGAGCTTGCTGTCCAATCAACCTTATAACAGCAAATACCTTATTTTAGTATGATAACCTAAAAGTCACTTTGGTAATGAGAATAACTCTAAAACAATGTACGTGAAAATAAATTTCCATCAGAACCTACTGCCTCACAAAGTATTGTCATACAATTTACAGCCATTCTATTTTTTATTAAAAAACACATATGAATTGTTAGCTTGTGAGATCTATAGACAATAGGCTTAAAATTAAATTCAAAATAAAAATTATCTTCCTATTTAAATATGTGTTGCTTTGTATAATTGGAAGAATAAGATATGTAAGTGCAAAAAATTATTCTATCCTCCTTAAAGTGGTGAGAGTCTTACTTTAGTATGCTTACATAACATTGTCTTGGGGTTTTATTGCTTCGCGTACCAAAGGGATCCCATGTGGTTATTTTGGGAATGGGTGTGGATAGAGGAATGTAATCACCATCATTTTCAGTCTTCCAAAATATTAAAAAAAAATTGAAGATTTTAATTTCTAAAAGATACTTCCTTGGATGAGGTATACTAGGTAATTTGGTAGAATGATTCTTCTGAATATAATCATAACTAATCAAACATGAAAATGTACATTAAAAATGAGCAAACGAAACAGGTGTGTAAAATGAAAACAAAACATTTCATAAATAAGTATACCTAGTTGAGGGTAGAAAAGAGCAATAAAAAATTGAAAGGTAAAATGTGAATATATGGGAGTAAATTTAAATGAATAATAATCACCTAAAGCTTTAATGATGCTTTATTTTGATGAATATATTTCACATGTGCCTATGTAAACGTATAACTGAAGTACAAAAACACTATAATTGTAAACAATGTATGTCTGGTAAATGTTTTTAAAATCTGTATATACTAGAAAGCATATATAAGGCGAAGAAATTTTTTTTTAAAAAAGGACAAAATGTACACATTTAATGTCAGCAGATTTTAGCCGACATTTTTAAAAGGTTACTTCAAAAATAATAGACAAATATTCAAATTGATATACTAATGTCCTCAGGTGATATTTTAAAATAAAGAAATGTAAGTTATTGACAAGAAAAATTAAATGCAAACACAAAGAAAATTCAAATACAAATGGATAGAAGAAGATATATCATATAAATAATAACAATCCAAAAGTTATAGTTCACTGTTATTAGGGAATATTGACTTCAAGCTAAAAAAGTATTGTTGGGAAATAAAATAAACTTTCCAGAAGATTCTGATTTCCAAACAATTATAGCAGTATAAAGTTACTTGTACCTATAGCACAATGTCATAATCCAGTAGCAATTGTTAGAACTGAGTGAGATGCAGAAAAATCCATTTTCATAGACAAAAAATACTGCACTTGTGGTTGGTACAGAAAAAATTCTTCTCCCCAAAAAGAGACCAATTCATATGTACATACGAAGTATGATTGAGAAGCATGGTGATTACTTTTAATTAAAATTTTTATTACAGTAAAAGACATTCGAATTAGCCCTCCTACAAATACTCCCCTTCACTTGGACTTATCTCACCCTTCTTCCCACGTTCAGAAACAGGTCTGAGATCTTTGTTTAAGATCAAAGAGGACTTCCAGAACTGCTTAGAAACTGGAGAGACTGATAGGATAAGTGTGTTTCAAGCAAGGAAAATATTTTTCATGGGACTATTGGAAATGTATCTTTTACTGTATAAAATTTTAAATACAAACTTTCATTATATGCTTTCATCATGCCTCATCCTTCCATGCATGCAAAGGATCAATAAAATGTAGATTATTAAAAAGTAAAACTGACAAACTAGTATCTACATTAATCAAGAACAAATAAAAGAGATCAAGCTCGTTAAACTCAGAGATGAAAAAGGAGATGTTTTAGCTAATACTACAGATATACAGAGGCTTGTGAAGGACTACTATGGAAAAAATAAAGACTAAGAAACTGGAAAACTTAGAAGGAATGTGTGAATTTTTGTATACACATGACAAAATTGAAGCATGATGACATACAATCAGAATAGACCAATAAAAATGAATACTTTTAAGTGACTGAATTAATAATAAACACTTTCAACTGAGAAAATTTCAGCAGATGACTTAAGGGTTAAACTTTAATAAATAAAGGAGAACTAATAATATCAGTTCCTCTGAAAATCTTTCAAAACACTAAAAGTAAAGGAGCCAATCCAAATTCATCTGAGGCATAATACCTGACAAGATCATCTAAAAAATAAAAGAAAAAAGAATAATTGAAGGAAAAGAAAAAAGGAAAAAAAAAGCAAAACTATAGACCAATAGGCTTGATGAAATTACGTGCAAAATTGAAAAAAAAATACTAGCAAACTGAATTAAAATCACACTAAAAATACCATTATTATTAAAGGGTGTTTATCACAAATGGAAGGCTAGCTCAACATATGCAAGCTGATAAACATGTGTCAAACAGAATGACAGGAAAGCATGATTATCTTAGTAAGTAGGGAAAAAATAACCATCTTTGTAGAGTGAACCCTTACAATTTAATTAAGGAAAAAAATTACTTCAACTCAATAAATGCATCATGTCACAAGCTACAACCAGTATCATACTTAATGAGAAAAATCGGAAATAATCATCTCTAAGAACGCAAAAAAGACAAAAATGTCCATCTTTGTCATTATTATTTGGCATACTGGGGGAAGTTTTAGCCAGAACAACAAGACAGAAGAGAGAATTAAGGAGTCTGAAATAAGAAAGAAGAAAAACTATTTCTATTTGCAGGGTTACATGACAAAAATGAAAATTTACTACCAGAAAACAATTAAAACTATTCCAAATTTCAGTAGTATTCAAAGATACAAAATGAGCATACAAAACTCCATACCATTTTCATAATTATAAATTTGATTGTAAATAAAGCAACCCTGTTCAAAATGGCTGAAAACAGAGTAAGTTATTTGGGAATAAATTATAAGAAAGAAGTGAATGATTGTTGCAACAAAAATTACAAACATTGGGGCTGGGGATTTAGCTCAGTGGCATAAGCACCTGCCTTGCAAGCAGGCGGTCATGAGTTCGATCCCCGGTACCGATAAAAAAAAAAAAAAAAAAGAATTACAAACATTAATGAAAGAAAGTGAAAAGAGTGGAGAGAAGATCCATCTTCATTATGAAAGAACTGGTATTTTATAAATGTCTATATTACATAAAGCATTACACAGATTCAATGCAATCTCGATCAAAATACAAAAGGTATTTTTTAGTGCAAATAGAAAATAATCCTATAACTAGTATGGATAACAAAACAACCAGAACAATATTGTGAAAAATGAACACAGTTAAATAAAATGTAATACTTAAAAAACACAAGCTATAGTATAGTAGCAAAAATAAAAAAATAGACCACTGGAGCAGAATAAAGAATCTAGAAATAAAAATATGCAACTGTAACAAACTTGCCTTTGGCAAAGGCAATGAAACATGCATCACGAAAGGAAAATCTCTTCAATAGATGGTGCTAAGAACACTGACTATCCACAAAACAGAATGAAACAAGACTCCTGTCATATCACCTACAAATATCAACACAAAACAGATAAGTTAAATAAATATAACACCTGAAACTGTGAAATTTTAAGAAATCTTTTAAGACATCAATGTAGACAGTTTAAAAAAATACTGAGAATGAATTGTATATACATACAACAAAAGCAAAAAATACACATGGGATTTTGTAAACCAAGGAAAGTGTAATGTGCACTTGATAAGCATATGGATTACTGAAATGAATGTATTTGCAAACTAACAAGATATTAATTTGCATATTATACAGAGAGTGCAAAAGATGGCAACAAATTAATAACACCAAAATTTATTAAAATTTGGTTTGGTCAAATAATTTAAATAGACATTTTTTCTAAGAACATACACAAATGTATGAAAAAAGTATAGAAGTGTATGAATAAATATTCAGCCAGATTAGTCTTAAGGAAAATACGAACAAAAATCACATAAAGACATCATCTTATCCCAGATATAAAGCTTCTAATAACAAAAACAGACACACACGCGCACACACACACACACACACACACAAATAAATAAACTTTACAATACTGTGAAGTATATGGAAAAAATCATGCACTGCAGGTCAGAATCTAAGTAAAGATAGCTAATATCCAGCTAATAAAAACAATAAAGCTACAAGCTACCCATCCATTTAGTAAATGGCATTAAAAAGTCATGATTCATCAGTCAATTTTTTTACTGTAGCCAGAGAAAATCAATGATACTCAAAGGCAAATTATTGTACTTTAAATGTGTTTATAAGCATGATCAACACGTTTAAAATGTTTTCAGTAAAACAGCAATAAAGAGAAAATGATATTTTAAGGTAATCCACTTGTTGCATCCAGGGGTCTGGGGTCCAGGATCCCCAGAACCAACCTGGCCAAGCTTGTCTCTTTCCAACATAGAAATAGGGAGAGGAGTCAGAAGACATTGCTAATGGAAAGTAACTTTAAGAACCACTCTGGAGAAGAGGGGGGACCCCAGAGCTGAAACACTGGCACGTCTGGGTCTGTAGTCTGTCTTATGAGGTAGGAACCTTGGTTTCTATCTCCTAGTATCTGGTCCTGACCTAGATCCCGATCCCCCAAATGAGTATATGGTTTAAATAAAATGAGCCAAGTGGTATGATTTTAGGGTTCCAGGAAGGTCAAAACCTTTTAGCTGAGCTTGAGACTCTGAGGGCTAACAAAGACTTCTCTGGACCACTGCCTTTACTTATGAAGTCCAACAACAAGGGGCAGGGAAACTGAGAAAAGTGCAGGCAATGTGCAGGACCTTGGGAATCACTTCAAAGACTTCTCCAAGTGATAGATCAAGTCAATTCAGAAACACTGTCATAACATGAAAACATGGTAAAAGTGGGACAGTAGGAGTAATTCCTGTAGCTGCAGTCTCTATCTACTTAATTGACATTTGAGCCAAGTGTCCGCAGCTGTGGCCTTATCTTGCCCTTTGAGGTATCTCTGACCTCACAGGCCTCTGCCAGGCCACAGTCAGGACCAGTGATACATGGAGGTTCACTTACTATGAATCAGGCAGGGCCTAGGACAGACTCACAGATAAACATAGAAAGCCAATTAGTTAATTTTAAATCCTGCTCAGAGCTGCTTTGTAGTGGTCTTCAACACTCTGGTAGTTGACACTTGTGTGATTGGATATTGGCTTTGTGAGTAGGAGTTTGGGTCTGCAAAGCAACCTACCTAGGAGGTACAGCATTACCTGCACAGCGGGAGCTGCTAAGCCACAATCTGTCAACTTCTGAAGAAAAACCAAAAACTGCTTGAAAACTGCTTGCAAACACACAGAAGCTACTCCTGCTACCTTCTAAAAGGTCTGGATCTTTTACACTCCCCAGGGGTTCCCACGTTTTTTGTAAAAATATGCAGTCCTTACAACTTTCATACATTATTAGTGGATGAGAAAAATTGACCCAACTACATTGGAGTTCTGTTTGTAATATTTGCAGAAAATTGATTAAATAAATATTTGTTTCTTAGAAACAAAATCTTTTGGATATAAACTCTTCCTCAAAATCTGATGTGTGTGTCTTATATATTCATGCATAAAAATGTTCATTAAAAGTTTTACATATTAGCCCGAGATGAACACAATCTAATTGTTCAATGATGCTACAGTAACTTTGTCACTTGTTAGTTGTAACTTTTCAAAAGGTTTTATTTTTCTTTTTAATTAAAAAAAAAGTTAAACAGAAAAAAATGGTAGAAATAATATAGAATTTCAAAAATTACAGTAAGAAATCACTAGTTTATAAGTTACATATTGTTATCTTAGAAGTAATTCTGCAAGCTGCATAATGAAAGAATAAAAATGAACAATCAAACAATGAGAGCACAAACTATTCTGTTTGTGCTACTACTGTGCTACACACTGTGTGTTTATACTACTACAAAAATTAGTAGTATGGTTATCTATCTTGCACATACCAATGGCAAATTAAAAAAAGAAATGCTCATCAGTTGTAATTTGAGAAATGCAAATTAAAACAGCATTGATATTTCATCTCACTCAGGAAAGAATGGCTGCCTTCAAAAAATCAAGATATCATTGTTATCAATGATCACAAATGCTGGCAGGGCTGTGGGATAAAAGGAACTCTTCTCCACTGTTGGTGGGAGTGTAGACTGGTGCAGCCACTGTGGAAATCAGTATGGAGATTCCTCAAAAACCTAGGACTAGAAGTTCCATTCAATATAGCTGTTTCCCTACTGGGTATTTTCCCAGAAAAAAACTGAAAAGATCAAAATGTTTTCTTTCTCTGGGATTCAAATTCCTCATGTGAAAATGGGAACTCTAACATTAGAATATTAGAAAACTTTATAGGGTTCACTAAATATATGCAATAAATTTTAAAACAGAGAAAATCTCCATAGATTTTCAGTCCCTGAAATATGACCTACATATTTTATAAGTATTTTAATTTACTATCTGACGTTACTTTTCTTTATACTACAGATATTATGTATAATTGCATGTTTTGTGAATATTGGCCTCATTAGATTTAAAACTAAAATAAAGTTTTACTGAGATGAGTTTCTGACACATTGTAGAAATTCTATTGAACGGAATCATCAATGAATTATGAATAGCAAAACATGAAACAGGAAAATATTGTTTCACATTTATGTTCACTTTACTGTTATCTGACCTAAAATTGAGACAGAAAGTCAGAGTATACTTTGAATAAAATTTGTAAGGAAGTTTAAGGATCATCACATTTTTAAAGAGTCAAGAATAAATTTTCTGGATCATTGTAATACTTTCCACAGCTTAAAACAGCAAGATAAGAGGAACAAAATACTTCTTCCTCACAAGCCATGTGAATTACTGTCCTTTTTAAATAGCTCCAGGGGAAATTATGTATTTATTCATGATAGGAATATTAGACCACTGGAGAATTTTATCCTACTTTTCATGTCCCAGAAAAACTAAAATCATATTGATTAAGCAACATTAATATGATTCCCCTTTGACCAAATGTCCTTTTTGCTGTTTCAATGAGATTTCTTACACGAACAGTTTTATGAATCTCAACACAGAATCCCAAGAGCTTCAGAGTCAGTTTAATAAATTTATGTTTGATCGAGTTCTATTTTCTTCAGTTCTTAGTAGCATGGAAATTTAAGGGATGCTTCAAAAATCTAAATTTAAAAAGCCATTTACAATTTAGGAAGGTGAATATTAGCAGTTCAAATAACCTTGGGTTTCAAAAAGAATTAAATGTTGTATAAATACTGATGGTGTAAGTATAACACCAACACGATCCTGATAAGCACCTTAAAAGTCTACAAACTTTAGATTTATTATGATTTAATATTTATTTTTCTTATTCTATTATTAAGCATACTCATTTGGAACTGATTTTCTGCTACCCTAACTGTGTGTTTTATTCTTATCCAAAATTTGTTTATAGTAAGATTATTCTGTAGGTTTGCTTGTCATTTTAACAGCAGCATATTTCCTGATGTTGAAGGGAGCAAAGAAAAGCCACCAAGATAATTCTAGTAATTGTGATTATTAAAGTGTATTGGGTTACAAATTGTAAATATTTTCTATAGAATGTCCTATTTGAATCTTATATACAACTACATGCACTCAAGCTAAGTGTTTTTATTGATCTGCAAATGTGACAGTCTAGGAAGAGGTAGCATTATTTATTCCAACATATCATTGCTAATAGTGACAAATCTAAGTCAGACACTATTAGACTGATTTTTAAAATGAGAATTCACTACATATTTTGTAAGAAGCATAGCAGGTAAGTGAATAATAGAGCTTGAATTTGTGGGGAAAATTCTACAGAGATTTTAAAATTCCCATTTCTACCTTAAGTGTAGCAATACGTTTTCTGAGTGAGAAGTGAATGAGATATTAATAGGAGTAAGTATTAATACTGACTAAAAAGGTTTATTTTGGAGGTGCCTAAATCTCATCCTGATTCACAGTTTACAGTTTACTAAACAACAATGTGCTGAAGTGTTGTAAGGAAAAAAAAAAAAAAAAAAAAACCAAAAAAAAACCAGTCTTTTAAAATCCAGTGACCAGGGCGAGGAGGACTTAGCTCTGCTGCAGAAGTACCTGCTGGGCAAGTGCAGAGTCATGCATTCCATTCCCAGTACTGGGGAAAAGAAGAAAAAATGTAAGGCTACTGTTTAAAGGCCAGGGGGTTAGCTCTGTGGCACAAGCAGCTTATCTGGCCAGCACAAATTATGTTCCACCCCAGTACAAAAAAAAAAAAACCAAAAAACAAACAAACAAAAAAAAAAACCAAAAAAGAAACAAAGCAAAACAAACAAACAAATAAAGCAAAAAGCCCCATGACCTAATTATAATTTGGAGATGACATTTTCCAAAATAATTATGGAAAACTGATTCATTCTTATTAAGTATAGTTGTCCCAATGAAACCTTAATCATATTGTTTTTAGAGTAGTTGTTGAACATTAAAGATGCAGAGAATGCAAAATGAAGTAATGAACATGTAAGGGGTGGTGATAACATTGAATTTCCTAATATCTTTTAGTCTCTAACTGCAACTGATTATGTGCTCCAAAGTAAAGTAAACTTGAATATTTGCATTACAAATTACAGCATTTATTTAGATGCAATCATTCATTAAATTTTTGATTTACTATCACTATTTTTAAAAATAATTATATACCCATAAAACATTATAGTATGTGCTATTGCTAAGTAATACAACTTTATAAAAGGAAAAAATGATTAATATGTGAGAGTAAGAGGAAAAAGACTAAATCTCATGTAACATTATTAGTGTTAACTAATAAGTGCAATGTTAAATTCCACTCTATTCTCAGTGGGCAACTGCCTCACGATATAGTTTTCAAATTTATATCAATAAAGATTATCTTTTGCATTCTCTTCGATTTATGATATAAATAACGAAAAACCTCATGTACATGCACAGCGAAATACCTACATCCTGGCTTGCTGACTATGTAATGCAGAGTAGAATACAGGATGGTGATTATATAGCATCAATTTTTGCATCTTAATGAAGAAATTTATAGAAAATAAAATTATCAGAAATTCACCAAAATACCTAACATATAATGAAATGACAGTATACTTATATGAACATCTTTTTAATTACATATATAAAATTTGGCACAGTATATTAGCATCTACTTGACTAATTAGGAATTTTATTTTGAGTGGTGTTATACCCATGTCTCCTAGCATGGCATAGCATGTCCTTGAACAATGTCTCTCATATCAAGGTATTTTTACTATTTTAAAAATGGGCTCTAAAATTTGTGAGTCTTTTTTAAGTTTTAGAAAAGTAGTTTCATACATTTTAATAACCTTTACAATTTGCACATTTCTTTTTGTCTCTATTTTTGCTTTTTGTCTTTCACTCTTTCAAATACCTTGTTTAATTTTTTAATGGATATTTGGCTCAAAACACAGTCTTTTTAAAATTTAGATCTGACATAAAGATATATTTTATTATTTTTGAAATATAAAGTTTCCTACATACATAATATGTTAAAGTTAAAATCTTTGTTATAATGAAAATTATAATGCAAATTATTAAAATAACATTAGTATTATTTATATCTAAAAAATATGGTAAAAGAAGTTACAGATTTCTCATAAACTATCCAAATCTATATTATTAGTATCTAATATTTGTAAGATACATGTTTAACTCATAAGCCAACACATACATTATCATGTACCTTAATCCATACTCAACTTACATTTTCTTATTTTTTGTTGAATATCTGTTTGTTGTTATTGTTGTTGTTGTTCTAGAATCCTATCTAGGGTACCATAGGAAATTTAGTCATCACTTTTTTTATTTTTGTCAGATCTAGACTGTGACAATTTTTCCTTTCACTGTTCTAAAAAACCATGACAAGTTTGAGGAGTACCAGTAAGATAATTTTTTTTCTTCTAAACATGGGTACAAGTATAGATATATATGTTTACAAAACAAATAGATAGCATACCAATATTTATATTTCCTGTGTATGCACCATATCCTTTACAGTGTATTATATGTTTAAGATTTCACTGTTTTTCTCAAGGGTGAGAGCACCTTTCAGCAGTTCCATGATCTATAATCAGAAAACTGTATTACTTAATCCAGTATTGCTACACATAAAAACAAATTCAATTTAGCTAAATTTTCTGTGATGTTCCTGTTTAAAAGTCAATATGAGATCATCTATTGGGTTGAATTTTCACGTCTTTCTCAAAGTTCTTTACTATCTCCTTGACACTCATAGTGTTTATGATTTTTGAAGAAAAGCAATGTTTAAGAAATGTCTCAGATTTAGATTTACCTAGTAAGTGGATTTATTAGACATTATGCAGGAATATTGCAAAACTGATACTATGTTCTTTATAATATATAACTCAGGAGACATGAAAGTCTATTATTCACATTGTTAATAATATATTCATTGCTTTGATGGGTCGGTAAGCTTTCTCCACTATATTTGCCAATAGTTTGTATTAAATGAGAAATATGTACTTACGATATTTTGGAACTATTTTTTTAAGTGGAGTATACTTTGCTTATCAGAAACCTAGCAGTATTATTAATGATTTACAAAATATAAATTCATTTTAAAAACAGTGAGGGAAATGTAAATTACTGTGATTATACATATTTATTCATTCTTTTGCTTCTGGGATAATTTTGTATAAAACACATTTTCAAGGTTCATATAATACTCCCACAATACTAATGTGTTTATTAGTGAGATTACTATCCTAATGGTAGTAAAAAATAAAATCATGAGGAAGCGTAACCATGACTTTTCCTATAGGATTTTTTAAGAAATAGACATTTATTAAAATTTCTAGTATCTATAATTTCTAGGTAGATACAGTTTTGTATATAATTGTGTAATTTTCACACTTTTTAAATATAAATTAATTTCAATTGCTTTAAAAACATATCCCATGATAGTCACTGGACTTTAGAACCATTTTCACTCACAGAATCCTCTTGATTAGACTGTACTAGCACTGAAATCTACAGCATATTAAAGCAACTGAAGTAAAAAATAAGGCTAAACTACTATTAGGTTCATAAATGAATTCAGTAAAGTGTTCTAGTAAAATAATTAAACATTAAAAACATTTTTACATGAATAATGAACCTGCCAGAAGGAAATCAAAAAAGTTATCACATACACCATAGAGAGAGAAAATATTTCGGTAGAAATAAATTTAATCAAGAAAGTAAAAAAAAAAAAAGTCTCCAACAAAAACTAAAAACATTGATGAGAAAAATCATACAAGACACTATAATATGGAAATATATTGGGTTAAAAATTATATTGTTAAATGTCCATAAAACTGATGTGGTCTATAGTAAAATGAAATCTCCATCACAATACAAATTTATATATATATATATATATATATATATTTTTTTTTTTTTTAACAGTAATGAGGAACAAGAGTATTAAAATTCTTGTGGTACCAAAAAGATCCAGAAGAGCCAAAACAGTCTCAAACAATGACAAGCTAGAATCATCACAATACTTGATTTCAAAGAATACTGTAGAACTATGGCAAACAAAACAGCATCACACTGACAAATGGATCAGAATACAGCACCTAATAACACATGTACATACAGTCTGCTGATTTTTTTATAAAGGCAACAAGAACATATTTATGAGTTAGTAGAAACAATAATTTAAACTCATAATAACCTCTCAGTAATCCTTAATTTTGAGATTGTGTAATGTAAATAATGTGAAAAAGTGCTAACAATTTAAGTAGAGTCCAACTAAAATGTGTTTTTTAGTTTACCTCTGCTTTTCATTGGCAGATATTCCCTAGTTTTGCTAAGATAACCCTATTTAAAAAGCAGAGATGAATAGTAAAAAAAAGATTAAAAGCATTTCATTTCAGGTAGACATTAAAGGATGACTCATTATTAAGGATGTTGTATTTGAGACTTTTTCAACGATAATTTGTCTTTAGTCCATGTGACATGATTCAGAAGACTTTGAAATAGGAAATAAAATTATACCAGTCATTTTTAAAAAAAGAAAAAAAGAAATGATCAGTTTGTGGGGAATACATTACGTATACTACTCTTCAAGAATTTACAATTTATATCGGTGACCATGTAACCTCCAAGAGTAATTTTCAGAAGATCATAGAACCTGATGAAGTTCAAGGGATTTCCTGATGTGGGAGCAGCTGAGTCAGTGGTTGCACTTCCACAGCGCTCACAAAGAGGATACATAGAGTCAGAATCATGCGAATCTCAAGTCCTTACCTGTGTAAAATCAAATGCTCAGCTTTATATCTTTACTGAGTAGAAAATAAAGGATGTATTAATCACTGTTCTCTGGAGCAGAAAACCAGAACAAATATTGTGCACACATCCACACAAATTAATACAGACAGCTGACTCTGTCGTGTGGGTGATTGCTTCCAGTACAACTCTTGAATGCCAAAATTTGTGAATGCTCACATCCCTTAGCTAGAGTGGCACAGTATTCCCAAATAGCTTAAGCACATTCTCCTGTATACTCATGCTACATAAGTAGGTTTATAGTCTCACTTTTAGGAAATAATAGGAAAGACATCTGTATATGTTCACCATACACACTTTTGTTTTCTAAATATTTTCATCTATATTTTATTGAAACCACAGATACAAAATTCACAAAGTACTGATACTATCAGTGTATTTGTTTATCTACAAAACAGAGAGACTGAAATACTCACAAATAGCGACAGACAACCATTGACTGTAAGGAATTAGCATGTTCACTTTTGAGGATTTAAAGTTCTGTGTTTCTATAGTTGGTAAACTGGAGACCTCCCAGAATCAGTGGTACAATTGCAGGCTGCACCAATTCTAAATTCCAGTCAAAATCTGAGCCTATAGGCAGAAAGCACTGGCCATTCCAGCATGAAGTCAAGGTGAACAAGATCTCTCTTATTCAAACTTTTCTCTGTCTGTGCCTCCAGTGGATTGGATGAGGCTTACCTATCCACCAATTATGCACTAAATGCAGTCTACCAATTCAAACATTAATCTCATTCAGAAATACCCCCACATACATACTAAGAACAAATTTAGCCAAATATCTGCTATCCTCTGGCCAATTTGACACAAAATATTAATCGTAACAAATGAACTGTTGCCATCCAAAATGCAAGAGATAAATTGCAAAATTGAAGTTTCATTGTTAATTAAACAGAGGTGCCTCCAGTATTATTAGCAGTGATAGTTTGCTCAGAATATTGCCTTCTGTTCAGCGGATTTTGCAAGACATTAATAGGCATGAAATGGCTGCCTAATACCATAAATCAGATAAATGATATTGATAATTGAAAAACAAATGTGTGCTAGACTGATCTATACTGATATGTAATCTTGCTTCCCTGAAGATAATGCTTGTTTTTGATAATGTCTATTAGTAAAAGGAGAGGAGTACCTGTTATCCTTGATAAGATTTGTCATCAAATCTTTTTTGTCTGATAACATCATGCAGCCATTCATTTTGTTTTAACTTGTCTAAATATCCATGAGCTGTCTCACATTCTTTTTCCCTTCCCAAACTAGGGAAGGAGTAGACAGAACAGTGGGACTAATAATGAAGTATATAAAAAATATTTAATCAATTTCAATTTAAATCATTCTTCTAGGGTTGACTTTTTCTTTGGCGAATTTCTAAAACTAGATAATATCCTTTTATACCAATTCTTCTTCAGTTGTCATGAAACTGTAACACTTATTGTGTAAAAATACTTTTCTTTTTTAAGTGTTTCAGCCATCGCATACAATCTGACCAACATTGTGTGTTTATTACCTTCAAATCGTCAAACTATACAATTGATATTAGTATAGGAAATCCCTGTTAATCATCTATATTTTTATTGATGATTGTAGCATTATTAAATCACCAAATATGTGCATTTAATTTGACTGGTTGATTATTTTCATCATTTATGATTCTCAATATTTTATTTTAAAAAACAAGACATACTTGTTTTCTTAATACAAAGGTGGTCTACTTGCCTATGTTTGCTATATCTTTGTTCAATTACATTTTATTTACTGAAACTTTGCAGCCTTTCTTATAGACAAGTAGCAAGAGCTGTCTATTCTCTTTCCCCTGTTTTTGTGAATAAAAACATGCACACATCTTAGACAACTGTGCATGTTTTTATTCACAAAAACAGGGGAAAGAGAATAGTGTGTGCCATCCCTGAGATGGTAGATTCGAGTGTAACCTATTGCAACTACACAACCTTCTGGCAGAATGACTGCTCCTTTTTAAATAGAGGTTGTCCCAAATGCTAGGAAGAAACATACAGTGTTATATGTAAGTTTCAATGCAGAGACCTTGTGAAAGGTTTGATATATTCAAATGTACACACACAGTGATCAGTTTCATCCTCAGAAACATAAACACTACAAAATTATAAGAATTGATTGAGTTCTATTAACAACCTACTTTATACATTACTTACACTCTATAAACGAAAATAAAAATATGGTACATCATTTAAAGAGTTCTTAAATACAAAACACAAGCTGTGTAGACTTTTTTTTATTTCCTCATATTTATTAATAGTATATTAATTATGCATATATTTTATTGCTATACATTCATTTATGTGTGTGATTTCTGTCACTTATTTAGCTTTCTCTATCATGATAATAAATTAAGAGAGGTGATGTTTTAAAGGTATAGCATTTAAAGGTTACTAAATGTGGGGCAGGTCCCATGCATAGTTTTGAAGATTATGAACAAGTCTAAATGGATATATACAATATATATAATATACCATATGATAGATGTTATATATTAGGTATTATATCCATATACAATATGTAATATTATGCATAATATATTATATATAACATGTAATATATATATGGAGACAGAGAGACAGAGGGAGTTGTACACAGGCTCCAGAAGTTTTTCATACTAATAAATATCTGGAAGGTATTGGCCACCACTTAGAGCACCTCTTATAATTGTATGGGACAAAAGTAAATTATATTAATCTCATGGTATCTCAGTGCAATTAATATTAAAATACTTAGATAAGTTTTTGTCTTTTCCTAATGTATACATTTATTGGAAGGCTCTGTGTGTGCATATATTCTGCTAAATGATGTTACTCAGATATATTCAAATCTCTACTACAAAGAAATTACTGCAAAATAAAAATACTTAATGCATTTTCATTAATAATATAATCCTAAGATTAACCTACTTGTCCATGCTTTCTCATTCAATTTTATTTTACTTTACTTGTTTCTGTAATGCAAAATCAAAGAGCACTAATTAAAATGTTCTTATACATAATCCTATACTGGGACATCAGTTCACATTTATGCTATACTACATCACTGTTTGATAGGACTGTCTGTTTTCTATAGACTGTGTCTCTACTTAGCGAATGCTTTCTGATGCTTTATAAAATTCTTAGTTTAGGGGCCAGGAATTTAGATCACTGATGCAACAACTGTCTGGCAAGTCTGAGGTCCTGAGTTCAATTCTCAGTACCTATACCTCCAAAAAAAAATGAATAAAGAGATCATTAAAAAAACCTTTTTGCTTTTATTCTTTATGCTTTATGGATGCTTATGGTCATCCAAAAATACTTAGACTGTTGTTGCTGATCTTCGTTTCCCAATAATAATTTCATTTATATATGAGGAATACATTTAAGAAATCTATTGAATACACTGCTAATATATTCTTTGAGAAATATACAGAGTATGCATTAAGTAGAGTCTTCACAAAAATCATAAATATTAAGGTAATGCATTTTGATTAGCTATATTTAACTGTTTTACAATTCAAATATACTTTGAACATCACATGATATATGATAAATATACAGAATTTAATTTGTCAGTGTAAGACATTTTAAAAAACCAATTCACTGAGCTAACTATAGACAGGCATGATGTAAACTTAGACCTGTAATTTGTTGATTGAATATTTTGCCATACTAAAAATAAAAATGTAATACTGTTTGTTATATAGAGCCAATTTACAATATGCATGGACTTCTTAGGTTTAATTTATCCTAATTAAATTTATTTGTAACTAAACAATCAGATCTTACCATTCACTTGCAGTCATTCACAGACATACTCAGTATTGTGAAAAATCTGGCAACATGTAGGTCATACAAGGCTACTCCTCCACCTTGTTCTGGGTAATAGGACAATTGTCTATTTAAAAGTGCATTTAGTGCCTCATTTTTTCACATATTCTATATTTTGTTGTTGTTCTTGATGTTGGTAATGTTGGTATTTAAAACGTGCTCTGAGTGTAGTGTTGCTGTGCTTCGTAGCAATCCTAAGCTCTGATGTGCTTCTTAATGAATCCAAAATTTACATTATATGTCTTTAAGCAGAAACACATAAAACAAAGTTTTTATTGATCAATTGATTTAAAAAATGTTATAACTTGTTATAGCAGGAATCATTCTTATATTTCCCAAGGTTTCTAGGTTAGCTATTCATTAATTCAATGTTCACGGTGATTTTATTGAACTTAACTATTGCATATAATGACCTGGCAAGCTGTATTCATTTCAAAAAGTGAATACAGTAATTCTGTGGGGAAATACCATGAGTAAGATTAGTAAGGACAGATACTGTCCTTTTGAGGTACTTTTGTGACTTATGGAGGAATGCCACATAAAATATCTGGATAGCAAACTGAAAATGACACACTATTTACATTCTAATTTCTCTTAGTTTTTTTGAAAAAGAAAAAAATGTTAGACAAAATAAATTCAGTCTTTCAGATCAAATTGAAATCATCTCAACCATCTCAAATGGAAAAAAATGTTTAATTTTAAATTGTTTTTGATCAACACATAAAACACAAAATTGTGAATATTAATGATGTGTGTATCTCTAGTTATACAATATGTAAATATCTACACTTTCTATAGTGTGAGTACAATGTACATTGTACCATGTGCACAATATCTATAGTGTGTATAACAATGTGTAATGCTTAAGACAATAAAAGAGTTTAGTTCCTAAAAAGTTTGTCATTTTTAATGTGGAAAATCATTTTACTATTGGAATCATTTGGAAATTTTTATTTTCTTCCCTTTGATTTTTCTTTAACATTTGCTTTTGAATTTATTCATGTAGTGTATGTACTTCCCAGTAGCTGTTATAAAATCATTTGTGGAAAAAGTATGAATTAAAGCAATAAAACTCAAAAAATGCCAAAGCTGATCATAATTCTATGCATCAAAAATTCTTCAGAAAACCAAATTAATCATTTGTGGAAATGTTTAAAAATATATAACGTAGTTATCTCTATGCAGATATGCCCTGAAAACTGTGAATAATAAAATATAGGAGAACTCAGTTTCTAAAACATCTGTAGTATATTCCAGATCATACTAGAAGATCTGATTGTCAAGTACTTTTATCCCCCAGGTAATATTTGTAAATTTACAAATCATTCATTATTGACCTACGTATTCTGCAGTGAATATAATTAATGGACGGGCTGGATATTTAATTCAGCGGCATAAGCGCCTGCCTTGCGAGCGCGTGGTCGTGAGTTTGATCCCCAGTACCAATCCCAGGTACCGATAAAAAAGAAAAGAAAAGAATTAATGATGAGATTTTTGTATATTTGTACTAATATATACATTTGATAATATGTACACATAGATATGTTCATATTTGATAAGCACATACATAAAATCAATAAAACTAGGAGTAGAAATGTAATGTTTTTGAAAACCATTTTGTGTGTTCCTACTTTATTTATGTGAATACAGTGTAAATTTTCATTGGTATCTCTTGAAACCTTCCTTTTTTGTATAGAATACTTGAATCTTATTTTCGCTTAGATAAGCTTCTTATCTAAGCTTCATAGGATTTAAATTCTAAACTACTCCTCTTGTTAACCTTATAACTGTAATCATAAATGCACAGACAGTCTTTCTCTAGTAGTCTAATATCAGTCTTTACTGAAGTTTGTGGTGAAATATATTTTGGTAAAGACAGTACAAAATACAAGGTAAAGTTTATTTCAAAGGAGTATCTACTTACAAATGTGAGCTTGAGTTGTGAAAGGTGTATAACAGTGATGAAGGAAAACAGTAACTAATTTTTAAAAAATTGGAGAGCAATAGAACCATGAAGAAAGTCATCACTCTCCAAGTCTTTGAATTTACTGACACGTGTTTGGATTTGGAAAATAACATTGTAATAGGTAAAATCTTCCAAACCTTTTATTCTAACTTCTGTCATATAGTTATTTCTAGAAATTTAATCTTGAATAAAACTGGGAACAAAATGCTGATATTTACAGAATAGTATTTTTTTATATTCGCCTTGACTAATTGTTTTAAAAAACAATTTTCATTCCATTGCTTACATCAACTAATGTAGTTTCACTTACATTCTGAATTTCAAATTTCAAATGCCGGGTTAGTTCTTTTCTTTTCTTCCTCCATGTTTATAGTTAATATATATATAATATTTCATATTTAGCCCTGTTGAATTCATATAATTAAAGCATCATGAGGGCAGCTGTGAACCAATGCATAATTTAAAATTTCTAAAAGAAAATGAAGTTTTGTATAGTAAAAATGCAGCTAAATGGTTGATCAACAGTATCAGATCAAAATGTCACGATTTAAAAAGGTTAAAGAAGACAGAGAACACACCAGGATTTTGGTGGCTTACACTCTTCCCTTAGGTTCCCTGACCCTGCCAGTCCACAGCTGGTATCCCGGCTTATTCCAAGCATCTTGCCATGCACTGGGTCCCATCATGTCCTGCATCCCAACCTGCCCCATGGTAGAAAGGACGACATGCCCTGGTGTGGGTGGCCAGCAACAATGGCCAACCACAAACAGACTAAGGTTCCAGTGAGGATGGAGCAGCCAGTGAGTCACACACTGTAATTTTGTGAAGATTTTTAAAGGTGATAATTGGTAATTAAATGGAATATGATACTCTGATAAAAGGACAAAAATCAATTTTATAGAAGTTGACATAAAAAATACTAAATGGGTTAGCAGAATTAATTAAATAGGGGAAATTCTTTCTCTTTACCTACTGACAATATAGAGTGGATGTTTCTGTTAGAAAGTGATTGTTTCCTGGATTTCCAGACATCGATAGACCCTAGAATCTTTAGTATTCTGGAACGTGACCTGATTTCTACCTGAAGGTTTTATTATTTTCTTGCAAAATCACTTATGTTGCCTTTGGCAATACTATTTCAGGACACTGCTCTAAAATGAATATCTTGCATTATTATAATTATTCTACCCCTTGGGTAGACTGAAGGACACAGATACTTCTTTTTCAGAGTATCAATAGACAACATTGTTCAGTATATTTGCTTCATTGTGTTTTGCTTTATTTTTTAGTTAACAGTGTTAGTTGCATGACAACTCTTTTCTTTAGCCACAAGATCCTTGAATAAATAAGCTTTAAGATATTAGAGATCTGGAAACAATTTTATCCAATTATAAAATTTATTAATTTAAAATCATGAATCTGAAATGCATCACAGAAGTTATATAATCTATGTAGAGAAAGAGGAATATCTTACAATATCACTGATGTTTGAAATCCAAAAGTTTGCACTCACTGAAGTGTAGCTTAAAATGATTGTTTATATACAAAATTTCAGTTAGGTAGGGAAAGGTAAGTTCAAAGGATCTGGCATACAATACAGTGATTATAGCAAGTGATAATGTATTTCTGAAAATTACTGAATAAGAAAATTTTGTGTTCTCTGTATAAAAAATACAAGCAATGAGTTAATATATATGTTAATTAACTTGACTTAAACAGTCCCAAATATACCAGGATACATTGTATATAAGGAACATATAATTTTTATTTTTCAAATAAAGAATCCACAAAATCTTTACACAGTAACATAATAGTGGAGAATTGGTATATGAGAAACATGTCTTTTTTTTTTAACTAGGGATTTTATTATATACTATGTAGAAATATCAATTTAGAAACCATTTAATTAACTTATATTTCCTATTAGTCTTTTAATACTCTTAAAATTGTTATTAACATCATGTCTTCTCATTTCATTCTCATTTTCTTAACTTTGCCACTTTCTCACCTTCTAAGAGGGCCGGGTCTTTAAACACCCAGTTTCTCTGGTACTCATGATTCATTTCTTTAACTATAGTTATTTTCTCCTTGTTACAACAGATTTGCAAAATTTTGTTGGTGGACTAATTGGTAGAGATTAATCGATTCAAGGTTTAATTTTTTAAAATCTATTTACAACCTAAATTCAAGAGATATAAAATCAAATATTAAAGGATCTAGTAACTTTAGCTCCGTATTTTCTTCTGGCAAGATTATCTTGGGCTGACAGCACCTAACAATCTGAGAAGACACATGCTCCCCACCTGTCACCGTGCCTCTTAGGCTAGCTTCTCACTTTTTACCACTTCGTAAATCTTCATAGACATTTGAGTTTGTAGAACCTAAAAATATAGCTGAAATTTTTCTTCTTTACTCTTAAATTATGAAATAACCTCTCATTCAGTAATTACAGAAATGAATCTCAGCACACAACTTTAATGTCTCTGACCTATTAAAGTACAGAGCTTATGTTTCTTTCAAAAAATGTATTAACTGAAATATCACAGATTGTAGACGTGTAAAATAGAATCACTAGAGACAGGGGTACTGACTTGAGTGGGGAGGCTGTGTCAGGATATATAGGAGTGATGATGCTTAATTGAGTTGCAACTTAACTGATGAGTTAGGTACCAGATAAGGCCTGAGGACTGGGAGGGAGAAATGCCAAAAATGACTTTGGATGTCAAATCATACTGTGAAATGACCTGTAGGTAAAGGTACGTAGCAGTGACTTTTGGAGGGTGACTACTAAGAAAGCTAATCATAAAAACCAAAATGCCAAGTTTTCTTCTTGTTGTTGTTCTTTTAATTAAAATAAAAAGATGTGGCTGTTTTTTCCATTCCTGTGATAAGATTGTTTTCCACTCAATCAGCATAAGAAGTACTGAAGAACTTGTAACTTTCTCCTTTGAGAAATGGGGTTTTTCGTTTTTCTCCACTTTTATTTTGCAAATCTTATGTATAATTAGCAATTAGGATTTTGTAGTTGTCTCTAAAATGGTGCTTGACTTTTGACATAAACTTCCTTCAGTCAGTTAAAATCTAGCTTATGTAACAATGCATCAAGACCTTTAAGGAGAACAACAGATACACATTTTCTGACAGGTGCTAAGATCCTAATGGTTATAAATTGGTCCAAATGTGCTATTTCTGGAATCTTTCTATTTCATTACCCAATGCGAAGACCATGAAGTTAGAAGTTTTGGATATTATTAGATCTCTTATATATGGTTTCCTAGTTTTATTTGAAATGTTTCTATGTTTGTTGACAGCTGACTGCTTCCCTTCTTTGGGTAGTAAAGGACTGATTTTTGTGCCCAAAACACTTGATGTTTAGTTGATGAAATGAAAACTGAGCTTTTTTTGTTTGTTTGTTGTTTGTTTTACTTTCTTTTTAGCTTACTCCAGTTGGCACCACGATATTTACAGGATTTTCAGGAGACAATGGAGCTACTGACATAGATGATGGCCCAAACGGACAGATAGAGTATGTTATCCAGTACAACCCAGAAGATCCGGTATGTAAATAGCAATGCACAAAGATATTTTACTGTGGGTAATAAATGCTTTATTCTGGTGAATGCTATTCTACTATTCTGGCTAATGTAATCAGCTTAATAATAATACCATTTAATAATAATACCAAATAATAATACTTAATAATAATACCAAAGTTTTCTCAAAGTTGATTTATATAATGCCATATTTTAGAATTATTTTAGCAGTACTTGTATGTAAGAATTTAAAATGTGTCACAGGTATAATGTATGATGACTTATACATTTCTGTTATGTTTGTCAACTACTAATCACCAAATAAATCATGAGAGATACGCATTTTAATGAATCATCGCAAACAGCGTAAGTAATATGAAGCATATGCTGGTGTGGAATTTGTGAGTGGATACTAACACCATCACAATGGAATTGATGCATCCCACAAACACACAGGTACATCTCTGCTGTTGAGAAGCCTTGAACACGGCAGCTGTGATATGGATAAAACTAAAATTTAGAGTGAAGTAGGAGGTAGAGTCACTAGGCTTAAACTAGTCTTTGTTTGAATTACACTATTGTATTTATGTGTTGGTTTTTAGACTATGAAATCTTTTCTTCCAGTAAATTATAACACCAGACACAGTCAGAAATAGTTAATTGAAACTCTAGCTGACATCATGCTTCCTGCCTACCTTTTTTTTCCCACTGAAACAGTTTCTCAAATTATCATTAGCTTCTCAAGACAGGGTAAAAAACCACTTTTTTCAGTGCGCATTCATTCTTATTCCATGTGTCTGTATTTAATATTTGGAATAAAAAGGTGCTGAGATTAACATCATATCTTTATTTTTACCTTTATATTTCTTATCCTGTGTAAGCTTTAAACAAATTTTAAAAAACATATAAATGTAGAAAAGTTATGTTGTGTACATAGAAAAGAACTCAAATGAAATATATTAATTTATTGTGAGAATTACATGCATCTTGTTTTATTGTTACAAGAATTAATGGCAACATCTCTGTTGCTCTGGAGAAGTTTGCCTGGTGTTACCCTGCTGCTTATTTGTGAAGTCCATTTTAAGAGGAGCAAAGTCTGCAGTATTTCTCTTCTGGGTTCTATTGAAATAGTCATCGTACTTCTGTTTAAAATTGCCAAAGGAATAATAATGAAAAACAAAAGCCCATGGGCAGAGCAGTATCAAGAGAAGGGTTTAGACTTTTCAATTTTGGCTTTTGTTTACGTTTTCCTGGAAGGATACATCTCAGTATTTTTGCAGTTAGAGACAGTTATGTCACTGAGTTGGTGACATGATGAGAATATGATACCTAAAAGTGTGAAGGTTATCAGGAAACAAAATGAGAATGAATACAGAAAGAGAAGCAGAAAAAGAGCACGAGAAAGCCTTTTCTTGAACAGTAGAAAAGATACCTGATTGTATATTTTATTTCTGAACTATTAGCTTTGCTCTTGTTATTTTTCTTAAAAATTAATTGTGCATTTCAGCCATGTTTCTAGCTTAGATTTTAGGATATTTAAAAGTAATTATAAAGTGGTCATTTTCTAATCTTAATCTTCAAGCTGTATCATTGAAATGAATAAGTGAGATTTATCAGTCGATATAGTTCATGGAAGTACTTGTTTAAATAACAAAGCTTTCTAATATTTAGATATAATTGAGACAATATATATATATATATATTTTAAACACACATACACACAAATCTGTATTTATATTTGTATCTATATCTATATATATATATCTATATCTATCTATCTATATATATATATATATCTATATCTATCTATCTATATATATATATATGGAGAGAGAAAGAGTGATAGAGTAAGCTATCTTTTCTGAAAGCTTTTTTTTTAGTACCAAGAATCAAACTCATGACTCTGTGCTTGCCAGGCAGGTGCTTATGCACTGAGCTAAATCCCCAGCTCACTGTCTTTTAAAAGTTTTATTCGGCTAAATTCTTTATTAGCTGTTCAATATTCATTTCTGAATGCTTCCATTTTTCAGAGATTTGGGAGCTTTTCCTACTTATTGAATGGATAACTCAGCCATGTTACAGCTTCAAAGTTACAAAAGATAATAATAAGTTTTAGTAACAATGCCAGTGTAGCATAAATAAAGAAGTTCTCTAAGTATGGCCTTACTTCAGTGAGCACCACAAAAACACTAACATAAAAACAAGCACATCACCAGTGCCGAGTATGTTGTTAGGAAGAGGAGATTAATCAAGGCACATTTTTAGGTGGAGAATCCATCGTTAACTATACTAAAATTATAGCTTAAACTTTAGCACTATCTTTTTCTCTTGTAAAATGTGAAAGAAATGTATGTTGAATTTTGTTTTTCCCACTCAATTTTTTATAACGTTGTTCATATTAACAACACCATAATATTCTTCTAGTTTTTTTTTTTTCTTAATAACAAAACTCCATGTGTAATAATAAGTGACTTAACCTGAACATATGTTCCTCTCTAGTTTAGGTAATCAGTATCATCATTTATTTCAAATTAATTTAATCCGATGTAATAAACCATGGAAAATGTAGATTAGTCTATTTTATTTAAGACTATTTGCTCATTACTTCAAGTCACAAATTATTTTAACTAAATTTTGAACCAATATCTAAAAATTATGAAATATCACATTTGAACCTAGATTTATTTCCTATCATAGAAATGTATCTGCACTGATCTTGATTTTCAAACAATCTGCCACTATCAGTCTATCTCCATCCTGAGAAACATACATATCCACTGGCATCAGTTACTTTGTTCATTCTCATCATCTGTAGCTAAGCTCAAAGGTACCAACTGTTTTAGAGCATTGAGAAGTGCTTGTGTTGAGTTTTCCCCTTCCCTTTAATCAGTATTTTAATGAGAGAATTCAGTGGAAATTTAATCATCTTTCTAGCATGTGATGTGTCATTTTTCTCTGACTGCTTTGAAAATTTTCATTTGATCTTTGGTGCTTAGCACCTTGACTTTCACATATCAAGCTGTACTCTTACAATTATCTTTTCACATTTTTATCTTACTGAGATACTTGAATATTCAAATATTTACTTTGCATTGGTTAAATTAAATGTTTTCATCTATTTTTGTTTAATATTTTATGTCCAATTGCCTGACTTTTCTCTCTGCATTTTTTCTTTTTGAGACTCCAAGTACAGGAACTTAGGCATTTTGATGTTGTTCTACAGGCTTCTGGGAAACTTTTAAAACTCAGTTTTATCTTTTTAGTACTAACTAAATAGTTTATATTATCCTGTGATCCATGTGACAACCTTCATTGTCATCCCATTCTGTTAAACTTATTAATAGTCATTATTTTTGTTTTTGTTTTTCAATTTCAGGTATTATATTCTTTGAGTCTTAAATTATTCATATTTTTATAGATTAAGTCTTTGTACAAATGACTTTCTTAGATTAATTACACTATATTTTTACACGTTTAGCACAAGATATACAAACTTTTTAAATAGCCTTCTGAATATCCTTTTCTGATTGTTATATCATTTTTTCCTTTGACTTTTATTTTAAAGAGGGATGATATTTTCTTGATCATGATATGTAGTTGTTTGGGTCTCTGTCCCAGATACTGTGAATGCTATGCTGTAGAGATATTTTTTGTTCATATTTTATTCCTTTGAGAAGTATTACTTTTTTTGTTGTTGTTATTTGCTTTTCCTTTTATAGACAAGTTGGTTAAACTCAAAGTGAAAACCTTTTCTCCTAAGTGTAGCTCAACTCTCCGTTCCATTTCCTAGTTGATCTGTTTGATTTTCCCCTTAAAATTATAGCTAATAGAATAACTAGAGATTTGACATATTATATTAGTGGACATTTTCCCTTTCTAATTTTATGTTTTCTGTTACCCATCTCCTCATGTTTCATCAGCTTCTGCTTCCTAAAGCCTTTCTGTTGAATGTTTAGACTCTAAAGATTATTCTTTCGAACAAAATTTTAAATGTTTCAAGATGATTCTGAATTCAGCATTTCCTTTGGCTAATTGCCATAAAACAAGAAACTCATATATATACTCTCCTTTTTCAAAGGTGCCCTATAATTAACAGCATATCTATTTTGGCTCTTTCCACGAATATCAGATGCTTTTGCTGGTCTTTGTTTTTGGTTGATTTTTATATTTTCTTTTGAGCTTATCAGTATTGTTTGTAGAATGATAAGGTCAACTAGGAGTTATTCAGATAGAAGCAAAACAATTATCTCCCAATCAGTTTCTTCAACATATTGTTAGAAGACTAGTAATACTTTTTATTTTACTGTATAACCTTCCTAAATAATGAAGTAGCAATAATAACAGCATTTTGATTTTAACAACAAAAAGGAACGTGTATTCATTCATTTGTGACCGTGGTTCTTTGATAATACTCTGCTATTTTGGCAAATCTTTTGTTTGCTGCTAGAAACACTAAATTTTCAACTGTCGCTCAGGGTATTTTCTCTACAATGAAGACAGAATGAGGAGAAAGTGTTGGACTGTGAGTTACTTAATAATACATCTTTTTAAAAAAGCAATGATGTTTTCCAATGTTAGATCATACGTGAAAGTAACTTCATATCAATGTGTTCCTAAATGAGAGAAGGAAAAATTAGTTAGCACTGGAAACTGTTAATTTAAAGATTCAACAAATACAATTGTCTATAACAAGTGATGACTGCTACCATCAATACGTCATGAAAGTCTCACAGAATAGTACAGCTTATTATTTATTTACTATATACAAATTTTTCCACAATGGTAGCTTAAACAAAACATACTTATTTTCTTATGGTTTCTGTGGCCTAATAACATGGGCTCAACTTAACTGGACCTTCTGCTATGATTCTTGTGACTTTAATCATGGTGCTTGTGAGATTAATTTTATTATGAATGCTTAACTGGAGGATAACCCATGTCCACGGAAATTCCGATTCCTCTCAGGATTTATTTACGGCTGTGCAACACCAGTTATGTTGCTATGTGTAGGCTGGAGACTGCTCCAAGTTCTTAGAGCTCTTCCGTGACTTGCCACCTGGTCTGGTCTCCATGGCTACTGAGTTCTTCAAGTCTCCAAAAAAGAGTATCTTGACCTAGTCTGCTTACAAGCCAGGGTTTATATAGCATAATGAAATTAATAGAACAATAGCCTATTTAACTAGGCAGTATTCTATGTTTTCTTTTCTCTTTTTTAAGGCATAAATCAGAATATCAGAAGGCCTCAGTATCTCTTAATTAGCTAGCTTTTTAACCTCATTTGCAGACATTACCTACACATCCTTCTTTACCTGGACTTTGCTTGTCCTTAGAGCTAGTCATTCCATTGAAAAGAACCTGACTCTCTCCTCTGACACGTTCACCAAGTCATACTTTTTTTCTTCTGAAAAACTGGCTTGAGTTAAGACAAGAAATGAGAACTTCGATGCCCAAATCCATAACTTATGAAAGTGTTTCATCAAAAGAAGAGCAGTCTAAAACAAAGCCAAATGTGAAAGCCTCGCCTGTGACTTCCAAATACAGGATTTTTCCAGTGTGCAACTTCCAGACACATAAATTTATATTCATTTCAAAATTGTTTTCTCAAAACTTTTTATTTTTTTTTTATTTTAAAAAGAAAAAAAAACAGAAAAATCAAGAAACAAACAATTAAAAAGCAACAAAAAAAGCAGAAAGGCAATGAAAACTACAACAAAAAAACAATTTTCAAGGGAGTCAGTGTCTAGCTTTAATAGAAAGGGAGTACACTGTGATGTAAATTGGTAACTAGGCGGCGGGTTACCAATTTGTGAGACCTACTCTAAGGGTCATTCTTACTGCTATTTTGAATATCATTTAAACAGACTTACTTCAAATAAGAGTTTGGATCTTTTTCTAAGCAAACTATTCAAAGGAAAGAAGGATAAGGGTTCCGTTATTTAAATAAAATGTAAACTGAAAATGATCATTTGCTTTATTAGGGTCTTTATTACTGCATGTTTTCTTAATGATACAGAAAATTTATTTAAAAATGTGGAAGTGAGTAAAGAGAGAGCATTTTTTTTACTCCAAATCTTAACTTTTAAGAATAGCAAAAGGTTACAAATTTTTCATCATATCAGAGATCTTTTATTTAATTTTTGATCAAAGTCACAATTGTTAAAATTGAAGTTTTCTTTCACCATTCTTTTCACTGCAATTCAAATACTTTTCTAAAATAAAGAAGGTGCAAGTTTGAGGATAAAGGGCTGCCAAACTGATTGACCCAATTTAAAGTAAAAGCAGTTGTACTGTCTCTCAGAAATTTCTGATTTTTTCCTCCCTTTGGAAATATGTCAAGATTGTTCTTTTCATGCTTGGAGGAAATTACTTTCTTTGACTTATAAAATGTGAGCTCAGAGACCAAAGTACAACTTATTGTATCTCCTTCTGCTGCTGTGTGAATTCAAGAAAGCATATTCAGGTGAAACATCCATTAGCCTGAGTGCATGAATGCCAACCAGAAAGAGCCCACTTGCTGATTTGCGACATGTATGGATACGCAAACTGAGAATCAGTTGTGGAACCTTGTTTGTGAGCATAGTTTATGGTCCCTGAGCTGAAAGTTCTCTTTTCTATTTAAGAGAAGAAAAGGCATTCTCTTCATAACTAAATTTTATTTTTCAGCTCTTGTTCATTGAGGGATATTTGAATTATCTATTATTAGTAATAGAAACCATCTTTTCTATTATATGAACCACCAGGACTTTCATGAGTACAGTTGAGGGTCTATGAAATGTGTACATATCAGTTATTATAAAATATTATTTTTTGCCTTTGTGGTAATGCCACTGGACAGGTTCTAAGAAAGTCCCCAAAGCAGAGGAGAACCTTGATTCTCTTATCATTGGGAAACGATGTAGGTTCACTGATTTCTGTCAGATAAAAGCAATTGTTAGGATGCATCAAAAGAGACATAATGATTTATTTCAGAAAGAAAATGATTCTTTCCTTCTAGCCATATCTTACTCTATATCTCCTAAGTATACTATAACTCCATGAACTAGTTTAGTTGATAAAGGATGGAAATTTGATCTTAAAGAATCAAACCGGTAAATTTCAAAATATGTTCATCTTTTAAAAAAAAGAAACCTAGGCTCATATGGTTCAATTATAATTTTTTTTTTTCTGGAGGTGGGACAAGCATCCCCCAGCCCCCCATAAAAAACGAGTAAGACTGAACTTTCCAGAGACTCAAGGAATCCATAGGTTTCCATCAAGAGAAAAAAGTGTTTCCAGTTCCAGGAGATAATGGGGCTCATTGTCTGAATACCTGCACTCCTCTCATGAAGGAAAGATACCTTAACTAATCTAGGGAATACTGACACTGTCTATGATATGTGAATTTCACTGACTGTGTGCCAGAAGTTACAGTCTTCTTAAATGTTCGTTTTTAAATTATTTTTTCTATTCCTCCTTTCTACCTAGTTTTATTTTTGTATCTAATTAATATAAAATAAGAACATTTGCAATATAGTGTGATTCAATTGTGTAAAAAAAAAGGCAAAGCAAAACAAAACAATGTCATTACTGAAATAGATCAAGATTTGTTATCACACACTGTACAAAATCTTATTTTTGAGAATTTATCTTTTATGAAAAATTGAAAATATGACGTTTCCTGCTATTTTAAATCTCATTGTTGTCAAAGTTGACAAGAGGATTTATATAAGAGATTGTCATCTCACTTACCTTAGTCTTTTTTTTTAATACCAGACAACAGTGATATTTATGCAGAATTTTAAGAGTTTTAATCTAACATAGTAAGGAAATTGTTGACATATCACCTGTAGCAGTCTCCAGTGAACTAAGCATGTAGCATAGCATTTCTGTGGATGATCATTGCCACTCAGAAAATCATCAAGTGCATGTCAGAGGTATGCGTAAGCAGCTTATTTTTCCTCAGCAGCATTAGAGGAGTGTTTTAGGGGTGGTAATATGTTTTATCAACCCTGAGAAACTTGTCCTTCTTTTGTTATACACTTGATTCCCTTTCGCTGTAGGTAACTAAGGGGTAAGAAAGTTGTGATTTCCTTTGCAATGTTAAACAAGTAACACCTTTGAATTTCCTGAGTCAGGAAGTTGAAAAAAATATTTCAAATATAAAATGTTATTTAACAAATCACTATTCTTGAGTATTTCTGTGTATAAGTCAAAGCCCAAATTTTAGGTGTTATTAAATATTTGAAACTAGGCAAAAACATTTATTATTTCTTTTTTAGGTAGCAAGAGAATTATATTTTAATATAAACAGTTCATTATATTATGAGAATATGAAGCCCTCATAATGTATTGTTATTTTACAATTAATTGTCCTATTTCAGTTGTCTAAAGTCTCTTTATAAAACTAGGTCAAAGTCTTTTTTACTTCAACTTTATGACCTTTCAGCTTTGTAACTGAAATGACTCCAAATTAACTAAACAATCACTTCTAAATTTCCTGGGAAATTATTACTAAATTTACAATTTCCTGAGAAACTGCTCAGAAAAAAAGTGGGGATATCAAAGGGCTCTTTCCAGGAAGGTCCTCCAAAGCTCAGATGGGGACCTCAAATCAATCATAGCCATTTAGGAAAAAAAAAACAATTTTTGAGATGCATCAGTAAGAGGAATAAAGAGCTTTATTGGGAAGAATTTTAAAAGTACACACTTCAAGAGAATAGACTGCAGGGTTTCAGAAGAAGCCCAGCATAGCCTATAGTGGAGTATATTTCAGTGGTCCTAGGGGTGTCTTCAAGATGAGTATTCTATGATGTGTGCGTGTATTTCTACTGTCTGTTGGGTTGCTCTTGTGTCAGGTTATGTTAGAACAAAAAACATATGCCTATGTTTGAAAATATGTTTGAAAAGGCACTGGCTATCCAACAGTGCCTTTCTGTAGGATGAAAGCCCATAGGCAGAAACATAATCAACAGCTAAAAAACACAGGACCATGGCCTGGTTTAGGAGCTTATTGTGTCTTTAAGATCCTTAAGAATTTTTGTTTTTCCTTCCTCCTTTCCTTTTTTTCATTCCTCCTTTTCTTTCCCCTTCTGCTTGCTTTATTCCCTCCTTCTATCTGTGTCTCTGTCTCTATATCTATCTCTATCTCTATGTCCCTTTTTTTAGAGAATTTCCTAGAAGTAAACAAGCTTTGAGTAATATTTGTATTCTGAAACAATGTTTTGCTTAAAATACAATTTTAAAAAATGATTGTCCCTGTTTATTTTCTACTTAGCTTTATTTTTATGTCCTATCCTAAATTTAACTATTCTACCTTACATTATTTAATAAAATTAAATAATTGTAATGTTTAATGCATCCTCAAATGTGAATGTGTGTGTTTGTACTCATGTGGTGGGCAAGGGATAGCTTTGTATGAAACAATGAATAATCAGTGGTAGTACTTTCAGTTAAGGGCACATTTATGTTATCTACTCAAATCCCAGTCCCTCATGGGTGGACAAGGTTCATGTAATCTTGCCACGTCTCAACTTTTTATTTCTGATAATGAGCATAGTGGAAACCCTTACTAATGACAACCAAGATATAGATCAGCCACTGATAGCATAATAGCCTGGTTTAATCAGAGAGATGTGAAAAGCTAAATAGAGATTGAGATAAAGTTGATGTTGTTCCTTTGAATTAGATAAAAGTGCAGTCATGTCACTGTGAGTATGGAATGAGCGAGAGGGAGGGAGGAAAAGGCAACATAGGAGATAGGTGAGGAGATTTTTATTTATAGGAGATAGAGAAAAACAATGATAAGAAAACATACAGCCTCTGAGAGACAGAAGAAGACTTTCTTAATAGTAACAAATGCAGTTAGGCAGTTTTGGACTTTTGTTAACTCTGTAGATTAGCAGAAAGTACATGCAGAAAGTGGGCATGTATGTAAATGTGAGTGTGAGTGTGTGTGTGTGTGTGTGTGTGTGTCTGTATCTGTCTATCTGTAAGAGATTTCTTTTTAACTGAAATTCTAGTCTTTAAAGCTGACGGGAGGCTATGACAAACAATATTTATAGATATAACACAGATCTGAGAGCTAATCAGAATCTCTCCTTTCCTCCAGAAACTTATCACCTGCACTCTCAGCTCAGAACAGAATCTAATTGTGTCTTATTCCAAATCATTTATAACTGTGGACAGCAGATACTTCTTGCAGGGCCTGCAGCCAATTAGCATCACGTACAAATTGGCATAACTAAACTTTACACGTATTAACAAAGAAGATTTATGGGAAGATGAAATTATCTCTTGTGGAACACTTCCAGAGATGCAGTGTCAGCATTCCCTTTTGGCTTTCTTGTGTGCCTGGACACAAGTTTTATGCCTGTTCCTCCCACACACTTCCTGTCTTTTCAGTGGTGAGAAGATTACTTACCCTGTTTTATGGCCTCACTTCACTAACTAGGGGAATTCTCCTTGCCTGACAGATATCAAGTCAGTGAACCACTGAAAAAATGTCTTTGGACAAGGAAACTTTCAGGGAGAATGCAAAGTAACCCATGGCGCTGGTTAGACCTGCATAAAGCACTCGCCCTGCTTTGTTTTCTACTAAGTTATTATAGGGAGCTTTTTTTTTTTTTTTTTTTTTTTTTTTTTTTTAGTAAACTGTATAGTAGAAACATTATTTGCTCTTTCTTTGATTGTATGACCAACATTTTCAAGAACGGTTGCTTAGTGTATGAGCAGAAAGATAATTTCTAAGAATAACAGAAGTTTTCTCAATTCACAGTTTTCCTCAGTTAGTATATATCTGAACATTCTGGTCCTCCCCGCTGCCCACTAGCTTACAATGATGTGCCCTTGACTTTAGCAAAGTTCTTGGGAATGTGCAAAAAGCCTTTGAGGGATGGTTTAACTTTTTTCCCTAAGGATGTGATACAGGTATTTACTTATTGCTTATCTAATCCAATATTATTTCTTCTAAAGATAAAAAGCATATTCCATATCTTACCTACACTTTACTTCTATTTAAAAAATATTGTTTGATAAATATTGGAGGAAGTGAGTACTCAAAAATACTTGCTTAATCAATAAATTAATTAATTTTAATAAAGAAATTTTCTAACATGCTAGAAACAGCATTGACTATAATGACCAGTGACCATATATGGTCCTTCATTTCTGGAAATGGAAGTACCCATGAAACACCTAAAAATTAAAATCTTAGACACATATAAAAGATTTACTAATACTTTCAAATTTCATTAACTGCAATAAGAAGAGGAATAACATTACTACTAATGTTCATGTTTATAGTAATTCTAAAATTTTTTAATAAAAACTATTAACAACAATTATAAATATTCATATTGTTGCTTTGGTGGGAGTATTCATATCTGAACTTATTCCTTTAAATGACTGTATCCAAGAAAGATTTGCAAATACGACTATGTGAGTGGAGTCAACTAAAAATACATATCAACAATATAGCATATGTGGGTGAGACAGACGCATAGCTCTCACCACTGTGCATATAAAAAGTTAATCTGTGTGTACATGACCATATTCCTTTGAGTCATACATGGGAGGTTTGACTCAGTTATTTTCTGATTGAATCTTGCTTTCCAACATGACTCTTAGGAATTCACCCACAGTGTTTTGAGGATGTTTACACGCTCCCTACTTCATTTCCATTCTGTCCTCCACCTCCTCTTTCTATTTCTCCTCCTCCCCTTTTTAGAAAACTGCAGTGTAATTTCAAGATAAGCACATATTCTGATGGTCACAGGCACAATTGCAAAAAAGGAAAAAAAAACTTCCAGTGCCTTAAATAAAACTAATCTGTTGTAGTTACTGTGATATTGTTAGCTGTTTTCAAATGATGGTAAAATACAAAAGTGCTATAAGCTCTTTTCTACAGCTAAGACACTGATCTTGCAAATAAAATTCTAGCTGCAAATACTCGTGCACTGAGAACTATTTTTAACAAAGCAGCAGAGCTCAAAGGCACTTCAGATTTTACCTTTTCTAAGAAGCTAAATCTTTGACAGAATAATTAATGAGCACCAGTTATAAAGAGTGAAAAAATATAATTTTAAAAGTGTTTTAAATATAATACAGTTTCAAGTTTACATTTGCATCTGATGAGTCAGAAAATATTTAGTATACAAAAAGGCAACAATGTTGAAGCAAAAAATTTCAGTGTTTGAATTCTTTGATGTTAAAACTAATGTGAACTGATAATATGATAACAAGGAAGATTTTTAGATTTCTAGACTTCAAATGATGGATAGCCCTAATATATGAAATGATATGACAAAAAATTATACAACTGATTGTATAATTTTTTGTCATATCATTCCTTTGATAATCAAAGGACTTTAGGGAACCCCATTGATCAAAAGAAACTCTCAAAAATAATCTGAATATTAAATTGGAAGTTCATGTTAATAATCTATTTTCAGATGAGTAGTATACCATTTGTAACTTTCAAGACGATGATATCGTCATCTGAATTATTGTATTGTCAGTGATGTTAAATTTAATATTAACAACCTGAGGTTTATATATTTAACACTTGCAGACATCCAATGACACCTTTGAAATTCCCCTCATGTTGACTGGAAATGTAGTGTTAAGGAAGAGACTCAACTACGAAGATAAGACTCAGTACTTTGTCATCATTCAAGCCAATGTGAGTATTAAATTTCTTTTATTTTTCTTCCATGAACTTATGATATAAAGAACACATCCGAATGTATTCAGTTCTCTTCAAGTGCTTACCATGATTTATTTTCTTAACAGAGTTCTCTGCCAATAGTGGGATTTCTGTATTTTTCTAGATGGGAAAATAGATGGGAGAGGGCTGGGGACAGACATGTTTTTATTCACTGTATTCTTTACCCTCTAAGGCACCCTCTTATGTGGTCTCTACAAGCCAGCTATGTGTTTAGCACAATCTGAAATATTTTTCAAAGTCCTAACCATGAAAAGATGACAGCAGAGTCCCCTTGGAGGCATATTTAAAATTCAGGTTTTTCTGGATCTTGTATCAGAAATTCTGAATAAAAATCTTGGAGGATTGAAGTGAACTACCTATATTTCCGTTGCTATGCAAAATAGTTCCGCTTTTACTGGATACGTAAAAATCACTTACTTTTGGATTTCAACCTGTGTAAAGTAACTTTGTTTATCTCCCTCTCCCCTTACTTCTGTTTCCTACTTATTTGTGGAGTAAGTAGTAATTCAAAGCTGCTTGTTTTTATTTCTGCCAGTGTTTTCAGTATTTTCTTTCTGGACAGCTGGGAAGAATGGGAAGGTAGGGTGTCATGGTTGAAGTAAACAAAATATTTTGAATGTTAGACTAGTCAAGAGATGTAAAATAAGCTCATATTTCATCAACTGGTATGCATAAAAATGAGATAAATTACATCAACATTTCTAACAAATAAAACAACTGTAAAAAAAAAAAAGACCCCTCTTAGAATAGTTTAGGACAAGACAATTTTGTGGCTCCTATTTTCCTTCTTTAAATGTCAAAATATAAGAGAATCAAGTTAGTTAGATTAATTTTCAAAATTTCAAACAGTAATACTGCATTGATCCCTAGTTAGCAGAAGCAAGAGAAATACTTCTATGGTTTTTGGTAAGCCATTTGGTGTCAAAAGACTCAGAGCAACTCTAATTATGTTGTGCTTTCTTTTTTTTTTTTTTTTTTTTTTTCTGTCTCAACTGCAAATACCTGATAAAGTAATGAAAGAGTATTTAATGTATGTATCTGTCAATGAGACTGTTACATACTTCTAGCCATTTTGGTAAACTACAAGCTACTTTAGCATGAAATATTTATAAGTCTATCTCAAGCATTTAGATATTTAGAAGTCTATCTCAAGCATTCCATGACATTGCCTTAAAAATAAATCAGAAAAGAATCAAGTGTGTCGCACATTCATTTTAAAATCAGGTTTCATATTGTTTATCAGAGTCTACAGTTTTCCTGGTCCCATCTGGCACATGAACATTTGTTTAATCATAAAGCAGATACTAAGTGATGGGCAGTAGCACTTGTTTCCAGATTGATCAAAGAATAAATAATTAAATAATTTACAACAAGAAACTCAATTGAGATGAAATCTCAATTACCATCTAAAATTAGAAGTGTTTAGTCACAACATTACTATAGTTTAAATATTTAATCTTATATAAAGTAGTGGTTTGTAAAGAGTATTAGCATTGTAGGTGGGTCTACTCTTATGATAACATTTATCCTTAAATTATTATTTATATAACCATACAGGATGTTAGGTATACATCATGTGAATTTTGGAGGAACATAGTTTATTTCATACACTAGTTTAACTTGATAACTTTTAAAAGATATTCTTATTTTTCAATTACAGCCATAGTTTTGTAACACAATAAAATATTATCTGGGTTTTTAAAATTTTATTTAAAGAGAAAAAAAGCAAAACAGAAAAAAAGGGTAGAACAATACAGAATTCAAAAAAAAAATCCACTAAGAAATCACTGGTTGATCTAATAATAGTTGTTCAAGTTACAAAATTAAAGCACACAAAGTGGGCATTCAAACAGTGAGACTGCAAACAGTTCTGCTCAATGACTCAACAAAAACTTAGTAATATAGTTATTTATCTTACACACTTATACATGCAGTTATATTCTTTAGAGCACTTTCTTTTCCTCTCTTTTTTACAATAGCAATTACACATTTTGGGTTTTATTACTCTTATAGTTCTTATTACTTTTTACCCTAAAATCACAATGTGATGTTTATAAATATGGTTCTTATTTATTTCATTAATGAGATGCTGGGGATTTAGCTCAGTGGCATAAAGCACCTGCTTTGCAAATGTGTGGTTGTGAGTTTGACTCCCAGTACCTATAAAAACAAACAAACAAACAAAAAACTAGCAAATAAACACAAAAAAACCCCAAGTCGTCTAATTTCAGCTAATATATCATCTGTTTTTAACGTTGTCAATTTTTAAAATTTTATTTTATTCTAACAAAAGAAAGAATGAAAATGTGGAGGGAAATTTCAAAAGCAGATAGGAGAAAGTTTTCTGGTTAGCTTTTACTATACATTGAATTTTCACTTAGAAATGAATGAAAACCCAAGCTTAATGGAATCATATATAATATTTAGGCAAATAATTGTTTCATCTGCTGTTCTTGTCATATCTTTAACAAAAAAGATACTGATCTGCTCATGTAATCTACCAAGTAATTACCAAATACCTCTCTCAAAGGTGGCTAATTTTAGTGAGATAAAGCAAGCGCACAGATTTCTTTTCATCTGTTGACTTTGTAATATATTGCATTTGAGACAATCCTTATATCAACTCTAGATGTTTTGAATGGAAGATTAAAATTTAAACACTACTTCTTTTTTGCCATGATTTAATCATAATCTATCACATAATGTATCAAAGGATAAAAAGAACGCAATTATAAGGTTTTACATTTCTGATAAGGGTATGCTTGGAAATTTCCACCCATAAAGATTTCTTCTTTCTCAGCCTTTCCTTTAATTAAAATCTCTGTTTATCAGTCTTATTGGGAAACAGCATAACTTTAAAAAGGTATTACCCAAAGATTATGAAAGAAGTTTGTTTCTTTTTTCTTTTTTTAATTGGTAGTTGACAGTTAAGTATTAATGTCTGGTAATTGTCCCATAAAAATTTTTAACAGCACTAAATAAAAAAAACTAATCTGTTAACATAATCATTTTTTAAAAATATTAATTGAGGTATCACCATAAAATAAATTAAGCATTTTAGTGGTATATTATGTGATTTTATCAGTAGCATATTTGCAGTGTTGCACATGACTACTTTTCGTTCCAAACTTGTCTGTCACTTCAGAAGGAGTTAGCAAGCACTGTCACAGATGGAGTCTAAGGCAGTCTCTTAAAATGAAGCGGTGACTGTTGTAGAAAAATCATTTTCAGAGTGCCTCAGTGAGAAGCACAAAAAAGTTTACTAGTTAGCATTAATCAAGTACAAACTCAGCACTAACAAAGGGGGACATTACCGTCTTGTTACTGGCTTTTGGGACTCCATAGAAATTCTGTTCTCTGTCTTGGTGTCCTGAAAAATGAATTGGACAAGATACACAAAAGGTTGAAATATTTACTCTTTTACAAGTTGGTGGTGGGGGAATGTATGCTCTTCTGAGTTAGAGTGAGCCTTGGGGAAGGTTGCAGTGGTCACAGAGTGAATGGTGAGGGTCTTTTGTATCTACAGCTCCTCTCCTGACTTGAGACCTAGGCTCTCATATCAAAAGTCTGCTAGGTTTCACATCAGCTATGAATAAAGAAATGAAGATAGCACTTTCTGACTGGTCCCAACTGGAGAGTTTGAAGCCTGTGCTTTGGTTCTCTGTGATTGACAGATCATGCACCCTGCACAGCTAGCATATCTGGCTTTAATCTCCTATCTCAGAAACAGGTTCTATGACATTAACATACTATTCTCAAGAGACATCCTGAGGTAGTATACACAAGTTCCTCATCCTTATCCATTCATATTTTGGCTTTTGATACCTTTTGACTTATGTGAATGTACTATGATTAATATTTTTGCAGTATAATTTCTTTTTTGAAGTTTGCAGAATAGAATTTTAAAGAGACAATAGAATATTTTTCAATATAACCAATATAACCTCACCAATGGAATCAAAATTGTCATCAGTGATGAATCATATTAATGATACTCATGGGTGGCCTTGCTAAAATGAAATGAAAATATCACTTTGCTTTTATAGTTTTTTCTCCCTAAAATGCATAATCACAGTTTAGTGATGAGGAAAATATTACACAACACTCCATTGAAAAACATTGTGTAGAGTATCTGACAAATACAATTGTCAAGATCATCAAAAGAAGATAAACAAATCTGACAAATTGTAACACCCAAAAGGAGCCTAAAGAGACATTATGACTAAATGCAAAAGGCTACCTTGGTTGAAATGTTTGAGCAGAAAACAGACATTACGTAGACATCAAGAAAATCTAAACCAAATAAAGAAAGAGTTTTAGTTATTAGCAATGTATATATCGTTAAGGCAAAATTGCACTATAGAAATGGGTGGAGAATATTATAAAGAAGGTAAGTGGGCAGAGAATATTGTAATTATAAAGAAAAAGCAGACAAAGAGCTAGAAGCTGTAAAAAGGTATGGTAAGGTTTTGTGTGTGGAGGTGAGGACGGGTAGAGGCAAGGAATCACCAACATGGCATACGTGCTTACTAATTAACCTTTTTAAAGGAAAACTAAATTTTCCTCTGTATTCATGACAGCAAATGGTTGTAAAACTTTCAGCAAGTGTCTTAGGCATTCAGGTTCCAACTCTTCCACAGAGACTGAGTAGAAACCTCAGGCTGTTAACTGTCACCTTGTAAAGTTTTGTACCCTGGTGATTAAACGAAACAGCCCTGCATTGTGAAACTTGACAAAAACCTTCCCTGCCTTATCCTAACCAAAAGTACTAGGGATTGAAACCATGGCCTTCAAGTTCAGCTGGATCCCCAGCCTTTTATTTATTATTTTTTTCCAAATTTTGAAACAGGGTCTTTATAAATTTCTAGATTGCTTAGTTAGCTAGGGTGGTCTGGAACCTTGAATCTTCCTGACTAAGTCCTCTCAACTGCTAGGATCATAGATAAGACGTCTACCACATTCAGCTGCAAAGGATTTTTAATCCTAGAGTGGCTACTGCTGTACCTTCGGAATGCCCTTACAACACAAAATAAAGAATATACAGAAACAATGTCCTTTTCTTCAAATCCTTTTCTTGTTTTGTTATTTATTTATTTATTATGACAGAATCTCATTATGTGGTTCAGTTTGGCCTTGAAACCACTGTGTAGGCCAGGCTGGTCTCAGACTTTCAATATTCCTCTTGCCTCAGCATCTCAAGTGCTGGATTACAGACATATATTATTATACCTGGCTTCTCTTCAAATTCTTGTTTCTTGAATTTTTCCTAAGCAATATATATGAACTTCATGCAAAAATTCAAAAATTGCAATCTTTGGCTTAAATGGCACAAATGAGTTACAAGCTTTGCCTCTCAAAGGAGCAGAGGAGGAGTTTACATTAACTAGGTTACCAAGTAAATGCTCTAAGAAGAGAAAAGATCTACCTTTTTTGTAGGATCACTTGGATTATGTGGGGACCAGGGTGAGAAGGAGAGAAAGGGCCTGGAGAGAAAAGATAATCTTCATAGAGTTTAATCTAGCAGAGAAACAATGAAGATATTTTAATCAATAAGCTTTTCTCTTTCATGGTAACAATTGTGCCATGCTAATGTGAGATTTAATAATAGAGTTGACTGACCTGGGAGTACAGAGGAGCTCTATGTACTAGTTCCCCAATTTTTCCATACATTTAAAACTATTTCAAAAATTTAAAATATGCTTTAAACTGGGTGTTGTGTCATATGCCTGTAAGGCCCATTGCTTGGAAGGCTGAGGCAGATGGAAAGAAACTTTGAAGGCAACCTGGGTAACTAAGCAAGATCCTATCTCAAATCTTTAAGAAAATGTTCTGGAGATTTGCTTCAGTGCTACAGTGTCTACACAGCATTTAAGATACCCTACATTTAATTCATAGCACCTCAAAAAATACTGAAAAATTAGCGCAATGCACAGGAACAGATCGTAATAGGTATGTAATTTCTTCTTAATTTTGAAGACAAAAAGATTCCATTAATCCCCAAATCAGTATTTGATTAAAAATTAGATTCTTTGTATAATCTGTTTCAAAAGACTTCATGAAACAAATTCTCAAATATTGTCAATTTGATTAAATATTAGATTTTTCGTATAATCTGTTTCAAAGACTTCATGAAACAAATTCTCAAATATTACCAATTTACCACTGTAAAGCTGAGAAATGGCCTAACATATAAAAGTTTACCTACTACGACATACAGCCAAGACAGCAAGTTTGAAGACTAAGTGGATTTCAGTTAACATTTTATGTTCACCATCTCAAATTTTTGTTTAAACAAGTTATTATCCAATCATTTAAATAAAGGAAAAAGGTAAAGGAAAGAGGTCACTGTGTATCTAGTATTTATAAGTCATGCCATTTTTTTGATTTTTTTTTTTTTTTTCTCTCCCAGGACCGAGCACAAAATCTGAATGAAAGGCGAACCACCACTACCACCCTCACAGTGGACGTCCTGGATGGAGATGACTTGGGCCCAATGTTTCTTCCTTGTGTCCTTGTGCCAAACACTCGGGACTGTCGTCCACTCACCTATCAAGCCACCATACCCGAGCTGAGAACTCCGGTAAATATATTCTCATCATTTCCGTTTCCTTCAATCTTCTGTAATCCTATTGGATCCTCCTGAGAGGCACTGCAGTTGTCTAGTTGCAAAACTAACCAGACAAATGTAAAAATGTTCACACAGTAATGTCTCAGACTATTTTCAAAGAGTATCAGTAAATTTTTATCACAATACATAATTATATCACTTACACAGTAACAGCATACCAAGGAGCAACAATCCCTTTAATGCTGATTATTTTAAATGTTTTCCTACTAATAAATCACAGCAGAATTCAGTTGCTTCTATACTTTGGAAAACTCCAAGAATTAACCTCTGAATTTTTCAAAGTTCACATATATATAAGCCATTCAAACTCAGTGAACATAAAGGCCAACAGTATAATTTTTAGTCAACTATAGTTCAGAAATTTATTGGAGATTATGCTTGGCTGTTAGAATTAGGACCTAACATATGTAGGATTCAAATACCCATCCTTTAAAGATACATTCTAAAGAGGTAGAGGTGAAGCATGTATGCTTATTTTTAGTGTTCACTCCTGAATTTTAACAAATTCTAACAGAGCTATAATTCTTTTCAGTATGAAATTCACATCTTGTTGCTCCCTGATGAAAGATGTGTAAATGTAAGACAAAAGAATTGTAAAGCAAATAGATATCCTGCTGAGACTAATATAGCAACTTCTCTCCTAAAAGAGAATATATAAAATTCTATTTCAGGGAAGTCAAATTTCTAGGACTCAACTGTTACACTGTTTTCCTCTTCTCCTTCTGCTTCTCCTTTTCCTTGTCTTCCTCCTCCTCTTTGTCCTCCTCCTCCTTTTCGTCCTTCTTGGTTTTTTTTTTTTTTTTTTTTTTTTTTGTTTGTTTGTTTGTTTTTTTTTGATTGGTTTGGTTTGGTTTTTCCTAAAAAGTATTCAGGTCTTTGTGTTTTCAATGCATTTCCCAATGTCAGAATTTGTTGGGAAGTATTTGAATTTTTTTCTCAGAATGTATGAGAGATGGTTTTCATTGTTATATTTATATCCTGAGATTTTGAGGAAAAAAAACAAAAATGTCTTTTCTGAAATTCATTACTATGTAATATTTTATTCACTTCAATGTTCTTGTTCAGTGTTGCATGTGTAGGTTTAACCATAGTAGATTTTAAATATATGAAAATCACTCCGAGTCTATTAGCATAAATGATAGCTAGTTATGTTGATTTGCAGGGGGAAAGCTGAAGAAAAAAGCATCATTACAAATCTAATGATGTGCAGTGAATGAAGATGGTACTATGCATTTTTTGCTAAATGAAGTGATTTTGAAGACAAAAAAGCTAGTCAGGATTTTTCTGAACAAACAGATCTGTATTACCCAAATTCATGTCATGATCTTACTTTGTGGAATCTGCATAAGAAAACTGCTAAGGATGATTAAATTTTCCTGCTTTAATTATAGAAGGATGCATGATAAAACAGTTATCTTTGATACTAGTTTGTTTATGTGCTAATTTATGTACTTAGTATACCTATGAATCCCTGAGAGAAAGAACCTATTGTAATCACAATAATTAAATTAAGTGAATCAATCCAATGACTATTTAACAGTACTCGGTGAACTTAGAAGTGTAACTAGTGATTAGGCTGCTACTTAACAGTCAGGGTATACTGACTTAATTTTCAAAGGATCATTAAGCTTTCTCTTCTATTTCAGGTTATTGACTGAACATGTCTTTCATTATGATGGGACTTGGGTTATAATACAAATTATAATAATATATATAACTTTCATAGAGAATGTACAGTTTGTTGGGAGCGGGAAATTATGTTAAACTCTACACAGTATCAACTGTTTGACTATATACAGAAATTTTTTGCTTTTCTTTTTAGTAATAGTAGGGATTGAACTTTCCAGAGCTAGATCCCTAGTGCTTTATTTTTTAAATCGTGCATTAACTTTCTTTAACTGAAACTTCATCCAATCAAATTATGCCTCAACACATGCAAATGTACCTTTGGTGAGTTCACAACAGTTGTCTGTAACAGATCCTTTTCGTTAGTTTTTCATATGCATGTAGAGATTTAAGGTTAAAGATAGAACTTACTGTTTTTTTTTTCTTTTTTGTAGTTCTGTATTACTTGTACCCTTACACTGTTTTGTTTTGTTCTTTATTTTTCTCTTTTTCCTTTTAAATAAAAAAAAAAGAAGCAAAAGTATCAAATTTCATGATCAGATTTAAAGTTTTAGATGTTGTGCTTGCAACTACCCTGTAGGAAAAAAGTAAATTATACTTTGCAACCATCCATCAACACTTTGTGACTTCAAACTGTAATCATTTAATTTTTTTTGTATAATTGTGATTTTGGCTGGAGTTCAAAGAATAACTTATCTTTTCTTTAAGCAGCATGAACTCTGTTACCTTATTATCATTGAGTACCACTTTCAGCATTGTTAATTTAGAAGGTGAGAGAGTTAATGCTGGCTGCTGGTTGGTGTTCAACCAGGGCGATGGGATAAGCCTCTCATAGGCTGTTTGCCCTGCTCACAGCAAGACAGTGAGTTTCACACAAAACACTCTCCTAGAGAAGAAGGCAGAAAGTGTGATGAAATAGCTCTGGATTTTCCAGTGTCACTTCTGGTGTAGTCAAGCTTCTATATTCCTTAAGACGTAGAAATCTTCTCTACCTTCTTATTGGAAGAAGGTTCAAGTCCCATAAGAAAAAAAAATTAATTAATTAAAAAAATTGTATTGTTGGAGTTTTTGAAAAGTTAAGTAAGCCCTAATACTGGCATCAAGTTTTTATGGATTTTTCCACATTACTGTTTTTAATTTATTCTAAACTTCTAGTGGCTCAGATTGGAGATTGTTTTGAATTTCACGTTCAGATTGCTGTTTATGTATATCCCTCTGTTTCATTTTACTTTTCCCTTTCCTATTTTGTTATACATTCTGGTGTAATTTCAAGATATTGACTGACAAAGCTAGCTATTTATGTCAGCTAGACAGGATGTGTTGACTCTGCATATTTGCAAACTTTCTTGAACTAATTCTGCAAATTCCGAGTGCTTTGACACGTGCTCCCCTTTTGTGTTGATGTGAAATTTTCTATCAGTTACTTCAGCAGTGTTCATAACCTCACTATAATCCATGCATAATTTTCCAGGTCTGAAAACAATTTCAATGTAGTCTACTACAGTATTTAACTCATGATCTGAAATATTAAAAAATCGTTTATATTAAAAATGTAATGAACTGTTTAGTGATGAATTTATTTCATAAATGTATATTACATAATTTTTATACTACTGAAAATCCTTCAACAAAATTTTATGTTTTTGTAAATACTAAGATTAATTATATGTTGAATATATAAATAGATAAATCTGGTGTTCCAAAGGTGTTGAGTAATTGGAAATCCTCTGTTATGTATTCATTATTAATTTGATAAATATCTACTGAAACTTAATATATGCCAAAATCAATACTAATTGAGTGACCTAAGCAAATAGGGTGAGATAAAATCATTCTAAAAATATGTGAATTTATTCTCAGATTCTGAATCAAAGCTGTTATTATCCCTATAAGGTTTAGGTATTATTAATTAGGAAATATTCTGTAGACTTTAGGATACAGGATGTATGGCTTCTAAAATTCTCTATCTTTTATTTAAGAATTGACCAAAAGATGGTACATCATTACAATTTTATTCAAATTAGAGTGATCATATACATTTGATTGTTTGTTTTGTTAGTTGACTAATGTTTGTAGAGTAATTGATCTCTGAATGGAAACACTATCACTATGACATTTATCCTTGTGTTTACTCTATGTATCTGTCTTGAATGACTTTAACGCATGGCTTTTGGTACTTAAGGTTAGCTTCCTAGGAGGCATGGAAATCTCTTGTGCTCCCTCTTTTAGCCTTCTGGTATGGTTTATAACGCCTCATGCCATGGTAAGTGGGACTTTGTGGAGGTGATTAAGTCATGTGGGTGCTGTGCTCACGGGTGAGCTAGTGCGCAGCTGCTGAGTTTACAGGGAAATGTGATATTAGGAGTTGGGATCTGATCAGAAGAGGAAGGTCCGGGAGCCTGGCCTTGAAGGTTCATCTTCTGCCCTCCCTTTGCTCTCTTGCCTTCCTATGCCCCATTCCCTGAGCAGCTCTCTCTGCCAGGCTCCTCTTCATGTTACCTGTGGACTGAATGAGCCCAAATGAACCTCTCCTTCTTCACCTTGTGGGTATCCAGCATTTTGTACCAATGATGAGGAAATCAATTACAACCCCCTGGATTAAATTCAATTATTTGTAGTCACAAATATCTCCACTAGAGTCTTTGTCATAAAGTGGTTTCGTTTTATTGTAACTATCAAAGATAGTTATATTGATTTGTCTATGGTGCCCTCTCCCTCAAGGAAGCTTTGTCATTTATTAGAGAAATGGTTTTGATTATTGATGATCTATATTTATAATTTTTTCTTGGTTCATAATCTCATTAAATGTATTATAATCTCAGAATTTCTCTTTCTCTTGGCTTATAAAACTGCTGGTCTTTTTCCTTTCCTTCATGGCCTTGGGTTTATCTTCTTCAAACTCTGATGGCTTTTATTCATACATTTTTTATGGATACTACTTGCATGACTTTTTGGGGGTGGGGGCAGGATCTCACTTTATAGTTCAGGTTGGTTTTGAAGTCCCTGTGTAGTGCAGGCTGGCCTCAAACTCACTGTAATTCTCCTGCCTCAGCCTCCTGAATGTACTACCACATCCTGCCTCTGTTAATTAATTAATTTTTTTATTTGGGATTCAACTTTTTTTTTCCAGAGCTCTATCTTTTGAAGATTTTTTTTCTCACTAAGGCTTATCTATGTATACATTGATAGATCTAATTTAAATTGATGCCTGAGTTTCAAACACATGCATATTTCTTAAATTTTTCTGAATTTTTTTAACCAAATTTTTCCATAGAGTTTTGTCCTTTTTAACTGTATTCCAGTATACCTTCTCTTGCTTTCAGGTTGCCTACATTTTTAGCTTTGGTGTTACTGTTCATTTCAACCAAAACTTCATTGATTCAAACTCAGTAATTTGCCATAGACAGTTTGTATATTACCTATAAAATGTTACTCACGTTTGACTTCTATTTATCATTTCTGTACCGCCACTCAAAGAGATTCCCTCAACTCTTAATTTCCAACTTTTAATTTCTCTCCCCTCTAGCCACCTGTATACTAAAATTACAACAATATTTTTATGAAGTACACTAGTGACCTAATCCATTGTAGTTTAAAATACAAAGCTTTAATGTTTTCTTTTGCATTCAAATGTACTCTAAAGCTTTAGGGTAGCATTCAAAATATTATTATATCTGACCATTTCTACCATTGTCTCATGTAATTTATATGACTTTGCATGTGACTCTGTACTTTTCTGAGAAAATAGCCTCCCACTCCTTAGTTTGTTCTTTATATTAAGCTTATGTTTGCTATTCAAAATTCATTTTTATCAGCCTAAAATGATAGGTTCTAAAAGTTAGGTGTTTTTGTTCTATCACCACGTGTCTGTACTCTAAATATTGAACTCTTCACTATATGTAGTCATTTATTTGATTCTCTTCACTAGACTTTGAGATAAGTTATACTTTTTCATTGTATTAAGTTGAAATCCATTGGTTTCACACTGTAGGTGTTCAGTAAATGTTAAACTGAATTAATTCATCTATTAAAACTTCAAAATAATTTTTAAAAATTGCCTTCCATTAGTTTTCAGGTTGAACTTCCAATATGGATACAGTAGGTATTCTAGTTAAGTGCGCATCTTTCCCAGTTGTATACAGGGTCACAGTTCATCAACCTTCTCCTTGACTATTGTCTTCATTACTTTTTACTCATCGCTGAGACAAAATACCTGAAGCCCAAAGTTGGGAAAGGAAAGGTTTATTTCTTACAGTTTTTGAAGGTTTCAATCCGTACTCAGTTGGCTCCAAGGCAGGCTGGCAAGGCTGGGCCCCAGTTCATGGTGGCTGCAAACAGCAAGCTCCAACCAGCAAAGAGCAAGACACAGCTTCTTCCTGCCATTACATCACATCCTGGCCCCACCCCTATGTGGGTGGAGCACTGACCCCATCAATCCAAGTACTAGACAATGAACCATCACAAATGCACAATGCAAACTCATGAGGCCTGGGGGCGGCAGGCATAAACCATGACAACTACCAATCCAGAATATTTGCTTTTCCTTTCAAAAACATTCCAAATATCAAATTAAATTATTACTCAATTTTTCAGCCAATTCTATTCAAATTTTTTCTTATGGATCTCCTTAGGGGCCATTGATGAATGAAGAAATTATCAATTGGCGCTCCCTCAGTAACTACAATCTCTTAATGGCAGGGTTGTTTCTTTAAAAATATGCTGAAGGAACAAATGATAGATAATACACCCAGACTCAGCATACTGGCATGTTGGCAACTGTTCTTCTCACTAAAATAGTACACAGACCTCTCAGAAACAAATGCTCAGACAAACTCCAGATTCAGCTTAGGGGACCAGTAGCTCAACAACTAATGCCACAAAAAATGTGGACTTTAGGAAGCACTGTCTTGAGTGTATAATTAATTGTGTCATAGTTCTAAAAGTGCAGTGTGCACAATTGTAGGAGAGCAAAGAAATCCTGTTTCAATTTCACCATCAGTCAAAATTACATTTGATTAGGTTATTTTGTGTTTCAATTTAGAGATGATGTGAAGATATTTACAATTTTCAGTGGAACAAACTATGAGAAACAGTATGGAAACAGTGTTGAGTTTGGTAAGGTCATTTTAAGGAATACAGTAAGTATTATGCTGAATAACACATTTAAATCTAATATTTCTTATGGAAAGATAGTTCAAAATATTATTTTATATAAATATCTAAATTATTTTTTCCTATGCAACACACATAAGGTATAGGATATTGAGTCACTGAACTTGTATGACATTTTTAACTTTTTTTGCTCATGAATTTTGAAATCATCTAGTGGTTTACCAAATTTTGTGGATATAATTTATAATTATGTTTTCTATCATAACATGATAAAGTTGTAAAAACTCAATCTGAGTAGAAATCCTGTTTATTATTGAGATTATTATTCAATGTCTCTAAACTTCAACTTGCATTTTTATCTACATAATCATGTACATAATAATATATAATTTTCATGTGTATTGTAAAATAAAATTTATGTAACACAATTCCTAGCAAATATTAAAGTTTCAATAATATTGTTATTATCACTATCTAAATTTCATCATCAGGTTGGATGTTTGCTCAGAAACTCAAAAGAAGCAGTTGCAAGTATGAATTAGATAATATCTGTGATGTTCAATTGCAACTCCAACTTTAAAGACAGTGGGATATGTTGATACCACCTAATTTATTCTGATGGTGCTATTCCTAGTGAGTTAAGTATATTTTTATCCTAAAAAGAAAGTAATATCTTTTCTTGGAAGAATAACAGCAGGTGTTTCCTTAAGAAGACAGATTTGGCACTGCAACTGTTTGTGCCAAATGAAATACACAATATATTATTGCTTTGGGAAGAGGCAAGAGCTGATGCAAAATGCCACAAAGTAGTAGTGTGAGTCAAAAAATATATTAATGAATCGTATTTAAATGTTGGCCAATAAAGCACTTTTTTTTTCCTGTTTTTTAAATAAATATTAAAACTGTATTTCTTAGCCAAGTTTTTCAAATTGTCCCCCAGAGCCTGACATCATGCAGCAATGCCTCAGGGTTTCCACTGCAGGTAGGAATAGGACTGCCACTCTCTGAAACACGTGGGATTCTGTATTTTCACCGCACACAAATATGAAAAGGTTTTTTATGATTTAATTATAAAACAATTGTCTTCTAATCATGTTATACAGAAACATTTAAATATTATATCCATTAAAATTCAGAATCGCTCCATCCTCAAAGTTGAATCTTCAAGATAAACATTGTTAATTTGATGCATGACTCTCAAAGTATCTGGAGACTACTTAAAGCTATTACATATAAATATTATTTATTTATTTTATTTCTCATAAATCAAATGAGTATACTACATAAGAATGAAGTATTAAAAGCAGAATAAAAGTATTAGAAGTTAGCTGTGAATTCATAGGATTTGTCATGAACAACTTTAAAGGAATTAGGACCTAAGGTTTGGAAAGTATAAGCCACAGTATGTGATTAGGGGACTATTTGATGAGGGTCGGGATCAGGTAATCTGGATAGACTGTTGGAAGGGAGCACACTTTTTTTTTTTTTTCCCCTTGAGATGAAGTGCGAATTGAAAGAAGGGTAAGTGGATTGATCTAGTTTAACTTGTATGCTTCACCAGTGGGAGTAGAACCTGTGAGGGCTGGTATCTGTATTAACTTGGCTGAACCACAGTACCTAGATATGTTGTCAAAAATGGCTAAATGTTATGGAGAGTATATATTTTAATCACAGTAACATTTTAATTAGTGGACATAAGGAGAGCAGATCACATTTATAGTATAGGTGAGTTTGTCCAATTAGTTGAAGGCTTTAACAAAAATAAAATGACATTCTTAAAATTGAAGGCATTCTGCCAGCAGTTAACCTTTAGACTTTGTTTATGATACCAACTTTTATTAGGTCTCTAGCGTGTCAGCCTTTCTTGCAAATTTTAGACTTTTTAGCTATCACCATCATATGAAGCAGTTCCTTAATATAAAGTCTCCCTTTACTTCTTCCTAAACATACATAGAAATACGTCTGATTTCTCAAAACAGAGATACAGTTAAAGGAAATGAATAGGCAGAGATGAACACCCAAATGGCTAAGGCAAATATGAAATCACAAATTCTTTTCTGCAGTCCTGCTACAACTATGAGATCTGCCTGAAATGTAACCAGAATTGTATGAAAAAATAAAGGACATTAAAAGATTTCTTTCTGTCTGTTGAATCTCTAATGTATTGAGTTTAAAACAATCTTTGTAATAATTAGGAATATTGAATTACTCAACACATTCTGGAAATTTAAATATTAATTTTTGCCATGATTTAAATAGTTGAACAATACCTATTTTGTAATATACAAAATGATGTATGAATAGTAGATCACGCAGCACTATTACATCACAATAAAATTTTGTTTTGTTTTGGTAAAATTCCACTTAGAAGGATATCTGCTTTCTAAGACTTTACTTATTTATATCACTCAAACCACCATTGATCAACTATTTTGGGGAAAAGTATAAGAAGAATAAGGTATTCACTGGCAAGGAATTATAAGGTGGAACAGTCTGATAGCATTCCTTACATCTCTCTTACCTGTTCCCTGGTGCCACACTATTTTAGCTAATTACATACGTTCTTCAGTGTCCTTTTCTTGGTGTAATCCCCTTTGATATTTCCTGTGGCTGGCTCTTTTACTTATTTAGATTTCAGCTCAAATGTTACCTCCTCAGAGAAGTGTTGCTTCTCTAATCATATAACCTACAGCTTCTCTCAGGAATTAAATACATAGCCAGGTTTATTTCTGCATATTACTTTGATATGTGAAAATTTCTTGCAAAATTGGTATTTATTCATTTAAAATAAATGGGAAGTTTCCTTATCAGTGCATATATCTCTTACCTGTAAATCAGTCATATAGTAGTTTTTGTGAGTCACTCTTATTTATCTGTTTTATATTGTGGCATTCTGTGTAGTATATTTCTTGATATCTTCCATTGTGCAAGAAAACCACAAATATCTGTATAGAATTTATTCTATAGGTGATATATTTTAAATGATTATTTTTGTGTTAGCAAAATCAATTTAAGTAACATAGTTTATATTTTTGGTTCTTGGCTAAAATGTATATTGAAGGGCATTGGACTTTATATTAATAGCTTTCAATATTTAGATGATTTTGTGTTGCCAAAGATTAATTGGAATTGACATAGATCATCAGGTAAACAGTTATGTGACAATACTAGTGAAAATGATAGAGGTTGCTCATACAATTATTCCATGCCTAGCTTCAGGTTTTTTAAAACCCTAATATTAGTGTTCACCTTTCTTAACCTGAAAGCATATTGTGACCCAACTGCAAGAGATCTAAAATTATTTGATTTTAGGGAGCCTAATAGATAGCCTCTGATCACATTGTCTTTACTAATTTGTGTTATACAGCTATATGAAGGAGGAAAGTAAATATGCTATTGATGAAACATAATTTATTTCAAATCATGTTAGTTCATGATGTCTTCAAGATGTTAGAGGACATATTACCAACAAGACATTGTTCTTGTGTCTGCTTCATTTCTTATTCTCCATTTTTCATAAGTAGTCAAAGTGATTGTCTTGTTACTTTTCACTCCTTGTTGAGACAAAATACCTGACGCCCAAAGTGAAGCAAGGAAAGATTTATTTAGCTTACAGTTTTTGGAGGTTTCAGTTCATATTCAGCTGACTCTAAGGCAGGGAGGTATGGATGAGGGACAGCTATTCATGGTGGCTGCAAACAACAAGAGCCAAAGAGGAAAGAGGAAAAGCATGTCTCCTTCACTCCCTTATAGTGTATGTCAGCTCCCACTCTGGGCGGATGCTGCACTCACACTGCCAATCCCATCATTAGGCAATGGACAATCACAAATGCTGCATTCTTCCACCTCTGTGATGGCATGAGGCATTGGGGGGACATTTAAACAAACCACAACAGTGATCTTTTAAAAGTGTAAATTGGCTCAAGACACTCTGGTTAAAATACTTGGCTATCTCTCAGTTGCAGTAAGAATAAACCTCAATACCTGTATATACTTTCCCAGGCTACTTATGATTTAATTCTTGCCTATCCAATGCTCTTCTGGCATGACTTATATCTTACTTCCTCAACCTTCAGAGTTTTTCCACTTGTCCATGTTTTTCACATTCATTCTGCTATAATTTTTTTCTAAGACTTTCCACTGATGGAATGTTCTCATAGTTCAAATACAGATTTCAAAAATATATATCATGTCCTCAATGTTGTGATGTCTTCTTGAACTACATTTTCTTAAAACAATAGCACAAGATTCATACAGATTAATAGAAAGGGTTTACTTGTTTGCAGTTTCTATGTAGAGGTGAATAGAACTACAATCGCTCTGTTGTAATTTCAGTGAGATTTTCTCACACTTTCTGTGGTTTTTGTGATAATGTTGATTTAATGTAAAACAAAAAGATAAAATGCTAAAGAAAGCTATTTTCATTTTAGTGAAATTGAAAAACCAACTATATCACAATATATAAAGGGTAAATAATACAGGTAATATAAACATTTACTGATAATGTCAAAGAGTTGTAATAATCATTCAAAGAACTCTAAACTCCAAATCACTGAAACCTTGCCTGACAATTTATCTGAAAATATGACATAAATATATCACTATTCCTTGAAAAAATTACTCTTAAAATGACAGTTTTTCACAAGAGGAACAAAGGAAATATGATGTGTCTTTTAATATGATCTGAGGGTTTTATAAGAGTTTGCATTTATCAGTGTGACATGTGCAGAGGGTTCAAGAGTTGTTTGAAACATGATTGTTGACTCAAAATGCTTATCGCTCAGTCTTCTTTCTTTACTTGAAGTGACACAAATGGAACATGTATTGGATTTTATACTTACAAGTATTTTCACAAACAATTTTGTATCTCACAATACTTAAACTTACGAATTAGCAAACTGATAACATTTGATCCTGAAATTATGCTATAAAATATGCATTGCAAAATGTAACTTATCATGCATATGTGCCATGACCTTCACTTGGGTTACTGAAGATTTTGAACTCTAGTTGTTATCACTATAAAATAAAAATACATTTTAGAATATGGAAATCTGGAGATGAATTTGTGTATATGTGCATGTAGAGCACAAAAGTGATCAAATTTATCACATACTTTGAAAATTTGGCTACAAAATTGTTTTGTACATTAATTGCAGGAATATGGGATTGTTTTTCTCTGAAATTATGTTATCAGTAATTGAGGAATCCTCCAAATACATACAAACATACAAGTTTTGCAAATTTTAGTCCACAGAAACATATGTACATTTTTCTCTGATAAAAAATGTAGAGTAATGCAGAAAAAATGCAGATAAATAATCCAGTAAGTAATAACAGTTATAACTCGATCTTTTCAGTGATTCTCTAATTATTGTTTTTGATCTGGAGTCCTAAACCTGCTGGTGGTAGAAGCCACTTTTACTGAAAGATTCCATTATTTCGTTTTTTGAGAGAAAGAAATTATTTTGATTCCATGTCCAAAGAAGACATGTAAGTTTTTTCTGCTGTACACATTTATTGAGAATATGTTATTCATTATCTAAAACATAACAAACAATGAGTCGTATTCTAAAACAAATACATCACATATGTTCTGCAATCAATTTTTAATAATTAACTTAGGATTATATAATCACATCCATATTCTGGCATGTTCATTCACTTACATGTACTGTGGTGGACTTTTGAGTATAACTGCATGTGTATTGTACAGAAAAATATTCAGCAGTAAATTACTCTATGTCTTGACAGTTGATCATCCTGACTTAAAATGATAGCTTTAGCTATGGTCTACAGCATAGCTTAAGGATTCTTAATGCAATAATAAAGTCACTGTATTTGACACCCTAATTATAACAGTGGAAACTACAGATACAAGTAAACTATTACTCAATAAGATCTCTCCTTTTTTTATTGCTCTGATGGAATTCAAATTTTCATCTTAATTTAAATAGTGTTTTTCTAAGACTGAACTGAAAATATTTTGAAATATGAAGGTGTGACATTTTCCTGAGTTCAAAGTGGGAGACAGCAATCAGTATGCCTTCTACGTTAAGGAATACTCTATAATTTTTTTTCTGATTGTAACAGAACAATAATTTCCTTAGCATGTACAGGATGCTAAACATAAAATGGGTGGATTTAGGCAATAGAATTATATGTACAGATATTGGGAAATTTAAGAAATGGCATCATCAAGTATATTGTGTCTAACATCCTAACATCATGATATTGGAGAGTATGAATTTGAAAGGTCATAAGCATACAGACCATAGCATAACTGCAACTCAGAATCTAAAGTAATACAATTGAAATATGTTTCATGCCTGTTCTAAATATTCTATAATTTTCTCTTTATTTAAAAACATAGTATATCAGAATCTAATATCAAATATAAGCCTAACTTTTCTATCTTTAAGTAACATAATCAAAACCACATTTCTATAAAGTAGATGAATAAGAAGTAGGGTTAATGTATCTAAAAAAAAAAAAAAAAAGACCAAAAATAAATTCCAGTGAAAACAATTCCACATGTAATGATGTTATGAATTATCACCTCAGTAACCCTTTTCAGGATAGAAAAATAATCAATTAGCGCTCCCAACACTTTTATTATATAGAGCATAAATGGGATATTGGCTATTGGAAATGTGAGTCCTCCTAGAGGAATTGTCTTTTATTCAGAATGAACCTCTTCACTCAGGTTCACAACCCAGTCCTGGGAGAAACACTGTCCAGTAGTTTATTAGCAGGACAAAGGGAGAGTACATTAGGTGTAGAGATCATACTTCGTTGTATGAATGTACGTTTTACCCCTCTAAAAGCTGTCTAAGTGCATGTCTGCGAGTCTATTTTCTAGGAAATCATTCTAATACAGTAGACTAGGTTAGTCCTTGAAGAAAAACAGAAAACATATTCTGACTCAGTTGGTTAGTGTCTTGTAACAATCTTAAGACTTATGGTAATTAGCTTATTAATTTGCATGTGACCCTTCTTTCACCACTGAGATTCAATATTTTGGATAAGGTCCAAGAATTTGCATTTCACCTGCAAAAGATTATTAATCAATATGTCTGGGAAGAACCTTAGAATCTGTATTTTTAAAAAGCTTAATGGAAAAAATTTTAAATATCTTCAGATACAATCATGTGCTCATCACTTAGCTTGAAGAAATATTAGTTTACCTGCATAAAATATCAATTCATGGGTGTATTCATTCATTTGTATTTGTTTATCTTTTTATTTATAATTACTTAAAGCATATGCCAAATAACATATGTTTTATCTAAAATATTTTAGTGTGTATCTTGAGATGTCATATTACTTTGCTATTATCATAAATAATTTAAATGCACAATTAAATGCATCAAATGCCAATTTAAATGCATCAAAATATTAACAGTGACCGAGAAATATTGAAATACAATGAACTAATTAAAGGCTTGATAGATAATCCTCAAGGATTGACTTGAATGTGTGTGTATTTTATTAATTTTGCTTTCAGCTGAGAATATTTGAATTCTAAAAGTATGTGCATAATCAAGTCTTAAAATAATTTATAGGCTGATTGTTAATCATACCTTATTTAGCAGCTTTGTATAATGAATTCCACTTAATACATTAGTAATATGTATAAAATTCCTTTGAGAAAGAGTAACAGTATCTAAAGTAGACCTGAGACCGTTAAATCAGTTCTAACTCTTTGATTTGTTTTTAGAGCTGCTGTCAGTAACCTTTGTGTTTTATAGTAATTGCAGTATCCCTCAACTTCTCTCACATCAAGCAAAGGAAAAGGATTTATCTCAATCTCCAGTTCCCCCTCTTTTCTTCCCCCTTGGTCCCTGTCTTCACTTCCCTTTAAATCCCACTTCCCTTTCTGGTTTTCTCTTCCCTTGTCTTTATCATGGTAGTAAACCATACAGAAACCATCATCCTAAGCATTGTTTCCTCATTTTGTGAGCAAATACCTATGGAGATCATCTCCATATTCTTCAATGTAGATTTTTGTGCAGTGTCTAGTCAGTTTCTGTCCTGAATAGAGAGACACGTGTGTCTCTCTAACTATGGATGTGGAAAGGATTTCAATTATCTTAAATAGGAGTGAATTCAAAATTTCTATTAATTTTACATTTAGGTGCTCGTGAATTAATGCTAATGAGATCAAGAACAAGAATTTAGTGTATTAATCATGTTTGAATAGATAAAAACATGTTCAGCAGAATAAATACCTATAAACAACTCATCCTCAAGCCATTAAGTAACAGTGCCATGACTAGATTCAAAGAATAAAAACAAACAAAATTTAGCTTTATTAATAAAATGATAAAATATTTGATTCCTCAGAATTTCAAAGTTCTCTGATAATAAAAACCACTGGTAATCACTTAAATAATAGCCCGCATCCACTAAGTTAATAAATAGGAAAGAACTTAGTTATAGAAATTCCACAATATAGAAAATCACATTTTAATAAACATTTTTAAAACACATGCTACATCAGGCATAACTTTAATATTTATAAAATAATGTGCTATAAAGCAACAAAAAAACAAAATAGGACTGGTATGTCTCATAAAATCCCTACTTAATGGTCAGAGGAATGATTGTGGGTTTTGGATCACAAATACATGCTCTGATGACAAGTTTGTAAATTAATTTTCTATTTAATTTCATTAATAGGTATATCACTCATTAAAACTTGAGAAATGTTTTGTGAGTTCAGTAAATTTGAACAAAAGAATAACAAGGTTTGAAAATGTACAACAAAGGAAATTTTGGAATTTGGGTTTTTTTCATTTTATTTTATTTTATTTTATTTTATTTTATTTTATTTATTCTTTAAGATAAGGTCTTGCTGTGTAGGTCAGGCTGGCCTTGAACTCAGTATGTTTCCCAGGTGTTCTGGAACTCACAGCATTCCATTCTCTTGGTTCAATCTGGTAAATACTGGGATAACAGGCATGCACTACGGTGCCTGACAGCCGTGGATGTGCTGGATGTCTTAAACAAAAATTTAATAAATATTTACATTGTGACATGTTGGTCTCTCAGACCTTAAACTACTAGTTCATTACTAATAATAAAACAGTAAAATAATGAAGTCAGTAGATAACATTTAAAATATCAAGAGGATTAATATTTTTCAAATGACTTAAAGGATGAATTTCTATTATCCAGTAATTAAAAATGCTCGTATTTTTATTGTATTTATACTACCAGTGCTTGAGAGTGTAGAGGTGCTCTTGAAGTATACTATTTTGAAAGACTACTGTAAAATGTTAAGTAAATTTATAGACCTCTTACCAAAGGATACTTTTATTGTCAAATGAAGTACGAAAGGTAGAAGAGGACCAGGCACATAGGTTCTGGATAAATATTGACTAAAATTAGTGAAAACATTTATTTTAAATTGTTAATTGCATGACATGGGAGGAACACTTCATTTCACACAAAACTTTGATATGTATGTAAAGCTGTATTTTATTCATGCTATTTGTATAGGTACCAGGCATCAGTCACTTAGTCTTTAAACAGATCAGTGTGGAGATGATAAAGAGGATTGCATAACCCCATGAGATGGGGAGCTAAAATATTTGAGACTTTCCTCTGGAATAATTATTTGCTTTTCATCTTAAGGCAGAACAGTCTTACACTGATTGTCTAAGGTAGAAAGGAGAAAGCACACCAAGGCTGCCCTGAAAGTCCGGGCCTACTTGACCAGACTGACTGGCTCTGAAAGACAGTTAGCCAGCCCACCTCAAGGCATCTGCGCTATATTTGAAAAACCAGCATTAGTTTTTTTGTTGAAGAACTCAACCTTTGTTTTTGACCTTTATGAAAGTTGAATGGCTTCATTTTCTCAGTGCTTATCTCTGAGACAAGGCACTGAATTACCTCAGATCATTTATTTTCAGTCCTGCTTAGATCCTCCAAATAACACTTTGTGATAATACACTGGGAAGAATTTGAAAGTCACCATGTAGCACCTACTCCTCACAAAATGAGTTGAATATAAATAACGGTCAGCAAAAATTTAAACAACTAGGGTGTGTCAAGTATAAGTATAACTAAAATGAGGAGCTACTTTCAAAGAATGTTTTCACATTTTTTTCCTCTGGTTAAAAGAATTCAATAGATATCTATGACAATGTACAGGTACCTACATCTAATCCTCAGGGCCTTGAATTACTAGTCTTATTCTCTGGTCCACTCTAATCTCCATTATTAAAGACTATTTAAATTCTTTATTATAATTTTAATGTTGGCCTTTATTCCTTCACTCACAAATCATCCCAGCTCTCAGGGGCTGGAGCATGAAGTGAGGTTGCACTGAATCTACTGCATCTTGCTCAAAATGCTAAGTTGCTAGCTTTTAATTTTAGCATGAGTGTAGGATTTAGAGGTTGTATATATGTTGGTAATTTTAATCTCTTATTTTCAGTGAATATTTTGCTTTAATAATGAAGATGAAAATAAATGTTTTATTGTTTTTATGGATATATAATAACATAATCAATCATTCCTTATAAAATGGTTTTAAAATCTCATTGTTCTAGTGTGTCTTGACTTCCAAGGCCAAGTCTTAGTCATACTGGACTCATGTTCATAATAGTACCACTACTTGTATTTTTTTATAATATGCAAAATGTAATTATATTATAATGTATTATATGTTAATTTTTAACGGAATACTTTTGGAGAATTTAAATTTTACATTCATCATGAGGAATTAGCACATCTGCTTAACACAATGAGTGGAAGTTCAGTTTAGTTTATTTTGTAAGAATTGTTAAAAGAAAATCGAGAGTGAAAAGAGAAAAATGGAAGGTGAAATAAGCGTGAGAAATGACTCTTCTCATATTCATCCTCAACAAAAAGCAGGATACCATAGCCCATTGTTTTAGGTAAAATATCACCAAATAATAATGGAAGTGAGTTGTACTCCTTCAAATATTGTGTGTATATTGCTCCAGTCTCCCTAGTTCTTCAATCCATGCTGGTTACCTCTCTCATTTAAATATCTTGTAGTTTACAAAGACTTTATTTTCTAATTTTAATACATATTTCTCTGAATGAAGGCTACATCTTTTAATTATCCCATGGAATTTTCCTTTCATTTATGTCACATATTATCACAATTTTTCCTTCCTAAATTTATATGGAAATCTTTTATACATTTTGACTCTAAAAGCACTGAATAAAGGTAGCTTACAAATGCCATGAATTCTACTCCATGACCAAGTGGGATACATTCCAGGAATGTACAACGTATACAAATTAATAAATGCAATGCACCACACTAACAGAACCCAAAACAAACACCACATGATCATCTTAATAGACGCAGAAAATGCTTTTGATAAACTCCAATACTCATTCATGAGAAAAATCCTACAGAAAATCAGAATAGATTTTCTTTATATCAACCTAATAAAAGACCATCTATGAAAAACCAATAGCCAACATCATACTAATGATCAAAATAATTTTAGTAGGGCAACAAACAAAGAATTTACTGCTAGCCTAATAAAATATTTATTTCCACATCAAACATAAACTTATTACATAGATTACAAATTGAACTATGGCTAGAACAATTCAGATTCCATAAATAATAAAAAACAACTAAACAAATCCTAAATGCTTATCATACTTAAAAGAAAATATTTTATAGGATCAAATATATTGTTCAATAGTGCATTTGCAGAAAAAGCAGTTATTTGTAATCTGAGACTCTACAGACTAGTAAACCACTTTACTTTGTGTTCAAATCATAGATATTATTCATCTCTGAAAGTTAGACTCAGTTGTGTGTGAAGTTCTAGTTGTCTAGTATAAGACCCTGCAATTGTCAGTTATCTGTGTCATTGTATCAGTCTCTCTATCTGACTCTATTCTGTTTCTCTGTCATATTAACATTTTATCAAGTACTCTAATTACTTACTAGAATAGTAGTGGTTGTAATGAAAGAATTTCCAACTCAGTAGATCTCAGATAAAGGCTACCTTTATAGGTTTCCACGTGATGCTGAGACCAAAGCAAGAGCTGCGCTCTCTAATCATAGAAAACTACCAGATTATTTTTACAATTAATATGTAAGTGAATTCAGAGGTCTTATTAAGTCCATATTTATCAAAAATTTTCAACAGTAAATGCCAAAGAACACTTACCCTTCCCACAAACTCATCACTGGCTCCTAAAAGCAAACTGAAATTTAAGACTGGTTCCGACTCCTTTATAGCATATAAAGTTATATTCTAACATTTCAAGGAAAAAGACACTATGGTAACTACTGTTAAGTCTGGTTATTTGGTGGTGAAGCACTAGGTTGCTGAAACTGTCATGCTTTGACCTGTATTGTTATGTCGTTATGCCCTCTTTTCTCTCAACCTCTCCCTTATTCATTAAAAAAATTATTTAATTTTTTAAATTTCTTTTTTAAACTAAGGGAAAAATCAAAAAAACTAGCAGGATGTATTATAGTAACTTTTTTGATTTCCTATTAACATGATTTGAAGTCCTGTAATACTCCCACTATCTTGTTTTGACTGATTAGATTCTGTTCCGCTCTGTATGATAGTATTAAGTATTAGAGTATAGGCAACTACTTTGAAGGCAATAAGATTCACTTGATGCCCATTCTGTTTGACTATTATCCTCTTTTGAAGTTCTGTAAGGTTTACAATGTTTAGGTTTTATTGGACTTGTTCTGTACTGTTTTGTTCAACTTTATAATAACTAATGAGATAGACAATTCTTCTTAAGGAAGCAAGAGGCATTATGGTAACCATTGTTGATAACCTTGTACTCTGTTTTTACATCATGTGCTGTGTCTATCCTTGGTTTTCACTGACAGCTTTGTTTTATCGTGTTTGATTTTATTCTCTTACAAAAAAAGTAATAAGATCTATGAGAGCAATAAAAAAAAAGAAGTGAATTAGCATCTCTTTATACTGACCTTCACAGGGATTATTGCTTTTATTACTTTAGAAGATAATAGTTTTGTTGAGTTACAAGATGTTTTATTTCTTTAAAATCTGAAACATTAATTTAAGAGTATGATATTTATCTGCAATTATGTAATACTTTTGTTGTGCTTCAATGGGCAAAAATTACTGTTTAATTTAGAATGCTTTACTTCCAGATTTGTCATGCTTACTTTGGGAATAGAGTATTAAATTTATTCTTCCTCGTGAATGTTTGTCTTGGCATGTGCTATTTCTAAATGTGATTTAAAATGTTAAATTGAGAAAGCTGAGAAATAAAATCATAAAACAGACGGTTGACTTTTGCAAGCAGCATAGCTTGAACGCAGTTGTGACTTATGTCATTATTGACCTTAAAAATGTTAGATCTTAGAATATTAAAGACAATTTTACTTTAAAATAGTGTTGCAGAGATTCAGGAGAATATTAACATTTTTGTTGATATTTAGTTAAGCTTCATCAGTAAAGAGGTATGCAATTAAGTTTTTAAAGCAACCTCAATGGTTGTCTTATCCATAGATCTTTTACTATCATCTGTATTTACTCATGCGTGTGTGCTATATTCATTGACTGTGGGCTATATATATATATATATATATATATATATATATATATATATATATATATATATATATGACATACCCTTGCTATGCAGCATGCAGTTTGGGCTGCCCTTGAACTCACTTTGTAGCCCAAGATGATCTTGAACTCACAACAACCCTGCTGCTTCAGCCTCTGAAGTGCTGGGAATACAGGCAGCACAATCACATCCAGTTTATTTTGGCATATTTCACACCATTATAAATATAAAATTAGATGCTATAGACACTTTCTATAAGGATTATTTTAAACGTTAAACGTGTTGATCACATAAGAAATTTAAAACTCATTCCTTAAATAGAGGCCATCTCAGTTAACAGGGTGGACTTTCAGCCACTTAATGGAAAGTAAAGCCATATTCCTTCATGTAAATAACATCAGCAGTTTTGTGACATGCTGACAAAATAAAAGTTGGCTTAGTTCTTTCAACAATTTATGAATATATCATATATTTATGAATTATATCTGTATTAGACAATAATCTACTCTTTTGGAGCAAAGGTATTTTAATAGATATATTAAATATAAATTTAGATATAGTAATGAGGTTTATCTAAGCAAACAGTAGACAAAGAATTTACTTTGGCTTCCATAGTGCTTTTTGTTTGTTATATTTACAGGCCAGAAAAAGTTGAAAAACCAGGACAATTACTTAGAATGCTGGTGTGTACTTTATCTTTTAGAAGAAACATACAAAAAGCAATATACCACTGGGGAACATCACAGAACAATTGATAGATTGGAAGCTAAATATACAAATCTATAAAAATCGAAAACAAGGAAAAGAACAAAAACCTTCTATGTAAATGATTGTAACATATAATCACTGAGATTGAGAAAAAGTGGATTGTGAGTTAAAGAAATACCTAGGAAAAGCCATTATCACATTCTACTCATTCCAAAAATTAGCACTGAAGGATGAAGGATCGTGTGTGAAGAGCTGAGATTACTGTGAGGTCTGACAGCTTGTTGAGGACAGTGGGAATGAGGCAGAGAAGAAGGTGGAACAGGAGCAGGAGACACGATAGATGACTTTGATTTCATTATCTTGAATTAATTGGGTATCATCTGTAAAATTTCTTATCATAATTAGAAGCCAAGGGAGTAAGAAGTTTGAGCACACATTCAATACAAACGTAATATGTAATGTGATAGTTTAGTGACAACAGTAATGTTGCATTAATGGCATATTAATGAGACATGTCTTTCAGCCATGTCAAAACAAGTTTTGATGAGCTAATGATTTTAACAAAGTCTCAAAGCACCATAAAATGCTTAATGTTCTGCATGTCTTTCTTCTCCCCCCTCTTCTGATAAATCAGATGTCTACTACATGCAGTCCAACTGATGAGTGTTTTAAATAAATGTCACTGTAAACAGCTGAAGCATAAAAAGGTTAAAATTATAAAGATGTGAGTTCCAGGTAATTAATTTTTATATATCTAAGACTACTCTAAGAAGGGCAGAGATAATTAAAAGAAACTCCTGCTAATTGGGAAAGGAAAGTGAATGAGATTGGAGAGGGCAATCAGCTCTACACCCCCCTCTCAGAAATGTGATCGTTGTTAGAAATGAGAGCTGCCTTCCCTCATGTTCAGTGGCAAATTAATAGTGTTGACATGAAGTAAAATAATTTTCTTATTATCGAAAACTGATACCATTCACATACCCTTCTCCCCAGGAGAGCCTTCCCACACTGGAACTATCCCTTTGAAAAATGCCAGGTTCCAGTTATTTAATTGTTAATATGTAACTGTGAATTTTCATCCTGTAGAGAAATAATTTCAAAATAGTAACTTTAAGCACATTTGGAAGGTGGAACTGTATGGATATGAATTTACCTAAATTATCCATACAAACAAGAAATCATTTTATCAGTAGTATATATTGTTATGTTGTAACATTTAAAGCTTAAATTATAAGATATTGCTCACAAAGCAGGTTTGCCAGTTAACATGTCCAATTATATCAACATTCATTTATTTGTGGCATTTAAATTTCTTTATTAATATTTAATGTTAATATTTTCCAATAACATTGATTCTGCTTTTTTCCACTTTACCATCTACTTACTAATTTTACTAACAGTAAAATAAGATCAGTATATATTTATATATGAGACCATAATACATAAATGTATGATGCTGAAGATTAAAAACAAATGTTTCAAAAAGCAAAGGTTGAGGTAGTTTGAAGAATGTCTCAAAGTAAGAATTCACATATATGAAGAACTGGGAAGAGAACATGGAGCATTTCTCAGCAGATAGAATACATGAGAAAAGATACATAAAGGGAAATTAATTAATTCTAACATGTATACACATAGTGTTGTAAGACTCGACAGGATGTGGATGCAGATAAAATCACCGCTGCATTCAAGCCTCTAGTGTTGTATAGCTGACAAAATAATAACTACCCTTTATTCCAACATGTCCTCAGTGTTCTCCAGGATGACGAGGCCGCTAGTGTGCTTCTTTAGTTAGGGTCTATTGCCTTACTTTGGCTTTTCTTTTCTTTTTCTTTTCTTTTTTTTCCTTTTCTTCTTTTCTATTCTGTCCTGTTCTATTCTGTTCTCTCTTCCCCTCCCCTCCCTTCCCTTCCCTTCCCTTCCCTTCCCTTCCCTTCCCTCCCCTCCCCTCCCCTCCCTTCCCCTTCCCTTCCTTTCCCTTCCCTTCCCTTCTATTCCCTTCTTTTTCCCTTCTATTCCCTTCTTTTTCTTTTTTTTTTCTTTTCAGCACTCTTCCAGACCATGATCTATTGGTTGGCTAATTTATTCTTAAGTTAATAATGAAATCAGAGGAAGCAAAGATACAGTAATTCATGCCTAGAAATATTTTAATAGAAATATTAAAATAGAAATATTTTAAACTTGGAGGTGTTGGATTGCATCTTCACCTCAATAAACATATTAATACTAAAATATTTTAAAGGTATTATTAAAAGTTCATAAATGATGCAGCGTAACTCCCACAAAATAATTTGACACGGTCAAGGACTGTGGCAGGGTTTGCTGAATAGGTAATTTCAAGCACTTATTTGGGAAATCAGCCCACCTACAGTAGATGATAGATTTTGAGTCACTACTTTTAATATAACATTTAATTAATATAACTAATCTGGGATTATAGAAGGCTAATCTCAGATTATAGAAGAGATTCATTGAGCTAATGTAAAATTATATCAAGAACTTCCATCTAATAAGCTATTATGATAATTTAACTTACTTAATTTTTTCATCATATCCTACTATCTGTACACTAATAGAGTACACATTTGTCTTTAATCCGTTTATTTCAGCTCCCGGTTTGTAGAGGTCTCAGCCCATAGTCAGCTGGCTCCAGGCAGGGTAGATGGCAGAGGGGCAGGTAAAGGAGAAACAGCCCAGACAGGGCAGGCAGAAGGCAATGAAAGAACATCTTTTATATTCATCCGGATTTTAAGCCTATTAGTTGGTGCCACGCACACAACCACTGGGGCTTCCTTTATCCCAACACCACACTCTGACCCATAGTCATGCACCTGAATCCGGCCACGTTCAGAATTACCAATCCATAACCATCACATGAAGCTTGGGGGAGACATGTAGATACAAGCTGTAACACACGAGATCAGCTGTTTCAAATTCCACATATGAGTGTGACTGTGCAGTGTCTTTCTTTGCCTAATTTTTTACCTGCAGGTTCACTTATGTTGTGACAAATAGTGGTATTTTTTCATTTTATAGCTCAATAGTACTCAATTATATATTACTGTATTTTACTCATCCAATTACCAGTTGATGGACACTTGAGTTGTTCATATACCTTGATTATTGCCCTTAATATGCAGTAAAGATGAGAATGCAAGTTATCTATGTGACATAGCTTTGATTTATTTTTCAAATATATCAAATAGTGGGATTTCCAGCTTACATCATTGTTCTAACCTCATTTTTGAGGAAATTTTAGCCTTTTCATAATGGTTAGACTAATTTTCATACTCAATAATAGGGTGCAAATATCCCTTTTTCTTCACCTTTGACAATGCTTACCTTTGTTATTGAGATAATTCCAATGAGCATGAAGTGACATCTTGTAATTGTAATTTTCACATCCTGATAGTCAGTGATTTATATTTTTCACATGTTTATTGACCATGGTTATGTCTTCCCTTGAGAAATATCTAGTCACATTTTTGCCAACTTTTAAATTGGGTTATTTGTTTTGTTTTTATTGACATGTTTGAGTTTATCTAAGGTATATTTTAGATATTAACTGTAATTAAATCTATATTCTAAAAACATTTTTCCATTGTGTTTTTTGCGTGTTTACACACTTTATTATTTCCTTTGTCATTCATAACCATTTCAGATTCCTGTTTCTAATCAAGTTGATGATTTTTCTTTTGTTGCCTGTATTTTTGAGGTTATATCCCAAAATGCTTTATGGCACCAGTGTTTTGGAAGTTTATCATTTGTTTTCTCTTAACAAACTTTGTATGAAATAAAGGACTACTTTTATTCCTCTCTATGTATATGTCCAATTTTCAAACTCAGTTTACTGAAGAGACACTCTTTTCCCCATTACGTGTTCCTTTTCTATCTTATTCCAATCGATGTTTTTTTTTATATCAGTACCACCCCACTTTGTAGACTATTACATTGTACTATGTTATAAAATCAAGTAGTGTAATGCATCCAGATTTGTTTTTGCTCAAAATAGCTTCAGTTATTCAAAATCCTATGTGATTCTACACAAATACTTTTTTTATTTCTACTTCTATGAATAATCTAATTGGTATTTGGATTGGATTGGATTGGATTGGATTGGATTGGATTTTTGGGTTACTTTTGGTAATGTGACATCTTAACATTTCCAATGTATAAATGGTGGACAATTATCATTTATTTATGTCTGATTCAATTTATTTAATACTTTATCGGTGAAGAGATTTTTCATTTACTTGATTAAAATTACTCTTAAAGTTCTTTTTTGGTAGATATCATAAATGATAATATAAAATTTCTTTTTCAGATAGTTTGATAATAGTGATAGAAAGTCTATTGCTATATATAATATGTTCATTGTATATATATTTCATACCCTACAGATTTTATTAGTTCTAATTATTTGGTGAAGTCTTCTGAGTATTTCACATATAATATAATGTCTGCAAACGGAAACAATTTCAATTATCTTTCAACTTCAGAGGTTTTTTCCTTTTTTTTTTTGTCTTAATTTTCTAAGCTAGGGCTTTTAATCTGCATGCTAATTATACACGTTTCTTACAAACAATTTTACAGTTTTGCCCAGCATTTGTAATTTGTGTTTTAGCAGGGAGTTCTGTATTTTCTAGTGTTCTGTTATTCATTAATATTCTTATCTTTTACATGGAATAATTCCATTTATCAGTTCTTATTAGACAAGTCTATTGATATTAAAGCTCTCAGCTTTTATTCATCTTGAGGGATCTATCTTCCCAGAACAACTTGACGGGTGATTATTTTGGTTAGCAAGGATTTTCTTCCTGTTTCTAATATTTTGAATATAATCTGTCAAAGACTTATGGCCTGTGAGGTTTCTGCAAAGAAATCTAATACTATCTGTAACGCAGCCACTTATCCTTTATTTATTTCTCTTTTCTTGCTGCTTTAAAGATCCTTTCATTGTCTATGATTATTGAAAGTTTGGTTAATATGTTTTATGGTAGTTTTATTTAGATTTGATTACAAATCTTTGAACTTTCTCTTTTATATTTTTTGGATTTTACTATCATTTTAAAAAAGGTTTTTATTTTATGTTTCTTTTCCTCTTCTATAATACTTACACTAGAAAATTGCTCTTTAGATGCTGTCCCCCAAAACTAAAAGCTTTCTTTTCTCCTTGCATTATTTGTCTTTGAATATATGTTTTAAAATAATCTGTTTGAATTCATATTCTTTCTCTTACTTGATAGTTCTACTGTTGTTTTTTGTTATATTAAAAACTTTGTTATGTCATTCAGCCTCAGAATTTGTTTGAAATTTTCTAATTAATCAATCTCTTTGATAAATCTCTGGAATGCTTATAATTTTCACCACCATTTTATTCATTATATTGTGCATTATGTTTGCCTCTTTCTCCTTTTTTCTGTTTTGTTTCCAAGGTTTATTTTGTCTGAAGTTTTTCTACTTAGCTAGTATTTTCAAAGAATCAAATGCATTATTTTGTTTCCACCTCTTTATTATTATGTACACTTACATTCTGTAGTTAATGGGCATTTTGTTGGTTTCTAAGATTTAGCTATTACAAATTGTGGTGCTATAAACATTGTTGCACATACATTGCTGTAATATAACATTTTCAGTATTTCTGAAAAATGCCCAGGATGGGAATAGCTGGATTGAATGGGACTTCCAATTCCAGTTTTCAAGTACTCTCCTACTGATTTCCATAGCGGCTGCACCAGTCTACACTCCCATCAACAGTGGAGAGTATTCCTTTTTTCCCACAGACACGCCAACATTTGTTATCAGATGATTTATTGATGGCACCCATTCTTTCTGGAGAGATAAAATCTCAATGCTGTTTTAATTTGCATTTCTCGAATGACCAGGGGTGGTGAGCATTTCTTCATGAATTTATCTGCCATTTGTATGTCTTCTTTTGAGAACTGTGTGTTCATCAGATGCCCATTTTTAGAGTAGGTCTTTGAATTTAGGGGACTTGATGTTTTTTAGTCCTTTGTATGTTCTAGATATAAGACCTTTGTCTGAGGGACCACTGGCTAAAATTCTTTCCAATTCTGTGGGTTTGTTTTTCACTTTGTTGATGCTTTCCTTTGAAGTACAAAAACCCTTTAATAAGATGAAATCCCGGGTGTTGATTCTTTTAAGTATTTCCCATGAAGTTTGTGTTTGTTCATGAATTCTCTGTTTACCCCAATGTCTCCAAGACCTCTACATAACTTGTCTTCCAGTAGATTTAGTGTTTCTTTTTAATATTTAGATCGTTGATCCATTTGACTTTAGTTTAGTCCATGGTGATGGACATGGGTGTAGCTTCAGTCTTTGGCATGTGGAAAGCCAATTTTTACAGCACCGTTTATTAAAGAGGCTGTCCTTTTTTCCAGGGAACATTTTTAGACCCTTTGCCAAAGATAAAGTGGCTAAATGTCTTTGTTGTTGTGCTTGTATCTTCTAATCTGTTCCATTGATCCTCAGGTCTATTTCTTTACCAGTACCATGCTGATGTTATCACTGCAGCGTTGTAGTATAACTTCAAGTCAGGCATTGGGAGGCCTCCTACCTTCTTTAGTTGCCCAGAATTGTCTTTGCTATTGTAGTTTTCTTTTGTTTGCAAATGAATTATAGGAATGTTTTGTCTATATCTGAGGATTATGTTAATGGTATTTTGATTGGGATTGCATTAAATCTGTATAACAGCATTGGGAGTATGACCATTTTCACAATGTTGGTTCTTCCTAACAAATAGCAAGGGGTATCTTTCCATTTTCTAATGTCCCATGTAATCTCCTTTTTAAGAATAGTATGGTTTTTCACCATATATGTATTTTACATTCTTTGTTAGGTTGATTCCTAAGTATTTCATTTTGGGGGGGCACTATTGTGAAAGGTAGTATTTCCATAATTTCTCTCAGTGAATTTGTTGCTTGTGTACAGGAATGCTATTGATTTTTGAGTGTTAACTTTGAATCGAGCTATACTGTTCACTTGTTAATTAACTCTAGTAGTCTTTTAATGGAGATTTTAGTGTCTTCTGAATAGAATATCATATCATCTGTAAATAGTGATAATTTAACTTCTTCTTTTCCTATCCTTATTCCTTTTATTTCTCTCTTGTCTGATTGCTCTGCCTAATGTTTCCAGATCTGCATTGAATAGGAGTGGTGATAATGGATAACTTTGTCTTGATCTTGATTTGACAGTGAAAGCTGTCATTTTTTTCCACTTAGTATAAGGTTGGCTGTTGATTTGTCATAGATGGCCTTTATCAGATTCAGGTGGATATCACCTATTCTGAGTTTCTATCAGTTTTTTTTTTAATCATGAAAAAGCATAACCAATTGATTGCTCAGAAGGTCGTTATTTAATTTCCATGTATTTATCCAGGTTTTGCAATTTTTGCCATTAATTTCCAATTTCAATGCACTATGGTCAGATAATATGCATGGTATAATTTCAGTCCATTTAAATGTACTTAAGAATATTCTATGGGCTAATATATGGTCTATTTTGGAGAATGTCCCATATAGAGCTGAGAAGAATATGTATTCTGATGTGATTGGGTGAAACACTCTGTAAACGTCTAGTCAGTCCATTTGCTCATAGGTTTCAGTTCTGTTATTTCTTTGCTGATGTTTTGTCTAGTTGATCTATCTCTTTGTGACCATGGGTATTAAGGTCCCCTATTATAATTGTGTTGGTGCTTATTTGGTTTTCCATATTTACTAGTATTTGTCTTATATAGTTGGGTACTCCTGTATTTAGTGCATATATGCTTGTGATTGTTAGCTCTTCTTCTTGCATTATTCCTGACAAGTATGAAGTGGCCTTTTTTATCTCTTTTGATCATTTTTGGTTTGAAGTTCACATTGTCTGCAGATAAAATAGCTACCCTTGCTTTTTTCTGTGTTCCTGTCATATGGAATATTGCTCTCCATCCTTTGCCTTTTAGTCTATGAGTTTCTTTTGAGTCAGATGTATTTCTTGTATACAGCATATTGTTGTATCCTGTTTCTTGATCCATTCTGTTTGTTAACCTATTTCTTTTAATAGGTGTATTTAAGCCATTTACATTGATGGATAAAACTCATATATACTGGCTCAATTTTGTTATATTATTTTCCTGTTGTTGGTTTTCTGCTTTCCTCCTTTGTTTAATTGTTTGTCCTTTCTGGTGATTTCTTTCTGTTGTTGGTCTGAGAATTGTAGTCATTTTTATTTCTCTCTAGTGTGTCTTTCAGTACTCTTTCTCAGGTTGGTCTGGTGGACATAAATTTCTGAAGCTATTCATCATGAACCTATCTTATTTCTCCGTTAAATTTCAAAGAAAGTTTTGCAGGATACATCAATTTGGGTTGAAAGTTATTTTCAAGTTGAAATACTTCACTCCAACTTCATCTTAACTTGAGAGTTTGTGCTGAAAAGTCTGCTATGACTCTAATGGGCTTTTCTTGATAGTTTAGTTATGTCTTTTCTCTAACAGCTTTTATTACTCTGTTTTTATGTTCTGCGTCTGGAACCTTAATTATTATATGTCTGGGTACAGTTAGTTTGGTTATGACTGTTTAGCATCTATCTGCCTCACTTATTTGTATATCAGATTCTTTTCTCATGTTTGGTAAACTTTTGTTGTTACTTCTGTGAATAGTTTTCTATTATCAGGGATCATTGATCCCTGAGTCTTCATTGATGTCTATCAATCTTATAGTATTTCTCTTTTTATCATTTGAAGCTATTGAATTGTCAATTCATGCTGCCTTATTTTTAAAAGTTCTGTCTCTTCATAATCACTAGCTGTGATCCTTTGATCAATACCCAAAATTTTATCCTCAGCTTCATTCAAATGGTTTTTCCAGCTTTCAATAGAATTTTTTTATTTCTTTTATATCTCTTTGAATTTGTTTCATACATTCTACTTCTTTTCTATTTGTTCATTCAATGTTTCCATCATTTTCCCATACTCTTGTCCTTTTCTTTAATCTATGTCTTCCCTTGCTATGCTGAGCAACTCCTTTACTGTCATTATGTGAGAGATTATTTCTAATCTGATTTTCTCTATAGCCTCATGGCTTTGTTTCTTTATTTTACTCACTATCTTTTGAGAAATTTCAGGTAATGATCTTTAATATCCTCTATTTCAATGTCTCCTATACTTATCCCTGATGGATTAGATGTTTGAGATTGAATTTTGTTCTTTTTTGTTTAGTTATTTTCACTTCTTGGACTAATATTTGCTCTTTCAATCCTACTAGTCTCAAATGGCCCTAGTATATATGTCTCAGGGTCCTACAGGTGTGGTTGATGTTTTTCCAATTTCTGGGTCCCACAATGAAGGGGAGGGTCCAGTCATCTGAATTCCTCCTGCAGAGCCTGTTGGATGAGTCCTATATTATTCCTTAGTTGACTAGCCTAAGAGTATTGATGTCAATCTTTAGTTTCAGTTGTTACTATGGCTTCCAGTTGTTCCAGGCCACTAGATATACCTGGCTAAAGTATTTGCCTCAGCTGGGACCCTACCGTATCATTGGGTGTCTCTTTTGATTTCCTCCAGGTTGGGTGAGGCATTTTCAGCACTGTCCTCAACCCACCTGCTGTTCTCTGTATAGAGGAATGATTCACTCACAGTTTTGCCAGGCTCGCCAAGGTCCTACAGCTGGGAGGGACTTCGGTACTGCTCCTGTTTACTCACTGAGGTCCTCTATTTGATGGGTAAACTCACCACACTGTCACAAGCCTGTTGAGGCCCTCTGTGGGGATGAGGCATTACTGAGTCTCCTGTCAGCCCAGCTAGGTTAATCTACTGCTGTCCAAGTTTTGGGGATTCAAAGGGAGAGAAGCTGATGATCTCAGGCTGACCTAGGTTCCAGGGTTGAGGGGGAGGGGCAGCTGCTTGTCCAAGGCCATCCTAAGTTCTAGGGTTGAAGGAGAGGGTCAGCTGATGATCCACAGCCATCCCAGGTCTGGGGATTGAGGGGCAGGGTCAGCCAGTGATCCACAGCTGTCCTAAGTTCTGGGGTCGATGAGGAGGGTTCATTTAATTTTTGAGCTATAAATTATGTTCATATCTAAGGTATACCAGCATTACGTGACTTTCTCCTGTGAATTTCCGTCTTATATTTGAGTGAGAAAAAATGGTCAGCATTGTATCGTTTATGCTTTTTAATCTGCAAATTCTTTACCAAATTTACTAAGTTAACAATAGTAGTGAATTCACTAACCAAGGTATGTCACTTAATATATTACAATTTATTATCCCCTCTTCATAGCAAATGGAAAGCAAATGGTCAGTATTTTCAAACAAATAATTTTTATGAATATTTTTTCTAACATATAAAATTTTTTTTTGTCTTTTTCAGTTTACATCTAATTCTACTATATTGCTAAGTACCATTTTATGGGTATTGTAGAAACTGAGAATGATAACCCCTTCTTTGGAATATAGAGATTCTCTCATCACAGTAAGGCAGTGAGAGAAAGAGGTCAGTGAATGAAATAAGAAATCTCATAGCTGTCTATTTTAGAACATGTGCAATTTTTCAAAACTGGCTTATTTACTTCACTATAAAATTATTTTTATTTTAGACTGCACGTTCTTTAGAGTTACTCATTTTTATTCTTAGCAACATTTTTTAAATGAACAGTATGTGAACAAAAACTGACCTCTTTTCACAAAATACTCTTTCATGTTTATCTATTGTCAATAAATAACCATTCCTGTAGAAATAATTTTAATTTCAGTGTCATTTTCTAGAATCGAAATTTAGATTACAAATAGTTATATGTAAACATGGATGAAATAATAACTTTGTAATGTTGTTGAAGCAATGAGTGTTGAATGATTTGATAGCAGTATAATTAATCAAATAGCAGGCTACCAAATTGCATCTAAATGAACTATAAATAGAACTCATGTCCTTTGATGACTTTGAACAAAATTACAGTTACATCCTTGGTGCCCCTGGGTTCTAAAATGCCATGCACACTGGCCGACAGGATTTTAAATGTTTGATGATTCTTATCTCCTTGATACTGAGTAGGGGTCCTAGTTTTCTTTCCTGTATGGAAATAAGAAATGTGCAACCTGGCTATAAGGATAATAAACAGATTTTGTGGTGAGCACTTCTCAGAGGAAAGAATTTTATTTTTATTGACCTGTCCCTCCAGAATATTCCAAATTGTAGTCAAATTAAAATCAAGTAAGTATTTCTGCCCCTCCAAGTGCCTTTGTTTCTTGAAAATGAAAGTATTTCCATGAAATTAAATATCAACTTTTGAACTATTAATTATATGTAATAATCAATATATGTAATGATCAAACGTTTTTCTACAACACTCATTGACTTAGCATACTTTTATTTATTTTATAACTTATCAAATAATTCATTAATGTAATTTTCAGTAGCTCAAGGCCTATTAAGTTTATTGTTATTCCCAAACTTAAAACGGTGTCTAACATTAAATAGTCATAAAGTAATTCTTTGTTGATTATATGACAGCAGAGAGAAAAGAATGGCATGTCAAATTATTTCTAATATTAATGTATATCAAACCCAGAAGCACTTTTTCAATTAACTACATCCCCAGGCCCTATTGGTATTTACTGTGAGACAGAATCTCACTAAATTGGTGAGATGGGACTCAAAATTTTTATTCATTTACCTTAAATGCGCTCAGCATTAGGAAGACAGACCTTGGCCAATATCCTTGGCTTTAGAATGTTTGAAAAATCTTAACTTTTGTAAGCTAACAGATGGAATTTATTATTATTTATGGATTCATGATTTATAATCATTATGAAAAATCTAATTGATATAATTCTTATTAAACTTAACCTGTACTAGAACTCCTTTAAAACAAATCACAAAGTAGATAATTAGAAAAAATGAGAGAAAGATCATTACCTTGATGAGCTATTCTCAACCTGCTCCAACACTTTTTCAAACAATTCCTAGGGTTACTCAGAAAATTGTAGACACAATTCATAGTTTATTTATTTTGAGATACCAAGAATGATAACTGTCAAAATTTAGGATGTGCCCTTGTATCCCATAGACAGTAGCCAAGCAAATAATATACTCGGGGAAATGTGCTGATTGCTGTGCTACATATTCTGAGGATTAGTTTCCTTCTTTCCATAAAAAAAAAAAAATATATATAGTATTAATGACTAACCAATAGGACAATTATTTTATTACCACACAGCATAATGTGTTAAAGAATTGAACATGATAACTTCAAGGGAAAATGTGTGGTAGTTAATTTCAGGTAAAATATTTAAAAATTTTATGTGTGATTATGAGCACAATCATAATTATTGCTTATAGGTCTGTCATGTGTGTCTATTAAAATCTCTGTAGTATTTTATATCTTTAAAATATAGGTGTGTCATTATTAGTCACAAGAATGATTCTCCAAATATAGTATATTGTGAGTTAATTTTTACTAAATAAGATAAATCCAATATCCGTAGGTGTCATCACAGTAAAAACGGGAAAAATGGAGAAAATTAAAAATCATCCATTTTTGTGAAGGAAAAATGAAAAGACAAAGAGAAAAATCGTATGGTTCTTAAAGCGCAATCACCATATCATAGCAAATGGAAGCGTTTCTTTGAATTCCTCCTTTGCCTGCATCGCCCCTGAGATTATAATTGCCTAACAAGTGAAGAGGCATATTTCATAATGCATTTCCTTTGGCTTTCAACAGTTATTCTGTTGGAGGCATTTCTGTAAAGCTTGTAAGATATAGGAAAGCAATTTAATAAAATTCATCATCAAGTATCTATGCTATTTCACCTTTTTTTCTTGAAATTTTAGTGCCCAGGATATCATTACTAGTATAAAGACTTTTATTCCCTTTTCACATAAATTTTTTTTAAACTGTATTCATCATTCTGTACAAAGTTGTTTTGCTGTATTTCATTACTTTTCAATTTGAGGTAAGAGTTGGTTGCTTTGTTTAGGAGAAAGCACATGGGCTTCTAAGTAACATTGCTTCTTAAAAAACACACAGTGCTTTGTTTTCTTTCAACTTCTCATTTATTCTCATTTGTTCATGTTCCCTGAATGCTGAACATATGTTGCCTAACAACAACCTAAACTAATTGAATATGTTTCTTACATAGTCTCCAAATTAAATTTCCAGTTGCTCACTTATTCATGATTATGATATTGAGAGATTGTGGCAAAAATTGCTTCTAAAAGAAAAATTACTGAGAGACATTCAGATGTAGTTCTTGATATGGTTTAAGTTTTTTAGAAATAGAGCAAATACCACGTGTTATATCAAACTTGGATCAGAGGTAGAAACATGCCAGCTATATAACTTATATTAAGCACTGTTTTTTAAAACTAAGTTATAGACATTCTTCCAATGGAAGATTTTAGAAAGCCAGAAATATATTAAATCAGTGAAGATCTCCTTCACCATTGGGCAAAACTGTTCCAATTCCTTTGTAATTTCTCAGAATTAAACTCAGATTTGTAATCTTATAACTAATGGTGTTCATTACTCTTTCACTCATAATGATGTTATTGATAAGAAGCTGCAGCATTTCCTAAAATCTATCCTGTGTCCCAGCATCTACTTATCTCAGTGATTAAAGTGCTGGACTCCAACAAATATTTATTCAGTGAGGAAATTAGTAACTTATAATGCTAAGAAAATCTTACATTTTTCTTGGGGCAGTCATGGAAGCCACACATGGTAAGTGGAAATCTCCTTCCATTAAGAGGGAGACTTTGAACTTTTTGAATGAGAAATAAGAAACTCATATTGACACAAAAATTCAGAAATATGTATTTATAGCGATATGCAATAATTTCACTAATACAGAATTTTTATTACATTGAAAGTGGAAGAAAATATAAAACACAAAATATTAATTTCTCACACAGTGTTTACCTTCATGGTTTTCTCCGGTTGAAAGCACTGACAACAAGTGTAAGTAACTTCACATCACTCATGCTTTAGTTGAGTAAAACTTGTTTGCAGCTTAAAATTAACATCCTGAAAAGGTGAATGTTGAATTTCACTCTGGTTTCCATTCAACATTCTGACAGGCATGATATATAACAGTACAGGTCTCAGTCCATGTCAAAACCTCAGACCATGTAAAATATTTATGTTTCCTTTTATCTGCAATAAAAGGGGACATTTTTTTTTCTGTCCTACCCTATGATTTTTAATAATGGGCAAGATTTTTAGTAAACGGAAAAAAATATTTTATTTGAAATAGTATTGCTATTTCAAAAAAGTAAAGAAAGAAAAAGAAAAAAAGAATCAGCACAGAAATGACCAATAAAGAAAATGTTTTTTAAATTAATATGACCACTAAAAGATAAAAATTTATTATTTTAAAATGAACAAAGTGATAAATTTTAGCAGTGACGTGATGGTATATCTGAACTTCCTAAAGTCTATTTTATATAATAAACCAAATTAATAGAATTAATAAGAACATAATCACCACTATTTGATATCTCTTGCCTGCATACAAATTAAACATTTAAAAAATATTAATAGACTTCTCTTTATTCTCATCCTTAGGAACACACACAAACATAAATTTTCTAAATGTAATAATGCAAAAGCTATAAGAATTTTTTTTACAAGATTGTGATACTCTGAGTTTGTTTTTCATAACATTTTTAATTCTCAACATTTGTTTGAATGCTTATTATAATTTTGTTTTGCTTGTGATAAGTATCATTGCTGTCTATACACAATGGATGATTCTTCAAAATACTTAAGAACTGATGACGTCTTTCCTGTAAACTTCCTTACTTGTATTGGCATGAATGTAGCAGTCATGCTTCTAAAAATACTGCTGGAAATCTATACTAATTCCTACAGTTCTAACTAAATTTTAAAAACTTGACCTTTAATAATCCTATTTATCTTTCATGGAAACTAATCACTTCCACTTCTTTTTTTTCCCTCCTATGGAAAGATCTCAGGTTTCCTTGTTATTAGTTTAATTACTTCTGACACACAGAATTTTGAGTAAGTGGTAGAATTTACAAAATAGAAACACACTGGACTAAACTGAGTCTGTGTGCCACATATTTCTCTTGGTTTCAGGAAACACTCAAACAGGAAATAGTCAATGTCTTGGTCTGTTGTACTTTGGTTTAAATAAACCGCACAAATGGAAAGAGTCACAAGAATTATAATAACATTTTGACAAATTTTATTGAAGGTCTACTCCATGTTACTCTCTTTCTTTTGGCTTCCTGTTTTTTATCTCCTCTTTGTTTCCCTATATTTGATGTTGTTTGACAACACCCTTTATCCAGCATATTTGGGACAGTTGGTTCATTTACATTTCTTGTGTCCTTATATGATCTGACCCTCCTTTTCTATTCTACTTATAATAATTTGTTGTCTCTCGCCTTTGCCATCATAAACTGTGTGTTCTGATTCAAAATCAACTTAAGGCCCTCAAGATAGCTCTAACTCAACTCATCAAGACTTGACAGGAGCTAGTAGGTTTATGCTAATGATGGAATTCAGTACAGCAGCAAGGGTATAACTGTTGAAAATAATTTTCTTTCCAAATGCATGGCCTATTTATATAAAGCTTGTTAAATGCCATGCAATCTATTATTTTCCAAAAATGAAATTTTGAGTGCACTTGTGACATTTCATTATGGCAAACATTATTTTTAAAGTAATTCTAGGTCATTCTCTGTTCAAATGTAAAACTTTTGTAATCTTCCATGGAACTTTCCTATAATGCAAAAATGTTATAAAATTGAGAGTGACAAAAATATTACAAGGGTATAATGGCTAAAGTCAAGTATCATAATTTACACTGGAGAGCACACATTGGAGAGCACACCTTCCTTATTTCAACATTATGCAAGAAGCAAATGCTAAAAGGAAATAATAAAACATTATGTGTATTATAGCAAGATTTTTGTATATAAACTACATCATTCAAGTTGATGTTCATTAATATTTTTCTAATTAGACCTTTTGAAAAATATGCTTTCCATTATTGGAAAAATATTTTCATTTTGAATACTAAGACTTTATTCATATTGGTTATTTTAAGCATTTATTTATTTTTAATCACAGCCTTTAATTTCATGGTGAAGTAACAATACTGAAAACAACTGTTGTATTAATTGCTTTTTGTCAGTGAGACAAAATACCCAACATTCATAATTAGGAGGGAAACGTTTATTCTTTTACAGTTTGTAGAGGTTTCAGTCCAGAGTTGGTTGGGTTCCAGGGCAGGCTGAGGTGACAGAGGCGCTGCAGAGAGAAACCATTTGTGGCATGGCTGGCAGGAATCAGCAGGAGCAGGCAGCAGCAGCAAGCATCCTTTCTCTTTTATTCCATTCAGACCAGATACCTTTTGAGTGGTGCCACCCACACCCGGTGTGGGACTTCCCCTTAATCAGACCCGAGCTCTCACAAACCAATTAAAGGACTAATCTTTAATCCCAATATCACAACTTTGATCTAAATCCACACACCATAGATTCAGCTATCTCCAAAGAGCCCCACCTACAAGTGCAAGAATGTCTGGGGCAATGTATGGATACAAGCTATAACAAGTATTTAAAAATGCAATGAAATGAAACATTCATGTTATTCGTTTTATAAGCAAAAGTTGGTTTTATACAGAGTTCAGAAGTTAGCCTCACTATGTGCAGGCTCTGTCCTTAAACTGTTGTTGCACAATAATGTATTTATATTAATTGGTTATTTTTTCTCTAGTTGAAACAATTACTTGACCCATTTCAGAAGAAGATACACAAATGCTTAAGTTCATATTCTTTTTGGATTGAATAATTTCCCCAAATAATATTCACTGTTCTTTTCCTTACACCTGCATTTCTCTGTAAATCCATTCTATTTCAAAATAATGTCTTCTGAACTGTCCACGTATTTCTCCTCTGTCAGCAAAACTGAAATTCTGTTTTCAAACAAGAACAAGACATCAATCTAATTCACTCTTTGATCTTCAGCTTACCCTTGGCTATACAGGATTTTCTGTATCTAAGCAACCTCATCTCCAGTTTTTCATCATTGACAGAATGGCTCTGCATTACTGTATTGGGTAAAAATCAGAGGACAGAGAATGTCCCCCAAAAGAAAAAAAATTATCATTGAGAGCTTGAGAATTTACTAATTCCCATGCATATTGATATTATTTTAATGTTTAAGTTTTAAATAACTGAAGTAATACCATCTCATGAGCTATTTTAATGTTCAGTGGGCTAAATCTCACACAGAGGTTGATACACAGAGGTTGCTCCCAAGCACTTTTAAAAATTTATCTACACAGGTAAGATATTCAAATAGGATTGTGTTCCTATGCAAAATCAGTTTAGAAAATGTTGTTAAAAATAAATACTTCCACCCTGTGATTTTCCATGGTAAGTATGAACCCCTATGTACCTAAATACATAAAATTTGATTACTTTAGTCAATCTGTGATTACAGTAATCATTGCAAGTATCCAAAATAGCAATTTTAAGGCTTTTAAAGTTCTAGTTTTCTCTATTAAGAATAGCTATAGTTTTATATTCCTAAAAATCTAACAAAAAACTGAAAGAATTTACACAGATTCTGTCTTCTTTAGACAACCTCCTACCACTAGAATTGGGAATTAAGATTCCACTTAATCTCTCTGTGAAAGCATAGAAAAACAAAGATAAAATGGCCAGCTTCAAGCTGCTCCTGTGAGGCTAAAGTAAAACAAATCAGAGAAAAACCCTGTAGAAATGAGTTATAGATGTAACTGTTCTGATTTCCTTATCACTCAATCCACTGGCCTCAAAGATTGAGTAGAAAGTTGGTTATATACACTATGTCCAACGTTTTCAATGATTTACCGTATCATGCATTAATGGGGTTTTGAAATTATATACATTTAAGTTCCTCTTCTGTCACTGATACATATTACATAGAAAACCACTTACAGTGGTTAAAATGTGGACAAATGAAAGAGTTTTGAGAGTTAGTCACGGTCAGGAAAGACTTCTCTTAAAAAGGGATATTTAATGAGACTTTCTTTATGAGAAGGAAGTCAAAAGAAAGAGCAAATACAGAAACCTTGGAAAAGAAATGGTACATTTTAATAACAAAAAGAAAACTGAACAACTGGAATACAAGGAATGAAAAACAAAGTATCAACACTGTGATCATTGCAGACAGCTAAGGACCAGGAGATAAAAGCCTTATCCAAATAAGGATGGAAACCCAAAGTTTTCCAAAAAGCTCAGGCTGCAAAGTCAGAGTTCAGAGTACAACACATTGTATTCAAGACTTGTGATGTATTTTATATTGTTGGACTCTGAAAATTAAATCTACAGATGTGAATACAAAAAGAATATCAATAAATGTCATTCTGCCCTCCCTTTTTGTATCCAATTAGTGGATTTTGTTTAATAAACAAACTCTCTTAAACATTTAATAACTAAATAGAGATAGCCATATGATTCCTTTCTACCTTTAAATAGTACTTATTTATTAATCTCCTTGCTGGTTTTTAGGTGATTAGAAAAAAATTCAGTTCTTTTCATTTTGAAATTTTACTTCCTGGTGAAACTTTGAAATTTATGAATGTCCCGTTATACTTTTCTGTTGAATTCATTATTTTGTAATTAATAGGGATTTATTGGCATAAACTTAGAATCTATTGTGGTAACATAAGTCTGTAATGTCAGGTACTTTGGAAGCAGAGACAGCAGAATCACCAATTCAAGACTAGTTTAGGAAATTTATAAACCACATATCTCAAAATTTAAAACAGAAAGAAAGAAAGGACTGGGGATATACCTCAGTGTTAGAACCAAGTGGTATCAATACACATCACTGAATAAAGGAAATAAGTAGTATATTTGTGAACTGCACTGCTCAGTTACTTAAATTTGTGTATTTAGAAATAGTATCACAAGAGCATAATCTTGGTTTTCAGCAAAAAGAATCAAGAAAACTCCTAAGGAAGCTCTAATATTTACTATATACAGTATAAATTGAAATACAGTGTAAAGCACTATCTCAGTAAGTTTAAAAAGGAAGTGTTATGCGGGTACTACATTCTTTCTAACACTTTTCATCTCTCTGTTTTAAGGAGTGTTGGGAGAGAAATAAATTCAAAAAGTAAACAAAGGCCAAGATTTTGATAAACTTTCCAAAAATGATTAGAAGCATATAAAATAGTTTGTATATACATTTTTGTACATAAACTTGAGATATCATTCCCCTAACAAATGTTTCTAATACATATGTAATGATATCTAAGGTTTTATTTTTAGAAAACTGTCAAAATTGTGAAAAAATGTGCAAACTTTGTGGAAATCATTGTTTTGTCAAAACTGGAAGTGGAGAGAAACAAAAAGTTATTACATTGAGGTTTTAAACAAAAATTGAAGTTTAGTGGATGCATCCAGAGACCCTGTGGGCAAATATCAAGAATGTCATTTGGGAAAGATTATGAAGCATCTATCAGTGCCCTGCAGGCATCAGCATCAGGAGTTATCAACAGCTCCCCTGTTGTGGTTCAAAGTGGCATCCTCTACTGCAAGGGCAAAATAGAAGTTTGAAAACAAGTCTAGGTCACACTTCTTTCTCATAGCAAAATCAAGTGTTTCAGTTTGCCCTTCCAGAGAAAGTGTCTGATAACTCAAGATTCTTCAGTACTTCTCAGGATTTAGTGGTTGAAATTAATGCTTTAAGTTTTGGGACGTGGTTGGGAGTTGAGTGGAAGCACATGGGGAAACATACTATCTGCAATTACTTTACATGCTTGCTTAATGTTTTATCCCATAGTTGTTAAGGTAGACATAATCTCACCAAGCTTATGTATCAGAAAATGAACTTTATTTTGACTCCTCTTGTTTTCTCAGAAAGTTCAGATTATATGAACTATATAAAGCACTACAATTTTATGTTGCAGCATATTCTGGTGTTATGGTTGGTATTCAGATGGCCCCACTAAGCCCCATGCAATCATGGAGGAGGTTGAATCTAGCACTGGGATTGGCAGGGTGAGTGCTACATTGACCCGGGGGCAGGTAGCTGGCATATAATGTAAGGGTGGAAAGGAGCTATGCTTTCCTTTTTTTCCCTTTTGCTCTTGTCACTTTTGGCTGCCATCAACAGCTGCCCCTTAGCCATACCAGCTTGCCTTGGAGCAACTGAGTATGGGCTGAAATCTCCAAAAAACTATAAGCTAAATAAACCTGCCCTTTCCTAACTTTTGGTGTCAGATATTTTGTCTTAGCAATAAGAGAAAAATAACCAAGACACCTGATGTGCCATTTCATCTTAAAGGTATTTTGTAGATGCTCTCAAAGTGACGTTTTCATAATCTCTATAAATTCTTGTTCTTGCCTTTTAAATCTTGCTGAATAAATTTGGAATGAGACAGAAGATCTCACTGGTTAACAACAAGATACTGTTTCTTCTTTATACAATTTTTAATAGCAAGAGAGAAATAAAACACTTATAGTATTTTATGTTCCAAATTAACATCTGGTAAGATAAGTTTTAATCTCTTCATTTTCTGGAAAATGATTTAAATAATGACACTGTTCATCCAAAATTTCTCATTTATATTTCCCACTTCATAAATTTCAGGAATCATTCTCAAAGTATATAATACTGCAATTATTCAGAAAGCTGATACATTAATGTTTACACATTGTAAAATTTCAGTATATCAGATTTAAAACAACTATAAAATGACTAATATTTCTTTCAGTAGTATTATATATTTGTTTGGCTCATTTTTAAAAGTTTGGTATTGTAAATCTTAAATTTAGATTTAAATAATACATAGGAAACATTAATTTCTATTAAGTTATAGCACGCATTGATGTATGCATATGTTAATATACAGTAAAATAACAATTATTTTAGTGGATATCACTAAAATTTAAATTGCATACATAAAACCAAAGTACTGATCATTAATATACTCATTTGTTCATATTGACAAGATAACAAAACCATTAATATTTTTTGTAATTAATGAAATGCTTCTCTGATATTTATCAAAATCCTTTTAGTGCTTGCTTGTACAAAGGAATATGAGGCACAAGTATCTAATACTCCATTACTCTTTGAATGTGAGGATACATGGATAAATATAGTACATTAAACATATTCAGCTTTTTCAAAATTTCCAATTTTCTATTTGGTTGAAACTTGAACTTTCTTTTTACCTCTAAATTCATAATAACTTTGTTTAGCAGAAGAATTTGACAAGGGGGAGAAATTAAGAAACATATTGCTATTGTATAAAATAGTTCTGAAAAAGGTGAGAAATTATTCTATAAATGCTATTGACAAAAGTTACATCATAATTTCATACGTATATATCCAAACCTGGGCTTTAACATGTGACTTTCTGTCCCACTCTCCTGGATTGCTGAAATTACCCGAAGTCAGAAAAAGATTATGATGAAGTGGTATCACAAAATATTCAATATGCACAATATTCATGTAGTAGCTGAAATGGATAGAACAATTTGCTGAAGAATGACATTGTTTTTAGGACTACTGCAAGAACTATTTTACTATTCTGATAGTAAAGCCTAATGAGTGTTGGTTCAGTATTATAAGATATATCTGAAAATACACTTGAAAAAGGCTGTAGATTTAGCTCAAGTAGTTGTACCTGGCAAGCACAAGGTTGTAAATTTGATCCCTGGTACCAAATAAATAAATATATATATGAAAAATGCATAATATTTATGTTCTCACATAGAGTGAAATTTTAACTAATATCTATTGATAGCAAGCATGGGATTATGTCGGTGTCACTCCCGGCCGGCAGGAAGGACACACAACAAAGTCTGGCAGTGGACAACCTTTTCTTTTATTTTCCTTCTCCGTACAGCCTGCCCTGGGTTCGCTCCCAGCCGAAGCCTCTGTTGGTCCGCTCCCCGTGGCTCCTTCTGGGCTTCTACTTCCGGGCTTCTTCTTCCCCCCCAGGGGTGGCACCAGTATATATACGGATACAGTGTCCAATCATGTTAAAGTAAGCAAGGCAAGCTGATTGGCTAACATCATCAGTTGCCAGGCAGACTATATTGTTGAGCGGGTTGTTTACGCGGTAAGCAGGAAACTAACATATTCGATGGGAGGGGTAATCTACCTCAGGCTTTGCTCTTTACTACAGGCCTCACGTCCGCCAAGTGAGGCGACCGGGCTCGGGGCTGCGGCTCCCAACATCTCCCCCTTTTTTATTTTTTATGAATGTGCGCATCGTAGCCCTTTCTGGACTGGGTGCAGAGGCTTATGCCCTATGTGTAGGCCCGCCGTAGGTCCTTGGCTTAGACCCTGGTCGGCCGTCCCATGGTCTGCCAAGGCCCTGAGGCCCTCGTCCTTTTTCTAGGGCCAGGCACAAACTGGACGGAACCTGGATGCACACAAGCTTGCACTCATTTCCTCTCCGTAAAGAAATCCCCTCGGAGAGAAATTTAGACCTGGGCAGCATCTAACAGTCCAGCGGCTTACGTGCAGGATGGGGTAGGGCCTGGCTTAGGTTGAGTCGCACCGGGGGAGTACGCTCTTACCCGTCATTGACTCTCCTACCCAGCTATGTCATAATTTTTTAGAGGAGGAGTGTGGGAAGCTCACCGCCCCTAGACTCGGTCGTAGGCTAGGCGAGCGAGCCATGCATATGCCTGAGGATCTTCTTGTCCATTTCGGGCTACCGCTATTTCTATTCATCTTGTTGGTTGGTCTGTGATGGATCTCCGGTAGGGCAGGTCGCCCGTGTCAGTCTCTCCGGTACCCACAGTGGTTCTCGTCCCGATTCCTGTGGGAAAACACAAACCGCGCCTCGGTTCCAGCTGACCACTGGATCCGGGCCCATCCATTGTCCTGTCAGGACATCTTTCCACTTCACCCACCCTTTATGGTTGGGGGAAGGGTTGCAGTGCTCCACGGCTGGGGAGCAATTATCATTATTTAAATTTAAAAAATTGTGTGTGAATAGTGCCATGGATAATCGTGCCTTTGGGGCCAGGCCTTGGCCTACTCCCCCTTTTTGTTTTTGTAAAATTTCTTTGAGGCTTCTATGAGCCCTCTCAATGATTCCTTGACCTTGGGGATTGTATGGGATACCATGTTTTAATTGAACCTCCATCATTTTGCAGAACTCATTGAAGGCTTTGCCTATATAGGCTGGTCCATTATCAGTTTTTAATATTTTTGGTTTGCCCCATGCGGCCCAAGCCGCCAGGCAATGATTGATCACATTAGACACTTTTTCACCTGTTTCTGCTGTTGCAAATATGACGTGAGAACAGGTGTCTGTGGAAACATGAACATATTTAAGAGTCCCAAACTCCTGTATATGTGTGATGTCCATCTGCCAAACATCACCAGGGATCAAACCTCGAGGGTTTACTCCCATCGGTATGGCAGGTTTGTATGTGGCACAGGAGCCACATAGTCGCACGATATCTCGTGCATCTGCTCTGGAAACATGGAAATGGTTTGCTAGTGTCCTGGCATTGACATGAAACTTATCATGGAAGGCACGGGCTCGCTCGATTGGTGTTAGTAAGGTAAAAATCCATAACGGGCGAGTGGCAGTATCAGCAGCTGCATTCCCCTGTGCCATGGGCCCCGGCAGGGATGTATGTGCTCTTATGTGGGTGGTGAAGACCTTATGGTGTCTGTTCTGAAGCAATGTCTGGATAGACAGGAACAGCCCAGCCACTGTGGAAGTGGATCTAATTAAACCGGCAGTCTCAAGCACTTGCATAGCATTGACCACATACCTAGAATCGGAGACAATATTAATGGCTTCTGAGAACCGTTCAAGAATCATTTTAACGATCTGCAGTTCCACCACCTGAGGCTGATCAGGTTCAAATTGTATGGTAACCGGGGGCTTGCCTAGGATCACATAGGCGCCTATCCCCGTCTTGGAGCCATCTGTGTATATTGTAGTTGCTGGGACTAATGGCTCAGAGGCAGTAACCTTTGGAAAAATTATAGGGTGCTGAGTGACAAATGACAAGATAGGGTCTTTAGGGTATTGATTGTTTATATCCCCATGGAAAACACATCTCAGAATGGCCCATGTATCTATGCAGGCAGCCAGGGTCTTGATCTGGCTGGCAGTATAGGGTACTCGGATGGCTTGTGGTCCTGAGCCAAAATGTTGGACAGCTCTATCATGCGCTTCAAGGGCCAATGAAGCGACTGCCTCCGGGTAATGCTCTATGACTTTTGCAGGTGAGACCTTAGGGTGTATCCACAGTAATGGTCCTTTCTGCCAAATCACCGCTGTGGGCTGTAGACTAGTCTGTAGCAAACAGACATCAAAGGGTCGCCCTGGTTCAATTCTGTGTAAGGTAGCCCCACCTAAGGCTTTTTCCACTCTCTGTAAGGCAGCTCTTGCCTCAGGAGTGAGCCTCCTGTGGGAGGCTATATCTGGGTCTCCCTTCAGAAGGTCGAACAGGGGTTTGAGATCTGAATTTGGTATATGTAAATATGGCCTAATCCAATTAATGTCTCCCAATAGCTTTTGCATGTCATTTAGGGTCCTAACGCCATCCGTCCTAATGGTGACCTTCTGCGGAGAGACTAGCATAGTGGAGATTCTCGCGCCTAAGTAGGTCACCATTTCTCCTCCCTGAATCTTGTCGGGGGCAACATGCAGATTAGCTTGTCTCAGGGCCTCGACCAACTGGCCGAGCATATTATTTAGCATGTCTGGGTCCCTGCCGCTGAGCAAAAGGTCGTCCATGTAATGCACACATCTTATCTTGGGAAAGGATTTCCGTAGGGGGGCCAGTAGGGAATCAAGGTAAAACTGACACATAGTGGGACTGTTGGCCATACCTTGGGGCAGCGTTATCCACTCGTATCTGAGATCAGGGCTTTCTTGGTTAATGGTGGGTAAAGTAAAGGCGAACCTATGAGTGTCCTCTGGATGCAGGGGGATTGAGAAGAAACAGTCTCTAAGATCTATAACATAAACTGGCCAGGACTGAGGGATGGCTGAGAGAACTGGCAGCCCCCTCTGGACCGCCCCCAGGGACTGCATCTGCGCGTTGACCGCCCTTAGATCATGGAGCAGCCTCCATTTGCCAGACTTTTTCTTAATTATAAAAATGGGGGTGTTCCATGGGGAGGTTGACGGCTTAATGTGTCCTAATCTAAGTTGTGTACTGACTATTTCTGACAAGGCTAATAGCTTCTCCTTAGGCAGGGGCCACTGAGGTACCCAAACCGGATCATTTGACCTCCAAGTGATTTTGAACGAAGTGGGTAGGAGAGCTTCTTCAGCGGCCCCTAAGAAAAACCCAGCCCTTGCCTACCTTTTTTGTTCTCTACTGGTATTGGGGATGTCCGACCCTGTAGGGCATTGCCCAAGCCTTTGCCGGGGGTATATCCCTGGTTCCTGAGTATATTCTTAGCCTGGGGGGAGCAGTTTGACGTAAGCGTGACATCCATCTGAGTGAGGATGTCCCTTCCCCATAGAGACACTGGCAACTGCAACACAAATGGTTGGAAATGGCCCTGATGACCCTCCTCATCGCACCAGAACAGGGTTGAAGCACTAACCTGAGGAGCTGACACCATCCCCAGGCCCTGCAGCGTGTTATCTGCAGTGTTGGTGGGCCAGTTGGAGGGCCAATCCTTTCTAGAGATAATGGAACGGTCAGCTCCTGTGTCTAGGAGCCCTGTTATATTCTTGCCATTGACCTTAAGTGAGAGCATGGGCCTTTTATCAAGTATTATATGGAGTCCCTCGAAGACTTCCCCTGAGGAACCGAAACCTTGACTTTCTCTAATTTTCTGCTTTGAGGGGAATCTCCTGTGGAGACTGGGGAGCAGCAAGAGCTGTGCTATCTTGTCTCCTTTATTGATTACCATAGTACCCACAAGAGATTGAACCATAATTTTAATGTGTCCTGTGTAGTCTGAGTCTATGACCCCCGGGACTACTATGAGACCCCGAAGGGCCGTGGAGGATCTCCCGATCACCAGACCCACGGAATTTTTGGGTAACGGTCCCTTAAAGGTGGTTTCAACCACTTGAACACCCATATCAGGCACTAATATAAGTCTGGAGGCGACACTGAGGTCCACACCTGCTGACCCAGGGGTGGCCCTTGTTGAAGGCTGCCATCCTGAGCTGTCCTGTCTCTGGGGCGGGGGCCTGCCTGTGAAGGGGGCCCCCTCTGGCCGTTTTTTGGCCCTCTAGCATCTCGTCCACAAATACAGTTGCCCTGAGCATCAAAGACCGACCTACACTCCTCAGCTTTGTGTGATCCCCTCTTGCATCGCCCACAAACATATGGTTCTTCATTCCTAGGGCGAGGCCTAGCATCTGCATTGTTTGGGCAATGACGTTTAATGTGTCCTGGCTCCCCGCAGGCAAAACACCCTTTAGCCTTACATTCCCCTTCTAACCCGCGAGGTCCCCTCTGCTGTACAGCCGCGGCCAGGAGAGCAGCCACTCCCGAGTTGGAGAGCGGCCCCCCTATCTCTCTACATATCCTAATCCAGGCGTTGAGGTCCTTGTTCTTATGAGGAGCTATCGCTGCCTTGCACTCCTTTGTACATTGCTCAAAAATCAGCTGCCTTACCAGCGGTTGAGCCACTCCCGGATCAGAAAATATCTTATCGGCAGCATCTTGCATTCGGGCCACAAAGTCAACAAATGGCTCTGTGGTACCCTGAATTATTTTTGAAAGACACAAGGAGGCTGTTCCGGCACCACTTACCTGCTTCCAGGCGCGGAGCCCTATGGCATTGATTTGTTCATAGACAGTGCCGGGGAACTGAGTCTGATCATCAGCGTGCCGACCTTCTCCCATAAGCATTTCCTTGTTCCACCCCCGGTTTCCCCGACTGGCGTTTCTCTCAGCCTGCTCTGCAGAGAACTCTGCGTACCAGGCTCGCCAATCCAGGTAACTACCCGAGGGCAGACACGCCTTTGCCAGCTGAATCCAGTCCGCGGGGGTGAGGGGCCCAGAAGACAGATTCTCCAGCATGGCAATGGTGTAAGGCGCAGTCGGCCCAAAGGTTGTAACTGCATTTTTAAGTTCTCTAATCTGCTTTATCTCAAAAGGCTCCCATGCATTACGTCCCTGGCCCATAGCTACTTGTACAGGAAATATCCCGTAGGGGCCACTATCTATCCCAGGTGGTGGATGTACCTCATGAGACAAACGTCCCCCCTGCCAAAGCCGCCTGTAAAAATACCGACCCACCGGCGGCGGAGCATAAGACAGCGGCCGTGATTGGGCGGAAAATGGGGGCCCGTGCATCACTTCCTGTTCTGGCGAAGAGGAAGGGAGCTCCCGGGCGGCTGCCTCGTGGCGAGGGATCGTTTCCGGGAACAGCCCCCAAGGTGGGGCGGAAGGCTTCGCCTCCCTCTCGCGCCGGGGAGCGCTCAGGAGCTCTCTACTCCTCCGCAGACCAGGTTGAGCAGAGCGCAATTCGCGGGGCAACGCTGGAAAAGAACCCTGTGACTCCTTATCGAGCGACTTGGGCTCCTGACAGCTGGTCTCTTTGGCCTCCTTGCCATTTAACTTTCCCTCGTCCTCGGAGTCAGACGACTCCGAGGCTAGAGCCCCGTCCTCCTCCTTAGCATCTTTGTTCCCCTTGACGGGCCCCTCTCGGGAGCTCCCTGACTGGGCCTGCTCAGATACCCTGCGTACTTTTGTAAGCTCTTGAGAGCTTTCTCCACAACCACCCTCGCTCTTAGTGTTGCTACCTAGCATGTTTCCCATCTTTTAATATGTTACTCACCGCGTGAGGCCCAAGGAATCCGCCACTTACGCGTGAGCCTGAGGGGAGTCTAAAAGCCCTGTAGGTGCGCGCCACCCAGAGCCCAGGCTTATCCCCAACTCACCTGTCTCGCAGCTCTGTACTGGAGCGTTGTCCGCTGTCACGTCTCGGGGGTGATCAGTCCCCGTGCGGGCCTCCAAATGTCGGTGTCACTCCCGGCCGGCAGGAAGGACACACAACAAAGTCTGGCAGTGGACAACCTTTTCTTTTATTTTCCTTCTCCGTACAGCCTGCCCTGGGATCGCTCCCAGCCGAAGCCTCTGTTGGTCCGCTCCCCGTGGCTCCTTCTGGGCTTCTACTTCCGGGCTTCTTCTTCCCCCCCAGGGGTGGCACCAGTATATATACGGATACAGTGTCCAATCATGTTAAAGTAAGCAAGGCAAGCTGATTGGCTAACATCATCAGTTGCCAGGCAGACTATATTGTTGAGCGGGTTGTTTACGCGGTAAGCAGGAAACTAACATATTCGATGGGAGGGGTAATCTACCTCAGGCTTTGCTCTTTACTACAGGCCTCACGTCCGCCAAGTGAGGCGACCGGGCTCGGGGCTGCGGCTCCCAACAGGATTAGTTTGAAGAATTATTTTAAAATTTTTATTCATTATTATTGGCTTCATTTCTAAAGTTTGAATTTCAATCTGCAGTCCAGCCTAGCCTATCTTTTCCTGTGTGCATAGATCCCAAACTGATCTTTTGTCAGGAATTCTCCTATCCAGGCAGCAGTTACTAGGCTTGGTTAGGGACTCTTTTTAGCCACCCCGAATCTGATAGTGGTCACTCTTAGGGGCCTGACCAAGATCTGTAATCTCCCAAATAGTATATAGTGAATTAAATAAATGAGATAAAAGAGTCTGCTATTAGGGCTCCAGGAGGATCAAAACCCTTTAACAGAGTTTGGAATGACTCTGGGTGGCCTGTATTTATTTAGTGTTCAATAAGGAAAGGATTAAGACCTTGGGAGAGGTTCAAGGACTTTTCCATTTAACAGATATGTTAATTTAGGAGAAGTGTCTTACGAGGGGGTCTCCAGGTTGTCTTTCACTCAGGAGTGAAATGCCTGCAGCTACAATCTTTACCTTGTTAATTGAGGTTGGAGCCAAGTGTGCTCAGTTGTGGCCTGTCTTAGTCACTTTTTACTTGCTGCTGAGACAAAATACCTGAAGCCCAAAGTTGGGAAAGGAAAGGTTTATTTCTTACAGTTTTTGGAGATTTCAGTCCAAGCTCATTTGGCTCCAAGGCAGGCAGGCATGGCTGGGCCACACTTCATTGGTGGCTGCAAAATGCAAGCAGGAACCAGCAAAGAGCAAGACACACCCTCTTCCTGCCATTACATCACATCCTGGCTCCTCCCCCATGTGGGTGGAGCACTGACACCATTCATCCAAGCTAGACAATGAACCATCACAAATGCACAATGCAAACTCATGAGGCCTGGGGTCCGCAGACAGAAACCATGACATGGCCTTATTTTGTCTTTTGAGGCACCTTTTGTTCTGCTGTCAGCCATGCTGCAGCCATGCCACAATCCTGCACCTGAGTTCAATTTCCACCTTCAATGGCTCCAAACCAATGGCTCCATCCAAAAGCATATTGAGGATTTCCTGTTAAGTTTTTAGAAGCAACAGGAGTGTGCTCACTCTAGAGCAACTATTGAGTCCTGCTCCCTCCCCTCTAATCTGGAATGTGACTCCTGCTAGATCCTTGCTGGAGAACTCCATGAAACAATTCTGGGTTTTTTAGCCTTTCTGTGCCTGAATTCTGGGGAAGGCTCCTTGCCCATGGTGAGCTCTACAGAGGGTCCTTCAAATACACTGGCTTCTCGTGTTTGGGTTGAGGATGGAGAGAAAGAGCCTATAATGCGTGGGTCCCAGAAGGCTGACTTCCACAGACCTGGTTGCATTTGGGATGATCTTGTGATGCCTGCTCACCAGCGAGCATGGGGGCAGAGGCAGTGCGTGTCAGCCTTGTAGGTGGAACCTTTTACTTTTTTCAACCAGGCAGATATTTGGATTGATCTGTGTGTATTATCTTTCAGATTAATTTTTCATTTTAGGGTGTGATTGTTCTCTCCATTTCAGAGTTTCTGGAGATACTTTTTGGAGAAACTTATGAGATCATCCTCAGTGTGAGCTAGCATTGCTGAATCTGTATCTCCTTTTAGTTATCTTATCTTCCAGATCTATCATGATGCAATTATTTTACTCACCGAATATATTCAACAGCTTAATTTTATAATTCAGAAAATGGCAGTTGAATACCTACCATATGTAAAACGCCCAGACATGTACTAATGATGAAATAAAAAGGAATAATTCTCTTCAAAATAGTTCTGTCCTAAATCTGCTAAATTTTATATAAATAGGATAGTAAGAATATTTAAAACTAAAATTCATTGAATGCTTATTTAGGGTAATAAGTCAATGACTTCTAAAGTATTATTTTTATTTAATCTCGGCAAAAGATCTGAGCTTAATGTAACATCAATGTACATAATTTGATTTATTGACTATAAATTAAAATTGGCAATATATATTTTCTACACAAACATTCAAAGAGATGCAGGTATTCATATGGTGAATGTATTCAGAATATAGTCTCAGTGGTGGTTTCCAGTGCTGATGGCAGCATGCTGCCCTGGGACCACACTGCTTTGGAGCACAGTATGATGCCTGATCACTAGACTAATGCTAGGTAAATACATTGTCATGACAACAGTAGGGGGGATCAATTATTCTATCTAGTAAGGTTAAAAAAGTGTTTTTCACAATCATCAATCTTGCTTGAAGGTTGTAAAACAGTGCTATCTAGCTGCTCTTCAATCTTGGCACATTCATGATCATGTATAGAGAGCAGCTTTGGTTTGAAATGGCAGACGGCTATTGGTATTTGCTCTGTCTTTATTCACTGCTCTGCTACAATATTAGTGTAGACACAAAGAGATAAACGTTTGCATCACCATAGTAAATATGAGATTTAAATCAAAATTTTTGCCTAAACTAGTGGAAGACTGTTATGAATTAGAAGGATGGAGGGGAAAGAAGTAAAAAAGAGAACACAAGACAGCTATTTAGCCTCTCTAGCTCAGGAATACAGACCCTTTACAGGTATGAAGACCGCATTAAGGCAAGGTCTCCAAGTACTTATACAAACATTTTTTTATTAACACATAACTACATATTTTGAGGTTTAGTGTGATGCTTTAAAATTTTACACATATTATAATTCAAGATCTATTTATTAATTCATTATATTTAATTTTTTTTACCAAGAATCAAATTCAGGACATCACATTTGCCAGGCAGGCACTGTGTTGCAGAGCACTGTCTCTGGTCCACATAATATATTTTAACTGGTATCTATTTTAACTATATTGAGATTTCCGTATCACTTAAAATATGACTTTATTTTTTAAAATTATATTGTCTTCAAAATATAGTATGAAATGGATTATATATGATAATTATATATTATTTAAATGGTTACTTTTATTACCTCGTACCTGGTTAACATTAAATACATGTTTCGTGTGCAGTTGGCTACAAGGATATGTGCTACTTTGTCTAAAGCAAGTTCCTTGTTTTGCTTTCTGTACAAAACTCTTAAATAATTGCTCCCCTAAATTTGTCTTGTTTCTAAGTAGAGTCTTCAATCTCTCAATATCCAGCCTTGTATTATCTATTGTAAATATTTTAATGGGAGAGTGTATAAAGATTGATGCATGTTATTTGTTACTTATTCTAATGTATACATATATAACCATATAACAAATAAATTTTACTTATTTTTATAAAAATCACTTAAAATTTTAACTATTTCTTCTTAACTAAACCCAATTTTCACAATTATGTACTATTAATATTTAAATGTTCAAGATTGAAATAAGACTACTTCAAAGATTTCTTAGACACTATTGAATATTCATTCTAAAACCATAATCACAATCATTAATTGTAATAGAGGGAAAAATTCTTTCAAGTTAAGTTATTGGTCTCTAAAAGTCAAGAAAAAATATCAATTCTAAAGAAGACACTTTAAAATACTATTTCTTACATATTTCCAGAAACTTAGTGTAGCTTTACCAAAAGCATTTCTTTTCTTATTCACTACTAGAGTTTCATTTCATTTCATTTCTTATTCACTACTAGAGTTTATTTGTTCTTTGAATTATTGTTTCTAGAATTGTTTCTTTGAATTGTTTGCTCTAGAATTTATTTGTTGATAGTATTAAAAATTGTGAAAAGTTCGATGATAATATAGCCAAATGATACTGAGTGACTTTAGGTAAACTATTTTTATTCCCATGTGTTCTTTAGTTCCAGACCCAGTTTTCTTGTATAATCAGGCTTTACTATTTTAATTTTTATGTTTCATAATTATTTACATAATTCTAAATAGCATTTCTTTTCATTTTTCCACTCCCCATGATGTGATAGTCATTAATGGCTAGTTATGGATTGTTATGGCTTGTGGCTAAGTGGTCCCTCCAAAGCCATTTGCAATGATCCTTTTCAGAGATGGCTGGATCTAGAGTGTGTGACATCGAGTTTGATTTATGGTGCAGTACTAGGCTGAAGGGCTCTAGGATTAAAAGTGTGAGTGCTACCAGCTTAAGTATTCTGGTTAAGATAAGAGGGGCAGAAAGATTCGAAGGTCCCTTGCTGTTTTGCTACGGTCTGCCCACCGCGAACTGTTCTTTGCCAAACAACTCTGCCTTGGAGTCATCCAATTATGGACCTAAACCTCCACAAACTTGAGCCAAAACTTTTTCTCTCTTAACTTTGGGTGTTGGGTATTTTGTCTCAGCAATGAAAAAGTAACTAAGACAATTAACAAACAACTTTGCAAAATGAGGAATTAATTAGTACTTTTCCCTCAGTATGATTTTGTTTGGTATGTTATTGTTAGCTTTTATATTGTTTATGTAATTTTTGAAATATTATTAAAATTCAACTGTGCATTCAATATATATTATCTTCCTGATATTGTGGGTGAAGAATTTCAACTATACAACTATCAAAACTAAGTCTCCCTTTGTGTTAGTAACTTGGCAAACCTACATGGTAATGGGAGTGAGGTTGATTAGCAGGGTTACTTCATTATTGCAAGCACTCTAACAAAGTCTGTAATCTGTAATTTTGAAAACACAGATAAAAGAACTCATTAAATCAGAAAAAAAGTCAGAGACTGGAATTCCTTTCTGCATTAGTCATCACTGTTGACAAGATGCCGCACACATACAATTTGAAGGAGAAAGAGTTTGGTGGTTTTGGAAGTTTCCGTCTATGATCCACTGGACTCAGTGTAGAAAAGGCATGAGAGAGGACATGGCAGAAGAAAAGTGGGCAAATCATGTCAGCCAGGAAGCAAAAAGAAAGGGAGAGTCAGACAGGAAGGGCAGGGACCACATCAAATCCCTAAGGTCACACTCTCGGCTCACCGGAACACACCCAGAAATATGCTTTACTAATCTTCTGAGCATTCTTTCAAGCCAGTAAAGCTAACAATCAAGATTAATCCTCATGCTTATCATAGTCGTCTGGATTAGACACAATGAATATTCAGGTTTGAAATGCCTCTCTGGGTCTGAGTAGTACCTCATTTTTGGAAAAGTTCCCACATACTTAAATAGCTGAACCACTAATAATAAAGCTTAACTATATGCCAACTGGTGGATATGATCAGATTCCTTTAAAAAATAAGTAGTAAAAACTGGTAAAGCCATAATTGTTATGTTCACACATACATATTCTAAAAGCCTCAGATTTTTTTTTTTTATTTAGGGGTTTAACATAGGTATTTTATATGAATTAAACTAAATATTAAGATTTACTGAAAGGGCAGGGGGTGTAGCTCAGCAGCATAGCGTCTGCCTGGCAAACACAAGGACTTAAGTTCAATTTCTGGTACCAAAAAGGAAAAAAAAAAAAAAAAAGATTTCCTGAGAGAGGTAGGAGGACGGGTACAGGGGAAAGATAGAAAGGAAGGAAGGAAGGGAGCGAGAGGAAAGGTTTAGTTCGAATGCTTTTGTTTGTGTACTTTAAAGAACGAATAATTTTCTGGATTTTTTGAAGAAATTTTTGACACTGGCTGAATATTTTCATGGTATGAAATTTAAAATTAGGAAGAAAAGTAGAACATTGGAAAGTTGCTTATATCATTCCCTCCTTACGTAGGAAAACATTTAGTATTTCACTGTGAGAGGTCATTAATGATAACAAGCTCTGAAAATTTATCCACCGATTGGTCAATAGTTACCTTTATTATAATTTAATGAAAATGAATACTACTTGTGATATCTTAACCATTGCTCTTTTCTAGCACAGTATCACTAAATATCTCTGTTGAGAATGAAGCTATTAGTTTTGCAAAACAGGAAGGAATATATTTCCATGTTTTGTCATGTCAAAATAAATAATTGCAGAAACATTATTTTCTCAGAATGTGAAATTGTCAGATATAGAGATAAACTATTTTCCTTTAGAATTGTTACTTATATATTTGGGCTGATGACTGAAAAACACAAAAAGTAATGATCTCCAAACAATATTCTGAGTGTATTCGTTCGAGATGTTAATGAAATTTCTAGAATATGTGCAAATATTATTATGTTCTTCAAAAAGGCTTGCAGAACTGTAAATTGTCTAATACAATATTTTGTTTTTATAATGTTAACTAAGAGTATTTATTGAACTGTTCATCTTTGTACATACATAATGTAGATCTAAATATTTTTTTTTAAAGTTTTTCCCATCATATCTGCTGTTAACAAAGAGGTCAATAACTATGTGCAATATATTCTTCATCTGACTTCCTAAATAAGATTTTATTGTAACTTAACTGTTCCCCACTGTGGCTTATGTGTCCTAATCGAAGAATTCAGTAGCTGAAACAAAAGCCTGTAGCTGGAAAAGTCTAAATATATTTGTTTTCTTGTCCTTTCCCAAGAAAGTCTTGGCAACACAACAGAAAATCACTGGGCATTAAGTTGAAAAACTAAGATATAAAGCAGTATAATTTTAAATATAATAATTTTGTAGAGCATTATAAATTAAATGTGCTGGTCTGCACAATATATTGCTAACTTTTATTGTATGAAACTTAAGTGATATTGCTTAGATTTCTGTAGAATTAAAGTATCTATTTTTGGAGTTTTTCATTCTAATGCAATAAATTTATATGAAATGCAAAAAAAAATCTTAAACAGGAAAGAATATGTATATATACATATAATAATTTTTTATAGGAGAAAGCAAAATTTTTCATCACAAACTCTGCTTTGCTTCATGTTTCTTTTCAGTACGTCTAGAAGTTTAAAAGTGTATTCCTACCTTCCATGATTTTGTTTTAGATTTATGTTAAAAATTCTACGAACGGGGCTGGGGATTTAGCTCAGTGGCATAAGCGCCTGCCTTGCAAGCAGGCAGTCATGAGTTCGGTCCCTGGTACCGATAAAAACGAAAAAGACGAAAATAAATAAATAAATAAATAAAATAAAAATTCTATAAACAAAGTTACTATGTCTTATTATTTTGTAGTTTAGGTATGTTTTCCCCTCTTCAGATTCAAATTTAACTAGTATGAGGCCGGGTATGGTGGCTCATGCCTAAAATCCCAGCACTTCAGAGGCTGAGGCAAGAGGACTATCATGAATTTGAGGCCAACCTGAACTATATAACAAGACCCTTCTTAAAAAAAAAAAAAGAGAGAGAGAGAAACAACAACAATTAACTGGTATAAAATGTTATTTTACAAAGTTTTAAATTTGGTTTAACTATGAGTTCATTGATATTTAACTCTAATCTGAAATATTGCAGTATAAATTGTGTTAGTAATGTGGCTGAACTAAACTCTCTGAATTTTTTTCTAGGAAGAATTGAACCCCATTATTGTTACCCCACCAATCCAAGCCATTGATCAGGATCGGAATATTCAGCCACCATCTGATAGACCAGGCATCCTCTACTCCATCCTTGTCGGTGTGTATCTGCTTGCATTTGCACACTATTTAGCACTCTGGGACCATGTTAAAAAGTTCTCTTATGTCAAAGGGAATCCTTTTAATACCAACTACTTTGATTTGAAAATGATTGTTACCATTATATTTACATGTTGTTTCATCTCAGTTTCAGTGAAATGTGTAGAAGATTGAATGAAAATACAGAAGAAACATACAAAATAAGACATTAATCTGCATATCAATAATTTTATCTATGTCAGTTTATACAGGATTCTCTAGGAACAAATTTTTAACAATCAAAGTAAAACCTTCCTGTCTCTGATACTTTCGCATTACTGAAACACATTACCTAACAATCATAGTTTAAAGAATAAAAAGTTTATCTTGGGTCATAGTTTCAGTCCACGATTGGCTGGGTCCAAGACAGGATCACATGAAGGAGGGGCATGATGAAGGAGAAATAGTTCATGGTGTGGTGGCTGGAAGCAGAGAGACATCAAGGAAAGCAGTAAATAGATACAAACTTCCAGGCCCAGACACAGTGACTACCTTCTAGGACCACACCTCATCCAGCAACAGCACAGTTAATGTACACTTCACAGTGGACCAATCCAGTCATGAGCATCACACCTCCATATGCATTAACCCCCTAAAGCCCTACCTATGGAGGACATTCAGGTATATACCATAAGGCTTACACTCTAGGTTACTTTAACATTTCTGGATATGATACAAAAGTCTGATCCCATGCAAGTTAATTAATTAGGGCTTATTTTGGAACCATACAGGAAGAGGGAGAAAGATCATGGTTAACACAAAAAGACATGCTAAATTATAGAATTAAATTATATAAATTTTTTTTCCTTGAAAATTCTGGGGAAGCTAACCTAATTCTTTAATAAGCTGACAGTATTAATTACATAGAAACCAAAAATGAGAATTTGATTATATTGTTCTTCTTAAATTACTTCTTCTAAATATATGTCTTCTTCTGACTTGTATGATTTATAAGCTATAGAGAGACATATTGGAGATGCATCTTGCATCTCTTAATGTAAAAGGGCTGCTTTTGAAAGTACTGAGAAAATAACTTCACAGGAGTCCAATATTAGTCTTAAAACTCATTCTATTCTCTTACCTCTAGATTATGTGCATACATAACAACCAATATGCAGTAAACACATGCTAATCTGTTTTGCTTCATCAATATATAAATGCTGTATGGTGGCAGGTATGGTGGTACACACCTCTAAACCCAGCATCAACAAAGGGTAAAGCGAAAAGTTTGAAACTTTTGATTACACATGTTTTCATTTCAACATTTAAAAAAAGAAAAGGATTGTAGATGTAGTTGTCTGATGTTTGGTAGATTACCAAGGTGCAGTCTCCGGTAGGTTTTTTTTTTTTTTTTTTTTGTCTTTTTCATTTTTATCGGTACCGGGGATCAAACTCACAACTGCCTGCTTGCAAGGCAGGTACTTATGCCGCTGAGCTAAATCCCCAGCCCTGCAGTCTCCAGTAGTACCATGTATACCATGCATGTATACACTCACCCTCTCTGTATGCATCTCTGTTTCCGTCTCTCTCTGTCTCTGTCTCTTACACACACATACACACACACACACACACACACACACACACACACACACACACACACAGAGCGAGAGAGAGAAAGAGAGAGAATACAAATACAATGTTGTCTGCAAAAGAATCAAATAACTTTTTTCCAAGCTCTTAGTTTTAGAACAAATCCATACCATGAACCTGTCACAGAGACAAGATTATTAAATTATTAAGAAGCCTCTTTTAGGTGTATGGGAGTTTTGGTAAAGATATCAGGAAATGAGTCTTGTTTACTTAATTAATTAGAGGCTTGGAAATATTTCTGTTAGTATCTCAACATGCTTGAGGTCACAATGATGGATGCTATAGATACAGAACTAGAGATAAACAATAAGAAGGGTAGAGTTTTTGGCTAAAATGAGATCAAAAGATAAGTTAAAATGGATTGTTTTAGGCCATAGAAATATTTCAAACTGTCTATCCTGTGAGCTCATGAGAAGGAAGCATTAATCTCTTTGGGAATATTCATTTTATCAGAAAGATGAGGGAGAAGAATGCCCTAGTAGATGATTCAGTATGTGAAAAGCACAAAAGACAGAATTTAAGAATAGACTTAGTAAAGCGCACTATTCAAAGTAGGAGGGCATTGGTCAATATTTATAGTTTTTCAATTTAGAAAGTTACTCTTTTTTCCATAAATGGACATTTAGCCTATGTTGGAAGATGATTCCTTGACTTCATAGAAGTGCACTGACTTTCTGACAATAGAAACAGGAAATGCACAGCTATTACAGTCAGTGTAAGACAGAAGGTAGAGAGGGAGAGAAGACAGCAAGGAAACTAGAGCCCAGCAATGAGTGATCTAGAAGTACAGAAGGAGGGTTGCAGCATTAAACGCGATAATAAGCATAAGTCATGCTGAAAATATACGATGTTAGCAAAATGTTCCCGAAGATGAAGAGGATTTCATGTTGTTATTCCAGAAAAGTAAACCAAGACAAAGTCTTGATAATTCCTAGTGTTTCAAAAGTATCATAGAAGCCAGTAGCCGTGACCAATGACCAATAAGAATGAGGTGAATGGAGAAAGACAGAAGATGAGCGAAAGGCAAGAAATATGAATCTACTAAGTTATTTTTCTAATTTTTCTTTAATTCTGAATAAAATTAAGGGCCAGACTTTGAGCAAAAAAAAAAAAAAATGACACCACGATTTTTTCATCCACATTTAAAAATGGAATAACTGATACTCTGAAACACTAGACATAGACACTTACATAACTTTGTTTTTGCTGCTAAATTACACAGCATATTGTTTTGTTGTATTTATAGAAGGTAGTACAATTAGGGGTTGAAAGTGTAGCCTCCTAAATTTCACCGTAATATTAAAATTCTTCTTTTAAAACAAAACACATATGCTTGGTGAGTTATTTAAATTTTCTTTATTTCAGTTTACTCCTATTTAATATACAGTTTATGAAAGAAAGCAGGCCTGGATTTTCAGGTTGTTATCTATAAAAATAAAAAATACACAATGGTGGCTGAGAAATGTAGTGTCTAATGAATATTAGTTGATACTGTTACTATTTAGAAATAAAAATAAGTCATGTTTTTAAGTCTAATTGTATAAATACAGTGATAGAAAACATAACACAGACTACCAACACATAACTATAAAATAGTATGTCGATAGCTTTGTTTTCATCTACTTTGCCAAAATAATTCATTTTCCCGAAATATATCCAAATAATTCAGGACTTATACGTTCTCATATCTAGTAGCTGGTTATCACATAGAGAACTCATCTCTTACTGTCATACTTATGAATAGGTTTTGTTTGCTGAATGTGAGGATATAGATGATGATGTCTGAAGGGGTTACCCAAGGTGGTTGTTGGTCCTACTACCATTTCTACCAATGGATGAGTTGCTGCCTCTGCAACTGATCATCCTTTGCAAGCTATGTCAATTCTGTGTCACCCTGACCCACTGTTCCTGATGTTGTATTTCTCTTCTCTTCTAAAAAAGATGGGCAATAATATTGGTAGGGAAAATGAGTACAAGAAAGAGTATACACTAAGTCAGAAACTCAAAATAACTTCTCTCTACAGAGTAGCGTTTTATTTATGCATAAATTTGATGACTTCTTTAGAGATGGAGTAAAATTCTGACAGATTGCCTGACTGACAGTCTTCCTGTGGATATTAGGAAGATGAATTTTAGGTTAAAATTGGGACTTTTATTAAAAGAATAGATACAATAAATCTCAAATATTATGTATAAATAAGACTTCCTATGAATAGAAATTTTCCATAAAATCAATATAAGTTTAGATGTACTGAATTGGTTTTATTAGGTAGTAATGGTTTCAAAATACCAGGAAATACCTTTATGGATACCCCCTTTGATTGTTATAATTAGTGCTGCACAGTAAAATGTTTGCAATGATGAGACTAGATGGAAATTTCAGCAATTTTAAGCATAGATCTCACCTAAAATCTACAGGAAAGTAGGACGTTTGAAAAGTGATCCCTTCACTATGCTTTGGATGAATAGTTTCAAAATATCCACATGTCAAGGATCAATCACCAAGCTGGGTTATTGAATGTATTGTGGATCTTTTAAGTGGTGAGGCATACTATGAGAACATTAGGTCTCTGAGGGCATTCAATTGAAGATAATTATGGGACTCAAGTTTCTACTCCTCTCTGCTCCCTAAACACTCACTCTGACTTGCTCTCCTACCAATATAATCCATTGTCCTTATTAAGGGTGCAAAGAAATGTGCTCATTAAATGAGGGACTAGAACATGTGACCCTGAGTTAAAATTTTCTTTTCTCATAAATAAACTATCCCAGGTACTTCATTACAGTGACAAAATGCTGACTAATATCCTTCATAAAAATATTTTAAAAATGGTAAAAACATTAAAAAATGAATTTCAAAACAACTTCATTGCAATTAAATTCTGAACATTTGCGGAGGCTTCCAGTATTTCTGGTAATTTTTTTTATTATTATTTAAATAGAAAAAAAACAAACAAAAAAAACAGTAAAAGGGTACAAGTAATACAAAATTTCAAAACAAAAACAGTAAGAAATCACTCGTTAATAAATTACATATTGTCATCTTAGAAATAGTTGATCAAGTTACAAAGTTAAGTATACAAAGTGGACATTCAAACAGTGAAACTGCAAACAACTGTGTTCAGTGATCCAACAAAAACTTAGTAAATGGTCATCTATCTTACACACCTAAACACACTTGCAGTTGTGTCCTTTAGAGCACTTTCTTTTCCTTTCTTTTTGACAACAACATTTAAACATTTGGGGTTTTATTACTCCCACAGTTCTTATTACTTTTTTTGGAGGAGAATAAAACCCAAATGTGACAAAACAAAGCAGAGTCGGTCAAACCAAAGGATGAACATAGTACATGATGTAAAAACAGAATACAAGGTAATCAACAATGATTACCATGATGCCCCTTGCTACCTTAAAAACAATTGCATATATCATCAGGTATAATAGAATTGAAAAAAAAAAAACAGTACAGAACAAAACCAATAAAACCAAAATGTTTGAGACATTACTGAACTTCAAAAGAAGATAATAGTCAAACCAGAGTGGGCATCATAGTGAATCTTATTGCCTTCAAAGTAGTTGCCTATACCCTCAAAATTGATAATATCAAACAGAAACGAATAAAGTAAAATCACTCAAAGCAGGATAATGAGAGCAATACGGGGCTTCAAATCGAGTTAATAGAAAATCAAAAAAGTGGGCCTGGGGATTTAGCTCAGTGGCATAAGCGCCTGCCTTGCAAGCAGGCAGTCATGAGTTCGATCCCCGGTACCGATAAAAACAAAAACAAAAAACAACAACAACAACAAAAGAATATCAAAAAAGTTGCTATAATATATCCTGCTAATTTTTAAAAATTTTTCCCTTAATAAAAAATATTACTAATAAAAAAATTTAAAAAGTGGGAGACTGAGATAAAAGAGGACGTAACAGCATAACAATACAGGTGGGAACAGAACAATTTAAGCAACATAGTGTTTCATCACAAGATTAACTGACTTAATAGTAGTTACCATAGTGTTTTTTTCCTCGAAATATTTGAGTATAACTTCGTGTACTATAGTATGGGACTTTTGTCTAAAATTCAAAGATCCAATCCAAAAATGGGCATCTGAGATGAATACACACTTCTCAGATGAAGAAATACAAATGGCAAGTAATGAAAATGATGATGAAAAAATGTTCATCATCATTGGTCATTAGAGAAATGCAAATCAAAACCACACTGAGGCTCCATCTCATTTCTGAAAGAATGGCCAGGATCAAGAAAGCCAACAACAAATGCTGGAGAGGCTGTGGGGAAAAAGGAACTCTCCTGCAATGTTGGTAGGAGTGTAGACTGGTGCAACCATTGTGGAGGTCAGTCTGAAGATTTCTCAAATAGCTGGGATTTGAAGTCCCATTTTTCCAGCTATTCCACTTCTAGGCATATTCCTAAAAGAACTGAAAGAATCATAACATAGTGATATATGTGCACCCATGTTTATAGCAGCACAATTTGTGATAGCCAGACCTTGGAAACACCTAAGTGTCCATCAACTGAGGAATGAGTAAAAAGTTGTGGTATTTTTATACAATGGAGTACTACTCATTATCTATAAAGAAAGATCACATTAAGATATTTATAAAAAAATGGACGCAGCTTGAGATCACACTCATAAGTGAAATAAATCAAACTCACATGTATGAATACCTAATAGTTTCCCTAGTGTAAGAAATGATTCAAATATATAAAAGTATGTGGTAATCATGATTTCCCATTATGTGGCTTTGAAGCCTTATAAAGTTTTCATTCATTAATTGGAATTGCTTTATTCTGGGATGTTTAATATTATTACCTGTGATGATATGAACAGCTATTTTGAAGAAAACCAGACATCATAATAGCTAGTGCTGATTTAGTATCATCTTGTTTTGAAGTCCCACCAAACTGTTGTTCTTCTGTCTCCATTGCTTTTTATCATGTTGTATCTTATTGGATTTTATTATATATGATAGTATAAATAAAAGTTTTTATAGGCAAAGAGATAATATAGAAACCACTGTTTGTCTTTTGTTAGCTGGTTCTAAATATCTTGTAATACTTTCATCCTCTTAAGTGGTTTCACATTGTTTGGTAATATTTTTGTAAGAAAAGTAGTTAAATATTGGGAAGAGTAGTGAGTTCCATAGCCCTTTTATTTACTTAAGTCTCACATCTAGTGCATAACTCAACAATAGCACTGAAAAATGATAGCCTAAGGTCCTAGAGAAACTTGGCAGCTTTAAGATGAGACAGAATAAATCTGATCCAGTTTTCAAAAATCTCATTCAAAAAAAAAATTGACATTATATTACCTGTTTGGTGGCTTCTTGGAAAAAATCTCAAAAAAATCTGCCCGAGATCATGCAGTACAAAATGCCTTATCGCCAAGGGACATTGATCAGAAGCAATTCCAAGCAGATGGTTTACTTTTTGGCTGGCTAAAGTTATGGAGAATATATAAAGTAAAAATATACTTACAACAAGACTTTAGAGGAAAGTGCTATCCATAGGGGACTTTAAAAGTTTAACATATGTCTGGTGATCTAGAAAATGGCAAGATTCATGTGTCTGCTTAGAAAATGACTAGAAAGATCTTAAACTTTCTCTTCTATACCTGACCTTCACATCTGTAGCCCCAGTAAGTGAATATTAAAATGGATTTTTTTTTCTGACTGGTTTGAGGACTGAAGATGTGAACCAATATGCACAAAATGCTCCTCAGTAAAACCTTGAACACTTTCTGATTTTATGTATAAAATATCTTTATTCAATTTTTATTTTAGCCATAAAATAAATAATCTCTTCTCTACTCACATCTGACAAAAATTACAGACCTAAAATATTAGTTTGAAAAGAAAAAAACAAATGAGCCACAACTATTATAAGCAACAGTGTTTAAAAAACCTTGTGGATTAATGTGTATTATTATATAATATTATTTGAAATGTCCAGACATGAACAAGATTGTAAGGCTCTAAAGAGACAGTGAAGTATGCTTGACAGAGAGATGAAAAATTCAATAAATGTTTAATAGAAAAAATTTTTTAGGAAATGTAGGTGTTAATCTAATGAGATAAAGAATATTGGTTCATATTTTAAATATTTCACATAAACTAAATTAAACCATATGCAAAAAAATTAATGAAGAAAAATGTAAGATTTAAGAATGATTTGGTTGATTCATCTGACTGATCTGGCGAGGCTGGTGTCCCCTGCTTCGCTCATCATTTTATGTGCATGTTTTCAAAAGCTGTGTACTTATCAAACAGGATGACCACCCCAGACAGTAAAGGGCCATTCCACTGGTCTGGGGCATGCAAGTAGCCACACTCCCCAAGTAGGTCCTCCAAACCAGCTCCTAAAGAAAAGTGGGATGATATATTGACACATGCAAAATATTAAACTTGAAAGTGTAAACAGTAACTAAATTGAAATTAAAAGGTATTTCTGAAAAAACTTCACTCAAGTCCTGAATAACACATTGAAGCAGGAAGAAGAAAGAGCAAACTAACACTAGGTAGATCAAATGATATCATAATAACTAAGCAGACAGGAAAACAGGAAAAGAAAAAGAAAGATGAAATAATGAAAAGAAAAGAAAGAAAGAAAGAAAGAAAGAAAGAAAGAAAGAAAGAAAGAAAGAGAAAGAAAGTGAAGAGAAAAAGAAAGAAAAGAAAGCAATAGAAAAATGGTTTTAACACGAGAAGCTATGGAATCTCTTCCATTATACCAACATATGTAAAATGAGAGATCCAGAAAAAATGGTAGAGAATTAATATGTATATATAATGCTATCAAGTTTCCTAGATTTGAGGGCAATAGTGATGTATATATCTAAGTAGCTAATTAGCTCCAATTAGAATAAATTCAAAGAGACTCATGCTATACACAGCCCAATCAAGATGCCAGAAGACACAGGAAAAGCAATTAAAAAGACAACTTTCTGAAGAGAAATTAAAATTGGCATAGTTTCCCATTAGAAACCGCGAAAGACAGAATTTAATTGGATGGTTTTTCAAGGTACTAAAAAGCCAGCAAATAGTTTTAGCTGGTGCAAAAATATTCCTCAAAAATGAGTGAGAAATTGAGATATTCCAAGATAAATAAAATGAGGTTTGTCAGTAGCAGGTCTGCCTTACGAGAAGTACTAGAGAAAAAAGAGGATTTCTACTACACAGGGTGGACCTCTCAGACAGCTACAAAATGCTCTAACTTCAAGTAGTAAAATACATTTACTCAAGCGCATAGGGAATGCTCTCCAGTAGAGACCCTGTAGAGCTGTAAAAAAAAATCCATGAAATTAAAAGTGATTGAAATCATACAAACTATATTGTGTGATCACAGTGGAATGAAATCAGAAATCAATAGCGAAGGAAAATTTGTAAATTAGCTTGTACATGGAAGTCAGAAAATACAGTCTAAAGTAGCTAGAAGTTCAAAAAAAAAAGGAATTCAAAAGGAAATAAAAATATTTTCAGATAGAACAAAAAAGCAGTGTAACCAAATGTGAGACACATTTTTAATTGAAAGAGTAAGATTTAAGATTATAAGTGCTACAAATATAAAGAAGTTTCTGCTGTCAACAATGTAACCTTTTGTGGAGAACTACCTGGATGACTCTTGTTGATAAAAGAGCAATTAGCTGCATTTTGGTTAACTTGGCCCTATTTCCATGTATTGCTATGTACAGAGCTATCTATGACTTTTCTTTATCTCCTTAACTGACTTTAACCAACGTAAATCAGTATAGCAGAGGTGCTGATGCATAATTTTAAAAGCAAAGAGTCAGGTTAGTGTTGCCCTGTTCACTCCATAACTCCCCCCTCCCCAAGAAACATGTAACTGGGCAGGAAAGAGAGACAGGATCCACACCCTGGAATCAAGTGCCAAGAAAAGAGGATATGACTTCCCAGAGCGTGAAAGATTACACATCATTGCTGAAGCACCAACCCAAAAAGATTAGATACTACCTCAAATTGTGTTGTGCAGGTTACTCTTTCTGCATATTCTTCTTTCTACATGTTGCAGAGATGATTTCAGGCCACCTGCCTAGCCCAGTTCAATGCACTCACGCACTTCCTGCCACTACACAGCCTCTCATTCCTGAGCCACTCGCTTCATGGATTAATAAAACCTGCTTAGAGGACTGTGTGTTTGGGTAGAGAGGTAGGTAGAGGCTTTTGTTCAGGTTAGCCATCCCCCTGCCTAACCTTAGGGTCTCCTTGTTCCCCACAATTGCACATGTACCTTGGTGTCTTTATTCTCATCACATGTCACATTGGAAGCGGTAGATTGGAATTAACTAGCTAGGACTCCAATAATTTTTCCATAGGATAACAAATCAGGAAAGATAGCACAATCTTTTACCTGAAGACTGGAAATGTTTGAATAAAACAAAACAAAGCCAAAAGAAGCATAGAAATAATAAAGACCAGTGTGGAATTTAATTAGATGTTAGGAGAAAATAAAAAAAAAAAGAAAAAAAAATCTAAAAGATAGTTCTCTGAACAGATTAATAATTTAACAACTCTTGCTAGGTTCATTTTTTAAATATTTTATTTAAAAGGAAAAGAGAAAAAAAGCAGAACAAAACAAAACAGTGTAAAGATACAAGTAATTCAGAACTACAGAAAAGCAAAAAACAAAAAACAGTACGCTATCACCAGTTAACAGATCAGTCGCTATCATCTTAGAAACGGTGTTTCAGGTCACAGGATCAAAGCACACAAAGCGAACATTCAAACAGTGAGACTGCAAGCAGTTGTATTCAGTAATCCAATCCAAACTATTAATATGGTCTTCTATGCAACACACCTAGACACCCTTGCAGTTGTATCCTTCAGGGCACTTTTCTTTCCCTCTCTTTATTACAACAAAATTTACACATTTGGGCTTTATTGCTCCCTTAGATCTTATTACTTTTTTTTGTAAGAGAATAAAATCAAGCATGATAAAATAAAGCTGTCATGCAAAACCAAGGATAGACATAGCACATGTGATAAAAACAGAGTACAAGGTTATCAACAATGGTTACCAATAAAGCCTCTTGTATCCTTAAGAAGAATTGTCTATCTCTTTAGGTATTATAAAGTTAAACAAAACAGTAGAGAACAAGACCAATAAAACCTAAACTTCGTAAATCTTACAGCACCTCAAAAGAGGATAATAGCCAAACCAGAATGAGCATCGTAGTGAATCTTATTGCCTTTAAAGTAGTTGCCTATACTCTGATACTTGATACTAGAGCAGAATAGTCTAATCAGTCAAAACAAGATAACGGGGGTATTACAGGACTTCAAGTTGATAGGAAATCAAAAAAGTTACTATAATATATCCTGCTAGATTTTTTATTTTTTCCCCTTAGTTTAAAAAAGGAATTTAAAAAATTAATTTTTTAATGAATAAGGGAGAGGATGAGATAAAAGGGGGCATAACAACATAACAATAGAGGTTAAAGCATGACACTTTCAGCAACCTAGTGCTTCACCACCAAATAACCCGACTTAGTAGTAGTTACCATAGTATCTTTTTCTTTGAAATATTTGAATATAACTTCATATGCTATAGCATCAAACATATCAAGACTGTGTAACACCATTCATGTGGATGAAAGCCTTGTAGAGTATTTAGAACCAGCTAACAGAAACAATAATCAATGTTTTTTATATTGTCTCTTTGCCTATAACAATTTTTGTTTATACTACCACATACGATAAAATCCAGCAAGCTACAACATGATAAAATCAATGGAGACAGATGTGGCCTTGAAGCTAGGTTCATTTGTGATCAAAGAAATCAGATGTGATTTCTAAATTGTGCAATGAAAGACAAGATATTACTATTCATGCTAGGAAGAAAATATTATCAATAAGGATTGTACATACTATAACAACACGATACATTAATACAATGGACAGATTGCTAAACTATCTGAAAGTAATCCATAAAGAAATAGTCTGAGCAGATCCATGACAAGAATAGATGTTGGGTTAGTAATCAAATTCCACAGTTAGGAACCCAGGCCAAGAAATTTTACTGGTAAATTCTAGTAAATATTTATAAAAGATTTAACACTCATTGTTCTCAAACTCTTGTAAAAATAGCAAGAGGGCACTTTCTATCTAATTTGTTGTGTCACTCTTTTACCCCAACTGGACAGATCTATGACAGGAAAGATGACCCACAGTCTCCCTTATGAACAGAGAAGCGAATATTCTTATTCAAATACTATTAAATCAAATAAGGCAGTGTAGAAGCAAGGATATATATCATGGCCAATTATATACAATGATCTTCCTAAACAAACAAAATATCAATCAATGTAATCAGCCTAATTAATAGGAAAAAATTAAAATGCATTTATCAAAACCAAGCATACCAACTACCTAATTAGATGTTATTAAATTCATCTGGAAAAGGGATTCAAATACAGAGAGATTTTGATTGAACTGTTACAGTGTAAGACTTCAAAATAACTTCTGAACTTGAAAAGTCAGGTTGGTGAAAATTAAAGTCATGTAGAGAAACCAAATCTGTTTCTCATAATAACTTTTTAGACACTGAATAAACTTATATAAAGTTCATGAGTCGTATTTGTTTCACATCTTTCCAGTATCTGGAATGTTAAGTATTGTAAAGAAAATAGTAAGAAAGTAAAGGTAAAGTCTGTTTGATGATAGTTAGAGATATTAAAAAAAAAAACAGAGCTTAAGAAGAAAATAATATGCAATTCATTGACATAATTTTAGTTTTCTAAAGGAGAAGTATATGAATTGGGTTTCAGAAGGATGAAATACTAACATAATTGGCTCCATGATTAAATAACGTAAGGCTGTGAAAGAAGAAATCCAGAGCTTTAGAGATATTTTGTAAGTAGATGCATTTTTAGATGGATAAAGCTTGCTAAATGGAGTGGCATGTTTTCCATATGAGATACATTAAGTGACTAAGAGGAGTGCTTGCACTTAGACATGCACTTCTCTCCTTGGACAATGATGTCGTATATCAAGATCTTGGCTTCTTCAAGGCACTGAATAGTAAGAGATCACTTATTTAAAAGTTGAGGAATAACCATAAATTTCCATACTTCTTATTGCAACTAGTAGACAGTATTTATTATATTTCTGTTGTTATCAGATTACTAGTTAATAGAGAAGTGAACTTGAGTTCATGTTGAAAGTCAGTTTATGAAAGAGTCTTAGTTTCTTACAAAATTCCAGCAAGTGTCAAAATGTATAGCAGAAATAAGCAATTCAGGAAGAGAGAGTGAAGCAGGAATCCCTGAGAAGACCACACAGCAGCAATGGAAGCAGTGAGCAGTGGTCTAAAAAGTCAAAGTTTCTTCTGAACATCCAGCTGCTCCCTGTCACTCACATCACTGCTTGAGTTCCATCTGGTATCTGATCATAAAACATTATTTTCAAACGATCAAGAAGTTCGCTCTGAACTTCCTATCTGAGGCATCTAGAATGCATACACTATGACAATCTAATGCCTGATGAGATGATAAGTGGAGCTGAGGCAGTGATATTAGCACTCGGAAGCAGCTGCAAATACAGATTAACAATAGCAGAGAGAATAATAAATCAATTGATTTTAGACATATCAAAATTCTGTAGAGGAGAGGCAAGTGACAATTAAGCTGCAGCTGATGTCAGGCTTTGTTAGCAACTGAGTCACTCTTCCACTGTACAGCTGTCTCTGATCACAGACTTTAAATCAGAATTGAATGCTTATTTTAATCTGTGCATGAACTACCCATTGTTTCATGTACCACTTTTATTTATACCTTTTTTGTCTGCTATGAACTCATCACATTTAAAACTTTGGTAAGCCTGCAAACTATTCAGCCAACATGAATAAAAACCAACTGTCACCAGACAGCTCCTTTGAAAAGGGGGAATGATCCAATGATAAGAAAGCAGAACATTCTAAGATTACCAAAGAAAAGAAAGAATACCAGGAATCATATAAAATTATGGCTGAATTACATATACTGCAAGCCACTTGTATATTATGTTGTGACTGACCACCCAACATAGCCTGTGGAGATCTAACACCTGGGAGAAAATGTTTACATTTTGAAAAAGCAAAAATAGATAAATGAAAAATATGAACATGGAGAACAAAATCAATTACTGAAGGCCACATCTTCAAATGTATCTGTCCTGAGAAAATCATTTCTAGTGGCTAACAATACTGCTAAAGTTCAAAGACTTTTTACTATTTTTAAAAAGCTGATCCTGCCTGCTGATAAGGACATTTGTCATGCACTTTTAGGAGAGATTATATTTCAGAAGGTTTCTAGGAACATTAAACATTGCTCAAATGAATACAAAATATTATTGATGGACAAAGCTATCTGCTTTATTCTGAATTTAAAGAAGTCATTCTCCAAGACTGTATATTGTACAGTTCTATTTAAATATCATTCTCAAAAAATAGAGTCATGACAAGAAATCAGAGGAAATCAGAGGGGTTAAAACTGCAGAAGCAAACAAGAAACTTTTTGATCACAGAACTATTTTGTATACTGTTTATGATGGTAACAAACCTGCATGTATCTGAAAAGATATAGAATTCCACATTCTCCAGTCAATAAGCCATTTAGAAATAAACCTAACATGTGACTTAGCCATTCCACTCTTAAATAAGACAGACAGAATTAAATAACCACTCAGAGACTTATACAGAAAGGTTTGTAGAAGCTTAATTGCCACTACAGGCCCTACAAATTCCTATTAGCTAATGAATAGATATATAAATGTTAGTAGGTAACTAGAATAAAGTAATACTCAGATAAAAGTAATAAATGAACTTCTGAAGTGCAAAGCAGTGTAGATATCAAATTCATTAGGGTAAGTGAAATATGTTAGTCACCCCCAAAATGATACTTGATATAAACATATTTATTTCTATGCTTTCCTAGAAAATACAAGTAATTTCATATTGACAGAAGTTAAGCAGTGTTTCCGTGAAGGGGGAAAGTGTGGATAGTCAGAGGGGATTAGCAGAGGAAGGAACTGGGTAATGGTTGATGGATCTATTAATTGTAGTGAGAGTAACTTGATCAACACCAAATTGTACATTTTTAATATGTGAAGCTTTTTATATAACAATTATATTTGAAGCCTAGAATAAAGTTTCCAAAATTCTCACTTTGCTGCGGGATAAATTTAAGTTCCTGTTTTTCCACAAAATCCTAAAGATAGAAAATTTTGCATGTTACAAAATACATGCTGAAACATGAGTGAAATTTAAAGTACTTTCACTAAGAGGGATTTGTTTTTACTAAATAAGCCAAATGGAGAGAATTTATACAAAGCAATTTCTCTTAATTACTATAGTTTTTCTATTCCTTGCCCACTCATTGGCTTCCACAGAGAATATAAATCAATAAAATTTAAGGTGATGAAAATTTAAAAAGTTAAGCAGAAAACAATGCAATGTCCAAAATTACGAATTTTTCACTGAGAAATTAGTAAAGGTTGCTATTTTCTTAAAACTATAATAGTGAAACGTGTAGAATTTCCTTAGTATACATGGTAATAAAAGTTTTTATAACTATTAACTATTTTATCTATAATAGAGTTTTAATTCTGGAATTCATCATACTATACATAATTTTGATAATGAGAGATAAAGCTTTCAATTTTACGTAAATTCTGGCAGTCAGAGATGTTTCTAAGGAACAGCTTCAGTTGACTATAAAATCTGTGCATAATGAACACAGTAGCATTAAGTGTTCTTAATTCTCATCAGACAAACAATAATTTTAGTAATAAGGGAAATCAAATTGTACCAGCTTTTACTTTTTATTCAAGGAACTTTATTTTTAAATTGCTAGTTATACTTTTCCTATGTTAACATTCTGTGCTGATGTCTAAGATACTGACAAAATTATGAAGAGAGGCCGAGGAGCTCAGGTTGTCTGCCACTGAGTACAGTATACATGATTTAAAAAGAAAGTTTGGGCTTTAGGTTTACATACCTTAAATTTGACATCTGACTCAGTCCTTTAGAAGCTGTGCAGGGTTCAGATCATTTTATTCAGGACTCTCTTAAGTATTAGTTTTTCATAGATCAAATAATAGTATCTTTCCCATAGGGCTTTTTGACACTTGAATAAAGTGAAGCATTTAGAAATAAAGAGATTGCAATGTTTTCCCCACAGTAATTCCAGAGTTAACTGCTAATAAGTGTTACTGTCTGAACACTGAAAACTGTTTTTCTCAGATCAGCTGCTATAACTCAATTAAGTTCAGTGATTTTGCCTCATTTCTCCATGTTGATGTATCCCATTCTAATGAGATCTATGGTAAGATACAATCAAAATCAAGTCTAATTTGTATTATTAAAAATTTTCATTAGAATTTAATAGAAAAATGAGAGAATCCTAAATAAAATACCATTTAGTATCACATAGTTTCAAGAATCTTTGAACACTTGTTAAAATTGTTTTTAACATATATTTCTATTAATTTCTCCTCTTGTATTATTTTGAAGAAAATTCCAAGTACAGTATTTTAATACACAATATGTATTAGGTTTGTAAAACAACTCTGCTTAAATTCTGCTATAATATGTTGTGTTGAATGCTAAATAATCAATTTAGAATCTCAAATATTGACTCAGTGCTGTCATTTGCTCCTAAATGTTATCATCATCCCTAGCATAATCACTATCTTGATCATCACCAATGTTGTTGTTGTTTGTTTTTGATAGGAGGACAGACAGTGAAAACAGTATTTGAATAATACTTATAAACTGTGATTGATATTTTTGTTGTCTGTTTATATCTAGGTCCTCTTTCCATTTATCTTTTCCATCATGATATTCTTATTGGAAAATTAAATTTTTATTTTAATAATGATCTGTAGTCCATATTCTGCTTTTTTTTAGTTTCTGTTTTCAGTGTTGTTGTGTCCTTTGTATTGTCTGTTAACAAAGAAAGATTTCTGTTTAGTTTTTGTCTCTCCTAAAATTATTTCATAGATGACATACCAGTCTTTTTGGAGTGCCGTCACAAAACGCCATAGACTATGTAGTTTAAACAGTGGATATTTTTTCCTGATAGTGTTGGAGATTAAAAACCTAACATCAGTGTGCTACCATGGCTGGTTTCTGAAGACTTCTCTGATGTTTTATGAATGGCCACGTCCCCGCACTGTCCTTTCTTGACCTTTCCTCTAGGTACACACGAAGACACATAGAAAGAAAGAGAAAGCAGTCCAGTCTGAGGTATATTGATCCCTGAAGGACACCATTCCTGTCATATTTAATGGCCTCTTCTATGCCCTCATTTAACCTTAATTACCACATTACAGGTCTTATAGTTGTACACAGTCACATGAATAGTGAAAATTCAATAAATGAATATAGGGACAGAGGAATTAATTCTAAAACAGACGATATTAAATTTCCCACTGTGAGTGAGTCATAGCTATCTCTTTTTGGTCATTTCAATGGTTAATGCTTTAACCCATGAATTTGTGGAAATTATAAAAAGGTGAAACTGATTTTATTTTTAATTTTTAGCAGGAATAATTTTATAAAAAGCAATTTATCTATTATTTGTTTCTCCTGTATTATAGGTAATAGAGCCAAGCAGAAAATGAATATATTTTCTTATTTTCTAATTTCGAAAGCATCTTTGAAAGATAATCAAAAAGCTGTTCCTGTTTTCTACATTATGACATTACAAATTTGGAAATAATTTTCTTTCAAATCATTGCAGATATTATATATATTTATACTCAAATTCTTTCAATTTTAGCTAAAAATTTCTTCTTAAAAGACTTTTAAAAATCTTTTGACACCAGATTGGTAGTCTTGGCATCTTTTTTGCTACTCTGTGCAACACAATGTTTCACAGTACTCTTGGAATTTTACCCTGTAGCTAAATCAAAATTTCTTTCAGAAAGCTTAATTACTTTTCTTGGTAAAGGAAATTCAAAGCCATGGTTTAAACACTAGGAATGAACTTCTAAGTTGGGTATATTTTACTTTAATCTTTTGTTTTGTGTTCAGAGTGTGGACTTTCTGCTTTTTAAAACAAACTACAAGCTAAAGTTTAAACTTCCACTCAATTCACTATCAAGCTGTTGGCATACATATGTGACCTCTTTAATCTTATATTCAGATCCTTTTACTATTTACACTAGTTTTTAATATTGAAAATAACAGGATTAAAATATCACATAATTAATTTGTTGTAAAATACTGTCACAAACAATTTGGAATAAGAACATTAGAATAATAATAACCATTACCATGGAATTTCTACTGGAAAACTTTTGTTGTGTTGTTCTCTGTAATGTCTCTTACTAGGGCTATTTTAGTGAGCATATGATGTAATGTCTATCTTTTAAAGTTATCTGGGATAGTTTTTTCATGTTTGTACTTGTGAAAACAACTAAAGAGACATGTAGAGAGTTAAGTATATTTTCTAAATTTGTTGAGGCATCTGTAACTTGAATTAGTCTCGTAATAATATATAGCATCATATGGTTCCAGAAAAGTTTATTCCTACCTCTCTTTCATATGACAGTATTTTAAATGTTATGGCTATATGGTAAATTATTGCCCAATAATAATATACCACCATTTACTCAGCAAGACTACCACTGAGTTAAATACAGATGATTATTTTTCTTCCATTATAACCCCAAAATGTGATAGAAGTAGGCTTTCTGAATGGACAGTAAACATTTGGCTGAAGAATATTCCTTCAATAGCACCTGTCATGAACAAGGCCTGTTAACGATCTACAGCTCTAAAAAATAAAAAGTAAATCTTAATACAATTTTCATAGATTATGCCAAATTCTTCACAGATCTATGAATTTTCTGCTCATATTCTAGCAACAACCATTTTTAAGACATTGTTGCCTTTTTAAAATATAATTTAAAATTTTCCATATATAAAGAACGCACACACTTTGTCTCTGATGTAAATAGGAAATATTTTCCCAATTGTCACAATTTTATCTATTTATACATCTTATCATACAATTTTGTTATGTAATTTCTTTTTATTATTACTTTTACATTTCAATCAATGTTTAGGAATTGCTTACTTTCAATTCTGCGTTAAATTTATCAATATTTTTATCTATTACTAGTACTTTTTTTTTTTTTTTTATCGGTACGGGGGATCGAACTCATGACCACCTGCTTGCAAGGCAGGTGCTTTATGCCGCTGAGCTAAATCTTCAGCCCCCTATTACTAGTACTTTTATCACATATTTTACTGTGCATTTTTTACTTTTCATATATTATGTAAAAAAGTAATTCTAATATTTTCTCCAAATGGGATTTAGCCTTGTATATACAAATATAGCATATTTTATTTAAATATTTTATTTAAAGAGAAAAAAACAGTGAAAGGGTGCAAGTAATACAGAATTTCAAGAAAAAAATATACAGTAAGAAATCACTAGTTAATAGATTTCATATTGTCATCTTAGAAATAGTTGATCAAATTACAAAATTAAAGCATACAGTAATTTAATAATTTTCTAAATGACTCTTCCATTGAAAAAGATACTTTCTTTAGCACATATTGTTTCATATATAATATTTGAATTGTCTAAGTTTTCCAATCTATGTATTGTAATTGTGTTTCTTCCTAATTCTTTTTTCTTTATTAATTGTCTAGGAGAATTTCCCTTCCTAAGTGTTGAAACAGAAGAATAGTGCAGTAAATATAATTTATATCTGAATGCATGTTCAAAATCTAACGCTATCTCATTTTAACTACTTGAATTGAATATTTTTAAATCGCTCAAATCCTTGAAATCTTCAAAAATAATATAGAAATGAGTTACAGGATTAACAATGATCTCCAATATAATCAATCATTAGTATATTTTGATTTGAACTTCTATATTTGACTTTTATGAGTTAACTTTTCCTTCTTTTTCTACTTTGGGAAAAAGAAAAACAATACACAAAATAAGACAATACAATTGGAAAAGAATTTCTGTATGAAGAAATGTACTCAACTTAGTAAAATACTTACATTTAGGAAATATCCAACCTAGACATTAGGAGTATCATCAAAACCTGTATTTTAATTTCTGATGTCTGATATTTGCTAACTACTTACATTTAATAAAATTCAACAAACTGGAACAAAACAGGTTCATACTAGTTTCCAGATAACTTCATATTTGGTTTAAATACTGAACATTATTTATTATAGGATATGTTGAGATACCATGTAGTCTATAATTAAGATTTATGCACTGGGTAAAAGTAATTTTGTAATATGAAATTTGCTTTTCCTCAACATATTAATTCTTTTCATGTGATGGGGTTCCAGATTATAGGACCACTCAGTAAAATATTAGGATAATTATGCAAGTATTTTCCATTCTCTTACTTCTAAGCTAATTATTTACTACATCTGTGTCTGCTTTCCACAGATTGCATAATTTTGAAACTTAATTTACTAATGAAATTGTAATTCTGTTGCTCAGTTAATGAAGGGAAATAAATGAACCAGATACACATTTTACTTTTTCTTCCCAATTATGTGTTGAAATCTTAATATCTTTCAGGGACGCCTGAGGATTACCCCCGATTTTTCCATATGCACCCCAGGACTGCAGAACTGAGTCTTCTAGAGCCAGTGAATAGAGACATTCATCAGAAATTTGATTTGGTTATTAAGGTAAATTAAACTAATAGCTTATTTCCTTGTACTCATGAAATATTAATCAAAGAAAAAAAGAGGTTACAGTAGGCACTTTTATATTTCAAAAATTGAAATTAGTATGAACAGCAATTAACCAGTTTTTGTTAAAATATCTTAACATTTTAAAATGTATTGTTTTCTTGTAAAATATTATGTAGTTCTGTGAGATAAAGTATTAGTAAATATTTTCATATATAATGAGTTATATGAGAAATAGGAAGAATTGAGATTCAAATTTAATTTTATGTGAGCTAAAATCATTTTCTTTGCTTCACAGACTATATAGTTGCTTGGAAAAGTTACTTGGTTTTAGTAAGTGTACTTCCAACAGCAGAAAACATACATTTAATTTTGGCTCAGTGTAGGAGATATATACATTCTTTGTACCAATTATAATATACATAGTAGAATATGTATTTACTGTATCTTGTAGTAACTTTTCCTTAAAAATCTTATAAGCAGAGAGATCAAAAACAACACATTAAGAGCTAACAGGAAAATCACGTGAAATTAGTAAACGAAACACAGAATATAGACATTAAAATTAATCCAGGGACTCACAGAACATGTTACATAAACTACCCTATGCTAATTATTGCTGGGTTGAAGAAGTTTGGCAAGTGAATCAAACTGAAAAATATGTTTGAACATAAGGTAGAATGAAGTTAAACCTGGGAGACACAATACATGAGGCTTTGAGTAGTTAAGAGGGAGATAAGGCACAGAGTGGATGCACGATGCAGGTTGCTTGGATTTAATTTTGTTAGGGTTTGGGAATCAATCAACAAAGAAACACTACTTTACCATTTGAATAAAAAAGTCATGCATGAGATTTATATTCTTCCATTAACTACTTTAATTGTCATGGGACTTAAGACTCAGAAACATTTGCCCATTATCTATTGTCTTATTAGAGTCTTGTGATGCTGTTCTTTGTGGGAAGCAAAAATTGGGACAATGCCCTGTTATCATATTGCCACATCTGAAATATATCATTGTTTTCCATCATTATCAAAGCCTATTATCCGATATACCTGTGCAGGTTGTAACTCAGTTTATTCATTACAAAAAGAAAAAAAAATTACAAATGGTCTCAGATATTTCTCTGTATATTAATGACATTTGATATTATTAATAGTTTTTTTGGATATATATGGTATTCAAACATCTATGTTTTATGGGTAGTCAAGGGGATGGTAAGCAAACTTATTAATTTTAAGAATAATAATGAGATGCTCTCTTAATAATAGCTGAATATGATATCATTGTTCCGGGATCTACTGAAACAATGTGTTTGACACTAAAAACTTTACAAGTCTTTCAAATGCTCTTTTTTATATTAATAATGTTTCATTTTCCATTGACAATAAAACCATTTGGTTGATACCACTTCTTGTTTTGGAAGCTAACAAGAAGTGAAATACCAAAAAATATCTTCTAGATTTTGAAGAGTTCTGCTTTTAAAAGTTACATGTGCATTTAATAACTGATGACTGCCACAAAAAAGTTATTTGTTGTCTTTTCAGAATTTCTACCAGTGATTTATTCAGTATGTTGACAAGCACACATGTAAAGGTGATTAAAAAGGCAAAATATTGGTGATCACAAGCTTCAGCATAATAAAGGAATAAGCATGTCCCATTGAAAGAGAAAAGAACATTCCATTGCTAAAAGGATCTCCAAATTTAAATAATCATTATCATTAGAAGATGCAAAAATGTAGTGCATATTATAAATAAGAATCATATATTGGGCTCTACCACGATATTTCATAATTATCACCTGTTGCCTTTGAATAATTATAACATCCTTTCACTTTCAAAAGTCCAGTTAGATGGCATGTGAGGCATATATGCATTAAGAACAAAACCCTGTAAGGTGGAAATATGATAGTTCATTTAAGGCATCCTATACAGTGAATTTAGTTCATGTGTAAAGCATCTATTCCATAGCTCAGAAAATTTACTTTCGTTATTTTTGGTGTTTTTAAATTTTAGTTGGTATATTTGTATTTGAAGCATCTAAAATAAGTTATTTTCCTTTCAATTACTAAAACATATTAAAGTAATACATTAATAATTTATCATCTCAGTTTCACAAAAAATAATTAAATTTTTGTCTAAATTTCTTTTATTAATTTTTTTTCTTAACCGTTGATTAAGCAACGGTCACAATAAAAACAAAAACATCATTTATCCTTGTACTTTGGCTTTTGTGTTGTTACTCAGTGACTTATTTATACTGCCTAAAATATACATTTTAAAATTACATGTACCAAATATTTTAGCTAGGTACCTGCTAGCCATAGCAAACCCATTGCACAGCCTTGAATTCTGCGTGCCCTCTCATCTCCTGGCATTGGCAAATGCTGTTCCTTTTCCATAATCATACCTCCCTTGTTCACATCGACAGTGTACTTTATACTAATGCTTCAGTTTCTCACTAAAAGGACATTTTTCCTGCAAAGGCACTGACCGTGATCAGAGCCTTTTGCAGCTTGTTTGGCCCTATAATAGTGTTGATCACTTTATATTGAATTTGTTTTTTTCTCCTGACTTTTACAGATGGTATATTGTAATATATTTCCTTACATTGTATGTTGTGCCTAACTTTACCCATGATATATAAAAGATACTAGATAAACATTTCTGATACTGATTTTCTCCTTGGCACAGTGTATTTTTTAAATTATTGAAGTATAAGTACATTTGAAAGTATATGCATTTTATACAATTTCATCTTGCAACTCTGTCCACAAATTTTATTTATATATATATATATATATATATATATATATATATATATATCAATGAAATTCTGCAACACATTCAACCCAGATAGAAAATCAGATGTATGTTCAGGCACACTTAGAGGTATTTATGACTCCATCATGTATAAACAGGTTGTAGATTGTTTGACATAGAAAATCAGCCAGAGAATGAAAATAAGTGAGCTTGACACTGTGTAGCTGTGCCAGTTACTTTGGCAAGATATTGACCTTTAGTAGTTGCGGAATTACAGAGAAATGGAATCAGTCAACTGAAAGATGCCTAAAAAAACAGCTGCTATGATTCTTGATCCTACATGAATCTGTAATGCCACAACTCTGTGAAATGTTTAGCCTCTGCTAGAAGAATGGTGGCGGTTACTCTTTACTTCCCACAAAGTGAGAGGAAAACCTCCATTCAATATTTTTAAAGTACAAGGCATTTACTAGCGTGCGGTTTGCCGAATACATTTTGAGTGCTTATTGAGATGCGTGGCATTTGCCTTAACATTGATGACACAAAATTATGGAGTCCCAGCCCTGAGCAATCACAAGTACACAAACTGTTTTGAGGCAGTCATGAGAACTTCTAGAATAATGCAGTCCTGTCAAATATAAAATGTTAAAATTTTGTGTGTCCTTTAGAAAAGTCTAGTCTTCTTGTCTTTGTTTTTCTCGTAATTAATACTATAATTGGACAGTTACCAAAGTAGGTGTAACTGTGTTTCATAGGCCTCTGCTCCCCTACATCACCATCACTCAGTTATAGAATCGAGATACCTCTGGAATTTCATTTTCACTTTTATTCATCTATCATAATTCATTTTTTTTAAAGCAGTCAAATTTAGCAGTGGGGGGCTATCATAATTCTTAATCACTATCCTATTTTGTATCATACACAAGTAATATCTCAAATTTTAAGTACATTTTCTGGTATCATGTGCATGTTCTACTTTGTCAATAAAGTCTCACTAAAACAACAATAAAGTACATCATGTTGCTGCGTGTTGTCTTCAAATTACATAAAATCTGTCCCCTGAATGACTTTCCAATATAGACTTTGTCAAGTTAAAATATGACAGGTAAGAGTGTCAGAATAGCAAATCACAGATCGTCAGTCATCAGTTCTCAAAACACAAATGTTGAAATCCTCCCCCCCCAAAAAAGAAAATATAACATTCATTAAATCCTTTAAGAAGTTTGTAAAATGGACATCAATATTTTTCCTCTATAGTATGTATACTGTAAGATTATGAAAAAGAGAAAAATAAAACAAAGATAATTGGATATGCAGTACCCTTTAAAGGGATAAAAGACCTATAAAAGAGAGAGACAGAGACAGAGAGAAGGAGAGGGAGAGGGAGAGAAGGAAGATGGGGAGGAAGAGGTGAAAAATAAGTGAAGGAGGGGAAGAAAAAAGAAAGGAATAGAAAAAAGAAAAGAAAAAAAGAAAAAAAAAACAAAAAAAATGAAAAAGAAGATGGCTTTTACCAGTCACAGGAAACAAGACAGATGCTGTCCTGGATTGCAAATTTACATGCCTCTGGCACTATTCTAGCTTTATATTCTTAGGTGTATTCTTACAGATTTTTTTCCTAAAAAATGAAATGCATGCACAGTATGTTCCAGTCACTTAATCAGTGTGGGCTACCATAACAAAGTTCCATAAACTAACTGATTTCTAAAAAACAGAAATTCATTTCTCATTATTCTAGGTGGTGGGATTCTGATAAGTTGTGTAACATGGTTGAGCTATGGTAGATCCCACCTCTGAGTTGTGTTTGTGAAAAACTCCTTGTATAGTAGAAAGTGGGTGAGAGAGCCTTCTGAGAGCACTCTTTGTAAAGACACTAATCACATTAATAAATTCTCATCCCTTATAATTTATTGTAAAATTGCTCCACCTCCTAATACCATCAAATTTTGAGTTAATATTTCAACATATGTACTCTAAGGGTCATGAGCATTTAGAACATTTTACATAGCATCATAATTAGTCAAGTTAGTAAAGAATAAATTTAGCCAGGCATAATGGTACAATGTCCACAGTCCCAGCACTTGGGAAACTGAGGCAGGAGGTTCACTGTGAGTTCAAGGCCAGCCTGGGTTCCACAGTGAGTCCAGGCCATCCCGAACTATATAGTAACACCCTGTTGTAAAAAACAAACCAACCAACCAACAAACAAAAAATTGTATTTCCCTTGTCCCTAGAACAAATTGAGGAAATCTTTTACACATTTTAGTAAGTCATCTCATAATAATTTCAGGCATTAGTTGGTAGTAGTATGAAAATAGAAATCCTTCTACATGTTTATAAGTAAATAATATACTTTGTATAATCAATTAACCTCTTTGATAGCATGGTAAATGTTCTCCTGTTATTTATTTATTTATTTTTTAAATTCTGCTCTTTAAGGACTGGTGACATAACTCAGAGGCACAGTGCTTACCTGGCAAGTACAAGGAACTGAATTTGATACCTGGTAGCAAAAGAGAAAAACAAATCCACTTTTTATTAATAAAGCAAGCACAATTTACTAAACACAATCTATTTGAACAGTTTTCTGGCAGGAAAAATTAATACTGCCAGCATTAAGGAAATAATCACAAATTCTGTCTCATTACTGAAATAATTAGCAATAGATTAAAAATTATTAAAGGATGAAAAAATAAAAAATAAATTCAAGATAAAAAATGACACAAAAGGCACATTTTTGCCCTAAACATTTTCAAAAACTATGATTGTGATCTGAAATTTTTTTGTGTTGCATTTTACAGAGGAAGACAAATAAAATTTCAAAATAAGACAATAGGAGAGTAACAATAGTTAATGCATTACATAGTGTTATCTTTAAATTACTTACTCAAAATACAAGATACAGATATTTGATTGTTCAAATAAGATTAGCATAAACCTTTACCCTAACTTACATATATTTATATATGTAATATGTTTTTATTTTGTTTTTTCCCATCCTTCTTTTCTTCTTTCCCACATCTCAGTTTTGTTTTTCTTTTCAACAGTTTCTTCCAATTTTACAATGTATATTCACATATTGGATCATATTTACTCTTTCAACTTCTCACACTAGGGAAACAATACTGTATCTACCCATGTGAGTCTGATTTATTTCACTTTTGAGTATGGTCTCTAGTTTCATCCGTTTACCTATAAAAGTCACAAGTTTATCCTTCTTTACAGCAGAATAGTATTCCATTGTTTATAAATATCCCAGCTTTTTCTCGTGAAAAAGTTCTTTGGTTGATTGGCACTGAGTGGTTTCCAAGATCTAGCTACTACAAATTGTACTGCTATAAACATGGCTGCTCATATATTGCTGTGGTACAATGTTCTTAATTCTTCTGGGAAAATATCCAACAGGGCAATACCTGGATCAAATGGTAGCTCCAGTCATAGTTTTCTGAGGATTCTCCACACTGATTTTCACAGTAGTTGTGCCATTCTATGTGTCCACCAATAGTGGAGAATGGTTCCCTTTTCTTCACATGTCTTCAAGAATTTGTTATTGGTCGATTTCTTGAGAATAGCCATTTTTTTCCAGGGTGAGATGAAATCTCAGAGTTGTTTATTTTGCATTCCTCAAATGACCTGTAATAATGAACATTTTTTTATATATTGATTTGCTGTTTGTTTCTTCATTTGAGAAGAATGCATTCACCTGAGATGCATATTTTAATAGGGTCTTTAAATATGGAAGACTTGATATTTTTCAATTCTTTATATGTTCTCAACAGTAATCCTTTGATGTACAGCTGACAAACAGTTTTTCAAACATTGTAGATTGTCTCTTCACTATTTTGGTGATTTCTCTTGCTGTTCAAAAGCTTTTAAATAAGAGGATGTCCCAGTTCTTGATTCTTTGTGATAGTTCCTATGTGATTGGGGTTTAATTCATAAAGTCTTTGCTTAGACCAATGCCTTGAAGAATTTTATTTATTCTATCTTCTAGTCAGTTTAATGTTTTTTTTTAAATATATTTATGCCTTTGATCCATTTTTAATTTAGTTTAGTACATGATGAAAGACATGGGTCCAATTTTAATCTTTGGCATTTTCAAAGCCAGTTTTTCTAGCACCATTTAATAAAGAGGCTATTATTCTTCCAGTGATTGTATTTGGAAACTTTTTCATAGATAAAGGGGCTGAGTGTAGCTAGAGTTGTTTCTGAATCTCGTGTTCTGTCTCATTGATCTTCAGGTCTGTTATGTTGCCAGTAGGACATTTTTTTTTTTAATCACGTTACCTTTGTAGTATAATTTCAAGTCAGGGATTATGATAATCTGCTGCCTTGCCTTTGATGTCCTGAATTGCCTTTGCTATTCTAGGTCTCTTCTGGTTCCAAATGAATTTTAGGACTGTTTTCTCTAATTCTGTGAGATAAGCTGTTGGACTTTTGATCAGAATTGAATTAAATCTGTATAACAGTTTTGTAAGTATGACCATGTTCACTATATTAGTTCTTTTTACTCAAGAGCAACGGATATCTTTCAATTGTCTGATATCATTTTCAATTTATATTTTCAGAGTACTGTATTTTTCAATGTAGAAGTCTTTTAATCCTTTGCTAGATCAATTCCTAGGTATTTCATTATTTTGCATGATACTGTGAAAGATATTGTTTCCCTAAGTTCTCTCTCGCTGAGTTTGTTATTGGTGTACAGGAAAGGTATTGGTTTTGATGTTGACTTTGTATCCAGCTATGCTACTGAATTTGCTTATTAAATCTAACAGATTTTAGTGGAGTTTTTGGGATTTTCTATGTAGACTGTCATGTCATCCACAAATAATGATAGTTTTTAACTTCTTCCTTTCCTATCATTATTCCTTTTATTTCTCTTGTCTACCTCCTCTGACTAACATTTCCAGGACTATGTTGAATAAGAGTGGAGACAGTGGACATCATTGTTTTGTTCCTGATTTTATTTTATTTTATTTATTTTTATCGGTACCGGGGATCCAACTCACGACTGCTTGCTTACAAGGCAGGCGCTTATGTTGCTGAGCTAAATCCCCAGCACCTGTTCCTGATTTTAGAATGAAAGCTTTCAGTTTTGTCCATTTAGTATGGTGTTGACTGTTGGTTTGCATAGATGACTTTCATCAGATCAAGATAAACGATCATCTACTCCACATTTCTGTAATTTTTGTTGTTGTTGTTGTTGTTTGTACCATGAATGGGTACTAGACTTTGTCCAATGCTTTTCTACATTTATTGAGATGATCATAGGGGTTTTGCCCTTAGCTCTGCTATTACATTTATTGACTTAAATATGTTGAACCATTATTGTATCCCTGAGATGAGTCCACTTAGTCATGCTATATAACATTGATGATATGGTACATTCTGTTTGCCAGTATGTTATTGAGGAATTTTGTATCTATTTTATTAGGCACATTGGCCTGTCTTTCTCTTTATTAGTTGGGTCTTTTTCCAGTTTTTAGTATCAACGTAATGTTTGCTTCCAGGAATACATTTGGGAGTATTACTTCCCTTTCAATCTCATTAAAGAATCTGAGAAGCAGTGGCATTAATTCTTCTCTAAATTTCTTATTGAATTCTGCATTGAATCCATCAGTGACTAAGCTTTCTTTGTTGGTATCTTTTTAAATTATATCTTCAATTTCATTTATTGATATTGAGTTATTTATGACTTTTATATCTTCTCAATTTAGCTTTGTAATTCATATGTAACTAGGAATCTATCCATTTCTTCTGCATTTTACCTATAATTAGAATACAAGTTTTCAACAACAAAAACAAGCAACAGAGAGAGAGAGGGGGACAGAGAGAGACAGAAGAGAGAGAGACAGAGAGAGAGAGAGAAGGAGAGAGGGAGAGAGAGAGAAAGAGAGAGAAAAGAGAGAACAAAAAAGTCCATTTCCAAGCCTATTTCTACTGTAACTGGAAGACAATGTGTGGAAACAAAAGCCAGGCCTATGTTGATTTGAACCCAGCAAGCCTGGAGTAGCTTTTTGATGGGTTAGTCGATAATCTCAGCAAGCCTGCACCTGCTGGCTAAGACCAGTCTCATTTCATCTGCAATCAGCAACACACTTTCTGCAGTTCTGAGTCCAGCTGGAAGCCATTAGAAGGAGCCAGTGGCCAGTCTGATTTCTGAGCTCAGCCAGCCCCTCTCCAAGATGACTTCAGCCCAATTACTGTCTCTCAGGGAATGACTGAGCCCTCAGCACTTACCACCTTCGGGTGCAGTCTTTCACTTCCATTGCTCCTCTACACTGTTGCATCTCTCGTTGGAGACCTCTGGGGTCACTGACAGTCACTGTGTGTGCTGTGTGTGTGTGTGTGTGTGTTTGTGTGTGTAACTGTTTGAGCCTCTTCTTTTGTTCAATGATTTGCATCTTGGCAAAGGCCCCACCAGTTACCTCCATCTTCTCCATTGAAGTTCTCTCTTTATTCTCACTGTGGGCTTCAATTCAAATTTCAGATTCTTCCTGGTACACAGGAGCCACTTCCCTTCTGTTGCCTTCCTTGCAGTGCTGGAATCAAGCATCTGAACAACAGCTCTCAGACGGGCTTTGTCTGCTGCTTTCAACTTTACCATCTTGGTGCCCTCTCATTGTTTATTTTTATGTTGTGATTTAGTTATATGTTTTTTGCTTTAGTTTACCACACAAACTATTATTTTTTTAACAATAATAATGTATCCTGAAATATTTCTAAACTCTAACAAATAGACTATATTAGTTGGCCATCATGCCATTTATCAGATTTAGAGAAAGGAAAGGAAGTGTGACATCCACCTGTCTCATGATGTTAGTCTTTCAGAAGGGTTAGTGAAAACAAACAAAAATAGAGCAAATGAATAACTGTCAACATTTGCAAGCTGAAAAAAGACTGAATGATGTTTTATTTAACCTCTTTCTCTCTTCACAAAATAATCTGCAAGTACTTGGAAGAAGAAAGGCAGTTTACCCAGTATTGTCACAGTACCATTATTTTCAACAAAGTTCATTGCAAGAGTACAACAGCAAATAGACATATTGTGTAATGTTCAAATGCAAGTGCCACTCTCTGAGCTATCCCAATCATATTTCTATACTCCACCCCAACACACACAGACCAACTTCCTCTATTTTGCATCTGATTGTCCCAGGTATCTTCAGAACCTCCTCAGTTTTTGCATAGAAATCTAAAGCAAAAGTATTGAAGACATGAAGGTTAAATAAATGGGTTTTCAATTTTTTCTTCAGTGACAACTAATACATACCTCACCCTTGAGACGCTAAGAAATGTCCATTTTTAGCTTAATTTTTATGTTAAATGTTTTTTTTAGAAATGAAATAACAAAAATAGGTTTATCGGAAGGTAAATTAATAGAAGCTGTCTTAGTAGAGTTTCTTCCTGATTAAGAGAAAACTGAGTATTACGTCAGAATCCAGAAAAAAGATAAGGTGACTTTGCCTTGTGGGAGAACAAACAACAAGAGGAATAAAGAAAAGATGCTTGAAGTAAAAGAAAGAAGCTACTTCACCCCTGCTCCTGTTTTGCCTCTTTATGAAATTGCTGTCTATGTCTAAAATGACTCCAGTAATCTAAATACCAGCTACATAGCTGGCAAACCTGAGATTACCCCAAAGTTTTTGCAGGCATGCTCCTCCCCAAAGAGACTCTGTTTTTCTTCTTTAAATCACTGAAAATCATTGCATTCATTCTAGCACTACTTTGTATCTCAATCTCTGAACAGAGAAAGTTTTTATTATTGAAAGGTACACAAGAGCTTTGATGGTTTATGTTTTATTCTAATAAAACATAAACACAATGGGCATGTCCTCACTTGAAATGAAGATAAAATATATTTTTTGATCAAAAATATTCCCTAAGTGGGAAGTGTGTCATTTATTTTTTGTCAAAAGATTTTTCTGAGAGCGTGCTGTCTATATTTTATCTAGTGAAGATAACTTTTAGTCACACAAAACTGTATCTTCCTATTATCAAGAAAATACCCTTTGCTGTATTTATGAACTGATAAAATCTATTATATTAATATACTGTAAACCTTTGTTTCTTATTTGACAATTTATTTCAATATTTTGAAAGCTTTCAAACATTTTAATAACTTACTCTCAAATTCTTTATATAGGCTTTAAAATTTAGAACATTAAAGTTTAAATAAAGGATAGTTTATAAGGATGTAGAAATAGTGAAATATTTCTTTATAAATAGGATTAATATCTTTCAAAAAGAATATTTTGCAGAGATTTTCACTATATTAACTTGGTCCTTCACTCTATTTTCAGCCCTCAAGTCCAGAATGAAATTTGAGATTTCCCTAAGTGAACAAAAATGATGACTATTGCATAAGAAAAGTGGTCATTCCTCTTTTTGAAGGATATTAATCCTATTTATAAGCAGTCTGCCTTCATCACCCTATCATGTTACAAACGTCTCCCCTCTTAATACTCTAAATTTGCAAGGAAGGATTTCAATGTAAGAATTCTGGGACTACAAATGAGACTATAGCAGATAGGTGTTTAGCAATTAGCATGGAATTTTTAATACATGGGGAAAAATATTTTCTTTGGGTTTTAATTATTTTTTCTCTTTCATTTAAATATGTCATCAGCAATTCACTCAAATGTTTCATTATTTTTCAACTATACTTAAACACACTTATCTCTCCTTATGATATACAGCAAAGACTGCAATAACGCATTGTTATTTTTTTCATATACCGTTGGATGAAGACTATACATCCAGCAATTAAGCTCCTCCAGACTTCCATTTCCTCCGTTATATTTTCTAATGGCTCCTTAAAGCATTTCTTCTGTAATGATATTAGATTAAAGGATAATTATTATATGTAGCAGAAAGTGTGTCATTCTAAAAGGATGTCATAATATAAAATATGAATTTTTTTTTAGGCAGAACAGGATAATGGCCACCCCCTTCCTGCCTTTGCCAGTCTACATATTGAAATATTGGATGAAAATAATCAGAGCCCTTACTTCACAATGTCCAGTTATCAAGGATATATCTTGGAATCTGCCCCTGTGGGAGCAACCATTTGTGACAGTATGAATTTAAGCACTCCCCTAAGAATTGTTGCTCTGGACAAAGACATAGAAGACGTAAGTTATATATATTTATTTTTCTTTTGCTTTATCTGTATATTTCTGCATATATTTATGTTAATAGTATTACAAAGATATGACTGAGCTATAGAACAAGAGGATAAACACAATGAGTGTAATGATTCTTAATAAAATAATTTAATTGTGTATAAAATGATTTTCAAAGTTTGCTCGAATTCAATGGCCTTAATTTTTCTTTTTGAACCAATCTATATATTTAACAAGGTGACTGTTATACTTGGGGCCTGCTAAATCACAACAACCATCTTTCATATCAATATAAATTGAATGGTTTTATTTAATTATCCATAAAGAAAATGACATTATGAAATGAATATAAAAGTCATGAAGAAGTCAGAAGGTATAATCTGGGTTTTCACCCAGTCTAATGGCACATAACTTAAAAAAATTGTGGGCACTCACACTTCTGCCCATAGCAGTTTGTACTGTGCTTCTCCACTGAACACGTCTTTGTTCTTTGAATTTGTGCTGTTCACCTTGCTCTATGAGTGAAAAATGGTGTGTGCTAGAGTAATTCACCTCCTCAAAATAATTTTATATGAAAACTGAATAGAAAATGTATACCAGGCAAACTAGAGCTGCCCCTGGAACTTACAGATCAAAAAACTGGAAGGCATGGGCATCATGGATTAAAATGAAAATGAATCTGAAACTCTCTTCTAGGCAGATTTGCTGACATGATGAAGAATGCACAGTACTGATATTAATAACATGAAGCCTAAAAGAAAGACCTTTTAGGTTATGAAGTCCCCACAGCTATCCTAATTCCAAAAGATTTTGCTTTCATTCTGTGAACTATCACAATACCCTTCAAATATACATACATATGTGTATATTTACACAGACACATTTGTGCTCTCTCTCAATATATGTGTGTGTATATATATATATATCATATACATAAGCATATATGGTTTTATATTTGTCATTTTCAGAGTAAAATTTTCAGATTTCTCCTTCATCAACATCATTTATAGAACTTTCTTTGATGCTGAATATATTCTTGAGTTATGCTGTGCAATATGGTAGCCACTGACATTTTGTGGCTATTAAATACTTTAAATGTGACTCAGTTGAAGCATGACCTTTAAATTGTGTTTAATTTTACTTAATACATGCAAATAGTCACATTGGCTAATTGAAGAGCACACTTCTGCTATGTTCTCCAAATTCTCATTACATACAGGTTTAAAGTCACTGTAATGAATTAAGAAGCCACTTTAATTTTTTTTGTGTGGGGAGACTGTCAATAGAGATTCTCATAAGTTCTCCACTTCATCTTTTTCAGCTTTAAATTTTAGTCTTTACATCTCCCTAAGCTTTCTTATCATCTATTATGCTTTCTTTTCTTGCATTTTCCACATACAAATTCCCATATTGAAGAGAGAGATTTTGAAGGTGTTCTTAAATAACATTTTATAGTGTGAATAAAAGGACCTTGAGCCAAATTCTGTGTAAAAGATATTTTTGATGTTAAAGGCTTAGAGTACCTTATCTGGACATTTTCTATTTTATATACTCTGGCTCTAACCTAACTGCAATTATAGTTGCTGAATGGTATAAATTTTCTCTTAGAAAAGTGAACACACTTACACAATTTCATACATTAACTTAAAGTGTTTGGAGTGCCCTAAAATTTAGTGGGTTCCATAAATCTCAGGGTAGCGCTCTCTCCATTTAGTGAATTTTCACTAGAAAATACTTACAGCTTAGAAAGGTTTATCCAGGGTAAGGTAAGTTATGCAGGTGTGCCTGTGTACCTTAATTCTTAATAGATTCAATTTCATTTTTCAATTAAAAATACTATTGTTTGTAGTAATTCATATCATACATTCATGAACATGGTGGTTACACAATAACTAAATCCTAAAGCTATAAAGTTTTAGTTTCTACTAAAGAGCACAATTTATGGACTTACGTATTCTCATTGCATATTAGTTTTTTCTTTTCTTTCCAATTGTATATACAGTGGTAAACCTGTTTTTCATAACTAGAAATTAATCGAGTTCACAAAACATTGCAGAAAATAGAATAAAGGAGTGTCTTGTGGGTATTACTAGACATCAAGGTTTGTAACTGCAGTTAGGATGTTATGTGCACTGAAGAATCTGAGTTCTTAGGAATTTGGGCTTTGGAATAAGCTCTAGGTTTGATGTCTAGTTCTGTAAGTCATAGCTGTCACACAGTGAGCCTTGTATTCATCAAGTTCCCCAGTTCTTGCTCTTGATTTTGATATAATCAGTTATTCACTGAGTTTGTAGAGATTTCCCCAAAATGATGTCATATACATGTTGAGAGCCATGATTATTGTTTTATAAACAATCAAATAATGTAACTTAAATATTTAATACCAACCTCTTATAAATTGAGTGACTATAATTATGTATAATTATGCACATAGAAAATGAACAAATATGTGTAATTCCTTAGTTTTAAAAATAGCTTACATAATTTCTATATACTCTTCACTTACATAAACTCATAGATTATTGTAGACAGTTTACCAACTTCCTATATTTTCTGATATTGTATTCCTTTTTAAAATTTATGCAAAAATTGTGCCACTCAAGTAAAGTACCCTAGGAATCTTCCTTGATTTTTCCTTTGCTCACTACATATAAGAAATCTTTAAGATCTTTCTAGTTAGTCTCCTAAGTATTTTAAATTCTCTTTTCTCTGATCTTATAACAATTACCTTATTGACCTCTTGCTAATATTGCCTCCTAGGCAACTGACCTCCTTTTTCTAGTCATTTCTTACCCCAAATTTCATATACATAAATGAATCTTATCACATAATATTTTAAATACTGCCTTAAATATTAGTAAGGTACACAACATGTTTGATTATCCCCATTATTGTGTGTGTCAGAGGAGACAACAGTTCATTATTGAGTTCTAGTTATAAGAAAATAGCTTTCAATAATCATTAATATCTATCTGTTGGACTTGTAAAGCACACTAATTAATTTAAAATTCAATGTGAACTGATTGCCTTGCATAAAGTATTATGATTTTAAGATACAGATATTATGTACTGCATTTAAAGGCATTATGTACTTATAAATGATATAAGTACATCATAATTGCAATAAATATTAAATTAATATCATTACTCTATCATACATATAACAATTCTAAGAAAAAAGTTAAATACATTTTAGAAAACATTGTTACTTTAAATGTAGTGGAAATATTGGGATTGTTCTGCTTACCTACTAGTATACACTTGTGTTCTATTTTGTATTGTGGTGATTATTTATATTTACAGTGTTTACTTCATGTCTGATTCACATGTAGGTTCCACCTGGTGGAGTTCCTGTAGGTACTAGGTGTTGATTTTGTGATTGTTTATTGCTGTGGTTCATTTGTGTGTTCACTTTCTTCTCCATAAAACTTTAATACTACTTATAAATTTATCAAAATTAATATATACAAATGTGTTTACATCCTTTGATGCTTCCTTGTGAACTCAATCACAGAATTCTTCCTAAAATATTCTAAATTTGATATTAAGCTCTTCTAACTATGTGGTTCAGGCTAGCAATACAGATTAAATTTGTCAGATTGGCATTAACTTATTTATTTATTTATTTTTGAGACAGTGATTTTGCTCTGCGGTTCAGTATATACTTGAACTAAATTTGTAAGAAAGACTGGCCTTGAACTCACAGCAATTCTCCTTCCTGCCTCAGTCTCTGAGTGCTGCAATTTCAAGTGTGCTGGATTTCACTTTTGTCATTTCCTGTCATGTCATGCTTTGCAATTTGTACGTATGTGTACGCATATATACATATACATATAATGTATATATGCAAATATTTATATGTCATACAGGTGCATATATAAGCAAGCATATGATTTGTGTCTAACATTTTTCATTCCCATCAGATACCCCAAATTGATCTTAAATCCAGTAGATTGTTTATTCAAAAACAATTTTTTATGATGGAATTATTTTTTTTCATTTAATATTTAGATATTTATTTGCCATTGTATTTGTATATGCATTTGTTTTTGTGTTTGTTTCTTGTATTTGTGAGTGCTTCTCAGAATTTATTTTACCCTTAAAAACAGTATGTAGCACAATCAATTAATTATATTTTTGATCTATACTAACTACATATTTTAGGGTAAAATAAATTATTGTAAACCCAAATATCGAGTTCAGTTATCCAAGTATTGTAATCCTCTTTTTCCTCACAATCTAAAAAGTTATATTTGTAATATTTGTAATTCCATTGACATGTTATTAGAATTCTAGCAAGTTAATTCCAATCTACCACCACCAGTGCAACCCACAGGGAGAGTAAAAACACCAAGTTAAGGACAGCCAAGGGGTCCTAAATCCAATTCCCTTGAGGACATGTGGGCAAAGGCCTGGATCCTAGGCCTCTCCTAGCATTTATTATCTTGCAAAGAGATGGGGGTGGCTCAGGTATGAGTGACAGTGAGAAAGTCAGGAATTACTGAGTAACTTGAGCTGGCTGGCAGGTGCAAGAATGGCATCACTGTAATTTGCAGAGATGAAGAAATGCAGAAGGATCAATTTACATAATCCTATGAAGGTAGCAGTGGATATGCTTTGGGAGGGGTATTGCTTTGGCTTTTGATATGCAAATTATTGTTGCCTGGGGCGTCATTGCCTCTTATCTTGAGGCTGTACCCAGTTGACATTCCCGGAACTATTTGCTCTAACATCTCACCAGCTCAATCCTGTATTGTAGAGAGCACATATAGGGAAACAGGACTGTCTGATGGCTATAGACTTTGCACATAAGCACCTTGGCTAGCCTTATTTGCAATGCCCAGAGCCAAGAGAGAAGGAAATACCTTAGCCAGCCATATCAGTGTAAGGAAATGAGTCTCCAAGTAATCAAAATCACAGTAATTGTTTTGGATTCAAAGGGAGTCACTGGAGTTGTCTCCCACTTAAATAATACTTTATGTCACCAAATAAAAAATAGTAATTCTTTGAGTAGCAGAACTAATACTGTCTAACTCAATTTATAGAAACAAGTACTAGAAAAAAATATATGGTCACTTGGTGGAAATTAAGCCAGAGCACTGCCTGTCTGTTTGTATGCTAGTCCACAAGACTTTTGAGCATATAACTCTCAAGTGATTAGTGGTCTTGAAATATACAAATGTTGATCAAACTTAACAGTGCAACTGATAGATTATATAATTTAAATAAATTTATGAGATTCAGGCTGTATACCAGGGAGCATCTCGACAAAAGAAGAATTTAAATTTTAAAAATTGCCATGTCTGAATATTCCTTATCACCCCAATATTTTGTTTTGAAAAATGAGGTTGGGCTCAAACTTGTACTCCTCTTGCTTCAGTCTCCCAGATTGCTGGGACTATAAACACATGTCTCCATGCCTGACTTTTGTAAAACTTTTTATGTTCCTAGCTTATTTGCTTGTCAAAGCACCAGAATCTTTGACTTTGTATACTGTCATTGAAAAATAGATTCGTCTGTGTTAACAAGCATCCATTAAAATGTGATACTTGTTTTGCATGAAAATATTACAAAAAATTTTAACAGACATGATATGGTTTTTAAAACACTCATATCACATTCAAAAATGGTATTATCCTTACAAACCAAACTAAAAATTAAAGTTTAGTAATTATTGAATTTTCTTTCATATGGGACTTGCCAACATACTTACCTATGTCATCTGTGTTTGTTATACATAGACATAGAAAAGTTACTGTCTTAAGTAAATATGACATGAGTTCTACTTTAATCAAGTTCATTGTGCAAAACAAAATAGAATAAGCTATAATTTGAATGCATGGTGCTAACTTTATGTGGTACCGTCTCTCCTTGACATGCCTATAATCTGACAGTATTTCAGTCTCAAGATAAGCATTATAAGTGGTCTCAAGAAAAGACCCTAAATTATCAAAACATCTTTGATGTCCCTGGTTATCCAATATGAAAGACTATTTATGTAATATCAATATGTATATCATCTGCATATGAGAAACATTTGACAAGGTCTATAGGTTTTTAAAATTTTGATAAACTGATATGATGTTATTTATGCCAGAACCACAGTATATATTGAAGTAATATTAAGTACACACTCGCTTATAACTTAATATGAATTGCAGTATTTCATTATTGCAATCTTCACATATGAAAATGCTAAAACCATGTGGTAAATGCATGAATGAAGGTATTGAACACATTTTCCAGCACATAGCTGAGTGAAGTAAAAGAAACTGTAAGAGGATTAAGGAATAAAGTGGAAAATGAGAGAAGAAATTGAAGTAAGAAAAAGAAGCAAGCAGTTTATGGGCAAATCAAGTAACAAAACTCACTCAGCTATGATGGAAAATTACCGTTATGAGAAAAATAATGTTATTAGACAGATCTGCTTATGACATACTAGAACATTACAAAATATACAGATTAAATGCTTAATGATTTGACAAATTAAGGAAAAACTAAAAATGTTAGACATTTATGGTTTGATTCCTGCTGATTGAAATCACATGCTAACTTTTGATCATCTCTAATAATCAAATTTCAACAAAATGATTCTGAAATATAATGAATTAATTTAATTCTTTATGATTGTGGTTCATACTATATTACTTTATAAATACATGATTTTTCAAAATTAGATAGAATATTTGATAGATAAAACAACTCACTTTTTATCCACCTCAGTCACTGGTGTCTTAATACTGAAATAGACACATGAAGTGACTGAAAGTGTCACAATGAAAAGCTCTTGACTTTTATATTTTCTGGCAATGATAATTTGATACTAAGGGAACAATAGAAACTATTGTTCATTCTACTAATATATTTATTAACTGTGGTAAATTTATCACAAGGACTTATGTTAAAATTATGCACAAGAAACTACCCCAGAATGAGATGTTACCAATAAATAACTTGTTTTAGCTCTGCAATTTTCAGTGAAAACTTGAATCACTTGAAATATAAACATATGGAAGCACTGGAAATGTACACATTAAAGTACATTGGAATTCATTTAAAAATATACACTTTTGATTATAATAGTACATATTTCAACTTTGTTTTGTTTTACATTGAAATTTTTAAAATATAAGCTGCATTTTCCAAATTAACACATAGTTAATAATACTGAACTTCTTTCAGTTGTTGAGAGTAGATATATTATGTTTTATTACAACCTTTTTACATCATACTATACAGAATACTTTTAAAATTTTACAGTTTATAAAAGTACCTTACATCCCTGTCATCCCATTTTCTTTTTCCTAGTCTTCCTAACAGTCCACTTTCTAAGTATTCCCCAACTGTTTGTCCACTTATGTCCTTTCCCACTAAACAGGTGCCCAGCCGCTTGAATGCATCTCTTTATTATTTCTCTGAATTACAGAGGATTATATCTTATCATTCAGAAATTAAATTGTAAAGCTTTTCTAATACTGTTAATTATCTTTTTGTTTTGAGTTTTGAAATCTTTTGCTCCCTAAATATGTATTATTTTTCTAATCTCTTTTATAGGCACATTTGTGAATTTAACCTTTTTTCCAAAAATTCAGAAATATTATTTTTATTTTTATTTTTAAGAATTATTTTAATTAAAATAAATATTATGCTTCCCTTTGGAGAACCTTTAATGTATTATAATGAGAAAGAGCAAGAATAATGTTATAGGTAATGAATATTGTATAAGCAATTTTGCTTCTATTTTACATTATAGGTGAAAACACAATAGTAATATACACATGTGTAGTTTATTATTACACAAGAAGTAATTGCAAAATTTTACAGCCCAAACACTTGTTCCAATTTCCTTTTCTTGCTTTTATTTCTTATATCTTGAATCCCATAAAGTTATAGAAAACATGAACATAAAGTAATGAGCAATAATATATTCATGTAGGTTATTTTTTTTACACTTAAAAAAAAAATCAGTTTCGGGTACCGAACTCATAACCACGAACTTGCAAGGCAGGTGATTATGCGGCTGAGCTAAATCACCAGCCCCTGTGTGAATTATTTTATACCCTTTCCTTCTTCCTATGTTTTTCTTTTGTTTGCATTAACTTTTCAGCATTCTGTAGTCCACATTATAGATTGCTACCTTTGTATAATTTGTTGAAGAGTGAATTTTAAAATTTTTTGAAAAGTAATATACATTATTAATTGAAGGTAATAAACGATGTGTTATTTATTCAACATTTTAAGTAATGGATTTTTTTTCAAAGACGAAAGACCCGGAGCTTCACCTTTTCCTAAACGATTACACGTCAGTCTTCACTGTCACACAGACGGGTATCATTCGCTACCTTACCCTGCTTCAACCAGTCGACAGAGAGGAACAGCAATTTTACACGTTTTCGGTAAAAATATTTCATGTATACTTAAGTCTATGTGAATGTAGCTGAGAAAAGATATCTGATTAAAGCTGCTGAGGTCAATGATTTGAGGGGGAAATACTTAAATTCCAGGTAAGACCATGTACGTACTGTGTATCGTAGAGGGGGAAAATATAAATAAAAAGAACGTTCCATTTACACCCAAGTTTTGGAAGAAGGTATAAGACAAACATGAAAAATGTGCTGATGCAAAGATACAATTTATGAAATTTACTTGAGTTATTTAGGAAAATATTTTTACAGCAGAAGACCAGACTTTCCAGAAAAACTTAAAAGTTAAATATATATTAAATTTCAGAAGCCATTCAGACAGCATGAATAAAGCAGTGATTTTTTTTGTCAGACTGTTTTAAATTGTTAAAAATGTAATTAAGATATCACTAGTAATGCATAATAATGGATCTTTTAAATACCCTTATGTGAATTACTATAATGTAATTTAGTCTAAAACGTTTGCTTTCTTGAGTGATGTATGCACATTATAAAAAGAAACTGTTGAATACAAAATAAGGGTAGAAAATATTTTCCAGTTAATATTTTAAACATTAAACTGTGATTAGCTCTTAAGAGTCAGCAATGCTGTTGCATCATTTGAAGCCATTTTGCATATCTCATTATTTAAAATGTGCCCGGAGTCTTAATGCACTAAAGGCAGCACAGAATCCTCACTAACTTATTCTTAGCACTTTGAAACAGTTTTGAATATTTGGAATATTGCATTTTATTTCTTCATTATCAATAAAACATCTTTGCACTCTTTTATAATTGTAAATTATGTACGAAAACTCATTAAATTGTGAGAATAGAATCTGTACTGCTTATACTTGTATGACTTCTCTGTTGTTTACTTTTGTTTTTCCAAAGATAACAGCATTTGATGGTGTACAAGAAAGTAAGCCAGTTGTAGTCAATATTCGAGTGATGGATGCAAATGATAACACCCCAACCTTCCCTGAAATATCCTATGACGTTTATGTTTACACAGACATGAGACCTGGAGACAGTGTCATACAGGTAACGACCCATGTGACAGAAAGATACACTAAAAGTTGATACTTTTATGGGCATTGCACAATGCATTTCTTAAGAATTCGATTCCGAAATGGAAATGATGTATAAACTTATTTTTAAAATTTTTATTCTATTTTTTCTGCATGTGTGTAGTGCATAGTGTTTACATTCTTTGTGGGAAATTTGCACGTGTACAAAAACATCTTAATTCTCTTATTTATCTCCTTACCCTTCCCTCCTCTTCCTTGTAACCATGTCTTAATTCCTTTACTTTTTTGTGCATCTATTGCACTGCATATTTGCCTTCTTTGTGCAAAGTTGGTACATGCACCCAGCATACCCCAATCCCTTTTTTATTCCCTTCCCTTTTCTAGTTCCCTCATTTCTTAATTTTCTTGCCCCTTCAATAAAGATCTTCTCTGTACTTCCTATCATATTTTATTTTACTCTTTATTTTTACCCTATGTTTTTCAGACCCAGCTATTCCTCTTTAGGTATCTTCCCATAAGTGTTAAAGACATCATACTACTATGATCTATGTATACTCAGTATATAGTAGCACAATTCATAATAATTAAATATTGGAAGCTACTTATGTGTCCATCAGTAGATGGAAAGATAAACACAATGTGGTATTTCTACAAAATGTAGTACTACTGTGCCATAAAGATAAACTTGAATCTTTTGTGGATAAATGGATGTGCCTCCAGATCATAATGTTAAGTGAAATTAGTAAGATTTTTAAGACTTAGTGATCAACATAATTTAGTTTTGGAATTAAATTGAGGTATACTTTTCAAATAACATGTACTTTATCACTATCAGACTGGCACTCTGTTTACATTTAATAACTGCATGAGGTCCTGAGTTCCATTTCTGATATCAAATAAATAATTTGAACAGTTATTCCATCTGTTTATATTTATTGTTTTAAAATATGATGTTGATTATATTTAAGCAATTAAAAAGTGAATATACCCTAAGTTCAAACTAGTTTCAGCTATTACATAAATGATTAAATATACTTAGTTAATAAACACTGAACTTTGTGTTAATAAGGTTGTAGATAATACTGATTTCCTAGGTAAAATAGGATCATATTAGCAGGGAAAACAGAGTAGATAGTGAATAGTACTATTTAAAACACAGAGGTCAGATGAAATGTATTTTGTTGAATTGCTTTTACCTTGAAATAGTAAAGTACTAAAGTGTTTTTTTTTGTTTTGAGTATTTTAATATAAATAGACATGTAATAACTATCTGCTTTAAGGATTTTGATGAACCTAAAAGGTATTTAATGCCAGTAGTTTCCAACCTGCCAGTGGAGTAAAATTTTCTAGGGGGTTTCTAAAAGTCCATAATGCCAAAGTATACTGTTGCTTCTCTACATATGAATCTGAGAGAGCAATATTTAGACAATCAATATAAATAGCATCCTCCACGAGTTCCAGGTGGCCATGTACAGACCATTGATTTAGACTTCCTCCTAATCTGAGTCAGGTGTCATACTTTTAATTTACTTTTAGTCCAGGAATGCAACTAGCCTATGTAAATTTTTAAAAGTATTTGGCAACAAATTATTGAAAATTATTGCTTTGTACTGAATAATACTAAATTAAATTAAGTAATAGTTTATGTATCATTTTTATCAACAGGTCAGACTATTTTTTTATAAAAAGAACAGGTCGACTACCTCAACAGTGTATATAAATCTTCGTGTTATGGCTCTTGTTTCTCTTTTCAGATTTATCTTAGCGCTCTGTCTCTGAGCTTATTCGCTAGTCCTGCTGAGTAACATGCACGTGCTGTTTGTCATTTTCTCAAATTATTTGCTCCTCTTTCATTTTCTGCATTTTATTTACAGCTTGACCCTTTTGCCACTTTCTTCTCATTCCCTTTAATTCTTTTCCTTCTAAGGAAGCAATTAGTAGTTCATATGCCCACAATTAAGAAGTTAGTCAGTAGCTAAGACACTGTGCCACAGTGACTTAGCTTTTCTGAGAACTTTTTCTCAATAATTGTCTCAGTTCATGTGTTACACACAGGCACAAACACCCATCTATTATATCTCACTATCATCAAAATCAAAACCTTATCACTATTAGATATTATGCTATATTTCTCTTTGCCTTATGTCAAACTTAAAATTCCATTTTGGTTATGCTTGTGAATCTACCCTCTGCTAGATAAAACAGTAAGTAATTATTCAAAGGATGAGTTACTATCACATAAATTAGAAATTTTTCAATTTATGTCTATTTTATTTGTGCAATAATACTTGCTTTCTTGATTTAATCAGAAATGAATATTGTAATGATGAAAATAGAAGATATTTGCCTTAATATTTGTCTGATGTATGCATATTCTCTGCTTTGTACTATGTTTATCATAGTGGAATCCAAAAAAGACTTAAGCTGTTCCCATAAACTTTATTCATATATTGCTTCTTCACTTGTCATATTGAGGAATTTCATGGGATTTTTGTTTATTTTTACTATTCTGAAAAGAGTGATTTTTTAAAAATTTAAAGCAGAAAAAAGAATAAAAATGATGATATAGAATTTCAAAACAAGATATTAGGAGATTACCAATGGTTTATATATTGTTATTTTTGAAATAGTTTCTCAGATTACAAGATATAGGCAGAAAAAATGATCAGACAATGGAGACACAAACCATTCTTTTTGATGAACTAAAAGAGGTTAGTAGTATAATTATCTATCATATATATCATTATATATTAGTATAATTTTATCATATATGTCATTAGCATCATATATATTCCATATATATATATATATATATATATATATACCTATATCTATCTATCTATCTATCTATCTATCTATCTATATATATATATATATATATCTTATTTTTCTCCTTTCCTACATCCTTGTTTTTCTTTGCTTTTAAGGAGTTTCTTCCTCCTTCCACTTTCACAATATATATTGTACATTTTGGTTCTTATTTAATCTTGCAGTGTTTTACGCTAGGGAGATGAAAGGATGGCTATCAGAAAGAATGGAAATCAGGATGGAGATTCCTCAAAAAACTAGGATTGGAGGTACCATTCCTCCCAAATATACCTCTTCTGGTTAATTTCCCAGAAGAATTGAAACTATTATACCACAGGAATACATGTCTATTCATGTTTCTAGCAGCAGCAGCACAATTTATAATAGCTAAACTTGGAAATGACCCAAGTGCCCATCAACCGCAGAATGATTTTTTTTTTAAAGTGTGGTATTTTTGTATAATGAAGTGCTACTCAAGTATGAAGAACGATAAACATAAGTGACTATTTAATGCTGTATTTTTGAGGATTCTTTGATATCAAGTGATTTGCAGAACCTTGGAGAAGACTTCAGTTTTTTAAAAATTACATCACCTTAAGTAACCACCATGCAGGTTGAGACATGAAATGTTTCCATCATCACATTCCATTCATTTTGTCATCCTCATCACTGTTACTGGCTTTTACGTCTCCTCTAACAATCATAATAAAACTCAAGGTTGTGAAGTATTGTTATGCATTTTCTTCTAGAAGCTTTGTAGTTTCAGATTTCCTTTTCCCATACAAATACTCATGTTTTAATCATTTAATTTGCAGGTAAGACTATATGTAGTCACCTCATTTCCACATTCATATCTTGTGTATCCACATTTTCTCACATATGGTAGGTGCAGAAGCTTAATAACTATTTATTAAAGATAAAAAGGAAAATAAAAAACATCTAGAAACTAGTGAATGAATACATGAATGAATGAAAAATTCTAAAAGCACTACCTTTATTTCCAATAAATTCATGCACCACGAGAGCTGTATTTTTTTTAAAAAGGCACCCTTTCATATGTAACATTTACAGATAAAGGAATGATAATCATTTTCATGTTCTTATTTAATTAAATCTGATTCTCATCTCTTTAATGAAATAATTGGAAATAAAAGTCAATTTATACGGAAAAACAGCCAGCAGAGATCTGGAAGTATAACTAGGAGAATGGTGGTAATTATGTGGTAGAATTATATCTCAAAAACGTTTGCCTTAGGGAGACAAAAACTCTCTTTTTTTGGTATTTGAAGTACAGAAGTTTATTCTGCCTATGCATCTCTTTATAAGCAGATCTCTGCATTTAGTTTTACAGTTAAAATATTTCCCCAAACTATGTGATTACACAGATAGACTTTTGTTATTGTCTATATTCCTGAGGTGTAATTTTTTTAGTGTCAAGAAATTAAGCTTTATAATTAGTATTTCTAATGTTATGTCTGGTATATGGTAGAAGAATATGGTTATAAATCATACTATAAGAACCTAGAAATAAAATGAAATAAATTTCACACTGAGAGAAAAAATTAAAGCAAAATGATTCAGAGCTGTGATTTTCAATTGTCCTTTAAGGCTAATTAATTTGGTTCCTATCCTCCTCGTACATCAACCCTCATTAAACCCATTGGCTCCACAGAAAATCAAGTGTTTAACTAGTTTTTGGTTACTAACCTAATATTCAAAAAGAACAAAAATAGTAGAAACTAAGATCATAATGAGCACTCTCCAGAAAAAAGCTGTAGATAAAAATCATTAAATATGAAAATTTTATTTAGCCATAAGACTACTTTGGCTTGATATAATCTCATGCTCAGTTCTCTGAGTGCACTATTTTCAAATCATGATATACTTTCTTTTCCCAAATGAAAGAGATAGATTTGTCATAAAGATGTAACCAGATCCATGTTAAAAAATTTAAACTATGAAAATAAATTGTGCGTATATATGTATAACATATATAACTATAACATCTATATCTATATCTGTATCTATATTCTTTGTGTTAACTTAATGTGAAAAAGACTAGAATGAATGATAGATATGGGTGAAGTGTCAAACTTAGAGAAGTACTTCCTTAAAATAACAATTCACTTTTCCATGGCTGGAACTATAATTGAATTATTAGTACTTCCCAAAGCTTTCCTCCCAGACAGAGGTCTTTATGGGACTATCTCATGTGGATTCTGCAGTTCATTGCTCAAATTATGTAAATTTTTAATCAATCTAAGTGTATAGGTATCTATAGCCATGTTCTGTTCCTAACTTTATCTTTCTCATCTGAATTTTGTTTTTAAATCCCACCACTAAAATCATGTAGCTTATTGGTGTATCTCTACACGTCCAAATTATGAGCATTTCTCAGTTTTTAATCTATGTGCAGCTCTCACCTGAATTCACATGAAAAATCCATGATACTCATCGTGTCTGTCCATGGACTGAAAGCTGTTGGTGGTATTTTGTTCTCATTTATTAGTACTATTATTCTTTAAAATATATATATGTAGATCTCTGTTTTTCTATCCCCATGTTTTCTGTTGGCCCTTTCATTTACACTTAACGCCTCTCAAAGTCAAAGGCCTTATTGTGATCCCTGCACAGAGCATGAAAATATCGTAGTTAACTACTAGACATGACAATGTGGATTTTGAAAACTATTTGAAAGACCCCTAAATCAATTTTCCAATCCATTATTTTCTTGGCACAGTTGAGCACATGGACTCAAACGTATATTCAGTCCCCATGGAGGCACTATATTGTGAAATGTCCCATAACTCTTTAGGAGTTGAAATTGTGCCTGTATTGTTCACTTGTTTACATCTATCTTGAGTTTGTGAAAGCCTAGTTACATTTTTCTCTAAGACGTTACAATTTTATTTACCACAGTCTTCATGCTGTGCATTCGATCCCTAGATTTCTTCACTCACATTTCTGCTCTCTCACCTCCTCTGATGAGTATTTCCTTATTTCCTCCCTACCACATCTCATGAAATTTCTGTTGTTAAATGTATCTATCTATGTAGTTTTAGTTCACAGAAAAATTGAAAAAAAACTACAGAATTTCTCTGCCCTAGACGTGCATAGCCTCCTCAATGTCCCTCCCAAAGTGATTCATTTCATACAAGGGTGAACTGGACAAGTTTCCATAACCTAAGACTCAGCACTTTGCATTAGAGCTTAGTGTACACTCTGTGTATTCATACTAACCTATCATGGCGTGTGACCACCATCCAGAGTCATTTCGTTGCACTGAGTATTCACTGTCCTATCTCTAATTAGTCATCCCCTACCACTTCCTAACAGTATTGACCTTCACTATTCTACACTAATCTGTACTTTTTTTATTCCTAGAACATCATGTGGTTGTAACCCAAGAATATGTAGCCTTTTCAGACTGTTCATTTGAACTTTAATATGCACTTGTTTTCTCCATGTTTTCTCATTGCTTGATAATTTCTTTCTTAGTATTCAATAATCACTTAACGTGTATGAATCAGTATCTTCCCATTCCTACTGAAGAATTATTTCATCATTCCTAACTGTTGCCAAGTGTGAATTAAGGTGCTGTAAACATCTCTGCACAGGCTTCCGTGTGGACGTTGAGTTTTCAGTTCCTTTTAATATATACGTGAGAATAAAGAGTGCTATTTCTGTATGATTAAAATTTTTAGAAGCTGTCAAACTGCCTTCAAAATGTCTGTCTCGTTTTTTTTATTTGCACCATCACTTCTTTTTCGGTGCACATACAGGGCCGTAACTTAACTACTGAGGTAGACTTTGAATGGCAATATGAGTATTTTTTAAAAATTTCTTCTATGCTACTCCAAGTATTGAATCAGAGCAGGTTTTTATTCACTTGGAAATACTGTCAAATGTAATGCTGCCTTCAAACATATTGCCAAGAATATCATTGCAATACTTTCAAATATTGCCGTCTTATCTCCTGATACTTCCTCTATATTTTCAAGTTTAAGTATATTCTGGGTGCATAACTTGTTTCATTCTGATTTTAGAATGAGATATCCTTCCCATTTTATGCCTTTTAGTTTTTCTGAGCTTTTCAATTTTTTATTTTAATCCCATTTTCTTTTTAAAAATTTCTTTAAACAATTCAAATGCTACTTTTTTCTTCACATTTTTAGTAAGTCAAAATTAATCATTCTCTTCAACTTTCTTTCATATATCCACCCCCAATTCTATTTCCCAGATATTTTATTACATTAACATTACATTTTATATATTCATCTGCCTTATTGAATTATAAATTATTCAGGACAAGTATTTTTAGAGACCTCTAATCGCCTGTGGTAAGAATAATTATTTGTGTACAATGGGGACCTTCCAAATATCTATTTGAATTTAATTTTCACAATTAATTGCATCTTCAATCAGTTTCACTCATAAAAATATTCTATTTGTCTTAAAGTGTTTCACATAAATCTTTTTTTCAAAATGTTCTTTGACTTTACAACCTTCAGGGGTGCTACCTCTCAGTGCTTGTAATATAGAAAAATACCTTAAAATGAAAACATTCTTGATACAATTCTCCTAGTTATACTATATCAGGGATCACTGAGTATTGGAACTAAAATGACCTTGAATATATTTATTGCTCACAATCTAATTTTGAAAGGGGAAATTTGACTCATTATGTTAATATACAACTTGTCCATATTTTCAAAGTTTATGAATGTCAGAGCTAATATTGAATAAAACTCAAAGAACATAGAACAGGTGTAAAATTTTCTGCCCACCATACCATTGTGAGTTTGAACAAATAACCTTAATAACTTAGTTTACTTTTCTTGCTTAAGATAATTAATCTTTTAGCCAATATATCAAAAGAAAAATTTTACATATTTATGGTACCATGTGTTTCATAATCTTTAAAATGGTGCTCTCATTATTAACCCCTTTGAGAGATTATTTCAAATGTTATACTCTCTCTCTTTATATATATATATATATATATTTGCATATATATGTATATTCATGTATATATATGCTTATTTGTATAATCACGTGTATTTCAATGTCCTATATATGTGTCACTTTCTTATTGTTACCATTACTTTCAACTATATAAAATACTTGTGATTATTAATAACACTTATTATATCTGTGAATCTCTGTTGTGCATCCTATTTAGTATTTAGTAGAGAATACATGAACATAAATCTCATTTTGTTTCTAAAGAAAGATCATTATGTATCTGAATAATATCTAGTACATTTTGATAACTTATTGGATTTGTTTTGTTTGATATTTATGTGTATATATGTGTGGAATATTGACATTTAGGAAGGTATATGCACTTGAGTTCTCAGTGGAGTTTGGTAATTCAGCAAATTTTTAAAAAAAGAACCAGTTTTGATACCCAAAGTCAGTTATATATTCACAGTTTGATATGATTTTTATTTACTTTGCTATTTAAAATAATTTACCTTTACAAAAGCATTAGAATTTCATATGAAAATCTATTTGTATTAGAAACATATATATATAATATATAAATATATATACAATATTATAAATATATATATAAGCAAAGTTATGATGCTTACACACATTATTCACTTATGTTACAGATTTTAACTGATTTTGAGGTTTTCTTATATTTGTGTTTTATTTAATTGGATTTTAGTCACCATCTAATACAGGAGAAACACCTTTGTTTTGCCACCTGAACTAAACTATTATTCTTGTCACATTATCACTTACTCCCACCTTTTAATCTATTATTAAATCTTACCTTGATTTTGCTCCCTACTTTTCTGGATATGTTTTTTGTTTCTCTTTATACACAACCCTATATATCGCCACCATCAACTATTACCTACATTATTCCAAAATTTTGGGTGGTGTTTGCTTCCCTCTCTTTTCTGCATTCATTACTGAGGGATTCTTTTAAATTTAAAGACATGTAAAATAGTTTCAGTGCTTTACATAATGATTTTCCACTGAATGAATCAAGTTTGTACCTGCCTGATTCATTCCCTGAATAGTGTCCAAGTTCATTATGTACATTTCACCCTTTTCTGCTTGTTCTAATGTTCTCATTTGACAAGAAAATTCCTATTCACATGCTTTTTCATTATTAGATTTCAGTCTAAATGTCAGATCCTCAAAGAAGCCTTCCATAATGCTTCTTTCTAAATTATACTCACCTTATCATGAAAATATCTAATTTGTCATTAATAGCAAATTTCAAAATTTGTAAATTTAGCTTCTATTTGACAATTAGAATGTAACTAAAACTAATAAAACCAGTTTTATTTTTAATCTCTTTATCTACATTGAATCTAGCATTTTGTACAAAACCTGGCATATAGACCCTTAATAAATATTTATTTCGTTGTAAAATGAATAAAAAACTCATAAATATATGTCAAATAGGTATTAGGACTTTATGTTTAAGTAGTGCCAAATTATCCATATTTAAAATGAATGCATTTTTAAAAATTAATCAAAGTTCAGACATTTTAGACCTCTAAATTTTAGTACTTCCTGACTTGCCCAGCAGACAGCTTCCAACAAAGATTTGAGAGACCAAACAATTTGACCGGAAATGCATGATAAGAAATCAATCTTTTACTGAATGTGCTGAGAGGCACAGCTGAATAATTGCCATTCATTTGAAATACATTGTGTGTGGTGTCTAAAATACTGGGCACCATGCTATCTAAAAGAGATTAATCAAAGACTAAGAGTTAAATGATTATTACAGTACTAGAGAGGAAAGACAGTTTAATTTTATTTTACATGAAAAATGTAACATTGTGAAATAGTGTGAAAATTTTAACATCTAAGAATTTATTAAGGTCTTAATAGTTATGATGTTTACACTGAACTTTCCATTTGAAAAACGTGGAGGAAGTGGTAATAATACCAATATAATAATCACAAACATCAGCTTTTTAAATTTGTATTAATATAAGAGGAAATTTTAGATTTTTGTCATTTCCAGTCATCATTCTCTTGATCTGATTCATCTAGAACCACCGATTTTTCAAAGAAAATGTGTTAATGTAATTAAATTCTTTCCTTTTTAGTTATGACTAAAGCATGACTTTAAATTGTCATAGAGGAAGATGTTTGTGGCTCAAATTCAATAATCATTTGAAATAAATATTATGCCTATTGACATATTTATATTGTATGATTTTATAATCACTTAAGATATGCCTTTTTATTTAAACTCTTCTTATTATTGAATTTCTAAATATTATTGGTTTACTGTATAGTATAATTGAAATTTGATACTAGAGGAAACAAAAATACAGCATATCTTTCTCTGCTTTGTATCCTTTATAAGAGAAATAAAACATTTCTTGGGAATGTTTTAAATTTTTTTCAGCTTTTAAAAGCAGTCTTTCCTCTCATTTTCCTCTTTGCTAAATTCTGTTACAATGTCAAAGCATAGTATGCTGATTAAAAAAAACAGCTGGATATTGTATCATTTCCATAAAAGAAATCATTAAGAAAAATTAAAATTCCAATAAAGCAGTAGGAAATACTTGGAAGCCTAGTGCTTGCTTGTTAATTGTCACTAAGCAAAATAAGAACACCGCATTTTCATAGATAGATAAATAGAACAATAAATGTTATGTTCAAATTTTCTTTACCATATTATTTAATGTATGAAAATTATATACAGTTTTTACTGAACTACATGCCTGGAAACATATCTACATAAATAAGGGAGAGTCCTGATCTATAAGTATTTTAATGTTTTATGACATAATTTTAATTGTCAGTAAATTAATCATCAAATATCATAAATCATTATTGAACGATTTTGCAAAATGGGAAAGACTGAAGTTATCAGAGAGTTCATCACCAAATGAGTGGAGAAAGATATCTTGCTAGGGTTTGAGTGGCTAGGATGGTTTTGTTGCTGATTAGAACTTTATAAATCTGTCAGGTTGTTTAGAATTCAGCAGGCAATGAAGAACATCTGATACTGTTGAAATGGGAGACATAAAGGTCTGAGGCAGTAGAGATACCAATTTGAATGCCATTAGTGAAAAAGGGTGTTGGGCAGTAAACGATTTGCTTTCTTTTTACTAAGTCACATATATATTGGCATATTCAGTAAGCCCCAAACTTAAGAACAATTGAACTTTCAGATACCAGCTGACCTCGCATTAAGAACATTCATAGATGCCAACAAATTTTGGAATTAGATCATTGTAACTCTCTCTCTCTGTACCACTATTTTAAGGTAACTGTAAGCGTAAAAATAGTTTATCTACTCTGTGTGTGTGTGTGTGTGTGTGTGTGTGTGTGTGTGTGTGTGTGTATTTGTGTTCGGTTCTCATTATGCTTTACAGTGCATATTTGTGTAAAAGTTGTATAAAACTCACTTGTTGGACTTAAGAATGAATCTGACTTACTAAAGTTCTCCTGGAATGCAACTCGTTGTAAATTGTGGGGTTATCTTCTTCTAAATCTCTTATTTTTACAGATTTTACTGTACTTTTAAAATTCTTCAATCTTATTTAATAGCAGTTCTATTGAAGATTCTTTTTTCTTTGTAAGTTTTTGAAGAATACATGCTTTTTGACAGAAGTTGTTTTGCTTGTATCTTCTACATTATCTATTCTCAGAGTACAGTATTTGGCACAGTATCAATTAGTTCACCAATTAATATTTCAAGGACTAGCCTGCCTAACAAAGTAGTTTAGCTGAGCATTGTAGAAAATCTGAAATTTCTTAGAGAAATATTTCAGATCAGGTCCCCAAATTAATGGGTTGAGGCTCATGAGATGTGTATCAATGGATGTCAAATTTGAGGAAATCTTTATCTGAAGTAATCAAAGCAGAAGCTGAACATAAGAGAATCAAGAGCATGTAAGGTCTCAGTTCCCTATCTCAGGGCCTGAATTAATGAACATCTAAAAAAGGAACATAAATTTTCAGAGAAAAAAAGCAGATCTCAAAATTATTATATAATCTATGTAATGTTTAAAGTTTCCTTCCTATGGTTTTATTTCTTGCCTTTTTTTTAATCAAGAAGAGGAAATACTAGATCAATGATCCATCTCCACTGACAACGATTTTATGGGTCATAAAAATTTAATGGTGATTTTATTGGTACTAGTGTCTACAACTCTTTCTGATTACCTTTGATAGCTTTCCAACCACTTAGTCTACTGAGCTGCTCATCATCTTGAATCTATCCATGATATGCCAAACAGAAGAGATGCAACAAGAAACCTGGTATCATTTTGAGCTTCAAAGAATCACTGTTTCACATTGAGGCCAGGAAGAATAAATCATGAAAGGAATAAATCCGCAATGTAAAATTGACTTAAGTAGCAGAAGTGGTCTAAGTTCAGTGTGACTACCAGACAGGAGATACCAAATAAGACTCACTGGGTACAAACCAATTTAGCCATAAGTAAGAACTCAGGGCAGGTAATTATAATTTCATAATAATGAAAATAAAAATTTTGTGACCTCTCTATAAAACTTCCTATGGCTTGTAAATTGTATGAACTCAAAAAGTATTGCCCCTTGTTACATATTTCTGACTTATTTTCTTAAAATTTTATTAGACACTTTCAGTGTAATATTGGTGCATTAAAACAGACTTACTGAAAGACTTTCAAGTAACAGAATACACTTCATTCGATAAGAGTTTGAATTCTCAGTTCAAAATAGATTAATAACTGTAGTATTTGCTATACTCTCTGATAGTACTTAAACCCTTAAAGGATTGTTTCTTTTCTTTATGTTTTATTACTTAAACTTTTTATGAGCACTGATAAAGACCCTCAACTCTGTATGCAACTTTTTCTCATGAAAAATTAAATTCTTCCTATGGTGAGTTTTTAATCCCCTCTCAAATAATGTTTCTCTCCTATAAGTCAGTATCCATTCACTTCATTTCAAATAACTGCATGAGTCAGTAAAAAATTTGTTATTGCAATATACAGCTGAGGCAGAGAGTTTAAAATATTTAGCATAATATACTTCAATTAACATAATAACCATTTTGTTTGCTGAACATTTTCAGAAAAACTGGTTTTTCACACTTATGATACATTTTCCAATCCAGAATAGTCATTAAACAGTATTTTTCAGGAAGCAGGGGTCTTAATCAGATTTAGTAGCACAAAACCATCTTTTAAGGACAAATTTTTATTAGTAAAAGAGTTGGAATATCATTATAGCATATCAGCCATTTGAAGAAATTCACAGTTGATCTTTGATCTGCCAAACCTTACCAGAGGTAACATACAGAATATGAATTCATTTCTAATTCATAGAACTGTATCTCCGAGTGAGCACTAGTTGCAACCATATTTGCAAATTGCATGAAGTTATAGTTTAGACTGGCCCCAAATATATCTTTTTGACCTTTTCCAAAAGTGGAGCTAACCACATTTTCAATACATCAGATTCCATTATTCTTGTGAAAGTTAGTCAATCTAAATTAATGCCAGGTTGCTGAGAAATAATATTACCTAATTTTCTTTTTTCAGATAAGCAATTTTGTCTAAAAATCATTTCTATTTATTTCAACAAACCAACACCAGTTTTCTCCTTTGTTCTTTAGGTCCAGTGTTGATTGACAGCATTGTCAAAATACATATGAAATGAGTGTAATTATGCCCTATGTGCATAAATGTAGTGCTTATCAAAGAAAATTGTTAATGATAATACGTAATTTTTAGATAAAATTGAACCTGAATGTGTTCAGGTCATTTCCTTTTTAATCTGTGAATTCTAGGAATTAATCTACAGTGATATGAGATGACCGTGTCCTCCACTACTCACCTTCTTGATCATGATTCTAATTTCATAACCATTTATTTATATTCCATCCCAGTCTTAGCTTTATCTGCTAATATTAAAGAGAACAGGATACTCCTACATTTTGGGGCATCAGATGCAATGCCGTAAGTGATGTCGTTCTGAAAAATGTCTGTACATGTCTCAGCTATAGCTGGCAGCCAGAGAACATTAGTATAGATCAAAGTTAAGTTTTTTCCTAAGGCTTCAGATATAATATAAAAACAGCAAAAAAGATCCAATGGATATGTGCTAACCTGAAAATCTGGCAGTTTTCATAATTAAAAATTTGAATATTTTGTCAATCTGAATCAGAAAAAAAATTCTTTTTTATGGAGTCAGAGGACCATGTAGCCTTGCATACATGGAAAATAATAACACTTTACATTTTGTCATTTGTTTACTATTTGTGGTATTTATCAAAATGTTTCTGTCTCTACTTATATTTTGTTATATAAATCAAGTGTGAAACATTTGGGTCAATATTTTGGAGATCAGTAGATTTCAGTAATAAGTTTCATTATAAATGGTATTCAACTCACATTAATTATTATTTTCTTTCATCTTTCTTATCTAAAATTATTTCCTTCTCTTCAGTTTTTTCTGACCTCCAACAATTTGAAACAAAACAAACCCCCAAAATGCAGACATAATTATGTATATTAAATATCAAAACATAATTTCTTTAATTTTTACTCTGATGTAGTGAATGCCCAAGTCATTTTGTTACAGTGTATGAACATCTTTATCTGTTTGCCTCCACTTGTCTCTGCAACACCTTGGTGTACTAATATTTTCCCAGCCTCCCTAAAAATAGTTTAGTATAGATTTGTGTTTATTAAGGGAAGGGAAACATTGCATCTTTCAACAATTGTGTCATTGTGCAAACATCTTGACTATGAATATGAAACTCTAAATGGTAAAGATCAATCACTCAATGTGAAATGGAGATATGGCCAGCAAAATATATGAGACTGCTACTGGCATAGTATTCATTGCATGTTGTTGTACTAAACTTGAAGTAGAAAGGGTACATGCTAAAGTAATAATAAAAATATAGTTCACAAATATACACACAACCCAGTAACTTCATTGTTTATTAACCTTATCAACTACCATGCACTAAACATGAATGGCTATGTCATATACACTTACACAATTGACAGTGCATGTATTTATTTCCACCAATATCAAAACGGGTGCACAGTGTGTTGCATTGCAATTTACAATGGCTACATCACAAGGCGATAGACATTTTTTTTTTTTTAGTTCCAAGGTAATCTTGTGAAACCATGATTGTCCAATGTTCATTGTCCACAAAACATTGTGTAATTCATGACTCTATTTTATTTCCTGTAGTTCATTGTCTTCACACATACCCTTCTCTTTCCCCTGGATTGCTCTTAATCTGATTTTCTACTCTTATACCCATCTTTCATATCATATTTTAAATGTAACCTATGCCAAAAGTATCCTTTATATATACCCTTTTAATCACAGCATAATACTTATATTCATCTGAATCATATGTCATATTTGTCAATATGAATTTATTTTATTGTGAAAAATGTCTCTCATTGAGAGGAAATTAAGAAAAATTTCCATAATGCAGTTTTATTTACCAATTTTCACTTACACTTAGCTCCCATCACATCACTTGCAAGCATGGTGGCTGTTGATCAGTTATTTTGAGATGAATGTTTTCTTTTCTGTAGTTCTTTTACTTGAATCAAGTTTAGGATTGAAATTTATTTTTATTATTACTATCAAATAATCTTGGGTACTTTTCACTTCTAAAGTTTTCTTCTGAGAAGCATACACTATTTCCTAAACTTAAATGTACATGTTTTAGTATGACACAATCCAAAATTTATTTGGCAAAAATTGTATACTTTAAAATATGCCTATTTCTAAGTTAGATAGTTATTTATTTTTAAGGTGAAACAATTAGCAGCAAAATATTTACTTGTGACTTTATTTATATTTTTATGACTCTTGGAGTCCACTATGATTTTTATTTAATGCAACTCACTCTGCCACATTCATAATAAATTCTTTGCCTATTGTAAGGAATACATTAATCAAAGATAGTCTCATATTTTGGTGACCATATGGCATAGATACCAATATCTAAACCATAATAGGTATATCAAAATAATCATACAAAAACCAATCATAAAGCTTTCTTGCAAATACAATTCTTACAGTTGAAGTGACTATAAAATGAATTTCTATAAAGTAAATTTTTGAGTACTATGTCAGGAATCTTCAGTAGAAATTTTAGCCCCAGTCCCAACTGAACACTGTCATCAGTGATTCTCTATTTCCTGGTGTTATTTTATTCTGTGTGGGGCTGAGTCTTAGCTAGATGAAGGCAGACAAGATAACAAGCAAAATTACTAAACTGTCCAGTTCTGAGTCTCACCTCGATCACCAGAGCCAAGTGTCAGCCTCATCCAAACACGGATTGTAAGAGGGATAGTGCTTCTCCAGTGCCAGGCAGGGCTTACTGGAAGCAAGACGGAGGTTACCCTGGAGGTGAGAGCACCAAATTCCAACACATGATTTATTCTCAATTAAGCCACAATTTATTTCTACTGAAAATGTATTCATCCACATAAAATACTACGTTAATTTCTTGTATTTTATCCTTTTCATTCTTGTGGTTATTTCTATAGGGAGTCTGGCTTTTACTCTGTCCAATTGTCTTGTTTGAAACTCTAGATTGAATGTTTTTGTTCAGCTTCATCCAGTTTTTTTTTTTTTTTACATTATTTGTTCTTTCACATAAGACTCTATTTCTCATTTTTAAGAATCAGGAAATAGCAACTGAAGAGAGAAGTAAATTGTAGCCAGATACAAGAAGGAAAAAGAAGGGGAAGAAGAGACTTTATTTTGCTAGAGAACACCTGGAATGCACACGTTTGATTACTAGTAAGATAAGATTAAATCTCATGAAAAGAACTGCCACCCTCCATAGAATATAAATGCGTAGGCAAACGTTCAATGTTTCATTTATATATCCTACTGCTTAAATGCAATTTTTAAACATGAGTAACTTTTACTTTCAAATGAGACTTGCAAACTCTGCTCTGACTGTTCCATATCAAGCAATCCTTTCTCTATCTCCTTTTAATTTAAGAGGCAGATTTCTCATCTAAGTTAGAAATAAGCTTCATATGGAAATATGTTATTGATTTTGGTCACATTTCTACAGTTGTCATCAAATTAAATTCTCACCACAATTTAGCACTAAATTGGCATTTAAAGTTCCATCCAGTAGTATAACCTATATTAGGAAGGGAACATGTATTTCATAGTATCACTGAAGTTGAAAAACAATCATTTATAATCAGTTTCTTGCACAGAAGATATTAATATTGCTTAGGTATTCAGAGTTAGTGTTTCTCTAATCCTCAACTATCACTTATTTCTTCAAATTATTTTGTTGGTACATGGGCAAAAGATATGTTGGTTCTTTATTATTTAGTACTAAAAGACTAAATAGCATAAAGGTATTTAAATAACCTAAAAATATAATTCATCTCTGTTTTTCGATTTTTGTTTCTGTTTTGTTAAACTTTTTGCCCACTAAGCTAGTTGTGTTAGCTGAACGTGTTCACTTGTCTGAGGCGGGTGGCTCTGTAATATTGGAGGTGCTTCTATTGCCTGTGGTTTGTAGCACTGTTGGTATTTACAGTGCATCCCAGATGGATACCTTCCTCAAATTAATTATCATTCAGCTTATCCTTGCTTCCAACCTCATTTATGAAAATGTTAAATAAGACTGGCTATAATACCTACATCCCTGAAGCACACCCCTCAACATCTCTTCGTAACTTGATGAGTTGCCATTTATCATTAAATTTCTTTAGCCAATTTAATCCCAGGAAGAATGTTAATATTGAATCCAGCTTAAGCTAAGTTTTAATTAAGATTTTTGAGACATTTTAAGTGATTTACTATAATCAAAATTGATAGGTCCTCTGGTACCCCACCTTCCAGTGTTCTAACTTTATGCATGCACAAAGGAATTTTTCTGACTTGAAAAGTTCTCCATAATTATTTTCCTTCACTTTGATTGTTTCTTCAATAATGTCTTTCTCTTTTGCCTTCAGGTCTGTGTATGTCATACCCATATAAGTTCCAGAATCATTTCATGGATTGTCTTTCCTTCTGGCAGTGACATCTGTCCACCTTAAAATAACCAGTGTCAGAATTTAGCAGCATTAGTGCCTTTGTCTAATTTCCCTTTGCTTTTTAAATTATTTTTATTGCTGCTCTTTCTGTCACATCACCATTCTAAATGCAATAAATCATACAACTAGAAATAGAGCATACAACATATATTTCCTTAAACTGATGTAATATATGAAGAATTTTGTATTTATAAAAGATACTAAACCCAAACTTTAAATCTTTAAATAGACCAGTAACTAACATGGCACCCATTAGAGTGAACTGAGTTGTCGAAGTAAATATGTACATTCATATTTTATTAAACTCTTTGCATCACAGTGTTCACCAGTTTCCCAAAAGCATCTGTGCTTGTGCAAACCACCATTTCATAGACATTAAAAAAGAAAGATTTGAAATACATGAGAAAGTATAATTAAGTAAAATGTGTATGCGTGCTCATTTATTAACATTGCATGTTTTCTTTACTCGTAAGAAAATTTCCGACTTTCACTCTGTAAAGTGATGCCCATTTTTACATCTGAGTATCATTTTGGGTATACTAAAACAAGAAAATTCTGTGAATGCATGTAGCCATATGATATGATTTCACACTGTAATCTGTCTTTATTCTTTCACCTGCTTCAGTAAATTTATATGTATCAGGAAGTCAAGGAGCATTATAAACATAATAAATAATAAATGTTCATTATGAAATTAATAGTTATTCACTCAAGTATAATAACACAAATATGTTTTTTATTGGGTACCAATCTCCTCAAAATGATTATGTGTGCGTATTAGCTCTAAAGGTGTTCAAAGTCATATGAGGAGCTATGAGAACATTTTCTTTTCTCAGAAAGTTGTTTCTTGGGCTAACTTAGGTGTGCTATTGTATAATTATATTGCATGATTAGAGATGTATTTGCTTCTTTATAAAGCGCTTTGTCTTATTTGTCCTTTATAACCAGAGTGAACAAGATTTTAAGGCAGAACATTGGGATGGAAAATAGAGCTAAAGAACGGCTGTAGTAATAAAGGCAAACCAACTTTCATTATTACATTTGTTTCTCCTGTCAGACTGTAGTTATATGTGTGTATCTGTCAAGAACAGGAGGTGAGGTAGAAAATAATATAAAATTTCCTATAGGAATATTTGATATTATGCTAGGATCCTCTTCTTTTTTGTGGAATTAAAGCAATTCTACAATATCCAATACTGCTTTTCCTTGTCTGTCTCAGAAGAGAATAACAACAACAAAAAATCTTTCCTAGAGTGATTGCTTCAGTGTGATAACAGAACACAGTAGCCTCAATTGGAGAAAATAAAGGCGTATGTGCCAAGAAAACTTTGCTGTATTTTGTCTTTGAAAGCATCCTACTGGGTTTTTGGAGGGGAGGAAGGGAGTGAAGAGTTGAGTCCCAAGAGGATTTATGGTGTGATTTTCTTTTCCAGCTCACTGCAGTGGACGCAGACGAAGGGTCAAATGGGGAGATCACATATGAAATCCTGGTCGGGGCTCAGGGAGACTTCGTCATCAATAAAACAACAGGGCTTATCACCATCGCCCCGGGAGTGGAACTGATAGTTGGGCGGACTTATGCGCTCACTGTCCAAGCAGCGGATAATGCTCCTCCTGCGGAGAGAAGGTAATTTATATTAGAGCCAGTGCTGTCTTTTCATTGTTCCAGTTTAACCGCCTAATTGAATTTAAAAAAAAAAAAAAAACACAGCAAGCATTCTTTTATCCTATAAACATCTAAATTAGATCAGAAAATCAGAGACCGGATTCTCAGGAACTGCATATACTTATTTGGTTACATTTTGGGCAGGGAAAAATAAAGACAAAATTAAACTACCAAATAATTAGCAGTGATTTTCCAGAAACAGAAGAACACCCATCTCTCTGTTCTGGTGGAAGAAATGGAAAACACCAGATGCATATTTTCAGTTTATTATTGAAAAGCTTTGTGGCTGAGAGTTAGAGAAAAAACTCTTTCAAAAAAATCACAGATATCATGAGTAGAATATAATGTCTCAAAGTTTTGAAACCACCTATCATTATATGAGCATTCATTAAAATATAAATGTGTATATGTAATTATTATACATATGCATAATTGATAAATACGTGTAAGCAATGATCAGAAAGACAACTTCTTTGAATTTTGGAAATTAACACAGTAAATGGTGCATTGCTGTTAATTCCCTGAATGTCTCTATAAGATGTGATGAAAATCAGTGAATGCTGCTGCTGGATGCCATGTAACCGAAAGGCTCATAAAAACGTCACGGCATGTCTTCATCCACCTTACTACAGGATCTAGCATGCAACTCCTGGCTTTTCCTCAATCCAGAATGAACGGAAAGTAAAAGATTTTCAAAGGATTCAGGACACTGGGGCAACTGAAAATCAAAAATAAAGGCACTCATGTATGAAGACCTCTAGAACTGCTTAAAAAACTGACACTATTGATGAGATAAATGTGTTGGAAGCAAGGGGTGTATTTTGAGAGGGATTAATGTTAATCTTTCTTTTATAATAGTGATTTGTTAAAAATTTAAACACACACTCTAGTTTTGGATAATGCTCTTGTAGAGACAAAGAAAAGTTACAAATTTTTACTAGTACAATTACCAACACAATTGCATCTTTTCCTCCAGGACATATCTGTTTTATTAATTTGTTGCATGTTTGTGGATTTTCAGTATGCATGTCTAAAAATAAGAGTGTTCTTGCTGTTCTTTTTTTGGTAAAAATATTAGATAACACCCTCAAATTCTTTTTCTCAGCTAGATATTTCTGCATTTATATGTAATTCTGCTTAAGAATTCCATTTTTCACTTTTTCTGTTTTTTTAATCATCTTTTTAAAAATAGCCAGTCTTTTAGCTAGATTTCAAGTCTCTTAAACTCATAGGATTATCTGAAAAATATATTTTTCATTCTACTTCAGTGTTCATTACCAAATAAAAAAGAGCAAATCTATAGGAGTTTCACTTATAAAACTGGGGATTAATTTGCATCATTTTGACAGAAATATAATTTTATATTATGAAAATAATATTTAGTTTGATCAGTGCTCAGGTTTATGCATTTGGGGCTGAATATAAAATGTAAATGTGAAATGCTCACATACAATTTTACTTACCTAGTGATTGCACTTAAGTGGTGCTACTGAATTACAACTTTTTATTAAAACACTATTGCTATTTTATTAATATATTGGTTTTTTAATTTTATAAAAGCTGTCACAGGAATCAGGAACATCAGAGATAAAAAGGCCAAGAATATAGTACAATAGTGTAACCACCTGCCTGACAAGTGTAAGGTCCTGAGTTTGATTCCCAGTATAAAAGACAAAAAGGAGATGTCACTTTTATGACAGTCCTCAAGAGAAATGGTGTTTATTTAATCACATTTTAAGGAAATGCCAGGATGCAGAATGTGTAAAAGTTAGAACTATGAACTTTAACAGCCACACCTATGAGACACAAAACTTAATTAACAATTTAAGAATTTGAATCATTGTGGAAAGGAACAGACAAATCTAAATAGTGAAGGCAGATGAAGGAGACAGTCATGTTGGACGAGCGTGGTTTCCTAGCTTCTGCCCCAAATCATATAATGACTGTTTCCTATCTTCTGCTGCAAATCATATAATGACAGACAGGAAATAGCTAATCCTGGAACACCTGGGAAAAATCCTGGTCATTACATACAGATACTAATAGGGCTATAAAACCTATTGCACATAGAAACTAATAAGAACAATGATACAGAATTTATGCTTTGAGAAAGTTTTGTTAGGAAGAGGGAACAGGTTTTTAAAAATAACTGAAATTACAAAAGGAAGCTAGGATATTCATCAGTGCCATCATAAAGAATGTGCATCTTAGGGCTACTGTTGGGCCCAGACCATCACCTGGCAGGGTGTCACATGGGCCTCAAAAAGACAATTCCTTGGATTTGATCTATAATAAGTGGAACTTTGCAATGCACATAATGATTTTTGTAATTTTCTCTTATTTTGTTTCAAATGAATATAATATCAGTAGCTCTAATGTTTATTAGAAAAGTAAGCCATTGTAAATGTTTTGCTCTTAAGGACTAGATTTAATGATTATGTAACTATGCCACATATATTTATAAATATGTATACAAATATAATTGAAATAAGTAAATTTGATTATAATTGATTTTTAAATAGCAAAGTATGAAGCAAAGACAGAAATGAATACAATAATTTTAACTGATTATAAAGATCTGAAAGATTTTAAAGTAAGTTTATTTTGAATCAATATTATAATTAATGCAAGATTGATTCAGTTAAATCATTGCAATTTATCTAACCACTGAGGATGTGTTCAAAAACAATTTATATTCATGTATATTATATACAAGTTAGTTTTAATATTATGATCTATATTTCACTTAAAAGACTTTCAAATACTAAAGCTTTTAGTATGTAGTAGAAAAAAATTTTTGTGACTATGTTTTAATTGGAATGGGTTTTAATAAGAGTTTTAGATTATTTTAAGAAATTGCTAAACTCAAAAAAGATTTATAACAAACATCAAATTTAAAAATTATAAACTAAAATCATGATCTTGCTTAGATAATACTAAAATATACATTTGATACAGTAGTGGTATGTTTGTATAAAATGGGTATGTATTTCAAGATAAAGGACTATCTTTGTAAATTTATGTCCCCTTTATATGTTAGCCAACCTTTCTTCTTTAGAAAACTTTAAATATCTTGTTTCTTCCTTTTTCACTGTTCAAAAAAATTCTCAGAGTCCAAAGATATTGAAAACATAGATTTTGCGAAGATTAATATTTTTAAAGTCATGATAAAGGATTTTATTACCCTTCAAGAAAATTTCCTGTGAAGGAAGTCTTTAAATATAAGTTTTAGCTTTTTATAATTTTCTTTTTAAAGAAATTTTTAAAATTTGACTTTGTAACTATTTTAAGGTGATGAGGGTTACGTTAAGATCTTCACTCAATATACACTTAGGTTAATCCGTTGATGTCAGCACCGAAATGAATAAAATGCAGTCCCTAATTTGTTTTTTATTTTATTTTAATCAATACTCCCTCTGCTGGTTTAATAGGAAGAGAGTCAAAGGACAGCTTTTATTACCTAATGTTAACATAATAGTTTTTGCTATCAAAAAAGCATTAAAAAATAGTCAAAAGTCCAGGCAAGGTAATTTATTAGCTTTATTGTACAACTATTCCTTTTTATTTCTCACTATTAATCTAAATAGGAAAACATATAATAGAGGAAATTCCTTTTATTTTACTAAAGTAATTTAATAAAACCTTTATATTTCAGTGGTAGCTTTTATTTTTCCATTCTGTAATGCTGAATTTACTGTTATCTATAAAATTTGATAATTTCTTATCCTGAGAACATTACAAATTAATACATAATGCTGTCTAACTTTAAAAGTGATGTAGATTTTTAAACAATTCTTTTCATTTCTCTTGCTCTGTAGGCAGTCCATCTGCACAGTATATGTTGAAGTGCTTCCTCCAAACAATCAAAGCCCTCCCCGCTTTCCACAGCTGATGTACAGTCTTGAAATTAGTGAAGCCATGAGGATTGGTGCTGTTTTATTAAATCTACAGGTATTTCCACCATGTGTGAGTGTGTGTGTGTTGTTTGTCTGTGTGTGTAGACAGACAGATAGGCACACAGATAGTGACTGAGTTTCTATTTGTGCATGTTGAGGAAACCTTGTACGCTTGCCTGTGTTCTAGTGAATGAAACTTCCATCTGGAAAGGCAAGCTAGGGTCATATGGATGGAGGGTTTCCATGGCTAATCTATTCTACTGTCACACCTGAAGAAGTAACAGATTAGCTGCAGTCATTACAGTAGAGAATGAAGGGAGTATAAGCATGCACTTGAATATTTTGTACTCTGCAACCAAAGTGTCTGCAGCTGACTCTTATTTTTTGTCTCAGATGCCTTTGTCCATCCGAATTTTTTTAAATTTTTGCAGCAATATTATATAGGAAAAATAACCTGAGATTCAAAGGCTGATGATAGTCATTCTGTTTCTGAAACATGCTTATTACATTCTGGGTCAACCAGCAAGTTTTATAAGTGCTGTGCCTTTGTTTATTCATTTAGATGAAGCTGTTAGATTGAACCAATATTTTTCTTTGCATCCTAGCATTCATGGATGACACATGAATTATTTATAAGATTAAAGCTTGGCTTTTACTATTTATCTACTGAAGAAAGCCCATTTGAACAGTTATGGCTATTATCTTTGGCTGAATAAGCAAGTATAATTTCTGCTACATAAGCTGTTAATAACTGCAACTTGCTCTAATAATCATACCAAACAAAAAATGACATAATGTTTTACCTGTGAATGCAGGGAGGGCAGTGATTGGTGATACAAACTTGAAGGCCGGCTTGGAAGTTTAGGTGAGATATTATTGTAGTAGGCCGGATAGATTCTCTGCATCAACTTTTCCATCAAATGAAGTCAAACCACGTTCAACTGCATCTTGCTCCAATCTACTGCCTTCTTGCTCAGATCCTGATTATATATCAGTGAAGTTTTTTTTCATAGAATATTTGTAATAGAAACAGATCTAAAAATCATGAAAGACACCATTCTCATTTTGTAGATGTGGAAAGTAAACTTTAGAGAAATTAACTGATTCCTAAAATCTGGCTGAAGTTTCTTTCATTTTGAAGCACATCACTTTCCATTAAATATCAGTAAGAATTATTGCTGCCAAAACTTAATTAGCATTGCTAGATACTTCTTTGTGATTCTCCTCTAATATTTATTTTTTATCTTTTTCTGTAACTAGAAAATTTGCTTTAATTTTTATTATTAGAATTTATAGAAGGAAAATTAAATTATACAAAGGGGAATACTGGTGGTAATGAAATTTGGATTATTTTAATAGACCTATTAATAGGAAGAAAAGTTACCATTTCTTTACCAGCAAGAAAGCAGCTAGTCAAATTATTATAAATATGATACTGAATGGCATATGCATATACTAAGACATATGTGTTTCATGAAATGATAAATTTCTTCTTTAATTTTATGAAAATCCATTCACTGAAATAGAAAAGAGAAACGGAAATCAAAATAAGTCTTAGATTTATAAAATTCCAGTCACCTAATCAAGAAAGATCTAGGAACCATATTGTAGAATAATAATTCTACCTGTGCAGTGAGATGAAAGGGGTGTGGCCTTTTCATATCTCAGCTTTCTTGCTCACAAGAACTGAAAAAACAATGTGCAATGACATTTCTTTTCACCCTTTTTGCTGCTGGTAGTAGCAATATAAAGGATGCCAATTTCAGTCTGTTAGAGAAAACTAGGGTGACACCCAAAATATTCCCCGCAGGCCGCCCACCCCCCGCTTTTGTTCATGATCAACCAAGACTGAATTTAAGCCATTGACCTAATACTGAAAAGCTTTCATCAAATTACTCTTCCAAGGACTTCCAGTAGAAGGCTGCATTAGAAGCACTCCAGATACCTGTCATCTCTCTATTTTTGTCCCTTTTGTGCGTGGTGCACTGCCCACTACTCATTGTTCAATTTTAAAAGACACAGAAATGTAAAATAGCAACAGACTGGCTTCAAAATTGTCTTGAATGAGATAAAAATGGCTTGATTTTGGCCACAGTGGTTTCATTTGGCCTATCCCCTTTCAGTGTATTTTTGTCATTTCATCTGACAGTTGTTTGGGAGATTGTGTTTTTTCTTATTATATTAATACTATTTTGATAGCTGCTGGGATGAGGGCATTAACACCTTGATCGATCGTCTGATTTTATTTCTAATTTGTGATTTACAAGTTGTGATATATTACTAAAGGTCAGCTTCATTTATGAGCTAAAAAAACAGTTACAGCACATTAAAATGATGTATGATTTCATTTGGTCATCACCACGTCGCTCAGGAAAAAGAACTTAAAAGAAATATGAACTTACTATTTATTTTCTCACTTAGAAGCTAAAAAATAGAATATATGTTATAACCTGAATAGAGTACATGCAAGAAAAATGTTATTAAATTCTTACCTCAGATACTGCTGATTGTTAGAATAATACTTCTGACCAGGGAGAAGCGATCTCAAGTGTTCTTGAAGAACTTTGTCCTTGAGAGAAATGAGGAATTGTTGTTGGTGCATTGTTTCTTAGACAGAGACCATCTAAGACTGGATAAAGAGAATGAGACCAAAGGAAGAATATTCAAGAGACGTTTGCACAAAGATGGGATAACTGGCACCCAGTTGTCAGGTTAAATTTCCAATTAGACTGAAATTAGTTCAACTGTAACAGGTCAAATATCGCTGGAGAGAAGTGTCCTATGAAATCAGGAGGTGGGAAGAGAGTGTGCACTGTTTCTTTTCTACTGTCATAGGCAAAATAGATCCCTTCTGGGTCCATAAATCTCACAGATACGGATTCTAAGCAGAAGTAAAAACTGAAAGAAGGGAAGTACACACATCAAGATATAAGGCAAAAAGTCAACTGGGCATTTGCTAAAATATGCATCACGTTTTTTTGCAGTACCAACATTTCCTAATATGGCAAAATTAGATTGAAATTTCTTGAGGCCCGTTCTCTTTACGTGAATTCTAGAGCCAGAAATGTGAATGAGAATATGATATACCCAATTCCAAATCTCTAACATAATTAGTTTTAAAATACATTGGAAATAATTCAAAATAAAAATAAAGAAAAATGTAAAATGCCACATAGGTTGTTTTACTGAACAACAGATATAGCATTAAACTGAGAGATCAGTAATAAAATCAACTGTATAGTAGAAATAGAGACCAACAGTAGCCTGAGAAAGGTCTGGAAAAAATTAAAGAGTTGAAATTTCTAGTTCAAATTGTAAACAGAATAACTAAGGCTCACATGTTTGTATTTATAAAGTAAAAAGGGACGGATTTAGGACATTTTATGCAGGTATGTATGTGTAATATTTGTCAATTAAAATAATTATAGCATTAGCTCATTCCACTGCTAGATTTCAAATTGTGATACTTTACTGTTACAGATTCCAAACTTTATGAGTTCATGTGGTGACCAAAATATACAGTGCATGCACTTGAAACTTTCTAAAGCAGTTCTGGAAGCCCTCTTTCATGAATATCTTTATGATGTCTTTTAAAATACACTGTCAATGCCTCTCTTATGTGTCATCCAACAGAGAGGGAGGCTGAGAGAATATTATGACATGTCCTTACTCACCTTTTTCACAGAATCCAGTATCACGTGACTTCTGGCTCTTCTCCAAAATCAAAATGACCGTGAAAGGCAAACATTTTGAGTTGGTTCAGCATCTCGAAGCACCTGTACGAGTGCAACTAATGACACTCCCATAAGAGGACTCCCAAAATTGCTTTAGAAAGTGACAGGAAGGTTAAATGTGTTCCTAGAGAGCAAGTGTCCAAGAGGATTTAGAGCAACATGTCCTTACTGTTATGAGTATTCATCTTATTTTCAATCACAACCTGTATTATTTTTAGGCCTTGACATTGGCTTATTTAAGACAAAAGTCTTAGCTTCTTTCATATTTCTACAGACAATCATAATATATGGTTATTCATAGCAAGCACATATCCAAATGTAAAGAACACCCAGAAACAAGTACTGACTCAAATAACCCTGTTACCTGTTGTTGGGGAGGCAATGCTAAATGAATAGTCAAGCACAATGTATTAAATGGGTAACAAAAATATATACGGGGAATACAGTGAAAGTATGACCTGCCTGCACACAATGTGTTTTTCTATGAGTTACACATTCAAATTACTAGGAAAATAAATGCTGGCATTTATTCCTTGATTTATATTTTTATAGCTCTCACATTTGCTACCATTTCTATATTTACCTTGGCACATATATTTATTGTTGAAAATGAGTGACAGTGGAAACAACAGTTTAAATATTTCAATTTTGATATTAAAATAAAATTAAGCACCAGTAGAATGACAGTCTGGCAAACAATAGTCCATATGCAAAGTACTGATAAACTAAGAATGATCTTTTAGTAGTTTTACAGATTTGATAAACCTTTATACAAATAAAATAAATATAGAACAAAACAAACAAATAATTCTTAATTTTTAGTCCATAAAACCAAAATGTTTTACATCTTTTCACACAAAAGGTGAACAAAGGTAGTTATTTTTGTCTTTATTCTAAAAGAAGAAAAATTAATCTTGTTTTTCTGCAGAATAGAGATTTTCTGCAGAATTGGGATTTTTAGTAGAATTGAGATTTTAAATTTTAGCAAAAAAAATTACAGCACAATTGGAATAATAAAAAAGTAAAATGTTAGAGAATAATTGGGATTAGATACTCCATAAATATGTTCTCCCCCTTTATGATTCTTATCTTCCATTAAGAAAAATTGGTCACTTGTAATTTAGAAAACAAAATTATCTATTTTAAGCCCAAGACACAGATGAATAGAAATCAATATTAATAATGATATTATTGAGCTCCAATATTATTATTAACATCTAATTTTAACGGAGTTCTATTACAAGATAGAGACTAACCACCCACTTGAAATTTCCTCCTCTTTAATATTCCTAATGGGAAGTATAACTTTTGCAATGGCTAAGAAAAATTTACAGCAGATTTCTGAATATCAAGGGAAGCCTTTGGGTATATGCACTAACTACTTTGAGTCTTACTATGTCCTAAGTGCCTTTTGGGTTTGTGTACTAACTAGTATTTGAAGCTGTCTTTCCTGATGACTGCTTTGTTTGGTGGTGGTGACATTATGGAATGCATATTGTCTTTTGTTTAACACAAAAACATAGAGTATCTGAGTTACTTTCTCTGAACTGAAGCCTTAATATTCAAACTCATATGAAGTGGTGGCACGGTGCAATAAATAACTGGGTTTTGGTTCACAGTTTGAGCACTCATCTCTAAAATGTTTGCTATTACTGGCTTAGACAAATCAATAATTCTTTCAGTAGTAGACTATATCTACCAGATGGCTGACAATTACTTTTTTATACAATAAATTTTTAAAATATGCAACTTTTTTATTGTCTTATGCTTGCTTCATGGTTTTTATAACAATAAATAAAATTATTATATGGATAATATCCATTTGACACTGAGAAAACTTAACTTTTCCACTAAAATTCTGGGTTCATCTATCAGTTAACAGGCTAGCTCTGACAGATTGATCCTTTTTCCTTCTCCTGGTTTCTTCTTGATGGAAACTACAATAGCAGGTTAAATAGCTCAGAGACAAATAATAAGAGAAATAGAAAAAAAAAGAGAAGCAGAACATGAAGTTGGATATTGCCACCTCTGGTTACTGATTAAAAAAAAAAAAAACAGTGTACTACTTGGATATCAGTGTAAGAAGGTGTTTTGTCAGTTTGCAACGTGTCTTTTCATCTTTATCTATTCTACTCATTTTTAAAATAACTTCAAAAGCTGTGGAGTTAACCTAGTAGCCTCAAGGAATTATTATTTTTAGTGTCTGCTGCCTTAATCTCACTACAAAATTGATCCCTTTCCAGAACTGTTTGAATTAAATGAGCGCTGTCTCATAGCATGTCTCTCTCCATTCACAGGTACAGTCAGAGGTGCTGGTTTGTTTTTCTGACGTCTTTGAAGTGTTCTAGAAATTTCATGGTTTCTTTCGCCTTTTTCTTGCTTCTTTTTTCTTTTTTTAAATGAATATTTCTTACAAGTTGGGATGTACTTTTGTTCTGAAAAGGATAGAGGCGCTTGATTCTTGAATGTTTTAAGATACAGAAATCATGAATCACAGGTTTCTCATCCCTTAATTTGCAATATCATTTATATTAAGGATTCAATTTGAATATAACACTTTCTTAGGAAAATCACTCTCCTGTAATCAAAGATGCTTCTCTCTGAGCATACTGGTTCTTCGATCCATTACTATACAGGTGAACAATGCAGACTGTCCTCATGATTGCCATTTCACACATAATGTATGGTTTATTCCAATTTAAGAGGTTGCCCTGCTATTGATAAGAGTGAGGAATACAAATCTTGCTAATTTTTCTACTTGCTCTGAGTTTGCGTGGAGGAAAATTCATCTTTTCATCTCTTTGCATCAGATACCAGATGATTCTTGTATCATTAATTATCTCAAGAGAATAATGCTGTAAGTGTAGGCGAGGTTGATGAAATACACTGAACACTGATATGGATCATGCAATTCAAGTCATAATTTATATCCTGTATTGAATGAATAGGTGGATGGATAAGACAGGAAAACATCTAATAATGTCCTTGCAAAAAATTAAATGACATTCACAGACAAAATATTTATCGTTTAAAGCAATTTTCTGCTATGTTTAAAAAATATTTTCCCTTTAAAGCAATTTTCTGCTAGTTTAAGTTTCAAAAATTTTGATCACTTTTGGATAAAATCCCTTAGACACTATGGAATGTATATTGTCTTTTTTTACAAACATATTTATTTATTTACAACCATATAAAACTGCCAACAGTAAAGAAAAACCTGTTTTATGTATTTTATATTCATGAATAAGCATGTGTATTTCCATATACTATACTATACCATACTATATTATACTATACTATACTATACTATACTATACTATACTATACTATATACATGTGTTTTTTCCTTTCCTGATAGAATAACTTAGTTTTGTATAAATCTTCCGAAGACAGTAATGTGCTCAGGGCCATAATGTCAGAAAATGTTAAGGAAGCTAAGAAAAGAAGATGGTTGGTAATATTTGAAACAGTTAACTCTTAAAGAGTTTTTCCTTGTTCCTTCCTTAACTAGATAGAAAAGAGCGTGATTCAAAATATAAGATTTTACCCTAGAAGGTATGTAGGATATGATTTAAATAGAGTAATGAATCTAGGATTTACTTGTGTTTCTTGTACATACCGTAACAAGTAAATAGATGAAAATCATCTTATTTTCCATTCACAGAGGACAGGTAGTTTAGAAACCTGGTGTTATAGACATCAAGTCAAATTTTCAATTTTTTTCTGAAAATAATTAAGGCTTAAATTAATAGGAGAAAATAGTGTTTCCTAATTTGACTGAGCTTAGAGCGGAGTCTTATGGCTGTCTGGGCAGATGTACTTAGATGAGAGTTTGCAACTCTTAGCTAAGAGGTAAGAATTCAGAAGAAAAGAAAATAGCTTTATTTTTAGCATTGTGCATGCTCCATATTTTCATCAAAACTTCAACGCTAACGCTTTTCACATCTTGCTTCTTGGGGCTTCTTCTTGGTCTTCAAGCCTATTATTCCTGGCTTTCTCTTTAACCAGACTTTCAGTCTCATTAATTCACCATAATGGCTCCTTTTACAACTTCAAATCCATTTCACTGCCAAGCTGTTTTCTTTTATCCAATCTCCATTGCTTAGTTCTGGATACACTTAGAGGAAACATCTGTAAGACTTAGACATGATGACAAAGTCTTGTTCCTGTTTAACTAAAGTGAGCTATTTGGGGGAGCTATTTCAAAATGAGGTAAAGGAAGTCATACAGGAAACAGTTATCTGGAAGAAAAAGTATTCAAGTGATGAAATATAATAATATCGTCATAAATTTCATAAAAGGATAACCTATAAATATTCTTAGAAATTAAAGAGCATGTTCAAGGAAATTCATTTCTCCCGTGACTTCTTGATCTCCAGTTCCTGCATGCCTTTTCAATTTTTTGCAGTTCTTTTCGAAATTAACATATGTGTGTTGGGAGAATGCATAGATTAAATTAATGCAGAATGGGGTATATCAGAGTGAGGTTTACTTAGGGAGATGTTGATGGGGAGAATGGGACTTTCCATACATGAAGTGTGTATGAGTGCTCTTAAACCTGCCACAGGGCAGCAACTTCTCTTTACCCCATGTAGACATTCCTCAAAGCACATCCAGTGACAGTGAACATCACAGGGCTTTCAGTGATACAATCAGCTCACTGGGACATGCATGCCACCAGTTTACCACCACTGAGTCATATATACTGTTGGGCAATGCAGAATTGTGCAGAAATTGTAAAAGTGGGTCAGTGAACATGTGGTATTGAAAAGCGAGAAGAATCAAATGAATGCTTAAATCTACTCAATATATTATTTTTTGTTCCGGAACAGGCAAACTATCTTCAGCAATTTAGTTTTTGCTTCTTCTGTACAATGAATATAGTAAAACATAGGCCACAGCTGTACAGTTTGTATAGTATAAACATTTAAAAATTTCAGTCTGATTTTTATAAATATTTGGGTTTAAATTTAGAAAAATCCCAGAGAGTATCCAACCTTTATAAAGCCAATTCTTTATAAAAGCCAAGTCCCTAAAAGTGTTATGAACAACATAAAATATGTTAGATCACAAGTAAACCACAGGAACTAAGTGTTTGGAGTGTTAGGAAAAGTTTTCAGTTTTATTATATTTCCTGTTAAGGGTAAGTCATTTTCAAACTGTGAAACACAAAATTTTGTTAAGGGCACTCAAGAAAAATTCAACCTGCATATTTAATCATGGTTCTTTCTTCATGCTTTCAGGCTTTCATGAATGAAAGTTTCTGAACTATAAGCTCCTGGTTCCTATTCAAGAGTCTTCTAAATTTATATTAATTAAAATGTTCTTTCTACCCAACTAAAATACTCTGCTATGTACAGATTTGTGGTTTGGAATGTGAATGTTTTACAAAGCATTGGAAATAACCCATTAGACATTAAATAGAACTTCTGTCCCCACATACCTAGAAAACCAAATCAGCAAAGCAAGAGAAGTCTACAGAAAACACTGAACGCAAAATGTGTTTTAAAAAGAATAACAAATAAATGGTTACAATAGCTATTAGTTCAGGGAACATATGCCCTAGATTTTTTTGAATAGTCTCAATTTTAAGAACTCGGTATTTTGTTTTGTTTTGTTTCTAATTGGACTAAGTGCCAGATGAATCATTTTGAAATTGATTTAAATCAGTGGATCTCTGCCAGGTTAATTATGTCCTCTTGGAGACATCTGGCAGTAACTCCACTTATTTTTGTTTGTACAAAACAAATTCTACTGACAACTAGTGAGTAGAGGTCAAGGATGCTGCTAAGAAAATGTATAGGACAGTCTCTATACCAGTGAATATTTAATCAATACTGTAGAAACACACTAACAAATATGGGGTTAGAGAAAAAAAACCCTAACCCGAGTAATGAGGTGGAACAAAAGATCTTTATCTTTAATGGAATTTATAGACAACTAATGTGTGAAGGAATTGCATAACATATAGATGATGAACCCATATTTTGGAGTTCTGGGTGAAAAGAATTCAAATAGCTATTCCTTATTTACTATTATGTTTTTAAATTTATGCTGTATATAATTTAAACTTATGTGTCTTTTAATTTCTAGATAATACTCATCTATTATGTATATTTATTTAAATATACATTTGTGGAAACAAACCTATTATTGTTTACTTTTTATGGAGACAGATCTCCTATGAGGAAATTATGATTGTACGTAAACATGAGACATTTCATTTATTGTGTGCAAGACCATTAGGTAATTCAAGAAACACTATCTAAACCTTTTTGACACAGACTATTTCTGCTGTTTCTTATTTGTTTCCTGTTTAAATAAATAGAATTTAAGTCATTTTCTTCTTTTCAAAGTATTAATTTGAATTCTTGATTGAATGTGGAATATTTGCTTAGGCAATTGCATTATAGCTACAAGTATTTTCACAGCAGTTATTAGTATTACCTTTAGTAACTTGGCAATGAATGATTCTGACTGTGCTGTATTTTTAAATAAGCTTCAGTTTATTGCATATATCGAGACTGTTTATTGCTTCACATGCTGCCAGGTCTTGTTGATTAAATTTTAAGTATGTGAATGCTATTATTACTTTGAAATTTTGACAAATAGAAAGAAAAAAACTATGTTACTAAGTTACACTAAATAAACGGGGAATATGTGTCAGATTTTTACCAACAGGAGTCCCAGTTGATCTTGAGAAGCACCTATGGTGTTTCTGTATTTAATAGCCAGAATTAGTTGGTTTGCAACAGAGAAAATTACTATAGATACAAAAAGTAAACAAAATATTTTTAAAAAGATTTAAGAAATTGAAGAAATTGATTAAATGTCTCTCTGCCTATTGTTTTAAAAATTATACATTGCCACAATCCTGTGATAGTTTTAAGAGAAAATAAAGGCAAGATGTCCCTTTTATCTGTGTTTTCTCTCATCACACAAACTGCACTCCCACAAAAGAGCAAAATTATTTTAAAACAGTTATTAAACTACAGTCTGGGAAAGTGAAAAGATTGAATGGCTACTTATGAAAATAAAAGGATATCAAAGAAAGGAATAACTTAGTTTGCACATACTCAATTTGAATGGCTTTTTCGATATTTGTAGTGGAATGAATGCTCAAGTTCCATTGAGATGCATAGCTTGAAGATTAAATCTTCCGTGTGACATTTATAGTTGAAACTTTAGAAAATACCTAGATCACAAGGATGACCTCTTTTTATATAGCATTTGCTCCCTGATGGGGGATGAAGAAACCACAGATACCTGCTTGCATCCATGTATGCACACAATGTGTAGAGATACTAACTCTTATCAGTGCCTTAATTTTTGACATTTTAGCCTACAGAACTGTGAAAAAATAGTATTGTGCTGTGTAGCACCCTGACATTAGTAAGATAACACACAAATGAAGCAATTGAGTAGGCAGTTGTGTGCAACTTTAGTGGACATATATGGGCTATAAATACAAATTTGAAGTGAGAATTTAAAACTTCAAGATTAGATCAGATTGATAGTTACAGGCAATGAAATTGGCAATAAAAATGGGGGGGTGGAAATAGTGAAGAATAAAAATATTAACAAGGAAGAATAGTAAATGATACAGCATCGTGTTATGGAATACGTCAAGGCTAAGGAATCTTAAGAAAATGGTCTGGAAATAACAATGAGGAACAAGAAGGCTACTTTGAAGCTGTAACACAATTATGCTCGTGGAGAGCTTGATTTTGTTTGCTTATGATAGAAAATTAGTTCCATAAAGTGTAGAGTTTGAATTATCCTTCTTAGTTTCTTTTCTCTGGTTGCTGACACAAGATACCCAGCACCCCAAGTTAAGGAAAGAGAGGTTTATTTAACTTACAATTTGTGGAGGTCTCAGTCCATAATCAGCTGGCTCGAAGACAGGGTGGTGTGAAAGTGGGGCTGTTGTTCATGGCAACAGAAAACAGCAAAAGAAATCAAGGGAAGAAGGGGAGAGAAGCCTCTTTCTGTCCCTTATAGTGAATGCAAGAAAACCTCCCTAAGATGGGTGTGGCACTCATAACCATAATCCTAGGGTTGGACCATGAATCCCTCACAACCTCTAGAGTCAGCCACTTCTGAAAAGCCTATTGTCCTATGACCACATGAAGCTTTCAGGAAAAATCTAGACACAAACTATAAAAAACTTCTGTATTTGTAGTTTTCACATTTTGGCAGATCCTTAATTTCTTAATCTTTTTATCCATCCAAAACTAGGAATGGTAGTTATCACCAGACAAAATTATTTTTAGATGGGGTACATATATTAGGTGGGGTACATTTAATGTCTACTGTATTTCAAAGAACAAAAACTGTAAGTATCATAACTTGAATGGGTTATTTTTAATGTTTCTGTTACTTTTAAATATATATTTTGATTGTTCTTTCAATCTTTTATAAAACGAGAATTTTCCATTTCATAGTGAATTTAATTTATTATTGGCCCCACATTAGCAATGTTGTACAACTAAGTCTTTTGAAATTAGATTTATCACAGACTGTTCCTAGATTTGTCCAAAGTCACAATGCTTTTCTTTTTAGGCTTTGCTGACAGAAATTTCCCTGGTTAAGAAAAGTAAATACTACTCCTTGTAACCACTACTTACTGCTAAATAAACATAAGCTTGTTTTTAAGCATTTTTCATTTCAAACACAGTCAGCAGAGACTCTGCTGTGCTTTTGTAGCCTAAAGCATTTTGTTTGGCTTCCCAGGCAAGAGATCATTAATAAATACCAATACTGGAGGAGAAGAGGTGTTTGGAGAGTAGCAGCCTTCTCATGTGCTATTTTCAACATTCTTAGATCTTGAGTGTAACACAGGCAGGAGAGGGATCAGCGGAGATCACCAGACTTGTGTAGAGGCAGCGTGGCCTGGAGCCCAGCTAAGATTCCTGCTGAGAGTAGTGTTCTGCTGACAGGCAGGTGTGGGGCTGGGAGAGTCAAGTCCAATTCAAGGCTTAAATACAGCACATATATATTTTGTCCTTGTAAATTAGGTGTATTTCAAAACCTCAAATCTGCATTCAAAAACTCAGATATATATTGCATATTTCTGGATACTGAATAAGCTGAATTTTTTTTTACTTAAACATTATTCAATAGGAAATTTTGTATAAGAACCAGGAATGACAAAATAATAGTACTTAACAGAAAGAGAATGTGTCTTTATTCACACTGAATCTATTTCATAAGTATTATATTTAATTTTGAAAATGGACACTTTAAAAGCAGGAGTGTACACACATACATGCATTCACATTTGAAAAAAAATTACTGTCCTGAGATAAAAGTTTCATTGTTTGTTCTCAGGTAGTTTAATAACATAAATCAGAACTTGTTTGCCTAAGTGATAGAGGAAAAGATCATCTAAATGCACTGATTTTTTATCTCTTCTAGAAGCCCTAAGGGCTGGTACTTTGTCGTAATGTCCTTTGAAATTTGGAGAATCATTCTATGTGCATAAAATGCTCTCTACCAGATGGTATTTGATGGCTGTGTTCATCTTCAAAATGAACAGAGTATTAGTTTAAGAAAGATTTGTTTTCTTTTCAAACATTCCTTTATTTCAGTGTCTTAAGAAATTTCTTTGCTAAAATAAAGACCTGCACGTTTCTATTGGTTCTGAACAATTGATGATTCAAATTCAAATACATTAAGTAATGTGGAAGTAGAAACCATGGTTAGTAGCTTTGATTTTTAAAAGGTATTATTTATTCTTTAGCTAATTCTTTGATTTATAAAGTTATTATTTATTCTAGTGTTATCTTAAACATATTATTAAAGGTACATTATGAAACCAATGGGTAAAATCCTTTACTTGCTAAGTAAGCAAAGAAAGCCTTATTTAGTATTAGATATGCTTCAGTAACCTGTACTGACCTCCTTGCTAGGCCTCAGGCTCACTCTGTGGGGGTCTCTACCTCATGAACTTCTCACCAGCTGTGCACTCCGGCTTGACTGTTCTTCACCACATGACATGCAATCAGCTTTTTCAAGAAATGCCAAGTAGTCACATTTAAGGAAGTATAAAAAAATATAAATATATATGAAAAATTATATTTCAATTAAATCTGTTTATTATTTTCCCCCACTACAATTTAAGCTGTACCAGGGCAAGATTTTTGTGCATTCTCTTCACTGCTGCAGCTTCACTGTTAAACACAGTGTAAGGATTCAAAAACCATTTATTAAACTAAAAAATAGTATTATTATAATGTTCTTCATGTTGCAGTCAAGTAGTGTATCAGTCAGTTTCCCAGTGTTGGCATCACATACCTAACATACACAAATTAAATGAGACAAAATTTTATTTTGCTTCACAGTTTTAGAATTTTCAGTTTCTGGTCAGCTGGTTTCATGGTTTTGCAGAGTCATGGGGGAGCAAAGGTGCTCAATCCATGGCAGCCAGAGAAAAACAAGCAGACAGACACACAGACAGAAAGACAGAGACAAGAAACAGAGACAGACGGAGTGAGAGACCCAGAACTTGGTAACCCATGCCCTGAAACTGGAGTCCACCCCAAACGAGGTATTCAGCTATAAATAAGCATCAGTGAATTCATCTGTTGATGAAAATAGAGGTCCTATAACCCTGTCATGATTTAAGACTCCAGCATCTAAAAAGGTGCTCCTTTTAGAGTCCTGGAAGATCCACACCGTAACAGGTGAATTGATGGTTCATCCAGGCTTGAAGCCCCAGCCCCTGGCTCCTGAAACTTCTAGCACTTTCTGTGTAAATCCCAATAAGGAAAATTTCCACCACACTTTTTCCAAAACACGAAGACAAGCTCAGATTTGACTTTTATCAAAAATATTGAGAATTTTTTTCATCACAGAGGTTTCTGTTATATTATGGGAAATACTGAATAACATTATATTTTCCAAAATGAAACAAGAAAAAAGAATGAAATAAATACTATTATCTGTAGCTTAAAAAAATGGATCTTCCAATTCATTAAATTGTAAAGAATGCTAATGAAATGCTAGCAAAAAACAATCATATTCCCTAGGGCCCTCTGTTTGAAAAGCAGAATAAAGGCTCATATACCTTCAAACTGTATCCTCTAGTCATGCAGCTGTCCTGTATTAGGCCTCTGTGAATGTAGATTGCCTTGTACTTGATTTGTGATACATATTGGTGACTGTGTTGACAGAGCTGTTTTCAATGTTACTGTACATGTTTTTTCATTTATTTACATTGTTACAAATTGTAAAAAGAAACTACTCATGTGAAATAGAATTATTAAGCTACTTACATTAAATTACTTGAGAAAACAGAAAAAATAACTGAATTTTTCAATCACTTATGTGTACTTTCAGAAGTATTAAATTCTTTATTTCTCATCTTAACATTAGACCTTATTTTATTTTATGTTTTGAGACAGGGTCTCACTGTTTTATGTTGATTGCCTTGAACTCACTTTGTAGTCTAGGCTGGCCTCGAAGTCACTGTAATCCTCCTGCCTTGGCCTCCCAAATTCTGAGATAACAGGCATGTACCACCATGCCCAATTTAATCTGAATTAAGAATATCAGATATACTACACTATTATTTTCACATGTTTATAAGTTCTTTGATAATTATGTTTTCTCTCTGAAGGCAACAGATCGAGAGGGAGACCCAATAACATACGCCATTGAGAATGGGGATCCTCAGCGAGTTTTTAATCTTTCAGAAACGTAAGTTAAAAATTAAATGATATATACATTGATTTTCCTCTTTCGTTATGTAAAACAATGTACTGTTAACAAGATGACAGACTTCTAATCAGATGATTTCAGCTGTTTGTAGTTTTATTATACTTTTTTCCCTGTGAATACTAATGAGATCTGGGAGAATAATTCTGAACCCAGAAGTCTTGCTCATGAGACTATTTATTTATTTTAAGCATTTTTACTAAGTAAAATCCACTGAGGTGGAAACGTTTTATTTGGAGATATAACCTGGGATCAATTACACACCTTTAAAGTTGTCAGCCAGTTGTAATGACAAGGACATTTCAAGAATAACACAGCACTAAACTACTCATTCAAAGGGAATGTTGTAGGACTAAGTGTGTTACAGACAAATTTGAGATGAAACTAAATGTCATCCTTCAATTCTGATTAATGTAAATAAAAATGTACAGATGATAAAAATGTTTTAAATTAATGCCTATGCTAAATCAGTAGTTATTACATGATACTTAATTGTAGCTTTGATTTGCATGTCTTTGATGAATACTGAGTATTTTGAATGTCTTTTTATGTGCTTTTGGTGAGTTCTGTATCATCTTTGTAAAAAGTCTATTCATGCCTTCTGTTTATTTTTTAATCAAGTTGTATTTGGTTATTGAAAATTTCCATTCTTGATTCTGGAAATGAGATGATTATTGGATATATGATTTGCAAATATTTTTTTCCTGCTCTGTATGTTTTATACTTTCTTGATAGCATCCTTAATGGCACAAAATTATAACTTTTATATGAATATATACACAATTTTATATGATTATATGTATATTATACAATTTTATATTATAACTTTTATATGAATATATATACAATTTCTCTTGCTTCTTTTTGCTTTTTGATACTATATATTAAAAAATCCTTTGGCAAATCAGATGTCACTGCTATGTTTCCATCTAAGAAATATTTTTGGTCGTTGTTTCATTTCTTTGATTTTGGTTGTTGATCTCTTTTCACTTAATATCTGTATATCTTATGATATATGAATATATTCTGTAAATTCTAACATTGTTTTGTATGTCAGTTGACATTCAGAAGTCATGGTACAAGTTATAAGGAATATTCTTTTCCTGCCGAATACTTTTGACATCTCTGTTGAAAATCAATTGATCATAGATGTATGGGTATATTTTTAACTCTCTACTAACTGTTACCTACTCCACAGTGTATTATTGAATGCCCTAGTTTCCCAAGAAATTCTCTTTCCAGACTTTTATACTAAGATCTGACACGCAATTATATGCTGTAACTTTAATCTTTTGCCTCAAGTGACTATGACTTGTTTCTCTTAACATTTCTGCCTTGAATAAATCAGCTCTAAGCTCAATGAAAGAAAGCGAATTGTTAGGTTATTTCTTTAGATAGTGAAGGCATGTTAGATTAGAGCATAACAATTTTTGTAAATAAATACAGTTCCGTCTTTTTCAGAAAATGGACAAAGTACCATACACTGAATACTGACTACTGTTTTTTAAGAAGTGATTAGACAAAGCAAATAAAAATGCCACAGAGATTTTCTCCCACTTTAAGTGGACCTTTTCTTCATTCTGAGTTTTAGTTTCTATAGACTTTTGACTGTTTTTCAGAGTTCCACCAAATTTTGCCAAAGTTACCTGCTTTATTTTGATTTTTTTTTTTTTGTGGTGACACTATCTCTACGAGGTACTTCTCCACATTCATGATATCCTTCCTGTGTTGTAAAATGTTTTCAGTACTGTTATTGATATTTCTTCAGAAATGAGGCTATATATTGTTAATAGGAAAACTTGAAATATTTGTTGCATCCCTAAATACAACCTAGTGCACTTGGTCTAATAACCCCCAAATGCTTGGAAGTAAGAATTCTGGCAGATTATTTCAGGAATTTCTTAAAAGGATGGTCATTTTTGCTCATAAAGTATCTCTTCAGTTATGAATACTCAAGTCACTACAAATTTTTTTTCTAACTCTGGGGTATCATTTACCTACTCAACTGCCTACAACATTGAGTTCAGAAAATAAGTAACATTTTGAGCAATAAACTGTCTCAACTCTAACCAACAGAGCATGAAAAATTAGCTGCTCATAGAAACTATGAACCTAAATAGAATTTCTGTATGAATGACTAATAATTTTCTAGTTTATAAGAAAGGAGGAATATAATAATAAATACTATAGATATTAAACAGAAAAAGAGAAGGAAATGATAATTTTTTTCTTTCATTGTATTACACTTAGGTTTTCAGACTTCCTATTTATTAAACTACTAGCAAGGAAATCTTAAAAGCAATAATTGTCTTATCATTTTGAATGTCACTGTAGAATGACATTATATAAACGACCCATGGTGCAAGGAACTGATAGAAACCTGGTTATTTGAACATAGTCTGGGAAATGGTTTAGGTATTTTGACAAAAATTTTAAGATGTATCAAAAGTCAGTTTTTCATAGTCATACTATATATTTAGAACTTATATTTTAAATATAAGAAAAAATCTGAACTTGTTTTAGAGAGCACTATAACAAGCAAATTATTATGAGAAATTCTATTAAATAATAAAACATTAAATAATTGAGATGTATTCTGGATAGTAAAAACGTAAGTAGTTGTAGTAAGACATTCTGTGTGTAAGAATCTATGCAAAGGTTACTCATTTTGCGTTATATGTGAGTTAAATTAAGAATCATTGACATCTTTTTAAAAGTGAAAAAATGGCAATATTAGGTATACACAAAGGAGTTTATATACTCTAAGGTAAACTAATGCTATTCATAACTTATTAGAAATACTGTAAAACAGACTGATTCCTCTTCAGAGAACAAATATGTACTTTAAATGGTGGTTATGAAAATAAATATTGCAATATAAACTGTAATTCAAATAATTAAAAATTCTGTATTTTGCAATTTTATAAGAAGCCTCCTTTATTTTGAAATTAAAAATGAAAAATAAACTTTTATCCATAGAATTTGTGAATGATAGAACTTTAGTGACTTATTTTCATAACGCATATAACAACAGTAAGTAAGAAAATAGTAACGCTTATAAGAAGCCATATTTGACTTAAAATATTGAGACTGCTAAAAAATAATGATTTAATTTACTTTTTAAGTAATCGTTATTGAGACAGTTATGTTTCTTCCTGGAATAAGTTAAGCTTGTTTTGTTTTGTTTTGTTTTTGAGAACCTAGAAAATCACCTTATCTGCCTTGTTCAGTTTGATACTTATCTTTATTAATAAGAAGATTGACAGCCTAAAAAGTCTTTTAAGTTTTCAATTTGAAAACGAGTTTCATATATTTTAAATACTCAAAGTATAATTGCTTAGAGTGGAAAAAGAACTATCAAAAATAGTTTGTTAAAGTAAGAAGACTTATTGTGACATAACTCTCTCTGTGTCTTATTTGTTTATTTCTATGGCATTAGTACAGGGATTCTAACCTTAGGGAAGGCCCTGGACAGGGAAAGCACGGATCGCTACATTCTGATTGTCACAGCTTCAGATGGCAGGCCAGATGGGGTGAGTATATTCACTGAGAAATGATTCCAGTATAGCATTAAAGAAATTTAAGTTCATCTCATTGTATGTGTTTTATCATGAATTAAAATTTTTTCTCCTGAAGCAAATTATAATTAGCAGAATTTCTCTTTTCTCCAATGGAGTCTTTTAAATGCGCTTACAGCGTGAACCTGCTACTATGTCCCAATCTTTGACTGACAGAGCAGGTGTCTGTGATCACCATTCTTGCCCAACTTACATGGTGAATGAAAACTGCTTTAGCAAGTATTTCATTCCGTCAGTGCAGCAGGCTTATGAAATGTGTTCTGGCAGCTCTACTGGCTGGATCTCTTTCTTTTATCAACTCTTTTGCAGAGGCAGGGGTGGAGATAGGTTTTTGTGGTTTAAATATTGAAATACCTATGAAACAAAATGGATTGACTCCACAGGTATTTGTATCACTTAGTGTCCTGAGTGATCATGATGATCTCAATATTGTAAAGGCCTCATAATTTTTCTAACAAAATAAGTTTTCAGAGTTAATAAATTATTTAATCCTTCTGTTTTGTTTTCAGTGCTAATAATCAAACATCATAGCATACACAAGCTAAGCAAGCATTTCCGACACTGAACTGTTTCCTCCACTGAAATCTGTTGTCTGTGTTCTTCAGACTAGTTCATAAACATGTTCACAAATATGTTCACAAACATCACACCTTGATTTCTGAGTGTTGTAGATCAATTATAGGTGATTGTTTTTCTTACTATTCCCATTCCTTTAATGGAATAGTTGTTTTGTTCATTTTCTGTAGTCAAATGCTTGTGTGCCAACTGCCTTGTCTGCACTACTGCCTGGAAATAACTTGAAAACTACACTGTATTAATAAGCAAAACTCACCAGAATCATGTAATAACACACTGGTTTTAGTTGGAATGACTCTTTGGACCTATATGGTACCTTAGCTAGGGTCGTAAAAGAATGCTCTCCTCACATTTACCTGAGAATCTAAGAAACATTTACCATGTATAAGACATATAACTTGATATTTGGGTAACTTTATACTTAGTTACAACTGACAGAAGATGAGGATAAATACTTAATCTTATAATCTGCCCATAATTATTTGTGTCATTTTTTACAAATTGGATAAAGTGTTAGTCAGGAAATAAAGTATGTAGAATATTTTTAGGAAATAATTAGACTTCGAAAAACCACTTAATTAAATCATTAATTAACTAATTTTTATATAGAATACGCTTTATTTTTATAGCATGCATGTGTTAGATACATTCACAGAACTCAGTGAGAGTCTCTATAAGTAAATAACAAAGAACTTGAACTACAATAAATGTTTAATGTGTAATTTGTATGGACAGCGATAGGGGAAATCTTTAAGGAAAGGTTAAATTATTTAACATAAAGTAAAAGTATAATAACAGTGAAGAGTGAATATTCAGATCCATTGGTATGTAAAAAGGATCTTACATAGCTTTGAGTTAGATCATATTGTAATTCAGAAACTGATGTCAAGGATATTAGCTGGGACATTTTAAAACTGGATTTAAAAAAACTATCAGACACGAGAAAAGATCAAAAGTAAATTGTATATTTAGATGCCAGGCATAGTCACAATACACTAACTACAGTATTGTTCATTCAAAATGCAAAATAAGTCCTGGGTAAAATAAGTGATTTCATCTCTGTCAGACACTTTTTAGTAGCATGTTGTGTACGCAGCTCTTCGCTAATTGTTGAAAGCCTTTGTTTTGTCATTTTTAATAAGTAGTAAGGTTTCTTTCAATTTAATAATCTACTCATACTGAGTAAATTTTATTTTTAAATGGTTGTATAAAAATATTAGTAAAGTTGTGGGGATGTATCTCACTGGTAAACACTTCCCTAGTATGCCTAAAGCTCTGAGTTCAATCCCCAGCTGTGCAAAAGGAAAAAAATAAATAGGTAAAACATTTAGAATTTAAAGAAACAAAGGTTCTTTGGGTAGCTTAGCCATTAATATAACTTTAGGAATATAGTTTTAGATGAATGTATACTTGAAGTAAAAATTCTAGAATAATTATCTCATATTTTGATAGGGTTCTTGGTATTTAAACATATAAAATTATGTTCTTGCTATAGTAGAATAGACAATTTAACATTAATATGCATGAGTTTTAAGGTGAATATTTAATGAGCACAAACCAGATGCAGTTGGATTTTACTTAAATCAAAATTGACTACTGGCATTTTTTGTGAAATAGACTGTCAGTGTAAATTTGAAAGTTTTATGATGAAAACCTACTTGACCTCTTACTTCTAAGTGGGAATAGGGCATAGGAGAGCAAACACTGTACATGTTATTAAGTTTTTGGAAAGAATAGTTTGAAAATTTTGTTTGAATATTCTATATTTTCCTCTTCCAAATTTTCCTTCATTAATAATAGTTTCAATCTTTATATGTTAAATAATTTTTAGTTTATTATTTATAAATATTTAGATTTATTTAGCTATGTTAACCAAGTCAGATAAAATTATGTGTTTGACTTGAATAATTGCTTATTTTTGTTTCTTGTTAAATTTGTTTCCAGTCTTTCTTTGTCATGGTATTTTTGTATTTTGGTTGAACACTTTGGTTGTTCTGAACACTTTATGTATAGGTTAATTTTTAAACACTTGCACTTTACCTATACATTTAGAGCGGTAGCTTGCTAGACATTTCCCCTATTCTATTTTTCACCAGCAAATTGCATGACTGCCAAGACTACCTGTAAAGAAACAGAATATCTGAATCTAGTAAGCTTAAATAATTAATCAAAAATCTCATAGCAAACATATGCCCTAGTTCTGTTTACTTCAACGATTAATTCTATCAAACATCAAACAACTAACACCAATTATTCTCAAACTCTTCCCAAAAGTAAAGAGGAGAGAACCCTACTCAACACATACTAGAGGCCGTCATCATCCGGATGCCACAACCAGACACAGATACTGAGAATTCTACAGACATTGTGCATCGTGAATGTTAACACAAATTGCTCAACACGATGAGTAAAGTAAATGCAGCAGTTTATTGACGTGATTTTACAACATTACCAACTGGAGTTTATTCCTGGAATGAAAAGCAGAGGTCTGGGGCTGGGGAGTTAGCTCAGCGGCATAAGCACCTGCCTTCAAGCAGGAGATCTTGAGTTCGATGCCCCATACCAATGATAAAAAAAAAAAAAAAAAAATGAGGTCCTCGGTCCTTACCCAAAACTTGATTTACATACTGAAATTATTAGCACCTGAGGATAGGATTTCCTGAGTTACACACTACCACCACTGTGCATGTGTGTGCAAGGCACAACTTTTACACAGAGAAACTACACAAGCCTCCTCCTCTCATTACTTTTCTACTATTTCTACACTTGGCTCTCACATATTTTCTCTGGAGTCTTTTCTGTTTTTAACCTCAGTGCTGGCAGTTGAATCCAGGGCCTTTAGAGTGAATTGCACTTTAAACCCTTTAATCCTTCAGCCTCCTTCTCAAAATGCTGAGATTATAGGCATGCACCACCATGCCTGTCTTTTCCGAGGTCTTAGAAGCTCCAGAAGAATATTGGTATTTCACTCAAATTTCTCTTTTTCCCATTACAGACCTTCCTCTTTCCCAGTGTGTTCCTGGAGTGTCTCTTCTCTTAAAATACAGCCCAACTGGCTCAAGACCAAGTCCTTCACATTCAATCCCCATCTGTCTCTGGCTCCTTTTTTCTCCCCATATCCCTTTAAAAAGACGTACCTTTCTCTCTTTCTCTGAAAGGCCCTTTCTGAAAGACAGCTCAGCTTTTTCTAGATTGTGAAAGAAACTCTATCAAATGCATAAGGCTGTCTTGATTCTTGACATTACAGCTACAAGATTACCGACTTTAGTTATCAATAAAAATACTTCAGCTTAGCATTATCTAAATAGTATGACCCTGATACATCATCTAAATCGTGTGCCTGTGGCGCAAAACATACATATCTTCCTTCGTATAGTGACTTAACATTAAAAAAGTTATTAAAGCTGATACAGTATATTGCAATTATCCCAAATTTTAATATATCTATTTAATTGAAAGAAATTTTATTTGTACTACAGAGGAACTTTGACTTCAAAAGGCTTTTTTTTTTTTTTTTTTTTTTGCTTTTTTCTACTTTCTTTTAGGTAAAACTGTCAATATTCCTTGAAATTTTATCTGTTTATGAGAAGGTAGAAAATAATTTATTTTCAAAAGAATTAAAAATATTTTAAAATAAAAAAGTAATCTGAAAGCACTCATATTCTTTTCTTGACACTCATTGATGATCTGCCTTTTGGGCAAAAATAATAGACACTCTTTTTGAATATCAAGGAACACACTTACGGAGAAAAGTAGTGTCTGCCTTTCTGTCACATAATTGTAACCCGTTATATCCATAATCGTGATCACACTCTGAGAAGTTAACCATGACAAGGAGTAGCTCAGAGACAGAAGGCTTGCTTAATATGTACAAGACTTTGGGTTCAAATTACAACAACAACAACTAATAATAATAATATTTATTTTAATAATAGCAGAATATACCCTAATTAACTTCTTAACATCAAGACTATTTTTACTGATTTATTGAGATAGCAAAGAATATTATTTCTCTGCAGGTTTAGCTCATCTGGAACTTTATAAAAAAGCAATTGTACCTTTAAAATGAAATTTTTTTTATTTAAAAAAGGAATGATTGAAGTAAAGTAGTATCATTTCTCTGAAACTGATTTTTGCTTCCTTAGTAAAAACATGAAAATAATTCTCATTTGATTCCTATAGTGACTACGTATCTCTGGTCAGATAACTTTTGAACGTACATGCATCTTAATGAATTTCAGTTATCAAATACAAACAAAACAACACAGAACAAATAAGTATACTATGGAAATATTATTTCCTGCTTATTGTAAGTTTAATAAATTTCAAGGCAAAATCAAATGGTTAAACGATAAAAATTTAAAGATTTTCTATTAAGTACAAACTGATGGCACTTCTTTTATCTTTCTAGGCAATACCTCCAAAATTGTTTAGTAAATTTTATTGTTATACTCTTTTTTAAAATTCCCATTAAGTTGAGTAATAAGAAAAAGTTTTTAAAAGACTCATTAAATTAGTATTTTTTGTTTTTAAGTTGATTTCTCTTTAAACAGAGGCTAACTTAAGTGACATTATTTGTATGAGGAAGAAAAAATCTTATAAGTCATTTTGTAAAAACTAGTATGCTCAAGTCCTTTGGAAAAATTTTAAGAGCCAGGCATGGTGGTGCATGCCTGTAATCCCAGCACTTGGGAGGTTGAAGCAGGAGACTGTTGCAAGTTTGAGACCAGCCTGGGCTACAAAGTGAGTTCAAGGCGAGCCCAAACTGCATAGCGAGACCTTGTCTCAAAAGAAAAAATAAATAAATAAAAATAAAAATAAAAATAAGAAAGAAATGTTTAGCCAAATATTTAATTAGTAATGTTTTCTTTATATCTTTAATTATCTGCATGAGTTTAATTTATTTTGGTGCTTCACGTATTTATATATTTGTTAAATTTGGAATGACTGAGGTAGGTCTTTTAAAAATTCTTATTTTATAAAGTATTAATAATAGAAGACATCCTAAAGATGAAATTCAAAGTCAGTGTTTTACAGATGGGGTGGAAGTTCACAAATGGTGGACTCGCTGAGCAGGGTGAGCAGCCGTTTGTGCAGCCAGAGCTCACCAGAGCTCCACGTTCATCAGCCTTTTCAACGTAGTCACCTCTTTTTTCTAAAGCAACCACGTTTTCATTGCTTATTGATTGGCACAATGTGATTGGCATAAAGTGAAAATCCTAAATAAACTGACTAAGCTGGAGTAACTTTCTATTTAACTCATATAATGGATTCTTGTAAATAGATATTTCTCTCCTTGCATCATTGAGGTAAGATACTGTCTAAATTATATGTTAATTAAAATACATTTGCTATCAACATTTAATAATGCAAAAAACATTGATGAAATTGGCTAAGTATGGTAAATAAAATTTTTTATGTTAGAAACTTTATTTTGGCCCCATAATTCTGTTTCACTTTTATTTTGGCTTTTACATTTCTTGTTATTTAGATAATACACAAGCATTGTGCATAAATATATACACTATGCATTTTACAGAATTTTTTATGGGTATTGTTTCCAAATAAGTGGTCTAATATTTTTTCATAAGCAGAATGACTATATTTTGTGAAATCTGGTCTCTCATCAATGAATACCATTATATACAAGTTATTTTCTGGTAAGATAGCATTTTTTAGAATATTACCTATTTATACAAATTAATTATATCAGTTTCCACATTGGCAAATATCAGTGGCCAACTACATTATTTCATTCTGTATTTTAAAAAAAATTATGAGAACATATTTTCATTTAGACCCACATCAATAGAAAATCCTCATCATACTTTTGTCTTTAACAATTAGACTATGAATACATTTTAAACCTTACTTACCTTATACGTCCAAGTAAGTTCCTAGTAATTTAACATATTTGATTGGTGATTAAAAAAATTCATAATTTAAAAGAACAGAAAATCATGAAATAACTGGTTTGTTCTTATGAGTTGAAAATATGCTTTGGTTCCATGAGTAAACACTGTTGTCATTAAGTATGAATTTTTATCTCACATTTTCATGCTACATTAAACCAAAGATCCTAATCAGTGTCTTCATTTCAGAGATGTACCACCTTATGAAAACAAATGTGTATTCAGACTACCTACTACCATAGAAATATCTAAGCCACTGATTAAGTTATATTTTGAGGACTCACTTTTTTATTTTGTACCAGGAATGAAATTCACCACCTCGTGCTCGCTAGGCAGGCGCTTATGCCACTTAACTAACTCCCCAGCCTGAGGATTTATCCTTGATTTAAATCTAAGTGCAACCTAAGGCAAAATTAAAATTTTCAATGATCACAAAATTAATAATTTACAATATGTAATACTGGAATACAATTATTTCCAGAATTCGCCTGTGGTATTTTAAACGACAGTAAAATTATTTCCTGTAGTCATTTGTAGTATTTAACATTTCAATTATCACCAATAGTAGAATTGGAAGTTGATGTAGTTTTTGAGAAGATAATCACTAGGCAAGTTTTTTCGATAAAAAGTAGATATAGCTTTTTTATCAGTTTTATTAATGTCTTTAATTAACATAAATTAATTTTTAAAATACTGCAAGTTTGTTAGGCTGACATATAGTCTTTTATCTTCTTTAAACTACAAATTTAAAAACTGAAAATCTTTTTTTAATAAATAGTATAAATATATCATGGGCCACAGAGTTATACTGAAGCAGTGTTGCCAATCTCCTGAATCCTTCTAAAACAGTTTACATAATCATGTTTTCCCGGTGCTCCATATGTATCATTTCTACAGATGCAAAATAATAGTCAATAGATTAATATGTAGCCAGAATATACACTTTTTATTGGTTATTCAATTGACTTTAATTCAAATGATCTTCAAATGTTTCAAGAAATGCATGTCAAAAATCATTGTGTATGTGTTCATGACTTTTGCATCTCATGTAAAATTCACCAAGAAATATTCCTAAATTGTACATAGATAGCAGCTTCTATTAGCACAAAATATGGACTTTTAAATTAACATTTTAGTGTATTTGGTGTGCAATTATCTGCTGTTACCCAAGCACAGATCATGTTCTGGTGGTGAATCAAGAATTGTCTGGAAATGTACTGCTCCCTGACATGAAGAAGGAAAAATTCTAAGATTAGAATGATAAAAAAAAAAAGTTCGGCGTCTTGGTAGGGAAAGCTGGATAGGGCGGCACAGAGAAGCCAAATGGTTTACAGAAAGCTAGCAGACTCTTCTGTGGTCCTTCCGATTTTTGCCTCAGGCCATCAATTTTAATGTTTTGTTCACCCTCGGGCACATTGTGAACTTCTGCAACTGTAAAAACGTCTTTACTTTTGTTACTAGTTTAATATCTGACCTGAGTTTTAAAGAAATAACATCTTTTAAACCATTTTTTTCTGAAAAAAGCAATGTACTTTTCTTAAAGAATATTTGAAAAAATATAAATGTTAAACATGAAAATAAAATGCCATCTAATCAGATAGCATTTGAATTTCTTTATGGAGATATTTAGAATAGATGTATAAACACATATTTTGTATGTATACATCATTAATATTAAAGAATTTGATAAAAATATAACATGTAAACAGAGTCCAAAAATCATCACTATGTCTGTTAATAAATTGATAGACTAAATACACTTGTGTAACCACTAGTCATTACGATAAACAGCAATTAGTAAGCACTGAAAAGTCTGACCTTATGATTATCACAGTCCATGTTACATTTTCTCCACCAAAGGACCCTGTCCTGACATACATTACTATTGATTATAACTGTTTTTTAAAATTTATATAAATGAAATACAATTTGTACTATTTTGTATCAGAATTATTTGACTCAAATTTATTTATGTGGTCAGCAGTAGTTATTGTCTTGGTCATGTATACTGCACTGTGTGCAGAAAACACCATATAAATATCTACTATTGGTGGATATTTGGATTTTTTTTCTAGAATTTGGCTATATAATGCTCTTTAGAGGATCATTATGCACGTCTTTAAATAAAATTTTAATTGAATTTTAAATATTATAAATCATAAATCAGGAATGGCTATGTGAATTTTCACAGCAGTCCACTGTTTTACCCAGATAAAGAAATAATTCATTACCACGACCAAGCATTTCCCTGCTTTGCATAGTAATTTTTTAATTACTCATTATTTTGTATGAAAAAAACACAGAGACTTGGAATAAAATTATATTGTTTTAGAGAGGATTTACTTTAGTGTCTATTAACATAAGGGTGTTTCACCTTAATCTAATCAGTGTTGAATGTCAGGTTTAAATCTGAGGAAAACCTGGTCGTTTTGTCAGACATATTCTTTCACACAGTCCAGAATTTCAGTGATCCCAACAGAACGCATCTCTATATCAACCTTTTTTTTCTTGGAAAATTTTAACCACATCCTCGCCATGACATCCACAGACCTCTTTAAAATCACCCAGCCTTACTCAGTTCTTTATGTTCAGCTTTATAGTCTCCCTCCTAATTCTCTAGTCATCAGAAGGACTTATTCTTATTTTCTTCTTTTAAAAAAAGATTGGATAAATTTCTCATAGTTTTGTTGGTGTTCAGTCTTTGATTATAACCAACTCATTGGTTTGCATATTTTCTGGTTGCAGCAGAACAATTTTTAACTTTTAAGTAATATCACTTATTCGTATATTCACTAGATTACAATTGCAATTAGCTACATATTCATAAAGTAATAATTTTGCATGTGGAAAGTGTTCACCTTCTTTGTTGGAATGTAAACCTTGAAAATTACTAAGATAATAGTTACTAATATTAACTTATGACAATATTTATTTTTATGGCTTAGTATTTTATAAAGTATGTGTTTTGTTTTTAAATGATGAAAAATATAAGTGTAAAAGCTCTAATAATAGTATATTTCAGTTAGAAATTCAAGCTTGCAACCCATAAAATATAAATAAGATAAAGGTAAAATCATGTTCTAAAGCGTAAGCCTCCAAGAACTACTTGACATTTTCAAGATTGCTTGCTCTTTAGTGTCATTGTTTGTTTTTCCTGTTTGTTTTAGAAGTACAAAAATCATAGGCTGCTATGTCTTCTCCATTTTTTCTATTTTGGAATAAAAGACTGGGGATATAAATGAGGGACGTGTCATATAGTGAAAACACAATATGACCACTAAACAATTTTTAAAAAAATAGCTCCTCTTACATTTAATTTTTTTTTTTTTTTTCTTCAAGACCTCAACTGCCACAGTAAATGTGGTAGTAACAGATGTCAATGATAATGCTCCGGTGTTTGATCCCTATCTGCCTAGAAATTTATCTGTGGTAGAGGAAGAAGCCAATGCCTTTGTGGGTCAAGTAAGGGTAAGTTGAATGCATATTCAAAATGCAATACATATATAATACATAAAAATGTACACCTATATACATAAATATAAATCATATACATATAAATTTATATATATTTTAAAGTACAGAATTTCTTATATTTTAATTTTGAAAAGAAATAAAGCTGTTATATGCCTGCTGAATATACTTCAAAATGTTATATGCCATGCAGGTTTAATTTATTAAGCATCATGATTATATTTTATTATTTAATTTAAATATTAATTAGGTTAGTATTTAACTTACATTGGTTATTCTTTTTTTTATACATGGTTTTCTTTTTTAGAGAGCTATATAATTAAATAGACCATCAGGTCTGGATATAGACATATGTAAATCTAGATGTGAACTTGTATGATTTTTTCATATATATCTTTAACATCGGTGTGGCCTATTTTTCATGCATACTTTTTGGTTAACATTCTCAGCCTTCATTTGCAAATATGTTCTTCTGATTCCTGTGTGGATGTATTAGACAGTTTCTGATGTTCCTTTAGTGAATAATGTTCTTTCCATTTAAACATAAGTCATTGCTTCTTTAGTTGGACCATGCTTGGTCTTGAACATAGAAGCGCAAGTATTTTGAAGAATCTCCCTTAGAAGAGACATCTGCATGGTCTTAAGTAATACTTGTCAGCTTTGCAATACTAGCATGACATACCTGAGGCAACTAACTTTATAAAAGGGAAGAATTCATTTGCTCAGCATTTTGTAGGTTCAAGTTCCAGCATCATTTATATGGTCCTCTAGTGAAGGGAATACATCATGGTAGGGTTAATAGCAGCACAAACCATTCATATGTGGGCCAGTAACAAACAGAAAGTGAGAGACTAATGTCCAGCTCATTTTTGAAGCTTATCATCAGTGACCTAATGATATCCCACCAGACCCAGTTTCTTAAAGGTTCCATCACCTGCTAATAGTGCTACTCTCAGAAAAAATTCTTCAACACTTGAACCTTTAGGGAACATCCATCTAAGCCAGAACACAGGAAATAATTCTTCTGTGTGAAAGAAGCATAAGCTACACATTTGGGATTTGTATCGCAAATCCAAGTTTGAGGGCCCTGATTTTCACCTGATAAATGTCTTCACTTTTTCACGGAAAGCTTACGGGTGCTTCTTCAGTGAAGTTTTCCTGTATTTCTGCTACTCTTACAATCTACCTGAAGATCTCGATTGTAATCCATTCTTTTCAGGCTGCAGAAGTTGAATCTTTCTTTAAATACCATCACAGAGCTCAAGGCTTTCAAATCATGTCTTGAGATTTTCTTTTGCTAATTTGAGATGTTTCCTTTTTTCCTTTTAGTGAACTGACGGTGCTTACAGCAGCAGTCACCTCAATAGTGATTGTCCTTGTCATTCTCTTTTGACTATTTTAAATCTTGTACATATTTCATTTTAAAAATCCTCTTCACTTCAAGCCACCTCAGTTCTCCTTAGAAAAAATATGTACCATCAGGATGTTACATGAGGCTGTGGTTTCTTGTTGCTAACTGACCAGCAAGCAATTAAAATTTAGAAGTTTCACCAAGGGAAAATGTTGAGAAAAAAGATTCTGGTACAGTTCTTTTGAGACCTTCAGATAACGTTAAGAGGTAATTAAGTTATTAAGCCACAGTAGGGAAAGAAGAAAGGTAAGGGAGAAATTAAGCAGGAGAAAATTCACCTATCAAAGCAATTGCCCTTATACCAGCTGTCACAGAACAAGAACCCAATCTCAAGGGTGAACTCAATGAAAAGATATAAGATCATGGCCCAACATGATCCCTCTTGAAAAGCGATTGAAATGAACAATTCAGAGACATTCTTTTTCAACAAATGCTGTGAGACAGGTTGGCAAATTTTGGCCTTTAATTTATTCATCACAAGTGAGTAGAAAAATTCTAATGTAGGAAAATTCCTTAAGGGGGGCAGTTAATCAGATGCTAACTGCTAGAGTTTGGGTCAGGACATAACAAGATTCTCTGAGGGATGTGAGTGGGTACTGATACTATCTCGTCTATCAAGTAAATAATATGACAAAACTACTCCAGGGCATGTATAAAATGATAGGAGAGGAAGTGATTCTAAAATTGGCTCATAAACATTGAATACTAATAATAGGCAAGTTGGGAATGGTTGGAGATTGTTTAGAGAAAATGAAAAGAAAAAAATAAAGGAATAGAGAAATAAAAAATGACAATGCCACATCATTAAAAATTCATACCATATTTTATAAATGGTATGAAATAGAAATAGGACTCATGAGTAGTCTGAGCTTAGCAAAATTAGACTTGTATATTATAAAGAATATTCCTAGCAATCTAGCTGAAACATAATATCCCGATAATGTGTGACTTACACTACTTATATTAATGATTAATTCAGTTAGTAAGTCTTTAATGCTCTGTTTTTGAAAAGACAAGTTCTTTTAGTCTATACAGGTACTTGTATTAAACAAACAAACATTGAAATCATTTATGAAAATTATCTTTCCCATTTTCTTAATTTATTTACAATTTAGAATATATCATTATGTGGTATGTATAATTAAAAATCTAAATAAATAAGATTAACTATTAGTCATCTTTTCTTATTTTTAGCACTTTTTCTAGTGATTTTTGTTTCTAAAAACTTAACCTATTTCCTTTTTTTATTAATTTTGTGTTCTTACATTAGATGACTAACGATCTCCAAAATATATTTCAGTATTTATTGGAAATTGACTCACAATTTGATACATTGTCATCGTTCTATTCTTTAGGCAATAATACATTTTCGAAACCTTTATAAGATTTTAATTCATGATTTGAAACAAAGAGGAAAATATCCAAAGCAGGCTGCATCCAGCTGATTCTGCAGTTTCACAGAATCTATAATGTTCTTAAAATGGAATTTTGATGAATCATAATGGTCTCCTGTTGCTACCTAATGATAATTATGTAATACATTAATTTCACTAAATGACTCATACTCCTCTTGTAAAACATAATTTTAATTGTCACCAAAACTATTAAGACACACTTAAAACCAAGTTACATATGCTTAATTATTGTACTGAATTTGAATTATTGGTTTGTGTTTTTGTTCTAATGATATTTTAATGTGAATAATCCAATATTTGTGTTCAAAAGCCAAAGGAAATTTTAATTTACTTTTTAAGGTAGCCTTGTAGTAATAAAACTTATTTACCGAAGAGTAATTATGAAGCAAGATTAAGTATATAGATTATATGCAGCACCTTCCAGCTTAGTAAAAAGTAAACTTCTAACTCTAAGTATTTCATAAAGCTCTTATTATTCAGAAAGTTCAGTATGCCAAAATTAGAATTAAAAAGTTTATCAATATTTTCAAAGACCTTGCAGTAGCAGAATTGTAAAAACTAAACATTGTGCCCAGAATGAAACCTAATGAACACAGAAAGAATATGCCCTATGTCATGTCAAAGGAGTGATATAAATTATTGACTGAAAGTTCTACGAGAGGTTGCAGTGAACAAAGGTGGCCAGGACAGTGTACATGGGAAAATATCAGTCTCAGTTCTTTGTGACCTAAGTAGTGACATTCTTGGTTTGGAAAACACAGAAAAAAGAAATATACCAGTCACAAAGAGGTGATACACAATGAGACTGAGACAGAGACACAGTTTGAAGACACCAGCCCAGCAGTCTGACAACAATGGAAAATTTATTTGAAGTTGTTCTGAAAAAAAATTATAGAAACTTGTTGAATTCAGAGAGTCTTATTCAATAGTGACTGAGGCAAAGAGTTTAAATGTATAGTTTTTGGTTTGGAGTCTTTCACAATATTTTCTGGAAAGACCAGGAGGATTTGGATTCTTATCCTGACAGGACCATAAGCATGCCATTAATTCATCTTCAGAATACGTCCCAGAAACAAAATGCTTCATGCAGGCTGCTGTAGATTTGTGGTGATACCAGAAGATAATTCCAACTAGTCTGTAACTTTGGTTTAGGTCTCCTCAAGCCTAGCTTAAAGGACCAGATTTTTGTTAATTTGTGAGATATACCACAGCAGTAAGTACATTATACAACCTCTGCAAAGGGAAACTGAGCCTTGCATAGACTGTTTCTATGACACTAGAAACAGTGTCCAGATTTACATTCACCTTTTATTTAAATTTTTTGTGTGACTTCTAGACTCACCAAACTGGAAACTCAGACTTCTCATCTTACCTGCTCGCTCTTATTAATGCTAATGCTTTTGTGTGGGTGTCTGTGTGTGTGTGTGTGTGTGTGTGTGTGTGTGTGTGTGTGTGTTAGTGAAAGCTCCATTTCCTTGCCTCTCGGTTATCATTGCACTAGATCATACAGCTCTGTGATTCCACATCTAGTATCACAACAATATACAGAACTTTATGAAGAGTGAAAGCATGGGTTCTGTATACATTTTGAGTTCAAATCTAACTTACCAAAATGATTAATGTGATCTCAAATAAGGAATGTAGCCTCTCTGGTTTTGGGCTCCATTATCAGCAAAATAGGAATAATAGAATTTGTGTAGTGACTGAAGGCATTATGAGCTTGTAATATATGTACCCACTGAGCATAGGAGAGTGAATTTGTTCTTTTACTTCAGCATACTTTGCCACTCTAGTCACTTCAGTGATTCTTTGAGTGTTTATGTGACAGGAGCGGATGCTAGGAGAGCATCGCACGAGGAGGAAGCCTTTCAGTTCATACGGCACCTTACTGAAGATTTTATAAAGGGCTTCTATTCTCCAGATTTAGGAATAATTTCTCATCTTCATTTTTCACAGTAATGCAGGCATAAAAACAAATCAAACAGAAGACGCATACTTGGGAACAATATTATACATTAAGTTTTAATAAGGTTAATTTTCATGCTGAATTAATCGATTCCTTTTAGCCACGGGTAAAAAAAAATATTCTCTGAGTTCTAAAAAAAAGGAGGCTGAAATTATTTAACCTGAAACACAAGTATTTTCTATATGTGAGATATGCGTCTTAAATCTTTGCCGTAGTAGTAGTTCAGATCTAAACCTTTAAGTGCTTTAAACATCATTAGTACACTGCAGTGTTTAAGAAAGGTAATGATGGTGTCATTTAAAAAAAAAGAAATTGATGTTCCCTTCAACTACGCAATTTAATATGGAACAAAAATAAATCTAAAACTCAGTGGTCTGTCTCTGATTAATGTAGTTGTTGTCTCCCTGTGTGGGGTTCTGAAAATGAAATACAGGTTGGGAACTTTATGATGTTTTCTTTGTTTTTTGTAGCTCAGCATGATATTCAACGATGCCACAAACCATAATATTTCTTTTTTAAGTGGACCACAAGTGGGGAATTTTATGGGTTCTCTTGTTAAATCAATGTAATACAAATAATGTAATTCAGTTGAGTAAAGAAAAAAAAAACAAAATTTAAAAGATCTGTGATATCTATTTTATTGCTATTACCTAAAACATTTATAATGCAGGTTTATTTCTTTTGTGGGTATTTTTAAACTTGATCTTTCAAGTATTCAAATTAGTAGTTTAGAGCTAGATTCTGAATGTTATGCGTATATATTCTATAATATTTATTTACATTCTACCTTTCCATCATCTTTACTCCTGATACAAGTTATTAGCATAAACACATATACGTATACTTTTATGTATGTTATGCATGAATATTTATAGTTGAACAATCCCAGATACACAATAAATGGTATCCTCTACAAGATCCAAGGTCATCTCTTTATTGCTAAATGTTTTCAATTTTCACTGGTCTATTTGCAGAGGATCTCTCTCCGTCTTTAACAGAAGCCTGCTTGCTTCTGTTTTTCACATTAACCATGTTTTATTCTTTGTCTTCCCGTATCTGTTTGCTCCATGAATTTTGGATTGTAGAAATACCGTTTAAATTGTTTTTCTGATGTGCATTCCTTTGGGAAATCTCACATTAAAGCTCACATCTTTAATTACACTGAGACCCTGAAACTTCCCACAGCTGGATTTTCAGCCGCTTCTCCTTTAAGCTGTAACCTCAAATAGACATTTATCTATAAAACTGACCCACTTAGATGTCCTATGAGCATCTCAATTTCAACAAGATAGAGCTCATATTTTCACTTTCCCCAGAAAATATTTTTCCTTCTCAAGTCTGCACCTGAATTAATGAATCACCTCTGTCTTCTGCATCCAGCCAGAAACAGAAGTGTCATCTAAGCTTTGGCTTTTTGCCCTGCTCTCCAGGTACAGTCAGTCACCAGGAATGGTAAAGTTAGTTACCTGTGGCAGACCAGTTCCACATCGTCCCACTTTTTTCCTTTTAACAGCCTTAGAATGGCACTCATTAATTTTCTTATGAACTATTGTTACAATTCATCGATGACTTTCATGATAGTAGTCTTGATACATTATAAATATCCTCAGTGTAAAGATCTCTCTAAAAACAATGTTCAGCTAACAAAAGAGATTCCTATTCCTCATCCAGCAAACAAGACAATCCTCCTACCTCCCTTCTCTCACAAATGTTTTGACAACTTTATCTCCAGCCACCTGAAACCTACTTGAAATCATGAATAGTGTTTCTGAGAAATCTCCTATGTTTCTTTGCTTCTACATATACCTCTGACTTGATATCTTTTTTTCTCCATTTTAATTTCGATTTAAAATATCCCTTGAAGTTGCTGGTTCTGCATAATCTTTTCCAAAAAAACTTTCCTGAATGTCCCCATATTTTAATTATCTCGTTACTTAAAATCCTATAATGGGTACACCTTTTTCTTGGTATTTGCTAAAGTATATTGATGTTATCTATTTAGCCAGATTTCTTGAAAACAGAAACTTTGCTGTATTGAGCTTTAAAATTTCTCTATCTATTCTAGTGTTTGACTCTTCCAAGAATGCTAAAATTGAATTATCATTAATGGATTGAATATATCTAAAAGCAAAGTTTTATACTGAAGATTTATAAACTTTGAAGGAGAAATAGAGCATGTGTGTGATTGTGAGGATATATATATATATATATATATATATATATATATATATATGTATGTATATATGCATATATGTCAGATCTTTTGCCCAAATGTGCTTACAAATAAATTCTCTTTGCAGATAATGTTGTAATTCAATATCTAGCTATTTTTAGAATTTTAGTTTATAGGATATTACACAGAAAACTCATTTAAAAGCTAACATTATTGCAAAGAAAAAACTGAAATTTAGAGTTAGTAGTCATCAAAATAATATATGTGCTTGTCCACCAATGGGGACAAGACAACATTAATGAAGGATTTTTCCAATTGTAAAGGTTAAAGAGAAAAAGAAGAGTAACAAACATCTACCATCCTGTTTTGTCATGTATTTGAAATTTTGCTTTCCAGTTCAAAATATATGCTCTGTTTAATTTGTTGAATAATTTTTGAAGAATAAATATTATGTTTTGTCTCAAACACCCTTATTTAATTCAACTAGCTGTGCTTTTTAATGCCGCATTGCATATTTATGAAATTTCACTACATAAAGATTACATTTCTGCTTTATAGAATCATGAGAATTCATGACTTGGTTGCTTTGGTTGAGTTTTATTCCTCTTCATGGTCATAGCTTGCTATAATTACTTGCATTGTTTGTACTGTTTTACTAAAGAATAAGCTTTCCAACCATCTGTTAGTTTTATAGCCAGAATTCAAACTAATTCTGAAACTTCTTATTAAGACAAATTCCTATCCTTCAAATTTTAAGAAAAGTATAGTATACAAAATTGATTTAGCATAAATGCATAGTTTAAATTATTATAAAGTAAACATAAATGCAAGCATAGCCTAGGTATATAATACCTAAGAAGAATTCCTGTGCAATTTTCCTCAGGTACAATCACTTTCTTTCACATACAGTTTACTATTTTGCCTGCTTCAATGTTTCCAATTTGCTACCCAAGTGAACAACTATAAAGTATATTGCTTGTGCATTTTCTGTAATAGATAAAATTTTAGAGTGTCTGTAGCTTAATATCTACCTTTTTTATCTATTTGAGACAGGGTCTTGCTATACAGTTCAGGCTGCCTTTGAGCTGACTTTGTAGCCCAGGCTGGTCTCAAACTCACAAGGATCTTTCTACCTCTGCCTCCCGAGTGCGGGGATTACACCAGAGCCGCCACGAAAACCTTAATATCTACCTTTTCCATTCATCTTTTAGCTTTGCATTGTTGAACTACATTTCTGTATTTGCTTATTATGCTATTTGTTATATGTGAATACGTTTAAATTCATTCTTCCACTTCATTAATGACTAGTTGAGTTGTCTCCAGTTTAAGATATTTCCTTAATGTTGTTGTAAATATTTTTATATTTCTCCTCATGCATATTTACCTGAGTTTGCATAAGTTGTGAATATATGTGTATTACATTTTATTGGTAATGCCAAATTATTTTCCATAATAACTATTATATGAATTGTGTATATGAGTTTGCAATGATATCCATCCTCATTCGTGGTGGGTCAGACTTTCTTCTAATCAAGTATAGCTTTAGACTTATTTCATTAGACTTGATCAAATTTCCACATGTTTAATTACTGTTTTGAATTTCCTATTCTCCAAAATATCTACTGAAGTGCTTTATCCACTTGCCTGTTAGCTTTGTCATTGCCTTGTCATTGCTTTGTCTGCTTTAGTGTTCTTTCTCACCTGTTGAGATTCTTTTTATAGGCTAGATAGGGCTCATTCTTCTTATACTGCTTCAGACAAATATCACTCTACATCTTAGTTTTCTCTTCCTTAAAGATAGCTTTTGACACATAGTGGATTTAGTATCTTTTGTCAGACTGATGTATCATTTTAATAGTGCTTATTCTTTGCTCTAGTTTATGACATATCTTTCTATATCCTTAAGTTATAAATATATTCTCCCATGTTATTTTAAGAAATTTTGTTGTTTATTACTTGTATTACACCTAACGTCTGGAGTTAGGTAGGGATAAATTTTAATTACCTTCGATATACAAATATTTATTTAGCAGGCATTTGTTTCCTTACTACTTTGCATGATTTTATCGTAAATCCCATCTACATGTGAACCCTTTTTGTTTACTATTTTCTGTTCTATTTTATTCTGCTATTCTACACTTACATAAATAATGCATTGTATTAATTATGTTAATTCCGTAGTAAGTGCTGGTATGTGGTAGAGCATATCCTCTCTTTTTCTTTAAATGAATTGTAATAACTTAGTCCTTTCCTATTCCTTTACAGTGTTCCTTTCTGTGTCTGTAACTTATTAACCATGAAAAGACTTAAGTGATCACTAATCAGCCATAAATATAGACATTGTGAAACCCTTCTATGTCTCTTTAGTGAAAACCCCTACGTGTCTATAGAAAACAGAAGCTCTCTAATGGAGAAATATGTTTCCATCTTTCAGGAGCACAGCACTCTATAGTGGTCACTGCTTCCTAGTTGTCCTTCACTGTTTCTTTGACATTATTTCAGCATTCTAAACATTCGGCAAATCTTTGACACTATGTACTAACCCGAAGAGATCCTGCTGTCTTATGTATATTGTGGTACCTATTTTTCCATGAAAATGGGTCTTGGGATCAGGAATAATGTGATGTGAGATTTCATGAACAACAAGCCATATATTTGGTGCCTGTGTATATTGATATTGGTTAGTATGATGGAGGAAGAAAATATATACTAATCATAGTAAAGATCACAGTATTGATGTGCTTTCAGTTCACTCAGTTTGAGGTTTTCAAGTCTTATAAACCAAGTAATATCATTCTTGACTTTAGGAGCACCTTGATTGTTTAATCTCTATCATAAATTCCTCCAAATAGAGCTAACAGCTTTGTAGTGTCCTTCGTTGTTGTTTTCCTAATTTTCATTCATTTGTCTCTGATGTTTAGAGTACTTTCACCGGGATTCTATACTCAGAATCCAGGATTCTGCCATTGACACTGACACTAAGGAACACAATTCTACAGCAGTATTCACTAGGCTCGGTGCTGGCAGAGACAGCCACCACTCAACTTTCTCATGTTATGAGGCCATGGCTTCACATATCGTTCTGTACCATTCAGAGAACAGAGGGTAACCTACACTATGTGAAGGAAAAGTTAGCTGATGCCTTCTCAGTCTTACATGATAAAACACCAGAATGGTCTTCCTTTGAGCCTTTACTTCATTCTCCAAATTTATGTCAATATATTTTCAGCACCTGTAATCAATTAATTATAGGCTATCATTTTTCATGAGCTTCTCAGAAACTATCCCATAATTTACCTCTGATCACTCGAGCTGCCCTTGCCACAACCACAAGCAACTACATTTATATTAATAAGCTCTATTATAATGCTGGATTTATTTGATCCTAATTTCCTCTAACAGCAAAAGTGATTTTTTCACTCTACAAGGTTTTCAAGTGCTTCCAACCTGATGGGCCCAGACCCCTTTCTTCTTTCAGCACTCAGTTGGCATGGGATGTATGCCAGGTCAATAAGCACCTCTTTCTTGAGACTCTTTAACCAATATTTTAACATAGTTTTGGTCTTTCTTACCCTTAAGTTTACTAAAGTCACTAAATTTAATTTACTTTCATATTTACTTTGAACAGTACCCATTTATTGTGGTCCTTTTGGAGAAAAAAAATCTCTTATGATTTATCCCTGGAACTAGTAATATACCTAACCAGTTTTCATAAGCCCATTCATAATGCAATTCATATATATATATATATATATATATATATATATATGAATATACATACACATATCTATAAAATATTTTTTGGTACTAGGAATCGAACTCAGGACCTTGTGCATACCAAACAGTTGCTTGTGTCCCTGAGGTATATCTCCAGCCCCCTATAAAATGTTTTTTTGAGATAATCTTTTTTGTTTTGAGAAGGAGGCACCTTATGAGGTCCACCTAAATTATGTCTCACCTTGTCTGGTTATATGAAATAGATTTGCAGGAATACTTTATTTTTATTTATAAGGGTCATACTATGTTGCAATAATAAAGTTAGTATTCAGCAAGGAAGATCTAATATAGTTTATGTAGTTTGTCTCTACCAATCATTACCATTTTGGTACATTTAGAAAGAAAAAAAATGTCATTATGATTTTGTCCAATGAATCCAACATGATGTCTGTTTTTCAACTGTTTCAAAGAAATTCTTGTGAACATACTTAAAATAATAAAATTATCATAATGCCTCAGAAAAAATATTTAAATGCAAAATTATGAGTCAATTTACAAAAATGACCAAATTATCATTTGAACTCTAATGATTGTATTGAAAAGCAATTCAGAAGGACTTGCTAAGGGAAAAAAATATAGCTGAGAATATTACTGACATAAAGTTTAAAATAGTTCAATGTCACTGAGATAATTAGATTGTTATACAATCATTTAAATTTCATAGCAACTTGAAAATAGCCAACTATTCAACCTCAATTATTAAGAAAGAACTGCTATATTGTGAAGCCTAATATGCTTCAAATTGATAGTCCTTTGGAGCTGAATTTAGCCACTGTCGCAGGAAGCACAGGGCTAACTGTGACCGTTGACCACCTGGCATGTTCTTTTGCAGCTAAAACTGAGCTTTGGGGTATTATATATTTCTCTTTGACTTCTTTTATCATTTAGTCAAACAGTTAGTATTCCATAGGACAAAAGGAAGCGTTATGAACAGGAATAATGATAAAATAAATAAATGGAAAACAGCAGAATATAGGATAACTAAAAGATACTTGGTGAAACTTAGTGGCTCCAGATATTTCTGACCATTTAATTATAGGTCTAAAAATTAAACGAAGAACAACAAAATAATACTACCACAAAATTGATAATTTGTGAATTGTTTCACTTTGGATTAATTTAGCTAAGGGGTGAAGAGTTTAATGCTGATAGGCAGAACAGGAGACACAGAAATAAAGACTTCAGAGTATGGAGTAGGAGAAGAAAGGAAAACGACAAATATGAAAGCAGAGAAAATTAGTAGGACTGCATTTTCCTTTGTCTTCTTAAAACAAAAATATCTAAAAAAGACAATGATTATTTCTTCTATGAAATTCTGGGATTTAACTACTTTGTACTGATTCTTAGGACATATCTTTGACAGAGTATTTGTCTAGAAAATGTTACCCTTAATTTTATGGCTTCATTGAAAATTGTAGAAGTTGAAATCCTAATGAGCTAAAAAAAACAAAACAAAACAAAAAAACAATATTAGTACATTAAAGCAACGTTCACAGGAAGACCCTAATAAGTTAACATAACTCAACAAATCCTCTTTGGTTACATAAATTTATCTGACTTTTTCACATTGTTTTATCATTTTCTCTTTGATTGCCCTGCAGTTAGAAATCACAGTTCCCAGGAATGCAAGGATATTCGTAGCTATATAAACTTGTCCCTAGACAATGTAGATAATTTGGTACTTTTAAGTTTTATTTTATTAATTAAATACTTCATGAATTTTTTTATTTTGCAAGACAGGGCTTCAGTAAGTGGTTCAAACTGACCTCGAACTCACTTTGGAGCCCAGGTTGTTTTGAAACTCACAACAATCCCCCTTCTTTGACTCCTGAGTGCTCGGATTACAAGAATGTGCCACAAAACCCAGCTTTGAATTTTTATTTTAAAGAAATGTTTTAAATAAAATATTATAAAGCCATGCCATCTTATCATTTACAATTTTATTTTGCCTATGTTTCATTTATTGTCAGTTTTTGAGATATGAACTGATGTGTATAGAATATCTGGGTCCTTGTTATAGCATATTGAAAAATAAACAAATAGCAATAAATAAATGGTAGATACGTTATTTTTGGAGAGACTTTTTAGACCCATTCACATCTGTGGACATTTAATCATGGTAGTAAATCTAGGAAGATACCTATTATAAAAATGTAAAAATTGATACTGGCATTATTAACTACCTTATCTTAGGTGCTATCTACATCTTGTTCTATGTGCTTTTTCTATTTTAGCCCATTCAGTACATATAAAATATGAAATGATTGGTTCTAATTTTATCCCCACTATAAAAGGTTCTAAAATATGAAGACCTTTAGCAAGACTATGTAATTGGAAAATGGCAGAATGAGGTGCAGCAAACTCTTAAATTCTAAATCACTTTTACTTTGCCTTAACCAGAAGGAGCTTAAAGTTAAGGATAAGTCCATTGACATTTGCATTAGAGAGACTGGGTTTAATTCTATGTGAAATATTTAACAAGTCTATGATTTTACACACATTATCTACTCTACTTGAAACTTGGGCTCCTCATCTAAGAACTGGGGATAGTATGTCTAATCTAACAATTAGAGTTCTATGACATGTTCAGAAAATTGATAACTCTTGAGCCATAAAAAGAACCATTGTAGGTAGAATGAAAATGATAATAGCATTGGTGGTAACAATACTCTTCGCATGAAAATTTTGAGATATGTTGTATTAAAAATTAATTTTCATCTTGATTGCCCCATATATGCATTATTTTGCTGAGATTGTCATCAGTCTCTTCTAGTTTGCCATCAAGGATTATTATTCAGTTGTCTGAACCTAAATCATTATGCTATAATGTGAGAAACATTTGTCTATGTTAACTACTAAAATGCAATGAAAAACTATTCCAAAATTTTATTGAAATCAAGATAGACAGAAATATGATATATACGTCATTCTTTGGATTTGCATATACAATACCCCAAACAAAAATTACCATAACTTATTGACTTGTTCTTAGCATGCATAATGTAGAAGTCACCACAAAATTCCCAACTTCCTAACTTGACCTTATTAAAGTTACAGTTTAAGAACAGTGCATAAGGACTGAATGCCATTTCTCTTTGGTCTCACTATATTAGACTAAGCACAACTATTTATAGGGCCTTATATGTCACTGTACTTTTTCTCACAACATTCAGTAAAACAGAATTATTTGTGCATGCACTTTTTTGTTTTTAATATTTACTTTGCCCATTAGAATGTAATTTTCATAAGGAAAACTTAAAAGCTCTATCTTCCCTGGTTGTATAAAGAAGTTATCAATGTTGTAATTTTTAAAAAGGCTATCACGTTTTAATATCAACTTTTTCCACTATAGTTCAAATGGTATGAAATCAGAAAGCATAGTACCTTGTCCTTCATTCTATTTCTACCCCTAAAATGCTGTTCATTTTAGACTAAGAACAAATATGTTTGAATAAATGATTTAATGGAAGTATGTACTACTAAGTCAAATCAAATTGCTAATGTAATTACTTTGCAATTTTATGCATTGACAGCCACATTGTTTCTAAGAGTGAGGCAATAACCCTATTCCAAAAAAATTAGTTAATATTTATGGAGGAACTAACTCAGTTCATGCTGAAGCATTAATGTGAACAAGGGATATATTCTGCCCTTTAGAACATTAATTGGGTAGCAGAGATATAAAAGCAAATTATTACGTAAATGCTGAAATGCTGAGGATGGTATTTACAAATTGCTGAGATCAGAGAAAAGTGAGAATTCAATCATTTTATCACTCAGTCCTTAAATGATTGTGTATATTTGTATTTATCTTTGGTAAATTTGGTTGTATTTAATAATAAATAGATTATACCTATGTAATATTTTAGGAAAGTGCTCCATTGAGAAATATGTTTTTCTCTGTACCATATTGTGTTGAGAAGTGAAATTATTTTCTCCGGTGTTTATTCCTTCCTAAATATACTCAACAGTCAGCTTTCTTTGATATCTTTTTTTTTTTTTAAGCTGAGTGTGTCAGACACAGGCTTTCCAGTTTAAAATAATATTTAGTTTAAGTGTGAAATTCTACTTCATGTCTTAGATAAATAGATTTTCTCCTTGTTTTAGTATGTGTGCAATTTTAAAAGACCCATTTATGTTACAGGCAGCAACGAACCTGATTGAATTTTTAAAACAATTAATTAGAGCCAAAACTTCCTATATTGCCATATTCCCTTTTAAGAGCCCATCAACATATGTATGCTCAAAGTGGGGAAATAATGTTATATAGAATTCAAAATTCAGATTTAAATGTGAGTCTTTTTTATTTATATTTCCCTTTTTTCTCTAAAACTAATAGATCTTGAAAAAGTTTCTGCTTGCATAAATCAATTACAAGGAAAGTAAGATTATCTTTTTTTACTTTAGATGCCAGAATTATTTTTGAGATACGTGCAGATGGAGCTTACTTCATATCCGAGACTAGCATTCATTGATGAATAGTAGAGCAAATTTTGCAATTGCTGTTTTATGTTTATACCAATTTTCATTGAAATGTAATTTCAGGTAATCAAAACATTTGTCTTGAGGTGTAAGATTTAAGGCAGGTGTTATAGTTCTCCAAAGTCCATCAGCTAGAACATTAAAACAATAATAATATGTGCTTATAAGGAAGAAAGAAAGCAGAAGATAAACTATGGAAAAAGAAAATTCATGAGATGACAAGAAACAAGATTTACAGTAGAAAAGACTGGTTTGGAGTTGTGCTACTGATTTGCTATACAAATTGATTAACTTATTGAAGTTGTTTTAACATTAATTTTCAGTAAAATAAAAATGATCCTAGCAGCTCCCTTATAATATGATGTGATGATTAAATGAGGCAATATACATAAAATGCATCTCGCAAACAAGAATATAGTATTTACTGCATATATATAAATATACATATATATCAAATTAACATTGGCACAATGTCAGCATCTGCATGCAGCATGCAACTTTACAGAGCATGTTCAGAAACAACATAGAAAAGGCTCCATACCTTTTTGTCTCTTAATTTTAGATTTTAAATAAATTATTGGTACATCTTTGAGAAATAGTAAGTGGATACTATTAGGGAATATATTTTATGCTTTTTAGCATTCTGGCACCTTCTTTACTGTAACACCTGCCAAGTTATACATTTTTAGCACATGCAGGCAAATTAATGATTAAAATGACAGTTCTGAAAATCAGGACAAAAAGCAATGTTAAAATTTTATCCTTCATCACTTAGACTGAAGTTTGCCTTTCAAAATGTGCAACCCAATTGCAAATAATGATCTTTAGCAAATAAGTGTTAGTGTAGTGCTGTAGTACCTGAATTTTCCCACTTGACTAAATTAAGCACTAGATAGAAGTAGTTGCAAAGTCTCTGTAACACAGCTCTGTAAAAGCCCTAGGAATGGAAGGGAAGTTTTCATCCAAAAATGTCACTAAAATGAATGCTGAAGTTACTAATAGTCTGTTGTCATATGGGTTTCACAGTTTGTTTTCTTAAGTTACATGCTGGATGGTGGTAAATGGCATACTTCAAACTACAGTCCAAGTTTTTGCATACTTTCCAGCTACATGGGAACACTCCAAAACAGCTCCATCCATAGCAACCATTTGGATGTCATTGACATGATTCGATGAACTTTGGCCCATTATCGTTTCATTATGATGGTGCAAAAACCTACCAGCATCAAGACAGATTTCACTATGCTCAAACTGAGAATAAAAGAGAAGACACGCTGAGTCCTAGAGATTTTCAACAATTTAGGTTTCTTTTTCAAATAAAATACATGTACATTCTGAGTTGTTGTGTAATAATGGCACTGAACTGTGTATTTTTTTTAATTTCTATAATTAAATGAAGGAAATAATTTTAAGATGAATTGTAAATTTCTCCAGGTCATTATACTATTTATCTCTGAATTTCAATCTGAGATGCAACTAGAACACTCCATAATGTTATGCCTAATAAAACAATTTTTCTTACCTTCACAAAGATCATAAGTACATATTACTCTAAATGAAAAATCAAGCTCTGTTATTCACTGGCCATTCTTCTCTACCATCTACATAAAATAGAAAATAACAGTTGACTATTTAGGTGCTTATAAAAGCTAAAAATCTGAAAGGACAAAACCTCACCTTATCCAAGTTTTTCATTATCACTTAGGAATCAAACTTAAGAAAATATGGACCAGATTTATGGACACAGAGGTGAAAAAAGAAAACTATTAGTATAAGTCAGAAAAATCAAATTTTAGACTTTTGTAATTTTGATAATATAATTTTTTTTCATTTGAAAACAATGATCAACTGATATTATGATGGTTGTATATTTGAATGTCTTAGTTACCTTTTCTAATTTATGAGACAGAATACCCAACACCCAATATTAAAAGTGGAAGAGTTTCCTGTGGCTCAGTTTGTCGGAGTTTCTGTTTATCACTGGCTGGCTCTAAGGCAGGCTGGCGTGGCAGAGGGGCGTTGCAGTAGAGAAATGGATCATGGTAGGCAAAAGTCAGCAAATCAGTGAAATAGCAAGCGGCAAGAAATAATTAAAGAGTCACAGCTGCAGTTCACTTTCTTTCTCTTATATTCTATCCAGACTACCTGCCTCACATCCAGAATGGGGCGCCCATAATCCTAGCATTGTAGCGTAAATCTATCTCAGCTTCACATCTTCAATCCCAGTATCCCATGCTCTAGATCCAGCCACATTTGAAAAGCCCCACCTTTGCTCACAAAGACTGTGGGGGGACATCTAGATACAAGCCATGATAATGCACAATTTCTTTATATTCTGTCAAATAAGAAGTTCATAATCTAATTAAAAGACAATGCATATAAAGGAATAAGATGCTTCACTGATTCCGTTTAAGGGAGAAGTGAAGGGATTAGCTTCTAAGAACAATGCAGACAGATACCCATCATCTGTCAGCCTCTTCAAGTAGTACACAGTTACTGAGGATTCTTTTGACCAAGGTGTCACACTGGGCACATCTTAACTTATGTCTGAAAATGATATTTTGACCTAGTTCAAAAAACCTCACCTGAAATTTTAATTCTATAATTCATTCCCGTTTTGCAAAGTGCTACAGGTGGTGTTTAGCAGTAGATTTCTGCCACAAACCACCCCTGCTTTCTTTCTCCATATGTTGATTTCAAAAGCACATCCCAGTAAAGTTCTTGAAACTAATCTGTGTGTACTTTTCAGAGAATTCACTCTGCAAACAAAAGTAGCTTTTTTCTTCAAATTGTACAAAAAAGGAAGCTTTTGTAAATCAATGATGGAAGACTTTTTGCTTTTATCTGGATGCAGTCTGTAAAATAAATATATAAAAGCAGGCAATATTTCTTGAGCTCGTTTTCTCACTATTCAGTTTATGATATATCTGAAAGATTGCTTCATTGGGATTCCTAAAACCCAGAAATGGAAATATTTACTATGTGGGTCATAATTCACACAGTGAACATATAGCAAATACAGCCCCTTTTTCACTGTCTTATTCCTTCTATCTGAACATTTTTATGATGTGCTCCTCTGGGCCCACAGACTTTTCTAATGGCTTTATGACTCCTCAGCATCATACTCATCCAAGTCTGCACAGACAGATTTCTGTCAAAAGCAATCAGTCTTTATGAAAGTAGCTGGAGTAATGTTTCCTCTGGGCAGACCAAATCAAAGTGGCACACACTTGTCGTGTTAGATGGAGCTTCGGTCTCCATTTAGGCTTTGCAGACTTTAAGCCTGAAATAAGTCAATAACTTTCTCCTTTATTATCTTTGTAGACAGATTACAGAGTTTTGTTTTCTCTGAGTAATATATTTTTAAAAAACTGTGATTTCTATCTGTTCTTTTATTCCAGACTCCAGTTTTATGATATCATTTAATTCTCCTGACTGCACTCTTCCTGTTGAGCAATAATGCTCCACAGACATAACATTTCATAGACTAACTCTCATTAGGCTTACAGATGATTTCTGCTTGACCAATGGGCATTAGAGGATTTTTTTTTTTACTTTTGGACTTTGTACTGACAGTAAAACAAATGTATGTACCTTTGAGATTTGTCTGTGCTTTTTAATATCCAGTCTGATTTATTTCTCGTATTTAACTAAAAAAATGAAAATTTCAGTAAGATAATGTGAGTTCATATTCAACTTTGATATATAGATATAGATAGGTGATAGGTAGGGAGAGAGAGAGAGAGAGAGAGAGAGAGAGAGAGAGAGAGAGAGAGAGAGAATGTATTTTATATTACGGCATGTAGCACAAACGTTTGCTCCCAAATTAAAATAAACTGACATTTCAGGTTGCAGGTGCTCTGCTCATTTATTTGCAATTGTTTCTAAAATCCACAGGATATAGAAATGTGTGTTGGAAAGATAACAAACTGAAAACAAATGAGCAGGCCAGAATCAGGATCCATAATTTCTGAATCTAAATGGAGCTCTATATTTGGTGTACCCTAACTCTTTCTTCTACATGGGAGCATAGTCTATGCTTGTTACTTTCTCATTTTTCAGAGTCAGTATCCAACCCCTGAAATCGAAAGGAGATGTCTGTTTTGGCTTGTGGTTACAATCCCCATTTGACCCGCTCCAAGACAGAAATGGCATGGCAGGGAATCCTGGTGAAGGAAAATTGTTTCAATCATGGTGAACAGGAAGTAGAGAATGAAGGAAAGAGCTGAGGAAGGAGATTCACCCTTCTGGGTCACACTTCACTTCTTCTGACCAAGTCCCATTTCCTAGCAGCACATTTAGCTATGGACTCCTCTGTAATTAATCCATTGATGAGCACAGCACCCTCATGATCTAATCATCTTTCAAAAGCTCTGTGTGTAAACAGGAGAGTATGGGATGAATCCTAGATCTAGACTGTAACAGAGTCCTATGAAATAAAAAAGGAAATAGAAATTATTTTTTCTAATTATGTCAGCTTTTGTAATTTAAATGCATATGTTGGACAAGATAGTAGAAAATATGGTCTTTTTTTTTGCTTCAGTAAATTGTAAACAGAGGATTAAATACAGAGCATACAGTTCTAAATCAGCATATTTGGTGACATCCCAATTTAAGGTAAGGAAACATACTTGAGCGCTATTAAGTTTTAACCCCAGAGCAGGCAGTAAGGTTAAAAAAAGCTAATGCATTACTATCTACATGATGGTCTACCTTAATGACTTTATTAAGGTAGGTAGAGATAAAATTATGTATAATTATAGAAAATCCTTTATATTTTGTGGTTGTATAGGAAACAATGTGAGTTTATACTTAGCATAATGAAATATTATTAGTATTTGAGAACTAGGAGATATTTTTCTTCCATTCAATAAATATCATTAGCCAAAATATCATTTGTCTCTCTTAAATTAGGTAATAAATTAGAAACTGTTAGCCTAAAATCTGAATATTCTTAAAAATAATTACAGTAGTAACTTTCTTCTTGCTAGGACACATCTGATACTAATCACATTAACCATTTATTAGTTGTTGTTATGGTGGTTGTTGTTGTTGTTGTTCGAGACATAGTAAGCTAAATTGCCCAGGCTGGTCTTGAATTTACTGTGTAGCCCAAACTGGCCTTAAACTGGGATTACAAGTATGAACCGCCATGCCTGGAGCAGGAGTAGTTTGTTTTGGCTCACAGCTTGTAGGAGTTTCAGTCTACAGTCTGTGCATGGCAGGGACCATGGCAGAACAGGAAGCCGAGGGAGAACAAATGAAGCCTTCTAAGTCACAGCCCCAGTGATCACCATCTTCACCAGACCTCAACCACTAAAAAAAGGCAGCTATGAGCTTCCACAATCCAGTCATCTTCCAAAAGGTCAACTTTGAGTGCACGAGGCTTTGGGAAGAATTTATATAAAAGCTATCACTTGTAGAAAATTTCACAGAGATTTCTCCTTCACTGTCACATTGTATTTTCCAGTTATGATATGTTTTTACTCACAGCAATATAAGTAAATCTTTTGTAGGGTAACAGAACATAGTGGAATGATTTATGAAAAAAATGATGACAATAAACAGAACAGAGATTACTGCTGGCCCTTTCAGGGAGATGTAATACAAATAATACCAGAAAAAAATGAATTGAAACTAGAAATTAATGTATAGTATCATAAAAATATTTAGTAAGGAAAACTCACAGCATTGGTTGCATAGTAGAAACCATTTAAAATATTGGTTTAAAGAAGAAAACAATAGTTTATGTCAAAATTTAACACAAAGTAATACACAAATACTCACAAATACTTAGAAGTGTCAGGCCCAAGTAGATCACCACATAAAAGGAAATCCATTGCTGTGCCATTTTTCTCTTGTGTTATTTTTGAAAGGGATGAGTATTAACTACAACTTCAGATATTCCCGGAATTATTTTGTATGAAATGAAAAAATGTTTTAGAAAGTAATAGCAACATAATGGGTGTTGAAGGATTTATGCTTCATAAAAGTCTTTATGACATGTTAAAAGTAATATGAACTTCTCTTCTGGTTTGAACTTGTATTCTCCTCAGGTAAATATCACTCCTCAATGGACAGGAATTATTTCTTGGGAGACAAAGAAAAACCAAACATTTATTCTTCTTGTGAATAAAGAACAGATACACATATTTCCATAGACACGCATGATATATCTGTAGTAATATTTCTTGGGTGTTCAATTACAAAGAAACAATTCTAAAAATTCTCTTCGAAGCTATGATTAAAAAATAACTTGATTAATATCAATACAGATTGGTAAAAGTTAATTAATTGCCACATGCCATTTTATAAGAAGTGTGTCTATTTGCTACATTTGTATTGAATTTAACCAGAAACAGATTTTTTTTCTTAAAGGACTCTTAAGTGGCAAAATGAGGTACAAGAAAGCAATAGAAATCCAGGCACAGTGGCGCATGTCTGTGTTCTCAGCATTAAGAGAGGCAGAGGTAGGATTATTGCAAATTTGAGTTTTCCTTGGAAGTTTTGTGAGACCCTTTCTAACAGTAAAAGTAAGAGACTGGTAATGTAGCTCAGTGGTAGAATGTACCTGGGTTAAATATCCAGGACCAAAAATAGAAAGAATGAACAAAAATTTAAAAAATAGACCGATAACACAATAACACTGGTACATATTTCAAGAATACTTGTCAATCTGGTTATTCACTTCATTGTCATAAAAAAAGAAATGTATTTTATCATCTTAATTTTTTATCAGCAGAAAACACCTGCTCTTAAGAAAAAAAAATTTCCATTTCTTCTGTGATTGTGTGGTTGAAGTAGAATATAAATGTTATTATTTACATGAAAAGATTTTAGAGAAAATTTTTGTAGAATATGTTTCTTAACTACCAGGTGGCCATGTGAAGAACAGCAAGGTATCCATCAAACTTCACGTTGACTTTTATCTATTTTTGAAGACCTACAAGGTCTCCAATGTTTTGGTTTTGTCGGTTTTATTCTTTACTGTTTTGTTCAATTGTATTGTGACTAACGATATAGGCAATTCTATTAGAGATAGCGGGAGGCATTATGGTAACCATTGTTGATCACCTTGTATTATGTTTTCACATTATCTATTATGTCCACCCTTTTGACTTGACCGATTCTGTTCTGTTATATCACATTTGGTTTTACTCTCTTCCAAAAAAGTAATAAGAACCATGGGAGAAATGAAACCCAAAATGTGTAATAGTCATTGTACAAAAGAGAGGAAAAGAAAGTGCTCTATACTATATAACTGCATGTATATTTAAGTGTATAAGATAGAAAATGATATCACAGAGTTTTATTGGATCATTGAACAGAACTGTTTGCAGTATCATTGATGGAATGTCCACTTTACAAGCTTTAATTTTGTGACTTGAACAATTATTTCTAAGATGACAATATGTAATCCATTAACTAGTGATTTCCTACTGTTCATTTTTTTTCTGCAAATCTGTATAACTTGTACCCTTTCTCTGCTTTTTTTTCTTTTCTCCTTAAATAAAATTTTTTTTAAAAAAAGTCTAATGGGAACTAAAAAAAAAAAAAGAAAAGAAAAATACAGAATACAATAATTCATTTGCTAAATAATTTAATTGCTAAATTCACAGTGTGCCTTAGGAGTTTCAGTATAACACTTTTAACATACTGTGATGCTCCTCAGGGAGAAGACACTTGGATTAAAACAATCAGATTGGGAAGTAGTTGAGAGATTTTATGATACAACAAAACAAGTACACGACAACACAGATAATTGGAAAAAATTTAGATTTATGACTTAGAACATGTTTGTCCTCAAGAAAATGATAGGATTGAAGAAGCTGAAAAAATAGAAGTAGCAAGAGTGGGAAAATAAATTACAACATCAACTTCTGAGGTTCCATTACTACACAAAATACACACTAAAGTTATGGTGATGAATTATCAAATACCAAGCAACAGAGGGAAAAATAAGAAAGTCGAGGAGAATATCATTCCCAATTTTCATTTCTGCAACTAGACCATCCCTGAGAGGTATGTTTAAGAGAGGAAAGGCAGCCTTAATTTAAAGTTATGAAAATACAGTTAATGAACTTCAAACATTGTCTTTGCCTGTGCCATGAATCCTGTAACATCACTTTTTTTTTGAAACATCAAAGTAGCCATTTCAGAATATCCACCATTCTGTGGCAAAGAGTATGTAAACATTTTTAATACAAAAAATCATGACTTCTTCTAATGTATGGTTATAATTAAATTTTGGCATTCTAAGTTTATTATCATAAAATATCAACCAATTCTAGGAAGATATTTTATTTCTGTCTGCTTAATATCTTTTAAATTCATTTCCATGTGTCCATTCCTGCCCTATTTTTCCACTTCTTATATTTTCCCTCTAAACAAGTTATATAATTTTTTCTATTATAGTGTCTCTTACTACACAATAAGTGGATGAGATATAGCTTTTCACAAAGGCGATAATTTTACATCGTTAATACAAGAAGAATCAGAAATGTAAAGAAAAGGGTTCTGAGAGGAACTGGAGATAACTTTCAAAGACTTAGATTGGGTTCCAAAGAATCCTGTCAGGGAAGGTGCTTTTCCTATCAAGGAAGATGTATTTTCACTACTGAGGTAAAATAACCAGATAAAGGAAAAGAATTTCGATTTGCTTAATGTTTGCAATCCACTGTCGGCTAGCTGCAAGGAAAGGACCTTATGGTAGAAGAACCTGGTGGAATAAATATGTTTATTTCATAGCAACCAGGAAGCAGAACAAGGGGAGAGTGCCAGGGCTGAAAAGCAAAGAGTAGTCATAGACCCCAAAGCAACGTTTCTATGACCTACCCAGACACATAAAGGATACTCCACCGCTCTCCAGGGTAAATCTCAAAGCCTGTCAGGTTGAATCTCTACACCGCCTCCCATGTTCCACTCCTCTTCAATTTACTACCCAAATAGATTTCCTTAAACCACACTTAATCTCCAAATAAAACCATAGCAAATTCATAATTCCACCTAACATAATTCACCTGTCCAACATATAACTTGAAATTCGATAGTTTTTCCCTGTCTCAAAAGTCTTAGTCAAAGACTCTTCTGAGATGCCAAGCAAATTCTTAGCAAAGATTCTCTTAAAAAGAAGAAAGAAGAAGAAGAAGAAGAAGAAGAAGAAGAAGAAGAAGAAGAAGAAGAAGAAGAAGAAATTACATGATTCCAAGATTCAGTGTCACAGTGTGAACATTCCTGTTTTTAAAAAGAGGAATAAGGGACTAGAAAATAATTGAACCAAAGCAAGATGGAAAACCATCAAGGAAAATATTAAGCCCCGTAGCTCTGTGTCTGGAGTCCAGAGCACACAGTGATAGAATGGAAGTTCCTAAGCACGTGAGCAGCCCCATCACTGTGACTTTCAAGGCCTTTTTGTGGGCTAGCTCCATTTTTGACCTACAGCTTTCCTGAGCAGTTTCTCTATATTTTTGGCATCTTCAACCAGCTAGTATTTCCACTGTACTTTTGGCTTCATTTCTGCAACTTCATTCATTGGCCTTTCAGGGTCTCCTTGTGCGACCCAACATCCCTTTCTTTGGAATCTTGGTTGAGGTCCTCTAGCCTCACAATTCTTTCTTTCTGCATATCAACAAAATCAGCATCAAGTGGATGACAGTAAAATCTTTCATTATTTAAACAGAAGAAAGGTGCCTTTGGACAATGTCTCTAGTCACTTATCTTGGTCCTGGATGCCTGTGCACAGTGAAAATAATGCTGGGAATTAGTTCTTAGTTTTATGGACTCTTTCTTTAAAAAAAATCAACGTATTTGTCTCTTTGAACTTGCAATGTGTGGGATCTTCAAGGAATCTTCCTCATATCTCATATCAGAGTATTTGGCTCATCAAGGAATCTTTCTTAATACCCTATATCAAAGTACTTCATTTATTTTTAATGGAGCAAAATCTTTATAAACCATCTGTTTCCTGTGTGCATAATTTCTCCTGGGCCAAATTTAATATATCAATTTTTCTCTGCACTGTTTTTGTTTTTCTCCCATTATCACTGTAAATCAAGTACCCAGACTACAGCCTGAACATGAGTCTGTCTTTTCAGTTTCCCAATTTAACTAGTATACTACCTTTAATTGCAGCTTCACAAAGTTTAGGATTAGGAAATGTGGAACTGGCAGAATTTACCTCTAATGATCTCTAGTCCAATTACAAAGAGTCATTAGTCCCACCTGAATCTCTGAAGTCTAGCCTTTATTGTCTACATTCTTATTAGGATTCTATGGGCCTCAGCTCTGACCAAAATCATCCATCAGGCTTTATTTATAGTATTCTAGATCATTTCTAGGCTAGTTTAGAAAGGCTTCTAAACATTTCTGCACTCCTCCTACAAGCCAATGCAAAAGTATATAAAATATATACTCAGGCATAGTCAGAGAAACAGCCCGATGTCCAGCACTAATTTTCTATATTATTCAACTTACAGCAGAGACATACTACCCAACATCTACACCTTAAAAAAGCTGTTTAATTTGCTCATAATTCCAGTCTATGATTGGCTGACTCCAAGACAGAGGTATCATGGCAGAAGGGCTTTGTGAAGCAACACTACTGACCTCATGTTGACTGACCTCATGTTCATGTGGGAAAGAGAGAAGGGAAAAGGGAATTCCCTGAGGATTTGGACCCCAAGAAACCATCTCCATGGTATACTCAGACACTTCTAGAAGTGTGTTCTATCAATCCCCAGGCTTGATTCCAAAGGTAATTTAAAATTTTACTGCAACCAACATAAAATTTGTGAGAGGGAATGATGTATTTCAAAATCATACTTTTTTTCTGATTGGTTATATTCTGAGAATATGCTATTTCTGCACCCCATAACATCAGTATTTATCATGTGATTTCCTTCACCAATGAATTGCAATTGTAGATCTTCACTTCCAAGAAGAATCCATTCAGTGATACAGCTTATATCATTTACTTTATCCAATCTCTCATATAAGTGTTATATTCCACTGAGGAGATTCCTTGTTTGTCTTCTCTGGAGTAAAGTGGTGTGGAATAAGCATGCAAGGAATTTATGATATATAACATATAGACAAGAAAGAAATGTCAGTAGTGATAAACTACTGAGATTGTGGAGTTTCTTGGAAGATAACATATAAAAATAAATTACTGAAACAGCTTAGAAGGTTGTCAGACAGAAATGCCAAAAATAGCTTAAAACAAAAACTTGTATTAAGTCCTAGTACAAAGTGTTATTGTGGGACCAGTTTTAATTGTTTTTGGTTTTGGTGGAGTCAGCCAAACTTTAATTAAGGCACATTAAAGTTCCTTAATTAAAAATTTATTCAACATATATTTACTGAACACCTAGGAAATATAGTTAGTAGCATCTTAAAGATAAACACTTCCATTCTCTTGTGCTAAGCTTGCTAAAAGTATAATGTAGGAGACAAACAAGTAATCAGGTGATTGCAATATGCAGTGGCACCAAATAAACACGTGACAGTAAATCTCAGTGGATGGATAGCTATCTAAACTTGGTGGAATCAGTCAACATGTTACAGAGAAATATTTAAATTTCTGAAGGTAGTTTATTGCAGTTTCTTCACAGGAGAATGAAAAAAATTTAAGCACACTAAAAAAGATATAGCTTTAGAGAAAAATATGCGTAGTTGTCAAACCCTTAATGTGTAGAAATGCTATTTACTGATGTTTGTGGAAAGAATTTATCTTTGCAGATTTGGAAGGGCAGCCTTAGTAGTTACAACAAGCAAGGGAATGTTTAGTGTGAAACAATACTTAACTGTTTCTGGGTATCACTGTGATGATTTTTAAGAGTTCACGATTCATGACCAGGTCATAAATACTCACGTACATTTGCTTTTCACACCATGATGAAATTTCTTTAAAGCATAGCTGAAAGATATCTCTTTTCTTCTATTTTCAAATGGAATGAATTTTTCAAAATTGACCTTTCTTAAGCCAGATATACCAAGCATTTCTCAGTTTGGTGACATCTATAATATTATAATGTAAGATTTTCCACTGAATGTATTCATGAATTTAATCAAATACTTCCTGAATTTATCAAAAATCATTACATCTTTATTTCCTCTTTTGTAAGGACTAAACATTTCTGTTTTTCATCATAAAATCATATAGGTTTAACATATTGTCACTTGTTACACTAACAGTACTGTGAGGATGAGTGACTTATTTATGATTTCATTCGTTGATATGGACATCAATAGACTCAAGGAATCTTAAGAATAAAAGTGTTAAAAGATTCCAATCACTTCTTGTATTTTATTTTAAAAGATCCAAAATAAAATGAAATATAGAAAGCAAGTAATTAAAATTGAGTAGTTTGTTTTATCAAAAGATTTATCAAATTAAAATAGAATGATTTTCTATTAGATATCAATACATAATAATGATACACATGAACATGTTTATTTAATAATGTGACCCAAGTATGTTTTAAACTGTGTATATTACTCATAAGCAATGATGAGAAAAATTACTAATTGTTATTATTTTACAGTTAAAGGTAAAAAATCTTAGAACAATTGAGTCACTCAAGGCCACTGAGTGAGTAGAGGAATGATGTTGCTAAGCCAAACTTTCAACCTTTCAGAAACCACTTATGGTATCTAGAATCCTTGGGATTAAATATTGGAGAGTTTCAATATTTGATGAAAAGTCATTCATTCTTGTCATGTTTTAGGGGATTTGAATTCAGGTGTGCTTGTTACTATCTGCAGGAAACCTATTTGTCATGCTACGTAAGAAATACAAAGCATTTGTATGTAAAGAGGGAAAAATTACTCTCATTTTGAGTCGTCAATTGTTTCTCTCCTTTACTCATTACAGCCCTTCTAACTAAAAGGTTTGTTGGCCCAGACAGGACACTGTAGCCAGAATAAGCCTCAGCCAGAACCACGGAGCTCCTACCTTGCCCGCCCCTAGAGATTTACCTGTAACTCTATCTCCCCCCACCCTTTGGAATCTGCCCCTGGTGCCAAACCTGTGCCAATGAAATACCTGTGCATCTCTATGGCCCTGGGGTACTACCCTAAGCTTAGGCTACTTATATACCCACCCATGCCACATGTCACCGGACTCCAGCAGCCTGGGGGTGTTGGTTATGTCTCTCCGAGTTCTCAGAATAAAGGCCTCTTTTGTTTTATATTTCATATCTTTGGAAATAATCCTATCACTAACAGCATAGTTTCTAGAGCAATAAAACCAACAACTATTTTATGTTTTTTGAAGTTAGTAAATAATAACCTTTTAAAAATGTTTCCGCTAATAATGTCATTAAATGTGTTAATGTTGCCAGATTTCTCCATCTGATCTCCCTCTACAACAACCTTTACGTTTCTCATTTCTAGGTGTGAAATGAGTGCATGACCTCTTAAATTGTTGTAAAAGACAAGGAAAATGTAGAGCAAAGTTCTCAGCCTCACACTGGACTGACTGGGCACTCTGCTGTAGTTCACACCTCTATAATAGCTATAAAATTTGTCTTTTGATTTCAAAATTCTTTGTGCATTTCTGATTTTGTCAGAATAAACAAATAACTTTTCTACACATGATGTGAATAAGTGCAAAATCTCTTAGGTTAGAATTAATCTTTGACAAATTGCACACAAAATCTACAGAAAGACTTTCAGTTGGAAGAGGCCCAAACATCAGGGTCTACTTTTATCCTAATATGTTGCACATATATAAACCTGTTTCTAGATTTCTGAAAGGATTGGAAGCCTTTGAGTAATGGTAAGTGAAGGGCTCCTACTCTTAATCATTTTCCATTTTTGAGAAGAGAACTTACTGTGTTGTCCAGGCTGCCCAGTAACTCATGATTTCTCCTGCCTGCCAAGTTGCTAAGATTGTAAGTATGCATCACTTCACTCAACCTGGGCGCCCGCTTTTATTGGTGAAAAATTTGTGTAGTTGACCATTCTGTAAAGATAATGAACAGCAACAATGAAGAGGATGATTTAAATCATCTTTAAGAAATGTATCATTGTGCTCCCTTTTCAAGCATCATGCTAATAAAGAATCCCAAAGCTCTTTGCTCAGTAAATGCCCTCAAAATGTTATCTGACTTCTTTCTTTACAAATTAGCTGATTACATTTAACAGAATTTCAATTTGATTTTAATGATAAAGATTGTCCAATTTTATTTTATTTTATTTTATTTTTTTCCGTTTTTATCGGTACCAGGTATCGAACTCACAATTGCCTGCTTGCAAGGCAGGCGCTTATGCTGCTGAGCTAAATCCCCAGCTCCGGCCAATTTTATTTTTGGCAAATACTCAAGATTCTACTTATGAAGGTCTTTATTTTTATCTTATAAGTCTCCATTTGATATTAACTAACACCAGTTTTTCTAAAATGTGACATTGCAAATAACGTCATGAATCAGAATTCATAGCAAGGTATATAATACAGAAAAATGTTAACTGTGGAAAGATGATTTTAAAGTTGCTACTATTACTGTTTAATGCCTTGATGTAGTACAAGAGAAGAGGTGTGGGATTTCTTGTTAACAATCTTAATTAACTTTTAATTGATTTCTAAAAAGATAAATGGTTTCATTATAGCGTCACACACTGAGTTGCTTGACTAGATATTAAACATCAACGCAAAGTTCGCCCCAGTACTGCTGATAGATAATAAGATTTTTAAGTCTTATTATCTTATTTAATTTTATGTACTCATCTATAGTAGCTCCTGTACTAGAAACAACTTTGTTCAGTGAGCCCATGTTGTTTTATATTTTTCAAATAAATGTACTACAGAAAATGAAAGAAACAGTTTTACATTTTACATTCTAGTCTCTTTCCCTGTTAGATCTGTGTCTGAGTAAATTTAGGATGTTTAGAACAAATTCCAGCAGACTATAGTCTTTTATTCCATTATCATCAAGTACTCAACTTTCATGGACATTTAGTCTGATAAGTGGTGGCAGATCAATGAGGTCAAAGTAAGAGAGAGAGAGAGAGAGAGAGAGAGAGACAGAGAGAGAGAGACAGAGAGAGAGAGAGTGTGTGTGTGTGTGATGCATGTACATCTTGCCATATTAGTTACATTTAACTGAATTAAATGGATTTTATTTAAATTATGAGAGCTAATTCATGACAATGCTCCTCTAGTATTTATTTTCTGTCCACCTATTAAATATTTTTTAATATCCCTTTTTACAAAGCATCTCATCACAAAATTGAGATTAATGTGAATTTACAAAGGGTGAGATTAAAGTTAGGGACCTTGAGGAGAGACTATTTCTCTGTAATGACAAGGTTAACTTACTGTACTTATCAAGCCTTGAAACGGGAACAGAGTAATCAAAGAATGGGTCAAAGAGATGAAATGGTAAAAGAAAAAACTCTAATTCAAAAAATTCCAATGGAGGCTGGAGATATAGCTCAGTGGCCCCTGGCCTATTTGGCAAGTGCAAGGTCATGAATTCGATTCCCAGTATCAAAAAAGAAAAAATAAATAAATAAATGGAGCATGACCATTACTTGTCACTTTAGAGAAGAAAAGTTGTGTGAGGATCTAGGGGATGGCCAGAGCATATACTCACATGAACACCAGGACATTGGATCTCTCAGTTCTATAACCTCAAACAACTGAGTGCTAGTGACAATTTCAGTGAACAAGAAAATTGCTTCTAACTCGAGCCTCCAAAAAGAGCACAGCACTGCTTATACTTTTTCTCTACTATGATGAGATCTTGCAGAGGTTTAAAAAATAAAGCTGATGTGAGGAAGCCAATAAATTTGTGAAAATTTGTTGTAGTAGCCATAGAAACCTAACACAGTCCTTGACTCAAGATGATTCAACTTGATTTTCAGTTTTATGATAGTGTCAAAGCATATGTATTCACTAAAATCTCTACATTAAAGTTTGATCTTTTGATGGCACACACTTGTTATCCCAGCACTCTGGAAGCTGAGGCAGGAGGATTGTTGCAAGTTCAAGATCAGCCTTCGCTACAAAATGAGCTGAAGGCCAGCCTGAACTGTGCAGTGAGACTCTGTTAAAAAAAAAAAAAAAAAAAAAAAAAAAAAAAAAAAACCTTTTACAAGGTGTTATGGTTGATATATTTGTCAATCTGAGAAGTTTAGAAATTTAACAAAGAGACTCAGCGGGTAACCAGAATTCTTACTCTGTAAATATTCTCAGCCCACATAAAAGGAGGGCACAGTGGTGATTAGAGGGCTAAACACACACCCTAAGTGGGGGGATGTAGCCTGATTATAATATAAGGGACGTCCAATGTCTTGTCCCCCTTTTTTTGTTCTGGCTGCTTTTGTTGGCTGCTGACTTGAAGTCTTGCCCCTGTGTCACGCCACCCTGCCCTAGAGCACACTGGTTATGGACTGAAACCGCCATAAACAGTAAGCTGAACAAACGTTTCCTTCCTTCCTTTTGGGTGTCATGTATTTTGCCCCAACAACAAGAGAAAAATAACCAAGACAGAAGGCTCGTGGTACATAGTGGGCCACTCTTGAGGTGCTGGGCCGCAGCAGTGAACTGGGGCTCCTAGTTCCAGTCAACAACTAATACTCCACAAGAGTGTAATGTGTTGCTGCATTAGGAAGCTACATAAGTTAAGTATGGTAAATGCATTTTTGACTTACTATATTTTAAATTTACAGTGGATTTATCAGGATATAATATCACGGTAAGTGAATAAGCATTGCTACAGATATATTTGAGGATCCTACCGGAGGTATCAGTTAAGAAGCTGGATATATATAGGACACATTATACAGCACTCCTCCACACACAATCTCTGCATACACAGTCACACACAATGCAGCCATGTTAGTTAAATTAAACCTTTGTATCAGAATACAACTTACTACGTGGGAGAATAAAAATAACAAGCACATAAATGACAGCAAGTTAGAAGTATTTAATTTGCTAATTGCATAAATAACTGATTTTGTGATCTTAAATATTTCAGTGATAAAGTGACCCAAAAATGTAAGATTCTAGTGCAATAAATAGAACCACACATTATGAAGTTGTATGTTTTCTCATACTTGAATAGTTTTTTTTTTTTTTTTTTCAGGAAATGGTGGGCAGTGTTGATTTGTTCTTTTGCACTACAATGCTCAGCTTAAATGATCTGTAAATAATTTGTAAGGCAAAGTGTAAGCAAGGTTTAAAAGTAGAGGAAAACATGCCTATGGAAACTCTGTGAGGTCTATTGCAATATTTTTTCTCTTCAGAGTTCTTTATTTCATCATTTCCCAGGATAATGCCCCAAACTATGCTAACTCACAAGGGATTTGATGTTTCCATGTGTTAGGACAGGTCCTGGTGAAAGATCTGACATCATGACATATAGAAGAAACACATTTATAATTGTGGTTTTCATGTTTTAAACTTTACCATTTCATACTATGCACAGCCATTCCATAACCAACTGAAGTTTGTAAAGCTGCAATGGTAACTGTACACATGCCACTAAATTGCATTCTGTAGTGTTTCAGGGTTTGTGGAAATTAAGTGATTGTCGTATTTCCTGTTCAGAAGACACTCAAGGGTCTTGTTGTCCTTCATTTTCTTGCTGATAGTTGGGGACTGAATAACATAACATGTGCTGGCTTTGTAGGTTTGGTAAAACTTTTTGAAGAACAAATATTTCATGCAATATTTGATAATGTAAAGTTGTAATTTGTAGCACAACTGACATATGTAAGATTAATTTTCATAACAATCCATCATGCAGTTATTAAGATAACTGGGAATTTTCAGCCAATATAGATTTACTATACTAACAACAATTCTGCTGCTATTTGGATTTGTATTCTAATATTAAAAAATTCTTAATATTACTGTAATTTTATTTACATTTGAGATTATAATAGATTTATTTTCAATTTCAGTTTCATACATTCATTTAACCTAACCCTCATTGCCACTACTATTATTTATTAGATCTTTTTTATACATGTGCTAGGACATCACACTACAATACTGAAGTATTTATTTCTTGTGTAAACATAGGCAAGGAAATTTAGTTCTGTAGGCCTCATTTGCTCATTTCCAAAATGGAACCAATGATATTTAGTTAAACAATTTAAATATGAAAACACATAAATAAAGTGCTTGAACCATAAACAACCATACAGTTAATTACGTTAATTAAAAAATAAGTATGTTTTTCCAATTTGACATTTAAAAATCTATTAGAGCAATAATACCTGAAAAATTCAACAATTTTATCATTATTGACTGAGACATAATATGTTACTATATCATTAACAACAGTGTAGAAGTGAGGCTCATTTTGAATGAGCTTATAGGTTTTCACAATGCATTTCTAACTTTAAGCCATGCATGATTCTTCATTATCTTCTTAAATTTCTCCTTAGAGCAAAATAATATTTGATAAGAAAAATTTCATAATTTATCAGTAGGATATCAGAAACTGTTAGGTGAATTTCTTTTTCTTCTTCTTTTTTTTTTTAATTATATTTAGGCAACAGACCCTGATGCTGGAATAAATGGCCAAGTGCACTACAGTTTGGGTAACTTTAATAACCTTTTTCGCATAACTTCCAATGGGAGCATCTACACAGCCGTGAAGCTTAACAGAGAAGTGAGGGACTATTATGAGCTTATTGTTGTGGCAACTGATGGTGCAGTGCACCCTCGGCATTCAACTCTGACGCTGGCCATTAAGGTTTTGGATATTGATGATAACAGCCCTGTGTTCACCAATTCGACATACACTGTAGTTGTTGAAGAGAATCTGCCAGCTGGGACAATCTTCCTGCAAATAGAGGTATGTAGAAAAAGCAAGAATTTCATTATTCTATAACACAGTATTTGTCCCTAGAGGACAAATTGAGTTAAAGTTTAATTACAAAGAATAAATGTATATCTCTAATATAGCATGCTGTAATTATGTGACAGAATCCCTTTAGGGAAATTCCACATAATTAAAGAAACGTGCATTTGTGAGAATGAAGCAATATTTTTTGTTTCCTTTGATATATGATATAAAACTGTGTGCTTTTTTGTACTATTTTGCAATAAAATATCCATTAAAGGAAATTTCAATGGTCTCAAAATTAATCAATATTAAATTTTTATGTTTATTTTCACTCTTATCCTGCTCATACAAATATCAAATATATATATATGCACATGTGCACAGGTATTGCATATAAAACCCATGTGTGTATATTCATATAGATATTGTATACATATGTATGTGCTTTTTCTTACATTTTACTGATATTGTTATATGCATTATTTTGTAATTTTTTTCATTTTCTATACATGAACATTTCTTTTAGGGTTTTAAATATCTTAACCTCCTTTTTATTTTGTAAGTGTATTATTACAAGAAAATTTGAACATTAGAGTTGATAGGACATATTAACTTACGATTCTGGGTTTTTGTCTACCAGTAGATTTAATTCTGACACAGAGATTGTTAGTATTTTGAAAACAAAGAAAAACTTCTATCCTCACAGAAACAGACAAGTATATTGGTAATTAAAATGGATAGGCTTTATAAAAGCAGCTCTGTTTTTATTCTTCCATTTTATTCCCTCTACCTGAAATGGTTTTGCCTATTTTCGAAAGAGAACATTTATTGGGAAAGATTTTTCTAAGATATTCACTAAAGGTCTAGTCAGATTTGCTAAGCAAAAGAGAAAAAGAAATCATTTAAAGTCGTGGCAAAGCTCTCCCTGAAATCTTGGAAGAGAGAGTGAGATTTGAGAGGTTAAACGCCCAGGAGAATGTAGTCGTCCTTCCCATGATGTTAAGGAGATTGAAGGTGCTATGTTTTGAATCTTAGATGTCTCTCAAAAGCCCAGTATTGAAGGCTTAGTCTGCAACATATGGTCGCTTCCCGTGTCTCTCTGTTTCTTGAATGCCATGAAGTGATCAGACCACCCATACCGCAACACACCATAATATCCTTTGCTACCATAAGACTAAAGCAACAGAATCAAGTGATCATGGATGGAAAGTACAAACCAAACCAAATTTTCTTTAGGGTTATCTCAGGCATTTTGCCATGGCAGGCTAATTGGTTGACTGAAATTTGAATACAAAGTCAAAAAGAGTTTAGATATGAAAGTGGCAGAATATAATCCATGCTTTAAAGATATCTTTTCAGCTGTGATGACAATTCAAGATTGAAGAAAACCAAGTTCATTCTCAGAAGTGCTTGCATTAATGAATTTAAAATCAATACATTGACCTTTTGGAATTTTGTTTTTGTATTTTATTTTATTTCCTCCACCTAAGGTGTCTTTATCAATCTGTTTTCTTGAATGAAGCAACATTTTACTTCCATAAAACCTTTCCTTTTTTCCAGGTTCTAATTCACAACATTTTTAAGATATCATGTTTTCCTTCTGTTTTGGTATTTGTGTATTATTCCTCTTTAGACTATCACCTAGAATACAGAAATTATGTTTTGATTCCTCTTGGTTCTTGTCACAGTGCCTTATACATGGTAATTACTCAATATTTATTAGTTAAGGAATGGAGGTGTAACATGCTGATGTCTAGGAAAGTGTCACAGAATCCTTGTAAGAAAAACTTGGTACTTAACATCTCTTAGTTTTTCTTTACAGTCTTTTAGTACTTTGTTGATTTGAAATCATTCAAATCATTGTTTGCATTTAAAACATTTTTGTCATTATTGAATGAGCAGGAAATATTTATTCCTGACATTATGTATTTCTTTAGCTTGGCATGATTCATTTCTTTAAATTTTGATCTTTCAATTAAAGTAAATATTAGCAATAAAATTAGCAATTAAAATATCCTCACCTCCCTTCCTTCTCCTCTCCTCTCCCATTTATTTTCCTTAACACTTGAAGCATTGCTTAGCAAAAGTGCTTCTCTTTACAAATGTTTCCTTTGTCATCATCACATTCATGCTGTCCTACACACTGCATATGATTTCCATCAGTCCTCAGTTCTATTTTGGTTATGCACTGAATCCTCCATTCTTCTACTTAATGTTTTTATACATCTGGTATTTAAACTATTTTTTTAATTTATACATATTTGTCATACACATTGACCATATTCATCATAGGGCACTTGTACCTGTATATAATATATCTCAATTAATTTTCTCACATTCCCCTCCCATTCTTCTGCATAATTTCTTACAGGCTAAAGATGTTGACCTTGGAGCAAATGTGTCTTATCGGATAAGAAGCCCAGAAGTGAAGCACATTTTTGCACTGCATCCATTCACAGGACAACTGTCCCTTTTACGGAGTTTGGATTATGAGGCGTTTCCAGATCAAGAAGCAAGCATCACATTTTTGGTGGAGGCATTTGACATTTATGGAACAATGCCACCTGGCATTGCTACTGTCACAGTAATAGTAAAGGTAAGGAGTGTAGATGACATCTAGTTGGCTACTTCCACTACAGATATTTTCCGCTTCTTATGTTATTCCTTTTGGCAAAGTTTCATACTAACACACTGATGTAATACCAAGGTATAGCTTTTCTAATGTAAAGTTACTATAAAGACTTGATAAATAGTCATACTTTAAGTATAAAGGTAAATTTGGAAGTGACATTAAATATCCACTTAAAGACTAAATGTTTGAGTCTGTCATTAGCTTTGTGACTTCAGGAAAATCGTAACTTGCTAAACTTAGTTTAATCTAAAATTTAAAACACTGGAAATGCTAATTACTCCATACATTTTTATTTAAACAAAAGAAAAAATGAGTTTGGATGGGTAAGAGTTCTTAGACCTCAAACATACTTAGTTTAATTTAGTTTAGACACCTGAGTGTCGGGGTTTAACACTGCATACAAATCAGGTGGAATTATAATTCAGTTCAATCCCTGCCATTGGCAATCTCTTTGACCTTGGGAACATTTTTAATCTCTCTGGATTTATCTCATTACTCTGCCTTAAAAAGTATGGCATGTGTAACCTTTAGGTTTCTTATGATTTGGAAGAAACATCTTAAAGTAGACATGAGGGAACATTATAGTCAATGAGTTCTCAAATATTATATAAAAATCACCTGAACATCATCCTAAACATTCAAATTTCTACCCTTTCTTTATTAACAAGTACCTTGCACATGGGCACCATCGTAAGAATTAGCACATTTAAAAAACATACAGATGACTCTTAAATCAGAAGTTTGAATATCACACATTGACACACACAGTTCAGTGGCAACTCTACACCTACAAGGAGAAATCTTGAATAATTTACTAAAAATGCAGCCAAAATGGCTTTAGATAATATTTGCTTTTCAAATTATGTAAGTAAAAGTATTTACATAATCACCATACTGAAAAATATTTTGTTCTGACCACAGAAAAACATAACCTCTTGAAAACACTTTTTTCTACTCATCTGATAAAAATTTGAATGATTAAGAAAACAAACAAAAGACTCCAAGATTATTAGAGAGACACAGACATTGTAGTAGAGTAACAGTAAGAGGCAGAGTGAGATTGGCAGTGAAAGAAAGAGAAAAGAAGAAAAGATGGAGAAAGAGACAGAGGTAGGAAAAGGGGAAAGGAGAAAAGGATTTAAAATCTATATAATCAGTGAAGCACTTTACAAAGCACCTTACGGAGTATTTTGATAAGTTCATGAACAATACAGATGAACACGAGTAATTGAATAAATATTGTAGACATTTTGATTCACGATTTATTTGCAATTATAGCAAAATACATGACTGATGACTGTGGGTTAGATTTTACCAGATGATAGTAAAAATTAAATAATATTAAATAATAAAGTCTATGTGCCAAGGAAAAATATGTAAATTGTGAATTAACATTTAGTTCAGGTTTATATAGTAGTATTATAATTCAATCTGACAACCACATTTTTGTCTATTGGAGTTGTTCATATTTCTCATAGTCACAAGAAATTGAATGTGATCAAATTACTGATTCAATAGTTTTATTAAGTTGTTTGATCCTGGAGATTATGCAGAAAGCCAATGGTATCTGCTAAGTATGATTTAAAAACTATGATGAATATTTAATTTTTTGAAATGTATTCGAGAATAAGACACATTGGTATTAAACACCTAAAAAACAATCCCCACGGCTTCAAACACATTTATCCCATCATCCTTGTCGTTTTCTAAAGTAGAACATGAAGTCTTTTGCGTCTTTCTTTTTGTTCTCACTGTCCTGGCTTCCTTGATGCTCTGAACTGAGTCAAAACGTTTACCTTTCAGGGTCATTTTGACTTTGGTGGACAGCCAGAAGTTGAGCAATGCCAAATACGTGAAACCAGTAAATGAGGTCACGATGTGATGTTTTTATGAGGCTATATTTCTCTTTGATAGTACTTGGCAACAATATTCACGGCATCTATCTTCATATCTCATAAAGGCACTCACTATAAAGAACTTCTAGACATGCTTCAGAAAGTGGCAGGAATGACTAGACAGTAGCACAATAGCAGACTATATTCTACAAAAAGCATACAAACTTTTATAGCAGCTCTTGAAAATATAAGCACAAGGTCCATCAGGTAAGTCACAGCTATGAACTCTAGCAAAATACAATTTTTTTTTCCTTTAAAACCAACTGTTACTAGAATATTAAATGAACTCTGCCAATTCAAATTACTAACGTTAGGATTTCTGAAAATCATGAACAAAAGCAACCTCAATCCCTTTAGGATTTAAGTATCTAAAACTCATTTTTAACTTGTTGACTTACTGTTTGATATGTTTTTTAAATAACTTTTTTTTCAGAAAAGCCTTTTAGGTTCAGAAACAAGGATTAGGGACTTTTTCTGCCCAAGTGTCTCATGTTTTCTTTTTTAGATGTACTGTGCTTGCATCTGTATATTACACCTAAAAGTTAGGATACAAATATAAGTAATGACATGACTTTTAAACCTAACATTAACCTGTGCATGTGGAGGCAGAATTTTGTAATGATCTAAAAATTACATGAATGTTGTAAATTGATCATATAGCCTAGCAGTATGTAATTAAAGACAGTTTTTTTCCCTAAGAAAAATGTTCAAGAATTTAAAATGTAATATATAGGGATAATTTTAAAATCTGTTACTAGCAAGTTTACAATAGAACTAAAAGACTTTCATCAAAACAATATGATTTGTTAGATTTTGTCAAGAAAAATTAAGTCTTTGCAAATTAGGGTTTACTTAGGTATCTGTTTAAAGTTTTGTTTTAACACTCTTTTTATATGAGCTACTGTTATATGTGATGTACCTTATTTTAAGCAATGTAATTGTCCTTGTGAAGTATAATCAGTCATGATTGTTGTTATAATTTGTTGCAAAATTAACTGAATAGTTTTACTTTATTGCTACTGTTTTTATTGCTTTTCGCAATTTTACTGGAAAGAGCCATATTCGTCTTTCTCTAAAGAGCTGGTCTTGCTCAAAGGTATATATTGTCAGTAAAATAGACATTAATTCCTCTACACTCAAAATTTTTGGAATTGTCTTACACTTACTTTAGAAATTTTAATACTGTTTTAGTCTTCACTGAAGAAAATACTGTCATTTTTCTTAAATTTATTAATATTATTTTATAAGAAAAGGTTCTCAGTAGATGCCTAATGCAAACTTCTGGCAGAAGCAACTTTATTTCACAAGTACTGCCTTTGTTTTTTGACTTTTCATTATAACATGTTTTAAGTGACCTTTTCTTTTTTTGTACCAAGGATCAAACTCACAACCTCATGCTTGCCATGCAGGCGCTTATGCCACTAAGCTAAATCCCAGCCCCTGAAGTGACTTTCTTTAATTAACGTGGTGTGTGTGTTTCTCAGTTCAAATCTGTTCAGACTGGATATTCTTTGTCAGTCCTAATGTCTTAGGATACTGGCTGTAACATCTACTTGCATTGTGCACTCTTCTAATTCTGGTATTGTTCAAATTTGGCAAGAAGATTTTTTGACACTGATTTCAACAGCCTGTCATGTCCTCTCTTACATGGGACATGCCCAGACTTAATAGCTGTGGTAAACTACCTAGGACTAAATAAGGAATGAATAAGGCCACAAATGGTTGATTGGTAAAAACTTCAAAGAGAAGATAATTCAGAGAGGTGGGTGGGGATTATGTTAAATCAAAGAGTCATCTGTGTATAAACCCTACCAAAAATAAGGACAGCTGAAGAGGTTGTAAAAGAAGATTCCCATCCAGGGTTGTCTGAAGTCAAAACGCCCTTCCTGCAGTATAACTACTGATGTGCCTAGAGTTAGGCTTCCTTTCATAATTGATCTCACAGTCTTCAGTGACGCTTTTTTTAGGCTCAACCATTCATATTAACTTTTATGGAATCTACATGCCAGTTCAAAACTATTAGACAGCTAGTCAGGAGAAGAAACCACCCCTAGGCCTTCAAGATTGAGAATGAGGCCAAACAAGGGAGGAACTGTGTCCAGCATGACAAAATAGGATTTTAAAAGTTAATTGTTGCTTTTCTTACTGTAAAAATTTTTGTTTCACTCTTTAACTGATAAATATCTAGAAATATATAATTAGTTTTCCTAGATAATAAATACTAATATGAGCAAATAGATGATTATTAAAGAATTTATCACTATAAAATTAGCAGGACAGTGTTTTTTCCTGTGAGGCAATGTTTTTGCAAATCTGAGTTTCATTTTTATTTATTTATTCAGAGGCAGTAATAATGAAATTAGAATAGAATGGTACACAGAAAACACTCTGTGTCTTTTCTTTTATTTGACCAAGTTGATCTTCTGGCACTGCATTGATGCTATTTTTTTCTGGAATTAATGCTATCCTGGAAAGGGGACAGGATGATGTTTCTCCAAAAGTTGTCTGGAGAGCTTCATCATGATCTTGTTTTCCTTTCATCACAGAGTCTCATATGCTTCCTTCGTTTATTTTGCATCTCTTTATATCAAGAAATTTATGCACTTAGAGAATTTTAAACATATCTGTTTCAGGGAGATAAAATTTTTCATAGCACTACATTTTCTTTGGAAATAAGAATCCAAACTACCAAAATCTTTTATTGGGAAACTTGTTTTTCCTTTTGTACCTCTTCTGGAGGCATGATTTTCTGTGCCCTGCTAGCCTCAAAAAGCAATAAGGGTCACCTCAAAACCACAGACAGCTTGAGGTTATTTTCTTTGAATTTTGAAATTATATTTTATCACATTATTGTGCTATAGGATTTAGAAGTTTAAAAATATGTTTACAAAAATATTTACTGATCACAATAATGATGTCAGTTATGTATTAAGTAGAGACAAGCAAATGAAAAAATATTAAGACTGTTAGTCAAATGGAAGGGAAAATTATAGTTCATCTCACACTGGTGTGCCTTTTTCATTCAAATGGTTTTGTAGCATAGAACATTTAAATATTGAAAGTAGAAAAATGATTCATTTATTGAAAGTTTTGGACAAGAAAGAAGACTTGCTATTTAATGATCTTTTCCTTATTCTCTCCAGATACATAAACAATAAAATGGCATAGATTTCAAACTCAGGAAGATATGGTTAATAACAGAGGCACAAAAACCAAGTCTGACTTATTTGCTCTGAATTCAGTTTGGATTATTTGTTTTGTGTAGTCTTGATAGAACTAGTCAGTAGAATTTAATTGGGGCCAAATATGTCACAGAAATTCAAGATGTACACTAAGAAGCTATGTTGCTTACCTGGACTCAATGTTTTTAAAACATTCTTCACTTTCTAGACTACACTTGGGTTTAGACTACACTTGGATTTAACATAAAGCTATTTGTTATGGTTGATACATTGTGTCAACTTGAGAAGTTTAACTAAGAACTGTCGATGTCCGCTCCCGGCCGGCAGGAAGGACACACGACAAAGTCTGGCAGTGGACAACCTTTTCTTTTATTTTTCTTCTCCGTACAGCCTGCCCTGGGATCGCTCCCAGCCGAAGCCTCCTCTGGTCCGCTCCCCGCAGCTCCTTCCGGGCTTCGCTCCGAAGCCTCTACCGGTCCGCTCTCCGCGGCTCCTTCTGGGCTTCTACTTCCGGGCTTCTTCTTCCCCCCCAGGGGTGGCACCAGTATATATACGGATACAGTGTCCAATCATGTTAAAGTAAGCAAGGCAAGCTGATTGGCTAACATCATCAGTTGCCAGGCAGACTATATTGTTGAGCGGGTTGTTTACGCGGTAAGCAGGAAACTAACGTGCTCGATGGGAGGGGTAATCTACCTCAGGCTTCACTCTTTACTACAGGCCTCATGTCCGCCAAGTGAGGCGACCGGGCTCGGGGCTGCGGCTCCCAACAAAGAACCCCGGCAGGAAGACAGGAACCTTATCTTGTAAATAACCTCATCCTGTGCAAGAGGAGGGCACAGAGATTTTGTAAGGGCTACCCCGCCACTGAGGGTGGGGAACTGTGTACAATATAAGACATGCTTGTTTCACTCTTTTGCTCTGGCTGCTGCCTGGAAGTGTTGCCCCCTGTTACGCCTCCTGCCTTGGGACCAGCTGATTATGGACTGAAACCTCCACAAAGAGTGAGCTAAATAAATCTTTCCTTCCTTCATTTTACGTGTCCAGGGTTTTGGCCCAGCAAGGAGAGAAAAGGAACTACAGGATTAGTTAAGGCGGATATCAGCATCTGTGACAGAGCTGCTCCCAGTGGACTTATTTATTCATGAGCTAGAACAGAGAATTTGTCTAGGTCTTATTGTCTGGGTTTTTTGATCTTATTTTGAAGAGTTGAACTATTCCAATGATTCATTTATTGGTGGTTTGCTCTGATGTGTGCGGTTATTTCTTATTTTTTAGATGTGAAGCAAAAATTAATGTTTTATTTCTATATCAATTCAAGTTCATTTGTTATTCCTTTTCAATTGATACAAGTATAATAAAACTTCAGGAATGTTTCTCAAATGAGACCAACAGTTGCTTTCCCTTTCATTCTGATAGATCAAGATAAAATATAACCAAAACAAATTTAAATTTGTAAACCATTAAAGCTAACAAAAATATTATCATTGTTTTGGTGGGAAGAGTGGAGTATAGTTCTCATTTCTCCATAAATTTTCCCCATACTTTCAAATTGTCTGCTGTTGTTCTGTTTACTTGTGGCACTTACAAGCTGTGTCACTGATGACAGTATTTGCATGATATTTGCTAAAGAGATGTTTGTACCCAAAGCAATTGCTACACAGAAAGCATCTTGAAGATGTCTTTGAAAAAGAGCAGAAAAATTGTTTTGTAAAGATTGGGGAAAAACTGTATAGTTGCAAATATCTAATCTACCATCCACTTAAAATTGAAGTGCAAATGGAAAAATTGAAAGGAAACTTGGAAAGAAAAAGGTTTTCACACATTCATAAAATAAGGTTTATCATAAAGACCTCCAAAAATCTTTCTGTTGTCACATTTCAAAGATCTAAACTGTAATCTTGTTGGCAAGGAATATGGAAAACGCTGAAAGAACAAGGCCTTTTGTGATATATAACCTTTTTGAATGCCTATAACAAATAAAAGGGAGATGATAGTAAATTACAAGATATGGGAAATCTTTGGAAAATAAAAACAAATTTCTCAACAATTTAAACAGTAACATTCATTGTAAAATGTAGCTTTACAAACTTAAGGTGCAAAGTAAATTATTTCCTAAAACCAGTTGTTGCATGATAAAAAAAAAAACCACAGGAAATATTTATGTTATAATAAACAAAATACAAATAAATCAGAAAATTTGCACATTGAGGTATGATGCCAGGCATCACACAAATGTAATGCACTGGGGAAAGATTAGAATGATTATGTAGAATCAGACAGAAGCAGTACGAGGTGCTTCTGTGAAAGAAGGAATTTGGCTGCATCATGCTTGTGTCTGGCAAAGCATGCAGGTGAGGGAGTGGGCAAAGAAAAGGGCAGAGTTCAGAAATGAAAGACCATCCAAAAGATTCACTTGGATGTGGAGTACAGAGGGGTGCTTGGAAGATAGAGCTAGGATTTTCACCTTTCAGAGGGAGTCCCTGTTGTACAGAGAAGAGAAATACTTCTGTACTACAGAATCTAAGAAACAAGATAGCTTTGCTAGATTAAAACTCCAAGTGTGGTATCAAGGCGATATTAACCAAATCAGCAGCATCTGAGTTACCACACATCCTCCTTTGAGTCAGTACTGGAAGAGTCTTTGTTCTGATTGGATGAGAGCAGTCATGAGTTGAGGATGGAGCGGATAGTTCAGGACTCAAAACAGAACCTTTGAACATTTCCTGATTTGTAACATTTGTTCTTTCCCTGCCTGGAAGGAAGAAATTGACTAAAAGATCAACCAGTTAACAGAAGTACACTCTAAAAGCTTAATCTCTATTCTTATAAAACCACTGATCACTTAGTTTCTTTGGCATGAAGAAAATATTTATTTTGGAGTATGTCCCTCAAATATTTCTCCTATTCTATGCTATGAAATTCTTATCAATGTGTTCTTTCCAATAGAGTCACCATTAAATTTAAAAAATGTGAATACATTTAGGAAAGCATGTCTTGGGGTTGAATCAGACAGTTTCTTAAGATATGCTCATGTTCACCTGTTCTAAAATTTCAGGGCTAGAAACGTCTCAAGTTAATCCTTCTTTATGGCTATGTAGTACTCTATTGTATATTAAAAAAACACAGCAAATCTTTATCTCTGTCCTGGTTGATGGACATTTGTGCTGTTCCAAGGTTTAACTGTTACAAACTGTGCTATTATAAATGTAAGTGTGCATATATTTCTGTCTATGCTACTTTTAATTCTTTCAGGAAGATACTTGAGGGAAATAACTGAGATAAATGGAACCTGTCTTAGTTTTTTGAAGAATCTCCACATTGATTTTTATATTGGCTGTACCAGTCTACATTCCCAATACCAGGGGAGAAGAGTTCCTTTTTCACCACAGCCCTGAGAGCATTTTTTATTGATTTATTTGTTGATAATGTCTTTTTTGAGTGAAAAGAAATCTCAGTGTTGTTTAATTTGCATTTCTCAAATGACCAGTGATGTTGAACATTTTTTTCATGTATTCATCTGTCATTTCTATTTATTCATTTGAGAAGCATCAACTCATTTCAGATGCCCATTTTTGGATTAAATTTTTAAATTTTAGGAGTTTTTAAGTTCTCTATATATTCTAGACAGTAATCTTTTGTCTGAGACCAACTGGCGAAAATTTTGCCTGTGTAATTTGTCTGTTTACTCTGTTGGTGATTTCTTTTACTGTAAAAAAGCTGTTTAATAAGATGAAGTCCCAGCTTTGTAATATTCCTTATGCAATCAGAGTCTTTCCCTACACTTACGTCTTCAAGAGTTCTGTCTCTTCTTTCTTCCAGAAGATTTAGTGTTTCTCCTTTAATATTTAGATATATAATCAGTTTTGATTTTAATTTGATGCTTGGTGAGAGTTATGGGTCTAGTCCTTGGATGGACCTTGAGACTACTCTTAAGTGAAATTAATCAGTCACACATTGTTTCTTTGGTGTGAGAAATAGATAAAGTAAATATGGGCCAAAATATATAATAGATAATAGATATTTTGAAATAGTAAGAAAATGATCCAATAGGAAAGGGAACTAGGGAGAAGAGGCGGAAAGGAAAGAAAGGAAAAGAAACCAATGACAAAGGAAGCAATAAATGGAGGCAAAACTTTTGTGAATAACAGAAAGCGGCATTGAAGGGAGTTCTCTGGCTTTCTTCTGTGGCTCCCTAATGTTACCCGCTGGTTGTCGGAAGTTCTCAGAAAGCTCCTTCTGCATGACACAGTAAAAGTCTTTTAACACTCATGACAGTCACATTCACAGCTAATTTCCAAGCAAATGAAACCAGACTGGTTCCTGCCATAAGGCTCCAGATCTTAAATGCCATCCAGTGAAACAAGACTGATTATAAACCCCAGGGGGAGAATTTCCCAGCAGAATTTATGTCACCACCAAGGCCCACAGGCTGCAGCTGCATCTCCCCTGGTGCACCAGCTATTACAGACCAGGATGTACTCTTGATGTTCTAGAATATTCAACATATTCTCTGAAAACGTTGGTTCATTAAAACTGTAATAGTCAGTTTAGCAATAATAATTCATGCTATCAACATCAAGGAAGCATCTCTCAGTGATCCAGGCCACGTTGGGGCGCCACTTGAATCCGCCCCACATGGGGCGCCACTTGACCCGCTGCACGTTGGGCGCCACTTGATCCGGCCTGCGGACCAGTTTGTGGGTCTCACCTGGAGAGGGGACAGGGGATGGGGGCAGGGCAAGAGAAAAGAGAGATGGAGACAGGATGAGATTCCAATCGAGTCTCGTTTATTCTTAAACTTATATAGGGTGGAGGCGGGCCAATGGGGCAGGAAGAGGGCACAGAGTGTTATCTGATAGGCCATCATCACATCCGGATATATGACATAAGCAGGAGAGGATTATGGGTAATGTAGGCGGACATGAGGATCATGGGAAATGTAGGCTGACACACAAAATGCCCTCAGGCAGGAGGGGCAGGGCAGCAGCAGCTATTCAAAGCCACTCCCTACATCTCAGGATACGTTTAATGGACGTCTCATACAAGTATATCATAGACAAAATCTTTGGACTGTATAAAAGTAAACTTGTATACTCCAACCCTTCATTTGTGAAACTTAAATATGCTAGTATTGTGAATCTCCTGGCAATCAAATGTGATTTTCTACTCCACTAGAGAATTAGTTGATAATATCCTATTTGTGAGGTTTTAGATAGAACTAAATTTCCACGAGTGCTATTTCAGAAAACTTAGATGTTTTAATGAAGACAACTATTTTATGGTTAAACATTGAATAAGTTGTTTTAAGTGTCCATAAGCAATCTCTACTTACCTATTTTACCCAAAAATCTTAAAAAATAACTGTAAAATTACTTACTCCAGGCATTTTATATAGATTGATCTGATGACCCTTTCCAATTCCCTTTTCCTTCATCTCTAGATAACAGAATCATGCCTTTAGGATCTGATTCGCCATAATTTGCTTGTGTGTCTGCGCTTATTAGCTGAGTAGATAAGAGCAACTCAAGGACTTTAAAGTTCAATTTCTTTATATTTAAAATAATAATATTAATCATAACCAACATATATTTTAGACTCATTTATTGATTGTCATAGAATTAACATGCCTGTCAAATACCTGATATGCAACAAAAATAAAGTGTACAACATAAGAATATTTATATCTATTTAACAATATCAGAAATAGTGTAATACTATTACATAGAAATTCCTCAAAATTATGGTCAAAATAAACACATATACTTTCAATTAACAGTAGTATCACAGTTTGGAAGAAAATCCTAAAATGTATTGAATTTTGTTCCCTAAATAATCAAATATGGGGAATTTATATTTGGAATGAAATTCTGTATTGAATTGGGAGATTAATTCCCCTTGCTCAGTGATTTTTCCTTCTAAATCATCTACCATCTTGAAAGATTGTCCTACCAGAGTACACAAAGAAATCAAGACAGATAACTAAGTAACTTATTAACCTTACTTTAGTGAAACACTTTTATGTATACTCTGATAACATCATTGTACTAATTCTTTCATAATATTCATTGGACAAGAAATTATCTATGTATATTTTTGCTTACTTGCTAAACAGCAGCATTAATATCACCAGACGGTAACTTTTCTGTAATCATATCTCAGATTTCTTTTTTTTTTTTTTTTGTCTTTTTCCTTTTTTATCGGTACCAAGGATCGAACTCACGACTGCCTGCTTGCAAGGCAGATTTCTAAGATAGTACCTGGTGCACAGTGGGAGCTCTGTCAATGTTTGTGCTACTGAGAGATTGTACATTCTTTGCTATTTGTGGCAAAAGTTGAATTTCCTTATGTCTAAATTGTGGACATAATGCCTCCTAGTATACGCAGCAGTTCCTAGCTCAGAAATAGAAAGAAAAAAATTCTGAAAATAAATTTAGATACCTTAGGAATATATGTCCCATGAAGTATTTTTATAAAAAGCTTATAAAATCAATGTAAGAGAAACCGAGCATGTGTATTGAAGATAGCTTAATGCAAAACAGGAAAAAGATTTGTCTTCGGATATATTCTATTATGTGCCTGAGTGCAGAGACAGAGGTTGGAAAGTAGGAGAAAACAGTGAAGAAGGCTGATAATATGAAACACAGGAATGAGGCAATTCAAAGATAAAATCAACCAATAAGATTGTTGTGTTTAGCAGAAGATAGGAATAACTGGTCCCAGAGGATTTAGTGTATCATTCATATGGTCCCAGAGGATTTAGTATATCATTCATACGGTCTGCTTAAGAAGAGCACCTGTCAATTTTGTAGGCTTTGCCGGATTTTGAAGGTGTAGCACCTGAAGGGTTCAACATGGGTCACGCTAATGCCAGGCAGAACAGAAACAACTGAAGCCATTCCACCTGTTGACTTATGCTATTTGTGTGTCAGAGAGTGCATTAGCATTTAGAACATGAGGCTGGCATTTGATTTAGTTTCATCATTTTTTTTAAAAGGAGGACCAAGCTATAACCAGTTAATATTTCCTATCCAGAAATAGTTTCATATGCAGAACCATTTTTACGATGATTTAACATCAGATTTTTTTTTATCATCTCTCTCTTTATTAAACTTACTCCCAAGTTCCTATCTTCCGTATCCTTCTGTTAAAATGATTCCTTAAATCTACTTTATGGTGTGCCAAAGTAAAAATGCTTTCTGTGATTATTTTAGACTTCAGTTTAGAAAAAAATTCATTTTTCCTGTTGCTAGCTAACTATACCTTCAGGTACAGTTATTTGTTGTGCAGGCAAAGAAATTGCAAGCTTTACTGATAAAGAATTAAATAAATAGAAATAAAATGATTTTGAAGAGAAACCTGGTGCTATTGAAGTTGAGAAATGTGGTAACAGAGCACTCTTTTAAAACATAAACACTAACTTGTGTTCAGATCAACAAATATGACCACAGGAAGCAAACTATTATGGGTTTCAAAGATTAAATTGCCTAGAAGATCGGAAAATGTTTTTTTCTTCTTCTTCTTTTTTGCTAATAATGCCCTCTAGTGGAATAAAGGCCAACAAAATAAGAGCATGGTTTTGTAGCGTTTATCTTTAATTTACTGCATAGCAGAATATTTGTACAGAAATAGATTTATGTACATTTTTCTTTGGTTGTCCCTGAAGCATAAATGTAATGAACTATTGATTATGCTTGTTGGCAATGCATTTCAATAAATTTTCTCATTTGAAGGAACGCTTTGTGGAAAGAACTATGGGCAAATGACTATGCATTGTGGCCACAATAAAAGATTACAACCCTGAAATATGTACAATATGCTAGAGAAAGAAATACTGCTACAATAGAACTTCATTGAATTATTCTTCATCCTGTCAATGGCCAGAGAAATAAAGGGGGAGGAGAAACAATCTTTTAATGGTCTTCAGTCATTTATAGCCTATATTTGTGTGTGATCAGTTATTGTAGAATAGATTATAAAAGTATCCACTGTGCACTTCATTTAGAGGATGAATCCAATGTATACTTCCCCAGGAAAAAAAAGCTACAATAACCAACACTATAAACAACAATATAAATTTACAATTGATACAATTGTAAAATCATATTTTTCCTCTAGAATCAAATTTTCCAAAACATACCACATTATATGAATATTTAAAACCTTTTATGGTGTAAAATCACATTTTTCCCTGTAGAATAAAATTTTCCAAAAAATAACTGCTTATATTAATATTTAAAACTCTTTCTAGTTTTAAAACTTCAGAGATAAAGAAAATTCATAGGACTTGATTCAGCTTTAGGAACTCATGTAGGAAAAATGGAGTTTTTAACCTTCAGATGCTACTGTGTAGGAGGTAGAAATATTCCCACTTTTTTAGTTACAAGATGGGTTCATTAAATTAATCAACGCTGTAGCAAGGGCAGGAGAAACCGTATACAAATGCTTTCCACAGTACCTCCTGGATGGATCCCTCAGACCAATGCCCAAACACCTTCATTAAAGAGAACCAATACATCCTGAACTCTTATTTCTTTATATCCTTTAATTATTCAATTACAAAGAAAATCTTTGTCTTGCAAGAGGATGTGTATACCACATGTCAAAAGGAAATGGTATCTTTTGCTTTTCAATTTGTCTATGAAGACACATTTATTAATAGGGTCTGCAGGTTTATTCAATTCACAGCTCAGTCATCTATTATCAACAGACAAATCTCTTTAAGGGTAAGAGATAATTATTCTGATTTTTTTGCAAAATGTGAATTTTACAGTTGGTTAATTGCACTGTGTGGGAAAACTGCTGTGTCTGGATACACATCAAAGACTGTGTTGAACTTTTTTTTTTTCTTTTTGTTGTTTAGTTGCAAATGGCAATAAGCTTACTGGGGTGGTGGGAAAGTAGATAATTAGCAAATTTAGCATTCTATCTATATATTTGTTTGACCAAAAGTACCTTCCTAAATGTCTTGGTTACTTTTTTCTCATTGTTGAGACAAAGTACCTGACACCCAAAGTAAAGCAAGCGAAGGTTTATTTAGCTTACAGGTTTTTGGAGTCTTTAGCTCCAAGGCAGGATAGCTTGGTTGAGGGACATTCATGGCAGCTGCAAACAGCGAGCAAAAGGCCAAAAGGGGAAAAGCACACCTCTTTCTCCACTTTACATTGTATGCCTGCTTCTTGCCCCTGGGCAGGCACGGCACTCACACCACCAATCCGAGAGCTGGACGACATACTAGTAACAAAGGCTAGACTCAGCCACCTCTATGACTGCATAAGGCATAGGGGGCCACCTAAACACAAATCATAACACTAACTACATAAAACATTGCAATGTATGACTATTACAAAATAAATCGTTCAGCTATTTTAGTGAAAATCACATACTGAGAAAAATGATATGTGATTCTCTATAAATTATAATATTTGCAATAAAAGAATGATCTTATTCTCAGAGGAGAGGGTTTCTGATTTTACCTCTGCCCTATACATAGGTTTTATTCAGGTAAAGTCAGTTTCCTCTCTGTGGATTTTCATCTCTACTGGTCACATGGCAGTTTACTCATAAATATAGGGAGTTACTACAGTATTCCCCATCCCTAAAAAAGAGAGGCGCTTAATGAGCATTGAATTAGTGACCCTAAATAAGTGATAATACATGTGTGTCTCCAAACTGAAAATTAAACACAATGCCTATAAATTCCTTTGAATAAAATAGTTAACTAAATTAACACAGATTCTTATCTATAAGCTTTGATGTCAATATTATATTGTTCTGGAGGGAAACTTCCTTTTATCTTTCTATATTTGTTTTATAAGAATAAAACAAGAATCAAAGGATGTTTTACAGTTTACATTTGAAATATCCTAATTAATATCAGACTATATAAAAATTTGTAAGTGCTATAAAAACAAAATACATCTTTTGAAAAGCAACAACAAAATACAAAATACCATCTTTTTCTTATAGAATTGTACCTTTAGGAAGTTGTTTTCTGGGCAGATATATAGCTCAGGAGCACAGCACCTGCCTGGAAGCCTGAGATCCTAAGATTGATTCCTGGTGGCAAAAGAAATGAAGAAAGAAAGAAAGAAAGAAAGAAAGAAAGAAGGAAGGAAGGAAGAAAGGAAGGAAGGAAGGAAGGAAGGAAGGAAGGAAGGAAGGAAGGAAGGAAGGAAAGAGAAGAAGAAAGACTGGGACTAGGGATTTAGCTCAGCTGCCTGCAAGCAGCCAGTAGTGAGTTAAATCCCCGGTACGGATAAAAATGAAAAAGACAAAAAAAAAAAAAAAAAAAAAAAAAAAAAAGACAGAAAGAAAAGAGGGAGGGAGGGAGAGAGGGTAAGTAGGAAGGAAAAGAAGAATATTTTCTTTTCAATAAGTTACAATTTTATATTGTACTTTTAGAAGAATATTAAAGAAAACCTCAGGCATCACTTGAGCCTCTGAAAGATGTGTCTTTTGGGTGACAGACAGTGCACTTCAGCAGAACAGCCTTCAGTGAGTACACATTAATATTATGTAGGAATATTGGAAATTACCACTAAAGTGCCTGTGAGAGAGAGTAGAGGAGTGAGAGTAACAGAACTGAGGGGATGAAAGGTGACCGGGCAAATGGCTTATGCGCTAAGAACTGGAATCAACTTAGTAACTGTGACTCTAGCCTGATTTCAGCTGAAGCTGTAGCCTCTTAATTGTGTTTCCAGGATATGAATGACTATCCTCCGGTGTTCAGCAAACGAATCTACAAAGGAATGGTGGCTCCAGATGCGGTCAAGGGTACACCTATCACCACAGTTTACGCTGAAGATGCAGACCCTCCTGTAAGTAACAGACTTTGATTGGTACTTAGAGCTGTGGAGAGGAAAAATTTTCAGTCTCATAGTGACCCTGTTCACAAAACAATAAAGTTGTTCTGTGAGTATTTCACTCTCAGTCATTTAAATACCTTTGCTTATTGCATCCACAGGTACAGACAATATTTTAAATAATTATTATTCAACTGAGGCAATTAGAGACAGGACTTTGCATTAAAATTCAAATTTACTATCTTATGTTTATCAACACCAATGATAAATATATGTGGAAAGAATTGTCTATATTTGGAGTCATAATTATACTCATAAACTTAGTTTAGTACCAACAGGTTTAATCACCACATAGCATAAGGCTTGGGAATATAGCTTAGTGGCACAAGCACCTGCCTGGCAAGTATAAGGTACTTAGTTTGATTCCAGATACAAAAAAACCTAACATAAAGCTTGTTTGAATGTGTTTACTTTAGTAACCTAAAAGCTCAATATTACTCTTTGAGCATTATTAATTCATGTTTTAAATCATACAGAACTTTACCTCTTTTGAGATAGCCCAAGTTAGCATTGAGGAGAGAATTTTTAACTAAAATAGTGTGGCAGGAATGATGTAAATTTTCCTTAATGGTATTTCCCTTTTGCATTTAAAATAACAAAAAAGTAATATTACCTTTCTATAAAAATCTAGAATGCTTAATGAAAAATCTTTATTCTCCTAAGTATTAAATACTGGACATTTCACATTTATTTTGAGTTATCTCTTACCATCTAAATTAGCATCTGATAGTTTCCAAGAAAATACAGACAAAAATTTCAAACAAACCATATTTGAAAATTAAGAAAAGCTTTACTCATTTAAAAAAATTTTATTATATTCATTACACAAAGTTAATTTATGCATCCATCTTAATTCTTTTTCTGTTCTTTTGTTTCTCCCTCCATTTCTTGGTCTTCTATAAGCAATTATAAATTCTGTTTTATACTGCTAACATAAAAAGAATTTTCTTAACAAATTTATTTAATAAAATGTGAATGGCAATCACAACATTTTCAACTTTATTTGTGACAGGAGACATATAAAATATATGTGAATATAAAATGTTAGAAAATAATAACATTGGGGCTGGGGGTTTAGCTTAGTGGCATAAGTGCCTGCCTTGCAAGCAGGCACTCATGAGTTCAATCCCTGGTACTGATAAAAACCACAAAAAGACAAAAAAAAAAAAAAAGAGAGAGAGAGAGAGAGAGAGAGAGAGAGAAAGAAAATAATAATATTAACATGAAAGCAACAGCCTTTAACTTAGAAATCCCTCTGCCTAAGAGTGTTAAAGCATCCCTGAAATAGATATATATCATTTTGGGAAATATGACAGGCAAAATTCCATATATTTGAACCCACTAATAAAGATAGTTAACATGAACTGATGGTTTATCTCTTTTAAAGTAAACTGTAACAATACAAAGTACTTTGAAACTAGTAATATTCATTCAGTTCTTTTTGATTTTTGTTTGTTTTTTTTTTGAGCATCAACTGCATATTATTCACTGTGATAATCAGTTTTTCGTCTCAAGATACTGACAATCTTATGGAAAGACAAAATTAATAGTTTTAACAAAGTTTATGAAATGAGTGTATGCAAGCATGTTAATTTAGCATGCTTACTTCTAAAAGAATTATTAACATGGAATTTAAGATAATATTAATTCTAATGACATTAACAAGAGCTTAAAAGCAGTGGTGTTGTTCACTCATATCTTTGGATGTGGCTTGACAGATCACACTCATTTGTATGGGAGAAGTTGACTTGGTCTGTGGCCTGTTTTTTAAAGTTGAAGTACTTTTTAGAAAAGACTCTGTTTTCAGACCTTGAAGCTCATTTATATAAAAAAATTATCAGTCTTAAATTCTAAATTTTAACGTTTCACATGATGATGACTTTAGAGAAAAGATGAATACAAAAAGTGATTTGATTGAAATACTGATTGTGCTTGTTTCAACATGTATTTCTCAGATTCAGTTTCAGGTCTTGAAATACTAACAGTCTTTTAGTGTTAATATAGTTTATAACTGAACTTTTGAATGAATTTGTAAATAAAGCTATTGAATATGCATAGTCACAATTTGACTGAATATATGCCAATCCAAAATAAAATGTCAATTTCAAGAAAATTTTAGAAGCCGGGCATTATATTACATAATATTCAAAAATATTATGTTTTATTTTTATTCTTATTTTATGTAGGTACCATAAAGACACAATAAGTATTTAAAAGATGATATTGCCAAGTGTTTTCTACTCTGCTATTATAAATGTTTATTAATTAGAGAAAACAGTTTAATTTCATTCTCTTCAGAGCTCTCATGTCAATTTCAGTACCTGAGGATGTAACTACCTACTATTATACTGCGTGTTAGTTAATAAAATCTTTTCCAAACATAAATCTTGGGCAGGAATTGAAATTCATTCCAGTTCAAATGTCTATATCTAACTCAAGAGACTGGTACTCAGTTATCTACTAGGAAAATTTTGAATACAGTTGAGTATACACATAAATTACTGGTTAATTCTGTACTGTTCAGTTTAGGCATTATGTACCAGATCCTTAGAAACTCTAGGAAGCTTTCATAATATCTCCAAGTCTTAGTTTGGGTGCTTGAAGCTGTGAAGTGAATGGCATGAATTACATTCATGTTTAGCATAGCTTCTGGTCTCTCAGATCTTAGATACTTCTAGTCTTAAAGAACAATATTTTTCATTTGTGGAGATTAAACATATCTCTTTAGAAAGTGAGAATGACACATTTTAACTAGAAAATAGTAACAATAAAACCTTTTTTAAATATCAAAGGAAAATAAAACAGTATGATCTGAAAATCTGAGATATTATAGCTGAATAGAAATTAAGAATTATAAAATGCATATTGAGTACAACTAAAGTGCTCTAGAGGAAGAATAATCATGCCGAGATTTTCTCCCAATTGGTCTAAAGCTGTTAGGACTTTATTTCTGCCTTGCCTTTGTGACAGAATTGGCATTATGTAGTTCACAGGAGATGAATAGTAAGTAACTCATCCTTTTGGGTATTAAAAACTTCTAGCCTTTTCTCTTCACCAGAAATTTCTTCAAATTTCCCTAAAACAAGACTGCAAGTGTAATTTTCATTTGCATAGTTTTATTTTGTCTATAACTACAGGTCAGAATCCTTCTTACAGGAGCCAATGCTTGACAAATTAGAATATTTTATGAGCAAGTAGATATAGAATAATTGAAATAAAAAATGGAGTTCCTTTTTTCTCATTTTCTATAAACAAAGTATTGTTAATCCATGAAGGTTTACTTATCACACTTAGACAATGCTTGTCAATTATTACATTTTAGAAATTTGTTACATTCTTGTTTGCTTAAGATTGTAACTGGAGCACGATTAATCTTAGTAATTTTGACAAACTTGTATTTACATATGTAACTGTGAAAATTATATGGTCATTGAAATATATTTTTAGACTTTGAAACTGATTTATTAAATAAATACATACCATAAAAATATTATATAAGTTTTGTATAGAAATTGATTTTAAAATAATTTCCAAACATTCTATGCTTTTTTAGCAGAAGACATATAAAGATAAATTTGTTGCAAGTGTGAGGTTTTTTCTGATTTGACTTTGATACTTAGCCTTTTCAAAGTTCAGGTATGTTAAGGCATTATTTACAGAGGAGTATCACAACTCTTTTTAAAACCCATGTCAGTCTTCCAAGTGTAATTTTGCTAATCTTTAGAGAAAAAAAAAAAGTGACCAGCCTTTATTCTCTTTATTCTCAAGGTGCATATGTTGTGTTTTATTAAACTCTTGTGAAGTCACCAGGGGACACAGTTAATTATGGTTATCTTCTCAAAATTAAATCTCCAAATAGGCACTCTGTAACAATTTATTGGCAGAGAGCACAGCAGTACAAGAAAAGCAATAATTGATTTTATCCAAAAATTTAATAAAATTGTATTTTAATCTCCAGGTTGTATGATTCATCTGTGTCATTTTCCTTTAGTATGTCTATGGATCTGTTTTTCATGGTTCACCTTAGACTGACTGGTGAGAGTGTGCAGTATTAATTCAGGTTGTTGCTAGCAATGTAGCAAAAACTGGATTAATGATCAGCAGCCATTAACTGTGATTGCTGACCCTTGGGCCTGGCGTAGGGAAAATTTATACAACTCAATGGTTCTTTTTCAAATCAAAGCTAAATAGGGAAATAATCAAGAACTGTTTTCATTGTGAATGTCAGCTTGTGAAATCTGAGATAATGTAGCCCCAGTCTGGGTCCCTTTGGTCAAAAATACTTAATTAGAAAGAAAGCACACCATGAGATAGTTGAAGTTTAATCTTTAAAATGTCAGTGGGTTACAATTGTATTTGAAAGTGTAAATGGGTATACAAAGAAAGGTTTTATAAGGAAGTATAAACATCATTAAGAGGGTTTATGTATTTTAAATATAATGTTTAATGTTTATGTATTTTAAACATGATGTTTATTTTTTCTTTCTGTGACACATATAACACATTATATAGCATTATAAGTTCAATTTTTATGTCATCTAGTTACATTTGATATTAGAATAAACCATATTAGATGTAAACATTGTACTTTTAATTTATGAACTGTAATAATTACCAAGGCTCGATACATTTTTTTCTTTTATGGTCATTGGAAATGTGCATAAATGTGTTTCAATCTATATAAATCATCTTCCATCTCTATGATGCAACAATGTCTTCATTTGTCTTCATTTGCTGGGAGTAAAGCTCACGAAATTAAGGTCATAATACGTGATCAGTTTTTGAGGGGATAGAGTGAATTATAATAGGTTTTCTTAGGCATTTACGCATAGGCCTTCCTCATGGGTTAAATAGTGTGTTTTTTTTTTTTCTGAATTTATTGTTAGACGAAATTAAAACACATACCTTGAATGTGAATCTCTTGCTTTTCTGATCTAGATTCTTGGTCCTTGAAGCTATCTAATCTAAGGTATTGATAATTCAGTCCTACTCGTAAGCCTTTTTTCAGTTATTTTATTTTCTTGAATATTGCTATGCTTTAACAATCGACTTAAAATCAAACACAGGCCTAGCACAATCTAGAGACTTTCTAATGCTCACAAATGAATAAGTATGGTAAAAAGTGTTATGGGCTCATTAAATATAAGGATATGTAGGATGGAGACAGAGGTAAAACCATGATAATGTCTACGAAAGATGCCAGGAAGGTATTCAGAGAATAGTGGAGCGAATGACAGCAATTCTACTTTTTAAAATATAAGGTGGTCACTTGACTGGATAGAAAATGTTGGCAGAGGAGATGAATCAAAAAATTGTAAGATCAAAAACACCCATATGTTCATCAATTTATATAACATGACTTGAACTATATCTGGTTCAATAAATGTCAACCATTTAACAGGAAGCATTACAGTTCTGAAACTTTAGAATTTTAGAATCTAAAGTAGATTGGAGGGTAGGACCATGATCTCACAGGCCAGCAACACTATGGAGAGTTCCTCAGATAGACCGGATTTTATGGAGATTGTTTTGGTTCCTGCCCAAGTTGTTTGCCTGGTTTTTTAAAAGACGAGGAATGGATTGTACTGAAATGACCATTAAAACGTTAGAGAAAAGTGCAAATATAGGTATCACCTCAACAGAAGTTGAAGCAGGAAAAGTAAATTCATCTTCAAAGACAAAATATCAAACAGAAAAGGGAAAGTTGAAAAAAATAACTGGAAATTTGGAGATACATTAAGGGATAAAGAATAGTAAGATTCAAAGAAAACAGTCCCTAAAATTGTGGGGGAGAAATTTGCCACTGACCTGTTACAAATGAAAAAAAGGACACATTCAATGAAGAGAAATGAAATGAATGGAGAAAGGCTTTGCATACACAATAAGAAGACTAAAATCTAAACAAAGAACTGTAATTCTGTTTGTTAGAATTCTAGAACAACGTTGATGATAAATTGGCTTCTGGTCTCTTAATGTTGTTTCCTTTTTCTTTTTCATGTATTTGTGTTATTTTGAGGTATGAATTTTATTTATAGCTTATTTAGTTCTCTTGACATCAATAGTTTATTTTTATTGAATTTTCTTTGAAAAATTACTTATGTATATTCTCTATAAAATCATTTATGGGTTTTTCATTATATTTTTACATACATTTACAATGAATATTTCTATTTTTATGCATATCATATGAGATTTATACCATGTTATTTAATACTCTGACCCATTGAATTTTTTTTTTTATATTTAGATGTTCTTTTTTTTTTTTTTTATTTAAGAGGAAAAAGAGAAAAACAGAAAACAAAACAAAGCAGTGTAAGGTTACATATAATGCAGAACTACAAAAAAAACATAACAGTAAGAAATCACCTGTTAATAGATTACATATTATCATCTTGGAAATAGTTGCTCAAATCACAGTATCAAAGAATACAAAGTAGACATTCAAACAGAGAGACTACAAACAGCTGTGTTCAATGATCCAAAAACATTAATATAGTCAGCTATTCAACATCCCTATACACACTTGCTGTTATATCCGTTAGAGCTCTTTTTTTTCCCTTCCTCTCTTTTTACAACAAAATTTACACATTTTAGATTTTATTACTCCTTAGTTCTTATTACTTTTTGGGGGGGGGAGAATAAAGTCAAATATGGCAGAACAAAGCTGTCAGTCAAAACCAAGGATAGACTTAGCACATGATGTAGAACAGAGTACACGGTTATTAACAATAATTATCAACGTTGTCTCTTGTTTCCTTAAAAAGATTTGTCTATCTCATTAGATATTATAAAGTTGGACAAAACAGTAGAGAACAAGACCAATAAAACTTAGACATTGTAAACATTACAGGATTTCCAAAGGAGACAATAGTCAAACCAGAATGGGCATCTTAGTGAATCTTATTGCCTTCAAAGTAGTTGCCTATACCCTCAGACTTGATACTATCCCACAGAATGGAACAGAGTCTAATCAGTCAAAACAAGATCGTGGGAGCATTACAGGACTTCAAAACAAGTTAATAGGAAATCGAAAAGAGTTACTATTATATATCCTAATTTTTTAAATTTTTCCCTTAATTAAAATAAACATAAGAAATAACTAAATAATTTTTTTAAAGAATAATAGTTACCATAGTGTCTGTCTTTTTCCTTGAGATATTTGGATAAAACTTCATATACTATAGCTTCAAATATTTCCATATCAAGAAGCCCAGAATAAAGCCTTTCTAATTAATAAGTGAAAATTTTATAAGGCTTCAAGGCCACATAATGGGGAATCATGATTGCCACATATTTTCATATATTTGAATCATTACTTACATTAGGGAAACTATTCGGTATTCATACATGCGAGATTGATTTATTTCACTTATGAGTATGGTCTCAAGCTGCGCCCATTTATTGATAAATATCTCAATGTGATCCTTCTTTATAGCTGAATAATACTCCATTGTATAGAAATACCACAACTTTTTTACCCATTCCTCAGTTGATGGACACTTGGGTTGTTTCCAAGATCTGGCGATTACAAATTGTGCTGCTATAAACATAGGTGCACATAAATCACTGTGGTATAATGCTTTCAGTTCTTCTGGGAATATGCCTAGAAGTGGAATAGCTGGAATAAATGGGATTTCCAATCCCAACTTTTTGAGAAACCTCCAGACAGACCTCCACAAAGGCTGTACCAGTCTACACTCCCACCAACAGTGCAGGAGAGTTCCTTTTTCCCCACAGCCTCTCCAGCATTTGTTGTTGTTGGTTTTCTTGATCCTGGCCATTCTTTCAGGAGTGAGATGGAATCTCAGTGTGGTTTTAATTTGCATTTCTCTGATGACCAATGATGATGAGCATGTTTTCATATATTTATTTGCCATTTGCATTTCTTCATCTGAGAATTGCGTATTCATCTCAGATGCCCATTTTTGGATTGGATCTTTGAATTTTGGAGGTCTGAGTTTTTTTAATTCTTTATATGTTTTAGACAAGAGGCCCTTGTCTGAGAGAGAGTTCACTAAAATCTTTTCCCAGTTTGTGGGTTTTCTTTTCACTATGCTGGAGATTTCTTTTGATATGCAGAAACTTTTTAATAAGAAGTGGTCCCAGTTATTGATTCTGGGAAGTGTTTCCCGTGCGGTTTGAGTCCTGTTCATGAATTCTCTACCTACTCCTATGTCTCCAAGGTTTCTACCCACTTTGTCTTCCAATAGATTTAGTGTTTCTGTTTTAATATTCAGATCTTTGACCCATTTAGATTTTAATTTAGTACATGGTGATAGACATGGGTCTAGCTTTAGTTTTCGGCAAATGGAGAGCCAGTTTTTCCAGCACCATTTATTAAAGAGACTGTCGTTCTTCCAGTGAACCTGCTTGGCTCCTTTATCAAAGATAAGGTGGTTGAGTGTGTTTGTAGTTGTGGTTGTATCTTCTAATCTATTCCATTGATCTTCACCTCTGTTTTGATTCCAATACCATGTTGATTTTACTACTGTTGCTTTGTAGTATAATTTCAAGTCAGGGATTGTGATGCCTCCTGCTTTGCCTTTGCTGCTTAGAATTGCCTTTGCGATTCTAGGTCTCTTCTGGTTCCAGATGTAATTTAGGAGTGATTTCTCTAGATCTATAAGGTATGTTGATGGTATTTCTATTGGGATTGCATTGAATCTGTATAAGAGTTTTGGGAGAATGGCCATCTTCACAATGTTTGTTCTTCCTATCCATGAGCAAGGGATGTCTTTCCATTTTCTGAGATCATCTTCAATTTCCTTTTTCAGTGTATTATAATTTTCACTGTATAAGTCTTTCACTTCTTTCGTAAGAGTAATTCCTAAATATTTCATTTTTTTGCTTGCTAATGTGAATAATCCAGTTTCTCTTATTTCCCTCTCTGTGATTTTGTTGTTTGAGTATAGGAATGCTATTGATTTCTGAGTATTGATTTTGTATCCAGCCACATTACTGAATTTATTTATTGTATCTAAGAGTCTTTCAATGGAGCTTAGGGGGTCTTCTATGTAGAGTATCATGTCGTCTGCAAACAACGACATCTTAACTTCTTCTTTTCCTATCTTTACCCCTTTTATTTCTCTTTCTTGCCTAATTGCTCTGGCTAGTACTTCCAGTACTATATTAAATAGGAGTGGTGATAAAGGACATCCTTGTCTTGTGCCTGATTTTAAAGTAAAGGCTTTCAATTTTTGGCCATTTAGAATGATGCTGGCTGTTGGTTTGTCATAAATGGCCTTTATTATATTGAGGTAAAGACCATCTATTCCAATTTTCTGTAGAGTTTTTATCATGAATAAATGTTGGACCTTATCGAAGGCTTTTTCTGCATCTATAGAAATGATCATGTGATTCTTATTTTTGGCTTTATTGATATGGTGGATTACATTTATTGATTTGCGTATGTTGAACCATCCTTGCATTCCTGGGATGAATCCCACTTGGTCATGGTGTATAATCTTCTTGATGATTTGCTGGATCCTATTTGCCAATATTTTATTGAGGATTTTTGCATCTGTGTTCATTAGGGAGATCGGTCTATAGTTCTCTTTTTTAGTTGGGTCTTTCTCAGGTTTTGGTACTAGAGTAATATTTGCTTCCAGGAACGACTTAGGAAGGATTGCTTCCCTTTCAATTTCATTGAATAGTTTGAGAAGTGTCGGCATTAGGTTTTCTTTGTATTTCTTGTAGAATTCTGCAGTGAATCCATCTGGGCCTGGGCTCTTCTTGGTGGGTAAGGACTTAATTACATTTTCAATTTCAGTAACAGAGATTGGGTTATTCAACAGTTTTACATCCTCTTGATCTAGCTTTGGCACTTCATATGCTTCTAAGAATCTGTCTATTTCTTCTGTGTTATCAAACTTTTGAGAGTAGAGGTTTTCGAAATAGGTGTTGATGATCTTCTGTATTTCTATTGGGTCTGTAGTGATTTCTCCTTTTTCATTTCTTATTGCATGAATTTGAGCTTTTTCTTCCCTTTTTTTAATAAGGTTGGCTAGGGGCTTATCGATTTTATTTATTCTTTCAAAGAACCAACTCTTTGATTTGTTGATTCTTTGGATTGTTTTCTTAGTCTCTATTGCATTGATTTCTGCTCTGATTTTTATAATTTCCTCTCTTCTTTTGGCTTTGGGCTTGACTTGCTCTTCTTTTTCTAGCTGTTTGAGGTGTAGCATCAAGTTATTTATTTGTATTCGTTCTGTTTTCCTGATGTGGGAACTCAGTGCAATAAATTTTCCTCTCAGGACGGCTTTCATTGCATCCCACAGGTTCCGGTAAGTTGTATCTGTATTTTCATTTTCTTTTAGGTATTGTTTGATTTCTTCTTTAATTTCTTCTGTGACCCACTGATTACTCAAGAGTGTGTTATTCAGTTTCCATGTGTTTGTGGGATTTTTGCAGTATCTTTTATCATTAATTTCTAATTTCAGAGCGCTATGATCCGATAACATGCAAGGGATGATTTCAGCTCTTTTGCACTTGTTTAAATATGTTCTGTGAGCTAATATATGGTCTATTTTAGAAAATGATCCATGTACTGCTGAGAAGAATGTGTATTCTGATGTTGTTGGGTGGAACATCCTGTATATGTCTATCAAACCCATTTGTTCACAGGTATGATTCAGTTCTGTTATTTCTTTGCTCATTTTCTGTCTGGTTGATCTGTCCCTTGGTGTCAATGGTGTATTAAGGTCTCCTGTTACAATTGTGTTACTGATAATTTGAGTTTTCATTTCTGTTAATAATTGTTTTATATAACTTGGTGCTCTGGAGTTTGGTGCATATATATTTAAGATAGTTATCTCTTCCTCTTGGAGTTTTCCCCTTACAAGTATGTAGTGACCTTCTTTGTCCTTTATGGTCATTGTTGGTTTAAAGTTCACGTTGTCTGCAAACAGAATGGCTACTCCTGCCTTTTTCTGGATTCCTGTTGCATGAAGAATTGTTTTCCATCCTTTGACTTTCAGTCTGTGAGTATCCTTCTGGGTTAGATGGGTTTCCTGTAAACAGCATATGGTTGGATTTTGTTTCTTGATCCATTCTGCTAGTCTGTTTCTTTTGATTGGTGCATTGAGACCATTTACATTAATGGTTATTACTGTTAAATGCTGGTTAATTGTAGGAATGTTATCTCTCTGCTGTTGCATCTTTATCTTTCTGTTCTGTTTAATTATTTGCTTTGCTTAGTGGTTTTTTCCTTTGTGTATCTAAACTGTCTTTCAATATTTTTTGCAGGGTCGGTTTGGTGTTCATGAAGTTCTTCAGCTGTTCTTTGTCGTGGAAGTATCGTATTGCACCATCTATTTTGAATGATAGTTTTGCAGGATATATCAGTCTTGGTTGGAAATCATTTTGCTTTAGGATCTGGAATATTTCACTCCATGCTCTTCTTGACTTTATCGTTTGTGCTGAGAAGTCTGCTGTGATTCTGATAGGTTTTCCTTTATAAGTGATCTGTCTTTTCTCTCTGACAGCTTTTAGTAATCTATTCTTGTGTTGGATTTCTGGGATGGTGATTATTATATGTCTGGGTGTAGTTTTATTTTGGTTATGAGTGTTTTGAGTTCTATATGCTTCACTGATCTTGATGTCAGTTTCTGATCTCATGCTTGGGAAATTTTCAGCTATTACTTCTCTAAATATCCTCTTGACATCCTTTATGTTGTCTCCCTCTCTTTCATTAATCCCTATCATTCTTATGTTATTCTTCTTTGCATCGTCTTGCAGTTGTTGAATTGTTGTTTCCTGATTCCTTGTTATTTTCAAAAGATCTTTCCTTTCCTGTTCACTAGCTGCAATCATGTCTTCAAGGTCTGAAATTCTATCTTCACTTTCATTAAGGCGGTTTTTACAACTTTCAGTGGAGTTTTTTATTTCCTGTATATCTCTGTGCATCTGCATTATGTATTCTGTTTGTTTCTTATATTGCTCGTCTAGGGATTCTATCTTTTTGTTTAGTTCCTCCAATTTTTTATCTGTGTTTTCTTTAGATATATTTAGAATCTCTTTCATTTCTTTTATCATTTCTTCTTTTATCTGGGAGATTATTTCGAGTTTGAATTTCTTTAAAGCTTCCTGGAGTTGTTTGTCAACTTCAGTAGCTATTATGTCCGATATATGAGGTGGATGGGATATATTTTCTTCTATATACATTGCTCCTAGGGTTTCCTGAGATGGGCTGGAGGTTTGAGGTTGTAATTTGGTCTTTCGTTTTGTCATTTTGTATATTTCTGTGTTTCAAGTGTTATTTGAAAGCTTCCTCAGGATCTGTTGAAAATCCCCTTCTATGCTTGGAGCTACTGAGACTCTGACACCGCACTACCCCAAGCCATTGGGCCTGCAGAACCAGTGTCCCTCCTCTGCCTGCTCAGAACTCCACAGTTCCAGACAAGCTGGGCCTCAGGGACACTGTGCGCCCACCTGCCCCTTGGAAGATCCACAGCTCTTCAATTGCAGCCGGGTTAGGGTGCTCTCCACAGGCTGCAGTGCCTCAGGAGCCTGTGATCCCTCCCTGCTTACAGAGATATCCACAGTCCTCTAGGCAAAGGAAGGGACTCAGCAGACTTCCAAGTGTAGCCGGGGGGGATGGGGAGGCAGCTGTAGTGGCCTCTAACCCACTGCTCCACTTCACTGCACCCAGAAGCCTGGGGGGTCCGGAACAGTCTGAGATTTGGGCAGACTGTGCTGGGCACTCACCACAGGCTGAGGTGCCTCAGGAAGCTGCGATGCCTCCCTGCTTGCAGAAGTATTCAGTCCTTCAGACAAAGGAACGGGCTTCTGCAGGCACTCCGGATCCGCCCAGCTCCTCCTCTGCAGCTGACCCATTGAATTTTAAGTATATTTTGTGAATTACCGTATCTGTTACGTTTTATGCACTTTGCTTATCCATACAACATAACCTTGAAAAACTATTAAGATATTGATCCAAATTTTTGTTCTTTAAAACTATATGGGTAGGTATTGAATTATACACCTATAATCCCAGCATTTAGGAGGCCGAGGCTGGAGAATTACCACGAGTTTGTAGCCAGCCTGTGCTACATAGTGAGTTCAATGCCAGCCTGAGCTACAAAATGAGAACATCTCTCAAAAAATGAAAAGTTAAAAGAAATCCAAGAAACTACAGCTTGGAGTTTCTCTTCTTTTCTGTTCTTTAACATTATAGAAAGGCGAAGTAAAATTATTTTTTTTTTTTTTTAGGTATTTGGTTTTTCTTTGCTTGTAAGATTCTCTATTTTGAAATTAATATTTTTATTGCTATATACCTAGATGGTGGGTTAGCTACTTTTTCACTGTAGAGACAAAATATCTGACACCCAGAGTTAAAGAAGGGAAGCTTTATTTGGCTCACAATCTAGAGAAGCCTATAGAGTCTATAAAGGTTCCAGATCAGAGTTGACTCACTCCAAGGCAGGATGATAGAGCAGAGGGGAATCCCAGATGAGAACAGTCCTTGGCAGGCAGACGCAGCAAGAAGTAAAAATTAAACAACAGGGCTGGGGATTTAGCTCAGCGGCATAAGCGCCTGCCTTGCAAGCCTATGGTCGTGAGTTTGATCCCTTGTACAGTAAAAATGCAAAAAAAAAAAAAGAAAAGAAAAAAAAAAAAGAATTAAACAATAAGCAATGATCTTCTGCCCCACATATTTTATCAAAGCTACCCAAACTTAGAGTGGGCATTGGGACAGCCTTAACCTTAGCATCACACCACGAATCAATCCCAGCATAACACTCTTGACTCCAGCAGTGTACACCCTAAACCCAGACACCTCTGAAAAGCTCTAGCATGACCACATGAGACTGTGGGAAACTATCTATAAACAAGCTGTAACAGATGTTATTATTCTGTGTTAATTTTGTGTAGTATATCATAGCCCATTATATATAAATTTAAATGTTCATCAGCTCAAGAAAATTTAAAGCATCTTTAAGGAGGTGCATTCTGGAGTAAGACTGTCTGATTTGAACTCAGTAAACCCTAACACTGCCTATCTCTGTGTTTTTAGGTAATTCACTTGATCATTCTGTCCTTTAGAATTAAATTACTTATTGTTAAATTACTACATATAGAAAATTGGAAACAAAAATGTAGCAACTGAACAACATCCAATCTTTTTGTCTCACCCAGCCTATCAACCACAATTCTGCTCTCCACTTCTCAGAGTATTTTATTTTAAATTCCTCATGTGAGTAAAGATAGCATTTTTCTTCAATTGATTTACTCACTTAGCATAGTGTCCTTAAGTTTCATCAATATTTTGGCAGATAACAAGATTCTGTTATTTCAGAAAGAAAAGTTTATTCAAGCTGACAGTCTATGGAAGTTTTAGTCCGTTGTCTGCTGGTTCCATTTCAGGGCCACCTGAGAGAGGGACATTGTAGAGGAAAAACAACAGTTCCTGGCAGGGAAGGTAGAAAACAGTAAAAGAGCAAGGATTAGTAGCAGCAGCAGCAGCAGCACAACAGCAACCAGCCTGTCTTCTCTCTCTCCCTTTACATCCACGCAGGCTGTAAACCTTCTGATTGACCCACACCCACGGTGAGGCTTCCATTATCTACACCCTTGATCCTTAATCAGTGTTCACATATCCTACTCAACACACTAGGACATGCTGCACCCCATGACCACATGAGGCTTGGGGGGATATCTACACATAAGTCATAACAGTAGGACTAAGGAACCACATGATAGTTCTATTCCTGAAATATTAAGAAACTTTCAGATTGCTTCCCAAGGTGCCAATGTGATTTTAGATATCAACAGTGTATGAGGACACCAAATTCTCTATGTCCTTACTAATCCTCATTTTTTAAATAGTAATCATACCAGTAGGTGTGGGGTGATATAGCAATGTGGCTTTCATTTTTCGTTTCATGATGATTAGTGATATTCAGTATGCTTTCGTATACCTATTGGAAATTTGTATATCTTGGAGAATTGTCTACGCAAATTCTTCACATAGGTCTGTGACATTTTTGAGTTTTTATTATTCTCGTGATCTAATTACAACATTGTCCTGTATTTAATAATAATGCAATATACAATTTAAAAATATTTAAGAGGAGATTTCATGTTATCACTAGATAATAGCTCTAGTGTTATCACTAGAGTTGGTATAAAAATTAAAAGTTGTCATTTATGGAATTGTTTCTGGCTGCCTCAGAATAAACGCTGGATATCATTAATTTTTGAATTTACCCTTATCTTTTTTATGTGTGATATCCCTTATATCTGTTTTCTCTGTTTATTTTTTATCTCTCTTCTATGTCTACTCTTTATGAACCTTACATTTGTCCTTTTCTATGGATCCTTGGAAATTTTACAAGAGACCCCTGGAGGGTTGAATGGATCATGGGTATACTATGATTATCAGTGGCTTAATCCACTGATATCCATAGCCAAATCAGCTGTTAAGGTGTGGGGCACAGCTGGAGAAGGTGGGTTACTAGGGTCATGCCTTTGGGGGTTGTGTCTCTCATGGGGCATGCTGGGGCACCTCCCAATGTAGTGGAAAGTGTTCTCTTGGCCCACACTTCTGCACTGAGCCATGATATGTGTGGCTTTGAGCAAACTAATCGTGGACTGATAAATCTGAAAGTTTGTGCAAAACTAAACCTTGCCTTCTTTAAATTGCTGATATCAGGTGTTTTATCCCGGCAATGGCAAGTTGATCAGTTCATGATGATGATGATGTAATGATGAACGAGGACATAAGGAGGCCATTGGGCTACTGAACCATCACCCTGACAACTTTTTTCCTTGTTTGATCTGTCTCTGCATGTGTTTGAAATATAGTGAGTACTAGAGTTGAGTGCTGTGTGTTCAGGTTCCTATCCAGCTGTATAACCAATCTAGTTATATGCTATAGCTTCTTTGGCAAACCTTTTCCATCTTCCCCATTTTATACGCAACAGCAAGATGTCTTTACCAGAGCCAAGGAATCCCCAAGGAGTCAAGAAAATGCTCATGTTAAAGAATACTGCTATACTGAAGTCTAACATGTTAGTCAGATACCATCACATTATGATTATTAATGTGCCAAATCTTGTAAAGTTCTAGCACAGTGTAACTTGATAAACATACAGCAAATGAATGGGATGTAAGAAAGTGTTACTCGATGGAAATACTGAAAAAAAAAAAAAAGTAATACCATTACTCTACTGGTCAGCTTTCCATCACTGGGACAAAACACTTCTACCCACAGTTAAAAATTGATCTCTGAAAATATGCAACAAACTATTCTCTCTTCTAATTTGAGCCCAATTCTGCCATCTTGCCACTTTGTCTTGACATATCCTTTAGATTTCAGCACAGAGTCATCTCCTCCAGAAACTTTTTGACTCTGGAGACAAATTCATGCTCCCTATACATTGGTTATACACTACATCATTTTTTTTTCTTAGAGCTTCTTGGGGTAGTCATTCCCTCTTACTCAACTGATATTTTTATAGTATTATTTCTTATATAGGCAGTTTGAAAGTTAAGAAATGATAGTTTAGATTTATTTTACTACGTCAGTATCACTTGCTTGATAAATATTGAGTGATATTTATTTTGTTCAAATATAGTCTAAACTTTTTAACACATATCATTAATATATCTATAAAATACAATTGCTTTTTAACTCATTAAAATACTTTTATCTTCTTACTCTTATTGTAATTCCCTCTCCTACCAAAGCAATCATCATAATGCAACCTAAAGAATATCTTTTATGAAACTCTGTAGTCTTTCTTTCTTGATCTCTCTCTTTTTTTATTATTTTAAGCAGATATCCACCTACTTTCTGCCTTATTGATTACTAGGCTGGCCCATGCTTAGTCTGGTCAGTGCAATATGGAGGACTATAAATAGGGCTAGAGGATTAACGTGGAGTCCTGTGTTAGGTGAATTTCTTTATGATTCTATATTTATTGTGAAGAGCAGACTGAATCCACTGTAGTTTTCTGAAGGGCAAGACAATGTAGTCTGAAATCAAAACTAGCAAATCTCTAACTTTCTTGTAAACCCATAAAAAAATCAATCTGTATTGTGACTCAGTGAGATTTTTGTGTTGTTTATTAAGAAAAATTTTAGAAGAGAAACTTTTCTGAGAATATTGAATACATTGTTCAAAATTTTGAGGCGATTGTTTCATGTTACATGAACTTGTTATTGTTTTTGGATACTGAATACAATATAAGGAAATTTCATTAGGATTCAAGTTAATCAGGGATGGATTTGTACCACTTAGTCTTAATGGTAAACTTCAAGTAAGCTCAGGCATATCTTGGCGAATCTGGAAGAATATGAATGTAGTATTAAAATTCTTGTATTATCCTTTAAAAAAAAAGGGAAAATGTTAGGGCATTAGGAACAAGGTTGATAATTGCTATCCATATCAGTTAGTGCTCACTAGAGAAATAGATTCATTGTAAGATACATAAATATATAAGGAATTACAGTGTGGCCTACAGAGTCAGGTGTGTTAGAGAATAAAAGAACTGTGCAATGGAGATATGAAGGATGCAGTCTAAGGTCACAGGCCTGGAGCCCACAGCAGAGTCCTCCGCAAGCATGTGTTAGGAAGCCAAAGTCTCTGCAGTGGAGGGCTGATGGGTATGTGCTGGAAGGGTGAAGAGTCTGGGCTGGAAGCCGGGAGACCGTGTCCAATGCGAAGGTGAAGCCTGGAGCTTCTCTTTCTTTCTTTCTTTCTTTTTTTCTTTCTTTCTTTCTTTCTCTCTCTCTCTCTCCCTCTCTCTCTTTCTCTCTCTGTCTCTTTCTCTCCCTCTCTCTCCCTCTCTCTCTCTCTCTCCCTCTCTCTCTCTCTTTCCCTCTCTCTCTCTCTCTCTCTCTCTCTCTCTTTCCCTCTCTCTCTCTCTCTCTCCCCCTCTCTCTCTCTCCCTCTCTCTCTCCCTCTCTCTCTCTCTCCTTATTCCATTATGATGAACAGCCATCCAGGATGAGTCTTCTGTCTTCAACAAATCCTTTAACCACACCCAGAAATATGTATTTAGTTGGATGTTTCTTACTCAAGTCAACATGATCAGTTAACTGTCAAAATCTACCTCTTGTCAGTTTAACAACCAGACATGTTTCCTTAAAACATAATCTCTAAAAATAAACATAATTATAAAGTCATAATTATGCTGAACATGTTACAACTATGTTGTGTACAAACAAGAATATATTAATTCTCTTCTCAGAATAGAAGGATATTTTGGGGAGGTCTGCTTACTCCTAACATTTAACAATTTGAACATTGTAAAAAAGGTTAAACAATATTTAAGAACCAATACTAAGTCTATATTATACTGCATTATGCATGTACTATATATATATATAACATACTACACAGAAAGTGTATTAGGAGAGGGCTATTATAATTACAATCCTCATTTTTGTAACTGATCATAGGGTCATAACTCGTATTTAGATCTACCTTCTACTAATCTTTCTGTTTTCCCCTGGTTTTCAGCAAAGGCCTCAGCAGGCTTTGATCTTTCCCTAGTGAGATAACTCATGCCTTTATTCCTGAAGATTCCGGACTATTTTCCATCCTGTCTAAATTGCAGTGTTATAGTTTCCCTCCGATGTACTATAACAGAGCATGATAATAATAGAAAGAGCCCTGAAGAATCTCTTGCAGTCCGAGTATATTCTTCCTTTCTTTCCTTGTGGAGTAATAGCCCAATTTCCTCTGCATATTTTGAGTGAATCACTCCTGCTAACACTGTAACTCCCATTTTATTTTATGTTTTACTCGCAAGTAAAAAAAGAAAAATAATAATAATAATAAGGATGAGACAAAATGACCAAGCAAAAGTCTTAGCTTCTAGTTCATTGTTGTACTTCCTGGTACAACCCTTTCTCTTTCTGGAACTAAATCTTCTAAGCCAGCAGAGCATGAGATTTAGGAAACAGGAAGCAAAAGAATTACTAGTGAATAACTAGGGTTTAGGATGAGTAGTAACTTTTCTACTTCAGCCCATTCATACTGAGTTTGGGCAACACAGTACCATATAGTAGATACTGATTCAATAATTTACTGCCTTTTAAAGAACTTTGTCTCAGTCCTTCAAGACATTCCTACCCAGCTGGTGCTGTAACTGTCTTCCAAATACCATTCCATCTTTGTATCAATCCAGCCCCTTTAAGATGATGAGGAACATGGTAAGACTGGTGGATTCCATAAATATGTTCCAGTGGCCTCACATCTTTGGCTATACAATGGCCTTCTCTGTTCACAGGATATGCTGTATAGAATTCCATGGTGTTGTATATTGCGTTATATAACTTTGAATGGTAGTTTTGGGAGAAACATTACATATAAGGAAGGCAAATCCATAACCAGAATAAGTGTCTATGCCAGTGAGGTCAAAGTGTGATCTTTTCCGTGATGGATGTGGTCCAATATTATCTACCTACATCAAGCTGCAGGCTCACCAATCAGGGACTGAGGACATACGGGAGACTCTGTGTTTGTCTCTGCTACATTCACACTGGGCATTCAACAGTGGTTGTAGCCAGATTAGTCACTGTAAATGGGCATCTGTGTTGCTGAGCCCATATGTAACCTCCATCCCTGCCACCATGGCCACTCTGTTCATAAGCCCATTGGGAAAGGACAGAGGTGGCTGAAGAGAGAGGTTGCCTGCTATCTATAGAACACATCTTTCTATCCACTTGCTTGGTAAAGTTCTTTTCTGTTAAGGTCACTTTTTTGTTGAGCACTTATCTGGGGTATATATATCGCTACATCTCTTGTCCAAGTGGAGAGTTCTAGCCACATATCTCATCCCCAGATATCTTTGTCACCAATTATCCAGTCATGTTTCTTCCAAGTTCCTGACATCCATGCAGACTATTGGCCACAGACCACAAATCAGTATATTGTCACACGTCTGACCACTTTTCCTTCCAGGAAAACATACCACTGGTGTACTGCCTGAATTTGTGGCACTGTGAAGATTTCCCTTAACCACTGTCCTTCAGAGATGTCCTGGAAAGGGACTGTAATGCTGATGCTCTCCACTGATGTATACAGAACTGGACAGAAGTTATGGGTGTGGCTAAAGAGATATTTTTGAATACAAAAGACCCACGTTGGTACACTTGTCACCTAAATGGAATACAATGGAAAGGGAGAAAGGTTTTCTTCTGTTTCTTTAGATATGTTCCAGTCTTCAACTTCACCTTGGATGTTGTCTCATGGCTTCCAGCACTGACCCTGCAGTCTCATGTTACAGACCTGCAAAGAACCCTTCCATCAACTCCAGGTCATTACCTCCAGCTGTATCTAACATCTCCAGCATGCAGACAGTTCTTTTACATTTTTCAGCACCTGATTCTCTGGGCAGCAGTTGTAAATGTACATTGTAAGTCTTCATGTATTAATTAATATATGGTGCATTTAACTTGTTTCTCTAGTAATCACTGCCCTCAGCATATCCCTTGTCCCCAGTTAATCCCTTCAGCCACATGTAGAACAGTCCTCCTCCAGTGTAACTGAGTGTTCCTTACTCAAGTTGACAAACTTAGTTACTATCACACCAGCTCAATTCTGTTTTCATGTTTATGAATGAGTTACATGAGTTGATTGGTAAGAGAAATTCAAGTGTGTGCCCACCGTTAACATTATATACCTAACAAATGCATCTAATTGAAAAAGCATTACAAGGATTATGTTACCATTTGGTGTGCTGAGGGGTTGTTTTCACCTCTGAAGCATATTTCACAAAAAAACACAGTGATGAATAATACTAAAGAAAAAATTTCTTATGCTCTGTGACAGCAATGTTAATGCCATATCTATTGAAACTGAACAGTGCATACATTTTACTTTTAAGAGAATGGTATCTGGCAGAAATAAATTACCTGTAAGAGTGTTGACTTATTCAGTTGGCAAAAAATATTAGTTATTCTACATGTTACAAGCCGGGAGGGGAAGAGGAAGAAAGGAAACACAAGACCCGAGTGGTTACTTGGAGAGTCTAACCTGCAGTTCTTTTATCTTTTTTAAGAATAAGTTAACATTTTTTTGGAGCCACTTGAAAAATGATAGTGTCATTACGGGCACAATCATAATACAAATCACTTTACAATGATTCCCTGTGCTTAATCATATTGAGTATATTTCCTATGAAAACTATTGCTATATAATGCATCAAAGCTGCTCTCAAAGACATTAGAAAAAAAGATTTTGAAAATCACGTTTGGGAGAAAAAATTTCTTCTGCTTGAAAACAAATTACTGAATGCTACTTTTTAATGATAATAGTAAATTTAGAATTCCCTGATGCAATCTGAATATTGTCATTATAAAGAAAATTATGTGCATCTAAATAATTATGTATTTAAAAGATGATTATATCAAGATATCCCGTGATATTAAAAACATGATTATTCTGGTACATTAGAATCTTTCTGGGATTCTCAGTATTTGCAAGTTCATAACATCTTTTATGCAAGTCTAAAATTACACTCTGTGGCAATTAATTGGATCCTCTCTATTATTATGTCAAAACATATTAGGTAGGTATAACACAGTGAAAAAAGAAATCAAAGTAAAAATGCATTGAATAATTAAGAAAATAATTGAAATCCTATGATTATCATTGTTATAAATTTATAATTATTCATTCCTATGCTTAAACTTTGATCATATAGAAATATATTCTTTGAATTAAAAAAATCTAACATAAGTATCCTCATGAGAGAATTTTTTCTGGTTCATATCACTATATCATATATGCACACAGAATAAAAGATTATTCTAGTACTATTATCCATATAAGTGTTTATTGAGCTTTATTCATGCAAATTTAGCACATAAAGGGTTTCACAAAGTTGATATAATTTCTTTTACATTTTGGAAACCACATAATAATTAAGGAAGTCTTATACTACCTCAAATAATATTACAAATAAAATTCTTATTTGAAGAAATAAACTGATTTAATGGTCAGGAGAAATCATGAATCATGTGCTTCCTGAAGACCATTATGGCTGCCACGCATTTCCAAAATTCCTCCACACTATTGACTTATGTCATAAGTTCTGGCATTTGTATTTAAGAAAAAATGATGTTGTGCAGCAGTTACTTATGTTATCTCAGTTTAATTGCTGTAGAAAATTCACAGGACCATTTTTATTAGATCATTGCTTGAGTTTACTGGTTCATCAAAGCTCTTATCTGCTGTGAGGCACATAGATGTTAATTTTTCTGCCTCATCATCCACCATTCATGGCAAACATGATTAACTTTGCCTCTGGCTGGTACAGTGCTTATGGCTTCATCAGATTTAGTGTTTCCATGTTTGGGCTCATGAAGCAAGTCTGACGTTATCCATAGCACTGTAACATTGACAACAATGGTTTGAGGAAGGTGTTATACTAATAAGATGTTTAAAATACCATGAATAAAATGTATGCACATATTTAATAAAGCTCTTATCAAAAATTACTTTTGTTTAAATAGAGATACCTTAATTTATAATTTTATACTTGCACGTATATGTTTTATCTCCTTGTACTTAAAATAAAGCACCCAAAATCTTGACATACGAAATTAATTTTAACTTATCCTTTTTATTAGTCAAATGATTTAGCAGATAATTCACATATAATACAATAAAATTGCTATAATACCTATAAATCAAAATCCATGTTGTACTTTTGGGACATGTAAGTGTCCACACAGTCCTCTATAATGTCTATTTGTCCATAAAATTGTAAGACATGAACTATCAAACTAACATTTTTGCTTAATAACACTATGCACTTATTTTCAATATCTTGAATTAGAAACATTGATTTAATAGTTAAAGTGGAGTTTATACTTAATTGGCTTTGGGATAAACCCCAGGGACTGGGGGGTTACCTCTCTGCGTGTGTCTGAATGGGCCAAGGAGGAGTGAATTTGTGAATCTCGTCCTTTACCCTTTGAATTCTGTAGTCTTCTTTGCTGTTTCCATACCGCCATGAGCTGAGCACCTTGGTGTCTCTTCCTTCTGCCTTGGAGCCAGCTGATCACAGACTGAAACTGTTCATGGTGTGAAAATGAAAGCATGTTAAATGTCTCCTCCAATAAGTTGAGAGTGTTTAGTATTGTGGCTCAGTGGCTGGAAATCTGACTAATACCGTTTTTAAATAATGCATTTTTTTTCTCCCAATTCTTTTCCCAAATTTGACTGATTATAAAATACACAAATACAAAAGCCTGTCTTTCTTGTCTCTCTCTCTACCCTCTGGAGACGTGAACGTGAATTTCTTTGGAAGAAATTCTACAAACAAGCCGAGGAGCATAACATTTGATTACAACACCCCATCTCGTAGATTTCTACTGTAAATTTGTACTTTAACACAATAATAGTTGGCTTTTCAGTAGCAGTATCTGGGGGATACAGAAAGTAATATTGGCAGTAACCTACTTAGTACTAAATAGGGTGAGATGTCTACACCTGTGCAAAAATGTCAGACATATTTTTTGCCCACATAATACTTTGGCTAACAGTTTTCCTGTAGGTTTGCCTGAGAATTACAAGAGGGTAAAATGCAACATTCTTCTATTAAGTAAACATGCATTTTACTATAATGGAACATGAATGTGGCTCACAGTAGCTGGGCATGGGGCAGTGGGAACCCATTTGTACATTCAGTTACCTAGCAGAAAACTGGTAACGTATACACAACAGCACCAAAGCAGCAACAGGTGTGTATTTAGGATTCTTTATATATTTTTTTTCTTTTGATTTTTCTTGTCAAAAGTAGCCCAATTCGGTACAATGGCACATGAAAAATCAGATTTGTGAGTTTTAGAGAAGGTTGAAAGTGAATCATCAAGTGACTCGTGCACAGATGATGATGTCAGCCATGTGACCCAAAGTTCCTGTGACAATGTAGTGGAAAAAGACTGGATAGAGACACAGGAAATGAAGACTTCCCTGATTCACATGAGGAAGAAAATACCGGGCCAGGGATATAGCTCAGCTGCACAGCACCTGGCTGGGAAATTTGATCCCTGGTATAAAACAAAATGAAACAAAACCAGCAGCAACAACAACAAAGAAAGAAAAGAGCAATGTTGGTGCAACTTTATTAGTTGAAGTGTACAGAGTGGCCAATCAACCAGGTGGAATAATCAGAACTACATCCGAGAATACAGTAAGGATGTTGGCAGGGGTGAAACCTACTGGACAGGATGCCAGAACTGCCGTTTGAGGTTGGAAATCATATTATAGCAGAGGAAATGCCAGGAGATATTGTGAAATTCACAGATGATGAAATACAAATAAAAATAAAATAGAAAATATTGTGTGCACCAATAGCCATACTCAAAAATTTGTTCCTTATAACATCCTGCTGGCTGAAAGTATTCATAGACCTGCTGTACATAGCAGGGCTTTCTCATGGTAATTGCAGGAATGTAAATGACTCGTAGAAGTGGCCTTGAGGTTTGTAGAATGACAATGACACTAAAATATTTGATTTCTTTCAAAATTAACTTGAAGTTTATTGACAAAACCACAAACTCAAAAACGAAAAAAAAAAAAAAATGATAATTTGCCTGCTAGTTTTTCACTGAGTTTTTGGGGTGGCTTTTTGTTTGATTGTTTTTGTTTTTGTTTTTGTAACGGGGATAAAACTCAAAGACCTCTCACCTGCCAGGCAGGTGCTTTTGTCCCTAAGCTAAATCACCAGCCTTTTCCTTTAGTTTTGTTTCAGATGGTCAAGCAGTTTACACACTATCTGAATGCGTGATTATTGATGGACATCTTGAAACATTTCATAGTTGCTGCAGCTTTTAGTAGTATATTAGGATGGTATGCTTTCATAGCTGGAGAAGAGAAAGGAAAGGAGTGACTCTTCTCTTTTGTTTCTGAATGTACTAAAATCTCAACAAAACTGAAGCATGAGATGGCAATTTTATACAAAACCAAGGTGGAGTAGTTGTTGATGAGATAAGCAGCAACTATGATGTCACCTGAAAAAAAAAGGCTTTGGTCAACTGTGTTTTCCTCAGTCCTATACATGTGCGACATAATTTGGTAGTTTTCAAGGAAAATCACAAGGCCAAGTATCACAGAGAAATTATTTTAGAGGATTGGGACTAGAACTCATAAAAAAATCATTTACAGCAGAGGAAGAATAAAGTGTTTCTTCTGCCCAGGGAACTATGCCAAAAAATTATTGAGCATACTGGTGAGGCTCACAGGTAAACAGGCAAGTATAATATCACAAAGACCTAGTACAACAACAAGAAAATCAGAAACATGCCAACTGTCCTACAGAAAAGGACAGAGTAACAAAGCATACGTGCTATCAATGCAAGCAGTACTTGTACAGGGGACATGCAGCCTGTGTGTGAAGACTGCCTTGAATGTGACAGCTGAGGCAAAGCTTATTACTGTGCTAGACTTTTGTTTGTATTTACATTGTCGTTCACATAGGTCTTTATTTCTTTTATCTTTTAGGTTTCTTAAGCACAGAAACAGCTGATGTGACAATGTTGATGTGTATTCTAAGCATGATTACATATTTAATATTTTATTTTTTGATATCTCATTTTCCTGCTAAGTGCACATTATACACATTATACACAATGTAAGAAGCTCTTGACAAAAGAGAAAGAAAAGAGAGGTGGCAAAAGTGATTTGCCACACAGGGAAAAAAAAAAAAACTAAGCACATATGCTGTCAGTTTTAAGCAAGACGTGTGTGTGGAGTGTGCAGTGGTCTGATGTGAACATGACTTGGGTGTGCAAGTGAAGCAAAGGCTATTTGTGTTGTGCAGTTGTGTTGCTATTTTCACTGTGGTTCACATAGCAATTTATGTCTGATATTCTCTTTTAGGTTTTGTAAATAAATACACAGATGTTGTGAAAAATAATAGTTTTTATTCCCAATTGCACAAAAAGTATTAAGAATTTAAACTTAATTTTACTGATACTTTATGTTCCTTTTAACTACACATCATATTATGTAAGAAGAACCGCCAGACAAAACAGAAAGACTAGAAAGATGTCAAGTACATCCAAAAAAGGCTAGTAAAGCACAGCACATGTGCTGGCAGTGTAAGTGATAGATGTGTATGGAACACGCTGTGGTCGTGTGTGACAAATACATTAGATATCATAATTGAGGTGAAGGTTAATTTTGTTGCAGAGTTCTACTGTTATTTTCATGGTAGCTTGTATAGTAATTTTTTTTCTTATTTTTTAGAATTTGTATATCAAAGAGCAGTTGACGTTGAAAATTTTGATGCTTTTAATAAAAACTCAATAAGTATTAAACACTCAATACTTTATTTTTCCTGTGAAGTACTCACTCTTTAATATAAAACTAATAAAATTAAAATAAATGGTTCATAAATTATAATATTCTCAAGAATAAATATGAGTGACATACACCCACAACAAAGCACCTTTATGACAAATATGCCCCCTTAATGGTCTGAAAAATCACAATGCAAAAAAAAAATATATATAACATTAATTCAGATAAAGATATACATTCCAAATAAACTGAAATAGACCTTGACTCAGGATGCTTCACGGAGGAGTACGTGCAGAAGTGTCCTGAATGTTTGAAGGCACTAGTCATGTGAAATGTTCAAGGAAAGGGGAAGAAAAAAAGCAACTGGAAATGACTTAACTGTTGTTAATGAACAGCAGGGAGGAGAAGATAAGAAACAAACTGTGTAACCTGACTTTAACGTGAGATTTACATTTTTATACTTTCCCATCAGTCTTTCAGCAGTGTTGTTAAGTGAATAAACAAGTGAATGAATGATTGAATTAATGAGTGTAATAAAAGAATATTACCTAGTTGTAATCTTAGCATAGAAAACAGAATTAAGATAAATCATAGAGATTAATTTATAAAATATTCAAGTACTAATAATTTATACTACTTAAATTTTGCCTTAAATTATACAATGTTTATTGTATTTATAAAAAAGTTTGCTCATGATACTAATTTTTAAATAAGCATACATTTTACGTTTTGTTAAATAAAATGGTCATGCAAATTTGTTCTAAATTGAAGTCAATTTCAATTATATCAGTATTGTCAATGATTTCAACCTTCCTTAAATGATTAAGATTACAGCACATTATTTGTCTATTTTGAATATTTTTTCAGGGAAATGTACTTCTCAAAAGAAGAATTTTCACAGAAAATGTCAAAGAATATTTTGGAAAATGGAAGTTGCTATTAAAATGGTTATACATATCAAATAAAACAATAGAGCTTATTGGAGTACTAAATGTAGAGATGCATATAAGTCAGCTTTCTGTCACTGTGAGAATATATTTGAGAACGTTTTAAAAGAGGAACATTTTTATTGGCTCATGGTTTCATGGGCTTCAGTCCATGGTTGACTGTCTCCATTGCTGTAGGCCTATGGTAATGGAGATTATCTTAGTAGAGAGGACACCACAGAGCAAAGCAAAAATAATCACACGAAAGCCTGTCAGCTGGCAAACAATCCTTCAGAAGAGGACATTTGGAGGACATTGTACATGCAAAGTATTATAGGTATTTAGTGAAAAGATTGACCTTATATCAATAGTATCTTGTTACATCAAAGAATGAGCTGTATACTAGAGATCCTGTATCAGGATCAAACTCTAATACTATATGTGAAAAAAGCAAATGTCCTAAACTTTCTTACCTCTAATTTTGAAATGTGAAAAGTGATGTCATTTTCTTTATCTATCTCATGGAATCATTAGTAGTATCAAATGAGAATGCTTAGAAAAATGAACACTACACCAATATAAATATTTAGTATTACAATATACTATAAAATATACTGTGGACACTAAATATGGTCGATGACTTATGTACATCATTCAATAATTGGGTGTTCAGTGTATTGCACTGTAGGATATGTTGCAAGTTAGAGTACAGCAATAAACAAATCCCACCTCTCAAAGCATTTCTGTTATAGTGGGATACTTCCTGAAATGATCTTAAATCTCTTGGTAGCATACACAAAAATATATTATATATACAGTAACAAGAAGACTTCAAATCTCTTTAAAATAAGGAGTTGAAGGTTGAGACCCAAACTGATAGCCATCAACGCAGACACAATATTATAAAATTTGGAATAGAAATGGTATCCACAATCTGTTTTTGAAAAAAAAAAAACTGCTCATCGAATAGAACACAAAAACCAAAGCAACTGATCCCAATACTCCATTAAGGTGTTTGTCAGGACCTATTTTCCAGGTTCTTGGTATGGCCAACAGAGAACTATAGCAAGCACTCTGACTGCAAAAACAAAGTTTATTGAAAGTGAAACTGAGCTCAGGGAGGCCAAGCAGGTTTGTGAAAGTGAGAAGGTGTCACCATCCCGAGTCTTCAGGTCGCTGTGGTTGTCCAATGATTCATCATCTTGCTCCTCCCACTCCTGGGCCTTTCGGGGAATGTGGTGGGCAGCTCCCTCTCACATAACCTTTGGGCTTTTCCACGTGGTTCTTCTCATGCTGCATCTCTTTTTCTTTCTTTCTTTTTTTTTTTTTTTAATTTTTATTTAAGGAGAAAAGAAAAGAAAGAGAAAAAAAAACAGTGAAGGGGTACAAGTTATACAGATTTACAGAATAAAAAAATGCGCAGTAGGAAATCACTAGTTAATGGATTACATATTGCCATCTTTTTCATTTAGATGCATCTCTTTTTCATTCAGTCCCTGTGCTTGATGGCTTAATTGCTCCAAGGCCTGCAGAGGACATTCTAGTGTTCAAAAGCTTCTTCGTGCATCTGGGGCCCTTTTGTTGTTCTGAGTGCTGTGGCTTGTCACCTGACTCTTAAACCGCAGGACTATCAAGTTTTTGATGACCCATGCAAGCCTAGAAGTGGCCTAGTGGGAGGTCTCCTGCCTTAGCTGGTTTTCCCTCCCCTGTGTGCTTCCACCACCAACAATAATGTATCCCTGGGTTACCCAGAACAAGTTAGCAAACTATTTTTAGGGTTTATCCTGTCCATCATGCCACAGCACTGTGTTTATGATGTTCCATCTGGAAGTTAAGTCTATAGACTAAATAATTTTGGATGTTAGTCTAAAGTGTCTTATAAAAACGAACTATGTTGAGGCTGCCTACTAAAGTGTTTAATCTGGTTTACCTGGGTATTATAATAAATGTCTAAAGACTTTTTTTTTTTTTTTAAATAATGAAGGGTTGCTATACCAGTCCAATCTTTTAAAAAGCAGTTATCTATAAGGACACTTATTCCACTAAGGGGGCTGGAGTAAATTAACAGAAATAGCTGCCCTGGTAAATGAGGAGGCCTCAAAAATCTTTTCTGCTCTGCTTTTCACAAGTCCTCTACTTTCATAAATATAAGAAAGGGACTCACTTTACTGCCATTCAAAGCAACCTAAACAACAGCATGAATGGAAATTCCATTTTAGGTACCACTGTCTTCTGATAAGAGAATCCCTACACAAAACTTACACCACTTTCCTGTTAGACTAATCCATGTGTCTTGAATATTTCTTTCTGCAAATTATTCTTTAGTAATTCTGCTCACGATGCCTATTGATAGAGTTATTTCCAAAAGATGAAAAATATTAACAAAAGATGAGAAATATAAAATAAAAAGAGGCCTTTATTCTGAGAACACGGAGAGAGATGACCGGCAACCCCACCGCTGGCGTCCGGCGATCTCTCCGGCGGACACGTGGCGTGGGGGCCTGTAAATAGCCTCGGTTTGGGGTGGAACCTAAGGCGGGCATTAGGGATACACAGGTAGCCCATTGGTCCTAGGTTTGGCGCCATATGTAAATTCCCAGGGGTGGGAAGATGGCGTCACAGGTAACTTCCTAGGGGCAGGGCAAGATGGGGCTTCCTGCTTCCGGCTGTGGCTTTCCTGGCTACAGTGTCCTGTCTGGGCCAAAACCTTTCATATCCCGTCTTATGGTTATTATTATGAAAAGGGGCGAAGATTTCTCTCTTTAACTACTTCCTGCTGGCAAAGGGCGCTGTACTGGAGCCTAGGGGAGTCGACGGGATGAAGGTTGATGCCCAGGTAGACGCTGCTGCCAGGTGTTTTAGCCAGGACAACTTCACTGGTGAATGCACGTATGTCAGACTGGAAAAACAAAGAGACAAGACATTATGAGGAGACATGGCACTGTCATATTTAAGGACCCAGGTGAGGTAGAAGGAAAGGTGCCTTTGATTTAGACATATCATTCTATCAGGACCATGTTGAGGTAGAAACATTTCCATGGTGAGGCAGAATTCTGAAAATTAAACGTGGGGTTAGGAGGAGTGGAGTTATGAGAGGTGATTACTCCCCCATCTGAAAGCATAAAAGTTAAGACGGTAGGTTGATGAGGCTTGTCTCTGGTATGCATGATGTTGGAGTCTGTAGGCAATACTGTTAAAGAGTCCTGCTGTAAAAATGATCATTAATAAAATGTAAGAAATTAGGAACCAAAGTGGATAACAAAACATGACTTAGCCTGTTAACTGTGGCTGCGAGGCCTTCGTGAAACGGAGATTGGGTAGGCGACAGAAGATGAGATGACCACTCAGAATGATCAGATTTAGGGCTGGGAGGGCACCTCTTAGCCTGGGCGATGTGAAACTAGGATGGGAGTCCAGCAACTTTGATTTAGGCATGGGTCGCTGCAACCTGGTTGTAGTCCTTGGAATGATTTGCTGTAACAGAACTTTAGCAAGTATGAGAAAGGCTTTTATGTATCCTGAAAAAGTATAAACCAAGTGAGAAGACTGGGACCTGCACAAAATAGGCCCTGTTTGTAAATGGCATAGGTTGACCATCAATACCCCCAGAGATTGAGGACTTAATATAGCAGCCTGAATACTCAGGAAGACCTCTGTATATATGGCCTCTATGTCCACAAATATAGATAATGTCTTACCTGAGACTTTAGTGCGACTTGGAATCTGAGACGGACACCTGAAAGGGGGCTGTTGTTGCCCTGAACTTCCTCAGTCTTCAGCAGCAATTTTCTGTCAGTGACTAATCTGGCAGTGTCGACATTTCCTATGAGGGCTAGAACTTAGGATGGCTTACCCACTCTCTGGTGGCTAGGACAGTCCAGTAGCCCTGGAGTAAGGTCTCAAAGAATGCCAGGATGGGGCATTTTCTTGTCCAGTATCTTCTGCTGCATTTGAGCGTGGTCCAAGGAGGGGGCAGGCAGCTCCACCTTGTGTAGGTTTACCTGTCACAGAACTCCAAGTGTCACAAGTGTTAAAAATATGAAAAACCATATTAAGATCTCTCTAAGGTTTGAAGGTCAAGTTTTGCCTTTTTGTTTGGGATTTGGACTATAGTAGAATTAAGTAAGTATGCAGGAATTTAATATTGGCATTTTGGATTAGAGAGCAGGCTTTATCTGGATGGCATATCGCTTTTTTTATAGGGTGACACATAGAATTAACAAAAAAGGCTTTAGTCTGCCAAACAAGGCTTTAATGGAAATGTTTTGCAGTAAAGGTTTAGCAATCTTATGAATAAATCTATCAAAACTGATCTAATATTGTCAAATTTGAACACATTTACTTTTTTTAAACCTGTTATTTGCAGTAGTATGAACCAAGACAAATAAAATAAAACTTTAAGAAAACCCTTGTCTTGAAATACAGCTAGTGGTTCCCAGCAAAAAAGAATTTATAACCTTAGTTGTTAAACAGGAGATTGGTGAAGGCTTTGATTGATAAACAAGGCTGGTAAAATTATCAGGTGGCAAATAACCTTGATTAAATGGTTTGATTAAACTGTAATAAAAAAGCATCTTTTGAGTGGAGCCAAATTGTAAAAAAAAGCATGCCTGAGCAGAGCCGCTGAGCTGCTGTTTTGCGGCACTCCGGCAGAGCACGCCCAGTGGGTGGGGCAAGCCCTGGAATGTAGCGCGCAGGGGCGGGCTCGGACTGCCCCCGGAAACATGTAAGATGGCAGCGGCGGCGGCGGCGGCGGCGGCGGCGGCGGCGACGGCGCACAGGGGAGGGAGGGGCTGGGAAGGCGCATGGGGGAGGGGCTGGGAGGCGGCCCGACACAGCGCGCGAAGCTGGAACTGCTTGCAGGGCTCGAGGATTAGAAAGCCAATTTAGGAACACAGCTGGGTTTTGATTAGCTTCCTGGACCTGTTTTAAAAGTTTGTTATAGTTAGTATGCTTGTCCTGCTCTGGCACAGCTATAGGCCCAGAGTCATTATAAACGTCCTTAAAATGTAAATCATAACAATTAGTAATAAATTTAAATTGCCTGATATCGTTCTGTGGGTCAACAGAAAAGCTACCTAATTTATGGACAATCTGGGATAGATCAGAAAGGGAAAAAGGCACATGGATGTTAACAAGCCCCTCGGGGCCAGCTTGCTCCCGAAGCGGTAGCAGAGCCTGAGGAGATTCCAGAGCAGAGGGCCACTGAGCAGCCATCCTTCCGGTAGGCGCATGTGAGCAATCATCTGTAGAGCGGCTACAGAGCTGCTGCCGGTCACCCTGGGAAACACGAGCAGATGGCGTCTCACTGTGCGCCTCGCAGCTAGAGGACTGCTGTCGGCAGCACAATGAAGCGTCATGTGCACTGCAACAGGGCGGCTGTTGTAGTTCACAAGAGGAGCCACAAGGAGACGCCTATTGACAGTGAGGGTCCTGGAAACATGGCGGCGCCCTGTCACGTGACCCAAAACATGGTGGCGCCTGGGAACATGGCGGCGCCCTGTCGCGTGACCCGAAACATGGCGGCGCCCTGTCGCCATGTGGCCCTCCGGAACATGGCGGCGCCATGCCACGTGGCAGAGGGTTGCAACATGGCGACTGTTCCCCGCACAAGCTGGAACAATCACGCGACCTGCTGGAAGGACATGGCGAGCGAGACCTAGTATGGTGGGCAGGCGGTGAGAATGCTGTAGGGGATACAGAATTCTCAGGAGAGGAAGTCGGAGACTGTGAGGAAGCGCTAACAGAGGGATTAAAGCTGCTGGGAGAGTTATGGGTCCCAGGAGAAGGCGGGGGAGCGGATGGATCATCGGGAGATAACTGCGACACAGAGGGATTAGAGCTGCTGGGAGAACTATGGGTCCTGGAAGGCGGAGAGGGAGACGATCGTACAGTGGGAGGTATCTGCAATGGAGAGGAATTAGAGCTGCTGAGAGAATCAGTCACAGGGGGAGGAGAAAGCGGTCCGGCGGGAGGTAACGGCAGGGAACGAATTTGGTGGTAGGCAGGCGGCGGCTGGGAAAACAATGGAGGGCAGGACGGAAAAGTTTGTGGCGCAGTAGACTTAGCTAAAAGTATCTCAGCGGGAGCACAAGACTTAATGAGAGATGGGCGTGTCCTCAGAATAAGAAAGGCTTGGACATAAGGGAGTTCCAATAACTTGTTGCCAGCTTGACAAAAATCATACAAGTTCCTGAGAATGCAGGGGTCAAATGTTCCTTGCCGAGGCCAAGGCTTGCCGATAAGCGGGTAGGTTGGCCAGACCTCCTGGCAGTAAAAAGTTAGTTGTTTAGTTTTTATGGTACCTTTAAGTTTTAGAGTACGTAAATTGGAAATTAGGCATTTTAAAGGCGTCTTTTGGGAGTTAGAAAATACGTTCCCCATGACTGATTCAGGCAAGAAAAAAAACCGGAGGTCCAGAAAAAAGTCGTCACTTATTTGTGGTACCACGCGGCGGAACGGTTCCAAACCGTAAACTCCAGTCGTCACTGAGAGATTTACGAATGGAGTCTACGTGGGGTCAGTAACACTTTTGCCCGTGAAAGCGCAAGGCTTTAAGGGAAGTGAGGCATTCTTTCAGTGTGGGCGGTCCCAAAAATCTCTGCTTTGGGCTATCTGAACCCAAAGAACGTGAGAGATTTTGTGGGCGCAGGTTTGCCCAGAAAGAACCCTGCCCTGGGCGGTCCTAAGGACGTGAAAATGCACAGACCCACGCAGACGGGGAGAACATTCCACTGGGGCTGCCCAGTGCGAAAAGTTCCCCGGGGAGTGCTCACCTGAAATCAGTCTGGCCGATGCGGAGCGCAGGCGGCTGGCGACAGGAACGTCTCGGGAGAGGAAAAAGCTCGGGATTAATCCAGGATGTTATCTGGCTATCGGCTAGAAGACTTTGGGTATGTGGCCCAACAGTCAGTTGCCTGCCGATAGAGTCACGGCAACAAATGATAGAGTTATTTCCAAAAGATGAAAAATATTAACAAAAGATGAGAAATATAAAATAAAAAGCGGCCTTTATTCTGAGAACACGGAGAGAGATGACCGGCAACCCCACCGCTGGCGTCCGGCGATCTCTCCGGCGGACACGTGGCGTGGGGGCCTGTAAATAACCTCGGTTTGGGGTGGAACCTAAGGCGGGCATTAGGGATACACAGGTAGCCCATTGGTCCTAGGTTTGGCGCCATATGTAAATTCCCAGGGGTGGGAAGATGGCATCACAGGTAACTTCCTAGGGGCAGGGCAAGATGGGGCTTCCTGCTTCCGGCTGTGGCTTTCCTGGCTACAGTGTCCTGTCTGGGCCAAAACCTTTCACCTATGCCAATACAATAAAACTCCTAAATTGTTTAACTAGTGCCTCCCTGTTCTGTCTGACATTACATACAGATTATGAGATTTTTACTAAATTATATTCAAGTGAAGCATATTTTACATAAATTATATTCAATTATATTCATAAATTAAATTATAATTCATAAATTATATTCAAGGATTATACTCGTAGTTATATTCAGTTGAATTATATTCATAAATTATATTGAAGTGTATTTTACAGTTGGTTTTTGAAACTTTTGATGACCTGAAATATCTAAATATATTTTACTTCATGATTTTAGAATATCTGGGCCAAGGAAGAGGGATTGCAGTTAAGCTTGTTGACTAAAAAGCAGAATAAGTGCAATCCATTATTTAAAAAGTAAAGTTGAATGGATATTTAATTTAATAATTTGTTTTCACTGATAATGATTTAGAATAAATTTGTTCTGCAAATTTGTTCAGTAACTATGTTCTATTTTTTCAAGCCCAATTTTAAACACATTTTCAAAAACAACTATGATAATTTGAAAGACATGAAAAGATACAAAGTCTCCCAAGATTGCCTAGGGCAGTACTAAAATGCTTAGTAATAACTATCCTTATAATACTCAACCCAGGGATGAAACACTGCTCTTAAAAGCAGTTAGAAATTGTATTGCACTAAACAAAACAGATGATTACCTTCCATCACTGATGAGCACACAATAAGTTAGGTTTCTGCAAGTGTTTAGGTATAAGGAAGAAACTTTGCAACTGGAAAAGTCTAAATGCTCTGGAGAGTTTCTAAAAAGGTTTATAAATTTTCATTTAAAATATTTAAAGCTTATCTAAATGCTATATTTAGTGGTATTTAATTGAATACAGGAGATAATTATGTCAAAGTCTCAGAACCTAGAGACCAGGAATTTTGGGGATCAGAATGCATCTACAATACCTGTTCTTCCTTTATAAATCAAACGACTTCCTAATTTTAGTTAACAATAACACTTAGAAAATAATTCTATAGACTGCATAAACTATTATAATTTTGATTATAATTATGATTTTTAGTAAAATTTCAAAATTCTGTAGAAAATAAGTATCTACTACCATAGTAATAAAGTTTTAAAAATGATTTTTCTTGTAAAATGATGCCTCAGTGTGCATGATCTAAAAATTTCCTATGATTTATATACAACTAAATAGATAAAGTGATAGAGTATAATGCATGTACTCTATTATCAGAAATAAAAATAATAATTAAATTTTATCTCAATTTTATTGTGCTTACAGTTTAGTTTTTTATAAAATAAATGTGATTAAATATTTCTTGTATTCAATCAGAAGAATATTCAACTAATTGGGAATATATAAGAATAAAAAGAATTTCTCTTAGCACAACTTAAAATAAAAACAAATATTTGGTAAGTCAACATTTGTCTAAGTGGTAATTTTATGATTTGTGCTGCATATATCAAAATCATTCAAATGCATAAATCATAAATTTAATAAACCATTGTATTTTAGTTTTATATAATAATTAGAAGTTTTTATACTCATTTATACCTTTTTAAAAATTGCCTTTTATTTGATTCATATTGTACATATTTCAAGGATGATGCTATTTTGATTAAGATTATTTTTTATGAAACAGCATAATTTTGAACTATAATTCTTTTAAATGATTCTTAATATTGCTAGTGCTAGTTTTCATTATATGATTGTTACATTCGTGTGGGAGCTTGGTACATGTACGTAACACACTTTAATTCCTTTGGCTCCCCCTTTGCTTCCGCTCTCCTGCCTCTTCCCTCAACCTCTTGTTCCCCTTACCAATTGCAAAAAATCTACCTCCCTATTTTCTATTATCTTGCTTTTAATATTATTTACACTCTGGACTTCTCTGTGATATTTAAGCTTATCTATCAGATTTGTTTTACTTAAAATTATGCTATCAAGTTGAATCCATTTTCCTATTAATGACTCCATCTATATCTCCAAGTTTTACTCACCTACCCTTTGCTATGACAGTTTAGTGCTCCACTGTGTATAAATACCACGTTTTCTTTCTGTAGTCATCTGTCCATGGACATACAGGCCACTTCCGATATTTAACTATTGTAAATTCCGCTACTATAAACATGAGTATGAATGCATTACTTTGGTGCTTTTGGGAAGAGATCTAGAAAAAGAATAGCTGTGTCCATTTCTAATTTTTAGTTTTAATTTTTGAAAAATCTCCATGCTGACTGTTACAGTATTTGTGCTATAATACATTTCCACCAACAATACAGAAAGGTTACTTTTCTTCTGTGTCTCATTGACATCTTGAATTCTATAAAATAGCCACTTGTTTTATTAGGTTTTATTTTTGTTTTTGAGATAGGGTCTGAATATTGAGTGCAGGCTGGATGTGAACTCACTATAGCCCAGGCTGGCCTGGAATTTGAGCAGACCTATGTGCTACCACAACGAGCTAATCGCTATTCTTTCTGGAATAAGATAGAATCTCAGTGGTGTTTTAATTTCTATTCCTCAAATGGCCAGAGATGTTGGACAACTGTTTTCACATATTTTTCACATATTCATTGACCATTTGTGCTTCTTCTGACAAGTGTCTTTTCATTTCAGTTGTCCATCTTTTAATTTGGTCTTTTATATTGAAAAACTTATTTTTATGAGTTACTTCAATACTATACATATTAGTGTTCTGTCTAAGGAACAGCCAGCACAAATTTTTCTACATCCTGTTGGTTGCTTCATTTTCATGATTGTTTCCTTTGCTGTGCAGAAGCTTTCGTATGACTATTTTGATAATATTAGTTCTTGTTCTAAAATAGCAAGAGTATTTTCCATTATCAAATGTCTTTTTGATTTCTTTTTATAGAGTTTTATATTTTTCATTATAGAAGTCAGTCACTTCTGATATTAGATTAATTCATAAATGTGTGTGTGTGAAACAGAGAGAGAGAGAGAGAGAGAGAGAGAGAGAGAGAGAGAGAGACTATTATAAATGGTGTTGTTTTCCTAATTTCTGACTCATTGAGTTCATTATTGGTTTCCAAGAATGTTAAAAAATTTTGTGTGTTGATTTTGTATCCTCCTACAGTACTGAATTTGGTTATTGATTCTAGGCATCTTTTGGTGGAATTTTTGAGGCTCTCTATATAAAGATCGTGGGAGTTCGCACAGTTTAGCCCTTTGGTTCCTGTGTGCCTCCCTTTTATCCTTTCTCCTGCCTGACTGCTCTGGCTCCACTACTACATCACCACTCCTGTGGAGCGCAGTGCCTGTAATGGGCACTATGATAACAACAGTGGTGGAGGAAGCTATTAAAATAATGTACAGGGTAAGCAAAGCCAAAGTTTCTATTATACATAGTTACAAGTCCAGAGCTGTCTACATGGAGAATGCTGTTTCTAGTAAATACAACTTTTTTTCTACACTCCCTTAGTTGTTGAACTGTCCACAGACTAAGAGCTGTTTTTGGCACATTGCATATATTAAATCAGATCTGACAGTAAGTATCCATAACACTTCTCAAGAATTCTCCAATGCTCTCTACTGCCATAATCTTGCAATATGTGAGTATTTTAAATATCATTCAGTGTATGTGGACATCCTTGCTAAACTATAAATCTTTGAAGTACATGTTAATTTATGTGTCAGTGATCCATTTTACTTTCAGTATGACATATTTGAAACTAGAATCTGATTTCTTTCCCTGAATTTCTATTTCTCATAGATAATAAATAAAATATTTATATAAGTGCCAATGATCCATTTTACTTTCAATATGACATATTTGAAAATGGAATCCTGATTTCTTCCCCCAAATTTCTATTTCTAACAGATAATAAATAAAATATTAAGTCTTGAGGCTAATATTTTTGTCATAAGTTAGTTGTGAGTTGAATCAGCAAGACTTGTACATTCCATTCAAATATAGTCTCATAGAATATCAATAAGGCAAAGAAAAGTATTCTTAAAATCATACTAACACACTGAAGGAAGAAATTGAAGATGTTCTCAGAAAATGGAAAGACATCCCATGTTCATGGATAGAAAGAACAAACATTGTGAAAATGGCCATTCTCCCAAAACTGTTATACAGATTCAATGCAATCCCAATAAAAATACCATCAACATACCTCATAGATCTAGAGAAATCACTCCTAAGGTTCATCTGGAACCAGAAGAGACCTAGAATATCAAAGGCAATTCTAAGCAACAAAGGCAAGGCAGGAGGCATCACAATCCCTGACTTGAAGTTATGCTACAAAGCAACAGTAGTAAAATCAACATGGTACTGGAATCAAAACAGAGCAGAGAATCAATGGAATAGATTAGAAGATACAAACACACTCAACCACCTTATCTTCAATAAAGGAGCCAAGCAGGTTCATTGGAAAAATGACAGTCTTTTTAATAAATGGTGTTGGAAAAACTGGCTCTCCATTTGCCGAAAACTAAAACTCGACCCAAGCCTATCACCGCGTACTAAATTAAAATCTAAATGGATCAAAGATCTAAATATTAAAACAGAAACACTAAATCTATTGGAAGACAAATTAGGTAGAAACCTTGAAGACAGGGGTAGGTAGAGAATTCATGAAGAGGACTCAAACTGCACAGGAAATACTTCCCAGAATCAATAACTGGGACCACCTCTTATTAAAAAGTTTCTGTAAGTCAAAAAAAAAAAATCTCCAGCATAGTGAAAAGAAAACCCACAAATTGGGAAAAGATCCCAGTTTACTCCCCCTCAGACAAAGGACTTTTGTCTAAAACATACAAAGAATTTAAAAAATCAGACCCCCAAAATTCAAAGACCCAATCCAAAAATGGGCATCTGAGATGAATACACACTTCTCAGAGGAAGAAATACAAATGGCAAATAAATACATGAAAAAAATGTTCATCATCATTGGTTATTAGGGAAATGCAAATTAAAACCACACTGATATTCCATCTCACTCCTGAAAGGATGGCCAGGGTCAAGAAAACCAACAACAACAAGTGCTGGAGAGGCTGTGGGGAAAAAGGAACTCTCCTACACTGTTGGTGGGAGTGTAGACTGGTACAACCTTTGTGGAAGTCAGTTTGGAGATTTCTCAAAAAGCTGGGATTGAAGTTCTATTTGTTCCAGCTATTCCACTTCTAGGCATCTTCCCAGAAGAACTGAAAGCATCATACCACAGTGATATATGCGCACCTATGTTTATAGCAGCACAATTTGTAATTTCCAGATCTTGGAAACAACCCAAATGTCCATCAACTGAGGAATGGATAAAAAAGCTGTAGTATTTCTATACAATGGAGTACTACTCAGCTATAAAGGAGGATCATATTGAGGTATTTATCAATAAATGGGTGCAGGTTGAATCCATACTCATAAGTGAACTAAATCAAACTTCCATCTGTGAACACCGAATAGTTTCCCTAGTGTAGGAAATGATTCAAATATATAAAAGTACGTGATAACCATGTGGCCTTGAAGCCTTATAAAATTTTCACTCATTAATTGGAATGGCTTTATTCTGGGCTATTTGATATTATGGCCTGTGATGCAATGAACAGCTACTTTGAAGAAAATAAGACATCATAATAGCTAGTGTTGATTTAATACCATCTTGTCTTAAAGCTGCACCAAACTATGGCTCTTCTGTCTCCATTGATTTTATCATGTTGTAACTTGCTAGATTCTATCGTATGTGGTAGTATAAACAAAATTGTTATAGGCAAAGAGATAATATAGAAACCATTGATCATTTTTTGTGTTAGCTGGTTCTAAATACTCTACAATGCTTTCATCCATTTGAATGGTTTTACACAGCCTTGATATGTTTGATGCTATAGCATATGAAGTTATATTCAAATATTTCAAAGAAAAAGACACTATGGTAATTACTATTAAGTCAGGTTATTTGGTGGTGAAGCACTAGGTTGCTGAAAGTGTCATGCTTTAACCTGTATTGTTATGTTGTTATGCACCCTTTTATCTCATCCTCTCCCTTATTCATTAAAAAATTATTTAATTTTTTAAATTCCTTTTTTAAACTAAGGGGAAAAATAAAAAATCTAGCAGGATATATTATAGTAACTTTTTAAATTTCCTTTCAACTTGAAGTCCTGTAATACCCCTGTTATCTTGTTTTGACTGAATAGGGTCTATTCTGCTCTGTATGAAAGTATCAAATATAAGAGTATAGGCAACTACTATAAAGGCAGTAAGATTCACTATGATTTCATTTTGGTTTGACTATTATCCTCTTTTAGGTGCTGTAAGACTTACAACGTTTAGGTTTTATTGGTCTTATTCTCTACTGTTATGTTTAACTCTATAATACCTAAAGAGATAGACAATTCGTCTTAAGGATACAAGAGGCATTACGGTAACCATTGTTGATAACCTTGTACTCTGTTTTTACATCATGTGCCATGTCTATCCTTGGTTTTGACTGACAGCTTTGTTTTATCATGCTTGATTTTATTCTCTTACAAAAAAAAAGTAATAAGATCTAAGGGAGCAATAAAACCCAAAATGTGTAAATTTTGTTGTAATAAAGAGAGGGAAAGAAAAGTGCCCTGAAGGATACAACTGCAAGGGTGTTTAGGTGTGTTGCATAGAAGACCATATTAATAGTTTGGATTCGATTACTGAACACAACTGCTTGCAGTCTCACTGTTTGAATGTTCGCTTTGTGTGCTTTGATCCTGTGATCTGAAACACCGTTTCTAAGATGATAGCGAGTAATCTATTAACTGGTAATAGCATCCTGTTCTTTGTTTTTTTGCTTTTCTGTAGTTCTGAATTACTTGTGCCCTTACACTGTTTTGTTTTGTTCTGTTTTTTTCCCCCTCTTTTTCCTTTTAAAAAATATTTTAAAAAATCATACTTATTGTAAGGTACCATTGAGTCCACCCAAATTCAAGCCCATGCGGGTGTTATCCTTGTTTCTGCTACATGATCCTAGTGTCAAGTAATTGCTTTTATCTTTTCCCTTGTGCAAAGAATTTTGTGCTGTAATATGACTGGATTTGAAGTCAGACTCCACCACATGCGTTTCTGTGCTTTAGTTTTTTACCTCTAGGTCTTAAGAGATTTATTTGTAAGCCTAAGAACTGAAGAGATTATAATGCACTCCCTGTAGTCACCTTGTATTACTTGAAATAAAACCAACCTAAGCCCTAAATTAAGTGAGAACATCCAGCCAACTTTTGACTGATCCCGTATAGTGATTTTGATTCTACTTAAAATTTATTCAACAGTATTTTCTTTCTTTAAAAAATCAATTTTTCCCTTTGTTTCATGTTCTATTTTATATTGCCTTATCTTTGGAGCAATGCAGGATTCTTTATCTCCTTATAAGTCTAAATTCATTACTTTTAAAATGTGTGATAGAGCATACATGTATCACCTTTATTATCATTCTACTCCATGGAAAACATTCAACAAATGTTAGATACCATTTATTCTATTATCATTATTATAATTATAATCATTTTCATTACTAATGTCATTCTAAAGTGTTTTTGTAATGGTTCAGTGATTATGAAAGCACTCAGCATGGTAATTGTCAAGTGAACAGGACACCCCTTCTTCCCTTATGGTAGATTTAAGGTCCAGAAATGACCAAACAAGATAGAAGGCTTATAATTGGCAAAGTGTTCGGGAGAATCTGAAGCAGAGATGCAAATTTGGGTTTAGAAACATAGGCAGCAGTATTTAAGACTGGAATAGGGGCAGACCTTGAGCCTGGGAAGGGGGAAATTGAGGAGCTATGGTGTGTTTTAAGTTTAGGTTTCTAGGACGCTTGTTGGGTGGAAACCTATATTAAGAGGCCATAAGGGGAAAATTTTAGGTCAACAATAATCAGTCATGGTAAGTAGAAAATAATTTTGTTTTCCTGCCTTTCCATGTTCATCCCTTCACTTTAACACATTTTGTCATTCTCTTGTGTATGACAATTAAAAAATACTGTGATTGTGTCAAGAGAAAAAATATTGATAGGCTAGGTGTTTGGAGAAGCAGATATAATTTCTGTAGTTAAAGAAAAGTGAAAGAAAAGAAGCTGAAGGCAACCATTAATTTAGTTTATTCATGTAAATTTTTTTTAAAAAACCCAAAATATAGACCCTCTGGTGTTTTAATACAGAAAACATATTATCATGAAGTATTATCCTACACTTCTCAAAAGTCAATCATTTCAAAAATGAGTTTAATTTTATGATTATCTTTTGTATTCATTTTGCAATGTAAATTCATAATATATAATTTTATTTTAGGGGTTACCTGCAAGTCGTGTGAGGTACAGAGTAGACGATGTACAGTTTCCTTACCCTGCCAGTATTTTTGATGTAGAAGAAGATTCTGGAAGAGTAATAACTCGTGTCAATCTTAATGAAGAGCCTACAACAATTTTTAAGGTCAGTGTGTCATTTTGTTTATGGTGTTATTTAACATTCAGAGTTAAGGTTTGATTGACATTTTGGCTTAGTGTGTGTAACTTTTTCGCAATTTTTCCTATTTTCAATTTTTTAAAAGTAAAAATCATGATTTCCTATAAAACAAACTTAGAAAAAGTAAGTTAAGTAAAAAGAAAAATAATCAATTGGTACATTAAATCTTTAAGATGACAAGATGTTACCATTGATCTCTATTCTCATGAAGATATTCCATGCAGATATAAGTATGCAAAAGTGTGTTTTCAAATAGCATAAGTTTGATTTTCTAATTCAATAATATATTGCTCATACCAACATATAACATGAGTAGCACTGTTATTTTAATGCATTCATTATTTCCCACTCTATGGGAATAACATTATGACTTTCTGTTTAATCTAACAACTTGTTGGATAAAAAGCTTAGTAACGATTTTTTTCTAAAAGTAAAATCTGCCTTTGTGAAACTCCTTGTACCTCTGTTATTTGTTGATTGCTATTTTTTTCTTTAAGATATATACCCACAAGCAGAGTTGCTGAATCAAGTTTATGTACTTTTGAAGTTTTATATGTCTAGAAATTTTTAAAAAGTACTCCCTACAATTTCCAACTTTCAAAAGGTTCCCATTTTCCTAATCCCACTAAACATTGGATATTTTATTTTTTAGTATTGTGTTACCTACCAAAGAAATATTTATAACTACTTGATTCTTCTTAAATTTTACTCTTCTTTACTTTCTCATGAAGTAATACATTTTATGTCTTTTGTTTTCATATATTGTATAATTTGAGATAATTTTATAACAGTTCCCAAAATAATGCCTGTTTCTACATACAAAAAAATTGAAAAATGCCATCTATTACACCTAGTAATACATTTAATTACACATTTGAGCATTTTTATTTCTTACAGTTGTTTAAAATAATTTTTGTTACTATAAATAAAACTCTTGAAAAATACACTAGGGAAATATCTTTTAGAGTTAAACGAATATCATGTTTTATATCTCACATGATCTTGTCACTGTTTGGAATAACTGTTCTGCTTATCAACTGTTATTAAGCAAAAAGTTAACATGTAGCTATTGAGATAATCTTTGTATAGGTTTCCATTATCTGGATTGAATAACTTGTTTAGTTAAACCTAGATCAGCTAAACTGCAGCTTCCAAAAGAATATACACTCCATGGAAGCTCATAATTTTGACAATATTTAAAATGTTTGAATATAAACATTAGAATTATTTTTAGTATTATATATATTGTTAAATAAAATGATTAATTATAAAGGCAATTGCAGCTCCTAAATGGTAGATAGCTGTCAGGTTGTGAGAACAAATCTTTTCTTTAGTTTGTATCATTGGCGTAATTTCCATTTAACTGTATGAACTTTTTTATAGTTTTATACAGTTTGCTTTAAAAGACTGAATAACAAAGTATGTTAAACTGTAAAGACTTTCACTTCTATTCTCTAGTATGAAGTACTTCCACCCGTCAATCGTGAAGACAATTAATTCACTGGAAAAATTAACTTATTTTTGTAAGCAAGCTAATTAGCTTTTTCCTACTGATTTTGACTGAATTTAATATAGTTTAAATAAGAATGTTGGTACTATAAAAGAATGTCTTTACTGCAGAGAGCAGAGAAATTGTAGAAGTATTCGTACCTGGAGAGATATTCATGTTTTATTGGTACATTTTTCTCTTTCTGATAATTTAGTAACTTCTTTGAATATTTTTTCTGGCAAATAAGATAACAACACCTACATGGCTGGATTACTGTGTAAAGATTGTAGCACATTCCGTCATAATGTCTGCCACCTCCTTGCTGGGCACAGACTGCCTAATGATTAATATCATATAGATTCAAGTGATGCTTTTATGTTCTGTGTGTTTATAATCTTTAACATAAAGGTTTTTTTTTTTTTTTAAGTTGGTAGTTGTTGCTTTTGATGATGGTGAGCCAGTGATGTCCAGCAGTGCCACAGTGAAAATTCTTGTACTGCATCCTGGAGAAATTCCACGCTTCACACAAGAGGAATATAGGTACTGATTCTTATTAGATTTTGAAATATGCAAGGTGTTTAGTAAATTGTTATGTGGCAGAGACTTTCAAAGTTGATATAATATGAATTTATTAATGACGTGGTTTTCCAATTCTATTTCAATATTTTGAACTTGGCTTAATGTGGGTACATGTGTGTGTGTGTGTATGTGTGTGTGTGTGTGTTTGTGTGACACTTGTTATCAAGCTCCATTTGTTCCAAATTTTTCATTGAACACAAAAAATTTCAAGAATTAAATGCACTTTTCCCATAACAAATAATGTAAAACCAAATAATGGGTCCTGATGCTTAAAAATTATACTTATAAATTCATTTTACCAGGACTTTAATAAATCTTTCAATGATTTCTTTCTTTAACTCTATTGTGATTGTCAGTTTTCCTCTTAGCTTACTGCTGGTGTTACTAACTTTCTGTGGGGCCACAGTTATGACATTTTACACAAATGAGATGCAAAAATGCAGTGACAAATATTCAGTACACCGACACAAGCACTGAATGTTGAATGGATGAGAACATCACTTAGATGAAGTGTCACCCTTTGTGTCTGTGACACGAGATGTGACTCATTCTCCACCAGTACAGATTTTCTCAAATCAGGTATTCATTGTGACTATTAAGCAAAATTAAGAATATCCAGCATATTTTTTTTCAAACACTGATATTGAAATAATGGTAAGTTTGAGCTTGGAGCTGTTCAATAAGTGAAGAACCAAGGTATCATTGCATGTTATATAACAGAGCCACATAATTTATATTTATTTCAGGTAGTGAGTTCAAAAATATAATAGCCTGGGTGATGTAAACAACAGAAATTCATTTTTTTACTCAGTTATGGTATCTGACAGGCAATAGTTCAGAAATGAGGTTTCAGCACGTGGTCAGTTTAGGTTCTTTTCCAGTCCACCCCTCAGCCAGCCTTTGGCTCTGTCCTAATATGATGTAAAATGAAAGGTCCTCTTGTCTGTTCTGATGAGGACGAGAGTCCCATGATGTATGTGCCATCTTCATAATCTCCTCTAAATCTAATTTTCTCCCACAGGCCTCATTTCCAAATGTGAACACACTGGTGATTAAGGGACATAAGCCTTGTTATTACATTGAGCAATCACCAATACTCATGCAATACAGCAGTTTGAATTTCATTTCATTTTCATAAAGTAACTACTCCCAAAGGCTCACAGCTTTGTACTGCAAGCAAATAACTGTGAAAAATATAACATACTATTACAACATGATAAAGACAAGGTCATGCTACCTAAGAAGCATGTTGAAGAGATCCTAAGTATGTTTAAATATATATATATATAATACATTTTTATGTTCTAATTTACAGACAAAGACAGGATTTACCAATCCGCATTAATGTGGATATATGTTCCCAGTTCAAAAATCAGTTTGTGTACAGAAGGGTAAATAAGAGGTATTGGAGTCTACATTGAATTCTGTAATCATTTTTAGTAGTTTAGTATACATAAAGACAAATTGGAAACAGCATAATATTGATACACGTGCATAAAAATGGAAGTTTCAGAGTATAGAGGATATAACATGTTTTAGAATTTCTATTTTATTTCACTATAGTTTCAATGAACTACCTATGTGTTCTTATTTCTTTTTATGTTTTTATCCTAACAAAAATAAAACCAAACCAAACCAAAAAGAATAAAGCTAATCAAAATAGAAGAGTGAAAAAATACAGGACTTCAAAACAAGATAATAAGAAACCAACAATAGCTACCATAAAACATTCCATTAGTTTCAACATAGCTGCCCACACCATCAGATACAGTAAAACTGAAATAGGACCAGACAGAATAAAACCAAACCTAACAAAACTACGAAAACAATACAGAAATTCAAAACAAGATAATAGAAAATTAACAATGGTTACCAATTTCCCTTTTTAAACATTTCCTCGTCTATAACTTTCATAATATTTATTGTATATTTTTGATTCTACTAAGTCCTTCAGTTCTTTACACTGCAAGATGACACAGTATTCACCCATATAAGTCTGGACCATTTCACCCATAAGCATGATCTCAAATTGCATCTATTTACCTACAAGGGCCTCAAGATTATCCTTCTTTATAGAGAGTAGTTTTCCACTCAATGAAAATACCATTTCTTTCTTAGCCATTCTGCAGTTAATGGGCAAGCTACTCCTGCTTTTTTTGTGGATTCTTGTTGCATGGAACATCATTTTTCTCTCCTTTGACTTTCCGTCTAGGAAATTCCTTTTCAGTTAAATGTTTCTTGTATACAGTATATTGACAAATCTTGTTTCTTGGTCCACTCTACCTGTGTGGTGAGTTGAGGCCATTTATGTTAACTGTTACACTGGCATGCATTGGCTATAATCTGCCATGCTCTCCTCCTGCTCTAGACCCCTCACTTTTCTCCTTCATTCAGTTGTCTGCCTTCTTTGGAAATTCTCTCCTGCTGCTACTCCTGGAACCATGGTCATCTTTCTCTGTCTAGAATATCTTTCAGCACTCTTTGTAGGGTTAGTTGGTGGTCACGAATTCCTTCAGTTGTTTTTATTATGGAGGTGTCTTATTTTTCCATCAATTTTGGAGGATAGTTTTGCAGGGTATGTCAGTCTGTTTCAGAAGTTGTTTTCTTCTGGATATGAAACATTTCATTGCAAGCTCTTCTTGACTTGATAATTTGTGTTGAAAAGTCTGCTGTGATTCTGATAGGTTTTCCTTTTACAGGTGTTCTGTTTTTTTGTTTCCTCTAATAGCCTTTAATATTCTGCTCTTGTACTGAATTTTAGAGATCTTAATTATTATATGTCTAGGTGTAGATTTCTTTTGGTTATAGGTAGTTGGACTTCTATATAGCTCACATACCTGCATGCCAGGTCCTTTCTCATGTTTGAGAAGTTTTCTGCTATTACTTTTGTTAATAGTCTTTTTCTGTCATTCGTGTTGGCCCTGCTTTTTTGCTGACAACTATCAATTTATTTCTTTCATCATCTTGCAGCCATTGAATTTTTATTTCCTGGTCCCTCATTATTTTTAAGGTATATTTTCTTTCCAATCAGTAGCTGCAGTCCTGCATTCAAGATCTCATAACTCATCTTCAGTATCTTTCAAATGGTTTTGCAGGCTGTTGAAGAGGTTTTTAACTTCCTGGATATCTCTTGGGATCTGTTTCTTACATTGTAATTCCTTTCTATTTTGTTTATCCACGGCTTCCATCATTTTCCTCTGCTCCTCTTTGTTATCTATGTCTTCTTTAGGTATGCTGAGTAATTCTTTCATTGTTTGTAATTTCTTCTTTTATCTGAGATATTATTTCTGATCTGATTACTCTTGCAGTCTCATGAAGTTGTTTCTTTACTTCAGTTGCGATCCTCTCAGAGATTTCAGGTGTGTGACTTCCATTTCCTTCCATGTCTCTATCTCCCACACTTGTTCTGTGGGGCTGAAAGTCTGAGATTGCCTTTCACTCCTTCGTCTTGACATTTTCCTGGGTTCCGCCAAACAAGCCAATTTCCAGGCACTTCCTGTGTTGGCTGCCCCTCTGCAGTGTAGGGGATTGAGCCAGGCACCTGGATTTCTCTGAACCCAGGTTCTCAGAGGAGCAGTGGGCATGCGACAGATTTTCTAGACTTGTGCAGCTACACCAAGGTTCCCTGAAAGCCAGGTTGCATAGTGGTGTGGCTGCTTTTCCTCTCAGCCTCTTTGGATACACTGGGACTCCTCCCGTGGTGTCAGGTACACAGGAGTGTGTTTGTGTGACTCTCCCACTCCACGCTGGCTGCCCATGCAAAGCAAGCGTCTCTGATGTTTTGTGGGCACACAGTCCATACCTGGCTATTTCCCCCTGCCCATGCTGGTTACCTGATGGAAGCAGGTGTCCAGATGGTGTCAAACATGCAGGGCAAGTCTGGATGTTTCTTCCTACTCATTCTGGATGCCTGCAAAAGGCAAGCCTTCTAATGGTGGGGGGCATGCAGGGGCAGTACTGGCAATTTCTCCATGCCCATGCTAGTTCTGTTTGTCTTAAATCAAGGAGTTGAAGGATAAGGTAAATGAGGGGTCCATTTTGAAATAATTACTGCAGAGAAGCAAGCAGTTTTCTTACTTTATAAAAAGCTATCTTTAAAATATTGTTGCTTAAATTTTAATGATGTAATATAATTACTCCACAACACATAAAAAGACCTTTGAGTTATAATGTGTATGCAAAACAAATAATAATTTTGGTCAATCTGCTTTAAAATGTTATTTACTCCTTTGTGTCATTATTTCCAGTTCCTTTATAACTGGTATGGTAGCCTATGGACTCTAATTTTGTATGAGACATATGGATTTCTGTGCTTGGAAAAAATTCTCAGAATTTGTTAATTTTGGTTTTCTCATGAACCAAGATAAGTATAAATTCACCTGGTGTTTCTCACTAACTTTATCACTGAATCTATTGCTAACCAAAATGCATTATCGTCTCATGTGGTTAAAAAATCCTTCCTAGTTTCAGTTCAACACAATTCATGTTTGTTCTCTAAAATTTCTTATATTGAATATAGGCCTTCTTTGGAAACCTTGTGTAAAAAGTAAGTGATGTAGTGAGTAATGAATCCCCTAAATGTTGCCCTGATCTTTTGGGGCTCTTATTTGGAGCTCTTTTCTTTATAAATAGAAGTATACCTCTGGATTCCAGGAGTTATTGCATTGCTTGTTATTTCCTTTATAAAACTCAGTGACACAGAGGCCAAGGGCATGGATCAAACAAGGACCTTGTTCATTTAGCATTCTTTGTAAAGTTTTCTTCTTTAGTATTACCTTTAAAAGTACAATATTTTTCAGTGAATAATTTACTATTTCATACCATCTCTGCAAGTAACTACTAATTGAAAATTGATCCTATTAATAGAGTTTTTAATTGAGTGAGCAAAAACCAACTAATTATTTGGTGTTAAAATTAACATCAGTCACCGGAATACATGTGGGAGAATTGTGACTTTCTAAAACTTCTGCACAACTGTTCTTGATTGTCTCAGTTCACTTGTTATTCTGAGCTATAAAAGAATTTGGAAAGCTTCCATACCCAACCTGATGGACAGAATCTTACCTAATTATTGTTGCCATGACACATTCATTAATACTTAAGGACTGAAAAACTTTCCATCAGACACCCAGGAAATTTGAGTAATGTAATAGCCATACCAAACAGAGACAGAATAATGTGGCTTTTTTGGGTAAATTTAAATAACTGAAGCACGTGTATATGTAAGCTTGAATTTTAATTTAAATGTGAATGTACTACAAAAGCTGATATGTATCTTGTTCACTTATATTTTTTGAAAACAACTTATTACATACATTAATCATGTTTACATTTCACTTTTTTGTAGTCATTTTATTGGTAATTTCTGAAAGCTTTATGACAGAACATTTTTTCTTGCATAGTATTTACCTTTTATATCTTCAGCTCCTAGTGTGACAATGTGCCTGAACTATTTCACATTGCCACATTTCATTGCTGTGAAGATCAAAATAGATCTTTTTGGAAATTTCTTTTTTGAAAGTAATGAACTGCACTATGGATTACAAAACCTTAAAACCCCTTTTTTTCTTCTCTCTTGATAAGAAATTTAATCACTATATTAGTCAGATATATATAGCTATATCCAGATATAGTAAATAATGTTATTTATCTTTGATTATCTGGATGATTTGCGCCAAATCACTATCTTTCTCCACTAGAAAAAAGAGCCTATTCAGTAAATGGTGCTAGAAAAACAGAGTTTCTACATGGTGAAGATTAAAACTAGACATTTCTCTCACCATGCACTAAATTAAAATATAAATGCATCAAAGATCTAAATATTAAAATGAAAACACTAAATTTATAGAATAAGTAGAACTCTTAAAAACATTGATCTATCAAAGATTTTATGAATAAGGCCCCATTTACACAGGAACTATTATAAAAAACCAACAATCGGGATCTCCTTGAAAAATTTTGGCACAGCAAGTGAAAACACCAACCAAAGTAAGAGGCAAGCTACTGTGTGGAAAAAAAAGAGTTCACCAGCCATTCATCAGACAAAAGATTACTCTCTAAAATATAAAAAGAACAACAACAAAAGTCTGCCCAAATTTAAAGATCCAGCTCAAATACCTGAAATAGTCACTTCTCAGATGAAATGGAAATGACAAATAAATATATGTTGGGATTGTAATCTTGTGTGTAAAGTATTTCTACTTCATATGGTTAAAATTTTTAGATACACAGCGATACTACAAGAGTCTTCTGTGTAGTGTGTCAGGATAAAAATATCCATAAGTTACAAATAGAAAGCAGTTATCTAAGAAAAAGAGTGGTGTGAACTGAGATTCATATTTTATCACAGAAATCTCAGAAATCTCTGAGAAATCTCTTTGTTTCAACATAAATATATAAATTCCTTAAGACAACCTAATTTTTAACAAATTATTAATATGAAGTTTCAAAGATAAAGTAATTATCTCAGAATTGTAAACTGAAATCTTGACACATATCTTCATGTTCCACTCTGGACTCATATATATAAAATTGTATGAAATACAGATATGTAAAGCATATTTATATAAAATCCATCTATATGAGTGATCAATTAGACCAGGTAATCATATTATTAGGGCTTTTTATGTTATTATAAAAGAAAACTTTCAAATTTCAATGGTTCGAAGAATGAGGAGGTACTATGACAAACTAAGGTGAATGTGTTAGGTTTGCCCTGGTTCCTCTCCCTGTCCTCCTCTGCCTAGTCATTTAGGGACCTGCGCTGTCTATGGGCTATCACCTTCAAAATTCTTTTACAAAATGATAGTGTTCATTTCCATTTTAGTTAATGGAAAGGAGGAAATGGGTTAAGGTTTACTTCCAGATATTTCATGGATGGGGTTAAGAATTGTACATATTACTTCAGTTCATATTTCATCTTGAAAATCTAGATCCAGGAAAATATCCAGCTACATCAGGGCAGATGAATGGTGCTCTCTGATAGGTGACTATGGCCCAATTTCTCTTCCACAAGGAAGAAGATAAGTGCATTTCATGAAGAGATAGCATACTAAATTCATGGTTTTAAATAAGTAAGAGATTTTTGAATGCCAAAACCATTTGCTGCTGTTGGTAAAGCAAGTGCTTAATCCCAGCACTTTAGTGAGGCTGAAGCCCAGTGTGACAACTTGGAAACTTATCAAGACCCCGTTGTTCACCAAGTAGAGACAGGAATCGAGAGGCAGAGAGAGAGAGAGAGAGAGAGAGAGAGAGAGAGAGAGAGAGAGAGAGAGAGAGAGAGAGAGAAGAAAAGAGAAAAGAAAGAGAAGAAAAACAAAAAAGAACATAAGATCTGGGGATACAGCTCAGTGAGCAGTGCTAGGACTTTGGGTTTAATCACTAATATGGAATAAAGAAAGATTGGTTCTGTTAAAAATGACAATAGAGTATTAGAGTACACTATTAATATGACAGAATTGAAACATTATTTTGAAGAATGCATTGGCAAAATCATTTTTCTTGCTTTAAAAATAATGAGACAATTATTCTTTCTTTTTTTTGAATTCAAAGCAAATCCTTAATAAATATTTCTGGTTCTTTAAAACCTTTATTCATAGTGAGTTCAGTTTATCAAGTATTAATGTCATGTATGCTAAACCAAATTTTTTCTAGACCTAAAGCTAAAATGTGTCTGTTTGACAAAATGAATTACATTTCACAGGTTTTTGAGAAATCTAGTTGTGTTATTTATAAAAATATAAAAGAAAAAGAAACAAAAGAAATAGTGCCAAAGTTGACATGAGAGTTAAGAGCCATGGAAATAATGTTATGAAGACTATCCCAGAAGCTGCATTTAGAATTACATTTTCCAAAGATGTATCAGTGTAATCTAGGCAGAGAACCAAAATCTATATTCTTTGTGATGAAATGATAGCATTTAGATGTTAAGCTATTGGTAATTGCTTTGTTGTTGGATGTAATAACAGATCTATCATCATCTCTTACTAAAATTATTAAACTGAAAAATTATGGGCAACCAACAAACAATAAATATTATAAAATTTTAATATTTACAAAGAAAACCTACTGGATTGCAAACTAAGTTTCTTTTCTCTTTCTTTTTTTCTTTCTTCTTTCTCTCTCTCTTTCTCTTTCTCTTTCCTTTTTTTTTCTCTATCTTTCTTTTGACAGAAAATAAGTATCTGACCTATGTAAAGAAAGCAAAATAATAAAAATCCAAACTTGTTTCCATATATAGCTTTTTACTTTGAAAATGACCAAGTTTATAATAATTCTTAAAATAAGTCTACAAATGATTCTTTTTGCTTTTCAAGCTGTGATATCACTTGAGACAGAATTGTTTTGCTAACTTCATGACCTCTATAAACCAATCTTTCATTCAGTAAAGTGGGCTAAATAGTAATCAGTACCTCACCTGCTTCATCTATCATTATATGTTTCAGAAAGTGTTGAGTTCTTAAACGTAATTGAAATGTATACCTATGAACAGAAGTCTATGCTTGTAAATGAAACTTATTATCAAACTGATGCATAAATATGTAACATTGTGCTTATTGAGTTAAATGTGATGTTTATACATAGGCATTTTGTGGAGTTTAAAATCACAATAAACATTTTTATTTTCTCAAATATTTCTCATTGCTTTATGGTAAAAATATCTAGCTCCTTTCTCTTAGCTTTTTGAAAAATGTGCTACATTATTGTTACTTATAATCAAGCAGTGTGCATAGGACGCCAGAAGTTTTTATCTAACTGTAACTTAGTACACATTGATCAAGTTGATGAACTTTTCCCTTTTTTCTTCTCTCTAATATGCCCAACTTCTAAGTAACCATTGTTTAGTTCAAGACATTTATGAGATCAACTTTTCAGATTCCCAGTTGAGTGAGATCCGGTAGTAATTGTCTTTCTGTGTCTGACTTATTTATATCACTTAGCATAATAATCTCCAATTCTAGCCATATTGTTTCCCAATAAAAAAACACAAATCCAAAAGAAATGAAATCAATATATCAGAGATGTATCTGATTTTCCCACATTCCTTGTAGTGCTATCCATATCCGTTAAGGAATGGAAACTTCTTAAGTGTCTATCAACTGATGGGTGGGTAAAGAAAATGTGGTAAACGTACATGATGAAATGTCATTCAGACATAAAAATGGAGTACTGAGGGCTATTTGTGACATTCATAGTGTATATGAATAGAAGCATATACAGAACCAAAAATCTCAGATGTAGCAGATTTCTCTTTTGTATTAGGTCCTTTCAGTCTCTCTTTTTGCCCCCAAAAAATATACCAGTGATCTTGCTTTCTGATTCAAGCTCTGAAGTCTTATGTTAAGCTGTTCATTTTTTTCTTTCCTACTTTTCCCTAAAACAAACCTCATTAAGAGCCAATGGTATTTCATTAATTTCATTACTCTTTATTATTTGAAACATTTCCCATCCTTCTCTTTCTCTAAATAATTTCTAACTGAATTATTTTATCCATTTATTTCAGCTAATAAGTAATCATTTCAATCTCATGAGATGTGGGTTATTGCATTCAAATAAGTAGGAAGTGTTTTTATATTTACTTGTATTTTTTATTAAAACCATTTCCTACAGTTTGATATTCATTTGAAATTGAGAAAAATAGATGAATTTCATTCATAAATATTCTGTTTTCAAACTAATATCATGTAGTAGATAAAGTAGACTATAATAATTTTAGGCCTAATATTTTAATACTTAATTTATCTAATATATTTGCCATAGGCTTGGCAGGGCTATTTGTAAAACGTTAGATATGTAAAGAGCCTGACCTATCCAGTCTGTAGACAGGTGTTAATATTGTGTAGTTATTGCTGGTACTGAAATTACTATTATTCTTTTTTTAAATGATTTGTTATCCTTTCTTCTCTGAGCTTTCTTCAGGTTTAGCATTCACTCTTTCTTTCAAGAAATGTTATTGAAGTTGAATTAAATACTTTAAGAGTGTGACAAATACTCCTCTTCCTTTTCAGGTATTGTCAGACATCTTTACAATGACTGTGGTTATTAGGAAATAAAACCCTGAATAGCTAGTAGTCTCAATTATGAATGTGCTCAATACTCAGACATTAATATATATTCTATCCTTTTTTTCTTTAATATATTTTTAGTATGTCAAGGCCATATATATATATATATATATATATGCATATAACTAAATTTCTATATTTTTTCACTGTTTGTTACTAAATTTCTATTCATTAAATATTTTCCATTTTTATTAATTTTTCTCAACTTCCTCAAAAATTTTGATTTTATCTTTTATTAGTAAAAATACTAAAATATTTTTAATGTTATTTTTTTAATGCATTGTGTTATTTCATTTTCTACACCAATGAGACACCAAAGTGAAATTTAACAAGCAGTAATTTCAGTAGAGGGAATGCCTGGGTAAGAATCGAAGAGGAATCCTGATAGGGCTAGAAACACTTTTAGATCAGAATGCATTGAGACCCCAGCTAAAGTGGGAGAGAAGACAATATTGGCCAGAAATATCATAGAGTATGTGTCGCTGAAGTGACAACTCTATCATTCAAGTATAGCTGCACAAGACAATTAGTGCTGAAACCATGGTTACATTTTCCAGGAAGTCCTTCATCTTTAGGATGGGATGTGCTTTCTCATTTCTGTTATGTTCAGTCACTAACTTGCAAATGGTCCCTAGGAAATATATTTTTTATGCAAATACAGAAGTGAATGTCAGAGGACAGCAGTTGGGACCTAGGTCAACTGCATTTCCTGTATTTGAAAGTCTACAAGGCGTACTTCCATTAGCATCACTTGTCCATATGAGAGAAGAGGTTTTCATAGGTCTCTTAACCACTTGAGTCTTCTGGAAAAAGTCGTAATAAATTAATTTAAAATTTTCCTCATTTAATCTACCCAGAAATATCCAAGTCTTAATAGTAGTTAAACACTTCATATTGTCTGAAAATAGATTGACTCCTATAGGTCAAATCAGTTAGCCTTCTAAAGAATGACATTTGACCTTCATCTCAGGATGATGAACTAAGTCTTATACACACCGGAATTCACTTGTCATCAGGTTCAGAAGTAAATATCATGGAAAGGTCAGCATGTCTGAAATAGATCATGCAGTCTAAATGTGAATATTGATTTTGAGTAGGAAAAGCAGTATTTTACACAATTTATCAAAAAAAAATCAAAAATTATTTACAAATTTTTCAAAGAAACTTACTACTATATAAGCATACATTTGTTATTCATTTAAAACAGAAATTTATGATTTTGTATGGTAAAAATTATATTTTAATGTCATGTCTATTTTTGTTTTTTAAAGTCCACCTTTTTTTAAAAAATAATTTCCATAAAAATAAAAATTTAAAATTTGTATTTGTATGCATAAAAAAGAAAAGGATAAAATGCCCTTAAACTATTTCTGTTAGCTTCTTGAACAAGTTGATATTTTATTAACTTTAAAGAAAACATTGAGCTGTTTTAAATTCCAGCATTATGAAATTTAAAATATCAAATCCAAAATAAGAATATTATATATGGCCATCTTGACATTTTCAAAACTTCAAATGACCTTTAATCACACATAATCTTCTGTTTCTGTATTATAACTAAAATTAGTAACCTCTTGATTTATATAAATTAATTTGTAATAAACACACTGTAAAAATACATTACAAGTATAAAATTCATCAGGATAAATTTTATATTAACAAATAAAATTTGAATACATTAGTGAAGACTAATATCCATAGCTCTTCATGCAAATAAACAAAAATATAGCTTATAATTCAGAGACAGGCATTTCTTATGTAATACTCATTCAGAAGTGAAAACAGTGTTATTGTAGCTGGCACTGCACAATGAAACTTTGAAAGTTAGATTTCTTTTACAACTTTCTTTAAGCAAATTCTCCAAACTCTTTCTGATTGGAGCACATAACCAAAACCCCTTCTCTCATTAGCCCAAAAGAAGTGACAGGATTTGCAGAAGCCAGTGCCAGAAGGCTGACGCCCAGCTTCCTTTCCTCAAAACAGGAACAAAGAGCAGAAGATGGCTGGAGAGCAATAAAGCAAACATGGAGATCTGTGTTATCTTCCTGTTCCTTGCTTCCAAAGACTGTTACCCTCTTTACACTATGAGGTGGCAGTTTGAGGCAAATGGACCCCTTCATCTCCTTGAAGTTAACTTTTAATGAATCCTACTCCTTTTTTATCAAAATATATGGCTTCTTTGGATTTGTTCAGTGGGAGCAAATGAATCTAATTGTCCAGGAAACCTTATCACAATAGAAAACATTGTAGTGATTGAAAAGTTTTAGTTAGCATTTAACTATTCAAGAGAATTAAAATGACTTTAGATTCAGGAACATTAGTAGCATTAGTATATAAATCAAATGAATTTGGACTTGAGAATTTTAAGATGCTTAATCAATTTCAGCATGGTTATGGTTGCTATTACATGATCTGCAACTCCCAATCTGTTCTAGGAAAACACAGGTAACCCCCTTTTATGCAGTTATCTGTTCTAATGCTCAGCAGTTTTGCAGGGCTATTGCTCTTAAAGAATCTATTTTTTGTGAGTTAATGAGTTAGAGATGGATTCTAGGCTACCAGATATTTCTTTATGTAGTTCTGCAAATGTCAGAGCATGCGTAATTAAGTTTACTATTCCTCCCATGAGTCCCCAGTGAGGCCCACACCAATCAGGAGAAGAATTAAGTTGTTGCCACATTTGCTTCTATTGTTGAGTCGGAGGTTAATGAGAAATTCTTTGTTCTATAGAGCTATGTCTGTTTTTGGGAACAAGTACACAAGAGGGCAAGTTCCAGTCCAATTTTCCAGGAGATAGAGGTGAGCACTTTCATCACAGAACCAGAACTACCCAGGGGAGGACAGACAGAAGCACTTATCTGCCCCATAGATGTAATTAAATTTTTCTTGCTATTGTTCTTTCCATGCAGTAATAGTAAAGGCTAAGAATGCTCCAGGAGGTAGGGGACTAGTCCAGTGTGCTTTGGCTGGGTAGCTTGATTGGTCTTTTTTTCCCAGGGTAAGACTCAGTTCTACAATTCTATAATTTAACTCAATTCCTTGCTTGCTATTAGCATCATTCTAGTGGGTTGAGAGATCAAATAAATGAACGATTCATAAAGGGACTAGTAATAGCATCAGATGATTGGAGGTAACCATCTGTATAGCCTGTGTGACCATTAATCAGGTAATCTTACAAGAAACAGTTAGGTAAATAAAACACATTACAATGGTAACAAAATTAAAGGCTAATAGAATTTTATGGGGAGGCTTCACTCTTTGGAGGCATGCCCAGGTCAATAGCAAACATTGGGGTAAGCTGTCCAAAGAGACCTAAAAACCAGAGTGCAATGTATTTGGTTATGGGGCAGTCTTGTGAATGGTGTCCTCAAGTGTCAGCTGTCAGTAGACTGGTCAGCATCCAGAGTGACTAGAGCAGTGTGATAGCTAGAGTTGGTGAGTGCCCAAATCTAGAGCGGTAACTGGGTAGCCTCAGTGGAGGCCAGAAAGGTTGATGTACAGTTCTCATGGGGATTTCTGCTGATCCTATAGAGATGAGTCTTGAGCAAGTTCTGAAGATCTGGACAGGGACTTCAAGCTAGTGTCTTGCTCCTCTGGAGTAAGCCTTCTTGACTTTAGTGGGATGGGTCCATGGGGTGACTCTGCAATTTTAACAGGAGTGGGTGTGATGATCACAACAATATAAGGCCCCAACCAAACAAGCTGGAGGGGTGTCTTCCAAATGTTAACTAAATCTGGCAAGATTGCCTTGGGAATGGGGGTCTTCTCTAGTACAGTTTGTGAGATGAGTTTTCTTAAGATCTGTAATTCCAGAGTTACATAATTATTTCCTAACTGTCTGACATCTCTCCTGAAATATCTGATGACTGGGGAGACTACTATGCACTGTCTCATACAGTTAATATCTTGAGGATCCCAGATGCACCTGATTTGGAGCACAGCCAAGGGCAACATATCTAACCAAGTGGGCCATTTCCTGGTAGAACAGAGCTAGAATTGACTTCAGGTCTCCATTCATGCATTCTACTTCCTCTGAGCTCTGTAGCCCTCAAGCCATGTGAAGACTCCATTTGACTTTTGCATATTAGAAATTCCCTGGACAGTTTCAGCCATAAAATCAGGACAACTATCACTTCTGGTGGTCAGTACGAGCCCGTATCAGGGAACTATTTCTTTGAGGAGTTGAACAACTTCTTAGGCCTTTTCAGTTTTGGTCAATTTGGCTTCTATCCACTCAAAGTAAGTACAAACTACAATCAATAAGTACTTGTGTCTAAAAGCAGGTTTCATTTCAGTGGTGTCTACCTGAAAGTCTTCAAACATGGAGTCCCTGTGAGCTGGATTCCTGGTAGTGGCTGTGGTTTTGGAGAGGATTGGTTTGACAGCAAATTTGGCATTTTTGGCAGACTGAGGCATCAAGCAAGGAGAGCCTCACAATATAACAGTATCTCTGCAGGACATCGTCCAGTTTAGTTTGTCCTAAGTGAGTCTTTGGGTTTCCAGTATAAAGGCCTAAGCCTCATGGGTGGTGATTAATATCCCAATATGGAGCAGAGTGTCGAAGACTAAACAATCCCTGAAAGCTTTTAGTTCCTGGTCCCAGAGGTATTCTTAAGGGAAGCAGCATCCAGGATTCTTTTTGCATCAGGGTGGGTTGCTAATGGTTGGAGGTAGTCTTAGGTAGGCTAAGGTGGGATTTTACAAAAGCTTCCTATGTTTTGTATAGTTTTTTCATCTACTGGTTTTGCCCTGGAATATTTAATGTGACTGTCTTTGAGAATATGAAGCATGAGGATGTTAGGTCTGATCTGTCTGGCTGCTTCTTTGACTGTTTGATCTGCCAGTTGGTTTTCCCTTGTGATGAGGACCTGTCCCTTTTGGTGTCCACAAAAGTGCATGACAGCCACTTTCTTGGGTTTGCAGATTAATTTTAAGAGCTAAAGTACTTCCTTTTTATTTTTATTTCTTTCTCCCGTGCTATCAGATAAGAGTCTCCTACAAATGTCTTCATTATGTATTGCTCTGGGCACATGAATGGTAGCAAAGAAATTGTATTGATTATTTCTCATTGCTGAGACAAAATCATCCAACACCCAATATTAAGGAAGGAAAGATCTATTTAGTCTGGAGTTTGTTTAAGTTTCAGTCCACAATCAGCTGGCTCAAAGGAAAAATGATGTGGTGAGGGGCAACAATTCAAGGCAACAGAAGACAGTAAAAACAACAAAAGGTATCAAAGATGTGTTCCAGGGGGACTGGAAATTTCTGAGAAAATTCTTGCTCTCATAGTCAATTGATGTGACCTTGGATCTCAATTCATGTTTTCATGTGGATGGCATTCTGTTTTATTCTGACAGTTGTTGCCCTTGGCTTGAGGTCTATTATGACTGGGTCCTGGGTTTTGGCCAGTCCTCATGGGGATTTTTTAGCACAGACTTAGGAAATAGTTCAAGCAGGTCATGTGAGTGGGGGTGGAGGTGATGGTTGTGGTGGTGATGATCTCGTTTTAACATAGACATTAGTCTCCATTCTTCTTCACAAGGAGTGATTATTGACAGGAGTAGATGATCAGGATTATTGAGAGTAAGGCTGGTGGGCTTCTGCAGTGTGAAGATGATCTGGGATCTGAGTAAGTAGTCCTCTCCTCAGAAGGGATACTGGGCAGTCAGGCAGGTAAAGAAACTTATGAATCACTTCATGTACTCAGGCAGCCATGAGGGAAAGGACAGGCTGTCTGAGATCCCAGTTGACCTTTCTGTTCATAAAGGAAGACACCAGGGAGTTTGTTACTAAATGATCAGTTGTCATGTCAAACCACAAAAGTCATTGGTTGGCCCCCTGGTCTGGTTCATACCATAGGTTCCTGGAGACCAAGATTGGGAAGTTCAGTCTATTCTAGTCTGGGTCAATTTCTGCAAACCTGATCAGTTTGAGCATGGCACATTCAGGTTGGTATTGTAAGCCAATAAGGGTGTCAGACTAAGGCCTTTGAAACAGTGGACTTTCATTTTCCAGTGTCCAATCTTTGTACAGCTGGTACACTGGTCAGGTGTATGGTCATATCACATGGGCTTTTCACTTAGCTTTGTCTATAGAAGGAGTTAGTCCATGCTCCATATGGATTTGTTTCCTCTCAGTGGTTTTTGTTTCTGGGTAATTGGATCTGGCCTTCCAAGTGACCACAAGGAGGGAAGCATTTTGTTTCTTTTTTTTTTTTTTTTTTTTGCCTCTTCTGGAGCTTTGAGGTCACAATTGTTAAAGACCTTTGTGGCCCTCTTAAGCAATTCAGTTTAATTTTTCCCAGTGAACTCTTTCAGTTCAAATGTGGAGAGTAGATTGGGCCACAAAGGTTGCTTGATTATACACTGATTCTCAGCTTCCTCTGCATCAATGAGAATGTAAATTCAGAATGCCTTCATCGTCTCTTGTAGAAATCACCAGAGTATTCATTAGGTTTCTGGAGTATTAATGCAGGCTGAGACATGGTGAGTTTGCCACCAACCCTCACCACTTGGAAAGGTGCCACCTGATAGTTGGTGAGGGATTGTCCATCATAGGTTTGGAAGTCTCAGGCTGGTTTAGTGTCTGGGAGTGCTGTGTGTACTCTAGCCTCTAAATCTCTGTGGTTGTGGGGAGCCAGGATTTGGATGGATTTCCTGACCTCTGCAACAGTTCTCTATCTCTTGATGGTGTTGAATAGAGTGTCCAGAAGTTGCCAACAGTCCTCTCAAGAAGGCTGATGGGTGTGGATTACAGAGTCTATGAGATTAATGAGGACTTGAGGCTTTTCTGACTAGGAAGGCATATGGTTTTTCCAGTAAAGGAGGTCAGTCATAGTGAATAGGTGGTAGGGGTAGATTGCCAGTCTAGGCTAGATGATACCATCTACCAAGCGGTGGGTGGAGATCAGGTCTCCAGGATGAGGAACTAGACAGCTGTAGGCTGGGGCGGGGGCTGGACATGTCTGACCTGGGGCACCTCAGAAATGGCTGCCAGCTAGGTGTAGATTGGTAAAGGCAATGGATGATTGGAACTGAAGGAGAGCCAGTCCAGGGCAAAGAGTCTTATAGCAGGTTGAGTGGAGGAGTCAGTAGCTTCTGGAATGTGGCCAAGAATGAATGAGACCATGGGTCTGACATAGGAGAACTTGGCAACAGCACCTGGGCTGGTGGCAGCTGATTTGATGATGGTAGAGTTTTAAGTTGCATAGGAGCTGGTGGAGGTCGGATGGTTGAGGACTAGGGAGCTTACAGTGGAGGCACAGGGCCTTTTACAGGTGAGCCTTGGAAGATAGATTTCCTTAAGTTCTCAACACTTTGGGCAGAATTCTAGGCAATAAAGACCTGACTTTGTCCCTGCTTATTAATATGGAATGGAGTCTAAGATAGCAGTATCTGGGCTATTTTTAACAAAGAATCAATATAAGGGAATTGATTACTGTATCTGGGCTCACCAGCTCCATATTCCAGATAGCTCACACTGGAAAAATATAGGGTCAGCAGTGGTGGACAGTTGGTGTTAAGGCATGCCAGTCAACTTCACAAAACCACCTGAGTTTCTCAAGCTTTATTTTGGTATCATAATCTCCATAATAACTTTTCTTGAAGGTTTTCAACATATAGTCAAGGACAGTGGGCTTACTCTATTTCCCATAATTTGTGTTGTGTTTGTGGTTCTCTTAATGATACTGCAACACACAAAGTATAGGTGCCCCCAAAGGAGGGCACTCTGATGCCTGCCTCGCTGTGTTCCATTTAGAAACTTAGAAGGATTTTAACTAAGATGGTGTGGGCTGACCACAGATTCTCACTGTTATGCCTTATGATGTCTCCACAGAACTGCATATTAAGGGGCCAGTCAGACTTCCGAGTCTGGGGTTACCTGGCCTTGGAGTACAGACTGCCTTGAGGGCAGTAGTCAGTTCCACTCACTCATGTATGCATTCAAACAGTCATTCAGAGGTTAAAACATTCCTTCTCCCTTTAGGAAGTTCCCACTCTGGAGTCTTGATCCTGAGACTGAGTGGTGATCATGTCTTATTCTGCCCAATGGAACAGGCCTGACTGGGTTCCAGATGGGCCCTGAGGCCTTACCTTGTCTGGAAGTCCTGGTGAAACTTTGTCTGCCTCTCGTCTTTAGCTGTGATTGGTTACCCCCACCTGATGAAGGAGGAATCTACAAACTGGGTCTGTGGCACATCTTCTCATTCTCAGGGACAGGGCACCCAGCAGCTGTCCTGACTCCTCTACAAGTCCCAAACCAGGGACTGTTGTGGAAAACAAGGTACTAGACTTTGTCAGATGTCTTAAGGAACAAAGGGTGCACTCAGAGAGGCAAAGAAAACCTTTTTTATTGGGCTAGCCTACCTCAGAGGAGTTAGTGCTTTTAACTTCTGAGCCTCAGAGATAGTATTATTAAGGCTTTTATGGTGTTGGTAGTGGGAAACAACTCAAACAAAAAGAGTTACTCAAAAACAACAGGTTTACAACTTCAGCCATCTGGTTTGCCTCAGTCAGGTAGGGAATCTAAGCCAAAACAAGGGAGATGGAGATAGAGTCACAAGAATAGGAGGGTGGGGAGGAGGAAGAGGAGAAGGCATTTAGATAACTTTGAAACCCCTCATTAGCATTTCAAAGTGTAGCCTGGTGGGAGGAGTGAGCAATGAGTGAACTGGGGTCATCAGAAACTGCTGTCATCTGCCAAGGCAGAGAGGATCACCTTTTTAAATAGACTGAAATCTCCCATTGGTGTCCTGAACAAAGAGTTGGACTAGGTGTCTAGAAGGGTACGGTGAGTTTGCATTTACTGAGAGTGAAAGCAGAGTGAGAGAAGACCGGTGAATGGTTCTGAGCAACCAGGAGATTAAAAGCTGGCCTCTTTTATATCTCTGGCTCCTTTATCTCTGCTTTTCTCCCATGCAAACAAGGCCCCCAAAGGGACAGTTGTCTTATCAAAAACACTCTAGGTCAGATATCATATAGAAATCCTCCTATCAAAGGCATGCTTAGCTTTGTGCTAGATGTAAATGAAGAGTTGAAGCAGGTACTTCCTGAAGCTACCTACAAGTGTAAGGCTGTAGAGTCGGCATATTCTCTGTTTTTCTGTGTGTTCTGGGCTCTGTGACTGACAGGTCATTTGCTTAGCTGGTTTGCTGGGATATACTCTCATAGCTCAGGATCATATAATAATTTTGAAAGCAGGACACTTTTGACAATAAAGGGGCATTTTATACTGCACTAGGGCAGTGGGTATCCACAGTGTCTGTCATGGATAAATTGAATCAAGTAATCTAGGTTTTTCTAAATATACTTCTTGACTCATGGTAAACATACTATCATAGTAGGTATAATTTCTTAGTATCCTATTAGCATGATGTTTGTGAATCAAATCATTTGATACAGAATTTTTCTTAAGTGTATCAGTTATTTATTGCTGTATAAATGTTCTTTCAAATTTAAGGCCTTCAAATTTACTAATTTCTATAGCACAGAATCTACCAAAAAAACAAAAAACATACACTCACTTAGGCAGTTTGCTGTGCTAGTAATTGTCTGGAAGCTAATGGCCACCACTTTGAGCACCTCTTGTAATTCTATGGTTAAATGTAACTTGTTATTAATCTCAAGACATCTCAGTAAATTTAGTAGTAAAATATGTATGAAAGTGTTTCTTTTCCTGATGTTTCCATGTTCCTTTTGGCAGGCTCTAATTCTGCTGGTCTCACCTGTGCTCACTTTCCCTTCATTCTGAATACTATTAATAGAAAACAAATGAACACTATTTGATTGTCAAAATAGTATTCTGTTTTCATTTGGATTTATTGTTCAGTGTAAGAACTGAAAGAAAGAGTTGCAAAAAGTCCGAACTCATCCAAGCTCAGTACTGCTGAAGCAGCATTGTTAAGAGCTGTCATTAGAGGAGTGAAGCCAGCTGTGATTTTTGTTAACTGTTCTAACCTCAAGGAGCAAAAGAAATGCCCACTTATCTTCATGATGGCAGGTGGTTTTTCCAATTGGAGCCAAGAATTCAGTTATGTCCTTCTCAGAAAAAACTGGGGATAGTGGCAGAAGATAAGGATGCATAGATGTCTTCCCTGATGATGATATTTCAAAGAGATTTGAACAAATTTGGATTTGTCACAAAAGGATTTGAAAAATTCACTCTTGAAGTGTAAACCTGTAAAAGTTTTTGGAAAGACAGAAAAAGAAATTACAATTCCAGGCTTTCCAAAGACTGTGCTAAATTGAAGTTAAGGGATTGGTGCCAGGAAGTAAAGTACCTGAAATTACCTTAACCAGAACACAAATTTAGCCGGTGTTTGGGATGGTTGCTGAGATTTGCTTGCGGGGCTAAGTTTCTCTCCTCCTCAGGAAGTTTTCTGTGTTTAAAAGACAAAAGCATGTGACTTCAAGGGCTGCCTCTGGGCTTTTTGAACTTAAGGTTTCAAACTGTAGTTACTCTCAAACCCAACACACCCAGTATGGATTTCACTTATGTCTGAGAACCTTCTACAAATGCTATTTCTGATTCCTGATGTTGAAGGTCTATGAAGTTAGAATTGTTAAGCATATTTTAAAATGTGAAAATTCAGTAAATTTCTTCAGCAGATTTTAGAGTTAAATTCCAAAAATAATAACTAAGACATGAGAACAATAAATAAAGAAACATACATAAATATATACAGATAACCATGTTGCAGTTTTACCTTTAAAATTGTTTGCAAAATTATTTGACTGCTGCTCTTGAATTTGTGTGTGTGTGTGTGTGTGTGTGTGTGTGTGTGTGTGTTGGAGTTGGACTCAGGATCTCATGCCTGCCAGATAGGCCCTACTACTGCACTGAGCTAAATACCTCACCCACTCTTAAATGTTTAAAATTTGGATGTGTGAATTTGACAAAAGTAAAACTCTTAATAGTATGTATTTATAAAAGATGTAGAAAGCAGTATCTAACCACTAGGTCCTTTATTATTATTATTTTTAAAAACCTATTCTGGATGAGCTGGTATCTTGTTCTGTTACATTTTTTTAAACAGTTTTTCATGTTTCAATATGTAGATTACACTAATAAAATTTCTGCAAGGTTATGAATTTAAAGTGTTGCCATAGATGTTTATTTTTCTTATTTTTATTAAATTTCCTCATTATTAATGCAAAAACAGCTCTTTAATTGGAACTGATTTGCAAATATATTGAATCTAAATATGTCAAAATAAACTAGACTTGTCTCTCTTCATGGAAAAGGAATAGAGCCAGACTGAATTCCAGTGAAATTTTATAGCTGCTATCTACAAACACTTTTATATCCTAAACTACTTGACATTTAAATAAGTAGTCTTTTTGCAACATGCATAACATTTACTTTCATTGTTACTTCTTGTACCCAATAAATATAAGTATAGTTTAAACTGTAGAATAATTGTTTTATTTTTATTTACACTGTGCAATAGTCTAACATTTGGACACTGCAAATTACGTTATTTTAATAGACTCACTATTTGGATGACTCAGATGTGTTAAAATGTATTTAACTTAAAAAGATTTATTGTGGTCTATATTTGTGAAAACAACTTTAAATTTTAAACAAATATGAATTTATGCCTTCCTAATGAAAATTATGTTATATTTTTTGCACATTAACTATGAAGCAGTTTGCTCTTGTTCTGGCTCATACTTTTCTGCAAAGTATGATTTTAAACATTAGATTTTGAGTTATTTAGATAAGCATTCTTCTTACTAAAATGGTAGTTTTATGGTACATCCATATAATATCATATTCAACAATATAATAAAATGATAAGTCATGTCATGACACAAAAGAACATGAAGAAAAATTATCATTAGCTATAAGTGTAGCTAATGATAACATGTAGCCTAGCGTCTACAAGCTACATGATTGTGCTACATCTAGGGGTGAATGGACTGCCACCCATGTCTCACTGCACCACTGCTCTCCTGAAGACGTAGCTCCTACTCATCCTAAACCCATCCCAAAACTGAGGTAAAAAAAAGACAAAGTTTAGTATCACGAAAGACTGTTTATCTAGGCTTAAACAGCTGAAAAGGAAAGAGGATAGACAGCTACCAAAAGGTGGTAGGGGCATCAGGATATTCCTAATTTTTTGGGCGGGTACTATTTCCCATCGCCCTGGTGTGCACTTGTCAATATCTGATGTAGTTAAGTGTCTTTGATCCTAAGTTAAGTATGTCTGCCTATATTTCTTTTGGCCATTTGATTTCTTTCTGCCCCTTTGTAAGGAATAAATGAAGGGAGGAGGCCTTATAGGTGGCAGCTCACTTAACGATTAAAGGGACAGGTGTATACGTGTGAATCTGTTGTAATACTATGCTGATGTTAAAGTGAGACCATACATACATACATGTATATATTATGTAGGGGTGTATGACTAACTTATTAAATAAGAGTCTTTAGGGTGCTGTCTCTTATCTTCCGTGAATTCTATTAGGTGGTCCAGGGGAACTGGCTTTCTTGGGCTTTCATGTCCTCGGCTTACCCAGTGTCTAACTGTTAATTTTTACGGTAATTATGTTACCTGGGGCCACTGTTAGTTTAGTTTTTCTCTCCCTCCTTTGTTTTTCTAATTGCTCTCTCTGCAAAATCTACCTGTGAAGACAGAATCAGCCTTTAGTGGTAGCATTAGAAACTGTTTTTAGGTAATTTCCCTGTTGATCTTAATAAAGCTCAATGAGGCATTTATTCTATCTACAGTTCCAACTATATGATATTATGGAAAAAAATAAGCACATAGAGACAGAGAAGAGAGCAATGATTGCAAAGTTTCACAAATAGGAGAATTTTGGGTCAGTGTAAAGCAGGTTCACCAGTAACCAATTTGAAGGAACCAACGGTGAGCTTGCAAAGTACAGAGAATAGCGAAGATCGTTACTATGCAACCAACAAGAACCAGAGCTCAGGAACTTCTGTGGCTGTACCCTGCACTGCAGAGCTACCAGGGCCTGAGCCTGGTCAAAAAACAATAGTCATGAACACATTTGTATGCTTTATTTTGAGAAAAATCTGAAAAATCTGAAATTGATGTCTTTTGTCCAATTTTTATTGCGTTGTTATGGTTTACAGAGGAATGAAAATCCCAACCTACAATGTGTGGTGCTAATTCTTGTTTTCAAAAATCGAAGAATGAATTTTAGGAACACTGGAGGTTAAGAACAGAATGTATTTATTGAGAGAAACAAAGCTTCTGTGTGAGAGAGACTGAAGGGGTCCTGAGTGGGTTGCAAAGACTCTGTCTTTTCCAGGGACTTATATAGAGCAAAATCATGGAGCGACATGGGTTCATGGTGGGGGAAGACAGGGAACTCACAAAGCAGATGGGCTTAAGGTGGGACATAACTATAGTTAGCCAATAAGATGCATAGTTCAGGTAAAATTGATTACATTAGGGACAAGTGGGGAAGCCAGTCACATAGAAAGCAGGGGTTTTTGAGGAGCAGTGACTCTTCCCTAGGGAGATGGGAAGGTGACTCCAGGCATCCTCAAGGTGATAGGAAATATTTAGAATAACAATCCTTAGCATATGGATGCATTTGCTTGGTCTTTTGCCTTGAGGCCTGGCCCACAGCAGGTGTCTGTTTCCCCCACAGTTGCAAGGCACCTGCACTGGCTCCTTCGAGGACCCAGCCCTGTCTCACTGCCTACTATTTCTAACTAACTCACCTGCCTGTAACAACTAGTAGAAGAGATACGAGATCTGATTAAAAAACATGATGATCAGTTAAATTTTAAAATTTATTATGGTAAAAGAACTTTGCCATTAGTCCTCTCGAAATATTTGTCCTTACTTTGAGCACCTTTGTCTCACCATTCTTGCCACTGTCTGAAGCATATCTGAAAGTCCTCTTTCGTGATTTTAGTTGTGTTAGTGTGGCTGACTCTGTATGCTAGAACACTTACCTTACAAGGTAATTTTGACTTTAGGGACACATCAGAAGTCACACTGCCAGATTCAGTAAATAGGCTTAATGAGGACACTGTGATATTTTTATTTGACAGAAATTGCTGTGTTTGATGAGCATGGGGTGGTCAAAAGAAATAGTGAATGTTTAAATTTAAAAAAAAATGTTATAGTAAAAGATGCTTCCCTATGAATCTTTTTCAAAATATTCTCCCTTGTTTTACACTAATTCCCTCTTTCTTGTCAATGAGTCTTTTACCATAATACTCTTTTTGTTTTAATTTAAACATCCACTCTATCTGTCCATCACTCTTGTACCCATGTTCACCGCTGTATTGTAGACAAGATGTGCAGTCAACCTAATTGTCAACCAACGGATAAATGCAGCAAACGTTAGGATATATAATGGAATTCTATTCATTCTTAAAAAAAGGATACTGCCATTTTCAACAAGGATAAATTTGGAAGACATCATGCTAAGTGAAATCAGGCCATCTTAGAAAGACAATTATTGCATATTTACCATCTAAAAAGTTGAACTGACAAACACAGTAGATTAGTGTTTGCCAGCGACTAATTAGTGAGAGATAATTGGGGAGCTTTTGACCAAAAACCACAAAATTTCTCTGAGTTTGTAGGAATAAGTTCAAGAGAATAGTTGTACACAATGGGGAATATAGTTAAAGCACTGTATAATATATTTAAAAGTTACTAAAATATATTTTCAAGGTACTCATACAAAATAAATGTGAGATAATGTATATGTTAAGAGACTTGATTTTGCCTTTATCAAGTATCATGCTCTACATTATAAATACATATGTTCTTTCCTAAATGAAAATTAAATAATAAGAAGGAAATAAATATTTTAGAGGTCATCAAGTTTTTTTTCTGGTTAGAGGCATGTTATTAAAATATATTTATCTTAATGTTTCTCAAAACTATAAAACCAAAAGTGTATGCGTCTATTGATTTAAAAATATGCAACTGTTTTGCATGAAAACTTTAGAGGCAAATACAAAGCAAATAATACTACAAATAAGCTAATAAAATTTAAAATTTGAATGTATCATAGTGCATTTAATTACAGATTTTCATTTAAGAGTCTTAAGAATTGAGATCATATAACAATTTTTGTGAAAACATCTAAAGTTCTTTTAAAACGACCAATAAAGTGTTGATTTTGAGGGGTAAATAGAAACCAGTACTTCCCTTTGAAACATTTCAAGACTTGTGAAAATCAAAATCAGTTTAGATAATACCATGTGAAAGAGCTTTTGATGAAGGCCCTTTGTAAAAGTCATTAAAATAGAAAACCATTGCTCTCAAGCTTCTTTTCTGCCAAAGAGATACTAATTTCCTTTGGCAACCTCTGCAGAATGGAGTGATACGGCTGGTATATTGACTGTAGCTTACAATTCCATTATTTTTATTATGTTTTATTTAATATTAAGTAGAAAAAACAATAAAATATTCATTATACAAAAGCTTATATATAATATGTTATATATATAATATGTAATATATATATACATATATATATATATATATATGCTTTGTCTGTTTCAAGTATTTCTTTTATCGTAAAAGTACTTTTTGTCATGTATCAGTAATAGAGTTAGTTTTGAAAAGTAACTTTTTCAAATTTCACATACCTGTTGACTCTGTTTTAGTCAGGTATTAAAAAGCTAAATTAAAGGGAGGCAGTGTATTGAAGAGGACTATATTGCAGATACATGAATTTAAAATGAAATATTTAATTAAAAAAAACATTCTAAGACATACTTTATCTGGCTATAATTCACTACTGAAATGAAGCAGTAGGTTTTGACTGTATTAAAAGAAAGAAAAAGTTAATTCTATTTTCATAAAATGGTAGAACCTGGAAATATGATAGAAAATGTGTCTATCTGAAAAAAAGATACAAATATTTAATTTAATTTACAGTCAGTCCTTAAATTAAATTAAGCCTAATGATGCTTTTAAAAAGCAAATTTCAGCAGGGCATGGTGGCTTCTGTAATCCCAGTAAACAGGAGCCTGAGGTAGGAGGTTCATTGTGAATTCAAGGTCAACCTGAACTAAAGAGTAGAACTCTATCTCCCCTCACCACCAAAATTATTAGTAGTCAACATTTAAAGTTTTATAGAAAATTTCACATAAAATTCTTGCATTTCTTTTGTCAATAGAAAAGTCACACTGCACTTAGACTATTGTACAGTGCTGATGCAATTCCATTCCTGTGTCTATTTATTTATAGTCAGCTCACCTGGTTCAATTTGCTTAACATATTATTTTCTTTATCAATTGGATTTTGCTGCTCCTGATTTATAGCTACCCCTTCATTACATATTCAATTTATTTGTGATCCTAAACAGAGTATGTAATTTACCCAGTAAAATAAATGACAATTTCCAAGATACAAAGCAATAATAAAATAAGTCCTATCTGGCATAAATAGGAAAGAATTAACATTTCGTAATCTAATGCTCATTATCATAAAGGTTCATTTAATTCTAGCCAGGAGAAAATTGCATTTTTGTACTATGTTTTGATGCTGATAGAAAAAAGTATTCTGGAACAATTAAAACAAAGGTTAATGAGCATATTTGTGTGTGTGTGTGTGTGTGTGTGTGTGTGTGTGTAAATCTCTTTTAAACATGTCATACCAAATAGAATTTTAAATGCCCTTGTGCTATGCCTAGGATTTAAATATTTTATATTATACAAGTTTAAATTTTCCATTATTAATTATTGTATATTCTAATTGTGTAGTTAAGATAACAAAAATGAACATAAAATGTTATTTTTAATTATATGTATTTCATTTATTTGCTTTATTTTTTGAGATGGGTTTCATTCTATAATACAGACAAGCCTTAAATTCATCGTAGTCCTCCTGCCTTAGTCTCCCAAGTGCTGGGATTACAGGCATGTACTACTCTGCCTGGCTGCTTTAAAAACACTTGACATAAAATATAGTATTTTCCTAATGTGAAGCTTAAAAGCATATTAGTTGCAGCCTTCATTTTTGTGAATGTTATAAAGTCTAAGAACCAGATTAATTTTGGAAGCTAAAAAGCCAATTTATCTCATATAACAAAACAGATGAAGAAAATGTTTCTCACAAAAAGAAATTCAGAGCCTGAGTTCATTCCTGGGAGCCAACCATGTGTGAGTTGAATCCAAGCACATGGGGAAGCTTTGCAACGTCGCTTCAAAGAGGTAGCCCCAGCATCCCAAAACACCAGAGGATGCACTGGAGGTCCCCATGGACCTAACTGGACCATGCTCAGTGACCTCCAAGCAGCTAGCAGGGCCCTGAGTTCAGTCCCAGGATCCAAAAGTGGGCCAGGTAATTCCCAACACATGGGCGAAGCTTTGGAAAATCACTCAAAATCCAGAAATTTAGGAAAATGACAAAACAAAAGAGCAAAATGCAACCTCAAAATTCCAGCCCAGCCCAAGCAAGCCTAGGAGACATGGACACAGAAGAAAATGTAAGCCATACACCTGAAATTCCTGAACTGATAACCACCGAAATAAAGAAACACCTTTGGGAAGCAAAACAAGAATTCAGATCAGAAATAATCTCTCAGGTAAAAGAAGAAATAATAAATGTAATGAAAGAAATGGTAACATATCTAAAGAAGACATAGTTAAAAAATTAGAGGAAAAATGCAAAAAGATGAAAACCCTGAATGAAGAATATAAGAAACAAACAATGCATGAAGCAGATTCACAGAGATATACAGGAAATCAAAAATCCCATCAAAAGTTGGCAAAATTGCCTCAATAAAAGTGAAGACGGAATTTCAGACCTTGAAGACAATATTGCAGCTAGTGAACAGGAAAGGAAAGATCTTTTTAAAATAGCAAGAAATCAGGAAATTACAATTGAACAGTTGCAAGGTGATGCAAAAGAAAACAACAGAGGATTGATAGATATAAATGAAAAAGAAGAGGACAACACAAATGACATCAAGAATCTATTTACAGAAGTAATAGCTGAAAATTTCCCACACATGAGAATGGAAGCCAATATACAGATCAGTGAAGCATATTGAACTCCAAATAGCCATAATCAAAATAAAACTACATCCAGACATATAATAATTAATATTCCAGAAATCCAAAATAAGGACAGAATATTAGGAGCTGCTAGAGAAAAGAGTTAGATCACCGATAAAGAAAAGCCTATCAGAATCACAGCAGACTTTTCAACACAAACAATGAAGTCAAGAAGAGTGAAGTGTTTCAGGTCCTAAAGGAAATCAACTTGCAGCACAGATTGACATACCCTGAAAAATTGTCCTTCAAAATGGATGGAGAAACAAGATACTTCCATGACAAAGAACAGCTGAAGAACCTCATAACCACCAAATCAACCCTGCAAAGAATATTGAAAGACATTCTACATACACATAGGTAAAAACCACTAAGCAAGGCAAACAAACAGACCAGAAAGGTAAAGAATCAACAGCAGAAAGATAACATGTCAAAAGTAAACCAGTATGTATCAGTTATAACCATTAATGTAAATGGCCTAAATTCACCAATTGAAAGAAACAGACTGGCAGAATGGAACAAGAAACAACATCCAAACATATACTGTATACAAGAAACTAGTCTAACGCTAAAGGAAACTCATAGACTGAAAGTCAAAGGATGGAAAACAATACTCCATGCAACAAGATCTAAAAACAAAACAAACAAAAAAAGCAGGACTAGCTATTCTGTTTGCAGACAATATGAATTTCAAACCAAGAATGATCCAAAAAGATAAAGAAGGTTACTACACATTAGTTAGAGGAAAACTTCAAGAGGAAGAGATAACAATCTTAAATATCTGTGCACCAAATTCAGGAGCACCAAGCTATACAAAACAAATATTAACAGAAATGAAAAATCAAATAAGCAATAACACAATTATAGCAGGAGATCTTAACATGCCATGACACAGAGACAGGTCAGTTACACAGAAAATCAGCAAAGAAATAACAAAATTTGGTGGACTTAGTGGATGTATACAGAGTGTTCCACCCAACAAAATGAGAATATATATACTAGCCCACAGAACATGCTTAAGTAAATGCAAAAGAATTGAAATTATCCCATATATATTATCAGATCACAGCTCCATGAAACTAGAAATTAATGGCAAAAGAAACTGAAAAACCCCTCAAACAAATGGAAATTGAATAATACACTTCTGAATAATCAGTGGGTCTCAAAGGCAATTAAAGAAGAAATTAAACAATATCTACAAGCAAACAAACATGCAAATACATCTTACCAGAACCTGTAGGATGCAATGAAAGCAGTTCTCAGAGGAAACTTTATTGCAGCGAATTCCTGTATCAGGAAGACAGAACAAGCACAAATAAACAACCTGATGCTACACCTCAAACATCTAGAAAAAGAAGAGCAGTCAAATTCAAAGCCAAAGAAGGGAGGAAATTATAAAGGTCAGAGCAAAAATCAATGCAATAGAGACTAAGAAAAGAATCAATGAATCAAAGAGTTGGTTCTTTGAAAGACTACATAAAGTTGATAAGACCATAGCCACCCTTATTAAAAAAAAGAAGAAGAATCTTAAATCCACACAATAAGGAATGAAAAGGGTGAAATCACTACAGACCATGTGCAAATATAGAAGATCATCAATATCTGTTTCGAAAACCTCTATTCTCATATGCTTGATAACACTGAAGATTTGGAGAGATTCCTAGAAACTTATGAATTACCACAGCTGGGTCAAAAGATATAAAACTGCTGAATAACCCAATTTCAATGAATGAAATCGAAGATTTAATTAAATCCTTACCAATAAAGAAAAGCCCAGACAGATTCATTGCAGAATTCTACATTAAATTCCACGATTTAATGCCTACACTCCTCAAACTCTTTAATGAAATTGAAGGGGAAGCAATTCTCCCTAACTCATTTCTGGAAGTAAATATTACTCTCATACCAAAACCTGAGAAAGACCCAACAAAAGAAGAGAACTAAAGGCCAATCTCCCTAATGAACACAAATGCAAAAATCCTCAATAAAATATTGGCAAACAGAATGCAGCAAATCATGAGATTATTTGCCATGAACAAGTGGGATTCATCCCAGGAATGCATGGATGGTTCAACATACACAAATCAATAAATTTAATCCACCATATCAATAGAGCCAAAAATAAGAATCACATGATCATTTTTATAGATGCAGAAAAAGCTTTTGATAATGTCCAACACTTATGATAAGAATTTTTCAGAAAATTGGAATAGATTGTTTTTACCTCCATATGATAAAAGCTATCTATGACAAACCAATAGCTAGCATCACATTAAATGGCCAAAAATGAAAGCCTTTACCATAAAGTCAGGAACAAAACAAGGATGTCCATTATCTCCACTCCTATTCATTTTAGTGCTGGAAATACTAGCCAGAGCAGTTAAACAAGAGAGAGAAATAAAAAGAGTAAATATAGGAAGAGAAGAAGTTAAATTATAATTGCAGATGACACAGAAGGTCACTCCATTGACACTCCATTGAACAACTCCTACGTATACTAAATAAATTCAGTAATGTAGCTGGATACAAAGTCAACACTCAAAAATCAATAGCATTCCTATACACAAACAACAAAATCACTCAGAGAGAAAATAAGAGAAGCCACAACCTTCATTATAGCTTCTCCCAAAAATGCAATGCTTAGGAATCAATCTAACAAAAGAAGTAAAAGATCTATTCAGGGAAAATTATAATACCCTGAAAAACTGATTAAGACCTCAGAAAATGGAAAGACATCTCTTGTTCATGGATAGGAAGAACAAAAATTGTGAAAATGGACATTCTCCCAAAATTGGTATACAGTTTAATGCAATCCCAATGAAAATACCTGTAGCACAACTCACGGATCTAGAGAAATACCCCCAAAATTTCATCTGGCACCAGAAGAGACCTAGAATAGATAAGGCAATTCTAGGTAACATAGGCAAGGCAGGAGACATCACAGTCTCTAACTTGAAGTTATTCTACAAAGCTACTATAATAAAATCATCATGGTACTGGAATAAAGACAGACTTGAAGATCAGTGGAACAGATTAGAAGATATAACTACAACTACAAACACACTGAGCCATCTTATCTTTGACAAAGGGACTAAACATGCCCACTGGAAGAAAGATAGTGTCTTTAATAAATGGCGCTGGAAAAATTGGCTCTTCATATGTCAAAAACTAAAACTAGACTCATGCCTGTCCTCATGTACTGAATTAAAGTCTAAATGGGTCAAAGATCTGATTATAGAAACAGAAACACTTTATTTGTTGGAAGATAAGTAGGTAGAAATCTTCAAGACATAGGGGTGGGTACAGAATTCATGAACAAGAATCAAACCGCATGTGAAATACTTCACAGAAACAATAACTGGGATAGTGTCCCATTAAAGTTTTTGCATGTTGAAAGAAATCTCCACCATAGTGAAAAGAAAACCCACAAATCGAGAAAAAAATCTTAGTGAATGGTCCCTGTGACAAAGGACTTCTGTCTAGAACATATGAAGAATTAGAAAAAAAGTCAGATCCCCCAAATTCAAAGACTCATTCCAAAACTGGGCACCTGCGATGAATACACATTTCTCAGATGAAGAAATACAAATGGCAAATAATACATGAAAAAATGTTCAGCATCATTGGTCTTTAGAGAAATGCAAATTAAAAGCACACCAAGATTCTATCTCATTCCAGAAAGAATGGCCAGGATATAGAAAACTACCAAAAACAAATGCTGGAGAGGCTGTGGAGGGAAAAAAACTCTTCTGCACTGTTGATGGAAGTACAGACTGGTGCAAGCACTGTGGAGGTCAGTCAGGATGTTCCCCAAAGAGCTGAAATTGGAAGTCCCAATTGACCCATGTTTGCTACTTCTGGATATATTCCCAGAAGATCTGAAAACATCAAATCATAGTGATATATGTGCACCCATGTTTATAGCAGCATAATTTGTAGTAATCAGATCTTGGAAACATCCTGGTTGCCCATCAACTGAGGAATGGATAAAAAAATTGAGGTATTTTTATACAATGGAGAACTACTCAGCTATAAAGAATGATCACTTTGAGATATTTATAAGGAAATGGATGAAACTCGAGACCATACTCATAAATGAAATAAATCAAACTCACATGTGTAAATACTGTGTAGTTTCCCTAGTGTAAGAAATAGTAAGAGTACATAAGATACAAAAAACTCAATAAATACAATGAAAGGATAAGAATCTGCTCAAAGGGAAAAAAATATCTCAGAGGAAACGAAGAAAAAGAAAAAAGAAGGGAAAAGAAAAATTATCTAAAATTATATAAACACCCTTAGGATAGCTAAGATTATTGTGCTACAAATTCTATAAATTCTTAGAACAAAATAGTTAACATTCATAGGATTGGAACAATTGTGCATATTATTGTATGGTGATCTGAGGATCTCTTGAAGAATATTATGTAAAATAATAACCCAAGTTAGACTCCTATCACCTTGTTTTGAAGGCCTATATTGTCCGTATTTTGAGCTATTTACCATTGTTATTTGTCTTTTTTGTTTATTTGTTTTTCTAGGAATGTGTTTTGTATTTCTCTCTAATATAGAAAGGATAGGTATATATGTAGAGATTCATACATGCATAAATCTTTTCTGAAACAGTTTATGAGACTTGATTATATAATGCATGATAAAGTGAACGGCTACTTTGAAGAAAAAGAGACCCTATGGTAGCCAGTGCTGATTCTGTAGTGTCATACTGTGAAGTCCAGCAATAATATTAGTCTTTGTTCAGAATGATTTTAGTCTATTTTGTATTGTTTAATTTCAACATACATGAAAGTATGGGCAGCCATTTTGAAGAGAGCAAGAGACATAGCAGCCATTGTTGACTTCCCTATTGTCTGGTTTTGAAGGCCTAAAATGCATGTTCTCATTAGTTTAATACTATTTGGTTTTGTATGAACTCATTGTGTGTGAAGATATGGAAAAGAGACAATGTGATAGACAGTGAAGATCTCTTGTTGTCTTGCTTTGAAACCTGTGTCTCTTACATTGTTTTCTTCTGATCTGCTTTGTTCTGGTTTGTTATGTTTAATTTTACCCTCTTTAAAATAAAATAAAAAACATTATGACTTCAAAAAAAAAAAAAAAACACAATTTCAATTTTTGAAGATCTTCTCACAATATAACTAATACGTTTGCTGCATCCAGTGCAACTCTTGCGACTCTAGACGAAAGATGGCGGCGGGTGATGGTGAAGGAGACAGAAATAAATGCACAAAAGCTGAGGTCGAGCACAGCCCTTTCTTCTGGTGGGAGAAAGGAATTTCCCAGCACCTGCAAGGCATATATTTACACAGTCAGCATATGAATAAGTTCATGGAGAGTTTAAGGGGCAGTAGAATCTGGGACAGGAAGAATGTCTAATCTAGCAGAACAGCACGCATTGGTGGCTTCTCAGCGAGCAACAAGAAATCGTCTGCATTATAACAAGTGAAAATCAAGTCCCTATGAATCTCAGCTCCCTTGCCGTGCACACTTCTTGTGGTGCCCTGCCAAACTCATGAGAAGCAGTGGTCCTGTCCTACACATCCAAGGTATAGAGAACTTAGCCCCCAATATATGTCTATCTGTCGTAGTTGCTATTCTGAGACTAAGACAAAATACTGACACCCACAAATTAAAGGAGGAGAGAATTATTTTCCTTCACAGTTTACAGAGATTTCACTTTGCAGTTGGCTGACTCCAAAGCAGGGTTGAGGAGAAACAGCTCCTTTTATGTTGGTGGGATACAGAGAGAGGGATCTAAGCAAGAAGGGAAGAGATGGATGCTTCCTGGCTTTGCTGCTCAGTTCACATTTGGCTATAAACTCACTTGTGGACGGATCCACTGATAAATATCACACACCATGATCCAATCACCTCCCAAAAGCCCCACCTATGAGCACGTGAGGCTTTCAGGAAATCTAGACTTAAGCCATAATAATACTATTGTTTTCTTCTGTTTATATTATTAGCAGTTGAAACCAACTTGCACTGAGCTACGTTCTCAGTGTATTTAAGTATAAACAGATATATGAGACATGATCAAAAATAGTGAATGTCTAAGTTTAAGTTATATATATAATATATATATATATATATATATATATATATATATATATATATGAAAGACATGTTGCCATTTACCCTGCTCCCGGAACATACTACCATGTCCTCTGAGCACACATGTAGAGTTATCCTCACCACTTTCTAAAGCAATTTTAAAAGTTCACTTTTGTGAATATCTTTAATTACACTATTGTAGCTACCTTGGTGTCCTGAATCCAAAATATTTAGCATTCATGATCATTTTGACTTTGGCCGAAAGTCAGAAGTCTCACAGTACGAGATTCAGTGAATAAATGGATAATTAGACACTAATACTTTTACAAGTCTGCCTTTCAATTGGATGGTGCTTGGCAGCGACATTCATTGTATTTATTAATAGCACTTCATAAAGAGAAGTTCTTGCACTGATTCAGAAAGTGGCGAGAAATGGGGTAAGTGTGTTCATTGTGAGGGAGAGTGTTTGAGGGGTTAATGGCACTTTCTTTTACTCTGATAATTTTCTTGCATAAGTATTCACCCTTTTTTTAAATATACTATGTGGATATATAGATTTTGTTGAGACGGGGACTCACAAATTTCCCTATTGGCCTCCAAATAGTGATCCTGATGCTTTAGTCTCTTGAGTATCTTAAGACTACTGTCATATATCACTGTGTCTGAATTTACTTACATCTAACTTTTTAATAATAGTAGATAATTGAATCTGTTGCAAATCACCAGCTCATCATTCTAGTATCATATAAATGACTACAGGTCAACCATATGACCCTAAGTTTAATGAATTAGAATAACACTCTTACTGGAAGTTTCTGTAGGCCAGGAACGTAATCATAGATTTGCCAAGTCCTCTGCTTCCTGGTCTCATGTAAGACTTAATGAAAGTTCAGAGACCAAGGACAGAATCACATCAGAGGTTCTGGAAAAGGAACTGCTGTAAGAATCAGAGATTCTTTTATGAGGATTCAGCAATTTTGAGATGTTGGACAAATGACTTCTCTTCTTTGTGGCTCTCTGTCTGTTATTACCTTTTTTCTGTTCACATAGACCACTCCATATGGCAGCTTTCATTATTAAGGCAAGCAAGTGACATATCCAATAGAGCCTGTTAACAAGAAAAGAGCTTTAAATTACTAGTCTTATTCATGATAATCACCAAAGTGATTCTATCATATTTTTTGGTTAATTATGAATTCTTTTACTTAAGAATATACATTCTTTATATAAGAGAAGAAGAATACACAAAGGTACGAACACTCAAAGGGGAAGATAGGCCAGTTCAGAGACTGTCTGGCCTGCCCTACCTCCATAAGTCTAGAGACTTAATTCTGTTCAGACTTAATGATTGCACAATAAACAAGAACAGTTATTAAACAATGTGGCTAAAATAAATAATCTTAATGTGTCTTTGTGAGCTAATTTATCACAAATTTATAATGAAACCAGTCCCTCAAAATCACCCCACTGGGACGTTTATAAATCCCTTCCTTTGAACCATAGATTAATGTCATTTAAGATTTGAGGATATTGAAGGTATCCCAATTACACAAAACAGGATTATAACAACATGTAGATGAAAGAGTTGTAGAATGTAATTGTCACAATCATATCTTACTTTAGAAAAATCTATCTAAGCAATTATATCAATTCCAAACCTAAACAAGGTGTTTTTTTTTTTTGCTTAATCAAGAGCATAAAATAGGAACGACATGAATTTCATAAGGAGAAATAAAATGGAATTCATTGTTTCAGTCAATGAAGTGAACTTATTTACCATCAAGTATATTTGCATTTGTAATGTTAGTAAAATTGTGGAAGATATGTTCTAGTTCTTGGTATTGTTATCAACAAAATGTTCTCTACTTTCCCAATATTTAAATACAGCAAATAATGAGTACTTGTTTTTTAATACTTAAACTATAATTCCTGGATAATAATTTCATAGGCTTTACAATTGACATAAAACACCGATAAACAGTGGTCATCAGATTAAGTGGCCTCATGGACCAGAGACTGATAATGTGCTTATTCATATACAGTATCTTTAGAATTGGGGCAACTCTGAGCAAACTACTTATATTGAGAATGGCAAAGCAATGGTTATCTATATCAATTTTTGGTTTTCACTGAAAGAGGGTAGAAAATTGAAGGAAACTAAAAGGAATAAAATATGTAAATTACTAAAATAAAACTCTACCTCATATTTTTATAAATTACATAGACAATATTATTCTTTATCAAGGAATTCAACATACAATGAGTATGTACAATAACATTACTTATCACAGCATTTTTGATGTAGATAAACTTGCATTTAAGGAACTTAGTCATTCAAAAGGACTAAGCAATTTGGATAAGATTTTTATAGATATTCTCACATAATTAATTTTCTAGATTACTTCTAAATTCAGAATATTTTGTAGAAGACTTTTACAGAAGCTTGATAAAAATATAATTATAAATAAATATAATCTACATTAGATTAACTGAAAGGATGGAGAAATGAGGAATCATTCGACAAAGAGTTAAGCAATGAAGGGAAAGGACCATGGAGAACAAACTTCAATAGAATTTTCTTATAAGACAGACCAGAGAGAATGCTTACAGAAATCAAATAGGTTACAGTGAGTGTAATAAATAAAGATACAAAATGTTACTATAATATATTATGTTTTTCTAAGTGTATTGCAGAATGATGACAAAATTACTTGTGAATTAGAAAAAATTACATGATACAAATTTGTGAAGATAAATTGATGATATTCTAGTCATGAAAAACAATATAAAATAAAATTATTATTTAGAAAATGATTTATCAGTAAAAATGTACATTGGAAGACAGATGTCAAAGATACTAGGGAGACAGCATGGATACAGTAAAACAAAGTCAGTGAATTGGAAGGTAATGTGATTTTTTGAAGCCATCCATGCAAATACTTTTGATGCATGTACAGCTTTATAGCATAAAAATAAGACTAGAAAAATGTATATTAAGTCCACTTACTTAAATTATGGTCAATAAAGAATGTAAGAACAATATTTTGTTTTAGCAAGTGGAGTTATCAAATTATATCCTCTTTTCATTTCACTCCAGAAGGTACAGTGGATAAAAATGAATAGAATTTTGTATGTAATGTGTCAAGTGATAGATTAATACTGTTTCATTTTAATTAACAATGTTATACATTATAAGACATTCTAAATGAGACTACTACTTAATTAATTTTGAGATTTGCTTTGAAGTTTGTCAGAAATGTACTTAAGGATGGAATTTCCTTGGAAGTATCAGGAAGGCCCTGATACTGTTAATGTACAAATACACATACACATAAAATTCCTATGTAAATCTATTATTTATTCACATCTTTAAAAAAATAAACAAGTACCTCTTCACATCTGTTAGAATGGACCAAATTGAGAAAAATTACAACATCAAATATTGTAAAGCGTAAGAAACAATGCTATCTACCAATTATGAACCTCACAATTTACCCAAAGGAGTTGAAAATCCATTGTCACACAAAAACTAGTATGAATATTTATAGCAGCATTATTCAAAATTTCAAAATTTAGATGAAACATATATATCTTTCTTTATGAAAATAAATTGTGGTGCATCCAGGCAATGGAATGGTGTTCAGCATTAAAACAAATTAGGCGTCAAACCATAAAAGGAATGGAGAAATTTTCTGAGCATACTACAAAGGGAAAGAAGGTAATCTGAGAGAACAATATTCTGTATGATTCTAACTGTATGACACTGTAGAAAAGCACAAACTATAAACACAGAAAAATATAGGTGATTATTAGGGACTGGATAGGGTGAGGGATGAAGAAATGGAGTACACAAAAATTTTCCAGGCACTGGAAATATTTTGTTTGAGAACACAGTGATAAACACCTGATGGTTGTCCAAACTTCTACAATGTACAACCCCAAAAGTGAACTCCTGTGTAAATTGTAGGCATGAGGTGATTACTGCATGCCAAAGTAGGTTTACTCCCTCCTGCAGATACATCCATGTAATAGGATGCATCATCAGTGGAGGGAACTGTGTATATGTGGAAGCAGGATACTGAAAATCTCTTATCATCCTAAGCTTTTTCTGAGCTAATAGTTTCCATTAAAATAGCCTTAAAGTTAAATAAACCGTTTTCTCTAACCCACAGACCTCCTCCTGTAAGTGAACTTGCAACCAGAGGGACCATGGTTGGTGTAATTTCTGCTGCAGCCATTAATCAGAGCATCGTATATTCTATTGTTTCAGGAAATGAAGAAGGTAGGTAGATTTTGCAGTTGGTTTTTCACTGTAAGCAAACCCTGAATAATATTAATCCTAGATGTAATTATATATTTTATCTTCAATGAAATTGAATTCAATTAAGTATAATTAGTAATTTGATAAATAATCTAATTTTTCCCTTAGATCCTAAGTAATTCTAGAAGGTTACATTATATTTTATATTGACGGCATTATAGTAATATTCTTTAAAATGAATGCATGTTATTGAAAGTTTTGGATAATAACTATTATATATAATAATGTCTCAGTATTACCCATATCATCAACAATCTTGACTTCAGGTCATACTATAATTAATCCTGAAGAAGTTTTAGTATCATATATTAATGTGAATGTTCGAAACATCATGATATATTAAAAATTTTGTATGCCATGTAAAATGATTTCCCAAGCAGACAAACTCAGCCATAGAGCCAAAAAATCCTAACTCAACAGATAATCTGAGTTTTACTTACCTCTTTCAGAAATGGTAATTTCAGAAACAGTAATTGAGAAGAAGTTCATAATTTTATGAGCTCTTTGTTTCACATAATATCTACCTGTTGATTGCTCGTTATGCTTCTTTTGATTTCCCAGATAACCTGACATATTATAAAGTTAATATATATTTTATTAATTAATGCTGAAGAATTATTGTTAAGAAATGTTAATGCTGATCTGCAATTCACAAGAAAATTACAAAGGCCTTTCTTAATCATAGGAATGACCAACTTTGCTAGAAATAACTCTGCCTGCAGCAAATTTTCAACATCTTTTTTTTTTTTTTTTTTAACTCATTCGCTTCTGGTTTCTATTACACTGCCTCGCCTCCTCCACAAAGATAGCTGAACTTCCTCTTCACTTGGAGGTCCAGCATCTGACTGAAGTTATTTTGCTCCATGATCTCATCAGCATTTTTCTTTGAAGAAGCACTTTGGCTCTGTTTGTTACCATTTCTCCCCACAGTGATTATTTCACTTTCAATTCCTTTATTAATGTAAATAATTTATTAACCATGTATTACATATTAGTTTTTATCACAGAAGGTAGGAATAGAAAAGAAGAGAGATGATAATAATAATTGATAAAGAAATGTGTAGAGTTTAAAATAAAAAAAAAAAAAACCAGAAAAATAGTGAAGTAAAGATATGGAGACTATAAGAGTTCAGATATCATAAACTTTACTAATTTGACCTTTTTATATCAATAATATATAGTAAATATGTAAACATGATACATTTTTATTATAAAATATACATTTAAGTATAAATATAAGACATGTAATAATATTACATTATATATTATAAATGATACTATATGATTTTATGTATTATAATTGTACACATCATAGATTATGTATTTGATGTAAAATGTCTTTCACTATATGTATATACTATGTATCTATACTTTTATGTATGATATATGTATGGTTACATATTGTATAAATTTGAAAACAAATACACATATATACATATTTTATATATATATATATGTATATATTATACATATATATGTAAGCATAGCGATCAGTACAAAATATTCACAATATTTATATCACAAATACTTTTATAAAATAAACACATTTTAAATTATCAGTTCTTAGCATACCATTAAATCTATAGGTCATGCATGAAATTTAAAAAATGTATAATCTAGTAATATCTTGTAATACTTCTTTACTTTTTTATGATACTGGAAATTGAATGAACTACTTCTTTAAATAAAATTAAATGAGTTTCATTATTTATTTAGTTAGTTATTTTTTGTGGTTCTGAGGATTGACACCAGGGTCTTGTGCTTGCCAGGCAAGAGCTGTACCACTGAGCCACGTCCCCATCTCCTAAATGGATTTCTTTACAAGAGCCTGCATCATTGTAAAAAAACCTTCCATGTTGGGGCTGGGGATTTAGCTCAGTGGCATAAGTGCCTGCCTGGCAAGTGTGAGATCATGAGTTCCATCCCCAGTACCCCCCCTCAAAAAAAACCTTCCATTCGTGTGGTAACCAGAATATTGCACCCCATTATAATGACCATAGAAATGCTAACTAAGTAGAAGAAAATCTCAAAATAATAATACAATTTCAAAAATGCATTTAGGGAAACAGTGATGTTGATAATATCAAGGGCTCATAACACTGTGTTAACATTTTTGTGAATTATGATTAGATATTTTCAGTATTTTTAAAGCTATCACCTCTAGTAAAAGGAATATTTCCTGTGCAGTATGTGGAAAATGACTAAGAATTGCATTTTAAATTCTAGATAAGTTTGGAATCAACAACATCACAGGTGTTATCTATGTGAATGCCCCTCTGGATTACGAGACCAGGACAAGTTATGTACTTCGGGTCCAGGCAGATTCCCTGGAAGTGGTCCTTGCCAATCTTCGAGTTCCTTCAAAAAGTAGGTTGCAATACCTCAGAATTTAACAAGAGTTTTATGGAGTTGGTGTTGATTATATAAGTATGAAAAATAAAGATCTCTGTGGAGAACATCACAAGATTGTTAATAACTATACATGATGGCTATTTCATTGTAAAATTGATACCAATACTGGGTCTGATTTCACACTCTTGAAATGGAAAAGCAAAAACTCACTGTTTATGAACTATGTGTACTACATTGTTAGGATTTCATCTTTATGTGTGCATGTAAAATATCAAAGCTTATTCTTAGCCTCACTGTGAAACCCTGAATGAGCATTTGAAACATATACATCAATGAGTGTATTACATTACATAAATCATAAGGCTTTTTATATTTGACAATTTTCTTACAACAGACGAAAAACTGCCTTAAAAGTAGTAATTAAAACTTATAATTGAAATTCACATGTAGTAACATATTTAATCTAACACTTTTTAGGAGAGAAAATTAGTACCTCATTTTACAAAGGCAAGGAAGAAAAGTTTCACTGATACTTTAAAAAAATGACAATCTGTAATAGAGGAGCTGAAGACTAAGTCCACATTGAACATTTCCTGGTTAAATGTTACCCACCCAGAAAAGCAAGTGAAGGTCAAATTGTGAAAGGCAATGATGCAGATTTTAAGGGGATCTATCAATAATACAATAAATATTATTCACTTATATTGATTATATTCTTTTGCACTAAATAATCCAAACTTTTGTTACCACAACATTCCTTTAAAAATATTGATGATCCAATAAAATCTTTAGTTTAACTGTGTGTAAGGTGGAGGCATAGACTGTAATATGAAAAATAGTATCTGAAGAATTGACCCTGCACTTTAGATGATCCCTGGACATCATATCACATCATATCGTATCATATCATATCATATCATATCATATCAGAAGTCAGCATCTTTAAAAGAGAAAAGAGTAAAAAAGAAGAGAAAATGAGAACATTAACAAGATAAAAAGAAGAGAAAAATCAGGGCAAAAATGTATTACAGAATTTTCTGTGCCAGTTATGAACTAATGATCATGAAAATAAATGACTATTTTTATTTTTTGCAAATGCTGCTTTACAGAACTAGTAGAGAACACTGTATAATTGCTTGTAGAGATACAAACTAATCATTCATAAAATTGTACAGAATGACTATTTGAAATTAGTAGAATTAGCTACCGTGATAACACATTACTCACCTAATTAAATTTTTGAAAAATAGGAGACCAGTTATATTTTGAGTTTTTAAAATCTTTAAACTTCAGGAAATTATATTTTTAGTAAATATAGAATACTCTTTAAATTGTAAATTGAACTGGTTAATTAACTAGACAAAAGATTGGAATAGCTCTAAATTGCAAAATATACCTTATCACAAATAAAATAAATGAGCAAGATTAATTTTAGGAAGAAATTTTGTGTAAATATTTAGACATAAGCCCTGATATTTCTCAATACATGTGATTTTTTTGGACTAGAGATATACCAAGTTCCTGAATGTAAATATTAGTCTATTTTTAATCTATAATATTAAGACTACTAATGCACACATGTGCCCTCTTATTAGTCTATAATATTGACTATTAATGCACATATATACCCCTGTGTGTCACTGTATGCCCGTACAGATAAGCCCTGTTAACAAATCTGTGAATTATCCCCTCAGATACACATGAAGTGTAGAAGTTATTAGTTTGCTTAATTCCTGATGTTTTAAATACTATTGTTAACATTTAGTGGCTGGCTATTGCCTCTTAAATTTGAATTGCAAACTCATGCATTTTAAAAAAATCTCATTTATTAATAACTGTTAATGTCCTGAAATCCATCCTCATTCCATTAGTTATGCAAATAACTAGAGAATTATGTAAATTGAGGTTAATTTATTGGTTATCAAAAGATTCTTTTTTAGTATTTGTTGCCCCTATTCCTTTAGTTCTTCCATATATCACATTAATAACAAACATAAAAGCAGAAAGTTTATTATTTTGTGATTCCTTCACCAAGAAATTATTAATAAAATTATTTTCACAGTAAATTTTATAATCATTTTAGTATTTAATATTTAAATGCAAATTAATTATTAAAATAGAAATATTCAAACTTATTTCATAAATTCAAAGTTTCAAATATTTACAACTGTAAGACTAATGTCATAAATAATTTTTACTGGATAAATAGTTTTTCAGTTCTAGATATCAAAGTACAGAACATGGTAAACATGAATATTACAGAAAATATTACAGTGTACATTCATGTGTCAACTACCCAAGTGAGTGTTACACATTCTGGGAAATAAACTGATCTCTAATTCCAACTATTTCATACTTCGTTATTCTGAAGCTGATCAAGGACAAGGCATCTCTTATATTTAAATATTTGATATATATTTCTTAAAGATTAGAACTCTTAAACTTTAACTAAAATTTCATTATTACTTTCATCCAAATGAACAGATTTATTCAATGCTAATATATATTCAGTCAGTGTTAATATTAAACATTTATTTTCATCATAATTCTAATCAGGTTTCATTAACTGCACTTAGTTATGACTACTTTAATTTATTTTTAATTTTTGGCTTTTTCCTATTAGCATGTTTCATCCTCCTCGACATCTGTTTCAGAAACTGGAATAGAATCCAGGTATATTAACTTATACCTGTAATCTGAGCACATGGGAGGCAGAAGCAGGAGGATTGTGTGGAGTTCTAGGCTAGTCTAAGCTACACAGTGAATTCAAGACCTGTCTGGAGTTGATCCTGGTTTTTGGTGACTGTATTGAGAAAAGATTATTTAATGTTTTCATTTGTCTTATTTATTGCTAGTAGTTCGATAATACATCTAGAGACCATTTAGACCCAGGTTGTTTTACATATTTTTTAAATCAACTAGTTCTCCTTTACCTATCAGCTATTTGATTTTCCCTTGTGATGACTTAGTCACTGACAATCATGTTTTAGGTCACCTAATCATTCTCTCATTTCTTCTATATTCATTGCCCAAAATATTCTGAGAAAGAGGAACGTCTAGTATCTAATATCTGATTATTCTGAGGTCTTGTACCCAGTGAATCACAAGTTAAAGCAATGGTGGAAAATTTCTCTCATTTATTGGTTTTCAAAATATGAAATAGCTCCAAATAGGACACTTGAGAAGCAAATATTTTGAGGTTTTATGCCTGTTTTACCTCTTTTGCAGCAAATGTACTTGATTTTATTATAGCTTTAAGGTTGAGAAAAACCCAAAGTGTGCAGCTGTGCTCCATAAACTGTATTTGATAAAAGAGGCTATGGCTGGACTTTGTTACCAAGTTCACTCCCGTGCTTTAGATTGTTCATATGGGCTTCTAGATAAATTTTTCTCCTCTTAACTATTAACTTTATCATTTAAATTTCATTAATCATCTGTGGAAATAGTTGGTAATACAATAGATATATAGATGATGAATGTATAAATAAATGCTAGAAAAACACAAACTAACATAAGGCATATTGAAAGAGCATTTTCCTCAATAATTTAAAAATAAGTAGGCTTAAGTAGTTTTCCCACTACCATAGCTCTTCTGCTCACTGCAAAAATAAAAGTAGTAAATATAAAGAAAATACAATCTTAGTAAACACAGATGTTATATATTCCACTATTCCCAGCCCCCATCTACACCCTCTAGGGTCAGAATGTTCCTGATCATTGGTCTGAGTTCTATAAGAGATCTGGGTACTAAGCAATCATTGTCTTAATAAGTAGTTACCATGTCCAAGTTTCTACCCTCTAGAACTCTTTTGTGCATGCAAGAGAGACACAGAGACAGTGTGCTTTCAGAGTTATGGCTGATGCAGAAACGTGTGCTATGTACAGAAGAACAAACAAGTAACACAGGAGTGATCAGAAAAGACCTTTCAAACAGCTTGACCTCTGAATTGTGTTCTGAAGAGTGGACATACAAAACTTAAAAGTGCAATTTCAAACACAGTAAATAGATATTTTAAATGATTAATAACTATATATATATATATATGTATGTATATATATAGTCTTTTTTTGAGACACGGTCTCGCTATGCAGTTCAGGCTGGCCTTGAGCTCACTTTGTAGCCCAGGCTGGTCTCGAACTTGCAATGATCCTCCTGCCTCAGCCTCCCAAGTGCTGGGATTACAGGCGTGAACCACCACGCCTGGCTGGGTATTATAAGAGATTAAAAAATCAGAGTTTACTGCTCTAAAACCTCTTTCATGGAGAATTAAATCTGATCAAAAAAGAAGAAATTTAGAAACAATTTTGTGTACGGTGTGATTTTAGGAAAAAATGATATAAAATTTTACTTGAATGCCTGTCATTATACACTCACCAAACTGAAGAGGATTGCAGGATGTATAAACTTCCCTTTCTAATGTTTAACATTACAAACTACATAAAAACACTGTCCCTGTGTTTGCACAACACGATGGATTCATATTTGAGGCTGACTAGAGAAATCTAGAGAGGAAAAGATGGAAAAACAACTCTCACAATCCTTGGAGCCACATCTATATAAACGTATAATCTTAGAATTATGGAGGAAAAAAAATCTGTGAATGTTGTCCAAGATCCAGATTTGAGACTCAAGTAAATGCTACTTTTCTAGATCATATTCAGTAGGACACCTAGAAGCAAGATGAAAATATAAGTGATAAAACTTAATTCATATTGCTAAAAGCATACTAAAGTGACAAGTCTGACTTAACTGAAATTCACTATCCAAATTAAATTTCTGCAGGATGGCACACCAGCTCTGGGTAAACCCATTCATAGTGTCTGTTTTAAACACAGACCTGACCCAAAAAATGTTCAGCAGTAATATTTTCTGTCTGACTCATGCATCTCTTGTGCTTGGTCTCAAGGTCAGATCATGCTAAATCTAATGAAAAAGAATGAACTGAAGTGGAGATTAATAAAGGGCAATAAAAAGAAGTATTTTACAGTCTGTTCATGAAAGGCAGGAGACCTTCCATTAATACATCAAGCTGGGGAGGAAGAGAAAATTTTACCGTTAAATGAAATTTGAAATAGTGATTAATAAACTGATCTTTTATTTTTTTTTATTTCTTATCATTGTACTTCTTATTGAATACTTAATTTTCCTGTCCTTGATTAATATGTTACTGGTACATTTTAACAGGGGCCAGTGTGACATTTCAGCGTATGCATGCCATGCATGCTGCAAAATCCAGCCTCTCTCTTCCTCTAACACACCTTCCCCGCCCCTGAGGACTACAGTTACATTGCTTTTTCAAACTTCAATATATGAGAAAGAATGTATGATATCTTTTTTTGTCTGACTTGTTTCACTCAATATAATGTCTTCTGTTTTCATTTATTTCTCTAAATGATGTAATTTTGTTCTTTATGGATGGCGCGTGCGTGTGTGTGTGTGTGTGTGTGTGTGTGTGTGTGATTTTTCCACTCATTAATTTGGTATGTAGGTTGAGTTTACATCATAGCTATTGTCTATAGTGCTAGCATAAACATGGGCTTCTAGGTATCTCTTTGGTACTTTGATTTCATTTTCCTAGAAAGGAAGTGGCTAAACTACATGTCTCATTTTGTTTGTCAAGAAATTGCCATATTATTCTCCATTACTGTACTAATTTACATTCCTATCAACTGCATACTGAATTAGCTTCTTTTTTGTATTCATGTCATTTGTTATTTTTTTATAATAGCTATTCTGATAGGTTGAGATTGTTTTGCATTATGATTTGATTTGCATTTCTTTGATACTTCATGATATTGACTATTTTTTCCGTTTTCTTGATGGCTTATGATATTACTTTTCCATATACTTGTTGATCATTTCTACTTCTTTTGGAAAATATCTGTTGAGATTATTGATCCATTTTTAAATTGGATTACTTTTTTATTATATTTCTTGACTTCCTTATGTATTCTGGTTTTTAGTACATTGCTGCATGAATATTTAGCAAATATTTTCCATGAATTTATGGTTGTCTTTTCATTTTGTTGACTATTTACTTTGCTATGCAGTTTTCTAGTTTGTTGCATCCCTGTTTGATGATTTTTGCTTTTGTTTCCTTGATGATTTGTGCTTTTGAGAGTCAAGAAATCATTGACTATGTCTTTATCTTAATGCTGTTTCCCCTGTTTTTTGTTAGCTGTTTCATAGGTGCAGTTCTTACAAATAATTATTTTTAGTCATAATATTTTTCAGTTTTTATCGAGTAGCAAAAAACTCTCATACCAACATTTAAAAAGATAGTAGAAAAATGCACTTTAAAAATTATATTCTATTATGCAACAGGTTAAAAAGATAGTAGAAAACACTTTAATAATTATACTCTTTAATGTCAATGTTAAACATTTCATTTCAGTGTGGCTGTAAACTAGAATACAGCAGTAGAATGAAGTAGAATGTTTCTAATGAATTTAAGTTTCAGGCAGATAGATTTTTTGTCTGTGTTCGACGTATAACAATAGATTATATATATATATATATATATATATATATATATACACATAAATATAAGTAGTAAAATGTATTCAAAGCATGATTGAGTCTGGAAAGTTAAGATCAACAGTGGGGAGATTTCAATATCATGTTAATAGTGTGCAGAAATGAGGCATATATACCATTCACACATTCACATGCTAGCTCACTTTGATAACTAGGGGCACTAAGAAGGATCTCTCCCCACTCCTGCCTCACCAACACTAGGTAATTTAGCAGGCAGTCTTACAGGTGTTTAATCATGGAAAGGTACCTGTGAGCTCACAGTACTTCATGTTGTAATGATGACTTTGAAAACATTAAAGTGATTTTTACAGATGTATGGTGATTACTACAGATGTTTTTACATGGACATGTATTTGTGAGCTCACAATACTTCGTGGTAAAATGATGACTCAGAAAAGCGTTAAAGTGCTTTTTCTTCCTTCAAAAAAAAAAAAAACAGTTTTAAGGTAATATTCCTACTGTTCCTCTCACTACAAGCTCTCTGACTTTGCTGATTGCTGTTTTTGATATTCTTTTTCTTTACCACATTGGTTAAAATATTGAACAAATAAGTGTCTTCCTTTCACCAAGGAAAGGTAGACATCAATGATTTCTGTTTCCAATATATTATTTCAAAAGCATGAGACAACTTTAATTCTTGTTCATATGCTTTGTATCCCAGATTAAGTCAATGTTTTCTGAGCACACAGGATAAAATACCATAGGTCCAAAAGAGGCTCCAAGGAGTCTGTGTCTGGAGAGAATTTCTATGGAAACTTATTTTAGTATTTTTGCCACAGAGTTAATCCAACCTATTTATTTTTATGTTGCACCAAAGCAATAGCAAACTATTTTATAGCTCTGATTGATCTATGTAATTGCATAATTGAAATATTAAAATTATAGTTGTTTTTAAATGTGAAGGAAAAATAACATTTTTAATAAATATGCCATTGTGTTTTGATGTGGGAACTAGACTTTCAATCAGGAATAAATGACAGAATAATTAAGATAAACTGGTAATATAAACAGCTCAAATGATTTTGATTTTATTTTATGTTTTTGCTTTAGGGTATAAGTTTCTAATCTTTTTTATTTCCTTGGCTTTTCTGGTTTCAAGGAGAAGCTCTATGACAAGTAATGCTAATGATTCTTTTCTTGTTATTGACTAGCTTACAAATGCATTTTTCATATAATTTGAATAATAATATTGAAGCATGTCACATGTTCTACAACCCTGTCACATGTGAACAGAGCATTGTATTTGTACTGAAATTTTATGGTCACTATTAAGATGCTGTTAATAATTTATTACTTTAAAACCTGGAGACCAGTTTATAAAAATTATATGATAGTATTGCTTTTAACAGATTATTTCATTCTAATTATCTTGATAATGTATAGTAAAATAAAGAAATTTTAATTAATTAAAATTTATTTTAGTATAGTCATGGCATATAGTTATTTTACCAGAAAAACCAACTGTATTTTACAAAACAGGTTTTTTCCAATGATGAAAAATTGATTATGAAAAAATTTATTACTCCAGTTCTAAAGCTGAATATTGGGACATTGCTCATCCATTAGCCTCAAAATTGATTGAACTAATGGAAGTGATGTCTAGTGCACCTTTTAAAAATGGAATACATGTGTAAATATGTATATATTTGTATATATATATATGTATATATATCTATATGTTTATACATTTAAAATGAAAAAGTATGTTTTATAAAGAAAATATTTTTATTACTTTCATGGATTATTAAAATTAAAGTATTAAAGAGACCAAGAGTGCATAAAATGATTCATCATACTGATTCCTAACTGTGCTCAAGTCTAAAGACAGGAGATGCAATTTTTTTTTCCTTTTTGAGAAATTCTTTATAGTTAGTTAATATTTAGTTAAAATAACTTTTCAGTTATTGAGTGCAAGGCCTTGCACATGCTAGAAAAGTACTCTTATCATTGAACGCCATCAGCAGCTCAGTATATTTTTAGCTACTTTAGTTTAAATTTAAATTGTGATTCAAAGTTTATACTGTTCATTGAACCTAAAATATTTCTGCAAGTTTTTGCGTATCAATCACTTAATTAATAATGAGAGTCTAGGGCTGTGCAAGAAAAACTTCTTTCTTCAGAAAATCTCTGCCATTAATAGAAAATGAGTCTTATATTTAAAGCACATGAAACTTTGCCCACAACTGCAGTCTGTTCAAATATATTTGTAGCTACAATAATCAAAATTACCAAAATTAAAAAAACTGAAATAATCATTTGCATATAACACAAGTATAAAGTTCATTTTAACCCTTAAAATTATGGGGGAAATTGTCAAAGTTTTCTACTAAGTCATATTCTTTCTTTATGTTTTATTGTAGTATGAATTGAGACACTGTGAACTCCTAATCTGTTGTTATTTAATCAGGATAAGGTCTTAATATAATGTGGCACTAGTACTTTTAAATAATTTGCAAAAGACAACGTAGTTATTTGTTGATTTTTCTATGCTTTGCCTCTTATGGCAAATTGATAGTGAATAATGGTTTTTCTTTTAGTGAAGTAATTTGATCTTTCTTAACAAGCAGCAGCATCTACTGATTATTTATTGTGAGAAAAAGGAAGCAAAGAGAAAGAAAGCAAGAAAGAAAGAAAGAAAGAAAGAAAGAAAGAAAGAAAGAAAGGAAGAAAGAAAGAAAAGAAAAGAAAGAAAGAAAGAAAGAAAGAAAAGAAAAACCAGATTAACTTGACAAAAATAAATTTCAGCATTATATTTAAACAATAAAAAGAATTATGAACAAATGTGTCATATGGAAGAATGCTAGTAGAAGTGAATTTTAGATGGTTTATTATCTTAACTTCAGTAGACTTCCTAATTGTGCTAAACATTTTGTTGATTTCTTTTTTTCAATTTCTATGTTGATGGAGTTGAATTCACTTAATTTCGAGTATGTCCTGGCTTATACTATTTCCTCCTTTAAGAACATTAACTGTATTTTTCCTTCATTGTTTTCCTAATCAGCTCCTAATTACACTGCAAAATTCAACTTAACTAATTTAATTTTTAGAAGTTTCCTTGTTGATGCGTGCTTCCTTTCACTTGGGGAATAAATATATAGGATCATAATTGTTCTCTAGGGCAAGTGTGTGTTGTTATTCAAAATTTTGTAGCCTCAGTTCCTCAGTTTCCATCACAGGAATGTAGAAGCTGTGTGTCTGAATCCATAGATGGCTCTACCTGGCATAAATGTCAGCATGGAGCTGGGGAAGAGATATTTTAGACTACAAAAATTTGAGGTGGATCCTGAAAGAAAAAAAGTATGGACATCAGTTTGGAGGCAGAGATGATATATCTCAATGGGAAAGACCATATTACACTTAATCATATATTGTTATTATGAACTTTGAGCTAAACTCATGTCATTTCACCTGTAATATTAATGACACCACATTATAATTATTTTCAGTGAATTATGAATTGCATGATATTTCAGAAAATTTCAATGTGTTATCCGCAAAGGCATTCCGTGAGTTAAACATACAAAGTGAAAACATTGAGACAAGAGCCAATAATAGAATCTTGTATATTCCAAGATAAAAGCAGCATATGTAATATATGTATATGTAATATATGCATGTATATTATATATATGCATATATATCTCAAGAATTACTTTGCTTATTCTTTTTGATTATGAAAATGAGATGTAATTAGATATTATTATAGCTTATATTACACAGATTGGTAAAGGTTTATTGGGTCATCTTATAATTATTTTTATTCTTTCCCTAAAGCTGGTATGTTATTATAAACATGTTTTAGTCATTATTTATTAGAACATGTTCATGCTTTATTACATAATGCTTGCATTTCTTGCGATGCTCATTACATGCACATAATACATTTTCATTCTTCCCCTGCATTTTTCTGCCTCCATCCCTTGCTCTCATTTCCATTTTAGAAAGATCTCCCTGCTTCCTATATAACTTCTATTTTATTCTTTATCATGTGAGTATTGTTGTTTGAAACTAGTGATACTAACAGATGCTAGTATTCTTAATTCCAATTCTGGAGAATGAAGATCATATATATAAGACATGGAGATATAGGCTACATTTAATATCTACCTGTGTAAGAATTATATAGTTCATTTAAATATTACCTTAAACATTTTTCATAATATCTTAAATTTTTAAAATAATACCTTCGACTGTATTATAGGACAAATTGAGAGATGCATAAACCTTCAAATAATCTAAATCCTTTAAAGCCATTTTTTTTCACTTGAAACAACTATGCTCCTTTTATATTGGATCATGTTATGAAATATTTTTCCTTGTCACATAGCCTTTACAATATTTCTTATGCCACAGAGATCGTGAAGAAAGGTTAAATTATCAAATGTATGTTGAATAGTTGATACGACCAATAATATTTCTAAATGTTGTAAGAATACAGGCATTGGCAAGATGAGGTTCTTGATTTTAAGGAAATAAGACATTAATAAATCTAAATACACATTAAGTAATACCATGGAGACGGTTACATGACAGACCACTTCATATGAGAAATGCAGACATAGATTTGAAATTAAAGAGAATAAATGGCTTAACCATTTCTTAATTGGGATAGGAAACGGGTACGAAAAGCAATAATTGATTTTACTTAAGTTGAGCTATCCTTATTAAATTATATGGAAGCATATAGAAGAAAAATGAAGGAAACCTCATATGTAAAAGTTTAGGATGGCATATATTTAAGATAACTTTGGGGAATAGTGAGTAGTGTAGAGGAATGGGACCGACATGTCATAAAATAGTTTCCCCAGTGACAACAGGAGCCACTTAATCCCTTGAGGTTTGTCTGTTGGCTTTCTGTAAAATCAATGAATTAAAATATTTGCACTTATAAAATGGAAATCTGATTATTTAACGTTTTCTGTGGGGTTTTTTTTCCAACTATTGAAATACTAACTGTGGCTTTTATTATTTTGTTTTATTCTTTTCTCAGAAACATATGACATGTTTCAGTACGTGGAATATCTTGAGGATGCTAAAAACAATAGGCCAATGGCCTATTCCAGTAAAACTATAAAAAAAAAAAATGTTGAGCTTTGAGAGTCCATTTCCTTTTGTCTCTTGAAGCTGGCATGAGAGAAAGGGTGAACATTTTTGAGAAGCCTTTTTATTTAGTGAATGGGGAAAAGTGAGTAAAAATTGGGGAGTCCAGTGCAGTAGAGCAATATTTGTTTGGTCAAAATACAAGAGTGGAATGGTTCAGGAAAGACAGAGAATGACTAGACATCAATTTTGTTGACACTCAAGAAAATTTATTACAAAAGAAGACATCGTGGATGACCTTTAGTTGAACTTCACAGTGCCACATATTTGTAAAAGAAAACAGGGAAAATGAGTGGATAAGAATTTCTTGACTTCATCAGAATAATAGGCACTAATTTAATTTTAATTTTTCCTTAAAGATTCCCTAATTTTGTTAATATTTAAATTTTAAGCGACATACATGTCAATTCATACATTATATTAATGCAAAAATAGAAACTGAGTATGTTATGATTTAGAGAGAAGCATAAATTTAGCTTGTCATTCTTTTTAATCATTATTCAGAGTACAAACTTAACAGTCAGTTCTTCCAAATTGAATTCATTTCTTTGTTCCTGGGAATGTTCAAAAGCTCAATTAATCAATCTTGTTCCTAGTTTTAATCCCTCGAGGTATCTTGTACCTAATTAGTCCTCCATGTAATATCTTAAAAATAATTACAGGAAAGCAATTCAAAGGAAATCACTATTTTAAATGCTGTCACTTTCAATTTTGGAAGTCTGTTACCAGCTACTTATTTATAGCATATGCTTACCGTCAAGATTCTTTGAAAATGATTGCTTTGGGAGGAGGAAAAGAAATTAATATGCATTATATACATATACCAAATTCTCACAAGGAATGTAAACATAATGTACTCCTCTTATATACTGATAAATTTTTTAAAAATAAAATACATAAGAAAGGTAACGATTCTAACCAGTCCAGTGGTACAATTTTGTTTACAGGCAGTTTCTTAAATAGCAAATATATATAAATTTAAAGGACAAAATTTTATTTTAAAATTTTCCAAAATTTTATTTTAAAATCTAGTGTGAGAAAAACTTTTATGACCTAGATAATTTAACATGTAATTTTATTACTCAAAAATACCTTAATAAAGTAGCAAAAAGGTCAATATTTAAAAATTGTACATAATTTGTTAGCATTTCCCTTTTTAATATCAGAGACCTAGTTGTGATTTTTTTTTACTAATATTTTCTAACCTTTAGAATTCTCATTTTCTATCTGAATATATGTCCATAGAGTCATAGAGTGGGAATTTTAAGGACAGTAGTATTTGCAAAGTAATCGATGTACTGGAACACAGGAAACACTCAATTTTTTTTTTTGCAACTAATGGGGAGCAACCTCACAAACTTGTGCATGCCAGGTAGGTGCTGTGCCCCTGAGCTATATGAAACACCTGATTTTTAAAGCAATAATATTAGCTGTGAGATAGCTAAGTCATAATTTAAAAATGTAACAAGTAATTAGTATTCTTATAATTAGTATTCTTTGTTATATTCAAGATTAGTATAGAGTTTTTCCACATGTTCTCCTATATATTAGTTGCAGGTTGTAACATGTTAAGAAAGTAATCAGGATATCTTTTTAGGTCTTTAGATTTAGATTCCCCTATACTGATTGGCAACCAAATAATACATGTACAAAATAGACATTTTTTTCCCAAAGTAATTATCAAAACAAGTATAATCACCTATGATATTAAAAGAGGAAACATGCTAAAATATAACATTTGATTAAATCTTAAAAGACAAGATGAAAAATTTACATCTTATAATGTCTTTTGGAATCTGAAAAAGAAATCCAAACTCTATCTAAGGCTAGAGAGACGGAATCATTTTAGAAAGGCTTAGAAATTATCTAGTAAAGTTCAGTTCAATATTTTTTCCAAAAACATTTAGTGCGAAATAGAAATCACCTATAATTATGTATTTTTGACTTTCAAAAATTGTATATTTTATATCAATTATTTTCACTGTAGATTCATATGCAAAATTTAATAACATTTGCTTAGAAACATGGACTTTTTCTTTCAATTTAATACTATATTCAAAATATTTTTGTCCTAAGATATTCATCAAAAGCATCATTTTAATGACTTTCGTATATTCCATATTATGAATCCATGATAATTTATTCATCTCTTTCTGTATTAAAGAAACAATTCATTTTGTAAGTAGTATTTGAAGTTGACAGTGCTCAATTATATGAAAGTGAAGTTTATTACTTGACTTATTTTTTGACTTTTTAAACTTTTTAAAATTTTATTTTAAAGAGAATAAAACCAAACAAAATGCAACAGAATAAAGCCAATCAAAACAAAACAAAGAGAGTGATATTGGACTTCAAGAAAGATAATATCAAATCAATAATGGCTACCACAATGCCTCTTGTTATCTTCAAAATAGCTGCCCAGACCACCAGACATAATAAAATCTAACAAAACAGAATAAAACCAAACCAAACCAAACAATGAAAACGATCCAGAGCTTCATAATAAGGGAAAAGGATTTTAACAACGGCTTCGCTTTTCAGACATCTTCTTCCCTTTAACCTTCACAATATCTACTGTACAATTTAAATCCCACTAACTTCTTCATTCATGTTTTTCCTTTGTAATTTTAAAGAGAATAAAGTGAATTGAAACAGCAATAAAGATAGTAGTTACTATATTGCATATTCTTGTTCTCTAGTTTCTCAGCTTTGGGATTGCAAAGTCAGTCAAACAATACAGTTCCTGGGAATCAGCTGGTGGCTCCCCGGCCCACTGGTCTTCTGGCTCAGAGGTGGGGACTTAGCTTAAGTCTTTGTTCTCTCTGATGTGCGCTCTGAGGCTCACAGGCAGGGGCTTAGTTTCCATCTTGGCTGGAGGTTTATTATTTTAAATTCACGCTGAATCTTTATGATTTAACTTGTGATTTCACGAGGTGAATGAACCACGTTTTCAACTTTGATTTTATAAAAACACTTCCACAGAAAAGGTTTAATTTCATCAGATTAGCCACCTAGTATTTGATATAGTTTAGAAGTAGATTTTCTATTTCTTAGCTCTATTTGGTCATTGTGCATTCCCAGGCTCCAAAGTATTATAAATAAGGGAGAAAGTTTTGGGAATTTCCCAGTGAAATGTTATTCTTGTGGTTTTATATATAAATTTACTCAAATACATAAAAACAAATGACTTAAAAATCATACTATTTATTCCCTTTTCCTTTTAAACTGCAGATTTTAGACTTAAACATTTACTTACATTTTAAAAATAACTGATTGTGGTCACAAAGAAATTATTAAATATATGTGGTGTCATAGTTTGGACCTGAATCTTACTAGTACCATTTCCTCATTCTATAATTTAGATACGTAATTAATTTACTCAACCTCCCAATATTTTTCACTGATAAAAGGTACATAATCCATTGTACTTACAATATTATTATGAAAGTAAGTTGTAAGAATACACAGAAAGCACCTAGCCCCCAATGCTCTCAATTATTATGAAGTGATTATTGCCATTAATAATCCCCACCAATGATATTTTCCATATGAAGGAGAGCTGCTGAAATATCCATATTTGTGTTTTATCATAATTTGCTTTTTCCTAAAAATTTACATTGACAAGACAAAAATGGTGCAGATTTCACGATATATGTATGTGTACAAGTTTCATTCTCCCCTCCACTGTCTTTTTTTTTTGGTACCGGGCATCGAACTCACAACTACATGCTTGTAAGGCAGGTTGCTTATGCTGCTGAGCTAAATCCCCTGCCCTTCCCTCCACTTTTATAAAATTAAAATGATATAGGTCATAATGCCATCCTAGCAATATCATGCACATGCACTGGGCCACTGTGTGCACTGTTCTCTGCCTGTTATGACTTTATTCTTCTCAGGCTTAAAAAGTCCTGAGGGACAAAATGCACCATAGAACACAATGCAATTCCAAGGATGTTGAGAATTCTTAAAAACTCAAAATTAAATCAAGGAATATCATTTGAATAAGAAGAGTGTTCTGGTAACTCATAACAATGAGTGAACATGCTTGATATTGCTGGAATGGCATTCAGTGTGACCTATAGAGCCTTAGTAATTTTATGTAAGTGGAGGGAAGAATGAGATTGTTCACACGTGTACATAGTCAGCATCACAAAATCATTCATGTACTCTGACACTGATGACAAAATGGAGAGGGGAGTAAAACAGAGCCTGAAAAATACGTGAAATTATTAGGAACTTTTTATTCCATGCTAACTTCAATGTAAACCATTTATATTTTTGTTTTATGTTTTGTTTTTGCTTTGTATTGCTATTGTTTGCAATACTAAGATCAAAACCAGGGCCTCATGTGTGCTCAAGGCAAGGGCTCTATCCCTGAGCTACACCCTAAGTCAACATTTTTAGGATTATGTATTCATGTCTTATCCCATATATGAGACCTAGAGTGGCTAAGCCATAGCAATCCCTCAAAAGATACGTGAATATTTGGATGGTTAAATGATGGAGTATGCAAATGACTGAATTATCATTTAGTATTGACTTAATGTGTCCTACCTGAATTTTATAAAGTGACTGTGATGTCAGCAGGACAGACTGAAAAGTGAAAACTGAGAAAGCAGGTGATGTATAGTCACACAGGTGAGGCGGCTAAAGACTTGAATTCATGGGCCCTGTAGGGTTATGAGAGAAGTGGCAAAATAAATGTTGAATAAGTAGTTACCAACTTAAGCTCCCTAAATTCAAAGGCCCTCCCCCAAAATGGGCATCTGAGATGAACACACAGTACTCAGATGAAGATATACAAATGGGAAATAAATACATGAAGAAATGTTCACCATCACTGTCATTCAAGAAACGAAAATTAAAACAGCTTTGAGATTTCATCTCACTCCGGAAAGAATGGCTGCCATCAAGAAATCAATTGATAACAAATGTTGGCAAGGCTGTGGGAAAAAAAGGAACACTGCTCCACTGTTGATGGGGGGTGTAGACTGGTGCAACCACTATGGAAATCAGTATGGAGAATTCGAGAAGAGTAGGATTGGAAGTTCCATTCAACGCAGCTATTCCCCTCCTGGGTATTTTCCCAGAAAACCTGAAAAGGTCATATGACAGTGACACATGTGTACCCATGTTCATAGCAGCATGATTTGTAATAGCTAAATCTTGGAAACAACCAAGATTCCCATCAACTGCAGAGTGGAAGAAAAAGATGTGGTATTTTTATACAATGGAATATTACTCAGCTATAAAAAGGATGATCTTGAGGCCTTCATAGACAAATGGAGATAACTCGAGGCTATCCTCATTAGTGAAATAAACAAAAATCATATTTATAAATATCACATTGTGTCTCTAGTGTAAAAATTAATAAGAAATGTAGGAGTAATGAAACCCAAAATGTGTAATTTTGTGTACATGTATTTTCTGCATTTGAGGGGAGCAGGCATACTTTTAGAAGAGACTTTTTAATTCATTTTTATTTCTTTCTTTTAAAGTACATTAAGAATTCACCCCAGTACACTGTTCTGTAGAAAGAAATGACCAATAAAAATGTATCATTTTGTCTTCCAGGCAATACAGCAAAAGTATACATTGAAATTCAGGATGAAAACGATCATCCTCCAGTGTTTCAAAAAAAATTCTACATTGGAGGTGTGTCTGAGGATGCAAGAATGTTTGCTTCGGTGCTCAGAGTAAAGGTATGAGAAAATGCATTAACATAGTGAACTAAAGCAAAACTCATATGCTTTTATAAATAAACTGTAATAACACATTTCATATTGACTATATTTAGTCATGTGGTATAAACAAAAGCCTAAATCTTAGAAACAGCAGGTTAATTATCTAAACTCAACACAGATTATTAAGTGAAAAGTTACCAAATTGATTTGCTTTAGTTTTACTAAAATCTAGGAACAAATATTCTATCATATTCTATATTAAATAAGGTCTTGACATGTTTCTTTTTCTTTTCAGTCTAAATTTTTATGCCTTGAATTGTTTTAGTTCATAATAACCTGAAAGATTTTCAAAATGGAATTTTTTGGGGGAGGGGGAGTACCAGGGATTGAACTCTAGACCTTGCACTTGCCAAAATGAAACTCTTAATGATGGATATAAAATCACTGATTTCTAACCAAAAAATATATATAAAATATTATGCATTGATTTGTTTCTGCAGTAATTTTAAAAAAATAAATAATTAAATTAATGTTAAAAAAAAATCACTAATTTTTATAATTTACTTTTGAAAGAAATACCTTCATATACCTAAAAGTTTAATCTGACCTGTTTAGAATTTTAAAATTACATTTAAGATTAGTATGATAGTATTCAACCTTTCTATAATGTTATCAAATATGTTTCAAGATAATCTTTGTTAGTACAAACAGTTGCAAAATTTTCATTTCTAAGAAACGTATTTATAAATGCTGTTTTTTTGAGGCAAGCATTTGGATTCCAGTAAGGTTTAGCTTTTTAATTATTGTTATTTTTCTGTACATATTTTAATAAACACTTTGTAACTAGAATTGTGCTGTTGTAAAATTTAAATGGACAGCTATTTCAAGGATAATAAGATATATTATGGTAGCCATGTTGGATTTATTATTATCTTGTTTTGAAGTCCTTTATTGCATTCATTGTTTTGTTTAATTTATTCTATTCTGTTGTTTTATTTGATTTTCACTATGTCTGAAGGTATGGGAAGCTATTTTGAAAACAAAAGGCTTTATTGGAACAATTATTGATTTCCTATTATATTGTTTTGAAGTTCTGTGTCACACTGTTTTGTTTTGATGGGCTTTAGTCTGTCTTATTTTTATTGGTTTTATTCTCTTTAAAGTAAAAGCTACAAAAAAAAAAAAAAAAAAGAGGGAATGTAAATAACTACATAGGAGCTAATGTCTGTAGGTGAGCTATGCCCTAAAGAGAATACATGGCTTTCAAGGGATTAGACAAACAGAGGTGGGATTGAATGAGAAGAGAGCATTTAACAATATATTGGTGCAACTATACTGTGTAACAAGCCTCGTAGGAGAGCACTAATTGCACTGTGGGTTCACATTTCAACATTTCAACAGGTGAAAAAATGTTTTCGTAGAGTTGAAAAATTTGAGATTAGGATGGAAGTGTGTTTAGATTTTCTCAAAATGAAGCTTTTAGACTAAACATAGGAAACAAAGAAAAGTAAACTGAACAAAAACAGAGAACATTTGTGGACAAGAGATTGGGAAGTTCGGAATCTTAAATCTGAAGTGGTCAACATAATTTGGTTTCCGACTTAAGCCTCTCAGCCTGGAATCTTCTCCTTTCCAGAATTTAATCACAGTGAGAGAGTTAAGCAGTTCTCAATTCACACTTAGAAAAGCAAAAATATTATTTAAAATAGCATTGATTTGGGGCCAGGTATTCTATGGTGTTTGAAGGAAAGATGATTGTAAAGGGTCGAAGTCGTCCAAGATTGTGAAAGACACTTTCATGCTATTCACAGTGCAAAATTAATGTTACATATCACCCTATGATGAAAATTAACTTTTGAAATAGTTATTTGAAAATAAAAAATTTTGAAATAATTATTTGAAATAAAAAAGTTAACTTTTCAGCTCACCATGAAGTACAGAATGATGAAGTTTAAATTAAAATAATATGTAAGAAAAAAAAAAGGAAATGTTGGATAGGATAGCATCAATGAAATAAGCTAAGACTGAAATATAAAAAAGGTGTACAATGTAATGACTAAATATTCGAAACAACCAAAATTCCTATCAACCACAGAATGGATAAAAAAGATGTGTCATTTTTATACGAAGAAATGCTACTCAGCTATAAAAAATGTGATCTTGAGACTTTTATAGGTAAATGGAGGCAATTTTAGACTATCCTCATAATTGAAATAAATTAGACTCACATTAATAAATGTTGTATTGTCTCTCTAGTATAAAAAATAATAAAAACTGAAAGATTCAAAATGTATAGTAGTGTTACTGAAAAAGAAATAAATGCTTTAAAAGATATAACTGTATGTGTAAGACAGATAACCATACTGCTCAGTTTCTGTTAGTTCATCAAGCAGAATGATTTCTACTGTGATTGTTTGATTTTTTACTTTTTATACTTTGATTTCGTGACTTGAGCAACTACTTCTAAGATAACAATATTTAATTTTTAAACTGGTGATTTCTCACTGTTTTTATTGAAATTTTGTATTATTTCTACCTTTTTTCTGTTTTGCTTTTTTATCTAAATAAAAAAAGATACACAAGCCTCACATAGAGATAACACTTTTAATCATTATTGAAAAATATGCCACAGATAAAGTTAGCACAAGAGAATTATGAAAAGTAATTATTTATTATAAGCGGTAGTAAAATAATTATATATAATTAAATATATATTCGTAAAAAACATATCTAACATGCTAAAGTACTTGATAGAAATTCATATATGTGTAGATATAGATATAGATATATATGTGGTTTGCAGAGCAGAGCAAACCACACTGTTGGACCTTTATAGAGTTTAAAAAAAAATTGTAAGTAAAAAACTCTTATAATTAACTTGGATGAAATACCAAGCACAGATTTGTTCAGTTAGACTGATGGGAATATAATTATCTGGAAATTAGTTAAATAATATTTAAAATTATTTGTACCATTAGCATACTTTAGGTGAGGAGTTTGGTGTTTAGGTGCTTGTGTTGCCGAAGTGTAATAAATGTTCTTGGTTGATATTTTATTCTTCTCATGCTTAATAAAATATCAATTTATTATCCTAAGGATCATATACTTCAAGGGAGGTAAACTCTATTCTTAAAACTGACCTCTTCAAGCCAACCATACCTGTCCTGTTACGCTTGTAAATAGTAAGTTTAGACGTGGAAATGTTACTTGTATTTTAGCATGTATTGAACAGTCAGGGAGGTCTGCTGAGAAGTTTCTAGGACAAAAATATTGAATGCCTTCATGTAGAGTTTTGGTTACTCAATGCTTAGAACACTGTTGTTTGTGTAATTTTGGGGCAGTGTTCAAAGAATATGGAACAAATAAAATGTCAATATTTGTGAAGATTTAATACTAATAACTTTGTCACAGCTGGTTCCACTAATTTGATTTCCATCAGGGACAAGTTGTCAGTAATTTTAGTTGCAGAGAGTGTGAAAAGAAAATTGAACAGTATTTCTTACCCTTCATTCTTTGGTCCAAGAAGTTAACATCAGATAAAATTACCATCCTTGGTATGCAGTCATTATAATTGAAAACAAGGATACTAAGATGCATTTATATACCTATACTCATAACAGGTTCATTCAAAATGCTAAAAGTGAAAACTTTCCATATGTCTATCTGTGAATGAGAGATAAGCACACATGGTCTATCTATACAATCGCTTATTATTTAGTCACCAGGGTAAATGTACTCTGACATATGCTACCTTGTGGATTAACATGGAAGACATTATGCTGGGTGAAATAACCTAGACATAGAGGACAAATACTGCATAACTCCTCTGATATAAGGTACCTAGGATTGTCATATACATAGAGAATAAAGTAAACTGGTGACTGTATCAGACACAGAAAATAGAGAATGTGAGAGAGAAGATAGACATCTATTGTTTAACAGCTATGTTTAACAGCTAGAGTTTCAGTTTGGGAGAAAACATTCTGTACATGATTGGCAGTAACATATGTAAAATATTTAAAATACTAAATATTGAATTTGTTAGGATTCCTTAGAGGAAGAGAAATCATGTGTATATCATGATGTGTATTAATTTCTATCTATATCCATACATATCAAGGGAATTTATTAAATGTTCTTACAGAATCAGAGACAACATGGTCCACAATGATTCTGTGCATGCACGAGATCCAAATAATATAAAAACTACTACTCCATCCAAGACACTAGAAGATTCAGAACCAGAAGGATCTGAGTAGTGATCAGAGATTGAAAGCCTAGAAACTCTCCATAGCCATTGTGAGACCACACTGAAAGCCTAAAGAAAATGGAGTCTGGAGGCCAGGTAGTGGCAGGAGCAAAAGATTTACCTGCTGAAGCTGAATGGAGCTTTTCTAGCACAAGTTAATTTCCTCTCTCTTCCCTTTTCATTCTGTCTAGGCTACAAGCCCTTTCTATGCTACGATCTGAAATCAGTGCTAGTCCTCCTCCATCATTTGGAGCCTTTCTGTCTACCAGTTATCTCTAAAACAATCCCAGAGATACATCCAAAATTCTGATGTACTAGTCTGCTAATCTCTTCATCCAATGAAGTTGACAATTTAATTAATCATCCCATTTATGTTGTGTGTATTGTACCACAGTAAAATATAACAATAAGGAACAAGATATTATTTCTATTAATAGAATATGAAAAGTCATCTTATCATTGTGTTATTTTTAATTAGTATCCATTTCTCTTCAGCTAATTGGAATATGAAACTCGTGTTCATATACCAAAGGAAAAGTTGCTATTAGTAAAGTTATTTTTATTGAATATATCATGATATTTTAAATATATTTTCCATACTGTGCCCTCAGTGGTAGAAGCATTGTATGTTTTCTTTAAAAAGTCAAAGAAATAGTACCCCAACATAGAAAAGTAATCTTTTAAAATCCATCTCTATCTTCAATTAAAGTAAGATTAGAAGGGTCATGAATAACAATCAAATATTAGCCATAATTTTAAATGAGATAAAAATAGAAAAACTAGTCACATAAAATTAATCTTTTTTTCTTAGACTTTGGGGAAAAGTTAATTGGTGAATATTTTCTATTAATAACTGTCATTTATTGGTTGAGTTTATTTTTATGACTGTGAAAATGTTTGCTTATCAGAGCCTTTCAAATTTATTTGAATAAATAAGCAAATAGTAAAATAAAATTCATTAACATAGAAATTCAAATAAAGCAAACATCTACTTCTGATGTAAATGCAATTATTCCTTAATATATTGTTGGGGAAGAAAGCAGGAGAAGAAAGTTTGGATAACTTTTCAGATATCACTCAACCAACCATCTGAAGTGAGGTTAGAGTTCAAAATTACATCAAATTTATTTTACAACCTTTTCTTGAAAACTACATTATTCTGCTTCCAAAGAGCAGGTAAAAATAGACTCTCAGCAGAAAATAACAGAATATCTTAAATTTCTATGAAAAATTAAGAGGCAATCAATAAGGCTACCAATTGATTATTTAAATTGTGATGAGGTTTATAAAATGTAGTATCTTCAGTTAAGGTTAAAAGAAAGACACAGTTTTAGAAATATTTTTCAAATCACTAATAGTTTTTGTTTTATTACATTTTTAGACTATATGACAACAATATTTTGAAAAAGCATCAAGAAAAAGTGGTTCATCTTAAATGGATAGTTTTTAATTGCATTTTCTAAGTAAGCATAAAATAGAAGTGAATGAATGATTTTTGTTAGAGAGACGCTTTTGATAGCAAAATGCCACAGGGTGGTCAGAGAAGTTTCTTAGGGGAAAAACGGTATACAAAATTCAAAGTTAACAATACAAAAGTAATGCGATTTGTAAGTAGATAGGGACTTGTGCTTCTGAGGGTTCCTGGTCTCCCCAGACTTGCCTGCCCCTCTGAATGGGAGGAAAAGCGTTGCCTGCATATGCTGAGAGCTAATGTGTTTCTCCAGTGTAGCGTTTCCAATTTAAAGGTGCGAAAACTGCATTACAGGAGCAATAGTTAACTTTCCCAAGTTGTACAGCTGAACACCAAGATCTGTGTTCTGGTTCATAAATTATTCTCTACCATATAGGAGCTGGAAAAGCAGAGTCCAATCACGTTGATTCCATTATGGACCTACTCCTATCCTTCTATGAGACATTCTGCCCATCACTGTATACTGCAAAAATGATTTCTCAAATATTGCTTTAAACCAAGTGCTCTTTAAAAATGTCTTTCGTGATGTTTTTTGTTAAATGTCAAATGTCAATACAGCCATTGTACTTGAGAGCTACAATTTAAAGGTCAAGTAGTCTATATCACTTAATTCTGAAATCCATATCACTGTTATACTTCACAATATTCGTAGATTACGGTATTTTTAAGTGAGCTATTTAATGACAGCTTTCCCTCTAGCAAGATCTAACACAGATATAAACAAGTCCCATCCCGGAGTCAGCGTTTAATAGAACTCTGATTTCAATTGTCTTTTGTCTTGTATGAGAAGCCACTGCTATTTTCAAAGCGTCGTTTTTCAGGAGGGAGAGATCTTCCTTAGGAGATCTTACCACTTGCATTACTTCACCTTTTTCCATGGCATAGTTTGTGCCTTGACCAAAGTAAAGGTATAACAGTATTTAAGCGTTCATTTGTCTTTGACTATTTTCTTGTAACTGAATTATTATGTGTGTATTTTGACCCTCAAACAATTTTTTTTGGTTTGTTTTTTCCCTCAAACAATTGCTTTGCTATTATTATTTATGATGTGCCAGTTTCCCTTCCATTTCATTTGACTTTCAGTATCTGACTTATCTACCAATTTAAGCATATTTTATATATTATTTCCAAATTTTCAAATTAACATGGTTTAATATATTATTCAGCTTTATACTTTTAAATTTTTACATATATCCATGTCATTTAATGAGTTATTAATTTTCAAATGTGCAACATACACTTCATTTGCAGAATTTAGATGCCTAATAATGCCACTGAAACTAACATGACCATTGTTTCCTCTGGGAATTTCACTTCATGTCAAAACTAAGAACTCAGGGAGATTTGATATCAATATGAATCTTAAGTATCTATCATAGTTTATTATTTATTTAGCTCTAGTGGCAAAATCTAAATTGTAAGAAAACTATTTCTACCTGAATAACTGTTCTATTTTTGTTATATGATCACAGATTAGGTACTGTTAATAACGTTTTGTTTTGCTTGCCTACTGAAACATCAAAGGAGAATAATATTTGATTCATCTTCAGTAATCTTTAAAGATGAATTCAGCACTAATCATGATATAACAACTTTCTGATTTCTTTATTCCGTCATTATCAATTATCACATTTCTCTCCTACTACTTTTGTATTATTATATATTATATAATTTTGTCTTTTCTGGAATACTGTGAGGTATATGCAGATACATTGCTGAAATTCTTTGTCCCTTACACCACATTATTTTCTTTAATTGTTATTTTTAATAATATAATATGTGGATATTGCTATCAAAATTATGTTGTGCAGCAATCTTTTGCACTTGTTTTCTCATGCAAATCAAATTTTACATTGTTTCTGACAGCTTATTCCAAATCAATAATTTTCTACTGTATAAATTGAGAACCCTGAAAAATCATCAGCAGTTTTTGATGCATATCATTTGTCTATAGGGCCTAGACAATTAAAACATTATAATTATGTTGTTTTTAAAATAAATAGACATGAGCCAAGGTTTTATATCAATGGCATAGGTGCTTGCCTGGCAAGCACAAGGTCATGAGTTCAATCCTTAGTACTGAAATAAATAAAATAAATGGGCATGACCACTTCGTTTTGTGGGCACAGTCTGTGTACAACACAAAGTAATTTGACGTATGTTTTTCTCCCTTCTCTCGCTCAACATCTTTGTTATTGTGCACAGAGAGGAGAGCAAAATTCATCATTCATTTAGTGAATACTCAATTTGGGGATGTTGATGTCTATGTAATTTTATTAAAAATTATCTTTGTTTCATTTTTTAAAAATTAAAATGAGACATTTCCCAGGCTATACTTGTCTGGATAAAATAAATTACAAGCAGCTCTTAAAACTGGAAGTTTTCAAGTATTTTATTACGGATTTTTGCATCTATGTTCACTAGAAAGATTGGCATGGAGTTTTGTTTTTGTTTTCATTTTTTTCCGGCTTTAGAATCCCTGGCTTCAAAGAATGATTTTTGGAAGTACTGCTTCCCTTTCAGTTTCTTTAAAGAGTTTCAATGGTAGTGGCATTAGGTCTCTAAATTTCTTGTAGAATTCAACAGTGAATCTATCAAGGGCTGGGTTTTTCTTTGTTGGTGAATTTTAAATTACATTTTCAATTTATTTGGATGATATCAGCTTATCTAGAACTTTTATAAAATCAGCCCAATACGTGTAAACATCATATTGTCACACTCGTGTGAGAAACTGAACAAGTAATAAGATCTGAAATGTACAGTAAATATTGTGAATTGGGAAGAAAGAAAAAAACAAACTGGGCAAAAGTGAACTAAGAAATGGAAAACAAGAACAAGAAAGTTAAGATAGTTACATAACTAGTTTTTCAGTTCATTGAAAAGAAAGGTTTGTGCTAAAATCTTTGGACAAGATATTGTGTGTATATCTTGCACTCTGAATAGCTATAATATACTCTGTTTTAAAACTGCTTTATTGTTATTTTATTTTTTATTTTTCTCTTTAAGATAAAAAATCGGAAATTTTTTAAAAATGTAACGTTTGGGAACTGTTTTATCAATCTGCAGCCACTGGATGTGAAACACGAACAGAAACTCGTTTATTTGATGAGTGGTCGCATCACTTTGTATTCTTTCTGCACATTCCTGAGTGACTCATGCATTTCAAAAGTCTGATTGTACTTTGTGAGACTAGAAATTCTCTCAATGTCTGCATATCTCTTGGATGATTAAAATGTGTAACGGCCTACGGTGTGCAGGGCAGATATTACTTTTGAAATAAGCTTGCATTTTCTTTTAGGAGAAATTTTGTTGCGAAGTAGTGATGCCTGTCCACTCTCCCATATCATGTTATGATGATCATATGTCCTTCATCATCTCACGGATATCTGTCAGGAATATTGACACTTGGTTCTTCTCCTTTTTAAAATCTCAGAATTTTTCTAACAACACCACTTGCAGGACAGAATCCTAAAAATAATTCGGATGCTCTGGAATTGCTTTTGTCTGAAAAATATCTTCGAATTTCTGAAACACGCACTGAACTTTATGCTGTGTTGACCTCACATGGGAAACCTATCTAGTCATAACGGCACTCTAAAGAAAACTGAGAAAAATAGTGCTGAAAGTTTTCTTATCATTTTTCTTTAAATATAAATTAATTGGAACTCTCTATTGGTGTGTCCAATAAGAAGAGGAAAATTTAAGGTTCCTTAAAGTATATTTGAATAAAACAGTCCCAAATAAGTGACCAATTATTTCTAGTAATTCTAATTGGTTTATATTAATGAAAATCATCAGCCTCAAGTGATTTTTTTAATAAAAAGCTAATGTAATTTGTATTTGTTACTTCATAAGCCACTATACATCTGAAAATTGCAGTATCTTTCATTCTTTTCATAAATAAGCAAAGAAATGCCTTGCTCAGCAAAAATGTATTTGTTTATACAGGACTAATAAAATCAAAACAGGATCTAAACAAGGGAGCTCCATCAAACAGAACCAAAAATTTTACATGTTACCTAAACTCGTTTCAATAAATCTATTTCTCACTTAATTTTGTCCATAGAATTTTTCCCCTTAACATTCTCGTCTCTTAGAATCTCAGCAATCTACAGAAAAATAAAGTCAGTAAGACTCATTGTAATTCGAAATACTATTAACACCCAATGTTCATAGACTCATATACACATTGAAAGCCAGTATCAAAGAAAAATATTTTTACTGTAAACTTTTCACTAGAATATAGCACACATATGTAGAATTGCACAAATCCTAAATGTTTACTTATCACTGAGTGAGAAGACCAGTATCACCAGTGCCCTGATCAAGAAAAAGAACATCACCAGTTCCTGCTCTGATTGTCCATCTCCATTATGAAAGACTATTCTGATTCCCAGAGCTGTGGGTTTCTTTTTTGTTTGTGAATTTTATATATATATGTATATATATATATATATATATATATATATATATATATACAGACATAGATATAGATATAGGATATAGGATATAGGATATAGGATACAGGATATGGATATAGAAAGTGTATAACACTTATTTTATTTGATCACATTATGTTTGTGAGATACATCCATCATTGCATGAAGCAATCATTTGCTTCTGTTGCTTGGTAGAATAATGTTTGTTATGATTTGAATCTGGATGTCCCCACCAAAGTCTCATGAAGTCATGGTGCGGTGGGGGAAAACTTTTTGGACACGGTTGAATCTAGAGCTTGTGATACACCATTCATGGTTCAGTGATGGGACTTTAAGGGTGCTGGGAGTAAGGATGGGTGATTGTGGGATAAACCACTCATTGGACTGTCACCACTCTAATCTCAGCAGTCTGGATAAAATAAAAGGATCAGAATTTGTTTCCTGCCGCTTCTTTCTTACTGTTGGTAGTCTTCCACTGCCCCAGCCACCATGAACTATTGTCCCTCTGTTATGTGACACACTTCGTTGCAGCCAGGTAACAACAGACTAAAACCTCAATAAATTGTGAGCTAAATAAATCTTTCCCTCTTTAACTTTGGGTACTGGGTATTTTCTCTGAGAAATGAGAGAAAAGTAACTAAGACAATCCTTGCAATACAATTATACTATAGTTAAAATAGTGTATGTATTGCTGTTGACTAAGTTGTTTTTGATATTACAAATATTACTTTAGTGAATCTTTTGGTACATATCTTTTAAGTAACATTTATATTAATTTCTATTTCTATTTTAATTAATTTTTATTTCTATATTAATTTCTATTTCTAAACAGAAATTTAGAGGGGAAATTAATTTCTTCAGTCTTAATAAAGTCAAACTATATTCAAAATTGTTGGACCAAGGTATATTCTCTTAAGCAATATTGAAGCTCTCCAACTATTTGGTATTTATCTTAGTCTTTTCCAAATTTTAGCCATTTTAATGAGCATAGAGTAGTTTCTTTTTATTTTGAAACTCCTTGGTACTTACTAAGGTGTAATGACTCTTTTTTTAAACTAATATTTGTGTCCTCTTTGTAATGTCTGTATTAGTTTAATTCCAATCATTTCCCTAGGAATGTCTATTGTAATTATTTCCTTACTATCGTTATATTTCTGTACATAATCTGAATTGGAGATCTTTGTTAGACACACACACACATATATATATATATAAATGTAGCAGATAAGTTCACTGAAATATTTTCAGAAATTTTTTTGTTTTTCAAAAACAAAGTTGTTAATGTAGTACTCTTATTATTTTTATGTTGAGCTAAATTTTGTGACCTGTTTAAACCCCCCTTAGATCAACCCAATATTATTTCTCGTATTTATTTCTTAGCACTTAATTTTTCATTTTTAGATATAAAAAGCTCTGGAGAACTTTATCTCTCTGTCTCTGTCTTTGTCTCTCTCTCTTGCTCTCTCTTTGTCTCTCTGTCTTTGAAGTGGAGGGGATCAAAATAATTTTTAAAAATTTATATAAATATTAAATAGATCTAGGAAACAATTTTTTAATAAAATTTTTAAATAGACTTATTAAAATTATTGTTTTTTATTGATACATTTATGTAGCACATTATATTTACACTACTTGTATGGAGTTGGTGCATAATCCATCTGTATTCTTTTTTTATATCTCCCCCTCTGAGAAAGCTATATCTATTTAATTCTTATTATCTGTTTTTTATTTTTCTCTTTTTTTTATATTTTGTGTTTCTCATTAGTAGAGAAATCATGATATATAAGCTTGTGTGTCTAATTTATTTCAATTAACACTATAGTCTCAAGGCCTACAGATAATTAAGGTTTATCTTTATTGTGGATTTCTACTCCATTGTGTGTAAATACCACATTTTATTTGCCCATTCATCTGTTGATAACATGTAGATCACTTACAAGATTTAGCTGTTACGAATTGTGCTGCTATTAACATGGGCATGCATATATTAGTGTTATATAGGTGTCTTTAAATCTTTTGAGAAGATATATCTGGGTCAAATGGAATTTCTAGTTTCAATTTTTTAAGGACGAGACACTGAACCCTTTTTCATGTATTTACTGTTCATTTGTATTTCTTCTATGAAGTGTCCATTCACTCAAATTTCCCATTTTTTAATTGAATCTTTTATTTCAAGGTGATCTGATTTTTGTTTAGTTTTGTTTTTGTTTTTCAGTTTGTTATATATTCTATGAATTAGTCCTTTACCTGAGGAATAACTGCAATTTGTTTTTCCCATTCTGTAGGTGTCTTTTCATTCTATTGATTGTTCCTTTTGGTGCACAGAAGTTTGTTTGTTTTTAAGGTTTTTTTTTTTTTTTAAATATTATCCTATTTGTTGATTCTAGGTACTATTGTCCAGAAAATCCTTACATAGGCCCATTACTTCACACTATAACAGCATATAATAAAATTGCATGAGATAATTTTATAGTAATTAATGTACATATGATAACTGAAAGAAATTTTAAAATTCTTTCAAGTAAAGTGAAAAACAATTGAAAATGCATTAAATTACCTAGATTTTTTTTTATCAAGGAACTAAATCCATATAAAAAAAATCCTTGACTACAGAAATTTAAAAATGTTTAGAGGCACCTCTTAACGTCTCTCTTAGAGGTAGGTATTTTAAAATTGCCTATTTCAAAGTAAGAGTATTCATAGAAACTTCTTGACAGCAGATAAACTAACTTTCATGATTATAAATGAATTGTCTCTGAAGGTTGAGAAGGGAAACGGTCCTTTCTCTGACTTAATGAATCATAGCATGGCACACAATCTTTTCCGGTGCCTCATGAGAACATTAATGGTGTATTGTGCTAATAGTTATCATGACAATTAGGGATAGCTAATAGAAAACAGATAAGGATGTATGAAAGTCTGCATCTCACTACACTGGTAAGACACTGATTAGCACTAAATACCATTAAATTACTGAATTAAATTACTGAATTCTCTTTCAACATGTCATTTAATGGACCACCATTACTAACAAAAACATAAGCAACTATATTTCCTGCCAGTATTTGTATTCTTCTCTGTCCTGAAAAAGAAATATAGAAATAAACTGCTTGTGTTAATTTCATTCTCTTGCACTGTGATGATATCTATGCAGAAGGAAAAAAATAAACATTATTAGATTATAATTTTTAAAATAATCTATTGGTTCAGTACAGGTTTTATCCTGTAATAAAATAAAAACCTAGAACACTAATCTTCAGCCAAACATATACTCCTATGAGAACAGTAAATTTATTGGCAAACCCTGCATGGGTCCTGGAATCAAAGTGGTATATTTTACACAACAGCTGTACAGTTTGAGGTCATTAAATTTCTAAGGCTCTGAAGTGCCATCTGAAAAATGACTTTTGTTGTATGTATCTGTGTGGACCATAAAACACTCCTTTAATATAGCAGACCAGTCCAGGATGATGAGTATATTCTCGGATTATTGTTTTCTGAGATGCTCTTCACATGCAGTCTTCTGTACTGACATTAGCCTGCTTTTAATCATACTGACCATTGTCAGTGCCAGCTCCAGAAGGTTTAGCTGAAGGACTGTTTGAATTAAAGGAGACTAACCAAAGGCAAGTTTGAAAACAGGCTGGTCAATGTTCATTTCAAGTCCAGTCAAAACAAAGACAAAATTTTAAAACCCAGTAATTTTATTATAAAATGTATCTAGAAATTACCTGTGAAGCTTCAGTAATTTTGTTATTCACTGGAGTGATTTTACAATACCTACAAGTTTACATACTTATTTAACAATTATTTTTCATTTGTTCTCAACACAACGAACATTTGTGAGGAATAAGGTGCTAAGTCCGGTTCAGGAGACATTTCAGTATTGCATTGTGGTAGTACGTTTTGTATTCATATATAAAATCAATCACTGAATGTTCTTATTTAAAATGTACCTTATCAGTCAGGTTTTGTGGTACATTCCCGTGATTTCAACACTCCAGGAGCTAAGGCAGGAGAAATACAAGTTCAAGCCCAGTCTTGGCAATTTAGGGATCTGGCTCTGTGTAAAGGTCCTGAGATCAATCTTCAGTACTTTTAAAAATACTGAAAATAAATGAAGAAGAAAAAAATATTTTTTTGTTTTTCCAAAATCTTAACAGTCTTATAAATAGATCAACTTATTTGGTATTTTCTTTTTATATTTTATCATATGTTGAGAATGTTGTCTAAAATGAATGTATCTATAGTGTCTAAAAATAAAAAAAAGTTAAAATTCATTTCAAATGCCAAAGTTCTGTTCTTTCTGTCCCTTGGAAACACAGCTTGACATACTAACATTAATAAGTTTAAGTATGCATGTTTGTTCTCACGTTGTAAAAACATTTTTGCTCTAACTGGAGGCAGGTAAGTCTCCAAAGTTGTTAAACATTAAATGGATGTAATTGAGAAGCTAAAATTGAAGTTAGCATTATGGAACTTTAATGGTTTTGGAGGGTTTAGGATATCACTGATTATTCCACTAATATTTCTGCATCCACAGTATTCATTTACCCAACAGAGAGGAACAGTTACTTAAGCTGCTAGATAATTAATGGTCTCATCTACTCCATTATATGATAGAGGCAATTATTTGGTGATTTTCTCTTAATACTGGGCACCTGTGTGGATTAAAATTTCCAGATGAGGTCTTAGAAATGGTAAGTGGGTTGCTTATACTAAGCTTTCATTAAAAATATAATTTCAGAGAATGTAATTATTCACTTTTACCTTTAGCCTTTTAAAAAACTCCAGGAGTGACTTTCCTACTTAGGCTCACTAAGGGAAACTCACAGAGTCAGTAAATCAAATCTTTCAGGGTCACCTGTCCTAGATATTAATGATTATGTCTTGAGCACAATATGAATTTTTGATTCTAGGGAATCTGATGGGATAAGTAAAATGGTATAGATTCTTTAGTAAATTTGATTCATTTAGAGTGAGCATTCCATTTTAAACATTAATTTAGTTAAGGTTGCCAGATATTCTTACTATTTAATAAATAATGGAATTTATATGTATTTATTTCTGCCTTTATTAAGAATATCTCAATGAATTTTCCCAGGTTTAGGGAAGTAATACATGTATATTCTTGAGAGTTTGTACTGTATTTTTAAAATATGGCTGCTTTGTTTTATTTATGTTTATTCACTGATGACATTTAAGCAAATAACTTTCGAACAGATCCTTCTTTCCAGAAACTTCTATCGTTGTTGGATTCTTATAATATCAATTCTTCCTTCACTCCCTTTCAAAAACTCAATAGGGAAAATTTTCCCTGAAAAATGAATTCTGGATGAAATACGAACTTTTTTGGCTTAGGCATCCAATTCCATTTTTGTAGGGACAATGATTCATATCTAAGATATATGATGCGCTTAACCTTATCTTTTTAAAGGGAATACTGAATGATATTTAATTGTGGATCACAATGTCAATTTTTTACCCCCTATCATTTATTTTATATTTCTTTTGTAATTTGTTTTTAATATTTCTCTTTCTCTCCTTTTAAAAATACTCTTGTGTCTGGAAGTTTTTCTTCATCTATCACCAGTGTATTTTAGAAGTGTATTTCTATTACATACTTTGGAAATTTAAGATTTGTTTTAGAAATTTTAAGATATATTTGTACCTAATACATAGTGTTTCCTTCCTCCTGCACAATATTAAGAGTTAAATATTAGAATATTTAACCCTGTTCACTTGCTTTCCAGTGTATAGCTTATTGAATTTGTATGTTTCGCACAAATATTTTTTAAACCATTTGTAATGCTTCAAAGCCTGTAGTCATATAATTTTACTAGTTTCTTTGAGCTTTCTTTTTTCCCAAAATATTAGTTTCTTCATCTGGAATCACTTCCTTTTCATTTAAGGTACATACTTTGAATTTTCCCCGGCTTCTTTTTGTAGTGAATTTCTTGAATATCTGAAAATGTATTTGTCTTACCCTTGTTTTTGAAAAGATATTTTCAATAAGTTTATGATTCAAAATTGTCAGTTATTTTCTATCTGGACAATGAGGTTGTTTTCCTTCCTATTGTCTTCTTATAAAGATTGCTTTAGAGAAGTGTGCTATCAGTGAATTCCATCTAAATTGAAAACTGCACGTGGGAATTGAGTGTGTGGTGTAGGATTTTTTGCATGCTCTTTGACATGGAGACTTTCATCAGTTGTGTGACTTCTAAGGTTGTCTTCCATGTTTGAAATTAATTGCTTCGTCTTTAAAACTTGCAAATATCTATATTTAAATGGAATATTCTGTTCTGTTATTTCTGTTTTTAAATATCTGATCAAATATTTTCCAGACTGTAGTAGTTTATGTATCACAAATTTTTAAAATATTTTACATCTTTGAATCTCTGTGAACCTTAGTTTCTTGAGTCCTATAGTTTAGTTTACTAACTTTCTAATCAGGCATGCCTAATTTGTTAACAACCCTACCTCTCTTGAGTTTTAATTCCAAATACTTTATTTTTTGCATTTTGTTTTTTACTAGACCATGATTCCAGCATGTAATAAGGACCTTCCTCATGGGAAAGTGTTGCACATGCACAGCACATCTTAATTCTTCTTTCATCCCCTTCTCTGTTCTTTTTTTCTTCCTCCCTCTCTTGGTTTCCATTTTTCAAAAATATGTCTCCATATTTCTTATTATCTATCTTTTATATTGTTCTTTATTTATATTTTAAGTTTCTCCTATAAAAGAAACCATATGATTTATTTCACTTAACATTGTGGTCTAAAGGTACAATGTCTTAAATCTTTCCATTCTTAATCATATTTTAAGTGGTTTATATTTATTTATTGAAACACAGTAAATGTCTCTGGTTCATACTTTATGTCTCTTTATACAAATACCTGAAATCTCTGTGGGAATAAATTTATTATCTCAACATAGATAATTTTGGCTTTTGTTGGAGAATTATTTTATTCTTTTAATCTTTCATAAAATGTTATTAGTTATAATACTGTAAATATTGCTTGGAGGTGAGTGTTGTTGTTGTTGTTGCTTTTTAATGTTCTTACCCAGGAAACCTGGGTCATTATTAATCAAGAATCACTTTTCTTAATGTAAAGAATGCATGAGGCAGAGACCACTGAAGAGGCTTTTGTAAAAGCAACAAGGCATAACATTTAATATCGAGTGCAGGCAGACAGAGGGTGACCAAGGCCATCAGCAGGGAACAGAGAGAGGGAGGCTTCCTTATAGAGTTTGAAAGAAAGCAAAGGACATTAGGTGGGAATATCTTAGTAAACAGTAGTGGTGAAGATAGTTTAAAAGGCTTTTGTTTAAGTGGGCAAAGTCCTGTGGCATCCATTATAAATGTTTGAGTGTCTTCAGATGTCTTGGTGTTTGGACCATTCCGTGCTCCACCCTATCTCTTCTACACCATCTGTGTTTGCTGAGGACCAGCGGCTAACTCAGCTGGATCTTCACTGAACAGTACTACTGCTGGCAAACAGGCTGGGTGCTGAGAGTTGTGCTCAAATCGAGCCTGACACTTAATCACATGTTTGTCCATTGATTCAGGTAGAGTTCTGTTTGTCCTGACACGTTTGTCCATTGATTCAGGTAGAGTTCAGAACTTTTGGACTTGCACAAACTCAGAATGTCACTATTTCTCTTTGAGTTGGATAAATTGATTTTTTTTTTTTTTTTGGTTTTTTGATTTTCTTGTTTTGTAAATAAAGTCTGAAAACTCATATGAAAATTTTTAAGAATCTCAGGAAAGTTTTGTCATCATTCCACTCAGTGTCGAAGTTTAAACTAACAGAGGTTAAGCCAAACAGTAATCTTTGAAATTCTGTAGTGGCAGCAGCAGCAGCAGCTGAGAAAAAGAAATCAGTTTCTCTTTCATTCCTACAATGAGAATTAGGTGAGTCTTACTAGACCTAGTCCCATGCTTGTGCTTTGGACTTTCCCACCTAGTCTGTGAGCTGTTCAGAACAGGATGAATAAATTCTAAGTTAATCTATTTGAGGGGAAAAAAAACACCTAAATAAAAGCCACTAACAATAATAATATTTCTGTATTCTTACCTCACTTATACATTAGGCTGTTATAACAGAATAATATGAAGTGTCTTATATACCCAAGACATTCATTTCTTATTGGTCTACGGACTTGGAAGTTCAGGATCAAACTGCCAAAAAATTCAGGGTCTGGTGAGATTTGGCTTCCTGATTCATGGATGGCCGACGTTCTTCTGTGTCCCTATGCAGGTGCCAGGGACTGAGAACAGCTCTGGGACTTTTTTTTTTTTTTTTTTCTTTTTACTTTTTCGTTTTTGTCGGTATCAGGGATTGAATTTAGGACTACACACTTGCAAGTCAGGTGCTTATGCCGCTGAGCTAAATCTCCAGCACTGGTGTCAAAGTGAGGGCTCTGACTTCATATACTAATCACTTCCCAAAAGCCCAAACTCCAAATAGCATTACTTTGTGGATTGGGTTTTAACAACAACAAACAAATCAGGCGAGGGGGAGAAAAGCACAAAATATATTTATCGTTTTCTTTCTTTCTCTTCATCCATCTAGGAAGACTTCTTAGGATAATGTACTCAGAATTATCTATTATGTTCATTGGAGTTTAGTTTGACCTCATGAATATAGTAGTTTTACAGTGATATTAGCCCAACTATGCTATCAATCATCATTGATTATGGGAAATTGACTAATCTTTCTGTCCCTTCATTTTTTTCATTTATTAAATAACAAAATAATAGCTGGGTATGATGGCATATACATGTAATCCCAGGACTACAAGTTTAAGCTTAGTGTTGGCAATTTAGTGACTTAGCAAGTCCCTGTGTCAGAACACACACACACACACACACACACACACACACACACACACACACATTTTATATTCTTGATAAAATATATGTAAAGACATAAATGTTAATGACAATAGAATCTACTCAATGGAAAGGATATTATAGATAATGATATGATGTATGTAAAATTTTCATGTAGCACTTGGCAAGTTGCTAGTGTTCCATAAACATTAGCAGGCAGCAAAAGCAGTAGCAATGTTATACAAATTATGCAAAAAAGCAACAGGCTTCTTGTTTTATTTTTGGTAATGAGGATCAAACTCACAACCTCACACATGTCAGGTAGGTGCTTATGCCACTGAGCTAAATCTCTGGCTGGCAACAAACTTCTTAACATGAGGCTAAGTTCAGTGGATTGACTTCAGTGGCTTCCATGGTCTGGGAGCATCACAGATGTGGATACATGTGAGGGATGATTGTTAAGTACTGGAGCGAGTGATTGCAGTTAATGTTTCTGAGAAACTGAACCATGAAAAACATGCGTGGAAGTTGGGATAGTATCCAACTATCTGCACTAGTGTGCAGAGTAAAAGTTTTATGATATTTTTTAAACAGAAGAATATAATGTGTTGTATAGTCCTTAAAGGAAAGGGTTAAAAGGTCAAAGATAGTAAATCATAGCATGAGAAAAGGTGGGCGTGACTGAGATGAATGAATATGTACCTTCGATGCTAGAGGAAAGTTAGCTGCTGGTAACAGGGGGAGTAAGCGGAGCTACAGGTCCCCTGTTAGTTACGACGTGAGCGGGTAAGAAGTGTCACACTTGGTATCTGCAATTTTTATGCAATTATAGCTCCTTGTCTTCAGAGGAAACTGAAAAAATGTTAATTCTCAGGAAGGTTGAACTTTTGGTGTAGGAATGAGAAATTACTATATATAGCAAACATTGTAAGTAGAATAAAGGCACAGTTGACTTCATTGACTATGGATGTAAAATAACACTAGTCTGCCTGATTATTTAATTTCTGCACTCTGAATTTACAAGGAGTAAATTAATGATTAGGTTGAGCTATGAAAACACAGAAATGAGATCCATGTGACCGCATGTAACTTCTGTGATACAGTAGAAGACAAAAACTCTGAAACAATGGGTGGGAACAGGAACTAACAGAGCTAAAATCTCATTGAAAATAAAGAAGCCAGCTGGGATACGTAGTTGGATTCAAAATCGTCCCGAACTACATAGTCATACCATGTGTCAAAAAAGAAACAGCCGGGTGTGTGGTGCACACCCATAATCTCAGCACCCCGGAGGCAGAGGCGGATGCATGGTGGGTCAAGCCCAGTCTGAGCTATAAAGCAAAACAAACAAACAAATAAATGACTTAGAAAACATTTTGAGCTCTATAACAAACATGTAAAGATTATTTTGTTGGGAAATTATATGTTTATGGTTAGATAACTAAATAAGGCTGTAAATTTATTGTGTGCTTAAATTTCTGTACTCGGTGGTATACTTCATGATTTGGGAAAATATTAAATTTTTTATTCAACTTTTTTATTTTTTATTTTTTGGGGGTACAGGGGATTGAACTCATGTCCTTGTGCTTGACAGGCAGGCACTTACACCACTGAGCTAAATCCCCAGCGCATTTTGTATGCTGTGTGAAGAGTTGAGATTATTATCAAAGTTATATTTTATTGCTTGTAATACAGCAAATATATACATGCATATGTTAAAATATTCTAAAGAAATATTCTTATTTTATAGATAAGGAAATCAATTTTTTTTTCAAAATCACATATGACTTGGAGTCCGTCTCACTCCAAAACATAATGTAATATATAATATTGTAACAGTAATGTAATAATGTAAAAATAAATTAAGGTCAATTTACAATTATTAGAAGTAGAAAGTGAGTAAACACAAAGCACATCATTGAAAATCTCACTACTTTTCATATCTTAACTCATTTAAAATTGTGGTCCAAATTTTGTTATCTTTTTAAAGTTATTATCTATTTAAATGTATTATATCTTTCCTTTATTTTGTAAAATGCATATTTGTTTATTTGTTTAAGATTGAAACATATGGACTTCGCATCAGCCAGGTGGGAAAAGATAAGAGCTATCTTTTCTTTTGTAAATGTGATTGCTACTGTGCAGCATTGTTTTAAATTGAAGACTTAGAATTCACAAAGTTGAGTGAAAGAATTCAACTATAACATAGAACATATTCTATGCTTCTGTCAATGTAAAGTTCAAAGTAGGCATAACTGCCAGGCCTGTAATCCGAGCATTTGGGAGGCTGAGCTCGGAGTATTGCCACAATCTCAATGCGTGCCTGAGCTACATAGCGTTCAAGGCCATCCTGGACTACCTAACAAGACCCCATCGCAAAAAATAAACAAACAAAAGAAGACATCACTAACCAACCAAGGACACAGAATGAGTAGTTTCCCCCAGGAAAGTGTTATGCCTGAAATGGTATAAAATGCATTTTGGGGCTTTGAGTATGACTTGTTTCATTTTATTTTATTTAAGTTCATTAATGTATGTTTATAGTATGCAAAGCTTATATTCCTGGGAGGAGGTTGGTACAAGCACATAACACAGTTTCTTTTTCTCTTCACCCCACTTTCCTCCCTCCCTACTCCAGGCATTTCTTCATCCCCTTCCTTTTCCTTTTCTTTTTTAGCATGTTTGCAGTACATAATGTTTACATGCCTTATGTGAAGTTAATGCATGAACATGACACGTGACAATTCTTTTTTTCCCATTCCTCTGCCCTGCCTCCCCTTCCTTCTATCTCTTGATCCTTTTACCTTTCCAGAAAGATCTGCACTACCTACTTCCGATAATTTGTCTTTTATATTTTATTTCTTGATGTAGATGCTGGTCACATAGATGTGCATATTTTACAAAATTTTATCAAACAGTTCACTTACACCAAGCATGTTTGGCATGTTTGTTTTGCCTAAATAAAATTTATATGAATAATAAATAGTTTGTTTCAGTGGAAAGTCTAATAATTATCAGAAGTCTAAAAGGTTAATATGCCACCAAGTTTTTGACTAATTCTAAATATTCTCAAGATATGTAAATGAAATCTAATAGCTTACTTGATTTAGATTTGGTTTTGAATTCTAGTTGAGAATATGCTTTTTACTTTTTAGGTTTTCCTTTATTAAATAAATAAAACTTTATGGTTCAAGCCTTTAAAAAAGAAAACTGTAACAACTTTTTACCTATGCTCTTTTCTTTTTTCCTTTTAGTGAGAATGTGACCTAATTGAAATCTAATTACCATTTCTCTGATGTCAGAACTTCAGTTCTGCTATTATAAAAATCATGCAGATCACATAAATAAGATGGTAGTTTAAGCCTCTTTTTAAAACTGAAAATGTTATCTCTTCTGAGAAATTCATGAAACATATGATGTTAAAATAAAATATCTGGGCTATTTAATTTAAATTAACTTATTTTACAGGTAGAAAGAATTACCCTGAAATGTTTTAAATACTCAGAATATTTAAAAAAGTAGAAACTAAGTGAAACTAATTGAGAACATTAATGCATATTTGACATTATTTACTAAGTCATTGATTTCATTCCAACATAGTACTTATTACTTAGCCTTTGGTTATTTAAATTTAATTAAAACTAGTTCTAATTAGAATTTCAAAACCTTAACCATATTAGCCTCATTGAATAGTGATTTATGACTAGTGCTTACTTGTAAAGTATTTCTATCCCCCAAAATTCAACTGCATATTAACTTATATAATTAAAACAACATATTCCTTAATTAGATTTTTTCTTATTATAAAATAGAATTATTTTCATGCAGTTATTTGTATTGTAGTGGCAAATCATACATTCTTAAAGTATGATTTTAACAGCAATATTAATAGAAAAGAATAGCTGTATAATGAAAAGTAATATTGATAAATAAAAATGCATAACTTACATGCTTAATATGAAATATAATAAAAATGTAACCTTGTATAAATTTTCTAAGATTCTCTTCCCCACCATTTTCTCCAAATTTTCATTTTAAAATAATTTTACAATTATTTACTAAAAATTATCTTAAATGGAATCCACAGACCCATACATTGTGCTCAAAGTTGTATTTATAAAGAAATAGAAAAATTATAAACAGCAAATTACTCTTTTTCAATCCTAAATGGTAAGAAATTTAAACGTAGATAATAAGCACATAAGGAACAAATCTGTTAAGCAGGATACAGAAAAATTAAAATGTAAATTAGTTCAGTTACCTAACCTGTAATTAGGATATATGCATCCCTACATTTCTTTGTTAGAAACATAGAACTTTGATTTGCCTTATGTCACGTGAAACATACTAGTGTAATCCGTTATGTTCATCCCCTTAGGCTATATGCTAGATCAAAAGCACAATCACCCTACATGTGGATTGATAACTGGTGATCAACTTATCACCAGCTGAACTGAATCGGTGTAGTGCTGAGTATGTATGGTCCACCTGAGCATTGTTGCCAAGGTAAAAAGGAGAACTGAAGAGGAAGAGATAGTGTTGTTGGTTCCTCTGGTTGTCATTGGTTCTCCTGGAGGAGCTTGTGGGATTCTTTCCTGATAGGAACTTGGTTGTTCTCACAGTCAGAGGAGCTCAGAACCTTGTCACTGAGAATAACTGTGGTTCACTTTGGGGGAGCTCTGGTCTTTACTGTATCACTTGAGGGAAAGATGGTGTGCTGTTCAGTCTCCCATGGAAGTTTGTCAGCTGGTTTCCTGATATGAACTTAGCTGTTCTTGTTGTTGGAGGAGCTCAGGACCTCATTGGCACTGAGAATGACTGTGGTACTTTTCAGGGGAGCCCAGGGCCTTACTTTGAGTTACACTTCCTGGGTCCTGTACAGAACCCTCAGCCTACTGGCACAGATCCTTCATCCCACTGCCACAGACTTTCTGGCTTCCACCACTGACTTTTGCCCTTCCAGCACAGATCCATGAAACAGACTTGCACAAGACATAGAGATGGGCTTCAGCTGGACTCAGCACGACATTGCCATGAATTCAATAGAATTCCTTGGGTCTTAGTTTGTGGACAGATTTCCTACACTCTTACTTCTAGTATTTGACTCTTTGGGTGATCATTGTAAAATAATACTATAAATTATGTATCCCGTATTGCCTTTTGCTCCTTGCAAACCCAGACTACAACATATAACAAAACAATCTTTAAGGAAAAATTCAACCCTTCAACCGATTTGAATCACAACTCTGTGTTTAACTCATCAGCAAACTGATCAAAACTGATCAAACTGAGTCAGTGGTTGACTGACTCAGCTATTGTGTCATTGTATTCACAATTCTACAGTCATTATCATCTTAATAAGTATTGAACACTAGAGCAGAAATTTCTATAATATGCATGGTGATATTTAAAACATGAATTTTAAGAGAGCTTTGTTGTGTTACTTTTACCCAAGAAACAGTGGTGTTTGTCTTAGTTACTTTTCCCTGGATGCTCAAAGTCAAGGGAAGGAGACAAAGTTTGTAGAAGTGTCAGTCCATATTCCACTGTGTCCAAAGCAGGATGACACCTGGCAAAGAGGCAACAGCGGAAAACAGCAAAAGCACACAGGAGCTTCGACAATGTCTTTCTATCCGCTTTATGCTCTATCAAGGTTCTTGGGATTAGCATGGTGCCAAAACAATCTTGCACCCTTAATCCCAGCATCACACACTTCAGATTCGGCTGAATCTGAAAAGGTTCTATGACTGTGTGAAACATCAGGGGGACATTTAGACACAAACTGTAACAGTGTTGCAAACAGAAATGGGACCTTCAAAGAAGGTTATTTTTCCGGTGATGTATAACATCTTTTTTTTTTTTTTTTCCTTCTAGGCTACTGATAAAGATACTGGCAATTATAGCGCTATGGCATACAGGCTCATAATACCACCAATCAAAGAGGGAAAAGAAGGATTTGTGGTTGAAGCATACACAGGGCTCATCAAAACTGCTATGCTCTTCCATAATATGAGGAGATCCTACTTCAAGTTCCAAGTTATTGCAACTGATGACTATGGGAAGGGACTAAGTGGAAAAGCAGATGTACTTGTAAGTAAACAATAATCAGGTAAAGTAAATATATGTGATGTTAGCCAGGGGATAGAATTTTGATTTTCAGTATTTTAAAGAATTTAGAACAAGTTTTCTAAAAAGTAAATTCCATTAACCTTCATCCATATTTTTAACTCGCAGCCTTTTGTAACTAATAAAATAAAAGAATTATTTTTTAGGCATTTATCTTTCAATAGAAGTGATTTTATCAAAATACCATTTAATGCCATTGGTGATCTCTGACCATTTTATTTGGCTACAATTAGGAATATCACTTAATGTTATAATTTTCTCTCAGGCTCTACCCAAACTTAATGATAGATCATTTCCAAATACAGTTTGTTACAATAATATCTTTTATTTATAATACTTAACATAATTCATATGTCTAGTGGAATCTCTACTGCCTTGAAAATGTGGGTTATATGGACTTTTAACTAAAAAAATCCAGCAGGACTATTATTGGAAATATATGACACATAAAGACAGAAGACATAAATTTTTTCTATTGTTCTTCAAATCCTTCTCACAATTTGCCTCATAAATTTTCTTTAACTTTTGAGTTAAACAAGTTTAACTTTTTTATGTACATGAAACATCAAAGATAAAGGCTGTCTTTTAGACAATGAAAAACAATCAACATGATTGTGGCTATTAAGATCAGTACCACCCTACAATAACATTTAGCTAGTAACAGTAAATCTGCAATACATTCAGCAAAGATCCATATAAGCCATGAAATGCTGCTATAGAAGATATTAAGGTTGGCATAGTGTTCTGATCATATTAAAGTCTATAAATCTCATGTGAGATAGTAGCATCATAAGTTGTTCTTATTAGGTAAGACATGAACATAGTAGAGCCTAAAGTCTAAATAATAAGCTCAGTATACTAAGTGTCATAGTTTGTAGAAGTTTCAGTCTCCTGTCTGCAAGGCAGGGTGGCATGGCAGAGAAAAAACAGTGCATGGTACGGCAGGCAGGAATCAGCAAAATGATGCAGCAGGCCTGGCTTCTTTCTTTCCCTTTATGCTCCACCCAGGCTGAAAGCACATTGATTGATGTTGCCCACAACAAGCATGCAAATTCTATTATCTACCTCTACACCCAGAACTATGCAAAACCGATTCAGTTATCTCAAATCCACATTCATACACCCTATATCCAGCCATCTCCAAAAGGCACAGCTGTGAGCACTTTTCAAAATATAAGACATGACACTAAGCATAATTAAAATATTATGACAAAAAACACAGGTAGAATATATACAGCACAAATACAAATTTTTAAATATTGTGTAGAAATTAATAGACACATACCCCTAAATCATCTAAAATATATTTGTGAAGAAAAAAATTAATTTAAAGAAATCATAATGTGTTACACTTGTAAGGAAATTTATTGTATTCTGATGATTGCTACAACATGGTATAATCATAGTTCCTTTAATGACTTTCTTCCAATGACTTAATTTCCACCCTACTTCAACCACTTAGAAGCACAGTTATCTTCTTCATTATTTATGCGATTCTATTCCCAAACCCTCAGTTATGAATACGTCCAGCTAAATTCTGCATTCTTTGGTTCCCACCAGAACTTTCAGTCCTGTCTTTAGTCGACTATAATTTTACCCACCATTATGTTAGCTATTGAAAATCTTTCATTTTTCTCTTTCCTTACTGCCTTTATAATACACTACAAGTACTTAATAATTTAAATTTTTTAACATTCTTTCCTTATGTATTTGTCATATTTCTCCAGAGAAACAGGAACAGTGGATTTATTAGATGAGCTCACATGGCCAGAGAGGCCACAATGGCTTGTCCATAAGCCAGAGAACGGGGAACTCTGTAGCTTGGCTCAGTTTAGGAAGCCAGGAGCCTCAGATTGGTAGAGAGTGATGATGGTCTCAGAGCTCCTAGTGATCTTCGGCCAATAGTTTCAGTGTGCAGAGGTCAGACTCCTTGAGACTATGTACCAGGGCAGCAACAGCAACTGCTGAACACAGTCACTTAGGAAGCAAGCACTAAAGAGAGAAATAATTTCTCTTGCTTGCACTGTCTGGTCCGCTTCGTCTGGTCCTCCAACTAACTGTATGGTGCCTTCCCATAGCCAAGCAGGTCTTCTCCACTCAGTCCACTAACTCCCATACCATTCTTCTCTGGAACATTTTCATAGACACGCTCAGATATAACATTTTTCCAGTTCCCCAGATTTTGCACAATCCAGTCACTTGACAATCACATAATGTACCACTGTGCTATATTCACTTTGCAAAGCTATAGCTCTAGTTAATTCTAAGTCTTACCTCTTTTGGACCTATATCTGTATGACTATGTCTGCAAACACACACACACACACACACACACACACACACACACACAATTATATGATTAGTTGCATTTTAAATAAGCTTTTCTCCCCTAATAACAGGACTATTTATTTTGTGTATTCCCAAATTCCGTATCCTGGAAATCTATGCGATGTACTTTCTGCTCATCCTCACTGCTGACTAAATAAATAGCATCTTATTTTATTAAAAGATAAAACTAAAGCATTTCAAAGGACATTTCTACAACTCCTGCCACTAAATCTACCTACCATCAGCATCTTTACTAAAGTGTTTTCTTTCTTTTCTGATACTTTAGGTCAATTCCCTGTATCTCCAACCATGCAGCACATCCAGTTCCCTCTGGATGAGTCCACCGTCTTGCTCGCAGTGCCCCCATTTCTTCCCTAAATTCTAAATATTTACTTTCTTTCCTGCCCATTCTCACCATCGTGTTTTAACTTATTTCTGTTTTTGAAAATGATAAAAAATCCTTTTGATCTTTATGTCCTGGGAACTCCTTCATTACTGTGTTTCTTCCTAGAAAAATTCAGTGTTGTAGTTCACTCTAATTTTTCACCATCTCATCTCTCTCAAATACTTTCTAGTCATAATCCTACCCCAGCACTCATCCAAAATTCTATGGTACTAAATACACTGATACCTTTGGACATAGTATGTCTTGAATTATCAACAACACTTAACTATCATCTTCATTAGGCTTCAGGGCTCCGTGTTCTTGTTACCTCCATTCATCTTATTCTTCTAACCTTGCAGTATTGAGTTTTTTTCAGGATTCAGATATTTATTTTCCTTTCTATCTGATCTCAACGACTTGGTTGGTCAAGAACACAAATTTAAAATATGCACATTCTAAAAATGCTCAAATTTAAATTTTTACTCCAAAATTAATTTCTGAACATTATACTCATAAATTTATTTGTACATGCAGTATCCTCTTGAATATTCACATAAAATTTGTCCATTTAATGTTTCATAAAGCAAATATTTCTCATTACATTTCTTCCTCATTTCTTTTGTTTTTTCTTTTTTTTTTTCTTCATTTCTTTTGTTGACAGAATTATCTTTTGGGTTCCAGAGGCTAAAAATTTCTTGATTCATTTCTCTTTTAAATTTTAAATTTATTCCCTTAATAAATACTGTTGTTTCTATCCTATTTATTCTATCTATCTATCTATCCATCTATCTCTTTCAATAAAAGGTGACTAACCTCATTTTCAATTTTTGTATGATTAATTGAGAAGTATGGATAAAAACTATGGTTGTCTCAAGAGAAACACTATGCAGTTTGAGCTTGTTTTTTCTCATGGGGTTTTTAAATTTCATTTGAAAGAGCAACTTGGAGACAACATATATTTATACAAACCAAAATAGTTGGCAGGTTTTTACACAAAATAAAGTCAGCCTATCATTTCAAGTAGAAGACTGACAATATTTGTTGCTAATGAAAATTTTTGATACTTTTTCAATACAAATCACACCATTGGAAAACTTGTATTCACCACTATGAGCTTAACAGCTTCTCACTATTTAACACTTTTCTGATGAGATCAATGATCATATTGACTAATATGTTTTCTTCATTTTATCTAATGAAATGTGTCACCATTTGAAAAATATGACAAAATTCTGAACTTATATTTTCCAATATCCAATACAATGATCCGTGCAAGATTTTGCAACTCAGTTGTGGGTAAAAAATTCATTCAATGTACAAAACAGACAAGTGAATTTTCAATGTTACCTAACACGGATCACACCAAACTCACAGTACAAAAACTTCTATTTGAATTTTGATGTAACATAAAAGAAGAAAATATATAATTAACTAAAAGGCAGTTAAACTATTTCTTTCATTTCATGAAAAGTAAGGTTGGAGTAGGGAGCAATTTGGAGCACAGTAGCTAACTCAGTCAGGAGACAGTGAATGTAATCATTGGGCTGACTTGGCCCACAAGCTAGCACGTGGGCAAACAGTCACTGAGCACCTGAGTTTTGAGCTGCTTCATAATGAGATGTACAGCATATATGACATATACACTGGATATCAAATTGAGATTGTAAAGGTTTGGCTCATATTATCTATAAAAAATGTAATCTGTCTCTTTACTAAGATATTTTACATTGACTAAATGTTGCAGTTAAACATATTAAAATATTAGATTAAATGTATTATCAAAATAATTCTGACAAGATTTATCTTATTAAAATGTGAGTACCAGGAAATTTAATATTATGTGTATGTGCCAAATATTTGTGAATTACATTCCATCAAACCCCAGTGTCTAATTTTATGGAAACAAATAGTTCCATAAATAAATAGTTTATGAGAAAGAAGTAAAAGAACTTAGAAATAAAGTATCTAACTCAGTGACATCTGTTTTCAAAACTTTGTGATCCACAAATTACTTTTCTTTCTTTTTTACTATCCTAGTAATTTCAATCAATTACACAGAGCAATCTTAGCAATGATGTAAATGCATATATAAAAAGTACAAATCAGTAATTGACCTATGAAGACTCAAATGAAAAAATTTATAATGATAATTTTTAAACTATGGTATAAGGAATTGATGATGTGAATTTTTTTTTTAAATGAGATATCTTTTTTGTTGTTGTTTGGTACCACGGATTGAACTCACGGCCTCACACTTCTCAGGCAGGTGCTTGGGCTGCTGAGCTAAATCCCCGACCGATGATATGAATTTCTGCATATATGTGTATTTTGACCACTATGGAAAGTAACAAATAAAATATAATAATTTTTAAAATTTAAATATATTTGTTACAAAAAGCATAACAGAACAGAGAGTCCGTGAAAAGAACTTTTTATTAGTTACGTTTATTGATACATTTATCTATACAGTGATCACATTCATCATGGAAATTTGTACCTTTACATGATAGATCTTGATGCTTCTTTTTTTCCCATTTCCCTCCTGTTCCTTCAAACTCTCTTGCTCTCCTTATTTACAAATTTCTCATTTTTCCTTATTTTCTTCCTTTTTGTTTTTCCTTGGTTTCTTTTCCCCCGGCCCCTCCCTACTTTTTCTTTCCATTTGAAAATTTTCTTACTATTTCACAATATCTGCTATAAATTTTCTTATTTAAATTTACATTATTTACATTTCTCACACTAGAGAAGCAATTGATATCTATACATATGTCCAAGTTATTTCACTTAACGTTATGATCTCAAGATGCATCCATTTACCTAGAAATGTCTCAAGTTTAAGTTTATGACTAAGAAATACTCCATTGTATTTAAAAAACTCACATCATCATCAGTTGAACATTTGAGCTGTTTCTAAGATGTAGCTATTACAGACTGCTAGAAATATGGGTATGTGCATATTACTGTGGCAGGAGGATTTTAATTCATTTAACAAGATACCAAGAAGGGGAATAACTGAGTCAAATAGGACCTCTAGTTTACTTGTTTGAGGAATCTCTGCACCGATTTCCACAGTGGTTGCACCAGGCTACACTCCCACCAACTGTGGAGAAGGGTTCTTTTTTGCCCATAGCCCAGTCAGCATATGTCAGTGATTGATTTCTTGATAATACCCATTCTTTCTGGAGTAAGATGAAATCTTGGCATTTACATCTCTCAAATGACCAATGAGGTTGAACATTTTTTCATACATTTATTTTCTATTTTTACTTTTTTAATCTGAGAAGTGTCTATTCATTTTAGATTCCTATTTTTAGATTAGTTCTTTCAAGTAGTGGGATCTAATTTTTTTTTTAAATTCCTTATATATTCCAGATGTGAGTCCTTTGTCTGAGGAACAGTTGGTAAATCTTTTTCTCATTTTGGGGGTTGGCTCTTCACTCTGTTGGTGATTTATGTTGCTTTACAAAAGCTTTGTGATAACATGAGATCTGAGTTGTTAATTCTTGGTAACACTTTTCCTGTGATTGGGTTTTGTTCATAAATTATCCGCCTATATCTTTGTTTCCATGTTTCACCTATTATCTCTTCCAGAAGATTTATTGTTTCTGTTTTAATATTTAGATCTCTGATCCATTTGGATTTTAATTTAATGCATTGTGAGAAACGTGGGTCTAGGTTTAGTCTTTGCCATGAGAAAAGCTAGTTTTTCCAGCACCATTTGTTAAAGAGGTTATGTTTCATGCAGTGAATGTGGTTAGTCCCTTTTTCACAGATACGGTGGATCTTTGATTTGGGCCGGCTTCTGTATCTCATTGTCTGTTCTGTTGATCCTCAGGTTTGTGTTTTGTCAGTTCTATGCTGTTTCATATCACAGTAACTTTGCAGTACAACTTTGAGTCAGGGATTGTGATTACCCTGTCTTGTCTTTGTTGTCCAGACTGATTTTGCTATTTTAGGACTCTTTTGGTTCTAAATGAATTTCAAGATAGTTTTCTCTAATTTTGTGAGATTTGCTATTGCTATTTTGACTTGGATGGCATCAAATTCCAAAATAATTTTGGAAGTATGCTCATTTTCTCTATGTTCTTCCTTCTTACCTATGAGCAGAGGGCATTGTTTCATTTTCTGATGTTTCCTTCAGTCCCCCTTTTCAGAATACAGTTTTCAATGCAAAGATCTTTTACTTCATTAGATTGATTCTTAATATTTCATTTTTGTGTGTGTAGTTGTGAAAGATGTTAATTCCATAATTTCTCTCTCAGTGTATATGTTATTTGTGTACAGGAATGCTTTTGATTTTTAAATGTTGATTTTGTATTCAATTACACAAATGAATTTCATTATTCAACTTAGAAAGTTTTGGTGGAGCTCTTAGGGTGTTCAGTGGTGCATATCATGTCATCCACAAATGATAATTTAACTTCTTTCTTTCTTATCTTTATTCCATTTATTTCCTTCTCTTGCCCAGCTGTTTAGGTTAATATTTCCAAAACTGTACCGAATAGAAGTGGTAATAGTGGAAATCTTTGTCATGTTCCTGATTTAGAGTAAAAGCTCTCAGTTTTTGACCATCAGTATGATGTTGCTGTTGTTTTGTCATAGGTAGATTTTATCACACTGAGAAATAAAACATATTCCAATTTTTTCTAAGGTTTTCAGCAAGAACGAATGTTAGACCACACCAAATACATTTTATGGCTCTATTGTGATGATCATTTTTATCTTTGGCTCTGTTAATATAGTCTATCACATTTATTGATTTGTGTATGTTGAACCATCCCTGTATCCCTAGAATGAATCCTCCTTGTTATGGTATATAATTTTATTTATGATTCATTGCATTCTGTTTGCTAGTATCTCATTGAGGACTTTTGTATCTGTGTTCATTAGGGAGATTGGTCTGTGGTTCTTTTTGGTTAGATCCTTCTTTGGCTTTGATATCAGGATAGTATTTGCTTCCAGGAGTGAGTTTGGGAGTGTTGCATACTTTTCAGTTTTATCAAAGAATTTAAGGAGTAGTGCCATTAGATTTTCTATAAATTTATTGTAGAATTCAATGGCAAATCTATCAGGATATGCATTCTTTTTTGGGTTTTGTAGGTTTATTTTATTACATGTTCAGTTTAATGGACTAAAATTTTAGATTTAGAATTTTTATGTCTTTCAGATTCAGCTTTGGTAATTCATATGTATGTATATATCTAGGAATCTGTCTGTTTCTTCTGTACTTTCTATTTTATTTGAACGTAAGTTCCAAGGTAGGTACTGATGATCTTCTGTGTTCTGTAAGAACTGTTGTGATTTCACCATTTTCATTCTAATTGCATGGATTTGAGTCTTTGTTTTTTTGATCATGTTGGCTATGTATTTGTCAGTGTTATTGAATCTTTTAAATAATCAACGTCTTAATTCATAAAATCTTTATATTGTATTCTTAGTCTCAGTTGTGTTAATTTCTGCTCTGATCTTTAAGTTCCCATCAAGCTTTGGGCTTGATTAGCTCTTTTTCTAGAACTTTGAGTTTCAACATTAAGTTGTTTATTTGAGCTCACTCTGTTTTCCTGATACAAGAATTCAGCTATATAAGTTTTTCTTGTAAGACTCAACTTACATTGTATCTTGTAAGTTCTGGCATGTTGTATCAGCATTATCATTTAATTGTAGAAACTATATAATTTCTTCTTTAATTTCATCTGTGATCCACTGGTTGTTTAAGAGATTGTTATTTAATTTTCAGGTATTTATGTATTTTTTGAATTTTTTTTTCAGTTGAGTCCCAATTTCATTGCACTATGCTCTGATAACATGCATGGTATAATTTTCAATTCCTTTACATTTACATAAGTGTGTTCTATGAGTCTTTTATTGAGAATGTCCTGTGCACACTTGGAAAGAATGTGTACTTTGATGTACTGAAGTAGAACAGTCTGTCATTATCTACCAAGTCCATGTTTTTCACAGAATTTATTCAGGTGTTGAAGTATCCCATTATGTTTTGTATTATCACTTGCTTGATTTTTCTTGTCCCTTTGTTTTATATAGTCATATATGTCAATATTTGGTACATATATATTCATGATTGTTAGCTCTTCTTGAAATTTTCCTTTAAGTATATAGTGATCTTCTTTGTCTCTCAGCCATGCCGCAGCCCTGCATGTGTGTTCAGTTTCCATTTTCAACAACTCCCAACAATCTTTCAGTACTGGAAATACTTCACTCCAAGCTCATTTTGATGTAAGAGTTTGTGTTGAGAAGTCCGCTGTGATTCTTATGGGCTTTCCTTTATAGGTGACTTGCTTCTTTTATCCAACAGCTTTTAATAGTCTGTTCTTTTGTTGAATTTATGGGATGTGATTATTATATTCCTTATGTAGATTTATTTTGGTCATGGCTCATTAGAGTTTTACATGCCTAGCTAACCTGTATGTCAAATTCTTTTTTCCATTCTTTGGAAGTTTTCTGCCATTACTTTTGTGAACATTCATTTGTATTGTCTCCTGTTTTTTTCACTGAGTCTGATCAACCTTATGTTTTTCTTTGCATTATCTTGCTGCCATTGGATTGTTTATTTCACGGTCCCTTGTTATTTTTAAAAAATCTTCCATGATCAATGACCATCCTGTGTTCTAGATCTAATATAATATCCTCATTCAGCTTCATAAACTTTCAGTTGAAATTTTAATCTACTGACTATCTGTTTGAATCTTTTTCATTAATTTTATTTCTTTCCTAAGTCGGTGTAAGGTTTCCATCATTTTTCTAAGCTTGTGTATGTTTTCAAATGTGTCTACCCTAGATTCATTGAGCAACTCCTTTATTATGATTGTCATCTCTCTTTGACCTGAGATATTTCTAATCTGATTTTCTCTAAACTCTCATCTTTCTGTCTTGTTTTTTCTTCTGTTGCTACCATTTCAGAAAATTTAGGTTGGTGGCTTTTGATTTTCTTCCCTTGGACTTGTTCTGGGTGGGCTGGATTGCTTGGATTGCATTTGGTTTCTGCATTTTGTAATTTTATATATGTTTATTTTAATTTGTATTCTGTATTGACACTTGTAAATTTCTTATGGTAGATACCTTTATCACTGATTTTGAGGCTTCCCTAGGAAATGTCTATTCCTCAGAGGTACCTCAAACCTTGCTCTTTGTCTTTGTGTCTACCCCAAAATTCCACCTTTAGTGATGAAAGGCACTATTTGACCCAGCACTCAGTGCTTTGATACTGGACTACCATGATGATTATGACCCCAGATTGTCAAAGTGTTGTCACACAAGGAAGAATAGCTGATTACAAAATATCTGATACCTGGCTAAAGTAATAAAATTTGCAGTAACAATAACATTGAGCAGAGTTTAGAAACTGACAAATTGTGGTAACTATTAGTTTGGTACCTTTAATCATAGAAGCAAGATATAATGTTATACAAATAATCCAACATAAACCAGCAACTAGGGTGCGGTAAGTTTCACCTTATTAGAATGACTTTACCCTGTGGAGGTGAAATTTAAGAGGGATAAGGAAAAATACAGAGGTAAGTAAAGAGAAATGTTATAGAAGCAAAGCTGAGGTACAAAGGCTGATCACAGAAGCTTTGGAAAACTGCAGAAAAGGACAAGAAAGGAAGAATGAAGGAGAAAGCAAAAGAATATTGAGTGAACCAGAAAAACTAGACACAGTGTTTACTCACATGAAAATAGCAAAAACAAAAAAGTCAATAAAGACAGTTGAGGAAAGAAAAGAAAAGGAACAACAACAAAACAAACAGCAAAAGTAAAAACCTGAACAACTGGGCTGGGGATTTAGCTCAGCGGCATAAGCACCTGCTGTGCAAGCAGGCAGTCGTGAGTTCGATCCCTGGTACCGATAAAAAAAGGAAAAAGACAAAAAAAAAAAAAAAAAAAAAACCAACAACAAAAAATTAGACAAAATAAAAGCAAACAAATGAACAAAGTCACAAATTCCTTTGGTGTTTCTTACTCTGTGGTGGTGTCCATATCAGAGCCCAAATCTGTGCTACGTAACGGCTCCAAATCTGCAATGGGATCAGTCCTTGGTGGAGTTAGATCTTGGCCTTTGGTTATGAGAGATGGATCAAGTCTTCAGCTAGCAATTTTCTGGTGTCCCTCATTGGCCTGCCCATCTAGTTATTTGTTTGCCTCTGTATAACTCTCTCAGTTGCTAGGACACTGCCAGACAGGCAGCCCAAGGTTGCTTCTAGTCCTGTGTTTAGCTGGACCCATCTGGCCCTTGCACAGCCTCCTCTGTTCCACTGCACTGACACATGTCTCTTCATTACATGCCTCTGGGAGCAGGGCAGGGCAAGGGAAGTGCTGCTGGCAGACTCAAGTTGCTTGGATCCCACTTTTCCCTTCTCTGTCACTTTGTTGGGAGCAGGGTGGGGTGAGTGCTAAGTTTCCAGACATGGCCCCACCATGACCCAAAGCTGTGTAAATTTCATGTCCTGTTCCTCATTCATGCTGCTGCTAATAGGGCAGGTATGGGCTGTTCTACTCACTACCTTCCTGCCATCACTGAGGACCCTACCCTTCTTGTTGTTAGACATTCAAATTAGATGCCTTGGCCCATGACAATAATAACAATAACAATAACAATAACAACAATAATAATAATATAAATAAATAAAATGGCAACTTATCAAAGAGAGAGCAACTTTCTGGTAATTTGCCCCTGTGCATGCCAGTGAAATTTGCTGCCAGGCTATAATGTCTTGTTTGGAGGAAGCCAGGAGTGGAGAAAGGCCTTCTGACTGAAACTCTTCTGTGTGGCTTGGGTTAGCCATACCATTACAGTCCATCAGTATTTTGAGAAATTCCTAGAATGGTGGTTATTCAGGGATCCTTGTGGAATATGCCACCATTTTGTAAAATTTTACGTTTGTGTTTTGTTTGATCAGTAAGTGTATTATTTTGGATTGATTTTGGCATCAAGATATAGGACCTTTCCTCCAATTACCTGTGTTTTTAGTTGAATTTCTCTGAGTAACTCCATATTGATGCCTAAGGTTTCTTTTAAGATTTGTAAATTCTAAAATATATTTTTTTGGGCCAGGGATTTAGCTTACTGGCATGAGCACTTGTGTGGCAAGCATGAGGTCCTGAGTTCAATCTTCAGTACAATAAAATAAATAAATAAAATAAAATATATATTTTCTCCTTTTTTGAGTGTTCCTTATCTACCAAATTTAAAAAATAAAAATATTTCTCTCTAAGGTCTCATGACATAACAACTGCAAAAAAACCAAAATGTACACACATATATATATACAAAACAATGAGTTGAATTGCTTGTCATTTTTAATTTCTAGGTAAACAACAAATTAACTATCATTTTCAAATTAACTATCATATTTCAAGACTCAGTTTGTCTTGAATGAGTGGAGAAGATATAATTTTTAAAAAATCATTTATTCCTGAGTTTAGAAATAAAAAGTCACTGGTTCTATGTATAGTAGAGAAAAATAATAAAAGTGTTAGTTAATAAAAAATATGTTTTTTCTTTTTTTTAGGTCTCTGTGGTCAATCAGCTGGATATGCAAGTCATTGTTTCTAATGTGCCACCAACTTTAGTGGAAAAAAAGATAGAAGACCTCACAGAGTAATTCATTTCTTTTACTTATGTATTTATTTTCATATTAGCACAACTTTGATTCAACTAAGTTGATCTGTTCATTACAGCACTTAGATTAAATATATTTTAAAATAGTTTCTTCATGAAAATTTAGCTCATTCTCTTCCCAAACTATGTAGCTGAACTGAAAATAGATAAAGGTCCTGAAAGTACTTTAAAATAAAATTGAAAATCAGATTTGAGATCTTATTATTTTGAAATTTTGATGACGCAGCCACAAAATTTTAAAAAGTTAAGGCATGATAACATCTTTGATTTGAATTTTCAATCAAATATTTTTCAGAAAATTTATTTTGACAGTTATCTATGTAATCTAGAAAACAGGTTATTTCTCAAAGTGAGGTATCCAGGTTTCTAGACTTATTCATGGAAAACAAAGTTTAGGTTAATTTGAAGCAATATTTTAAAAATATTTCTAACATATCCATCATGTTCTTCTGTTTCCTGAACAGTGTGCATGTACCGCTGCTAAATATGTTATTTCCGACTCAACTATTCTTGTTACTATTCATAATATTATCAATAGTTTCAGGAATTATTAAAATAGTTTTATTATTTTATTCTTAATTATCCAAATCTAGCCTGACATCATTTTGTGTTTTATCCTTTATTTGTATTTATTGGTTTTAGGTTGACACATGTCAATTATCACTGTCTAATTGCTGCTTAGTAGGAAAATTTCTCTACTTCTAATTGCCAGAAGATTAAAAAGTCAGTTAGTGTATCTTTTAACAGTTCTACACCAAATAAGACACAATAGTCAGGAACTTGAGCATTATTCATTTCTTTGTGTATTTTGTAGTCTTCATTTCATATTTCCAAATTTAATCTATTGGTGTCATATGAAGTGTCTTATGGGGAAATGACTATCAATATTTTATGTGGAGTACAGCCATCTCACATATCTGCAGAAGTAACATTATATATGCTTAACCTTTGTCAAACTAGTAACTGGTAACTTCTGAAAAAATGTGGAAGTAAACCTCTTAGCTACTTTAATAGACATCATCTTGCTATTGTTTAAATGGCATCTTTTTCAGTCTTTATACTGCTCTATTTTTCTTCAAAACATTGTCTAATTTTTCATATGTCAGTTTTGAACTAAAATGTAATGTCTATAAAAATAGGTCAATCAGCTGGATATGCAAGTCATTGTTTCTAATGTGTTACTCCACTTATAAGTAGGCCCTGGATATGTTAATTGAATGATCATTTTATACCAACAAAATCATGACTGTCTTTTTTATATTGAAACATTCATGAAACAAAGTAGAAAATCACAAGTCATAGAAATTTATAAGCTTAAATGACTTATATGATTATGATGATAATGAATGAGAAAAATTAGGTTTATATATATTATTAAAGGTATCATATGATATCAAATGTAAAACACATCTTTGTCAAAGGTAAGCTTTGACACCATTTATTTGTAAGAACCAATAAAGATTGTAAAATTTTCATAAAATATCAAGTGCAATGGAAATTATAAGCATGAAGTGAATAGTAAATATTTTATATAATGAGAAGCTATATTAGCTTTCCTGTTGTTAAGACACGGTAACCAACACTCACAATTTAAAGAAGAACTTAACTAAACTCACAGTTATGGTGAATTCACTACATGACCAAGAAATTCCAAGGCAGCAAAGTCATGGCACAAGTGTGTGATAAAGTAAAGCTACTTAGTTTGTGGCAGCAAATAATACAGTAGAGAAACAATGCTAGACAGGAATGAGAGAGGGATCTTATCTAATCCTACAGAGGTTATACTTCTGTGATCCACCAAGACACACCCAGGATATTGCTCTGCTATCCTACAAGGTGTTTCATAATCCAGTGTAGTTGATGTATCAGAATTATCAGTCAGAGCACCCCCAAAGTCAGAAGTTTCAGATACAGAGATACCAGGTTCTACACACTCTTTTAAAAGAATGTCACATTGTATCGAGTGCAGTTTATGAATGCAGACATAAAAATGTAAATCCTGATGTGTAAATCCTATAATGTAAACACATCACTGATGTGTTACCTCTGGGCAAAATGTTTAATACTTTGTTCTGTACTTTCTCATTCTGAAAATTGAAACAAAGACATCTACCTTTTGATGATTTTGATACAAACAAATATGTTCTTGCTAGTGTAATAAGAGAAGGCACATGCATACCTGATTCCTTTTTCTTCCTTGTGCTGAGTAACAAAAATATATATAAACTTTACAAAAAATGCATATCAGAATCTCTCTGATTTTAACCATTTTTCCCCTTTGATAATGGCATTATACCCAGGGACACTCTACCACAGAGCCACTTTGCCAAACCTTTTTATTTTTATGTTTCTTATGCCTACAACTCTGTATTTTGTTTTTAATTAGTGTTAAAGAGAATTTCAGAAAGTTTTCATCATATACTGCTAAAAATTTGTATTTATTAAGCAAGAGTTTTTCTTAGCCACTTATCCACTGCCCTTGGTACTCACCATGCTTCTTCTAATTTTATATATTTGACTGTCTTTTTTTTTCTTTCCTTTGAGGTATTGGTGATTCAACCCAGGCACTTCTCAGTGAGAAAGCTGCATTTCCAGCCCTTTTGTTTATTTCTTTTTTTGTTTGTTTGTTTATTTACACATTACTTGAGATTGAACTTAGAGGTTTTTCATTTGGAGGCAGGATTTTGTTAAAACACAGTTTCCCAGACTGGGCTAGAATTTGAAATCCTCTTGTATCACCATCCAAGAATACTGGGATTACAGCCATTTACCACCAGGTCCCACAAATTTGACTACTTTAAATATGTTATATAACTGGAATCACACAGTATGTTCTAATTTGTGATTGGTTTATTTCACTGTCAATAGCATATGACAGAGGTTATTCTCTTTATGAGTTTAAATGATATTTTGTCATCAGTACCTATTATATTTATCCATCCATTCATCCTTTGATAGACATTTTAGCGTCTTCTTCATCTTGACTGTAGTGAATGGTGTTACTGAATGTGAGTGTGCAAGTATCTCTTGTAGTCTTTGCTTTCAACCCTTGTGGATATATACTCAAAAATAGGGTTCCTGGATTATAGGGTAACTATATATTTTAAAAATTTCAGAAGGACATTGTTCTCCTTTATGGTAGTTTTGCCATTTTACAGTTACAACAACAGTGTACAGTTGTTCACATTTGTCCACACTTCTGTCAGTACTGGTTGCCAATGTTTCGCCTATTATTGACGAAACCATCCAAATGGGCTTAAGATCTTCTTTAAGGTGGTTTCCATATATATTTCTCTGATGATTAGTTATGTGAGGATTTTGCACATTTCATAGGTTCTTTGTGTTCATCTTTGGAGACATATCTATTTGAAGCTAGGTGCCATTCCACCATTGTGAGAGATTGAGCTAAGAAGAACCCAGACAACCCAGCAATTTAGCAAGACCTTGTCTCAAAAGAAAAAACAAAACAAAATACATTAAATGAAATGAAAAGAAGAGGGAGAGAGCTCATAAAACAAAGAAATGTCTATTTGACTTATCTGATCATTTTAGATTATTTGTCTTTTACAGAGGTCACAGATATGATGTGCTTGCCTTAGATCTCAGAGGAGACTTGGGACTTGTACTTTTTAGCAATGCTGACACTGTTAGGACTTCGGTAACTCTTAGAGATGAACTAATTATCTTTTCATAAAGAATGTTTATAAGTCTTTGGGGATTCCGGTGTGGAATGTTATGGTTTATGTTTGGATGGCGCCCCAAGCCTCATGCAGTCATGGAGGTGGCTGAATCTAGCATTTGTGATTGGCTCATTGTCTAGTACTGGGATTGGTGGTCTGAGTGTTGTGCCTGTCTTTGGACAGCAAACCAGCATGCAACATAAGGGAGGGAAGGAGTTGTGCTTTTATCCCTTTTGCCCTTTTTGCTATTGTTGCTTATGGCTGCTGAGAATGGTTGCCCCTTAGCCAACACAGCCTGCCTTGGAGCCAGCTGAGTATGCACTGAAACCTCCAAAAACTGTAAGTTAAACAAACCTTTTCTTCCTTCATCTGGGGCATCAATAATTGTGTCTCAGCAATGAAAGAAAAGTAACTAAGGCACACTTTTAGAGTTTTTCATATATTGATATTAACCCCTATCAGATAGTATTTGCATATATTTTCTTCTATTCTACTATTGTGTCCATTAATGAACAAAAATTCTAAGTTCGGAATCTCCTTATTTTTCAGTTTTTGCTTTGGTTACTGTAGTGGATTGGTAACTGGCAGTCGATTTGTAATACCAGCTGCACTGAATCAGCATGCTGTTTAGTATAGATGGTCCATCTGAGGACTTGCCAGCACAAAGAGGAAAAGTGGAAAGGAAGAGTAACTTTGTGGCTTCTCCTAATGGTGGTGTTCAAAGCTGTTGGTTCTTTTGGAGCTTTCGGTTCTCTTAGAAGAGATTGTTATGCTAGCTTCCCTGATATGAACTCAACTGTTATCATCAGAGAAGCTTGGGATCTTGTCCCTGAGAATGCCATAGTTCACTTCAGAGGGGCCCTGGTCCTTATTTTGAGCATCACTTCCTGGCTCCAGTGCAGAACCCTCAACCTTCTGGCACAGATCCTTCACCCTGCTTGTAAAGACTTTCTAGCACCACTGCTGACCTTTTAGGTTTTCACAATGCAGATCAGTGAAACACACTTGCATGAGTCAATGTCATGAACTCCAGCCTTCGAGTTGCCTAGTAGCACATGATAAAAGATTGCTTTTTTCATGCATGATTCTTCTTTGTAGGTTTTAAAAAAATTTGTGTAAGTTTAATTTTTTTCAGAAGTATATATTATCGCTTTTTTATTTTAAAGATATTAAAATACAATAAAGCAAGACAGAACAAAGCTAGTCAATATAATGCAGAGAATTGTTAGAGAACTTCATAGCAGTATACTGGGAAAATGATAATAGCTACCGTAGTATATCTTGTGATCTTCACTATAGTTGTGCATTCAATCAGGTATAGCAAAATCAAACCAAAACCAAAACACAATAAAACCAGTCAATACATAATATTGAATAATGCAAAACAATTAATCAGAGCACAGCAAAACAGTGAAAAGAGTTCTGGACTTCAAAGACAAGTTAGTAGGGAATCCCCCATATTTGCTATATTGCATACTGTCATCCTCCAGAGAAATTCTCAGACCTCTGGCCCCAGGCCTGCATAATCAATCAAACAATACAAGCATTTAGTTGCTTTATGTACCTTAGTTGCTATCAACTCAGGCTGACCTCAGAACCATCCAGTTGTTATTGAGGGGTGGGGAGTTTTCAGGCTTGGTTGACTCAGCCTGAAAACCAGTAGACTTGAGCTGCTTACCAAGAAGGCTGGATCACTGCTTTCTTGATGGGTTCCCAAGTCCTGGCATGGCAGATTCTCAGGAGACATGGACGTTTCTCTTCCTGGTGCACATGCAGCTTGTGCTGCTTTGTGATTACTTTTTGAAAATTACTTAATAGATAGAAATGGCTGAGATACAAACTGTTGGACCTGATACAGCAATGAATCTCACATATTCATCATGTCAATATCTAGATTTGCATAACTAAATTATACACACAATCCAGATAAACAGCATAGTGTCAATTAGTTAATTAAATGTAAGCATCTGTATTTTCATGGTCAGACTAATTAACAAATTCATGCCCTGTGACATTCTTAGATGACAAGTCATTTCATTATCAAAACTACTTTCTCTATTTCCCTTATCTTCTGAAGGGAAAAACTGGATTGCATGTGATTAACACTTGTAGTTTTCTCTTTAGTTATAACCACATTTGAGACAGGAGCATAATCTAAAGTTCTCTTGTTATACATGAAATCAGTACAAATTGGGAAACTTGATGAAAGGAAAAATAATGACCTGATGAATCTGCTTCATGATAACAAAGGTTTAGTAAAAAGGCTAACAGAATAATTTATATAATGATAACTAGCAGAAATGTCTGAAAATAGAATGTGTGCATTAAATCATAGCTTCTGTAATATAATAACAATCTGTCTACATTTCTCTGGAATGAGTCTTAGACGTTCTTCTAGACTTTAAAATTTTGTGCATATTATGTTTGGAAAATTGGCTGCCTTCTCATGGAAATAAAAAAACCCAACATTTAATTAAATTAATGCAGTCAAATAATTTATTAAAGATCTATTGCCCCCATAGCTTTACACACCTATGTTCTGAATCATTTGTTTGCTCTTTAATTTATCTTTGTTTGTTTCTTTGTTTTTTGTTTTGTTTTTCCTTTGTTTGTTACTTCCAGATTCTTAAAGTTAAGGTACAAATGTAACAGCTGCAGAGATAAGGATAGGGAAAGTTTATTATAAAAACTAAGTAATTGGAAGAAAAATCCACAAATAAGAAAATAAATGTTTTCTTTCTTGTCTTTTTCCTTCTCCTTCACAATGATGTCTGAATGAATGAAAAAAAAATTGGATGTCTAAAATGTAAATTCTAGGACATTATAGAAAAACATATTTTGAGAAATATCAATTAGAGAATTTTAAAATATCCTATGATTTGGAATCTCAGAATTGATCCAGTATTTCTTTTACTTTCAAAATACAACATGAACATTTAATTTTAATAGTACTTTATTGAAGTAGTTATTGGTTTAGTATAGAAGAATATATTTTTCATGAAATATTTTTGTAACATCTGAAATGTTCAGCATAATCAGTGTATAATCCTTAGGTTATAAAATATTTAGAAATATAGCCAAAATTCATATTCCTAGGAGGAGAATTCAATGTCTCTTGGGAGGCAAATCTATATATTAATAATAATTACCAGCTATTATATTTTCTTAGACTGCGTATAAATCCTTGGCCTATAGGGGAAACATTAAGTTCTTTTTAAGCTTAGAGGTTCTGGATTCAAATTGCAGCTTGGCAATGACCAACCATGAAGTAGTGGCCTGGTAAATTCAATACGTTGGATCCTAATACAAATATGTGAAAGCCAGAGGTTATTTGTTCAAAAGGAGATAGTTATGAGTTGTAAGACTGAGATTAGGTAGTTGGCAAGGCAAAGTCTTGTTGTAGGAAGTTTATATTATGTTACAGTAAAACAGTCAATAAATTAACCACCTTATATTTTTAATATTAAATACTGAAAACAGAACACAAATACAAATGAAATAGCAAGTAAAAAATTATAAGAAAGATGACTATAGAAAAATATGCTCTTTTATGAAGGATGGCCAAGGAGACCTGTGTGGTAAGCTTAAATTTGAACAGAAAACCCAATTAAGTGAGGGAGCGAGTCATGTAGGTGTAGGGGAGATCAAGACATGATTACTGAAAGGGAACTGCAGTTATTAAGTGTAGAGGTAGGACATGTTTAGCATTTTAAGTGACATCTACGAAACTATCAAGTGAATTACATAGGATTTAACAGCTCACTTGGAAGACTTCAAGGTCTGTTATATGATGGAAAGTCCTCATAACAGTGCATCCAGTATGATGTCTTGGTTATTTTTCCCTTGTTCCTGAGACAAAAATAGCCAATTTCCATAATTAAGGAAGAACAGTTTCTTAGCACGTTATTTTGTTGAAGTTTCAGTGCATAATCAGCTGGCTTCATGGCAGGGTTGCATAGCAGAGGGGCAATAGTTCATGGCAGCTGAAGACTACAAAACTGACAGGGTGCAAAAGGGGAGCAAGCCTCTTCTCCTCCCTCCTCCTGCAAATAATAGTTTGCAGGCTATCTGCCCTAGAGTAAATGAAGCACTGAATCCTTCAACCCTAATACTAGGCAATGAACCAATCAAGAACTCTAGATTCAACTGTCTCTGAAAAGTCCACTCACCATGACTGCATGAGACTTTGGGGGATATCCAGACACAGATCATACACACATGGTCATAGCACATGGTAGCCCACTGCTATTCTGAAACTTTCTTTAGTTTAGTTGTCTCTCTTATTAGTTCTATTGTACAGTTTAACTTCCAGTAATGTAACTATTTTCTCTAAGTTTGCTTAAAACAAAGATTCAGGCAAGTATGTTATCAATAGAGAATTATAAAGATTGAGCAAAGTTGAGCAGACAACGGAGCATATCCATTTCAATAATTACAGTTCTTTTAAAAAATATTTTCTGTAATAGGAATACAACAGCTGTAAATTAAGTTGGAGCTTATTGGTAAAATATAACACAAACTCTGTGTGTGATAACCAAATCCTAGATTTTAATATTTAAGAAAATAAATATTTTATTTATTAGAAAATAATTTTTCAAAGTCTTGCAAATTCAGCACAAATAGAATTTATTTGTAATTTTTCTGAAATATTTTTCTTGGACTTTATTTTGTAGAGAAGGAGATGTAACTTCTGATTATGCAAAGTATAATTATTACATTTTAAGAAATCATACTTCTTTATAGATTTGCAGATAAGGCAGTGTATAGTTGCATGTTTATAAACTAGTTTGTTCATGAATAATCATGTAATTTGATGCATTTTAATATTGATACCTTGATATATAAAAATGGTGTCTACTGTCAGTAGAAATTTGATTATTCATATGGTTTTAGTATTGAACTAGCAAGATGGATCAAAGAAGTTTGTACCCGAGGATATCTTTCAGTTCTCTTAGTTCTAAGATCTGAATCATTTCATTTTATATGAATTTTTGGTTATTTGAAGAATTATTATACTCATGCAGTATGAATACATATTTTATATAAAGATGTATCTGTTACAATGACTTAAACTTACAGTACTAGTATTCTCTGGTATGATATTAAGGTAAATTCTTTTTATTTTGTATTATTTATATTTTCCAGTTCTGTAAATACTTTTCTGCAAAAAGAAGTAATCCAAAGCAAATGACTTATGAAGTAGACTTTTTTTCAGCAGATTCCTCTGTATATTTTTTTCAGTTATCTTTCCTATGTACACTTCTATTTGTTTCTAATGAATTTGTTTCTGTTTCTAATGCTCATAATGATCATTATCCATTAACTGATAAATTCCTCATTGTCTTAAGTCAAAACTATACCATCTTCTAAATGGGGAAAACAAGTAAAGAAGCGAGATAAATTAACTTGCTTAATTAATATTCACCTTCTAATGATATAATATGAAAAAATAAAACATTTCTTCCTTTTTCCTCTGCTTTCTTAACAATGTAAAAATAGTATATTGAGCTAAATAAAGCATGATGACAGGTGTTATATGTATATGAAATGTTTTGTCAGAATCACCATCATTTTTTGTTTTTCCTTTTAATTTAAATTTACAGCTTAATAAAAGAAACAGACTACTTTCTGTGATCCCATCAAAGATAGTCTTCTTTTTCTGCTGTAAAAAATATTTGCAGTCTTTGAACTGTTGCTCTCTTTTCAAGAATAGAAAAGTTCTCAGCACTCAGGAGGCTGAGCCTGTATATTGGCTATTCAAGGATAGTTGGGTCTACATGGCTTTTTCCAAGCTAGCCTGCTATGCCGTGTTATGAACCTGTCTTTAAAAAGCAAAAAGAAAGCAGAGATAAATAAAATTTAACTACACTGAAATTATATTTTAATAAATTAAAACATTATTTTTGAGTTTTAAGTCAAATTACAGGAAAACATTTTAAGCACAGAAAAAAATAAATGTTGAAATGTTGCTGGGAAAATAGCAACATTGGAATGGATTGCAATACATAAAGGAAGAATAAAAATCAGTTCATAAAGGACAGTTAAAATAAAAATGCCAAAAAATATGAATGAATTGTGCTTCATGTTTTAGAAGACTTTGAAAAAATCTTATTAGCATGCAATGAATAAAAAAGTAACTGGTACAAGCATATTCATTCCTGTGGTTTGATTCATTTTCCAAACTTAAAATTTAGTCATAAAAACAAGCAGGCTTGGGGCTGGGCACCTAGCTCAGCGGCATAAAGCTCCTGCCTTGCAAGCAGACAGTCATGAGTTCGATCCCTGGTACCGATAAAAAGGAAAAAGACAAAAAAAAGAAAAAAAAAAAACAAACAAGCAGACTTTTTCCAGCCTCTTACTGTGCTTGTCTTCTTAGCCATAACATTGTGGATAGTTGAAACAGAAGCAGAGAGACACTCACCTCTCTCTTTTACCCTGTACTTTAAATAAAGTGAGCACCTCTGGGTTGTATTATTTTATACCTTGTAACCCAGAGGCTACACTGCTTAGAGCATCTTAGTATTTGTATAATGCAATCAAAGCCACGGTATGTAGTAAATGTACCTTTTCTTTAGGAGACTGTTCTGATCAATAAGAGTCAAACTTCTATTCTCTAATTATATTTTCAACTTTTAACTTTCTCCAATTCAAAATTTACCACAGTATGTGCCACAGTTTTCTGATTTGGGAAATAAATCCAAACACACTTATTTTGAAAACTTCCATTTATATCAGCAATGTTACAAATGGTATTTTAGGTACTGTCCTTTATATCTTAGATACACTTAGGACTAAATTTAATTATTTTAACGTCCCTCTTTGTTCCAATGAAAATTTAAATTGCTTACCATGAGTCACACTGCCATGCAAAAAAAATATTGAAAATGAATTCTGAAAAATAAGACGAAGAACAAAGAAAGAAAATTACAAAGGAAGTTACAGTACAGGCAAATATAGTGGAAATGCAGGAAGCCCTCCCGAGACATACAGAGTAGCAACAAACTTGACTTTCACCCTTGTAGGGCCAAAGGGAAAGAAGAAAGCAAGTAAGCACAGAAATAACAGATTAAGTTACAAAGTTCACAAAGCCACATCACTCGCTTCCTGTTGGAAAGCAGGGCTATTTCTAAGTCTAATGACAGATTAGAGGAAACTATTTTGATGCTGTGGGATATCACAGAGAGGTTGCCATGGTGTGCAATGAGCAAAGTGCTCCAAGACACTTATGAGATGTTCTGGAGAAGGTCCCCATCGATTTGCAGGAATGGAGAAAAGTTCAGAATATCAGGGAAGCCTAAATTGTTTATCCCTCCGGCATTCTGCAATGCCTATTAATCCTTTTTTTTTTTTTTTTTTTTTTATGGTACCAGGGATTGTACTCACGACCTCAAACCTGCCAGGCAGGCCCTTATGCTGCTGAGCTAAGTCCCCAGCCTTGTCTATTAATTCTTTATGTTCACCTTTGAAAAAAAAAAAAAAATCACAAGTACCCAAAGTGGAGCTGCCTGAGTTTCTAGTTAAACTCAAGCCCTTTCCTTCACAAGGCTACCTGGGGTTTACAAGGAGGAAATCTGAAAATTTCTGACACCACTCCAACAGATTGCTAGTATTTATGGTCTTCGCACCTGCTGAGTTCTGGGCACTGAAAGAGTGGGAATTATCTAATGAACTATTCACACAAACTCTTTAAGGCCAGGATAGTAGATTTTCCATTGTACAGATCAGTTTCCTAAAACCTTGAGAGGTTGGCTATTTCCAGAAAGACACAGGTAGCAGTTGTAGACTTTTAATTTGAATCTACATCTATCAAACAGCAGCAAACTGAGTACCCTGTTACATTTCTTCTCAGGGGGAACCTAGCTAAAATTTAATTTATTTTTTTCTCAGAGATGAGCTGAGCTTACAAAGCAAAAAATTTTCATCAAATGGTAATTTTAGTTTGACTCTTTCACATTGACAAAGAGGTGACCAAGATGGCTGCATTAAGTAACCCCAGTGTAAAAAACAAAATAACAGTGAAGCTAGCCATGAATAAATATCTGTCTCAGCTCTACAGTTATTTCAGTAAAGCCCTTACATAGTATTTCTCATAGTGCAATTATTTCTGGCTGAAAGTAGTTAAACTAATATGGGTATCTACATAAAGTGATTCTATAAATTTTAATTTAGGAAAATTTACCAAAAACAACTTGGTTAAAGAATAAATATAAGTGAATCAGTTGTTTATTGACATTCTTAGTTTATGATATAAATAAAATGCTGTGTATAAAAGAAAAAGTAAACATGCTTAAACTTATTCTAAGAAAGCTGTTTAGATAAATTGCTTTACATTGGATGCTTTTTATAATGTGGTAGAAAACTAAAAATGTTGATATAGAAAATTGTATTAATTATACTGACATTTCTTAAGAAGATTTTGGTTTTTAGAAGTGCTTCTAATGATAAAATAATTATATAATTATTCTAATTATGTTTTAGAGCTTCAAAAACTATAATGAAATAATAAAATCCTAAATTAAAATTTAACTTTTTTTCAGTGATAATAATTATTATCCTAATTCATGCATACATAATTCACTTCTTAAGAACTCAAAGCGCAATCACTGTTCTTAGGAAAATTATTGTAACCAGATACTAGACTGCTATATATCTTACTGTACTATGTGTAGTTTAAATAGATACATTGCTAACAAAAATTTAAATATAAATTATTTCGTTGGTGGTGAATCACCTTTAACTCATCATTCTAAATTGAATTCAGTAATTGTGTTCTCATTTATTTTCTTTTGTAAAATGTATACAACATTTAAAAAAACGTGTGAAAAGTTTTAGAAATATCTTTCTGTGTCGATATTGACAAACACTGTTACATTTCCAATATTTTTAATTTTTTTATTTGAAAAGTAAAAGCTGGGTCTGGTTACTCACATCAGAGATCTGAAACTTTGGTAGGCTGAGAGAAGAGGATTTCAACTTTTAGCCCAGCCTGAGCAACTTAGTGACTTAGTGATGATATAGGAGAAATAAATTAAGTCCCAATCTGCCCCATGTAAAATATGCCCAGTTCGTGCTCCCCCAAACTAAGGGATGGATTTGAAGGAGCAATGGAGGTCAAGATTAAGAAATATTTATTGAGAGAGATAACTAGCTCCTGAGAGTTAGGGGGGATTTGAAAGTGGGTTGCCCATGAGCCTACTTTTTGAAAGAAGTTTCATAGAGTAGAATTGCAAGGTGGGTACAACACGGGACAAAACTGTGATCAAGCAATAAGATTGTAAGTGTAGCCGTCTCGGTAACATAAATCCAATGAGAAAGTAGGTCATGTATCTAGTATACATGGAAAGAGCAAGGCCTTCCTAGGAAGAAATGCATCACGAGGTCCAGGTCACCTACTGGGGGTGACTTATAATCTACCTAGGCCTAAGTGGGCCAGGAAATAGCAGTGATAGTATATCACTTATCCCTCAGGGAGACAAACAGGCCCGGTCCTTCCATTTTTGTCTTGAGGCCTGGCCTCCAACAGATCCACTGCCAGCCACAGTTGTAATATGTTCCATCCTCTGTACTGACTCTTTCGAGGGCCTCGCCCTGTCTGACTACCTATAATATTTCTATCTAACATATATCTATAATAGTGAGACTCTATCATAAAGTCAAAAATAAAAAGGGTGGGGCTGTAGATACAGTTCAAAGGCTCGGAGTTATCTCTGTGTCTCTGTCTTCCTCCCTGCATCCTTCCCCTCCCCCTTCCTCTCCTGTTTTTTCCTCCTTCTCCCTTCTCCCATACCACATAGCCTCCGCATTTCTATTCATAAATGGAAAACAGTAAAATTAAGAGAAACATCCTCTCCTGTGCACCCTGCTTAGGGTAAGCAATGGTTCCCGATGTTTACTGTCGTCAATCAGTCTTGCAGTGTTTATAAAAACATAATGAATTCAGAATATTTTTTTTTTGTTGTTCATTGCATAAGGTACTACTTAATTCTGTGGGCAGTAAATATATGCGTGTGCTTGATGAGTGAGTGAATGTCGGTGTCCCACTTTTGACTTAGTTTATTTATTTTTCATAATTTCAAACACATTTTATACTCTGCTGCCTCCAGCATGTTCTTTCTAAAGTGAAATTCTTTTTGTTTTTTTATTTATTTTATTTTATTTTATTTTATTTTTTTTTTTTTGTCTTTTTCCTTTTTATCGGTACCAGGAATCGAACTCACGACTGCCTGCTTGCAAGGCAGGGGCTTATGCCGCTAAGCTAAATCCCCAGCCCGAAATTCTTTTTGTTAAATGTGCTGTACCCATTGTTTAATATAAAGCTTCCTCATCCTCAAAAAATCCTATCCAGATTATATATCTAATGATAAATATTCTTTTCACCAATTTCAAAGCACTCATTTTCTAAATCATTTTATTATGTATAGTTTTCCATTTAATCTTGTTCTGACTTTGAACATTTTTATACTTTTGAAATGTAACTGTCACTTTTATTAAATGTATTTATTTGTTTGGAATTTTTATTCTTTTTAAAGAGAACAAAGTAGAAAAAATCAGTAAACAAACAATTAAAAAACAACAAAAGCAAAATGGTAGCAATAGCAAAAATAATGGCAATGTAAGATTTAAAACAAGATGATAGAATTTAACAGGGGTTGTTATGTTGCATATTGTTATCCTCAAATTAATTGCTCAGGCTATTAGATACAGACTTTTAAAATTGATTAAACAATCAAACTTCTCTTTGAGCAATTTCTTTCCCTTTTATTACTTCTATTGTAACTTTTACTAGATTTATAAAAACTTTAAAACTTTTAAAAAGCAATTTGAGATTCAAAATAAAATGAGGATAAAAATATAGAAATTTTCCATGCACTCTCCTGCATCCACATACACTTAATCTCATCCTACTTTATCAATATCTTGTACTACAGGAGGCACTGGTGACAGGTGAACCTGTGTTGACATACCCATACACTCACAGTTCATAATTTATTTCAGGGTTCATGCTTACCATTACCAGTATATGGATTTAAACACTATTTATTGAAATATAATCATGATACTATCATACAAAATATTTTCACTGCTTTGTGCTTTTGCTGTTCATCTCTCCTCTAACCAATCCCCAAGAACTACTCAAATTTTTACCCCTGAGCAATTCAATATAATAAATATTTATATAACATGTAGTTGTTCTTAATAATGTATAGTATCCCACTGACAGGAAATGCCATAGTTTATCTGTCCATTTAGCCACTTAATGGACACTTAATGGTTGCTTCTAAATTTGCAGTTCTATTCATGGGAAGCTTAAATGACTAATTTGAATTTGCAGACTACAGATTTCTATATCATTCTGTAGTAATCAATGCTACTTTAAGCAGCATGAAAAATATAAGATTAATAGAATTAAAAACTTATTTGTCTAGTGGAGGGCACAGCTATACAAATGTTGTTGCCACAAAACACTTAGAAAAATGGCTAGTGCTTTAGTACTCCTGCACTTCTAAATGAAAACATGCATACAATTAGATAAATGTCCCAGAAATCGACTGAATCTCAGGTCAGCAAAGAGAAATCTGTTGAAAGAGTGCTGGAAGGTGGCACTAATAACAGAATGGAAGACAGTGTGGATTAGGGGTAATAGAAAGGGCAGCTATAAAAACCTAAAAACAAGAAGTGTATACATTGTTTTATGCACAGTATCAGTCTAGCAACATTGCTCTGCCTTGCATGCATAAACTCCAAACATTTTATTCTTTTTTATCTTTGACTCAAGAACTAAATTTGAAAGACTGGCCTGGTTGGGATCGCATGCCATCTTTCTGGGTAAGTGGCAAGGTCAGGCCGAGACCCCTGATTAAAGTTCTGTTAGATGTGAGTGTGGGATTAAGATTAATTTATCAAACACACATCAAAAAGTTTTCAGGGAAGGAATATACATGCTGGTTAGAAAAAAATGGCATTTTTTGTGGCTTTTAGGAGGAATAAGTACAATTTCTGGGTTATAGATAGAATTTTATATCTACCCATGATTGAGCAACTGATTGAAGCAGCACTCTGGCCTCCATTTGCCAAGAAGCGAGAATATACCAGAGGGCATTCATCACCAAATTTGGGAAGAAAAAAATCTTCAGTTGGTTAGCTCTTGTTTACTGCCATTTTTGTGGCAGATAAAGAAAAGATTTAGAAGTTATCATTCTGCAATTCTCTTAACTATTTTTAAATTATAATTTAGTAGTGCTGACTAGAGTCCACACATACTAAGTGACAGAAAAGTGACAAATTGAACATTTTAGTGCCTCTGGACCATTTCATACTGCATCTTAGTAAGCTTGGGTTGACCTAACAAAATTACAGACTAGGTAGTTTTAGTTGCAGAGAATTATTTTTTCACAGTTCTAGAGATCTGTGGAAGTGGTCAGGTGCCAGCTGGAGATCAGGTGCCAGCTGGAGATTGTGTCTGGTGGGCTCTCTCATCTTGGGATGAAAGGAGATGGTTTCTTATTGTGTCCTGATCTTGGTTTCTGGAGTGAGAAAGTGGGTTCTTTGTTGCTTCTCAGGATTCCACCCTTATCATCTTTTCAACCTTATATATTTCTTGGGGGAGCACATACTCAGCTCCCTGGGTGTCAGGGCCAGACCATATTACTTTTGAAGGGACACAAACATTAAGTCCGTAACACTGTAGCAGCAGCATGAGGAAGGATGCATATTACTATGTTTCATTTATAGATTGGTAAAATTCCTTTGCATATCACTTTGCTATTTGATACATGGATTCATTTTGTAAGAATAAATAGGAGCACAAAGATGTAATTTTTTAGCTGTTTATCTATATCATGTATCAGGTGAAGACAAACCATAACATATGGTTTGAGAGAAACCATACGTTATTCAGAGGTAAGGTAAAAGCAGAGACAAATAATACACTAACACAAGGAGCCTTTGGTAATAGAGATAATACTCTACCCAAGGAATCAGCAAGTCTTTCAAAGATTAGTACCAAAAAAGCATTTCTTTTTGGGAAGCATAAGCAAGACTAATAAGGACCAGGTGCAGGGAAGTAAGATGATCATGGCTGGTATATATGTCAATGGAAGAGCACTTTCCTAGTGTACATGAGGCCTTGTCTCCAGCATAAATAAATGAATCTAACTAAATAAATAAAATTAGGGAAATAAAGGATCAGTGAATGAACAATACAAGAAACCTTTTATTGAAATTGCATGTGTTTTGGGCCAAAGAGGGTTGACCTGTAGGGCTCAGGTCAATGTCAAAGTCATATAGGATGAACACCTTCTAAAAACAGGCCTCTGCAGGCCACAGTGGAAAACTCCAAAGAGTTGTATTTCCCCCACAGGATATTACATTCTCGTACTCTTCCCTTTTCCTGTCTTCTCTCTCTTTGCCTTTCTTCCTCCTTTCTCTCCTCCTTCCTATTCTTATTACTGTGTGCATTAGAAGGCACTTTTCTACAAATATCTTAAAAAATATTTAATGTACTAAGTGGTCATGCTTAACTTCCAATTTTCTTGGGGTATCAGCCCTTTTTAATACCAGGTCAGCTTTTATACCACCTTTTATGTGGCACTGCCACATGAAAAGTTTTCTTAAGTACCAAACAATACACTTAAATACAAAATGTTTTGGAACAGTCAAGGAGCCTGGGACAATGTACAGGGATCTGTGTTCAATATTCAACACACAAGGCAATAGAGAGAATGAAGCTGAGCTCAACGGATTTGCACTCTCCTAAAAGTCATCTGTTTCTGGATATACATTTCAAGGAAAATAAAAAAGAAAGTTTATCTGTAAGGCTTAGTCTTGCTTTTATATTTTGTTACATGAAAAATATTGTATACAAATTAACCTTAAAAGGAACAAAAAAAAAAATAGAATGAAAAGATACAAAAAGTAGCATAAATCTACTTTAACCTTTTTTATGTAAGTATTTGTTCAATTAAGTATTGTCTCCTTTGGTTTGCAAGATTTATTCCTCTTACCTATAAGTACATATTTAATCAGGAATAATAATGATGTAGACAAAATAATTTGATTATTTGGTTCATATATGGCTAGTAGGGCTCAAGATCTGTTTTCTTACCTTAAATTATCAAGTAGGCTATTAAACAATTCCATATATACTTAAAGGATTTACAAACTAGCTTATCTTATTAAGTTCAGTCCCTTGTCCTGTTCTCAACATACTAGCAAGTAAACATCTTTAGAAGGTAAAACTGTTTTTATTGCTTCAGTATTTTAAACCTGGCAGTGAATTTTTATTTTGCACAGAATAAAGTGTCCTTACAAGTCGTAATTTTCCTCTTTCCTTTTGTAGCTTTTTTGCTCTATTTATGTAATATGACATCAGATTATGTGTACAAGAACTTAGCAATTCCCTTTTCCTATTCTTTTGCAGAACATCCACCTTACTAATTATCCCCTTTGATCAATTATTAATTTTTCAGCAATGCTTTTCCAGAACACTTTCACTAAATCTACTGTTTAATTATTTTTTGTCTCACCAATTATAGATTCTTTGGTGTTAGAAGTTTCTGTTTCATTCTCCGATACTTATTATGTTGTATATCAGTGTTAGACTCCTGAGAGGCATGTAGAAAGTACATGTTAAAGAATAAATGAACAGCTTTTTTTTTTTGAAGAAAAACGACATTATAGCAGCCATTGATGATTTAATATCATCTTGCTTTGAAGTCCTACCATGATTTTGTTCTTCTGTTTCCATTGGTTCAATCATGTGGTGTCTTATTGGATTTTAATATATGTGATAGTATAAACAAAATTTTATGGAAAATGAGATATTATAGAAGCGATTTTTCATTTTCTGTTTTTTGGTTTTGAATGTCTTGTAATACTTTCATTCCCATGAATGGTGGTATACTATTCTATTATGTTTGATATTATTGTGTGTGAAGGTATGCTCAGCTATTTCAAAGAAAGAGACATTATGGTAGCTACTGTTAATACCCAGTTGTCTTGTTGTGAAATGCCCTGTGGCTTACATTGTTCTGTTCTGATTTGTTTTGTTTTGTTCTCTTTTGTTTTATTCTATTTTAAAATAATTTAAAAATAAAATTTAAAAAAATAAGTGAATGAAAATATTGCCACTTAGTTGAGTTTTTCTGTATGTAATTTTATTAAACTCTCCATTCAATTTAATTTTTCATACTTTTAAACTGAAAATGTAGACTTAAATGTAAGCTTTTCCCTGAAGAATTTAAAGGAGATGAAGTGCAGTTAAAGATCTATATTTTAAAATTTGATTATTTTTAGCATGCCTACTATAAAATAAGCAAAATAATATATAAAGAAAAATACTAAACTCATATCATCATAAACATCTCTTATAGGTTTGTTATTATATAAATATTTTATTAGGTCAATATATTTACACCCTCATACACACTTTGTATCTGTATCTCTATATTCACATATATGTATAAAATGTACATATATACTGAAATAAATATACATAAAATATTTAATGAATATAGACATAAAAATACTTAGTATATACATACAGTTAATAGTTGGAAAGAAAGTTTCTTAAAATGAACTCTCAATTAAAAAGTATAAAACTTATTTTTATATTTTATTTAGAAAAAGGCAGGAAAATTTCAAATATAGTGTCTTCAAAATATACTTCATCCTAAAAGGATCTCTGAGACTTTGTGAACAAAATATTGCAGGAGAAGACATTGTTGCATCTTTTAGGTGTTTTGATTTTTTGAAATGAATTAATTTATGATTCTCTGCTATATGAAGGAATTAGTACAGTTATGTTTTTTTCTCCACAACTAATGTTTTATTCATTTATGGTGCTGCAGTTTAGTTTTGACCTGAAATACAAGTAAAGATAGACTCAGTAGATATGTGTCTCCACTGTGGAATAGCAGGCAGTTTTTCTATTTTGCTCACTTATGATAGTTTTCTTTAGGAAATAGGAAATAATGCCCCCATGCATTGTTGTAGAAAAAGCTGCCTTTTTCTATGTATTTAATTATGTGCTAACATTTGTTTTTGATTTGTACATTAATAGTATTAGTAACAAATGTTTTTTAATAATTCCACAAATTAAATATTTTGAAGTACGGTCAAGAAAGGAGATTGCTACTCCAAACATTTAAGCAAAATTCCTATTAATATTAACAATCAATCATGTCTTAGGAACTCATTATCCAGTGAAACCTGTAAGAAGAATTGTATAAAGCATTAACTCACTTCATGTGCACATGACTGCATATAAGAAATTATTTTTTTAATTTTATATTTAAGGAAACTAAGAATTTAAGAATATAATTACTTAAGTTTATGTAACAGATGAGTAAAAACTTTGAAGACCAAAATCAAAACCCTGTGCTCTTGATGCTCTGTGGTTAATTTTTGTACAAATGAACTATCATGAGTATTATTTCTTATTTTTCTTATTTTTATAAGTGAGAATAAGTCTTTCAGAAAAAGCATCATAAAGCATGAGTTGAATAATGTTACATGAGTCTATGTATCCCATTATGTCCATGAATTTTGCAAAGTGAATTTACTCAACTTTCTTGTTTTCTGAAACTTTATTTTTCTGCAAATATCTCATCAGAAAAAAAGGACTGTAACATGAAGAGAGTAATGATTATGGCATTATGATAGTAAAGGAAAATAATAGACATCACTTCAGTAAGAACCCGTTAACTCTTCTGGTCCACAAAACTTCAAAAGCAAATGGACAAAATATTTCATTATCACTGGTGCTGTCCTCTGGCATCTCCTCCAAATTTATTATCTTGATTGGTTTTGTAATAAAGGCCAGCCAAACAAATACTTGAAAATATTTTAACAGAGAAGAAAGTGTGTCAATTTAAATCTAAAGCAAATTTACTTTCAGTTGTATTAACAGAATTTAGAATATGTTGTTCCTTAGAAAAAAACTAGATGGACACCAAAAGGAGTATCAAAGCTAAAGATAATTTTGACATATTTGTTACACAGCCTTGTAGAATTATAAATTCATATTTATTACCTTGCATTTAAATACTTATAAATAATATATTTTCTATTTTAATAAGGAAAAGGACCCTAAGGAAGCTGTAGAAATTTAAATAACAAATATTTATCTGGTAATAATTCATATTTTCAATTAAAATCAAATAATGTAATTAGAAAAAATATGCTTTCCAGAAATTACCTTTTAATATTTCTCTATGGTATCAAATAGACATACTTTGTATAAGATAGTATATCTTTTAGTTATTCATATTCATCTAAATATGTTCTGTGGTTTGCGTGTGATATACTTATTAACAATATAAACTTACCTTTGTGACATATATACACATTCACTTACTGTTACAATACATTAACGATCAGGGGCTGGGGATTTAGCTCAGGGGGCTGGGGATTTAGCTCAGCAGCATAAGCGCCTGCCTTGCAAGCAGGCAGTTGTGAGTTCGATCCCTGGTACCGATAAAAATGAAAAAGACAAAAAAAAAACAAACAAATACATTAACGATCTATATATCCTTTGTAAAGAAGGTATCCTAATTCTGATCACAGCATGTAGGTATGTGCCTGATATTACAGTTCCTGGTGGGAGGTGTAATTTTTGACTTCCACCATGCAAAGTCAATAGTGTAAGGACTCATGATTCTTTTTAAGTGTAGATAGTTTATTTTGTGCAACATATTTGGCATTTCCCACGAGCCACATCAAAGTTCAAATGATATAAATTCAAAATTTCTGGATTTAAATAGAACATAGTTGATGACCTCTTTTTATCTTGTGTGGTTTCCAGAATTATTGGAATCTAAATGTTTAAGAGAGAGAGAGAGATTTCTTTTCTTAGGTTCATGTTCAGTAAACAGCAAAAACCTGGCTGTCAAATTTTTTTCATTTCTAAACTTTATTTCAAGTTCAGAGTGATTTTTTTTTTCACAGTAAGCCTATCAGAAAGTCATGTTTGTACTTTCTTCGATTTATAGGATCTTGGATCGCTATGTTCAGGAGCAAATCCCTGGTGCCAAGGTGGTAGTGGAGTCTATTGGTGCTCGAAGGCATGGTGATGCTTTTTCTCTAGAGGACTACACCAAATGTGACCTGACTGTCTATGCAATTGATCCCCAAACCAACAGAGCTATTGACAGAAATGAACTTTTTAAGTAAGTACTTTTTGTTACCTGCAGCAGCTCTTCAATTACAATAAAACGTATAAGTAATTCCAGTACAAATCTTTGAGTGTAAATAAAGTGTAAAGCACCCCAATATGGTAAGACGAAGTATAAGCAATAAACCAGAGACAAAACTCATGGCCCTCATACTTATTTTCAGGTGTAAGCATAGATCAGCGTGACTTCAAGAAGGGGGTCTGTTCTTTAGGCAGCAGAGGGTCTCAGGTTTGTGAGCAAGGAGGAGCTCTTTGAGGTGATTTCATACTATTTCATCATTCTTGCTCCAGGGTTCTGGCCATTTGAGCGGAAATACAGACTCTGAAAGTGGTCGTTTACCTGCAATAATTATAGTAAGCTATAATATTAAGAGGCAGCGCAGCTTTTGTATAGTTCTGTTGAACTAGCTAACATAGTATCTGATTTTCCCCTTCCCTTGAGAGTGAAGGACAGAAAGTAATCACTTCCTTTCAGTCTCTACACTTCAGTATTTCATCCTTTGTGAACTTAAATATTTGAGGTGTAAATTCTAAAAAACAAAAGTGGAAAATCTTAAAATAATATTATTCATTGTGTTATTCTAGTTCAGATTTAAAAAATTAATATATTAAATTTTTACTTTTTGTAGAGACTGCTAGTGTCCATCAGATACTTGAAAAATAATTCTATTTTTAAGTATTCATGTTTGAAAATTACAGATATGTAAATAGGTATATATATGCACATGTATTAAAATTCATAATTTCAGAATTTATTTTTTCTCTGCCTACATACTAAATGCCATATAAATATTGTCATGCTCAAATTTACATATATACTATATTGATATATGTGTATTCATAAATTTCCTAATTATGTATTTATTCATTTTGTAACAGAAACTGTAAATTCTGAATTTAGATTAATTTTACATGTGTTCAACAATGACATAGTGATTTAATAACAATATAGTTTTAAAAGAGACATAGTCACTAAATATATTATTTATCAGTTTATTTGTGTAGTTTTTGGGGCATATGCAACACAGTATATAATCAATATGTGGAAACACTGAGAGTCAAGAATCACCATCCAAATGAAATAGCATTTGATACATCAAGCCAATTTTATATAAATCATATTAATTTCAAAAAATGTATGTAGGACTAGACTTAAAAAGTAATTCATATGTTTTATTACTATTATTTACACTTTTCTTCTCTGTTAAAATGACTTCCAAGATTGTTTTTCACATAATTTTTTAAGTTTGATAACAGATTGAGTTTAGAATATTTTGCCTAAATATAAAAACATACATTTTTTGGATAGTTCACCAGCTTGCAAGAGAAAATGGTGTTGATTAAAATTTAAAATGTGTTGGAAAATATTTTGGTATTCACATATGTGGGAATCAACCAAAAGAAAATGTTGATTAAAAAAGTTCATATTGAGAAAAATGAGAGTAGTCATAAATTATTAAGATTTTGCCTTAGCAGTTTTCACTTTGAAACACTAGCTGAGAAATACTGATATAATTTAAAGCCTTAAATTGTTTCAAGAATTTAAATATAAATATACTATATATATTCTGTGATTTATAATTTGTAACGTATATTCCAAGACTGAAGATACACAGACATTTTCAAGTATTCTGCAGCAATAAAAGTTATGTAAAGTTTAGTTTTTAACATTAAACGTGTATATCAGAATATTTTGGTTGTTGCATAATTTCTGGACCCGTGGAAACAGGATTATTATCTCAGTATTTCCTTATCCTGAAATCTAACATTGCGAAGATGTTGGAATCCTTTAGGCCAGAAAAATTAGAAGAAACAATCATAATTACTCTAGGAAGTTCCTTTAGATTTTTAAAAATGATTTTAAATACATGAAATAACTTGTAAAGCCCTGGCAAAGACCGATATATATGTAATTCATTCATTCGTTCAATATCTGGACCTGTAGATTCAATCCAGGGCTTTCGTACTGAGCTACATCCCAACTTTTCTGTAATAAAATCTTTGAAAGAGAGTCTGCCTAAGCCACTTTTTTAACCAGGCTGGATTCCAATTTGTGATACTGTTGCTCAGTCTCCCAGAGTGCTGGGATTATAGGTATGTCCCACATTACCTGGTTTAGAATGAGGTTCATCGACATATTGATAATTTACTTTTTAGGGGGCACACTTGGTGCTATTTTGAATTTTCTTAGATTTGGATATGTGATATGCTTAATTTTCTTCAATAAATGCACATTCTTATTCTTGTTTTTATCTCCTTTTGATCATCTAAGCTCAAGGAATTCACATTTTTGTTCATTTATTTGTTTTTCCTACCAGGAAGTTCTCAGACATTATCTCTAAACATTTTAAACACCTTTACTTATATGTTATTCATGTGTTTACAATCCATTCATTTAAAGTGTATAACACAGTGTTCCTTAGAAAATTCACCAAGTTGTAGAGCCACCTCCACAATCAATTTTAGAACATTTTTATCACATAAAAAAGAAATTCATATCTATTTGTAGTTATTTCCTGTTTTCCTGGACGCCCACCCTTGTATCAAGCAGCCACTTAATTATTTTCTGTCTCTATGTATTTGTTTGTTCTGAACACATTTTAAAATTATCTTTAAAAATAGCATTGATATTGTTAATATATCATTATTATCCTACACAATCTTCATCTGGAGTGTAATCTATAAAAATAGCAACAACATTCTTCACATTAATAGAAAAAAAAATCCTAAAATTAGTATGAAGCCACAAAACATGCAGATAACCAAAGCAACCGTAAGCAAAATGAGTAAAGCTGGACGTATCACTCAGCTTGAATTAAAATTCACTGTTCTGAAAGCAACTGGTAACCAAAACAGCATGTTTGCTTAACAGAGCAATGGAACAAAATATGGAAACAAAAGTAAACCCACACATTTACATCCAGCTGATTTTCAACAAGAATTCCACGAGCTTCTACTTAGAGAAAGGAAGTCTTCTTAGCAAATAATTTTTTTTTCTGGGAAAATTGAATATCTTCAATATTTTTGTGTTCTACCATTTTATAAAAATTTTTTAACCAGGATTCCAATTATAATCTTAACTCTTCTCATAGTTTTTTGGATGTTCTTTTTTCCCCATTCCTTGGTTTATTGCTTTCTGTTTGTTTGTTTTGTACCAGGAATCAAACTCAGGAGCTCATGCTTACCAGGCAGACATTTATGCCACTGGGCTAAATTGCACCCCTAGTTTGGCAATTGTTTTTGCTTTCTTTTAAAATTTAAAGATTCACGGGGAGGAACCTATTCACCAGTTCTTTGAAGAAAGTCTCTTTTTTTTTTTTTTTTTTTTTTCTACATCCGGACTCAAACTCACAAGCTCGCATTTGACAAGCAGGCACTTACACTGCAGAGCTAAACTCCTGGCTTCTTTGAAGAAATATCTTTACCTTGGTATCTTTTTAGGTGCAAATATCTTGCATTCCCATTAGATTATTTCATACATTTTCCAACACTCTACTGAATCTGTGCATTGGTTCCGATATATTTTATATTTCCTACTGCCTTAGGTAATGTATTACCCAAAGTAGTACCAAAATCCTTTCCAGATATTTCCAGTATCTCGGTTATCATGAGTAGGTTCTGTCATTTTATTTATCTCTTAAAAATAGTATTTTTGGTTTTGTTTGTTTTGTGTTTTTTCCCTAGTATTTCTTTAAAATTGGTTACAATGCCAAACATGTGGAAGAACAGTATGGTACCCATAAATGGACATATAAAACTTCTGTTGAATAAATGTATTTGCGAATTGGTTTTGAATTTTCGTTTTTGTTTTGTCTCTCTCTTTTTTTTTTTTTTAACTTTTTATCGGTACCGGGATCGAACTCACCACCGCCTGCTTGCAAGGCAGGTGCTTATGCCGCTGAGCTAAATCCCCAGCCCCTGAATTTTCGTTTTTGTATTCATTGTGTTCACTGTAGTCACATGGTTCAGTTATGCTTTTGCTGGGCTACTGCCCCCACATTCTTACAATACAGGGTGAGGGCACTTAGTGGTGTCTGCACGTGTGTGTGTGGGATAAGTTTTCCTCACACTTCATCTCTCCTGGAGAGGTGGGACAGTGTTCCAAGTAGTTTAATTCTAATCTTATTCTGAGCTGAGGTCTGGGGAAGAGGTTCCTTTCCTTTTCTAGTCTAGACTTCTTTAGGCCTCTGATTGCTGCTTTGTCTGTCTCCACCCCTTTCCCAAGGCAGCTGGACTTTGTTTCATATTTGGATGTGTTCTGAGTCTAATGAAGTTCTCTAACTTTTCCTCTTTAGTAGTAAACTTATGTTATATTGGTGAGGAGGATCTTAGACCCAAACACACTTCCTACTGCTCCTAGAAGTGTAGTGAAATTTTTGCTTTTATGGCTCTTTCCCGGGACTGTTGGACGTTCGCTGAGCTCTAGGGATGGGTGTTCTGTCCCATCTCCCCTCTATCTCTAGGTGCTTTGTATGGTGAGATAGATCTCTGGGAAACTGTAATGAATTGTGCCTGTCTCCTAGCTTTAAATCATTATTTCTTATCCTTGTCCTTTCTGCTTTTTCTCCTGTCGTACAGAAGCCGATGAAAAATGTTTGAGATTGAATGGTTTCTGGTAATCTAACCTGCCACCAAAGTACATACTTAGCTATTTTCAATGTATCAAAATTTACACAGCCAAATATGGTGACAAACACTGCTATCCTAGTACTCAGGACACTGAGGCTGGAGGATTTTGAGGTCAACCTGGACTACCTAGTAAGTTCAAGGCCTGCCTGGATGGCATAGAGACACCTTGTCCAAAGAACAAACAAGCAAGCACACACAAAATAAAAATCATTCAAAAAGAAACAATAAAAATTTTTTTTTCTGTTTTCCTAGCAGTACAAAGCACATCTTATGTGCATGATAAATTGCCCAAAACAATATAACCAGATTCACCAAATTTTAAGGAAAAGATGTCACAATTCAAGAGTATTTAGCTAGGAAAGTTGTTGTGAATGTGCAGAAATATTCACCAAAAATCTCACTATAGTTTAGCCTAGCTTTGGGCTTGAAACTGTCAGCTCTTCTTATAAATAATTACATCATAGTTTCATTCTTGAACTGAGAAATCAGGTAGATTTTATTTCTAAGAAATGAAGTTGTTGATTATAAAACAACTAGCAAATCTTCCTTCGGTGATTTGGACATAAAATACAGAAACACAGTAAATTGTATTCTTGCATATAAATTCTGCATAGTAGAAATAAGTTTTCCCTAAATCAATTGAACATTCTTTCATTCTGATTCTTCCCAATTCAAATAATATATTTATTTTGATAAAATTTTTAAATCTATTTCCTTTGTCTGATAAATAATTCAACCAAAATTGCTAAACTTATATTGTTCAACCTCTGACAATCACGTAGGAAAATTACTGTAAGAAATACAATTTTCATCCCACAAGCAGATCTGTAGAGCAAAACAAAGCCGTGGAAGTTTCTACTTGTTGTAATATGCAAATGTAAGTTAAAAACAAATATGGCTTCAAAATAAAATTGGTTTATCTGAATCACTAGGGTTCTTAAGCTAGAATACTATCTAGTGGAATTCATATCTAATAATATGCACTCCTTTTTATACAAAAGCTTTGAACAGGTATTAGTTAAATTCATAACCATGATCACTCTAATATTACAGCACCAAATGTCAAAAAGGGAAAATTAAAATTAACTATAAAAGTGTTAAAGCTTGACATTTGGTTACTTTTTCTTCATTTAATTGATAAAAACATAGAATCATACAACAAAACATAAAAATATATGACATCTAAACAAGGTAAAGATATTCTCTCAAAAATGATATACTTTATTATATAAAGTATACTTTATTATATAAAGTCATATACTTTATTATATAAAGTTTTTATATAATCAAGTATCCTTTATGCACTTTTAAAAATATATGTAAAATATTTCTAAATTTTTAAAATGTATAATGTTATTATTAGGTATATTTTACAGTTGTCCAGTTTATTATGCCATAGCATAGGATTTCTTCCTTGTCACATAACTTGGTACCCATGAATCAGCCTTTCCCCAAAATCCCCTTATCCTCCCCTGCCTCTAGCAACTGCCATTGGGGATTACAATGAAATTTAGGCCTTTTAAGATTTTCTTTGTGTTTTCCACAAAATTATTATTTTGATATTGAGAAATATAATTTAAAATACATTTTAAAAACACTTTTATGCTTTTTAATCACACATATAATAGAAATATTTGTTAATTCCAAAACATTTTATTTAAATTTATGAAGACATTAACAATAATTATAGTTGTCTTTGCTTCACAGACTATGTGTACTTTTGCTATATTTGAACTTCTTTGTATTTTTCATTTTCTTTGGTAAGATCTTTGACCATAATAAAAAATCTCAAAATTAAAAATAAAACACACTTCTGCTCTTTGCTATCAAGAATACAATTGTTGGATCAGTATCTGGGATTTATAAGGATTTCTCAAACATTCTCAAGGAATTTAAAATTAAACTTCATAATTATAGTATAAAAATATATCAATGTGTCTAAAGTAGTAATATAGAATTATTGCTTCTTGATTTTTCCTTCCCAGTGCAATACTCACAATTGGATTTGCACTATTTAGAAGAAAGATTTGCAAGAATTTTGTGATTAAATTATTGCTATTTTCTGTCATTCTGATATGCTACCTGCATCATTTATGTAGTTCTTTTTTCCTAGGTAGAAAAAAAATGATTCTCTTTTTATGTCAAAACATTGTTTCAAGTTCAGTTTGGAGACTACAGTCGTTTAAGGTAGTATAATGGAAACCAAATACTGGTTAAGAGCTTTATAGAGGTTTCCACATTGCTGTAAATTAGCATTGAAAACAACTGTGTTTACATTATCTCAATGGTAAAAAGAGTCAAAATACATGAGTATGATTTTAAATTGTGCCATGTAATTTAGGACTATTGTACTTTACCCTCTCTGAATAACTTACCAATGTAAATTATGTCAAGATGGTGACATTATGTTCAATGATATTGACAGTTTTCTTTAGTTTGTAACTATGAGAAGATTGTTGTCATTAATATCTTTGACATTTGTGTTTTACAGTCATATATGTACTCTTTATTAAAGATTCATTTTGCTTATACATTTCTTATTCTTGACTGGGTTTGTATTGTTAATGAAAACATTAAAAGATTTCACAAAAGCATTTTATTTTAAAATGGATTTTTCTGGCATTATTAATTTCACTATTCATTTAAAAATAAAGATTTTTGGATGGCAAGCTGCTGGATATCAACAAAGACTTTCAGCCCCATTATGGGGAAGGAGGACGGATACTGGAGATCCGAACACCAGAGGCAGTGACCAGCATTAAAAAGAGAGGAGAAAGCCTGGGATACACTGAAGGGGCCTTGCTGGCTTTGGCCTTCATCATCATCCTCTGCTGTATTCCCGCCATCTTGGTAGTGTTAGTCAGCTACCGACAGTAAGTACCCAAGGGTCCTAAACATGCATAGCTTCTCCAGAACTATCTCTGATAATTGCTTTGTCACTGTAGTAATAAATTGATAGTGCAACCACTCAGGGATTGCTTTACTATTCTAAATTACCTTCTTCAAAATGACAGATGATAATACAAACTTCCAATGCATTGCTTATAGTTAACTGGAAGTCCATGTGCTCTCACCCACTAAGTGTGCCAGGTTATTTCATTCTTTGTTCATTTTCTTCTGATTAAGAACTTCTAGGAGAAGATTATTGGTAGGAAGAAGAAAAATGAATGGAATGTCATATTGTCCTGATAGGTTTTATCCATACAATTATATTGACCTCTGAATAGGTGACCAAATTGTTACCAAAATCACTGCAAAATCACAGCACACCTTGCATGATTGTCCATAAATCTTCTTCCTGAGCAGTTTCCGACATGTGTTGCTGTATCTGATCCTATATTTTAAGAGTATACAACCTTATGTTTGTCCATTTCCTATAGTCAGATACTTCTATTCATAATATCTATGTATTTTAAAAATTCAACTTTGACCTTGCAAAGTAAACTAGTCATTATAACTAATTTAAATACTTATAATGCATATGGACTATTGATATCCTTTATTTGATGTGAAGTATGGGAAACTTTGTGACTGAAGGTTATATATTTTTAATGTATCTATGGATGAGTCAAAAATGGGAAGATGGTTAAGAAGAGAAATAAATATTAGGTTGCTATAAAATGAAACTATGAAATAGATGACATAAATCATATAAATTACTCAGTATAATTAACAGTAAGAAATATGATACAACTGTGTTTCCTCACTTAAAAATATTACAGGGAGAATACTAAAATATTTCTTATATATTCTTACATTATTATCTTTGCTCTCAAAAGTATTCTTATGTTGTTATCTTGCTTATCAAAAATACTTCCTTTCAAATACATCTATCACCATGTTAGTGCCACTTTCTGCAGTGGTACAGAAGTACTTTTTTGTATATATCTTTAGTTGTGCTGTCCTGGCTGCCTCAGTGTCTTCCGTTTATTCAAAATATTTGCCATTTGTAGTCATTTTGACTTTGGGGAAGTTCTAGAAGTTGCAGAGCGTCAGATCTGATGAATAAGGTAGATGAAGACACATTAATATACTATATAAGTTCTTTCAGTGGAAAGAACTGGGCAGCAGCACTCACCATATCTTTGATCAAGTCTGAAGGATGCTTGTGAAGGAAAAAACCCAAAACTATATACAGATGTGACAAGAAGGATAAGTGGCAAGAATGTTCAATAGAGAGATAACATTTTGAGGGACATTAATGAAGATAAGTGTTTTACTATATTTTTAAAATTTAAGTATTTGCTGTGTGATTTGATTATACCATATGTGCTTGAAAACATCATAGGGCTAATTTCATCTCAAAAGTAATGTGAAATTTCAAATATAACTTTTAATGTATTGGAGTTTCTCTGGAGATCGAACTCAAGACTGCCTGCTTGCAAGGCAGGTGCTTATGCCGCTGAGCTAAATCCCCAGCCCCTAGGAGTCTTGTATAGTCTTAACTAATCAATTGATTGGCTAAGTCTAAAGGTAAAAGAAAACAGACAAATTGTTTTAAATTATTAACTAATTACTGCAATATTAATTTTACATATATTCTGTAATACCACTTATCATTGCATTCAGCTGTTTCCCAAAGAAATTTTACATATATTCTGAAAGCAAAAGAATTTTAGAGGAAAATTCTTATATTTGGCAAACCATGCAGGATCAAAACTGAAGCACCCTAGCTTTTATACTCAGTAGTGTGAAATTTAACAAAAATATTAAGATGCTTAATATTTAAGCATTTAGTATGAACTTAGTTCACTATCAACGCTTGTTTCTCAGTTTGCGTAGATTAAGAAAATTTTTAAAAATGAATTTTGCTTTACTCATATATGAAAACAAAATTCTAATATTTAAAAATCTAACGTCTGTTGCTTCATATATTTCCTGTAAATAAGATACAAATGAATGACTTGTATATTATGATATGTCTTTAAAATTTGTTATATATAAAATACTGGAAAGCGAATATAAAGAAAAGTGTGATGAATTCATTAGCCCAGATTGATACCTTCCAGTTATAGCTTCAGCTTCAAAATGAGGACAGGAATATAACCAGGGCTTGATGCAGGACTAACTCTATTCCCTTTATAGTCTTCAAGTACCGCTAACTAATAAGCCAATTATAAAGATCAGAACATTAGGGTTTCTTATTACATTAAGTTCACTCCTTTATTTTTCTCTAATGAATGTTTTAAGTTTGTATGACTATAATGGAAATAATAAAGTACTCCCTATTTTCACTTTCCAAATTCAAATGCTTCATTTTCCTATTGTCATTAACTCGGGGTCATTATGTTTAACTAGTAAATTATTCATAATTTAGAATAAATTGTGCGTTAAAATATTATGAGTGTCATATTTCTAATGTATTTTTCTCTTTTTTCCTATTCATTGCTTTCCTAAAGATTTAAAGTGTAAGTATACTTGTGAATATTTTTCTCCTAATTTTATGTAATAGAAAAAGAAAAAAGTATAAATCATATTGATTCAATAGTAACCGCATCCAGAAATATGCGTTGTTTGTTTGTCAGGTGTGTGTAACAGTTATATAATTTTTGGTCCCATGTCTATAAAATTAAGCTTGTTTTGGATATAAGTGAAATAAATATGAAATAGTGTGTTCTAATCATTTCTGCATTGAGAGGTCTTGAATTTGAGGGAGGGATTAATCAGCTATGACATTTAAATAAAACAGGTAAACTCTGGAATAAGAATGGCAAATATTCCTAGGGATAAAAATGACATGAAAACTGACCAAATTCCCCTTCGAGTGAACACAGACTCTCTGAAGTAGAGTCAAGAATATTTAAATATTTACTTATCAATATTATTTATTATTTATTTAATAAATAAATATTTATTTTAAATATTATTTTTTATTATGAATATTATATTTAAGTATTTACAAAATAAATATTTATTTATTAATATTATTTATTATTTTTCTGAAGGAAGGCAAGTAAGGAAAATGAACTTGAATGTGCCTCATTTTATGAAAAAAAGTTCATCAAACAACTACCAATTATTCTTCATATTTTATAATTTACTTAATGTATTTAATTGACAAAGATTGAACATGATTTCTTGGACACAGTTTGATGTTACAATACATGCAGGGTAGGGGACTCAGCTCAGCAGCACAGTGTCTGCCTGGCAAGGACTAAGTCATGAGCTTGAGTACTGGTTACAAAAAACCCAAACCAAACAAACAAAAAACCAATGCATGTATCCTTTGGGCAATGTTAATTCAAGGTAAATATTTATTTAAGTGTAGAGTTCCTCTGGATGTAAACCATCAAAACCCTTCTAGTGCTTTTGGATATTTACACTACAGTATTGCTCTCTAGTTATCCTAGTATACAATAGTAGAGCATCAGAACTTCTTACTATAACTTTAATATTATCATTACTTTGCAAATGTTTGCATTTGAGCCTTCTTCATGAAATAAATATTTTAAAGAATTGAGGGGGGGTATGTAAATGATACTGTGAAGATGAGTGTGTCCTTATTTCAGTTAAGTTCAAGTATTTTTAACTGGATTCGTCTGATAATTCGACTTCATTATCAAAGACAACCTATTGCTATATCTACAATTTCTAAGATTTTTACAAAACAATCTTCCTTTATCCAAGACGCCAAGCCGAGTGCACCAAGACAGCACGAATTCAATCCGCTTTACCTGCAGCAAAACCAGCAGCACCTGCCCCAGTGCCCATGGCAGCGCCCCCGCCCCCGCCCCCGCCTCCAGGCGCGCACCTGTACGAAGAACTGGGTGACAGCACCATGTAAGTATTCCTCCTAGAAACTCAGGAGGTGGGTTTTAAAGGGAAGTGCATGGTGAGTTTAATTCCCTCCTGACGTCTGATTTTGTTTTTAGACAGAAAAATAATTAGCCTGAGAACCTAACAAAGGTAAAGTAATAGCAAGACCCAAATAATTATTAAAGAAATTTAAGAGAAAACTGGAATTCACTGGAAGAAACAATTGCAGATATAAAACCAGATTATTATGCTTAATTCCCTAACCTTCATGTTTGGATATTTTTACGAAAAATATATAGAGCTTGAAAAAAAAGTACTTATCTTACGTTGTTTTCACATAGAAGCTGAGAATAAAACACAATCATAAATAATAGTTCTAATTTGGAATCAAAACCAAATCTGATTTGGTGTTCAAAAACAAATTTTATGGTTTAAAACGACAAACTTTTGTGAGATATCTTTTAAGATATTATATAATTTTAATTATAATACAAATGAAAATACAAGAATTCATCTACTAAAAGCACAACTATTTACAGAAATCTGGTTCAGTATATTACTAATGGATAGCTGTGAGCAGTCTAAGCAATTTTGAGCCACATGTTTTGAAAGGGACTGTTTACTTACTGAAAGATCCCACAGCTCTTTCTGTCGAATGATACTACTCACATAATCTCATTCCTTTGGGTGATGTTAAATTGTCCATATTTTTAAAATTCAAGAATAACTACTCTAAGACATGATATGAAAACAACCAAGGGCATCATAAAATTATAAATGTAGCCAGAGTAAATTCAGAAAATGTATTGTTCGCTGAAATTTCGTCAAGTAAAGATTTTCAAGCATATACCTTTTACATTTTTAGCAGTTGCTAGTTTAGGTAAAACAAACCTCAGAGACCATGAATTGTGCCTTTTAATGTCACAACTGGCTTAAGCAGATGGTGGTGACATAATTTGTTATATTAATTTTTTTGGTACCCGAAATGAAACTCAGAACGTTGCACTTGTGAGGCAGACAGTTTGCCACTGAGCTGTATCCTTGGCAATTTCTTGTATTAATAATATTGTATAAGACTCTTTAGATAAGCTTGATAACGTTTAAACTGATAATCCCATTTTAACACTGAAACTGAATTTGTTACAGTTTATTGTATGCCATTTTATTACTAAAGCAGTGATTTAAGATTCATTCTTTAAACTGTTTCTCACTTTTTTCATGATTGAAAATGATAATCTCTTTTTTGAATTGTTGGTGAATGTAGGAATTGAGCCAGTATGATTTGATTCTCTTTGATTATGTTAAACAGTTCCCCCAATGCCAATGCTTAGAAATTAAAAAAAAAAATCACAATGTGTAAAATTAAATGTGTTTATATAAGAGGTCAGTGAATGATATATATTCATTTTAAAATAGCAGACATGCTGTAACATTATTTGTAACTTGTTGATATTCATTTTAAACCAGTTACCATTAACTACTATTAATTTTTTGAAAAAAATAGCAACAGTATATGTTATGAATATATAATTATAATTATGTTTTATACATTTAATTATTTTATCTTTAAGAAATATTTGTCTATTCCAAAACTTTTATAATAACTCTAAAGATACATTATTATAAAATGAACTAGCTGCAAATGAATTATCAATTATCAAAAAGAAAAAATCTATGATGATTTTAAAAACAAAATCTGAACAATGTAATGACTTCCATAACTTGCTCTGTATGGTTTTCACAGTATCTATATATTTTCTTTCTTCCACACAAAATATATCTTTATAAATTATCATAAGGCAGAATTAAAGCACAGAAGCAATTACATTTAATATTTCCATTTCAGGATTGAATTCTTCACATTTTACAGAGTTGAATCTTACAGATATACAGTATGTGGATGGCTAGCTATTGGATAAAATTTTATGTGGTAAAACACCCAAATAATACCATATGACTTTATCTAAAACAACTTGAATTATTATTCTTATGAATAAACACATAGAAAAATTTAAATCTCTGCATTTCTTTTTGGATGTGCATATTGTTTGATGAAACTTCCTGTTAATATTCTCAAAATCATCTCAAATTAACTATAGTTAAAATTTTTCTTTTTCTATCACATGTTTTCTCTTTCTCACCTGTGGATACATAGGCATAAGTAAGTAAATAATATCATTCTAATACAGGGGCATTAGAAAGTAGATAAAATAAAGTGTCATTTGATCTTAAGCACAGTAATCATCTTTCACCAGTTTCATTTAAAAGAGAATGTTTCATTTTCCCTACCAATTTTTTTCCAATGTCTTGAAAGAAATGGCATGAGTTTAAAACAAATACTTCAGTAATATTACTTGTGACTACCATAGAAAAATTTAAAAATGCTCCTTGTTAAGTTGGATAACAGTATTTAAAGATCTTTTTTAATAATAAGTGATGTGATATCATTAATTAGATCACTTTTGCCCAGAAAAATCAATCCAAAGACATATCTATATAAGTCAGTGACCATGATGTCAAGTTAAATGATTTCAAACATAGTGAAAAAAACTTTATAAGATCTGAACACGTAAAAATTTTGTTGTTTGTTTTTTCTAATGTGTTCACACTTTTATCTGAATTCCTCAAAAAGGCGTAATACTTCAAGGCCTAATACTGTGAGAATTCCTTTTTAAAGTTTTTGTCTGCCAAATTGCAATTAACAATTTTAGATTGATGTATCATTATCTATTGGCCTAATTTTTCAGTTTCTAGTTGCCAAATGGCAAATTAACAATTTTAGTTGTATCTATCATTTATTTTTATTGCCTAATTTATTGCCCTAATTTTTCAGTGTGGCTATTTGGTTTTTACTCAAAGTATTTTACTTTTAATTTTATTGCTACTGAGTGGGCAAAATTAAATAATTACTAAATATTTTATTCTTTTTGGGCTTGAGAGCAATCAGCTATTTTGGAGTGAGGTACCCAGTTCTTATCATAGAAAATTTGTGAAGTTTGGCCTTTTCAACTTCTTTATATCTCACAGCTCCTTGTGACTCAGCATACCTGCACGAGCAAATCTTTCAGTGATATCAAAACAATATAAATTTTATATATTAAAGGCAGTGTTGATAAAAACTTGATCTTAGTCATATTTGAAGAAAGTATCATTAGCCCCTCTGCTGATTGGTATAATTTACAACGTATTATAATTGATTAAACATTAAAATTTAAACAAAAGGAATTTTAGTTTTGTTCCAGATTGTGGCATAAATTTCTCAATTGTGATTTTGTACTCTGTAGAAAAATAATACCTTTTACTTGTGTCTTTGGAGGCTGTGTTTGCATGTGGGTAATGGAATATTCCATTCTATATTCTCTTGCAAATTTTGTCTCAGATCAGGGAGTATTTTTAGCTTCAGAACAGAATTACTGAGATGAGATATAATGGAAAGGTACTGATTCTGATACAGCCAAGGTTCTTTTATGCCTAATAGTTGATTCTGTCCATTCTCAAGCAAGGCAAAAATATGAAATCAGAAGCCATGGTGCTTGTCTGCATTTGAAACATATGATTTATGTATGACTAGGCTGTTATGTGTGGACCTGGATACTTGACTGTATCAAAATCACTGGAAAAGAAATCTAGAATTTGATGATTATTTTTTAATGAAAGTTTCTCATGTTACAACTCTCAAGGTTTCCTTGCTTTGTCTTGTTGAGAATAGGGTCTTTAAAATGATGTTTTGGTTCAGATTGTTTGGCCTTTTATATTTTGAAGTAGAAATAAGAACCATAAAAACACCTTTCTCTTGAAAGCTATGTCACAACTTGTTTCCTTACATTTCATTATCTTCTTTTCTTTCAAGTCTTTTCCTTCTCTACCATTTTGAACAAAGCAGGGGAAATAACTCACTCTCAGAAGACAGGAAAAGTCAGCAAGTTTTGATGCCTTTTTCTTCCAATACCGTTGGGGCTCACAAGCCAACTCACATAGATGGATCATTTAGAAGCAGCCAACCAAAGCCTGGAAGAAAATTTGCATTTCTATCTGATGAGGACAACTTATGTGGCCAAGACCCCCTTTACAAAGAAAATATAGGTCAGAATTCACCCAATTCAGACATTACACTGAGAACAGATTTTGAAAACCCATTTATATCCCAGACACAAGTCAAGAGTCAGTCTCTGAGGGGCCCAAGAGGAAAGATTCAGAGGATGTGGAATCAGTCAGTCAGCTTACCTGGGAGACTGATGTGGAAGGTTCCCAGTAGACCAGAAACCATAGATATGGTAAACTGGCAGGACGCCTGGCAAAAAGCTGCCAAGGAAAAGAGTGGAACATGTCCAAACAAAAATAGCAGCAATCCCTTGCTTACAACTGAAGGGGAAAATTGGACAGAGAAAGAAGAAACAAGGCAAAGAGAAGCACTGATTTCTCAGGAAGCAGAACAATTAAAATCTCTGTCTTTAGACTCCTCATTTTCCTCTTCTTGGTCTCACTTCTCATGGTCCACTTTGCCAACTATTTCAAGAACTGTGGAACTCAAGTCAGACTCTAATGTCATCACTTCTCCTGATGACTGTTCCTTGGAATTTTCTTCTCCAGAGCCTTACACTTTAAATTCTCGAGTCTTGAAAAGGGAGACAACCACTTGTATGTTAGATGTCGAAGCCAAAAGGAGCAATTCTGAAAACCTTTCCCATCCACCTAACGTCTGCCCTTCATCTCCTTCCCCTCACTCTCATCTTTTTCCTCCTTATTCACTTGTACCTCCTCTCCTTATTCCTCCTTCTGTTTCCCTTCCTCCTCTGCCTCCTCCTAACCCTTCTCCTCTTCCTCTTTCTTCATTTCTTCCACTTTCCAGTCTTCCTTCTACTCCGCCTGTTCTTTCTTCATTTTCCACAGTCCCACCACCACTTCCTTCTACTAGTAGACCTCCTTCAGATTCAGTGCTGTCCACACAGAGTATTTCTATGCCAGTTGTTAAATGCACTACCACCTTGACACCTTGCAAGGAAAAGTCTGCTATGATGCAGCTACCAACATCAAAAGCAGTGGGTAATGCAGACCCTCAAAGAGAACCGAAAGGCGTCCTCAAACATGTAAAAAATTTAGCAGAACTTGAAAAATCAGTATCTAACATGTACAGTCAAATAGAAAAAAACTACCCACCCACAAATGTCTCCAAACTTCAAAGTAGTTACCCTTCAGAGATAACAAATATGGAAATCCCGTCTGAACAAAACCAGGAAGATTTGAACAGTGTTGTTGAGAGGATTGGAAAGCAATCTCAGAGTCAATCTACTTCACTATAATGTTGCTTGTCCTATTAACTGGACAAATCTTTTATCAGTCATAGTTTCCAAGTTGAACCTGAAATTTGAACGTCAAAGAAGATACCAATATTTTACCCCAAACTCAATGCTATGCTGTTAGTTCAATTTTTAATTTAAAAAGTTATTAACTTCATCACCACTAACTCATATGGTAGATTTACTTTAGTTTTCTTAGCTACAAAGTAGCATAATTTGTCCTACACTTATTTTCAAAGTAAGTAATCTTAATCTGTTTTTAATGGGGAGATATATGGGCCTGAAAGTTAGATTTTCACTTTAATCAAAACTTATTTATCATGTTGATGCAGTAATTTTATTTTTACTTTTTTGATCATAGTTTTATACAAATGTTTCAGAAAAATAGCAAAATGTGACAAATAAGTTAAAAGTTATACCATAGGTTTTGTTATTTTCTTGATGCTTGTGTATTTGTTAAGAAGATATGCTTTCAAAGTAAAACATTATGTACCTAGAAATGTAGGGGGTACAAACATGAGGTCGATTAAAATAAACCCCAGGTGCTATAATATGTAGTCATCTGTTTTCTTTTAAGAAGATTCTTTACTCTAGTTTGCTTTTATCTGTTATGCTTATATATTTGATGTCTTTTACTTTCTTTCAATTACTGTGTTGTCTTATTTATTTCTCATTGTGCTTTCCCTTATCTGCCTCAAAATAACAATAAATAAGCAGTTGTTGACTTTTGTAAGACATTTCATGGTTTCCACAGGTATTTGATGTGCTGTTTAATCTTCTTTTTTTACATTGTTATGGCATCTCCTTAACATATTTGATAAGATTTTTTTTCAAAGATAATTTTTATTTGTGTCCACCTTCATAAATGAAATTTAATAACTTTAAATTAAAAATCAAAAGGAATTGTATTTGGTGTATTGTCACCAATTTTATGTAGGCCTTTGCTCCCTCTTCTAGGCAAAGAAGATGAAACTTTTCACTCTGGAAAGAAATTTCTGTAGCTATAGTAGTTCTAGTATCTTTGTGCTCCACTTGTTAAATTTGAATAGCATTAGCTAAGTACTTTTTTCCTACCTTTTCTTCATGGAACTTAACACTTTCAGAGTGCTTGTTCTTAGATAAATTACATATATATGTATAATATTAGGTACTAGTATAGAATCATATGTAAATATATAGTATGCAATATGTGATCATCAAGTAATTACTTTGTCTTTCCTATGAAACAGATGGAATCAATTTTATTTACTGGAAATAACTAACTCGAATACAAGTTTAATTATTTGTTTATCTGTGGAGTTTTAATATTCTAGAAGACATATGTCTTCACCAAGCAAGGTACAGTTCCAGAATAATATGAATATTCCAGGAAATTTCCTTGAAATTTCCAGGCTAATGTTAAGCTTGATTAATTATATTTGTAAGTATGTTCATTATGTTGAGAGCCCTACAATATCATTTTAAGGTTTTATTCAGTGGTTATAGGACATTTCTTCAAGAATTTAATCTGATATTCCTAATTATCAAGATCAGATAAAAACAGTCTATAAATCTAATCACTTAGTTCATTTGCTTCAGATTCTTTTTCATCCAAATCAAGAGTAATTTCTTTCTTGGGCTTCTTGAACATGATTTTTTTCTCTCTTTCACTGAAAAACTTCAGTTGGAGTTTTTGTTGGCAGCTGTTCAAATGCATGAGAACTTGTACTATTTGGCGGACTCTGACAAGGTATTATTCACAATTGTGTGAGCCTTTAATATTGAGTGTATGATATTTTTAAATACATTTCTATAAAATTCTTCTAACTCTACAATTTAGAACTTGATAATGAAATTTCTAACTAGTTACCAAGAAATATTGTAACAAATGCAAATAACATTGCTTTAAAATAATAGTTCTATAGTCTAATTTTTAAAAATATTTTGTACTTTTAAAATGCAAACTTATAATATTTATATTTGACAGTCTTTTATTAACATGTTTCATTTATAATTTATTTACTTAAAGTAGTTAAAATATCTTCTACATAAATATAATATCTTTATTCAAACTTAGGTATTTTTCCCTTATCAATACCTATCCTCTGAAACCTGACAACTAGCATCTCGATAAAGAATACTTTTGTTCCCTGTATTTATTAGTATCCAGTTAATGCATAAGCAATAATTAGATACTTCATTGAAAATACATTGATTATCATACTTTTTTCCTTTCTGATAAAAATAAATGTAATATATGCATAAAGTATAAAATGAACAATTAAAGAATATCAGTGTATATAAACTACCTAAAATACAATATTATATGACTGGCTTTATACTTACCAACTCATACTTTGAAATCACAAATATGACAATAAGAAATATTGATTATACTGTGTAAATGTTTTAAGTACATTTCTCTTTTGAACTATAACAAGTGATATAATAATCAAATGAAAGGCAACAAAAAACTTTAATGGACACAGCATAGCAAATATTATTTCCCATATTTATGTAAAGCAGTGTTAATGAAAAGAGACAATTGAAATGTCCTAGTGAATAACATTGTAGTTTTGCTTCTATATCTTACACGATGTATGTGATTTTATTGTCATTATTAAAAACCTAAATATGAGGTTTATTTACTTGTTTTCAATAAAGAAATGTTAAAAATATGCAAATTTTAAAAAGCATTACGATTGTAATTCCCACAAATATTGCAGAAAGATATAAACATTGTAAAATTCACTACATAAATTATTCAAACTATAAAGTATAGGATAATGTAGCCCCAAATTAACTTTATCCCCCACACGTTAAATAAGCAATGCATAATCACACAATATGCTTCAGACAAATAGACTTACTTATGAACAACTTTCAATTAAAAGATGTTCTATGAAGACTTTTTTGACTTTAGAAAGCTGCATGTTTACCTCTTAATGTCTAAAATGTTGTTTTATGGTAATTCTATACAGCAGAGTCAACCGAATCATCTTAACACTTCGGGTCCAGTGTTTCACTCATAATAAATAGAAACCTTTTTATAATTAGTGATATTCATGTTGAATATGCTATATTTCTTTTCAGTTAAATGTTTCACCAACTTGTTCAAGTACTGTCCATGAGCTTTATTAGTCTGTGTAATATTGAATATTTAGCTATTTATTTCTAAAAATTTTCACTTCAGTCTTAGTGATCTAATGGTTTCAGGAGGGTAACTGATACTTTTCATTAGTTATTCTTACAAACAATTTAAGATAAACAGAAAATATCTTATAATCATTTGGGAAAATATATACTAACTATGGAGATAATTTTATATTCTATACTTACAAATTTATTCATGTAAGAAATTATCTCTTTCTCAGATATTTTGTGTGTACTGACTTATATAATACAGAGATAATATAAATTTTTTATCTCAATCAATTATAAACAGACTCAAAATGTATTGTTTTACACTTTTTTTTAAGTAAAATAGACCAATCAGTTTTTCATATGAAATGAAGATGTGGGATGATAAATATTTTAATAATGTGAGCATAAAAGATGTTATTTTCATCATGATGACACAATGTATTTCCCACTGAAACAATATTTAGGAAAAGTTATTTTTAGTCAAATTCTCTTAGCTATCCATACAGAAAATTTTGTCCATTTTGAACATCCAAGAAGTTTAATACTGATTTCTTTATTTCTGCATTTCAGGAGAGATTATACATCAGAGGTAAGGGAACTGTGGTATAATATCAAGCTTACTAGGTAATTATTTGCATAATAGGCAGGACTAATATACATTATTTTGAAGCTAGATTATTTTCCTCTATTTCAACAAAAACTTTGATGTATGATTTGCTTTTTACTATCTTTTGTATATGCTACTTCATTGCTTTAGAGTTTTAAGTCTATTATTTGAATGAATGAAGACTACTACTTACATTTTCAATGATACATTTTTTTCCTGAATTATGATCAGTTAATATTGTATATTCCCCCCAATTTGCTTTTCTAATACTTCATTCCAACTTTCTAATTCTAATTTCTCAGTTTTTGGACTTTTAATAGTCCAAACCTCTATCTGCTCACTATATTAGAATCTGGAATCTTAAAGTATTTTTAAAATCAGAATGTTAGAAAGCTCTGCATTTTCTACCATATTTCCATGACTCCCAGCTGGCAGACAACATACTAGGCATTTTTGCTAATGCTACTTAACTAGCTGTGCTATAGCTGATGTTATCAATGGAAATACTGAAATCCTAGTTGATTTATCAAACAGCTTCTCAGTCAGGGAAAAGAAAGAAGTATGTGACCTAATTGGCTTCTACTTTAGAAGGCATAAATCCAGTATTATGTAGAAGTCAAGTAGAATGTCTGTATAATAACTCATTTTCATGGATGATTAAAATAGATAACAAATAGAAATTAATAACAAGTTGTTAGACTAGGTAAACCAATTGATCAAAATAGATAATAATTGAACCACAGGATCTCAAATTTAAATTTCCTTCCTCTTTAATAGAGTAATGTGACTAAATCACTAACAATAATAAGAACTGTATCTGCTTGATTCAATTGATTTATTCATAGAATTATGCTTCAGAACCTCTTACCCACCTTCCAAATGCTTGTTTTGAGATCCATGTAATTTAAACATTCCCATTTCTGCAAATATCAATAATCCAACATTTGAACTATTTTCATGTGGTTAAAGTTTAAATGATCATGAAACCAGTCAAGAGAGACTTTAAGAATTCTCTGTAAGTCTAAGTATGAAGCTGAGGAGAAAGGAAGCAATCTATATAGAACCTGGAGCAGGATAATTTCACTAATCACAAATGACTTTCTGAAAGCGAGTATGTATGAAAGCCTTCTATCTACATTTTGATAAGAAGGACCATGTCTTAAATATGAACTCAGATTCATTACAACCACATCACCCTGTATTTTACTTCCCAATGGATCTGATCATATTTTAATGTGACTGGGGAGAAAAAAAGGGACAATTTAAAACAAGATTTAACTTATAAAAAATAATTGTGTGATATTTAAATTATTGTGATAATTCTTTGCACTGTAAAATTTAAATCAAAAATGAAATTTTTATTTATTAAATTTTAGCTAAACAATGATGAAATTAAAACCAATAAATTCTTAATCACATTTTGTTTCAGTATAAAGAATCATATTTTTATGAATGAGTCAAAATCCCAAGGTAATCAGTTTTAAACTGTCACCTTTTATCATTTTCTTCTCAATCATAATCTACCTTTTCCATCTTATTTATTTTCTAAATCTTTTTTTTTCTATTTTAATTTCCTTTGGCAGCAACAACAACTGCTGAGGCCTTCTCTTCTTAAACCAGAGGTATCGATTTTCACTTTCTTTTCAACCTCACTAAATCTTCACAATACTTTTACGTGATGTGAATAATTTTATGTCCACCTCACAGGGAGAGAAAATGCGTTGACTGCAAATGCAGCACAGTTTTACAAGCAAGATAGAAGTTATCTTCATTAAAATAAATAAATAAAAATCACCTCCATACTGTTTTATGGTGGCTCAGATTTCAAATGCTTACATTTATTATCTGGAAATTAGATAAAAAAAGTTTTTTTTTTTTCTTGTTAAAAATAGGTGATTATTGGAGGAAGCAATTTGTGAACCTAACTAGTAGCTGATTGTCTTAGTGTATTCATCATTAGTGAATTCATCATGGATTCTCAGGATCAGACTTACACAATGCGTTTTAAATTGCCTATTACATTTTTTTCTGTAATGTGAAAAAATTTTCCAAATTATATACCATAATAAATGAAATCATTTTCCATTATTATGTTTATGTACTGTCAGAATTAAAAATAAAATTAAGTACTACTAGTCTTAAATGTATATTTCCTATGAAATAAAATTAGATTCTTTACAAGCTCCGTTTAGACCAGTTTGCTTCTTTTTTTAAAGAACAGGATCCTACCTTTGCTAAAGGGAGTCATTTCTTGATTAGAATTTACTCTTCCCAATCTCAAGTGGCAAGAATATTTAAGTTTTATAAGGCTTTTAACAAAATCTGAAGACCACTTAACCATAAAAACAGAGTTAAAACCAAATACCAGGTACTAGGTAACAGATTTTGTCAACATATACATCCTGCTGAACATCAATTTTATCTTCTAAACTAATCTTTATAATAACATCTAATATATCAGCAATTGGACTATAGCTGGAAAAATTCAGTGTTACTCGTATTTTTTTTTTGCATTGGTATAACTGATAATACAATTTCAGTAATTTTATTTTATTGTGAACAGCAGCAAAAACGAATTTTAAAAATAATAATGCATTCGATCTATGTATAAAATCAATTTTTAGTAAATTATTTTGAATGATTATCTCAAATTTAGATTTTATCAAATAAAGAAATAATGAGTAAAACAGGTACAGCAAAGAGCCAGCATTGTATTGTTTGGTCATTCAGGGATCTGCCTGGTCTCTGTCTTCCTGTATTTCTGTTTTTGAGGGGATATTGTTCTGATTGTGTCTAATGGGTGATCAAACATATGTGAGCACACTTACGGTTTTTTCCTGTTTGTTTTGCTGGTTTGTGTACCTCCTCAGTCAACAGAGAACTACACTGATTCATTAAATCCAGGCCATTTTGCTGAATTTCCGGTTCCTATACTGTATTATCTATCATTTTACTTTACTACTTTTAACATAATTTATACTGAATATATGTTGTAGCTAGCAAGAGTTGAGCTTTATTTTCCTTTTATAAAAATGAGAGACAGACCTTTCTATATTATTAGCAAAAGTTACTGAAATTTCACCTTGAAACTATTTGAGTCTTTCCTACACTTCCACATACGTTGTGTTCAACATACACTGGTCATATACTATGAAAGTATTAGTTCTGATACGTGTTTAGTAATTTAAAATTATATCTTTATATTGCGTGTTGGTAATTCAAATGCTAACTATTTGGAAACAGATGTTATTTCATGTGTTTAGTTTGAATATCTTAAATGTAGACTAATTTTGTTTTAGTTTGAATACCCTGAATATAGACTAACTTTTAGTTTCTTGTCTTTCATTTTTATTTTGTGCACTACTGGTGATTGAAGTCAGAAATTCTCAAGTTATATTTTATTTGCATGATTATTTGTTTATTTATTGAAGGGTCTCTCCAAGACTGTAAGACTTGGCTAGAACAGCCTTGAACTTGAGATCCTGCTGCCTTAGTTTTGTGAGTGCTGTGATTACAGGTTACTGCACCATGGCTGGCTTCATACTAGTGATCTTTTTTAACCTCAGTCAATGACTCTTTTCTACAATGAACATTTTTGTTGTTGCTGCTGTTGAAGTAAAATCTAGAGATACAAAAATTGTATAAAACTTTAAGACTAAATTTTAAAAGGGAGCACACATATTCTATACTATTCTCTTGAAAACCTCCGTATTAACTGTTGACATTAATTACCCTTCACTTAACTATTCACCTACCTTGAAATATCACAAATCTGTTTGTGGAATTTGTATAACAGTACAATACAGTATTTTACATTTGTACCCAATTCCTTTTTATCATTCTATTTGGGTTATTCATCTATGTTGTGTGTTGTATGATGTAGTAGTATAGTGACTTTTTGGACTTTTACATTGCTTCTCATTTTTGCATGTTAGCAATATATTTTGATACAGAAATTTGCATATATTTATCAGGTATATAACTATATATATATAATTCCTTAAAGAAATATATTAGACATACATTTATAAAATCTTCAATACTATTATCAAAAGATTTTATCAATTTGTAATCTCTCCAGAATTATGTCAGAGTTCCAGTTGTTCCATGTCTCTGCCACCGGTGAAATTGCTAAATTGTTTTTTGCTATTACTCTTATGGGTAAAATGAATTAGGTTTGACATCCACGTCAGATTTCTTTGCCCTTGGTTCACAAACTATTTGTAAGCTGCATAGTCACCAAGTAAAATATTAGTATACCAGACTAATCTAGAACTATTGCTAACATACACAATCATAAGAACCAAAGTAGTAAGTTGAATTATTAAATGTATTAAAGTAGTAAGTTGAATGTATTAAAAACAAGGTAGATGATAGATTGCAAGGTAAAATTGGCATAAATGTGGAACAGCATGTTTGCATTTGAAGTTGTCACTAGGAGAGAACAGACCTGCTAGAGACTATAGGACCAGCATCTAGATTCTTGACATACAGAAATATGGTCCAGGTGTTACGATCTTTTTATTTTTCAAGGAAAAAAAAAAAAAAAACCCAGAGTTCTGGTGTTGTTTCGTTAGGATTGACAGGAATTAATTCAGTATTTTTAAATGTTGTTGGTTAATCCTAGCACAATGAAAAGTCATTGTTCACATCAGTCATGCATGCTGCAAATTTCAGTTTTTTTTAAATGATATACACATGCTTTTGGAAGGGGACACATGTTCCTTATTCATTGCTAAATTGTATTACAAAATTAATTCCTATCCACAGTAGATGATCTTCAAAATATACACCAACGTATTTTCCTGAGATAGTTATTTATGTTTTTTTTCCTTCTCTTCTACTGTTCTATTGAAAATTTATTTTTTAAAATCTTTGTTGTTTAACTTGCTTAATATGTTAAAACAATTTAAAAGGAAAATATACAAAAATAACATTGTATAATTATTTAATACTGTTTTCATACATAGGTCTAAGGAAAAATCTTTCTGTAATAGCAGATTTGACAAAAATCAGTATTATCCACAGTGGAAATCTACTTTAACAGATTATTTAAAAAAGGACAAATCTAGAATTAGCATTGAATACTTTAAAATGTAAACATTCTTGGGAGATGACACAATTCACCCAAGTTCTTAACACTGAAAATTATTATCAATTGATTTTATAAAACTAATTTTAATGAATAAAATAATATCAACTACCAGAAAACCATGAGTGGAATAAGAAAAAAAACATACTAACAATAATGTTGTAAGTTTCCGTACTGCTAAAGTTAAAACACAGTTCAATTTTAACGGCCTATTCATAAATTTTGAAGTCATCCAACGTAAAGGAAAATACATATCTGAAATGTTTAACATACTTGTCATTAGAAAAAATTTACTTCTACTTCCTCAAATAGTATCACATAACCTAACTTTATTTTATGTAAAACAATTATGAAAAAATTGTTTTAATATGTTTAACTAAATACTTGTCATTATTACTTTGGTAGAAATCTTTTGAAAGTCCTTTGAAAGTCCTCGACTGTCTTACTTTAATCTGAAATGTCCTAAGAATTTTGTTCAAATGCAATTTCTCTTTTTGAACAATAGGAGTTATCCATGGAATCTGGAATTGATCCTGGCCAGGAATATGGACAAGATTATTACAGTTATGATCATGGGTACATCTTTGAACTTTTTATGAGAATCTCATTACAGTATTTAACAAACATTAGAGAGATGTTAATTTTTATAATAGAATAAAAATAGTTTTATATTTGAAAATGAGTAAAATGTATTTCTTTGTTTTCAATTGTTTTAACCATGTTTCTTTATCATCATTGATTGTAATTCTAGAAACTCTATGATAAATCTAATCAAAATAATTTAATTGGGAATTAGAAGTCAAGCATATTTGCTCAATTCCTAAATTCACCATTTCTGTCATTTGTCTTCTTTCTATGCCTGAATTTTTTCCCAAGAGCTATTAAGAAATAGAAAACATAGTTCAGAATCCAGGGTATTTCAAAAGTTACTTCTATACTTGTAAGTTAACTGCTTTTGAAAAATACAGTGGAGGAATGGAAATATTAAAGACCATGTTTGAAGCTATCAATATAGATTTTATATTCTGAACAGCCCATCATACTTTTTTTTCCCAGTATCAGGGATCAAACCCTATCGTACTTTTAGAAGGGACATATTTCGTCACCTGTTTCTCCAGTTAAACAAGGAATATTATCCCTTTTTATTTTTCCTCATTACAATTTCTTTAAAAACTTATGTTTCGAATAATTCTACCATCTTTCTTGTTATTCCAAGGTAATATTATGTCAAAAACTTTGGTCATCAGGTCATCTTCTTATTGGAGAGTTTTGTAACTAATTCCCTAGGAGCATAGTAAGTGGTGCCTAAATATCTGTTATCCACGTGGTGAAGAAGAGAAGAAAACAGAGCTCATTTGTGGTTGGTATCACACAGATCATATGAAAAAATATTGAAAGTTGTAAGTTTATATTACAGGTATGAGATGCCTCAATATGGAAGTCGCCGTCGACTGTTACCACCAGCTGGACAAGAGGAATATGGTGAGGTGGTTGGTGAAGCTGAGGAGGAATATGAGGAGGAAGAGGTAATTATTATAATTTTATTATGTGAAGCATTATGATAAGGACAATACTTCAGTGCTATTTGATTATAGGTTATAGATTATTTTGATTTTGTGAAATCTTATTAGTTAGTACTTGTTTCCCATAATTCTACACATTCCATTGCCTTTTCTAGGGAGGAAAATTGTTAATAGTTTAATGCATTCACTTTTATGAATTTCTAAGCATCTGATACAATCCAGAGTAAAATTTATTCAACCAAGTATGGTGTCACATGCTTGTAATCCCAGCAGTTGGAGGCTCAGCCTATAGAACTGCTGTGGGTTAGAGGCTAGCCTGAGGTACAGAGTAAACTCAAGAAGACGAACCTGTACTATATATTGGAATCCTCTCTCAAATAACACAAAAGTTAAGGCAAGAAATCCTTCATTTAATAAAATCTTAAATGTTGCTTCATAAGAATAGGATTATAATCAAATATTTTTAAAATTATAAGATATAGTGCTTATATTGTTTCTCATAATCTAGCCTATCTAAAAATCATGGAAAACTAATCTCCATTTTCCAATCATGCAAGAAAAATAATGTATTTTTCACTTACATTTTTGAACACACTATTTTTAATTTAACATGATTATTTTCTTTCAAATTATCATACTTTGACTCTCATATTTATTGGGAAAATTTCTTTTGCTCCCAAAAAGTACACAGACATTCACAAAACAAATTAAGAGCACTGTAACTCTAACCCACTGATAATTCAAGAAAGCAAAGAAATTTCCTGTAAGCTTTCAGATAAACTAACACATTTTCATGTTTTAAAAAATACTATATTTATTTAAAGGAACTACATAAAGCTATTAACAAAAATCAAGGGACAGAAAAGGAAAGCAACGGTGATTAATTACCTCCTGGTATAATTTCAAAAGATATTTTTAATAAGAAAAAGAGCAATAACAAGATTGTAATACTATGAAGTATAGTCAAACTAAAATTCTTGTTTCTTTTAGCTCACTCCCTATATACAGTAGATAACTTTATGATCATTTTCTGATACCAGTTATGTAACTTGCACGGTGCCATCACCCTGCAGGTTCATTCTTGCTTATGTGGTACAAGTTCAAATCATAACTATCCCCAAGCTGACGCTACAATTGCATTTTCACAATTTCAGGAAACGCCAAAGAGAATTAAACCAAAAGTTGAAATTAGAGAGCCTAGTGAGGAGGAGGAAGTAGTTGTAACTATTGAGAAACCACCAGCAGTGGAACCTCCATACACAGCCTGGAAGAAAGCTAGGATATTCCCAATGATCTTTAAGAAAGTTAGAGGATTAGCTGAGAGAAGAGCCATTACTGACCTGGAAGGTGAAGAATGGCAAAGACGCCTTGAAGAAGAAGATAAAGATTATTTGAAATTAACTCTAGATCAAGAGGAAGCCACAGAAAGCACTGTGGAATCAGAGGAAGAATCCTCAAGTGACTATACTGAATACAGTGAAGAAGAATCTGAGTTCAGTGAGTCTGCAACCACAGAGGAGGAATCTGAGTCAGAGACTCCCTCTGAGGAAGAGGAGAGTTCCACCCCTGAATCAGAAGAATCTGAATCCACAGAGTCAGAAGGAGAAAAAGCGAGGAAAAATATTGTGCTAGCAAGAAGGCGGCCTGTTGTCGAGGGGCTCCAGGACATCAAAGGCAAAGGAGAGAAGCCACCTGAAGAGCCAGAAGAAGAGCCTGCAGCAGAAGAAATGGCAGAAGAACACATAGAAGAAGGAGAGGAGAGTGAGCTGGCTGCCACAGAAGAATCCATAGAGGAAGCTCAAGATGTCCTTGAGGAGGGCAGTGCAGAATCACCTTCAGGGGAAAGAAGCATAGAAAGTGAAGAGGAATCTGATGTAGGCAGTAGTAGCAGCAGTAGTGAAAGTCAGACTGGAGGTCCCTGGGGTTTTCAGGTGCCAGACTATGACAGAGGCAAGAATGCAAACCAAAAGAAGTCACCCGGAGTGAACGCTGAAGGTTACAACACAGCATTTTAAAAGAGGGCACAGTAGGTGGGAGCTTTGCGTGATGAGTACTCTTGTGTGCAGTGCCTTCTGTGTGTTCTCTCTTGAAATGACTCTTGAAGGAGAGGATTTTGATGGGATTTAAAAACAACACTGCATAAATGTGAATATGCTTCCCTGGTAAATTGGCATATTGGAATATGTTAGATCAAACTGACTAATCTTTATAATTATAAAAAAGAACATATGTAACCAGCTAGGCACCACTTAGTTTTCCAGCATGTGATATTTTATCTCATCAGTGAAGCTTTTCTATTGGAATGGATGGTGCTACACACACATATGTGCACATACACACATATGTAAAATGTTATATAATATTTTATCTTCACAAAATAAATGTAGCAAACTGCAACCAATTAGATTACTAATCTGCTTGTGCATATGCACAAATTCCACTTGACAAAGATTTGTTTATAATCTGCCACTTTCAAATATTAGATGCTAAATGAAACACTTTTAATAATTAAAAGTTTCAACTATTATTTTCTGATATGAATGTGACTTAAATTGATTTTTAAAAAAATAACAGTTATAACACTCTTTTAAGGTTACAATAACACAATTATTTTGGACTAGGTGTCTGGAAATCAGACAGTATGGCCTACTCAGTGCAAACTATTGATAGTGTACATACTCCACACTACGTGAAGAAAGGCTTATTATTCTTTTTACTTTGCTCTTTGATATTCTTGTCAGTTGGGAAAAGAAGCCAGAACTGATGAAATGTTCATTGTATTCCATTTGCTTACAAATTCAATGTTGAAAATAACTAGCTTTCAGTTTTGTGTACTGCTCAATAAATTATGCAGGCGGGGAAGATATTTCGTTCTAAGTAATCAGAATTCTGAATGAGATGATTCAGAAAAATAAGATACTTCCAGTAAATAACTACATTAAATACACAAAAATATTAGCTAACTGTAGTGAATGAATTTGAAACCATAATGCTGTGGGTTTAAAAATATCTTTAAAATATTTTGAATAGAAGCATTAATATGAACAGAATATACTAATGCTGTTCTTTGCCTCAAACATAATTTTCCTGAGTAGTATAACAACTATAAAACAGAATCAGATTCTTAGTTGAATTTAAGTGATACACTTTTCATGTAAGCGATAATTAGATCTAAAACAAAATAAGGTTTCCTGGAAAGTCTACTTCCTAACTCAGCAAGACTTTATTCATACATATTAAGTTTTGAAGCCAAAAAGAAACAGATATGAATAAAGAGTTGCTCCCACCTGTCACTCAGTTCTTATCTACCTTTGATAGTTTCTAAATATCATTGCTGTGCATTTCAGAGGCTTTGTAACCTTTGTATATTTTATTTCTTTGATAATAATTATTTTTCTTTTTTGGCAGTGGGCAAGAAAAAGAATGATCAAGTTAGTGGTTGAGCCAGAGTATGAAACCAGCTCCACCGGAGAAGACAGCGCTCCTGAGTGCCAGAGACACCGTCTTCCCAACCCGAGTATCCACAGTAACATCAATGGCAATATATACATCGCCCAGAACGGCTCTGTGGTGCGAACCCGCCGCACCTGCTTCACTGATAACTTGAAAGTTACTTCTCCTGTCCGACTGGGGAGGCACTTTAAGAAATTAGACAAGTTGGCAGTGACACATGAGGAGAATGTTCCTTTAAACACGTTATCAAAGGGCCCCTTTTCTACTGAGAAAATGAGAAAACGTCCCACTCTGGTCACTTTTGCACCTTGTCCAGTGGTAACAGAGAGTACAGCAGTGAAGTCAGTGGAAAGCAGGCTGAAAAGCCCAGCTGAACAGGAGTCCACAGTGGAGAGTAAGAACATGAGGGAGACTTTGGAATTCCACAGTGACCACACACAGTCAGACGAGGAAGAGCTCTGGATGGGTCCTTGGAACAACCTCCATATACCAATGACCAAACTGTGACCAATTTTTTAGAAGTTGTTTTGATTTTTACTTCAGTTTTTAATGAACTGTGCTTTTTATTGTCACCGAGAAAACAGTATATGGAATTTATATCATTCACAGTAAAGATAAAACTTTGAACTATATGCTTTAAAATTTTAAAAAAGAGAAATTTGCACTCACACTTGTATCAATTATTTTTTTTTTCCAGAAAATCTTTTTGGACAGACTCAGTTCACTAAACAACATATCATTAAAAAAATTGGCTGTGTTTTTGGTTGACAATTATTTTTCATTGAAATAAATAAGAAATAATTTACTAAGTAATCATTTATATTTTGTGGTTAATTCATTTGTAACTTCATAGCACATTTTTCTGTACTTGTACTTTTACTTTTCATAAACAAATGGGGAAAATATCAGAGAAATTTTAGGTCGCCTTTTTATACAATTGTTGTCTGTATTGTCCTTAGTTTTTAAAGGAAAGATAGCCTTGCAATAGTCAAAGTGGGAATTATCTGTAAATTATTTTGAATCATATGCTGACATTTTCATTATTTACTATAAAATTTTACAGATGTTTACATATACATGTTATACATATGTATGTTAATATACAATATGTATATATGTGTATGTTTATCTTTGAAAAAACACCACTAAAGGTCATATACCTTTTATAAATATAATTTACAATTTCATTGGGTGACCCCATACCTCTGTAAGTATTCTATATATGTCAACTATAAATGATTTAGTTTAGCCACTTGAAATTAAATAATTAGTTGAAGCAACACAGAAATTTCAACTGCAACAGAAGCTTACTAAAAAGTGGCAAAGGGTAAAATAGGCAACGATGCATCTAGAGCCACAGTTTCAGTGTGGAAAACATGATGTCAGGGTTTTACATTAATGCCACTGGACATGAATATTTTATCAATCTAGCATAAAGGAATTTGGCAGGGTCAAAAATTTATATAATAAATGCCATGCCTCTAAAGGCTATAACTCCATAATTTTGAATGAATTATTTAGCTTTTCTCAATTCTTATTGATTTATAGACTACTATGATGCATATATTTATGTGCCTGTAGTCTAGAGCCAGAAAATGATTGCCTATTTTTTTAATCAAAGAACACAGTCTTCATTTTTAATTGAGGAACAAGCACAGTGTTTGACCATTAATGGAAACTTATCCTTTTGAAAACAAACAAGCCTTTTTTTCTGCGTGTGTTATATACCCTCCAGATGTAGGAAGAATGAAACAATATAGTTTAAGAGAATTCAGAATTCTACTGAATATGACTTAGTATGATATAGATATAGCTCATCTAAAACTTTTCACTGTATTGACCAAGTTCAGATTTGAATTAAATTTACTCATGCATGCTTATTATATTGTTGCAGGACTGAATAGTGCATTATTATTTATTACCCTTACATTCTTTACATTTAAAAAAATTATTTTAATACTGTTTCCTTATTTCTGAACTGAATGAAGTGCATTAACATAAACTTGCCAACTTATAGGGATAGTACATTTTTATTTCATATTTCTAAAAGTATTCAAGATAAAATAGAGTTACATCTTACTTATGTATTTAACTGGGAATTAACTCATTCTTAAACCCTTGCTATGAAAAGCATCAGCACTAATAGGAGCTTGTTAGAAATACAGTATCATGTCCACACCCATCAGGGCTACTACACAGGAATCCATATTTTCATAAGCTCTAAGGTGGTTTTTATGATATGAAATTTTGGAAATATAAATGATCTATAGTTTTGAATTCCAGGGCTTACTATTTCAAGCACCAAAGCAATTGTTTTTAGTACAAAATATTTTATATAGTTATTAGAGTAGACATATTTCTCTATTAGCCTAGTTAGATATCAGTGAATATAAAATCATTTTCACCATGTGTCAAAGTCATCTAAGCTAACACCCCATGACATTCTCTCTCCATACAATCATACAGCTTTATCTAAAGTTTTCTTCCTTCAATCGCTGACTGTAAAATTTATGATTTTGTTGTTTTGTGTATCTCAAAATTTTTCTTCAATTTTTCACTTACAATGTCTTAGTTTGAAAACTTATATTGTTAAGTTTGTTTTGCTTGTTGTTAGTAAAAATTAAGCGTAAAATAGAGGTAAGGTATGTGGATTCGGACAAAAATTCTGCGTGATTCTTAGAAACATGCTTTGGTCACTATATGGACCTGAGCACCACCTGGAAACCTGATGTTGGCAAAAGAATCATGTTCTGAAATAGGAAATGGTATTGCGTTTTCTAGTACATTTTTACAAAGGAAACATACAAACATGATAAGCCACAAAGTGTGCATATTTCAGCACGTGCAGTTTGACTATTTCAGTAAAAATGACCATCAAACAAAAATGTCATTTTGTGGAGGTAGTATAAAGATAAGCATTATTTATACAGAGCAGCCAAATGAAATATTTGGTTAAAATATTTTGACAAAAGGATAAATAGCAGCAGTAAGAACAGATTAACTGAATATAATGATTTAGATAGGACTTAGATTATTCTACAAATTTCTGACTCAGGATTAAAATTGTAGGTCATGGGTAAAATATTCAAATATGTCTAATTTAAAGACTGTTTCATACAAATGAATTTTATAAAGAAATTTGTGATTTTTTTTTTCTTAGTAGGGCATAAGAACTTTTGCTGTTCTTAATCTGCCCTAGCTTTCAATAAAACAGGAGTAATAGTAGATCACAGCTAAAATGAGAATAAAGTGATGTAAGAGTAACATTTTTAAAGACTGATTTCAGGATGTTTTGTGGCTTTAAGGAAAAGATGAGGAATAAAGGGAAAATATGGTCAAAATGATACAATTGTGATTCAGTAACCATCAAGTCACAGATACCAATCTGTGTCTCTATATTTGACTCATTTATTTAATTAAAGAGTCCAAGAATTTTCATGAAGTTACAGTTCAAGGCATCTTGTTAAAAACACGTGGAAAGTTTGCTTTAAATTTTATATGTGATATCTTATTCTTTTTACTAGAACACATTGTTAACAACAATGTTAAGCACATGTTATTTCCCCCTAAATTGTTCTTCCAAATGATAATGGTAGCTATTATGAAAATATCAGTATCAATATTTACATGTCACGGAGCCAGGAATAATTGAATATTGGTTTTGAAGTAAGGCATTTTGTTTCATTTCGTGAGTCTTGCTTTCCTTGTTTCTCTTTGTTCACCATCTGCACTTTATAATGAATGGGAGTGAGACTTATACACCACTTCAGTTAACTAGTAAAGCAGGCAGAAAGTGCTAACAATCTATTCTCAGGACGGATGGCTATTGGTGCCTGCAGATAATACAGCAATGAGGCTGACAGGTTGGTTAAAATAATATTGAGGACCTCAAACTTTTATCTATAGATTTTCCCTTTTCTCAAATGATACATGAAATTCACTGTTGCATTTCTTGCTCTTGTATTGCGTTAGTTAACTTTTGTCTCTATGATAAAATCTTTACTTTTAGATGGGATTATTTTTTTTGAAACCTTAGACTTTAATTTATGGTAAGTTAAGTACCTGTGTGGGAGACATTTGTTGTCTATAAAATATTGTCTATAATTTGAAAGATCATTAACATATCCAGTGGTTTCCCAGTTGCTTTATCCCAGCACCTGTTCTCCCCTAACAAACACTGTGTTGCTGTAAGAAGAATCTGAATTAGCAAGTTTAGATTCAAATACATTGTTAAACATTATACAATGTTTCAAAAATAAATTTCCGTTTGAAAAAGCGATTTCTCATTGTTCCGTCAAATTGTGATAAAAATCGGTGACTACTTTCCCATTTTTATGTTAATATTTCAGTTTAATAATAAAAATAAAATGCTTTTCTGCAGACTTTTATCTAAAAATGTGGAGAAACAAAGAAACATTTAAAAACTCTTATGAACTCTGGTTTTTTAAAATTTGTCTTCATTGTGCCAAGTTCTAAAAAGAAAGTGTTCCTTAACACAATACGTATATATTCATAAAGACATTTTTATAAACACTGAGATTTTCACATGTTTAGCTAACTTGGTTCATAGAAATAAGGAACATCAGCATATGTATGTCAAAGAACATAGCTAACATGAAATTACATTATATATTTCTAACATGGTTGAATTTGATGGTTTAACAACCTATGGCTTATACAGAAATACTTTTCTACATATTTTATTTATCATCTATTCTTCTATCATACATCCATTTATTTATCATCGATCTCTCTGAAGTACAATCTTATTTCCATCAACACATGCAGTGACCTAATTTTCTAAAGTTACTAATGTGATAATTTCAACTGTATTTTTATCTCAAACAATCAAGTTTAATGGGAACAAATTTTTCAGACAACCATCTTAAACAAAAAAAGTCTTTCCCTTTTATCTTGTAATATATCTATTTTAAAGCAGAATTTTATTTATTCAGGCATTTCTGGTTTTTAAAACACTTGTTAGCATAAACAACACTTGTTTTAAAATATTATGCTAAATAGATAAATCAATCCAGCTCTGTCAGTGTATGGCTTTGGGCACATTATTTTACAATTTATTCCATGGAAAAAAGGCAGCATTAGTGTCCCCCTAAAATAAGACATAAATTGAATATTTAAGTTGAGCCTATTTTGCCATCTTTATAATCATTTTTGTAGAAAATAAATAATTATGAAGTTGCCTTTGTTCTTCACATATTTGTCCAGATTCTAATATTCTAGTGACTGTGTAAATTCTATTGACATTTCCACATTGCAGGTAGGTTAAAAATTAATTTTCTGTGATATTATTAAACATATAGGTTTTTGAACATAAATAAAATTATAGTATTTTGTTGTTTTGTGGAATTTATTTTTTAAAGAGTAAAAACTATTCAATTGTTTTCTTAAAGTTTTTTTTATTAGTATATGTTTGCAGTACATAGTGATTGCATTATTGTAGCGATTTAGTACACGTACATAATACATCTTAATTTTTTACCCTCTTCCTCCCTCTTCCCCACAATGGAACTTCTGCATAATTTAATAAAAAAGGACTCCTAACGAGTGTCACATAAAGTCTTGTCAATAAGGAGAATTGTTCAATAGTACTTTATCAATGAATTAAGGGGAATATTTAGAAGCATGCCCTAAAGTATTTACAGGTTCCATTTCAGTATTCTGACTACATCTTTATAATAATTATTGAATTATCAATAGAGATAATTATACCAAAAACTATACTTTTACCAAGATCTAGGCTATGTTTACCTGTTCTAATATCACCAGCATGATTTATGCTATAAATCCACTGACAAAAGGTATTTTCAAAGTGTCAAAATCTGTGACTTTTGTCTATGTTCTCTTTAGATTTTATTTCTTGTCAGATGTTTTTACTTCATCATTTCCTATATAGGGTTCTTCCAAAAATATTAGAGTAAAATGAAGATAAAAAGGGCAATTTTGTGTTGCTTAAACATACATGAATGGTATGCACCAACATTTAACTGTTTTAATTACTCTGATTAGACATACATACAGTTAAATGAATATAAAGTAAGGTTAGTATCAAAATATTATTTTCATTGATGTTCACATATCATATTTCATTATATTTTATCATTATTATATATTGCATCTTTTTTCCAGGGCACATATAATTATTAACTATTAAGAAAAGCTTTTTTGAGTAAGGGGATTATAAATTTATTAAGATGGAGCAATATATTCCAGATTAATTTAAAATTGATTAAAATTAATCTTGAAGGCTTCCTTAGGCTAATATCTATGATTAAGATAACTCAGTAATAATTTTAGGCTACAAATAAACATCAAAAGAGCATCTTGCGATGCATATCAGGTTTAGCTATTGGGACGCAGCTTGGGTCAAAGAATCATTGGTCTTGACATTGTGGCTGAAATAATTTGAGTACTGTGATCTCAATATATAATTATTCAATCATTTTCCCATGTTTTTATCTAAAAAGGAGTTTGGAGGATAAATGAGGCCTCTAGCAATTTCTTTATATTAGAGTGGTCACATTTCAAACTCCCTTACTGTTTCTTCATCTACAAGAAGTAGTGTGAATATAAGTGACCTAGAATTTTTATTAGCAGAAGCTAAAATAGTAGACATGTAAGATTTATAAGTGCAACCATGCTTTAAAAACAGTAAAAAATCTGTTCCCAATTGTTTTTAACCCTATCTCAGTGTCAAAAGGTCTTAAAGTGATCTAGAAAAATACATAGACTACAAAAGGAGAAATAAATTTGAAAGAATGAGATAAAAGGAAGATAGAGCAGAGTGAATATGTGGTGAGATTAGCAACCACACTTAAGTGCCTCTCATCCTGTACGCTAGTTATTTAAGTCACAGATTCTGCTCCGATCTTTATCTTGACAGTTCAAAAATGAAATATGACTTGTTACAAGATTCATCATGTTTATAAAGTTAAAAATCAATTACTTAAAAAAGATAATTTTACCTGTTTTCAAGATCTGAAGAAAAATTTTTGTAAGGAACTTTATTAAAAAGTATACTGCATGATACAGTTTTAGTTGTCATACAAATTTTTTTCATTCCATTTTGATTTCTTCTTGCATACCTTGCAAACATCAGCCTTTCTTCCAAAAGATGTTTAAGTGTTATCAATGTCTTCTACAATAAGTTCTGGATGAGTAGATTATCAGAATGTTTTCTAGTTTCACTGCATTCTTTTTTGCCCACAGATCTATATTAATCCCACTTTAATTAAATCATTAATCAAAGCCCGAGCTGTAAAGGTCTGCAATTTTCACAGCTCTATAGCTGTGCCTTTGCTGATGATGGCATATATAAATGCAGCCTTACTTCTTCAAAATATAGAAGCACTTTTGTTTTTTTCCTCTTGAAGCTTTAGCCTAGGATATATCTTTCAGACTAATGAAACTGTCTCCAATAAGAAAGCCGCCCCTCCAGATGTATGCCTTCGCTTTAATTAGTTGACCATATAACATAATTATGCCTAGTAAATTAGTATTTTATACTATATTTGAATATTTTATACTATATTTTATGCAAATTTGAACAATAAGCTTGCTCTTTTCTGTGATATGCTGGTAGACCAGCTTTTCAGATGACTAAAACAAACAAACAAAAAAATGATACGTTGAGTTCACAGGTTTCCCTGTTACAAATACTTTATTTCACATTACTGATGGTCTAACAACCAACTTGCAAAACCTTTTAGTAATATGCTCTTGTAGTCCAGTATGAACTTCAGGTTTGTGTGTTGTACTAGCAGAATTATTAATGGCATGTATTATTTTTCTCCAAAACTAGCAGCATACACTTTCTCTAGATGCATAAAAAGGATTTTCAAATGTACAGATGCTTAAAGAACAGTAGGTATTTCTTAAGAGACAAATTACTGCATATAATGAAGGGAGAGATGAAGCCAAGAAAACTCACAAGTATGTCAGTCAAATAGAAAGACCATTTTGCATAAAAGCTATGAGTCTAAGATAATGAAGTATGTATTAAAATACCAACAATTCAACTGCACATTTTCATAAAATTGAACAAAATGGAGTCAGGAAATGAAAAGTAAATCTAGATGTTAGGAAAGAAATCAATCATTAATAAAACTATTTCCATAGGCTCCTTGGATAGCCTATGTATTTCATAATATAATTAGTAGGCAAATCAGTTAAAAATATCCAGACAGGAGGAATCACTTAAGAAATTTGCGTATAAGATTAAAGGTAAGATCAATAATAGCTTAGAATAATATAGAGGAGAAGTTTCACCATTATTGTCCTAGTCTGAACCCACAGCACACCAATAGATACACTAGTAACTGTTTAAATTGTAAAATCAAGGACAGTATCTTAATGTTTATTTCTGCACACTTTTTTCCTATTTGTCTTTGCAACACTTCTACTTCTCATCCTTTCTCTCTTTTCTCACCATGTTCAGAATTTGCATGTTCTTCCTAGATCTTTCCAATCCACTTCATATTTCAGTACTAATGGAGCATCAATACTATTTTGAAAATATTAAATCAATGAATCTTTCACATGTAAGTAATTTTATAGGTCCGCCCCTCAACTTGGTAAAAAGAAACACAATCTAGTGATTAAGCTCAGATTTGAGTGAGACAAGATTGTTTTAAATTCTGGCTATGCCAGTGCCAAGGTAAATGGGTTATTGCAAAGATTACATTAAAGTTTGGAAGAATTTTTAGACAATTCTGAACAGTAAAGCAAATACATAAATGAAAATAAATGGGAATATGTAGCAAGAAAATCACTTCAATATGAAACGGAAGACAGAGAAGTCTTATTCAAACAGAAAGAGAAAATAAAGCTCCCACTTACTCGCTTTTTTGATGAATTGCAAGAAGATGGAGATACGCATGTATTGTGTTTCTCCTTTTCTTTCCTGCACTTACTTCCGTGTTTCTGTGTTTTTCATCTGTGTCCTTGTTTGAAAATTTGGAGTTTTCAGGATGTTTTTACCAGCACACATAGTTTCATCAAAGTATATATGAATCTGTGGCTGTAAAGGAATACTGGGACTTCTGTTTAGCTTCTGGCAGTCTCTCTCAACCCCACAGTAAACAGAAAGTATTCAGGTAAGACCACAAGTTCTGTGCAATAATGTGGAAAGGATGAAAAAGTACAGGGTGCAAACTGATGGAGCCTTGAACTAAGCCAGCAAGGTAAGGCTCAAGTGTTCCAAGAAGAAAAGGGACATATGACAAATATTGCAGAATAAAATATTCCAGGAGAAGAGAGCTGGACATGAGCTAGCAGGGTCAGACATGACACCTAACTCAAGCTGAGAGACTAGGTCACAGTGTTAATTCTGGAATATACTGCCCAGAATATATCCACAGCCAGAACTGTGACGACAAGAACAATGTCAGCATGAAACATGCAAGGACCCAAAGAAATGTGACATCTCTACTTGTCTCCAGGACCCTGCCTCCGTGAGAAAATCTTAAGCATGCTGACTTACCCACCGGCTTTCCTGGACTGGAAGTGGAGGAAAGCAGAGAGCTGAGTTACTGAGTATTTACTGAAAGATAGGATATTTAAACAATAACAACAAAAAATAATCCATGCCGAGAAAGATTAAATCTTCCTTCTGAGCACAGGGATAGTGGCTTTGAAAAAAGATTTAAGTCAGCAAAAGAAAAACAAAGACATTTTATTTTCACATTTATCTGAAGTGTGAACTCCTCTGAAAGAAAGAGCAATGATTTGGTGAACAAAAGCAGGGATAAACCTAAATTAAGATTGTTTTATGGTATCAGGAATTAAAAATTTTAAATATATACAAGGACTCTTAGAAAGTTCTAAGACAGAAATCTAATATTTCAAAGTTCATGTTCATTACTCAAAAACAATTAAAATGTAAAAGCTATTTCTGTGAATAAGAGTTACATTTGGTTTTATAGGATATAGCCATGCATGCAGTATTCTAGATATGGAACCAGCCTCAAAGTTCATCAACAGATGAATATATATATATACATATATGTATGCATTATGCAATCATAAAAAATGAAACTATTTCATCTGCAGAAAAATGGTGGAAGTAAGCTATAATCATATTGATAAAAATACAAGACTGAGAAGGAAAAATAATTGCATATTCTACTGAATATGTGGAGTCCAGAAAACACACGAAAGTAAAAAACAGACTTATTTGATTTTAAAAAATCAAAAAAAAAAAGTGAAGAAGGGAGGAGGTGTAAGGGTGAGTAATAGCGGGCTTGAATGCAACCAAAACACATACACATTGAGCATCCCTCTTAAATTGTAATCCAAGTAGCTTATTATCAATTTCTGTATACGCACAGTATTAGATATATTGAAAAATAAAAGACCAATCAGATATACTTCATCAGTGCAAAGCAGGACACCCTCTGGACATACCTGCCTTGGAGTTGGAGTTATAAATAGTATGTTATACAAAGAAAAAAAAATTTGCAAACTGTGAAGAGTGGAACAATTACCTTATGTAAACACAAGCAAACAAAGCAGAGAGCTTTGTTACTTTCCTGTTAATTCAGAAAAAAAAAAAAAAAAACAAAAAAACGTGAAACCAGTAACCTGATACCTAAACCTGAAGGAGGAGAGGCTTATTTTGGCTTATGGTTAAAGCATTTGGTCTATTGATGGCTGGTTCCAAGACAGAAATGATACAGTAGAATGACATGGAAGAGAAAAACTGCTCAATGCATGATGGCCAGGAAGCAGTGAGACAAAAAGAAATGCAAGAGCCTGGGTCAACGGTATATCCTTCTAGCCCACGTCTGTGTTGACTAACCTTCAATCAGGCCTCACCCTAAGAACGTATTCTTCTGTAAGCTCTTCAATGGGTTAATCCACTCATGAATCTAATCAGCTTCCAGAAGCTCAACTTCTGATGTTAGGGGGAATATTAGATCTGAACCACAATAAATACAAATATAAGGCAAATATAAAATCTATGGGTGTGTTTAAATTTAAACTAGTATATTTCAGTGGGTGGCACATTGCCATTAACCTCTCTCAAAATACTTCCCTCCCTGCATGACCACTGGAAGTATTCTTTGTTGAGTATGTTTATGAAATATGATCAATACTTCAGTCGATACTGCTGCTTAGTGCCATCTAACAGAAAAACAATCTCATGAAAGCCTTCTGCTGTGCCCTCATCCACCTTACTCCCTGGGTCCAGCACTAGGAGACTGCAAGCGCTTTCTCAATATTGAAATGACCAAAAAAGAGAAATGTTTTGAGTTGACTGAAGATATTAAGTGCCATGACAGCACAACTAATGATAGCCACACATTAGAATTCCAGAACTACTTTATAAAGTGGTAAGAATGATGAGATATGTATGTTCAAAGGAAGGGATAATATAATATTTTTTTCTGTACTTGAGATTGAACTCACAACGTCACACTTGTCAGGTAGGCGCTTATACCACGGAGCCAAATCCCCAGCCTTGGGGAATATAATTTTACTGTAATAATTATTTTAAAAATTTAACCATTCACCATATTTTTCAACCATATTACATGTATTGCCATATTTTTCTGTAGTGTTTTAAATATTTTCCTTGTAATGTTTCAACATTTTTTCCTATAGTCAAAATTGTTAAATGAAATGTTTGTCCTGAGATCAACTATCAAATGTTATCAAATACATGCGTGTGGCAATGTTTCCTAACCCCCTGGGACAATCCAAGTTTAAGTTTATGTCAATTGCTATTATGCAGGACATGCTCAGTTGTTCATCTCACTGTAAATTATGCTCACTTGAATGATAGAAAAATATGTAATTCTTCTACCAGTTGACATTTCTTCTTAATGTTATCTGAAGTTTTAAATTTTACCATATTCTAAAGAGAAGGAATTTTATGCTCTGAACCCCAAATCCCATCAAGCACATTTTTCTCCCATTCTCTATCTTAACATTTTAATGGTTCTACTCTCTTCTAAGGCACCAAAATTTGTCACTACTTTCTGTCTCTTTGCCCTCTTATTCCAATAACAGGCACCATTCTCCACTTAAATTTCTCCATACTTATTTATTAAAGAGTAATTTTTACATTTATGACCATCTATGTCCCTGGAAATGAACCCTGAAAATATCTACTTAAAAATTATTCAAATAGACTCTAATAGAATATTCCTTTTGGTAAACTTTTTTCTCTCTTAAAAATATGTAATGTAGTATTTGAGGTATAACATTATCATCTAAGAATATTTTAAGAACCTTTTCCTTGTTCTCTCATTGCTTAAAATTTCAATCTAATGTATAGCATCCAACAACTTCAAAATACAGATCAATCTATTTCTCTACACACTAGTAACTGGAAAAATTTCCTCCAGGTCCTCCAGGGACAAACTAACCTATCAGGGAAAATAAGAAATGAAACCATTTTGAAGATTTTTGCAGAATCTTTGACGGGAAGAATAATACTTTCTGATTATTAGGAAGATTTTACATTAGAAATTATTAGTCATGCATAGCTGAAGTTTCTCAAGCCTGCAGTACTTCAAAGAAGCAACAAAATTTTGCAGTAGCCTTGTACCTGAAGGCCAGATTGTAAATATTTAAGTGATATTAAATTAATAATTTAATGATCAAAGAATCCTTCACTTTCATCTTTGCATTTGACAAGAACAGAGTCTATGTATTCAATCACCAAGGGCACAGGAACGATACTGTGGACTGAAAAATAGATGGTCTGTATAAGATTTAAAGAAGAGACCTCTGGGCCAGGGCAGTTAAGAGCTAGAAAACACATTAGGGGTAAGTTGACACTCACCCAGGGAGCTAAAGAAAAACAAAAGATTTTTAAGAGCAAAGTCATCAGTCTCAGTTTAACCCCTACTCCATGTAATAGCCCTTCACTGACCCAAACATTTTTACCTTAACTAGAGGAAAGCACCGACCCTTTCACAAGAAAGCACATGTTTTTACTAGAAACATTTTGTCTTACTTCAGTAGATGGCTAGATTGGTGCCTGCAACCCAGTGTATTATTTTGTAGGAATGAGTACATTAATGGGTCTCATATGCTTTCACTGTAAATCTTCATAGAGAATAAGCAGAGATACTTCAGTTCAGAGACCACTCAGGTACAGAAGTTATCCCTATATATTTTCTTGTAGTTTAGAAAAAGTAATATACAAACCCAGAACAAAAAGAAAAGGAAATTTTTAATTGAGCACCTATTGGTTGCCCAGGTCTTTAGAGTGGCTCTTTTCCCATTCAGCAGCACCACTGACTAAATTATGTTCCAAGTACATCTTTTCTTCTTTCTTTCTTTTCTTCTTCCTGTGCCCCCCCCCCCTCTCTCTCTCTCTCTCTCTCTCTTTCTCTCTCTCTCTCTCTGTCTCTCTCTCTGTCTTCTCTAACTCAACACCTGAGTCATCTAGGTATTATAACTGTTTTCTCTAAAGTCTCTTCTCAGATTTGAAGACCAGCAAACTTTCAATATGCCTCATTAACCTAGTGTAAATGATTTATTGGAAGAATGTTGTCTCTTAGCATCTTGTTTTTCCATAAAGAAACGACAATTATCTCTTTGAATAAAATCGTATCTCCTACTACCTACCAGAATCAAATTCCCTGCGTCAATGACAACCTCAATTCACTAAGCGTTGCAGAAGTGTGTAGACATGGTTCCCTGAAGTTTGGCTGAGTTCTCAATGGTGTTATCTGGGCTGCTGAAATGTTCCAAGTCAGTGCCGACTATTCAGAAATAAAAATGAATGTGGTCATATATTTCAGCGGCTTGAGCTCAAGTTCACTGTCATATCTCTGGTCAATGCTCCCCTTGACAAATCTAATTTTATATTTTTAGTAACTCTTTGGTAGGAAGATTATAAGGCGGATTATTTGAGGCCACAAATTTTGGTAACAGTTTTACCAGTGACTGATTGGGTAGCTAAAGTGAAGTACACACTGTATTGTTCCATTTTCTGATTGGATAATAAAGAAAAAGAGCCCATTGTTCATGTCAGTCTCAACTTTTTTTGAAAGTTTCTTCAATTTTCCTAATAAAAGACCACACTGCATATGATTTTGTATGTTATTCACACTCCTTGCTGAGCCACAGTACCTGACACTTATAATTTAAAAGAAAAGTGCTTTTATTGGCTTACAGTTCCCAGAAATTCAACATGGTCATCTGGCTCCAACTAGAAGGGAGTGGCATAGCAAAGATGCTTAGTTTATGAAAGCCAGGAAGCCAAGAAGATAAGCAAAGGCCAGAGAGAAAAACAGCAAATATTGTTTATAGTACCCAAGATCCCACCTCTATGACATTCCCAGACATATCCAGAGGAAGTTTCCCCTAATCCACTAGTAGCTTCCAAGCCAATCACACTGATCTAGTATTAACTGCCACACTCCATGCCTTATCAATTTATACCTCTTCAACTCTACTTACTCTTCAAATAAATACAAGTTCATGCATCTGCCTAACATGATACTACTATTTTGTGTACAATCAAGAATATAATAATGACTTCCTAAAAGTTTCAAAATTTATGTTATCCTTCAAAAATCTGAATAAACATCTCTTTGGTGACCCAAGACAAACTCATAGGTGTATTTTTTTAAAAAAACAAAAAAAAAAAAAACAAGGTCAAGCTGCATTTCCCAAAGTACACAGACATAAAAAAAGATTAAATTCCAAAGGAGAAGAAAAACAGGTATAAAAGAAGATAAAGAGAGGTCTATCCCATGAAATCTCTCATGGTTTCACTAAGGAGTGTAGCTCCTTTCAGCAAATGTTCCTTGTTCATGGCATAGTCAATTTCCTGTTTCCTGTGTCTTCACTGAACATTTAGCTCCATTCTCACAACTGTACTGACTGCCTTCTCAGTGTTTCCTTTCCTGGCTTTACAGACCTTCCTCTGACATCTGGAAGGAAACCTCCCTAATCCTACAATTGTTGCATTTTGCACATCTAGCAAACCAGCGTAATATGCATGATACCATGGTCCTTTAGTACTGGGAAGAATAGACAGGAGCTCTAGGATCATAGCTGGATTAACTGTCAAGCGTCTGTATCACTGTGTACAGTGAAATGAATATCAACAAATCAATTCTTATGTGGCCTTTTTAAGCAAGTGTCTCAGACTCTTCTCAAATGAAACAATGACAATTTGCACCTTTGGCTTCCACTGGGATTTCCCTAATGCCAGAGATTCCTCCAAATCTCCATTTTTCTTCTTGCACCTATTCAAAGTACTTTATTTCTTTTTCATGGTAATAATGTCCTCAGTAAGCATACCTCCCTTTATCTCAGCATTATGCATAGTTCTTTTAATGCAAAAATTTAATCTTTCAATATGTTTCTCTCCTTTTGTCCCTGAATCAGATTATAAATCTGACACAAAGTAGTCAGCAGTACTCATGCAGCAACCTGAATATTGAGGTTTCTTGAAATTTCTCCCATCAAATTGATCTGCCATTTAGAACTTTCAGCTAATATAAAGGATATTCAATATTTTGTGTTTCCTTAACATACATGCTATTTTATTGTATGACTACACTATATTCATTGAGGATTTCTTTTTATTTCTAATTTCTCCTTATTCTAATTACGTATAATACTTAGTAATATTAATGTTAGCATATCATCATGAGTTTTATCTTGTCTATGATACATTTATTGTTTTGTTATGTGAATTGTGTTTAAAAGGTATTTGATACTGGGTTATACCTACCAAGTGATTTTTCATCTGATAATAATAATTGGTTTATAGGGACTTTAATGGTTTCCTACTTAGATTTTCAGTAGGCCCAATTTTCCTCTTACTATTTCTATATTTAATGTCTTTTAGTATTTCTATAATAACTGGAGTTGTTTTTGATAGTAAGAATAGAGAAAATTAAATATTTTTCAAAATATGTAATTTAAGAAAGTTAATATAATTGAAATAACTGAAGCAGTTTAAAAATAAAGCCTGAATGTATGAGAAATATTTTGTGAAACTTTTATATAGCCATAATTTTTTCCTCACTGTTACATATATATTACTACATAGTTCAATTTTTGTAAATATGTATTTATATCAGTAGATATTTGTTCTATATGCAATTCATATAAAAATGACAAGCACATGAAATTACTAGAGTTTATCATTTTTGTCATTGTTCTGAAGAAAAAGTAAATCTCGATTTATTGTTAATAATTTTATTAACTTTCACAGAATCAAGTTGTTAATGAATGATATAAGGAGCACTGTTTTGGGAATGAAGATGCTTAATGCTCTATTTACTGATCTGACAGAAGGAACAATCCAACCTTTACTCAAATATATCATAACTAACCTCAAGCAAAACATACCACTAGGGACAGGTGAATTGGGCTGGGGATTTAGCACATCGGCATAAGCACCTGCCTTGCAAGTGCATGATAGTGAGTTTGATATCTGGTATTGGTAAAAAAAAAAAAAAAAAAAAGAAAAGAAAAGAAAGAAAGGGACAGGTGAATGAAAAGGGTAAATTTAGAAAATACAAATACTTTGAATATGTTTGTATTTTGCACAAAAAATAAAACTAGAGTGAATAAATTAAAAAATAATGTATGCATAATACCAGCAAAAATAATGATAAAAATTAGGTTAAGAAAGTTTACATATAAAATGCTATGACTTGATAATAATGTATGTACTCTTCTGGAGATATATGGATATATATTCACTGGTACCTCAATTTATGAATATAATTTGTTTTACACTCTGGGGAAGGATGATACGTTTGTGTTGTGTGGGGAAGATGCCCATGGTCCTGTGTGAGAGACAATTTGAGTGACTCCCTTTGAATGCAGAACAATTGCTGCAATTTTGATTATATTGAGACTGACTTTTTTACACTGACATATATAGAGTTGATTATTGTTTTTCTTTCTCAATTGGCTCTAAGCTGTAGGAGACAATTCCAGTGTCTCCCTTTGAATCCAAAACAATTACTGTGACTTTGAATATTTGGAGACTCATTTCCTTATACTGATAGGTAAAAATGTGGCTAGGGTATTTCTTTCTCTTCAGTTAACTCTGAGCATGGCAAACAAGGCTAGCTGAGGAGCAACATGCAGCCATCACGAATGTGAGAGATAACTCTGGTGACTCCCTTTGGATCCAAAACAATTGCTGTGACTTTGATTACTTGGGGACTCATTTCCTTATACTGATATGTGAAAGGCTGGCTAGGATATTTCCTTCTCTCTTCAATTGCTCTAAGTGTTGCAAATAAGGCTAGCCAAGGTGTTAATGTGCAAAGTCTGGCCATCAGACAGCCCTGTTTCCTTGCATGATGCTCTCCATATTACAGGATTGAGCTGGCAAGATGTAGAGCAAATGGCTCAGGGAGTGTCAATGCATGGTGCTCCCTGCATTAAAGGATTGAGCTGGTGAAATGCAGAGCAGACTCTGGGGATGTCAACTGGGAAGGAGCCTCAAGATAAGAGGCTATGACTCCCCAGGACACAAGAGTTTGCATATCAAAAACTGAAGCAACTGCCCCCAAAACAATTCCCATTACCTTATTCAGGTTGTGTAAATTGATTCTTCTTCATGTCTTTATCTCTGCAAATTACAGAGATGCCTTCCTTGCAGCTGGCCAGCCAGCTCAAATTACTCAGCAACTCCCAACTTCCTGACTATCACTCATCCCCTTTTCTTCACAAGATAATAAATACTGGGAGAGGTGTAGGATCATGGCCTTTGTCCAGAAGTCCTCATGGGAAATGCACTTGGGTCCCCTTGGCTGCCCTTAATTTAAAATATGTCTTGGTGTCTTTACTCTTGCCGTGGGTTGCATTTGTAGTGGTAGATTGGAATTGACTGGTGGAATTCCAATAACGTCTCAATGGGATTACAAATATAACCTTTTGGATTGATAGGAAAACTAGAAAGAGGATTACAATACTGGGATGACTGAACTCGATTTTTTTGGTTTACTATATAAGCATTGCAAATAAGGCTCCCAGAGGTACTGATATATAATCTCTAAAGCCATCAGACAGTCTCCTGTTTCCTCACATAATGCTCTCTGTAAAATATATGAGAACAGTGAGAAGGTGGAGCTAGTCAGAGAAAGGGTTTTGGCCCAGACAGGACATTGTAGCCAGAAAAGCCTCAACCGGAACCAGGAAGCTCCTATACCCCCAACCCCTAGGGATTTATCTGTGACTCTATCTCCCCCCACCCTTAGGAATCTGCCCCTGGCGCCAAACGTGTGCCAGTGAGATACTTGTGCATCTCTAATGGCCCTAGGGCACTACCCTAAGCTTAAGCTATTTATGAGAGAAAGCTGGATTCCAGCAGTCTGGGAGTGTAGGTTCTCTCTGTGTTCTCAGAATAAAGGCCTCTTTTGTTTTATATTTCTCATCTTTTGAAAATAATCCTATCAGTCAGCTCCAAGAATGTCAACTGGGTGTGAGCCTTGAGATAAAGAGGCTAGGAGTCCACAGTGTGCAAAAGTTTACATATCAGAAGCTGAAGCCACAGCCTCCACAAACAATTCAATTGCTACCTTAATTGAATTATGCAAATTGATTCTTCTGCATATCATTATCCCTGCAATTTGCAATGATGATTTTCTTACTACCTGGCTAGCCAGCTCATGTTACTCATGTAGTTCCCACCATCCTCACTGTCACTCATCCTCAAGCCATCCCCTTCTTTACAAGATAAATTCTAGGAGAGGTCTAGGATCAGAGCCTTTGTTCACACATCCTCACAGGGATTGGTCTCTGGACCCTTTGACTGCCCTTCAATTTGAAAATGTCTTGGTGTCTTTACTCCCTCTCTGGGCTGCATTGTAGGTGATGGATTAGAATTAATTTGCTGGGATTCCAATAACATCTCAGTGGGATTACAGATATGACTCTTTGGATTGTAGGGAAGACTAGAAAAGAGATTACAATACCTGGATTGCAGAACACAATATTACAATAATCCTGTTTGTCACAAAATGCAGAGTTTGTGAATGGAAGCCAAATTTAGATCAGCACTTTTGTATGAGAACAAAATTGTTTGTAAACAGAAGTGTCCATGAACCAAGATATTATTATATTTATCATAGTAAATGACTTTTCTCTTTTTGGATGAATATTTGATTTTCTTCCTATAAGAAAACAGAAATGATTACATGTTTATTCTTGTATCACATTTACTGGTTTCTTTGGCAAAACTATCCCTCTTCTTACAATCAGCATGATCTAAGAACTCTAAATTCCAATATACTTGATAATTTTAAAATACAAATTTTTAATATTTGATCAATTTTATTAAAAAGTGAAAGTATTCCATTGTAGTCTTTACTTCCTTGTTTATTAGCAGTTATCCTTTCAGAGCTCACTGACAAGTTTCTTTCTTCCTTTATAGCTTTTCTGTTAATATACTTTGCCAATTTTAAATTACGTTTCTTATTCTACTTTTTAAAATATATTTTGTAGGCAATCTTTATCATGCACGCCACAAATATTTATTCCATCATGCAATGTATCTTTTAATTTTGCTTATGGCCTCTTTACTAGAGAAATAAAATGATACAATTTTAAAGATTATTTTCTTAATTTTTTTTGCTCTAGATGATTTCCCCTGTTGCAGAGTCAAACTAATGTGGTACTAAACTTTACTCTCACCTTAAAAGTAGAATTCATAGCTTCTATCCACCTTCTCTCACCCAGGGTGCACACCACAGCTGCCTGCCTGGAGCAATGAGCTGACCACTTGCCGGCCTTGCTGACCACCCTCTCTCATTCAGAGGGCACACTGCAGCTGCCCACCCAGAGGAGGGAGCTGGGCCAAGCTGCAGGAACCTGCTCTGGCCTTGCCTGCAACCCTCTTTTGGCCTAGAGAGCACCAGCACTACTGCCACCACCTGGAGGAGGGAGCAGCCCTCCTTAAGAGGTTTGAGGCCTACCTAGGCCATAGGGGGAACTTCTATCAGCCTGAGGAGCTTTGCCATCCAAGGAGGTGGATGGTTACACAACATCCACCTCCACGGGAGTGTATGAGATCCTTGCTCTAGGGAGTTGGGGGCCCACTGAGATTGCAGCCACACTAGATTGGGCTTAGCAGGATTTGGGCCTGCCTGGACCACACCAAATGGCCTTCTTTTGCTCAGGGGAGCTTTGCTACCAGAGGGGGGAGCAGTGTAGGTTGAGGAGGCTTTAGGTCTATCTGAGAGGAGCCTGGCAACCTTCTTTTAATCTGCGGGCCTTGCTGCCCAAGCAAGGAGGGAGCTGTGTTACCAGAGAAGTCCTAGGAGACCAGGACATAGGAGACAATTGCCAACATGTCCAGGGGAAGCTTTGGAACAATACTGGAAACACAGAAATATAGTAAAATGACAAACCAAAAGATAAAAATGCAACCTCAAACATCGAGCCCATCCCAAGAAAGCCTAGGAGCCATGTACATAGAAGAAAATACATGTCATATGCCTGAAATACCCGAAATAATAGTAACTGAAATAAAGAAGCAACTCCAAGAAGCTTTAAAGGAATTCAAACTAGAAATAATCTCACAGTTAAAACAAGAAATGATAAAAGAAATGAAGGAGATGCTGAACATATCCAAAGAAGACACAGTTAAAAAATTGGAGGAACTAAACAAAAAGATAGAATCCATGGATGAACAACATAGGAAACAAACAGAATACATAAAGCAGATGCAAAGAGATATACAGGAAATCAAAAATTCCAATGAAAGTTGTAAAAACCACCTCAATGAATGTGAAGATAGAATTTCAGACCTCGAAGACAAGATTGCAGCCAGTAAACAGGAAAGGAAAGATCTTTTAAAAATAACAAGAAATCAGGAAATAACAATTCAACAACTGCAAGATGATGCAGAGAAAAACAACATAAGGTTGCTAGGGATAAATGAAAAAGAAGAGGACAACATAAAGGATATCAAGAGGATATTTAGAGAAGGAATAGCTGAAAATTTCCAAAGCATGAGAAACTGATTGGAAACTGATACCAGGATCAATGAAGCATATAGAACTCCAAATAGCCATAACCAAAATAAAACTACACTCAAACATATAATAATCACCATCCCAGAAATCCAACAAAAGAATAGAATATTAAAAGCTGTCAGAGAGAAAAGACAGATCACCTATAAAGGAAAACCTATCAGAATCACAGTAGACTTCTGAACACAAACAATAAACTCAAGAAGAGCATAGAGTGAGGTATTTCAGATCCTAAAAGAAAACGATTTCCAACTTAGACTGATGTACCCTGAAAAAGTGTCCTTCAAAACCAATAGAGAAATAAGATACTTCCATGGCAAAGAACAATTGAAGAACTTCAAGATCACCAAACCAACCCTGCAAAGAACATGGAAGGCAGTTTACATACACGTAGGAAAAAAACCACTAAACAAAGCAGACAATTAAGCAGAACAGAAAGATAAAGATACAACAGCAGAAAGATAACATGTCGACAATAAACCAACATATAACAGTTTATAACCATTAACGTAAATGGTCTTCATGCACCAATTAAAAGAAACAGACTGGCAGAATGAATCAAGAAACAAAATCCAGCAATATGCTGTCTACAAAAAACCCATCTAACCCAAAAGAATACTGACAGACTGAAAGTCAAAGGATGGAAAATAATACTTCATGCAATAGGAACCACCCCAAAAAAGGGGGGTAGCTATTCTGTTTTCAGACAATGTGAACTTCAAACCAATAATGATCAAAAAAGATAAAGAAGTACACTACACTACATACTAGTTAGGGGAAAACTTCAAGAGGAAGAGATAACTATCTTAAATATATATGCACCAAATTACAGAGTAACCAGTTATATAAAATAAATATTAACAGAAATAAAAAACCAAATTAGCAGTAATACAATTATAACAAGAGATCTTAACACACCACTGACACCAATGGACAGATGAACCAGACAGAAAATGAGCAAAGAAATAACAGAACTGAATCACACCTGTGAATAAATGGACTTGATAGACATATACAGAGTATTCCATCCAACAACAACAGCATACACATTCTTCTCAGCAGTACATGGGTTATTCTCTAAAATAGACCATATATTAACTCACAGAACTTATTTAAATAAATGCAAAAGAGTTGAAATTATCCCTTGCATGTTATTGGATCATAGCGCTATGAAATTAGAATTTAATGATAAAAGACTGCAAAAATCCCACAAACACATGGAAACTGAATAACACACTCTTGAATAATCAGTGGGTCATAAAGGAAATTAAAGAAGAAATTAAACCTACAAACAAATGAAATCTACCTACAAACAAATGAAAACAAAAATACAACTTACCGGGATCTGTGGGATGCAATGAAAGCTGTCCTCAGAGGAAAATTTATTGCACTGAGTTCCTACATCAGGAAAATAGAAGGAATGCAAATAAATAACGTGTTGTTACACCTCCAACATCTAGAAAAAGAAAAGCAAGTGAAGCCCAAAGCCAAAAGAAGACAGGAAATTATAAAAATCAGAGCAGATATCAATGCTATAGAGACTAAGAAACAATCCAAAGAATGAATGAATCAAAGAGTTGGTTCTTTGAAAGAATAAATAAAATTGATAAACCCCTAGCTTACTTTATTTTAAAAGGGAAGAAAAAGCTCAAATTCATGCAATATGAAAAAGGTGAAATCACTAAAGACCCTATAGAAATACAGAAGATCATCAACACCTTTTTCAAAAACCTCTACTCTCAAAGGTTTGATAACACAGAAGAAATAGCAGACTTCTAGAAGCATATAAAGTACCAATGCTAGGTCAAGAAGATGTAAAACTGCTGAATAACCCAATTTCTTTTCATGAAATTGAAAATGTAATTAAGTGCTTACCTACAAAGAAGAGCCCAAGGCCCAGACGGAGTAACTGCAGAATTCTACAAGAAATAAAAAGAAGACCTGATGTCTACACTCCTCAAACTCTTCAATGAAATTGAAAGGGAAGCAATCCTTCCTAAGTGATTCCTGGAAGCAAATATTACTCTAGTACCAAAACCTGAGAAAGATCCAACTGAAAAAGAGAGCTATAGCCCGATCTCCCTAAAGAACACAGATGCAAAAATCCTCAATAAAATATTGGAAAATAGGATGCAGCAAATCACCAAGAAAGTTATACAGCATGACCAAGAGGCATTCATCCCAGGCATGCAGGGATGGTTCAACATACGTAAATCAATAAATGTAATCCACCACATCAATAAAACCAAAAGTAAAAATCACACGATCATTTCTGTAGATGCAGAAAAAGCTTTTGATAAGGTTGAACATTCATTTATGATAAGAACCTTGCAGAAAATTGGAATAGATGATCTTTACCTCAATATAATAAAAGCTGTCTATGACAAACCAATAGCCAGTATCATACTAAATGGCCCCAAATTGAAGGCCTGTACTTTAAAATCAGGCACAAGACTAGGATGTCCCTTATCACTACTCCTTTTTAGTATAGTACTGGAAATACTAGCTAAAGCAGTTAGACAAGAGAGATAAATAAAAGGGGTAAAGACAGGAAAAGAAGTTAAATTATCATTATTTGCAGATGACATGATACTCTACATAGAAGACCCCCAAAACTCCATTGAAAGACTCCTAGATATAGTAAATAAATTCAGTAATGTAGCTGGATACAAAATCAATACTCAAAAATCAATAGCATTCCTCTACACTAACAAGATCACAGAGAGAAAAATAAGAGAAGCTACACCCTTCACACTATCAAAAAAAAAATAGGAATCGTGCTCATAATAGAAGTGAAAGACCTATACAAGGAAAATTACAATACACTGAAAAATGAATTTCAAGATGATCTCAGAAAAACGAAAGACATCCCTTGCTTATGGATAGGAAGAATAAATATTGTGAAAATGGCCATTCTCCCAAAACTGTTATACAGATTCAAAGCAATCCCAATAAAAATACCATCAACATACTTCATAGATTTTGAGAAATCACTCCTAAAATTCATCTGGAGTGAGAAGAGACCTAGAATATAGAATACCAAAGACAGTTCTAAGCAGCAAAGGCAAGGCAGGAGGCATCACAATCCCTGACTTGAAGTTATACTACAAAGCAAACATAATAAAATCAACATGGTACTGGAACCAAAACAGAGCCAAAGATCAGTAGAATAGATTAGAAGGTACAATCACAACTACAAACACACTCAACCACCTTAGCTTTGATAAAGGGCCAAACAGGTTCACTGGAAGAACAGTTTCTTTAATAAATGGTGTTGGAAAAACTGGCTCTCTATATGCCGAAAACTAAACTAGACCCATGCCTGTCACCATGTACTGAAATAAAATCTAAATGGATCAAAGATCTGAATATTAAAACAGAAACACTAAATCTATTGGAAGACAAATTGGGTAAAAACCTTGAAGATATAGGAGTAGGTAGAGAATTCACAAACAGGACTCAAACCAAACCAAATACTCCCAGAATCAATAACTGGAATCACCTCTTATTAAACAGTGTCTGCACGTCAAAAGAAATCTCCTACATAGTGAAAAGAAAACTCACAATCTGGGAAAAAATCTTAGTGAACTGTCCCTCAGACAAAGGACTTCTGTCTAAAACATATAAAGAATTTAAAAAAAAATCAGTCCCCCAAAATTCAAAGACCCAATCCAAAAATGGGCATCTGAAATAAACACACAATTCTCAGATGAAGAAATACAAATAGCAAATAAATACATGAAACAATGTTCATTATCATTAGTCATTAGAGAAATACAAATTAAAACCACACTGAGATTTCATCTCACTCCTGAAAGAAAGGCCAAGATCAAGAAAACCACCAACAACAAATGCTGGAGAGGCTGTGGGGAAAAAGGAACTCTCCTGCACTGCTGTTGGGAATGTAGACTGGTGCAACCATTGTGGACATCAGTCTGGAGATTTCTCAGAAAGCTGGATTGGAAGTTCATTTGACCCAGCTATTCCACTTCTAGACATATTCCCAGAACTGAAAACATCATACCACAGTGATATACGTGCACACATGTTTATAGCAGCACAATTTGTATAATAGCCAAATCTTGGAAACAACCTAAGTGTCCATCAACTGAGGAATGGATAAAAAAGTTGTGGTATTTTTATACAATGGTGTACTACTCATCTATAAAGAAGGATCACATTGAGATATTTATAAATAAATTGGTGCAGCTTGAGACCATACTCATAAGTGAAATAAATCAAACTCACATGTGTAAATACTGTGTAGTTTCCCTAGTGTAAGAAATAATAAGAATACATAAAAGTTTGTGGTAATCATGATTCCCAATTATATTGGTTTGAAACCATATAATGTTTTCGCTCATTAGTTGGAATGGTTTTATTCTGGGTTGTTTGATTTTATTTTCTGTGGTAGTATGAATAGCTAGTTTGAAGAAAACAAGACATCATAATAGCTAGTGCTGATTTAATATCATTTTGTTTTGAAGTCCTATCAAGCTGTTGTTCTTGTTTCCATTGGTTTTAACATGTTGTATGTAACTGGATTTTAATATATGTGATAGTATGAACAAAATTTTTATAGGCAAAGAGATAACATAGAAACTGTTGTTCGTTTTCTGTTAGCTGGTTCTAAATACTCTATAATACTTTCATTCTCTTGAAGGTTTTACACTGTTGATGCTATAGTATACGAAGTTCTACTCAAGTATTTCAAGGAGACACTATGGTAACTACTATTATGTCAGGTTTTCTGTTGGTGCAACCCTACGTTGCTTAAATTGTTCTGTTATGACCTGTGTGGTTTTGTTGTTATGTCCTCTTTTATCTCAATCTCCCCTTTTTTTTCCTTTTTAAAAAATTAATTTATTTTTTAGTTTTTTTTTTTTTTTTAATTAAGGGAAAAAGTAAACTAAAAAAGAGCGGGCTATATTAGAGTAAGATTTTTGTTTTCCGATTAACCTGATTTAAAGCCCTGTATTGCTCTCACCATCTTGTTTTGACTGATTTTACTCCATTCTGTTTTGTTTGATAGTATCAAGTTTGAGGGTATAGGCAACTACTTTGAAGGCAATAAGATTCACTATGATGTCCATTATGGTTTGACTATTATCTTATTTTGAAGCCCTGTAAGGTCTCTAATGTTTAAGTTTTACTGGTTTTGTTCTGTACTGTTTTGTTCAATTCTATTATATCTGATGATATAGGCAACTCTTTTTAAGATAGCAAAAGGCACAATGGTAACCATTGTTGATCACCTGGTTTTCTATTTTTACATCAGGTACTATGTCTATCCTTCTGTTCGTTTCTGTTTTGTTTTGTCACATTTGATTTTATTCTCTTCAAAAAAAAAAGTAATAAGAACTATGGGAGTAATAAAACCCAAAATATGTAATTGTTATTGTAAAAATGAGAGGAAAAGAAAGTGATCTAAAAGATATAACTGCATGTGTATTTGTGTTTAAGATAGAAAACCATATTATTAAGTTTTTGTTTTATCATTGAACAGAACTGTTTGCAGTCTCACTGTTTGCCTGTCCACTTTGTATGCTTTAATTTTGCAATTTGAACAACTATTTCTAAGCTGACAATATGTAATCTATTAACTAGTGACTTCTTACTGTTTATTTTTGTCTTGAAATTCTCTATTACTTGTACCCTTTTACTGTTTTGTTTTTTCCTCTTAAATTAAAAAAATAGAATTCATAGCTTTTCTAACAGTTATGCCTTTATTTTTCTATAACAGTGAGAGAAATAGTAATTATACACCGTGTCCTTATGGAAAAATTACAACAGTTGCAAGAGACCAGAGTCTTTAATATATGACTTTGGAAGGTATGTTTAATTTCTCAGCACCCTAGTTCAGCATAATTATTTTATTGAGGGATTAATTGTAGGTTTTCTGAAATAGAACCTTCCTTACGGTTGATGAGAGTGTTTCAATAACAAAGTTGTCATGGAAGCACCCATCTCCAAATAATTTGAATCACCTATATTAGCCTGTCAGTCACTATTCTTTCTACTCAATCAAATGAAATTCTCCAATAGAATAGGACTCTAGTTTTCACGGGGAAGATGTGACATGTATGTGAAGACTACCTTCTTGTGGCTCTGGTCAAACCCACATTGTAGGAAGATAGAATATCCAAGCGTTCTTGAAAAGGGAAAAATAGGGTATTATTCTGTTTGGACTCTTGTTTTCTTTCCAAAAGGAATTGTTTATGCTAGTGGAAGAGGCTAATTTAGGAAAATCTGAAAAACAAACATCTCATTTGCATTTGTCTAAGGGATATCTGATTTCAAAGTTTTAACTCTGCAGTCACAGAGGAGGTTATTCAAATGATGAAGTGAATGCACTTGATCTCATTCTTTCATTTGAGAGTTTCATTCTGAATAAAATAATGAGCACACATTTACAGTAGTGTATCGTTTCTGGTGTAGGTGAAAGAAAGCTGAGTTCAGTGGGTGCTGATGGATGGCGTGGTCCGGATAGGACATCTAATCAGCTGGCAAATTAAGAGATACTGCCAGCCCTAGCAGTAACCAGTCAGGCAACTGTGATTTTGAATGAAGTTACCAAACATTAAAGAGAGGAATTTGCAATATTTTGGTGGTATTTTTGAATTAACAATAGGTTTGATCTTCACACATTGAAGGTTTTTTTGTAAACAAATCACTAAAATTAGATAAGGAAAAATAAGAATTCAAGAGACTTTTTAGGGATGGTTCAGATGTCTAAATACGGGCTTTAAAATAAGTTTAAAGTAGCCTTTCAATATTTCCATCAGTCTGAGGTTTGTTATACTTTGTTTTGTGTTTCTATTCTTTCCAAAAGATTTATTTGGTCTCACATGTGTGTTGTCTTAAACTCAGATACAGCAATCAAAATTATTATGTAAATGTTTCCAACAACTTCAGTAATTGACTCACATTTAAAAAATAGTTTCTAAAAACATGTAGAATTTTGAATACTAAGTCATTAGGAGTCTTTTTTGTAAAACCATCAAAAATATATTTGACTTGTTTTGTTGGTTTTGCTACCTATTGATTTATTTTCAGGAACTGACATTCTATGTATAACTTCATATATTTTTATCAGAGTAATGTTCATCTTCACCAATCACTAATGATCTAATTTTAAATAAATATCAGAAAGTTGGTGATATTTTTATATCAATTAATTAATTTTGATTTTAATTTTAAAGAGAGTAAAACCAAGCAAAATAAAACAGAGTAAAGCTAATCAAAACAAAGTAGTGTAAGTGACCCAGGACTTCAAACCAGTAAGAAATCAACAACGGTTGTCTTCAAAATGGATGCAGATACCATCAGACAGTAAAAATCAAACAAAACAGAAAGGAATACAAACAAGAAAAACAAAACAATGAAGACAGTATAGGACTTCAAAACAAGACAACAGTAAATCCAAAATAACTACCATAATATATCTTGTTATCTTTAAAATAGCTGCCCATGTCATCAGATATAATAAAATCAAACAAACAAACAAACAAACAAAAACAGAATAAAACTCAACCCATCAAAACAATGGAAATGATACAGGACTTTAAAAAAACATAATAGGGAATTAACAATCTATCTTCAGAAGATTTCCCTATAGATGCTACACTGCATATTGTTATCCTCTGAATAGATGATTAGATCTGGAAAGTCAGTGAAACACTAAACACTACAAGCATTAAATTGTATTTTAACTCAGTAGCTATCATCACAGCTTGTGTTACTCCAGATCAGCCAGTCACTTTGGAGGAGTAGTTAGGGGGGTTGGCTCTTCTTATTTCCTACATGCAGGAATGAGTTGGCAGCTGGCTATCTCCCCAGCAGCCCACACATGGTGCAGACTTTCAGAGAGCATTTGCTGCTTGGTGACTTATAGTTCTGTTCCCCCAGAGCCCATGAATGGTGTTGACTCAAAGGAAAAGGCTGATATCTGACTCACCCCTCAGCAGCCTGTACATGGTCCTTATTAATTTATTTAAATAAAACAAAACCTTTAAACTTTCCAATATATACATATACATAATTTTTTTGAAATTATGTATACATAATTCATAAAATATATTATTTTATTATGTTTAAATAATATTTAAATATATAAATATAAATACAAATACATAAATATAAATACATAATTTATAAAATTATGTATTTGAAATATATATATATATATATACATAATTTTTTTGAAAAGAGCATTGAACTCAGAACCTCATGCTAGCCAGGCAGGGTCATGCTACTGTGTTATACTCCAAGGCTTTTTCTTACTTATATTAATGTATAAGCAAACAAATATTTTTTTCTCAAAAATAATTTATTTTCTAATGCACGTTTGCTGATAGACAGACAGATATGTCCTTCACTCATTCAACAAAGATTCATTGGTGAAGCTGTTATTTTCAGCAAAAACTTATCATAGGATGTACTCTTCCAGGTACTGCATGAATATTGAAAGGATAGAAAAATTCCAGCTGGAAGTGGCTGAAGATGGTGGTGTCATTGGAATTTAGAATTTAGAATTGTGCAATGTATATTAATGTTAAAAAAAAAAACAATGTCCTAATTTTATTTCTAAAGGTTTAAAAAGCAATGGAGAGAGAACACAAATAATTTCAAACTATATAAATATACACTGTAAAAATATTATATATATTTGTGTATATGTGGTATATAATACACATGTAAATACATGTATTTAGTCTATGAGTATATATATATATATATATATATATGTGTATACTCTAAACTCTGAGTATCTATATACTCTAGAGTGTGTATCTTTATGTTTTATGGTGAATAACAGGGTTTATTTAATTTTATTTCCATATTTACAAATAAAATTAAAGTTCAGATGTATTAATTATTCTGTCTTTATCACGTACATTGTCTTACGAAATGTGAATGAATTTCAAAAATCTCACATTTTTCTGCCATTTTCATTATGCATGACTTTCAAAATACAGTGCTGTATTTGTGTGGATGTTTTTTGTTAGCCAAGCTCAGAATGTAATGATCAATAGGGTAGTTTGATGCTTTATTTAATAGGTAGCATGTAATTCTTGTCTATGATAAGGATGGAGAGTCCTTTCAGGAAATTCAATTGTATTTTGGCACAGAAATGTGCCTCTGCTTCAAAATGCAATACAAATTCCAGGATGCCCAAACTAAGGATGAATATTTGAAATTTACAAACAGAAAAAAGTGAAATGATTTTAGTATATACGAACCTATAAAAATATTTCATGGTATTTACCAGAGTCTTTTCTATTCAAGGAAAGAAAGTCAATTTCACTTTCACTTGGCAATGTTTCATCCTCTTAGGGTCAGATGTGGACAAACATAATTATCACAGGGTTGTACAATGCAGAATCTTCCCACTAGCCAATTGCAGTATCAAAAGGGTTTCAATGAAGAAGTGAAATTGCAAGTTGGCTTCTATGGTAATGACTAGGTGAATGTCAAAACACTTGGCTGATTAAAATTTTAAAAATTCGGAACTGGATATCAAGAAATAGAAGGTGAAAACAGAGTGATCTTGTATCTCATTATAGTAATTTTATATCTCATAATGTCTTGGAGCTATTTTGTTCTGTTGTTCACTGATATCTGAGGAAGACTAAATTAATCATGAGAATGAGTATTGTATTTCAATTTAATATTTTTAACGTTTTGGTGCTATTAAATACAAAGAATCTCTTATTTTTATCTCTTTTTCTCTGTGTGTATGTCTCTCTCTTTCTATCATGTTTTTGTTTACCTCTTTTCTTGAAAAATATTCTGTTTAGATGTGTAAGATAAATGATCATATTACTAAGGTTTTTGTTGGATCATTGAACACAACTGTTTGTAGTCTCACTGTTTGAATGTCCACTTGGTATGCTTAATTTTGTAACTTGATCAACTATTTCTAAGGGGATAATATGCAATCTATTAACTATTGATTTCATACTCTTTATTTTTTTTTGAAATATTGTATTACTTGTACCCTTTTACTGTTTTGTAATCTTTAAAAAAAGAAAAATATCTATCTAAGGATCAGAGAGTGTTGTGGATCTAGTATACTCTAATAAAATCTGTGTCAAAAATTGTTTGGAAAAAAATGCACAGATGGAAGATTTTAGCATTAGTGATTTTACTGAAATGCAAAGACAATCTCAATGGTAATGATTTTCAAAATTTTACAATGGTATTATACTACGCCTTGTAATTCTCTGGAAACTAAGAAAATCTCAAAGGACTCCAAAAGTTTAGAAAATGTCAAAGGAATTACATTTTAAGTGAAATGGCCCAGTTATTTCCAATTAAATTATGCAAGTTATAATTTTAAGACTACAAATGCCAAAATACTATCAAGTAGCTGTATGAATTACAGAAGATAAAACAGGATAAAATAATACATATAAAACTGAAACTGATTATTTCTTATCTTATGTTCTTTTACAAAGAAAATCTAAGTATACCATAAACATAACTTAGGAAAGTTGTTAAAGAATTAGAGATTATGAAAATAAATAAAGAAAAATCAGGAATGAAAACTCAATGGAAGAATATGTAGCAGGTTTGATCAATGTGAGGACAGTGTCAGAATTTGAAGAGAGGGTAAATGTAGTAGATCATGAGCTCAATGATATTATTAAAAGAAGATATGATACTATGGAAGCTGGACCCACAGCTAATGGGTAACTCAAAAATGTGTTACAATTATAGAGAAAAATAAAAATTGAAAGATAACTCAAAAGGTATGAAATTTTTATTCATTGAAATTATAGCAGAAAATTTCTTAATTCAGAGATAGAATTCAATATTCAGGTACAACAGGTACGTAGGAAAATATCTAAAATGAGAAAAGATCTCTCCATGACACATAATAATCAAAATTACAGAATTCAACACAAATATTAAAATATGTTATAGAAAACACAGCAAATAATCTATAAAGTTAAATTTCTCATAATTGCAGGTTTCTCAGAATAAGCCAAAAAACTCAACCCAGAATTCAAAGTCTTACATACTGTTAGATAACCACAGAATGAAACTAGACATCAATAACAACCAAAAATCCATAGAAATTATACAAGTAAACAAAAACTGAATAATACGTTATTGAAAAATTAATATATCACAGAAGAAATTGGCAAAAAATTAAGAAGCTACAATAAATGACAATGGATACACAACATACCAAAGATTGACAGATCTGAAATGAGTAAGCTAATGATGCATTTCAAGGTCCTAAAAAAATAATAACAATCCAAATTTGAAGCTAACAGAAGAAGTAAATATGAAGATCAGAGCAGATGAAATTGAGAGAAAAAAGTATAACATATCAATGAATCAGAGTTGATTCTTCAACAACAAAAAAAATTAGGCAAACTCACCAACAGAAGGAAATAAAAAGATCACATAAACACACTTAAAAGTTAAGAAGATAAAAACCACAATGCAAACTGCCAAAGTCTGTAAGATTATATTGCAATGTATTGGAAAACTTTGAAGAAATGAAAAAGTCCTGCCAAAATTGAGTGAAGAAGATATAAAAACTCTGAATAGACCAGTGACAGGCAGTAATTGTAACCTTAACAATGAAGAAAAACCTCAAAGCCAGGAATTTTCTGCAGAATTTTAGCAGAACATCAGAACATCTGGAAAGACTTAATGCTAGTGTTTGTCAAACTCTTACATGACATTGAAAAGGGAATAACACTGACATACTCGGTTTTGGAAGTTATAGTTATATTGATACCAACTGGAGAAGGACCTAACAGAAAAACAAAACCACAGGTCAATCTGCATAATGAGCAAAGATTCAAAAATTATCAAGAAGAAACTGCTAAATAGAACGCAGAAAATCATGAAAATACCATCCATACATACATATGCACCTCTGTGCACAATTCACATTAGGTAAATTATGGAAGAAATCCATATGTCCATCAGCAGATAAATGAACACAAAAAGTGAGATTATATGCATACCAAAAAAGCACTAGTCAGTCACAAAGAAAGGTAAGCATGAATTATTTGTAGGAAAATGGATACACTTGTTACCATTATGCTAAGTGAAATAAATCAGACTTAGAAAGTTAAATATTACATGATTTATCTTATACAAGAAACTCAAAATATAAGTCATTTCACAACCAATATAAAAGATGATGACACATAGAGATCTAGACTTCAGGGAGATGGGATGGGTCTAGAATGTTGGACCTTGGAGAGGAAAGGGAAGTATAAAGAATTACTGTACTTTAATATGTTTATGTACCAATTTTCCAAGATGAAAGTATTTACTGTTTATCATAGTAATAAGTATATGAAACACATACTTATAAAAGTGATAGTGTTTGAATTGTCTAGAATTATCCTTATTCATCCTCCCATCAGTACACCATCTCCTCCACAGTTATTAAGTCTTGAGTTCTAACACTTTGGGTAATTTGTCTCTTCTTAAATTTAAATCAGTGGGACCAAGGTGTGTGTACTTGGTGATAACTCCAGAAAAGTAGAGATAAGAGTTCTGGTATATAAATGCTCTCTCAGTTTCCTCAGTTTATAATTTATTTTTTTCTATCATCTCCTCCTGGCCCTATACCAAATATGACTAAACTATTGTGGATAACACAATTATTTTTCTTGAAATCCCATGGGGAAATATTCTTTTAATTTTGTTTGATCTTTTAAAGTATTTTGTTTTCTTTACTATATAAAAAAGAATGAAATTTCAGGATCATCCCATTACTAATAACATACAATTGAGGATGGATTCAAGAATGAAATTTTAGCATTTCTACAATAATCTCAAGAAAAATCATTCTCTTTTTATGTGAATTTTATTCAGATTAATTTAATTAGAAATTAAATTAGAATTTGATTAGAATAATTAGAAATAATAAATTAGAAATGAAGAAATATAGCTGTGTTTGATTGATAATATATGATGGATAATGATTTATCTTTCTGAGCAAACTCCAAAAACAAGCATGATTACTTTAGGGTCTTTAAGTCCTTAAAATCTTAATTTCAAAAATTAAATTTCAAGATTTAAAATAATAGAATTTACAATTTAAAACTTGTAAATATTTAGAGTCTTTGTATTTCTGAAAAGGGATATTAGTTGCACTCAATTTTTTGAAATATTTATTTATTTACTTTGGTGCCGGGGATCAAACTCACAACCTTGAGCTTGCCAGGCAGACAGTTGTGCCACTAAGCTAAATCCCTGGTCCCTACGATACTCAAATTTTAAGACATGAAATTTAACCCTTTTTTCTTTTTACATAAGATTGGGGAGATTTTGTTTATGATTTTGTGTTTTTGGAAACCTAAAATACATCAGAATTGAGAATGCCAGCGCTCCACAGGTTTATAGCACTTGTCATTCTGTACTAAGCTTCATTCGTGCCCTGACAAAGCAGTTTGTAAACAACTATTTTTGTGTTACTGAAATGGTTCGGGCAATTTGGAAGGTGGCCTCGATATTTTCAGAACTTCCTCTGCACTATGATTGTGCACAATGATTCAGATTCACTCAACAATAGCTGACTAGACAGCCAGTAGAAAGTCTATTGAACACAGTCAATTTGCTTTCAAGTAAAGAATAAGCTTTCTTCACATGGAACTTCTAAGGTGTCTCTTACACTGACAATAGTCTCTAGAGCAGCTAGTCATTTAGTTAGGGCAGGAAACATCTTTGAATTGTGTGCCAGCACAGAGTAGGGATAGTAAGAGGGTGAGAATCATAAGGAAGGGAATAAAGAAAGGATGGAAACAGTAACATGGGTATGCCTCAAAAGTGGTCCTCATCTTTTTCTATGATAAAAGCAAGGCTTTAAACTAAAGACTTTTAGTACATTACTAAAATAAACCTACAGATACTCATGACTGTCCACATGGTTTCATGATAGATACCATAATGACTTATAACACATTAGTTACATAACCACACTTGGATTCATGACCAGTAGGGTACTGATTATCCTTTTGAAAACCTTTTGATTAATCATTCCTACCCACAAAGTGCCTCATACAAAACATGCTTTTTCATTCTTTAGAGTGAAAGTGGAAATTGTGTGAATGAGATCCTCGCAAACATTTCCTACAAGGCTTTTAGGAGCCTGATGGTTGCCTATTGTCTGGCTCTGTACTGCCACAGCGAAATACCTGACTGGATAATCTATAAAGAACAGAAAATTATTTCCCTTGATTCCAGAGGCTGAAAAGGAGAAGATAAAATGCTGGGAACACTGATATCTCGTGAGGGCTGCTCTCTGCTTTCAGGAAGGGGGCTTCTTGTTGGAAGTGAGCATCCCTGGGTCCTCACGTGGCAGAAGGCAGACTGCGAGGACTGCTCTACCGAACTGCCCGCCCTTTTCTTTCTACTCATGGGAATCCCAGTCACAGGACAGAGTGGTTCTGACTTACTGTCCAAAAGACACATCTGTTAATACCGAAAATCTCAGAGTTAAAATGATTTAGCTTGTGAACTTTACAATATATTTATTCAAACATAAGCATATCATGTTCCAAAAATCACCTGCATTTGTGAGAGTTTAGTTTAAGATTTTTGAGTTTAAGATGAGTTCACCAAAGTACTGGATGCATCTTTACCTACAGCATTTCAACTTAACAGAGTGTAGGTTCACAGAAGTGGAGGAGCATCTGTACAATTGCACTGGGATTAAGTTTCAACATAAACGTCGAAAGAAACATCATTCATACCACTGATCCTGGTCTGTGTGTGTAGCTTAGTGAAATAGTGTTTGACTAGAATGTACAGTATCCTAGGTTTGATCATTACCACTGAAAAACCAAACCAAACCAAACAAAAACTCTTTAATCTTTCCTGCTTTGTTGTATTCTTTACTTTTATCAAAGCATTGCATAAATTGCTCAGTGAAATCTACGATTGCTTTCAGTTTTCTGATCTTACATCTGCCTTGGATTGCAATAACGTGCCAGTTTTCAGGACCAGTTTCAATGTCCATCTGTGTCACTAAGGAAATTTCTGCTATTGTGATCCCTAAGTTGTACTACTGCAAACAGAAAAAAAAAAAAAAAGTTCTATTGAGTAAGTCCATAATGCATATTTCCCAGAAACTTATGAAGATTAGACAGTTAAAATTTTGGGTAGTTTGTGTATCCCTTCATTTAAAGGATCTTCAGATATAAGGAATCTATGATAATGACTTTGGAAGCTAACTCTGTAATATGACTACTGAGGTAAATGACTATTAATTCAAATTTGAGCAGTAGACTGAAGAATCATGGACCACCAGTCTGGAGGCAGAAATAGTATTTAAATTCCCCACATCACAAACTCATTTTTCTTCTTTTGGATGAAACTCTGGCCACGATGATATTCAAGACCCAGGAGATCTTGTAAGTGTAAACAATTCTACTATATAAATCAGATCTGTAGTCTTAATTATAGCATGGCTTCTCTTATTTGATAAACTCAAAATATAAAGTACAAGAGAAATGATAAATAATAGGAAAAAGAGAGGTAAGTCTGTTACAAAATGTAAGGGGACCAAGCACTGGAGGGAGAGGGAAAGGAACAGGAAATGAAGAACAAAATTAAGATGTGTTACATACATGTATCCAGTTCCCATGAAGGATACAACATTTATGTCCTGTATTAATAAAAAATTGGAAAACAATTAATGAAAGAGTGCTTTTTTGTGTAACAGCTTCCTGAAATATTTTCACCTAATGCAAGCTTTAAACAAGAAAAGCCATGAAGAAGCAGGAGGTATTTCCATAGTTGATCAAGGCCTCCAGCTCTGACAGGGACTAAAGTCTGAGTGTGACCCTTTCTGTAGTCTTTAAAAGTCAAGACAGCTATGCAATAATAGCAAGCCTGTGTGTCAGCCCTCTCTGGATATCACTTTTCTGAAAATGTCTTGTATTTTTCACTAATGTAATAAGATGCAAACTGTTTAGTGGAATCTTATTATAAATTACCTGAAACTGACACAGAATTCATAGCCAGCTGCAATGGAAAAGTACTTGAAAATGTATTCTTTAAAATCTGTCTCATTAGATACACCACTTCTTTTTCCAGCCTTTCTCTATGCAAGCCATTATTTCCTGCTTTGCTATCTCCTAGGAAAATAAATGAGAGAGTGAAAGCAACAAAAATTTGTTTTAATAAAGCAATATCTGCGTTCTTTCATGTGCTGTTTTTGAAATGCCTTAACTTGCATTTCAATTTCCTTCTCCAAAAAGGTTACTGTATCTCTAAGGGGTTATACGTTTTATTTTCTTTTACAGTTAATGTTCGTAGGATGAATTGGGATGTCTGAGGGATAGTTCTGGCATCTGTTAGATGACATTGCAGGATAGACAGCGACAGTCCTTGGCATGTTTTCTATCACTATCCTTGTAACTCCCTCTGTCCCTTGGCATCGAGCCTTTCTGTGCATTTCTACCACTGCACCATGCCACTTCCCTGTGGCTTCTGAGAATAAAAAGCAAACCTCTTCTATTGAATTTGTCCTTTTGTGAAAGTCATCCAAATACAGCCACTGTATTGCTCTGTGACTTTCCTGACAACAATTAGCTCATATTATAAACTAATTAATCCTAATGCACTTTTTGGAAAAATATATAAATTACCATCCTTTCATGTAATGTGTTCTTTTACATGTGTATAATTATCGTTGATATTCCTAAGTTTAGGTTCAATCCAACTGGAAACTATTTAGGATAGTACAAAAAAGAAAATGATGTGAAAACTACACAGCTTCCTATCCAAGTCAGTCTACTAGATTCTAGATTACTACTGCTTTCTAATCAGCATGAAATGAGATCTAGGTTACCGTCTTCAAGATTATCAGAATAAAGAAAAATAAAAAATTTATTTATTTACTTATCCTCTTTAAAAATGATAGAAATATTAGAAAGTATATTCAGGGGCTGGGGTTTTAGCTCAGCAGCATAAGTGCCTGCCTTGCAAGCAGGCAGTCGTGAGTTCGATCCCTGGTACCGATAAAAACGAAAAAGACAAAAAAAAAAAAAAGAAACAAAGTATATCCAATAATAGTTCTTTACTATTTCTGCAGAAAGTTGAGCATGATTCTTATTGATGTCTCATTTATGTGAATGCTTTCAGGACATTTGTCTTTAACATTTTTTCTTACATTTATATGTAAAATGGCTAGATTCAGATTTTTTAAACAAGCTATCCTATTTGGTTTTATAATGATTCTTGAATTATTAAGTTGATAGCTTAACCAAATCTAAATATTTATAAAAATATTTCTTCAAAATTGTTGCTTTATTTTTTCTTTTCCCATCTTCTGGATGCCAAGTTCATGTATGTGAGAAATTATGTTGATAACTTTTAAATAATTCTATTCTTTAGCTGCTTTGACTATTTTATTGTATCTATAAGTTTACTAATCTTTTCTTTGTATACAATAATTTTTTTTAGATTGTTAGATGAAATTTGGTACCCGGTGTTGTATTCTTAAAAATCAAAATACTATCTTCTAAGATTTTCCGGTTTTTCTTTTTTTATTTTCATTTATTCCTAACATTTCTCACAAATTCATTCATTAAATTTTTCCATATAAGTACTTAAATATTTTCATAATATTTAAAGTTTATATTAATTCCAAAAAGGTTCTTTGTTTTTTAATAATAGAAGTTATATGAAATGGCCATGTTACTCTCTGACAGAGGAATAATGAAGCTACTTATTACCAGGAAGAATGGACAAAGAAACCTTGGCTCCATTTAGAGCAGGTCCGAAAAGCTCCCTTGAGCAGAGGTAGTTTTGACTGTCCAGGTGCCATTTTCACAGGGCTTCTAGAGGAGCCCTGAGAGACAACTCACCACAGGTTGTATTCCTCAGACACCCTGTGACTGTGGGGCAGCAGGAAACACAGCTTGGCTGTCCCAGACAGCTCATTCCTAGTATACTCCCTCCAAAGGGCAAGTCATTCAGGCTATTCCTGCCTATCTCAGGATAGTGCATTTCCATCACAGTCAACAATTATTCTGAAACCTGAATCAAGAATATGGGGAGAGCTGAGTCAATTCCAAAGCACACGATAATCCATAATAAAAAATAAATTTCTGTGAATTAAAACAAAAACTCATTGTATAGGTGAATTTATTTTTTTATATTTTTATTTAGAATTTCTAGATATATTTATAATTTGATTTAATTTAACAATATTATTTTGTAAGCTATTTATATATTATCAAATTCAAACAAACAAACTAACATATACTCAAATATTCTAGGTTATATTCTGTTCTTCACTGTCTTCTTGTCTTCCTTAACTTAAAATTGCCTTTGAAAATGAATTTTATAAGCTCTTAATTTTTTTGTTTTAATGATATTTGTAAAATTTAGTTGTCTTAATTTTTATGATTAGCAGTAACACAATACATACATTTTCTCTGCTTCTTTTATTTCCCCAGGCAAATAATACTGTCTTTGTGGAGTTTATTAGGAATATGCAAAGATGATATTCTTTACTATTTATCCTTTTGTGTAATTGCTTTATATTTCATTCAAGCCACCTCCTATTCAATGATATTTTTGTTTAATCTTTAACTATTGTGAATCTATTATACAGAATATCTGGATTTATAAGTGTTATTGAATGTCTGCTAGTGTATTTTTGCAAATATATTTCTGTAAGTTGAGTTACTGAGTTCACAGGAAATAAAAAAAAATAATAATTAATTTTTCTGGTTATTGTCAAAATTCTTCCTTAAGAGGTAAACCATCTTGCATGTCAATCAGCAAAAAAAGAGTCTCAGTCAAGAGCATATTGTCCAATAATTTGCCATGTTTAATTGCAAGAAATGGTAATTTGGTACAGCTTCAAATCTACACTTTTTTACATTGATGCAAATAAAATACAATCTGTATTCTTTTCTAAACTACATAATCATGTTTCTTTTTTATCTGTCCTGTATAATTAGAAATTTTTTCTGTGAAAATATGAAAATATTTTCTCTACTTTTTATTTGCTCTTTTCTTTGTTTACTGTATTTTTACAGCATAATTACTTTTAAGGAAATATATCTATCTAATTTAAATATCATTAACTGTACTGTTCTAGAGTTTCCCTAAGATTTTGAAATTACATTTTATAGTTGTTTAGTTTTAAAATTAAAAGTAAAATGGAGTTATCTTTATGATTTAAAATTTCATTTTATTTGGAATCTAAATTTGTTTATAATGAAAGAAGTGAGAATATTATCTGTGTTTTCATATAACCCTCCAAATATCATAGCACCATTTTTTATATTTTAATAACAGATTACATGTATTGTTTTGCCTTAAAAGTTGATGTAGCTTTTTATTCAGAATCCACCACTCCAGAATTTGTTGTTGTTTTTCATAGTGTCTTTTATAGAAAGAATTTTGTATTGTTATTATGTAATTTAAATCTATATTCTGAGTAGTTCAAAAACAAAACAAGAGCTTCAAAGCATTAAATTCATGAGTTCCTATTCCAACTATCTTATTAATATTGATTAAAAATGGATTGGCTCATCCATAGTTTGTTTCCATATATTTCCATGTATCAAGGGGGTCTGTTCACTGTTATTCCTCACCAGTCATCATTTATCCTATTATGCAACTTTTCTTGAAGTACAAATATTCAAGCAAAAAAACAGGATAAAACGTGATATGTAAGGCATCCAATAAATTTATTATTTGAGGAGGCAAATTTTGCAAGGAATTGCTTTTCCATGAGATAAAACATCCTACTAGTCATAGGTATTGTGGTTTGGATCTGGACTGTGTTGTAAACTCTCATGGAGGGTGCTCTGACCATGGAAATGTTGCGTTTTAACTGCTTCATCCACAGGCAAGTTCAGAAGTTGAGTGTGTCCTTGAGAGATGGGGCCTGAATGTTGGACACTGGATTTGACCTCAAAGGGTAATTTTCCCTCCATGAATCCTACTTTTATTCTCCGATTCCTATCTCTAGCATAAAAACAGCTTTTTGCTGTCAGACCCTTTTCCCTGGAGCCAGCCAGCTGAGTTGAGTCCTCTGAAAACCATGAGCCAAAATAAACTCCTTTGCTTTATATTGTAGGTGTAGCAATGAGAAAGTGACTGAGTAATACAAATTGACACCTTGCTTTTCTCAAGCAGTGACATAAGCTGATTTTGCTGGACTAAGGCAGATCATAGAAAACAGAGGAAGGAGAGAAGCTACCTCCTGTCACAAGCAAAGTTAGTTTGCAGTCCTCCTGATTGAGCAATAAGGGCTTACACGGTTACTCTCTGGGTTATGTATCCCCTTGACTATAAAATAAAAACAAAAAAGGAAAAAGGAACAAATTAACCTCCCAAATGTGGTGTCCATTTGTAGACTATAAATATGTAATGCAGTACAGCACAAAATTCTACTAGCTGGAGCATTCTTGCAGTCAAATCCAGCTTCCTGGTGCACACAGGCCACAAAGCGAATAACGGGAATTTTAAGGAAGAATGCTATTTCAGATGTACTTTGCCTTGAGTTTTTCTTTGACAAAACTTTTCAAATGTCAAACTTTCCACTATATAGTTCCACTATACTATGGATGTTGTGCAATATTACACTCTGCTTATGACATTTCTATGCAAGAGAAGATCAAAACATACAAGGCATTTCAATCAAGAATTTATTACAGTAAAAACACATTGCTATCAATCCTCTTGAAAATTCTTACTCTCCCTTCAAACACACTTGCCGATGCCACTTTCTTGTGCAGTTCTGAGGTCATCTTTTGTGATTGCTTTTTATGCAGTGTGGACAAACATGCGCTAAATGCTGTCACCTGCTTCCATCCAGCAGAAATGCGGGTTCATAGAGAGAGTTTGCTTTGTTCCCGCTCACCTTCTTCATCTCACTGAATCTGGCGCGGTGGGCCTTCTGGTTCCTCTACAGAGTCAAACAGGCCATGAAAGGTAAACGTTTTGAAACTTTTCAGGGCACTGAGGCAGCCACAATAGTTCAAGTAAAAGAACCATGACAAGGTTTTCTAGGACTTCAGAAAGTGAAAGCACAATGGGCAAGAGTGTTCAAAGCAAGAGGTAGCAATGTCTTTTATTATAGTAAGTTGTCTCTTTAAATATTTACCCTACTTATTAGTAGGGTAATTAAATTAAAATTTAATTTTAATAATTTTACTGAAATTTAAAAAAAATATGAATAACTATGAAATAGGTCTTTGTAAATTTTTTTTTACATTTTCAAATAAACATTAAAAAATACAAGAGAAAAGTGCATAGAAATGATGGTAGCCTTCCCCAGAGACTCCAATAGATTGCATAGGTATCACTTTATTTTTAACAAGTCAGTCCTTCTTATGACTTATGTAAATAAACCTAGTTGTATTATATTTTCTTCTGGGACATTTCTATAAAGTTCTGGAGAGAAAGCCATTCAAGTGAATTAAATTTAAAATGAAAAGTATACATTATGTTGCTTTCTGGAATGTTTTTCATATCTGATATTTGAATAACAATGTATGGTAAAGGAAACATTTATCTACTTGATGATACCTAGGAAATTTGGCTATGGAGTCTCAATCCTGTTGTGATCAACCATTTTCTATTTATATATTTTTTGACAAATCACATAGTAGCCATAAGAGATTAAGGTTTTTCTTTCTTTTATTTCTTTTTTATGTTTGAGAAGTCACATAGGAACTCTAAGAGAATAAGGAATTCATATATATATATATAGATAGATAGATAGATAGATAGATAGATATAAAGGATTGCATGCTTGCCCGGCTGGCACCATGCCACTGAACTCTATCCTTGGTCCTGTATTTTTTTTTTTAAACTGCTAAATGTTGATGGCAAAAACTACTGCAAGGGTTGTTGTAAAAGATATAATTTATGTGTCATTTCCTAATGACACAATACTTGACACATTGTAAATGAACAGTAAAATTGACTTTTAATATTGCTATGGATACCTGCTATTGAAAACTATAATATGTGTCATCCCAGAAATAGTCTGTGCTAAAGCTATTTATGGTGATCTTTAGAAACTATATTTGTCACAAGTAAATTTTAAAATCTTTATTTTACTTAATACAGTTCTGAATAAAAAGCAGCATGCATATTTAACTATATAACTTCAAAAATCAGTTAGGAATGGCAGTCACCGTACCAGTGTGCTGATGAAAAAATGCAATTGTCAAGTCAGTAATTTTACTGACTGGGGAATGTTGATAGAGAACATACTGAAAATAGTGCAAAATATCTCAAAATAAATACTTTTTGATATTTGTGCAATTCCACTTTAAGAAAATATTCCTAAAATTGCAAATACATATTTGCTATTAAAATTTATTTTCTACTCTTTACAAATTGGCATGTTGTGTATCTTAAAACAGACTTAATCAACAATTTGTAAAAATAAATACGAACAAAAAAGACAAAGAAAAGTAAATTGCTTTATTGTACCTATATCAAGATAATACCAAATATAGCTAACATTATGTAAAATCACTGATTTTTTAAAAGAAAAACTTTTGTATTATTTTTAGTAAAAAAAGCTGTGCCTAAAATTTGACGATGTAGAAATGATATCTGGAGACACATCAAGTAATAACTAAAGTTACCCAGAGCACATTTTTAGAAACATGTAAGAATAAGATTTATCTAATCTTACTGGCATCTCTGCAAAACGGAAAATTCAAATCACATGTCAAATGGTTTGAGAATTTCTCACATTACACTCAGGATATAGCCTGCCATAAAAATATATTTTCAGCTATGAAACATTTTCTCTTCAATAGTATTAGGTGTAAAGACTTTTTAAAGCGATCTTCTTGGGGTGGAAATGTGCTAATATCTGTGAAAGGACAGGACAGTTGGGACTTTCTCTGAGTTTTACTTTATTTTATCTTATTTTTTGCTTTTCTTTAGGTAGTGTGTACATTCGCCTCAAATACTGGAGTTCTTGAAACCACCGAGGATTATGTCATAAGAAAAAGACCTATTCAGGTTGTTAGAATTTAGATTTATTTCACTATTTTGTTATGCAAAAATTAACGTGGAATTATGAGCCGAGTATGAACCTTCACCTGGAAATAAATTAAAATTATTTACAAATATAAAGAAAGCAGGCCCACTAGTTAAGTAACAGATGTCACAAAAAGCCTTCAACTGAGCCACCAAAAAATATTTATGAAAATTTATGTTTGTTTGTGGATAGGTAGATAGAAATCACTGTGTTTTTTAAAAGAAAGCATTTAAATTAGTATTTTGAGGTCATTACTCCTTAAGAATGAATAGAATCATTTATCAGAAAAATACATAAAATGTGGTTGAAGAAAATAATATAGGTGCTAAAATGGTAAGTTAAAATTAAATTACATTTAAAAACTAATTTTCAAAATATTATGAAGTTAAATCAGAATCAATTAAGCTACCATATTATAAATTTGTTTATTCCACATTAATATTTTGGAATACTAGGAAAGTTCATATTAAGAAAAATATTTTTTAGAATTAATCATTTAAAATTCATTAGTATTTCTGAAATACTTTAACTTTACCACACTAAAGAATCAGCTTGGAGGCAAAGTACTAGTTTTCTTTTCTGTAGTTTTAGTATACACATGGACTTTCAAGACTTTTAGGTGTCTGGCTAGCAAATGGGAACAAGGACTTAATTACATTGATTGATATGATTGAATATTCCCGTATAATATCACAGTTCTATGAGGATGTTTAGTTTCTGTTTGTATTTTATTAGGCCTATTTATAATCATTTAACTCATTTACACCAAACCTTTTATTAATACAATATATTTAGTTTATAAAACAATAAATGCTACTATATTTATGATTTCATTACATTTCAAAATACTATATAATGCTTGTGTAGTATACATAGTTTTGAATTCCTGAAAGATAATAAGTTAGGCAATTATTATTTTTGTAGAATGTTTTTACAATGTGAGTTGAACTGTTGTATTCCAGTGCTAAAGCATTATAATAATCAAAGCTTTATTCTCCCAATTCATGCAACCAAGTACACAAATACAGTTTTATCACTTATGAGATTTTTCCTTTTAGTTTTTGAAGTTCATGTGTTATTACTGATTAAAAACTACTGTAAGCAAAAATCTAATCTGGTTGATATTTTAAATTCAATTAGTTGTACTGTATTTCATTTATCAATGTTCCTCAAGAATAAAATAAAGTCTTGATTTTCATGGGGTTTGTTACCTGATTAAAAATAATAATAGTGACAGCAATTGCTAAATAGAATATACTGGTTTTGAATTTTAATAAAGAGTGTCAAAAGCAAGGAAATGACTCACGTAAAATTCATACTGACAGGAAATGGTACAAATAAACAGAACTTATGGATAGAAACTGCTATCGGGAAGGAGAACCTAAGAAATGTTTATATTTTTGTCCATGAAGCTGACCAGCATCAACATTACTCTGGGGCCTGAGCAGAATTAATGCATCACAGGACACCCTTGAGATTAAAGTGCTTATTTTGTCAGAAAGACTCTCATTTTGTGTTAAGATATTAAAATGAGGAAGAAAAACACCTCAACTTATGAAAGAGTAGCCAAATTTGAGATCATACGGCATCCAGCAAGGTTGGAGGAAGCTCAGGAGAAAGTTAATGACGTGTTTGTGCCACATTGAAACTCGGTCCAGTACAATGGAGAATTTGGGTTTTATGTGAAGGTATGGACAACTATTTCAAAGAAAATAAGAGAGTTTGCGGTAGCCACTGTTGATATGTTGTTGTCTTGTTTTGAAGTCCTGTGTTGCTTGCATTGTTTTGTTCTGTTTTGAGATTTTTATTCTCTTTAAAATAAAAAAAAAAATTAAAAACAGACTCAGTAAGACACTGTTGGCAAAACTTCTGAAGTGTGTTTTGCTTCTCCCATGGTTTCTTTTCAAATAAAATTGCTCATACTGGTAATTATAAAGTTGAATATCTACCTAGAAAAGTTATGCCTTTTGGTTTTTTGAAAAGCATCACAGACTGGGAAGAGACGATAGTCTGTTCTCATTACTTATGAAAGCTGAGCTACCTTTACAACACAGAGGTTCCTTGCTACAACTTTGATTGCTTTTTGCTTTCTCTACATAAAATAAGAATAAAAACAACAAAAACAATAAAAGATGTTGTATAATTCCAAAATGTTATTAAAACCTCGGAGTAGCTATCATTTGGGACTCAGATCTTCAGATTTTAGAGGACTACTATACAAAACACACTGAGAATAATGCCTTCTAAGCACCGTATTACAAAGAATGCATGTGATAAATTTAATTAAAAGTTTGCACTGCACTCTGTAACTAAGTATATTAGTATTTCTGTACATAATGCATAGACAGTCACAGAATAATCCACAAAGTCTTACTTGACCAACCTGAGTTTTCTATGTTATAAATATCATAACTTTTTTTTTTACACCAAATACATTTCCCTTTTACACTGTACATTTTCAATAACTTCTGGATTTCAGTAGGTAAAATAAGGTATATTGGCCTCATCGTAAAAAAATTGTCACAAATATCATTCAGTCTGAATGATGTAGGTGTTATTTTCATTTAATAAATATGGGAGAAAATGTTCTGAGAGGTTACAGAACTTCTACATTTAATAAATTGTGAATTGTTTGACTCAAAAACAGTACTAAATATTATGGTACAGTATTACATAATTGTATATGAATTTCTAATTATTAAGTAATTCATATATTACAAAAGGTAAGGTTTGAATATGCATGTAAGAGTTAATTGAGAAATTGACTACAATAGTAATATAGCTCTGATACTAACTAGTTTTAATGTTAGGAAGATTGCCCCAACCTTATAGGGTAGAAATTTGGGGTCAGACAATCTAAGACATTATTACTTCTTAATATTATTTTATTTTTTTTCATTATATTTCATATATAGTGTTGGGGGGGTTGTTGTTTTGTCTTTTTCCATCTATGAAGTATGTCATAGTGTATTCAGTAAGTGATTTTAGCTTAATATCTTGGCTCTTAATTCTCACATTTATAGACTTTGGCAAGTAATTTGTTTTTGCGTTTTTTACTTTAATGTAGTAATAGTAGTACTCACTTATAGAGTTGTGAGAAACAGTAAAGTGCGAAAACCATTTAGAGAACTTTCTGAATGTGTTTGTATACTGTGATTATTGTGTGACCTATCCCTCTGAGATTCATTTGTTTCAACTTAGCAGCAGAGCAATACAGAGAAAAATAAAAACCTCTGGACCAACGAGCATAACAGAAAATAAAAATGAAAAAAATAAAAAACCTTCCTTTTCTAGTTTTCTCATTCCATTTATGAAATTAGAATATCCCCCAACCAGAAATGCTACCACTAGACAACACCAGTGGCTTTTGAGAGGCCACTGGTATTGCTGGTGCCATCCTCAGTCAGTGTTAAAGCGAGGGGTGCACTGACAGACTGGTCAGTGATTACAGCGAGAACTCCCTTCACTTTGGGGGACAGTGGGGAAAAGAATGATAATTATGCGGAAAGCACAGCAATGAGAGTAAATCAAAACCTTTGAAAGTGCTCTGCAAGTAGACAGATCATTCTGTGTACTCATCCAGAAACATTTCTGCAAGTTCTAGTTTGTACTAAAAGATTTCAGAGGCACAGAGAGGTCTGCACCTATGGGTTTTTAGCATTTGTAGCAATGATGGATGGCAAAGCGGCTGAAAGATTACATGCAGTTATCAAAACTCAGAATGGTAAATATAACATTTTTAATTATACCATAATAAAAAATGGAAGGGAAAATTATTCAACTGTGTTGAAGAAAATGACACAGCATCTTTGGTGAAGGAGGATGGAATGTTATTGAATTCAGTGTTTGTATCATAATTTGAAATTATGATTTCAATATAGCATAAATTCTTAAAACACATTATTCAGTTTTTAGTGGGTACATCCTAAAAAGACAGATCATTTTCATAGTTGATTTCATGAATCACTAACACATGCAGGACTTGATGGCAGGACTTTTCAAGAAACCAAATTTAAAAATATTATCCATTGGAATCATTATTACAGAAGTAAATGAGAATACCTTTGTCATTAACAGATGAAACAATGCTTTCATGTTAGAGAATTTTAAATACATGTATGCTGACATTATCACTGATTATAATGGTCTATAATGATTTTTAAAAAGTACTTCCACATTTTCCTGACTGCCAAGATCTGAGAGTGGTTACTACTGCTTTTACAACCTATAAATCATTATTCAAGCTCAAGAATCATAGATGTAAGTATGTATAATTTTTATACTTAAATCCTTAATGTCAAAATAAAAACCTGCTTATATTCTGCTTACACGTGTTGTGCTTAGAAGCCTTTGCATATTTTCTTATGATGTTAGCAGTGAGGTGACCTCTTTTCCTCAAATAGATAAATTATTTCTGTCACTTACCTGGAAATAAGAAAGTGTTGGTAAGCAGGGTCCTGACTTCTTCTGTCATACATATGCCTGTTCCACCACATACTGTTTGAATTGTGACAAATGTTATCACCTAGATCATCAGATTCACTTGCCTGTGCCCGCATTGCTGCCACATGACCATGGGACCTCAGATCTTTTGTTTCTTCTTCCCCATCATGAAGATACAAAACAAACAAACAAAGACAAACTCTTTAAAGTATTTGACATTGGCTTTCATTTCCTAAAATATTCTTTGTTTTATAATATTTCTGTTGAATTACATGAAAATTTAATACATAACTGCCATGACCAGGCACTATCCCAGTTTATATGGCTACGAAAAAGGCAAAGTCTCCTTATTTGAAGGCATATTCATTTTACTCTTACTGTAAACAGAACAAAGAATTTTAGATGAATAATGCAAGGAAGGGAGAATTACCTGTAACAGTAATAGAAGAAAGAAAGCATAACAGAAAAGACATAAACAAACCGAGAGTCTTTTTCATTAACGAATTCATTGTTATAGGCATCTTTAGTCTTTATTAATATTCAGTCCACCCCGGCCGAGCAGAAAGGAGGCTTTCTCTTGCCTGTACTCTTCAGTATAGGCCACAACCAACTAATGGGTGTTGGCTAGTATAATGTGAATGGAACAGATTTGTATCACTTCCAGGTAAAAGAATGTAGAAGTCTGTGTTATTCTTTCTTGTGGTGCCACAGACAGCATTACTGTCCTAAGATGGAGATGTCATAAAATCAAAATGGCCCGAAAAGGTCTGTTATTACTAAAGGATAAACAGGACCATCTTTCATGTGGTAAATACAAATACATTTATATGTGTTGACAATAAGCATTCCTTGAAAATATCTAATGATCAGGAAAATTTTATCAATAATATAATTTGTAAGCGTTAAGCTTGAAGAGGAGACATTTCAGGAGAGAAGTATTAACACTCTAACACAGGCAGGAAGATTTCATAAGAGTTTCATAAAATTGGACACTGAGGGCTGTGATGAATAGAAAAAATGATAGCCATTATGTGCTATTTACTATAGTCCCAAACTATGATCAGTGCTCTATTTTACTTAACCCTCATGAAACTGAATTGAAGAGTGCACTGTTATTATCCACAACTTAAGCAGGGGGAAATGTGACAGAGAGATTAAGGATTTTGTCCAAAGTCAGACAGCCAATAAATAATTGCACAATTTCACTTGTTACTTCTCTTAGGAAAATCCAAGCCATGGTAATTAGTACAAACCTGTAATCCCAGCACTCAGGAGTCAGAGCGGGAAGTATCAGCATGAGTTAAGACCAGCCTGGGCTACATAGTGAGTTGAGGCCAGCCTGGGCTATATACTAAGACCCTGTCTTAGAAAGAAAGAAAAGAAACAAAGAGAGAGAGACAGAGAGAGAGAGAGAGAGAGAGAGAGAGAGAGAGAGAGAGAGAGAGACAGAGAGAGACAGAGAGAGACAGAGAGAGACAGAGACAGAGACAGGAGAGAGAGTGAGAGAGACAGAGACAGAGACAGACAGACAGAGACAGAGACAGAGAAACAGAGAGAGAGAGAGAGAGAGAAAGGAAGGAAGGAAGGAAGGAAGGAAGGAAGGAAGGAAGGACAATACAGAAAGAAAGAAAAGTGAAAAGAAATGTATTTGTTTTGTCAAAGCAGAAACATTTCCGTTTTGAGCAAGAAAATTTGAATCAGAAAGTATTTAAATATATATATATATATATATATATATATATATACACATATATACACACACAATATCTATAGACAATTTCTTTTAACCAGGGCACATGATTTAACCACTAGGCATAATCTGTATATGATTTGAAGATATCAAAAATATTTTCAAATAGCTCATTTCCTTAATTTTGGAGAAGACTGTATACACTAATAATTCATGACATACTTGAAAAATCAGAAATATTTTCCAACAGTTTGTTTAATTTTGAAGAATACTATATATATTAATGTTTTCCACTCCTTTGTGATCAATGATGACTTTTACTTATTTATTCATTTATTTATTTTTGATTTTTTGAGACAGGGTCTTGCCATACAGTTTAGCCTAGAATGAACTCACTGTGTAGCCCATGCTGGCTTTAAACTCACAGCAATCCTCCTGCCTAGCATGCAACATCACACCAGACATTGGTGGCATTTTTAATCCAGTTGGTCAAGATTGTGGTTCTTAACTGTTCCAAGAAACGTTAACTATTTTATCAGGTATGCCTATTCTTTGTAAAAACAGATACAACAATAGAACTTTTCAATCTTTCTACAAACATTCATAATTAGGGTATGTTGGTTTCTTACACACCAGACAGTGTTTGACCTAATTATGAAATAAAGGCAATGATTTATATTTAAAAATTCTCCATCAATTACTAGTGCAAATGATTTGAAATTTTTCTGATGTGATATAGAGAAATTTTTATTTTTCAATCTTAACAGTATTGTTGAAAATGCCATTGTTTTTTTAGACATTTTATTCAAGGTAAATGATCTCTGTTAGAATTTAAATTTGAACAACAGCAGTCATAAAGTTGTCAATCTGGAGTATATCACTTGTTCATCAAATCCTTAATTATCTGTTTTAAATTACATTTGCAGATGATTCATATCTTTACCCTCTACTTTTGTTCACATTTATTTAGTTGTAAATGCTTACTGCATTGGACTACACACCCTATTGTGCATTTTAGCTCTGCATTCTTCATACAGAAGTAAGTAAACTTACGGTTTTGGAGAAAAGCGTAGGATCTTTTCTTTCAGTTTAGTTTTGTTTGTTTCTTTCTTTCTTTTTAAAAACAAGGTCTTGCTTTGCTATTGTGGCTGGACTTGTTTTGTGGTGTAGCCTAGGCTTGCTTCTTAACTTGTGAATCTCTTGTTTTAAACTACTGAGTTGTTGGAGATAGACATGTACTACTATGCATGGCATTTCTTGAATTTAAAGTACTCTCCTACAGAATAAATACAAAAAAGTAGAATGAGTCTTACAAAGATAATCCTAATTCTTATCATTAAATACAAAGACAGAAAAATATTTAAAATGTACATGTAATTTATATTACTAAAAAGCACATAAGCGATAGTATGTATTGAGTTGCATAGTTCATCTAATTTTTCTAAAATCTTTAAAAATGTTTGTGAAAGCACATAAGTTCAGTTATCAGTGTTTTTTCATCAATTGTGTTAATATTATTTGTAAAGGCATAACACTTTCTACCTCATGCATTGTCATTTCAGATGCTCTTTTAAAAATTCTTTATGTGGGGCCAGGGATTTAGCTCAGCAGCATAAGTGCCTGCCTGGCAAGCATGAGGTTGTGAGTTTGATCCCTAGTACCAATAAATAAATAAATAAATAAATTCTTTATGTATTAAAGTAGATATTTGTGACATAGTTTGTTATCATGGCATAAGACTGTTTAGAACATAATGTTCATATCAGTTCTTATAAATGAACAAAATTTAGTAGCACTTTTAATACAGTTTATCATAAATGGTTATTACATTTTTATAAGTATCATAATACTGAGGGATAGTATAATAGAAAAACTTGACAGTTTGGTGAATAAAATTATAATTTTATATACTAGGAAATTTTATATTCTACTTACCATTTTTGCAAGATTTAATCATTTTATTATTCATCAGTAAAGAAAAAAAGTACCTGAATTTATTTTATAATATGCATAAACACATTTATACTTGTTTTTTCAAGTTAAATTACCTTTATCTCCATATTTCTAGCCTTAAATCTTCCTACTACATAAATGCCTTAATATATTAAGTTGTTGGTAAGTTCTTTTATGGGGAAAATTACAATTTCTTAATCTAAATAAAAAAGATCATTGTGTTCTATTTCAAATCCATATATAGCTAAATTCACTAATGAGCTTAAGGTTATTCTCATTTATTAGCATTTATATTTGTATTTAAATTGTTCTATTGTTCTGATTTTATTTACCTTATACAGCATGAGTGTGGAAGTTATTCCTTTAAATTGTATCCTCCACGAAACCCACAAGTACTTTCTAGCAGAACACTGTGAATCCTAGGTTGTAAAACACTAATGGAAATTCAGTAACTTCAAAGGAAGAGATGCTATCCAGTTTCAGAACACCATGTTAAACAAACGATTCTCCATGATATTCTTTTGATTTTAACATCTAAAACAACTGTGTGTTTTAAGCCAGTCCTTTTAAATGAGCTCACAGTCTCTGCAGAGCTAATTAATACCCCATAAATGTTAATTATGTTTGCCAGGTTAATTTTCTTCCAGAGCTAAATTACAGGAGAGGTTTAAATATGATGAATATTCTGTCATTTGAAGAGTCACTTGTGGAACAAAAGATAACTGTGAAAATGGGAGGTATATAGCTACTCCAAGGCTAGAAGTCAATCTTAGGAATGGAACTTGACAACTACTTAAGAAAATTGATTTCACAAAATTTGAATCCAATATGCTTAATTTATATTACTTTTAAACAGAATAGATTTACTCACTTGATTTTGACTTAGTGGATATAATTTGACTTTAAAACTTTATACTGAAATTGTACAATTTGATACACTTTATATACACACATAATATGTGTAAAATTTTCACAAAAATCAACATATCTGCATCACAATAATTACATATCTATTATTCCCCAAAGTTTTCTTGTGACCTTGGCTAGCCTTGGTTCTCCATGTATCCATGGACTGCCCTATTCTTAAGCAACTATAAATTAGAATGTATGTTCTTCGATTTATGCATCACTTTATCTAATTTCTTTTACTCAGAGTACTTGCTTTTGGATTCAGCATGTTATATTTGTATATCAATAAAGTATTATTATTGTTGAATAGTATTCCATTATATAGATACATCACAGTTATATCCATTCATTGCTACACATTTGAGATTTTGGTTTTTGGAGTTATTTTTACTCTGATCAAGATACCCTACACACATAACATAAACAAGTGTATTGGATAAGGTTTTCCTGAGGAACAAATATATATATATTTATATAAATAAAATATACATATATATTATATATATTTAAAAGACTATCTTATGCCAAGGACCACAGGTTATAAATTGAGCCTAGGGGATGCCCAGGACCATCCTTGCCTTGTCTTTGGGCCAGGAATGCAGGAACTCCCTGCTTTTTTCTGGTCACAGCTGAAGCCCTAAGGCTAGTGATAATGTGGTACTCACAGAGTAAGATAAAGCCTGCTACTGGTGACAAGAACTTTACAGCACTGTAGCAAAAATAGTAAGTAGTCTCTCCTGAGGAAACTATGGTCTCCTTGTCTCATTCTTGCAATAATGCTTAGTTCTTATTAGTAACCGTATTTCCCGTACTGCTCCTAGCACTCATCCAGCGTCCTTGACAGAGAGGTAATCAATAAATACCTTGTGGCCTTTTGTTCCTAGTGAAAAACTGGTTGTCTCAGTTCTCCACTGCATCCCCATTTTGTGTCTTGCTCTTTCTTTTTGACTACACCAAAACACCTGGAGGACTCACTCTAGAATCTCTAATAATCTCGTGGGTCAGAGATAGGAGAGTCTATGATAATCATCACACTAAAGCTAGAGAGCTGGAGAATGCAGTAGCTGCTCAATGACAGAAGTTGGAAGGGGCAGAACAAAGGGATTAAGAATGCAGTCCCAGTGAAGACCAGTGGTTTGGAAGCTCCCTGGAGAGGCCTTAGAATGAGTCTGTACTATAAAGCTGAAGAAACTATAAAGTCTGAATTCCACCAGTGACACAAAAAGCAAAGAGCATGTTACTAGCTTTTGAGTCTCAAAGAATTTCTTTCCAGACTCTTGCTTCCTAAACAAGACACTGCCATGTGGAAGAGATAGTAAGGATTTATATTTATTAAGGATGGAAAAGAATTGTTCTGCAATGTAAGAGCAGGCTGCTAATAAGCTGCACAACCACCATAAGATTAATTTTGGGGGTCTTTTTTATCTCTTATTTCTGGTGATTGACTATTTCCCATAAAAACAAGGGATTTGAGAAGGTTGCCTATCAGAAACTCATTTAGCTTGGCATCAAATTTACACTATTCCCTCAACTGCCCACATGATTTTGTGCTAGTAGTAAATGAATCATTGGAAAATGACACTTTTCTGTTTATCCCCAGCCACAGAGTTTGGGAAAGGTCTCCATGATCCATACACCATGCCCAACTGCTCAGTAGGTTTCCACCCAAACTACTCTCAGGCACACCATGTCAAGCAGAATGGAGCTTCCCAAAGTACAGCTGACTTCTCCTTCTTCCCCCTTTACTATACTCAGCCACAGCTAATTGGATGGCACCATCCATGATCAGGGTTTGTCTTCCACCTTCAGTGCACTGGCCCAGATGCCAATCATTTCAGGAAATACCCCACAGACACACTCCAAGTGTGCTTTAGTCGTCTTGTAGGCATTTGTTAATCTCATGAGATAGACACATCACAGTTATGGCTTACTTATATCTAGATGTGCCTCCACAAAGGACTCTTAAGTCGGGCTTTTGGAGAACAATTGCATCCTGCAGGCTAACGACATGTGAGGAGGTGGGGCCTGATCAGAAGAGGTGTGTCACTGGAGGGGACAGTGAGGAGGTATCTGTGTCCACTTTCCTTCACTCCCCCTTAGCTACCAAGATGTGAGCAGTTTTTACTCTCTTATGCCTCTCTGTTATGTAATTCTGCTTTGGACTAAAAGTGTGAACCAAAATAAACCTCTCCTTTTTTAGGAACTAAAGTTCACCAGGATGAAGGATCTATTTGGTTAACAGTTTCAGAGGAATTTTGTCCATTTATGGTGGCTGTTTATAAAGAAGTAATTCTATGGAGACAGAGCATGACAGACAAAAACTGAAAGCTGCTCATCCATGGCATAGAAAGTAGATAAGAGGGCAAAGAGCCAGAACAAGAGCTGCATCCTCCAAAGACTCGTCCCTAGTGCCCTCCTCCTCTTACGGGGCTCTGACTCCTAATGATGCATTCAACTATAAACTCATAAATGGATTGGTCTACTGATGAGCCTAATAAACTCTAATTGGAAAGTTCCTCTTCTGAATGAAGTTGGTTCATAAACAATATAGGAATCCAAACAGCTTAACTGATAAATTTGAAATTTTACTTGCTGAGCTCAGCTACCACTCACATTAACTTCTGTTTCAGAGTTCCACAGAGTGCTGGTGAATCGAATGGTCACAAGGCATTTGCAGCAAAAAGCCACAAAGTAAGACATTCTATTGGAAACAATTCAGCTAGAATCTTACATTAATTTTGGTTGACATCTGTATCCTGCTTCTTTGTTGAGCAGGTTATTTTTTCTCTTGTGGGTGCAGCTCATTCTGCTTTTCTCAGGGGTTTGTATTCTAAGTAATTTTTTTCACATCGCTGTGTCAAATATAGGGCACAAGATGGCATTAGTTATATGCCAGTTAACAACATTGAACTTGGATATTTTGGCAGACATTTTAGATCTAAACCATAACACTTCTTTTTGGCAGTTACAAAGGAAACTTACAAATATTTGTGTAGTATGTATGGGCATATTCTTTCAGGTATGTAGACATTTTTGAGTGGACTGGACTGCTTGAAACATGTGGTACCTATATGTTTAATATTAGGAAAAATGCAAAATTAAAAATATTATAATATTTTATATTCCAATCAGAAACTGACACTTTAAAAACTCTGTATCCTCACTTTTATTTGGTACCATCAAACATAATCTTTTTAATATATGTGTAGTGATGTTGTAATTTTATTTTGCATTTCTTTGATGATTAATGGTGTTGGGCTTCATAATTCATATTTTATACATCTTATTGCTGAAGTGTAATGTTCTTATGAAGTTTTATACTTTTGTTTCAGTTTCTGATTGTGGCTACCATATAAAAGTGCAATTTATTTGTGTATATATTTTATTTCCTGCAACTTCCTAAACCATAAAACTCAAGTAGGATTTTTTTCTCTTTTTGGCAGTCTTCATGTAGATTTCATAAGAGAATAAAGATAGCATCATTTTTTATTTTCCAATATGGGTACTTTTAATTTCTTTTTTGTGCTACATTGCATTGATTAGACCATCTGGAATAACATTGAATAAAATGAATAAAGGCATCTTTGCATTTTTCTTGACTTTAAAGGAAACTATTATTAAGTATGACATTTATAGGAATGTATATGAGCACGTGTGTGTAGACCCTATTCTTAAATTGAGGAATATCCACTGTGTTATTAGTTTGCTGGCAGTTTAAATCATACAATGATATAAAGCCTAGGGATTTAGCTCAGTGGTATAAGCACCTATCCGGTAAGTATGAGGTCATAAGTTTGATCCCCAATACCAAAATAAATAAATAATTAAATTAAATTAAATGATATACAATTTTTCAAATACATAGCTTTTTGTGCATTGAGCAAGTACTTAATTTTAAAAAGTAATACTTATTGATATTGATATCTATGAATATTTATTGACTAAATGATAAATTTCATGAATCTGGTAATGGTAATGGTAATGGTAATGGTAATGGAATTTTCTTTTGGCTATAGCTATTAATAAGGATTCAAATTCTGTAACAAATATAAGGCTTTTCAAATAATATATCTTCTTGTGAGTGAGGTCAGAAACTCACAATTAAAGGAATTCATACATGTTTTTCTAAGTTGTTGTGTTCATTCTCACAGTTAGTTCAAAATAATATGTTCTTAACAATCTTTATACCTGTGTTATGGATTAAGAACTAGTGGTCAATTTAACGCCAGCTGGATTACATCAGCATGGCACTGAGTGAACATGCTCCACTTGAGGAAAGTTACCAGCATAAATAGGTGGAGAAGGAGAAGGAGGGCATTAAGGCATTAATGTGTTAATGCATTGTTGTGTTGAGGAATTTTGGGTTCTCCTACGACTTGCCGTTTGAGCCATTAGATTCTTCTGGAGAAGCTCTGTTTGTCACATCAAGCATCACTTCCTGGCTCTGGAGGGGAAGACGTGTGCCACTTGGTCTCCAGGATGAACTTGTCACATGGGCTTCCTGGCACGTACCTGACTGTGCTTGTCATCAGAGGAGCTCAGGGCCTCCAGGTCGCTGAGGATGGCTGTGGTGCTTTTAGGGACAGCCCTGGTTTTTGTTGTGTGACTTTGCGGCTCCAGCATAGAACCCTCATCCCACCAGCACAGCTCCTTCACCCCACTGGCATGGACTTTCTGACTTCCACCAGTAACCTTTGGGCCTTCCTGGCACGGATCTGTAAAAGAAACTGGTGTGATTCCATCTTTTGGGCTCTGAATTTCCAGCTGGACTCGTGGGTCGCATTGTCATGAGCTCTGGGTTTTTATCTGGACTCATGTGGGACATTGCTGTGGGATTTAGGCCTTGACTAAATATTCTATATCTTTGGCGTTGCGGATAGATTTCCTGCTTTTTCTTGTGTTAATTCCCGGTGACCATTATAAAAATAATACTATAAAATCTGCACAATCCCTGACTATAACAACCTGGAAATTTAGTAATGTCAGCTTTATCATTCCTGATATTTGTAATTTGTGTCTCCTTTCTTTTTTCCCTGTAGGTTCAGTTGCAGGTTTATTAATTTTACTTATTATACTACTTTTGGAATTATGTTACATTGATTTTAGCCTAATTTTAAGTTTTTGCTTGCTTCTTTTCTGCTTCCTTTTATTCTGTTCAACATTTGATAGTGATAGCTACATTCATTGATTGACTTATTTTTTGATGTAGAAATTCAGGCTGTAGATTTTCATCTGATAACTTTCTAAATTTTTTGGTATGACACAGTCTAATTTTCATTCAGTTTAAACAAGCACTTTGTTATTTTCTGTTTGCTGAGGAAAGAGGGGAGCTGGGAATAGCTGAGTCTGTGAGTTAAGTGCACTGGAGAACATAAGACTCCTACCCCTACCTGCACCTCCCAGTGCAGAGATTCCCTGTTTGCTGACCCACTATATCTCCCACCCTTCTCAAAATAAAACTACACAACTGACCATGGAGAGATGGATATATAAGGCAACAAAGGCCCCCTACTTCCTTCTAAGCTGACTATGAAAAGGTTTATTCACCTTTTCCTTTCATAAAAATTCTGTTTCCTGAGTTTTGGGGGTTGGGGAGCAGTATGCACTTTAACCTCTGGTAAGAGGGAGAGAGGTTACATGTACAAACACAAATACAGTAGACAAGCAGTTGTCATGTTACAGCCAGCTAAGCTAAGTAGAAATATTATAGGCAATCAGAAAATGCTTGGTTGTAGAGATTCAGGACAAAGGTAAAAAATTAGCATGGTCATCATCAGAGACACATCTGTTGGAGACCAGGCCTCAAAGTAAAGACACAATGATGAAGTCTGCTCACTTCCTCACAAGGTACATCAGATCTAATAATGTCTAAATAGACATCAGTTATCCTGGTGGATGACCAAGACCTCTGGACTCATTGTTTTCTAGAAACATCTTTGTTTAATGCACCCTTGTCATTTGCTGTGTTTCTCCACTGGATCACTATTATCTAAGTGATTGTGTTATAACTGTATTTGTTAATCACATTTGTAACCCATGTTGAACTCTTGTGGGTTTTACTTTATAAAGTTTTCCTTTAAAGAGGATCCCTGGCTACTAAGTCAGGTGTCCCTCCTGCTGCTCAGGAACTATCCTCTCAATAAATATTTTCTGACTCTTAATTTCTTTTTTTTTTCCTAGAATTCATTCTTCAATTATAGAAAATGCAGACTTGGCATGACAGACATCTAATGGAGGGGGAAATACAATATTTTCATGTTTCATCTCCCATATCAGTGTTAACAGGAGCTTGTAGTAGTTCTTGTGTGATTTCTTTAAATACGTCAGTGTGTACTTGAACTCACTATGTAGTCCAGGATGGCTTTGAACTCTCACAGTGATCCTCCTGCCTCAGCCTCCTGAGTTTCAGGTGGCACACTACTATGTCCAGTTAAGGTCATATTCTTATATTACAAAAAGGCAATGGAGGTGACTGTGAAAGTGATAATTGATTTGTTGGATTCAAGATGTTAGAAAGGACAGAATAAATAGTTTGAATATTTCAAGAAAAACTAATTTCTTTAATGCTCATCTGGTAGTTACAGCTTCCTCTAATATCCACAGGTGACTATAAGTATATCCACTGAATAAAGCAAGTGACTTATAGCTTTATATGGAAAGATTTGGCATTTTTTTGTTATACAAATTACCTCTTTCATCAGTGATCATTCCTGTGTTTCTATCCTGTCATATAAACTTTTTCTCTCATTTGAAGCTTATAAACTATTTTATAGAAATACAGGAATAAAATTATCCAAATTTTTGTATTTTAAAGGGCAAAAGTTGACATTTTAGCAAATATTCACTTTGTTATTTCAATAAGCACCTGCCAATTGTAGTAAATATTTCACCCATTATGCATCAATTTTTAATATACTAATCAAAAGGATGCCAGTGAACTGTATGTTTAGGAAGTCTCCATCTTTACTTGTTTGCCATATTGTTTCTTTTTCCTCTCTTCCCCTTCCCTTCCTGTCCTCATTTCCTCTCTTTCTCTCTGTCTCTCTCTGTCTTTTTCTCTCTCTATCTGTGTCTCTGTCTCTGTTTCTCTCTCTCTCTTTCTCTCTTTCTCTTTCTCTCTCTCCTTCCCTCCAACCCTCCCTCCATCTCTTCCTCTCTCTTATGAGTTATTTTTGAACTGTAGGTTAGGACAAAACTGTACAATATGATTTTAAAACATATAAAGCATTTGTCAAGTTTTATCTGAAATATTCAAGCCAAAACTGATAGCTAGTAGACCTATATGCAAACATAGTAATTGTTAATATTAATAAACAGTTGCTCTCTAGAGCTGAATGTAATACAAAAGCATTACTCCATATATCACTCCTATCTGAAAACTTCCTTTCTTCTGATCAGTAATCAAAATTCAGTTGATTTTTCATCCCTGTTCCACCCATCATGCCCTGTTCCATCCACCACCACTAGGTTATTAGCATAAGAATTCATTAAACTATTGCTTTTGTGAAGTAAACTACACTTCTTCCTTAAACTAGTTGACGTTTAGTAAGAGACTGTCTTGAAATTGGATTTCAGACTTTGTTTTTTTGATTAGACAATAAACAGAACTGTGATCTGTAAGAACATGAAAAATAAGTATGCTTGGAATTTAAGAGTAACGAACCTACCAGTGTATATGTGTGCATCTAAATGTGTATCTGTGTTGGTATGTTAACTTTACATGGCTGTGACCAAGTACATGAGGAAAAACAAAGAAAAGGAGCAAAGATTTATTTTTGGTCACAGTTTCAGAGGTTTCAGCTCATCATCCCTTGAGTTCAAAGCAGTATGATCACAACAGAAGTCAGCTCTTTGTGTCATAGCAGACAGGAAGCAAAGAGATTTGGAAAGAGCCCAAGAAAAAAATACACCTTTCAAAGGGAAACCCCATGACTTCTCTTCCCTAATGAAGCCCTGTCTTCTAATAGCCTGTTCAGCTAATTAACTTATCAATGGATTAGTTCATTATGAGGTTAGCACCTTTATGATCACATCACCTCTCTAGGTTCTACCGGTGCATGTTACTCATCTTCAATGCTTAAAAGTCTTTGGGAGATACTTCATATTTAAAGCACAACAATCTGTCTGTACTTATAATTGCTTGGTTTAAAGTTTAAAATATATGGCATTCAAAGAAGTCTTTTGTTATATATTTAACTGATCTAAATGCTATCAAGGGATGAAAAATCCTTATATTACTTATGACAGTTGCAATGGAATAATTCTCTGTGACTTATTGTCTCTACTGTGTGTCTCCATTAGTCTGCAAAAACCAAGAGGCTTATACAAACTGTGATTTTCCTTTTTTCAGGCAAATTAAACATTACTGAATTAAAATAATCACTGAATTAAAAATAATGAACTGATAAGTTGAGCTTTAACTATCATATATTCAGCTTGAATATGTAACTTTTTTGTTTTTTGACAAGTTGATGATAATCTTGTTTTTTGTTTGTTTTTGTTTTTGTTTTGGTACCGGGCATTGAACTCACAACCTCATGCTTGCCAGGCAGATGTTTGTGCCAGTGAGCCAAGTCCCTGTCCCCCTTGATGACAATCTTATTTCATCATTCTACTAGATGTACAACTGTCAATTTGAAAGAAGCTACCATAAATTAATTTAGTAATCATAAAATATTTGAGTGATTTTAATGGAAGCTGCAGGAAATAATGAACAAAGGGATGAAAATGTATAGCTTGCCAAGTTTTCTAAGGTTTGAAAACCCAATGCACTTCAAACTTATAGAAATAGTGCACTTTTTATAACATGAGAAAGATGAAAAGCAATCATATGATTTACCCTGGACTGCTTTAAAACATGACTTCAAGTCTAGTCTTTTTCAGAATGTAAAAATGTTTCTTAAACAGTACCAAAGAAAATTACATATATATATATATATATATATATATATATATATATATATATCTGGATGCACCTGAATATATATGGGTATATATTGTGTGTTACATAAGTTATTACAACTCCAGTGCTTTACAGATGAAGACTTTGAAGCTTGTGTATTAACTCCTCCAACCAAATATGAACACTGACTGACAGAGGCAATATTAGAACAAAGAACTTCTGGCATTTATGCAGAGCTTGGTTTTGGATATTTCCAGGTGTTATTGAACCAAAAATAGCAACTAGATTTTCAGTCACTTTGAAACTGTGTGGTGATTGCAGTGGAGCCTTAAATAGCCAGAATGCTTTTTATAGTGGGGTCTCTAAAATCCCTTGTGCATGTGATTAGATGTTTAATTTAAACAAAATTATAGTCTTGTGATAGGTATTTTTTTCTTACTCAATGTGGTAGAACAACTTTCTCTTACTGATAGTAGTAATAATAATTCAATAATGTTTCTCACAATATCAATAGCAACTAACATGCCGTTTTCATCTACACGTGGTTCATTTTCCTTCTGGTAGTAGCACTCAAATTTTTATTTGTGACTATATGATATCACTCTAACACATGTTCACATATGAAGGGGTCCATGGCCTAAACCCAACCACTAAAAGCACTGACCATATAATTTATTGTAAGTGTAATGCTATGAGATCCTGAGCAGTATCTTCTCTCTCTCTCTCTCTCTCTCTCTCTCTCTCTCTCTCTCTCTCTCTCTCTCCTCTTTCTCTCTCTTTCTCTCTCTCTCTCTCTCTCTCTCTCCTCTTTCTCTCTCTCTCTCTCTCTCTCTCTCTCTCTCTCTCGTCCTCTCCCTCTCTCTTTAAATTTTACTTTTCTTTTGAAGATAACAAGAGGCATTATGGTAGCTATTATTGGCTGGTCTTGTTTTGAAGTCCTATATCACATTCACAGTTTGGTTTTGATTGACTCTATTCTATTTCATTTTTTTTTTTTTTTTTTTTGCTTTATTCCCTTCAAAAAAAATTTTTACTTTTCACCTCATTTAAGACTAGCTCTAGGGTTGGTATCCAGAGTTTGGCATATGGGAGACATCTGAGCCACATTCCCAGTTTTTTCACTTTTTAAACTAAAAGTGATTTTAGTTGAAGTGCTCTGCTTTTGAGTCTAACAACTAGTAAATAATAGATTATGTATGGAATTTAAAGGATTTTTTGTTTTGTTTTTGTGCTTTGCCAGGCAGACACTTATGCCATTGAGCTAAATCCCCAACCCCTGAAATTAAATTTTCAAAGGAAAAATTTAACTACACAAAATTAAAGAAGCAAAAAACTTTATTCAGGGCTACTGCTGATAAGACAGCATGGAAACAAACAGCAGGATGTTTCAAATGCTGGCTTGACCTGTTGAAAAAGTGCCGAGACACTGAGACACAAGGCAGGCAAAGTAAATGGGTGGGATGCATTCCTCGCGTGGGGTTCATCCTGGGTGTGCCATGTTTGTTCCCTTGATTAGACCATCTGTATTTGCAGATTGGTGCCCAGACTGTTTTCCCTAAGCCAGTCAGTTGTTTCATCCCACCTCTTCATTTCGCTTTACACTCCATTTGGATCTAAAGGATGCACTGAAACAACCTTTATCTAATCTGTGTCCTCCTGCAACCACTGAGATTGTTTCACAGCTGCACTCCATGCCAGACTACTATGACCCATGGTGCAACTGGGCTTTGTGCCATAGTTCCCCTCGCTCACCTCCACTACTCAAGACACTAAAAAAAAATGTGAGAACCACGATAACATGATTTAGATAAGGGAAGAAGGGATCAGAGCACATGTTTAACATCTAAAACCTTCTAAAAGCCTAGTAAACTGTGGTAAACATACCTGACCCATCAAGAGACTTGCTAGATCTTTTCCTACCACTTTTTCTAGAAAAAGAACAACTTCCTTTCTGACATGACAATTAGGCTCACATGGCTTAAGCCAATCACAAGATTACACTTGGGTTAATCAAAAGCTTCTAACAGCTGTAAAGCTTCAGGTCTGTCTAGGAGAGCTCCCTCTGATGGATGGTTAGGACTGACCATTTGGTCCTGGTTCTATAAGGGTCCTGTTAAGATAAACTCTCTTTATGACTTCAAGGTTTTTACCCAATTTGTCTTCCAATAGATTTAGTGTTTCTCTTTTAATATTCAGATCTCTGACCCATTTAGATTTCCATTTAGTATATGGTGATAGGCATGGGTCTAGTTTTAGTTTTCGGCATATGGAGAGCCAGTTTTTCCAACACCATTTAATAAAGAGATTGTCCTTCTTCCAGTGAAATGCTTGGCCCCTTTATCAAAGATAAGGTGGTTGAGTGTGTTTGTAGTTGTGGTTGAATCTTCTAATCTATTTCATTGATCTTCAGCTCTGTTTTGATTCCAGTACCATGTTGATTTTACTACAGTTCCTTTGTAGTATATTTTCAAGTCAGGGATTGTGATACCTCCTGCCTTGCCTTTGCTGCTTAGAACTGTCTTTGCTATTCTAGGTCTCTTCTCACTCCAGATAAATTTCAGGAGTGATTTGTCTAGATCTATGAGGTATGTTGATGGTATTTTTATTGGGATTGCATTGAATCTGTATAACAGTTTTGTGAGAATGGCCATTTTAACTATATTTATTCTTCCTATCCATGAACAAGGGATGCCTTTCCACTTTCTGAGATCATCTTCACTTTCTTTTTTCAGTGTATTATAATTTTCCCTGTATAGGTCTTTCACTTCTTTCATGAGAGTAATTCCTAAATATTTCATTTTTTTGGTTGCTAATGTGAAGGGTGTGGCTTCTCTTATTTCTCTCTCTGTGATCTTGTTGTTAGTGGATAGGAATGCTATTGATTTTTGAGTACTGATTTTGTAGACATCTACCTTGCTGAATTTATTTATCATATCTAAGAGTCTCTCAATGGAGTTTTGGGAGTCTTCTATGTAGAATATCATGTCATCTGCTAATAATGATAATTTAACTTCTTTTCCTATCTTTACCTCTTTTATTTCTCTCTCTCTCTCTTAATTGCTCTAGCTAGTATTTCCAGTGCTATATTAAATAGGAGCAGTGATAAGGGACATCCTTGTCTTGTGCCTGATTTTAAAGTAAAGGCCTTCAATTTTTGGCCCTTTAGTATGATACTGGCTGTTGGATTGTCATAGATAGCCTTTATTATATTGAGCTAAAGTCCATCTATTCCAATTTTCTGTAAGGTTCTTATCATAAATGAATATTCAGCCTTATCAAAAGCTTTTTCTACATCTATAGAAATGATCATGTGATTTTTACTTTTTGTTTTATTAATATGGTGAATTATATTTATTGATTTATGTATGTTGTACCATCCTGCATACCTGGGATGAATCCCACTTGGTAGTGGTGTATAATCATCTTGATTGTTGATCACCTTTGTATTCTGCTTTTACATCATATACTATGTCCATCCTTTTGATTCGGCAGACTCTGTTTTGTTATGTCATATTTGGTTTTATTCTCTTCAAAAAGATTAATAAGAACTGTGGGAGTAATAAAACCCCAAAATGTAATTGTCATTGTAAAAAATAGAGGAAAAGAAAGTGCTCTAAAGGATGTAACTGCATGTATATTTAAGCTTATAAGATAGATAACCATATTACTGAGTTTTTGATAGATCATTGAACAGAACTGTTTGCAGTCTCATTGTTTGAATGTCCACTTATATGCTTTAATTTTGTAACTTGAATAGCTATTTCTAAGATGACAATATGTAATCTATTAACTAGTGATTTCCTACTGTTTATTTTTTTGAACTTCTTTATTACTTGTATCCTTTTTCTGTTTTTTTTTTTTCTTTTTCTCCTTAAATAAAAATTTTAAAAAAAAGATAAACTCTCCCTCAGAGGGCTTTGTAAATGTCCTCAGGATGTATTTCTTGGACAATTTGTACAGTATGGTCACTTTAAAAGAAAGAGTAATGAACACTAGGAATTGCTAATCCTAAAAAGATTCAGAGACCAGCAGCCCAAAAAGATCACCAGCAGAAAATAACACCTGGCATATTCAGTAGATGGTGTTCAGGACAAGCTGCTATTAAATAGTGACTGACACAGGGAGAGATCAACAGCTGGCAACATCAGCCAATAGCATCCAATATTATCCAGTGACATTAGCATCACTAGCAGAGAAGCATTTTATTGATTTGAGATTTCTACCTGAATCAAGCAAAAGCACTCTCAAGTGTTTGATGGCATTACTCACCCACAGGTTGGAGATCTCAGGTAGAAAGTCTTTCAACGTTTTTATTTTATTTATTTATTTATTTAGGTACCAGGGATCAAACTCATGACCTCAGGCTTGCCAGGCAGGTGCTTATGCAAGTGAGCTAAATCCTTGGCCCAGTGTTTTCATTTAAAAACAAAGATTTCCAGATATTTGAGAAAATATATTTCATGAGTTGTGAAACTGGAAAAAAGGCTGAAAGAAGATTTGCATACATTTCAAACAGGCAGAATTGACAACTGGAAGGTGTCTTAAGAAAAAAGAGGTTGAAGACCTATAGTTATCAATAAACTTGTCTAAATTTTAGGCAGCCTATGGGAGATAAGAATTCCATCTTGGTCAAAAAAAAGTCCATTTTGTAAGCCATATCAGTGTATCACCATGTTTGAAGGTCCTCAGTTTTTGAGAGGGACAGAAATTTCTGCTTTGGATAAGTTACCAGAAGCAGCATCCTTAAAACGCATTGCAAGTCAAACCAGATAGTGTTGCTTATCAAAGCAGGGAAGATATTTGTTTAGAGAAGAGGTGATATCATTTAAACATTTTTCACAGAGAAAGATCGGTTTAGATTTTTTTAAATGTTCCCCATATGTATAATATGTTTTCTATTTTAGCAATGAACCGTAAAATCATTCTTTAAAAACTCCTTGGAAATAGTCTTGAAAAGTCCTATTCTATGTAATGCAAGTAAAAGAGCCTTACTACTCTCAAAAGACTACTTTTCAAATTTAGATGCACAGTGGACTCATCAGGGACCTTTAAAAAGTACTAGTATGTTGGTTCTTATGTAGAGATTCTAAATTAATTAGTCCATAGTGCATCCTGGGCACTCCGATTAACATCTCTCCATGAAATATTAATGTGAAGCCAAAGTTGAGAATCACTGCCTGAAAGGGATAATCTCCAGAATCCTAGAAAAATGTTACTTAGCAAGAAAAATAATGAGGAATATTTACTCTTGCATGAAAAAATTTTGCAAAACCAATTTATTCTTGAAAAGAATAGCGTCTTATACTATTTTTTCAAAGCTCCTGTGTTCCAAATATTTTTCTAATAAAGCAGCTTGATTAACTGGAAAGAACTGTGCTTGTTCTAATCTTGTATAAAGTTAGACTGATCTCATCAAACTTATTTCAGGTGAGACAAAATTTCTTATAACTCAGGGGTAATATGATAGATACCTCTTGATCTGAGGTGATTGTTAATTATGAAAGGAAAGAAATATTTATTTTAAAAAAACACCTTGAGGCAGACATATAATGTCATAAAATGACCCAGGAAATCAGGTTGTTTAGTTTTATATCTATTTTTTACTAGCGCAAACATTAGATGATAAGACATTCCTATTCGTACATTTCTTAGAAAAATTGGAACAGTAAATACTTCCCAAAGCACTTTATGCTATGTTCATATTTTTAGTATAAACTAATTTTTAGTTAGCCCCTGATTTATTAATGGTATTTAATTAGAGATGTCTAATGCAAGCAAGAATATTGAAATTGATTTCTTAACATTAATTTAAAACGTTTTCCCTGAGGAGTCAATTAAGCGCTAACCAATGGAAAAAGCCAGCACTACTTTCTGTATTTTCTTTTATGATCTTATCTTACATACTTAATATTTAAAAGTCAATCAAATTCCTTTTGCAAGGAGAGAGAAAGTTAATTTGCATTTCAAGAGAAGGTCACTAAATTGATTATTCTTTTATCCAGTCCATTTTTCAAGGCCTAGCAAAACTTCCACACTGATGAGAAACTTCCTGCCTCCTTTTTGGCAGCAACCTGCATGTTCTCTGTGGTTTCTCAGGTGTATTCCTTGTCTCTTGTGATGTAGCTGTAAATCCCATCTCCAGAGCTGTCCTGATTATTTTTGTATCTCCTCTATGCGTAGTACACGAATAGGCACAGAGAAAACATTTAAATGTTTATAATTAAATGTAACAAGTCACCTCTCTGAAATTAATGTCTACTTTTTTAAAGACAGTAAAGACATTAGATTCATCAGCAACTCCTCTACAGTTCTGGCAAATAAAGAATACATTTTTAAAAATTTACAGATGCTCTTAGGATAAAAGCTGTTTGTTAAATGTCAGTGGAAGCTTACTCTAGAAAACCTGGCTTATGTCTCAGTCCAAGTGTGAATGTTTTCCTTTGTCTTATCTTTTTGGGGCAACTTAAAGCAAAGGCAGATTTGAATTATTGTTTTTGGGAAAAGAAGCTGAGACAAGAGTGAGGAAAAAGGGTAGGGTGTAGGAGAGAAGAAAAGAAGCAGTGATAAACTTGTTACATATTTAGTTTTTGATAAAATCCAGAGAAGAAAGTAAGCATTGGTGGGCCAAAGCAGTAGCAGAGTTTTTACCACAGAGGCCCAATTATCTTGAGGAACAACTAAAGGAAATTTAGTGGATGGCAGGATCTCATCAGTCAGATAGGCTTTCCTTTTCTTGTGTGTATAAAGATAAAAAGTGTTTGGTATCTGTCTTCATTAACCAACATGGATAGACCTACTAAGTACAGTGTATTTGAGTGACAGTACTATTGGAATACCAATGGGAGATATAAACTTATAATTTACTTACAACAAAAATGGCTATATTAAAGTAATTGTTTTAAATGTGAATTACACATATCAAGTTAAATATGAATTAGACATATCAAGAGAAAGTTTATACACAATCATTATGGAAATTGGTTAAGTTTTCTATCATAAAATGGCTTCTGTTAAAAGTTAAAAGGTAATTATAAATCAAAATATGGAAAATTGAAGAAAAATATTCATAAACATGATATAGAGAAATTAGTGTTATATTTCAAAACTGTAGATTGTATTCTGTGGCAAGAAGCCTAAGCATAATTTTTCTTGCAATAGAATCTTAGATGCTGCCAAGAAAAAAATTAAACAAGGAAACAGAGAAAGAATTAGAGAAACATCAATCTACCAAGAATTAGATATGCCAAGTCTTTTCTCCTACTGGGCTTGGATTAGCATAAGAAATCTGACATGAGCGTTTTACCCATGTCTGAGATCCTATTTGGTACAATTAAATTCCCAAGCCAATTATCTCTTATCTCTGAGTATATTCAGAGTTGTAAAGAAGACAATTATTTAGATTATCACATTGGAGATTTCATCAGAACTCTTCTTGCCAGTTTAAAGGTACGACTTCTGTGAACCCCCAGTTTGCTTCAGGTGCTCTTGGCAGTCAGCCCTGCAGTTTTGTAGACATGGCTGACTGCTGCACAATAATGATTTTTGAAGCTGGAGACTCAGTCATGCTTCTCACTGTGTTTTCAACACCTGCAGAAAACTTGCTACAAAATATGTTTTGAGTCACTATGATACAGATTGAATAAAAAATGACAGTTGTGATCACAGTACATGGCTTGATTCTTTTCCTGTAATCCGAGTAAAGAAATGTCTTTTGAAAGCAAAATGCAAATTATTAAATAACATCAAATTGGATAAAGAAAAGGTAAGCATTTAATTAAATGGTATATAAGTTTCTTTTATTACCTCAGTTGAGTTAATTGTAATACTTTCTATTCAGACATCACAAGATAGTCAAAGATTTTTGATGTTGTTATTATTGCTTTGCTTTTAATTGAGTAATCACAGCCTGAGTTGAGCTAGACTCTAATTTTATCATTTGAGTCTTTCTGTATGCATTTTTAATAAGTTGATTTATTTTTCATTGTAGTATGTAATAAGATAACTTTAGAATAATGACAACTTATTTCATAAATTATATAAAAGATAGATGTGTATTTGTCTGAATTCCCTTGAATTAAAATCTCAGAAAAATTTATTCTTAAAATTATCTGAAAATCTGATTATAGAACAAATGAATAAACCCAAAACATTAAAGTCATTACAAAAATATTTTTCAGCCATTTAGGAATAGAAGCGTACGGCTATAGTAGATCTGTGCCATTTTGGGAAGGGCTTTCCTAGATGGCTTATAAAATGTATCTCAGAATCAATGATTTTATCAATTAGTGCTCACTACTGGCCAAGTGTTGCTCCATGAAGCAATAACTGTCCACAATTTACAGCTTACTCATGAGTGACTGCTGGAAGCACTCCCAGAGGTGCACATCAGCTGGAACTTCGAGGAAGCCTCTCAGCTGGGAGGAGGGCATGCAGACTCTGAACTCATCTGGTTCTAGGCAAGCTGTTTGCCAGAGCAGTACACGGACTGAGCTGAGGCCATTAGATTCCAAAGTGACGCAAAGGCAGTATCTAACACAAGAAGCTTCCAGAGCAAAATTGTTTTGGTTAGTATTTCTTGCATTCACTACTCAATTTAATGTTTCCTGGAAACCATTGATTATTTTCATTTCCATTTATGCTTCTTATTTCCCTTTCAACCTTTTCTTTCTATCTTGCTGCTGACTTTGTACATTTTGTTTTAGTGCTGCTAATTTTGATTTCATGACTACATCTACATTGCAAATTTCTTTTTATGACCCTCTGTTCTTAAAACATTTTTTTCTTGCTTAAAAGTTTCTTGAAAAAGGCTAGTGTTTACATTGTTTGATCAATTATGCATGCCTATACCTTATAGTCTGAGCAGCTACTTCGAAGATAACAGTATGTAATATATTAACTGCTGTCAATTTCCTAGTATCTCGCTTTTTAAATCCTGTATCTATTTTTATTGTTCTTTTCTCTTTAAAATAAAAAAGTTTCTTAAGAGATGCATTTTTATGACAACAAAGTTATATAGTATATTTAGAGATGCTTATATGCAGAATAAATAAAACAAAATGCAGTATAACACTAGTATTTCTTATAGAATGTGTCTATGCCAATTTGATAATATTTGGAAAGTACATTTATATTAATAGAAGTCAATAATTTTAATAACTGTTTAAAACCATAGATTATCTTCTGACTTTCAAGGTGAAATATTTTTTTTCTTTTCCCTACTCTTTTTGAAAAAATATTGAAAACAGTGGTAATGACAAACAGACCATTCATCCCTGTTAATTGTAGACATTTAACTGTAGGCTCCCAAGAAACATGTCTGAATCTCTACTCCTTTGTTTCTGAATGTGAGCTTACTTAGACAAAGTATTTTTGCAGGTATAATTAATTATGCATATCAAGATAAGATAATTCTAGATTCACAAAAGTGACCCTAAAATCAAAGGAGTAAGTCTTTATAAGAAGATAAGAACACAGAAATGTAAAACAAAGTTGTATGGAGGCAGAGAGTGGGATCAGAATTATGAAGCTATGAGATGCAGGACACTACAGGTGCTAGCAGTCATCAGAATCTAGGGAAATGTATGGAACAGATGCTACTTAAAACCTTCACAAGAAACCAAGCCTGAGGATACATTGATTTCTGACTGCTGGTCTGCAGAACAGTGACAGAGTAAATGCCTGTAGTTTTAAGTCCTATATTCAATAATGATTTATTATGGCAGTCCCAGGGCATCAATATATTAATAAAAAGAAAATGGGTCATGCATTCCAAAAGTAATTCTAATTGGTTCTCAAATTTATAAACACACTTTTTGCGTGATATTCACTATAGTAGATGTATCTTTGATGTTTTTGATTTTTTTGTTTGTGGTATTGAAGATTGAACCTGGAGCCATGTGTGCACTAATAAACACTGTCACTGAACTAAATGCCTATTCACAAATCTTTGAAATAAAATTTGATTGGACTAGTGAACCCATTTTTATGTATTACTGAACAAATACAATTTGACCAGTGGCAGATTTTATGCCTGAAATGGTACAGGGAATACTCATTTGGGGGAAAAATGTTTTAGATTACCAGAAATGTGACTGCATGCAATGCATGATATTGACTGCATTAAGCACAATAGAGTAGGTATGTGAATCATATGGGATTTGAATTTGAAAAATTGTCATTAGACCTGCTCTATTAATTTAAAAAAAATTCTATGACATTTAGCACTGTCAGGATTTGAGAAAGCAACAGTTTTGATATATACACATATACATATACATATACATATACATATACATATACATATACATATGTATATAAATATATGATTCCAGTTCTGTTTATTAACCTTCATTATCAACTGTTTTTTCTAAGTGTTTTAGAGAATCAAGGTGCAATGTAGAGATAATAGGAATATATGATGCTGCTGGCCAAAAAAGACAATGAGGAGCAGCAGCCAGACAGTGTGACCATTTATGGGATACTGTGCTTTTGGCAAAAGACAGTTAATTTAAGTTCTAATTAATGATGCTGCTTGTTATCTAAAATCCTCAGATCTCTTGTGTTCATTAAACTCATTGAATAGCTGTACAAATTTCTGATCCAAGAATATATTTAACTCATGTATTTAAACATTCATGGGAAGAAGAAAGTCATGGCCAAGGTATAATACTCAGAACCATCATCTAATGAAGATTAACCTTTCCTTTTTTTGGTCGTAGCATCAGGAAAGAGATTCAATATTTACATTTACCACTTATATCAAATTTTTATGGTTAGCACTGACTTAAAAGATTCCGTTTTCAACTTTCTCAGATTATTCTCACCAGCAATATTCCATATTAAACACTGGTTTCTGACAGAATTTATTAATTTGCAGCTATATGCATGTAGGTTTACTTAGATCTTTTATACATATATTGCATTCTGAGTCTATTTGTTTCCTAAAGGAGGCCATGGACAAAGCCTTCCGTTATGCTCTGGTTTAGCTGGAGGAGACTGGGCCCAGTCTCTTCATCCTCACTTACAGGGCTCATTTCACCTGTGAACAAACAAGTGATAAAATTCAAAATTGCTGCTTGATGGTGAATTGAAACAACCTTTAGAGACAAATTGTGTTGGTTAATCTGGAGACAAATTTGGGGAGAATTTTGCTTAGAAACACCATGCTTAAGTTTGAAGTTGCTGCATCTTCCTGTTGCCTTGTTAAACTATTAAAAATGTCATAGTTTAGCAGCAGTGAGAGAAACTATATTAATTTACCTAATTTCATACCTAAGTTTATTGAGAAGCATAGGTATATTTATATTTTAATACAGTTCACCCTCCTCATCCACAGATTCCACATCCAGAAATTCAGCCAACTTTAAATTATAAACATTTGAAAAAAATTTTCACCTCTACTGAATATATTACAGATATTTTTCTTCTCACTAGTCTCACAAGAATTATTTACATAGCACACACATTGCAGCAGCTATTATCAGAAATATGCAGATGTTTTAAAGTGTGTAGAATGATGTGCAGGTTTGCATGTGAACTTGAGTATGTGAAGATTTTTATATTTTTATAACTTGCAGGGGTTCTTAGATCTAATCCCTTGTAGACACAGAGATAGGACTGTGTTTATGCTTTTTGATTGGTATATGTAAAATTATATAAGCTAATAATATAAATGTTTCTGGATTAGTAGTCAGAGTTTGACTTTAAAGTTATGAACTCTTAGTTTTAAATCATCATTTTATCATTTGTCAGTCTTTTAACTGTGGATGAAATTTATTCTGTCTGAATATATTCCATATATTTCAATAGTTATTTAGGATTAAATTATATAATTGCTGTAAAATACTTAAGTTGGGGCCAAGCATATGATAAATGTTTAAAAATAGTACCCAAAATAAAAATATTTTGTGTTGTCTTAGGAATCAGAAGTAAAGAAAAACCATTATTTTATGGTATCCAGAACAAAATTATTTTTAAATGAAAAATCATAAAAAATATGCCGTGTCTCTTTTCAGTTCTCCAGGAACTTTATTTAGGTTTAGTAAAATACAAGTTTCTTACAGACATATACAAAATCCTGTATGATTTGGCTCTGTTTAGTTTTTTCACACTTTTTTTTATTTAAAGAAGGTAAAATTAAACACAAAAAACAGAACAAAACAAAATAAGAAGGTAGTGTAAGAGACATAAATTTTAAAGCAAGGCAATCAGCAATCCTCGCTATCTCTCATATTGTCTGTTGTTTTCTTCCGAATACTTGTCCATATCTTCACACACAGAGAATTCATATGAAACAACATAATATAGAACTCATCTGGAACAGGATGAGGAAGGCATTTTAGGTCTTCAAGACCACACAATAAGGAAGTCAACAATGGCTGTCACAGTGTCCCCCATTCTCTTCAATATAGCTGCCCATATCTTCATATATGTTGAAATTACACAAAACCAAACAGGCTAAAATCACGCTGAACAAAGAATAATAGTACTGCTGGGTTTCACATCATGACACTACAGAATCAGCACTGAGTAGTGTAGTGTCTTTTTTTCTTCAAAGTAGTTGTTCACTTCATCATGCATTATATAATCAGTTCTCATAAACTATTTATAGGTTCTATGCATGCAGGAGTCTCTACATGTATTTCTATCCTTTCTGTATCAGAGGGGAAAACAAAATATAGCAAGACAAAAGAGGATTCCTATAAAAATATGAAATTAAAAAGCCATATAAAACCACAGTACAAGGTGATCTACAATGGTTACTGTGTTGTTTCTTGTTACCTTCAATAGAATTGCTCATATCATCAGGAATAGAATAATTGAATATAGCAGTACATAATAATATTAATAAAAACAAAGCATTGTAGGCAGAGTAAAAATTCAAAAGCAGGAAATAATCAAACCAGAGCAGGTATCCTAGTGAAGCTTGTCATCTTCAGTATAGTTGCCTATACTCTCAGACTTGATACTATCAGTCATAACAGATTTGAATAAAATCTATCAATACAAAACAGCAATCTAACAAACCAGATTCAACTAAGATCACTCATGATAAAACAGTGTAAGTTATTCAGGGTTTAAGATTAAATTGACAGGAAATTAAAGATGCTTACCATACTATATCCTGATATTTTTGGAATAGATTTCGGTGCCCTCAAATTTAGAACAAGTAGACAAACTGGAACAGAATATAATCCATCTAAACAGAGCAGTGTGAGTGATGTAGGTTTTAAGCCCTGATACACTATTAACAATATCCTCCGCCTTCTTTTTTCAGACTATTCCTCCCCTGTCACTCACACAGGATACACTATGCATTTTGGGTCCTACCAACTCCCTTGGCTTTTAGATTGTGGGGGTAACCTGCTATTTACCTTAGTGGTTCCAAACCTTCTCACTCCTGGACTTGATCTCAAGTTTTATTCCTTTACCCTCAAAAGCCTCAAGGTTTTCCTTCATTATAGCTAAGCAGTTCTCTAATGCACATAAGTATCCTGTCTTTCCAATCTATCTGCAAGTGCTGGTCGAGTTGCCCCTATTCCTCTCTGGTTCCCTGTCACATACAGCATTGTTTTCTCATATTTGATTTTTGGTTCATAAACCCTTTTTCAGGTTGATTATATTTCCTATACAGAGCATCTCAGTGGAGCCTACCACCTAATCTACTCTGCCTGTGTTTCTTTTCTTCTTTTCTTTTCTTTCTTTTTTTTTTTTTTTTGTGTGTGTATCAAGGCCATCTATTTTAGAGATTATAGCCAACCTTCTGCTTATAGAGATTAGAGCCTTATTTCTGCTATGCTATTTTGTTGCCATTGGTTTTCTACTTTTCTCCTTCATCCTTCATTCCACTGTCTGCCCTCTTCATTGAGGCCTCTGTGCCACTGTTCCTGAAATCAGGGTATTTTTCTCTCTCTCTCTAGAATGTCCTTCTGTGTTCTCTGTAGGATTTGATTGGTGGTCGTGAATTTCCCCAGTTCCTATTTGTCATGGAAGAATCTTGTTTTCATTAATTTCTAGAGATACTCTTGCAGGGTACATCAATCTGGGCAGGAGATTATTTTCTTTCAGGGCTTGGAATACTTTGCTCAAAGCTCTTCTTGATTTGATGGTCTGTGTTGAGAAGTCTGCTATGATTTAGATGGGTTTTCCTTTATAGTTGATCTGATTCTTTTCTCTAATAGCTTTTAATATTCTGTTCTTATATTAAATTTCTCGAAACTTGATTATTATGTGTCTGGGTGTAGTTCTTTTTGATTGTAGGTGGCTAGAGCTCTATATGCCTCATACATGTGAATATCATTTCCTTTTCTTGTGCTTGGGAAGTATTCCTTAATTATTTCTGTAAATAGCCTTTGTAGTTTCTTTGTTTTTACCCTTGCTTCTCTATTCACATTTTTTATTCGTAAGTTATAGACCTCTTGCTATCTTTTAGCCTTTGTATTGTTACTGCCTGTTTGCTTGTTACTTTTAAGAGATCTTTCCTTTAATGATCCCACATTGCAAACCTATCTTCAAGTTTTGACAGTCTATCCTTTGTTTCTTTCAAGCAGTTTTGCCAGCTTTCAATGGAGTTTTTTTAATTTCCTGATAATCTCTTTGAATCTGCTTCATGTATTCTAGGTTTTCTTTATGTTCTTCATCTAATGTTTCTCTCATTTTTTGTGTTTCTCCAGCCTTCCATCTGTGTTTTCTTGAGAGGTGCCTAGCATTTCTTTCATTAATCTGCTTATATCTTGCTTTACTTGATGTAATATTTAAATTTCACTTTTGAGCTCGTCTATGAGGTTCCAAAGATATCTCTTTATGTCCACTGATACCATGTCTGATATTGCGTATTTATTGCCCTCAGTCTCTTTTGTATTTACCTCTCCTTGATCAATATTAACGTTGGGGCTGGTGGCTTTTTCTTATGTATTTCTCTTGTCATGTTTTTGGTTTCCTCCATACAGGTGTATAGTAGAGGTCCCAGGCCCTTTCCTTGTTAGTTAAGGTTCTTCTGAAGCATGCTGGCTAGGGATTTCTGCCCTCTCCAGTTTGCTGTTGGTCATTGAGGTGCAAGCAGAGGAGGTTTATGCTGGCCCCTCCCTTCCAAGCCAGTCAATATTCAAGGGCCTTCACCACGTTAGTGTGTGCTATACCTGCAGGATTTGTTTGGGATGACTTATTGGGTCCCAGCCAAGGGAATGATCCAGGCTGAGCAGATTTCACCAATCTGCCCTGGGAAGGGGGCAACCAACTGGTGTCAGTGCCATTCCTTGTTCGTACCTGTCCTGCCTAATTCCAACATGTTGTCCAGATGGTTGCCACTTTCCTGTGAGACGGTCTTATTCCCTGCACTCTTCCTGCATTAACACAGGTCTCCATGACGGCTTTATGCTCCATTGGGCTCACTGACCTCGAACTTCAGCATGACTGCAGATCCAGTGGGTCACAGCAGCACAAGTTCGGACAGCTCTGGCAAGTAGCAGCAACATGAGTTTGGGTGGCTCCAGGGAGAGTGCCATGGCCTCTAATCTTAGCTGCTCCATTGGTAGCCCAGGACTGCATGGTTGACCAGCTCTTTTCCCTTACATTTCTTCCTGGGTTTTGAGGATCCATTTCCCTCTGTCCAGACCTCTCCAAGATGTTTTATTCTGGCATCCAAGTTGTCTCTCTCAGGAAGCCTCTGTATGCTACTGCTTACTTATCTAACATCTTTGTCTGACTCAGTTTTTTCACTCTTCTCCTGGCTCAGTGTGTCATAGTAAATTGATCTCCTGTTGCCACTCAGTGCATCAAGTGTGTTTCTACCTCAGATGTTTGGCACAATTGTTCTTACTTCTTCATGGCTTATTTCTCTACATCTTTCAGTCTTTATTGAATTATCACAATCTCAGAGCAGTCTTTCCTAACAATTCTATCTACAATAGAACTTCTCCACCCTTCATATATATATATATAAAACTTAACTAATAGAGAAATAACTATCACTTATTACAACAAAATATTTATAGGACATAGATTATTCTTTTGTTTCTTATTTTACCTATGGTTCATTTCACAGTAGCTGAGTAAGTACAGTCCAAATCTATCCTGTTCTTATAAAACAGCTTTAAGTATGCACTTTATAGCTAGAAATGAAGTAAATATAAATAGTTTAATTATAGATGGTTATATAGTATAATGGGGAAAAAGTCTAGGGATAATTTTAGAAATTTTAAGTTTGAATTTCAATTATTCGTCATACCAGCTTCAAGATTATGGACAAATTTCATTTTCTCTGTCTACACAGATTATAAAATCTACAGTAATCTTAAAGTTAAGTATAGATTCTAAAGACATGAAGTATTTAAAAAACAATTAACAAAATGTATCTGTTTAGAAGTTTAATAATGTTAAATGAGTATAGAGATACATGAAATGAAACACTTTCCAGGACACACTCTGAAATAAGGTTTTGTTAGCACTGTGGATGCTGCTTATTCTTGTCTAGTTGGCAAGTGAAATTCATCATCACAATAGCTGTATATGATAACCTTAAATTTTACTTTTAGTTATGCAGTCAACCATTTAACCACTATTTAAATTGTTTTACCAAATGTTTCCTTTGTACTACACACTGAAATGATCAGTGTAGTAAATAACAGAAGCATTATAGATTTGGCTTCCAGTAAAGATGGAAGATAGGTAAGAGCAGATTATAGAGGCTCCCTGAGGCAGTCAACTTGGATGCCGAAATAACACAGCATGGGAGTCCCAGACAGATGGAGATGAATCTGCTCAACCCAGGAAGAAACTAAAGTAAAATGAACCAGCCAGACATACAGTCCTGGTGCTACTATTGGAACAGCTAAGATTTGGTGCTCCCGCTGCAGTGCCCAAACTCGTGTAGCCACGACTCATCGAGCTGCCCGAATTCCTGCCACTTCTACTCACTGAAACCCCAGTCACACTGAGGTGCAGTCACATTGAAGTCAGAAGTGGGTGAGCCCAATGGAGAATGTAGATAGCCAGGGACCTGCTTTGACCTGTGGTGAGTGCTGGGAATAAATCCTTCCACAGAAAAAGGGATGACATTTTGGAATCAGATAGGACTGGCAAGAACAAGAAACAGCAGTGACTTCAGTCAGCTGTTCCCTTCCCAGATGAGAGTGATGGGGTATGCTTGGCTTGGGTAATGCCCCTGGTGGAGACTCAATAAGTTGTTCCAAACCAATTCCCTATGTGTGGTGAATCCTAATGTGGTGAAGGACTCAGCAGGTTGACTGACCCTGAGGAGAGGGCCCACCATTCGCTGCCCCTGTTTTCACCTCAATAGCACATTAGAGTGGGCAGTATCACCTAACCAGTGCATGTCAAAGAATCATAACCAACAAAGAAAGGGACTGGGTCCTCCACTATTCACCTGTATGGAAGAAACAAAAATTATGAGAAGAAGCAACAAGAAAAAGTCCCCAGCCCTCAGCCCTGAGAACATTGATTCAGAAAAGGTAAATACAAAAGAGATTGAGGACAGCAAACATGCAATATCAGACATGGCATCAGTGGACATAAAGAGATAACTTAGGGACCTCATAGATGAGTTCAAAAGTGAAATATTTAACCAATTGAAGCAAGATATAAGTAGATTAATAAAAGAAATGCTAAGCAATTCTCAAGAAGACACAGATGGAAGAACGGAGGAGCACAAAAAAAGAAGAGAATCATTTGATGAAGAATATAAAGAAAACATAAAACGCATGAAGCAGGTTCAAAGAGATTACAAGGAAATAAAAAACTCCATTGAAAGCTGGCAAAACTGCTTAAAAGAAACTAAGAAAAGATTATCCAAACTGGAGGACAGGTTTGCAATGTGGGATCATGAAAGAAAAATTTCTTAAAATAACAAGGAAACAAGCAATAATAATACAAAGGCTAGAAAGCAACAAGAGGATTCTATAACTTAAGAATAAAGAATGTGAATGAAGAAGCAGGGGTACAACAAAGGAACTACAAAGGCTTTTTACAAAAATAATTAAGGAAAACTTCCCAAACATAGGAAAAGGAAATGATATTCAGATGTATGAGGCATACAGAACTACAGCCACCTACAACCAAAACAGAGCCACATCCAGGCATATAATAATTAAGATCCAAGAAATTCAGTATAAGAATAGAATATTAAAATCTTTCAGAGACAGGAAACAGATCACCTCTAAAGGAAAATCCATCAAAATCACAGCAGACTTCTCGACACAAGCCATCAAATCAAGAAGAGCTTGGAGTGAAGTATTCCAAGCCCTGAAAGAAAATAACCTCATTCTCAGATTGATGTATCCTTCAAAACTGTCTCTAGAAATTAATGGAGAAACAAGATGCTTCCTCCAAAGAGGAACTGGGGGAATTTGTGACCACCAATCCAACTCTACAGAGAATTCTGCAGGACATTGTAGAGAGAGAGAAAAATACCTGGATTCCAGGAACAGTGGCAGAAAGGCCTCAATGAATGGGGCATAAAGCAGAATGATGAAGAAAAGCAAACAACTAATGGCAGAAAAAGAGCACAATAGAAATGAGGCAGAGAAGGTTTGCTATAATCTCTAATACAGATGGCCTTGATATACTGAAAAAAAAAGAGAGAGAAACACAGGCAGAGTGGATCAGGAGGTGGGGTCCACTGAGATGCTCTTTATAGGAAATATAATCAACCTGAAAAGGAGTATATGGACCGAAAACCAAATATGTGAAAACAATGCTGTATGTGACAGTGAACCAGAGAGAAATAGGGGCAACTAGACAGATATTTGTGGATAGACTGGAAAGACAGGCTTTAATAGGTAAAGGAGTACCTAGAGATCACGTGCAGGAGTGAGAAGGTTTGAAACCACTTAGGTAAATAGCAGGTTGCCCCCCCCCCATCAAAAAGCCGGGAGTGTTGGTGAGACTCAAAAATGCACAGTGCACCCTGGGGGAGTGAAAGGGGAGGAATAGTCTTTAAAAAATGGCAGAATATATTGCTAATAGTGCATCAGGACTTTAAACCCATATTACTCGCAAAGTTCTACTTAGATAGATTTTTATGTGTCCCAGTTTGTCTACTTGCACTAGATTTGAGGGCACAGACAGCTATCCCAAAAATATCAGGATATTGTACAGTAATCATCTTTAAATTCCTATAATCTTAATCTAGATCCCTGTATAACTTATGCTTTTTTTATCATGACTGATCTTAGCTAAATCTGGTTTGTTTGATTGCTGTTTGGTATTGAAAGATTTTATTCAAAACTGTTATGATTGATAGCATCAAGTCTGAGATGATAAGATTCACTATGATACCCATTCTTGTTTGATTACTACCTGTTTTTGAAGTTTTACACTATCTACAAAGTTGTGCTTTTATTAATATGGTTATGTACTGCTATATTAAAATACACTATGTCTAATGATCTAGCCAATTCTATTGAAGACAACGAGACAGCACAATAACCATGGTAGAACTCCTTGCACAGTGGTTTTATATGTCTTTTTCATTTCATGTGTTTATACGAAATTGTTTTGTTTTGTTTCTCCCTCTAATATAGCAAGGATAGAAATACATATGGAGACTTACGCATGCATAGTACCTATAAACAATTTACAAGAACTGATCTTCTCGCTCATGATGAAATGAACAAATATGGATCACTGCATGTATGTTTAAGTGTGTAGGACTGATAACAATATTACTAAGTTTTTTATGGATAGTTGAACAGAACTGTTTGCAGTCTCATTGTTTGAATCCTCACTTTATATGTTTCACTTTTATATCTTGAACAACTATTTGTAAGAGGACAATATGTAATCATCAACTAGTGATTTCTTATTGTTTATTTTTTCTTTGAAAGTATGTGTTATTTCTACTCATTTTCTATTTTATGTAGTTTTTCATTAAATAAAATTTAAAAAACAAGCATTATAGATTTAATTACAAGAATTATTTAAAGATTAGACAGGAGAAAACATAACATCTAATTCTCCATTTTTTTGATATTGTTTTTCTTATTAGCATACATACATGTGATTCCCTTTCACCATTTTTTTACTATTATTGGAAATTTGAATCATCTTGGAAAAGCCATGAGATTAAACTACAGTGGCTGGATAAATGTTATAATTTTTAAGTTGAAAAGTAGGACTTAAAGCTGAATTAACCGGTGTAGACAAGGAAAGATAATTGATAATTTGAGCATTAACTGGGTGAATGATTCAGATATATTGCCAGCTTTCTAGAATAATGTCATATCCCACACATTTGACTTATAATCAAGCTACTTATTACTAATTAATCAAATGCACAGTGGAGAAAGTTCTAATGAAGCAATCATCATTTCACTCAGGAAGTGAACTTGGAATTTTGGATCTAATTTTGTCTTTGACAATTAAATCAGACATTTAATAGATTTCAAGATGAAGTCAATGTCAACATTTACTAAAATTCTATATTTTAAAAATAAAAAATAATGAATAGCTCTAGAAGTAAGGATAAATCCAGCAAATATCTCCACAGAGCTAGAAAGTAACAACTTAGAGTAAGGGATATAGCTTCATCCAATTTAAAAGCATGGATGAAAACTGACATACATGACAGATTCTGGTATCAGAACTGGGATCATTGTTATGATATGACCTGAACATGTAGTTCAGAACTTTTGAAACTTGTGGGAGAAGCTTCAGAAAGTTTGGAGATGTGAGCTAGCTCTAGAATACTACAAACCAAGTTTGATAGGACATGGCAGGATGCCACCATGGAAATGAACACAACAAATTATTCAGAGTCCAAAAGCACAACAATGCTGAGAGACCGGAAGGGATGTTCAAGAGGTTGAAAAGCAGGCCAGAAGAGAGGTTGGTTCAGCTTTTTTACACAATCTCCCGAAATTGAGAGTAAAAGGCATATTAAGAAGCTGATCATTCAAGGGACATTAAGTACTGGTATGCAACAAGCTAGAGTCTTGCTAGTGGTAATCTTAGCACTCACTGGGGAAAGATAAAGGAACACCGAAGTCTGCTTCTGTTTAACTAAACTGATCAAATTAGCTGATGTTGCCAACTTACGCTGTTTTTAGCATGTATGTTCTGTCTGTCCTATCATCCTGAGCAGAATACTTGGCTGTATTCAGCATGGACCATTTCCTGCAGGTAATCAACTTCTATTGAGAAGTGCCCCAGAAGAAGCTTGAGGTTGTAGCCCTTAGGACATAAGACTTGTTTTGTCATGAAGGTACATGCACATGGGTCTGTTCAATAACTTCTTACACTTAGAATATTTCTATTGATGTTTTTCATTTTAATTGAATAATTTTTGTTGTATTAAACAATGAGCTACAAACAAGAAAAATTTACAAAATAAAGTATTGACTTTTTAATATTTATTCAGTATGTAATATCAAAATTTCCAATAATGACTTGTTTTTGGCATACAAAGTCTAGAACATCAGAAATAAATTTCCACATGAACTACAATGAATACACCAATAAACTCTATCAAAAAATAATCTTTACTTTGATTTTCACACTTAATGAAATTTATACATTATAACATACACACGCATTGCTAACACTGATAGCACCTGTGTTTTGCTTTTGAAGGACATATTTTTCTTTACGGTGGTCTTGTTTTAACAAGAGGTTCTTATTATATTGCACAGTTTATAATGAATAGGAACCTAAAGCAAAAATAATGTAAAATATTAAATTCATAATACTTAGTGTGTATTTAAAGTAGACATCAACATTTCCACATCAGCTGTGTACTTTCTTACAAAATCTAAAAATAATTTCAGAAATAAATTCTTCTATGACCCACAATGAGAGTATCAATAGAATTACCACAAAAATAAGCTTTGCTTCCACTGCACACTCAAGGCAGTCTGCACCCGTGACAAATACATGTTCCACACACATATCTTGCTGACACTGACAGCATGCATGCTCACCTTCCCTTTCTAAATGACAGTCTTATCATTTCTCTTCTTTTCCTGTTTTGACAGAAACTTTCTACTATGTTGTACACCATGCAGTTAGCAGGAAAATAAGATGTTAGTAAAATACAGGATCAAATATGTAATGAGTGCTTAGAATAGATATAAACATTTTCATGTCAGCTGTTTACCTGATTACAAAACATAAAAGGAAACATCAAAAATAGTCACCCATGTGAAATACACTGCAAACAAAGACAACAGTCTACCACAGAAATAAACTTTGCTTCAGTGTCACTCCCAACACATGACAATTACATGTTTTATATAGAAGTGTTACTTATATTGATAGTACATATGTTTTGCTTTCCTGCAGTACACAGTTACTTTTTTGCAGGACATGGTTAACATCTGTTGTAGTCAAGGTTCACAAGGAAAAAGGATTTAATACAGAATATGTAATTCATATGACTGCTTTATAATATTCACCCAAAGATTTAAATACAAAATAGTGAGGGAGATCTTTTCACACAGTAGACACCCAAAGAACCCAATTGAGAGCCTGGATCCAGAGACTCTGGATCCCAGTATGAGTCCAGCTGACAACCGACAGCCCATGACAATCCCCCCCACCATGAGTCTAGCAGGATGCTTACACTCTCTGTCAATGTTTCATGCAAGCCTGTACCAAAGATCTGCAATGGAAAGGCCCAAAGGTCAACAGTAGAAGCTAAAATGTCTGTGCTAGCGGGATCATGGATCTGTGCCAACAGGCTGAGGAATGTGTACTAAAGCTAGAAAGCCATGCTCAAAATAAGGACTAGAGTTCCGCTAAAAAGAACCCCAACACCCTCAACAACAGCAACATCCTGAGCTTCTCTGACATTGAAAATAACTGAGTTCATATCAGGAGAACTAATTTGAAGAGCTTCTCCAAGAGAACCAACAAGATACCATCCAGGGCCAGGAAGTGATGCCCAAAGGATCAGAGCCTCCCCCGCCCCAAATGGAATGAATCCATCCTTACTGACAACAAGGTCGTGAGCTCCTCTGAGGATGAGAACAGACAAGTTTATACTAGGAAAACCGGCAATGCAAGTTTCTCCGGGTGTTCAACAGCACACAGCTTCCCCTCTAGTTCTGCTTGTATGCTGTTAGCAACAATACTAAGGTGGGTCACATGTCAGCTCACCAGGGCACTTCATTATTTTGCTTAATTTTTAATTCCCTGAGCAAAAACATTTTGCTTTTCCTCTTCGGTAAATGATCTCTTATGAGCTCCAGTCCCAGTTCTCTAAGAAAATTTCTCCATGATGTTTTGCACTTATTATTTTCTTTGCAAACTGTCAAACTATTCATGCCACACATTAATAATCAATGAAAACACAGCCATTGTTCAATGCTTTGTGTTTCAAAAGTGTTTCATCAAAAACATCTATTCTATGTTTGGTTTTGTTATTAAAATTTTGCATCTTAGGCTTTTGTGCTGTCAAGGTTTGCCCATCAGTATTTCCACCACAGTGAAATGTTGACATTGACAGTATCAGTTTGCTTTTTTTGCAGTATGGGGACAATGTCATATCTCTCTGGAATTTGAAAATTGAACTATATAAATCTCTGTGTTGCAATTGCAACATTTCATTTGGAGTTTCAGTTTTGTTCCTATGTACAGTTCCTTCTCTAGTCAACTTGTATGCTGTTAGCAACTATAACATCAATTTGAAACTAGTAAATCCATTATCAAATATCACATTTCAATTAGTTTGGTATCTTCACAATATCATTTTGTTTATTATATAATAAAGACCTGATGGCTGATTTTCAGGATAAATGTCTATGTTGAAAGCACAATATGTTTTCATATCTACAAGGTATAAATTTTCATGCAATATTTTGACAATTCAGTTTTCTGTAAGTCTTATACACTCCTGAAATCACCATAAGAAATCTGTGCTAAGAAGAGCAGACCTATGAATACTTTCAGTTCAGCTAGGCAGGTGTCATAAGTAATACATTTTTAGTGTGGTTGATAATGGATACAAGAAATCTGACTTGTATTTTAGCCTTTATGCATTTTACAACATCTTGTAGTATATTTTGTCTGTTACAGTTTCCCACAGTAAATAGCAGTTCTGGCATTCTTTCCAATTTGTTTCACCCCTGCTATGACTTTCACAATACTTTAGGACCTAGTTCTAACATAGGATCATTACATTTTGACTAGTCCAACAGGTAATCACAATGCAGTTTTCTTCATTATTCCAATTAAGAAAGCCTGTATTCCCTGTGTCTGTATCAGTTGATTCTTTTCCATTTCACTGTCTAAGAATTTTGGTTCACATCACCAGTGTCAGAATCATCATTGTCATCATAATCATCCTACACCACCACACCACTCATTTGTTATTAAAGCATGTATTTTACCATAATGGATCATCTTGCATCACCCATATATACAAGGATAACTCAATCATTTTCTTTTGATCTTGTTATGGTTGACACACTGTGTCAACTGGAGAAGTCTAGACCCTTACCTAAGTAACTCAGCAGGATTATATCCTAACACGTAGAGGACATTCCTGCCTTTATTGCTCTACAATATTGTTCATTGTGCCACCCTGAGAAGTTTAGAAGTTTAAGTGAATTAGTATGGATGGGGCTGGGGTCCTTGCTCTATAAGCATGCTGAGCCTGTACAAGAGAGAGCATGAAGATGATATGAATCTGCATATAATATAAGGGAGAAAAAGAGGTTTACCCATCTCTGGATTTTGACTCGTGTTGTTTTTGCTATCTTCTGGTACCATGAAATTTTGCCATGTGCAATGACACCCAACCTTGAAATCGGCTGATTAAACCAAAACCTCTACAAAGTGTGAGCTAAATATTTCCTTCCTTAATTTTGGACATCAAATATTTTTTCTTAGCAATAAGAGAAAGGTAACTAAAATAGAACTCCCCAAAACTTGCAAATCTGACTTCTCATGATCAAATGTACTGAATTGCACTACTTTTACCAAAAAAAAAAAAAAAAAAAAAAAAAAAAAAAAAAATGGAAAGAGAACTTTTTAATTTAATTTTATTTAAGGAGAAAAAAGAAAAAAAAGCAGAAAAAGGGTACAAGTTATACAGAATTTCAGAAAAAATAAACAGTAGGAAATCACTAGTTAATTACATATTGTTGTCTTAGAAATAGTTGTTGAAGTTACAAAATTAAAGCGTGTAGAGGAGACTTTCAAACAGTGACACTGCAAACATTTTTGTTCAATGATCCAACAAAACTCAATAATATGGTTATCTATCTTATACACTTAAATATATATGCAGTTATATCTTTTAGAGAACTTGCTTTTCCTATCTTTTGTACAAGGACAATTACACATTTTGGGTTTTATTACTCCCACAGTTCTTATTACTTTTTTATTTTTTGAAGAAAGTAAAACCAAATGTGACATACCAGGACAGAGTCAGTCAAATCAAAAGGATGGACATAATACATAATGTAAAAACAAAATACAAGGTGATCAACAATGGTTACCATAATGCCTCTTGTTATCTTAAAAAAGAATTGCCTATATCATCAGTTATAATAAAATTGAACAAAACAGTAAAGAGCAAGACCAATAAAACCAAAACATTGGAGACATTAGAGGACTTCAAAAGAAGATAATAGTCAACCAGAATGGGCGTCACAATGAATCTTATTGTCTTCATGGTTGTTGCATATACTTTCAAACTTGGTACTATCTAGCATAACAGAATAGAGAAAAATCAGTCAAAACAAGATGGTGAGAGCAATACTGAGTTTCAAATCAAGTTAATAGGAAATCAAAGTGGGTTACTATAATATATCCTGCTACTTTTTATTTATTTTTCCCTTAATTAAAAGGATAAAAATGAAAAAGTAGATAATAAAAAGGAGATTGAGATTAAAAAAAAAGAGGGCATAACAACAAAACAGTGCAGGTCAAAACATAGCAATTTAAGCAAAATAGTGTTTCACCACAAGATAATCTCAACATAATAGTAGTTACCATAATGTCTCTTCCCTTAAAATCTTTGGGTATAACTTCGTATACTGTAGCATCAAACATATCAAGACAATGTGAAACCATTCAAGAGAATGACAGTATTACAGGGTATTTAGATTCAACTAACAGAAAATGAATAATGGTTTCTGTATAATCTCCTTGTCTATAAAAGTTTTTGTTTATATTATCACATATAATAAAATCCAATAAGATACAACACGTTAAAACCGATGGAGACAGAAGAACAAAAGCTTGATGGGGCTTCAAAACAAGAGGATATTAAATCAGCACTACCTATTATGATGTCTTGTTTTTTCCAAAATGGCTGTTCCTACCATACAACCTTCTCTGCCTCATTTCTGTTGAGCTCTTTTTCTGTCATTAGTTGTCAGTTTGTCCTCTTCATTTCGCTTTCTGCTCCATTCATTGTGGCCTCTCTGCCACTGTTTCTGGAATCTTGGTGTTTTTCATTTTTAGAGTATCCTGCAGTAATCTCTGTAGAGTTGAATTGGTGGTTGCAAATTCCCCTAGTTCCTCTTTATCCTGGAAGCACCTTGTTTTTCCACAATTTCTAGGGACAGTTGTGCAGGATATATCAATCTTGGCTGGAGATTATTATCTTTCAAAGCTTGAATTATTCCCCCCCATGCTCTTCATGATTTGATGGTTTGTGCCTAGAAGTCTGTTGTAATTCTGATGGGTGTTCCCTTGTAAGTGACCTGTTTCTTGTCTCTGATGGCTTTTAATATTCTGTTCTTATATTGGATTTCTGGAATGTTGATTATTATATGCCTGGGTGTAGCTCTGTTTGGGTTGTAGGTGGCTGGGGTCCTGTATGCCTCATACATCCGAGTATCTTTACCTTTTGCTAAATTAGGGAAATTCTCCTAGATTATTTCTGTGAATAGCTTTTGTAGTTCATTTGTTTGAGTCCCTACTTCTTCTTTTATGTTCTTAATTCTTAGGTTGTAGACCCTCTTATCATCTTCTAGTCTTTGTATTATTGCTGTTTGTCTTCTTGTAATTTTTAAGAAGTTTTTCATTTCATGCTCCCACCTTACAAATCTGTCCTCCAGTTCTGATAATCTATCCTTAGTTTCTTTCAAGCTGTTATGCCAGCTTTCAATAGAGTTTTTAGTTTCCTGGTAATCTCTGTGAACCTGCTTCACATATTCTATGTTTTTCTCTATTTTCTCCATCAAACAATTCTCCCCTTTTTTTTCTGTTCTTCCATTCCACCATCTGTTTTTTCTTGGGCAGTGCTTAGCATTTCTCTAACTATTCTACTTATTTCTTGCTTTATTTCATTAAATACTTCATTTTTGAACTTGTCTATGAGGCTCCGGAGATATCACTTTATATCTATAGGTGCTGTGTCTGATATTGAATGTTTTCTGTCTTCATTCTCTTTTGCATTTGCCTTTCCTGGATCAGTGTTCTCAGGATTGGGGACTGAGGACCCTTTCTTGTTGCTCCCTTTTCCTATACTTTTTGTTCCTTCTATGCAAAGCGTGTGTCGGAGGCCCATTTTTTTTTTCTTTTTGTCTGTTGCAGTTTGTTTGAATCCGTTGGCTAGGTGTTCCTGTCCACTGCAGTGTACTAGGGAGACACAAACCTGGCAGCCTCTGCTGGGCCCGCCCCTCCAGGTCAACCTACTGAATGTTTCACTGCTAGGGTGCACAACCAGGCGCAGGGTCCTGATTTGGGCTAGCCTACAGGATCTTAGTCCACAGCATCACCAGGCCAAGCGTTCCCCACCACTCCCGCTTGAGAGGGGAATATGCGACTAAAGTCACTGCAGGGCCTTGTTCCGGCTAGTCTGCTCGTTCCCAGAATGTTCTCTGTTGGAGCCTCCTAGTCTATGAAAGGGTCCCCATTTCCCTCACTCACCGCAGGTCGATGCAGGGCTTCCTGCCAGTCCCACTCTCAACGCCGTTTGGTTTGCTGATTCCAGCTCTCAGACCTTTCACACGTGTCTGTCTCCCTGCCATGCGGATTGGGACACTGTATTGGCAGCAGGAAATTCAAATTGCGGCTTCCAATGGCGTGGGATCCAGCTTCCTTCCTCACTGAGATTTTATCTATTCCTGTTATAGCATCAGGATTGCATTTCCAGTTGGTTTCTCTCAGCTTACTTTGTTCCTGGGTTGGCAAGGTACATCTTCCCTCGCGTGGGACTCCTCACACAGCACCGCTCCTGGATTCTTAACTGGTAATCTCAGAGAGCCTCCGTGTCTGCTGTTATTTGTCTGCCATGTTCTCCCAGAAGTCGGAAAGAGAACTTTTTAAAAACAAATTCTTCAGTGCTATTGGACTATTGGACCCTCTGTGATGCTCAGGTAAACATACAAAAACTGTTTCACAGAACCTGGAGGGTGGGTTCAAATCCCTTTTGGTCATTTTTGCACATGTACATATCCCTTGAAGTTCATCATACCAAGTGGATAAACACATTGACATTTCCTGTATCTCTCAGGGAAGGGTACTCAGTGGGAAATAATGGATGAGTCTGCTGGACTCAGGCTTATGCCTCAAGAGTTAAAGACAGTAGCCAGGTATCAGTGTTATCACAAGGAGGAGCTCAGGTCAGAAGTCAGAAGACCAGAATGCTGATAGAAATGCAGTCTGTAAAATCAGGTTCATGAGCTTTCAGTTGAGAATAAAGACTCCATTGGCATTTTGACTTTGGGCCATGTGTGGTACGCTCTGCAGAAATTTTATCTGTACATTATTCTTGTCTGGTGACTTTGTAGGAGACTGAGGTTAGTTAAGAGACTAGACTAATTAATCTGGATGAGAAAATTTCACAACATCCCAATATCCAAGTGGAGGATTGAGAAACAAGAGTGAATAACACAGTTGAATATTTCAAAAGTTTAGTGTGCTCTGGTAAAGTTGGGGCCTCCAAGGATGGACCGTTAAAAATAAGTCAGGTATTTTAGAAGAATGCAGTAGAAAAGATGAATTGGATATCACAGGAATTTGCAGGAACTTATCCTTGGAAGGATCACAATTGCAAAAATGTAAGATTTTGCTTTGAGGAGTGAGCCCTTAGGTATGAATGGCATACCTATACACCAGAATGGCAACAACCTATAGGATAAGAATTGATTCATTAGGATTCAGTTCACTTTGATCTATTGTCTGAGTACTCAGAGGCTTCTACAACTACCAACAAGTTGCAAAAGGACTTAGTTAGTGCTCTAACTGGTGGTATATCTTGGTGTCATATTCATGGTGCTGGTTTTATATGCATGAAGAATGCAAAAGCTGTGATATCAGGAATACTAGATTTAAATAGATGGCCTCAGAAGTCAGGTAACACGCTCTGGAGAAGCTCTGAGTGTGGAACCAAAAGCACACTGGAGAAATTGGGAAGTTAGAGAAGCCAGAAATGTTAAACAATTGATTAAAGTTCCAAGAAATAAACAAAGCTCACCTAAGACAGAGGTCATGAGATTTACAACAACCACAGAAAGTAATACAGGGCCAGGGCTGCCCAAGCAGTTTGAATTCACATTTTGTTACAGATTGCTGTGGTTTCTGGACTTGAGACTATGGGATTTAAAGTCACCCTATGGGATGTTGATACTGTTTTCATCTTATTTTTGTCTATTCTCCTGTTTCTACTTTTTGGAATGGTAATGTTTTTATAGTACTTTTGAATATCAGTAGTTTAACTTTCTTCTGAGTTTAAAGTGCTCACAGCTAAAAATTTGCCTTAAACCTCACACACTTTGGACTTGTAATTTTCAGCATTTGAGGGACTGCTAGGACTTTAGCAGCTCTTAGATAAAGACTGAATTAATTTTACATAAATAGATAGGCATGAGTCTTTGGGGGACCTAGGGTAGAATGCTATAGGTTATATCCAGATGCTCTGAAAAGCTTCATTTTCTTATATGAAGAGGTGACTGGATAATGGAAGCATGACACACATCATTTGATTAATCCACTGATCACTTTGTAACTAAATGTGATGCTGGGGGTTGAAAGTCATTCTGAGGAGATGAATAAATATGGGCAGGAACTAGAAGACTGTATCTTTTTTTCTCTTCCCTTGTTTTATCTCATATTTTACCATATCAATATATGAATTAATTCAAAATATAAGTCAAAATGATTTAATTTATAATCAAAACAATTTATTTCCTGTTGTGATTTCAGAAAAATAAGAATATGAAGTGAGCAATATAGCCAAATATCTGTATCCTTTCCAAACTTGTATTTATTTCTGCAAAACATATTATACATTTAAAATGTATAGAATAAATATTATAATATCAAATATTAATAAAATATATAAGTAATAAAAGTTTGTAATAGAAATTAGACTTATAAATTTAGGTATTTAATGAAGATCTTTAAAAGAAAGTACATTTAAATCAGAAGAAAAAGTACCACTCTTGCAGGACAACCATACAGAGATATCCCCAAAGTCACAGACTGTATCAACAAGAACAAAGTTTTAAAGGTGGGGATAAATTTGAGTCATTCAAGAAGCAAAGTGAAATCCGTAAAATTTGTAATTGTTAATCCAGAATGATTTAAGAATCAACTAGTGAATCAATTATGAATCAATTTAGTGAAATGTGATCAGGGTTTTTGTTAAATATAAGAATGTAGAAAATATAACATTTTTGTCACAGTATAGAATTAGATTTGTAAATCCTAGCAGCAGGATAATTTAGAACAGAGAAATGACTCTTTTTCTATGTGTTGTAGTCAGGGGTTGTACACAGAGAACAATTCAGATCAGGACATGGAGTTTATAATATTTTTATAATGGTCACCAGAAGTTAACACAGGAGAATGCAGGAAATCTATCCGCAACACCAACGACATAGATTATTTAGTCAAGAGTCTAAACCCCACAGCAATATCCCACAAGCGTCCAGATAAAAACCCAGAGCTCAGGACAATGCCTCCATGAGTCCAACTGGAAGTCCAGAGCCCACAAGAAGGACTCACGCCAGTCTCTTTTACTGATTCGTGCCGGGAAGACCCAAGGGTCAGCGGTGGAAGCCAGAAAGTCCATGCCAGCAGGATGAAGGAGCTGTGCTAGTGGGATGAGGGTTCTACACTGGAGCCGAGAAGTCACACTCACAACTCACAACTCACACTCACAACTCACACTCACAACAAGAAGTCACAACTCACACTCACAACAAAGAGCGGGGCTGTCCTGAAAGACACCACAGCTGTCCTCAGCGACACAGAGGCCCCGAGCTCCTCCGACAACAAGCACAGTCGGGTACGTGCCAGGAAGCAGCGTGACGAGTTCATCCTGGAGACCAGGCAACACATGTATTCTCCTCCGGAGCCAGGAAGCAATGCTCGATGTGAAGACCAAAGCTTCTCCAGGAGAACCAGCAGCTCAGACAGCAACTCGTAAGAGAACCCACAATGCCTCCTTCACGCCTCAATCCCTCTCCTCACCTCTCTTCTTCCCCACCTATTTATGCTGGTGACCCTCCTCAGGTGGAGCATCTTCTCTCAGTGCTTGCTGATGTAATCCAGCTGGCGTTAAGTTGACCACCAGCTTTCAAACCATAACACTATGTTACTATGTTAATGTTTTATGATATTCTGTTGCATGTATAATCCCTAAATTATCTACATTTTTGTTGACAATTTCAACTGTTTTTTGGTTTTTACTTTTATAAATAAAACATAAATTTGGTAGTATTCTAGAAAAATATATTTGTTTACAAAATATTCTTATGAGATTTACTCAGTCAATTGAGTGTAACTATAGCTTATTAATTTTCATTGCTGCATAGTATTATGTCAACAATACTTCATAACTAATGTATTTGTGTACATTCATTGCTATAGCTATAACAAACAGTGCTTCTATGAACAATTCTTCCACCACTTTCAGTAATTATAAAGTTGTTTATGTTAATTGTTGTGCTTTAAGATATGGTTCTGGTGCTGTTTTCTAACCTGTTTTTCAATATATTTATACTAGTTTACAAACTAGTATAACAAAACTGAAAATTAGTTCTAGGTGCTCCACATCCCTAACAATACATAGTAATATCTAGTCACCTTAGTTATTATGAGAGTTATAAACCACTACCATTGTGATTTTAATTAATATTTCCCTCAGAGCTCAAGGCAATTAATTAGTGCCTTTTAAATGTATATTCCTTGCCAGACATAGTGACATACATCTGTAATCGCAGCACTAGAGAGGATGAGGCAGGAAGGTTTATACCATTATTAAATCTTGTGAAATGATTTTTGACAACTATTTTCCATTTTTCTGTTCGATTGTCCCACTTTCATTGCTTTTCAGAAGTTCATTGTATTTACATATGTAAATTTCATCAGACAAATGTATTTCAGAAATTATTTCTCATTCAATCATGTGCACTTATTATTTTACCCGTATCTCCTGATGTAAAGATATTCTTAAAATATTGTAGCTTTCGATTTATTTTTGGTTGCAATTCACGTTATTGTATTCAACATACTCTTAACTCATGTTAGCATAGAGGATCTTCCAAAATTGTATTAAGGACCTCTGAAGAAGACACAGATGGAAGAATAAAGGAACTCCAAAAATGAGAGAAACGTTTGATGAAAAATATAAAGAAAACCTAGAATACATGAAGCAGATTCAAACAGATTACCAAGAAATTAAAAACTTCATTGAAAGCTGACAAAACTCCTTGAAAGAAACTAAGGATAGACTATCAAAACTTGAAGACAGGTTTGCAATATGTGTTCATAAAAGGAAGAATCTCTTAAAAATAACAAGGAAAAGGCAGTAACAATACAAAGGCTAGAAGATGACAAAAGGATCCACAACTTGAGAATAAAGAATGTGAATGAAGAAGCAGGGGTACAAACAAAGAAACTACAAAGGCTATTCACAGAAATAATTAAGGAAAACTTCCCAAACATAGGAAAAGGAAATGATATTCACATGTATGAGGCATACAGAACTCCAGCCACCCACAATCAAAACAGAAGTATACCTAGACATATAATAATCAAGATTCTAGAAATTCATTATTAAAACAGAATATTAAAAACTATCAGAGAAAAGAAACAGATCACCTATAAAAGAAAACCCATCAAAATCACAGCACACTTCTTGACACAGACCATTAAATCAAGAAGAGCTTGTAGCAAAGTATTCTAAGCCATGAAAGAAAATAACCTCCAGCTCAGATTGATGTACCCTTCAAAACTGTCTCTAGAAATTAAGGGAGAAACAAGATGCTTCCATGACAAAGAGGAACTGGAGGAATTTGTGACCACCAACCCAAACCTACAGAGAATACTGAAGGGCATTATAGAGAGAGAGAAAATAAAATACCAAGATTTCAGGAACAGTGGCACAGAGGCCTGAATGAAGAGGGCCGACAGTTCAATGAAGGAGAAAAGTAGAAAACCAATGAGAGAAAAATAGCATCACAGAAATGAGGCACAGAAGGTTGGCTATAATCTCTAAAATAGATGGCCTTATACACACACAAAAAAAGTAAACACAGGCAGAATAGATCAGGTAGGCTCTACTAGATGCTCTGTATAGGAAATAATCAACCTGAAAAAGGGTTTCTGGACCAAAAATCAAATGTGAGAAAACAATGCTCTATGTGACAAAGAACCAGAGAAAAATAGAGGCAACTCAACTGACACTTGCAGATAGATTGGAAAGACAGGATACATATGTGCAGTAGAGAACTACTCAGCTGTAATGGAGGAAAACCTTGAGGCTTTTGCAGGTAAAGGAATACAACTGAAATCATAACCAGGAGTGAGAAGGTTTGTAACTACTTAGGTAAATAGCAGGATGCCCGCCTACAATCTAAAAACTGAGGGAGTTAGTGAGACCCAAAATATATAGCACCCTGTGGAAGTGAAAGGCAGGAATAGTCTTAAAAAGAAGGCAGAGAATATTGTTAATATCAGGATTTAAAACCCACATTTCTCGCACTGCTCTGTTTAAATGGATTATATTCTGTTCCAGTGTGTCTACTTGTACTAGATTTGAGGGCACATACACCTATCCTGAAAATAGCAGGAGATAGTATGGTAATCATCCTTAATTTCCTATTAACTTAATATGAAGCCCGGAATAACTTACACTGTTTTATCATGACTGATCTTAGTTGTATCTGTTTTGTTAGATTGCTGTTTTGTATTGATAGATTTTATTCAAATCTGTTATGATTGATAGTATCAAGTCTGAGAGTATATAGGCAACTACACAGAAGATGACAAGCTTCACTAGAATATACACGCTCTGGTGTGATTATTACCTGCTTTTGAATTTTTACATTGTCTACAATGTTTTGTTTTTATTAATATTGTTATGTACTGTTATAATCAATTATACTATTCCTAATGATATGTACAATTCTATTGAAGATAACAAGAGACAACACAGTAGCCATTGTAGATAACGTTGTACTGTGGTTTTATGTGACCTTTTCGTTTCATGTTTTTATAGAAACTTTCTTGCCCTTGTTCAAAAACTTTCTAAGTTTGTGCCACTGTTCCTGAAATCTTGGTATTTTATTTTCCCTCTCTCTCTCTCTATACTGCCCTTCAGTATTCTCTGTAGGTTTGGGTTGGTGGTCACAAATTCCTCCAGTTCCTCTTTGTCATGGAAGCATCTTGTTTCTCCCTTAATTTCTAGAGACAGTTTTGAAGGGTACATCAATCTGAGCTGGAGGTTATTTTCTTTCAGGGCTTAGAAAGTTTTGAACCTTTTTTGCCCTGGTTCAAAAAGGATAGAAATATATGTAGAGACTCATGCATGCATAGAACCTATAAACAGTTTATGAGAACTGATTATATAATGCATGATGAAATGAACAACTACTTTGAAGAAAAAGAGATATTACAGTACCCAGTGCTGACTCTGTTGTGTCATGATGTGAAACCAAGGAATACTATTATTCTTTGTTCAGAATGATTTTAGTCTGTTTCATTTTGCATAATTTCAACATACATGAAGATATGGACAGCTATATTGAAGAGAATGAGAGACACTATGACAGCCATTGTTGACTTCCCTATTGTGTAGTCTTGAAGATCTAAAACACCTTCCTCATCCTGTTCCAGATGATTTCTATACTATGTTGTTTCATGTGAATTCATTGTATGTGAAGATATGGACAAGTATTTGGAAGGAAACAGGAGACAATATGAGAGATAGTGAAGATGTCTGATTGTCTTGCTTTGAAATTTATGTCTCTTACATTGGTTTCTTATGTCCTATTTTGTTCTGTTTATTTTTACCCTCTTTAAAATAAAAAATTGAAAATCAAAATTGTGCCTAGAATATGAAGAAAAAAATTTTTAAAATTACATTAATTCTTATTATTTTATTGTTGTAGTACATTTAAATGTATAATTCATAAAAGCGTGCTTAGATTTCTTTTTCAGTTTGAGATCAAAACACATTTACCTCAGGAGCATACACAGTAAATTTTGAATCACTATTTAGGAAAATAGAAAAAAAAATAAAAAGAGATAAAACATTCTTTCCCCCACATTTTCCCTTTAGGAATGCCAAAAATCATCTTACCCTATATCTATGAGTCTAATATACTATAAATTTACCATGTATAGTAGTGTACATGTATATGTTTAAAGTGGTTTTAAAATTTAATCCAGATGGATTCCAGTTTTTTTTCATTTCACTTAGTGTCTGAATCATCTTTAAATTTTCAATAGAAAAAACATCTGTATCTATTCCAACATACTTTTAGGAATTATTTTTCTCTATTTTTTAAAGTGTATCTTCCATAAATTACCAAAATATCAGATAATCTTCTATTAATATAAAATGTTTCATTTGAATTTGATTTTATTTCTCTTAAATCCTTTTTTCTGAAAACCTGCAGGAAGTTTGAAAGTGTAGACTGCTGAGTGTGTCAACGCTCTGCCTATTTGCACACACCTACTTACACAGATGTGAAATGACAACTGATTTGATCTTGAAGTCCCAGTTACCAATGTCCCTGTTCCCTTAACAGAGTACTTGAATGAGCCCTTCTTTGTCTCTACCCTGGAGCATACTCTGTCATGAGTGTTTTCCCCATGGAATCCCATTCAGGTCCATCTTTGTTCTTTCATTGACTTCTAAATCTCCTGCGTTCCCCCAAATTATTATTGGAGGATATTTATTACAGAGATACAAACTTCTTGGTATATAGACAAAGATATGAAGATAAACTGGAAAGTTTATTTAGGATTAGTTACTTCCCTTGATCTACAGAATGCAACAGTCCTTACCATGACAGATGCGGGAACTCTTGCTCTTGTATTCCTGCTATATCTATTCATGCAGTGATCTATCTGATATGTTCATTTTCCTGCACTATTAGGCTTGGGAAGCATAGAACCAAATTCAGTGAATGATGGCAGCTTATGAGATCTACTCTTAACTCTTGTCAATAGTATAAAATGAATGCTACTCTACTGAAGACACCTCTATCTTTAGTGGTAATAGTCCAGGGAAGCAGCAGTTTTTCCATTGCTAATGGAAATCAGTACCAGAAAGAGTGTACTTTCCACAAAGTTAACCTCTTCCCTCAGTCTTCCTTAGACTGGCTTAGGAAACTGATGCTTTGCTATGGACAAACGATTGGCAACTCTAGAAATATGAGGAGCAACTTCTCTCTACATGTTAATCACTTAATAAGTATTCTTGAATAATTAGTGCTGTATTTTTTCAAGTCTATGTATTAATTCATGATTTAAAGTAATCTGAAGAATTCCACTGTAGATCCTATATGGCATATATATACATAGTGATAATCTGGAAAAATATGTGCTCTCTTCTTTCTCTCACAATTTATACACATGCAGTTATTTGTATAATATTTCCATCTTGTCTTAAAATTTTCAATCAGTAACACTCAGCCCCTTTATCTCCCCTTTGGTAATTCCTCTTCTATGGTAAGATTACCTGGCTCTCCTCTCTACCATCAGTTCTAGGTTAATTGTCTCTGGTAACTTCACTCTGCCCTGAATTTGCCCTGTGACTGTGCAATTCTCTTGTGTAAGAGTCTGTTTTCCCTCCATGACTGCCTATAGTATCTGTTGGCTCCAGTGCAAATGAAACTGAGAGGATTTTTAGTAGCGACTGTTCAGTTTAACAGTGTGTACCTGCTTGGATGGGAGCTGTCTAAGGGATTAGTAAAAAACATTCTGGGTATATTTGAGTGGGTCAGGGAGACACAACTTTGGTGTCTCTATCTGACCCCTTATTCTTTCCTCTCCTGCCCTATTTCCTTGCTCTCCTTTTAGATTACCATTAACTAAGTGCCTTTCCTGTGATACACATGCCCCATATTTCTGCCTCCAAGTCAATGCAATTTGGATGAATGTGTCAAAACCTTGAACCAAGGTAATCCTCTCCTTCTTAAAGTTGTATCATGCATTGTGTCTCAGCAACGAGAAAGCTGAGTTGTACAAAGTACTTGATCAAGTGCTATTAATAAATACAAACTGGCAACAGCAGGACATTAAGTCACACGCAATGACCTTCTGACAATCAGTATGCCCCTGTTAATGCCTGTGAAACTGGGCTTTCCTGAACTAAGTACATCTTTCCTTGAGAGGTCTATCATGTATCGATGTAAGTGTCACATGCCTGGGATAGCTGAATAACAAACATATGTGTACATTAACTGAAATCTTATCACTTCAACCATTTAATCATATTTAATTACATCAGAAAAACTGTATAAAATAAAAGAAAAAACTTAGAGGTTGCTGGCATATAGAGAAAGTAAAAGTTGAAAAAAATATATGAAACCTAAGAAGTACAAAGAAAAATCAATAGGAGATGCAAAAATAGAAATAACTCCTTGCTATTGAGTTAGAGTAAGGGAAGCAGAGGAAGACATTTTATCAAGGGATACTACATAAAAAGGGACTATGATATAAAAAGGGCCTAGAGAAAATGGGTTAGTTTATTTTGAAAGTCATAAATGTCAAAGTGAAAACCAAAATTCCAGACTTAAAAGTGAGAACATATCATTTTAAAATTTTATTGCTATCAGTGATTCAAACAGAAAGAGTCATAAAAGGATTTATCTAGAAAATAATATGCTTATTCTTTGAAATAAAATATTCTGCATGGCAGAAAAGTGATGAGTACTCTCAATGTATTTAAAATTAAGTACAACTAGCATATACCTAGTTATTCTTGTAGTTTGTGACTTAGGGCATGAAAAGCTTCTTTCAGCATAATATTTGTGAATTGAACTTGCTAGTCTCCTTTTTACCTGGGTCCACCTTTCTGCTGGAGATTGTCTTTTCCCTGAAATATTTTCTCATCATTACTTGATTACAACTACATATGTCTATGTCTGGGAACACCATAGATGCTACGACATTGAAGACAATTCTAACTGGCAATGTAGTTAGCATTTTTTCTTGTGTTGACTTGAATCACACTTTAAAAATTTTCAGTCTAGGACACTATGACAAAAAGCAGCAGCAACTTACTGGTAAAAATGATGGCATATTAAGGAAGAAGAAAATTTTCGTCTAGTTCTCTGTTTTTCTTCCCCGAAGATTATTTCCCTAGAACATGGATTGCCTTGAAGTGTAGGCTGACTTCATGTTAATGATATGAACAGTAACTTTCAGTATAATGCCAACTTCTAGAAGAAGTAGGTAGAGCAACAAGGTACTGCAGTGTTTGTCTGGCCAAGTACTATTTTAGAATCTATTATATATAGGTTATTATCTTTGTGTGTCTCAGATATATGCAAAACTGGCTAATACCTAATTTTTCATCCTGAAAAATGGAACTTGTAATTGAGCTAAGAGTACCTGGCTCACAGGTGTGTCATGAGAAATGAGTTAAGACATTTAGAACAATATTTTTCAAAAATAAGCATTCACTAACTGTTAGTGATTATGATCCTGAAGTCTTTTCTTTTGGATTTTGCTTACCTGATCATGAACGTGAAGTATCTTTCCTGTGTAAGGAAGGACTCTGTGAAACCTTTTTGGTGGCTACAGTTCATTAATCTCCTGTCACTCACATCCCTCAGCAGCCCTTGGGCTCCTGCCAGACGGTGTCTCACTGACCACAGTCCCTGCCTTAAAGAGTGCTTTGAATCTTGGTTGCCAACCAGTGCTTCCACCCTGATGAGGCCTTTAAAAATAATTTGCTTCTCAAGACATACTTTTCTGATCAAGGTTACTTAAATTTGATCCTCTAAACTTTTGAACTAAATGTTCTCCCTGCACTAATTCTTTTTAGTGTATTTTCAGTGCAATAAATTTTAAGTTATTGATGGAAAAGATGCCTTTATGTTACAATCTTGACTTTCCTGAAGCATATTCTAGATAATACTCAAGATATGAGTGACTAATTTCTCAAATAAAATGGCTTTAACATAAATGTAAATAATTATATCTTTCATTTCTGTTTGCCCTTTAGATGTTAATTTTTGCTTTTAGAAAATTAGGGCTTTATTTGATATCACTAATTACCTTGTAGTAATCAGGCAAATAAATAATTGATCATTAAGAAAGTTGCAAGCTTATAATACTTTTTTTTTTTTTTTTGTCTTTTTCATTTCTATCGGTACTGGGGATTGAACTCATGACCGCCTGCTTGCAAGGCAGGTGCCTATGCCACTGAGCTAAATCCCCAGCCCCAAGCTTATAATACTTTTGGGTTTGAAGGCAGGATAAAAGGCCAGACAATACATCTGTCTGTTTTATCCACTTGGCAGTTTCTTTTTCAGCGTTCTGTCTCAAATCTCTAAGGGTATATTACTCTTCTCATATTATGTCAACTGTTCTTATCCATCAGCTTACACTTCACAAATGAATGAACATTGAATCAGAACTTACCATGAATAAAATGTGGTCTCAACTGTTTATATTGTGAATGAAGTACCCTATCGGTTGTTGGCAAATATTAATTTTACTTAAAGAAATTTCTGTTATATAAACTACCCTCTTGGTGCATCCTATATGTATATACAGTTTATTTCTAATTGTCCTAATGTTTCCTTTACAGTATATATAGCTGAGTACCGTAGTCTCTGATTTATTTCCAAAACAGTGACCCTTAATTCAAAATAAGAGCACTGAAAGATTAATTGACTATAGAACCAAATAAATTTTTAAAAATTTTTCAGTTCAGCTCTAGAGAATGATGAAATGTTTACTAGTCAAAGCTGTTTCAACAAAAGGTCCCTTGCTTTATCTTACTAAATTAATGAACACAAAATATTAGCTATGGTGGGGCATGTTAAAATTTATTGACCTGTTAAGTATAAAGGCTGACATCAAAAATGACTATATGATCATATGATAGGATAAGAATTTAAAGCTTTGACATTTTTAGCAAACTTGGAAGGACAATGTCTGAATTTGTGTTTGAGTATATTCCACTCAAAAATATATATTTCTCAACTACCCATAAGCTACAAAGTTGTCATGGTTTATGTTGGTGGCCCCCAGGCCACATGCATTTGCATTGTGCATTTGTGATTGGTTCATTGTCTAGTGCTTGGATTGATGTTGTCAGTGCTACACCCATCTAGGGGTGGAGCCAGGATGCAATGTAATGACAGGAAGAAGGCGTGTCTCACTCTTTTGCCTATCTCCTTCTTGCTGTTTGCAGCTGCCATGAACTGCGGCTCTGCCATGCCACCTTGCCTTGGAGCCAACTGAGTATGGACTGAAATCTCCAAAAACTGTAAGAAAAAAACCTTTGCTTTTCCTGCTTGGTGCATCAGGTATTTTGTCTCAGCCATGAGCAAAAAATAACTAAGACAAAAGTACCAGATAAAGTGATAGAGAAACAAAGTAGAGGTAATATAGCCTTCAAAATCTCATCAATTTGTCTGAAGTAAATATATAAAAATACAATTAATACGGGGAAATAGGAGTTGTGAGATTTGCTAAAATAAGGTAATTTGAGAGCACAAAATTTTAACCTATCGCCCAGTTTTAGAGGTTCAGTTTCCAATTGCTGAAGAACTCCATTCTATTAACCACAGATAAAGTCTTGCCATTTTTAATACTAACTCTGTGTTCCAAGTCATCATTTCGTAGTGGTAATAAGAACCAGCCCAGAGATTATTAAGCTTTTGTTGAATGTTGTTGATGACAGACATGAGGGCTCAGCTTCATCTCACATTTCTGTTGCCATGGTGTTATAATTAAATATTTTCTCCAATCAAAGCATATAAAACCTTGTTCTATTTATCATCATTTTACCAGACAAACTCCAGTGCACATATCTGATTTCTGCCTCTTGTGACAGCAGATGAGGTGAATGTAAATGATTAGAAAATACCACCTGCTCGGAGAAGAATACAAAGAAAAGTCATGACTGTGCTGCTAGGGATGGAAATTAATTAGCGTGCACTCTGCATGCTACTTACATCATCAACCATGAAAAATGTAAGTAACAGTACATGGAACGAAATATTGAGTTGCAGATACATGTTTTTGTTTGGGGGTTTTCCTCTGGAAATATCAAGGATCACGTATGACTGATGAGGCCACTGTAGGTCTGTTTTTAGATCACAAAATTTGATGTTGGGAGCATAAATACAGCAGTAGTTTGAAAGTAACTATTTATAAAATATATACAAGGGCCCAACGGTAACCTAAAAAACACTCAGTTGTAACCTATAACTGTCTTGATGCAAAAAAGAATGAAAAAATAATAATTTCCTCTTAAAATCTAAAGCCGTATCTAGGTAAGTGCAAACAAGGAACACAAGTATGGTGGATTTGCTTTCATGCTCGAGAAAATCTAATTTAAGGAAGTCATTACATAGCAAACTTTTTAAAAAAGCACTCAGAGTAGCACTTAGCCCGATTTAATTTTATGTATCTTTTTAATCTACCAATTTGTCTTACTTATTTTTATTTCCTCATTTTTAAGTCAGTAGTCTCTTTTATAGACATTCTCCTTCAGTTACTTGTTCTTAATGTTATAAAGCAGTTTATCCTTTCATTAAAACAAGTAACAAATTTGGTTTGATATTTTGGTAGTATGTACAAGCATCTGATAATGCTAGAACTTAAGCTACAAAATTTAAAAACCAATAACCTGCTTGCTGAACCTTTGATTAGTAGGAGAGAGAATTTAGGGACTGACATTCATTATATATGTTTAATACGTTAGCGTTTAACTCTCACAGTAGTTTCATGAATTAGATTCTATGGTAGGAGAATTTTTAGGATAGTTCCGGTATTACTATCCCCAAGTATTCATGTTCTATATAACCTTCATCCTGAAATATGAGCAGGGCTAGTAATTACATTTTATATAACTTCCGTGATTATGTTACTTTAGGGAGAAGAATGTTTTTTGCACATATAGTTAACATGACTTGTTAGTTGACTTTGAGAGGACCAAAAGAAAATTACCCAAGGTGGACCTGAGCCATCTGAGTTAAGACATTTTTTAAAATGAGGCAAAAAAAAGCATCATGGATTCTCTATTGACATTCAAATAGCAAACTTTCATGTTGAACAGAGAAATGTGAGCTGAGAATGGATGCTAATTGATGACAGACAAGAAATCAAGCACCTAGCCATTAACAAGGAAATGGGTTCTAATAATTATTGGTCATTTTAGAAGAGGATGAAAAATTTCAAATAAATTTGTAGAGCTGGTCTACAGCTTTTAAGCCCAGTGAGAGCCTAAAGCAAGGACCTGGTTAACTCTTCTTCAGATTTCTCATCAGTAGAAGTCATGAGTTTAAAGATTTATGTTGTTTTAAACTGTTCATATTGTGAAAAAGTTTTATATAGTAATATACAATGAATATAAGTCATTATATGAAGTTTTTCTAGATTATTAAAAGAACTAAAATTGAGACATGAGATAATGTACCCAAATTTGTTTAGGATCTCAATGAAAACCTGTAATCTAATGAACAGCAGTGTCCACAATACAAACTAATCTAAGAGTAATCCTGTATCTAAAGGACTTGACAGTGATAGATGATACAGGCTACCAAACAGAAGCAGACAAAACTAATAAAACACACCCTTCAAAATGAAACAGAAGGCAGAAAATTTGAGAGAATAAATCCCAAGAAAATGGTGTAATATAACATTAGGCCTGCAGAAAAAAGAAAAAGTTTAAGCTCATTTATCTGTTGTAAATTATCCCTTCACTACATTAGCTAGAGATATAGACAAAATAAAACTTCATTGTGGGTTATAAGTATGTTTTATACTATTCAAGAGAATACTTATTGAAGAGGACAGAAACAATTGTGGCCCAGATTAAATTTAAAAAACAATACAAGAAATGAGACAAGTTTTAGAAAAAAAGCCAATGGATTAGAAATTTGAAAAAAAATTATAAATATGAAAGCCATCAGATTTGGAGAATAAGGAAAAATATATATAAGTAAGTAAAAATATCTTACATAAATCAGAATTTTAAAATTACATATAATAGTATAATCATCTTAGCTATCTTAAGTGTATATATATACAATTTTATATTTTTTAATTTTCCCTTCTAATTCTATTAGTTCTTGGAATAAAACAATTGACATTCATAGGATTGGATTAGTTTTGCATGCCTACATCTGATAAGCTGAGCACTTTTGAAGATAACTATGCAAAATAACAGCCTTGTTAAGTTCCTAATATCTTGTTTTGACAGTCTATATGTTATTGTTTTGGGTTTTTTGTTATCATTGTTTATTTGTCTATTTTGTTTCTTGCTTTGCTTGTATTTTTTGTTTTGTTTTCCGTCTTTAAAAATATCTGAAAAAAGAATTAATTTAAAAAGACTCATTAAAGGGGCTGGGGATTTAGCTCAGTGGCATAAGCGCCTGCCTTGCAAGCATGCAGTCGTGAGTTTGATCCGTGGTACTGATAAAAATGAAAAAGACAAAAAAAAAAAAAAAACTCATTAAGAATACTTAACTTTCTTCTTAAATGATTTTTGACACTAGAAAAAGAATTAGGGAAAAAAGACAAAATAATCATTCAGAGTTGTAGATTGGCAGAAAGAATGTGCTAGAAACAATGAATTTTGCCAACTGTTTGATGAATAATTAGAAAAATATAGAGTCCCTAAGAAAATGATTAAAGAATCTGTTTAAGTGGAACTCCAGAGAAAAAGAAATAAATGACGAAGGAATTGTGGTGAGAATCCACTAAATTTGGTGTTTTTCCTATTCTTCAGATTTAAAAGGAACAATTCCAACAGAAATCTGTTCATTTGGGGGACCCACGGGGAAAGTTGTTGTACAGGAAAAGTTGCTTACCTCATGGTAGCAGGGAACAAAGAAGGAAGGGACAAACCTAAGGCACTTACGCCCTGCAGGTCACCCTGTCCTTCACCACACACACACACACACACACACACACACACACACACACACAGTGATCGCTGTCTTCTTACAGGCCTTCCCTCCCAGCACCAGGCAGTTGAAGCACGCAGGCAATCTAGTCACATTCTACAAGTCTTATCCACAATTTATGAGGCTTTGGGGTAACATCTAGATATAGACCACAACAACTATTATAACTTAATCTTATCCTTTTATAGATTCAGACATCCAGGAAATTGAGGAGAGGGTTTCCAATCTACACCTTTCTCTCATCCCTGCACGACCATCCTCAAATGAATTTCTGTCAATTTATTAAAAACTTACTCGGATGAAAATTCCACATACCATGTTTGTCTCCCACAAATATATGAGAAAAGATTTTGCTGTGTGAGGTTAATGATAATTGCTTTCAAAGTTTGCCTAGAACAGCATGGCCCTAGATGAAATTCTAAGGCCCTTAACCCAGACCTGTAAGGAAAAGTGGATGATGCATTGCTCAAGGCTAACAGTGTGTCATGATGTGACTCACTCAGGGTAGCATTACCTCACCACCTGATAATGAATAAGGACACCTGATGTCCTTGGAGACTTTCACATAATCACTTTATTAGTAAGCAGATACTAGAGCCTAGAACTGTTCGTAGAGATGCACAGATTATTTCCCATAAAAGAGAAACAGAGTTGTAGGAGGTGAGATAAAATCCATTAGAAAGAGATGAGTGGTTGGTATAGGCAATGGCATACATGTCTGTTGATCAACTTGGTGTCCAGTCACCAAGTCTGTTTCTCAAACACAGACTGACATTTAGAGCAGAAGTAGAAATTTACGTTGGTACGATCTTCAATATTACCACAAATTCCATACTTGGGATCTCACTCACTATGTACTAAAGATAAATGTGAGCTATCTTCAATGTTTAATGAGCTAAAAGCAAATTTTGACTGTATAATTATTTTAGCAGCAAAAAATTTTAACTTATAAAGAAAAAATCCAAACAATCTTTTAGATTATTGCCCAATGCTATGACCAAAGATAAGATGAAATGACTAAAACATTAACAAGCTATAAGCAATGACACGAACAACTTTTCAACTTTTGGAAAATATTATATTATTTGAGTATCTGTCTTGGATATTATTACTGAATATTGAAACTTAAAGATATCTTGTTGGGTCAAATGTAATAAATTATAAAGAAGATTTTGAAAATGAAAAATATAGTGAGGCTGATATGTAGAGTATTTAACTTGCAAAATGAAGTAATTCAAGAAACAAAAGTAGGTTTACTTCCTAGAGTGATACAGTAAAAAACGGTCCTGGGCACTGTGCCAGATGACACTTAGATTTATTTTGGTAGTCAAAGAAGGAGTAAACTGATTATGTTTTTGAATATAGTTCTAAAACAAGGAAATGAAAATACATGTGACACTAATTAACACTTTTTTAGGAAAATAGCACAGTCAAATAACCGTACAAAAATAGGAATTAACCAGTGAAGTAATTAGCACATCATTCATAAAATTATCTAGGTATAAACTTTATTCTCACTTCTGATGTTGGTGTGGATGAATTTGAGCATAAAAGAAAATGTGTATTTGATCAGGGGCCAATTTGTTGTTTCTTAGATTGAAAGAATTTAGTTTGGCATGTGAGACAGCAAATTTATGGGGGATACATTCACTGATTGAATGTGGGTGACACCCTTCAAAAGGCCGGTAACTGTGGAATTCCTTGCAGTACTCAAAGTGTTGACATCAGCCTGGTTCATTCCGGGCTCAGGAGACTTCTGTCCCTGAGGGATTGGAACATCTTGAAAACAGGATGTTCTGCCACCTCAAGCAGACACAAGCTCTGATTGTGAAAAAGGAGAACATTCTGGGAATTATTTGATAAAGTTAACAGTTCAGCGTTAGCTGTTGCCATGCCTTTCTTATCTAGAAAAAGAGCCTCTGTTCAGCAGAATGCAAAGTCCTTGTTTGTTTCTCAGTGAAACCAGGAGTTTAAGTGAGTTTGGGGTTCCATTCTAGTGGAGTCCCCTGACTTCCTCACAGAGACACACTGTTTCTCATGCCTCTATTTATCTATCGGGGTTTGCTGCCCCTGATAGGGTCCCGGGAGGAAAAAAAAATGGAAGGAAGAAGCCCCTCCATACAGGCTGTCTTGTTCTCTCCCTGATCCTTGGCATGTGTGGGATTAAGTAGCCTTCTGTTACATTCCTCCAACATAAATTTTTTGCCTTGCCAAAGCACTAAAAGCAATGGAGCCAGCCCACCAGGCTGTAAGCTCTCAAACTATGAGCCAAATCAAACTTTCCTCCTTTAATTGGCTTTATGGTGGTATTTTCTCAGTGGGACAGAAAGCTAACACAAACACAGCACCATGTTCTGTTAGTCAGTAACACATTATCAAAAAATATTTGTGTTCAAAATAAAAGTTGAGAATATTTAATATGAAAATTTTGATTGGGGCAACTCAGCTTTGAATATCAAAAACAGCAAAATTTTATTGTATCATTGATAACAATAAGAGACAATTAATTATAACCGCTTATACACAAATTTTTCCTCTTACTAAATATAAATTTTAAAAAGTGTCTTCTATATATGTAACACTGATTGATAATTTCAATTTGTAATTTTGCTATAGTTTTCTCATTTTAATTGTTTTTACTGACACCAAAACATAACATGGACTAAACAAAACTATAGCACATGTATTGTGGTTTTTTCGTTTTAAAGCAAAGACATTAAAGTAGTGTTGATTTTTCTAAATGGAACCCTCGGTGTTCAAGTTTATTTCCAGTGTTGTCACTTTGCAATAAATAACTGTGTATTCAGTTGCATTTTGGCACTTAGTCTTTAAAAAGTTTCCTATTGCTGGCCTAAATAATATATGACCATTTTTTCCCAAAATTTTCCAAATGATTTTCCAGATAATTTTTTCTGACTTAATAATAGCACCTTCTAGGCCCCATCAATTCATTTAAGATAGTGTACATATAGCAAAATTATTACTATTGTTACTCCAATTACTATTGAAGAATAAATTAACATGATCACCATCTAGCTAGTGAAAAACTTGAATGGAACTCATGCCTTTTAGGTCTATTGAAAACGACAAATTTTTCATCTGACTTAGTTCTTTTAATAAGTATAATACAAATTTAATCAGACAAATAATCAGATAGCTAAGACATCCAAACAGACTTTTGTATATCAAAATTTTGTGCACGCTGAGTTGTAAAGTCTTTCTTTTTTAATTCAAAGCATATCTTATATTCAAATAAATAATCTGTTACTATCAACAAATGTTTTAAAAGGTATAAATAATTGTCTTAAAAAGAGACATCTGTGGTTTTGTCATTGTAATGAGTTACTAATATAATATATGAATGAGTGCAAGAAATAAAAATCTACCATAGAATATGTACTATCTGATTATATTAAAGGGAAGAGGTACAAATCCCTATGCTATATATATATATATATATATATATATATATATATATTGTATATATATATATATATAATATGTATATATATGCATGCTTCCATTCTTACAATATATAAATGCTGAATTATTTATCATTCATTTTAATCAGTACACATATGTTATCACTGGATAACATTATTATCTGTATTTTGCAAATTAGAAAACTGAAGTTTAGGTAAATAGGTCAAGTCCTCAAGTTAGTCAGAAGCAGTATTCTAATTTCAAAGTCAGAGAGCTAAACCTGTCTGTCACACTATCCCTAGACATACACTCTTCTTTCTCAGGTGTGCTTTGTATAATTTATTGAGTGGAACTGGTAATCAGTCCATCAAGTTCTGAATAGATATCACATGCATGCCCTGTATGTGTGTGAAATAAAGTAACCAGAAGATGGTGGATTCAGATCCTACTCTTAATGTTTGAAGTAAGCTAGGACTGTCTACACATTGATCCCACCCTGTGGTGGCATTTTAGGCATTATGCATATACCACATAATCACATGCTAGTGTAAAGTTTACCTAGTTTATCCGGTGTCATAGTCTGAAAATATCATAAAATCTATCAGAAATATTTTGGTATGATCTCTTCATATGGTTAGAAATAATCTGGAAAGAACTTTTGGTTTGAGTATACAATAGTATAGAAAAAGGCAAAATCTTTAATGGTTTATATGTTAATGAGAGGAGTTTGTCTCATGATGAAAAAAAGATGGAACACTTAATACAAATTCAAAGTCAAAAAATATTTACAGTAGTATAAACCACAGTGTCCTAAAACTAAAGTGCCTAGTTAATTTTCATAAAGTGAAACAGGTATGGTAGGGTTAACTAAAGCAATAACCAAGAAAACTGATGACAGGAAAAATGATATTACCCAAAATGCATCTTTCAAAGCCATTAATTTCAACACATATAAAAGCACTGAATGAGAGTACATGCCAAAAAAAAATGAAAGACTTGAACAACAACAACAACAAAACTGTGTGTGTGTGTGTGTGTGTGTGTGTGTGTAGTGTCTGGGATGATAATCAGTTCAAATATAACTTTCAAAAAAACAACTTTATGACACTTTTAGCAATACACAAAGGATTTGAATGTGGTTTAATGGAAATATCAAAATCAATTTATTTATCAATAAAGTGGTAATACCATTAAGATTCACATTTATGGAAAAGTGATCACATTCAAATATTTTTAGTGTAAAAGGCATTAGTGTCATAGTCAAGGCTGATTTTGATCAAGACATCCTTGACTGTAAATCAGAAAATTTCAGTGTCTGTAGCAGGCATGAATGTTTCCATATTGAATACTGGAAGGCAAAACAGTTTCTCCATTAAGAACATGTTCTACCTCCTCTGATTGTACATTTACTTCACTGCTCACTCATCACAAATGAGAAACTTCTATTCAGGATATTGATAAAGTCTTCATTAATTGCATCCACATTACAAAATTTGTTATATTTTAGTCTAGAACAAACAGAAAAACAAGAGGCTTGAGCATGTATTTTGTAGCGCTGTCTATTAGTTTGGTTTCTTCATATGTATGGCTTACTCATTTTATTTGAATGAATTCCAAAGGAGATGAATGATAACTCTGGATCTGCCTGCATATGCTCACAGCTTTGCTAATATCAAGTGTCCTAATATCAGTGAAGGATGTATTATAAAGCTTGTGTACTGAAATTCATTACCATATGAAAATTCTTAGTGTATACTGGTCTTTTACACAGATTCAGGGACCGTATTTTGGGTCATGGGTCAGGCAATAATTGAGTTTCTGTATATATGACACTTTAACACTGTATTTTTCTCATCTAAACATGAGAAATAATGAGTGTTCTCATTACTCTGAGTTTACATACATAATAATATTTTACCATATTTCTTGCCTGTTGGAGAAGGAAATTAAGGAGTAATTAGATGGTCTTCTGATCTCTTCCTGTTTACTTCCTATCAGGCCAAGCAGGATGACTGTTTATTGACTATCTATAAATGTGGAAGTGCTGTCTTGAACAAGGAGATGTAAACTAGAGGCAGACACTATAACTCCATTTTAAAAAGCATCAAGATGCTTTCAAGTATATGATGAAAATAATCAATAACCTGAGCTCAGAGATGAACTGCAACTTATGTTTTGCAAGTACATACAGATACTTGTAAGCTTCACCATTTATGGCCTGATTTAAATTCCCATGAATAAAACATATTAGATATCAGCAACATCCTTTTCCATACAAATCTCAAAAGTATAATTTTTTAAGCAATGAGATATTTTATAACTCATTTCAACTCATATTTCAGTATTTTTCTATGAAGCATAAAAGGAAGAAATTACCAGTGAGTGCATTAGTCATTTCAACAGTCGCTTATTCTTTTAAATATGAAAATAAGTGGTTTTTTCTACTACATATGTGATGAAACACTTTTGAATTGTAAACTTTCATCTGTTGATTTTTTATAAATTAGTTCCTTGTGAAATGGAGGACTATAACTTCTTTTAATACTCATTTCCATTCAGACCTAAGCTCTCATAGATGTAGTTTCTGAAGGAAGCAACCTAAAATGTTAAACACTATGATCATCCTGACACTCTAAGCCATGGTTATGGAATGCATGCACATGTAAGTTTACTCATTAAAAACTTGGATTCTTGAGAGTACTGCTTTTAGTGGTAAGAAAATGCCTTAACCCCACTTAATCTCAACTAAAATTCTATTAGGAAAAGTAGCATTAGGGCTAGATGTACAAGCAGAATGTCTTCACCTCATTGGCTTCCTTAGAGCTTGTCTTTAGCATAAGATATGGGTAATCACTCTGTCCTATCCTGAGTGTGGACAATTAGGCAATCATGAGCCATCAGCTAGCATAAATCTGATAAAATGATCCCTCCAATTTAACTCAGTGTTAGGAAGATCATGTCTACCCAGTTAACTGTAAACAACACTTTCACTTTGATACGTTAAACTTGAATCTATTATTCTTTTCTATCTGTTTACCAATACATATTTATCAAAACTGGAAGAAATGAGAAAGTTTTCATTTATTCATCAACAAAAAGTTTGTGTCTAGTTATAGGTGCTAGCGGTTGAAAAAACTGAATTAACCAGTAGTCTCCAAAATACATTTCTGCTTTCAAGGAACACAGACAAGAAATAGACAATGGTGATTTAGTTTAGCACTGTTTAAATTTACAAGCATTAGTAGATCCCTACCTTATATATTTCTTATCCAGTATTAGAAAACTGAATTCACAGAGGATGAATAAATGTCGGTCTCCTGACATGCTTCTTTTAATTCCCGCTGTTTAAACTAGTAAGAATTGGAAGTAAATGTGGAAAATTTTGAGGTTACTCTTTTCACCCATTTTTACCTGGTCGCTATTTTCTAAATGTTTAAACTGTTTTCTAGCATTGAACTTGTGTTAGATACTATAAATAACCTGGGGATGACTTGAAGCATGTAGGAGAATCATATGCAAATATGACACTGTTTTATATAAGAAATATGTCAATGAGTTCATCATTCACTCATTTTTAATAGCTGAAGTATCTTCTGTAACCAGTTTCTCACCAATCTTGAAAGACAGATTCTTCTAAACACTTCAAGGGAATGCACCCAATAAAGATTTAAAATTAAACACAGGGAAACTTTGGCAGGTTTACAGTAAATAATTCCTGTACTCTTTGTGTTGATTTAAAATGCTCTGACAATTGTGGAATTTATGGCACTTTCGTAGAATGTCTATATGGGATCCTTACTGACAAATCATTATGACCTTGGTAGGAGTAAGTAAAAATAAATTCCATAGGTAGCCAAGCACTATGATATTTTGTAATGTTAAAAGATATAATCTAAAATGATATATTTTTATCCTCTAAAATTGTTTCCCAAGAGATGAAGTGGAAAAGTACTTTCTTTCTAATCTGTGCTACTGTAAGAAAGTGCCTCATTATTGTGACAAGTAGATCTATCAGTGCTCGCTGCAAACCCAAGCTGCCTGGATTACTAATGATCTGAGAAATAAATTAGCCATTCTAGAACACACTCCTCAGCTGGAAGAGCGGTGGTGAGCATCTTACACTCACTCTGTATTCTGACACTGGAGATAATAGACTTATATTCAAATGACTTATTGAGTCATGTTGGCAGAATTTCCCCTACATCCCTAACTCACAGTTCAAGTATAAACTCAGCTTAAAAGTGTCTGAAAATAATAGTAACCCTGTATCCTTTATTTTAGGGGCAAAACACAGTTAACCATATGCATGGTTAAATGAGTAAAGATTGAACGATGGAGTCAGGTAGAGATGCTTTTGAATCATAACATTGTGATTCACTGGATGCATGAACTTCAGAAAATTATGCAATACTCTGAACTTTGACTATCTTAGCCCTTAAAAAGAACTTTCAGTAACTTGTGATCCACAAAGTAGTTGTAAATTTCCATTTGTTCATTCATTGAACCACTGTTCATTAGTAACTAATCTGAATTCTGTATGAAATTTTCTGTCTTTCAGCTTTCATTTTAGTTTATGTTTATAGCTAGAGAAGAAATTAATAAGTATATTAACAATAAAATAAAAGAGATCATTCGACTCAGGATCATTATGAAAGATCTTTTGAGAAATCACATTTGGAAGAAGAAGAACAACAACAAAATCAATTTAGGTGAAAACCTTGGAGAACAAATGATTCATAACAATAGACTATCAAATAAAAAACTCTTCTACTGAGACAAATGTTAGAATAGTCAAGGTGACCATTGTAGGTTGGGGAAATCATCAAGGATAAAGAATAATGAAGAAACATTGAGGAGATGGACTGAGTTTTTGGTAAAGGTTATGGATCTCACTTTAAGAGAGATGGGAAGATATGAAAGCAAGAAATAGATATTATCAGATGGTTTTTTTTTTTTTTTTGTCTTTTTCGTTTTTATCGGTAACAGGGATCAAACTCACAACTGCCTGCTTGGAAGGCAGGTGCTTAGGCCGCTAAGCTAAATCCCCAGCCCCCTTATCAGATGTTTTTTAAACAATTACTTTTACTACTCTGAGGTAAAAAAGTCAGAATTGAAGATGTGGAAACTGATGATAAAAAGCAGTATATAAGGCAAAGAGGTTGTGGTAATGAAGAAAGGGATATATAGTTAGACTGGTTAGATGTGCTGGAAATTTTATTTGACAGGACTTAATGACAGATTTCACACAGGGGAAAGGGTAAGGACATACCCATGTCTGAACACCTGGATACTGTTCTGCTTAACTGAGCAAGTGCTGGTGATCAGTTCAGAGATGGACAAGAGTAGAGAAAATTGCAGGGTATTGGAGAAGAGAGTAGTCTCTTACATTGAATGTGACTACTGAGCATCGAAAAGTGATTGTCAATCAGAGAGCTAAATGTGTACATCTGAATTTTTAACAGTGCTTATGTCTAAACAGAGTACTTTATTTTGGATGGCTGTAGTCTTGGTTTGTACCAGGATTTCAACTTTTATAAAATGTGAAATATTTTTAAAGTAAGATATATATAATTACTCTTGGAAATTTCTAAAATCTAAATTTTCTGTAATAATTTTTGTGAATATTGGTATTTCTACATTTCTAATCCACATTATTTTATTTCTATATGCAGAATCAGGAGAGTGGCACTTAAGTTGTTCTAACTTAATGGTGTGCTATACTATTTTTATTTAAAAATTGCTGTAGGTTTGACATCATTATCAGATAATGAGGTATGCTGATATCCTCTACAAACACCAAATGTGAGATGTGGTATCACATTATAACTAGTTCTGCCATCCACTAGCTTAGGCTCCATGAAGTAGCTGTCATACATGTGAAGTACATATAATGATATAACTAAGTCAGAAGGCTTAATAGGATTAATTAAATTACACAGTTAAAACAGCATTTCCTGAGTGCTTAATAAATGTTAAAAAGTATAAAAGAATTGTATGCATAATAGTACTTTTGATATATTATGAAAATATTGTTAAGGAAATCACAGAATTAACGATTATTTTATAAATTATTTGAAAATGATGCACTTAATTCACAATATATATGTTTTCATGTCTTAGTCTAAACTGACACTAGAATTGTGGTTTTGATTTATTTTACTGATACTTTATAAGGTTAAGCATTTTGTCATATACTGATTGGTTATTTCTATGTTTTCTTTGGAAAAATACCTTTTAAAATATTTTGCCTTATTTTTAAGCAGGTTGTTTTTTCTTGAGTGTAGTATTTCCACGCATCAAAATTAATGCCTTTTAAGGTAAAGAGATTGCAAATATTTTCTCCCATCCTGTAGTTTATGTTTTTATTTTGTTGAGTTTTCCTTTGCTGTATAGAAGGCTTTTACTTTGATACAGTCTTACTTGTCTGTTTTTGTTGTGTATAAATTTAGTGTTACAAGTAAGAAATCATTGTCAAGACCAATTTCAAGAAGTTTTTTCCCTGTTTTCTTCCAGTAGGAGTTTGAAATTTTGGGGTCTTATGTTTAATGCTTCAGTCCACTTTGAATTGATCCATGTGTTGAAATTCAATCCCTAATGTGATGATGTTACGAAATGGAGCCTTTGAAAGAAGATTATTTCTTGAGGGTTCTGCCCTAATTAAAAGTTTATCTTTCTTATCAAAGAGGCTTGAGGAAGGCTTTTTGCGCTCTTACATGTGGGACAGTGTGAAATGTTTCACATTTAAAGCAAAGAGTAAGCCTTCACTAACAACAAATTTGTTTTCACCTTGATCTTGGAATGTGTAGCCTCCGGAATTGTGGATGATACATTTCTGTTGTTTATAAACTAGAAAACTTTGCTAGTAGCACAGGTGGACAGAGATTTTACACACACACACACACACACACACACACACACACACACACACACAGAGAGAGAGAGAGAGAGAGAGAGAGAGAGAGAGAGTAGGAATTGCTGTTAGTAGCAAGTTAAAAGATAACAAGTGTTGAAAATGATCTACAGAAATCATAATGCGTGTTTTATGGATGTTGTACTAGCCATGAAAAATAATGTGCAGATTTCTTAAATATACCACCATAGTACTACTACTACTACTATCACACTACTATATTATAATATATACTACCATAGTGTCTAGTAATCGCACTTTTGGGTATACATTCAAAATAATTCTTACCAGAACCTCAAAGAGATATTAGTTGAGCCATTAGTCACAATAGCCAAGGTATACAAACAACCCAAACATCAACTGACAGTTGAATAGATTTTTAAAATGTGAATTATATGGAATGGAATACAATTTATTCTGTTAAAAAAGGTAGTTTGATAGCCCTGTATTAAACTTGATTACATTATACTATGTTAAATAAATCCATCATAGAAGATAACTACTGCATGATTCTTCTGACCTGTATTAGTCAAACTAAAAGGAAAAAAAATGTAACAGTGATTACCAGGTTCTGTGACAGAGCAAATGGAGAGTTCAAAAAATATAAAATTTCAACTCTACGTGAAAAACTGTAGAAATCTGCAGAACATGAACATGTTTGTAGTTGGCAATACATTATTTGTACATTTCAGAATGTGTTAAGAGGGCAGATCTTATAAATAAATAAATAAATAAATAAATAAATTTATAAATAAATAAAATGAAAATACTTATATCACATACACGCACACACACACACTCACACATACACACACTATGAAGTCTCACAAGATAATTCTGGATACTGCTGGAGATGTCTATTGCTTTTACTGTGGAAATAATAGAATGAGCATTTATATGTGTCCAAGTGCTTAAATAGTATACTTTAAATGTATACATTTTCTGAATATAAGCTGTATATCAATTTTTTTTAAAAAAGTAAATTGTTGAAATCTACCTTGAATTTTTAATGCTAGGACAACCCAAGGAGTGCCCATATCTTACAACCAGACTTTGCTGTAGTAATTTTTCTTTCCTCAATTAACAACTTCTAATTTGAATTTCAGCTTTGACCTAATGCAAAATTTATTTAATTTTCCTGGTGTACTATTGCATAATTGGCTCAAATATTATTCAAATGAAGAAAAAATACCTTTAAACAGAGGACAAATATCTGTTAAAAATAAATGGTACAAGGTCAGAGAGAAATTTTTTGCCATTTGTAGTTGCCAAATAAACAGCAGCCCACCGGGTTGTTTTTCACCAAAATATGACACTTCAGCTAATGCATTATTCACATTTTTTCTGAATCTGAACTAAGCATTAAAAGTGATGAAAAGTAAAACCTTGTCATTCATTATTTTTTAAAAGCTGGGTAGACATTTCTGTTGAATTCTTATACCACTATCATGAGAATAGATAGAATCATTATGAATCTGTAAAATATTCTTGTGGAAGAAACAACCAATATTTTTTCTTTCACTGTGGATAAACTTTTTATAAAGCTTTGCTTTCCATAGGAAAAAAAGACAAAGATCTATTCAAGTGTGCTCAAAATTAGGTCATAATTTGTTGTTGACTTAATTAACAGACATTTATACAAACTACCAATTTGTTACTGAAGCCTGGATTCAATTTCTGCAAAGAATTTAAATACACGAGTGCTTGGAATTCTGTATCTAAACATCTGTCTTTAGTGCCACACACATGAGCTCCAGCAGAACTGAAAATGACTTCTTGTTCCTTGTTTCCTATATCCACTCACAGGCTGTTAATAAGTTTTCTTGCCTTGATATCTAGTATCCTCAAGACTTTTGCATCCTTTGGACTCTTGTTTTTTTTTCATGTATACATTCTAGTTTTCTTCACGAACTTCTCTCATAAACTAACTCTTTTTTTCAAGGTTTTATTGTAGACAGATTTATTTGCCTAAGAATTTATCATACCTTGAAAAATTCTTTTAGTGCAAAAATATGTATTTTACTTTATTATATACCTAATAGTACAGATAATGGGTTGAATAGGGATTGGGACCACTTTTCTCAAGAGAAAGCAAGGTTTCTATCAAGAATAACAAAAGAAATCATGTAATATGTATTGCTTTGACCCTCTAATTTTAATCCTACACATTTTCTCACAAGCTCTACCTCTCGACACTATAAAATGCACATGGAGAAAGCTATTGTTGTAGTCCAGATTTACAAGGGAATAGATTTAGTACAGGACACATAAGTTATAGGATTATTTTATAATATTCACCCAAAGAGTCAAATGCAAAGAGTGCAAGAAATCTGTCCACTCACTGTAGACCCAAAGAATCCAATGAAGGCCTGGATCCCACACCAATGTCTCATGCAAGTCTGTATCAAGGTTCAACACTGGGAAGACCCAACAGCCAGTGGTGAAAGCTAGAAAATCTGTGCCAGTGGGATGCAGGGTCTGTGTCAGCAGACTGAGGGATATGCACTGCCGGAAGGAAGCAACACTCAAATTAAGGACCAGAGCTCCCCAGAAAATTAACAAGCCATCATCAGTGACAGAGAGGACTGGAGAACCTCTGACAACGAGAACAGCTGAGTTTATCTAAGGAAGGTCAGAGTGACAAGCTTCTCCAGGATAATCAACAGCCCACCTACTTCCCCTAAATTCTCTTTATATGTTGTTATGAACATATAAAGATACGGATATATGTGGGTCTTCACCACCCAGCACCATGCTGATGCAGTTCCACCAGGTGGTACCAGTTGACTATTAAGTTAAACCAACAGAGCTATTTTTTATAGTCATAGCAGTACTTGAAAAATACTAGAAACAATCAATGTCTGTATCTGAGGAAGTTGATAAATCCAAAGTTAAGTATCTATGAAAAAAAATAAAGCAGATACCTATGATACAGTCTTTGATGTGCCATGATCTCCACCTCGTGTTCCTAAAGAGTGTAAATATGACAAATTACTTATACTAGTCTACTTACATTGTGAAAAGGATAAATAAAAATTCAAGTATTCAAATTTATATTGTGAAAAGGAGAAAAAATTCAAATATTCAATATATGCATTCATTGAAGAATCATTAGTGAGGAATGAGATTATGTGTCTACGGATCACAGGTGAGAGGATGAGGTAAAGGGGAAGGGGATGAAGGGAAAAGACAAACACTTCCTGGATAAGTGTTCTGGGGCATCATTGACTCATGTACTTACCAATGCGTTCACACCTTCTGGAACATACAAATGGATACAATGGTCAAAGATTGTGGTGAGGAATTCAAAACAACAATTAAAAAGGAGGACAAATGAATACAGCCACATGGGGAAAATAGGAGAGAAGTATCTTGCACTTCATGTCCTCATGATTAAAACAAATATAATTTAAAACAAATACTAGACTTCAGCAGTTCTTTCTCAGTATTATGTACTATTAGTCCCAAAACTGCATATACTATGGGATTGAACCAGTTGGTGACTATATCATAGGTAAGAAGCAGATTTCTACTGTAAGCTACTAATATTGAAGGGAGAAGGATAGAAAAATCCTACAGATAGGGTTGGACTTGAAGATGCCATATGAACTGCTGGGTTTTAATATTTCTGTGTATAGATAGTGATACATCAACATAGACACTGTGTATATGGGAGTGTCTTTTCATGTCCTTACATATGGTGTGGTATACACATGTGTATGTATGTGTTGTAATCCGCAGGCCTATTGAAAGGATGTAGAAGCAATTAAAATCTGATAGCTATAGCAATATTTACTGCATACCTTGATTTCCAAATAACATTTTCCCCTAAAAGTACCAAGAGTATTTAGAGAAATGACTGATTCCATATCTGGAACTGGAAAAGGTAAAATGAAAAGCTAAAATTCCTGATGTGCTGAAAAGTATGGAACAGCTCACTAAATGATGTGATCATTGAAAAAGATTTAGAACTCAGTAATGAAGTGGATCTAATATATAAAATATGAAATAATTTGACTATTGGAATAAATATTAAAATAAATTAAGAATCCTTAAGTCTACCCATAAAATGAACAAAGACATCCAGTTACAACCTTACTAGAAAGTCAGCTGAATGGATATCAAAGAAGTGATGCAATTAGAAAAATCAACATTCGTTGATAATCCTAATGATTAGTCAGGTAAAAATCATAAAGAAATTCTGCACCACTGAATTAAATTTTGAGAACTGAGAAAATATTTATTGAGTTATAGTAGCGTTCAAGGAAATATTTACTAATAGAGAAATATAAAGTAGCAAGTTTAAATTGGAGAAAACAAGCAAATAGTCAACCAAAGCAACACAATTGTAACTAGTGATTTGTGTTTGTGTTCTGAGGAACTGAGAACATTCATCAACAATTTTATATAGTATTCAGAACAAAATTGATTAAGGCAAGGTATCAGATAAATTCAATTAGACATTCTATGAAATAATTGGTCAACTGACTTCAAAAACATTAAAAATAAGAGTCTGAGATTAAATATGATCAATTCGATATTATAACTGAAAGGAATGAATAACTAGATATTTTCCATAAACAATGTTATATGGAAAAGACCTGAAAAAGTTGTTTAAGTTAGACCAGAGTTAAGCAACTATAACCTATAAGACAAATCATGCTACTGCTTGTTTTTGAAAATAAATGTTTGTACTGCACACAGGCATTTCCTGACATTTACAGTTTATTCCTGGATGCCTTTACTTTAAAGAGGTAGAACTGAATAGTTCTAAGAGCATATGATATTCAAACCCTGGAATCAATAGTGTCTGATCTTTTACATAAAGTTTGCCACAATAAAGAACAGACAACGATACAGAATCGATGCTAAATTCTTGACTTGGTCATAATGCTGTGATTAGATAAAATAATTCTATGTTTATAGGAAATATATACTAGATTTTAGTGGAAAGGAAGGAAAATCAATAAGCTATCTGCATATTAATCAGCAACAGTTTGCAGAAAGATTTAAATGCCACATTTATAAATTTATTTTGTATATGTATTTATTTAAAGAGAGATATGAGAGTGACAGAGAAGGAGGGATAGACATTAAACATTGTAATCAAATGTTGATATCAATCTAGAAAATAGGCGGGTGGGAAGTTATTATATTATTTTCCATATATTTCACAGTCCTGCAATTTCTCAAATATATCAGTAGAGACAGATGAAGGAGGAAAAATATAGCCGATTTCTCCTTTTGTTCTGCTTTTTTTTCCCCCCAAAATACTCCTTATTATCTATGTCAGCTAATTTTCCTGTCACTTTGTGTAAGTTTCCTTAGACTTTTCCCTAAAGCTTTTTGTAATCAGATGTCAGCATAGGCCACCTTGTTTCTCAATTAAATCAATTTTCAAGTTTTCCTTTTTCTCAAGCACCGTAGGAGATTTAACACTGTTCATAAGACTTCCCAGGATGTTTGCTGGGGAAGACAGTTACTTTTAATTATCTCCTTATACAGTACTATTGGTTTCCAGGTAATGCTGAAATCTCATTTTACTTGGACTGCTTTTCCTGTGACTATTTTATTTCTCAAGCTGTGAGTAGAATATTGCCTCTTTTACAGGATATTTTAAGAGGAAAAATTTTATACACATGTAATGTAAAATATATATCAGAGTTCCTTCATCTACAAAGTCTCCTTGTTAGTACACCATGTGCTATTTGGAACTCATTGTTAGGATTTCTCCAAAGCCTCATATTCCTGCCATGGTGCTATGATTCTTGTCTTGGGCCTCTTCTCTGAAACAAATTCCTCCTGTCTTATTTTAAGGAGTTAAATCTAGGTGCTCCTGAATTTAGAGGCATGTTTGTATTTCTATGAACCAAATCTAGGTACTCCCAATCTAAGTCCATGTCTATATTTCCATAAACTCATTAATTTCTTTGCTGAACAAAAGAACCTTGATTTTAGGCTTTTGTGATAAAATGGCAGGGGTCCATTCATTTTATTCTAATTATATAAAGGACATGATATTTGTTGAATTATACACAGATATGACTTAGCATTGTTTTATTCAGAATAAGTTCTAGAACATTTTAAATAATTCTTGGTTTTCTGGAAACACGGGACACTGAAGGCATTATAATGCCAGCTTTGCCTACAAGAATTCTTTCATTAATGTTAAGAGCCTGGATTCAGGACTTACTTCATTTTTGTTTTGAGTCAAATTGGCAACTGAATGATTGTAGAAAAAGCTACTCGAATATCCTATGCCTTCCCTTATTCCTTTGTTAAATGGCAATTGGTTGTATTTGAATGCATAGATATCAGACACGTGGCCATTGCAGAATTTGGTGACACAACAACCTGAAGACAAACAAAATGCCTATTGAAAAGCAATAATTTAGCTAAGAAATACATAATGAGAACTAAGTTTATTCAAGCATTGCTTGAATGCCATACATTTTTACTTGCTGATTCAATAGGATATGATTAAAAATAATTATAAAAGGGTATGTTTGTGAATATTTGTAATTTTTATTTTTTAATATAGAATTACCAAAATCTGTTGCCTAGCATTTAGGAATTGAGAGAAGGGGCTCTTATATTTCATTTAGTTATTGGTCATGGTCTGATTTTTTTCTTATACATGATATAGAAGTGTTGTTTAAATGAACAAAGCAGCACAATTGTGCTAATTGTAATTTTATTTGTAGTTACCGTGTAATAAAAGATCCAAAATGTACTCTAGCTAGGTATTATGGAAGGGAATAAATTATTAATAGCACCAATTTCAGGGGTCAGTTATAAATTGAGAGGTAGGTTTGTGGTTTTTTGACATGTATAAGAATGGGTGAAAATGCATTGTGATTATGTTGACAGAAAAATAGGAACAAATAAGTAAACACATATGCATTAGTTTGTATTCACAAAGATTTCCTGTAGAAGGTTTTGTTCTTGAGACAGGGTCTTCCTTTGAGGTTCAGACTGCCATCAAACTTACGATTCTCTTGACTCAGCCTCCTGAGTACTAGGATTACAGAGGTGTGCCACCATTCCTGCTTTTTATAGAATTTGGGGTGAAATAAGTATTGTGTTTTAACTTTTGTTACTTTCATTATGTTTGTTAATATCTTGTTTTGAGTAACCCACAGTTCACATGATTTGTTTAAATACATAAGTAAGGCTCAATACTGGAAAAGTGTGGGGAAATAACTCCATTGCACACAGTCAAGATTTTTATGAAAAGAGGACTTTTAATTATTTTTAAAGTATCAAGTGAGTATTGCTTCAGATTAAAAGAACATCATTATTTGATATTTTTCTATGTTTATCTTTAAGAAAATTCTATGCCTAACACCAACGATAACTGAATTCTGATTATTTTGACAAGAGACTACTTTTTTTTTTCCCCTTTTCTAACCAGAAGAAAATCTAGGACTCTAAAGAGTGCAGATGCAAACACCATGATAAACTGAACATTCCCTTTGGTACCCTATCACAATTACTGTGAGCAAGTCAGTAATCGCATATATGAAGACAAGGCAGGATTTTGAAGTGGACATCCCTTAGGAAATGAGCTGGAGATTCAGCTTTGTTCTGGAATTAAGTTCTTCAGCAAGAAATGAACCGTTTATGCAGCAGCAGGTGTATGTGCTAATAGAATGATTTTGTTTTAATTAGCAGCATTTCCCAGCAAAATAATTATGTGTTGTTTACTCAACTTTTTAAAACAGCCATTAAAGTTTTGCAATCTGCTTTCTTCCTAAGCTATGCTGTAAAAAGCTGTTAAAACTTGCTTTCATTATGAAAACAAAAGTAGGTTCTATGCTTATGGCAAATTTTAATTCCCTGTAAAAATATGCTATGCAGATAATGAAATAAACGTGCTCACGGCTTTATATACAGGATTCACTTTGAGTTTAAAAACTTAGCATGGACATTTAATTGGAAAGAGCTGTATCTTAAAATCTACGGTAGAGAAACATGTTTTGAGAGATGCAAAAATAGAAATTTCCCAAAGGAAATCTGTTCTAGTCCTTAAATCTTGCTTGTGTTGTGTGGAAGACAGAAAGCTGTGCTAGGAATTCACAGTTTAAAACTGGAGTTTGAAGGGTGTCATTTGCCTTTGGCACTAAGTAATAGTCAATTAAACTCAAATAGCTCTGTGGTGACAACCACAATGAAAATGCTTTTGGAAAAGATTATTCAGAACTTACCATAGAATTGTCTTTTGAATCTAAGACAACCTATGTTTTGTCAAGCTCATAGAAACTTTTCTGCAGGCTATAAATAATTTGACTTATTTGTTTAGGATTTGGGCTAAAGTCATCTAACCATGGTATTGAAAAAAGGGGCGATATAGTATTTTTCCCTCAGAAACCAAATGTTAGAATGCTGTCATCTGATCAGACTTCTAAAGACTTGGTTTTAAAAATATCTCTGAATTACAAGACTGTAACATCTACTTTAGATATGCCCAACTCCTGAGAATTTTGTATTTTGGAAGTTCTTATTTTCATCTTCTCTAACTGGAAGGTAAAAATCACAGAAGCAGTCTTACTATACTCATCTTACAGCACATCAGGAGATTGAACAGAGGTGACCTGCATTGTGTGCCTTTATCTAGTAATTGCAAAATGCCCATCAACAGTGTATATGCAGTAATTTGGATAAAATTATTTGGTAACTGTATGCCTTTCCTTAGTTCTCTTTAGCAAAAATAGTTTGGGAAAATCCTGCCAGATTGCATGGGAAGGCACAGTGTGTGACTGACAAAGGGAAATGTTGGAATTGGCGAAGACACAGCATTTTTAACAGAAATGTAAGTATTCTGTAATAATTAGATGTAAAAAGGTCACTGCCTAACCACTATCAAAATGGTATTAAGTATCAATGAAGTTTAAATGTGCAATCTATACATATAAATATAAATAGTATTGCATACATTTTCATAGGGAGACCCTATGCTGAGGGATTATTCTTGAATTTTCAAAAGACTGAAAAAAAAACACTAATAAAAATAGAGTGATCCAACTTAGACAAGCCATAAGGACATATTTTACAATGACAGTGATAAAATATTTTCCTCAACTGGTTTTCCTATGTTGTATAGTCAAACATTTTCATTATAATCAAGCATAAAATTACCCGTTACAGTTTAAAATCAATTCATAAGTAATTGAAATAAAAGCATAAAATCTCAATCTCTAAGAATATTTGGTAGAAGCAGCTATACAATGGTATCAAAGAGCCAATATACTCTTTGGACTCAAACTACTACAGAACTGCATTGAAGTAGTGATGATTCACAGTAGTGATGATGCACAGGCAGACAGGAAATCATTTTCTGAATCAAAGAATCCCTTTGCTCCATCAATTATATAATGTTGTTGATTAAATGTATCTAGTGAAATTAGTAAAGGAAATTGAAAATTATGCAAGATTGATGCAAAATCACAAGTTAATTTATTTCAAGTCAGGAACTGAGATGCCTCAGAATCGCCTTTGCTATTCTAGGTTTCTTCTGTTTCCAAATGAATTTTAGGAGTTTTTTCTCTAGATCTGTGAGTTATGTTAATGGTATTTTGATTGGGATTGTGTTAAATCTGTATAACAGTTTAGAGTGTGGCCATTTTCACAATGTTGGCTCTTCCTTACCGTGAGCAAAGAATATCCTTCCATTTTCTAATATCCTCTTTAATCTCCTTCTTTAGAGTAATATAATCTTCAGCATATAGGTCTTTTACCTTCTTGGTTAGGTTAATTCTTAAGTATTTCATCTTTTTAGATGCTATTGTGAAAGGTGATATTTCCATAATTTCTCTCTCAGTGAGTTTTTGTTTGTGTACAGGAATGCTATTGATTTTTGAGCATTGACTTTGTATCCAGCTATACAACTGAACTTGTTTATTAACTCTAATAGTCTTTCAATTGAGTTTTTGAGGTCTCAGAAGTTAATGTAAATCAAATAAATTGCAGTTTAAATTAAATGTAAAAATTAAATTGTAGAACTTTCCATTTTAAACAATAATCCTAGTTCTTTAAATGATTGCATTTTTAAAATGAAAATATTGAACAAAGACATCTTAGATTTAACTGATTGGGAAAAGGCTTGAAAAGCTAAACATGTTTGATTTTTGGAAAGGGTTTGATAAGGAGACATCACTGTTTTGTGAGCACAGCCCTTAGAGTGGCTCAAAAGTCCTAACCTCTTACTTTCAATGTGATCTAGGTAAAGGATGTGTCTCACTTTACTGGTTTAAAACTACAAGAAATAAAAAGGAGGATAAAACCAAGAAGAACATTTTTTTGTGGTTATTGTCATCATATTTATGGAATGGAAGGAAGAAATTTGGGATTATCTGTGTTTTTACCCACTCTTTTAGAGAATGTCTCTCCCCAGGAAAAGTAAGGGTCAAACTAAGTCACCAAACTGGAAGATCCAACCTCACTTGTGTCTCCAAAAAATAACAAGGTGAAAATCTGAGACTATGAATTAATTACTTTGCCTCTTTGAACTTGATATAGTAGATGATAAATAATGCTTCATGTAATTTGCATAAAAGCCTCAACAATATTCCAATAGATGAGAAATAAAGTATTTACTTTAATACTAAAATGAAAATACATTAACCATTATTAATTTTCTATTATCTTGTTTTGAAATTCCATCTTGTTGTTCTATTCTCAATAAAATAAAAAAATCAAGAAAAGTCATTTACATTTAACTGTCATGAAAAGAAATATATATATATATATATATATATATATATATATAATTTATGCTAAAAAAACTAGGAAAAAGAAGGAATAATTGATTGAGTCCATGCTGTAGAAATAGAGGCTGTTTGTATAAAATATTGATGGTTAAAGCTGAAATTTAAATTGAATATGTGTCTTTTTTTTAGTCAAGCTGCAACATATCCACAAGGCAATTATCTTGTTAATAATGAAGTGTTGACAGTATTTTCTGATACATAATGGATATTGAATAATTTTATTTATCCAAAATCTAGCATCAAAATTAATTTGCATAATACTTCTAGCAATATTTGATTCACTTAGTGCTTATAAAACCTACTGAGTTACAATCTCTTTTAGTCTAATTAAATATTGTCCTGTTGTGTTGTAGAATCAAAGGACATCAGAAGAAATAATTAATACAGTTTTTATATGATTATATAATGTATCAATTTGTTTTATTTTATCATGATATCATTTCTATTGTTATTTCAGCTTCAAAAATTGAGCTGAATTTCCTTAAGTAGTGTAGTTAATTGGTTTCAGACTCCCTGGTTGGTATTTATTTCTACAGCAAACATTTTCTTAAGAAAAAAAAAAAAAAAGGAAAGAAAAATCTTACTCTAGAGAGAAACTATAAATAAAACAGATAACCAAGGAAAGATAATAAGGGAAATATAAATTAGACAGAAATACCATAACCAAAGCATAACTGATCTGATTTTCATTAAAAATTGCTTTCTTACAAAATATTCTATAGAAATTTCTAGAAAATCTTTTCAACATGGCAAGTTTCATGGGATAACAATTATTTACCTCTAAAAGTATTACTAGTCTATGCTTATGGAAAACAAGTTAAAACTTTGTAGTCTGTAGAATGATAAAATCAAAACAAAAACCCTCTGAATTACAAAATTTTTCAGTCTGAATTTTTTAAATACGTACAAATAATTTTGTTTTAGGGAATTACTTATTAGAAAATGAAAATAAAGTTATGTTTGAAAAGGACCATTTTAAAGTGCAAATTACTCACCCATTGTTAAGTGTTGGTTACACATTCTACAGGACAAAAATTAGTTATCTGAAGAAGTTCAGATGCATCTAACATGCTACTTTTCTTCTACAAAGTTAGGCATAAACATAAATAGGCATCACACATTTTTCTTGTCTGTCAGGTATTTCTGAGAATTATTTTTTAAACATTATACTTGGATTGAGATAAGAAGTAAGACCATGGAAAGTGGGAGTGTATTTTCTTTTCAGCAAGGATATGAAAGTATTGAAAAGTAGGTTATTATCTCATATTTTCAGTGGAAGAGAAATGGAAATATCAGTCTCCTTTAGTATAATGTTTTGTTTGGTGATCATTGTTGTAAACGAAACAGAGCGAAGTGAGTAATTAAGATATATGAGGGTAAGTTAGTAATGTGAATGCTACACTAATATCTATATAGGCATCTATTTCATAGTGCTTTGCTTTGGACTGTCCACATGGCACCCTGGTTTTGACCTGGGATTTTATCAGATGATGATGACTCCATTTCATTTGAAGGAAATCAGAGTACTGCATGATTTCCAGAGCTCGGGGGTGGGGGTGTCCTCAAGTCTTCATCAGGGTTGTTGTTAATTCCAGTGTGCAACACAGATACAGTCAGATTAACAATAAAAGCAATTTTCTAAGGAAAAAAAGATGGGACAGTAATTGAAAACTTATAACCTTAAAACTATTGGTAATTAGTAATGCATGGTTATCAAAAGAAATCAGTTTTATAGCTCTTTCTCAATCATTGGCTATCAAATAAGAGACAGGGAAATCCAAGCAACAAAACTGTATTTTACTTATATAATATTGATGAAATTTAATTCCTAATTTTCTTATGTAGTATTCTTTTTATTGCTATAATAGTATTCTACATAATTAGATACATATATTAATAAAAGTTATTCTCTTTTCTTGCACACTGCTCCTTAGATAATTACACTCTGCTATTTTGCTTTCATAGTTAATGTATTAAAATCTTATATGTTCTTTCTTATTGCTTTTTTGGATGGTGGTGGTGGTACTAGGGATGGAACAAAGGTGTTTTCATTGAGACACATTCCCAGCCTTTTTTATTTTTGCATTTTAAAAAAGGAGCTCACTGAATTGTTCAGTTGACCAGGCTGAGTTTGATTTTATTATCCTTCTACTTAAGCTACCCAGACCTGTGTCACAATATCTGTCTATGTTAGCATTTTTATTCTTATGAAATGTTGAGTCACTAAGAGGCTTCTGTTTGAATAGAAGATATAACACTAGAATGGATTATAAATTGACATGTGCATATTACAGAACATTTATTCTTGTGCTACTGGGAATATCATATTATGTATATATATATATATATATGGGGAATTGAACTCATGACCTTGTGCTTGCCTGGCAGGCACTTACATTGCTGAGCTGAACCCCCAGCCTAAAATATACTTTTAATGTAATTAAATAAAATGATTTTGACAAAAGCATCTTTATTTTTTATGTATATGATGATTATTATTTTACATATGCCCAGAATAATACATACACAAATATATGTTTTATTATATCTTTAAAACAAAAAGTTGAGATAAATCTTAACAAATCAAAAAAATGTATGCTTTTAGCTTATTCATAAATAAGTTATATCAACTCAATAATCAAATAATTTTACACATGTATATTTAGCATTGTATTGTTAAAAAAGTACATTTCCTCATTACTTTAGGAATATATTTAATGCACAAGTAAATTAATACATCTAAGGTTTTATGGAAATATATGTCTACATATACCTTCATTTTACTGCACTGATAAGTTTAGGTTGTTTGTATACTAACAGCTTTCTGTGAACAAGGGCAACATGTGAATCAATCAACCGTTTTTATATTCAGGAAATAACAGAGACTAGCTGAGATCCTGCAGTGTGTTTGGACCACACAGTTTGCCAATATTTATAATGTACCTGAAACTGCCTGGTTCAGAACCCAGCTCCAGAGCTGGAAATCAGTCCCATAGGAACATATTTTGGAAAAATTAATAGAATTAAATTGGAAAATTCTTGAATTGGAAACCAATGTTCCTGAAAATGTCAAATTAAATGGGCTATTACTCTGGCATGCCTTGGAAATAGTTTCACACTTTGGGCAAATGGCTTGAGGAAGTAACCTTGTTTAAAGAGAAATCATTAGAAGTGTCTCTAAAGCTATATAAATATCATTATGTCCTCCACAAATATAAATATTAAAATTTTATGATACAACTGTAGAAAGTTAAGAAATGAGAGACTACTGAGCAATTTCAAATCTTTGTGTGTGTGCATACATACTCATATAATTTCCATTATGAATAATAAAAAGAGTGATTTAGGGTCATTGAAAGCTTCATGATTTAGTAATCTTCTCTTGCAGTTTGGTCTTCTCTTGTAGATTTGTACCCAATCAAGTTCTTCTTTTCCAACTACAGAACTATATCATCCAATGTAGTCCACTTAGCTCTTCTAACAGTATTTTTAACATTTTTCCTTACAGACAAACATTTATTTTGCTATTTCTCAATTTATTTAAATTGCTGACCTTTAAACAACTTGTGATTATTTATTTATTAATAGTAGATATTAACCAATTGCTTTAAAATGTATAACCAATGAGTTAGTTTTGTCATATTAAAGGATTATTGCACAATAGGCTGTTTTAATATAAATAATTAGTACTTTATTTTTTGGTATTTACTTTTCAGTTTTCTTCCATGATTCCTTTGTTAATGTTAATATAGGGACATTTTATGTGTTTGCTTTCAGAATTAATCGTATCTACTTCTCTTTTTTGTTTAACATTTCTGCTATTCATATTTTTCTAACAATATACTTATTACGAATTGTTAAATAAAATGTAATTTTCATTTCATTCCTGAGAAAAGAATCTGAGTGTTTTAAACAATTATATACCATCTTCTCTCTTCACTTGACTTATACTTCAAAATTCAGCATTTTGAATGGGATAGTGTTTATACTGTTTAAGAAGATTTTTAATGGTAAGAGATTATCTCAGGGCATGCAGAACAGCATTACCAGATTAAAACAGAGATACATTAATAATTCTATAAATGTATATTTTGCTGTGCTGTTTTCTATAAAGTTGTTACTCGTTTGTAGTAGTACAGAATTTTGATACGTGAAACTTTCCATGTAATTACTCTGCACAAAAACTGCGTAGACATGTGTAAGGAGAAAAGAGGGGTCAACCTGGAAAAGGGGGCTGCACGTGAACAAATAATTTAAGTAATTAAAATGAGTTGGAAAGAGCTAACATATTATTTCAATATTCTGACATCTAAAATTATATACACAAAAGCTTTAGAACATTTACAGATTACCAGCTGTTAATATATATCATGTAATTGCCAGTTTACTTTGGCCGTGGTTGAATGATAATATGCATCGGGTTACAAAAGCAGAATAAATAGTTAAACATTTAAATTTAAGTTCAAGTGAGGTTCAATAAAACCTGTTAAATGGAAAAATCTCAAGAAGAATTTGGACACAGTCTGCTCATGATTCACATTTTTTTAGTTATTGGCTTTTTGATCTAAATGCTACTTTTATAAAGTATTTTTTGATTAATAACATTTAAACTACAAATTATTGAAACTGACTGTATAAACATTTAATTTTAAAATCTCAAGAACGTATCAAAATATCTATTATTCATTCAAAGTTGATTGAAAAGCAAGAAGATTCAGAAAAATAATTCAATTTTTAGTAATTTTAGGAAAGCAGACATAGATTAGGCATGGACTTGACTCTATTGTTACCTTTGTATTAGTTTATTTACTTGAAGAATGCAACTATGCTATAATTGTACTACAAAATAAAAGCTAGAGCTAATGGATTATTTACTATATGTGGTATAAAAATCCCAAAACTAATTCCAGGTATCTAAATATATTCTTATTAAATCTTCAGGCCGTTCTATGTTAGTTACCTTTACTATATAAAATTCAACCTAAACTTTATTGTTTGATCTATTTTTCATATCTATAGTTTGTAATTTGAGTAACTACTTTGAAAATAACAATACGCAATGTATCAAGCATTGTTACTTTCCTATTATCCTTATTTTGAAATTTTGTATTATTGTTTCTCTTTTTTTCTCTTCAAAATAAAAAAAAATAGATAAGTAAATAAAAGCTATTTATTTTACACAGTTCCTTAGGGCAGGAATATGGTAGTGTCTAAATTGCAGGACCTGGCTGTGGGTATCTGATGGAGACCTCAGTAAAACTGTTAATGTGAACTTCAGTACCTACACATGTGACCACAGAGAAGATTCATTTTAAGATGCATATAGCTTTTAGATAGGGAAGTTTCAGACATAGTTTTCTCTGGGGTAAATATGGAGAGCAAGAGAAATACAAAGACAGAAAGAAAATCCAAAGAATGATAAACTATCTTTTTTATAATTTACTATGGAAATGACTATGTAGCCAAAACTGGCCTTGAACTCATAACAATCTTCCTGCCTGAGCCCACTGAGTGCAGGGATTACAGGCGTGTGCCGCCACTTCTCACTTCACGGTCATCTTGTTTTTGAGAACCAGAAATTGCAAAATGCCAGACCCCATGAGTAAAGTGAGTGAGGACACAAGGTGATGTTTACATCTGACAGAAAGTGCCATAACATTTTTTTATTGGTTCAGGACATAAGAAGCCACAAGAAGCCATGCATGAAAGAAGACTTGTAGAATGCTTCAGAAAGTGGCAAGAACAAAGCCATGTGTGTGTGTGGGAGGGATATTCTGCAGCGCGTTGATGGCAATACGTTTTTTACTGTAATAAATACATTTTATTATCAATATAACTGTTTACAACATGTTTCGATCTCACCTTGTATTTATGACTTATAATGGCAGCAGTTTCAGACTATGTACTCCAAAGTACAACAGAAAAAAGTGGTTCAACTCATGGAAGCCAAGAAATAGAGCACTTGGGAAGCACCCAGGCAACACGGGGCCAAGAAATAGGAAAAGTCCTCTAAGCTATGCTTCTATGACCCATCAAAATACGTACAGAAATGTGGTTTACTATTCTGCTAGGTACTGCTTAAACCAATCAAACTAAAACTTAAGATTCAAATGCTGCATTCTCCCCAGGGTATTCTCCTTGCTTCTTTGTCAGATTGGTTTCCTGCATTTATATGGATATATTTGTAGGCTTTCTACTAAGTTCATTTGATTTATTTGTCTTTTAATTTACAAGGAGCATAGAATCTTGACTGTTATAGTTTTATTATAATGGTATTTTCATGATCACCTCATGGTTTATTTCTTTATTTACAGTGAAACTCTTCTAACAATTATGATGGTGATTTAATATACCATGCTGAATATGTTGTGAATTTATATATCTACATGCATGACAAGTTGTTTAAAGAATATATTGAGGTTTAAAAGGAAATTAAGTAAGTAATAGAAATTACTTAGGAAAGGAAATTAAGTAAGTAAGTAATTATTAATTTTGATACACATGACGCACAAATGACAATGGTATTTTCATGATCACCTCATGGTTTATTTCTTTCTTTCTTTTAAAGAGCATTCCCTTTATTTCTATATATTTAAATATTAAAAGTTAAGCTGATTTTTCATTTTTATAAATAGCTAATTTTTTCAAGATTATTTGTAGACACGTTAACATCACAGTACTGGATTTGCAAGACATTAGAAGTATTTTAACATTAATGACTGAAAATTATTTACTTAATGTAGTATTCTTAATGATCTGAAAAGTAAATGTCTTGGTATCCTGTAAAGTAGACGTGTGTCCTAAGAGCAGAGTAACACGCAGGGGTGAATCAGAACAGGGAGATCATAGGGATGTAGGGAAGACCTTTCATATCAGAGCAGTTAGGGAGCAGGTGTCTGAACTAAATGAAAAATTAATTTGAAATATTTGTGGTCTGTTTGTTTTTTAAAACTCATCTGTTGCTGTGTCTTCAAAGACTTAAAGATGTAGTGGAAGAATTAGCTGACATAATTAAGACTGATGAGAATACTGAAGGTGTTACTTGATCATAAATATGATACTTGAAAGTCTATAAAACTTTCCATGATGTTAATATGTGGTTCTCCTACGAATAGGCATTTTAAATTACCCCACTAAATAATAGGCCAATAAACATTTGTATGCATCAATATTTATCTTATTTATGTTTTCTCCATTAAAATAGATTTCCATATCTACAAATGAGTAATCATAAAGAGTAACATTTATTTTCCAATTATTTTAGCATAATCCAACATGTTCTCTAAAAAAGTTGAAAACTACAACAGTAACATATGAATATAAAATTTCATTATACTCTAGCAAGCAGATAGTAGTATAATTTATATTTGCATTGGTGTAACGCTTATTGTTCCTTTTATTTATTTACGTTTTGAGACAGCATCTACTGACCTCCAATTCGCTATGTAGTCCAGGCTGGCCTTGAACTTGAGGCATCCTTTCTGTCTCAGCCACCTGAGTGCTGGGGTTACAGATGGGGGCCACCACCTCTGGCTGTTTTCTTTTTCTTAATTTAAACTTTGGTTGTTAAATATATTTTGCTATGTTTGATACAAGATGTATCTTCTCATCAACCAGTATTATCATATATCTATTTTTAATATATATTTTATTCACTTTATTTGAAATCAAAGGCATAGGATAGTAATACACTTTGTTATATATTCTATACACATATTAATTTAGTACCATTTTTGTAACTTTTGTCATACAGTGTATATTAAAGCAAAATTTTATCTGTATATAGATACATCTGTCAATTTCCACTGAGTACTTTATTTCAAATGTTTAGATTTCTACAAAATATTAAAAGCATGTATGGAATATTATAGAAGAAAGATATGTTTAAGTTTATTCTAAAGAAAATCTAGCTTTTTTTGGTAAATCATGCTCAACTGTGATTCCGTTCAAGCATGCACGTTCTTGTAGAGCAGTCTTAGGGCCATGTGCTGCCATAAAGCTGATTTTGTATTTTCTTAACCGTGGTAACAATCTATTTATTTCAGTTCCAGCTTATTTACCTACATATTGTAAAATAAATGGAGATTATAGTCAGAATTTTAGCATGGATAAAGTGAAGGACAGTGAAGAGGGAATTATAGACCTTTTAAAAAGATAAATAATTTCTAAAGTGTATGTACAGGTATTTTCAAAGTTGACAATCTAACAAGTGTGATGGATTTGTTTAGACATGCTGAACTTTTGCAGTAACTTTGTATTTGAACAGCAATGTGAACAAAATTCTGTTCTTCCATCTGAAAGTGAATTCCAAAGTGCTTAAGCTAGATACTGAGTACACACATCTAGCATTCTATGTATGTATTTTAAGTATGCTTTTATTGCAAGCTTACTTTCAGCACTGTATATTTCATATATTTACTAGCATCAATCTCTATAGCACAAAGTATTACTCACATTCTAAATCCTGATAGGTATTTCTTCTTCTATAATGTATTCTGTGACACTGTGCCATCATTCAAGAAATATGATATTGGAAGATTCAAAGTTTCATAGTAAATATTGGGAACAATTTAGGACAATTTCCATTTTTCAAGTTATTTTTTTATTTATCATTATCTTTGGCAAATATTACAGAAATCTAATACTTTCAAAAGTAAATAACTACATAAGGCTACACAGACATCAGCTTTTTAAATGAACACTTCTATGACTAAAATAGTCTCTATTGCAAAAAAATCTTATTAACTGCTTCATATTCTATAATATTATTCTTATTTTTTCAGTTGTTCAAACATAAATTGATACACGGGCATGCGGCAATTTCACACTGCCCAAGCTTTAATCAATCCATCCTGTGGGTAGTGATGAATGGATAGTGAAGCTTTATAGTCGTCTTTATTCCTCCAATAAGTGTTTGATGAAATGGTAGCATCCCTGAGGAGTAGGAAGCATTGAATTTTTTTTCCTGATAGAGTGAATTTTTTCATACACAGACCCGTGATTTATTCTATTCAGGGAGATTTTCCTATGTACAGATAAACTGCATTACAAAAGAAAAAAATGATTCCATTAAAACACTGTGTACAGGTATATGAGCACATACGTGGTATATTTTTAAAGTGTATTTTGATGTGAATATTTCAAGTTATGCATGGAGACGCTCTTGAGTAAACATGCCTATTTGCTGTGTTATTCCTATTCTGCAATAGAAAATAGTTTTCTGCAGTACAACTCTCCCCATAACGTTTGTACTTGACTTGGTATATAGTACTCACAGTCAAATATGAAATTCTAATTTTCATTCTCAATCGTTTGCTTTCTGACTTTTAGCAAGTTATCAACATCAAATATTTTGATGTTACAGAGGGAAAATAATTTTTCAGTTTGATAAATGACTGCTGTTTTTACTTAGATTGCCAAATCGATGTCCGTGAGCCTATGTGTCTTAATCTTATGACTGAAGGAGATGAACACACGTATCCTGCATGTTTGTCAGATTATGAGTGAGTGTAAGAGCCTGACACAAAATAAGTATTTCTAAAGGCCAATTTTAATATTGCAACACATATACGTAACACACACACACACTTTAAAATATACTATTCTAAGAGAAACAATGAGTCAATGTGTAAGGAAAATGATATTTTAAGCTATCTTTACATGTCTAAATCTGCAATACAGCATATTTAATTCTAGAAGACATACTTTAAACAAAATACCTCTATTGTGAATCACGATGTGTTTCAGTACCTCTGTTTTTAAAATAAATTCTTGTTATCCTTCAATTTTAACTTTGGAGGGTAATCTGCAACAATTTTGTCTCAAGAGTAATCAAGGACCCTTGTTCTGACATTAACTGCAAGATGTGACTGTCAGTGTTGATTGTAGGATGTAGCTGTACCACTTATGAGAGTAATATTCCTTATTTAATCCACTCAGCTTGACTCTCAGGGTCGCATTTGACTCTATTGAATGCGAGTCAATGTTTTCAGCACATTGAGTCAGCATGGGTCTTTTCACTTTTCACTGTCTGCAGTTATTTCTTAGCAAAAGACTACAAACTATTTATATTCTGTAATGTCAACACTTACTGCTGTGTGTGCTAAAATATTTTTATCAACTTTACTGCTACCATTGTTTTCATAGTCAATATTCTTTCCTGGGGAAAGCATTATGAATTTAATGTGTTTGTCTTATACTGTATGCTTTGAAATTATTAACCAAAACTTTTTACAAGAACATAATATACTTGAGCTGATACAAACATACAAATCTTTATATTCTCCAGAATAAAATGAGCACTTTAATGAATGTTATAACATACTAGTCATGGTAAAACTTACTATTAAGGCTAAGGGATTTTTCTTTATTAACAATGCATTAATAAATTTAAAAGGCATAAAGTATTTCATTTTTATTGCTTATCATTCTTGAAATTCTATATTATATATTGGTCCATCATCTGTTAAAACTGTTATGGTTACATAAAAAATTCAGAACAATTTTTTGTATGTTTTATAATTTTACGTATCTACTGGTTCTTTTACATCATTAAAATTAGTAGGCTCTTTGTGTTTATCATTAAGAAAACGAGATTAGATGTGAAATGCTATGAGATATCATAATTCTAATAAAACCATGATGTGTGGTACAAGTACCACCAAACTTAAGATATTTAGTCTTCAATGGTACTTGCAATTGGAATTGCATTTTTAGTTTAAACACTAATACTGAAGACATTTGTATATACCCTATGCAACCTATAAAAAATTCAGTATGGAAATCATCATCCATTATTTGAAGAAGGGATTGAAATAAAAACAGAAATGAATGATCTTATCCTCACACTTTTAAAAATACTTATTGTTATGAGACCTATGGGCAGAAGAGAGAAATTTTAATCAACACTAGTGAAAAATTTGAAGTTCTTATCCTTATCCTTGATTATCCTTGGATCTCCTCACGTTCATGTAGCTGAGTACTTCATTTGAGTTGCATATATTTATCAACACATTAAGGTGTACTGTTTGCTTTTCAGGGAAGATATGAATTATTGTTACTTAGATTTCAAAGAGTTACAGTAGCTATGAAATGACAATAAATATTTTTATTGTTATACTTTGCTGATATGGTCTCATAAATTCACAAATCTGTCAGATTTTTGTTACAAATTGAGAATTCAATGCCTTTTTGCTTATATTTGGGCCAGAAAATATGGTACTAATTTTTAAAGTTGTAGGACAATCATGAGCATAAAATACCCTCATATGAATACTATAGTGAGTCTGAAGCATATTATACAGGAAACATGCACAAAGTCTTCTAGAATTAAATTAATTTTCTCTGAAAAACCCACTAGTAACAAAATTATTTCAGAGTACAGCAATGATTAAAGGTCACATTTTCCTCATCACTGGAATATTAATGATTAAATATCTTAAAATAATTCAAATGTGTTGAAATAAAGGGCAGATACTTGCATTTACTCTGTGATCCATCTGATTCAATAACTATACTTCTAAGAATTTACTTTAAAATATTTACAGATACTCAAAAAGAGTAACAGAAGCTCAATCAATTCTATTAAATACCAATCATTATATCACTTTGGTTTTAGAACAACAGGAACAGAATGATACAGCCAAATATAAAACAAAACCTGCATTTAACAATAAAACCACATGCATGAAGATAGGGGCTATATAATATTGCTTATAATAAATCATTCTTTGATAATGAGAGGTCAAGCAGTTAAACTATATGTGGTAAGATTCCATCACAATTTTTACAATTTCATTATACAAGGTACAAACATAATCTCCTGGAACTTATCTATAAAACGTGTGTTATTTGGTAAGTCTAGCATAATAAAGTACCACAGACTGTGTGAATTAAACAGAAATTTAATTTTCGTTATTCTAGTGATTAAAACCATTGAGGTCAGTGTGTAGTCAGAATACCTGTCTTCCTTCTTTGGTCTGAAGGTAGCCGCTTTCTCTCCTTCCCACATAGTCTTTTCTCTGTCTCTACCTGTGCCTTCATTTCTTCTTGTAAAGAAAATGGTTACATAACATTTAGTGGTCTTCCTAATGGCTTAACTTTATTTAATTCTGTAAAAACTGCCAGCAAATAAAGTCATATTCTAAGCATAAAGACTTCTAGTATATGAATATAGACTTCTAATATATGAATTTTAAGGGAAAATAGCTCAACCCATAAAAATATATAATACTCTAGTAATACTAATTTTTAAAAATTGTCAATAAACAAAAATATTTCAAACTGCCTGATATTGCTTCTTGTCTTTTAAGAATTCTGATCTTTTTAAGGGAGCCCTGATGTTAATCTATGAACTACATTGCCCAGGTCACGAGTACTTGAGAGTGATTGACTCAACTCTCTACAAGGAATTTTAAGTGAAATTTTCGGGAATGACTTGTGAGAAAACTAGATTTTGCCCAAGTCTAATGCCTTCTTTTGCATGCACTCTCTCTCTCTCTCTCTCTCTCTCTCTCTCTCTCTCTCTAAAAGAATAGCGGACTAGAAACAGGACTACTTGTTAAACTGTGAAACAAATATTCCTTTTTGTAGTCCCTTATGTATTACTTTCTAGGAAAAAGCTTAGTATTTAATTTTATATCAAATAGGTTTTAAGACCAAATATTAGTATGACTCTAGGTTAAATTTGCCTGTTATTTATAACCTGGAAAAATGAGATATTATTTAAAAATAAAACTTTTTATTAGACATGTGGACAAAAATATATGTAAGCTGTTATTATTTAAATTTTCTGTTATATGAACTAAAATACATTTGCTTCAAAGAATATGAAGTAAAAGTATCTGAGATGATAGGAATTTATTGGGAAATAGTTGTTTGCAGTATCTGCGAAGACTTTATCACCAAGATCAGCAGTAGAAATTAAAATATATTTAATATCCTCTGATCTTTTGAATCTTTGGAAAGATTTTTCATGCATAATTTCATTTTATTTTATAAAAAATTTTGGAATAGATTTTTGCAATTGATTTCTGAGGATAAAGTTATGCAGTAGAGAGACATTTATTAATGAAAGAAACATCTCCAGATGAGCTGAGAAAATTTTTCAGCATCCTGCTTTGTCTCATAACAGTGGCATTACTGAGGTTTACATTGGAATGATAAAGAAATCAAAGGCAAGAAAGATTATAAAACTTTCTTAAAGTGTCACATTAAATCCAAGTGGTTCAAAAAGTATACCTAGATATTTTTCTGACTCCTGTTCCAAATTGTTAACAAAACTACAGTGATATCATGGCGAAATAGATTGAAAAACAGAATACATACTCATTGGACAAAAAAAATAGCTAACATATCACAGAAGGAAAGTATATCATAATAAGAGAAATGTTTCTAGTTGAGATTATAAACTAATGGGAGATAATTTCTCTTAGATGAGCAGTAATTTTAATTTTATAGCAAATAGGCTGTAAGATCCAATGCTAGTATGACTCTACATTAATTTCTTTTACTCATTATTTAAAATTGGAATAAAATGAAATACTGTTTTTAAAAACTTGTTACTAGAAAGTAGTAGCAATTTATATTTTAAAAGTCAAACTCTAATTGTCTAATACCCTAAATTTCATATGCAAAAATCCAGTGTTATTAATCCACAGTTTTCACAGTGCTGGGTAAAGAGATCAGTGGAACAAGAGAAAGAACTAGAATGGGTTTCAGGCATGCTGAATGCTCCTTATTATTACACATCCACAATGTTCTTAAAGCTGCATAACTTCCAATACAAAGAATGGTAAGGTTGCTTCTGTCACTTTGTTCTCCAAAATGGGCTACAATCAGTTAATTTTATGCTTCTTGCCAATGTTGGATGAAATGCATTGTAAAGGTATTACTTGACTTTTGCTTTATGCTCTACATGTATCTAAATTATTTTTTTAAGAGTAGAATATATTTATTGAGGGAAAGAAAGCTTCTGTTTGAAGAGAGACAGAGGGGATCCCAAATGGTTTGCCCAGGACTCTGTCTTTTCCAGGGACTTTTATAGAATAAAACCATGGGTTCGAGGCAGGGGAAGACTGGGAACTCACAAAGCAGATGGACATAATGTGGGACATAACTATAGTTAGCCAATAATATCAATAGTTTAGGTAAAATTAATTAAATTGGGGTCAAATGAGAAAGCAAGTCACAGTCACACAGGAAATGAGCATTCTTAGAGATCAGTGACTCCTCCTATAGGGGACTGGGATGGTGACTCTTGGCTTCTCAAAATGGTTCAGATTTAATCCCTAAGGATTATACTTAAGGGTGTGGCTGCATTTGTTTTGCCTCTGTTTTGAGATCTGGCCCACAGCAAGAGGGGTGTGTCCCCTCCAAGGTCATCAGATATCTGATGTGAGTAGTCTTTGAATTCTCAGAACCCGAGAATCAGACTTAGGTCTATTTCTCTTAAAGCTGCAGCAAAAGTGGCTGCTTGTTCTATGTCTCTTTGTTTTCTCTCCTTGGCTTCCCCTTCATTATGGTTATAAAATACTGAGGAGGTAACTTTTACTAAAGTATCAAGTGAACTATCTGTAGCAAAGGCTATCTTTTGCAAAGCTTTTTCTAAACTTGTCTTTAAGCAAAATCTGTCTCTCTATCAAATTAAGATCTATAGACATGTTTAATTATTGCCTTTGATAAATGATCGAAGAAATCAGAGAGGTTTTACCTTTTTCCTGAAAAGTAGCTGGTAATTTAAAATAACTAGAAGACTTGGTTTTTGTTCTTTTTAGACTTTCAAGAATATACACTTGAAAATGTCTCCTGGTCCATTATTGGCAGGCCATTTGGGTGCGGTCTTGGGTAGGACCTGCTTGTGCTCCAGTAGGAACTGGTGGCTCCTATGGCTGTCTATCTTCTTGCCCTCTAAAAGTAATAATGTGATATTTATCTCCAAAGGCATTAGCAGCTTGTAATGCTTTCTGTCTCTCACTAGAAGTCAATATCTGATTTAAGGGTAACGTTACATCTTTCCAACCTACTTCCTAGGTCTGAGTAAATCCTCTAAAGACATCAATCTACTAATCAAGTTCATCTGAAAATTTTCCTAGTTTTAGCCTACTTTGCTTTAAGTCACTGAGAGAAAGAGATCTATGAATGAGAGTGGTCTCATAAGGATTATAGTTATACTTAGAGCATAGATAAGAATTATCCTTTAATGCAAAGAAAATTTTAATGTACTACAGCTTTAACCATTTTTCTTCTTTCTTACAATATAACTTTAGTTGTAAAAGAATATCATAATCAATACCTCCCTCTGTATTTCACTTTGGCTCTAGGGGATAGTTAGGCCATGCACCCCTGCAGAGTCATAGAATTTTTGGTGCAGCTAAAAGATAGAAATATGAAATAAAGTGGCCTTTATTTTAAGAATGCAGAGAAAGAACCCCCTACTGCTGAGGTCTGGCTTTCTCTCTGCCGGACACATGGTGTGGGGTCATAAGTATACCTTAGGTTTATAGTGGAGCCTAAGTAGTATTACTGATGCACAGGTGGCTCATCAGAATTTCAAGCCACAGGTAAATTGCTTAGGGGTGGGGAAGGTGACCTTCCACTCCCAGCCTCCCATTGCTGCAGTGTCCCCTTTAGGACATTCTTTCACAGAGAAATACCAATTCCTCTTTTTCAACATGGAAGGTTTGAACAGTGCTTAACAATGTATTCCAAATGAGTTAAGGGATTTGGCATTTGCCCATGTCTGTAATATAAAAGCAACATGTAAGACTGTTGTACCCCAAAAATGAGACCCCGAGATGTTGTCCAAAAATGGAGCAAGGCAACTTTTAAAAGAAAAAGGAGTGCTTTATTTAAGTTGGCACCAGCAACACAGTGCAGTTGGAGTTTGCAAAGCTGTGTAACCAGCTTAAAATTCTGTCACACTTTTACAGGAGAAAAACCACAAAACCAATGATGGGAGTAGGGAGTACGAATGAGGAAGACCTTTGTCCCCTGTGCTTGAGGACACAGAATTTATAGAAATTTCACAGTCCATGGTGAGCCATTTCCTTCTTTACAAGAACTTACAGCCTTTTGTCTACTAAGTTCAGGATCAACTATCTTTAACAAAAGGGGGACAAAGGTTGAAAGGAATATGGGTAACTCAATTCCAGAAACAATTGTCCCTCTCAAAGGGAACAAAGGTTAAGACAGCAAACAGGTTACTAGGGTGACAGCACATACAGAACAGTATGGTGATGCTTTTCAGTTACAGTATAATGCTGTACCCCAAAACTGAACACCGAGATGTTGTCCAAAAAACAGGGCAAGATGTCTTTTAAAAAGAAAAAGAGTGCTTTTATTTAAGCTGCCACCAGCGACACAGTGCAGATGGAGCTTGCAAAGCTGTGTAACTGGGTTAGAATTTGGACAGATTTTTATAGCCCATTAACCATAGCACATAAACTGCAAAGTACATAGTGATGAAGGACAAGAATGTAGAAGGCCTTTTTTGTGGGAAGCCCTATAATTGGCTGCCACCGTATATCTGCAGGCCGCATCGCCTTAACTCCCTCTAGGAGTTAAGTTTGGTAGTTAAGCAGCACCTTGCCTAGCTTGTTTGGCCTATTCAGGGATTATGCTTATGAGACTGTGCGTGGGAAATTTGAAAATTTGATTTAACCTACAACCCTCAGTCTTGCCACTGTTGCTAAGTTACCTGCTGATGTCTCAGAACCCAACTCCCTCCATCCCCAATACCCTATTTGATACTCTTTCCTTGAATAAAGGAGACTTGATTGGACTTCTGACTTGTCCCCATTCTTTGTATCTCTTGTCCCCTTTCATCCCCACTCCACCTCTAGGGTCTCCGTGGACTTACCCTCAGGCCAGGACACTTTGTTCTCCTTTGCTTGAGTCAGAGACCTTTCACAGTGGGTGGTTAGCCCTTTCCTTCCTTATAGGAATTCACAGCCCAGGTCTGCTAATTCCAGGAACATTTGTCTCTCACAAAGTGAACAAAGGTTGACAGAGATCATTGGCTCTGACAAAGGGAACAAAGATTGACACAGCAAACAGGTTACTAGGGTGACAACCTATACAGAACAGTATGGCATAGCTTCAGTTAATTTATAGTTAATTTGTAACAATTTGGTCAGTGCTCCAGGGTGATCAGCTGCAGAAAACAGTTGCGTTTGCAAAGGCAGTTACACGGTTACTAGGGTGATAAGCATAGCACAGGACAGGATGACAAAACTCTTTTTGCTGGTACACTGACATATAACAAGACTATGAAACCTTTTGTGAAAGGAATTGAACTCAGGAAACTATGCTGAGCTCTTGTTAGCCCTGTAGTGCTAAAGACTTCAATGTTGAACTATCTAACTATGCAAAAAGGAGATAACTAAGGTGCTCCTTATTATTCTTATTTGATAATATTCTCAAGGTCTCCCTTGGGTTGATTCTGCTCCAACGCAGGTTGATGCCATCTGGAGAGCATGAAAGTTAAAATTTGGCCAGCCTATCCACCCTCAGCCTAGAATGTAATCCTATCTTCCCAGATAGCTTATGAATTTTTTCTCCATAAGAATGGGTAAAGAAGGAAGTACAACTTTGTAATAAACTACTTTGCCTATTGGAAGAGAACACACTTAAAAGGTGAGTTGGGAGTGCGACGCTTTTCTCCTTTCCTCTAGAGATAGGTAGAACAATTGACTGGAGGAGCCTTGCCCTATGCACTGGGCAAAGGAGTCTCCAGGCATTTGTCTCCCACTTAGTTACCCAGATAACCGTTCCTAGTAACAAGATAAGTCTATACTTCTTTTGAATTTCTGTATCTTTGAAGTTCACAGGTTAAATTTACAAATCATTATCTAGCATTCACAGTTTACCTTAGAAAAAGGCACATCAATTTTCTAGACACACAGAAAAGAAAAGCCTATTTACTCTTAACAAAAGAATGTAGGGCACAAGTGCAAATCCTTTTCTACTACCTTTTATAAGATGTAAACAACTGTTGAAAGCTTAAGCAGTTTTATCTCTGAAGGTGGAGGAAGATAATCAAAGTGATCTGAAACTCCACTGAAAAGCTTATAAATAAAGATGATAGGAAAGTGGAGATTTGTAGTGGCCATGAGCAAATGTCCATTAAGGAACCTTTGGGTATCCACGAGAGAGTTGCCCTGGCCAGGAACCCTCAGTTTTCGGTTTCTATTGGCTCAGATAACCAGAGATCAGTCTCCAGAAAGGAATCCAGCTGTCTGTCTGGTCAACATTTCATTGACTTTATTGGCCACTGGCTTCAATGAGGATTCACCAAACAGATGCTGGGAAACCTGTCCTTTGCTTTTGAGGATGGCAACTGCTATTAGAATGATCAATTAGCTGGTAGAGTAACCACTGTTCATCAAAATTCTATGAGGAATATTTAAAAGCCTGAGCAAGATTATTCCCTATTGCTCTATGAATTTACCATAAAGGTTTTAAAGTCCACAACTTGAGAGGTTGGAGAGCCTCCTTATTCTAATGTGTTTAGGTCCTCTATGTGTGATGTTTTTTAGGATAGCTTCTACTGTCACAGGAAGCTGGTTCTTTCCACTGTGTCTCAGGTTTAATCTCCAAAGGACATTTGCCCAGAACACTGAACCAGGACAGGCACAATTCCTATCAATGTCTCATCTGACCCAGAGGTGGGGTATGTGTCCTTTATCTAAGATGGCTTCCCTGTCTTCCACTTTAGCAAACGCTCATTTTCTACGAGCTTAGCTAAGAAGGAAAAGGTATGAATAGTCTAGAGTTTTTTCTGACTTTACATGCCTCTATGAGGAACGTGTAAAGTGGCAAATGAGTAGAGGTAAAGTCAAAAGGGGGAAATCTGAATCAGAAAAGGTCTGACATTTCCTCTAGAACATAATGGAGGATCAGAGCTGGTCTATCTCAGTGAAACCTGTGCAACAAGTCTTAAATCTGGCCACCAGCCTAGTGCTGCTTAAACAGTAAAGGAGTCCTGGTTTTTTCATTGTGCATATGTATTTTCTAAGTCTGAGCTAGGTTTCCACTTAAGAGAACCATTTTAACGTATTTTATGTTATGTTATAGTAGTTACATTAGTAGCTTATGTTAGAGGTGTCTAATATTTTTTCTAATGCTATTGTCTAAACACAGTCAAGCAAGGAGCACCAGCAACTTTAGCAACCAATTTAAATTTAACTTGAGCAATAACAAAATAATAATAATAATAATATGGAGACAAAGCATTCCTTATGGAGACAAAGAAATATCATAACATAAATTTTGCATATTCTAACTTAGATTCACATTATTTTAATAAAGTTATATGAGACAAAGCAGTTAAAAGCAATGGGCAAATAGTTATTGCATGCATAAACTAGTCACAAAATTATCACAATGAGTTATAAACAACTGGCAAAAACAAAGCAGAATTTGAAGCATAAAGTTTGTTACCTGTATGAGTCCCAGTGCAGTCTATGAAGCAAAAGCAGACTCACCTCCATCCATTGATCTCAGTGGAAAACCTCCAAATGATATAGGGGAATGAAACTCCCAACCTACTATGTCCAGTATGAGCTCATGTTCTCTAAAATCAACGAATGTATTTTAGGAACAACAGAGGTGAAGAGTAGAATATATTTATTGAGGGAAAGAAAGCTTCTGTCTGAAGAGAGACGGAAAGGGGTCCCAAGCAGGTTGCCCCTCTAAATTATCATTTAATGCATTGGCACCTTTACAAAGAATTTAGTTTTTGCTGCTGCTTATTGTCAACAGAAACCTACATTCAATGTAACATTCATTGTGCAACGTGATCACTAAATTGAGTTAAAAAGCTAGTTGTTTTAAATATGGTAAAATATAAGAAAGAAAAGCAATTGGCAAAATTGTGTTGACTAGCTTATATATGCAATAATGTGTTGACTCTATGAAAATATGTGGGTTTCTGGCATGATGAGGCCAGCCTTTGTCCACTAGTCTTAGGTAACAAATACAGAAGCACACCTGTGTAAATTAATTACCTAGCAAGCATATTTTTACAGTCTCTTCTCAAACCTTGTCTTGTTGACATCCTGACTAAAGAATGAACAGTAAATCAGACATGCAAGCTTAAACACAGCACAATCTTCCTTATATGACAAAACCAATATACAAATAAAGTGCAAGGAATGAACAGTGGGAAATAGAGAGATGCATATGTGGCACATGGGAAGGGAAGTAAACACAGAAATGGTGGGAGGAAACTAATAGAAAATGTGGGAGGGGAACTGTGAAGGGCTGTGTGCATGCATTAAGTCCCTTTGAGGGGTATGATCATCCTGTACTACAAACACATATAAAATTATACATGTGTATACTATATATATATATATATATATATATATATATATATATAAAACTTCAAGAAGTGCAGAAAAGGTGAAGAGAGGAGGGAGTTAAAAAAATTTGAGGAATATCATGTGCATGTACCGACTTCCTATGGTAAAGGTGATCATAACATACTACAAGCGTGTATCAATAAAATTATCTCTGATTTTAAAAAAGAATCAACAGTCTAAGCATTAATGATTAAGGAAACTCCATTTCTGATGCTCAAAAGATTACAAACGGCTTTTTCTATCTGTTAAAATGCGGAGCAGTAATTTAGTACAATGATTATCTGAAATACCAACTCCACAAAAAGTAAGACTAGCTAGCTGGGGTGGCAAATAGCAAAGGCAAAGTAAGACATGATTTTCAGAAATAGAGGTTGTCATTGAAGGACAATATCTGATCAAGGGATAGTAGATTGTAAAAGATAAATGATCATCAAAATTATTGGAGTACATTTTATGATAGAATCTAACAGACTAGAGGTTTGGTGTTGCTGTGTCATTTATATTGAAAACAACAGAGAGAAAATTACTACTGAAAATGCTAGTGAAATACTGAAAATTTTCAGTGAAACTTTATCAAATCACTCATCTTGGAGGAAAATTCATCCTGTGTGTGAGACTTTATAGAGGTCACAGGTAAATACATGCTATAAATAAGCATTGCATAAATTAATAATGCCTTTGATTTAATCCTACTGAAAATAGATATTTACACTTACAAGTATATAGTCTACACATTATATAAAATCTGGTTTTCATATCAAAATAAAATTGAATTATATAAGGAAAGAAAATAAAAACTGTTTTCAAAAATTTCCATCAATTTATTCAAAAACATATTTTATTACTTTTGTTATATTTTGTATATTTACATATATATAACAGAGCATAATATATAATGCCCATATATCATTAACTATTATTTAATTGATATCTTTTAAAAGAATTTTTACTATGAGCATGTTATCTTTTTTTAATGAGATCATTTTAGACTATGTTTGAATGTTTCTATAGAAGTACACATTTAGATCAGAAGTTCTTTATTTTGGCTGAATTTCTTTTCTGGGAGGGATTTGGCAACCTCTATGAACATTTTTTTAAACAATACAAATATTCTGGAGAAAAATAGCACTGGCATTTGGTAGGCAGAAACCAAGAATTCTGCTAAAATTTCTACAGTATGCAGTATAGTCCTGCACAAGAATAAATTAGCTCCAACTTTCCACGTTCCTGTACTGAGAAACTCTGATTTAAATATATCTTTAATTCTTATTTGTTTGCCAATACTCAAGAGAATAGTTTCATTGGAATATCATAATTAATGTGCCAATTATGCAAAATGTCATTTGTGTAGCAAAGTGAAAATTTTTATAATACATGTTTTTCTTGACATAATTTTAAACAGTTATCACACAGTGAACTTATGAAAAGAATATTGAAGTAAATGAATTAAGTTACCTGAATATTTGTTCATGGTTCAGGATCCTGGCAATATCATTTCCAAGTCCCACTTTCAAAGAACCCCTTTGCAGATACACCATCTCTAAAGATATCCTAAAAGGCCATAAAATGTTTTTGTAGACTCTGATGCCAGTGGGCAGGTGTCTTAGTTACTTTTTACTCATCGCTGAGACAAAATACCTGAAGCCCAAAGTTGGGAAAGGAAAGGTTTACTTCTTACAGTTTTTGGAGGTTTCAGTCCACACTCAGTTGGCTCCAAGACAGGCAGGCATGGCTGGGCTGCAGTTCATGGCGGCCGCCCACAGCAAACTCGAACCAGCAAAGAGAAAAACACACCTTCTTCCTGCCATTACATCACATCCTGGCTCCACCTCTATGTGGGTGGAGCACTGACACCATCAATCCAAGCACTATACAATGAACCATCACATATGAACAATGCAAACTCATGAGGCCTGGAGGACACAAACATAAACCATGACAGCAGGATTGGGTAAAAAGTGCTCTATACATTCATCAGAATGAAAGATTTTGATGAATCAGAATATCAAAGAGATCCCAAGGCTAGGGCATCATTGGGCAGATTTGGGCGCTTGCTAACATGTGTGAGACCCTAGGTTCAACACCCATCACCCATCATCCTCAGAATGGAGGGGAGGACCTGAATTCCCACATGTATTGCAGCACTATTTATAACAACCAGGATATGGTATCACTGGTACAAGAATACATAAAGTAATTATATATATTTGAATTATATATATTAGAATTACATGTATATTTGAATATTATTCAGCCTTAAAAAACATAAATTTCTGTCATTTGTAACAAAATGAATGAAACCAGAGGACATTATCTTAACTGAAATAAACCAGGCAGAGAGCAATAAATCATGTTGTTCTCCCTGATTTATGGAAGATAACAAAATTGCTCTCACATGAGAAAGTAAAATAATGATCATAAAGATTAAAATGGCAGGAGGAAGGCAGGTGGTGAGTGGGTTTGTTAATGGGTACCAAATAAGCATCAGATAGGCACAATAAATTCTAGGTCTGTGTGGCCCAATAGATGTACTACAGTTCACAAAAGCCTAACATAGTTTTTAATGAAGAACTAAATGAGAAGAGTTTATAGGCTTCACACACAAATGAATAATGAATGTTTATAAAGTCAGAAGTGGTAATGAACTTCATATAACTATTGTAATACAGTTTTAATATTACATATATATATATAATTATCACACTGTATATCATAAATTTACACCATTATTGTGTCAATTAAAAATAAATTCTAAAAAGATGTAGTTTCCCTATGAGGATCAAACTGAGATAACGTGAAATCTTTTGGGTTCTAGTCTTTTAAATATATGAAAGTAAATCTTTGATACATCAGACATAACCCCTTCCACTTCATGCCCCCAGTGACCTACTTCTTCCAAGAAGACTCCATCCCTCAACAGCAAGTTAGCTTTATCACTAGCATGGCAGTCACCTTCCAAAACTCCTACTTAGGAGCACTTGAGTCCTTTGGGGAATATTTTCAATTTAAACCAAAGCAATGTCCATGTATCATTCACTATTCTTTTATTGCTATGCCTTTTAAGAGAATTTATGCTATCAATCTGTTATCTTTTAATAGGATGGCTTTAATTAGTCTTTGCTAGAATGTTTTGTAATAGTTTATGCTTTTAAAACTGCTACATTTTGTCTGAAAATGGATTTAAAAATGAAATCTAGTTTTTAAATATTTGAATGTATTAAATTTCTCTACCTGTAGTATCTACAATAATCCATTCAGACTACTAAAGCATGCAAGTTTAAAGGTATAGAAAATTGTTGGGATAAAATTCAGGTTCAATTACTCTAAAGTTTTGTGGGTTTTTCAACATGTCCGTGCTCTAGATGAGATAGTTATGTTGTGGGAATTGTGTATGCTAATGTAGAATGTTTCTTTAGCACACTGTCAATCATAGTGAGCTCTTAGGAAATGCTAGCTCTCCTAGGTATAAGAAGAGTTCTGAGTTCTTGTCTTGATGGTTTGATTTGTGATTTGTCAAAATCATTGGATTAAGGCAGCACTAGCGGATTAGTAAGATACACTTCTGGGTCTGTTTCAATGATGCTTGCTGGGATTGTTGTCATATAGGCCAACAAACTGAAGGAAAAAGATTCACATAAATTATAGGTGGTATCTTTCAATAAATTTGAGGCCTAGAAGAATAATATGACTATTTGGCATGGATTGAAAAATGGTGCTTGAGTTTTTTGCTCATGAACTCTCTGCCTACTCCTATGCCTTCAAGATTTCTACCTACTTTGTTTTCTAGCAGATTTAGTGTTTCTATTTGAATATTTAGATCTTTGATCCATTTTAACTTTAATTTAGTGCATGGTAATAAACATAGGTCTAGTTTTAGTTTTCAGCATATGAAAAGTCAGTTTTTCTAGTAACACTTGTTAAACAGACTATCATTCTTCCAGTTTACTTGTTTGGTCCCTTTGTCAAAGACAAGGCAGCTAAGTTGCTGGTTGTGTTTAAATATTGGAGAGTTAATCAACACTTTTTCAAGACAAAATCATTGTATTTAAGTAAAATGACACAATATATACTTAAAAATTGAATACATAGTCTCTTGCAAGAAGGAAGAGGACCAAGAGATGGAGAAAGTAGAGATTCATACATGGGAAGAATTTTTAAACTATTTATGGGAACAGATTATATGATACACGATGTAACGAACAGATTCTCTGAAGAAGAGACATTAAGAAACCCAATGCTAATTCTGTAGCATTATGATGTAAAATCTAGCAACACTATTATTCACTGTTCAGAGTGATATTAGTAGTCTCTTATGTTCAATTTCAGCATAGGTAAGGATAAAGACAGCTACTTTGAAGAGAATGAGAGACATTATGGTAGTCATTATTGACTTCCACAAAATCAGGTCTTGAAGACCTAAAAAGCTTTCATAATCCCATATGTTTCGATTAGTTCTATAATGTTTAGTGTATATTCAATGTGCGTGAAGATGGGGACAACTGTTCAGAAAAAAATTAGAGACAATAAGACAGACAATGAAGATCTCCAGTAGACTTGCTTTGAAATCTGTGTTTCTTTAAATTGTTTCTTTTTGAGCTGTTTTGTTCTGTTTTGACATGTTTACTCTTACCCTCTTTAAGATAAAAAAACAAGTGTGTAGGACTGATAACCATATTACTAAGTTTTTGTTGGATCATTGAGCAGAACTGTTGGCAGTGTCATTATTTGAATACACTTTGTATGCTTTAATTTTGTAACTTAAACAACTATTTCTAAGATGACAATATGTAACTTATCAACTAGTAATTTCTTACTGTTTATTTTTCTGAAATTCTGTATTATTTCTACCCTTTTTTTCTGTTTTTTTCTCTTTAAATAAAAAGATACATATCATCCCTAATTTCAGTCTCTTGCCCAAGACTCAGTACATGGACAAAATTAAGAAAAATGTAGTGTCAGAATGTATCACACATAGCTCTAGTCTAAGAGCCATTGCAGTCCATGCCACCACTTTAAAAATCCTTATTCTAGGTATTTCCTGCCAATATTCTCCAACCATAATCTCTCATTAAGCCTCTATACAGCATTTATAAACTTTTCTAAACTTCCCATAAACTTTTAACAAAAGCTTCTATACCACATGGTCATTTGTTTACACACAGGTAAAAGTGAGAGGCATACAATGGGGTCAAAAATGCAAGTGATAGATGGCATATATATGTAATATTTTTTTCTGGGACAACATTTAAATTTTTTTGTCTCCTGACGTTAAGACATAAACAGAATGATTGAAGAAACCTATTCACTACATGTGTGCTAGGAAGTAGAGAGAGTCTGTGAGAGAAGGAGAAAGAGAAAGAAGAGGAAGAAGGAGGAGGAAGAAAATGAAAAGGAGGATGAAGTCTAGAAGGAAGAGCCAGGAATCAAAAATAAAAACTGATAATTCACATTTCCTTTGCCTTTCCCATTTGACCTGTCCTTACCTATAGAGACTCTTGAGATACTTTCGATCTAATTCTTAACACAGAGATCCTATTTTAGCTTCTTATTTAGATAAATCATTACGATGCTATTATCAAGTTTTTATATAACATTTAATTCAGTAGAAAATATATTCTACTTCAGTACTTAAGACTAAGAGCTCTTAACATACATACCGCATGTATATATTTTCTGCTTTCATTGTTTTTATTTTTTTCCTCTGTTAGGATTCAAAACCAGAAACATTACCAATAGGAATATTGTATTACAGTTATCGTGAGAGCCAACTTTTAAACATTGATTGAAACCGGCTCTAATTCTAGAGCTCATCAAACTAATTGTGCTGGGAAAACTAGATACTCACACATAGAAGATTTAAACTACATACCTGTCTTTCAGCCTGTGAAAAAATCAACTCAACATACATCAGAAATACTAATGTAAAAGGTGGGGAGTGGCTGAGTTGGAAATCAACCACATGTTTGGGGCTAGACCAAGGCCAGCCCTGAGAACATGGAGAGCCAGAGGTGAGCCGTGTGAACAAGTTGTTGGGACTGGAGCAAGGCCAGTCTGGCAGATGTCTGGCCTTGGTGTTCCTCCATGTTAGCTACAGCACAGACTGCTTGAGAATGTTTTGCTTTCAGTGTTCTTGGCAAAAACACTGAGACCTATCTTTTACCTCATTGTGTGCCTCTCACATTTACCTGGGTGTAAATAAAAAGACACAGAGCATACTGCATTGTTACTGACTCTCCATCAGAGAGATCAGGTCTCACTCAGTCCCTGGTTTTTTCTGTGGTGGTATTATTATTATTATTATTATTATTATTATTATTATTCCATCATCCCCTTTCAGAACATTGCAGGCTATGTGAGTTGCAGCAGTAAAATTTGAAACTTTGAAATAATTAGAAGATGACAAATAAGAAATATTTCAAGATAGTCATTGACAATAACTTTTTGAATAGGAGTTCAGTAAATAAAAGTAAGAACCACAGAAATATGATAATAAATAAAAATGATTTTGAACCACATAAGAAATAATGATCTCAGTAAACAAGCAACCTTCTGAATGGGAGAAAAATCTTTATTGCTGTTCTTTAAATAAAAGATTAATTTTCAGAATGCAAAAGAGCATGAAGAAAAATACTGCCAAAAGAATAAGTATGGGTAAAATGTGAACATACTTTTCAAAAGAAATGCAAGTAAGCAATAATTATATAAAAATGTAAAGCATCTTTAGCTTTCAGAGAAATGCAATTCAAAATTACACTAAAATGTTGTCATACAGCATATAAAACATAGTAAATGATGGTGAAGATGAAGGGAAAATATATACTATTACTGGGAACCAAAATTCATGGAATTTCACTATGGAAATCAGTACTAGAGTGTGGGGGATGAGGTGTCACTTTGAAAGCCCTAGGCCCCCTCAGGACCTGCAGTAAACAATAGCCCCCGTATGTGAGACAGAGGCGGGACAGGAATGCCTGTTCTCAGTGGGGATGTTTCCCCTCTCTGAACCCATGTTGTGTGACTTGGCTTTGTTTACAGAGCCATGAGGAAGTGGCCGACCACCATTGTGATACTCGAAATAAACATGATTAACAACATTTTTGGGCTAATGAAGTTCCTCCTGGGTTAGAGGGGCTAAAAAAACTGATTTTGCTTAACTTAGATAAGTTTAGATAAACATTGTAGTCTGTCATATTGTAGCTTTTTCAAAATGCTTTTTCACTAGTTAATCGTCTGTTCTCTGTGAATTGATCCGGTTTACTGTATAAGAATCCTAGAATAAAGACTGTGCGTACAGTGCAGTGCGGTGTAGTTGCAATTGCCGTGTCTGTTTCTTTTCCTCGCGCTGCATCCCCCATGTCCCGACTCGGTGTGTGTGTGCCTCTTCCTGGGGTCCAGAGTGCACTAGACACTCCCGACACTAGAGGATCCTAAAAGTGGTAAAAATACAACTATTATGAGATACAGCCTACAAAGGATCGAAGTCATCACAATAGGGAAAAACCTTCAAATCTATGTTTATATAGCTCTGTTTATAACAGTCAAATTATAGAATACATCTAGGTGACTGTCAACAAATTAATGGTTAAAGAAAATATATTCACATAGAGTATTGTTAGTCTTATAAAAAGATGAAATTTGTAGGTAAATGAATGGAACGTGAAATCAAGTTAAGTAAAATAAAACAAAGTTATTACTACTCTCATGGTTTTTGTCTCAAATGTAGAATCTAGAAAATATTCAACATGGCAGTGGAAGGAAGATTATCAGATGAAACAAGGAAGATAATGGGGAGAACAAAAAGGAAAGGAAAGGAAGTTAAAGGGAGATATGGTCAAGATATATCAAATTCATGCATGACTATTTCAAAGTGAAACCAATTACTCTACCTAATTAATGTATGGAAGTGAAGATAACACTTATGATAGTTTTGAACAGTGTTATTACTATGCCTGAAAGTTTTGAAATCTCTTGCATACAGGGTTTAGAGATGATCCCTCCAAAATAACATTTTGGATTATACCTGAAATAAGAAATGAGAACACTTTTTTCAATGAAATAAATGAATATATAAACATTCCAGGCAGAAAGGACACCAAGTATAGGTATGAAGATTATGGGAAAATACTATAAAATTAATATGTAAAAAAAAGATTCTTCTATCTAAAAAACATTGCATAATGCACAATGTCATTCTAAAAAGCACATGCACAATTTAAATTTCTCTACACAAAAAATTTGATTATGTTTTTTCCTTTTTATTTTTAGAGAGTAAAAAGTAGACATAATTAAATTGAGTTTCACAACAAGTTAGGATAATTTAAATAGCTGATATAATGAGTATTGTTGTCTTCCTTGCAATTATTCAGAGTACAAGATATAAGCATGATATCTTGTTCAAACCATATTAGTGCAAAACTTTCTTTTCAATGAACTAAGAGAAACTGGCTGTATAACTATCTTAACTATCTTGTGTGTGTGTATATACACATATTTTTTTCTTCTTCCCTGTTCTCCTTTCTTCTTTTCATCAGATTTTGTCTTTTCCTTTGAACAGTTTTTTTCCCAATTCCCAATATTTATTGTACATTTGTATTTTATTTACTTGTTCAGTTTCTCACTCTAGTGAGACAATGTGATGTTTACACATGTGGGTCTGATGTATTTCACTTAGGAGCATGCTTTTGAGTTGCATCTATTTACATATAAAAGTCTCTAGTTTATCCTTCTTTAAAATGATTAAATAGCACTACATTGTTAAAAAAAATCCTTGTTATCCATTCCTCGGCTGATGGGCATTTGTGTTGTATACAAGATTTAGCTATTATAAATTGTGTTGCTATAAACATGGGTATACATGTATACTTGTTATATGATGTTTTTAATTTTCTTGGAAGATATCCAGAAAGGGAATAACTGGTTTGAATGGGACCTTTAATCCTGTTTTTTAAAGGAATCTCCATTCTGATTTCCACAGTGGTTGCACCGATATACACTTTCACCAATAGTAGAAAAGGGTTCTCTTTTCCTAACAGCCATGCCATGTTTATTGATTTTTTAATGATAGTCATTCTTTCTACATTGATATTGAATCTCAGTGTGGTTTTAGGTTGCACCTGTCAAATGACCAATGATGCTGAATGTTTTTTCATGTATTTATTTATCATTTGTATTTCTTCATCAGAGAAGTGCATATTCATCTCAAATGCCCACTTTTGAATTGGATATTTGCATTTGTGGGGTTTGACTTTTTTCAGATCTTTATGTGTTCTAGTTAAGTCTTTTTTCTGTGGTACAATTGGTTGTAATTTTTTTCCCACTCAGTGGATTGTCTTTTCACTGTTTGTGGTCTACTTTTTTGTGCAAAAGGTTTTTTATTAAATTAGATACCATTGGTGATACTTTGTACTATTTCCATTAAAGTCTGGGATTGTTCATGATGTCTTTGCCTATACCTATATCTTTGAGATTTCTGATTATTTTCCCTTCCAGTGAATTTAGGGTTTCTGTTTTAATATTTAGATTTCTGATCCATTTTAACTTTAGGTTAGTGCATAGTGATAAATATGGGTCTAGTTTTAGTCTTCAGCATGTGTAAAAACCAGTTTTTGTAGCACCATTTATTAAAGAGACTGTCTTCCAAGTAACCTGATTGTCTCTCTTGTCAAAAAAAGTTTGCTGAGCATGTTTGAGGATTCATCTGCATCTTCTGTTCTGTTCCATTGATACTCAGGTGTTTTTTTTTTTTTTTTTTGCCAGTACCATGCTGAGTTTATCACAGGAGCTTTGTAGTATAATTTCAGGTTTGGGATTTTGATACTCCCTGATTTCCCTTGTTCCCCACAATTATTTTTTGATGTTCTAGCTCTCTTCTGGTTCCAGACAAATTTTAGGGATTATTACTCTAAATCTGTGGGGTATGTTAATGGTATTTTGATTGGAATTGAATCAAATCCATATAATAATTTTGAGAGGATGATCTTTTTTCTTTCTTTCTTTCTTTTTTTTTTTTTAATCTGTACCAGGGATCCAACTCATGACTGGGCGCTTGCAAGTCAGGCGCTTATGCCTCTGAGCTAAATCCCCAGCCGCAAGAGAATGACCATTTTGCAGTGCTTTTTTCTTCCTTATTAATAAGGAATGTCTTTCCGTTTTCTGAAATCTTCTATTTCCTTTTATAAGGTATTGTAAATTTTACTGTACAGTTCTTGTACATCTTTCCCTAGTTTGACCTCTAAATATTTCATTTTTTGGGATATCATGAAGAGTATGCTTTCACAAATTTCTTTGTGAGTTTGTTGCTTTTGTACAAGAATTCTATTGATTTTTGAGTGTTAACTTTGTATCCCACTATGCCACTGAATTTGGATATTAAATCTACAAGTTTTTTTAGTATAGTTTTTGGGGTCTTCTACATAGAGTCATCTGCAAATAATGATAATTCAACATCTTAATTTCTTATCTTTATTCATTTTATTGCTCTCTCTTGTGTAATTGCTCTGGCTAGTGTTTCCAGAACAATATTGAATAGGAATGGTGATAACGGATATCCTTGTCTTGTTCCCGATATTACTGCTTAATAATTTATGAAAATATTGCTTTGTGTATAGTTTAATCAGTCCCAAGGGATATGATGATTTATTTGTCTTTGAGAATTGTTTGTAGATGAAATTGAGATACAGTTAAAATGAAATTTTTCAGATAAATCATGACTATGAATATGTCCTAATTTAGAGTGAGGCAATAAAAGTATAAATTTTGAAAATAAACTGGAAAATCTCCAAATGTTTGCCAAGAAGTGTAATATTTATTTCACAAATGCTTATTGAGCACTTACTATATTTGCTATCTGTAAATAAACTCCAGGCCTATATGATAAAGACAATAAGTGATGTGTCACAGTCTTTAAATTTACGATGCTAAATCTTAGAGACTTCAAATTCTGATGGCAGGATATATACAATAAATAATAAATAAAAACACATTGTTCTTTGACATTCAAGAAACATTTATTGAATATCTACTTTATTTGAAAAGGAACATTAAAATAATCAAAATTCTTCATCTTACATAGCTTGCATTATAATACATTTATAAGTAAATTTTAAAATTTTATAGGTAATATGAAGACCAAATGATTTAGGTAAAAAGAGTAGGTACTGAGAAAATGGGTTATATGCCTCTACAGTAAAAAACTGTGAGGTTTATCAGACGGAAGGAAATCTCCTTAAGGAAGTGACATAGGAGCTGAAATATGAGTGTGGATGCATAAATTTGAATATCACAGCAAGGCAAAAAATAAATTAAAAATAACAACAAAAATAAATCTGTTCGTAATTTATACTTACTTGCGTGTCTGAAGTAACAGGGAACTGAAGGTCCTTGCACTGGGAACCCACAAAGCCCTGAGTTATACATGTTTAGAACTAAAATGGTGAGAACAGAAAGTCACACCAGGACTTGCAAATCTGAGTGAGGAGGCATCTGTAAAAAGGGTATTTTTAGATTCATACATTTAAATTATGTTCCTCTTCAGTGTGTGTATCTGTTGTATGTGCTTCATATGTTTTACTTTAAATATAAGTACTTACATGTTCATGTTTCTGGCAACAGTCACTTACAAACATGAATGAGAGCATGAGTGTTTCCTAACACTGATGTCTTTGAATTAGTGTTCCAAATGAAATTTTAGGAGCATGGCCAACTTATTGGTAGTTACAGTGAAGACGGGGACCATAAAGGCTGGGGAAATCATAATACAGAGAAAGTAATCAGTTTATAGTGTATCTGAGGAGGAGGGTAAGGTAGAAACTGAACAGAAAATGATATAGAAAGGTTAAGTAAAAACTATGCAAAACTGTGGGTAATATTCTATCCAGTGACTTGTATGTTTGAAATGTAACTGTTTTATATGTTATTTCATCCAGGGTTTTTTTTGTCATAACTATTTTATACTTTTTATTACAGCTTTATTTCATCCATTTAAAATAAATACATGAATTCACTCAGTTTTGCCTACTTACTCATTCCAAATATACCTCAAGGAGAGAGGTATCATGCCTTAAAAGAATAAGTATTGCTGAATGGTCTTCAGTGAAATGATCATCTTTCACCCTACCTTTCTTCCTCCCAGCCTGATTGCTTTTGTTCTAAGTTTTTATAATTTCTAACAAGAATTGACTTTGAAAATTTAAAGGATGCAAAAATAAATTATGAAAATTTAAAGGACATAAAAGTAAACATAATTTATCTTTATCTTTATTCATTCACATTTCTGCCTTGAAGTAAAATAGAGTAGCAGAGATGCCTATTGCTTTGATATAGGTAAAGAGATAGGGAATGAGGGAATAAAGGTCTAAAAGTCATTTAAGTGAAAAATAATAATAATATATTTTCATTTTGTTTTACTGATTGCGTGCTAATCAAAAGCATGGATAAGACTGGTGCTGTAGGTTGAGTGCTTGTATAACATCATGAGGTACTTGGTTTGATATCCAACAATGAAAAAAGAAAAATAATATAGTTAAATGGGGTCCTAGATTAGGATATAACATGGAAATGTTTTGTTTTAAACACAAGTCACATTTGCAAGGAGTAAAACATTCATTTGATATATTAAAGAAACATGAAGAAATAATTTCATTCATCAAAAGTATTTTGAATAAATGGAAACCAGTACTGAAATTCTGCAAGTCCTAAGTATAATGTATAACCTCAGAGGATTACAAAATTAATCTTTTATTTTTTGAGAGATTATGCCTCATCACAAATTATTATTAAAATATTTTAGACAATCTGGCCAAATGTGTATCTTTAATTATATAAAAATACTTCAAATCAGTAAATGAGATAATTAAGTAAATATGTAAGGAAATGATACAAAATTTTCTAGAGTATAAGTGATATTACAAACATTATTTGAAAGGTCAATGAGTACTTTAAAGTTGTTGAATCAAATACAGAATAATTAATTCACCTAATAAAATCGTATGTCTTTCTCAAATGACATTCCTTTAATTATATTATTCCATACTTCACCATGCAAGATACAAAGAAATGTTGTTATATAGTGTACAAAATTATTTTTAATTGTGTAATGATATATAACCTCTGTACTCAAAATCAAGTTTACCTATAATGTTACCTATAATTAGTGATTTTTAAGAATAAGAAATAAAATAGAGTCAGTTAAAAATTCAAGTCTTTTATTGGAGCAGCATCTAATTCAAAGTGAGTTGAGAGAAAGATATTTAGAAAATGTTGGATTGGAAAAGAAAAATTGGAGAATATATGACTAAAGAATGAATACTTACCTGGCAGTTAAGGAACAAGGCAAAAGAAGAATACATCAGATAAAAAACCTCACAGCTAAGGGAAAACTTGACACATTTTGGCACATTAATGTAGTTTAAAATAACCTAAAATGTCCATTAGGATTTGACGGAAAAACAAGGTAGAAAATTCTAGAAGACACAAAATCATGAAGACGCTTTTCATTAGGAACCAGAAAAATGGAATGTTATTTTGAGAATATCTTTATGAATTTATACCTTTATTGTTACTATTATTATACTTTAATCTATTAAAATGAAATATCACCTGGAAATATACAATAGCAAATCAATAATCTAGTTACTAAAGCATGAAGGAAACAGAATTCTTAAGAATTAGTAAAATATATGGTATGAGTATGTATTTCAGCAGATAGAACATTGTCCATTCTTACACCACATAATTGCACTAACATTCATTAAGATTCTAGACAAATGAACTGGAGTCCAACTACATTTTCAAATCAATATACATACTACCATGATTATGTTTATAAGAGTTATAAGCCTATGATCTTTATATTTTTTCATGTCAACCAGGTCAAAATTAGTATATGCTGAGGCAAAGAGTAATATCTAGTGTTTCAAGATATTCATAGACTATTCCAGTTCCAGTTTTGGGATTGGTCATATGGAATTTATTTATGTTGTAAAGCTTAAAGTCATCACCAAGATCTGATTGTTCACATGTCTGCCTCTTGATGTTACGTGTCATCATATGGTGACCAGATAGTCACTGCTGCAGATACTGGCATGCTGGACACTAGTGAAAAAGTAGTGTGAGCTTTTGGAAATATTCTTGTACCAGACGGGTACAGATAATTTTACCGCACTATTTTTTATATTAGTATATTTTTCTTTCTCTACTAAGTATGCTATTGTGTTATAAAAAGAAAATAATGACATTATTATTGTTGCATTAGTTATGCATTTGAAATTTTGGTGAATGGGCTGGAGTAACACATCTAAGTGAGGAATAGACCAAGGATAAGTAAAAGGTCCGCAACAAAGCCTGCTGTGTAGGCTGCTTTGCCGCTGGGGCCATAAGATACATCAAATTCAATGCACTTTAGGTTCTAGTGCCAGGTAAGGTTGGTGTTAGGAGACTCTGACAAGCACCCAAAGGAAAATTACAGAAGCACCCTTCAGGATTTTGTGCCAGGTTCTATTATCATGTTCAAAAAAACTATTCTCACTTGGAAAAGTAACTCTTGGCTTGCCACTATCCTTAGAGGAAACTAAAGACTTGACCACTGAATAACAGGCTGCCATATAACTTGAACTGTCTATCATGAAATAGGTATTATTTGATCCATAAAGTCATAAATCTGGATGTACATAGTAACGGTATATAAATAAGTGGAAGTTATACATATATATATATATATATATATATATATATGTATCACTTACACATATGTGTGTGTGTGTGTGTGTGTGTGTGTGTGTGTGTGTGCCCAAGGAGATCTGGAGATTACAGATAAGTTACATGTAGAAGTTGCTCACATTCCCTTGATTCCTATTCTTAGCATAAAACTGTCTGTCCCCCATCATGAGTTATGGTTTCATGGGTTTATCAATGTCAGGTTTATAGGTGGTTCTGTAATTTATACAGATAGTGCCCAAAAGTACAGTGCTGTAGCAGTCCAGCCCATTTCCACACCATTCCTAAAAAAGAATGATCAGAACTTTGGGCAGTGTACCTTGATGTACATTTCACTTGAACAAAAGTAATGACCAGATGTGTGACTATATACCTATTAATTAGGTTGTAGAGAATGATCTGTCTTAATGGTCAAGGATTGGAAGGAACTGACTGGAACACTAAAGACAAACGTATCTGAGGAAGTCATATGATATCCCATTCCATGTGAGTGGAGGAACCTACAAATATTTGTGTCACATGGAATTGCTTACCAAAATGTTTCCCAAACAGAAGAAGATTTTAATAATCAAGTGGATAGGATGATACATTCTGTGAATAGCAGGTCAGCATTTTCCTTCAGTCACCCCTGTATTGTCCAATGGATTCATAAACAAAATGGTAACGGCAGAAGTGATGGAGGTTAAGGATGGGCTCATAACCAAAACTTGCACTCAGTAACTTTGATCTGGCAACAGACATGGCTTTGTGTCCAATATGCCAGCAGCAGAGATCAATATGAGTCCTCAATAGGACACTGTTCCTGGAATTATCAGGTTGCAACCTGATGACAGCTTGATTATGTTGAACTACTTTCGTTATGGAAAGAACAACACTTCCTTCTTAATAGAATAGACACTTATTCTGTTTGACAAGTATAAACTTACTATTGTATTTGAAGACTAAGTATGATTTAAGATTGTATATGGCTGTCACGTTGGCCAGGGTGGATTGAGGTAGCTGATTATTAATTGAATGTGTTAGAAATATCTATCAAATTAGTGGGGCACAGGTGAGACTGTGTCTGTGGATGACCCATATGGATATTGCGGCCACAGGAAGGAAGACCAACCAGAGTTCTCTGTGCTTCAGCCAGAAAGCTTGTAGCTTGGGTGGAATTAGAATCTACAGAAGTCTTTTCTTTTGCTTTTTGAAGAGCTCCAGTCTTTGCCATTGCATTTGGATATTTGTCTCCAGTTCCTTCAGGCTTCCTGAATAAAACTCTCAGCTTTCTAATGCAAAAGATTTGGCTTTCCACAGAGACTTGCCCCAGATTCTTCAGTGATCTCCAGCCCCTTCACCTCTGCGTGGGTCCCCTGAGTCTCCAGGGTGCAGCCCACCATTTTGCAGGCAATCACTGTAAGCCTTATTAAGTACTTTATGTGTAGTATATCTTACATATACATATAACATTGTGATACATATTAAACATGTTTTGGTAGAAATCCCTAACTATACAGAAACAAATATTACCTACATTGCCACACTGTTTAGATTTATTTCTTAGAGATAAAGCAAATCTATTAACTAAAAAATTACCAGAAGGCCTTCCACATCTGAGTGATAAAATAAGAAAATAATTAAAAGAATCAGAACTTATTTTCCAAACAAGAATAGTTTTGGCCATTTATTCAAATGAGAAAAAATTCTATGCTAAAAAGAAATAAAGAAATAGGATGAAAATAGAAACTCAAACAAAGAATAGGCAGTTAGAGAGAAGAACACTGAGAATCCTATAAGAAAAATTAGATTGCTTTGAAATTAAATCTGTATATATCATTTAAATAGTATCTCCAGAAAGTAGTTAAATCTATAGATATGTTTGCCATAAACAATAACAACAGCAGCATATTAAGTCTGGTTGTAATTTCTGTAATCACATAGGGAGACCGAGGCAGGATTATTCCAAGTTCAAGGCCAGCTAAGGTACATGGTACAATGTGAAACATTGTCTTGGCAGAGATAGAGAGAGAGAGAGAGAGAGAGAGAGAGAGAGAGTGAGAGAGAGAGAGAGAGAGAGAGACAGAGAGAGACAGAGAGACAGAGAACAACTAAACAACTGTACAATCAAGTAATCAAAAGAAAGTAGAAGTGAAGAAAGAAGATGCTAGAGCTCTTAAGGAGGAGCTTTATTAATAAAAGAGAAGGCCTCGAGAAGTAATACTGAGGTGTTTGGGGCGTCCTTTTGTCTAGGGTAAAAGAGATAGCTCCAAATTATGTGTTCAAAGAAAACATTAAGCGTCCTCTGAAGGTTGTGAAGAAATCCTAGGGATTCAAAGCTTTTTGAAACTTAAGTCATAATGGTTTGTGTTACTGACGTCTTCCTTAACTTTTTGTCATAAATTATTAAGAACTCCAAAGATACTTCATTATTATGGGGTTGTATATATTTATATTTATCATAGTTGAAATACAAACTAAATATTAATAATGTCTTACTTAACTTTAAAAATAATAAAATACCAAGCTAAATGATTAACTTTTGTGAAAGTTTTGTTTTTGAAAGCACTGGAAGTAATAGTATGGTATTATTTTGCAATTAAACAAAACAAAACAAAAAAAAAACTTCAACCTATATCTGATTGGAATGAATGCTGGATTTCCATAACAACTTTGTGTTCAGTATTTTGAGGTAATTTTTGAGTGATGTATGTAATAAGAATATAGCACCACAGAGCTATGGAATTAGAAAATAAAGGGGATCTTAATTGCCTTTTCAAATAATTGTGAATATATTTCTTTAATATAATGACAAAGTTCTGCAAGTAATTATTTCTTTTTTTTATTTTATTTAAGGAGAAAAAGGGAAAAAAGCAGAAAAAGGGTACAAGTTATGCAGAATTTCAGAAAAAATAAATAAACAGTAGGAAATCACTAGTTAATGGATTATATATTGTCATCTTAGAAATATTTGTTTAAGTTACAAGATTAAAGCATATAAAGTGGGCATTCAAACAGCAAGACTGCAAACAGTTCTGTTCATGATCAAAAAAAACTCAATAATATCATTGTCTATCTTATACACTTAAATTTACATGCAGTTATACCATTTAGAGCACTTTCTTTTCCTCTCTTTTGTACAATGACTGTTACACATTTTGGGTTTTATTGCTCCCACAGTTCTTATTGCCTTTTTTGGAAGAGAGTAAAACCAAATGTGACTTAACAGAACAGAATAGGTTAAATCAAAAGGGTGGACATAATAGATAATGTAAAAACATAATACAAGGTGATCAACAATGGCTACCATAATGCCTCCTGCTACCTCAAATAGAATTGTCTATATCATCAGTTATAATAAAATTGAACAAAACAGTAAAGAACAAAACCAACAAAACCAAAACATTGAAGACATTACAGGTCCTCAAAAGTAGATAATAGTCAACTAGTATGGGTGTCATAATGAATCCCACTATCTTCACAGCTGTTGCCTAAACTTTCAAACCTGGTACTATCAAGCAAAGCAGAATAGAGGAACATCAGTCAAAACAAGATGGTGAGAGCAATACAGGGCTTCAAATCAAGTTAATAAGAATATCAAAGTGGGTTACTATAATATATCCTGCTTTTTTATTTTTCCTTTAATTAAAAGGATAAAAATAAAGTAAATAATAAAATGGAGATTGATATAAAAGAGGGCATAACAACTAAACAGTGCAGATCAATACATAACCATTTAAGCAAATTAGTGTTTCACCACAAGATAACCCCGAAATAAAAGTAGTTACCATATTGTCTCTTTCCTTGAGATCTTTGAGTATAACTTCGATATCAAATATATCAACACAATGTATAACCATTCAAGAGTATGACAGTATTACAAGGTATTTAGAATCAACTAACAGATAATTAACTATGGTTTCTATATAATCTCCTTGTCTATGAAAGTTTTTGTTTATACTATCACATATAATAAAATCCAATAAGATACAACATGTTAAGACCTATGGAGACAGAAGAACAAAAGTTTGATGGGACTTCAAAATAAGATGATACCAAATCGGCACTACCTATTATGATGTCATTTTCTCCAAGATAGCTGTTCCTATCATCCAGTCTTCTCTGCCTCATTTCTCTTGAGCTCTTTTTCTGTCATTAGTTGTCAGCTTGTCTTCTTCATTTTGTTTTCTGCTCCATTCATTGTGGCCTTTCTGCCACTCTTTCTGGATTCTTTGTATTTTTCTTTTTTAGAATATTCTGCAGCATTCTCCATAGAGTTGAGAATATTGGTGGTTGCATATTCCCCTAGTTCCTCTTTATCCTGAAAGCACCTTGTTTTTCCATCAATTTCCAGGGATAGTTGTGCAGGCAAGTAATTATTTCTTAAAGATTAAAATATGGACTCTAAAACTATGTTAAAGCTATTTTCATGCATTACATGAAATTTATTTCACTTCAAATTTGAATGGACCTTTAAAATATTTATAATTTTATATTACTGCTATTGGTTATTTAACTGAGATTTATTTGTCTAGAAACTGATCAAACCTAGTTATCCTCCTTTGTTCATTATGTTTGGCATAATTATGTTGAAATAGTATAGTATACTTCAAATATATGTGCAATTATTATATGTTAATTAAAAACTAAAAAAAATGTAATTATGACAAATGCCATGATCAGGTGTAAGTTGTCTGTGCTCTGTGACCTCCTTCCAAAGACTATAGTTTCAAAACAGGTGACTGAGACAAAAAGTAAATTAGAAGAGAGCCATATAGCAGTGGAGAAACCCAACTAGCATCATCTCAGCCAGATTATGAAGATCAACATAAACAAATCATTAATCCTTTTATATTCTTAATCTTGATATTATATTAAAAATGAAACTTTACTTTTCTTATTTTCTCATTTTCCTAAAAGTGACCCATAACTCCAATTTTATCATGAGAAAAACATAAGGGAAACACCAATGACACAACAATATTCAGAATCCTTGACCATGACTCAAAATTTTCAAGCCCAACTAAGCCAATAATAACACATAAAATTGTCACAGAAAAAAAGAAGTTAAAAAAAGAAAGAAAGAAAAAAGTAAAGACAGCTAAATATGATATGGAACTCTAGCTGGTGTCCTGAAATAAAGAAATGACACTATATATAACCCAGGGAATCTAAGTCAACTTGAATATAATAATGAAACATTTTTATCAATCATCACAAATTTATAACACAAATGTAAGTTTTAATGGTACAAGAAGATAGGTGAAGATATGTGGAAACTTTACACTTTTTCATTTATTTTTCTGTTTAAAATTGTTCTATAAAACAAAGCATATTGTGCTAGCTAATCTTAAATATTCACTTGAATATATTAGATGCTGGGAGAGATCTTAAGATCAATGAAGTTGTAAATCCAAAAGGGGATTAATTCACTGATGTTTATAGCTGAATGTGTTGCTAGGAGAGGATGCAGCTGAAGAAGCTGGGTCCCTTTTCAGGGTACGTCTCTCCCAGGCATCTTTGCTTGTGCCCTGCTTCCTGGCAACACAAAACAGGCCCCTTGTTTTAGTGTGCTTTTCACAGCTATGCGCTGCCTTGAGTCAGTTTGCCACGTAGTGAATCCACTGAAACCATGAGCACCAGATTAAACTTCTCTTCTAAGTGGATATATTGTCCAGTAGTGGGATAGCTAACTAACACCTATTAAATCACTTACAAATCCTTCCTAACTAAGCATTATGATTTTTTCTTTCATTATTCTTTTCCCCAAGAGAAGCACAGTATTTAACACTATTGCAAGATTAAATTCAAATCAGCATAACAATTTGTCTTAAGATATAATTCCTTCATAAATTCATATATAGATTAAAAAACAATCCCAGTGAAATTTTCAGTACATATTTTGTGCATATCAACAAACTGACTCCATATTTTAAGAGAAACAAAATATCCAGAATAGGAAACACAATATTAAAGAAAAAGAATATTTGATTTAAATAATTAACATAAAGCTAGAGGATTAAAAATAGTGTAGCATTGGCAAAAGGAATAGCATGTAGATCAATGGAGCAGAATAAAAATCCAATAGTTAGCCTATGGAAATATAGTATAGTAATCTTTGACAATGGAACAAAAGTAATTCATTGAGGAAAGAGAATGAAAAATCTTTCCAAAATAGTGTTGAAACAACTGAACATTAACATGTTAAAAGAGAAATTTCAATATAAAACTTCCATTTTCACAAAGATTAGAACACAATCATAGACCTAAATATAAAATACAAATTTATGCAACTTTTAGAAGACAATAATAAGCAACACTTAGTTGAGCTTGGGTTTAGCGCTGAATTTTACATCTAACATTAGAAACATAGTGCTTGGCAGAAAAAGCAAAATGTTGGATTTCATTAAAATCAAAAACTTCTATGAAGACATAGCTATGTGTACAAAAAGATAAGACAAAGGAGGAAACAGAAACCTCAGTTAGACCAAAATTCAAAAGCCTGACAGTATCAGGTGGTATTTAGAATGTAGTGCAGTCAAGAAGATTGCTGTTATAAATGCAAAATGCTAAAGGTATTTTTACAGATGAGTTGGTAGGTTCTTTTTTAAAATTAATTTAATTTATATACTTTGGATACAAATAATGATCACATTCACCATGGAGAATATGTATCTCTCAATAATATATCTCGATTCTTTTTTTTCCCTCAATCCTGCCCCATCCCTTCAACATCACTTCCCTTCCTTCTTATAAAACTTTGTTTCCATTTTTTCCTTCTCTTTTTCCTTCCTTCCATTCTCAATTACTCTCCTGTGTTCCTCTTCCATTTGAATATTTTCTTCCTGTTTCCCAATGTCTATTATACCCTTTGATCCTATTTACCCTTTTGGTTTCTCACACCAGAGAAACAATGTGATATTTAAAAATGTGTGTGTGATTTATTTTACTTGAGAATATGGTCTCAAGGTGCATCCATTTACCTAGAAATGTCTCATGCTCATCCTTTAAGGTAGAGTACTATTCTATTGTATAAAAAACCCTATGTGGTATTTTCCTGAAAGAAATAAAATCATCATACCAGAGCAATGTATGCATACTCATTTATACCAGCATGATTTATAATAGCTAAATCTTGTAAACTGCCCAAATATGCATCAGCAGATGAATGGATAAAGATAATGTGGATTTTTTTAATACAATGTGCTACTACTGAGCCATTTCTAGGTAGTTTCTTTTAAAGCTAAATGTATTTTTACCATAAGATACACCAATGACACTCCCTTCATATTTATTCAAATTGAATTTTAGGCCCAACCAAAAACCTATGCAATAATACCTATAGTAGCTTCACTTAAAAGTTTGAAACTTGAAGGTGTCCATTAGTATTTGACTTGATAAACAAGTTGTTGTATATTCATACGGTAGAATATTATGAGATGATAAAAGCAGTGAGTTACCATCCCTTGAAAGATATGATGGAACCTTAAATACATATTTTGAAATGAAGGAAATTCAACTGAAAATGTTATATATTACATGACTCCAAATATTTGGCTTCTGGAAATCCACCCTGGATGGAGAGCAAAAGATGATTGTCAGGGGGTTTGGAGGAAGAAGACTGGTATGAATATGTGAAGCAGAGGGAATCTTGAGTGAAAATACTATTATGTATGAAAATCTAAGGGTGAATTTATAAACCTCACTATTTTCAAAACTCCTAGAACAATGTAACATAAATAGTGGAACCTAATACAAACTACTAGTTTATTTACAAGTACATCAATACCAGTTCATGAATTATAACACTAAAAGTTGACAGTAGAAGTGAGTATAAGGGAAGGTAGAAAACATACACATACAAACATACAAAATCTCTGTATTTTGTAATCAAATTGTCTGACACCCTCACAATACAAAAAGAAGTATATTAATATGTGTAAACTTGGGCAAAGTTAGTGTAAGGAAGAAGTTCGATGTTTCCATAACATATCCTTTTGAGTTTTAGTGGAGAAATATTTTATAGCAACTACAGAAGAGAAATGAGAAGAAAAATTCTACTATCTCAAAAGCAAAACAAGATTAAAAAAATGACAGAAATTAATGATTTAGACCCTTAGAGACTTAATTCAAGTGTTTCTATGTTTAAGCTGAGGACTCATCACATTATTCAGTAATAAAAATTAATGCCATTTAGGTTGGGAGGACTGTTGTTTGTGCAGTACTAGGGGTTAAACCGGGGCCTCATGCTAAGCAGTTGTTCTACTAAAGAAAGATAACTCCAGATTTTGAATGGCATCTTGAACAGAATTATTTTCCATCCATTCACTCACTGATCTTTCTAGAAATATATATTAAACGTGTACTCAGCACTACAAAATGTATTGGACTAATTGTGTTAGTCATTGAGTATAGTTTGTTTTCAATAATTTAATCAATAATACATAGATTATATGTAAATGCTTGATTTTAGGAAAGATGCTTTTATGGTTTTGGGCTGAAATTTCCTCCAAAAGTCTCTTGCCTTCAGACATGGGCCTTTGGGAAGGTGATTGAATTAAGGAGGCTCTATATTTACCAGCGGATGGACACGTTAACAAATTCAACAGATAAATGTGCTGTTGGCTTCCGTAGCCTAACCTGAAGGAAGAAACGCGTTATTGGGCCCACGAACTCTAAGAGTGCACTCTTTTCATTGGTTCCTTCTTATTCTCCTTGCTTCCTGCAAACTCTGACAGGAGCCGCTTTACTCCACCACGCATTTCCACTGTGACATTTCTGCCTAGTGCTCACTAAACTATGGACTGAACCCACCACTCAGATTATTATGCAGAATAAATTTCTTGTGCTCAAGTAGCAGGGGTCAGCTGTTTTATCCAAGCAAGATGAAAGCAGCCCGAACAAATGCAAAATATGTAAGAAAAGATAATGAATTACAATTTAAGAACCTTTGGTGATCATGTATGTAAAAACAAGACATTTTGATTGAGAATCTTTTTATTTAGAAAGTAAAGATGGTGAAAAGCAATATATATATATATGCAAGTGTAAAATGTCTCAGGCAATCCTGTTTTAATCATTAAAATAATTTCTCTTAAATTGATACATTATTTTCTAAGCTTTTACAGTTGCAAAGACCAATGTTAAGTGAGTTTGAATTGGTAAAATTTATTTCATATTTTAGTTGTGTTATATCTATGATAGTCTCTCCCATGAGATATTTTTGATTCCTTAAAATTAAATGTATTATATTTGAGAGTTACTTTTAGAAACCCAAACCAAATAATAAAATGTATATTGAACTTTAAGGTCACTTGAGAAAGCAGGTCTATAATTTTGTATCATATGATAATTTATTTGAAGGAGACTGAAGCTTAATCTCAATTATAGACCTATTTGTTACAAGATTACATTCTTAACCTTGTAATTGAATCAGATTAAATTGTGTTCAATTCTTTGTGCTCCAGTCACTGCCAGGGGGCTGAATTTATGGTGCACTACTTTGTTTTAATTTTACAAACTTTGTCACACAAATTAGGTTTTTAGAAATTTTATGACCTCATGCATTCCGTAAAGATAAAACTGAAAGTGTATAGCTCTGACCTTCTCTGTGTTTTATTATTTCACTAATTCTAGATTCTGATTCTTCCCTTTGCAATGTATCTGAGCAGCCAATAACACAAGAGGAAAAGGCATAAAAGATGCCATTTGTAATTGATAAGAGGTCAAAGACAAGCAATGCAAGGCCATGTTTCCTAGCACATTTAGTTTTCTCACTTTGTTTCTTATCTTTTAAACTTAATCATAGATAGGAAGCTAAACAAAACTTTAAAATTCATGGGTCAGTTATTGTCATAGAGAGATACATTTATGTTTAATTCACAGAAGAATCTGTCACCTAGATTAATACTTAATGCAATCGTAAGTTTCCAATGGATACAACTGGTTCTCTCATAGCTCTCACAAAGTTGACACCATCTTTTTTTATTTTAATAACAGAGACATCGTGTTATCATAAATAAAATGTTATTGTGTGTCTATTATATTCCAAGAAAGAAGGTCACTAAGAATGAACAGATAAAATTTGGTTGTCACAATATACTTGATTTCATGCAAGGATGCTGACTGAGAAGCAGAATTCAAGCAAAGTTATTCTCTTCAATCATAGGACTCTGATAAAAATACAAAACTCCACATTCTCCTGAGTCATGAGAACCTGCACTTCTGGTTCCTTATTATGCTTGCAATGGACACCCACCTGCTTTAGCTCTCTGTGGTGCTGCCCTGGCTGTGAGCTGGTCCACACAACAGTTAAGCACTTGCTTAGTCTTGTTTCTTGTCACACTGCTAAAAATGGTACCACCTCTTCTAAGCTACCTTATCCAAATTTTATCTTTTCACAGTGAAAATAATTTAGATTGTATGCCATAATCTAGGTAAATATATTGTCAAAGGACAACTTACTTAAGGCTATGCTCTAAATTGCTAGAGAAAACACTGGCTATTATCTAGCTATTATTACATGGTAAACAACATATAAAAAGTTTTAGAGCTCAGTAAAAAAGTTTTGAAAGTCAATTACTTTGAAATCACTCTGCTTTGAAAATTGGCTCAGGAAAGTCTCAAAAATGTTATAAGTACCTTGGAAAATTTTAGGCAGATTATTTCCTAATTTCCATAAATTTATGGTCAAATAATTTTGATTTCAGTGACTTTCTTAGTATTTTCAAAGTAAAGGTAAATTTGTGCATAGTATTCTTTAGCAAAAACTGCACACACATAATAACTTGTAATGAGACATTTGGTTTAAAATATTCAAATTGACCAAGAATATTCAGAATTCATCTGTTATATCCTAAACAGGAAATAGAAAAGAACCAAGAAACTATATGAGTCAAGTATATGAAAATGAGAAATGAGATAAAATATTACTCTTCCCCTACTGCACTAAAATGCAGAATATATTTCAATTTTCCATGGGTTACTTTATACTGCAAATTGAATGAATAAAATGCATATTATTTTGATACTTCTTTCAGTTATTTTAATTTTCTTTGTTTAAAATTAATAAGCAAAGAAAAATTTACTCAAAAATCTCATTAACGATCCAAAATGTTCTTCCAGATCTTTTTGTTCTAAAAGTTTTTATCTCAAAATCTGCAGCAAAGAACTTCAGTGAACTAATTTTAGTGAACTAATTTTTTCTACTTTTTTTTCTATTGTGTTTTCTACAAGTGATGTTTTTCAACTTTACGTTTTACTCACGCATGTTAGAATCAAGTTCATTGGTATAGGTTAATCAATACTTTAAGAGGCTTGTTCTCTGCTTTTTTCTTGCTGTTTTTGCTACTTTCCATCACTATGAACTGTTGTCCCTGTGCCATGCCATCTTGTTTTGGAGCCAGCTGATTGTGGACTGAAATCTTCACAAACTGTGAGCTAAATAAGCCTTTTTTTTCTCCTTAATTTGGCATGCCAGGTATTTTATTGCAGAAATGACAGACAAGTCAACAAGACACAGGACATGTCTTGAAATTGCTGAAAGACAGTACTCTAACATGATATTCTTCTCTTAACTGCTTTTAACTGAGAAAAAAAGTGAAAATTGGATAAACATATACTTCTCAAATAAAAGATTCTATGAAGGTGGTATTGCTTCATGCACCTGGAATATTCCTCTGGTTTTTTGACTCTGATCCTTAGTCCAACATCCTTTAGATTGTCCTGGTTTTATCATTTCCGGCGTATGGCTTTCTTTGCTCTTAGACAGTTAGCTAGTCCAGAAAAATGCCCTATTAATATAACGTGATGTTTGCCTGCTGGTGCTAACACTTGTTTATTCTTCAGCTATTTTAACCATATGCTGAACATGGAAAAGGTGTCTGTTTATGTTGGTCAACATGGTATACTTGGGGTCTCTCATCATGTCCTAGTCACAAAAATTTGCTTTTAAAAAAATGAACCAGTGAATGAATCAATAGGAAGTCTGTGTCTTATAAAAAATTACAGCCTTTATTACCATAATTGTTTTCTTGTTAATCAACTAAATCATTTAATAAACATTTATAAAACTTCATTTGGGAACCATTAGGTTTTTTTAGTATTAGTTAAATGTGACTTTTAAAGTTTAACAGAATGGCTTCCTATTGAAATGTTTAATTACTGCAGTGAGTTATGGCTAATATGGAGAGGCTCTCAACTGATGTAATTCATATTGCTAAACTCTGGTGGTGTCTCAATCAGAAGAACCAAATTTTGATGTAATTGCTTTTTTGAAGCATGATTCTCAAGAACTCTCATTTTTCTTACTTTTTGAACTCTTAACAATTTCCAAATTCCATAGTCATTTATATGATACTTTACATACAATCTCTTAGTAATAATCAATGATTTCAATTTGTGGCAGATGAAGAGTACAGATTGGTCATTTGCAAAATTAAGGACACTCTTCAACCTGGGGACATCTAGAACTTTAATTATTGAACCAACTACTTTATCTCTGCATTGTGGCTGTTGAAATCATTCTATGAAAGTCTGCAAAGTAGACTGTTTTCTAACCATTTCACTATAGTAAATATCCATATACTGTATGCAGTGGACATTCTTATATAAACAGAAAATAGGGTCTACATGTTTTTAAAAGGGAACTAGTAATTATGATTTACATGTAAAACTCAGTATACCAAACAACCACTACATGTCAGCTCTCTCATGTTCCAATTTAAACTGAAGCCACTACTAATTGAACACAGGAAGTTTATAAAGGAGAGATTTATTTGTCCACAGCTTCAGGGATTTGAGTCCATGGTTTGCTTCCTCTGAATGAGGAATATCATGGTGAAAAGTCGTGAGAGAAGAATGCTGCTAGCCTGGTGACTGCAGGAAGTAGAGCACAGGAGAATACCAATGAGAACTACGGCCTCCAAAGGTGTGCCACAGGGACACCTCCATCTGTGCATTGTCACCTAACAACATGCCCAGCTATGCACATGAGTGGGTTAATCCAGTGATGGATATAAGGTCTCCATGGCTCAGTCACTTCTCCTAGAGTCTCTCAATCTTGTCAAATTTACCATTAAGATTAATTAGTACATACTATCTTATGTTTTCTGTTCAATTCAAAAATGTGTTTAATTTCCCATAGGCCTTAATATTGAGTAACATGTTATATGGAAAAGTATTGTTGTTTAATGTTAACAAATAAGGAGATAATCTTATTTCTCTCTTTTCTTCTTTCCATGATGGCCAGAGATTGTACTGCTATCATTTAATTATGGAGTTTCCCTCAAATATCCATGTTCCGAGGAATTGATCCCTGTCATGGTTTATGTCAGTGGACCCCAAGTCGCATGCAATTATGGACTCTACCAAATCTAGCGTTTGTGATTGGTTCATTATCTAGTGCTCAGACTGGTGGTGTGAGTGTTTCACTCACCCAGGGGTGGATCCACAATATGATGTATGGCAGGAAGAAGTCTCTCTCTCTCTCTCTCTCTCTCTCTCTCTCTCTCTCTCTCTCTCGCTGGTTCCTGCTTTGCTGTTGTAGCTGGCCGTGAATGGCGACCCTACCATGCCACCTTGCTGCTTGGAACCAACTGAGTACAGACTGAAACATACAACCTATAAGAAATAAGCCTTTACTTCTCTAACTTTGGGCGTCAGGTATTTTGTCTCAACAGTGAGTAAAAAGTAACTAAGACAGTCCCCATTGCAGGAATGTCTAAAGGTGGGGTCTAGAGAAGTAAAGACTTCAACACCATACTTTGATGACAAGATTCTAAGGTAATGAAATAGGAGGTTGGGCCTTGCTTGCAGAAGTGGAACATGGGATCATGACCTTGGAGACTATGTGTTGTACCTGGTCTCTTCCTTTATGACTCTTTTTCTTTCTCTTGGTTTCCTGCTTTCCGCAGGTAAATAGCTTTCCTCTGCACTTTGATTATGATGTTTTTATTTCAGTTCAACTGTAAAAAAGATGGGACCAGCTATTGACTAAAATCTCAAGCTATTAAATAAAATAAATTTTTCCTTCATTAAGTGTGTTTCTCAGGTATTTGGCTACAGTGACAAAAAGATACATATATATATATATATATGATTTCTATTATTGCAATTATTTTAAATTTGCCATGCTTTGTTTCACTGTATAGAGTATGGTCTACTTTGGTTAATGTGTCAGGTACACCTGAGGGGAATATTTGTATTTGTTGGTAGTAGATGTAGAGTTTGTATAAATGACTGATCTATCTGGCTGATATTAATTCCATGTCTTCACTAATTTTATGTCTATTCTATCTCAGAAGAATTTTGAAGTTTACTACTCAAATTATTATTTTATTAATGCTTTCATTCCTGTCAGGCTTTTGTAAATGTTTTTTGTGCATCTGTTTACATATACATGGTCATTTATGATTGTTTTTTCTTCTTGATAAGAAGACAAAACACATATTATCTATGTAATATATTTCTTCATACTTGATAGTTATCTTTGTTTTAGAGGTTAATATTCTTGATACTAGAGCAATCCAGTTGTTTAAATAATGTTTTCATAAACTCTTTTTTACCTTTCCTCTTTCAATTTACTTATTCTGTTATATGTAAAATAAATATCTTATAGTCTATACATCATTAGGTCAATCTTATTTGCCTAATTTTTTAACTAGTGTGTTTTATTTAACCAGTGTTTTAAACTAACTGCTTTTCATTTAATGTGTTTAGGTAATTTGCATGTAAACAAAGTATTGATATGTTTCATTTTAGGTCCATCATATCTTATTTGTTTTCTGCCTCTTAACTATTATAGTTATTACTACAGTTTCTTTTCATATTTTACACTTTTTGGGTTTGAACACTTTCTAATTGTCTACCTATTGTATTTCTAGTTGTATCTCATTTACTGTTCATTAATAAAATAATTAAAGAAAATAAAACATGTATAAGGCTTCAGGCAAGACTTACATACTGGCTAGAGCCCATATCTCATGGTTCATTATTTATTTTTATTATAATTATTTTCATGTACATTGAAATTCCCATCTGATAATTAGACCACTTCTTCAACCATGTTGCTCCTATCTTTCACCTCTGATTCCAACTGAACATTATCTTTGAGGGATCTCATTTAGGTCTCCACCCTGAGGAAGGGCTCCCATTCTAATATGCAGCATAAATTCATAGATACACAGTTGAAAGAGGCTTTAAATTTTACTGTGTCCTTAAAGAAGGAAACACTACACAAAACACCAGGCTACATTTTAATTTCTGACACATTTAATTATGTATTATATTTTATAACCTATAATTCATATTAATAGAGAATAATTTAGAAGTTACAGTAAGTATAGCATATATATTACATATTTTAAATTGTGCTGCTCCAAAAAATGATTGGATAGAATACATTTAACACAGAAGCTATTTATTAGAACATCAAATAAAGCTACAAATGTAGTTTATAATACTCATACATATTATAATTAGTAATGCAGTAATGTAAAATTCCATTTGTTATGAACACCTAAGATCAATGGATGTAATCTGATTTTTCAGCTAACAAGGAATTCAAAATATTACATTACTATAAAAATAACCTTCTATTGTTCTCTTGAAAATACATTACAATGAATTAAATGTAGTTGCTTTCTGAATCATATTAATTTGCTGCTAAATGTTACTCTAAAATTTTTTCAAGTGGTAAAACTGCAAACTTTCTTACATTTTTGTTGCTGGAACAGAATACCAGATTCCAAAAGTTAAAGTGCAAAAGGTTTATGTAGCTCACAGTTTGTAAAGGTTTCAGTCCATAGTCAGCTGGTCTCAAGGCAGAGTGGCTTGGCAGAGGTGTATCCCAGAGGACACAACAGTTCATGACAGGCAGAAGACAGAAAAAAACATGCGTGCAAAGGGATTTTGGAAGTTGTTTTTTTCTTTCTCTTTTATACCCCATCTAGGGTACTGGAGTTAGGGTGGGTCCAAGCCATTAATGGATTGATTTAGTAATCAAACACCTTTAATCTGAGCCTTGCACCATGAATCAATCACATGCTATAGATCCACCACTTCTGAAAAAAATCCCACCTATGATTGCATGAGGCTTTAGAGAAACATGTAAACACAAGTCATAACATAAACATAAAAAACACATGATCTTTTAATCACTTCATTGTAAATGTTTACGAGAAAGAGCATCACAAGCCTGATGATATGTGAACTTCCTGTTCCCTTTACTGCAGACTCCAGCAAAACTGCAGTTAAATGCTTTACTAAACTGCCCATTTACAACACATGTTCTCATATTACCGCCATTTGTTAGTTTGATGGAGCTATACATCCAAGATATGTGCTAAAACAAACCATATGCATGTTACTACAGCTGTTTGATCAAGTGGTCAAAAATTTGGAACTTCATTGTTAAAATAGCTAAAGGAGTATGCCTTTTGGAGTTTATAGAGTTTATAGAGTCAGGATATAGAGTCAGGACAAAAAAGGTGGATAATTCAAAAACAGTCATTGAGTTCCTTGAGGCTATAGACATTATTGTTTGTTATACTCATGTTAGAATAAATAAGCAAAAGCAAGACAATACAAAGACTTAACTATTAAAGTAACTCACATCACTATCAAAAGTAATAACGAAGTCTCTTCCAATATACATGTATCTGTGATACTCTGTGATCTGGTCTGAAATCCTTACTTAGATGTAAATATACTCTGATATCAACAAAGAATTTTGTTAGTAGGACAGATCAAAAGGCTCTGAGGATATTATGTTCAAAGTCAAGCTTACTATGGACAATAATTATTTTAATTAACATGTTTTATTCACTTTCTTGTTGCTGAAATATACTATCAAAAACCAATAAATTAAGGAAAAGTTCATTGTGGCTCACATTTTCAATCATAGTTATCTGTCTCCCTAAGGCAAAAAGATTTAGGAGAAGGGTCCTGTGGAGGAAATCATATGATCAAGAAGAGAAGAAACAAAATGGACCAAACTGTAAAGGAAATCGCTCCTTTCAGATCACTACCCAGTGACCTGCCTTTCTGACCAGACCCCACCTCCCAAGAGCAAGTTAGCTGTATTTCCCCATGATTTAATACTCTTGCAAAAGCCGGGCCTATGACAGTAGGAGGCTGTGCAGGAGCACCCAGATATAAACCACAGTACTCCATCCCAGACCTCCAAAATTCTCACATGCATCTCTTTGGGCAAAATACATCAAGTTCAACTGTAAGCATTAACAAAATTTAAGTTTTAGCAGTGCTGAAAAGTCTAAATCAAAAGTCTCCCAAGCTCTTCAATTTGTATATACTGCGGCTTTTAGGAGCAGAAGGAATTTGCAATGGAAGACTGAAGGGTCTGCCCTAGAAATCCTAAAGGCCGGTGCAGTGCTGGTAGCTGGAGGGTCTTAGCTGGGAGCCCAAAGCCAGGAACTGGAAACAGGAAACTGCGAGAGCAGAGTTTCTCCAGGCAAAATAGCAGCCATCCTCTGCAATGTAGAGGCCGGAGCTCCTCCCTAGAAAAGCAGCCAGAGCAAATCTCTTCCTAGGGAAATCAGCTGACATCCTTCCCCCAGTCTCCTTTTATACCATTCCCACAAGGATTCTCTCAAGTGGGTCTGCCACTCCCAGAATCATTCAGCTTGACATTCCCCACTCAAAGTGACAATTAGTCAATTAACTACACAGTAATTTAATGATGACTTCATGCCTTTGGGTCTCTGATGAAAAAAAAAAAAATAGCCTAACCATTTTATTTTTATTATAGGATGGGACTAAAGACTCCTTGAAATTTTACAAAATGTAATTATTCTTTGTGAAAGAAAAGTCTGTGAAGCAACTTTGGATTTTATTTCTGTCACTTAGTTCGATGAATGCTATCACAGGAGGGCTTTTTCTCTTACCTAATACTTTATCTTTACCTACTAGTATTAGAAATATGATTTCTTTGTGGTATGTGCTTTAAAAATGCTTACAGAATTCATCTACCAACTGACGTGATGGCCTTCCACAGAAAGTCACCGAGAATTGCTGAAATGTCAGAATGACATGTTAGAGCTAAGTCTAAATGCAGAGATATTTGTGATATTTGTTTATATATTCTGAACAATAAAAGTTTATTTGTAATATTTCAATTGAAAATGAATTCTATTTTTAGTTTTAGAGAGACCTAGTTCTGTTCTTCCATTGTTCTTTGACCAATAGTATATGCTTATCATTAGGAGAAAATAAATTTACGCTCATTTTCAAGACAATATGGAAAGATCAATCCTTTACTCAATTGTTTTAAATTTTATTAATTCAAAAGTGCTAAAGGTTTTAAGAAGCTTTAAAAAAGAAATAGTGAAAAAGTTAATAATAAGGAATTTTATATAAAAATCAAAATGATTTGACCATAATTTTCTTATATCATCTAAAATTGCTTTTATTTTATTTTAGCTTTCTTGAAGTATTTTTTTCTATATATGGATAAGTTTAGGGCATATATATATATATATATATATATATATATATACATACAGATCTGTGCATATTCAGAATGGCAAACTATATTCGGTAACAGAAAGATCCTTTTGTAACTTGCTGAGATTGGTTATAATAATTACTTCTGAAAATAAAAGGAAATTTAGACTAAAAAGAAGAACATAATACCTTTGCCAACAGTTACATAAACTGAGATGAGAACTGGAATTAGCAATAAAGCTAAAGCAATCTTGACAGGATTATGTTTAGATAGAACTTACAAGTCATTGGAGTTCTATGAGAAATAAATGACTGACTTTGAATTATTATGTATAAACATCACCACTTAGGAATAAGTACAAAGTTTAATCCTAAAATAAAACTTAAATTTTACTTCTTGATGAAAATAAGCCTAGACAGAAAATAATTCTAGCTAACTTAGAAATTATTGTTAATCATCAAATGATCTCTTACATAAATCACTATGAGAGATCAATAAATGTACTAGAAAAAAAGAAACAATGGGTTATCTTTTGCTATTTTAGCCTATGTTAAACGAATTGCAAAATTTGTTTTTACTAGTTGAACATTTTGCACAAGTATTTATTACCGTAGAAGAGTTCACCATACATTCTTTGTTGGGCAGCTCAAAATATTTTCCAAATTATAATCAAATGACTATTACTTAAATGATCTGAACTGTTTGTTTAGAATGCTGGTTTTAGGTCCTTTCCATATCTTATGGAATTGAAATTCTGAGGTTTGAAATTAATATTTCACATGAAATTCTGCAATGTTAACAGATTTCTTCACCTTAAAAAACAAATCACACTAAGCTTTGAGATACCCCCTTATGTGATACAATATTTCATGTTCTCTCTACAACTTCGGCTAATTTTGTAAACTACGAAGAGTCACTGTAACAGGGATAACAAAAATACAACTATAAAGTGACAAAAAAGTCTCTTATAAATAACTGCTACATATCATTCTCACTATGAAAGGTGTAGTATTTATTTACTCAAGATGCATTTATTAACCACTCAGAGGATGAAAATTTTTAGAAATTAAGAGTGAGCATTAAAAATGATAAGCTGCAGAATTTATGCCCATGTGGAGCTACAGGAACAGTCAAATTATAGATATATTAAACTTGAAAATATGAATAATCAATAAATAAATTGCAAAATCAATCAATCAAAAGAAAAGAGAAAAAGTAATTCAGTGGGAGGAGGCTAAGATTTCTGTGGAAGAGTAGAAATAGAATTTAAATTGATGGCTAAAGTCTACCACACTGAGCAAATAACCTTAGAATAAAGATTTGAATGAGATGAAGGGATTCATTTAAGTGAAAACACTGCATAAAAGAAACAATCCATTTGAAAAATCCTGGACCATGCATTCTTTCCAGACCACCACCTTTTCTTGAATGTCACCAGTTTTTCCAAAGGAAAAATTGTTGCTTGCATTCCTTTTATCTGTCAAGAATCTTTACGATGTTGGCTGTAGTCATTTCTTTCATGTGGAATTCCTTCTAGAGGATGATGAAAGGCTATTTTACTTCTAGAAAATAGATTAAAATTGTTTCAGTACTGCTTACAGAGAAGTATTTAAATTAAAATTTCAAAATATAAGAGATGCAGATGCGTGGGATGAGAGATGGAAAGTGTAGGTAAAATTATCCACACAATGTAAATGTTGTCACTTTTTCTTTTTAAACTTTACTAATGTTTCTTGCTGGAAAGTAGATGTGTATTTGATTAAATTAAAGACTTACATGGTTACTACTGACCCCAAAAAAGTAAATAGATTTCTTTACCTTATGAATGCTAATGTATTAATCAGATTACTTATAAATTATATGTTCAGAATCAGTAACAGATTTTATGTGGGACAAAAATTAAGATATCCAAATTATAAGAAGCACAGTAAGATCAAAAATAAAAAGAATGAAATATGGATATTGCCAAACATGTTTTGACATGTTGTTACTCCTTAACATTAGACATTTTCTGTGTTGAATCCTCATGATAATAATGACACTAACATTTGTCTACCATCATAGTTTTTCTTATTTTTTCTTTTCTCTATTTTGTGGTACTAGATTAGAATCCAGGGCTTGACAATGACCTATATCCCAACCCCAATTGCCAACATTTTAAAAATTTGAGATAGAATCTCAATAATTCATTAAGTCGTCCAGAAGAGTCTCCAGCTTGTGACACTCCTGCCTCAGCCTTCTAGAATGCTGAGACTACAAGTGCTCCCTGCTATATTTAGATAGTTTATTTAGTATTAATAATGCTAATAGAAGTCTAGAGGCTTTAAAGAAGCAAGTTGATTTTGACAACTTGTCTCAATGTTAACTAACAATATCATTTCAACTCCAAAAATGTAAATAGGATATTTTTATTTCCATCCTTTTCTCATATGAAAATAAGACTCAAAGATTTATTCATTTATTAAAGATGAAAGAGTAAATGTTTTCAGCCAAATTCTTGTGCTTCTAATGAGAAATAAATGCAGACCTACATTTTCTTTTTTAAAAGGGATTTTATACATGATTTACAGCAAGAAAAACATTTTATCTTGCAATCCAATATGGTGTTCACCTTCTAACAGGGCACTCTGTGGTCATCCCTGATATTTCTACCCTTCTACAACTTTCCTACTTTGAGTCAAAATGAATAATGTTATCATTAAGAAATGGTATGGCTGTGAGCCATCCTGGACTGACTCATAAATTAAACTAAGTATTCCATTTTATCTCTCTTTATATCATTGACTCTGGGAGAAACTGAGTACCATCTTTAAGGAATTAAAGCCTCATTGAAAGCCATATCATTGAGCAATCTTGGAAAAACATTCTTTCTCCCAGTGATATCATGACATTAGCATAACTCTGGCAAACATAATTTAAGACAAAACTACACACATATGCCTGTTCAAATATCTGCTCAAGTGACCCACTGCAAATTAATACATTTTTAATGCGCTAAGTCATTATTTTGGAAGATGGTTTGTAAAAATCAATAGAAAATTACTAATCTCAATTTATACAATATAAAAATTATATAATATAAAATGGGAAATATTTCCTGATATAGAGTATTTTCACTTGAAATGATGATTCATTATTTTTCTCTTTAAAAATTTATTCTGTTCATTACCCCTAAAGTATTTTGTTCTATGATCAGCATAATCATTATCATTTTACATCATTTTACAAAGAGAATCAAGTGAATTCAACTATGATTAGTGATCCATTGCATTTAATACTTATTTTCTAAAGGGAAACTTTCAACATGCACTGCTTGTCATTATTCTACAACTTTAAATTTCTAATGTCAACAGTTACATTTCCCATTCAGAAGGAAAGAGAGATGCTTCTTCGTGCAGATGACATTGCTTCTGTTTTGAATCAGTTTAATTCATGACATTTTTAAGAGCAGCATCACCTCCCTTAGGCATCTGGGGTTAAATACTTCAGAGCTGTTTTTGTCCTATGATAATAGCAATAACTAATAACAGAACTGAAGAGTATATAAAAAAGTAAATCATTAGAGCAAAAAAGATCCACCTATAGTCAAGTTTAGAGAAATCCATTAAATTCTGAAATTTAATTTTCCCATCCATAAAGTTTATCACTTAAAGCATCTGGAAGAATTTCAGAGAGAATAATTTGCAATCACTCTAACTGCCTACAAAGCAGAGTAGACTGAAACATTTGCAGTTGATTCACATCATTTTATTTTTTTTATTTAAAGAAAGATATAAAAGAAAATTAAATAACAAAATAGAAAAAATAAAAAATAGAGTAACACAGAATTCAAAAAAATTAACATCATAAAATTGCTACTTGATACATTACATATTGTTATCTTAACAATAGTTGTTGAAGTTACAAAATCAAAGCATAAAAAGTGGCTAGACACTTAAAATTTGACAGTGCAACCCTTTTGTTCAATGATCTAACAGAAATTTAGTAATATGGTCATCTATGTTACCCACTACACATATTGTTCTATCCTTTAGAGCACTTTCCTTCCCTTTCACTTTAACAATATCTGTTATACTTTTTAGATCCCATTATTCTGTCAGTTATTATTATTTTTTACTCTAGAGAGACAATGTGATATTAACTAATGTGAAACTTGTATATTTCACTAATGAAAATATTCTCAAGTTGTCTCCATTTGCCTAGAAGTCCTCAAGATCATCCTTTTTATAGCTGAATAGTATTCCATTGTATAAAAATACATTTATTTAATCCACTCTGCAGTTGATGGGCATCTTGGTTGTTTCAGAGATTTAGCTACTACAAATTATGTTGCTATGAACATGGGTGCACATATATCACTGTGACATGATCTTTTCAACTTTTCTAGGAAAATATCCAGGAGGGGAATTGCTGGATTGAATGGAACTTCCAATCCTAATTATTTGAGGAATCTCTATCCTGATTTCCACAGTGGTTGTACCAGTTTGCACTCCCACCAACAGTGGAGAAGTGTTCCCTTTTCCCCACAGCCTCTCCAACATTTATTATCTGTTGTTTTCTTGATGGCAGCCATTCTTTTCTGGGTGAGATGAAATCTCAATGATGTTTTAATTTGCATTTCTCTAAAGACCAGTGATGGTGGACATTTCTTCATATATTTATTTACCATTTCTATAGCTTCATCTGAGAACTGTGTGTTCATCTCCAATGCCCACTTTGGAGAGGGTATTTGAATTTGGGGGGCTTGATGTTTTTCAGTTCTTTGTATGATCTGGATATAAGTCCTTTGTCTGAGTGATTGTTGGCTAAAATTCTTCACATTCTGTGGACTTTCTTTTCATTTTGCATTAAACTAAAGTCCAAATGGATCAAGGATCTAAATATTAAAACAGAAACACTAAATATACTGCAGGACGATATATGTAAAAATCTTGGAGAAGGAGAGAATTCACGAATGAAATGCAAACCGCACAGGAAATACTTCGAAGAATCAACAACTGGGATCTCATATTACTAAAAAGCTTTTGTACTTCAAAAGAAATCACCAACAAGGGAAATGATTCACATCCTTTCAAATAGGAGTTCATGTATCTTGAGAGAAATGGAAAATGTGTCTGATATACATAATTATAAAAATAATAGAACACATTTCATGAATACCTATGATTATTACACACTAAAATCCTTAAATCCAACAATAAAGACTGTAAAAGTATTAATGAAATACTAAAGTCAAGTAATTGGAAAGGAAAGACATTAATATTTTTCTGGTATGTTAAAAAAAGGAAAAAATGGTGGTTAAAGTGGTTTAGTAAAAGGTTCAAGATTATAGCTCACTTCTCAGGCAGATATATGTTGACTAGCACAATGCCTGGTGTTTGGTGGCATGTGTATGTATTTTTATTAGAATCTTGATGTCATTCAGTTTTACAGTGAATAGAAAATATGACCTTAATAATGAAGTTCACTCAGAAGGAGAGCTGATGATGGCTTGGCCCTCACTTTGAGAGCATTTATCTGCAAAATTCCCGCATTAGCAAACCTATTCTACATTACACTATTTTTGAACAAAATGATAATCTTTGCTCTATATTAAGTTGGCAGAAATATGATTGCTTCTTTGAAAATGTGCTGAATTTCATTTAGTATAAAAATTCTGTTACATTTATATCAGTTTCTATATAACCTCTATTCACTGGTCATTTTTTCATGTGGAATAAAGTGATAGAAATCTGTTCATTTTGAATGTAGCAATTGCAGCTATATTCATTCTTTCACTTTCTCTATGTTGCTTTAAAATATTTTACTTTTAGAAGCACTTTTTTATAATTGATTATTTTTCCTGTTAAAATTCATTATCTAAGGAGGCATAAGATTTTCACTCAGCTTGATATGATTATAACTTCTGATGTGAATCTCAATCATACTGATATATTTGAGACAACTGCTCCTTATTACTGAACAAGTAATATTGCCAGCTATTACTAAATTATAGCAAATCGATGCCTGGAACCACACTTGTCCCATAGTAGATACTGTCACTTGTTACTATTTTTATTCTTGAACGTATGACTTTTTAACATAATTGTATGGATTTCTGCTATGCAATTATCAGTCATAAACCTTATGTAATGTAATGAAGAGACTTTACTCATAAAGAGACAACAAGATGTTATAGTGGTTCAACACGTACGCCCGAAGTCAGACAATTTGAATTGTTTTTTTTTTGTTCATGCTATAGTTTTGATCTATAATGTTCACACAAAACACCATGTGTTAAGTTTGATCCATGTCCCCTGGTGTTATTGGGAGGCAATAAACACTTTTAAGAAGTGGAGACTAATAACAATTCTTCTGGTCATCAGCACCATGCACCTGAAAGAAATATTGGGTCTGCAGATTCTCTTCTCCCTCTCGCCTTTGCCTTCAGCCATAAAGTAGGTGCTTCCTCTGCTACAAATCCCTGCCACGATGTGCTGCTTTACCAAACGCTTGAAAACAGTGCGCTTTCCATTCCAGACTGGAGCTGACATCACCGCCTAACATTTTTATTCTTAAATTATCTAAGTTAATTTGTGACTGTAAGAGAAAATGAAAAGCATAGCCCACTGTAAAAGCAGTGAATAAGTTGGAAAATTAATTACCATTTATGTATCTCATTTCCTAATCTATAAAGCAGAGATAACAGAGGATATATCCTATCTTTTAATTTTTTTTATTTTAAAGAGATTAAGATAAAAGAGGACGTAACAAAATAGATCAGAACAATTTAAGCAACATAGTATTTCATAACAAGACAACCCAGTATAACAGTAGCTACCATAATGTCTCTTTTCTTGAAATAGTTGAGCATACCTTCATACACAATAGTATCAAACATAACAAAATAATATAAAACCATTAAAGAGAATGAAAGTATTACAGGTCATTCAGAACCACATAACAGAAAATAAACAATGGTTACCATATTACCTGATTGTCCATAAAAATTTTGTTTATACTACCACACTTAATAAAATCTAAAAAGACACAACATGATAGAACCAATGGAGACAGAAGAACAAAAGTATGGTAGGACTTCAAAACAAGATGATATTAAATCATCACTGGCTATTATAATGTCTTATTTACTTCAAAATAAACAAGCTGTAAAATAGCTGTTCATATCATCACAGATAATATAATCAAACAACCCAGAATAAAACAATTCCTACTAATGAATGGGAACATTATAAGGCTTCAAAGCAATGTAATGGGTTACCTTAGTTACCATAAACTTTTATGTACTTTTACCATTTCTTACACTAGTGAGACTATTGGTATTTATACATGTGAGTTTGATTTATTTCGCTTATGAAGATGATCTCAATTTGCATCCATTTATTTATAAATAAATAAATATGTGATCATTCTTTATAGCTGAGTAGTAATCCCTTGTATAAAAATACCACAATATTTTTATCCATTCCTCAGTTGATGGGCACTTAGATCTGCTTATTACAAATTGTGCTGCTATAAACATGGGTGCACATATATCACTGTGGTATGATGCTTTCAGTGCTTCTGGGAATATGCCCAGAAGTGGAATAGCTGGATAAAATGGGACTTCCAAAACCCAGCTTTTTGAGAAATGTCCAGACTGACCTCCACAGTGGTTGCACCAGTCTACACTCCTACCAACAGTGCAAGAGAGTTCCCCACAGCCTCTCTAGCATTTGTTGTTGGTAGTTTTCTTGATCCTAGCCATTCATTCTGGAGTGAAATGGAATCTTAATATTGTTTTAGTTTGCATTTCTCTAATGAGTAATGATGATGAACATTTTTAACGTATTTATTTTCCATTTGTATTTCTTCATCTCAGAATTGTGTATTCATCTTGGGCACCCATTTTGGATTGGGTCTTTAAATTTAGGAGATCTGATTTTTAAAAAATTCTCTTATGTTCTAGACAGAAGTCCTTTGTCTGAGGGACAGTTCACTAATATTTTTTATCAGTTTGTTTTCTTTTCACTATGCTGGAGATTTCTTTTGATATGCAGAAACTTTAATAAGATGTGATCCCAGTTATTGATCCTGGGAAGTATTTCTCAGCAATTTGATTCCTGTTCATGAATTGTCTACCTACCGTATGTCTTCAAGATTTTACCCAATTTGTCTTCCAACAGATTGTTTCTGTTTTCATACTCAGATCTTTGATCCATTTAGATTTTAGTTTAGTAAATAGTGATAGACATGGGTCTAGTTTTAGTTTTTGGCATATAGAGAGCCAGTTTTTCCAGCACCATTTATTAAAGACACTGTCCTTCCAGTGAACATGTTTGGCCCCTTTATCAAAGATAAGGTGGGTGAGTGTACTGGCAATTGTGGTTGTATCTTCTAATCTACTCCATTGATCTTCAGATTTTTTTTTATTCCAATACCATGTTGATTGTATTACAGATGTTTTGTAGTATAATTTCAAATCCTGGCTTGCCTTTGCTGCTTAAAATTATCTTTACTATTCTAGGTTTCTTCTGGTTCCAGATAAATTTTAAGAGTGATTTCTCTGATTTCTGAGGTACGTTGATGGTATTTTCATTGGGATTGCATTGAATCTGTAAAACAGTTTTGGGAGAATGGCCATTTTCACAATATTTATTCTTCCTATCCAAGAACAAGGGATATCTTTCCATTTTCAGAGATCTTTTTTGTTTCTTTTTTCAGGGCCTTATAATTTCCCCTGTATAGATCTTTTAAGTCTTTTGTGAGTTTAATTCCTCAGTATATCATGTTTGGGGTGCTGATATTAAGGGTGTGGCTTCTCTTATTTCTCTCTCTGTGATTTTGTTGTTAGTGTATAGGAATGCTATTGATTTTTGAATATGGATTTTGTATCTAGCTACATTGATGAATTTATTTATTATATCTAGGAGACTTTCAGTGGAGTTTTGGGGGTCTTCTATATAGAGTATCATGTTATCTGCAAATAATGATTATTTAACTTCCTCTATTCCTATAGTTACTCCTTTTAGTTATCTCTTTTGTCTATTGCTCTGGCTAGTATTTCCAGTACTATATTAAATAGGAGCGGTGATAAGGGACATCCTTGTCTTGTTTGTGATCTTAAGTAAAGGCCTTCAATTTTTGGCCATTTAGTATGATACTGGCTGTTGGTTTGTCATAGATGGCCTTCATCATATTGAGGTAAAGGCATCTATTCCAATTTTCTGTAAGGTTCTTATCATGAATGAATGTTGGATGCTATCAAAAGCTTTTTTTGCATCTATAGAAATGATCATGTGATTCTTACTTTTGACTTTATTCATAAGATGGATTACATTTATTGATTTACATAGGTTGAACCACCCCTGCACGTCTGGGATGAATTCAAGTAGGTGGTAGTACATAATCTTCTTGATGATTTGCTGCATCCTGTTTGCCAGTATTTTATAGAGGGTTTTTGCATCTGTGTTCATTAGAGAAGTCTCCTGCAGTTCTCTTTTTTAGTTGGATCTTTCTCAGGATTTGGTGCTAGAGTAATATTTGCTTCCAGCAATGACTTAGGAAAAATTGCTCCTTTTTCAATTGCATTGAAGAGTTTGAGGAGTGTCAACATTAAGTTTTTTTTTGTATTTCTTTTAGAATTCTGCAGTGAATCCGTCTGGGCCTTGGCTCTTTATAGGTAAGGACTTAATTACATTTTAAATTTCATTAATAGAAATTGGGTTATTCAGAAGTTTTACATCTTCTTTACCTAGATTTGGTATTTCATATGTTTCTAGGAATCTGTCCATTTCTTCTGCGAAATCAAACCTATGAGAGTAGAGGTTTTTGAAACAGGTGTTGATGATCTTCTGTATCTCCACAGAGTGTGTAGTGATTTCACCTTTTTCATTCCTTATTGCATGAATTTTAGCTGTTTGTTCCCTTTTTAAAAAATAATGTTTAGGGGCTGGGGATTTAGCTCAGCGGCATAAGTGCCTGCCTTGCTAGTAGGCAGTTGTGAGTTTGATCCCCGGTACCGGTAAAAAGGAAAAAGACCAAAAAAAAAAAATTGATACGGGTTATCAATTTTATTTATTCTTTGAAAGAATCAACTCTTTGATCCATTGATTCTTTGCATTGTTTTCTTAATCTCTTTTGCATTAATTTCTGCTCTGATTTTTATAATTTCCTCCCTTCTTTTGGCTTTGGGCTTGATTTGCTCTTCTTTTTCTAGATGTTTGAGGTGTAACATCAGGATGTTTTTTTGTATTCATTCTGTTTTCCTGATATGGAAACTCAGTTGCAACAAATTTTCCTCTGAGGACTGTTTTCATTGCATCCCACAGATTCCAATAAGTTGTATTTGTATTTTCATTTGCTTGTAGGTATTGCTTAATTTCTTCTTTAATTTCCCCTGTGACCCACTGATTGTTCAAGAGTGTATTATTTAATTTCCATGTGTTTGTGGGGTTTTGTATTAATTTCAATTCTTTTGCATTTATTTAAATATGTTCTGGGAGCTAATATATGGTCTATTCTAGAGAATGTCCCATGTACTGCTGAGAACAATGTATATTCTGATGTTAGTTGGAATACTCTGCATATATCTATCAAGTCCATTTGTTCACAGGTGTGATACAGTTCTATTATTTCTTTGTTAATTTTCTGTCTGGCTGATCTATCCCTTGGTGTCAATGGTATGTTAAGGTCTCCTGTCATAATTATGTTATTGCTACTTTGATTTTTCATATCTATTAATATTTTCTTTGTATTACTGGGTGCTCTGGAATTTGGTACATATATATTTAAGATTGTTATGTCCTTCTCTTGAAGTTTTCCCCTAACCAGTTTGTAATGACCTTCTTTATCTCTTCGGATCATTCTTAGTTTGAAGTTCACATTGTCTGCAAGCAGAATAGCTACTCTCACTTTTTGGGGCATGATTCCTGTTGCATGAAGTATTGTTTTCCATCCTTTGATTTTCAGTCTGTGAGTTTCCTTTTGGTTTAGATGGGTTTCTTGTAGACAGCAAATGGTTGCATTTTGTTTCTTGATTCATTCTGCTAGTCTGTTTCTTTTAATTGGTGAATTGAGACCATTTATATTAATGGTATAACTGTTATACATTGATTTATTGTTGACATGTTATCTTTCTGCTGTTGCATCTTTATCTTTCCATTCTGTTTAATTTTATGCCTTGCTTAGTAGTTTTTTCCTACGTGTGTCTAGCCAGTCTTTCAGTATTCTTTGCAGGGTTGGCTTGGTGATTGTGAAGCTCTTCAGCTGTTCTTTTTCATTTATCCCTACCAACCTTATGGTTTTTTTTTGTTTGTTTGGTTTTTTTTTGCATCATCTTGTAGCTGTTGAATTGTTGTTTCCTGACTCCTTGTTATTTTTCAAAGACCTTTCCTTTCCTGTTCTCTAGCTGCAATCTTGTCTTTGAGATTTGAAATTCTATCTTCACTTTCATTGAGGTGGTTTTGACAACTTTCAATGGAATTTTTGATTTCCTGCATATTTCTTTGAATCTGCTTCACGTATTCTGTTTGTTTCTTATATTGTTCACCCAGGGATTCTATCTTTTTGTTTTGTTCCTCTAATTTTTTAACTGTGTCTTCTTTAGATGTGTTCAGCATCTCTTTCATTACTTTTATCGTTTCTTCTTTTACCTGGGAGGTTATTTCTAGTTTAAATTCCTTTAAAGCTTCCCAGAGTTGCTTCTTTATTTCAATTGCTATCATTTCAGGTATCTCAGGTGTGTGGCATTTATTTTCTTCTATGTACATGGCTCCTAGGCTTTCTTGGTATGGCCTGGAGGTTTGAGATTGCATTTTGGTCTTTTGTTTTCTCATTTTCCTTCATTTCCATGTTTCAAGTGTTGTTCCAATGCTTCCTCTGGGAGTGTTGGAAATTGTCTCCTATGTCCTTGGCTCCTGGGACTGAATGGAGCTTGTGGAGTGTGGTCCAGTCAGGCCCTCAGGACCTCCCGTGCCATTTCCAGTCTTCCAGGAGAGTGGGTGGGCACCTAACCACTGTGGATGATGGTCCAAAGTTCTCTCTAGGGCAAGAGTCAATGTGCTGGAACTCACTTCACCTGCATTCAACTCTTCCTATTGAAGAAGGTCACTGAGTGTAATCAGGCACAAAACCTCCCAAGCCTGGTCTAGTGTGGCTGGAAGCAAGGTACGTCCTTGACCTCTGGGAGCCATGATCTTAAACTCTCCTGGGGCTCAGGATGGTGTGCAGGAACTCAGCCCCGCTGGCAGCCCACTTCCCAGATTGAAAGAAGGTCACTGTTCATTACCCGGGCAGGCCTGAAACCTGCAGAGCCCAGTCCAGTGAGGCTAGAAGCTAGGCGGGACCTTGACCCCTAGGAGTGATGATCTTAAACTCTCCCAGGGTTTGGGATGGCAAGCAGTATATATCCTATGTTTCATTGTATCATTTTATAATATATAATTACTATAATACAGAATGACATGAATTTGTAATACTCTAAATTATATAGAAGAGTTGTAATGAGGATTAAATGTGCCAATATATTTTCTTTATTTCTTTATTATTGTACTGGGAATCAAAGCCAATACAATTTTTAAAAGTTTAGCATGTTTGAAGCATAATGAGGATTTTAAAATGTAAAGTAAACTCATCTCTTTTTCTAATTATTCACAGCTCACTTTAGGAATAGCTAACAATTAAGTGTTTAATTTGTGGTAAAGACCAGACATTGAGCTGAATATTCTTATGTACTTCTATCTTCAAAATTTACTTTACCTTTGTCAGAGGAGCTAGTGTTCCTATTTTCTCAATGAGAACACTGAGAATACTTATCCTCTGTGTCCATCAAACCATGCTCAGCCTAATTTATAAATGATCTACTTTAACTAGAATATCAAACACCGATGATTGAGCTTCAATTTGAGGGCCGTTGGGAAAGTTATCCCACGAATATTGACCAAGCTAGGGAATGTCTATTCTAATTCATTCTATAAACCCTACCAAACTGTCTTAGTTACTTTTCTCATTGCTAGACAAAATACCTGGCATTCAGTTAGAGGAGGAAAGGTTATTTGGCTTACAGTCTATAGAGGTTTCATTTTATAGTTGGCTGCTGCAAGGCAGGGTTACATAACAGAGGGACATCACAGAGGAGAAACAGTTTATTGCAAGGAGCAAACAGCAAGCAACAAGAGGCAAGCAATAACAACAGCATTGCTCTTTCTATCTCCCATTTTATCCAGGCTGCCCACCCTTAAGGCAGCACTTACATAATCCTAGCATTAAGTCACCAATGAATCCCAGTATCACAACCTTGATCCAGACACCTTTGAAAAGCCTCACATTTGACCACCTGAGGCTTTGGAGGGACATGTAGATATGAGCCATAATACAGTCTTATACCAAAATCAGTTGATTTTCCAAATTATGAGAGTTCCTTAATATAGAATGGTAAAAGAGTCTCCTTTCTATTGGTCCTCAGTACTTTCCTGTTACAGTGCAGTGCACAAAGAAACAATGAAGTTGAAATTAATGAGAAACAATTATCTTTAGCAAATGCAGAATTAATTACATGCTCAAAAATGTTTTGAGAATTAACTCATTGAATTTTGTGCTCTAACCATGGACTTCTGCTTCTTATAGTTTTTAGTAAATACATTTGCCATTTATTTAAAGGGTTTTTGAGTATCAGTTCCTTTTGAGATTTGCCTGCAGTCATTCCTTCTTCCAGTGAAATCCTACATGCAACTAATAATTCACATGAGGGTACAAATGCTCATCTGACTTCCCAGTCCAGGACAGTTTTGAAGGGTTATCTCAATTCCAAGATTTCCAATTTGACTGGTTGACGTTTAAATTGTAATGTCATCCTTGCTTCACTTCATTATCAGCCCAAGCCTTTGGTTTTTTTAGCAGGTGTTGATTTTAAGAAGATTCTGCATGTTAATCTCCATGTCAGAGTCTGTTTCTCAGGGATTTCAATCAACTAGACCAGGTTGCTTGAATTTATCTCTTGTTTAAGCAAATCTTCTGCCAACAATCTTTTTAACAAATACTTAATGCACCACCACTGGAGTAACTGCAATATACTGTACCTGGAGCAGAGCCTCACTGATGTATGCTTCTTTCTCTGTTCTGATTTTCAATACTTGTTGAACTATTAAACTCCTTGATCGGCTGTTTAATGTTCCTCTTAATTACTTGATACACTGAAGTCTATATCTCCTTGCATATTTTGAAAGTACTAGACCACCTTAATTCCCTCATAAATTTTCTTGATAATTTGCAACTTTGAAGGTCAATATGGCATAAAAAGAGAGTTTTGAAATATTTTTCAGTGTTTGCACACTAGAAATATTTGGAAATTACAATGTTTAAATTTATCCCCTATATAAATATAAAAATATTACAAATCTAATTTACTATATGTTTTTCAATTTGTTATGTATAAATAGTGTTTTGATATATATACAATATATATTTCAATTTTGGATTTATACTTATTTATAAAAATATCCTATTGATCTTTTCTACTTGTTAATAATCTACTCTCACTGCTACATATATTAAGTTATATGAAAAGAAAAATTTATAGATTTTATAATGCAAACATACAGAATTAGATTTTAATGTTTCAGCATCAGCAGAAGGTAAAGGCACATCTTTTAATCTTCTGATATGAGGGCTAATTACATGGAGGTTGATTGCCGATGTCCTCTTCCCCCTTAGGTCCAGAAAAAGATAAGTAGGTTTAAACTCCACATGGGAGACTGGGAAAATGAGTCCCAGAATATCAGCAAGCATTTAGGCCTTCATAGAAATGAGTACATTTAAGCTTTATGCATATGAACTGTCTTTAAACAGATTTTACATTGGATATGAGAAACATGTTTTTGAATATTTGATATTTTATGAATGAATATGCAATTTTGAGTAAAAGAGCTTGTGGACTTTCTAAATATGATTCATAACACATTGCATGATACAATCTTACTGTATTAGCTATTTATTGAATAGCTATCTATGTAAGAATGTGGGGCTCTGCTGTTATCAGCATCCATGGGCTTTGCAGACACAGTTTTGCACACTTTGTGGACTTGCCTAAGAAATTTTAAAGTCATGAGATGCACGGGGTCTGAGTCCTTACTAATCTTGATCCTATCAAGTGCAGTTTCCCAGTGTTCCTCAGAGAGGAGTAGCAGTATTGGGAGCAACAGGAGGAGAGACCTGTGATGGTCATCATCTGAGCACCAAGTCCTGCCAGCTGACCTGCAGGGCAGTTGAGGAAGCAACCTTGGAGGTAGTGAAAAGACACTTGGCAACCACTGAGGCAGCAGGGCAAGGTGGAAGCTGTGACACCTTCTGGTTGGATGGAGTCCCCTTCTCATCATAGGGAAAAGTGATCAGTGGGAACTTGCTTATTTTCAATACCTTAGTCTGGCAGAAACCCAGGCTTAGTAAGAGTTGAACTTTTTCTTTTTTAAGAGAAAAAAGAAAGGACATAAAAAAACAAAGCAGTAAAAGGGTACAAGATCTTTAACAAATGACTTTCACAGTCATTGTCAGCTGACTGAAAGTAAGAAGACTGGTGGAAATTTGAAGCATAGGATATTTGTACTTTTTATGGTTAGATGCAGTGTAATTCTTTGGTGTATTCAAGTAGTCCACAGTCCACCAGCTGCAATCCCTGAGGGGCTTTTTACAAAGACAGTTGTGTAAATTCCATCCTAAACTCACTAAATCATAATCTGCATTTTAACGTGACTGTTCATGTGAATCACATACATTCTAAAACTGGAGAACCCATAGGAAGAATACAAAAACTTACAGCCTAAATAAAATGTATTATATTTGAGTATTTTAGGAGTCAGTAGAAGAAAAAGAATAGGGACAACTTGGAAAATAATATTGTAATTTAAATTTGAATACATTCTTTAAGTTTAAATAAATTATTTTTTTAACCTTTTGGTACATGTTTGAAGCACATAATGATTATATTGACTGTAGGGGATTGGTGCATGTACACAATACATTTCAATTCCCTTCTTTTTTCCCCCTCTATCTACCCCCCTTTTATTTTTCCTGTATAAAATTAATTAATTCATAAGACCTTATAAACTTAATTATCATATATACAGATTGAAAACCAGACTGATAGGCAAAAAAACATGTAAAACATGTGAGACAACCATACTAAGTCAAGGTACACTTTTGGTTACATTATTCATGCTGTAATCCATTTTTCCTGTTATCTTTGATTTCAACATATACATATAATGATTTTTCATGTGAGAGAAACCTTGCAGTATTTAAGCTTGTGTGTCTTAATATTTCAGTCTCAAATATTCCTACAAATGATGCAAATTTATCCTTTATATGACAGAATAGTACTCCACTTTGTATAAACAAAACATGTTTACTCATTCATCTGTTGGTGGACATATCGGCTGTTCTGAAGATTTAGCTATTATGAGTTGTGCTGCTGTAATCGTGGGTATATCACTGTGGTATGATGCCTTTTAACTCTTTTGGAAAAATGGTTAGAAGGGGGATGACTGAGTCAAATGCAATTCTTGCTTTTAATTTTTGAAGAATCTCCATACTGATTCTATAGTGGTTTTATCAATTTATAGGCCTATCAGAAATAGAAAAGGGTTTTATTTCTCCTCTTGCCTTGACAACATTTGTTATTGGTTGATTTCTTGATTTTTTTTTTTTCTGGAGATGGATTCTCAGTGTTGTTTTAATTTGCATTTCTTGAATAGCCAGCAATATTAGAAATGTATTAGTTTGCCATTTGATTTGAATAAATTCTATACAAAATATACCAAGCCATATTAATTTTGGTAAATTAAAAGTGGGAAAATATACGAAAATGAGGAAACAAATTTTTGTGTTACCTTGAAAGATTATGAATATGTCGGAAATTCAGTTTCCTTAAGTTGAGATATACACCTGCATATATTTTCTATTCTTATAGGTCATGGAGGTTATGAATCATCATTCATCACTTTTCCGAAGATAAACTGTGAAGACAGTTGCATTTGATCCAGTCAGTGTATTTAGACTATGCTGTTTTACCCTCAAGATTACCGCATTCAAATACCAATTTACTTGAGGACCTTAAATTTACAGTGAATTAAGGTAAAACCAAATGTTATTAGAGCTCCCCCTGCTGACTCAATCCAGCCACAGGTCACACTCAAGAGTTAATACTATCAGGTATTAAATTATGTCTGAATTTTGAACACCTTAGATAATTAGATAACTTCTATATTGTAGAAGCTGGGATTGTAGTTCAGTGATAGAATGCTTGTTCTCAGGACAAGATCTTGAGTTTAATCCTCATAAATGCACACAAACACAGATGAGAAACAGCTTTATTCTCTTAGTTTGTAATATATAGTTGATGAGTCTTTCAAAATGTTAGGCAGAGAGACATTTTCCCATGAAGTTGTTCAAAGAAAGAAAAGAGGACAGAAATAAGACAGGAATAAAGGAAGGATGAAAAAGATGGTTAGCTATTGCTCTCCAGCACTTAGAAGTTTTTGAAGATGTTGTCATTTGTTGTTCTGAAAAGAATGTGAATACTGTGCTTAATGTCAAAGGGTCTGAAAATTTTAGACCTAAAAAAAGCAGAGAATTCAATTCTTTCAAAATTTTGTTTCTCTATGATAGAGAAGAACTAAGCATTTTCTAAAATTCAGGTTGTCATGATTTATTACTTGTTTTAGTATATTTGACCGCAGTTTGGTTTTCAATCTTCTAAGAGACCTAAAAACTTAAGAAAGTAGGAAATAAACCTATGTTACAAAGAAATTCTCAAGCTACAGGTTCCTTATTAATCCCTTACATATTATGTGTCCATATTTAAATAAGATGTAATTCAAGTTTTGAACATGATATAAGTATTAGTTTAGATAACAAAAAACACTCAATTGGTTTTTCTCTGCTGAACACTTTACTTGTTAGGGTTTACAACTAAAATGTTTCCCTATATTCTTAGCCCTATGGGAGGTTGTCTGATTATGACCACACTATTCTCCTTTGCAGATTTGTCCATTGATGATTTCAGCAGCTAAAGCTGTTGTGAGGAGACAGGGCTTGGGTGGAGTTGGGTTACTGAGGGAGGGATCTAAAAGGTTTTATTCTTGTCACTGACTCTTCCCTTCTCTCTTGGCTTCCTGGCTGGCATAGAGTAAGTGTCTTTTCCTCCTCTATGTGTCTCTGCCATCCTGCTCCTGCCTTCGAACTAGCTGACCAGGGACTGAAAGCGCGATTCAAAAATAAACCTCTCCTCCTTGCAGTGTTTCGGTATTTTATTCCAGCGACAAGAGAGTGACTAAGACATTACCTAGGTGTTTTTGTAAGCAGTAATCACACCTGATAGGCCATGTGGAAGAGACAATGAACAATTAAATTGAGAAAATGTGAACTGTAATAACCACTCTAATTCAAACTCCAACTCCCAGATTTCTAAAGAATTCAGTTTCACGTATGACCTGCCACAAATTTCTATGATTTTGGCTATAAAGATTGAATGCTGACATTTACCTTTATAGAAAAATAAGTAAAATTAATTTGACACTATGCATAGGGGTCAAGAGAATCCTTTCCTGATCCATTTTATTAATTAAGCTATCAAGTTTTGCTGTAAGAGCAACTATAGCACTTTTCCTCTTTTTCATTTTATTGAAGTATGTTGGTCAAATAAAAAATATCATATATTCAATTTGAACAATGTGACATTTTAATACATGTAGACATTGTACAGTAATTACTACAACAAGGTCATATATCCATCACCTCACATAGTTACCTCTGTGTGTGTGTGTGTGTGTGTGTGTGTGTGTGTGTGTGTGTGGTGTTTTACTCCTTTAGGAAATTTTAAGCATACTATATTTAATTATTAATTAGTCAACAAGTCGTGTAAAGTCTCTGGTAATTATTCATTTATAAACTGTAACTTTGTTCCCTTTGATCAATCCTTTCTGTTTCAATTACCAATGGATCCCTAGTTGCCACTTTCATACTGCTTGTTTCTGTGAATTTATACAGATTCTCACAAATGTTGGGGGGGGTTATTTGTGAATACTATTTCACTCTATATACACGTGCCATATGTTCATTATCTATTCATTTGTTAAATGACACTGTCTTGTTTCTATATCTTGTCTTTTATAAATAATGCTGACCTTGTACAAGTTTTGGGGACCATTCCCTCCTCTTCAATTTGTTGAGAAGAGTTTGAGAAGTATTGATGTTCATTTTTCTTTAACAATTTCAAAAATTCACCCGTAAGCTATTTGGTCCTGAAATTTTTCTTCTTGGAAGCTATTTGAGTATTGGTTCCATCTCTTTACTGGTTTTCGGGATGTTTACGTTTCTTTTGCTCCATGATTCGATCTTGGTAAATTGAATACAGATAGGAATTTATCAATTTCTTACAGGTTATGCAATTTGTAGGTGCATAATTGATTACAGCAGTCTTTTACATTTCATAGTATTTTTCTTGTATTAGTTATGTTTTTGTTTTTTTTTAATTTTACAGTTCTCCACTTTTTCTTAATTTTCTAAAGTTTTATCAATTTTATCTTTTCAAAAACATCAGTTTAATTGATCATTTCTCTTGTCTGTTTCATTTATGTCTGCTCTAATTTTTTCCTTCCTACTACTAATGTTTGTTAGATTTTGGTTTTGAATTCGGAAGCCCAAACACAGGTTGGATTAGGATGCTGCCTCTGAAGGAGATAGCTGCTTTATATGGGAGAGGCCAAAGGAACATATGCAAACTCAGGTGCCTCTTGCAAACTATCCTGGGAAACAGGGTGTGACAGTATCAACAGTGTGAACACTATTCTCTCTAGAGAAGAGTCCAGACCTTCAAAAGAGCTTAGAGGGCTATCTATTTAGAAGATCACAAGCAGGCAGCCCATAGTGAGGGCAGGAGCAGCTGGAGACCAGGAGAGCCTGGGAAAAGGAGCCTGTGTCAGTGTTTCATCTCAATTCAGGACCTTACTGAAATGAGTTTATTTGTAATTATTCACTGAGTCTGGAAGGGTCAAGTACTGTGCCTGTTGCACAGGGCCTATCACCTTGTGTACCTCCTGCTTTTTGGAATCTGTGTTCCAGGGAGGGAGGTCAGCCTTGAGCACGGTGGTCAGGTTCTCCTGTTCACTCAGCCACAGTGTGTGCGTGTCCGCCCCGGCAAGTAGCATGATGGCTCACAGTCGCTGGCCAGGAAGCAGGGTGTTGGCAACACTGGGAGATTCGGTCTTCAGCAAACAAGCAGCTATAAGTTGTGATCTCTGTAGATGTCAGTGCAGCGAGCACTGACCCCAGTAGCCCAAGGTCACTGGTCTAGCCACACAGATGTTTTTCATCTGAGCGCTGTCACTGGTGTCCATAATCATGGAGGAATGAGCCTTAGTCACTTACTGTGGTGGCTTGGCGGTGGGCAAGTTAGCAAATAATGCACTGTGGCTCCTAGTTCCCTGCACCACTGCACAGCCACAGAAGGGCAGGCCTGAGGGGCAGACGTTGGTCAGGGTCTTGTCCGTCTGCCTTCCCAACTCTAATTGCATCGCTTCATGAACTTTCCAAACTGTTTTATTTTTTCCTTTCTTATGAGGCTAATTTGTTTGGGAAAAGTGTGTGCATGTGTGAACACTTGATTGAAAATATCATTTTACCTCAAGCTTATTGAGAGAGTAAACCAAGTAGACATGTAAACATGGATGTGTAAGACTGTTATGATATCTAGATCTTTGAACGCTTTCTTCACAGTGGCAGATATAACATGTATATTTTAAAGCTGTGTGTTTTCAGAGCATTTGACCAATAATATCACATAGCTGCATTAGAAGATTTCTAGGTGGAACTTTCATATAAGTAGGCTTACTGCAATCAATAAGGTGACACTGACAGTGTGTGAGGAGGTAGTTATCTTATTTACCAACAGTGGGATAGTGTTCTTGTCAGCAAGGAAGAGAAATGAAAAACCTAAGGCTAACTGAGCCCATAGTGCTTGATTTGCTTGGGTAACAATAGCTACCTGTGCAAACACAGTAATCATAGCTTTAATTTAATACTTAATAATAGGGTGAAAATTTGTATTAACAGTTTATGGGATTTTGATCAAAATGATTAGGTGTATTAAAGTAGTTTAGGTACGAAAGAAAAATTGAGGAGCCTCCTTATTTCAAAAAGTAGAAAGTGGTAGAAAATGACCATAAATAAACCTGTTGATTTTTTATATTAAAAAATTTCAAAACATAGAAATTATGGATTATGGTATATGGGGAAAAATCATTTAAAATAAAGTCAGGAAAACTTACCTGGAAAAAATTTGTGAGGCTGAAACTTAACTTCCAACATATGTCAGTCATACCCCTTCCTCTTCACTAGTTTTCAGGATGCAGCCACTTTTGGGGGCATCTGTGGTCTTACATCGCATAGGTAGCTGAGCACCTGCCAGTTGACAATAGAGGTTTCTTGAGCCAGGACGTGATTTGATTAATTTCTTAATAAGTACATGTATTTGAACGCATTGTTTAAAAGATAAACTTGCACAGGAAGATGTGTAGAAAAAAACATTTTGCAATTGTTCCTAGAGTAACACAGAGATCAAAGTGCTGCAAACTGCAGTGGTAATTACCTTCCTAACAACTGCAATTCCAGTTTAACCACCTTGTCATCAAGCAGGTAGGGATCAAATGAGGTTCCAGAGATTTGGTTCTTAACTAGTTATATAAATTTATAATGAGAGCTAGTGTTTTTGTTCAAATAATTAAATCTCAACTTTTAATATCAGGAAGTCTTTACCCTATATGCTCAAAATCAGGCTTTAAGTTAATTGAAAAAAAGCAAATTATTCTAAAAGTCATAATTTATACTGTATAAATGCCTTAAATGTTTGATTTTAAATTTAAACTCACAAATATAGACATGCACACAAATACAATCGTACCATACTGTGGATAGCAAAGGCTTTAAGTCATCAGTTGGAGGGCTACATGATTTTATTTGAACCTATCTCTCATCATTTACAAATTTGCTTCTTTATAGTAGAGTGAGATATTAAAAAACACTGCAAATGAATCCTGTAACAGAATCATCCAGACATATTTTTTTCCTTTCCCCAATATTTTAAAATAAATTCATTTGTGTCTGATTCAATAGATATTTTTCTTGCTGTTTACCTTTAATCTGTCAGTTCAAACTGTTGACAAAAGTCTTCACAATGCAACTTTCTTCCAGTATTTTAAGTCCTTGGTTTGCACACATTTAATTAAATTATGCATTTCAAACAGCCGATATAAGTTACCTTAGTGACTCTGAAAGCTTCAATTATTTATTAACAAATACTTGCTCACCTCTACTTCTTACTGCAAGTCTGGAATGTTGCCACATCTTTCTGATGTAGGGCTTGACTATTTGACTTGAACTGATCAGGGGATATTATTGGATGTAATATGATCATAAAGTTTAAATGTATTTGCTCCCTTGTTATTCTATCATCAGAAGATTATCAAGCTCTGTATAGCAAATGACGTTGAAAAGTCATTCCAGCTGACCCGGAAATACATAACCAGTGTAAGAAATGCTACCACTGTGTGCTACTAACTTGAAGATATTTGTCATGCACTGATAGATAAAAGTAAAGTAATAAATTCATATATATTTATTAAACCATCCAATTGAACTCATCACGGCAGATATATGTGAATTAAGAATCACACTAATTGTGACAATAAGCATAATGTGATATCAAGTACTTAAAACAGAATCTTATTTTCACTTGTCTGTTTTCTTACCCTCTGATTGTTTTATCCCTTTTTCTAATAGAAATAACTTGATTTACAATGTTTGTTACTACATTGTGGGGTCTAAAAATACTGTGAAATGATATAGTATTATTTCAAAGTTAGTGCAAAGATCATACTTTGATGTTTTTTAAAAGCCATTATTGGCAAAATCTGTAACTAAAGTTCAAAGTTCCAGTCAGCTTGACATCTTCAATAGCATACCTTAACCTCTTCTGCTCAACAATTCTTTTTTTTTTTTTTTTTTCCCTATCTTACCTGTCTCTTCTCCGTGCTTGTCTTAGTGTTTGCTCAGTTCTTCTTAGGTAGGTCATGCTTTTTGCATTAGACACATTTCTAGATCCTGGCATGCCATGGGATGAGGTAGACTTTGATTCATTGCAGAGGACCACTGACGTGCTTGACACTCGCTCGAACGTGACAGGTCCCAAGGCTTTTGTTCCTGCATCCGTACCTACAGCCTGTTTTGCTCCATATCCAGTACAGATCCTTCAATCATTTTCCTTCCCACAAAACGAGAAAATGTAAGGAGTATACCAGTCATACCTCAACCAGAAGTTCATGTTTTCTGATCATAGTATAAACCTGACAATACTTATTTATTAATTTATTTATTTATTTGGTACCAAGAATCTCACTTAGGACCTTGCACTTGCCAAGCAGGCACTATGCCACTGAGCCACACCCCCGGTCCCCAGAAAATGTTGAGGATGGCTGAGTTGCTCTGTTTCACACACCTGGATTTCCTGATCAGGTAGTATCACTTGCTGACCTGAAATACAACAGCGAACACAAGGCTGAACTCAATTTCAAAATCACATATTCCAGTCCACCCTAACATATACTAAAATGATAGAAGTTAATACATGCAAATATTTGCATCCCTCACATTAGCAGACATAATGTTTATAAACTCAATTTACTATAAATCCACTTCAAGTTGAAATTTCTTCATATCATTTTCAAATTTCTCAAACGTATTCCAGTAACAGAGTATGCAACAGTACCTATGATTTTCCTTGATTGAAAATATTTTACTTAAGTAGCTATTTGCTTAAAAATACAGCTATCATTGACTATGAGGTGGCAAGAAGTTTTCTAGAGATACTTGACAGCTTTTTTTTCTTTTCTAATAGGAGAACTGAAACCCTATGCGTGAGAAGAGTGTTTTATCAAAATGTAATGGAATTATGTGTGAAGATACATGAGCCTTCTATAAGAAAACTCAGAGCGCACGTAAGACTGAAGCTGTATACTGTATTGACATACAAAATGCTACTCTGTTCTATACTCTCTCTGGACTCTAGGTAGACACATTAAAAACAAAACAAATTAAATATACAAAGAGAAAATTTCTGAAATCTGCAAAAAAAGGAAATAAAGAGAACTCCAATGTCATTTTTTTAAAATAGTAATTCACTTTTTAACTCACTTAAATCTGATTTAGAATCACTTTCTCCAAATTCCCAACATATCTAGGCTTATTACTTGATTCCACGGTGAAGGTTTTTGTGTTATTATATTGATTTTGAACCAATTTTAGTCTAATAAAATAGATATGAAGTGTCTCTTAATTTGGATTCAAAATTTATTCTGAAGTCAATATCTGCTTAAGTAACCATCTCATCTGTAAGTTTTAATGATTCTAAGTTAAATATCAAGAAGAAACAGCTGTTTGATTTCTCTCCAGTTATCAGTTGCAAATACTGAGATCAGTCATGTTCTCTTCACTTACATTTGTTATGTAAAATCTGAAACTTAATAATCAGTATAATAATACCTTTCACCTTCTGTAAGATGATAATCTATTGCTTATTGCCAGTATTTTTAATTTGTGTAATTTACATATAAATATAATGCACATAATATGTTATGATTCAGGCTTTATCATGCTTTAGTTTTGATAACTTAGACAAACTAACTTGTTCTATGAATGTTGATTTTCTAAAGTTAATAGACAATTACTGATAATAACTTATTATTTGGAAGAATCTACATACCATTTGATATTATCAACAGATTTTCCTGCAATTCCCATTCTAAACTTTCTAAGATGTTGATAAAAAAAGAATGGAGAAGGACAGTAAATTATGTGCAAAATTTATCTGCCTTGTCTGTCATGTATCCTCAAACACAGGAAATGTATTAGTTCTCAAAAGCAAAATCCTGCCATTATAGAAGTTAGAGACCATTAGATATATGATGCTGAAGCAGACAAGAATCACCTGCCTGTCCCCTTTATTCTGTGACCGCTGAAGAGTAGCAGTTTTCCTCACAACTATCAGGTCCACCCCATCTTGTTCCCTTTGCTCTCCCTCAGTCACTTTAAAGTGAGCTGGAACAATTTGCCTCAATGTCCTTTCACCATCACTTAGGTGATTGCATAATCACTCTCTAGACAATCCGGCAGGAAGTGTAGCTCAGTTTTCAGTAGTATTGGTCCCTCCTCTGCTGACACCAACCCAGAAGTTGTGGTCCCTCTCTGAAAGTGCAACAAGGAAACTTCCCCTAATATTTCAGTCATAATCTGGAGATCCAGGCCCATTATTCTAAACCTTGACAGATTGTGATGTATACAGCTAGCCTTTCATAAAATTTATGTTCTGCAGAACTGTACCACAACAGCCCTAGCTGTCCTAGGTGCACCACAACCACTCTGGGAGGTGTCTAGTCTATTCACAGTGGTCATGAATTAAACCAAGCAGCAGAAATGAATCACCCAGTAGGCTCAGATCAGGAACTTAAACCAATATGAAAGAATCAATAAACTCAAATCAGAGAACTACTATTGTTAAATAAGCAAGGCTCCTTTCACATTTCGGGGGTGGTGGGGTAATTAGACCTCCTTCTTGTGCACTGATGCCAAGCCCCCAATACACTATGCTCCAGTACAGGACCTGGACCTGTTCAAATGAAGCTCCTGTACTACTGTAAACATATTCATGAATGTTTTTATCAGGCTGTGTAAGCTCAGAAGGTCCTATATATCTACTTACTAGTCTTATTTTCAATGGGGTGGAAACAGAAGTCATTTAAAAAGAGATACAAACAACAGAAGTTGTTACTCCTAGAGAGCTCCAAGGACCTGTAGCTAATGAGGATCAGAAGCAATCGCAAGCAGTCACAGAAACACCCAACCAGGTCCATCATCATCAAGTATGACTGGTAGAATTGGGCAGAACAAAAACTAGTAACTTACTGAATTGCCCTGTATGTCCTATAGGAAACATCAATTAGCAGAGACTGGCCATGGCAAGAACTAGTAATGGAGAGAGTTGACCAGCAGGGTTTGAAATTAACAGGTGTTGAGTGGAGGTATCAGGTTCTGGAGCTCTGACAGCTAAGGGTTAGGTACATGGGCACTCAAATCCTGGACACACTAGTACTGCTCATTATTGTCAATTAGTGATTCCTATCTGATTGTGTAAAAGAATCCTCAACTGCTTGGTGACAGTAGCTCACCATATGACAGAAATTCTGTATTGAATTTAACAATTGGTATCACACAGATCTAATCCAATACAGCCATTTCCAAATGAACCTTGGAAAAATAGGTCTCAATATAAGTAGTTTACAAGTGAAAGAGTGACAGAAGCTTGTCATTTTATATAAAGCATCTATTCACTTGCCCAACCTTGGTTACTCATTGCTCTCAGATTACTTTGTGGTAAATTCTTAAGACAGTAAACCACAGAAAATTAAACAGCACTTTTAGAGTTGAACAATGCTATAGTAAGTTGAAAACAGAATCCCCTGACTTTAATTTTGGTTTAAGAAATGTTAGAAGGGGTAGGAAGTTTTGCCTAAAAATCAAGATTTATGTGCCCAATTGCAAATCACAATATGATACAGAACTGTTCTTCAGGGGGCCTTAGGCTGACCGAGGTCTCTCAACTTTTTGTTCGGAATGCTAAATAACTCTGGTCACATCAGTCTAATTTCAGGATAGGGTGGAATCTCATACTGAAGCACTCTAGCCAGCCAGTTACAGAATGCACCTTGTTCCTGTTACTCTCAAAGCATGTTCTATCTTGAGTTAGGTAGAAACTACCCTGACATAGCCCAGGATATGTTCTTCTTTACTTTGGAAATAGTAAATCCTTCAGAGCTGTATCTCAGTGAGCTACATTATCCCTGAGGTATATATCCCAGGATGGACTGATTTGGGGGCTTCCCAGCTGTAATACAAACAAGGACATAAGCAGGCAGGATTCTCTGTACCCTAGATAGCTTTCTTAAAGTGTAAAATATGGTCCATAGTAAACAATAGGCTCCATTAACCCATTGTTACCTATCAAGTCTGTGTCATGTAACATATTGTCTATGTGTAATCTGTCTCAATGGATACAGACAAGTTCCAGCCAGTGCAATCTGAACCAGCTGGCACATAACACAACACATCCCCATGTGTTTACAGTGAGCTTGAGCTGATCTGCTGGCCCTGCAGACAAGCCATATGCTCAGGTGACGATTGTCATCACTGCTTCCAATGCTGAGATTAACCATCACTTTCCATTGGAAAATTTGAAGTCCAGACAACATTTGGAGCTGTTAATTAAAAACTGTTAATTAACAGTAGGCCTGGACATTATTTTTCAGATCCCTAATTCTCCTATTTTTATAGCAGTAGGCTCAAAATCATATATAATTAAGAAAATACAAAATTAATCTAGGTGAAGTTAACTGTCTTTTGAGACAGATCTACAATAGAGTAGAAAAAGTACTCAGTCAACTTAAAAAATTCAATTAAAGCTTATTAAATTAAAAGAGAAATAATTCTTTTTTATTAAAAGGAGTTGCGTATGATAAATACTTACCATTACAGGATGCCGATGTTTCATGTATAGATATAATTTTGCATTTGATCCTCATGTCCAATTCCACCATTATATATGAAACTATTGTGTGAAAATTGATCTAATTGAAGCACATTGATGGGCTAACAGAGGCAAAAATATACAAGTGGATTAGGCTGGTTTGCTGATATGGGCCCATTAAGCAGCGATTCTAAATTTGGTTACAGTTCATGGAGTAAATAAAAGTGTTAATAGTTTGTTTGGCTGGTTGGCAGAATTAAAGCTGAAACGATGTTCCATTGTGAATGAGTTAGAGGTGCCTGATAGTACATGGTTTACTATCGATGAGGAGATTCAGTGGATTAGGGAAATGGGAATGTTGGAAGTAACATAATCCTCCATATTCCAATGATCTAGAAAATGTACCCTTCACTAACAACTTGAGAAACAGATTTGTGAGTGACTTAGTTACTTTTTACTAGTTGCTGAGACCAAATACCTGATGCCTAAAGTTGGGAAAGGAAAGGTTTAGTTCTTACAGTTTTTGGAGGTTTCAGTCCATACTTAGTTAACTCCAAGGCAGAGTGGCATGGCGAGGTCGCAGTTCATGGTGGCTGCATAAAGCAAGAAGGAAACCACCAAGAGAGAGACAAACCTTCTTCCTGCCATCACTTTGTGTGCTGGCTCCACCCCATGTGGGTGTAGCACTGACACCATCCATCCAAGGGGTATACAATGAACCAATCACAAGTGCATAATACAAACAAATGAGGCCTGGTGGCCACAGACATAAACCATGACAGTGAGGGACTACCAGCACCCCTGAAGAGCTTTTCTCTATAAGACAAACTGTACAGTGGAGATTGAGGTTATTTAATTAGGAAATTTAAGGGCAATTGGGTTGATTGAATCCTGGAGCTGCAGAGGTGAAGTGGCAGCACTAAGTTACCTAAGGCATGGTCCCTGTGCTTACTATGATGGACAGCAAAAGCAGAACAGTGATCAGAAAAATCTGACTCAGGCAGACCTGTTACAGGATGATTAGCCATGGAGTTCTTAAAAGGGAAATAGATAGCCTAAAAATTTTTTACTAGATTTACATAATCAAAAACATTTAGGGGCTAATGAACAGAAGTTGATTCATCTCAGGGAATCATGGCCCCTCAAACAGTTCCCAGGACTGAACCAGTTCACACACTTAGAACACCTTGAATAATGGAGAAGCCAGGTCCCCTTGATGCACCAACAATTTACGCAGTCTTTCTCCCATCATTCCCTTAGGGAACCTGAGACCTTTGGTCTGAGTCACCTTACACTGGGGAAAAGGCAATTATCAGACATTTTAGGAACTACCAGATATGGGTTCTGAACACTGACTCCAGGGGATCCAAAACATCATTATGGTCTTCCAGTAATAGTAGTGGCATATGAGGGTCAGATGATTAATGGAATTTTGGCAAAGGTCCTACTCACAGTAGATCCAAGAGGTCTTCTAATCTATCCTATTCCAAAATGAATAATTGTGATCGATGTACTTAGTTCTTGGAAGAACCCTCACATGGGTTCCCTAACCTGTTGTGTGAGGGCCATTATGGTTGGGAAGGCCAAATGGAAGCCATTAGAATTGTGTTTGTCTGGTAAAAATAGTTAAACAAAAGCAATATTGCATTCCTGGAGGAATTCCAGAGACCAGTACCACCTTGAAAGACTTGTAGAATATGGGGTGGTGGTCTGTACCACATCTTTTAATTGTCCTATTTGGCCTGTGAAAAAGACAGATGGGTCTTGGGCAATGAAAGTATATTATCAAAACCTGAATCAAGGGGTGTCTCCAATTGCATCTGTAATTGTAATTCCAGATGTAGTTTCCTTGATTGAACTGATTAACATATCTGGTATTTGACAGGCAGCTACTGATTTGGCAAATGTCTACTTCATATCAATGCATTAGGATCATCAGAAAAAATTTACTTTCAGTTGCTAAGGACTGATTTCAGTTGCCAAGAAATATGTCTCTGCCGTGTAACCACAGGGATGTATTAACTCACGAGCCTTGTGTCACAAATTGGATTGTAGGAATCTTTCTCTCCCATGTGATGTCACATTGGTCCATTGCTTTGATGATGTTATGTTGATTGTAACTAGTGAGTAGGAGGTAGCAACCACATTGGATTTGTTGATATAGCATTTCAGAGCCAGAGGATGGGAAATAAATCCAACAAGGTCTTTCTATCCCAGTGAAGTTTCTAGGAATGCAGGGGTTTGGAGCATGTAGAGATATTCCTTGTAAGGTGAAAGAAAAGTCATTGCATCTGGCTTTCCCTACAATTAAAAAAGAGGCACAAAGTCTAGTGGGCTATTTGTATTTTGTAGGAAACACATTCCTCACCCAGATGTCTTGCTTTGGCCCGTTTGCTGAGTGACTCAGAAAGCTGCTAGTTTTGAGTGGGACCCAGAACAAGAAAAGGCTTTGCACCAGGTCCAGGCTGGTATGCAGGCTTCTTTCCCACTGGGACCATGTGATCCAGAAGATTCAGTGTTACTTAAAGTGTCAGCAACAGTTAGAGATGCTGCTTGGAGTTTCTGGCAGACTCATAGGTGAATTGCAGGAGAGGCCTTTAGAAATTTGGAGTGAGGATGTCTTCATCTCTAGACAACTGTCATTCTTTTGAAAAACAGCTCTTGGCATGCTACTGGGCCATAGAGGAAACTGAGCATTTGACCATGGACACTAGGTCACCATGTCACCTGAGTTGCCTACCAGGCCTGGGTATTATCTGATCTACTACGTCATAAGATCAGACATGCACAGCAGCAGTCTATCATTAAATGAAAATGTTGTATTTGTGATCTAGCCATGGCAGGTCCAGAGGGTTCAAGTAAATTACATGAGGAAGTTGCCCAGATACCTATGGTTTCTATGCCTTCTGTTTCCGAGCATGCACCTATGGCCTTGTGGCATAAATCATATGATCAGCTGTCAGAGGAAAAGAATGTCTAGTTTCTGGTTTATGAATAGATCTGTATGTTATACAGGCATCACCTGAAAGTGGACAGCTGCAGGGTTTTAGTCCCTTTTGGGAACATTTCTGATGCACAATGGTTAAAGGAAATCATTATAATGGGAGCAACTTTGGCAGTGTACTTAATAGTACATTTAGCCTGGGAGGAGAAATGGCCAGATGTGTGATAGTATACTGATTCATGGGACATAGCCAATGGTCTGGCTGGACAATCAGAAACTTAGAAAGAGCATAACTGAAAAGTTGGTGATGAAGATATTTGGGGAACAGTTATAAAGGTAGACCTCTACATGTGGGCAGAGTATGTGATGATATTTATTTCCCATGTAAAAATTAACCAAAATTTGACCTTGACAAAAGAGAATTTTTATACTTGAGTAGATAAGGGGCCTGTTCTGTGGCTGGTGGACAACCCTCTTCTTCAGTCACTCCTGTCACTGCCAAGAGGGCCCCTGGACAGAGTGGCTACAGTGGCAGGGATGGAGGTTATGCGTGGATTCAGCAACATGGACTCCCACTCACCAAGGCTGATTTGGCTACAGTCAGGACTGAATGCTCTGTATACCAGCAGCAGAGACCAACACTGAGTTCCTGATATGGCACAATTCTACATGGTGATCAAGCTGCTGCACAGTGGCAGGTTGATTATAGTGGATGGCTCCATCACAGAAGGGACAAGGATTTGTCCTCACTAGCTTATACATGTATTCTGGATATAGATTTGTCTTTACTCTATGTAAGGCTTCAGGCAAAACTACCATCTGTGGACTCAGAATGCCTTATCCATCATGTAATCCCATATAGCATTGCCTCTGACCAAGGAACATGTTTTACATCCAAAGAATTTAGGCAATGGGCTCATATTCATGGAAGTCCCTGGTCTTACCCTGCTCACTTTCCAGAAGTCCCTGATTGTTAGAAAGCTGGCGGTAATCTTTTAAAGACACAGTTATGGTGCCAGTTAGGTGGCAATAGCTGGCAGAGCTTGGGAAGGTACTTCAAAAGACTATATATGCTTTGAATCAGCATCTATATAGTACTGTATCCCATAGCCAGAATTCAAGGGTCCAGAAATCAAGGGCTGTAAGTCGGAATGGTACCATTGACCATTACCCTTAATGACCCACTAGCAAAACCTTTGCTTCCTGTCCCCATGACCTTATGTTCTGCTGACTTAGAAGTCTAAGTTCTAGAGGAGATAAAACTTATACCAGGAAACATAATGATACCATTATACTGGAAGTTAATACTTTCTTTTGGTCATTTTTGCCTCCTCATGCTTGTTAGAGAACATGTAATAAGGGAATCACAATATTATCAGGCCTAATTGACCCAAGCTGTCAAGAGAAAATTGGACCACTCCTCTGCATTGGAGGAAAGAAAGGATATACATTGAGTGCATCTCCTAATATCATCATGCCCTATTATTAAAGTAAGTGAGAAACTACCATGACCTAATTTAGTCCAAATGACAAATGACTCAGGGCCTTGAGGAATGAAGTATGGGTCACTCCACCAGAGAAAGAACCAAGACCTGCCAAGGTGCTTGCTGAAGGCCAAGGGAATGCAGAATGGCTATTATAAGAAAGTAGTTCTAAATACCAAATATGACCCTATCATCAACTACAGAAAAGAGGATTTCTCCCCTAACAGAATTCTCATGTAATATATTGTTTATACACAACACTGGTTCTTAAGGATTTTTCAACTGTGTTACAGTGTTCAAGTTGTGAATGATAAGAATAAGCATTACCCAAGAACAATTTACCTTCTATTCTGATGAGGGAATTGGTATGTTTCTGTTTTTATGCAGGATAGTTTAACATTTTAGACATAATTTTAAGCATGTCTTTGTGTCTGGAGACAGATTTAAAGAAATGTGTCTGGCTGCCAAGTTGACCATGAGTGGATTGTAATGACTGATACATTGTGTTAACTTGGGAAGGTCATAAATTTACCTGAGTGATTCAGCAGAGGTCCAGGGTCCTTACTTTGTAATATCCTCAGCCTGTGCAAGAGGAGGGCATGGACGTGGTGTGAGTGCTACACTCCAGAGGGGTTTAGTGTGCACGCAGTGAAAGGGAAATGAAGGACTGAGTCGCTAGTTAGCTCTCAAGGAAGCCCAAGTCTGTGCCTTTAGTTTAGATGTCATCTCCTCGCGTCAGGCACAGACTGTTGGGCTTCTGCCTGGGACTCTGTAGCCTGTTGGCATAGACTCTTCATCCCTCCATTGTAGATTCTCCAGGGTTCCATCACAGACCCATCAGCCTCCTGAAATGGACTTGACAGAACACTGCAGTGAGCTCCAGACCTTGGGCTGGACCTTTCAGCCTTGAAGACACCCTCTTGAAGCTTGAAGACACCCTCTGCATGCTTCCTCATCCGAGTCTATGGTTGGCCATCATAAGCTGATCTTATACATTTGTGCTTTCTTATACATTTGGATATCTTGTGTCTTATCTGTTTCTCTGATACACCTCCCTAAAAATTTAGCAGTTTAAAGCAATACATATTTACTACCTTACAGCTCTCTAGGTAGAAATGTAGCAAGGGGTGACTAGTTTAGAAATTCATAAGACTGAGGAAAGATTTTTGCTTGGGCTTTCTTCTCAAGGCTTTGGAGGAAAATCCACTTACAGATTTCTTTAAAAATTTCATTCTTTGGGTTGTAGAATTGAAGTCTTCACTGCCATGGAGGTTATCAGACAACAGCTGCTCTCAGGGAGGCTACCTCTAAACAGCCTCAGACATGAAAATTTGCCTCTTTTGAGTTATTTTAGTATGTATCTCTGAACTCTGGAGTTTTTGTTTCTTTTTTCAACTTTCTAATATAGATTACATTTCCATGCCTGAATATTGCTTTATTTTACTCTGAAAGTCAGTTACAACATATAGCATAACCTAATCATGAACAAAATCACCATTTTATAAATCCAGAAGTTACTTTTAATGTATAAGTTTGATGGCATCAAATTTTGTTACTTGGAAGTATTTCTGTTGTCATACATGTTCCATTCAGTTGCATAATATTTTAGGAGAATGTCTACATAGGCAATGTACCACTGTTTTACTGTATGCTTTTGTATTCCGTAAAGATTCTGAGAATGAAGTATGGATTTTGATGTCTTGTGTTTATTGTCTTTAAGCTCTCAAGATTAAAAGTACAGAAAACATAAACATATTGAATGATAAAACATTTTTAAAGATGTCAAGGTGGCAAATATTCCCATGGAAAGCCAGAATGGTAGAGTGAAAGACCACAAATCTTGGCTGTATTTAAGTAATAGACCCCCACTGGTTAACGCGCAGACAAGAGGAACAGTAATTCTTTGAAATCTGTACTCCTTTCCGTGAAATGGCCATGGAAACTGCTCACTTTCTTACTGTGATAACTAAATGACAAAACAATCAGTTTAAATAAATGTGAATTCAGAAGATCCATTTTTGTTAAATAGACTTTTAAAGATTCTATGAAATAAACAGTTCTACAGTTCTCAAAATAATTTGCAGTTGTGCATATGGGATTTTTTTTTTGTCTTTTTGAGACAGGGTCTTGCTGTGCAGTTCAGGCTGGCCTTGAGCTCATTTTGTAATCCAGGCTGGTCTTGAACTCAAAATGATCCTATTGCCTCAGCCTCCCGAGTGCTGGGATTACAAGCATGAGCCACCATGCCCAGCTAAATACACATTTCCTATTATCTTTTTTAAACAATTGTTTTTAATCAGTACCAGGGATCGAACTCAGGATTGCGTACTTGCAAGGCAGGCACTTATGCTGCTGAGCTAAACCCCCAGCCCATATGGGGGTCTTTTTGAAAGAATGCTCCATTACATAACTCATAAATGATCCACTGTTTAAGGGAAAACATGTTGAATCTTTTGATATTTTAGAATTAGAATCACATCACAGGCTAATGGCTGGCATTTGCTAAGAGTACAACTTTACATTGATTAGAATGAGTACTATGGAGTGGAGAAAGGTAAAACTTTTATATTGGCTTTGGCTGCTGGTAATTTGAAGCATTAATGGATGATGTCTTAGTTCTCAGAAAGCACCTTTTATAGTGCTTATCAATTGAAGTGTTACCAGAATTAGTGTTTGAGAAACAATTTTAAAATCTCACTTTAAAGCTATTTTACAAGTATCAAAAATTATTACACAAGATTAATTTCCAACACCACAAGAAAGGATGTGCATGGTTTCTTTATTATTAAATAAATGTGCTAGATGATCCAGGTTAGCATGGTAGTAAAAGCCTGTTAATGTTAATTTTAGTTTTGTAATGTTTATTGATGGAGATTTTATACTCCACTATGCACAAACAGAACTTGACAGTAAAACTAAGGTTTGAAGCAGAGAATTCCAGGCTGTAATCTGTAAATTAATACAAAAGAATTGTGATGGGAAATTATAAGGACATACCTTCTTCTCTTAAATATATCTTTTAATAATTAAGTTATTCCACGTCACAAGTACACTCAATCATAAGACTCAAAACAAAATTTCAAATGTATGTATGGCTCCAATGCTCCCCCACTCCTGCCATTCACAAATGATTTTAGCTCATATATTCTACATAGGTGAATATGAATCAGTTAATATGGAAAATAGAATTCACATTGTGAGAACTGGAAAGGAAGATGATACTAAATAGAATTATTTTTTATTTATGAAAGACTAAATAATTGGAAATAAAGAATAGTCTTATACAGTTCTCAGAAGAAAGTATCATGATAAAGTACTACAAACCATGTGAGCTTTGTCTACACTATCTCTTATATTTGGTGATTGGAAATGAAAGTTAAATTCTATGTGGGGATATTATGGGAAATGAGATAGCATGATGCAAATGAAAATATATTGAACTTGATATTACAAAGCAAAAATTAAAAATATACTTTGATGTGGCATCAAAATAGCAAAAATTACTCTCATACTTATCATTTTACCTCATCAGTTCTTTTCACTTGATCCAATGACAGCAGTTCAGTTTCAAAGATAATTCTAATGGAAAGCACATATTCTTACGGAAGTTCAGCGGTGGAGTACAAAATGTACATATATCACCCTTCAAAGGTGGTGAAATTAATATGATAAATACTGAACTATAAATCAGACATTTCTGTTCAAGTGCATGTGTATTCATATTTTTTAATCTTAAACCATCCATTAAATATTCCTCTGTTTCATATTCTTCATAGGTAAGATAGTGATGATAATTATTGCGTTATTAGTTTGGGAAGATTATTGTGATAAAGCTTATAGACCAGACTATTTTTTATGTCATGCTCCTTCAAAGCTTCTCTGACTAAAAGAGACAGACATTGCCCATGAGTGCAATGCAGGGCTGACTGCTTACCTACAATTGTGGCTCATGTTAGTGGAATTACTGTAGATAGTTGCAAGAAAGCAATCAAGCTCAAAGGTGGAGGGCGACCCATATTGAATGAATGCATTCCACTTCACGTGTCACAGAAAGTAAAATAAGAAAAAAAAAAAAAGATAAATGCATGTTTTTTGCTACAATGTGTGAGCCAAAACAAAGAAAAAAGTTTGAATTTCCTTCGAGGATAGACCAGTCTTTATCTCCAAATGCCAGTCTAGAATATGAAAAGGAATATGTTCTTAGAAACTATCAATTAAATTTTGAGTAACTGTCTAAATACATATGTACATGAATTCATACAAGTTTCTAAGCATTTGTGATAATTTTAGAAAATGACTAGATAATACTTAAAACTAAAGCTTATTAATAATATTGATCAATATGGAGGCAATAGGAAGAGATTAAGTTACAAAGGGCTTCCATGGGTTGCCTGACCCCCAAGCCCAGGCTCTCCAACTGTCTACATTCTATGATTGACCAGCACAGTCAGTGTGGTCAGTGAACCTGCACTGACAAATCATTATCAAACAAAGTGCAAAGTTTACTCTAAGCTTAGATCCTAGTATGTATTCTATGAGCTTTGACAGAATTAAAAATTATGGCTCATCTATTACAGTTTCACACATAATAGTGTCACTGCTCTAAAACATTTTCCATGCTTTATACATTAATTTCTTTCTTCATATTAACATCTCTAAACCTGTGAAGATTTTCTGATAAGGATTGGAGGTTTTATCTTTCCTAGAATGTCATATAGTTAGGATTTTGCAGTTCATAGCCCTTTCAGATTTTTTTCAATAACCAATGTGTATTTAAGATTCCTCCATGTATTTTGAAGGCTTGATAGAACATTTCTTTTAAAAATTGAGTAATATTCTGCTGTATTCTTGTACTGCAAACTATTTATTCACTTACCAAAGAAAGTTTCGCTTGTTCCCAAATTTTAGCCTTTATGAATAAAGATTCTTCAAACAACTCTTTGGAGGTTTCTGCATAGAGTATTTTCACAGCTAGTTGGAATAAAGGAGGTTAATTGTTGACTTATGGAGTAGAAATGTGCTCGGGTTGTTTAGAAACTGTCTTTCAAGATGTCTGTACCATCATATATATTTCCACCAACACTGAATGAGGGTTCTACTTCTCATCCTTGCTAGAATTTGGGTTTTTGCTATTCTAGTAAGTGCATGGTGGTATCTCACTGTTTAATTTGAATTTTCCAAGTGACATACATTGATGAATATTTTACACATGCTGATCTGCCATCTGTCTATCTTCTCAAGTTATGTATTAGTTTAAATTTTTAAAGTTAATACTAAGGTTTTGACCCAGTGCCCTTAGACTGAGCTGCCCCAAAGCATTTTTTACATTTTGCTTCTTTTATTTTTGAGACAATGTACTGATAAGTTTCCTTTCTCATTTCCTTCATAATGTGTTTCGCTGAATACATTTTTTAAAAATTTTAAGTAGTCCAGTTTAACAATTATTATTTTCATGAGCTACAATTTGACATCTTATTTAAGACAATGTTGCTAAAGTCAGTCTCTTGGTTTTCTTTTCTAGGAGTTTTAAAGTTTTCGATTTAATATTTAACTCTATGATTCATTTTAAGTTAATTTTCATAAAATATCTGAGATCTGGTCTAGATTCATTTTTTATTCATTGATGACAACATTTGTTACAGAAATTACTCTTACTCCATTGCCCTACTGTTGCTTTTCCATGATGGATGATTGGACTATACGCATTTGTGTGACATCTTCTGGGCTATTATGATCAATTAATCTATTCTCTTATTCTCTTCTAACAGTATACTCTCTTGATATAAACAGCTTGATAAAAAACCTTGGAGTGTTATGGAATTAGCTGTCCCACTTTTGTTTTTCAATCAACATACATATAATAGTTTATAATTTTATATATGAGTTGGCTAAGACTACTATAACATAATATTATAAAATGGAAAGATTAAATAATAGAAGTATGTTATCCTGCAATTACATACCCTAGAGTTCTGAAATAAAGATGTCAATTATTTTTTTCCTGAGAGCTTTTGTAAAGGGAAAAATCTGTTCCAAACTTATCTTCCAGCTTCTTGTATTTCTCTGGTGATTACCAACATTTTTTACCTTATGTCTGCCTCAGGCCGTCTGTGCCTTATCTTCCCAAAGTGTTCCATTCTTCCATGCATCTAAATTCTTCCTTTTTAGAAGAGCAAACTTTATAATGTATTAGGATTATTCCAATTTTTTAAACCTCATTTAACTAGAAATGTGATGACCCATTTCCCAATAAGTGTGTATTTCAAGGTACTAAGAGTTCAGGTTTCAATACATAAATTTGAGGAGGGAAGAATTTGTCATATAAAGTATTTATTGCATACCACAAAATAAAGTGATAATACAAAAAAGGGCCTGCTTTTGAAACATTATCTATTTGTGATGCAAATCCTTTTTATCCCAGGAGATTAAATTCAGCCCCTATTAATTACTTATCTCAAAGAGCAATAATTTAATAACCAAGTTCAACCAAGATATTACTTTCAATCTGTTCTGCTAATAGTTATTTTTTTATTATTTTGAAGAGAATAAAACCAAGTGAGAGAAAACAAAATGGGGTCAGTCAAAACAAAAGGATGGACATAGTACATGCATGTCTTAAAACCAAAGTGCAAGGTGATCAACAATGGTTCTCATAATGTCTCTTGTTATCTTCAATAGAATTGCCCATATCAGCAGGCATAATAAAACTGAACATAGCAGTACAGAACAAAATTGATAAAAATAAAACATTGGAGACATTATAGGATTTCAAAAGAAGATAATAGTCAAACCAGAATGCATATCATAGTGAATCTTATTCTCTTCAAAGTAGTTGCCAATACTCTCAGATTTGATACTTGAAACAAAACATATTCAAATAAAATCAGTCAAAACAAGACAGTGATCAAACAAAACAGATTGAAATAAAATTGTAAAAACAGGACAGTGAAAGCAATATAGGGCTTTGAATTAATAGGAAATCAAAAATAGTTACCATAATATACCCTGCTATCTTTGGAATAGCTGTCAAGGCCCTCAAATCTAGTACAAGTAGACAAACTGAAACAGAATATAACCAAACTAAACAGAGCAATGAAAACAATACTGGTTTCAAATCATGATATATGATTTAGCAATGTTCTCTGCCTTCCCTTTTTGTCAATTTCTCCCCTTTCACTTTCACAGGGTGCATTGCACATTTTGTATCCCACTAAATCCTTTAGTTTTTAGATTAGGAAGGCAGCCCACTGCTTAGCCAAGTGATTCTGCCCCTTTTTACCCCGAAGTATGATCTCAAGTTGTATCCATTACCTACAAAAGCCTCAAGGTTTTCCTTCCTTATAGCTGTTCTGCTAATAGTTATTTTTTTTTTTATTATTTTGAAGAGAATAAAACCAAGTGAGAGAAAACAAAATGGGTTCGGTCAAAACAAAAGGATAGACATAGTACATGCATGGCTTAAAACCAAAATACAAGGTGATCAACACCTGCATAAAGGTGTTATGTCTTTCCAACCAATCTGCATCTGATGGGTAAGTTACTCCCACTTTTTTTTTCTTGCTCCTTGTCACATAGAGCATTATTTCATCTTTGACTACCAGTCTATAAACCCTCTTTCAAGTTAATTATATTTCTTACATAGAGCACCTTGATGGACCCTATATCCTGACTCACTCTGCCTGTGTTTCTTTTTATTAGTGTATCAAGGCCATCTATATTAGTGATTATGGCCAACCTTCTCTGCCTTATCTCTGCGATGCTATGTTTCTGCTATTGGTTGTCTATTTTGCCCCTTTATTCCACTGTCTTCTCTGTTCATTGAAGCCACTGTCACTGTTCCTGAATCCATGGTCTTTTTTCTCTCTGTCTCAAATGTACTTAAGTATTTTTTGTAGGTTTGGATTGGTGGTCATGAACTCTCCTAGTTTTTTGTTTTTTTTTTTTTTTTTTTTTTGTCATAGAAACATCTTACTTCTCCATTAATTTTGACACATAGTTTTTCAGGTTATATCAGTCTGGGTTGAAGGTTATTTTCTTTCAGGGCTTGGAATACTTCACTCCCAAGCTCTTCTTGATTTGATGGCTTGTGTCCAGAAGTCTGTCGTGACTCTGATGCGTTTTCCTTTATTAGGTTATCTGTTTCTCTTCTCTGGCAGCTTTTAATATTTTGTTCTTGTGTTGAATTTCTGGTACCTTAATTATTATATGTTGGAGTGTAGATCTATTTTAGGTATAGCTTGGCTGGAGTTCTATATGCCTCATATATCTGAATATCATTTCCTTTTCCCATGCTTGGGAAGTTTTCTTTAATTTTTTCTATGAACCATCTTTGTATTTCATTTGTGTTTACCCCTGCTTATTCATTCACATTTGTATTCATAAGTTATGTATCCTCTTGTCATCTTCTAGCCTTTGTATTGTTACGTTCTGGATCCTTGTTTATTTTTAATAGATCTGTCTTTTTGTGATCACAAATTGCAAACCTGTCTTCAAGGTTTGATAGTCTATCTTCAGTTTCTTTCAAGCCGTTTTGTCAGCTTTCAATGGAGTTTTTAATTTCCTAGTAATCTCTTTGAATCTGTTTCATGTGTTCTAATTTTTTTTAATATTCTTCATCAAAGGTTGCTCTCCTTTTCTATGCTCCTCTATTCTTCTATCTGTGTCTTCTTGAGAGTTGCTTAGCATTTAGTTTATTATTTTTCTTGTATCTTCCTTTACTTGTATTATTTGTTTTAAGTTCTTTTATAGTTTCATGAAGTTGTTTCCTTATGTCAGATGCTGTGCTTCAGAAACTACAAGTGTGCAATTTGTGATCTCATCCGTGTTTACCTCTCCTGGGCCAGTGCTGCTTGAGTTGGAGGCTGGAGACTGCCTTTTGTTTCTTCCTCTTGTCATATTCCTGGTTTGGTCCAGAAAAGCGGGTACTGGGGTCCCTGGTCCTTCCTATAATTATGCTGAAGCATGTTGGCTAGGGATTGCTGCTTTCTCCAATCTGATAGTGACTACTGGAGTATAAACAGGGGCAAGGCAGACTGGCCCCTTCTTCTGAGCTGACTAAACACTGGGAGTCTTCACTGTATAAGTATGTGCTGTGTGAGCAGGATTGGCTGGGGATAGCTTTATGGAAACCTCGGCTTTGGCTATTGGATGGTGCACAGGGCAGAACTCAGGCCAAGCAATTTTCACCCATCTGCTCTGTGCTGAGTAACTGAAAGAAGCCACTGTAGTTCTGGTTTCAGGCTTATCCTGCCCGACTCCAGAGTGGTGTCCAACCAATCACCCACTCCTGTAGGAGGACTGAGTCCCTCTCATTCACCACCATCCAGTGCAGTTCCCTGATCCACTGCTCCCATCCACACCACATCTTCCTGCCGAGGCCCTTGGGTTTGCCAACCCCCAGCTTCTCTGTGACTGTGAGTCTCTGGATTCCAGTGGCACTTTTCACATAGTATGTCTGGCTGCGGTGAAAGCATGTCTGGCTAACCACCTTCTGTTTAAGTTTTAATTTTCTTTTCTTTACTTTTTTCTTTTCTATTTTCTTTCTTTCTTTCCTTATTTCTTTTTTTTCTTTCTTTTATTGTCTTTGTGGGCTTTGATTCTCACTTTATTTCTCCCTTGGCAGAGGGGACACACTTCTTTCCTTCTTGTCTTTACCAGAATGCTATATTCCAGCATCTGGGCTGTGTCTCTCAGAGATGCTTTTTAGTTTACTGCTTACTGTTTCACCATCTTCCCAGAATACCAATAGTGTTTTTTTAATATGGGAAATGATAATGTAGTAGTTAGAAATTTATTTTTCCACATATTTTGGCTTTTTGCAGCTGACTGTAAATAAAGTCAATTAAAATCAGAGTTAAAGACTTTGGGTTGTTCTAACATTTTATCTTAGAAATGGAAATAAAATTGTTGCAGTATGACTCAGACTTGCCTGAGATTACACAGGAATCCCTTTCCAGTCAAGAAGCTCTCAAATTGTGATTCAGGTGTGCTTTGCTAAATCAGCTTGTAACACTACATTTTGGGAGCTTAAGATTAGCATCTCTCATGTTTAGGTAAATCATACTTGTGGTTTAAAATTTGCTATGGTGCATATATTTCACCAAGGAGTTCAAAAGCAACTCACTCATTCTATCCACACTGAATGGGAGATGACCGTAACAACTGTCAAAATCAGGATGTAAGAATCTTAATGGCAATGAAGAGAGTGCTATAGAATCTCTCCAAATCGTCGAACAATGGACGTCAGCATAAATAATTACATTCACTTTACCTTATTTAATTTGTATAGTGGTTCTTTTACACGTAAGAATACAAACTTGGTTTGGTAGATTACATAAGGTCACTTGGCTAAAAAAATACAAAGACAAGATAGTAATCTCACTTTTCATCTTTCAAACACTGTATCTTGCTTTATCAGCGTACTGTGATAGAGAACACAGATCATAGAATATATTCCTTGCCCTTAAATATTCTCAGTACATGCTTTATTGTTGCACATGTCAGTGTCAAAAATGAGAAGCAAGATGATAACAGTTTATATGATAACAAAAGGTAAATCTGGTTGCTTTGGACATCGGGGCAAAATAGCTACAACCTTCTGCTTATTGTGCTTCAACTTTGGTCAGGATCCTTTCTAATGTATAACCCCTTTCCTTCCTAGAATGACAGCACTTACTTTAGGAAATCTATCGTTGCATATCCTTCTCTTGCCTTTGACATGAATAACAACTCTATCTGCCTATTTTGTAATCCACCAGTGACTTTTTTCAAGGACCTGGGAACCATCCCTGTAAAATGTTATAGTAAAAAATGCATCTCTATTGTCCAGTTTCTGTTGAAGAGTTGGAGGCCTATGTCAGAACTAATTGTTCTAAATTATAAAAATAACTTCTTTTCCTGAAGATAAGAGAAATCTAACTTTTCTATTGAGTGAAGTCAATTAGTAAACAGGTGGTAAAGATCCTATCCAACTCAGCTTTTAAAGACTTGAACCCTTTTGTTTCTGAGCTTTAGAACTGAGATTCATTCCTGACCTCTCTCCCTTGCAGTAGCTTTCAGTAAAGCCTTTCTTATCTGTTACATTTTTCCAGTGAACTCTTTGCTTTAGCAAGTCAAATCTCCATTTTTTTTGCAAGAGATTAATAAATGCTTTAGAAGATAAGTCCAAAGTAATATTTTGTGTAAAATGAGGTTTCTGCTAATTAAGAATTCCATTAGTGTTAACATAAAATGAAGGTTGGTTTTGCTTTATTTTGATCAAATTTAAATCTAAATGTGTCCTACTGGTTATACAGATAATTTCTCTAAACTTTAATTGAAGCAAACAACTTACTGTTTTCTAGGATCTATACTCACTGAAATTTCTTTTATTCAGTAATTCTTTTATTAGCACATACCTTTTGCCCATAGTAAGAAGTCATTATATTTTTTTCTGATGCTGAATCTAGATGAAAGAATGGCCCGAAGACAAAACTCCTCATTGTATTCCACTGTCACTCTTTACTCCTTTCTTTATTCAGATAATGCAAAAGAACTGAAATGACACCATCAAAGTAATTATTATTAGATGTTAATGAAAATAGCATTCATTGCATCTTCCTTTGTAACTTTGGGAAAAGTAACTTTGTTCCACTAAGCAAGTAATGTAGGAGTTAAATAGATTTTCATGAAAGAGTATAAGTTCAAATTTTTAAGATAATATTGCTTAAATCATTGATCAGCAACAACATCAACAAAATCTTTTTCTAGTAGATCTTTTCAGTTTAAATATAAATGGAAAAATGTTAGTGAAGTTTTGGATATTATTATATGAGAAGTCTATCTATCTATCTATCCATCTATCTACCTATATATCATCTGCCCATACATCCATTCTTTCATCCATCTATCCATAGTGTTGGCAAGTACTATGATTTGCATCTTCAATATTCCCCAAAAGTCCATGCATTGAAGTCTTCAGCTCTAATCTGAACTGCCCTGGGGAGGCACTGTAATGTTAGGAGGCGAGACCTGGGGGGAAAGAAATTAGGTCATTAGAGCATGCCCTTCCTCCTCCTGTCTCTCTATTTGCTTCACAGCTGCCATTAAATGAACATCTCGCCTCTGCCACATTTTCCTGTCTTGATAGGATATACCATGCTGCCACAGGCAAAAAGTTCCAGACGAAAGAGTGAGTCTACAGGCTTTAAGCTCTGAAACTGGGAGCTGCAACAAACTTTTTCTTTTAGTAAGTTGATTAATCTCAGATTGTTATCATGATAATGGAAAACTAGCTAACCTAGCATGCTCTTAAACAATGGGTCCTAACATTATGGGGGAAATTTATCCTTAGGATGCTAGAACTTTCTACTTTAGAAAGCCTGAGATTGGTTTTGATAAAGGTTAAAGTGGAACTCAGAAAGATAGATCTTTGTCATGTTTCTAGTTACCAGAGCCAGTATTCATATTCAGTGAATATGTCCAGAAACTTAAGGTCAAATTAAATATGTGAGAAGGTACATCAGCAACATATACCAGTCGTTTTAGCTCTTTATAAAGGGCAGAGATGGAGGCAGAAACTCTTCCCCAGTAGTCATTTGTGGATAAATTTCTATTTTCTTTTAGGGTTGTTTCTCTTTTCTATTTGTTTTCATCCTTTGACAGCAGGAGCATTTTACATTCTTCATGACTATTCTTTGTTCCCTACGGATCCCCATTCTTCATAAACTTATTTGAATTAGAGCAAGACATTCCTTGTGAGAAATAGAAATTTTGTTCAGGAAAAAAAAAAAAAAAACTCAGCTGTTTCTTGAGGGCAACTAGGAAACAAATAACCGAAGTAATTTTAAGATAAATGGCATTGCCTTTATATTAATTTTTAAGAAATATTCATTTGAAACAACAGGAAGAAAGTGTGGTCACCAGTCTTCTCTGAATTATACAGCCTTTGGGTTTAAATGTTACTCTCTTTATCAGGATAGGGAGTGTGCTGTAGAGAAATATTTTTCTATATTATAAAATTTAGCTGTTCAAGGAAACAATAAGTAACATCTGGCTTTTCACACCACTGCCAGAGAGTCAATTATCAACAAGTATTGGAGAATGTTTTAAGTAAATACAAATAGCCCTTTATTAAGAAGGCATCTTCAATCATATTGATTATCTTTTGGACCCTGCAATGCTAAACTTTCTGTTCTTCAATAAATAGTTCATGAAAAATGAAAGAAAGAAATAGTTCAGGAAATATTTGATATAAAAGAAAAAATTTAACAACCCAGAGATTTCTGTTTTCTTTCTTTCTTTCTTTCTTTCTTTCTTTCTTTCTTTCTTTCTTTCTTTCTTTCTTTCTTTCTCTCTCTCTCTCTCTCTCTCTCTCTTTCTTTCTTTCTTTCTTTCTTTCTTTCTTTCTTTCTTTCTTTCTTTCTTTCAGAAGCTAACTCGTAATCTTGTGTTTGCAAGGCAGGCACTGTGCCACTGAGCTATAGCTCCAGCAATTACTCAGGTTTTTAAAATTATCTGTTTATTTATTTGAAAATACTTCCAAAGATTAGGAAAACACTTATCATATCTAGTCTTTGAGAAAATTATTTTAGCCTTTGATGGTGAAAATACTGAAAAAGTGCAGATTAATGAGCTACATTGTTCAGCCTAAATTTACCAGGGAATACAAATTACTGACTCATAACCTACCTGAACTTAATTCTGTCTCAGTAACAAAATTATGTTAAGTGACTGTTTGGGAGAATATTGGTAACACAAAAAAATAACAAGACAGTTAAAACATGTAATTGAAAATAAAAAGATATTAGAAAACTGTTATCTTTCTTTTGTCTATGCATGAAGTGGTATGTCAAAATGTTTTCTTGGCTTGCATACAGAAAACAATAGGTAAATCAGAGACAGCAGTCTCTAAAATCAATATAGCATTAACTCTAATGAAAATATATTTAACTACACAACATGATTAAATTCTATTTTATTATTTGTGTGGAAAAACAAAACTACAAAAATAATCTTTTCCATAAAAAGCTGAACATTTTTACTTTTGTCAATGCCTACATATATTAAACTATTTACTCTGATGTACTATGCATAAGATCAAAAGAGAGAATATCTCTTTGTATCCTTTTTTTAATATATTCATTTATCCAGAAACCAGATTAACAGTAATACCGAAGCTGTTAGTTATTTTTCGTCCACTCCAGGTCATGACCCTACTAATTTAACACCATATTGTGTGTTTGAAAGTATTATAAATGGAATCAAAGTAATATACTTACATACTGCTCTATTTATTCAGTACAGTGCTTGCTTGTATTGATATTGGTTGTTACCACAAGTTGTTCATTTTTACTGCTGCATGACATTATAGTACATAAACATAAAATTATTTATACTCATTTGAATATATGCAGGCATTTGTTCAGTTCCAGTTTCATGCAATTACAATAGTGTCGCTACAGTCTTTCATCTGTCTTTTGGTGAACATAAGTAGGCAGTTCGGTTGAATATGTATCTAGGATTGGAACTGTATTGGCAAAGTGTACTAGCTGTGCATCTCTAATGAAGCTGTTGCATGGCTTCACTGTGGCTATTCCAGTGTGTATCACTCACAAGAATTTGTGGAAAATTCTAGCTGTTCCAACATACTCATAGTATTTCCTGTCTTTACATATGAGTCATTCTTTTAAGTTTTTAGTGGTATAAAATTATAGTTATAATTGGCATTTCCCTAATCTGTAAATCAACACTCTTTACACACCACTAGTCATTTATATTTTCTTTACTAAAGTGTTTAAGTCTTTTAGCATCTTATTTCTTAAGTGCTTATATTTTTGAATTGTATGAAAGTATACCAATTTCACTAGAATTAACTTAAAATGATATGAGTTACTTGATAACGTTATACATAAGGTGGCCTACTCTATTCTTTCCTCAAAATGATTAGAAACATCATTAGCTTATCTTGTCTTTAGTAATTTCATTCCTCACAATGTACTTATCCATAGTTGAGGTTCCCTAACAACAAAATGATCAACAAGATAAAGCTAAAAGGAGTCTACTACAAGAAGCTATTTGTAGTTTTAATTTTTTCATAATATATTTATAGACTGACAGTCTCTAGACATTTTTTAGGCACCAGGGACAGAAGAGCCCTTAAATTTTGCTTATGCTATATGCAAAATAATCAAGGCATTGTAATTACCACAAGAACAAGTATGTTTACAGAGACATCAAAGAGCAATCATCACTTTCTTTTAAAACCTAGTCCCAGGCAGTGTTAGAAAAAATAAAATCCTGAGTTAAATGAGCCCGTACCTTTCACAGTATAAAATTTCCTTTATTTTTAGCTTTCCATAGTTCAAAGTAATTTGTTTTCTGTGAGAGATAGAGCAGAGATAAGATTAAGGAGGTATTGAATTGAGGACTGCATTGATTTCCTATGAACAAACTGCTTGTGATGGTTTGCGATGATGAATTATGTTCTGTTCAGAGGAGAAGGCCTCTTTTCTCTGTACTTTTCCTTGAAGTGCTTGATAAGTCTCCAGTGCTTCAGTTTGTGCAGAGATTACTGGATGTCTTTCTGCCAAATAAGAACTGTCTCTGCCTAAAAACTCAAAGTGTATATGGAAAAAGACAGCACATTCTGTGTGAAGAAAATACACAAGGGCTAAATTTAAGCTCTTCTTTTCTTTGATACAATGAGATCAAGGTTGATCACAAGTTTCATGGATCATTAAAAATAATGTCATGCCATAGTAACTGCTACTTTGAGGTTTGTACTTAAAGGATTAAAAAGAATTTCAAAATAGTAAAATAAAAGTAAGAACAGGAGTCACTCCCATTTTAATGCAGATTTCGTTTAGCGTGTTGTAACATGTAATGGTATTCATTAACTTTGAGTAGTCCTTATTGTGAGTTGTATTTGCATATTATGCTTTTTTTCATTAGAAAACTAAATAAACATCTTTGCTTTTTCATTGTCTCATGTATTTTATTATTTATTTAATTGAAAACATTTTTTAAGAATTATAAAAAAATTTAAGACATTACATTACTTGTAACCTAAGTTAGTTTCCCACAGTTACTTAGATACTATCAGAAGGCATAGATCGGAATAAGAAATTAAGGGCTACATTCCATACCAGCATAGTAGGCAACATAAGCAACACAGTGACACTAGATTCCCTTATAGATGAGTCTCACAGTTATGATGCAGAGGATTCCAGAGGATTCTGGACATCCAATTGGTTTGTGACACAGCTGAGACACTCCAAATATAAAAGTTTGTGTCCTCCGAGTGAGAGCACCACAAAGCCACATAATCTTTGCAGGCAGAAATCATCCTTATTAGCAGAATAACGGCCTTTGCCCAAAGACCCATTTAGTGATCCAAGGTTAGGAAATTAATCTTTAAAAACATAGCTCAGGGGGGAAAACTCTTAATATTTCTGTTTGGAAGAAGATTGTAAATTAAAGACGTACAGAGAATTCCGTTCAAGCAGCATATATTTATAGGTGGATATTTAGTTTTTAGTTCTTTTGGTAGTTAAATATCATTCCTTTTCCTTCTTTCTTTTCCTTTTCTTTTTTTCTTTTTTTTTTCCCTTTGGATTTTGATGCCTGTTGATAATCAGTTGTCAATTTAATTGATTCTCTTTACAGAAAAAACACATTTTCCTTCTGATATTTTAGTATTTTTACATTTCCAGCAATATCTATATACTGTATTTATTTGCAGTTTTTTACATTTCCAACAATATTTCTATAATATATTTATTTTCAGTTTTTTAAAGTTTATCTTGCATGAAATTTTAACCATGTTTTTACATGGTTTTAAATATTCATTTTTATTTGTAGAATTTGATTCCTTTTTATGAATTTCAATATCAGATAATTTTATTCAATTCTTAATTTATTTTGTGAAGTGAAAATATTTTACTGAAGAAACTAATAAATAATACATTATGATAAAAATGGTTAACATTAGCCTCTGTATAATCAATATGTAGTTTCTTTCCTGTTGATCGTATCTTATACATTCACACTTGTGTTATGTTTGTGTAGTGTGACAAATTGTGAGCAACTCCACTGTAGAGGTTTTAGATTGTATTATCTTCCTTTTGAGAGAGCCATAATTTTCTTTATTCTTCTCCGTGCTGAAGGGATTGCGGTGGATCAAGGGTAGACCGTACTCTTGCAAGGCGCAACCTAGCTCCACATCGCCTCTGACCTGTGATGTGGACTGCAAGGCTGTTATTCAAGATCCTGCTTTTTTTCTTTCCCTAGCCCTAAACGACTTCATGGGCTTTAACTCTGCTATAGATATTGTCAGCTTAGCTTTCACTTCTGGTTTCCTTCAGATGAAAAACTTGACAAGTGTCTCAGGACGTAGAAGTACTTTCATTTTGATGCCACTCAACTTCCTAATATCGTCCGTCCAGCCTCGTGTGAACAACATTCTGTTTTTCTGCTCACAAGCAGTTTCTCTGTGTTTGGGGTAAATCCAGGTTGTTAGTATCAGTGCACACTCTTTATCCACAGATTTCTTTAGTGTATAAGCATGTGTAGAATTTCTGCTACAGTGGCAAAAGAAGCCTATCTTCACCTAGAAGTATATGTATTCCTTAGTTGTTCCATTCCTTAAGAGATCTTTAATGACTTTAACAAAGATTATTATATGATTTGTTAAATTTTTATGATCCAATTGATACTAAACTCCATCTTATTAACAGGTGGAATTCACCATAGTCATTGATTTTAAATAGAAAAGAAAATATTTTGAAACAATAATGAAAAAATACTAAGATTTCTCATTAATTTAATGATTTTAATATGTATTTATAATGGAATTAAGGTGCTAATGTTTTTTTGATGTGTTTGCATTTTGGAGCACTTTTTATTATACCCTTATTATCTTGATAACATTAATTAGAGAGTTGATCTTACACAGTTTGAGGATAGATGAAACTAGATTTGGACTAAGTCCTATTTAATGACATAATGGGGTCAAAAACTGCCTTTGGATTTCTGTTAATTAACATTATCATACTCTAGGTAGTCATTCAAAGTGTTTCTGTCAATCTCTATGTCCTATGTGGTTTCAACAGGGAAAAAAAATCTTAGTTAATAAGTCTAAGCCTTTCTAAATATGCTCAGAATATGTTAACATAGTACTGTAAATGTATTAAAATAGATGAAATTATTTAATTTTACTTCAGCATTTCTAGGGATTTATGTGTGAGAATTCTACTAGTTTGTTGGAACTGCTTAAGTAGAAATCTACTTTTTCAAAATAGTAGAGACTGAAGATTTGAAATCAAGCTGTCTATGGTTATTTCTTCTAAAGTCTCTTTCTTGTTTGGCTTGTATACGGCCATCTTTGCCCCTTGTATTCAGATGGTATTCTGAGAGGCATGCGTTTGTTTTAACCTTCTATGTTTATAAGGAGTTTAGTCATATTGGATGCGGACTAACACAAGTGACCCCTATTTATCCTTAATTATGGAATTGAATATCCTTATACATGGCTTGTATCTTAATAGTCATATTCTATTCTGAAGTACTTGGAGATAAGACTTCAAAATATGAGTCAGAGGTGGAAATATTCTTTAAAAATGGTTCAGTCAGTCAAAAATCGATTTGATTATAATGTCTGTTAATACATTCCGAAAACTTAAACATTTTAAAACTTTTTGCATCTCCAGAATGTACTTCTCTCTTTTCTCTCAAACAGAATATAATAGGAGTTTTATCCAGCCTAAAGGCAGAATGTTAAATGAATATTAGTTTTTATTTTATTAAAATCCACACTCAGCCATCTCATCTATGTATGGTGATATCTCATATGGTTTTAATTTGCTTTTTCCTAATGACTAACAAAGTTAAACAACAATCTTGTGCTAATTTTCATTTATCTAATGCACTTTTTTTTACAAAGTGCCTGCTCAGTGTGGTGGTCTGCTTCCTGAGGTATGAAAGAGCCAGAGAAAATAATATGGAAATCAAAAATTATTTATTAAAGCACAGGCCTAGCGACGCAGCCTCCAGTAGCCAATATGGAAGACTGTGCCTAACAGCTAAAAGGCAGGATTTTTATCCTGTACAACCCCAAACAGCTGCTGGTCTCACAATGCAGGGGTGGGGGTGGGGGTGTTTCACTGCACACTACAGAACAGGAACACAGGGGTTACATTTCTCGCGAAGAGCAAGGTTCAGGTGGGCTAACAAGCAAGTTTAGATTAGGCAAACATCCTCTGGGGAAGGCACATCCTGCAAAAGTTATCCTGCAAATAAGCAAGTTAGCCTGCAAACAAGCAACTTTAGATTAGGAAGACATCCTGTTCTGCTCTTAGCGTTACCTTTGATCTTTCTCTTGCCTCTGAGGAGACATGAGGGTTTATATTTATATATATATATATATATATATATATATATATATATATATATAATTTCACTTAACATATATATATATATATATATTTATATATATAGGTTACAACAATCAGAATATTTGCTAATATCCTAAATTGGTGCAATTGTTTTCCATTATTGAGTTTTGCCAATTTGTAAAACATTGATTCTGTATATGAGCCATTTATGAGATATGTGATTAACAAATATTTTCATTTAATATATAGATAATATGTTGATTTTTTATAACACAAGATAGATATTAAGATTGTTATTATTATTATTATTATTATTATTATTATTATTATTTTGTGCAGGGTATCTAACTCACAACATCATGCTCTCCAGACAGGCACTTATGCCGCTGAGATAAGCCCTTGGCATCAAAGTGTATTTTAACCCTACCTTAATTAAGACTTTCTACTATTGGCCTCAATTTAGTAATACTGACAAGTAAAATAGAGTTGAGTCCATAAAGAAATCCACACATGAATAAACACTAGAATTATGACAGAGTATTGCATTAGGATGAAAACTATGCATTTTTAATATTAAATTAAATGAATATTCAAAGAGGGGAGAATATTTCTATCTTTTCCAATATGTAAAGCTTATTTCTTAAAATATTATACAGCAGCATATATGTTCATCAGACAAATGAATGAAGAAAATGTTATATTTGCATACAATGGGATACTACTCTGCCATAAGGAAAGATAAAATTTATAAGAAAACAGATGTACCTTGAGACCATAATGTTAAGTGAAATAAATAAGATATACAAGCATAAATATCATATGGTTTCTTTTATAAGAGACATTCAATTTATAAATAAACAGAATAATAGAGGATAATAAGAAGTTGGGATAAAAATCTTTTTCAAATGGAAAAAAAATCAAGAGATGGAAGGGAGACAGTGGGAGGAAGAGAAAGGGGATGAAAACAAGGAATTAAATGTGTTATCCATGTGGACCAACTCCACACAAGGAACGTGTTTACATGTTACACGTGTATAACATGTTTTAATTCCTTTTTCCATCTCCCATCCCTCCCCTCCCACGTTCCATCCTCCATCTCTTCATACTAATCTCTGTCAATTCACCAAAAAGAACAGCTCATGCTCTCACTGTTTGATCATCTTTCATTCATAAATCTTATAACCTGAACAAGTACTTCTAAGATAACAATATGCAATAAAAGAAATGTAATAGTAAAATATTATATATCTAATTGCAAATTGTAATTCAAAATAGTTTTAGGGTCCTGTCAAGAAGGTAGTTATGATCTTGGGCTAAGTAAAACACAAACACTACTAACCATAGAGAAAAGAGTACTTAACCTGAAATTAAGATTTGTTCAAACTGTATTATCCAAAAGGGAAAAAAATACAAAGTGGGAGAAGGTAATTTACATTTTGAAAATTAAATACGTAGTACCAAGAAAGCTGTGTTTTAGTCAACTCAGAACAATGAAGAAAAATACTGTAGACTTTTTCCATCTGAGTACTAGAAGTTACTAGTGAGGGTAGCACCTGGTCTGGTGGGGAAGGCCCTGTTCCTAGCTGGTGGTAGGCCACCAACTGGCCATAGCTTTACTCTGTGAAGAGAGAAAGGTACAGTGTCTCTTTCCCTCATGAGAGCACTATTACTGTCATGGCTGCTCCAACCCCATGACATCACCTGAAACTAACTCTCAGTGGCTCAACCTTCTAATAACATCAGATGGGGATTAGAGGTTCCACCTGTAAATTTGAAGGTGACCCAAAAATTCAGACCATAAGAATATGTCGTGATGAGTATGAAACTAGATGCTATCCTTCGGTCTCTAGCTGTGGCACTATTGGAAAGTGACATAAGCTTTAAGAGGTGAGGGCTGGTAGGAGAACTGTTGGTTATTGGTGAGTGACTTAAAAGGGGATAGCAGCACTCCAGCCATTTCCTTCCAGATTTTTTCCTGCCCATGAACGAGCATTTTTGTTCCACCACTGCAGTCAGCACATGTGCTGCCTCGCCATAAGCTCTAAAGCAAAACTCTGTGACAAAAAATAAACCTTTCCTCTTTGTACTTGAATTTCTTAGGTATTTGTTAAGTGATAAAAAGCTGACAAACACAAACTTATCACAAACAACAGTATAGATGGTTCTTAGAAACATGAACTATCTAAACAATGCCAGATTCAAAGTAATAGTTACTATTCGATCTCAATTACCTAATGCTCAAAAGTCTGTGACAATGGTCTGTACCATTAGAAATCAGAGTAGAATGTAGGTTGAAAGAAGCAACTCGAAAGGAGACAAGGGGCCTCTTGATTCTAGGTTTACTTCTTAATTTGAGCCCGGAATACAAGGATATGCTGTAAATTAAAATTATGGATCTGAAAACACATGATCTGTGTGGGTCAATGTGTGCATAAAACTTCAAAATATTCTTTTTAAATTTGGTATTTAAAGAAATGATAATGTGTATTCCATTTCACGAGACTTTGGCAGGAGATTAGCTCAGTATTTCATTACTAGGAATATAATTACAGAAGCATTTTATATCTGCAACAAACATTTTTTTTGTGAAGCCAGTCCTATTTTTGTATCAGCTAATGCTCCTCATTTCACATTGAAACACATAGATTAATTAATATTGTTGATCAAAATTTTCAGATTGCCTCGATCTGAGAAATGTGTGAAAGAATACAATGGAAACACTAGAAACTGAAGTTTGGTTATTGGTTGGGATTTTGTCTGCCCAAGGCACAAAAGGAGCATCAATATTGTGTTCATGTAAATAAAGTATATTTTGGTGATTAAATTATCAATTATCTGAGCATTGAAATTGGTTAAAAATAGATGCTTGATTTAAAATATGTCATCACATGGAAATATTTTTGGCTTACATATTTTTGCTTTATAAAAATCCATCATTGAAACCAAAACACATTAATGCAGTATCAATAAATTAGTGTTGCTTGGAACTCAAGAGTAGAGATCTAAGATACATTTAATTCAATTACATCTCCAAATTATCTTTTCAACAAATGACTTATTTTTCTACATTTACTCCAAATCCTGCAACAGTCCAGCTGTAATTTGCAATTAAACTGTACATGTAATTGGTATTTTAAAAATTTAGGATTTTTCGAATACTTTATCTAAGGATTGCACAGAATGCCTTTGGATAAGTTCTTTACTTGTCATTTATTTTTCCTTCATGTATCTTCCACCATTGGAAGTATAAGCCGATATGAAATCTCCATTGGAGAGTTGTGTTTCGAATTCATGACAACTTTTAAATGCAGCAATAGAAAATAGTAAAGTCCCAAAAAAAGTAATGAAATGCAGGTTTATTCAGAGTTCACTTTGAAAAATAAAATTGTTAGCTCATGTCATTGGTTTATGTGAATTTGTTTGGTAGAAAAATGTTTTTGGAAATGAGTACAAGAGTTATATTGATAAATCATGTTCTCTCTCTTTAGTGAAAATAAATTGATGTTCATACTGGTAAATGTTTCCAATTTCCATTAAAGAAAGTTTAATTGTACCTTCATTTTAATGAATTGGAAAACTTAAACTGTGTCCTTTCCCATTATTTATTTTTAACATTCATATACAGTTTCTCTGTTGCTTAATATTAACTACGTATTTCAGTCAGGAAATGAACAATCTGTGTGACTGAAAATCCATCTCTCTGTAAATATGTTACCTTGAACCCTTGAATTAGATCAAATTATAATATTTTTATTCAGGAAAATGTTTTTGATATTGCTGCTAATTGGACTTTATAAAACTGTTCTATGTCATTACATAGAAGACATATATTGAGGAGTCTATTTACAAATATTCTTTTAATTTTGGTTACAGCATTATGTTAAGAAGTTCATTGCCATGTTTACTGATTGCATAGCATCATAAAATAAACAATGATATATCTTATTTTATATCTTGCTAAAAGTAACTTATGAGCATTTTAAAAATTTATTTTTCTTTTATATTTATACTGTTGAACTATAAAACATAATGTCTCCTTTTTAGAATAGCTAAGATATACAAAGCAAAATTTTGATCTAAACTTGACAACTTTTAGAATCCATCTATGCAGAATTTTTTAATTCCATGTATACAGAACTTTTACCACCCCCAGCCAACTTATAAATAAACACTTCATAATTTTTATTTTTTTAAAAATTCACTGATTTTTGAACAAGGAACTTAAAATCACAGAAATAAATGATATCTTCCTGATATTTTAAAAATAATTATTTAAAATACATAATGTGAGTACATTCAAATTGCACATGATTCATTTACTATCTTTTGAAATTATAAGGAACATGAATCAATTATTCATAGAATACATAGCAATTATGTAAACATTGATATAAACCAAGAAAAAGTTTTCCATAAGCTTGTATTACTAACTTGATCTCTTAAGATGATGATAAACAGTTGATGCCCTGAGATATAGTATAAGGCAGTGACTAACTGGTACACATTTCTCCCAGAATGAAAATATTTATTTAGTGTACCAGACATACTCTACTGCAGCACCACTCAGTTGTGATGATGCACCATTACTTTCACTGTATAAAGCACTTTCTAATAAAAATAGAGCATGGACCACACTTAAAATTTTAAATTTTTTACTAGCCTACATTAAAACAAGTAAAATCAAGAAAGTAAGATTATTTCTTTTTTATATAGTGGTACTATATAATGTTTACATTTGATGTGGAGAGTTGGCACAGGTATATTATACATCTTAATTCCTTCTTTTATCCCCTTCCCCTGCCTTTCTTACCCTTTCCTTCATCTCTTGATTCCTGTCACAGTGTGTAACTGTGTTGGTGCAGAGGACGAAAGATTACTCAGAGTCAAGATTCAGTTAGATCACCTAGAGCCCTGTAGGGAATGCTGCACAAAAGCCTCAGGAAAACAGCAGCAAACTGAGGCCTCTGGGGCTATTAACACCTTTTTAGTTTTGTAACCTAAATTAAGCAGAAGGAGGAGTGCAGGGTATGAGGATATCGAGCTTGGTGTAGGCAGGTCATCATTACTTCTACATGGAGGACCCATTGAAAGAGCTTACAGAGTGCTCTTCAGACTGAAATAAAAATATTTTAAAAGATTACACTATTTAAGTAGCTATAAAGAGTGGAATGTAAAGGCTGAGAGTAGAGAAATGGTTCTTAAGGTTGAGCCAGTAGACAATATCATTGAGATGATTCAAAGTAATGTTGTACCCTTCCATTTGAAATTTAGCAGGAGGTCCAGGAGATGAGTAACATGTCCATTCAGATTTGTATGAATAGCACTGTGGAAAAGGTTTTGGACCTCCTCCTAGCATTCAGAATGATTGAAAGGAATAGGAATAACAGACACCAAGTAATGGCCAGCATCACAAATAAGCTTACTACATATGCCAGGGCATGTTGGTGTTTGCTTTACCAGCTGACAGCTGCCTCAAGGGCGTCATGTCTTCCTGGAATTTCTTTATCAAAATTAGCTTTAGTCAGTAATTTTGAGGTATTTTTAAAATAGTCATTCATAGTCTGAGAAGTTTGGATAAAGAAGCAAAGGTACAATCAAAATAGTTAGAAAGTGCTTTAGTCTGATATGATTAAGTACTGAGGTAATTTGTGCAAGAAATGAATTTCTCATCCATGCTCTCATGAGACTGGTGGGGAGCCCAAGTTCAGCACATTGTCTGAGTACTCATGTGAATCATGTTTAATGGGGGACATTAAAACCATTTACATATAATTGGGGATAGCGAGGAATAAAATACCCATGATTGGTGGCATTGTTGACCTTGCATAAAGGAAATATTTTTCTGCCAGAAAATATATATAGGGTAACCAGTATCACCCAGTAGAATAGCTAGAGAAGCCGTAGTACCTCCCACAGTCCTAAAAGGGGCCAGAAGATGGCACCTAAGCTCTGCCTGTACAAGAAATGTCATTAGAGGAAAGGCAATTTTCCTCATGTAACTATCTCAAAAATAGGTGAGAGAAGAACATGAGCCCAACAAATCAGGCCACTTTTTTGAGGTATGCATGTCGACAAATTCAGAAAACTAAAAAGTCTTTTAACATTTTGAATGTTAGGATTGCAAGTGACTTGTATGATCATTGCAATAAATGGATTTTTATAAATAAAAGGAATTTTCATGCTTTGTAACTCCCTAATTGGTGGAAATGGTAAGGATTCACAGCCTTCACAGTAAATCACAGAAGGTCTGTAGGTGAACAAACAGATGCACATGCCCTCGCTCTAGTTCGCAATCCTAATGGGCTTAGGTATTGTGACCTGACAATGGGTCGTGTTAACAGACCCTTGGTATTGATCTGTCCTTTGAGAGATAATGTGTTTCTTCACTGAAATAAAATCTTCTTAATCATAATTTAAATAACTTAAAGCAAACAGTGCTTTAGATATTTGTTCTTGCAGTAGAAGTTTACCTAATGCCCCTTTTGTTTTAATAACTGAATGTTAAATAGTCCGTGAGTGCATTACAAATAACTGGGAGACAAGAAAAGACAGCTCTGTGAGTTTAAAAGTTTACAGATAAAGATGTTGCTTCTGCATATTTGCTCTGATCTTTATTCATGCATTCAAGAGCCTGGGAACTGTTGCTCTAATGCCACTCTTTTTCACATTAATTTCTAACTCCCCAGTTAGAATTTCCCCCCAAATAACCTTCCTCTTTGAGAAAGATTTCTCTACTTCCTATTACCTGTCTTTTATTTTTATCTTTAATGATATGTTTGGTTTCTCATACAATAGATAACATGTAATATTCACATTTGTATTTCTGACTTATTATACTTTATATTATGGTTTAAAGTTGCACCTATTTTTCTTCAAATGTCTTATTTTTATCTTTCCTTTATGGCCAAGTAGTAGTCTACTGTGTGCAAACACCACGTTTTCTTTATTTATTCATTTATTTAGAGACATGTGTGCTGCTTCTTTGATTTAGTTATTATGAACTGTGCTCCTATAAACATGGATATCTATGTATCTGTGTGATAAATTGTTCTTAACACTTTTGGGAAGATATTGAGAATATAAATGATCAACAAATACATTTAAAAATGTTCAACGTAGTTTGATATTAGAAAATGCAAGATAAAATAATATTGAAATTCCAGCTTATACATAAAATCGTTACTTTCTTTTACCCCATACTTGTCCGAGCACTCATTCTTTCATTTGATATATGAGCATTTGATCTTATAACATCTTCTTAATAAACATTTCTTTTTACCATTATGTATTGCCAATATTCCTACAGACACTCACAATTCTACAGTCTGTCTTATATTAACATGGGCAATGCAGCTTTATTGGGATTAATATTACCATGGAACACTTTTTCTCTTATTTTTAACTTACACAAATCTTTAAGAGGTGTCCTATACACAACAAATACTTGTTATGTTAACATCTTTGACTTATTCAAAGTATTTAGACCACTACATTAATGAAACATTTTGTGTATTTAAATCTTCAGTGGATAATCAAAATCACATGATTGCTAATTATTTTTAAAATCCCTTTATATAGTAAATGATACACTGTCAAAAGTGATGCCATAATCTTTTTTGGAAGTGATGGAGAATAGTTGTGTGTCTTTTGCTGCAATAGATTTCTTCATAAAGATTTGCTGTGTTTTGATCCCATGATATCCAGCAAGCATTTATAGCAATTTATGTCAAATAAAACATTAAGGTGTATTCTTATTCACCTTATTCACTGCATCTGGCCTGGCGTATTTTCTCCCTATTCCGTAAAGTCAAAATGACAATGAAACTGAATGTTTGTAATTAATTTAGGAAATGACGGCAGCCACAGCAGTACAACTAAAGATAATGGAAGAAAACTTTCAAACAGCTTCAGCACTTGAGAAGCCTGTTAAAATAAGTCTATACAAAGACAGGGTAATTCCAATAGCAAATATTTTATGGGAATACATTTTTTCATTTACTCATTCACTGTACTTTTGTTATACTCATAAATATTCCATTTGTTGCATAATTATTTTATCTATTTCTCTTCAAATGTTGTTGTTGCCCTATTTCACTATTTTTGCCTTCCAAGAGTCCACTTACATATATCTTAAATTATTTTTTGTAGTACAAAACATTCTTATTTGCTACTATTTCTCACTTCTTTGGAGGGTTCAGATGGACAATTCCTATCAGTATACATTTAAGAAGAGTGAAACTTGGTTGAATATTCAAATTTCCATTCTGTTGATTATTCCACAATTGGAACTCTTCATTTGGTATAGATTGTTTCTTTGTAATTCTAGAATTTTAATGTTATAATATTGTATTTTTTATCTGTATTGAATTTCCCTAACCACATATATTTTGGCATTACCCTATACAAACTTTAAAGTATTGCTCAATTCAATGTTTAAGAACTTTGACTGTGGTGTTTTCCTTTGTTTTTCTGATAGTAGTGTAAGTTTTCTTCTTTTTTTAAAATTTTATTTAAAGAGGAAAAAAACAGAAAAAGGGTACAAGCACTACAAAATTTCAAAAAAAACAGTAAGAAATCATTAGTTAATAGATTACATATTATCATCTTTTTTTTCTTTTTCTTTTTCTCTTTCTTTTTCTTTTTTATTGGTATCGAGGATCAAACTCATGACCACACACTTGCAAGGCAGGTGCTTATGCCGCTGAGCTAAATCCCCAGCCCCTACATATCATCATTTTAGAAATAGTTGTTCAAGTTACAAAATTAAAGCATACAAAGTGAACATTCAAACAGTGAGACTGCAAGCTGTTCTGTTCAATGATCCAACAAAAGCTTAGTGATATGGTTATCTATCTACACACTTAAATATATGTGTAGTTATATCCTTTAGAGCACCTTGTTTTCCTCTCTTTTTTACAATAACAACTACACATTTTGGGTTTTATTACTCCCACAGTTCTTATTACTTTTTTTTTGAAGAGAATAAAAACAAACGTGAAAAAACAAAAAGTCATAACAGAAGGATGGACATAGTACATGATGTAAAAACAGAATACAAGGTGATCAACAGTGGTTATCATAATACCTCTTGCTATTTTAAAAAGAATTGCCTAAATCATCAGGTATAATAAAATTGAACAGTACAATACAGAATAAAACCAATAAAACCAAAATATTGGAGACGTTACAGGACTTCAAAAGAAGATAATAGTCAAACCAGAATGGGCATCGTAGTGAATCTTATTGTCTTCAAAGTAGTTGCCTATACCCTCAAACTTGATACTATTAAATAAAACAGAATAGAGTAAAATCACTCAAAACAAGACAGTGAGAGCAATACGGGGCTTCAAATCAAGTTAATAGGAAATCAAAATGGCTACTATAATATATCCTGCTTTTTAAATTTTTCCCTTAATTAAAAAAAATAAAAAAGGGAGATTGAGATAAAAGAGGATGTAACAACCTAACAACACAGGTCATAACAGGACAATTTAAGAAAAATAGTGTTTTACAAGATAACCTGACATAACAGTAATTACATAGTGTCTCTTTCCTTAAAATATTTGCATATAAATTCATATACTGTTCTTACATTTTGTGATACATATGTTTGTCAATTTGGTTTAATTTTTTGAAGAACCAGCTCTTAAATTCATGGATTCTTTGCATTATACCTTTAGTCTTTGTTATGTTAGTTTCTGCTCTGATCATCTTCCCTTGGATGAATTTTCAGTTTGACTTGTTCTTGTTTTCTAGAAGCTTGCAATGTAACATTAGATTGTGTATTTAGTTCACTCTGTTTTTTTCTGTTATGGAAAAACTCCTCTATAAATTTCCCTTGTAGGATAACTTTCATTGCTTTCCACAAGTTTTTATACACTTTATCGACAATATCACTTAATTGTAAAAACCCTCTGAATTTTTTCTTAATTTCATCTGTGATACATTTGTTCTTCAGGAGGTGTAATTTAGTATCCATGGGTTTATGAGGTTCTGGTAGTGCCATTTGCCATTGATTTCAATTTCATTTCATTATGGTATAACAATATGCTTGGGATAATTTCAATTCATTTAAACTTACTTAAGCATGTTTTAAGAGCTGATGTGTAGTCTATTTTGGATAATGTCTCATGTGTAGCTGAGAAGAATTTGTACTCTGATATTGTGGAGTGAGGTGCTTTGTACATATCTACTGCTCCTGTTTTGTTCAAAAATTGGTTCATTTCTAATATTTTGTTTTAGAATTTTCATCTAGTTGATCTACTCTCTGTATATTGAGGACCCTCATTAAAATTGTGATAATCATCTATTTGATTTTCCATGTCCACTAATATTTCTTTTATATAGTTCAATGCACAAAAGCTTGATATAGATATATTTATGATTGTTATAGCTTCTTCTTGGATTGTTCCCTATATAAGGATATAGTGATCTTGTCCCTCTTAGTCAGCTTTGGCTTGGAATCCACTTTGTTTGCACATACAATAGCTTTTCCTGATTTTTTCTGTGCTCTTGATACATGAAGCATTGATTTTCATTCTGTGACTTCCACTGTATGAATTTCTTTTTTAATTGAACTGTTTCTTGCATGAAGCACATTGTTGAATGTAGCTTCATGATCCATTCTACCAGTTCATTTCTTTGAGTAGTGAATTGAAACCACTACCAGAAATGGTTATAATTGATATGTACTGATTTATTCTTGCCATATTTTTCCTGTTGTTTATATACTTTATTAACTATTTGCCTTGTCTATTGGATTCATTTGTTGAGACACATGGATTTATAGGACTAGGTATCTCTTTCTTGTATATCCTTCAGAACTATTTAGAGGACTGGTTTTGTAGTCTTAAATTTGTTCAGGTGTTCTTTGTCATAGAAGCATCTTATTTCTCTATCAATTTTGAAAGATTGGTTTATGGATTGTATCAATGTGAGTTGAAGGTTGGCTTCTTTTAAAGCTTGTTATATTTCATTCCAAGATCTCTTTGGCTTGAAGATTTTTGTTGAGAATTGTGTTGTGATCTGATGGGCTCTTCTTTATAGGTGATTTGTTTCTTTTCTCTAAGAATTTTTCATATTCTGCTCTTGTGATAAATTTCTGGTATCTTGCCATTATATGTCATGGTGTAGTTTTTTTTTTTTTTTTTTGATCATGACTAATTGGAGTTCTACATGCCTCAGCAATTTGTATATCAAATTCTTTTTCTCTGCTTGGGATGCTTTCTGCCATTACTTCTGTGAATAGGGGTTTATTTTATGTCATTTTCACTATCTCTTGCTGTTTTATTACCTCCACTCAATCTTATGTTACTCTTAATTTCTCTTCAATTTTGTACTTTATGCCTTCTTATGTTATTCTTCATCATATCTATCAGCTATTGAATTGATTCTTTTTATGGTCTCCTGCTATTTTTAAGAAAACTTTCTTGACTGGGGATGTGGCTCAGTGGCACAGACCTGCCTGGCAAGTGTGAGATTGTGCGTTTGATTCCTGGTACCGAAAAATGAAAAAGAAATTTCTTTTCTTGGTCACTAACCTCAAATTCTCTCTTCTATATGTCATATTCCGTCCTCAAATTAGCTTATTCTGCTGTGTAGACATTCAATGGAATTTTTAATCCCTTAGATATCTGTTTAAAAATCTTTTTATGGATTTCTTTTTTTTCTATATTGGGGAATTCATGATTTCCATCATTTATTTAGCTCATCCTCACCTTCTTTTTATCTCGACCTGCTCTATAATCATTAACAATGTCTTTCCTTATGTTCACTATTTCTGTGGTTAACTAAGCAATTATTTTTAATTTGATTTTTTTCTAAAGCTTCATTCATCTCCTTTGTTGCTTCTGCTGTACCACTTCAGAGCGTCCAAGTGTTCGGTTTTCAGATTTATACACTTTGTTGCCCTTTGGTGAGCTGGAAGTCTGGGGTCGCCTCTTAAGTGTTTCCTCATTTTCTTTCTTTTTAAAGTTGAATTCCTGTGTTAATGATTATAAATTTCTTATGGTGAGTAACTGTATTGAAGGTAATTAGAACCTTTAGAAAACAACAGTTTATTAGAGATGTCTTCCAGGTTTGAGTCTAAGATTCTACATCTTCAGTTTATTGGGGATGAGCAGTTGCTGCCTCCTGAGCCCTGCACCTGGTTCTTGTCACTGTGTCACAGTGTTTTCTATGACCCTTAGTCAATCTCAGTCATAGAATACCAGGAAGAATAGCTGCTTAGAAAAACTGTGTCACTTTTGATTAAAGTGGTACGATCAGTAATAACAATAGCATCCAACACAGCCTAGAAAATGACAAATTGTGGTAATTATTAATTTACGACCTTTAACTTTATGTACTAGGTGTGTGACTATATAAAAAAAAATCTAAAAACTATCAGAAAACTGCATACAGTAAATAATCTCTTAGTATTATGATTTTATTCTCAGTGTAGAAAATTTAACAGAGGTAAAGGAGAAAACAGAGAAATACAAGAGGAAGAGATTAGAAGCCAGGCTGAAGCACAAAGGAAGAAAAAGATGTGTACTTTAAGGCATGTCTCCTCTGTCACTGGTTGTCCAAGTGGGCAGAGTCGAGAACCACAATGATTAACACCAACAAGCCACCTGTAGCTTTGTAGCAGGGTAGTGGATAATCCTAACAAGCCTGCACCTTTAGTTCCCCTGACATGCAGGCTGTTTTCTGGTCATTAGGCTAAAACCTGATTTCTTCAGCTGGTCATACTTCATGTGTCTTCTATTGGCTTAAACTCAACTCTCTGCTAGCTGGAACTTGACTCCTTCATCTCCTATTAACTTGAACTCAAGAGTTTCACCTTGAATTTGGGGACCATTAGTTGGAGTCGGAAGTTCCAAGCTCTGTGTTCCAAGCTCGGGTGGCCCCTCTCCAAAAAATTACTGAAACTGAGTAACGGACCATGCAGGGCAATCTACTGATTTCACTGCTCCACTCCACCGCTGAATTTCTCCATGGAGGCCTCTGGAGTCATCAGTGGTCACCATCAGTAGTGCAGATTAGACTAATCCCTCCCACTCAGTGAGTCAGAGCTCATTGAGAAACACTGACTGCCACCACCTTCTTCTGCGTAGAAGTCTCTCTCCACTCTCCTCATGGACTTCAGTTCTTGCTTAGATCCTTCCTATGTGCCAGGGACCCACTTCCTCCTTCTCATCTTCACCAGATTTTCCAGCATCTGGACACAAAATCTAGAAGAGGCTGTTTCTCTGCTGTTTATCACTCCACCATCTTCCCAGAACTCCCCTTGAACTGCATTTCACGTATAAATAAATACAACACTAATTCACCATTCCACCTAACATTATGCATCAATCTTGGATATGACTAAAAATTCAATAATGCTTTCTCCAAAGTCTCAACACTTGATTCAGTTTTTAAAAGTCTGACTTCAAATGTCTTCTGATACTGTAGGGAAATTCTTATTTGTTCATCTCTCCAAATTCAAAGGCACATTATCTAATCCCAAAGTGTAATGGCACATGGCTTAGTATACATTTCCATTCCAAAGGGAAGAAAAGGCAACAGAAAAGAATTGAACCAACACAAGATAGAAATGGGGCAACACTAAGTCCTGCAACTAATTAACCACATTCAGGGAACATTACAGCAAAATGTGAATTCCAAGGAAGCTCCCACTCTTGCGACTTTGTTGGTTACAGTTTACAAGGCTTTGTCTTGTGTGCTGGGATCAGTCATCACCTGTAGCTTTCTTTTCATACATTCCACACTCATAGCACCTGTGACTTACTAGCATCTGCACTTCACCTTTAACTTTTCTCCAGTGCTTTAGGCACTGCTCTGTCAGGAGCTCTTTGCCTGGCATCGCAGAATTTCTTTTGAAAACTAGGTAAAAAGCCTACCAAATCCAGAGCTCTAGCGTTCTGAATGCCAGTGAAATCAGTATCATGTTGAGGATGACATTAAGGTCTGCTGCTAGCTTTAACAGGAGCCAGGCTTCCTTGGGTCAAGATAGCAGCAGTTGCCAAAGTGGTTAAATGGGAAAATGAATCCCAGGGAAACCAATTACCTAGTAGTTTATTCCCAAGCATGGTACTGAAGAGCTCTCTTCTCAAATAGATGACTTACATCTTTGCATAGTTGGGAATGTGGTGAATGGGATCTTGCTGATTCTTTAAACGCCCTCAAGATGTCTTTCTTCTTATTGCTATACAAAGTACTTGTTTTTATCTTAATGGCAATAATTTCTTTAGCAGTCATATTCCCATGGTATCAATATTACACATGGGTACTTCTGGACAAATTTTGAAAAACTTTTTGCTCTCCCATTTTCTCCAGTTTTCACTATAAATCTGACTGAAAGAAACCAATAGTACCCATGTCGCCAACCTGAATGATGGAATGCTTTGTAATGTCATTTGGCACATCAATGAGTCCACAATCTTTAGTCTTTGTCTCTTGCAAAGTCTCAGCATATGGACCACATGTACACAAATATTATTTTGATGGTGTAACACACAGAGCCTGTCACCAAATTGTGTATGTAATCTTTACCCCTAACTAAAGCCTCTTGATCTTGGTCTTCGATATCTATATTCCTATCATCATTCTGTGTCTTATTTTTAAAATCTGGCCATAATCACCCATCACATTCTGTTTGCTAAATTCTGAGGCTTCTTTAGCCAGGATCTCAAAAAAGAAAATGTTTTCAAATTATTCTCACAAGTCATTTCTAAGTTTTTACAAACCACATCATCAGGTATGGGCTCAGAACATGGCCCCAGTTCTCTGGTACTAATTTTCTGTATTAGATTTCCAGTTGCCAGAGCATGACACCTAAAACCACAATTTATTTATTTATTTATTTATTTATTAGTTTTTGTCATTTTAAAGAGATTAAGACAAACGAGAACATAACAAAGCAGATCAGAACAGAACAATGTAAGCAACACAGTATTTCACCACAAAACAACCCGTAATTAATAGTAACTACCATAATGTCTCTTTCTTTGAAATAGTTGAGCATAACTTCATATACAATAGTATCAAACATAACAAAATAGTATAAAACCATTCAAGAGAATGAAAGTATTACAGGGCATTCAGAATCAAATAAGAGAGAATGAACAATGGCTACTATACTATCTCATTTTCCATAGAAAATTTAAAACCAGAATTTAAAGACAGTGAGATTATTTAGGTTCACTGTTTAGAGACTTTTGTCTGTGGTTGGCAGCCTCAAAGGCAGAAATGTCACAGTGAAAGGACACGGTGGAACAAAGATGATTAATTCACTGTGATCAAGAAGCAGAAGAGGGGAAAATCCCATAGAGGAAAGAGTGAGGGACCAGACATAGACTCCAAGGTTATGCTTCATAGCTCACTCAGACACAACAAGAAATGTATTCCATCAATCCTGCAGGCAGAATCCAAAGCCAATCAGAAGGACACGTCTCTGTAACCACTACATATCTAGTCTTTATTTTTCAAAAGTCTTTCTATGCCTGTACCATGACGCTGTTTTCTATCAATGCTCTTGCTACTTTCCTGGAAGTATACTGCTGGTGTTTCTTGTGCCACACATTTTATGGTGGCTGCAGAGGATTGTTTTTTCTCCTAATTCAGCTGATTTTTGAATAGGGCCAGTATATCTTCTTCTCAGAGATCAAAGTTCATCAATGTATTGCTTCCCTTCCCCATAGTAGCCAAATTTTCTTTCGTATACATGGAAAAAAAAAATTTGAGAAACCCTTTCTTGGCTTTTCCTCTGTGGTAGTAGAACTCTACTTCAAAGTCAACCCAGTCTTTAGCCCAAAAGGTTTTCTTATGTATCCTCAGAAGTTAAAGGGCTTTTGCTTATACTTTTCCTACAGAGAACCACTGGATTTTTTTCTGAGTTCTTTGAGTGATTACATTTCATATCTAATCCTTCAGAAACAGATGAGCCATTACCCTGGGATTAGCATTGAGAGTTGCTGATACTACTTCAGCATTTTAATGTTTTAAATGCCCCTGCTTTAACAAAGCTGGGCACCTCTTGGATACTTTGGTCACCAAAAGGGAGTTCTCTGTCTTTGCAGCTGTGTCCCATTACTATTTTTGAACATAACTTGCGTTAACACTTTAAAAATTGCAAATTATTACTCATTTTCTTCATAGCTAGGGTGTGCATGTATTCTACAGTAAAATAATGACTATCCAGTGATTTATAAAAATTATTCAAAAGTCATTCTATGAATTATTATCCTTCTTTGGTCTTCTTAGATATTCAATTCAATGTTTTCACCAATTTTGGAAAAATTCCAGTCACCATCCTCTTAAATGTTTACTCTATTTCTTCTTTTAAAATTTAAACATGGTTACATTTAATATTATATTTTATTCTCCTTAAATATTCAGAAAATTTGATCAATTTTTGATTTCTATGTTTAATCCTATGTCTTTTTAGCTCAATTTCAATTATTCTTATAGTTTATATTTCATTGACTTTTCTTCTATTTTTCCAGGCTGTGGACAAGCAAATTAAATTTCACATCTCTAATAGGACTTAATTTTATATGTAACAAGTGCTCTTAGTTTGTCTTTATATTTATAATGTCTCTTATTTCTTCACATAATTTTTTCTCTTCACTTCCATTAACATTTGTCAATGTCACTAATTATCTCCAAGAGCTAAAATATTGAGCCATTTCTAGATTGCTTCATAGAATGATTCTTCAAAAAAAAAAAAAAAACAAGATTTCTTTGTTTCTTTTTTACCATGCCTGAGAGATATCAGCGTATGTCAATCATTGTGTACAAATTAGAGGAAGTAGAGATTTTGCTCAAAAAGCATTTGCATAGCATGTATGAGACCCTAAATTACATCTTCAGTATGAAAAAAAAAAAAAAGAAGGAAGGAAGTAAAGCGTGAAGAAAGGAAGGAATATAAGAAGGGAGGAAATAGATTTTCTTCCAAGTACCATTATGCATGTATGTAATTACTGATCCTCAGCATCTTGGAAGGCTAAATCTAAGACCAGTCTAGAAAATTTAGTGTGGCTTTGCATCAAAAATTAAAAAGTAGATGTAGTAATTTTACCAGCAAGTATGAAGCTCTGAAGTGAATCTTATGCATCAATAAAAAAATAGGACACAATAAAATTAGTAACATTTACAAGACAACAGAATAGTAGTTATATGAAGTTCTATAAGGAGACGACCTGTAGAACTGGGCATGCATTTTGTTATATTCTGTATATCACTGACTTCCAATAATTGGAGAGAATGATTAGGAGTTTTCCATCACAAAAGCTCAGAATCTGACCGTAGTGGAATCTAAGAGTTCTAACGTTATAACCAAGTAACGAAGTTATCTTTTTCAATTACAGTCCCATCCACCTTGCCTGCCTGCCAGGTATTTGGTTACAGTGAATTTATATTTAATTTGTTTACTCATCCCTTCAGAAGCATCTGCACATTAGAATAGACTTTTCCATTTTTTTCCTTGTTGCCTACCATCAGAGGACTGCTACATTTCATTCAGTGGCTTTCTCAAAGCTTTGTAGTAATTTCTTACATTTCTGTCATCAAACATTCTGCTTTCACAGCCTCTGTGTTATCCTGGGCAAAAATCTTAGGGTTTTCAGAGGAGTTTCTCTCAAATTTTCCTAGGTTGCTTCCAGTCTTCCTCAGGATCTAATTTATTGCTATCATTCCAATCTCGGTATATTGATCTACTCAATGAAGAAAAAAATTGCAGGTTTATAGGAACATTGAACTGATGTACAAAAATTATTAATAGTTTGGTGAAAAAATGTAATTCTCTGACCTCATCTAGGAAACATATTACTCTCAAATCTATCCGTGTGGAGTCTATTTTCCTTTCAGAAATGTGCAGTGCTCTCTGAGTATTTTCAAATTTGAATTTGTTTGCACTTCTCAGGGAAAAAATTCACACAACTATTGAAAAACAACCAAATAGAACACTGACTTTAATAAGTTATCTGTCTTTTAGGGTGAAAAACAATAGTCCCATATAAATTGCCATAACTTAACTGAAAACCAGTGTGAATTTTAATTCATAAATTCTTTCATTGATAATGGATCATTTTGTAAACAGTATTACTTGGACTTACATGTGAAAAGGGTCATAGTTTTGTTCATGGCATTAATGTAATGATTATTTATTGATTTATTTTACATGAATAATTGAATTTCTGTTGTCATGAGTTTAAATCAAATTTATTTCCTTCCAAATTTTGTTTCTTCTCAAATTACATTTCACATTAATTTTAGATAGGTAAGTTGGATTCTCTTTACACTTACTATTTCTCAACCCATATCTATTTCATCTGAAAGACTTCTAAAATCTATTTTAAGTTTCTAATCTAACATCTTTAATTGATTAGTGTGTTAGTGCATTGCTATCCTTACTGCCAGCTTTAGTTACGATTAAAATGAAAAAAAAAATTTGTGATCCAAAAGTATCCGTCCAGAAAATATTAAGCATACTCTGATAATTTAAAACTTTTTTGTATTAATATAAACAATGAATAAATGTCTGTGCATATATATATATATATATATATATATATACATATACTTATACATCAGCTATATCTGCATAATTTAAATACCTGGAAGCATAAGTAATAGCCTCATATTTATCAGGATATAGTATGGAAAAACATTACCATATTTACATCAAATTGTTTTAATTTAAAAATTCCATAAAGAACTTAAATTTATGACAACTTCATTCATTAGTTATACATGTGTTTTAGTTGTTAATTGATCTTTATTTAAATGTTGAAAATAAACAACTATAAATGTAATGTACACTGATCATGTTGGTTTATTATTAGAGTAACATTAACTAGTAGCTTAGAATAGTCAGATTAGATTGATTATAAAGGACACCATTTTTTCTTCTGAGAGGTTATATTTTTTGGAACAAATTATTTAACTTCTAAACTGATTAGTTAAAATAAACATTAAAATCGACTTATTAAGAAAATGAGGAATATGGATGAAAATCTTGAATGAATTATCTTTTTTTATTTTAAAGAGAAAAAAAATAAAGTTTACTTTCAAAAACAGAATAGTAGGAGAGTTACAATAATTAATAAGAAAATGATAATGTTTCATTCTTAAAGCAAATACTGTTAATAAACATATTAATATGCCAAAAAAGTTAACACATTGTATATTGTTGTCTTCATAGTGGTTATTCAGAGTACAAGATCTAAGCATTATATTCTTTCCAAATATTATTAGCACAAATCTTTTCACAGTGCACTGGAGTTGTGACTTTTCAAAATATTTTTATATATTTCCAAAATATGTATTTTGTTTTGAACTAACATGCACACACACAACCACAAAAACCAAAAAAAAAAATTTAGCCCGTGTTTTATTGTTATCATTTTACTAAATTGATTTCAGAATTAATTTAAAAACAATATACTTTAAAAAGTATTACCTTATTATGTAAGATTAATACAGAAAAATATTTCTAGGATAAAATAAGTTAAAAGGAAAGAATAAATATGAAAAGACAAGAGTAGAAAAAATAGAGTTCATTGTTAATAACAAATAATGCTTCTTGGTGATGCTGTTTTAGTTATGTGTATTTCTATGATGGTGTACATGTGTGCATGTGTTGCATTTCTTGTAACAAATAGTTAAACTCTGGGTAGACTATTTATGATAGTGGGATATTATAAAGAATGGGTGTTTAACTAAGATCAATAAAAGGTAAATATGGAGAAAAAATATTGGAAGAATTTCAAAATAATGGCTGTACACAAACTTTTTGACCAAACCATTATAATTTTCTGTTTCTCAATACATAAAAATGTAAGATGTGGTATTTGAGGGTATGAGTCACATTTCCATCACTTAGATGAAATACTTGACACTGTTTAAAGAGGAAGTTTATTTGGCTTACAGTTTCCAGTGTGTTCAGACCACAGTTGCCTGGCTCGAGACATAAGAAGGGCATGGAAAGGAAAATCTTCTCAGTCCATGGCATTCAAGAAGCTGAAAGAAAAACAGAAGGAGAGGAGACAAGAATATACCCTTCCAAATAACATCACTGGTAATCCAACTCCTTTGGCAAGATCTCATCTTGCAACAGAATAGTTAGTAATGAACTTATCATTAGGCTCATCCACAGGAATAGCACACCTATGACTCTAATCACCGTACAAAATCCCCATTCCTAAACATGAGAATTTTGAGACATTTTGCATCTAAAACATAATATTTCAATCCTGATGTCCAAATTTTTCATGTCCTCCACATTAATGAAAATACATTTAGTCCATCTCTAAAAATCACCAAAACTTTTATAGATTCAGTGATACTGACAAATCCAAGTGTCAATAATAGGCAACATCACCCATGATGTTTCTCCAGAAATTTCTACAGAAATTTAAAAAAAATGTGTCAGTATTCAGTGCCATAAATATTTCACTCCAAGATGGAACATTTAGGAGAATAGAAATAAACTGAACCAAACAAAAATAAAACCCACCAGAGAAAATGCTAAATCCTGTGTCTCCATTTTCAGAAATCCTGGCAGATTGTGAAGAAAGTGAACTTTAGAGGGCTTGGGACAGTTTGCATCTATCACCTTGCTGGTTGTAGGTCACATGGCCTTTCTCTTGGGCAAGATCCAGTTGCTGCATGTGGTATTCCTTGGCATATATTTCACATTCCTTGCATCACCAACACCCTGATTTCTTCACTGTATCAACCTCACTCACGACTTCAAGCCTCATGCTCTCCCTGGAACAGGGCAGGGATTGTGACCATGGGATATATATTTTCCCCGTCACTCAGGCCTTCTTGGAAATCTATGTGCAAGCTTTCATGATGCCATAACTCTTGAATTTTGCACATCTCAAAAGCCAAAACCATATGAATGCCATGTTCTGCTACTAGCTTGAGCAGTAACCAGTTCATCTTTAGATACTTGCTGAGTATTTAAACTTTATCATGAACTTGGAAGAATGTTTCTCTAAGCACTCCCAGAGCAGCTGCAAATTGTGGAAAACCACACATTTTAGACATTGTCAGAAAAATGTCTATAAATGTCTATTTTTATAGTTTAAACCCTAAATATGCTATGTCTCCTGCAGTTATTTAACTTAATATAATAAAATAATGAATTAACAAAGACTTAGATGGTACTTGAATTTTGGCAACATTTTAACTATCTTAGAGGCTTTAAGAAGAACACTGGAGATAACCTCATGTGATACAGAAACTGTTAGGAGGCAGAGATGATGGTGCACCTGTCGGAGATGAGTGACAGGACAACAGTCATTGAGTAACAAGGAGAAAATTCACACCTCTCATGCAAAATAATTTTGGAGGATATTTGTGGTTTCCACAAAACGTCAGGGGTTTCCATGAACGATTGTTATTTAAGTTCTAAGGAAAAATCCCTCACAACTAAGACCATGACAGGGCAGCTTGGCAGGAGTATTGCAGAGTAGAACCAGTTCACAGGAAACAGAAGAAAGCAAAAGCGAGCTACCAAGGGACCGTAGCAAAGTCTTTCTGTGCTTTTTATCTTATCCAGGCTAATCAGGGTGAGTAGCACTCATGCCCTTAATCCTGGATCCCTTGATCCTGGCATTGCATCAAGAATCAATCCGAATCTCACTCACTAGATCCAGTCACCTCTGAAAAATCCCCCCTGTGACTTTTTCAGAGCCAACAATCTGTAAAAGGATTTATGGTGTTGGCTTCAGTGATTGATGTAGGCTACCAAGGGGAAATTGGACTGCTACTCCAAATAGAGTTAAGGAAGAATATTTTTGGAGTGCAGCAAATGGCTTAGGAGTATCCTAACATTATGATGACCTATTGTTAAGGTAAATGGGATATTACAGGCTCAAGGACAAATGGCTTAGAATTTCGAAGAACGAAGGCATGGTTCACTCTGATGCCTTTGCCAAGATCTGTTTCCATGTTTATTATCTAATTTCTATTTTACTCTTCATTTATATTTCATTTTTGGTTTTTAAAATAATAAAATAAGCCATATAGTTATGCTTGTGTGCCTCATTTCACTTACAATTATAGTCTCAAAGTACACCTGTTTACTCCCCATGAAGAACGTAATCATTATGTCTCCAAAGATATACCAACTAAATTTCATTAAAAAGATGTAAGTGAACACAAAAAAAGAATCAAGACCTGCTGAAGTTCTTGCTGAAACTCAAGGAAAATAAGAATAGGTAATAAAAGGTTGTTATAAATGCCACCTACGACTGCATAGCCATAAAAAAGGATTATAACTATCATGAGTATTCTTTTTTTAATTTGTTAATATGCTTATGCATATATTAAGCACTTATCTTCTTTCTTTGTAACACAGTGTTAATTTATTTCATATCAATACATAAGAAATGTTAAATCTGCATTATAATGTTTAAGTTATGGAATTCATTTAGATGACTAAACATTACTCAAAGAAAAATAATGACCTTCTATTGGTGCTGAATTAATTCCTGTAACAGCTAAGCAGATTGTCAAACTTCTAGGTGTGACTGTGGCTGACTGACACGTAGACCAGCAAAGTGAGAGGAAGACCTGACCTGGAAGTGAATTTCACCAAAAATAATGTTTCTACCCTGAACAGAATAAAGAGGAAAAGAGGAAAAAATAGTCCTTTTATGGAAGAACTTCAGTTTTCATTCTTGCCTTTGGATATGGCTCTCCAGTTAAGTCAGCTTCTAACTCAGATTTACACCAGTGTTCTACAGTGAACTTCTCAGCCTTTGCACTCTGACAGTCACTTCATCCTTACCTCCAGATGTTCTGTGGCTTCCATCTCATGGCTAAACAGTCACTCAATCCTCCAGCTCTCCAGCATGCAAGTAGCAGTGGCAGACTCCTCTGTCTCTGTTCCTGTGAGCTTAGCTTTGCATAATTATACACATATACCCCTTTCAGTCTGTTCCTCAGGAGATACTTAACTAACATACAAGTAATTTGCAGCAATTTATGGAAGCTAAGACTTAAATCAGGGCTATGATCAAATCTATTACAACTGTTTGAACTTAACACTTTCAAATAATAAGTATTCTAGGCATATTCCCAGAAGAACTGAAAACATCATACCACAGTGATATTGTGCACCCATATTTATAGCAGCACAATTTGTAATAGCCAGATCTTGGAAACAACCTAAGTGTCCATCAACTAAGGAATAGATAAAAAAGCTGTGGTATTTTTATACAATGGAGTACTACTCAGCTATAAAGAATGATAACATTGAGATATTTATAAATAGATGGACACAACTTGAGACCATACTCTTTAGTGAAATAAATCAAATTCATATGTATAAATACCGGATAGTCTCCCTAGTGTAAAAAATGGTAAGAGTACATTAGAGTTTATAGAAATCACGATTCCCTATTACATTGCTCTGAAGCCTTATGATGTCTGCATTCATTAGTTGGAATGGTTTTACCTAGTTTGTTTGATTTTATTGTCTGTGATAGTATAAACAGCTATTTTAAAGAAAAGAAGACAATAGAATAACAGGAGATGATTTAGTATCATCTTACTCTGAAGTTCTATGATGCTTTTGTTTTTCTGTTGCCTTTGGTTCTATCCTGTTGTATCTTAATGGATATTATTATGTGTGATAGTATAAACAAATTTTCTATGGAAAATAAGATAATATAGTAGCCATTATTTGTTCTCTGCTATTTGGTTCTGAAAGCCCTGTAATGCTTTCATTCTCTTAAATGGTTTTATATTGTTTTGTTATGCTTGATACTATTGTATATGAAGCTATGCTCAACTTTTCAAAGAAAGAAGGTAGTTACTGTTAATTATGTGTTGTCTTGTGGTAAAATGCTGTATTACTTGCATTGTTCTGATCTGATCTGCTTTGTTATGTTCTTTTTTGTCTTAATCTCTTTAAAAAAATTAAAAATACTATGTTTTTAAAAATCAAAACATAACTAAGAGAAAGTGACTATTATCAGGGTAGATGAATTCATACAAACTACATTATTATGGTGTAGACCTTAAATGTCCCCTGAAAACTTTCAGAAAGGACTGGCTGCCAGCGTGTGGTAGCATTGGAAGGTTGTGACATGAGCTTACACTAAGGAGGATATAGGAACCCTGGCCCCTTCTTTTTGTTTACTCACCATTCTGCGGTAAATATTTGTTTTGTTTTGTGTTGTGTTGTTTCGTTTTTCCTTACACATAGTTTTGCCATGATCTACTGCCCTGCCATAGGCCCAGAGTGATGGAGCTGTGTAACCATAGAACGAAATGCCTGAAACATGAGCGAAATTAAATATTTCTTCCTCTGCAGTTAACTTTCTAAGGTTAACATTCTTGTCATGGAGATAGAAAGGAGACCAATGAGTAAATCATTTGTTCTTGGAAGCATTTTTCAAAATAGACATCACTGCCTCTAATTCATGAAAAAAAGTTCAGGGAAACATAGATATGATGTAAAACTAAACTGAAGTATGCGATCAATATCCTTATCTATCTGAGTCAAAGTTTACATTCTTTGTCATGACATACACTGCCTTTCTAAGAAGAAAAAAAAATACTGGCCTATTTAGCATTGTTCTTTTTCTTCCTCTTTCTTTCTTTTTTCTTTTCCAAAAATATATATATAAAAGACACTTGCTGGTTACTGCAGCAAGGATGTTGCCATGAACTGGTGCATTTGATTAGAATAGTTATGTGTGATACAGAAAGCGTACTGAGGGGCTACCTTGATACACTGCTCTGCTGCTAGCCATTTAACCATGAAACACTTTAGGATATTGGTTATAAAACTTCCACTCGTATCTAAGATTCCAAATAAAATGTTCTGAATGGATCCTTGAATAGTGCTGTCAAAATTCCTTTCATAAGTTGAGTTTAAAGACTAGAGATGTTTAAAGTTTATTTTTCATTTTAATGAAGTTTAAGCAAAAGCAGAGAAAGTTCAATGCAATGGTTCAATTTTATTAAATAAATTAACTAAAGTAAACACATATACTTAAAAGATGACACTGATTCTATTATAATTACCATAAAGCAAATAAAATCATTTTCAAGCAGTTGTATTTATTCTCTTATTTAGTTCTTATTTTTTAAATTCACTCATTTATAAAATTACAAGAAACATGCTTTTTTTCCTTGTCTTTTCTGAGAATAAAGAAATAGTCCAGGTACAGTCATTTCTTGCTGAGGTTCATAAATGAAAACAGCCCACTTGGAAAATGCTTATTGATAACATTTTGCCATAACATTCACAGTTAGGGGCCTGCAAGTGTGCTTCCATTATCCCACTTGTTATTATTATATGAATAATAGGAGGTATCTAAGCCTACACATACCCCCAAATTATAGTTTTACTTTTTCCTATCTATACATGAATTTGTAAATTATTATTTCTAGAACACATACCTCGTAATTATTTTAATACTTGCCTATCAATTTCCATAGCTGCACAATTAGTAATGGTTAAATCCTGGAAGAATCCTGAATAACCATCAAAAGACATTTGGATGAAGAAAACGTGGTTTTATATATAATGGGATACAGCTTATATACAAAGAATGACAGATTTTAGAAATACGTAGGGAAATGTATGCACCCAGAAAATATAATGCTGAATGAAATGTCAGACTCTCAAGCTTAAATACTGTACAGTATCTCTCACTTGAACGAGGTAAAGCACAAACACATTAGGCAAAATGTCAGAGGTAATAGAAACTGGGAAATTAATGTTCAATGTAATTTTTTTTTAAGAAACAGGCTTTTTCAACTGTAATTGTTAGTGGAGAAAGAAAAAATATAGGAAAACTGTACGTGTTATATTATCACTTGGTCTAAGGCAATATTTTCTAAAATTCAATAAAGATGACACTTTTTACTATTTCACCTGACTTTTGTCTTTTGGTATGAATCGGTAAGACAGCATGACAAAAACGTTATAGAGTGCTAAACTTTTAACACGGAAATATTTCCAGACATATGGCAGAAATAATTAAACTCTGTAAACATTGGAAATGATAAACTTTATCACTGACCTTAATATTAGATGAGTATCCTTCGTATAGAAACTTTTCTGCATGGGGACAAGTTTTGGGGGCATTAAAAGAGACAGTGTCAGCATATAGACTCAGCATAATGTCATGATCATAAAGTGCTACTGGTACAGGTGATTCCTCAAAAAGCAATTATGCAAGATATGGTTATACATATAGATATTTATGTAAATAATTATCTCTATGAATAAATTCCTTAAGTAATTCTCTGAAGATTTTAGGATCATAGCATGCTTCTCAAGGCAAAATTCACAAATAAAACCTATATATATATTTACAAAGTATAGCACATTAAAGACATACCATTTGTTTTTAAGATTGCAGATCTTTAGAATATATAATCTTATTTCTTTCTAATTTTTGCTCTATATCATTATGTTTTACTTTCATATGTCATAAATGACATAATTGCTGTTTTAAATAATTATAATTTTAAATTTCTTAAAATGATATATTTACTCACATAAATATATCCAACACTCTTACTTCTCTGAAGCAGACCAAAGTTTCATGTGGTATTATTAATATTTTTTTCTTTCATAAGAAATACAGCATTTGTCTGTGACATTCATTTTCTGGAATTTTATTTTAATCATTCTTCCTTCCTTCTTTCCTTTCCTCTTTTTCTTACTCTTCAACCTCCTCCTCCCTTTCTCTCCTTCTCTCTCTCCCCCTCTTTTTCTCTTTCTGCTCTTTTTTTCTCTCTGCCTTTCGCAAGCTGGAGGCCTTATGCATACTATGTAAGTGCTCCACCACTTTTCTAAGTTCCAAAAACTTGCTTAAAAGTTAAAGATAGTTTAGCTGGAAAAACATAATTATAGCACCTCTCCAACCACAAACAGAAATTTTTAGATATTTTGTATTATCCTTTGATTTGTGTGATTTCTGATAGCTGCTTGTTGTTCTTTTTATCCTTGTTTTATGTGTATTACATGACATTATTTCCTTTTACTGTTGTTAATCTTTGTGCTTGTCCTTGTTTTCAATAATTTGAGCATGATCTTTGTGAGTGTTTTGTTATTTTGTTCCCGATTCATCAATCATTTTATATTTGCAGGTTTATAATTTCCATCAAATTTAGAAAATAATGCACTCATTGTATTTCCACACATACTTGTAAACTTCTGAGACTTTCAATACCATTGCCAGGTTGCTTGTATTTTTCCTATTTCATAGTTATTATATTCATTAATTTTTAAATAATTTTTGTACTATATTTTGCATAAGTTTTTCTTTTTCAGTGTTTTAAGTTTCCTTCTGGAATATTCTTCTTTTAATCCTAGTTTAGTTTGAAATCAATATTTTTAGTTATATTTTTCCATCTCTAAAATTTCTATTTAAAAATCTTTCTTGATATATTTTTATTTCCCTTTATATATTTGGAACATTAGGATATACTTTATTTGAACAGTTTTATTAATACCTTCACATAATAAAGCTGCCACTTACTGTTTGTGTATATGCTTCTATCAATTATCTTCTGATTATTTGTCATGTTCTCTTGTTATATTTTCACTTGGCTTCTCAATTTTTATTTGGAGTTGGGACAGTATAATTTTCATATTGTTATTTGTTTAATTTTGTCATGTTCTTTTGTTGCTAGTTCTTGTCTAGGTCATAACTCATGAGTTAAAATTTATACTAGTCAGTGTTTACAAGAGCTGGGAGGATTGGAGCAAGGATCCTCAAAAGACCACTCGTGATTTGAATCAGATTTAATGAAGGAATACAGAAATTTACAAGGTTAGCCTACAGTGACCACCCACAGAGTTAAATGTAGAAGAGGACAAAAGATCTGTCCATGTTCCAGAGATCTGAATGATCTGGCAGAAGGCCTACAGTCCATAGCAGTGTCCCATACAAGTCCATATCAGAAGGCCAAAGATCTGCGAAGAAAGACCAATGGGTCTTCCTGAGGTGTTTGAAGCTTTGGTTCTAGAAGTTAGAGTCTGTACTGGTAGGCTGAAATGCTGGTTCTAGAAGTTGAAGAATCTACCTCAAAAGCCAGGAGATGATGCTCAAGATGAGGTGAGGACTGGTGCTCCTTTAGAGAGAACAGCGAGACTTCCTCTGAGGAAATTCAGCCACTCCTAGTGGCTCCTAGGCCGCTCCTACTCTCCTGTCATACCATTCTGTCAACTATCCTCCTTGAAGTGAGTCTTCCAAGATAGAGCCATGCTGACTTATTCCACCTGGGTGTTCTCTATTCAGGTTGACATTTGATCAATTAACCAGTGTAATAACTGAAAGGTTTTTCTATGGTTTGTATCTAAATATCTCCCCAAAGCCTCATGTGGTCATGAAATGCATGCTTTTCAGAGATGGCTGACTGTTGAGTTTGTGATGGATTTATAGTCTAGTTAATTAAGATTAAAGGTGTGAATTTTACACCAATCCTAGGGTGGGTAGCCTACATACAATATAAGGGACATAAAGAGACTTTCTCTCCAAAGCTCTAGCTGTTTTTGGTGTCTTCCACCATCATGAACAGTGGCCCATCTGCTACCACCCTGCTTTGGTGTCAGCTGATTATGGACTAAAACGTCTGCAAACTGTGAAATAAATATATCTTTCTAAATTTAACCTTATGTGTCTGGAATTTTAACAGGACAAAAAGGCAACTCAGAGAGGTTTGCTTTATTATTTGTTAGCATAGGCACGCTAAAGCTGACTTAGACAATTTTTTTCTAAGAAATTCATCCCTTTATCCCAGTGCTGTAGGTTATTTCCTTTCTGCCCACAAGAAGCAAAAATTTGCAGTCCACTGTAAACTCTAGAAAGTGTTCTGTCCAATAAATTGGAGGAATTAATGATTTTGTAATTTTACACTCAGTACAATTAGCATATTTTTCATGTGATGCAGAAATTTCCAAGGCCTTGAAAAAATTGCATATCAGTCTCAGAACACTTCTATTTGGTGTGGATGACAAAGAGAAAATGTCAGTCTTTCATTAAGGTGCCTTATAACCTTAAATACATGGGCACTGACAAACAGTATTCAAAGTCATTTTGAATGTCAGTGCAATAAATTACTGCTTCACGCTTTTAATTCCACACAATTAAAAAACAATTTCTCTTTTATCATTATTACTGTCATTAGTATAGTTTTAATATATATATTTAAATCTCGGATGGACATGTTATCGTGGAGAGTTTTATTTTCAAGATATTAAACGTTTTATTTTCAAGATTCTAGATTCTTTACTAGAATATTTCCTTCTATCATTTCTTAGTGTATATATCCTCTCGAAGGAGTCTCTGATAAAATAACAATAATTATTTTGGGTTCAAGAGGAGGCAACAAAAGTATCATAAAATAATCTCTCAGTGGAAGATTGAAATGTGGGAGTTTTTCTTATACTCCCTAAGGCAAGCTCTTATGGGATTATATAAAATGAAAACTGGTCCTTTGGAAAAGTGATGGAGAAATAATGCAAATAAATAATAAGAAGAAGCTATTTGGCAAATGGTATAAATCAAATGATTTTTCCTGTATAGGCTTTGCACTTTCAAACTTAGAAGAAAAATGTGTTATATTTTTAGGTAAGAGAAGTGGAGAAATTTAAGAAAACTGTGTTATTTTACAGAGCATATAAAACATCTCTAGTCAAAAAATAAGAATAATAACCTAAGTCATTAAGAAATAAACAAATGATGACTCGTAATCAGATAATTATTACATTGTATAAATCAATTTTCAAGTGAAACTTGTATCAAAATTTCTGCATGATTTTTGACAATACAAATGATTTTACCACCCTGTAAAAATCAACACATTTACCCTTTGAGAATCCATATGGCGAAATCTGTTTTATTAAATCTGATATTAAGGGAATTGATTATCATAATGACAATGATGCAGAGTATCCCCTCTGAATGTGTGACCCGAGTGACAGTTGATGACTCTGCAATGATAGATAGCACAAATAAATAGAGCGAGTTCTCCGCTCCATGGTGATCTGTTAATACGAGATGGTTGGCAGTATATTATCAAAGAATCATTGTGCCAGTGATATATTGAAACAGAACATCACCAGAAAGACATTTCCTGTTTGATGTATTGTACCTTCTCCTGGTCTAAGAAATTTCAGAATGCATTTCAAAGCCTAAGTTACAGAACTGTTTAAAAGATAAAATGAATTGTTCCTTAATAATTGTGAGATTGCAATTAGTGTCTATGAGAGTTGTACTCTGTCCATCCAAACTCATAAATAATGTATTTTTCACATATATACATGTATATGTACATATATGCAAACCTGAAAAGCTGTCACCATCTTCCCATACTTCATTTATTACACACACACACGCACACACACACACACACACACACACACACACACACACACATACACACGCACATATTTGAAAACGTAGGTCCCTTTTGGAATTAAAGAAGCTTACAGTAAAATTGTACACATTGATCAAGATGGAATGTGATCACTAAGCAAGATAGAGTGTGACTGTGGTCCACAAGATTTATATAAGCAGTATCTATGAGTATTGGAAAAACAATTTCCTGAGTTCAAAATTATTCTGAATAAGAAATGATAGAGTGAAGAGATTTAACTTTTAAATAAGTTTTAAAACTGCTTTTCTACTACCTAAAGCCTGTATATTTAACTTCACCTATTTGAGAATGAAAGAATATCACAGAACAAAGAAGGACAATATGAGTAATTCTGCATGTCTAGTTGAATATGAGATAAGTTTGCAAATAATGCAAACAGTGGCTTCTGTACATCTGCTAAGATAATTTACACAAGTTAGACTATTCTGTGCCAAGATAATCAATGTAAATAATCAGTTTAGCCAACGCTTGGATGCAATGAATAAATAGATACACCAGTCTGTACATAAAAGCATAGGCTACACCCTGCATGGAAATGCTTGGTCAAGGTATTTGAATTGTGGTGACAACGAGGCTTTGAAATCTAACTCATCCTTGACTCTATATATCATTCGTGTGAGATTGTAGCATAAAGTCAATGATTTCTCTATTGTTTGTAGGTGAGGTTGATTTTTTGAATCGATTCCTTTAAAAAAAATCCTTTTTGCAATTTGTATCCTGTCTGTATAGATTAAAAGAGAAAAAGAAAGTATTGGCTGTTTGATATTCTTTAGGTAAAAATCATTGATTTCAACAAATTAAAAAGGTTTAATGTGACAACTCTTTTCTGAAATTTCAAGTTATTCAGAATACATAGTATTCAAAAAAGATTTTTGAACTCAGCCCATAATCTGAAAAATTGTCTCCATCTTTCCACACTTGAGTTACACTGCTTCTCATTTGACTTTCCTTTACTAGTATCTTTTATTTTCTTCATTTAGATGTCTTTCTATATATGTAAAGAATCTTAAGTAATACACTTTCATGCATCTCTAAGGATTGACTCAGCAATTTATATATATATATATATATTATATATATATATATATATATATTCTGTTCTAATACCTTAGCCTCTGCATTTATATTTTGCTTCCCCGTAAACACAAAATCAGTTTGCCCCATCCTGAAATTTTCCTCTAATCCTGTCAAGATACAGAAAAATAACAACTAAATTTAGCTCATGAGTAAAAGTTTGCTGATATCTAAGGTCAATTTTGAGGACATAAAATTGAAGATTTTAAGCTAGGTAAATTAGAAAACTAGAATAATAGTTGTCTGTGACAAATATTAATAGTTGGTCATTACATTCCCTAATGTGAGTTTTTAATTTTTTCACCTAATCTAGATAACAGTAAACTATTCTATGCTGTATATTTAGCCTCTGGCCATTTTTATAAATAGAACTTTAATAGGCTACAGTATACTTAATTACTTATGCATCGTGTTTGGCTATCACTGTGTCGTAATGATCAAATAGAATAGTTGTAAAAAGTATTCTATTGCTTTTCAGTTCTAACATTAAGATTTGTGTTGTGTCCTACTACATCAACTTGGCTGGAGAATGTTTTACTGAGGTTGAGAATAATGTTTTGCTAATACCATTTTCTATAGTGTAATATTCTATAGATGTAAGTCTACTTCAGCAAAAGTCTTCGGAACTTCTGTTTGTGTTTTAATTGCTATATTTTCTACCTAAATGCTCTATCCACCATGAGATCATAAATACTGTGGTGAATTTTTTCCCTCTTTTAACTGTTGTCAATTTTTGTTTCATATATTTTGGTGTTCACTTATTATATATGTCTGTCTGTGGTTATTCCCAGTAGTGAAATTTTTGATTTGTGATTAAAAATTCATAATCAGGGACCACATAAAGCAGGCTTTCAAAAGATGCTTATTATTAAACTTGCAATCTGCAGGTTCCACTTAAAACCTTTAAAATTGGACTTTCTTGGCTTGCAACACAGCATTCTGTATGTTTAAAAGTCTCCATGGGTGGTTGTTTTAATCATGGAAGTATCACAAACAAAAGAGAAAAAGACATAAGATTTAAAGAATATCCAATTGCCAAACATTATTCATTTTTTTTCTTATAATCACTAAAATTTATGCATTGCTAAACTCTTAATCTATAAAATAAAAGCCCAAATAAAAAATAGCTTATCATATACTATGTGACTTTTACCAAGATATCAGTATTTTAAAAATAGATATCTGAAGAGGAAAAATCATTTCTATTATACCTTTCCAGGTTTTGGAGTGGGTCACTGTCACAGGAGCCTTACTAACAGGAGAAAACTAACATGTTAATTATCTCATCTATCTAAAAATACATGGGAGTAAATGAGTAAACAAAGGGCCAAAGAATCATATTTAGAAATATTTTATTCTTATCTTCCACGTATTACTAATGAAGCTTTTAAATTACACATTTCATATTAAAAAAAAACCTAAAGTAGAAGAACAGGCATTTGAATGGTAAAGTAAATTTTGAACTATGGTTAATATTCTAAATTCAAGATACACACTATACAGCCTCCAAGTATGTGTTTCAAATGACTAAAACACTTATGATTTTATCATTATTAAGTCAAATGTGTAACTGCTTCGACGAATAAGTAAAGTAAAGCAATAGTAGGTGAATTCTTACACTGAAGTTGCTGCCCTACACATCATATGACAATACACATAACAAAGTTAGAAGCAATAATATCACTATTATATAACTTATTTCTATATTGCAGGAGGGCATAGGATATAAACACTCAGGGAGACAGCAAATGGTGTGTGTTTGTGGGATGAAGAATATAAGGTCCCAATCCGTGACTCATTGCTCACTGAAGGTGTACATGTCTGTTTTTCTTTATACTGTTTGTTAAAAAATTATGGAGTATTAGGCAGCTTTGGTATATCAGTCTATATGCATCAAATAGCAAGGTAATGCAGTACTTTTGGTAAATCCCTGAACACTATAAAAAGTAACAGTTCATTCCACTTTATTTGAGAACATTGATAGTAATATTATGACTTTCTCAGTGTTAACAGAAAGATGAGAAAACTGCCTTCATATATCTAAGTTCTAGATATAGGAATGATTGGAACATTTTCTAGATACATAATACTTATTGAAATTAAAATGAGTTCCTATGGCAATAGAATCACACAGTAGCCAAAATGCTGGCAATGGCCTTTTCATGTTTCTCTGAAAATATGCTAAACAAAAGACATAACTATACCAAACCCACCAATTGGTGTGCAAATTACTTTCACTTGATAGTCATCTCTGATTGACTTATTAAAGACTTTCACATCCACATGAAATTTAGCACAATTATTTTATTTTTTCTGGCCTTCATAATTTTGCAAGTAATTGATCTTTTATTCTTTGTTCTTAATGCTCCTGACCCATTACCTGTTAAACATCTGTGCCATGCAATTTTGAGCTGATCCATCTTAAAATCTCTAAAAGGATATGTTATAGCTTTATGGATATTAGTTATACTATTTTTCTTAAAATTACAGCCAGCTTCCTAAATACTAGAATAAAAAATGTGCCATACTGTTAAAAGCCCTCAAAATTTGACATAAATTATCTGAAAATGCCAAATTCTGATCCACAGTTCACTCGACCTGTTTTGAGTATTTCTATGCTCAAATGGGAAATAACTAAAAAGATAACATCAAAAAATTAGGTGCACAAATGTTCAAGTCTTTTTATATGTTGGAAATGTAAAACAGTCAAAACATTATTCACTGGAAATAAAATAATAATTTAAAATAAGTTTATCAACTGAAAAATTAATTATAGGAAACACATTGGTCCATAATACTATTTGACCAGATGTTTCATGAATACAATAAAAAAGAATCAATATTAAAATAATATTTGGCTTGTCTTCCAACTGTGAGAGCCAGTTATTTGCTTTCTAGATTGTTTAGAAGCATTAGTTTCATATTCTTATGATTTAAATAAAATATTTTTGTCACATAGTGAAAGTGTTAATTTATAATAAAATTTATTTTATAATATTTAGTATAATTTCAAACTTTAATAATAAATATTGTAAAAATAATAAATACATAAAGAGAGATCACAAAAGTATTTTGTCAATAAGCAGGGAAGAAAGCAAGAACAAAGGAACATACAACAGACAGCAACTAAATCAAATTGACTTAAACTGAAACAGTAGTAGCATCAAGAATTGTCTATTAATTATAAAAACATATTTTAAGCTCTAAATTGGTAACTCATAAAGATACAAAATATTAGCAATTCAAAGAGATATGTCATAAAAATACCAAAGGAAGCAGTAACAATAACAAAAGGTAAAGTTCCTGTTCCATCTCTTGGTCTTTTATGTTTCAAGTTAATTTAGATTAATCATGAGTTGCTTCAGGCTATTAATGGCCAATTTCCCAAAATTTCCATTTTTACATATAGTATGCACTGAAAATACAAAAAAGATAGATAGAAGTTTTAAAATTCTGCCAATACATAACACAAATTTCTCTTTTTTGTTTTTTAAAATCTCATATAAGATTTAGCACTGTGCACAGAACACTCCATTATCTATACACTGTAAATCCTCTTAAGGAACACCTAAACGTGTTATTCTGTGTTAGAAAATGTCTTGAACTGAATGATAATCAAAATGTTTTGCATCATATCCTATGGATATAACTAGTCATAGTTGGAGGGAAATTTATGGCTACTAATTTGATATTTCAAAAGAAAAATCATTATTATCTTCCCTTGAGCTGTCTATATTTTCCTAATTGTGGATAGGAAAGAAATAATAATAATTATCAAACAAAGAGATAACGTATATAAAGTATTTATTATTGTAATTAGTAATGCTCTCCACGGAGAAAACAATCACATAGAAAAGTAATAGAATGGGTACAGCATTAAGCAATAAAATTTTCAGCACCATATTCACAGTAATTTGCCATATTGATACACTGTACAAAAGTCAACAAATCAGGAGGGAGCCTTTTACTAGAGAAATGTTTTCCAAAGAGAGAGAAGTACAGACACTTTGGAATGGACCGTAGTCATAGTACTGCCTGAAAAACAAAGGGCCACTATGATTTCTGCACAGCAAAAAGAAAATAAAAAGAAAATCCTAGATTACAAATCGGAATCTAAATCTTGTAAAGCTTTGTAGTCCATTTAAAAAAAAAAAACGTTTCCATGTACTCGGGAAGGTTGGAACCCTTTTGGGTGTTTCAGAGTGGTTATATGCTATTACATTTTAAAAAGACAATTATGACAATCATGTTGGAAACAGGCTGTCCACAGAAAGGAGAATAAATGCAAAAGTGAAGAAGATTGGGGCGCAGAGTAATCAATCAGGGGGTAACTGCTTGTTAGGGAGCAGAGGTAGTATAACTAGTAATAACTAATCAAACTGCACATACATCTTAAAAGGAGAGCTGATGAAATTTTCTAATGGATAGAACACAGAGTATGGAAAACAGAAGAGGTTCGAGTATTTTCAGAGAAGTTACTCTTAAAGAAAAGATTAGGACTTCAACTAGTCCCCTTCACCATTTTTCGTGGAACACAATTTGAGAACTTATTAGAAAAGCATAGGCAGATTTATTAGGTAGAATCAAAGATGTGCGTACTCAGAAAGACGTCTAGGCAATCAATGTACTCAAACATGTTCAATATGGGATTGGACATAATTTTTATGGTCTTGGTGGTGACCTCAGGACAGTGATCTAGGATGCGCATATCTACTGTTTGTCAGGTTGCCCATTAATGGGAATAGGCTAAAATACACACTGTTTAAATGTATTTGAAGTTTAGATATTAATTGGTACCAAATTAATTATGTTGTTTATCTGAACATGCAAGTGTACAGAATTTGTGTGTTTATAGTATCAGAAGTAAAGCATAAGCCAAAATTATAAATTATTGCATCTTTAAATATCTTAATGACTTAGAAGTAAGGAATCTGGGCAAGAAAAAAAAGACTTAGAAATAAAAAAGGCATTGTAACTTTGGCTAATTTTGTATTTTGAACCTGCAGTTTTCTGTAAAAAGTATAATGGTAAAATTACAATGTCCTTGTTCTTTTATAGTTATACTTATTTACTCTACTTCAATAAGACATGAGGTAGGAGAAAACAGAAGTTTGAGGTTTTATTTTACTGAGATGAGCAAGAGACTACCAGAGACTACCAGAAACTTTCCTTGAAGCAGAAGGTATGGAATTTGGATACACATTTGTAAAGGACAGAAAATAAACACAGCCTGAAGACATAAATTTTGGGGTTTAAGCAGTTTATTTTAGAATCATAAGAAAGTATTCTTTTACTTTGGGATTTAAGAAAGTATTCTTTTACTTTGGGGTTTAAGTAGTTTATTCTAGAATCATAAGAAAGTCCTCATTGAAAGGACTATATTAATTAGGAGTGAAAAACTTGACTAGACTAACTCAAAATTTGTTTTAATCTTCTATTGGCTAAGTAATGTATCCAGTTCCTTTTCTGAATATTGAACAATAGTTGACATCAGACTCCGGATGTTTCATACAGTTTTAAGATTTTTAAAGAGTTGCTGCTATTATCAACTATGTATGGTCCACTTTTCAGCACACTGGTAGAATCACTCTCTCTCTCTCCCTCAAATAGTCTTCACTGTGATCCATATAAAATGCACAGCACAAGTGAGTTCCTTAATTTTTTATGATTTTCTTTCTACAACTGTAAAATGAATGACAATAACTGTCATAGTCATTGTATCTAACAATAAATAAGAAGCAGCTATCACTATGCCTAGTATAGTGTAAATGTTCAATAGATTGTAGACTCGGGTATAATGAGTCTTTGCAAAATGTGACAGTTACCACCTTTCACATTGTCCTTCAAATATTTTGGAGTGCTGGTTTGGTGGTCATAAATTTCTTCAGGAGTTCCTTGTCAGGAAAGTATCTTATTTTTCCATCAGTCTTGAAAGATAAATTTGTGGGATTCATTCAACTGGGCTTGAGACTGTTTCCTTTAGAGTCTGAAATACATCATTCCAAGTTCCCTTGGACTTGAGTGTTTGAACCAATAGGTCAGCTGTGATTCTGATGGTCTTCCCTTTATAACTGAATTGCTTCTTTTCTCTAATATCTTTTAATATTCTATTCTGTATTGAATTTCTGGAACCTTGATTATGATATCTGGCTGTAGATATTTAATTGTGATTAATTGGAGTTCTATATGTCTCTGTTGTTTGTGTGTTAAATTGTTTTTCAATACCAGAAAACTTTTCTGCCATGACTTCTGTGAAAATTATATGTATACGTATGTGTGTGTGTGTATGTGTGTGTGTGTGTGTGTGTGTGTGTGTGCGTGTGCTGGTTTAAGAAGATTGTTTTACAATCATGAGAAAGTGAGAAGAAAGGAATTATGGAATTCAGAATGATAAATTTGGCTACACTAATATGCTTTCATATTCTATTGGCTAAACATTATACACTGTTTCTTTTCTGAAGACTGAGCAATTTCTTTTGTGCTTGAAACGATCCTGGTTCTTTGACATTGTGCCACAGTATTTTCAATGACCTTTAGTCAATTTCAGTCATACAATACCAGGAAGAACAGCTGGATAGAGCAATTGTGTCACTTTTGGCTAAAGTGATACATCAGAATACACACACACACACACACACACACACACAGACACATACACACACACAGAATATGTGTATACAGGTTGTTCACAGATATCATGGCAGGTAGAAGTGGAGTGCTAACTTACATGACTCTGGTATCCACCCAAAGGATTGTGGGAGCACACCCATGAGTGTGTCTAGATAGGTCATGGAGACATGACCTTGGGATCTGCATTTGGTCATTTTCACTTTCTGCTCTGGTTTAGTTATCCTGGTCTGGTTCCCAACTGCCATGAACTAACCATTGCACTAACCTGTGCTCTTTTGACATGATGTGTGTCTTTGGAAAAAGCCAGCCATGGACTGTAGAGCAAGCAAAACCATGGGCCAAAAAACCCTACAAGAACCTCTCCTCCTTCAGGTTGTAGGGATGGGGGTATTGTATTTTAGCAGTGAGAAAAGTGAATCATGCAAAAATTTTGTACCAGAGATGTGGAATTTTTGCTGTGCTTGCATTCCATCACGTGGTTGAAAAGCATTTGCAACTGGCTTTAAAACAAGGGGGGATTCTGGGGATGTGGGCTAGAGAAATCCTATGATGCTGTAAATAGAATTTAATGGGTGATTCAGGACTGAGATCCGATCAAAATCCTAATAGTGACACAAATACTTAAGGCCAGAACCAGAAAGTTTCAGCTGTAAACATGCAGTATTGGAAGTCAGATAAGAGGTACTGTGACAATTTGTCTGAATTTTGCCCAAGTCCTGAGAATTTGGAGGAGACAAATAATAAGAGAATTAGACAAATTTTCCAGAAGAAATTTTAAGACATTGAAACATTCAGGCTGTTGCATGTGTACTGCAGGTTGTTTTTTTGCTAGATTTATAGTGAAAATTGAGGCCAAGTGCAGAGCAGAGACAGGTGAATAACTTTAAGTTTGGTCCTGAAAGGATCATTTGTAAAGTTAGAGCTTAAGGAAATGTGGGTACTAAATAGATTATTGCTGTTAAAAAGAAACAAAATACTTGTACATTAAACAAAGAAAAAAAAAAAGGATGCCTTGAGGGCTTATTTCAAATAAGCAAGATTCCATCTATTAAAACTTCCAAAGTAGCAAAAGCATTAACTTTTCCTTTAAGAAGACAGTGCATGGGACCCTAGCTTCAAAAGAGGCCAACTGGGTCCCAGAGATTCATTTCACCGTGCTCAGCTCTCCAGGCGCACAGAGACTATTACAGGTGTGTTCAGAATGGCTGATTACTGCTACTGGTGACAGGAGAGCCAGTTCTGTCTACTGATGGTAGACATCAGCATGCAGAACACAAGCATTGTCAGTCAAAGAAACTTTTACCGAAATTTCAATAAAAGATCTTGGAGGCAGGACAAAGGGTTCCAGAGATGGCAGTGTATGAAGTTGTGGTAATAATGTTTAAGGTGAGTGATGACTCTGCAGGCTGGGAATGCCAGTCATGTGACCACCTGCTGAGGACAGCTCAAGGCTGTGGGTATAACTTGTTTCTTACAGTTTCAAAGTTCAGAATTTGGTTTGTGTCTTAGAAGAGACTTGGACTTTTGAAAAATCTTGAAATTTGGAGAAGGATTGTTGTGTTTCTCATTGTTTGCAAAATAGTTGTATTATGTTGTCAAATTATCAATTTGCAGTGTCAATATTTTTAATTTAAAAAGGGTTCATGAGCATGTGATTAGGTATAAAATAAACAATTTATGAATTCAGTAGTTAGGGTAGAATGTCCAGTTGACCAAATTAGGGCTTAATCTAGGAGATATGTGAAAAACACTTCTAGATAAGACTGGGAGGGTCATAGAGTCATAACTTTGAGGATTATGTCTGGTTCCTTTATAACTCTTCTCTAGCTCTGCTTTCCTGTTTTACTGAATTTTTCCTGTTTTCCTGAATTTATCTTCTTTGATCTACCATACTTTTTGCCATGATTTTTTCTGTTTTGGTCCTGTTTATTATGGACTAAATCCCTAAATCTACAAGTCAAATTGAAACTTTTCTCCTCTAAGATGATGTGTTTGGTCTTAATTTCATGAACGAAAAATTCTACTAGTATGAAAAATTTTTTTATTATAATCACTAAGAAAATATTCATATATATGATAAATGATAACAATATGTTGTAAATGTTTTATTTTTAAATACTTATTCTGTGCCTTTAAGACCCCATAAAGGTTTTGGGGATATGTTTCTTGAAAGTATAAAATGGTCACATCCCTCATAGGGATTTTTTTTTTTTTTTTTTATCAGTACCAGGTAGAGAACTCATGACCGCCTGCTTGCAAGGCAGCTGCTTATGCTGCTGAGCTAAATCCCAGCCCCTGGAAGTATAAAATGGCATTGTAACCTTAAGTAACTTTGTGTTCAGAGGCAGCAATTTATTTTTAAAAGTAAAATTTTAAAGCTAAGTTTTTTTTTTTTCTTTTTTTTTACATTTTGGTTAATGGCATACAGAGGGTTGGTGACAGGAGTAGTAGAGAAAATCTACCAGCAGCTAAGGAATATAGAAGAGGGAAGTTTATATTTTGATGATAGTGTAGTGTAAAGACAGACAGCAGGGGAGTTTACACGAGAGAAATCCCTTAACCAGGGTGAGAAACTGTTGTTTTTATTAGGGATTGAAGATATCAAATACTATGTAGGCAGCAAATGCGGTTACTGAAAGAATGTCTTTTCCTGGATCACTTAGCAATGTGTAGATCTAAATGGAGCACCTGTATTTTTTTAAAATTGCTTTCAGTTGTAGTTTTTTTTTATTAGTATATATGTGCAGTCAGTACATAACAATAACATTCATCATGGGGAGTTGGAATAAGTGTTTCTTAAAATATAATAGGGGTTGCGTTTTGCTTCCATTATGGAGGAATGAGTCCAAAGCTTCATACAAGCTAGAATAGAGCTTCAGCATAGAGTTACCTCTTCAATTTTAACAAGACTCTTTTCCCTGGGTTACAGAACATGGTTAGCTTTTATATAAGGAGATCCATACATATTTTTCAGTGATGATTGTTTGACAATCATTAGGAGAAATGAATGACCCTATATATCAAAAACTATGAATTTTACAATTGGGCTTGTTTTATAACCACCTATGTATTGCTTTATTTATGAGGCACAATTCATTGTATAACATTAACTTTAAATTGAGTGATCATGTATTGTATTATAATGGCTCTGCCTATTGTATAACATTATATGTTATAATTACTGCCAGTTTGTATTTGTTTGTATGTTTTACCAGATGAAATAAAAGTATTTTCTCTAATTTATATTTGCAATTCTTATTTTTATCCATTAAGATGGACAGTTGAAAAGTTGTCAGGAGTGCCTGATGTGTCATGTCAAAAGAAATATCTCATGCCATGGAATAAGCATCAGTAAATGAATATAATCGAAGAAAATAATACAAAATTTAATATGTGAATTAAAAAGTTCTAATTTATGTAAAATAGCTAAATTCATATTGAGGAATAGGATTATGGTGAGATTTAATAATAGTAAAAAATACCCAATTACATGAATTCATTGTGATATATTTATTTTACAAATGATTAATATTTTAACTTCAAATAATTTATATGTCAGTTATATTATCATTATTTTATGTATAAAAATTTAATTATTTTACAAAACTAAATCTTTCAAAGTGAAAGGTGTATCTGAGACAGGTGATTTTGGCACATATTATTACACATTTTGGCATATTTTAAAATAGCTGCTATCAAAAACATGAAAAACAAATAGTAACAAAAGCACAGAAAGAAGGAAATCCCTGTGAAATGCAGTGAAAATTCAAATAGTGAGGTTGCAGTTGGAAATAGTATAGGAATCTTAAAGAAAATATACTAACTAACCAGTAATCTCTTTTCTGGGTATATACACAAATGAAGTGAAATCATCAAGTTTTAAAGATATCTAAGCTTCCATGTTAATTATAGAACCATTCACAAGAGTCAAAATTTAGGAGCAACATACACAATGAAATAATATTAAAACTTAAAAAAATAAAAGCCTCTGACTGTTATTTATCACAATGTGGATAAAACTGCAAAATATTATGTTGAATAAAATAACGTAGAGACACAAAGGGAAATTTTGTGTAATCTCATTTATGTATACAATCTAAAAAAGCCAACAAACAAACAACAAATAAAAAAAGTCTGTAAATGTAACTAAAATATACAAAAAAAGCTCAATAGATTTAGCCATGAGAAATAGGTAAATAAAAACTACACTAAGGGTTCATCTTACCCCACTGAGAAGTCTACTGTCAAGAATTAAAGCAATAAATATTGGTGAGTATTTAGGGGAAAAAGAACCATTTTACACTGCTAATGAAAATATAAATTAGTAAAACCATGAAAATTAGTATGGAAGTTCCTTACAAAGCTAAAAATAGAAGTAGTATTATTTCTAGCTGTTCTATCCCTGGAGGTAGTCTCAAAAAATTAGAATCAGAATACTCTACAGACATCTGCATACTTAGGTTTATGGCAGTGCAAGTGCCAATAGCTAAGTTATGCAAATAGCCAAGGTGCTCATAAACAGATGAATAGCTAAAACTTTGTGGTTATATAGACAAAACAGAGTATTATTCAGTAATAAACAATGAATTCAGGAAAATGGGTTGAACTGAACTTCATTGTGTTATGTGATGTAAGCCAAATTTAAGAAGACAAATATTGCATGTTTTCTTTCATATGTGAAATTAAAGAGAGGGCAGATGACATGAAAGTAAAAGGAGGTTAGTAAAGAAAATGAAGGGAGTAATGATGGCCAGGGGATTGGGAAGGTCAAGAGTTAATGAGGAAGTGGGGCAGACTGGTGGATGTTATTCAGATACTGTGGTGAGTGACTGAAGCTGGAGATGGATCTCACATGTGGGGCTAATGCAAGGCCAATACCAAGAACACGGAGCACTGGAGGCAAGCCAGGCTATCAGCTGTTCCAGCTCGGAGAATGGAGAAAGTGAGTTGTCTGAGGTGAATCAGGAAAATAAGTTGTTAGGCAGAGAGGTTTCACGTGACATCAACTTCCCAAGTGTATAAACAGGCTGCAGTTGCTGGGAGATTCTCTAGTAAAGGACGCTCCACTTGATCTCACCTTTCTGCATTCTGAGTCTTGTCTTCATTTCTTCATCCTCCACTGTCCTCCCTATGGATAAATGTCCTCCCCAACAGTGGGCAGGACCACCTAGTCAGTGTGCTTCAGACAAACCGAAACCAATAAAGAAACTGATATGCTATGCTATATGCTCTGATATAAATATATAAACTGATATGCTATATGCTATATATGCTCTAGATGAGGCAAAATACAGCAGAATGAAGCCTGGTACTCTGTATAAGATGCATGGAAAAAAAAAGATGGCATTAAGAACATACATAATAACTACATTTTCACAAAGGGAAAAATAACGGATATCTTAATTTTTTTCCAATGTTGAAGATTTAACCAAAACTTCACACAGGTTAGAGAAGCATTCTGTATCACTGAACTACATTCCCAGTTGTGGATATGACAATTTGTTCCTCTATAACAATAATTCTACTACATAATAATGATGTGATGAGTATGCACAATAAAATTTAATTTTATGAAATATTTTATAAATATTCCACAGTTAAGTTATGTTTCAGTAAGAACCTTCAGGTAGATGTATTCCTATTGTATAAAAATATTCTATCCCTAAATATCTAATTCCTGCAATCTTACAAATCTGCATTGCTGAGGCAACATGAGCATGTGTTATGATAAAAATAAAAAGGAATTTTTAAATCTTTTATATCTAGTTAGCAAATGATGATAATTTTTTCTTCAAATCTATCAGATAATTATTCTCCCTAATGTCTTTCCTGTGTTTTTGTCTGATGAAACACTGCTCTTAAATATTTCAAATATGTGTATTTTTTTTAGCATACCCCAATCCTTCAATTTAAAGTCCATTAAGATATCTTTGGAAAGTCTGGAGATGGAGAGAAAATGGTAGATAGATAACAGCAGCTACAGAGTCTCTCTGAGACAGCCAGCTTAGATGCCAGGAATGGTGCAGTGTGGGGAGTCCTAAGCAGAAGGAGATACACCCTGTCGACCCAGGAATGAAATAAGCTGAGAGAAACCAATTGGAAATGCAATACTGGTGTTATGATTGGAAAAGCTAAAGTTTTGGTGCCACTGCTGGAACTTGTGGCTTGAATACCCTGCCGCTGCCACACCTGAATTGGCACAGCCAAGACAAAGACGCAAACGCTCTGAGAGTGGGAATCAGGAAACCAAATTGAAAGCAGAGCTGGCGGGGAATCCTGCATCAACCTGAGGTGAGTGAGAGAAACAGGGACCCTTCCATAGACAAAAAATCTCAAATAGAGGACTTTCTGGGACCAGGCAGACTGGCCAGAACAGGGTGCTGCAGTGACTTCAGTCACATATTCCCCTCTCAAGAAGGATTGGTGGGGAGCACTTGACCTGGGTGATGCTATGAACTGAGGCCCAATAGGGTAGCCCAAACCAGGTCCCTGAACCTGGCAGTGCACCTTAATGCAATGAAACCTTCAGCAGGTTGACCTGGATGGGTGGGCCATCATAGGCTGCCCCGGTCTGTACCTCCTAGTACACAACAGTGGGCAGGACCACCTAGTCAGTGTGCTTCAGACAAACCGAAACCAACAAAGAAACTGGGCATCCTATATGCCTGCATGGAAGGAACAAAAAATATGAGAAGAGGAGGCAACAAGAAATGGCCCTCAGTCCCCAATCCTGAGAACACTGATCCAGGAAAGATAAATGCAAAGGAGAGTGAGGACAGAAAACATGCAATATCAGGCATGGCACGAATAGACATAAAGCGATATCTTTGGGACCTCATAGAGGACTTCAAAAGTGAAGTATTTAACCAAGTAAAGCATGATATAAGCAGAATAGTTAAAGAAATGCTAAACACCTCCCAAGAAAAAACAGATGGTAGAATGGAAGAACAAAAAAAAAGGGGGGAGTGATGGAGAAAATAGCTAAAACATAGAATACATGAATCAGGTTCAAAGAGATTGCCAGGAAACTAAAAACTCTATTGAAATCTGGCATAACAACTTGAAAGAAACTAAGGATAGATTATCTGAACTGGAAGACAGGTTTGTAATGTGGGAACACGAAAGGAAAAAAGTCTTAAAAATAACAAGGAAACAAGCAATAACAATACAAAGGCTAGAAGATGACAAGAGAATCTATAACTTAAGAATAAAGAATGTGAAAGAAGAAGCAGGAGTACAAACAAAGGAACTGCAAAGGCTACTCACAGAAATAATTAAGGGAAACTTCCCAAACATAGGAAAAGGAAAAGATACTCAGATGTATGAGGCATACAGAACTCCAGTCACCTACAATCAAAACAGAACTACACCCAGGCATATAATAATCAAGATTCCAGAAATACAATATAAGAACAGAATATTAAAAGCTGTCAGAGACAAGAAACAGATCACTTACAGGGGAACACCCATCAGAATTACAGCAGATTTCTCAGCACAAACCATCAAATCTCAAAGAGCGCGGGGTGAAATAATCCAAGCCTTAAAAGACAATAACCTCCAGCCAAGTTTGATATATCCGGCACAATTGTCCCTAGAAATTAATGTAGAAAAAAGGTGTTTCCAACATAAAAAGGAACTGGGGGAATTCGCAATCACCAGTCTAATTCTACAGAGAATACTGCAGGATATTATAAAGAGAGAGAAAAGAACCAGGATTCCAGAAACAATAGCAGAGAGGCCACAATGAATGGAGCAGAAAGTGAAATGAAGAAGACAAAAAGACAACTAATGACAGAAAAAGAACATAACAGAAATGAGGCAAAGAAGGTTGGATATAATTTCTAATATAGATGGCCTACATACACTAACTTAAGGAAAAAAAGAGAGAATCACAGCAGAGTGGATCAAGAAGTAGGGTCCACTGAGAGGCTCTTTATAGGAAATATAATTAGCCTGAGGAAGGTTGTATAGGCCAAAATCAAATATGAGAAAATGGAACTCGATATGATAGGGAACCAGAGAGTAATAGTAGTAACTGGGCCAGTATTTATGGATCGGTTGAACAGACATGCTTTAATAAATGAAGAAATATAACTAGAAATCCAGCCCAGGAGTGAGAAAGTTCAGAAACAGTTAGGTAAATAGCAGATTGCCTCCCCATATAAAACCGTGAGAGCTGGGGAGACCCAAAAATACACAGCTCATTCTGGGGGAGTAAAGGGGAGGAATAGTCTTCAAAAAAAAAAACAGCAGAAGATATAGCTCATAACGTATCAGGAATTAAAACCCTTATTACTCGCACCACTCTGCTTGGTTGGAACTTGTTCCATCCTAGTTTGTATACAAGCACTGGATCTGAAGGCATAGACAATTGTCACAAAGATATCAGAACATAGCACAGTGGTCATCTTTAATTTCCTATCAACTCAATCAGGATCCCTGTATGAATTATACTGTTGTATCATGACTGATCTTAGTTAAATCTGACCTGTTTCAATACTGCTTGCTATTGACGTATTTTATTCAAAACTGTTATGTGGTGGTATCAAGATGAGGAGTATAGACAACTATACTGAAAATGACAATCATTCACTATGATCCCCATTCTGATTTGATTCCTATCCGTTTTTGTAGCTCTACACTATCTACAAAGTTGTATGTCTGTTAATTCTGTTATGTGCTGATATGTTCAATTATACTTTATTTGATGATATAGCCAATTCTGTTAATGATAACAAGAAACAGCACAGTGACCATATAGAACTCCTTATACAGTAGTTTTATATGTCTTTTAAGTTTTATGTGTCTATTGGAATATGTTTAGTTCTGTCCTGCTTTGTTCTGTTTCTCCCTCTAATATAGAAAGGCTAGAAATACATGTTAAGACTCATGCTTGTGTAAGACCTATAAACAGTTTATGAGAACTGATCTTATGACACATGATAAAATGAACAAAAGCTTTGAAGGAAAGAAAGTGGCACTTCAGTACCCAGTGCTGATTCCGGAGTGTTATGATGTGAAATCCAGCAATATTATTAATATTTTTCAGAAGGATTTTAATCTAATAAGTTTTGTTAGGTCTCAACATAAACGAAGATATGGATAAGTGCATACATGTCTAAGTGTATAGGATTGATAGCCATATTACTTAGTTTTTGTTGGACAGTTGAACAGAACTGTTTGCAGTCTCTCTGGTTGAATTTCTATTTATATGTTGCACTTTTGTATCTTGAACAACTATTTGCTGAGGGAAAATATGTATACATCAACTTGTGATTCTTTACTGTTTCTTTCTTTTCTTTGAAAGTATGTACCATTTTTGCCTGTTTTCTATTTTGTTTTATCTTTCTTTAAATAATAAAAAAAAGATATCTTTGGAAAGTCTTTAGTAAGGCACTTAACATACCATAATATGATAAATATCACTTGACCCTCCTCCAGTGTTGATTATTTATTATCATTAATGAATTTTTCTTTTGGGGATGTGTTGCTTATTAGTAATTGCCTAGTGTCATGTTTTGTCTACACTAATATTGTTTATTTTTAAGATTTCTGTCCTTCCAACAAATAAATAAATAAATTTTATGACTGTACCATAGCCAAGTGAAGTGGACCACTAGAGTACTGATCTGTGGAAACAAATTGTTGTGCAAACTCACCAAGCATCATAATTCAGAATTGCTTATCTTTATGTGTTTTGTTCCCAGGATTCTCCAATAAGTTTGAATTATATTATCAGAATCATTTGACTAACTCTAACATAAGTTTCTCACCATTTATACCAGTAATTAGCTTTTCTATAAAGACATAATCCATTACGACTGGAAGAAGTGATTTTGGAGAGGTTATTTGAATAATTTTTTTAAAATATTCAAGCATCATGGCATAATAGGAAAGATGTCTTAGAATTGAACAATAGTACTGCCTTAGTCATATCACAAAAATAATTTGTTTTTGAGTAGAATAAAAGGAAATGTGATTGAACAAATGACCTTTATTCCTTTTGTAGAGACAGATTTAATTGGTAATATAGTTATCAGTTATGTCAAAGAGTGAAACATTGAACAAGATTTCTTGGATTCCAAGATAGAGCTGCATCTCTCCCAAAGCCAGACTACTATTGTGAATCTCTACTCAGAGCTTAGGATCATGTGCTTTGATTTGGCTTTGAACTCACATGCAACTATGTACATCCTAGAAATCATATGCTGATCCACATTATGTGCACCACGTATAAACTTATGCTTCAACTGGTCATTAACTTTCAGTGAGCACAGAAGACTTCAAATATCTTAAGATGTGAAAGTATTTCACATGGAGACACATGAGAGGTTGGAGTAATAAACAGCAGAATTTATTCAACCTTGTTCACTTCAGGAAAGCTTCATTATAGTAGAAAAGTAGGCAATATTTCAAAGTAATTTTACAATGCTTTCATAATTTTTTTCTTGGAGAACAGTTTGGAAACTGCAAGATTATTCAGTTCTCTGGTTGATAGTCTAATCATAATAAACTAGTTTATGAGCCATTTAAAGTATGAAGCCAGTCCCTACTGATAAGCTGTTAATTAAATTATCTGTAACTCAATATTTCACTAATTTAACAAATGGTTAATGAACACTTACTATGTTTTAGTTACTCGACTATGTAGAGATATGTAAAGCATTAATACCTCCAGAGAATTTACCATGAAAACAACTTTTAATTTTCTGCAATTAATCTCCCTCTCAATAACTCAGATATTTTAAATATATAGAGGCCACAGACATCATGCTCCTCCTCATAGCCTGCACTGAGTGCATACTCAAACAGACTCAGTACATAGCCATCATCCAACAAAGAATGTTATCCCAGTTAACTGAAAACTACAGGAACCCCACTCAAGCTATCATCAGATTATTTCAGACATTTCAGAATCCTTCTGATGAGCAAATATTTATTTATCTTATGCATTCTTATTTTATACCTACTTGTGAATTACTGAGTTCACTTATATAAATATATATTTTATTAAAAGTCCTCCTAACAAGAAAAACTGTGCATAAAACTACCAAAAATTATCTTTGAATAAAAAATAGCAATGAAATAACTTTTCATTCCTAAATATTTTACTGGAGTAGATTTTCCTACCACATACAGAATATTTTTCAAGTAATTGAAAGATAGTTATTTGCCTAGAGGAATTGTATTTTAGAGCAACTATAATTCAAGCTACTACTGTTAATGTAAACATCCATTTAGCTTGTTGGTAAACATGCATTATAATTCTACATAAAATAAAGCTGAAGGTTGTAAATCCATTGCATTTACATGTAATGACAAACACACAATTCCCTAGAAATGGTGAATATTTCACTGAGTACTATAAATTAGAACATGAACCTATGTAAGTTCCTATAGTTTACATTACACTGGAAATATTGTTTATACAAAATAAAAGGGAAATTATCTCCATGATACCCTTTTAATAACCTGTTATGAATTATACTTAAAGCCTCAGTTTGGGAAGGAAACCATGAAAAAAAAGTGATGGAATAAAATTCCAACCTAGATATTGAACTATAACAATTAGAATAGTAGAAATGGCAAAATTTCAAGGATTTAAATAACAATAAATTTCAAGGATTTATTTGTTTTAAGTAAGTTCTGTACCTTTGTATTAATCAAAATATTCTAGAAAAATGAATCACATAGGACCAGAGATTTAGCTCAGTGGTCTCACCTCAGTCTGGCAAGAGGAGCAAGATTGTGAGTTAAATCCCAGTACAAAAAGAAAGAAAGAAAGAAAGAAAGAAAGAAAGAAAGAAAGAAAGAAAGAAAGAAAGAAATCTTTGGAGAATACGAAGTTGAGTAACACTCTGTTTAGTATCTCACATATTGAATTACACAACTGGTCATTTACATTTGAAATACCCCTTGTTTCAAAATGAACCCACACTATTGGTTAATTTATGCTCTTGTGTCAATTAATACAGTGCTATCTCTCCTAAATAAAATTGGTCAAATTTTTTGCCAGTGAGCCCAGTTTATCATATTAAGATGTCTCTTTTCACTAAAAACATGCTTGCTGGGGGGCCATTAACTTTATTGTGGACAATATGTGAATCTGAGCACAGGAACAGTTTAAAAGGAAGATATACTAATTATTAACATTAATTGAACATCACACCCAGCTTCATAAAACAAGTACTACTAGACGTAAAAGACAGATAAAAATAAATACCATCATACAGTACACCTCTATCACAAATAGATCAAGTAGAAAAAACATCAATGAAAAAAATCAGAGTTAAACCTTAATTCACTTAATAGATATTTATGAAGCATTCCATCAGGAAATCAACAGCTTACAAATCTTAGCAACACATGAAACTTTCTCTGAAACAGACCATATACCAGTCAATATATCAGGGTTAAGGCAATGCAAAAATATTTACATTTATACCATGCATATTATCAAAAAATAGTACAAAGAAATTAGAAATGACAAAAGAAAACACAGAATTTAGCAAATACATAGAAACTAAGCAATATATTTGTTACTAAATAGTGGATTACAGAAGTAATAAAGAAAGAAACAATTCAGTGATTAGAATTAAAAGGTAATGCTATTACAACACACCAGAACTTATGAAACACAATGAAAGCATGTCTAAGAGGAAATATATAGCAGTTACTCTCCACATCACATAAAAAGATTAAGCCCAAATAAATAACCTAATGATATACCTCAAGTTCCTAGAAAAACAACAGCAAGCCAAATCCAAGCTGTTACAGGTAAGATTATTAAAATGATTAGAGCAGAAATCAATGAAACTAGGATCAAAAGAAATACAAAAAATCAATGAAGCATTGATTCTTTAAAAGAAAAAGTGACATACACAAATGTAGTCAATATAACTAAAAAAAAAAGAGAAGAGTCTCAAATCAATGCAATTGGGAATGAAAGGGTAAAATCCCAATGAAAACTGCTGACATAAAAAAAATTACTAATTTTTCCCAATTCTCTATGCGAATAAAGTGGGTTATTCAGAAGAAATACCAACTAGGAAAAGCAAAACTTAAAATGGCTTCATTTGCCGAACTTTACGAAAAATTCAAAAAAAATTTCAATGCTTATATGCCTCAATTGCTGTAATGAAATTGAAAGGGAAGAATTAATCTCCAAGTCTTTCTGGGTTCGAAATACTCAAATCAATAAATGTAACACCTTCTTTGAGCAGAAGCAAAGACATAAGGTTATGGTTATCTCAGCAGAAAAAAAGGGACCTTGACAAAACTCACCAGTGTTTCATTATAAAAGCAATAAAGAAATTGGCATACTAGAAACTTATCTCAAACTAATAAAATCCTTCTATGACAAAACTATTGCCAACATCATATTAAATGAGAAAAAATAGAAATTGTCCTCTCTAAGCTAAGTAACAACACAAGAATGTCCACTACCAACATTTCTGTCCAACATGGTACTTGAAATATTAGCAAGAGGCAATTAGTGAAGAAAATAATTACAAGGGTTATGAATAATAAATAGAGTTATTAAATTATCATTATTTGTAGATGACATGATTATATATGGAAGACCCAAAGAAATCCATGAAAAATTCTTAGAAAAAAATCATATTCAGAAATGCTTCAAATTACAGAATCAATACACAAAACTTAAGTGTTCCTAAACCCTCATAATGAGCCCATTAGGAAAGAAATTAGAAAAAAATACCATTCACAATAGCGTCAAGATACTTACTACTTAGAAATTAACCTAACCCAAAAAAGTGGAAAAATAGGTATAATAAAAACAATAGTGTTCTAAAAAGGAAATCAAAGGAGATATCAGAAAATGGAGTTATATCCTTGTTTCTTAATAGGCAAGACAAATGTAGTCAAAACAGTCATTAAATTGATATACAGATTTAAAGCAATCCCAATCAAAAACACCAACCACTCTATGCAGAACTAAAGAAAAGAAAACTAAAATGCATACAGAACCAACATAAGATCCAGAATAACAAAAAGCAATCCTGGTTAACAAGAGGAAAGTTAGAGGCATTAAAATTCCACACTCAAAATTACATTACAAAGCAACTGGAATAAAAATAGCATGGAACCAGCCTAAATAAAGACACAAACATCAATGGGACAGAACAGAAAATGCAGAAACTACTCCAAGCATGTTCACTTTTTTGAGCCCTGACCAAGAGACCAAAAATATACAATGGAGGAAAGATAGCCTCGTTTATACTGTTTGGAAAACTGGTAATCCACATACAGAAGCTTAAGCCTAGAAGCATGTATTTCACCCTGATCAAAATTAATCATCAAACTGAATGTTAAAACAAGAACATATAATCTGATTTAAAAAGTATGTGAAACACTTAATGCATAAGCATAGGCAAAGGCTTTCTGAAATGAATACTTGTTGCACAGGAGATAGTACCAAAAATCAACAAATGAAACTATATCAAATTTAAAAATCTCTGTACAGCACAGGAAATAATCAACAGAGTAAAAAGACAACTTCAGAATGGGAAAAAATTGCCAATGTTGCCTCATACAGAGGACTTGCATGTAGAGTACATAAAGAATTAAAAATTTAGACCCCCTCAAAATGCAAGACACCCTCAAAAATTGTTCAAGTGAAATGAATAGATAGACACTTTACAGAAGAATTACGAATAACAAATACATGAAAAAAAAAGCTCAACATTGCTGTCCATTAGAGAAACAATGAAAACAACACTGAAATTCTACGTTACCTCAGAAAGAATACTCATAATTAAGACATGCACGTTGGTGAGGCTACAGGGAAATTGCTAGTGGGAAAACTGGCTCAGTCTCTACAGAAATTAGCAATCCTTAAGAAACAAAATAAAACACCACTGTATTTGATCCAGCTATTCTTAGAAGTATCTTCCAGCGAGAAGTAAAAACATTATAATACAGTGATACATGCAGAACCAGTTTTGTAGCAGAACAATATAAAATATTGGAATTTTGGAAAAATTTTGGAAAAAGTCTACATGTCCATCAACAGGAAAATAGAAAATGTAGTGTTTACCCATAATGATGCAGTATTCTTAAGACAAACCAGTCATTTGAAATAAAATGGATCTCCTTTGACACCATAATGTTAAGTGAAATAAATCAGACACATATTTACTTGCCATCTCATACTGTTTTGCCTCAAATCTGATAAAGAAATGCAGAGCAGTTGTTGTTGTCAGGGGTTGTACACAGAGAACAATTCAGGTCAGGACATGGAGTTTATAATATTTTTATAATGGTCACCGGAAGTTAACACAGGAGAATGCAGGAAATCCATCTGCAACACCAACAACATAGATTATTTAGTCAAGAGTCTAAACCCCATGGCAATGTCCCAAATGAGTCCAGATAAAAACACAGAGCTCAGGACAATGCCTCCATGAGTCCAACTGGAAGTCCAGAGCCCACAAGAAGGACTCACGCCAGTCTCTTTTACAGATTCGTGCCGGGAAGACCCAAGGGTCAGCGGTGGAAGCCAGAAAGTCTATGCCAGCAGGATGAAGGAGCTGTGCTAGTGGGATGAGGGTTCTACACTGGAGCTGAGAAGTCACACTCACAACAAAGAGCGGGGCTGTCCTGAAAGGCACCACAGCTGTCCTCAGCGACACAGAGGCCCCGAGCTCCTCCGACGACAAGCACAGTCGGGTACGTGCCAGGAAGCAGCGTGACGAGTTCATCCTGGAGACCAGGCAGCACATGTCTTCCCCTCCGGAGCCAGGAAGCAATGCTCGATGTGAAGACCAAATCTTCTCCAGGAGAACCAACAGCTCAGACAGCAACTCGTAGGAGAACTAACAATGCCTCCATAATGCCTCAATCCCTCTCCTCACCTCTCTTCTTCTCCACCTATTTATCCTGGCAACCCTTCTCAGGTGGAGCATCTTCTCTCAATGCATGCTGATGTAATCCAGCTGGCGTTAAGTTGACCACTAGTTATCAAACCATAACAGGAGTGTTGTTTACAGACTAGGAGACTAGGGCCTTCTTCAAGCATGTAATGTACCGGGGACCCCCTTCTTTGGATCCAGTGACATGCTCTGTTAAGTTGTCATCTCTACTGTTAGATATCAGTTTCTTCAAAAGCATTTTAAGAAGAACTTGCACTTATTTCTGCCTAGGAACAAGGCTACTTTTCAGTGAACTCTGACAAGATAAAAGCAAATACTTTAGTTTTTTCACAAAGTACTGGAATTGTTTCTCCTTCCCTGTGCTACATTATGATCATGGGCTGTAGCACCTTATAAGCCAAATCAGCCTCCCACCAACCAGTCTAACAAATCTTCCTGGTTAGGCAACATTTTAAGCCCTCAGAATGAGTTTTTAGTTGACAGATAAAGATGACTTGGCATAATTTTTATTATTAAAAATCCAGTATCAATTACATGCATTGTGTAAAAGGAGGATTAAATTTGGTTGACATTATCATTTTTAAATTTTTCAATGTATTCATTTTTCTTCTGCTTCCCTGTATGACATGATTTTAAGAACCTTTCCACTTGGACTGATTTCTTCTCAAATCGATTTATCTGGTTGTAACTTTCCAATAAAAGGGGTTTATGATTACCCTGGCCATTAGTATTTAAGTTATTTTAAAATGACCTCATTGAGAAAGGTTTATCAATGAAAAGCAGAGAGGTCAGAATTTCTTTGAATCTTACATTAATAGGTTTAGATACTTACAATACATTTCTATTAAATAAGTAAAATATTCAGTATGTATGAAAATGAACTCTCAAAGGATTGTGGAAAACAGACCCAGTCTCTCAGCCTGAGTGAAACTATCTTTCCTGACTCAGGCACCTAGGTCCCTACAGTTCTTACAAACAGTGAGTTTTGTCTCATATAACACTTTTGAGTTTTCTTTGAGGTCCCTAATCAGCCATGTCACATTATTTTGAATTTCTGCAGTCATTTATTTAAAAAAAATAAGTAAATTTATATTCATTTTGCTTACATTATTCTGTATTTCATTCTGAAATATTCTGCCCATAAAACAGTCCTATTAGATGGCTATTCTGGTTTGTTAATTAATATTAAAATCTGCCTATGAACTTTTGGTAACCTGAAATTTTGAGTTATTAATTTCTCCAAATAAGTCATTAACCAGTTAAGTGAACTTCTCTTTTGGTACAAATTATACAGTGAGCACCAGGAAAAATTCTTCTGTCATGTGCATTCCCGGGACACTTAGTGACAAATCTTGCTCAGAGCGGATAGTTCTGGATTGATGAGCATGAAAACGGAGGGACATATTGAGAGCACTGCGGCTTATGCACATTGCACAGGCTTCTATCTCCTTTTGTGTTTTCTATTATACTTGATGACCAGGAAATGGCTTTAGTTAAAAATTTTCAAATATTGTACCCTAACTTCCCATGAAGATTTTTATTATTATTCCAGCCATTTCAATTAAGATATTCTATGACTGTTTAAAATACAAGACATTTCTAGGTTTCTGACAAAACAAAGAACAACACTTATCAAACAACCACAAAGTCCCCCTTATGCTAATGCAATATACTGTGCTTAGTAAGAGAATCTGGCAGCTTTCACTTAACATTTTTGTTCTGACATTTATCTGTTGTGAAGACTATGTATCCACTCAACTACCAGCTGTCAAATTGTGCAAGAACCAGGGATTCTAGATGCTAGAGGTGATAGTAATAGTATTAGTAGTGAAATATCAGATTTGTTTTTAATAATTAACACATCCAAAGGACTAATGTGCAGAATATATAAAGAAAAGAAAAAAATCAGACCCTCAAAATTCAAAGACTTAACTTAAAAGATAAATAGACATTTCAAGCACAAATGGCAAATAAATATATGAAAAAAAAATCATTGATGGTCATTAAACAAATTAAACAAATTAAACCACATTAAACAGATTAAAACCACATTGAGATTCCATCTTACTCCAGAAAGAATGCCCATCATTAAGAAAAAAACAAACAAATGTTGCCTGGGCTGTCGGGAAAAGGAGCTCTTCACTGTTGTTGGAAGTGTAGGCTGATACAGCCACCACAGAGTCACCATGGAAAGCAGTGTAGAGATTCTTCAAAAACTATAACCCTTGATCCCATTTGACCTAGCTATTCCTCACCTGCATAACTTTCCAGAAGAATTAAAAGCATCACACCACACTGATAAGTACACACCCATCTTTATAGGGGCACATTTTGTAATAGTTAAAACATAAAAGCAATCCAAATGCCCATCAACCAATGAATGGATAAAAAGATTTTTTTATAGAATGGAGTATTAGTCATAAAGAATATAAAATTGAGACATTTATTGCTAAATGGATGGCCCTTGATATCAAAATCACCAGCGAATTAAATCAGACACATATGTAAATATCACACTATCTCTGTGCTTTGAGAAGCTGAAAATGTAGATTAGAACATAAATGTACAATGGATATTATGAAATAGAAAGAAACAAAAAAGGAACTTGGGAGGGGAAAGGGAAAGAAAGGAAGAGAAAGAAAAATGAAAAAAGAAGTACAAAAGGAAAACCAAGCTTTGTGAGAAAGCATAGGGAGGGGATTTGAAAGAGGATGGAAATGGGAATAAAAAAGAGGTAGCTGACTCCTTTTTTATGGTAAGCACTAAATAAATCATCTGCTTTGTGAAAAACAAAAACACATCAGACACATCCCGCTTTTGCCTTGTGACCTCATACTTAATCTTCTGGACTGGGTCCCACGTGAACTGCTGTGGACATGAATATAGGTTTTACATTTGTTTTTAACATAAGGCTATTCTTTACCTTGAGAAAAGAGAATAGAAGAGAGTAAAGAAGAAAGAAACAAGAAGTAGAGAGAAAAGGAAGAGAAGTTGGTATTCGACTATACCAATCTAGAAGTAATATTCACTGGAAGAAGGGGACAGTCAAATCCTGCCCACTTGCTGTTTGCTTAATACCCTTAACTAATGGTTTTTGATTGTGTACCCATGGGAAATTATTTCATTTAATTAACATTCTTGACAGTAATTTTATAAATCTTCATCTTCTTAAATTTTTTTTCCCTACCTGGATCCCATTCCAAACCTGTACATATTCTTACTCATCTCTTAGCTCATTGAAAACACTTGTACTCAACTTTATTGGTTTGTGAAATGCATCCTTCTATTCCAACCAAGATGATGGATGAGGAAACCATTGAAGTCCCAATGAAAAGCTTAAGTGAGAACACCATTTTCCACCACCATTTTCATAAAACATATGAATCAATCTTAAATTCATCCTTTCCAAGAAGTCAAGTGAAAAATATTTCCATGTACTTTGTTCTTCTATCTAGAATATGACAGATATTCAAATTAATTCCTCCTTTTGGTAACTACTATTCTTTAAAAAAATTATTTAGTTATTTCTTATGCTTATTTTAATTAAGGGGAAAATTTTTAAAAATTAGGATATATAATAGTAACTCTTTTTGATTTCCCATTAACTTGTTTTGAAGTCCTGTAATACTCCCACGATCTTGTTTTGACTGATTAGACTCTGTTCCATTCTGTGCAATAGTATCAAGTTTGAGGGTATAGGCAACTACTTTGAAGGCAATAAGATTCACTAAGATGCCCATTCTGGTTTGACTATTGTCTCCTTTGCAAGTCCTGTAATGTTTACAATGCCTCAGTTTTATTGGTCTTGTTCTCTACTGTTTTATCCAACTTTATAATATCTAATGAGATAGACAATTCTTTTTAAGGAAACAAGAGACAACGTTGATAACCATTGTGGATAACCTTGTACTCTGTTCTACATCATGTGCTATGTTTATCCTTGGTTTTGACTGACAGCTTTGTTTTGCCATATTTGACTTTATTCTCTCCCCCCCAAAAAAGTAATAAGAACTAAGGAGTAATAAAATCCAAAATGTGTAAATTTTGTTGTAAAAAAGAGAGAGAGGAAAAAAAAAAGAGCTCTAACGGATATAACAGCAAGTGTGTTTAGGGGTGTTAAATAGCTGACTATATTAATGTTTTTGGATCATTGAACACAGCTGTTTGCAGTCTCTATGTTTGAATGTCTATTTTGTATTCTTTGATACTGTGATTTGAGCAACTATTTCCAAGATGATAATATGTAATCTATTAATAGGTGATTTCTTACTGTTATTTTTTTTTGTAGTTCTGTATTATGTGTAACCTTACACCACTTTGTTTTGTTTTGTGTTTTTCTCTTTTTCCTCTTAAATAAAATAAAATTTTTAAAAAAGTGTTAATGGCTTGTGAAATTGAACTCAGTGAGATAGTCTGGCCAGTCATATAGAATTTTTCCTCTCATCCTGACTTTGTGAATGAGAGACAGATTTTCTCTGTTTAAAAGATATATGACATATACTTCATAACAATTTGAGATCTTTAAAATTTTAAAAACTTTACTGCTTGCTTCCACTGCATAGATTATTTAGCCAAGTGAAGTAAAAAAAAAAAAAAAAAAAACTCAAGAAAAATCTGAACTTTTTTTTGGTATAGGGATCAAATTCAGGACCTCGCACTTACCAGGCAGGCACTTAAGCCACTGAGCTAAATCCCCAGCTCCAAGATCTGAACTTTTATAATCTTAAAATTATTTTATTATTGAAATTTAATACAAATGACTGTAGTCTTTTAAATTTGTCTCTTATACAAAAAAAGTATTTCAGATTTATTTTATCCACCCATTACAAATATGAATTTTAAAGTGGTATAAAAAAGCATTCTCACTTTTAGAAAGAAACAATATACTAGGACATGTCCGCAGGAGGAAAATGACATACTAGCTTTCAAACTTCTCATAAAATTGCACCGTGCTAGAGGGAAATTTCTTAATTTGCACAGTATCATGCAACTAAAATGAGTAACAAGCAGAATAGCTGGCAGAATAGCTGAAATTTGAAAATTTTCCTGTTAATAGCAGGAATATGAAGCCAAGATATAATTTGTCCTGAATTAATGTTTAATATAAAAATTAAACTAGTTTTCATAAAACATCCCACAAGCTACCAGCTGGAAAAAAATCTTTTTTTGTGAGTGGGTAGTATGTTTCAAACCAGCAATAGTTATAGCTATAAATAATATAGCTGGATGGATTTACCTTTAAAATACAATGCTCAACCAAATTTAATAATTCTGGAAAAAAGCCTTTACACTATCTGTCAAGTTTAAGAGGAAAAGGAGTTTGTCACATTTGCTCTTTTAGCAGGAATCTTTTGTCTAACTCAATATTGTTGCAAATAGAATGATTAAACTAAATGAATCATAAGTATTGGATAGGCTCTGGGTAGTCTTGAATCTATTTCAAGTTGAGTAAAATTTAATGAATAAGAAACAAATGAGTAATAAAAAATTAGTTCCCTAACCAAAGATAGTGTGGAATCATTTTCCATGCTGTCTCTTGCTTCTTGCATTCAGGTCAGCCTGTACAGTCAATGAGACACCAAAGCAATTCTTTTGGAATCTCAGTGCTGCAGACAAATATGTGCATCTCTTCAAAATCCATATGTTAAATTCTATTCTCAGTGTAACTGCATTTTGGGAGTGGGAGCATATGGGTATGATTAGGTCAAGAGGATTCTGTCATAGGACTATGGTCCTTGTAATAGAAGCCCCAGAGAACTTCATTGACCTTTCCAGCCTGAGATATCAAGGACAAGGGGCACTGCATGAGCCAGGAAATCTATCTTCATCACACACAAAAAATCTATGCACTGACATGCTGACCACGAACTTTCCAACCTCCAGATAGCAAGAAACAAAATCCTGTTGGTAGCCAGGCACCCAGTCTTATTCCACTTCATAGACACATGCATGCACACATCTGTAATTGATCATACAGGAAATGTTTGGTGAGCACATTACCAGGTTCTATTGTGCAATATAAATGGATAAGAAAGATAAATTTTCTTCAGATGTCATATATATATATATATATATATATATATATATATATATGTATGTATATTTAATTTGCTACTTTACTTCCACAGGTAAAACAACAAAAAAATTAGCGTCTACCTTCTTAATGATACAATTCATCACCTTTTTTCCTTTGTGAACTTTCCTTATTTTAAATATACTGGAACTTCATTTACACCACCCATTCTGAAAAACGCATTGTGGGTGTGCATGTAGTTAATAATAGCATAGATAGAAAAATACATTTCCTAGTAAGAACAAAAACTATCATTTAATTAATATGTTATATACAAATTGGATATATAAATATCATTCATTCATCACAGGGGCTGTTTAATGATGGGGTAAGTTATTCTTTTAGCTGTGAAAGGATCCTGATCATGAGGTGAGGAAATTTTCATGCTGTGAGACTTGAAAGAAGGACTCTTATCCATGAAGCCAGGAACAAATCAATGTACTCAGGATATCTCCTCTTTACACAAATGTGCATACACAGATATACATAATTTAAACAACTTTTTTAAAAGGTCAAGAAAAATTAAAACAATAATTTACTTACATACATTTTAAAAAAATGAATGAAATCTGGATTGCAAAGTATTGTTTGAAAAGGCCACATCAGTTGTAGTCAGGGGTTGCTCGGAGGACAAGACAATATAGGACGCATCATTTGTAGTATTATTTTATGATGATTACCCAAGTTAAATACAAAGAAAGTGTAGGAAGTGTGTTCACAACATTTAACATCTAGAAAATCCAGCCAAGAGCCTGAATCCCATGACAATAATCTGCATGAATTCAGCTGAAAACCTAGGCCCATGATACGGACTCATGCAAGTTTATTTCACAGATTTACACTGGTAAGGCCCAGAGGTCACCAGTGGAAGCTAGAAAGTCTGTGCCAGAGGGTGAAGGATCTGTGCTAGCAGGCCAATGGCTCTGTACTGCATCTAAGAAGGCACACTCAAAATAAGAACCAAGGCTCCTCCAAAAGCGCCACAGCCGTCTTCAGCAATGATGCGGTCCTGGGCTTCCCCATAAGAAGAGCTGAGTAGATATCAGGAAACTAGTGGGACAAACTTCTCTTGGAGATTAAAGAGTACACATTTTCCCCTCTGAAGCCAGGATTTGATGCTCAAAGGAAGGACCAAAGCTCCCCCAAAGTGAGCTGAAGCCATTCTCTGCAACAAGGTCCCCAGCTCCTCCGATGATTAGAACAGCCAAGTTCCTATGAAGAAGCTCTATAAGCTTCTCCAGGGAAAACAACAGCTACATGCAACAATGAAGCACTACGCTTCCTCTGCAGGTCTCCTTTTCAGGCTGGCAACAGTCCTCAGGTGGGCCAACCACACACAGTACCACACTGATTGAGTTCAGCTGGTGGTATCACCGGTTACCAATCTACTACTCCCATTTTTAAATTTTCTATTATAAATTTTTAATGATATTTTAGATTACTTCAACACAGATTACGCCAAGATACTATGATCTTTCTTATATTTGGTAACTGTGCCCTGTGCCCTCCCTGTTTTCCTTTTTATAAGATTCTTTCCAACTCTTCCACTCTTCCTATGTCCTTTCTTGTTCTTATCACTTCAGTTCCCCCATATTTTTTTTCAGTACTTTCAAATTATTCCATCCTTCTTATTAAACAGTTTTTCTTTGCTTAGTGTTTTGTTTGTGGTTGTTTGGTCACGGGGACAAAATATTCAACATGTGCAACTTTCTGAAAGAGATATGTATGAATCAGTCTGTGGTTGGATGTCTCCAAGGCTGAAACTGCAGGGTATAAAAGCCTGAGTAGAGGACAGCTGTGTATGCATGACACACAGGAAGAAGAAAAGGAAGAGTCAAGGGAAACAATACAGCCTTCTGCAATGTTCCTTCTGTGAACTACCTCCAAACAAACACTGCTCCTAACAGCACACTCTGCCTCCAAACAAACACTGCTCCTAACAGCACACTATGCTACTGTGCTCATCAGTGAATAAATCAGCCTATGAGCCCCTGTGATTGAATCACCTTCACACAAATGAGGATTTTGAAATGTGTATCAGATCTAAACCATAACAGCCTGCATTAACTTGTGGATAAATGACACACCAATAATAAAATATATAAATTTATAAAAGTCATAATAAACTATATATAAAATGTGAGAATGCAATAACAAATGTTATTCATAAGAAATATAAAATAATAACAAAGATAATAACTAGTCATGATTTAAAATATAAACTAAGAAATTTCTATGTATCCAATAATAAACATAATTACATAATACTATCAGGTTTTGATTGTGCAAAACAGTTCAAATAAAAAGCAATCATCCATGTAAAATAAATTAATATCTCATAAAATATACACTCAATGTACAGTAGACTATAATATCTTGGGTCAGGATAGCAGAAAAGGTTTAGATTGATATTTCTCCTTTCACATATCTCAGGTGATTGTAGTCAGTGCGTGAGACTGGCTGCAGGTATCGAAGGCTTGACTTGGGCTGAGGAATCCACTGCCAGACAGGAGTGCTCACATGTCTGCTGCCTCATAATGACGGAAGTCAGGAGTCTTTGTTCCCATTGGTTTCCTTTTTGGGGTGTTTAAATATCTTTACTACAGGCAACATGTTTCTCACAGAAAGAACAATGCAAGATATCCAGTCTTGCTATCAGTGGCATGAATAACACCAAGAGGATATTTAATGTTTTAATTTGCATTTCTCTAATGACCAGAGATGTGAAACATTTTTTAATGCATCTATAGGTTATTTGCATTTGTTTTTCTTCCTCAAAGAAATAAAGACATTGTACTATAGTGATATAAGCATACTCATGTTTACAATCACAGAATTCATAAAAGTTAACTTTTTGAAACATATTATATGTTCATCAACAGATTAAATTATAAAAATGAGTCATTTAGACACCATAAAGTATTCTTCTACTATAGAGACAGAAAACACACTGAAGTTATTTGTAGGAACATAAATACACCTCTAAATCATAATGTCAAGTGAAATGAGTCATATAATCTTAAACATTACATAATTTCTCATAAATGAGAAACCAAAAGTGTAAATAAGGAGCAAAATAAAAGTTAGATAATAGGAAATATGGAGATAGAGCCTTTACAAATGGGAAGTGGAGAAAGAAATGGAAGGAAGAAAGAAAGAAGAGAGGAAGATATTAAAAAATAAGATGCATGATGTAGATACAACAGTTCCCCATGAGGAATACAATTAGTATGCAATGAAAACATATACTAATACAAAGGCAATACTGGGAAAAAAGAGTTTTCTCAAATTGCCATGTGTCCTACTGAACAATTATTTCTCTCTTAAATATGTGGGAAAAATCAGTGTTGTAATGGAAAAGAGGGAGAATATGTGGGGAATAGTTTCATATTGGCAGATTTATGCCTGAAAGATCACTGTCTCCCTATAGCAGACACTGTGGTTTGAACATACATGATACTCATTCATTTAACATGGTACCACATTAGAGGGTTCAGTTTTATGACAGCAAATAACTGATACAAAGGAATAAAAACTACAATGCTGTAGGCTGAATTTTGTTCTTTCCAAATATATATTGTTGACCAGAATCTAATTTCCCATGTTAAATATGTTTATACGTAAAGCCTTTAAAGAAGTAATTTGCTAAGTTTTTCCTCAGTCTCATAAATTTAGCAAACACAAGGGAATTGAGAATTGAAAAGTATCGACTTCCAGGAGAACATGGCAGACAGATAGCAGATACTATGGAGGCTTTCTGAAAGGCTTGGTTCAGAAGTCAGGAATGGTGCGGACTAAGGAGACACAAGCCGGTAGAGATATGCTCTGCTGACTCAGGAACGAACTGGGCTGAGAGAAACCAACTTGGAATGCAGTCCTGGTGCTAAAACAGGAACAGAAAAGCCTCGGTGTGGAGGCTAGACCCCACGCCATTAGAAGCTGCGATTTGGGTTTCCTGCCGCGCCGCAGCTGGCTGCCTCTACAGCGGCTTGGCAAGGAGAGAGATGCGCAGAAGCTCTGGGAACGGGAGTCTGCGAACGGAGTCGAAAACAGGACGGACAAGGAGGCGTACACTGACTTGTGGTGAGGTGAGTGAGAGAAACTGACACTCTACCACAGTTTGACTCCAGCGGAGGACTTTCTGAGCTCGGGCAGTCCTGCGGGAGCAGGGCGCGGTGGCGACTCCAGCCACACATTCCCCTCTCGGACGGGATTGGTGAAAAGTGCCTGGCCTGCGTGACGCTGCTGGCGGACATGGTAGGCTGGCCCAACCCAGATCCCAGAGCCTGAAGGTGGCCGGGAGGGGCGACTGACTCCGGCGTAGGCTGCCTAGTCCGTAACTCCCTGGTACGCTGCGGTGGGTGGGAACACCTAGCCAGCGCAATTCGATCAGGCTGTGGCTGACAGGGAGGGAAGCTGGGCCTCCTATGTAAGCTTGCATATATAAGGAACAGAGAATATGGGAAAAGGCAGCAACAAGAAAGGCTCCTCGGCCCCCAATTCTGAGAAACAGGCAATAGCGGACACCGCACCAATAGACATAAAACGTCATATAGAGAGCCTCATAGACCAATTCAGGAATGAAGTTATCAACGACCTGAAGCTAGAAGTATGCAAAATAGTTAGAGAAATGCTAAGCACCACCCAGGAAAAAACAGATGGCGGAAGGGAAGAACAGAAAAAGAGGGGAGAATTGTTTGATGGAGAAAACAGAGAAAGCATAGAGTACGTGAAGCAGGTTCAAAGGGACTATCAAGAAACTAAGAAGTCTATCGAAGACTGGCATAACAGCTTGAAAGAAACTAAGGACAGACTATCTGAACTGGAGGGCAGACTTGTAATATGGGAGAATGAAATGAAAAACTTCTTAAAAATAACAAAGAAACAAACAGCAATAATACAAAGACAAGAAGGTGATAAGAGGAGCCATAACTTAAGGATTAAGAACATAAAAGAAGAAGTAGGGACACAAACAAGTGAACTACAAAAGCTACTCACAGAAATAATCCAGGAGAATTTTCCTAATTTAGCAAAAGGTAAAGATACTCAGATATATGAGGCATACAGGACCCCAGCTACCTACAACCCAAACAGAGCAACACCCAGGCATATAATAATAAAAATTCCAGGAATTCAATACAAGAACAGAATATTAAAAGCTGTCAGAGACAAGAAACAGACCACTTACAAGGGAGCACCCATCAGAATTACAGCAGATTTCTCTGCACAAACCATCAAATCACGAAGAGCATGGGGGGAAATAATTCAAGCTTTGAAAGACAATAATCTCCAGCCAAGATTGAGATATCCTGCACAACTGTCCCTGGAAATTGATGGAAAAACATGGTGCTTCCAGGATAAAGAGGAACTGGGGAAATTTGCAACCACCAATTCAACTCTACAGGAAGTATTGCAGGATATTCTAAAAAAAGAAAAATACAAAGAACCCAGAAATAGTGGTGGGGAGGCCACAACGAATGGAGCAGAGAACAAAATGAAGAAGACAAACTGACAGCCACTGACAGATAAAGAGCTCAACAGAAATGAGACAGAGAAGATTGGATGATAGGAACAGCTATTTTGGAGAAAATGACATCTTAATAGGTAATACTGATTTAGTATCATCTTGTTTTGAAGTCTCATCTAGCTTTTGTTCTTCTGTCTCCAATGGTCTAAATAGGTTGTATCTTATTGGATTTTATTATGTATGATAGTATAAGCAAAAACCTTTTAAAGACAAGGAGATTATACAGAAACCATTGTTCATTTTCTGTTAGTCAATTCTAAATACTCTGTAATGCTGTCATTCTCTTAAATGGTTTTACATTGTTTTGATATACTTAATGCTACAGTATACGAAGTTGTACTCAAGGACTTCAAGGAAAGAGTCAATATGGTAACTACTTTTGGGTCGGGATTATCTGGTAGTGAAACACTATTCTGCTTAAATGGTTATGTTTTGATCTGCGCTGTTTCCCTGTTATGCCCTCTTTTATCCCAATCTCCACTCCATTATTTACTTTTTTATTTTTATCCATTTAATTAAAGGGAAAAAAATAGCAGGATATATTATAGTAACCCACTTTGACTTTCTATTATCTCGATTTGAAACCCTGTATTACTCTCACCATCTTGTTTTTGACTGATGTTCCCCTGTTCTGTTTTGCTGGATAGTATCAGGTTCGAAAGTTTAGGCATCAGCTGTGAAGATAATGAGATTCATTATAACGCCCATTCTCGTTGACTTTTATCTACTTTTGAAGACCTACAATGTCTCCAATGTTTTGGTTTTGTTCGGTTTTGTTCTTTACTGTTTTGTTCAATTGTATTATAACTAATGATATAGGCAATTCTATTAGAGATAGTGGGAGGCATTATGGTAACCACTGTTGATCACCTTGATTATCTATTATATCCACCCTTTTGACTTGACCGATTCTGTTCTGTTATGTCACATTTGGTTTTACTCTCTTCCAAAAAAGCAATAAGAACCATGGGAGCAATGAAACCCAAAATGTGTAATAGTAATTGTACAAAAGAGAGGAAAAGAAAGTGCTCTAAACTATATAACTGCATGTATATTTAAGTGTATAAGATAGAAAATGATATCACAGAGTTTTATTGGATCATTGAACAGAACTGTTTGCAGTATCATTGTTGGAATGTCCACTCTACAAGCTTTAATTTTGTGACTTGAACAATTATTTCTAAGATGGCGATATGTAATCCATTAACTAGTGATTTCCTACTGTTCATTTTTTTTCTGTAAATCTGTATAACTTGTACATTTCACTGTTTTTTTTCTCTTTTCTCCTTAAATAAAATTTAAAAAAAAGAGAGAGAATTGAAAAGTAGACCAGTTTTTAAAGCCAAAAAATTTAAAATAAAACACTCAGATAAAAAGTTTAAAAGTCAGAATGAACTGTGTAGTACGTGGATACAGGGGAAAAAGGACTAAAATAATTATCAAAATCAAACCAGTGAGGCAGGAGAATGATTCACCTTGACCCAGAACACAGTTACAAAAATATCTCACATGATAAAGGAAAAGAGTAAATTTTAGGTGGTAAGGGACCAATACATGTAAAGAACAGTCATTAGGGTAACTTTGTTACCATTACTTTATTAACACAGTAAGAATCACATCCCCAGGAGGAGGCATATGAAGATATGAGACATGTACATGACGGGAGTAACACAGACAGCAGGCATATTAAACTCTACCTCTATGTGTGATGATACCAAGAGCCCAGTCCATGTCTACTCAACAGACATCACCAAAGCTGCGTGAGAACTATTTTCCTGACAACTATTCCTGGCTGGGATTTCTGTCCCTGCTGGAGCTGCACCATAAGCATAAAAGCCTTGGTCCTGTGCCAAGTTGACTGAATGCAATTCTTTTGAAAGGGAAGGCAAGAACCCACAGACTCAGTGCCAGTGTCTAGTGAAGGGCATGGTAGTAAGTTAATGCAGATCACATTGCCACAAATGTTTGAGGAACGACAGGTGAATCTGGGTCACCACGGAGGAATGGGTGAAAAATTTCATGCAAGTAAATTGCTACTTGTGTTTCATAATTTCATAACTATTCAATATAATTATTCCTTGAAATATATCTTTCATATTTTTATATAGCGTGCATAGTTTTATTGTACTGGGTTTAACAATTAAAGAAATAGTGCCAAGTAGGCTAAGGGCAGAGAATCATAGCCAGCCACAAAGACATAGTGGCACCCATGTTTATAGCTGCATAATTTCAAACAGCCAGATCTTGAAAACAACTCAAATACCCATAACTCAGGAAGGGATAAAAAAATTATGTGATATTATTATACAATGGAATACTACTCAGCTATAAAGAAGGATAACCTAGAGGCTTGTATAGGCAAATGGATACACGTATAAACCATGCTTATAAGTGAAATATGTCAGATTTGCATGTGTACACAAATATTGTCTTGTTAGTGAAAGAAACTAAAAGAGTAAATAAGATTCAAAAGTTGCAGTAGATACAGTGAAAGGGAAAAAACTGCTCAAAGGAAAATCATATTGTTTGATCGATTTTGCATGACTGTGTCTGGTAACCTGAGCAACTCTTTTGAAGATAACAATATGTGATATAACAGACATTGTAACTTTCTATCTTCTTGCTTTAAAATACTGTATCGCTATTGTTTTTGTCCTTTTGCTTTTGTTGGATTTTCTGTTAATTTATTTGTTTGCTTTTTGCTTTTTGTTTTTTTTTCCTCTTTAAAATAAAAAAGTCACTGGCTTCTTCTTAAGCTTCTGTGCAGTTTCTTCATGTATTGTACAGTGTGATAGCAAACTTGTCTCAGAACATACTGCAAAGAAATGAATAGCTTAGTAATTTAATGTGAGAAATAATGACAGAGGTTATTCATAAGCATAAACACAGCCCCCAAGACAGTTGTTACAAATAAATGCAAAATGCCACTGAGATTGATTTTTTTACTTTATGTCTTCAATTTCTCAAGTTTGTGTAGCTTTTCTGCTATACTGCCACACTTCCCGACTACCTCATAGCATATATTTTCCATTTGTGTCCTGTCCTATTTTAATAACATCTTAACTTGAGTGTTAAAATGCATCTTCAGGAAAGTTACAAAATTTAAGAAAAATTTATACTGATTCTCCCAAGATACACGTACAAATTGACTTGGAAGCAGAAACCTTTGACTAGAAAATCTATTAATTTAAAATAACTAGTTTTACAGTGAGCACATTATACGCTATGAAAATTTCATACAATAATAATCTCAGAGGACTCTTTAGCACTCATAGTGAATGCCACCTAATCAGTTTCCCGTATGCTCACAATTTAGGGTGCTTTTTGCTTTCATTTAAGGTATTAGTTAATATCAAATACTATACAACACTATACAATAGTTAAAAACCACTTCTGCAAATGCCATATTTACTTTTCAATAGAGCTATTTTCAAAAATTCTTATCACTGAAAGGTAATGGTATTTCCTTACCCCACTCTTTGTAGATATTCCAATTTTCTCAGTGTAATTTTGAATTACTCTAGTATTTAAAAATCAGGTCTATTTCAGACTCTCCAAAAAGCTTACAAAATAGATTTAAGTCACAAGCCTCACAAAGAAATTAAAGATAAGGCCATACATACATGAATTGGTAATATAAGAATATCATTTCACATATTACAAAAAAATTCTATAAATTCATTTTATGTATCAGAAGTTAAGAACTAACTTTTTAATTTTTCTTCTCTATTCCCTCGTCTTCATTTTTTAGGAAGAATTGTAGCTACTAATCATTTTCTACTTTTATATGACATTTATTTTAGAAAGAGTACTGCAAAGTCAACAATAATTTTCAATTTCTCCTTTTATAAAATACATATCATCTGAATTGTTAAAAGATGTTAATGCACAAATACATTTACCATAGAGTCTAAAACATTTGTTACGCTAAAAAGGAAAATTGATTACATACTTTTGGTAAAATATATTGCATTTCTCAAATGAGCAATAACAGTATTCACACTTTTATATTACTCCTACAAAAGACTGTTTATATTCCTGAAAACTCTCAGAGTTTGGAGAGATACTTGTTTTTCCATTTTTTATTTTTTCCATCTTGCAAAAACGATTGTTGTACATTTTCTAATCAGTGGTTTAAATCTCTCCCATACGAAACAAGTGACAATAAGGACCTTGGGCTCCTAGGCCAGACTCAGCAGGTACCTCAGACACTTAATGCTCAGTCCTGTTAAGATTTCAAGCGATTTGTCTGATTAAAACATATGTGACCATTGGTATTTGTTATCAACTTCACTTGATTAAGGTACACCTAACAGATTACCATAGCACATGTCTGGGTATGTTTGTGGGGTGACTCTTAGAGATGATTTTAGGCCTGCAAACTGAGCAGGAAAGGTCTACACTGACCATGGGTGACACTATCCCAAAAGCTTGTAGTCCAGATCTAAAGAAAGTGGAAGAAAGGAAGTCAGCCTGCGTTTTTTGCTGCTGCTATTGCCAGGTGGCATCCTGTTACAGCTTCGTCAGCCGTTCAATTTAGACTTACATTAGCTACTCTGCATGGTCTTCAGTCTCAGAATGGTGCTGTATCCTTGATTCGTCTTGTGGTATGACCTGTAGCTTCTTGGGTTTAGCATCCAGTAGATCCTCCTGAATCATACAGCTTTCTGGAGAACAGATAGCCATCGTGAACTGTCTCACTTCAGATTCCATAAACTTATCCAATAAGTCCACTCACATATTGATCTGACTCAGTATCTATCTATACACACATATACATATTTCTTTGCCAGGAGAAATATGCATTGTATTGCTCCAACGTACTCTAATTAATAGCACATAAAAACTAAATCAACCCTTATTTTGTAGAAACAGAAAGTGTAAGGATAATTTTAAAAATTCAAATGTATTGAAAATGGTAAAATAATATTTGAGGGGAATGTAAATAAGTGAAAAGAAAATAATCTTATAAATATGACTACATGAGAAAGAAAAAGAGATAAAGATGTAATAATTTAGAATCTGCTTCATATTTAATTTTTTGCCCGGTGCTAGGGATATAGGCCAGGATCTCAAGCATGAAGGGCAAGTAAGACTCTACCACTTTGCTATCCTTTTTAAACCTCCAGGGGGACAGTGTTGATCTGAAATCCCATAGGGAGCCTCATGTGTTTGGAGAATGATTAGATTATAGGACCATTATTGATGACTTGCCATTAGGAAGTGGGGTGCTGTTGGAAGAGGTGAGTCAAACAGCCTGACCTGGGAGTGTACATCTCCAGGCCTTGCTCATCCCTGGACTTTCTGTTCCTGAGTACTACAAGGTGAGCATCTTTTCTCTGCGACACATGCTACTCCTGCTCTGCAGCCAGCCAACTGTGTAATGAAACTTCCACAAATCGTGAGCGAAAATAAAACTTTCTTTGAAGGTGCAGGTACTGGGTGTTGTGTCTTAGTGTGGAGAGTGAGTAACACCAGGGTTCCAGTTTCATATTTAAATAAGTAGAATCACCAGATAATCTCTAAAAGTTGGAAAGTAATATTCTTGGTTATATTTTACCAATAATGAATTTGTGCCTCCCTGTATAACTTCTTCAAATTATTCCTATGACATTCATATGTGTGGCATTAAGGAATACAGGTACTATACGAATGTTTATCAAGACTTTAATGTACTCATCTAACTTCACTATGTCTTTGCCTATACTTTATATTTCTACTGATCAAGAATCCTTATCTTGAAGGTTTCTAGAATGGATAAAAACTGTTTTTGTTCCTTACAAGTGTAATGCTGATACATGTCTTTCTGTTTTGTGTTTGCTTATTTTAAAACATAAACTCTTACTGAAAATTTTTATCAGTGACAGCCACTTTGTTAAGCTGATGTCAGGACTTATTCCCAAATCTGTCAAGCTCTAAATCCCATATTCACAATTGGTATGTAAGATCTTCCTGGAGAACAAAAGGTACCCACTTAAGGGAACAAGTAATTGAAACTTTATATCCATTAATTTCTTTTTTCCATGCCAAGGTTATCCACTGAGCCTATTTGATAGTATACACATAAGGAGATACTGTTCCATATTTCTAAAACAAAATCTAGAAAATTTTAATTGTAAAATACTTGTTAGGTTTACTTTTGTCTTTATTTCCACCCTTTCACATTGTATAATGAAATCAGTCCTATTGAAATTACACCAATGGTTGAAACTATATACATTCCAGGATAATCATAGCTTTTTCCACTTTGAATGCTTTATTGAAAGAGGAAAAAGGCAAATTCAAAGTTGCAGTCCTTCTATACCCACCCTGACAGTCATCAGTCTAGAGCCTGCACCAGGAAATAAACAAATATAGTATTGAGTGAGATTGTGAGAGAGGAAAAGAAAAACAAAATGAATGATTTAGAGAATTATTTAGGAATGAAACGATAAGATTCAGTCATTATTGGGGTGACGAGATAACAGAAAGGTCCAGTACAGTGACAAACTCTACTCAGTGCATAGCTGAACGATTAATATTAAGCTTAACCAATGGCATAGAACAGTCCCTAATCCATAAAAAAAATATCTGGCTTTGCTAGAGTGCATGCATTGAGATATAGTAGCTTTTAAAAGTGTGAAGAATATTTAAACAAAACAAAAATAATAGTTATTCTTCAAGCCATTCAGTTGAATATTTGCACTGATTTCACTAACTTTGGATTTTTATGGTGATCTAAGTTTAGTGTAGTGTTCTTAATTACTCAATATGCACAAAATATACTTGAGTCATTGTAGAGTATTTTCAGAATTTATTGTACTTGCTCATGTAAAATCTGTTCTCTTTCACTGAATGGCATGTCTGTGCTATCTAACACCTCTGTATTTATGTACGAGAGAACATTTTGAAACCATGCTCCACATATGATTGATGTTACAGAATGCCTCAATATGCACAGTGCACATGTAGATCAGTTTCCTTTTGTAAGCATTATGGAATGTTATAAAAGAATGAGATGATGATTAAACTAGAACTCTAAGAAAAACCCCAGGAAAAAGTCTTGATAAGTCACACAATGATGTCATAAGCTCACCTAGTACAGCAACCTGAAGAACTTGGCTGGGGGGTAACATGCAGGGAGAAGCCTTACGAGCAAGAGGAAGGGAGCTGGTGGGCAGAGGGCACTAATAACTGTGACAGTCCCCTCATCACTGAGGCAGTATTGCCAAGCTATGTGCACAAACAAAAGAAATCATAAAAAAAGAAAAACCCTTTTGCATAAGCAGACATAATAAGGTATAGGTAGCTCAGACCATTTCAGGATATACAGAGATACTATTAGTTCTAGTAAACAGGAATTGTGTTTGTTGTTCTCCAGTGCTGTGTGGCTCCTGACAATTTGGTTAGCGCTTGTCATGTGGTTCCCCAGCTCCATGAGAGACACACTTTGTCCCTTTTTTTTCCTCCCAAAAAGGTCTGATTATTAATAAATTATAATTACCAGTTATTTCTCATTTCTAATTTGATTACCAGTTATTTCTTTTTTTCACTTAAGTGAAGTTCCCTTAAAGTATAGGAAATTATTTTGTTCCTTTAAATTCTTAACAGTTGATAATAATTGTTATTCAGTGCTATCTTCAGTAATCTAGAAAAAGCAGGGAATGAAAAATTAGTAACAATAGGAGGGAAAAGATAAAATTATTTAATTGCTGATACTACAATTTTTAAATTGTAAGAATTCAGTAAACTCTATTAAATAGGAGAGAAATGATAATCAGATAGGAAAAGAGACTCTGCCAAAAGTTAATATCATAAAGTTGAACGGTAGTCTTATTTCCCTAAAAAGCCCATAATTAGAATTGGAATACTAAAGGGCATTCAGAAAATATTTAACAACTTTTCATTGTAACAAACTTATGAATAAATTTTAGAACTTCACAAAAACTGTGATTATATTGAAGAAATTATAAGACTGAAATAATTGAAAAGTCTACTGTGTTTCAGAGTGGAGTAACCTAATTTAATAAATTCTCCTGAAATGAATTATTTCTAAAAGTCTTAAAGACAAATAATGTCCAAAATGTTACTTACTTTCATTTATTAATTTTTATTTAATTTTAAATCTACTTTTATAAGGAGCGATAGATAATTTTTTAATCTAATGTAGAGTCCCAGCTCTTTAATAACTGTGTTTAATCTCATAGAATTATGTATTTAGTAGTTAATGCAATTTATGCTGTATCACATTTGGTATTAACTTTCTCATTTCTTATTAGCTTCTTTTTTTCTTACTTTCTGTCCAATTGATACATTTATTTTGTTTTAATGTTTTAAAGTTTCAATATTTATAACACTGTAATTATCCATTTTATTTTCATTATTATTGATACATACACTTAATTATGAAGACTATATCATATAATAGCTTATGCTCCTTCTACTTAAGGGGGAAACAATTTTATTTTATTCATTGTTTAGTCAAGTAACATTCCTTTTTAAACCTTCCCCAGATTTCTCTTTCTAATAAAATACTTTTCACACTTTTTAAAAAGTCAGCTTTATCAGAGTGTTGCATTATTGTGGGCACATCCAATTCACTGCCTCCTTATTGACACACTTCTGCTTGCTAAAGTGAATCATTTAGCACTTCTTCCTGTGAAGGGTTTGTTGTGTGTATTGAGATCATTGATTATGTGTAGCTCTCAAAATGCTATTAAGTTTATTTCAACTTTAGCTTGCCACCCTTCCAGGATATAGATTTCAATGATACTTCACCATTTGAACTAATCAGTGTTTCCTAAAACGTGTTATTGACTTTAGCAAACGCTGTTTTTACTCCAAGTGAGAGCAATGCCAAGTGTTTCATTCGAGTTCAGTCAACTCAGGCAGCCACCATATACTGATAACTGTAGTTACTCTTAATCTGGGAACTAGTCAAGCAAGTGCAGGCAAAATATAATTCATTTCTATTTTAAAAGCTCAACTAGAGAAGGAATATTATTAACAAATTCTCTTTGTTCCTTACATCCCAAAAGACTATGTCTGAAGCGATATCAAGCCTACATTTTTATGCACTTTAGCGAATTCCTCTATGTTTAGTCTTGTTGTCTCCTATATCGTTGATCATTAAATAGTCTAGAAGCTACATATATAATAAGGCCACTTGTTCAGGTGTGATTTGTACAGATCAGCAATAGCAGAGGCTTTTTTTCATTGCCTAGCCAAGATATAAAATTGCTAGTCCAGGTGCCATATTTATGGGTATTCTATTTCAAGGAAAAGAATGCTGTTCCCAGCATTGCATTATCACTTGTATTTTAAACCATGGCTCCAAAACCTGGTGCCAGGCCTTTCCAACTCTGTGACAGATCTTCCTCCCCAAACTGATAATCCCCTAGCCCTGCAAAAGTAAATGGATTATCCACATATGAGAATCAGCTCTGTCTCTCCCTCTGTTCAATGCAAAGACAAGTGTGGATCTTTTTGATATGATACCTTTATTTCAATATTCTTGTAATAATAACAGAACAAATGCGCTTAATAAAATATACTTATAGAAAATAAAACTGAATTTAATATCTTAAGTGTTAGCCTTTTTAAAAGTTATGGTCTCATTTAAGGGCATTATGATTCTTCATTTAATAATAAATGTACTTTAAGAAATGTGTCAGACAATTACAGTGTTGGGTCAACATGATAGAATGTACCTATAGAAACCTAGATCATATACAGTACTATATAACCAGGTTAAATATATATCACTTATTATTTTCTTTCTTATATATAATAAACCATATATATATATATATATATATATAATAATCCACATTTATAAAATACTGGATTTTCCCAGTATCATACTGAACAAAATAACATAAAATTGAATCAAATACAATAGAAAATGATGTCATCAAGAGATGCTCTAACCACAAGCTGCTCCCAGGGCAGCATGACATAGTGTTTTATAATATACTTTTATTTTATAAGTAGCAATGAAATTTCAGGGTACTAAATGGATACACAAAAGGCATAATTGTTTATTATCATTATCAGATATTATATAGCCTGCATAATTTAGCTATAACTTTCTAGGAATGGCAGTCCAGTAGGTTTGTTTGCACTATTGTTACCACAGTCAAGTATGTCACTGCTTTACTAGGATGTTGTCACAGTTACATGTCACTAGACAATTAGAATTTTTAGCTCTACTATAAGCTTATGAGACTAGAATTTCATATAATCTATCACTAAGTGAAACCTGGTTATGTGGCATAATGCTATAACTAGAATTGTTAATATTTATTATTTAAGTGTAAAATTAGATTATTTCTTTATGGGCATAAAACAGGGATGCTTCTAATTTCACTTTATTGATCCATGAACTTGATGAAAGAATACATCAGAGTTTCTCAGGCATTAACAAGGTTAGCAATCATCTGATTAACGTTAAAATGAGGAATTTGGTATCCATTCCAGATATGCTTATGGAAAATGGAGTACATGACTAATAGAATACATTTTCATTAAAGACTGCAGTGATTTTGATGTTTGTACTCAAAGGGCAATAGGATAATCATTGTTAAATTCAAATTAATTAGCACAATAGTTTCCATTTAAAAAATTCTATCATGCTAATGATGAGTGTCATTTTAATGCACGATGGAGACGGAAATAGAATGTACTGTAAGTAGTACCTGCAGAATCTTCATCACTAGAGATCCCTGACCATCCAGAAGTGATTACAGAGTGACTTTTGCTTGGTACTTTCCAGGTTCTAGGTCTTTTTTATACTTCCATATTTTTGTTGCTGATTATGTTCTTAAATTTTCAGTTTCACATTCTTCTGTTATAAATATTGATGTGTTCATGTATAATCTCAATTTATTTGTATTGCTTAAAATTAAAATATTCAATTATATGTGGACAACACAGAAGTCAGCAATTTCATATGTACGTGTCTGCCATTTATATTTCTATTGAGGTATTGAGTAGGTGCTTGGAACAATGAATAACTTCGGAAATCTTCTGATTTTTGAAGTATCTAAAAATGGTTTATTTTTTGTCCAATTTTTCAATTTTCTCATTTATTTATGTATTTATTTATTTATTTTCTTTTGGAGACAGGGTTACACTCCACTTTCATGCTGGCTTTGGGCTCACTTTGCAGCCCAGACTGGTCTCTAACTTGCAAATGATTCTCCTGCCCCAGCTTTCCAAGCACTGGGATAGAAGTGTGCCACCATGCCAAGCTTTTAAATTTTATTTTTCTAGTATAGGAAGTCCTTAAACTGAGAGTAAATTTAAACTTTATATAATATCATATCATATGCTGATATAAGTATTTTCTTGCTACCAGTAAGTTCTCACTGAAAATAGCATCATCATATTAAAATAAAACAGTAAAATATTTAGTTACTTATTAGATAATTAAGTAAGCCATACCCTTGATTTCCTATGAATTAAAATACTAATTATTAGAATTATGGAATTTATCTTGATTTCAAGAAACTTTTTAGAGTTATTAAAAAGCATAAGTAAAATTAACTTTATGTGACTGGCATTGTTATTCTGGATGTGAACTTAAAAGATGATGGCTAAATAATCATTTCTTTAGTGGTAAGCATAGAGCCATTTTTAAGTGAAATTTTAAAATCTCCTATGATTAGTTGCCCTCTTGCAGTAGGTATGTATGAAAATTTATCTTAAGGAAATTATGTATTCATATGAAAGAGTACAAGAAGGAAATGCTTCAACTCTTAGCTAAATGTATTACAGTAGCAGAGAAGGACTTGCTGTGAAGTAGCATATATCTAGAAAGAGAGGGTAATGAACCAGAGAAAGGGTGATGAGCAGTGAAAAAAGAAAAAGATAATACCAGAAGGAGATTTCAGTTACTGTACAATTGCGTGCAGATCTGTTGCTGCTATTAAAGAGTTTTAAGCATCCAATCAGTCTACACTACGCTCAGGAACTGGGAAGCACCAGGTCTTAGACACTGGGTAGGAGATTTTGGAATAATTATGAATGAAGTCAGAACTTTTGAAATGGATCTTCATCAGACTGCAGAATTAAACTTTTTGCTAATACTCAATTTTACAATGTTTTTTTTCTTTATATTCACAATTATTGATGAACATGAAAATAACATTTTAGGAATTAAGATTCTAAACCTACTTGGAAAGTTAGTTAATTAATTACATTACCATTTGGGTCTCCTATAATATAAGAGTGATAAATAACTTTAAAAAATAATTTCTACTGATTCAATATCTTCTTTTTAATAGACAAATGTTGAACACATATACAATCACACAAATCATAAGATTTCAGTATAATGAAATAAAAAATGAGGCATGTTTAAACAAATCTGGATCATTACAGGGCCAGAAAAACAAATAAGAAAATAATACCCTGTTTTTCAAAATTTGGACTTAAATTATAATAGCATTGAACAGTATGGAAAGTTTTTATATAATCTGGGGAGGTGTGTACATCAAAAAGATGGGAGCTGGTTCAGGATACCACGCTATACCAATCTTTTTATTCTGAATGGTGACCCAATTCTTGTTCCTGAAACATGAACCCAGTTGAAACTCTGAAGTCCACAATAGAGATCAAGCCTAATGAATCTTCAGTTGTCTCATTGAAAACAATATGTAATTTGTTTTTTTAAGTCTAGAAGAAATGTAACAGTGTTACAAAAAATAGTCTTGCAATTATAATAGTATTACACTTAAATCCCATCTATACAGTGCATTAATACCGACTGAAGTTTTTGCTTAACTGTCAATATATACTTCACTCCACTAAATCTTACATTTTTGGACAATTTTGCAGGATTATTTTGCTTGTTTGTTTTCTTTTTGGTTTTGATTTTTTGTTTGATTATACCTTATTTTGGGTGGTGTGATGGTGGGGCTCAGGACTGAATCCAGGGCCTCAAAATTGAACTAAATCATGTCAATCCTTTTTAATTTATTTTTTATTTGGAGGTAAGAGATAGGAGTTCACCAAATTGCTAAGTTGCCCAGGCTGGGCTTGAACTTGAAATCCTCCTCCTTCAGCCTCCCAGTTTGCTAGAATTACAAGGAAGGGCCTCTGTACCTGACTGTATTTTTAGATTTTTATTGTAACTGTTTCTTCTTTGTTGTGTTCTTGAAGATGGGTACAAATAAAAGTAGACTTGATGGAGTATAAATCATTAGTGCATCTATCAAGAAATGATTACTCATATAAATCAGTAGTGCCCAGAGATAGCAATAGAGGATGCCATGTTATCATCTGCTTGAAGAACAGTATAAAATCCTAAAATAATGTTTAAGACGGGGTAACTTCTTTATAACGACAATTAAAATCTATGCTGAGGAAGACTTCTGATTTTAGGAAATGCCATCAATTTGAGTATCAAGTTAACCTTTACAATTAGCAGCAAGACTAAAGCGTATTTGGTAACAGAGAAAGACAGGTTGAACATGCAGAAGTTTCTAGGAGATTGTAGGAAGTTCAGAGTAAGAAAATGGGTTGCTGCTCTGGAAATGCTCCTCTGAATGCAAGTTCTCAAAAAGGTTTCATATAGAGGTCACCACAGTCTCCTACATTAGAGGTGTACCTCTGAAAAGGATGGAAAAGACTAGGCAGACATCATCTCAAAGTGTTAACAAGAGAGGCCAAACATAAAGACCTCCCTGACACGAGGCCTATGCAATGTGCAAGGTTGGTAGTCTCATAGCTGGCTTTTAGTTTAAGCTTGTATTCTAAGATAAATAATTTTCTTCACCAAGTATACCAGAGAAGTATTTTTGGAGAGATTTGCATCCTTCACAATGAAATGTAATCCAAAGCTTCCTTCATGGAAAAAAGAAACATGTATGTGTTTATTTACATTTTGAACAATTTTTCAATTGTCTGTGGAAAACAATGACGATATCTTCTTGTTTAGTTTTATTTCTGTCATAGTTAAATGATTTTTTAGAAATTAAATACTATGTTCTTTAAAACACAGCAATATTAAAGATTTTCTTCAGTGTACCAGTGACTCAACTGTTCATTTTATTATTACAATAATAATGGTAATTATGGTAAAATTATTGGCCATGACATGTGCTCATACTTTTAAAAAGTATCAGATGATATATATGTAAATATATATATATATATATATATAAATTAACATAAAATTTAAAATATATATTGGAAATTATATATTATTTTAATCTTAAATATGAAGAAAGTATTATGAATTATGTAACTATGACTTGGAAAAGGATGAAATAATTTTACATAAAAATAATGATCATATAACCTCAAACAAAGAAATGTAATATTTTTCTATTTCTATAGTTAAACTTCTGTAAGCACACTTAAGCTTGGTACCATTGTTTATGGGTTTATAAAATTCTTATACAACAGAATCTCTCAAAACATTTTATTCAATATCAATAAACATGTTGAAAGTTCTTGTGTTAACCTGAATTAATATATATATATATATATATATATATATATATATATATATATTATAACGCGATCCCAGAATGTTTAATCAGGAAAGAGAAATTGATTGATTGATTGAGCAAGGGAGTGTATGAGTGATTTGCGCATTGACTAGTTAAAAAATAATGGCTTTTTTCTGTAATAAACACTAGAATTAAATTGATAGAGTGATGCAGAAGCTATTTCCATATAAAGTAATTTGAAAATGTCACCCATTCTTTGTTTTGTTTTAGTCTCCAAGACTTATTTTAAATATTATTCAGACATTACCTGGTGCTTTTACCATTTTTAAATCAAGATATACTCACAACAATTATATTTTGAACATTCTATGCTACTAATGAAAATAATGATTATATTTTTTTTTCCAAAATTTCTTGTTTCCTTTCTATGTGCTTATTGTGAGCTTTGTCTATTCAGGAAGTTTGAAGAGATATTATAGAGAAAGGTAACTGTGATTGATCATAGAAAGTAGACTTATTTACTCAAGGAAGGCATCAACATAATACTAACTAATATCCTTCTTTTCTCTTCAGTCTTATTTTATTCATGTCATTGTTCATATAACTTTTTGTGTGTGTGCGGTACCAGGGATCGAACTCACAACCTTGCGCTTGCCAGGTAGGCGCTTATGCTGCTGAGCTAAAACCCCAGCCCTTGTAAACTTTTTAATACTTTATTACACTTCATACCTAGTTGTAGGGATGAAATAATGATTGAGTAGTTTAATAAGTAACTAATAAAACTCTGATATAAAATGTTCTAAACACAAAAGAAAAGCACTCACAAAGTAAAATTTCTGATTAAATATCTTCTGATTTGATTAATAATTTCAAAAAATAATTAATTAATTAATAATTTCAATTAATCTCATCCCAAAGCAACAGCAAAGAACAATTGGCTTCACTTACTCAAAGCTTAGCACTTAGGACAACACACCTGCAAATCCCTTATGAAAGTGTGTGCCAAAGCCAGGGACAATATGCCCAGAGACTTACAATGTTATAAATCAGATTTTGTAACTGTAGGACTTCTCACTTTTAGGTAAAAGTAAAAAAGAAATAAAGATTCAATTCAATTTCAGCAAAGACTGTAACAGATTTGCTGATTACTACTTTATATATTTGGGAAGCAAACTTTAAATTTATTCTATGAAGGCAATAATTGATAGAATTCAACCTACAGACTTCTTTTAATAATTCCCTAGCATTATTACTTTGAAGACCAATGTATTTGATAATTCAAACTTAGCAATTTTTTTCCTTTCATTAACTTTTATTTAACTGAGCAACAAGTAAGAGTATTGAAAGATGTTCACTCCCCAGGATGGGGTTAAAAATGATAATAATTGAAGATGGTGAAATTCTTGTAGAATAAATGGAACATACAAACAAAGACCATCTTTGAGCCACTACATGTAAATATTCACTGAATTGAAGAGTAAATGTCATGAAACATGGTATTTTACCTATTTGATTTACATTTTTCTTGCCTCCTTTTGCCCTCTTTTTTTGGCGAATAGTCTTTTATTACTTTCATAATAAATTTAAATACACTTCTCTGATTTGAATATATTTTTCTCCCTGAACATTTGTGTAAGGAAGACTCAATTCTTAGTACAGTAATAAGAATTGGTGGAGATTTGAGATTTGGGGGCCTGGTGGAAGGCATATGCCACAGCTCTTAGAAGAGATTAACATATTATGGTGTCCCGGGTTAGCTATGATGACAGCAATTTGTTGTAGAATAAACATCTGGCTTTTCTCTTGTATTTGACGGCCTTTCCCACTATTCAGTCTCTCTCTCTGTCTCTCTCTCTGTCTCTCTGTCCCTGTCTCTCTCTCCATCTCTCTCTCTCTCCGTCTCTCTCTCTCTCTCTCTCTCTCTCTCTCTCTCTCTCTCTCTCTCTCTCTTTCTGTCCTACATGTACTCCTACCATAGTCCCATTGCCATGATGTAACCGTAACAAGAGGCCTTCAGAAGAGGTAAATTAATACAGGGCACCTGGCCCTTGAAACTTCAGAACTTTAATCTATGAGAATCTCTTTTCTCTATATTTTACCCAGCCCTAGATATTTCCATTATAGTAAAGAACATTGACAAACACCAAAGCGAAGAACTTCTATAAAAAAGAGAACTGAATAATAGCACTCAAAAAATGAAAAGGAAGTGTAATGTTGAAAATTATAAGTTTTAAAGAATCCAAATGAGAGAGGGTGAAAACTTGCCTCCGTGTTTACAGAAATAGATACAAACAGGAGGAAATTAATAAGATTGCTGATACTGACAGCCAGTAATGGAAAAGGTCACGTGATCAATTTACGAAAGAGCATGGTGAGTTCAACTAAGGGTCTGGAGAGAAGGTAAACAGAAATACGACAGAAGGGCTTGTTGAGTATTTGTTGTATGGTTTCATAATTCTTAACATTACTTTAAGGGTCAGTTTTGGACAGAGTAAGAAAATTACTACATGACAAATCTTAAGAAGATTAAGGAAATTTCAGCTTATTTTTAAAAGTAAAAGATTTCAAAAACATTGAAAATTCAAAGCACAGTAATGATAATATTTGGAACAATGTTGTCTTGTTTTGCACAGTACTAGTGATTGAACCTGGTACCTTTAAACTAAACTGCATATTTAGCCCTTTGAAAGTTTTCTTACTATTTTGAGAAAAGATTTCTTTAAGTTCCTATATTGCTTAACCTAGGCTTGAAATTGTGTTTGTCCTCTCGCTACTTCCCTGAGTGCTGGAACTATAGGCACGTAATACCACATTCAGTTTGGTAAATTTTAATACATTTTTAAAACCTGGGTTAATATAGATTGAAAGTAAAAGGATAGCTTTTGTAGCAGAAAGTGGACTCAAGACATGAGTGAGCACAGAAATATATTTTTTCTGAACTTAGGGATTATTTTTACACCCATCATTTTAAAACTTTGACTTGCAGTGTTTGTCTTTTCTCAGTTTTCTGTCTTTAAAACCTGGCATTGTTACAATTGAATTTGATTCCTTTTTCTCTGATTATCATTCTAATAAATTTTTGAGGGAGTTGAATTTTTATTGAAAAATTTCAACTGACAATCATGTAAAATATTACCCTAAATGTTGGTAGGGGCTTGTATAATAAACTAAAGATTTTGCAAAGAATGCTAAGAACTGGTAGGACAAGTCACATTTTTATCAATGATCAGGAGTGACTTGTGGGACATTAGAAAGAGACCTAACACACATTTAGATAGATGCATAGAAGAAAGGAAGAGTAGACATGAGAGGATAGAAATATTTGAAAAATAACAAATTTTTAAGTATTTGAGGGATACTGCTGCAGTTTACATGTTTACAAGTAAGAATGTGATACAGGTACTTTCCATAATAACAAACCAAACATAAAGAGGAAACTGGAAAAGTAGATCAAAGCAAAATGATACACTAGAGACAAAGAAGGTTGATGTTAAGGACCTGTGACTCACATCAAAGTGTGGGAGTCAGAAACCAAGAGAACGACCATTTTACAAAACTAAGATTGAAAGTTTGGGGGGAGAACTAGTAGGATACACATGTTTAAATATTTAATGATGAAGGACAAATAAGTAATATGTTTAAAGAATCAAATACTGAGAAAATAAACCACCAATAATGCTCACAACAAATATTAAAGGAAACGTTAAAGGATAAGAAAAATGTTAATCTCAATAAACAATTGTATGTATACACAAGAATAGATGTCAAGAACTGCTGTAAGTAAATATAAATGAAACAGTTTTGTTTCTAGTATCTTTTAGAGCTCTTTGACTGTTCAGGGGATGGTAACACATGCAGAAGTGAAACCTGATAAAATAGCAAAAAGGATGAAAGTAGAAGTACGTTTTTTGAGGTTCAGAATTGAAGGGAGTGAACAGAGGAGCAGCCACAATGATTACAGCTCTCAGGGGCTACTCGTAAATTTTGTTTTCTGGTTCTGTGGCTTTCAGTTCTGCTAGTCTGAATTTCGTAGTACAAAAGGGAGGAATCTTCTCACCGGAAGACACACAGTGATTCCATTAAACTAGGCAGCACCTATTCACCCACCCATTTTGGTATTTTCATGACTTAATATTATAGACAAAGAAAAGATTTACTATGTTGCCTGATGTTAATGACCCTGACTGCCTGGAGAAACTGGACAACTATTACCCAATGGATGTAGAGAAGAATATGTTTGAAATATAGGAAAAGGTTTGAGGTGTCTTTTGGTATTATTGTGCCTTGTGATGAAAGTCAGTGGAAAAATTATAGCATCCCAACGATCCCAGGAACTATACCTCTCAACTGCATGATTTGACATTTGAACATCTATCTTCTTGCTTTCTTTCTTTCTTTTTTTTTTTTTTTTTTGTCTTTTTCCTTTTTTTATTGGTACCAGGGATCAAACTCATGACTGCCTGCTTGCTTGCAAGGCAGGCGCTTATGCCGCTGAGCTAAATCCCTAGCCCCATGAACATCTATCTTCTTTCAACCTTGTACAGGAATTGACAAAAGAATATCTCACAGCTATCAAGCCATTGTCTCAGGATGAGACTGCATCACCAATAGCTTTATAAACCCACTTTGCAACTCTAAATCTTTGCGTTTCTAAACTTCCATAATCTTGATATCATCTTTCTTATATTTAGGGAGAAGTGGGCTTGTGGAATTTCTGGGTATATCAGCTGATATAAGCATTGCAAATTGGATTCACCAAGCTGCTGAGTTTAAGATGTCTCATGTTATATTCCAAGATCCATAATTTTTATTTGTTTTATGCAAGGCAAATAGGCAAGTTGAGAGGATGATGTGGTGAGAATTACTGCCTTGATGGTGGCACTAATCTCTGCAATGCACTTCAATGTAATGCAATGCAACACATTGCACCACAAAACACAACACAACACAACACCCAGGAACAGAGTATTGGTTTGGTTTATTCCCCTAGGAAGATGCAGTTCTAACCCCTTCCACTTGATTTTGCTTACCGGACTAGACTTCACTCCACAGGTTAAGAAAAAAAGTAGAGATTCTATCAGCTGCTGAGTATGTCTATCTCAATTAGGTGTTCTGGAACTGAAGAGATAAACAGAGTGCACATACATGGATGCACTGTACCCAGTATGAGAAGGACCAAAGCTAAAAGTTTACTGATAATTTGCCGTCATTTAGGTCTTACTCTGATGGCAGACCATGGTGATCTTATGCAGCTCCTAAAATTGGTACAAACTCAGGCTAATACTCATTAATGCATGAAAGGTTTGAATATGTCTCTTTTACCAATAGATCTTATTAAGGATCATAGATTATGTAGAAGCCTAGAAGACAGAGTAAGTTTGTATACTTTTGTCTTTCCTCACTTGGACTCCCCTTCATTTAAGAGACTGTGAAGCTATAAACTAGGTCTAACATAGGAAGAATTAGACAGGTTTTCTTTGTTCCTGTGATTCATGTTAGAGATTTGTTCAGTTAACGTAGAACACTTGCCATTATACAAGTCAAGTAAAATCTAGTTGCTTTCTGTTTACTTTTAGAAATATTGTTATCAACTGGACAAACACTATCGATTTGCTTGAGCTGACTATTCTGACAGCTGATTTGACTGCTATCAATTGAAGTATATACAGTTTGCCTTTAGCAGCTGATTGTCACCAATTGATCCTCACCACTCTGTGGTTCAATCTCCTTCCATTACATTTATAGTTCTCAATTCACTGACTTAAATTCTCACTTGTAATGTTTGTATCACAGAATGATCACAGCATTCTTTACAGATTTCTCACCAATTTAATCCTCACCACTGTGCCTAACACGTTTCAGCACCTTTTGATTGTATGTGACTTCAGTAATAAAACCTTTCTATTTTGATCTCACTACTTACTTTTTAAAATCCTTTTTCTTGAAATAAACAAATGCATTTTTTGGCATTTCCAGGGCAATCCCTGTGCAGCCACTATTGGCTCTGTGTTTTTTTTTTTTTTTAATTTAAAGAAAAAAAAAAGACAAAACAGTATAAGGGTACAAGTAATACAGAATTTCAAAAAAAATAACAGTAAGAAATCACTAGTTAATAGATTATATACTGTCATTTTAGAAATAGTTGTTCAAGTACCAGGATTAACACATACAAATTGGATATTGAAACAGTGAAACTGCAAACAGTTTTGTTCAATGACCCAACAAAAACTTAGTAATATGGTCATCTATCTTAATACACCTAAACACACTTGCAGTTGTATCCTTTAGAGCACTTTTTTTTCCTCTCTTTTTTACAACAAAAGTTATACATTTTGAGTTTTATTACTCCCATAGTTCTTATTACTTTTTTGGAAGAGAATAAAACCAAATATGACAAAACAAAGCAGTCAGTCAAAACAAAGGATGGACATAGTACATGATGTAAAAGCAGATACAAGATGATCAACAATGCTTACCATAAATTGGCTCTGTGTTTTAAGCAACCAATTTGACATGTTGTTAACAATTGTTTAATTCCTTGGGCTGCAACATTAAACACAGACTTCTTCTGGCAGAGCCTGAATCATTACATTCAACCCAATCAAATATATATACTTCTTTCAACATTCTTCTATGCCTCCCTCAAACATCACTGGTGCTTAGTGATGGTTTTGGAGAAGGTGATTGTATCATGAGAGAACTGTGCTTGGAAATGGATTGATAAATTTATGAAGTTAAATCTAAATGTGTTGTTAGAGAGCAGGGTCTGGTGGAAACAGGCAGATTAATGGGGCCATGACCTGGAAGTGCATCTATCTCTCTTTGCCTCCTCCCTTCTCTCTCTCTGCTTCTTGGCCATCATTCTCTGAATAGTTTTCCTCCACTCTGCCGTGCCACTTATGATGTGAAATCCGCCAAATACGGGCTGAAAACATCGGCCAAAAATATTGAGTCAAAATAAGCTCCTCCTTTAACTGTGGGTATCAGATATTGTGTCCAGTGATGAGAAACAATCTAAGACAATCATATTCTGAGTATACATTCCCACAAACAGTGCCAAGATTTCAGTATCAATAAACAAGTAAGAATAAAACCACTTGAGGGGCTGGGGATTTAGCTCAGCAGCATAAGCGCCTGCCTTGCAAGCAGGCAGTCGTAAGTTCGATCCCCGGTACCGATAAAAAGGAAAAAGACAAAAACAAAAACAAACAAACAAACAAACAAAAAAAAAACACTTGAAGGAAAACTTCAAGGAGCACACTCTGTACTCCATCTTTAGGTATCTTCTGGGATTTGGGTAGTTAAGAGGTCTAGAAGCAGAAGGAAGCTAGTGGGGCAGAGCACAGTCTTACATTACACTCACCACCAGAGGTCCACTGCTGCTTATTTAGACAATGCTAGAATCCAAAAATTTGAGTTCATTTTTTAATGAAGTATCACCAAATTAGAAGAAACTAGTGTGATCATTACATGTAAAATAAAGTAAGTGTGGTTTCATGGTCTCCATGTAGCGATTAATTAGACTCTTATAGTTTATGGAAGAATTAGAATCAAGACTGGTAATACAGAAATACATGAATTTTACATTAAATAGGGCATAAGAGTCCTGTTGTAGCCCCCAGAGTGTTCACACAAAAAAAGAAAGCAAAAATAAAAGAAATTCATGGCTTCTTATATATTCAGTTGATGTCAAATTTTCATGACACCATGAAATTCTTCATAATAATTTCATTTAATCTGATTTATGAATATTTTTTAATAAAATATCAATCCTGTTGCTCCCAAGACTAGAGATCCTGTATTGCTACATTTAGTTATCAGTTCCTTGATGAACAAATGAATGCATACTGCAGTTTCATGATTTGGATAAAAAGTATAACCATATATCAGTTACACTTAGAATAAAGTGAAATAGACTGAGAAATAAGAGTACAAAGTCACTGAGGGAGTTGAAAACTAATGTCAAAACATGCTCAAAACAGAAATAGAATATTTTTATAATTTCATTCCTAAATCTAGCTATTACTTGAATGCTGCAGAACCAGAATATCATCATGAAAAAAAATCATGAATATCTATATGCAATGTGAATCACAGACTTAAATAATAAAGGTTGGTGTTGATGTGATGAGCGTTAGAGTAGGAATTCTGAAATATTATAGCCAGAATTGAGAGTTACACCTAAAATTAACATACATTTTAAAATTATACAATATTTTATGTATTATTACATAATTTATAATATATATATATATATAATAACAATTTAGACAGGAAATTATCTTACTGAATAAATTTCTTATAAGAATCATTTTTAAATAAATGCATGGAATTTTCAAATCTTTTCTTGTCACAGTTTTAATCCGTGGCTAAAATTATGTTGTACAGTAAGAAATTCACAATTGTCTTCTCTGCTGAAAGTTTTCACATGGGTCAGATGTGATGTATTGTCACTCTCAATATACATAATGTTTGAAAACTTAATTATTTTAATTATCTGTGTAAATGAGACACTGCAGCTTAATGAGTTTGTGTTTCTTTTCAGAAGCCTTCCATAGTAGAAGATTTATAATGACACCTACAACTTCACATTCAGAGACTTTCCTCACAGTGCTCCTTCACCTGAGTAAATGGGAAATAACAGCCTCCTTTCTTTCACAATTGAAAGTAGTTTCCTAGTACAGCTCTCTGATTTATTATAACAGAGAAGAATCAGTACACTTTAATCCTCTGTGACTGTTATACACTCAATGCATGCAGACATCTCTTAATTTATCCTCTAAACATAGCCCTGGTATTTGTCTATAATGATTTTGGCAGCAATGTATCAACTTGTTTCTACTTTTCAAAAGATCAATAATTCTCCAGAAGTAAATCTCCTAACTTTTGAACTCTGAATTCTAAAATAATACATTCAGCATTGCTTAATATTTTAAATATAGTGTTTGTTTAAAGATGATATCAGAAATATTTTATTAATATTGTGGTTAGACAGCATTAAGAATTAAAAGTTTAGTCAAAGTTTACGATACTCTATTAATAAACCTGTTCAGCAGTAAATGGTAATGTATGCATTTTACTTCTACACATTATTGAATTTTCTAAATAGACATAATTTTATATATGAAAGACACTGAATTCATATTTTATTTTTAATCATCTAAAGTAATATAGAGAAAGATAGGTGTCTTCATTTTAACTGTAAAAATACACCATTTGTTCAATCTCTCAAACAATATTTGTGAGTGTTTTATAGGTGAAAATGTTTAAGAAGGCATAAAATGTTGCACTTGAGTTCTGTAAAATATTGCATTTAAAACCAGTAGCTAATTTATCTCTTTTTAATTCATTTTTTAAAAAATTCTGGAACTACAGTTGTGGAACTCAACAAGCTTGTTATTTTTAATTGTTAATGGTCTTCTCTGTTGTTTGGGTATCTATGCCTACTATACAGCTACATAACAAGTGAATTCATATAGATGATTGTAATGTATTACTACAGAGCAAATGTTTCAGTAAAAGCAGTGGTTTCACTGTACTCAGAGGCCTGATTTTAAGGTTTGTGGTTGTCTGTCAAGCACAGTGCTTACATCCAGTCCCTGTGTGTGGCCTGGGTTCATTAGAGAATAGTGTCCTAGGCAGATTTCTTGAAGGGCACTGTGGATTCACAAAAATGACTGTCTTATAATTCAAGCAAATTACTTTTCTGTAAAGACCAGAATCAACCCACATAAACATAATGTACACTGATGATTTAAAATATATGATATCACAATCCATTTTATTCTATTCAAAGAGAAGCCATAGAATAAAGTATTTTTTAAAAAATTTTTCCTTCTTATTATTTCATTATGCCAAGGCCACCCACTGTCAAAAGTTGTCTAGACATGACTTATTACCCCCATCTTGAGAAGTATAAACTAGAGAATAGTGAATTTATCAATACAATCGAGTAACACCATAATTCTCTCACAATCTTTTATAAACAAAACTTAAGAAGCCCCTTTAGTATCTGAAACTTGGAATAGAGTTCAGAGGATCCTCAGTGCAGGTCTATGGTACCATGGTGTGAATTTGAAACTGAGCTTTTTTAATTAATAAAAAAAATCTTTGTATAATAAAGTAATTGAATCATAGGTAGAAGTAGGGCTGATTCATGTTTTACTTCCCCATGCAAGTTGTTTACCTATAAGAGCACCCCAAATTCCTGCATATAAATGAGCCTGAAATCATGTACCATGCAATATAAAATAATAGGTAACATAATAACTGCCACTATTTTGAGCATTTATATATTACTTTGATTTGGGGCTTTATAATATAGTAATTATAATATAGAGGTAAAATTTTGGGGGTTGTTGTTTTGTGTATGTACTTTATGACTTACAGCAAATTACTGACAAGGCCTCAATTTCCTTATACAAAATCACAGTTTTTATTTCATTGCCTAATAAAATTATGAATTGTTTCCTTTTTTTTTAATGGTGCCTGGGATTGAATTCATGACTTTATGTTTGCCAAGTAGGCACTTACACCACTGAGCTAAATCTCTAGCCCCTAAAACTATGAATTGTGATAAAATAAGCATAAATTCCTTACAACAGCACCAGTTAGTGTTCAGGAAATATTCACTGTTAAAAATTTTTGTGAATGAGAAAAATAAGAAATAGTCAGGTTTTGACTCACAGTAAAGAAACAGTGGAGTTCACACTCAATCTTGGATTTTTATGGCTCTTAATTCATGCTTTTTTGTTTTGTTTAGTCTTTTCATTGTCCATAATTTTGGTCTTTAAAGAAATGAACAGACATCAGTTCCAGAGTAGTGTGGTTCAAATCTCACCCTGCTGCCTGTCACCTGTGAAACCTTGAAACATTTAACATCTTTCTTCTTTGAGAGATTCATCTCTAACTTGTGGATAATAATAATACCTAGATCTGCCATAATAAGGAAATTAAATACTGCAAAGTACTCAAATCATGCCTGCTTTCATCAATCCTATGTAAAATTCTCATCATCAGAAGTATTTATAAATTGAATGGATTTATCTAAACTTAGTAATATTACATTTTTATCAAGAGGAGAGACTATAGCTAACACAATTTGTACACTCTTCATTATAGCTATTAGGATATTTTTAAAGTATTTATCAAATAATATTAATTTTAGTTGGCACAAGATATCTAGGAGTATTGATTTTTTTCTTGACAATAAAAAGGTCACAGGATAGTTTCTCATAATATCACTGAGTAGATCTCTACTTCTAGAACTTTATGCTTTAAAATGATTTCTTATTTAAAACATTTATCTGAGTTTTTGTTTGTTTGTTTGTTTTGGGCTGGGAGTCAATCTCATGAACTCACGCTTGCCAAGCAGTTACTGTGGCACTGACATATAAATGGCTCAAACATTTATCATCTTACACTAATTTCCATGCTGGTCATGAGAACATTTATTATGCAATTTTCCAAAAAGAATCTATAAATTCCACAAAAAGTTTCAAAATTTATATGTGAGAATAGACACCCTAAAATATTCTTCATTGCAAATTCAAAGGATGATAAATTGTTTAAATACTACATTTCCTTTTGCAGAAATATATGAGAAAAATAGAGGAAATGATCTCTCAAAGATATAATTATACTGAGTTTTGTTACAAGAAATGGCTGGTTCAGGAACTCTTAGGCTGGTGAGTTGTGCAACTAACCTGAGTCTGATATGAGAAGCTAGTTAGGATGTCAATTCAAGCCCATGAGCTCTGTTTCGGGGGAAATGTTTTACAGGTATAATATGGACCTTTACAAAATATAAGGGAGAGGACTTAGAACTGAAGCATTTAGAAAGAAATCATATACCACAACTCCCAGAGAAATCCAGAAAAACACTAAAATGAATGCCTTACATGGAGACGCTAACTTATGCTTAAGCAGTAATTGCTCTTTATTTTAAATGGAAAAGCACAATGAGCTCATTTCTTTTCAGGTTTATTTTATATTCTTTAGGAGAAAAAAAGGAAGAAAAAGAATTCATTGACTCTGAATTTGAGTCTACTTCAAGTACACTTAAATTTAAAACAGGCCTTCAGTATGAAAAGAAAGTAACAAATCTAAAACCTCGAGATGCTCCATTTTACCAGTGAGAAGAACAAGCACTGTCATGAAGGGTAGCTATCCAAATTGGATTCTGTAATTTAAAACTTGGAATATATAATTATCTGTGTGCTTTCTTCTAAAGCGCTGGGCAAGTTCTTCCTAGTGATCCATCCCAGCATGTCTTTAACCCATGCTTTCCATATATATGAAAAATGTTTTAAAGTAAAACAGCTTACTTCCTTTTATGTGAGACAGACTGCCTACAACATGCTGCTTTCAGAATTTCAAATTCTTCCTTATTTCAGTTTTTTATACTGGACAAAACTTTCATTCTCAAGAAACTGCGTTTATTCAGTACAATTACCTCACTTTTTCTAGTATATCTTGTTGAACAACTAAACTATCTCTCAATTTCATCTTTATTCCTCAGCAAGAAATATTTTGATAGTTTCCTAATGCTTTACTTATATATGTTAGTTTTGTTGGTATGTCCTACAAAAAGTGATATCCTAGATCAGCAAAAATAAACAGATATGTAATGAGTTGAAATTAACAATATTCATTTAACCTTATTTTATTTTATGTGTTTAAAAGGTATTTTGAGATGTGTTGAAGGATATGTAAACTTTGCAATATATAAAGCAAATAAGCCTCTCTACTTAAAAATTTACCATTAAATAGAAAAAAAGATTTAAAATCCTTTCTTTTACCTTTTTAAGAAGTACATAGAAATATAAGATACATATATATATAAATACTTATGAAATATTATTTACGTAGTCATTGTACTACACAACAAAACATCATAACTTTCCTATTTAACTGTAACTTATTTTCCTTTTGATATTTTAAACAGAAGAGTGCAACAAAGTAAAATGGAGAATCTGTTATATACTACAAGAGTTAGCCAAGACTAAAATTAGAAAGTAAAGCCTGTATAACATTAATGTTGATTTAATACCTGTTATAATTGTGGCAAAATTCATAAAACAAACTTCAAATTCCACCATTCTCTAGAATGCTTTAAAAACTCAATATAGCTTTATGTTCACAGCTAACTTTTATCCTTGAAAAGCATACAGATAAAAATCAGTCAACAGACACCTAGGATCAAGTTTAACAATATCAGACATATTCCACTTAGACACATGATGATGCACATAAAAATGCAAAAGACAGAAGCTTACCAACACCTTGGCATCTAGAGTTTTTATAGAGGTTTCATCATAGATGTGTGGCTGGTTGATAGTTCATGTAATTGCTCTTAGTTATCAACTTTGTAGCAAACTGAGTTTTTACCATGTGATTCAAGCTTTCAGTACAGAAAAATTACATTGAACAGGATACAGTAGATGTATAGAATCACTTGTCTCAAACTTTACTGGGAAGATAGATATAGAAATAATTTCAGTATCGAGGATTAAATGTATAAATACTCTATAGGGAGTGTTTTATTATAGTTGTGCACCTATAAGTTGGAAAAATTCTGGAAACAAATAAAAAAATTCATGCAGTAACAGGAAAAAAATTCATAGTGAAGATTATAAAACACCCTGCTGTTGTAGAATAAGATAATGGGCATAGTAAGGGATCACTCATAGCAGCATAATAATTAAGATAATCGTAAGAAATTTCAAATATTAAGAAGTTCAGTTCATGAAATTTTAATTATCTTTTGAAAATGTTACAGTGTAAAAAATGAAAATATTTGTGATTTAATGATTTGTAGGCATTGTATTAAGCTGTCAGTAATTATTTGCTAGATGATTAATGGTGGCTCTTTAAATTAAAAAGATAGATTTTAAAAAATATAGCAAATTGTCTTTCGAGGAATATTCACTTCTAGAGAATTTATCACTTACTACTATTTTTGTTATCCAATTATATCTTTTAGAGGTAACAATTTTCAGATTGCTTTAATTTTAATTTTATGGTATTTTTGATTTGATGGAGATCCTAGAATTTAATTCAGCACCCTTTACAGAAAATGAAAAACAATAAAGTTGCAATTAAAAATGAAATCAAAGATGAGAGAAACATTGTGCAAGTGAAACAGAGCTTTTGTTACTTAACCCAAAAACACTTATAGATCTGAAAATTCCTATGCAAGAAGTAAAGGAAAAGATAACTGCATAACTTTGGATTATCATTTTATTATTAAAAGAGTGTTTGCTATTTTTTAATAAGAAAAGTAGACAAATCATTGATTTTACATGACACGGAGATATATTAGGAGGAAATTATATTTATGAACTTAAGGTTGATCAAGGATTAGAGAAATGGGAAATAATTAATATTACAAAGCTTAAATATGTTTCAAGGTAATGATATAATGCCCCTAAAGTATCTCTCTTACTTGCATTAATAAGAATAAATTTCATTTTCACAAGGAGAAAACATTTGGTCATCAACTTTAAGATTTTACACAGAAAGGAAAATCCTGATTTAAAAGAATTGCTACTGAAATGCAAGAAATAATTATGGATCTGTGACAGCCAACAACTCAGATTTTCCAGGGCAAATTATCTAGTCTTGCAAGCAACACCTTGGAGAGGAATCAGAATGAATGGAGCGTACACAAGTACCCTGAGGGAAGGGTCAGAAAGAAGAAAACAGAATTAGGTGATACAGAAGAGATAGACTGCCACAGTGGAGACTGCATGGCACCCTGGGCGGTGGCTAGGTGGCTGCTGAAAGGAAGGAAAAGTGAAATAAAACTTTTTTGCTCATGGAGAAACAAAGATATGCACATTGGCTGGGGGAATCTCATGCAGTAGGAGACAGCAGTAAGAACATCAGACGATGCTTCCCAAGTGGCTGTCCAGAGTCGGCAGTTGGGTGTGTCTGCAGTGCAAGCACCCCAGGACACAGCTGTGTAGGGCAGATGCACACAAAAACACCACTGTAGCAAAGGGCTGGGTGTTTGGACCTGGGTCCCAGAACAGTCTCATGTTTCATGTTTATCGAGTTCCCAGAGTGAACCAGAAACCAGAATCTAACTATCTGTTCCATTCAAGAAATTTGTGTAATACAAAAGGCCATTCATAGACTAAAAATTAAAGAATGGAGAACATGATCCAAAATCCCAAAAGTAAGCAGGGATAGCAAGTTAATATTAGACATAATCAATTTCATGATAAAACTGATTTCAAGAGACAAGGACAATCATTACATACTAGTTAAAGAAACAGGCCAAGAAGAGAATCCCTTTATAAACATATATCCACCTGACACTGGAACACCAATCATCAGAAAACAATAACTGCTGAAATTAAAAGAGAAAATAAACATTAACCCAATTTTGGCAGGTAACTTTAACACATTACTTTTTCAGAGATAGATCAAATAAAAAATCATTAAACAAATTTGAGTTGCAACAAACTCTTGAACATAAAGAGTTAATAGATCTATAGAGATACCCGTCCCTCTGCAACAGAGTATACATTTTTTTTATCAGCACATGGTGTTTTTTTCCCAAATAGAACACATACTAGTCTACAAAATCTGCTTCAGTAGATACAAAAAAGTAGAAATTATTTCATGCATACATTCTGACCACTGTGCAATAAAAATAGAAATTAACCACAGAAGAAAATTTCAGAAAAGGCAAAAGCTCCTGGAAAATGAGCAACAAACTTTTAAACAACCAATGTATCACAAACAAAATTAAAAAAAAGAAATGTAAAAAGTTCTGAAAGTTAATGACCATGACTTTACAACTCAACAAAATCTATGAAAGCAGTCCCTAAAATTCATTGCAATCATTTTCCTCACATGAGGAAAACGGAGCAAGCCCAAATAAATAACCTTCTGAGAAACCTTAAGATGCTTAAGAAACAATAGCAAACCAAACAGAAACTAAGGAGGGAAAATACAAAGATATAGAGTATAAATCAAATCAATGAAATTGACTAAAAAGACTGTAAAAAATCAACAAATTGAACAGGTGGCTCTTTGAAAGAATAAATAAAATAACAAGCCATTAGAAAAAGTCACCACGGGAAGGAGAAAAGTATCACAGGAATGCAAATAGCTAAGGAAAATGTGACATCAAACACTGCTAAATCCAGAAGATAGTAACTACTCTGAAAAATTATATTCCAATGAATTAACAAATTTTGAATACATGCACAGATTCCTATATACATACAAATGACAAAATTAACCCAACAAGTCATAAATATGCTTGACAACTCAATACAAGCAATAGAATTGATTCAGTAGTAAAGTATTTAGCAACAACAACAGCAAAAAAAGCCTAGGACCTAATGTAATCATGACTAATTTCTACAAAACCTTTAAGGTTCTCATATCCCTCATACTCTTCAGCCTCTTCAAACAAGATCAAAGGAATGGAGTGCTCCCAGAATCATTTATGGAAACTAGTAGCACACTGATCCTAAAACCAAAGAAAGATCAACCAAAAATGAGATGTATAAACCAATGTTTTTAATGAAGATAAATGCAAAAATCCTCAACAAGATATTAGCAAATAAGATCCAGAACATTATAAAACAGATCTTAATAAAATAGATTTCATCCCAAAGTTGCAAGGGTGATTCAACATATGTAAGTCAGTAAATGTAATATTTCACATAAAAAGGAGCAAGATCAATAATCACATGGTCATATCATTAGATGCAGAAAAGGCTTTTGACAAAATCCAACATCCTTTAATGATAAAAATCCTCAGGAAAATAAGTATGGAAGGATCATACCTGAATATAATAAAGGGTTTTTATGACAAAGCAGTAGCTAGCGTCATATTAAAGGAGGAAAATTAAAGCAGTACCTTTAAATTAAGTAACAAGACAAGGAAGTTCACTGCCATCTCTTGTGTTCAACATATTACTTGAGCCACTAGCAATTTGGCAAGAGAAGAAAAAAGAATACATATATGAAAGGAAGAATTTACATTATTAGAAAACCTAAACAGTTTCATTAAAAAAAAACTTAATTGATTTAAGTAAATCAGCAAGATACAAGGTCAATGTGCAAACTTCATTACCTTTTGTGCACTCCAATAATGAACAGAATGACAAGGAAGTTTTGACAACAATACCATTCACAGTATCTCCAAGAAAAATGAAATATTTAGGAATTAGCCTAGGGAAATAAAAGAACTTTACAAAGAAAAGTGCAGTATTCCAAAGAAGGGGATTGAAGAGGGCATCAGAAAATTGAAACATGCCTGATTCTGGATAGGAAAAAGTACCATATTTCCAAAACTGTTACACAGATTCAGTGCAATTCCAATCAAAATAGCTAGAGCACATTGTGTAGGTCTGTAGAAAACAATGTTAAAATTAATATGAAGCCCAAAGAGATTGGATTAGTAAAAATAGGTCTGGGCAATAAGAGCAGGCTATACTACAAAGCAGTAGTGACAAAAATGGTATGGGTGCTAATACACAGACACTGGGTCAGTGGAACAGAATTTAAGATATAGAAACCTCCATGAACATAGTCAACTGTTTGATTTTTTGACAACATGGCCAAAAACATGTGTTGGAGTAAAGATAGCCTGTTCACAAGTGGTACTGGGAACTGGATATTTCTTTGTAGAATATAAAAATGTATCAAAGATCTAAACAGTAAAACAGAGACATTAAACCTTCTGGAAGATAGGATAGATAAGACACAAAAAAAAAAGCTAGAGGAAAGGATTATCCAAGCAGAGCCTTGGCTGCACAAGAAACAGGAAGAATCAACAAATGAGATTATAAAAGACTAAAATGCTTTTGTACAGCAAAATAATCGGTCAGTAAACAACTTACTGAATGGGAAAACTTTCTTCAGCTACTACTCAAACAGAGGACACAAAGAAATAAAAAACAATTAGATTAACTAAAATTAATTATACAGTCAAGCAATGGGCAGTAGAAATGAAAATAATTCCACAGAGAAACAAATAGAACTGGTCAACAAATGCATGAATAAATATTTGACATTTCTGGTCACTACAAAAATGCAAATCAAAGCAATGCCAGGATTCCATCTTCCTCTGGGAAGAATGGCAATCATTAGGAAATCAAACAATAACAAATGTTGGCATGACTGTAGTGATAAAGGAAACCTCCGGTGTTATTAGTGAGAATAAAAACTAGTGCAACTATTGTGGAAATCAGTATGCAGATTTATCAAAGAACTAAAATCAGAAATTCCGTACTATCCAGCTGTCCCCCTCCGAGGTATCTTCCTCAAAGAGTTTTAGTCATCATGCTACAGTGATACATCCGTACTAATATTTACAGCAGCAGAACTCATAATACCTGCAATCTGGGAGCAGTGTATATATCCATCAACAGATAAATGGGTAAAGATTAGGTGGCATCTATATACAATGGAATGCTATTTGAAGAATGACACATTTGAGACATTTTCAGGAAAATGAAAGCACTTGGAAAGTATAATTTTGAGTGAAATAGATGAGACACAAACTTAAACGCCATATGATTTCCTCCTTTGAGTGAGACAAAGTACAAACAAAATTATAAAGGATAAATAAAAAAGGAAGTATAGGCAGATGTCTTCAATGGTTTAAAGAAGAAAAAGCAAGGTATAAGGAGAAAGAGAAGGGGAAATAAGAAAAATAAGATATACACCATGGACGGGAACTTACTAACTCCGATTAATTCAAACACTATGAGTTATAACTTGAGCTAAGACAAATACTATTTAAAAGAATGAAAAACAGGATAAGATAACCAAGTATGGGTGAAAAGGAAGGAAGGAAGAAGAAAAGAGATGAGTTGTAAAAAAGAAACAAGTTGTAGTATGTAAATATAAGCACTCCCCAAGATGATTATAAACTACGTGAATTGCAAATATGTTTAAATTTTAAAAACTCTATTTTAGTATCATAATTTCTTTGGCTGATTCCACTGTACATTTGAAAACTATGCACATAGAACATATTGCAAAGCACCTAGATGAACAGTTATATGGTCCCTGCTGGACAAATGTACGGAAGAACAAGGCTGGAAGGGAACATGTTGGCAATCACCTTGCTCTTCCATGTAAGGTTTAGATTTTTACTTGAGAGAATGTTTCATTTTCAATATAGAGTGTTTAATTATAATTAATCATATCACCACTTTCTGATTTAAAAAGGACTAAAAAATTGAAGCTGATATTTCTATTTTGTAAAAATGAAAACATATTAACAGAAGATGAACACATTTTTTTTTATTTGAGACAGAAAAGAAATGATCATAGAAAACTTACTTGCCATCTACATGAATCAAATCACATTGACAACATGACTACCAAGAAAACGTGTGAAAAAGTAACTTGGAAGGTATTAGACTGCATTATATCTGCCTTATGAATTTATACGTCTATTAACCCTTGTTTATAAAGACATTAAAATTTTGCTACCTGAGCTTTCTTATGTTTCTTTAAGTAAATATCTGTTTAAGCAATCAGTTAATATTTTATGTGTTCATAAAACACAACTTGAGAATTACCTTGAAGCTTAAGAAACTAGTGGATGTGTTTTCTTTCCATCTATATCCTATCACATAAAATAACATAAAAAGATATTTTTGCCATGATACAATTATTTTAAAATGCACAGCATAAAAGCTATTCATAATTTATTCTGGAAGATACCAGAAAGATCATGAACAGTGGTCAGTCAATCAATCTTAATTGAGTTGTTCCTACTGTAATTAAAGGTAGATTTTCTCAAAGTTTTAAGTTATAATAGCACTCCACATAATGACATCTGCAGTTAACTCTGCCAAAACATAGTTATAAGCTATGCAGTTGTGGGCAAGTGCTATGTTTTTGTGTGTCTCATATCTTTAGTGAGGATAAGAAGCACGAAAGAGCACCCATACTAGAAAAATTCAAGGAGATATTTAAAAATCACATTTAATATGAAATGCTTAAAGATTAGATGCTCAATGATTATATATTCTCTGTTTGATGCTATGCTAGGTATTATGACACAAAAATAATTCTAGAATGAGTTTTTTATCTTAAAAGAAAGCAGCCCCACTCTCACTGTTATTTTCATGGAGCCACACAATTATTTTAGTTCAACTAACAGCTGATTGATTTCTTAGTATCGATTATTTTCTGAAAAGCACAGGATCACAATCCAACAATATAAAAATAAATGTAATGTGTTTCAATGGTTATAAAACAAAAACAGGCCAGAATAAGCTACATTACACATCTAAAAATAGAATTGATAATACCAGGAGGCATACCTAACAAGGAAGAAAACATAGTAAGTTTTTAGCGATGTGCTTGTTAGGATATATGTGAATGAAGGAGGAGGATGAAGAGGAGAAAAGATGTGAGGAAGACACAGAGATAGATCCAAAGAGAGCATGACTTAGGGATTTTCTCAGTAGCATCCTTGGTCACAGATATGCATTATTAGATTTCTTTGGCAGCTGTTCCTTGAGAATAAAACTAAAGGGAAGAGGACCATAACATAGCAATGGAAAAGCAGCCAGTACAAAAGTCCTGAATAAAACTTTTCATTAGTCTGTAATTCATTGTGTCACACAGGCACACACACACACACACACACACACACACACACACACACACACCACTCAAAGGATGATATATGGAAGGAAAAATGTGTTTCACCCACATTTCCACAATATTCAATTTGAATTCAAATTGGACATCATTTTTATCATTCAAATTAGTAAAAAATATACTCATAAGTGATTGTCTCCCTAGTTTAAAAATAATAAAAATAAAAACTGAAAGAATAATAAGATACAAAATATACGATAAAGTAATAGTGATTTGTCATTTGAGGAAAACAAAGTGAACCCAAATGAGAATGCACTTAAATACACAAAACCTTGATTTAAATGCAACTTTAAACTTTTATAACACTTATTTGAAAGTAACTGATGTATTCTCTCGTTAGTTAATAACATATGTCTTAACATGATTTGATCAAAAAAAACATCAAATATTTTCTTTATTAATTGAAACATAAAGCACAAATTATGCAACATATCAATTAAACCGCATACACCATGAAATAATTTGGTCCTGACAGGAAAAATGTAACATTCATAATGCTAACTGAAAACATCTTCAAAAAGGCATTGATTTTTAAGAAATTTTATAAATATCAGGCATACATCAAAAATTAGTAATATTCTCACTTTCAATCAATGTTAATAATGTTGCTCATTTTGAGAAACTGGGTTAAAGAGAGTCCTCTTAAATTTATTTTATACATTATGATGTGAAAAACTAAAGTTAATATCCACATGTAACTTAAGTCTAAGAAATTTCAGAATATAAATTAGTATTGTTATAACTTTTTAAGTTGTAGGGCTTTTTTCTTACAGCAATTCAATCTTTTCTATAATATTTCCATTTGTATGCATGTGTGTGTGTACGTATTTACGATTGAGGGATCATTGCTTTAGTTGGCTACTACCGCATAAATTCTTGAGGGATTGAATGCAGTGCTTGATTTGTTTGTCTTGTGTCCCAAACTTGCATAGTGGCCACTTAGTTTTTGTGACACAATAGGTTCCTGTGAGGTGGTAGATGCACACAGTTTTTTTTTTTTAAACTATGGTTATTAATTGATTTACCTATTTATTAATTTCTACCCAGACTATACAAATAATTTAAGGAAAATGTTTTCATATTGTATCAATTTTTACAAAATGACTCTTGTGATGTGAAGAAACTATTTGCAGAAAACTAGAAGAAAGCTTAGTGACAAATGAATGGAGATGTAATTGCCACAATTTCTTCTGAATATATTTAAATCCAAAATGTGCAAACTATTAATCCTAAGTAAAATGCTGGTAAATTTCTGTAACTATACTTTTAAGATACCAGTAAATACGGAATTTATTTCCTCATAATGTATAATTTTTACCAGCCTTCAGAAAGTTGGTCTGGATGCAGAGATTTGGAGAAAGTGGACAAGACAGGAAGTAATCCAGCCTGTTTTGCAGCTGATCACCCATGAAGCATACTCTGCCCAGACAGGACCAAGTCACATGTGTAAGTAAATCTTTTTTTTTTTTTATACCATGGATTGAACTCACTACCTCGTGCTTGCCAGACAGGTGCTTATGCCACTGAGCTAAATCCCTGGCAATAAATAAATCTTGAAGATACACTTGGATAATTTTGCATATATAGTCTCGAAAAATCAAATTAAGATACAGGGCGTTTCCATCATCTCAAAACTGTTTCAGAGTCCTACTTGATTAAAGCAACCTTCCCTCCTTTCCCCCAGGCTGCATGGTGTCTGTGTATGTCTTACTCCTTGTTTTCACCATTTTCAAGACTGAATACTAAATTTCAATGCATATCTAAAATTTTACTTTGCTTACGTATTCTGCAATAAAATGAGAAAATTTAAAGTGAGTATTTGAAAAAGTTTCGCGTATGTATGCCCCATAAAACCAACACTCTAATTAAAATAAGATCCGGTCACACCTAAACATACCTTTACCTCCTTTTAATCTCTCTGCTCTACCAAAATCTCATACCTTAGATGGGCAACCACAACTCTGACTTTGGACACTAAAAACAGATTCACATTGTCTAGTGCATTACATAAATGGATAATCCAATATTAATTCTTTTATGTATGGCATCTTTCATAAAGCATATTTAACTTGGAGTATATGTGTTAACATTATCTATTAATATTACAATTCATTTTTATAAACAAAAATTCTATTGTGTGTTTTATCTTCAATATTCCTTAGAACCATTACCAATAACATAAAAATTTCTTGAGAATTCCCTAGTGCTATTCACCAATAGAACTTTACTTAATGTCGGAAATGCTTCATAATTGTCCTGCTCAACTGGCAACATATGCACTAATTTATAATTTATTTGTGTTAATCTAATTGAAGAACTAAATTTCTTTTATATCCTTTATAATTTGTAGTAGCATAAACATAAATAGTTACAGATGATATAAGCTGTCAAATTGTACAATGTAATCTTATGCAATGTTTCTCATATTCAGTGTGTGTTCATTGTGTAACATTTTATCAAAGAACAAAATAAGGAAAATCGCAATAAAACAAATAGTTAAATTTCTTTTAAAAATGCATTAATGGCCTATAGTACATGTTGATCACCATCTGGCAACAGCCATAATTATTAATTTTTACCCAATGATCTATTGCATCTTCATTACTGTTTGATTCATCTTAGTCAATATCTCTTACTTTAATATTATTGGTACTGTATATACTTTAGTTCCTCAACATTCTTGGTACCCTGTAATTTTGCCTTTTATCTTTTTTTGGAATTGCCTCTTCAGGCCATATTGTTTTCTATGTACTACGTGGAAGGTTTCCCTCGTTAAATTCTTCCTTAAATGTTTGAATCTTCCTTTGGCATATAATTTAATTTCAGTAACTGAAGTTATCAAGCATATTCCTATACAGCTTTCCTTTCAGCTCTTAGAATTCCTCAATTCTTCCTCTTGTGGGATAGTGTTGGTGTGGTCTTCCCATTGCTTCTCATCATCTGAGCAACATAGGATTGGTAAACGAGAATAATTCTGATGAAATGTTGAAATTCCTTTGTGCGTGCATATAACTTGTTCTATTAGAAGGCATAGGTTCAAAACTATTTTTTCTTCTACAGCTAGATTATCAAAATTAAAAGTTGCTTTATCTAATTTAGGCTTTCAAAGTTTAATATTTCCCTGTTTTTGGATTAAATTTTCATATTTAATTTACCTTACAATAAATTAAACTAGCAACTATAGTATGTGTTCATGGCTATCATTTCTTGATGGTTCTCAATCTCTTTATAGAAACTGGTTGAGGTTTTATGCAACTTTTATCTTACTTATCATTTCTGATAATCCTTTGGTTTATGACATTTCACCCATTTGTTGGAATTTTGCTCACATTATATAATTCCTGTAGCATATTATCTTTTAGTTTCAATTTTATCACAGACACAATACAAACTAAGACCAGATTTCTTTGAAAAATATTATTCCAGCATGATTTTTGGATTTAATGTTTAGAGTTTTTTTTCAAATTATGGCATCTTTTAATTCTGTCCTAGACTTGCCAAGTGACTATTAATTTGTCATATTTCATAAGTGATTATATTTATTTCCATATAATCATGGAAAAATAAAGTGCATTTCCTTGATTGTTCCTGGTATTCATTTAGTTAGTGAACCTGTTCAATCAGGTTGACAGTGAAATAATTATCAAGATTTATGTTTCTTTTATTACTCTTATATTCTATATTTTTTAAATCATATTTTAGTATTAAATGTGAGTTTACAATAATGTGAGGTGTTTGATACAAAATTTAGTGGCATTCACATGAAATGAATTTGTTAAAATAAAAATATTATTTCAGACTGACATTTCTTACCATAACTTCTGTATTTTACATTTTGTATTAATAAGTTGTTGACTAAACTCATCTAATATTTTTTAAAATTCAATGAATATTTATATTTAGTGATTATAAAATAGATTCATTATATTTTTAACCCTCACAATGTAGTAAAAAAAAAAAAGTTAATATGAATCATGAACGCTATCAGTGTCACTTCACCAGAAATCCAGAGATTAAAAATACATCAAACCTCGTTCAGTAATTATAGAACAATGGGAATTTTTGGAACTGGGTAGCAGAAGGCAAGAATCCACACACTATCCTGAGCCCCAGGAGAGTTTAAGATCATCGTTTCTATGGTCAAGGAACTGCCCAGCTTCCAGCCACCTAGACTAGACTAGGTTTTGTGGCGGGTTTTGTGCCCTGAGAAGATTACGCCCAGCGACCTTCTTCAATGAGGGGAGTCGAGGGCATGTGAAGTGAGTTCCAGAGCATTGGTCCTTGCCCGGGGAAGGCTTTGGACATTCATCCACAGTAGATAAGTGCCCACCCAGCTTCCTGCAACACTGGTGGTGACACAGGAGGTCCTGTGGGCCTGGACCATGCTGAGCAACCTCCATTCATTCCCAGGAGCCAAGGGTATACGAGACGATTTCCAGCAGGCCCAGGGAAAGCCTTGGAACAACACTTGAAAAATGGAAATATAGGAAAATGACAAAACCAAAGAGCAAAATGCAATCTCAAACATTCAACCCATCCCAAGAAAGCTTAGGAGCTATGTACATGGAAGAAAATACATGCCATTCAACTGAAGTACCTGAAATAATAGCAACTGAAATAAAGAAGCAACTCTAGGAAGCTTTAAAGGAATTCAAACTAAAAATAATCTCCCAGCTAAAATAAGAAATGATAAAAGTAATGAAAGACATGCTGAACACATCTAAAGGAGACACAGTTAAAAAGCAGAGGAACAAAACAAAAAGATAGCATCCCTGGATGAACAATATAAGAAACAAACATAATACATGAAGCAAATTCAAAGAGATATACAGGAAATCAAAAATTACATCGGAAGTTGTCAAACTGCCTCAATAAAAGTGAAGATAGAATTCCAGACCTCAAATACAAGATTGTAGCTAGTGAACAGGAAAGAAAAGAGCTTTTAATAACAACAAGGAATCAGGAAATAACAATGCAACAATATGTTGCAAAGAAAAATAACATAACATTGATAGGGGTAAATGAAAAAGAAGGGGACAACACTAATGATGTAAAGAGGATATTTAAAGAAGTAATAGTTGAAAATTTCCCAAACATAAATACGGAAATTGACAACAGGATTAGTGAAGCATATAGAATTCCAAATAGTCATAACCAAAATAAAACTATACCCAGACATATAATAATCACCATCACAGAAATCCAACATAAGAATGAAATATTAGAAGCTGTTAGAGAGAAAAACACATCACCTATAAAGGAAAACCTCTCAGACTTCTCAACACAAACAATCAAGTCAAGAAGAGCATGGAATGAAGTATTTCAGATCCTAAAGGAAAATGATTTCCAATCTAGAATGATGTACCCTGGAATTTTTTTGGTTGTTTATTTTCATGTAATATATATATATATATACATATATATATATATATATATATATATATATATATATTTAAAAGAAAATATTAAAAAATTCTTAATTTATGAAAAAATAAAAAAGATCATAACAAGATGATGTGAAAAATGATTTATGTACTATGTATCTTATTAATATACTTATTAATGTACTGTGATCCATTAGAATGGACAAAATATTACAGAGTAAAAATCATAAACACAAAATAATTCTCTACTACAAAGAAGAAACAAACAAATAAGAGGAAACATACCACTTGTCAATGAACAAATGAAGCATACTATAAGTGAAACAATTATAATTTATTTCAATCTATTTTTGAAACAGCAGAATAGATCACTTGGTGAGTTATATGATTTTATTTCTACTTCCTTTTTATATATCTTCCAATTACTCTTCTAAAGAACTGTTTCGTTATCTAAAACACTTGTCATTCTAATACTGAAGGAAAGATGTATTTTTTAGGTCTATACATTTCTATCAATTTTTGAATAATGCTTTCTAAATATTATTCAAATAATCAGTTTTAGCAAAAGTAAGTCTTTGAGACTATATAAAAATATGTACTACTAACTTTTCCACTGATACACTTTCATACATAAGATATGAGAAAAAACTAGAGACATGTAATCAGTTCAGAAATGAGTGTGCTAATGTAAGAAATGTGAAAAATGGTCACAATTTACTACCTGTCTTGTGTTATTATTGATTTTTACCCAGTGTGTTTTTCTTCTATTGTGCTCTGTTACCAGTACTAACATACAATTTAGAGTTTATGTTCTATCCCCAGAGGTTAATTGGAGTGTATTATAGGAGATCTGGAACAGCCATTACACCTGGGCTCCTGGCCACACAGTCTGCACTGTGGCTTTTTCAGAAGTGTTGGCTGATAGGCAAGGTTCCCTTAACAGCCAGTTCCAACCAAATTATTCCTATCGCATACCCTCAGTGTTCATCTATGTACTGACTTTGTTCTCCAATCTGCTGCTTAGCATGTTGTCCAAATTCCTGATTGAATTTGTCAACCCACTCTCCCTGAAAGCAGCCTCAGCCCGATCATCAAGAGACAAAGCTTGACTAAATTGGCTTGTTTCAAACCTTTCACTTGGGCATCTGCAGTGATGTGTGTGCTGAGGTGAGTGCTTGTTCTAATGATTAAGGACGTCTTGGAGTATAGTCAGTGTGCAGTGTGCGCCTGACTTGGTTAAACCTTAAATAGTCTCTTTATTTAGATGCTGTTGCCTGGCCAAAATGTATAATTCAGGCTCAATAAATTTTGCATAAAAAAAGAATTACCTCAGGATAGGGGAGGAATCTAATAATTATCACCAGTCCTTTCTTTTTACATTTTCTCTCCATGCAGTCATAATTATTCTGAATTTTGTGCTTTTGATATTTTAACTTAAATGTTTCTTTCATTTTGCCTTCCAAAATCTCTGGTGATTGGAAATTTTTCTAGACCAATTATTGCTTAAACTCTCATCACCAACCACAGGACAATTTCAATTTAAATATTTTTGGAGACTTTGTTAACTTTGAAAGAAATTCAGGGTTTAGTTCCTGCGTTCACAATCTTTCCATTATGGGATGGAGTGCATGGGTACACAATTTAGAGGAGGAAAGCTATATTTTTCCTCATAAATGCAGAGCTGGTCCATGACAGAAAGGTCATGATTGAAGAAGATGGCAGAGGAAATCTCTTGGAAGCTAAAAACAAAAACAGAGAATGAAAGAGCCAGGAAATTTAAGAACAAAAGCTAGGGACAAAAATATGTCATTTTAGGCCATATCTCCAGTGCCCCTCTTTCTCCAACCAAGCTCTGTTTCTTAACAACACATTCATCTATGAGCTCATTAATACATTAATCTACTGATGATTTTGGTGCTGCCAAGAACCAATCCCTTTTTCAAAAGTCCCACCACTGAATCCATGAGCACTTGAGGGATTATTTCAGATAAAACCTTAGCAAATTTTTATAGGAAATGTATTCTTTCCATGTTATTTTTCCAACACATATGAAAGTATCATAAAGGATCTCTTCATAGTTTCCATTAATTAATGACTTTATAAATTTATGCTCTGTTTATTTGACCTGAATTAAAAGTCATTGTAGAATTCATGATGGTGTCATGTATGGCAAGAGCATCAACATGCATTCTAATTAAGCATGCTAAAAATGATTACACAACCAATACTAATGTAGGTGTAGGAAGCACCTTTTCCCTACGTGGTATAGAAAAGTTGGAGCCTACGTGGTATAGAAAAGTTGTTGGTATAAAACTTAATTAATATGTATTATAAAGTCAGATAAATGTAAGAACTGCAAAATAAACTAATAAAGAGACTGTATTTAAATAATATAAATATGATAATACTTAAACAAAGCATGGAAAAATGAAAATGTATCTGGAGGAATAACACAAATTTCCATGAATGCCAAAACAAAGTCTCTGAGTTGGATCTTTTCCTAAGACTAAATTGATCTTTTCTTAATATACAATGTGGATTTAATAGAAAATTATGTACTTCAAAATAATATTCTTAGAATTCTGGGTATGTGCTGTGATGTCTAGTACCTAGATTTTACATAGAAGAAGTTTGTGCTGTAATAGAATACATACAACACATAAAAAGTAGTTATATCCTGGTATGACATAAAATAATGAGCACTATAAGAAAAGATTTAGTAATAAATGACAAGGGAATGACCTAGAAAAAAATTAAGATGTTACATGCAAATTGATCTGGAAAAATTTTAGTAAAGATCTTTCATTATATTAGATGCTATAGAAAATATTAGCATAATAAAATAAAGTGACTAAATGCTAAACAGTACATATAGACTGAAGAATTCAAGTTATAGTGGTAAATCAATTAAACTATTTTAAAAACAAGGAGATCTCAGGTTAATTAATGCAAAGAAGAGAAGATGTAACTTAAGCTAAAATTAAAATCAGAGTACAGAATGACAGGGGACTATGCATTTTTACATAATTAAAATGTTGTGATCCTGTACTGTAATCGTTGATACCATAATAGAGTTAAATGACTTAGTAATAAAGTTATTGTAGTGGTTCATGAAAGAACTGTTGGAATTCAGGCTAAAAAGAGTAGTATCAATTCAGAGGAAAGAGTCCCTACAAAGTGTTGCAAATCAATACTCGATACTTTGATAATGAATTCGATTAAATGCTTGAGAAAATATGCAATCACCCTTAAGAGTCGAGCAAGAAAAAGATAGTAAGACACTTAAAAATAAAAAGCTTCTGTGTATGTGGATTTATATTTGGAGAAATATAAATACAGGTCTGTTTATCTTGCAGAGCTTGACTCTAAGATATAATAAAATGGATAATTCGAGAAGTTCTAAAGTTACCAGTGGACCGCATTGTATACCATACTTAAAAATAATGAAAATGGCTTATCTCCTCGCAGATGATATCTCAAAAAGCAAGGAGAATAAGCATGCCTCTTATTAATTATAGTTTCATAAATAATAAGATCTCTTCAGACATTTCCTGATCAGATATTCGGTCTTGGGAATGTGTGTGCGTGGATACACATGTGCCCCTGTGATTGTGTGTGTGACTGTGTGTGTTGTGCATGTATGTGTCTATATAAGTTCCTCAGTACACATTAGAATGCTTAAATTCCTCAGTAGATACAGGTATTGTTAGCATCTTAATATTCCAAATAAGGCTTCCCCAGCTTTTCCTTCCAGGACGCAGTCTTTATATGATTCATGTGTCAGAGTTAGCTGCAAGCAAATTACAGGTTTTCCTTTTGCCTTACAACATTTTCCCTCACTGACTGCTGCTCTTTATCGTCGATGAGTTTCTACAACAGGCAAATGGGTAAAACTGCTTTGGGTGAGTACTCCTGGCTGTATTCCAGACAAGCTTGAACAGACAAACACAGTAATGCTATTTTATTTTTTTTTAATCTTTCCTCTACCTCATTAACTTCCATTTCCCCTCAACTACCCAAATATCCAGTTTCCACTATTTGAAAAAAAGAGTAACATCACAAAATTACAGCCATTGAACAAAGCAGGAACTTTCACAAGAGAAGGAGAATTGCTGCTCGTAGGTAATCTCTAGATTGCCTGTGTGGTCAGCTTTTGAAACTGTACCTCTAGACTTGCAGTTGGTTGCAATACCAATGTGACATCTAAAATTCATTGCCTGATACTCAACTCTTTACAAGAAATACAATCTCTGCTTCTCATCTTATATCAAACGCCTGGGTCAAACTAAACTATTATAAAGTGTATTGATTATTTCCAACTTTTTATCATGAAAGATTTGAAACACATAGCCAAATTGAAAGAATTTAAAAAGACTCAATACCCACTATCTAAATTCTGCATTAATTGATTCTACTATTACCGCTTTTTTTTTTTTTTCCAGAATGACATCACAGGTGTATACAGATATTTGTAGAGAAACATACATCCAGCGCTGGGCTCAGTCCTCACACCTGCAGTTTAGGAACCGCTGAGCACCCTGGCTCACATAAAGGAGCTGCTGTCTGACAACGCAATGCTCCTGTGTTACAGAGGCTAAGGCAGCGGGCATCTGGCAGGACTCTCACACATTAGCATTGCATTGAACAGCACAAATGGCACCCTACCGACACCTGACAGTAGTAATTCATGGGATGTTTACATTTCCGTGTTTGTGGGTTTTCCCTGACATGGACAACATGGTCGCCATTTTGCTGTTGTTGTTGTTGTTGAGACAGGAGCTCAGTAAATTGCCCAGAATGGTCTTAGGCTGAAGAGATCCACCTGTCTCAGCCTCCTGAATAGATGACACTGCCTAGTTTTTAATCCTTTTTATAGGCAACTAGTAGGGCATTGGTTTCTATCTTGCAATCAATGTTTCTTTCCAAAAAAAAAATTAATAAAAACTGAGCATGGAAGCAGACATCTGTGACCCCAGTGCAATAAGAATTAAAATTTCAGAAAAGCACTTACATTTGATTTTTGTGATAGTGTTTTACACTCTCAGCCTGCATTTGAATTTTGAACATTTATTCAGTCAAAGTATTTTAGCATGTAACTAACATGTAAATTTTGAGAATGGCACTTTTGATAACACATGGAAAACAACTTTAATTTTTTCTGCTTCTTTTTTTCTTCTTTTCTTTTTGAGATGGTCTCACTGTGTAGCCCAGGCTCTCAGCATTCCTCCTGCCTCAGCCCTCCACTACAAGTGTGCACCATCCTACCTGGCTACAATTTTATTTTATTTTATTATTTTTACATTCATTTTTTGTCTTTTTGAGACAAGGCTTTGCTTTGCAGTTCATGTTGGACTTAAGGTCACTTGATAGTCTTGGCTGTTCTAAAATTTGCAATGATCCTCTGTTCTGTTTTTTGAGAGTGAGACACTTAGAGTTCTTCCTCTGGCACCTGCCACACAGCAAGCGTCCTACAGGTAAGCAGCGATGTGAACCTGCATGGAATTGATAGGGAAAATGAGGCCCACATCCTTAAATGACTCAACCTCAGGCCTGGCTGGCTCAGCCACCATGGTGCAGAGGTGACAGAGAGGATGGACATAGACAGCATGTCACAGCTGGGTTACTGCAACCCAGCTCTTCCTCACTGGAGCCAGTGTGCACTTTTCAGCAGGCTGGGGGCAGGTCTGAGCCAGCCTGATATCACTAATCCCTGCCGGCTTTGAGCTGCTGCCCCACACAGCCTGAGGCCACTGTCCAGCCAGGCAGGGTCCCCAGAAAACTAAGTCCCTGCCTGGCTCTCCTGGGTGCAGGGCTGAGCAGGGTCGGGCCTAGCTAGGTGTGACTGTAGTATGACTCCCAAGAGATTCTCAGTGTTGATTTAGTTATTTAGTTAGAGACAGGGTCTTGCCGTGTAGTTCAGCCTGGCTGTGAACTTGCAGTGATCCTCCTCAACCTTCTGAGTAGCTGCCTGCAGCAACTGACCCTACAAAAGAGGCTGTTGGTGGTGGGACAGTGTCAGCCTCAGACATCCAAGTTCTCAAGGATGCAGGGCTTCCAATAGCACAGAGCTTCATGTACCTGGCTCTCAGGTATGGGAGCAGGAAGGACTGAGTGGTGCAGTGCAAAGTGAAGATCAGAGCTAACTACAGTGCTGCACCTTAAAAATGCTGGTGTGTGTGTGCGCGCGCATGTGTGGTTCTAGAACATGGTAGACAAGTGCTGTGCAACTGGGCTACACCCCAAGTCCTTTTATTTTGAGGCAGGGTCTCTATAAGCAGCCCAAGCTGGTCTCAAGCTTGAGATCCTCCTACCTCAGCTTTCCAAAGAGCCAGCCTTACAGGAGTGCACCATGCTGCGAAGTTACCATGGAGCAAACACAGTAATTTTAAATGAAGCCTCTTCTGCTCTCTCCGCAACCAGGACCAAGGGTCCATTTTGAAAATACAGGCGGCCACCTTAAGTCTCCCACTGTGTTAGAGGAGGAGGAAGATGTGAAAAAGAGCCAAATTTCTTACTGTTTTTTAATTGTGTTTTTCTTTATTAGATTTTCTTCTGGCTGCCCATTTTCTGAGATCTGACAAATTGGTTCTGGAAATTTCTGCTTATTTTTCAATGTTTATGTGGGAGGCTGTGAGTTTGAAGCTACCAGCTACATTTTGTTTTTCTCAGCTCTGTTTTTGAGAAAAAAAATTTTAGACTTCACTAAACTTCTGTGCAATGTAGCAGTGATAACAGTAGAAGTGAACTTCTATGAAGACCATCTAAGGACTTTCTGTTAATAGTATCTTCACCTTCCACTAACATAGTACAAAATCTATATAAAAATGTTTACAAAATTTCTAGCTTCAAGGAGCACAACCAGTGTATACTGGAATAGCACAGATCAGGGTAGCATGAAGCTTCAGATCATGTATCTCCTTTTATTTGTGAATCTATAAATTTCAAACTTTGGCGTATGACAATAAAAAACAGTGTACAACAAAGTTTTCATAGTCTCAGAGAGTTATTGGCCATGAAGCCTAGTGCTAAATAAAGGTAATTATGTTAAGACTCACTAGATATGTAACACTATTTTTTTCAATATATAATAATTCAATTTTCAAATTATCATTTAAAAAATCAAAGTGTAAACTTTTAGTGGTGAAATTCTATTTTCTGTTTCACATTTGCATTGTGTTTGTCTACATGTGTATATTTTAGTGTCTGAAATCAAGTGATTTTTGTATTTACTTTGTAGAAGGTCGTCACTAACTTGGTAAATGGTTTTATTTGGGGGTTTTATAGAATAGATAAATCACTACACCTTTAAACAATCATTTCTAGTTCATTTATTTCACAAAAAGATTGTTAGAAAACCTTTCAAAATATGATCTTCCATATGCTAAGTTTAAAAAAGGAGGAAAATATTCTTTACTAACTAATTGAATTACAAAATTCAACTCAGCCATAATCACATAGGTAATTTTAATTGCATAAATTTAAATGTAATTATATTGAAGTTATTTCTTTTACAGTCAGAATACATAGAAATTGACAGTGGGAATTCATTCCATCAGTGGGATATAAATTATAAAATGTTTAAATGTAACTGAATTATGTCTTTCTCTTACTCAAAGATAATTTTGTCTCAATGTATTAAATTTCTCAAAAGGCGAATATTTCTCAGCATGATACTACTACATTATAATAACTTTGAACATTATCTAGAGATGAACAGTACCAGGAAGTGAATGTTACCTGGGAATTTGTTAAAAATATCCATTCTTATATATTTTTAGTGTTTGTTTCTACTTGAACATTCCACTGTTTTATGAAACCAGTATGAACCCATGAAGCAAATGATAATAAGACATTGTATTTAAAGTGAAGGCTATTTTAATTTTAAAATTTTAGTTGTGTTGAAAAGAGAATGTAAATAACACATATTTTTGCAGATTTGCCTGTTGCTGTTTCAAATATCTTTATAAGAATGATTAAGTAATATATCATTTAATCTAATCTAAATGTAAAGTTCATAGATGTCACAATTTATATTAATTATAGATTTTGAGTTTTTGAAAGAACTAATTATTTTGGGAGGAAATTAGTTTTTTATTGCAGAGTATTTAATGGTTTTCAGTATTGCATCTGATAAAATAATATAAATTACTTAATTTAGAGAAATAATACAATTGATAACCTGACACAACAGACCAAATGTTTCTTTTTTATCCAAAATTTTGTGAACATGTATAATAATAATAATGTTCTTCCATAAATGAATTTTAAAACAAGAAATATTTTGCAATAAATGTGTGTAACAATGTACAACTACAGTTAAAAAGTCAAAAAAAAGCACCTTATTTCAAATGGACTAGCAAAACCATGTTTGCCTTCCAGGATAATCTGACTCCCCTTGAGAGATGTAGCACCCTAAATCAATAGTGTGATGACAAAACGCATTAATAAAAGTATATTCTCCTCAACAACAACAACAAAAAAGATTTGGTATCTAATCAACCCTTTAGATAGATATGGCTGAAGGGGACTTTTTCACTGGTGCCTGCACTTTGAAGACAATAAATGAAATGATAAAAATGTACCCAGCATATTTATACTCCTATAAGAAATGTGCTAGACGTGTTATACTTGTTATTTCATTCAGAATCCCAACAATTTCATGACATACATATTGTAGTTTCGTGTGACATATTTTTGTGGTTACAAACCCTTACAAACATAAAAGTACAACTCAGAGACAGTAGGTCAATTTTTTAAGGAAAATATCACTTGAAATAAGTCTATTCGCTTAGCCACTTGGGGGTTTTCTGTTTGATTTCCATTAACCAGGCTACCTCTTCATGGGACATTTTCCTGTGAGGAATTTTTGCACTGTATCTTTGTTTTTCTTTTTAAATGTAGAGGAAGCACCCTAGATCTTTTGCCTTGCTCCAATTAATTGAGATTCTCTGGAACAATGCTCCAAGGAATAAATCCTTAAATCAAATCAGATTTGGAAAAAAGAAATTTCAGCCTTATATTTCCAATATATAATGATTTTATCTTTTGAAAAAGAAAATAAAAACCCTTCAGATTGATTAAAAGCCTTGAGCTACACTTTGCCTCTATAGTTAATACTTTGTCTCTCGATATTCTATATAATGGGCTTCATTCGGTAGGTATTGCAGGTTGTATCTTAGATGTCCCCTTGCAAAATCTCATGAGGTCATAGCGCTTTTTTAGAGGTGGATGAATCTAGAATGTGTGATTGTTTGGTAGTGCAAAGCTGGAATTAAGGATGCTGAGCTTATAGGTGAGTGATACCTGGATCAGTCCACTGATGGGATTGAGACTGCCCTTATCCTGATACCCTGGATACTGTATGAGCCTTGACTTCCTTCTCCTACTCTGTTACTTCTGCTGTCTCCTACTGCCATGAACTTTTGGCCTCTGCCATATTCCACACTGACTTAGAGCAAGCTGATTATGTACTGAAACATCTACAAACTGTGAGCTAAATAAGCCTTTCCTCCTTTACCTTGGGGCGTTGGCATTTTTTCTCTCCAATAAGACAAAAATATCTAAGCAAGTAGGCTAATCATTTACATCTTTTAAAATAATGTATCTATGTGAGGCCCGTCAGTAAGCCTTGGAAGATATTGTCTGCTGATGCCTCCTAACTGAAAAGCAATATGAGGAGACCATAGAGACTTCCTCTACGCTGTCAGTATTTTCAACCGTTAGCTATATACCTCTTACCTTGGATGCCATAAAACTGCCAATCTTCATTCAAAGCTTTCTCAGTGGAGTGCAGGTCCCAGGTCTCAACTGATTCACTTGTCTCTAGTGCTCATGAACAAAAAGTTAGATGAAAGTATATGTTTTCTCTGATTCAAACCTCTGACTTAACATTATTGCCTTGAGGGAGTAGAGATATTCCTGATATTCTCATTTTGGTTACTTGTTATTATATTTGATTTCTATGATACGGATAGATGGAACTTCCTCTACAGCTCAGCTGACTTCCAGACACATTCTCTATGGAAAAAAATTACTGAAAATTTTGTTAGTCTCAGAATCAGCATCCTCAGATGTGTGTGATCATCTATATATTATCCCAGAGATGTTCCTCCCTGTACTGTACCAAAGTTGGGAGATATACTATTTTTTTTCAAATATGTTCATATTCAACAAATCCTTATTTACAAAAGACAATTTGGTTTGTAAGAATGGAAATTTGGAATTTGTCTTATTTTCATTGCTAACCCTCAAACTAACTATCAAGTCAGTAAACAAACTTTAAAACTACTTAATAATACTACACTTTCCCCTTTTTCTTACCATGATCTTATGATGTTCTTAATATTTTTCGCTTGCAATTGTTCAATGACCTTTTAAATAAACTGCCTAATCATTCTTTCTAAGCTATATGATTAAAATATATAAATTACTAAATGTAGAAAAGATTATTTCAGTAAAATCTACAGGGCCATTAATTACCTTGAAAATACCCACCCCATGTTTTGAACATACTCATTGTTCTCACCAGTTTTTGTAGCATTTTTTACAAGATACAATGAAAACAGTGAAAAACTCAGTGGTATCCAGTGGGAAAGCAGGGTCATGAAAACACCATACTGTTTTTTTCATCCACCTTAGTCATGGGTATGGCACCATGTGACTTCTACCTCTCCCCAAAATCAGAAGAATATAAAAGCTAAACATTTTGAAGGTTCAGAACATTAAGAGACCCTCAAAAACTTAAATAAAGACACAAAAATGAGCTTCTATAACTCCTTTAAATAGTGCCAACCATGATGGAGTAAGTGTGTTTGAAGCGGGAGGCGAATGTGTTATTTTTATTTTCCAAAATGGGTTTTCTGAGATGTAAAACTGAGATATCCATCGGTTAAGGAATTATATGTTCAAAATCTTCATTCACCACACCAAATTTTGCTTTCTTCTGTGGTTTGTGCCTAGACAAGTAGTCCCCCCCCCCAAAAAAAAGAAACCTCATGCAGTCTTAGACATTTTCGGAGGTGGCTGAATCTATAGTATATGAGGCTGATATTAAGAATGTACTATTGCTAAATCAGTTAATTGAGTGATTTAGCACCATCTTAATTCCAACAATCTAGATATAATATAAAAGGGGTAGAAAGATGCTGTTAAATTCTCTCCCTGTTTGTTACTTTGGGAATATTCTCCTGTGGCAAGCCATTCTTGGAGCCAACTGATTATGGACTGAAACCTCAATAAACCATGAGCAAAATAAACCTTTCCTGCTTTAGTTAGGGTGTCAGCTATTTTGTCTCATCAAAGAAAGAAAAGTAATTTAAAAAATTGGTGCCAGAAAAAGTATTGTCCTTGCTGTGACAACACTTGAATGAGTTGTCCAGAAGACTTTGAAAATGTCCAGAGATGTCAGTCAAAAAGTTACAGGTCTAGTTTGTACTGCATGGGAGATTCTGGTCAGAGTTTAGAAGACCAAAAAGCCAGAAAAGAAGTACGTCATGGCTTGGCAGAAAGTTTGTCTACATTTTCCTTGCACCCAGAAAATTTGCATGAGACTGAGATTGAGGACAGCAGGCTAATAAATTTTGAAGAAGAGATTACAAGGCAGTCAACTATTGTGGTAGTGGCATGGCCACACTATTGAGTGATTTAAGCCAGATTTATGTTGATAATCACCAGCAAAGAGTCCAGGAGAGTGATTTAAAATGTTTTGAATTTAGCAAGGAAGTTCACAAAAACAGAGCATTGAGGTCTTGATTGCTGAACAGGAACAAGAGAAAAGGAAAGATGGGCTGAGAACATCGCAAGAAGCAGTGGGACTCTACGCCTTACAGAGGCAAAAGACATTTCTTTGAGAAGAAAACCCCAACACATTATGTTACAGGAATGCTGTGCCTTAGGAAAGTTTTTTCTTTGAGATTTTTAGTTCATAATAAATTTTACCCTACAGTCAAGATAAGAGGAAACCTGGCTACTGCTCCAGCTGGCAGCAGACTTGGCATTAACCACATGGTGCTGCTTTTAGGGACATGAAGAATGCAAGAGTTGTGGGGTCAGTAGGGCTTCCACTCAGATTTCAGCAGAAACACTGGTTTCCCAGGAAGTGTGCACTGAGAAGATAGTATGTGAAGCGTTGAATGTGATTCCAAAGGTACAGTGGATACTCCAGAATACAGGAGAAGACAAGAACATGGATCATCTGAAGAAAACTGCAAGGAGAGAGCAGAGTAGGTCCAAGAGAGAAACCGTAGGAGCTACAACTAACTGAAAAGCCATAAGGGCAAAGCCATCCAAGCCCTTAGGAGTGCACATCTGCCACAGATTGCCTTGGATGCTACATATGGCACTCCAGAACTTAATGATTGCCCTGCTGAATTTTGAACTTGCTTTGATCCCATTCTATTGTATTCCTCAGTTGGTAACTTTTTTTTCTATTCCAAAGAGATTAAGACAAAAGAGGACATAAATCAGATCAGATCAGAACAATGCAAGCAACACAGCATTTTACCACAAGACAATCAATAATTAATGGTATCTACCATAAGGTCTCTTTCTTTTAAATAGTTGAGCATAACTTCATATACAATAGTATTAAACATAACAAAACAGTATAAAAACCATTCAACAGAATGAAATCATAACAGGGCATTCAGAACCAAATAATGAAGAATGAACAATATCTACGATATTATCTCATTTTTCCATAGAAAATTTGTTTATGCTATCACACATAATAAAATCCAATAAGATATAGTATGATAGAACCAATGGAAACAAAAGACCAAAAGCATAGGAAGACCTCAGCGTAAGATAATATTAAATCAGCACTGGCTATTATAATATCTTATTTACCTCAAAATAGCTGTTCATATTATTACAGATAATAAAATCAAACAAACCAGGATAAAATCATTCCAACTAATGAATTTAAACATTATAAGGCTTCAAGGAAATGTAATGGGGAATCATGAGTACCATAAACTCTTATGCACTCTTACCATTTCTTACACTAGGAAGACTATATGATATTTTTACATGTGAGTTTGATTTATTTCACTTATTAGTATGGTCTCAAGTTGCATCCATTCATTTATAAATATCTCAATGTGATCATTCTTTATAGCTGAATAGCACTCCATTGCATAAAATTGCCACAGCTTTCTTATCCATTCCTCAGTTGATGGACACTTAGGTTGTTTCAAAGATTTGACTAATACAAACTGTACTGCTATAAACATGGGTGCACATATATCACTGTGGTATGATGTTTTCAGTTCTTCTGGGAATATGCCTAGAAGTGGAATAGCTGGGTTAAATGGGACTTGCAATCTGAACTTTTTGAGGAGTCTCCAGATTGATCTCCACAGTGGTTGCACCAGTTGACACTCCCACCAACAGTGCAAGAGAGTTCCCTTTTCCTCACAGCCTATCCATAATTTGTTGTTGGTAGTTATCTTGATCCTGGCCATACTTTCAGGAGCGAGATGGAATCTTAGTGTGGTTTTAATTTGAATTTCTCTAATGATGATAAACATTTTTTCATGTATTTATTTGCCATTTGTATTTCTTCATCTGAGAACTGTGTATTCATCTCATATACCCATTCTTGGATTGGGTCTTTGAATTTCAGGTGACTGATTTTTTTTAATTCTATATTTTATATGTTTTAGACAGAAGTCTTCTCTGAGGGACAGTTTATTAAGATTTTTTTTCCCAGTTTGTGGGTTTTCTTTTCACTATGGTGGAGATTTCTTTTGACGTGCAGAAACTTTTTAATAAGATGTGATCCAAGTTATTGTTTCTGGGAAGTATTTCCTGTGCAGTTTATGTTCAAGAATTCTCTACCTACCCTTATATCTGCAAGATTTTTACCCAATTTGTCTTCCAAGAGATTTAGTGTTTCTACTTTAATATTCAGATCTTTGATCCATTCAGATTTTAGTTTAGTATATGGTGATAGGTATGAGTCTGCTTTTAGTTTTCAGCATTTGGAGAGCCAGTTTCTCCAGCACCATTTATTAAAGAGACTGCCATTCTTCCAGTGAACATGTTTGGCCCCTTTTATAAAAGATAAGTTGGTTGAGTGTGTTTGTAGTTGTGGTTGTATCTTCTAATCTATTCCATTGATCTTCAGATTTGTTTTTATTCCAGGACCATGTTGATTTTACTACAGTTGATTTGTAGTATAATTTCAAGTTAGGGATCGTGATGCCTCCTGTCTTGCTTTTGCTGCTTAGAATTGCCTTTTTTATTTGAGGCCTCTTCTGGTTGTAGATGAATTTTAGGAGTTATTTCTCTAGATCTCTGATGTATGTTAATGGTATTTTTATTGGGATTGCATTGAATCTGTGTAACAGTTTTGTTATTTTTACAATATTCATTTTTCCTATCCATGAACAAGGGATGTCTTTCCATTTTCTGAGATTCTCTTCAATTGCTTTTTTCAGGGTGTCATAATTTTCCTTGTATAGATCTTTTACTTCTTTCATGAGATTAATTTCTAAGTATTTCATTTCTTTGGATACTAATGTGAAGGGTGTGGCTTCTTTTGTTTCTCTCTCAGTGCTTTTGTTGTTAATGTATACAAATGCTATTGATTTTTGAGTATTGATTTTGTATCCAGCTACAGTGCAGAATTTATTCATTATACCTAGGAGTCTTTCAATGGAGTTTTTGGGTTCTTCTATGTAGAGTATCATGTCATCTACAAATAGTGATAATTTTAACTTCCTCTTTTCCTATATTTACCCCTTTTATTTATCTCTCTTATCTAATTGCTCTAGTATTTCCAGTATTGTGTTGAATAGGAGCAGTTATAAGGGACAGCCCTGTCTTGTGCCTGATTTTAAGTCAAAGGCCTTCAGTATTTGGCCATTTAATCTGATGTTGGCTGTTGGTTTGTCACAGATGGCCTCCATCATATTGAGGTAAAAACTATCTATTCCAATATTCTGTAAGGTTCTGATCATGAATGAATGTTGGACTTTATCAAAAGCTTTTTCTGCATCTATAGAAATGATCAAGTGATTCTTACATTTGGCTTTATTGCTATGGTGGAATACACTGATTGATTTACATATGTAGAACCATCCCTGCATGCCTGGGATGAATCCCACTTGGTCATGGTGTATAATCTTCTTGGTTGTTTGCTGCATCCTATTTGCCAATATTTTATTGAGGATGTTTGCATCTGTGATCATTAGGGAGAATGGCTTATAGTTCTCATTTTTAGTTGAGTCTTTCTCAGGTTTTGGAGTAATATTTGCTTCCAGGAATGACTTAGAATGAATTCCTTCCCTCTTGACTTCCTTGAGGAATTTGAGGAGTGTTGGCATTAAGTCTTCTTTGTATTTCTTCTAGAATTCTGCAGTGAATACATATGGGCCTGGGTTCTTCTTTGTAAGTAAGGAGTTAATTACATTTTCTATTTCATTAATAGAAATTGGATTATTCAGCAGTTTAACATCTTCTTCACACAGCTTTGGTACTTCATATGTTTCTAGGAATCTGTCCATTTCTTCTGTGTTATAGAACCTATGAGAATAGAGGTTTCCACATAGTCTGTAAGTTTTTTGCCTTTTTCATTCCTTATTGCATGAATTTGAGCTTTTTCTTTTCTTTTTTAATAAGGTTGTCTAGGAGCTTATCAATTTTATTTATTCTTTCAAAGAACCACTTTTTTATTGATTCTTTGGATTGTTTTCTTAGTCTCTATTGCATTAATTTCTTCTCTGATTTGTATAATTTCTTCCTGTCTTTTGACTTTGGGCTTGACTTGCTCTTCTTTTTTTAGATATTTGCAGTGTAGCATCAGGTTGTTTATTTGTATTTGTTCTGTTTACCTGATGTGGGAATTCAGTGCAATATTTTTTCCTCTGAGGACTGCCCTCAATGCATCCCACATATTCTGTTAAGTTGTATTTGTATTTTTGGTTGCTTTTAGGTATTGTTTATATTCTTCTTTAATATTTCCTGTGACCCAAACCACTGATTGCTTAAGAGTATATTGTTCAATTTCTATGTGTTTGTGGGATTTTTGCAGTATCTTTTTCATTAATTTATTTCATGGTGCTACAAACCGATAAAATGTATGGCATAATTTCAACTCTTTTGCATTTATTTAAATATGTTCTGTAGGCTAGTGTTTGATTTATTTTAGAGAGTGTCTCATGTGCTGCTGAGGAGAATGTATATTTTGATGTTGTTGGATGAAACACTCTGTATATGTCTATCAAGTCCATTTGTTCACAGGTGTGATTCATTTCTGGGTTTTTTTACTGATTTTCTGTCTGGTTGATCTGTCCCTTGTTTCAATGGTGTGTTAAGGTCTCCTGTTATAATTGTATTATTGCTAATTTGATCTTTCATTTCTATCAATACTTGCTTTGTATAACTGGGTGCTCTGGAATTTGGTACATATATATTTAAGATAGTTATCTCCTCCTCTTGAAGTTTTCCCCTAACCAGTGTGTAGTGACCTTTATTATCTCTTTGGAACATTCTTGGTTTGAAATTCACATTGTCTGCAAAGAGAATAGCTGCCTCTTCTTTTGTTGTTGTTGTTGTTGTTCTGGTGGCATGAAGTATTGTTTTCCATCCTTTGACTTCCAGTCTGTGAGGTTTTTTTGGGTTAGATGAGTTTCTTGCAGACAAGATATGGTTGGATGTTGTTTCTTGATCCATTCCATTTCATTTAATTGGTTAACTGAGCCCATTTACATTAATGATTATAACTGTTATATATTGGTATTGTTGACATGTTATCTTTCTGCTGTTGCATCTTTATCTTTCCATTTTGTTTAATTTTCTACCTTGCTTAGTGGTTTTTTGCTATGTGTATCTAAACTGTTTTTCAGTATTCTTTGCAGGGTTACCTTGTGATCATGAAGTTCTTCAGCTGTTCTTTGTCATGGAAGTATCTTTTTTCTCCATCCATTTTAAAGGACAGTTTGCAGGGTACATCAGTCTCAGTTAAAAATCATTTTCCTTTAGGATCTGAAATACTTCATTCCATGCTCTTCTTGACTTCATTGTTTGTGTTGAAAAGTCTGCTGTAATTCTGATAGGCTTTCCTTTATAGGTGATCTGTCTTTTTTCTCTGAAAGCTTTTAGTATTCTATATTTATGTTGCATTTCTGGGATGGTGATTATTATATGCCTGGGTGTAGTTTTATTTTGGTTATGGCTATTTGGAATTCTATATGCTTCACTAATCCTAATGTCAGTTTCCATTCTCATTTTTGGGAAATTTTCAGCTATTACTTCTGTAAATAGCCTCTTGATACCTTTTGTGTTGTCTGCTTCTTTTTCATTTATCCTTATCAATCTTATGTTGTTTTTCTTTGCATTATCTTACAGCTGTTGAATTGTTATTTCCTGACTCCTTGTTATTTTTAAGATATCTTTCCTTTCCTGTTCACCAGCTGAAATCTTGTTTTCAAGGTCTGAAATTGTATCTTCACTTTCATTGAGTCAGTTTTGACAACTTTCTATGGAATGTTTGATTTCCTGTATATCTCTTTACATCTGCTTCATGTATTCTGTATGTTTCTTATATTGTTCATCCAGGTTTTCTAAGTTTGTGTTTTGTTCCTCTGATTTTATAACTGTATCTTCTTTAGATGTGTTCAGCATCTGTTTCATTACTTTTATCATTTCTTCTTTTACCTGGGAGATAATTTCTAATTTGAATTCCTTTAAAGCTTCCTGGAGTTGCTTCTTTACTTCAGTTACTACTATTTCAGGTATTTCAGGTATATGGCATATATTTTCTTCTATGTACATGGCTCCTAGGCTTTCTTTGGATAGGGTGGATGTTTAAGATTGCATTTTGCTCTCTTGTTTTGTCATTTTCCTATATTTCCATGTTTCCAGTGTTGTTCCAAATCTTCCCCTGGGTGTGTTTGAAATTGTCTCCTATGCCCTGGGCTCCTGGGACTGATTGGAGGTTGCTGCGCATGGTCCAGTCAGGCACTCAGGCCCTCCCATGCCACCTCCAGTGTTCCAGTAGCTGGGCAGGCACCTAACCACTGTGGGTGATGGTCTAAAGCTCTCCCCAGGCAAGGACCAATGTCCTGGAACTCACTTCATGTACTGTCAACTCCCCTGACGGTAGAACATTGCTGGGTGTAATCCACTCAGGCTGCAAAACCTGTGGAGCCTAGCCTAATGTAGCTGGAAGCTGGGCGGGTCCTTGCACACTGGGGGAAAAGATCTTAAACTCTTCCAGATCTCAGGGTGTTGCACAGGACTCACCCTAGGCTGTAGCTGAATTTCCCAGATTGAAAGAATGTCACTGGGGGTGGCCCAAGCAGGCCTCAAACATTTGGAGCCCAGTCTAGTGTGGCTAGGAGCTGAACAAGTCCTTGACCACTGGGAGCGATAATTTTAAAGTCTCCTAGGACTCAGGATGACACGCAGGACTCATCGCAACTGGCAGCTTAGTTTCCTGGATTCAAAGAAAGGCACTGGAACCAGCCAAGCCCAACCTAGAGTGTCTGAGATCTTGGCAGATCATTGACCACTAGGAGCAATGATTTTAAAGTCTCCCCAGGCTCTGGATGGAGAGCAGGACTCACTCGAGCTGTCAGTTGAGTTTCCCGGGTTGAAAGACCCTCTGTTCCTAACTTTTGGAATAGAAATGTCTATCTTGTGCCACTGAATGTTGGAAGTTTTTAACTGTTTTTCACTTATACAATGGCTTGCAGTTGACTTTTCTTTAAATCTCAGGGGAGACTTTCGATTTAGAAATTTTAGCCATGCTCCAACTGTTAACTTGGACAGCTTTTGTAGACGGATTAAATACTGTTTGTATAAAGTGATATATGTGAATCTTTGAAAGGTCCAGGAGCAGAATATTATTGTTTGTGTCCAAATGTGCCTCCAAAATCTCATGCAGTTTTAGTCTTTTTTGGAGGTAGCTGAATCTAAAATGTATGATGCTAGGTTTAAGAGTGTGTGGTTACTAAATCAGTCCACTGATTGGCTTAGTACTACCCTAATTCCAGCAGTCTAAATACACAACACAAAGGAGGCAGAAAAATACTGTTAAATTGTCTCCTAGCTTGTCATTTGCTATTTTTTTCCATCATGACTTTTTTCCTCTGTCAAGCCACTTTACCTGAGATCCCAACTATTTATGAACTGAAGCATCTACAGACTATGAGCAAAATAAATCTTTTTCCCTTTAAATTTGGATTCTGAGTATTTTGTCTCATTAACAAGTGAAAGTAATTAAGACTCTTTCTTTCTTGATTCATGTACTACAATTCATTCCCTTACATGTCTAGTTGAGCCTAAATAAGTGCTGATTTGGAGAATGTTATACTTTTTCGTGAGTCTGTATTTTGTCTCTTTGGCTAGATTTGGACATTATCCAGTGATAATGGAAGTTAAAACTGAAGCAATAACATGAATATGTATAAACAAATGGTTTCATTGTGAAATACAATGGGAACAGACTTCAGCTCAAGGATCGAGAATGCCGTAGGGGGCACAGTCATGAGATCAGGCTAGGTAAATCCCCTTAACAATGGAAAGTAAGAGTAAGTGGGGAGGAAACTTCAGTTTGAGGAGCTAAAAGGAAAAAGTCTGGCAAACAAGGTCAGACTGGCTCACTAAACAAAATAAAAAGACTAGGTTTATGAGATGTGGTGGACTGGAGTCAGGCAGATCATTATCTCAGATCTTGTTTTAGATTTTAGAAAAAAATGCTTAAGTAGTAAATTTTATTTCCACAACTCAATTGGTCCTGCTTAGTGAGGTTAAAGGCAGTCATTTGGTTGTTGTTATAATTGTTTTGCTTTTGTCTGTGTGTGTGTGTGTGCGTGTGTGTTTGTGTGTTTTTCTTTGTTTTTGACTCTTCTATAATCCTAGAATTCCCAAGAACATTCCAGTTTTTGGGCAATGACTGGAAAACTTTAGGCACCTATTCCAGAAATAAAAGTTGATCATTGAAGATTTCTGTAAGCCTCTTATTTACTATTCTCAGCATTGACAGAGGATTAGAAAAACTGGGGAAATTTTGGATAAACTTTGCATTAGTAGTTTTAGAAATTATCCAAATCAATAAACCCACCTATTCCCAGATATAAGCAGGGATCTGACCCAAAGCTATAATGTAATAAAGGAGACAGTTACAAGTTAAAAACAAAGATATCAAGCTTTCTCCTCTTCAGCTACCCATTGGGCATCTGTAGCCACATTTAAATATCATTTGCTAGCACAAATAGGTTTAAGACCTGAGTGCCTCAGAAGAAAATCATAATTTTAATGAGTATTAGGCTAAAGGTCCGGACACTGGTCTTATGTCTTTCTGTGGTGTTACTTACTTAATTTTATTTTGGAGGCACAGGGGAGGGGCATCTTGCTTTCCATGATGCACTTGGATTTTGATGTTGACAACAGTTTTTGGGAAAGTGAATTGACAGAAAACAAATGTATGCCATATTTTTTATGGATCTCAGCATACACATACAATTTATCCTCAATCTGATCTACCTTATTTGCACATTATGAACTGGGCTGAACACTTTTTAACTAGAACATCTAATTTCTAGTCAACCTTCCATTTTCAATTGGATTAACCAATGTGGATTTTCTTTCTTTTGTTTTTGATTCTTTGTTTAACATATATATTGCTGCTTCTTAATCTCCATTATTCTGTCCCTCATAGCTTTTATATCACTCTCTTGTAAATGTTATTTAGTATTTTGCTCTTCAGTATTGGCTGAAATTTTTTTTCAAATAAAGAAGAAAAAATAAATATGAGATGTTTCAAGAAAATAAAAAGAAAAACTGATATTTATGCAATACAATGCAGCTTACAGTCTACTTTCATTTTGAAAGATGAATCATCAGATAGAAATTCAAGCAAAGCCACATTTAATTTTGAAGAAATGTGGGAAGAGATTAGAAAAAGATTCACCAAGGTAGTAGACATACATATTAATATCTAAGATGAATATAACTTTGAGTGATAACAAATGATCTTTCAACCAGAGAAATAAACAAAGGCACTGTGTTTGGCAAATAAACACTGTATCTAAAAAATAGAAAAATTAAATTCAAATTGAAGATAGGCATCGATAAGAAAGTCTTAGAAGATAATGGCAAAAAGTAAGTAGGGGGAGGTAGGAGTGCAAAGTTCTGTTCATATCAACTGCAAAAATTTATAGAATAGAAAGTAGGCCCAGAGACCCTCAGGTAGAAGGGAGCCACTGCATGCCGAGTGGTATGACCTGAAGGCCTCCACTGTGATCTCTACAGACCTTTGCTCAGAACCTGGTAGGGCCCTGCCCAGCATCTTCAAACAGTCTGGGATGTTAGGGTCATCACTCAGGTCCTGGTTGGGCCCTCCCCAATGACTTTCAGGTAGCTGAGAGCAATGTGACCTGAAGACCTCTATGGCAATCTCTAGCTAGTTGTGAAGTCACAGGACTTTGCTCAAAGCCTGGTAGGACCCCACCAAGCATCCTCAAATAGTCCAGGATATTTGGGTCATCACTCAAGTCTTGGTTGGGCCCTACATAGTAACACCCAGGTAGCTGGAGCTGCCTGATAAGGTCTAACTCAGCAGCTAGGGAGCTTCAGTGAGCCACTTGGGATGTGCTGAAGGTCCATACAGCACAGCCTCCATTTGGGGCACCTTTGAGTGCCACTAGGGATCTGGTAATATCCTCCACTCAACTGGGGAAACTCCATGCAATGCAAACAGCCATCTTCAATCCAAAAAAAACCCCTGTGACTTTGCATCCAACTGCCCCAGGGGAACACAGGAAAATGACAAAACTAAAAAGCAAAATGCAGTCACAAACATCCAGCCCATAACAAACAAGCCTAGGAGACACCGTTGAAGAAGTAAGTGTAAGCCATACCCCTGAAACCTCTGAAATGATAACAATGAAGTAAATAAGTAACACCATGTAACTATAAAGGAACTGAGATAAGAAATAATCTCCCAGGTAAAGGAAGAAATGATAAATATAATGAAAGAAATGCTCAATATATCTAAAAATATCATAGTTTAAATAATAGAAGAACATAGCAAAATGATTGAAATCTTGAATGACCAATATGAGAAAGAACTAAATGCATGTAACAGGTTCAAAGAGATATCCAGGAAATAAAAAATTCCATTGAAACCTGACAAAATCTCAATGAAAGTGAATATAGACATTCAGACCTTGAAGACAAGATTGCAGCCAGTGAAAAGGAAAGGAAAGATCTTTTAAAAATAACAAGAAATAAGAAATAACAATGCAACCATTGCAAGATGATGCAAAGAAAGACAATACAAGATTAATAAGTACAAATGAAAAAAGTGACACCGTAAATGATATCAGAAGACTATTTACAGAAGTAATAGCAGAAAACTTTGCAAACATGTGAAAGGAAACTGACATTCAGATAAGTGAAGCATATTAAAATCCAATTAACCATAATCAAATAAATCTACAGGCAGATAACCAACATCTCAGAAATTCAACATAAGAACAGAATATTAAAAGCTGTTAGAGAAAAGAAACAAAACATCTATAAAAGAAAACTCATCAGAATCACAGCAGACTTCACAACAAAAACAAGGAAATCAAGACAAGAATGCAGTAAAGTATCTCAAATCCCAAAGGAAAACAAGTTCCAACTCAAATTGCTGTACTCTGAAAAACTATCCTTAAAATTAATGGAGAAATAAGATCCTTCTGAAATAAATAACAGCTAAAAAACTTCATGACCACTAAAAACAATCCTGCAAAGAAAAACAATCCTGAAAGATACTCTAGACATAAAAATATCAACTTCAAAAACACCAACAGAAGGAAACCACCAAGCCATGCAAACAGTTAAAGGGGAAGGAAAAAAGCAGCAGCACAAAGATTATGTGACAAAAATAAGCCGATATACATCAGTTATAACTATTAATGTAAATGTCTTCCACTCACCAAATAAAAGAAGCAGATTGGGGAAATAGATCAAGAAGCAAAATCCAACCATATGCTGTATACAAAAACCCATCTAATACAAAAGAAAATTCATAGACTGAAAGTCAAAGGATGGAAAACAATACTTCATGCAACAGAAACTCTCCAAAAAAGCAGGAGTAGCTATTCTGTTTGCAGACAATGTGAACTTCAAACCAGGAATGAGCAAAAGAGATAAAGAAGGTCACTGCTACATAATGGTTAGGGGAAAACTTTAAGAGGAAGATGTAACAACCTTAAATATATATGCATCAAATATGGGAACACCCAGCTATATAAAACAAATATTAATAGAAATAAAAAATCAAGTAAGCAATAATACAATTATAATGGAAAACTATAACATCTTATTGTCACAAAGTGACGGATCAATGAAACAGAAAAATCATCAAACAAATAAAGAAACTGAATCAAACCTGTGATCAAATAGACTTAGCAGATGTGTGTTCCACCCAAAAACAACAGAATGTACATTCCTCTCAGCTTCTCAGGGGACATTCTCTAAAATAGATCATATACTAGCCCATAGGACACACTTAAGTAAATGCAAAAGAATTGAAATTATCCTATGTATATTATTTGATAATACTACTAAAACTGGAAATTAATGACAGAAGAAAATGTAAAAACTCCATAAACACATGGAAATTACATAATACACTGATGAACAATCAATAGGCCACAGAAGAAATTAAACAATATCCACAAGTAAACAAAAATACAAATATAACTTACTAGAACTGGGTGGGATGCAATGAAAGCAGTCCCCAAAGAGCAATTTATGTGGTGAATTCCCACATTAGGAAAACAGAATGAACACAAATAAATAAGCTGATGCTACACTTCAAACATCTAGAAAAAGAAGAACAAGTCAAGCCTAAAGCAAAAAGAAGGTAGGAAATTATAAAGATCAGAACAGAAATTAATGCAATAGAGACTAAGAAAAAAAGACAAAGAATTAATGAAACAAAAGAGTTGGTTCTTTGAAAAAAATAAATAAAATTTATAAGCCACTAGCCAACCTTATTTCAAAAAGGAGAGACAAAATTCAAATTCATGCAATAAGGAATGAAAAAGACAAAATCTCTACAGACCCTGTGGAAATATAGATCGTCAATACCTGGTTTTACAGCACTGAAAAACGGACAGATTGCTAGAAACAAATGAAGTACCAAAGCTGAATCAAAAGATGTAATACTGCTGAATAATCTAATTTCAGTCAATGAAGTTGAAAATGTGGGGCTCGGGATTTAGCTCAGCGGCATAGCATGCAGTCGTGAGTTTAATCCCCAGTCCCAAAAAAAGGAAAAAAAAAAAAAAAAAGGAAATTGAAAATCTGATTAGAACTTTACCAGCAAGGAAAAGTCCAGATCTTGATGACTTCACAGCTGAATTCCACAGGAAATTCCAGGAAGACTAAATGCCAATAGTCCTCACACTCTTCAATAAAGGGAAGCAATTCTCCCTAACCCAGCCCTGGAAGCAATTATTACCCTAATATTAAAACCAGAAAAAGACCCAACCAAAAGACAAAACTAAAGACCAATCTCCCTACAGAACATGTGCACAAAATCCTCAATAAAACACTGGCAAACATAATGTAGTAAGTCATCAAGAAGATTATACAATATGACCAAGTGGGATACATCCTAGGAATACAGGGCTGGTTTAACATATGCAAATCAATAAGTATAATACATCATATGGATAGAGCCAAAGGAAAGAATCACATGATCACTTCAATAGAAGCAAAAAAAAAAGCTTTTGATAAAGTCCAAAACTCATTCATGATAAGAACCCTATGGAAAATTGAAATAGATGGTCTCTACCTCAATCAGATAAAAACCATCTATGACAAACCAATAGCCAACATCATATCCAATTGTTAAAAACAGAAAGCTTTTACCCTAAAATCAAGAACAAGACAAAGAAGTCCATTAATACCATTCCTATTCAACATAGTGCTGGCGATATTAGGCACAGCAATTAAGCATGAAAGAGAAATTAAATAGCAAAGGTAGGAAGGGAAGATATTAAACTACCACTGTTTGCAGATGACATAAAGCTCTACACAAAGGACCCCAAGACTCCAATGAAAAACTATAATTATAATAACCAAATTCAGTAATGTAGCTGGATACAAAATCAACACTCAAAAATCAATAGAATTCCTCTACACAAGTAACAAACTCACTGAAAGAAAAATAAGAGAAATCACACTCTTCAAAATATCATCCTAAAAAATGAAATACTTAGGAATCAATCTAAAAAAGGAAGAAAAAATCTATTCAGTGAAAATGATAGTATTCTGAAAATACAAATCAAAGAAGATCTCAGAAAATGGAAAGACATATTTGTTTATGGATAGGAAGAATAAACAGTGAAAATGGCCATTCTCCCAAGATTGTTATACAGGCTTAATGCAATCCCAATAAAAATAACATTAAGAAACCTCACAAATGTAGAGAAATCACTCCTAGAATTCATCTGGAACTAGAAAAGACCTAGACTAGCGAAGGCAATTCTGGGCAACAAAGGCAAGGCATGAGGCATCACAACCCCTGACTTAGTTACACTATAAAGGTGCTGTAAAAAGAAAATCACATGATACTGAAATAAAAATAGACCTGAAGATCAATGGAATAGATCAGAAGGCACAACCATGACTACAAACACATTCACACACCTTATCTTTGACAAAGGGTCCAAATAAGTTCACTGGCAGAAAGACAAGTGTTGGAAAAACTGGCTTTTCATACGTTGAAAGCTAAAAGTATACCCATGCCTATTATCATGCATTAAGCTAAAGTCAAAATGGATCAAAGACCTAAATATTAAAACAGAAACACTAACTCTGCTGGAAGACAAAGTACGTAGAAATCTTGAAGACACAGGGGTCAGCAGAGAATTCATGAACAAAAATCAAACTGCAGGGGAAATGTTTCCCAGAACCAATTACTTGAATCTCATCTTATTAAAAAGTTTTTGTGCATCAAAAGAAGTCTCCAACAGAGGAAAAAGAAAATCCGCAAATTGCGAAAAAATCTTAGTCAACTTTCCCTAAACAAAAGGGCATCTATCTAGAACATACAAAGAATTAAAAAAAAATAAATCCCCAAAATTAAAAGAGCCAACGCAACATTGGGATCTGAGATAATTAAATACTTCTCAGCTGAAGAAAAAAATAGCAAATAAATACATAAAAAATGTTCAGCACCATTGGTCATTAGAGAAATGTAAATTAAAACAACCTTGAGATTCCATCTCACTTGAGAAAGAACAGCCAATATCAAGAAAACTACTAATAATAAATGCTGGAAAGGTTATGAAGGAAAAAGAACTCTTTTGCACTATTGGTTGGAGTGCAGACTGGTGCAACCACTGTGGGAATCAGTCTGGAGTTTCTCCAAAAAGCTAGAATTTGAGGTCCCAATTGATCCAGTTATTCCACTTCTGGGCATATTTCCAGAAGAAGTGAAAACATTGTATCACAGTGATATATGTGCACTCATGTTTATAGCAGGAAAATTTAAAATAGCTAAATCTTAGAAATAACCCAAATGCCCATCAACTGATGAATGGATAGAAAAGATGCGGTATTTTTATACAATAGGACACTACTCAGCTCTAAAGAAGAACCCACATTGAGGCTTTTATAGGGGCAACTTGTGACCATACTCATAAGTGAAATAAATTAAACTCACATGTGTAAATAACATATTGTCTCTCTAGTATAAGAAACTGCAAGAGTAAACAAGACACTGAATCTTCAATAAATATTTTGAAAGGGTAAGAAACTGCTCAAAGAGGAAAAAATATCTCAGGGAAAAGGAGAAAAGAAGAAAGAGAGAACAAAAAGATATAAATTTGTATATATATAGTTAAGATTACTAAGATGATTGTACTACTAATTTTATTAATTCTTGGAACAAAACAACATACATAGGATTAGATCAATTTTGCATAACTATGTTTGCTAAGTCAAGTAAGCATTTTGAAGATGACCATGCAAAACCACAAAATTAAGTATTTCCTACCACCTTGTTTTGAAAGCCGATATTGTTTTGGATTCTTTATTATAATTGTTTATTTGACTATTGCATTTCATTTTTCTTAAGCTTTGTTTTGCTTCATTTTTTTCTCTCTAATGCAGATAGGATAGATGTACATATAGAGGCTTATATATGCCTAGAATTTCACCTAAAGAGTTTACAAGAATTGATTTTAGTATGTGTGATGGTATGAACAGCTACATTGAAGAAAATGAGACATATGGTAGCCATTGCTGGTTTCCTATCATTTTGTTTTGAAGTCTAATAATGCTTTTATTCTTGGTTTTGATTGGTTTTAGTCTTTTCTCAGTTATTTGGTATCAATATGTATGAAGTTATGGAAAGCTATTTTGAAGAAAACAAGAGACATTATGGTAGCCATTATTGATTTCCTTGTGTCTGCTTACGAAGACTTGTAAGGCTCTCATTCTTTTGATTGGTTTTATACTATTTTGTTTTGTGTTAACTTATTGTGTACGAAGGTACTGTTTCAAAGAAGAGATGCAGCATGGTACTGACTGTTGATTTTCTGTTGTCTTCTTTGAAGTTCTGTTATTTGCATTGTTTTACTCTGATCTGTTTTGTTTTGGTTTGGTTTGCTTTATTCTTTTTAAAATAAAAATATCAGTCATCAGAATAGAAAGTACCATTAAATTATTTAATTTAATTTTATAAACATTCAAGATATTTTAAAAATTTTGTTTTCAGAAGGTCACTTTGAGATCCATTTTGTCATCACAGAATGAGATGCTGACATATAATTTCATTTGAGCAGTAAAAATAGAGTATTTGCACATTCAGTCATTTAATTAATACACAACATGAAAAGGGAAAAACAGCTTGCATTTTGTTTTTATCTTGGAAAAAATAATTAAATATTCACTGGTTAAGCATTATGACTTGACATACACCAAAGCTTTATAGTTAAGGGAAATGTTTTAGAAAAAAAAATTTGCTCTACTCTTGTTACTACTCAGTACAGTTCAACATTTTACAGAACAATGAAACATCATTCTAAAGACAGATCTTTATTTCCTAGTTTACGAAGGTGAAGTACCAGTTAGTACAAGATTTTTTAAAAATATTGTGCAATTATCTTCCGTATATATTTGATATTTTATATGCTTCTAGCTAAACCAAAATAAACTGTTCCATAGTTTCTATTACATGTAGGAACATATATTTTACTTAAAATATTTAAGAAATTCTTATGTTGTAGACATTGATATCTTTATAGACAATTATTGTATTTATTCCACTAGTATGAAATTATTTAATTGTTAGTAGGCTAAAATGATGTAAATTTTTCTCTAATATTATATATAGCAATGTGTAATTCTATTTTATAGTTAAAGCCTATTCTTCTATAAATTCAAAACTTGTACTTTATTAACTACACCATAAACAAGATACATAAGAATTGAGAAACTGAAGCAAAACAAATAATAGGATGAACTTTGATTCCAGCTTTAGGTCTATATCTAACATTAAAAGTAGTTATCTACTGGGGAATGTTAGAGTCCTCTCTGTAATAAGCTTTGCTTTATTGTTTGGTTGTATAATCATTATGAATACTAAAAGCTAATCACTGGAATACTCATGTAAGTTACAATTTATTGAATAATATTTATGTGTAAAGTCCTTTCCAACACAGGTAAGTCAAGATACAATTAGAGTTATATAAAGGGGACATAAGTTTTGTTGACATTTACAATTCTTATAAGTGAACAGCTAAAATACATGTGTACTCTAATGCCAGGCAAGTTGCATTAGTGTCTATGTTCAATTTTCTTTATTATTATTTGTTCTTTGCTCAAGTCACAGTATTGAAAATTGAGATATTTCACCTTATTTTATAGGATAGGGAATGCAAGAAATAGAGATAGATTGCTAGTTTTCTATGTAGTCACAATGCTGCCAGCAATACAGATCAATACTGTATATTGTGCTTTCAAGGTTATGCACAGCAGGTAATTTGATGCTGGAAGAAACATGAAGAAAATAATATGATGTCCTGGAACTCAACGTATTTGCTTGTTGATGTGTCACATGTTGTTTGATTCAGAATAGATTCTCTAGTTCAAAGAGTTTATTTTGTAGATGTGAAAACAAAGTCCCTAGGTAGTAGAAAGAGGATATATGATGGAGGATGCCTAATGAGATACTATCACTGTCATCTCTAACTTTAATGCCAGCATTCCTCCTCTTATATGTCTTATATTTCACTGTGTCTAAGATTGAAAGATATTAAATGGCATTTTGTGGGGCTAGAAGCCCCCTCAGTCTCACATGTGTGTAAACACACACACACACACACACACACACACACACACACACAAATAATTACATGGTTCATTTTGCAAAATAACAGTGTATGTTAGACAAAAAAAAAAACATCCCAAGAAAGACTGCAATCTAAATATATAGCTATCAGAAAAATTTATTTCCCACAGAATGAAAATAGCAGCATGAGGTAGAGAATTTGGGATAGCCAGTGGGTTTCTTCTCAGAAATGAATTTAAATACCATTGCTTGTCAAAGAGACTGATATCTTAAGGGTAATTCTATCTGTTAATATAGCATTTAGTATGAATTTAGTACAAAGGCATCTCATTGAGGTGATTTTTTCCTGTAATATTTAGACCTTAGGGGGTGACATAATATGATATGAATTATGAAACTCTCTGTACTGAATATTTTTGCACTAAGTTAATTTGTTGCATTACTGCTCCTACTGTTATTTACAGGCAGTCACTATGAAGAATTTTAAATTTTATAATAGAAAATATGCATCTGGATACAAGATTTCTGACAGCATTCCTGGACATTATATTAATGATTGTAGAGAAAGGAAATCTTCTTTAATTGTAAAGTTGCAAAAATTTATTTCAGATTTGTTAGGTTTTCCCCTACCTCCAAATTTTGATTATCAGGAATGTCCTCGCTCATTACTTTTATAGGTCAGTGCAAAAGAAATCTGTAATGTACTTACAATTATGTTTAAGTTACTGACTACCTAAAATATACTCTACTTACTAAAGTATTTCTGCGGATAATACCAATTAAATATCAATATTTCATTGATAAGATGATAACTTTTAAAAATTACTATCTTATTAAACTTCTTTAACAAAAAATATAGTGGATCATTAATGTTCTCAGACAATTCATTTTAACATAGGTCTGAGGATTTTATGTGATTATGACATATTGGCTATTTAGAGTTAAAGGTATTTGAAAAACAGCAGGTGCAAGATCACTATGGCTTTATAGTTCTTGAAGCAGAAAATGAAGTTCCTTTTGGAATATAGTGTCCCTGTAATAGACTGAAAGTAACATTCTTACCATCCAAGATGGAAAACTGAAACCAAGATAATTTTGTATAGATCTTTAAAAACTTCATATTTATTGCCTCCTCATATAACTTAGTTTCTTTCTCACAACTTTTTATTCTTTGTCCATTTGATGCATAAGTGATCAGTTCTGTGTCTTTGGGCACTTCCTTTCTTTGTGAAATCCCCTACGCTATGTAAAATGTACATTTGTATGTTTTTTCTCCTGCTTTGTCTTAATTCAACTTTTTGGCACAGCTGCAAAAACAACAAAGGCTCAAAACAAAAACAACGTATAGGCTAGAGGTAAAATTGGATTCCCCTACATCCTCATATATCCACATACTTATATGTGTATATTACTAATCCTATTATTTATTTCTCCTTTCATAAAAATATCACCTTTAAAATGCATTAATTAAATAGTATGATGTATACATATAATTAAAAATGGAGCTGAACTCACAAATTCTGAGGCTCCCCTTCTTATATTAGCCTTTAAGAATGGCTACATTTTGTCCTTAGACAAGATAACTGCTAACTGCGTAACACTGACCTTCTCAGTCTCATTCCAAAATCAATAGTACAAAGTGTAAAACTGAAAAAATTGTTTGATAGCTCATAATCACTTTTAATGTTTCCTTATCACGGTGACAGGATCTGGAGGGGTGAGGTTACCAGAAGACAACCTGTAAATATGCGAGCTGTTGTAACTTTCAAATAAAATATTTTGAAGAAAATTATATGTATATTTATAAATGTTACTTACATATGTGTGTTTGTGTGTGTGAAAACATATGTTTGTGCATGCATAAGGACTTGTAGTTATAAATATATTATTCAGGTGTTCAGTATTCTTAAGAGAAAACTATTAAACGGTGATTGGATATATGTAAATATTTTAATCGAAGTAACAGAAGAAAATTTTAATTTTTCATAGGTCAACATTACTTAGTAATAAACTAAAACTCATGTGCATTTATTCAGCAGAGTTACCAATAGGATAAAGCAAAGCAGTTAATGACATGTACTCCATAATCTATGAAATGGATATCACTCTTGGCTTTAGTGTTTATGGGTTGTATTATTTACAAGATTTTAAGTTAATTTCTCTGTGTCTCCAGGTTTCTCATATAAATAACACGTGATCATCATATCAAAGGATACATTGAGGCATCAAATGTAAAGAAATTTTTTAAATTTGTCTAACAATACATAGAATTTCAGTTGTTGGTAACATATGTGTAATACACATATATGTGTATGATTTTGATAAAAGCTTAAAATCAGCAAGTACAGTCTAGAAATGCAAAATGAGATGGTAATGTTTATATACATATAATGATAATATTTATATACATATAATTTATGTGTATGCATATATATTCACATCTGTGCATTGTTCTATGGACTTATACAAAAATATGTGCTTTATCCTGCCTCTGGCTATTGCCAGGTCCAAAGCCACACCAATGTTTATTTGTCACAGTATCCGTCCACTTCATATATCTTTTTTAACTGTAGCAAATTACCATATTTAGTGGTTTTAACACAAATTTACTTTAGATTGCTCAGAAGTCTAAAGTGGATTTCATTCTTGTCTGGGACTGTAGAAGAATTTCGTCTTTGAATGTTGCTTTCATTCCTTGCTTAAAGCCCACATCTCAGTGGCCTTGTATATTATCTTACTTTCTTGGGTTGATTTTCTTCTTTTCTATTTTTCCCTTATAAAATCCCCTGGCTTACGTTGTACACATTTGGTTAATTTCCTCATCTCAAAATTCTAAAATTAGTAGTATTATCAAAGCTCCTTTTGTTATATTAAAAAAAAAAATTACAGGATCTAGGGATAAGATGCTTCCTCCAGGGAGCATAACTTTCCCTCCAAAATAAAGGTACATAAATAAGACAATAGTGCAGTGTTTGGAGTGCATTTTATAAATTAAGGAGAAAGCAAAATGTATTTCTTACCATCTCATGCAAAAACTGGAAAGATACTAGGAATAGACTGAGTAAATGAAATGAAACATAAATTATATTAACTTGTAGCTAATGATTTAAGGTCATTTCCCAATTTCCTGTGATCTCACTCATACTGCATTTCAAAGCTATCATGCAAAGTCCCCCAAACAATTCCTGCCTTTTTTAAGACAGTCATGGACCAATCCAAAGTTTATAAAATCATTAAATGCTGTAAAAGAGAACCACAGGAATTGTGCCTGTTTCATCTTCTTTCAGCAAAAGCAAAGAAAGACGTAAGTAGAGTCCCAAAACTCACATGCAGCCTGAGATATAAAAATATAACAGCTATGAACACATCTTACTAACACAGGTGCAGTGTTAGCCCTTAATCAGTGCACTACAATTGAGTTCAGATACTGACTATCAGGGAGAGAAATCCTGCATGCTTGAACTCTTTATTTTAATGCATGACAAGGCTGGGAATTTTTGGTGGGTACTGTTTCTTTACTAGCTACACTTTTTCCTTAGTCACTGTTACTTTTAATATTATGGTCCCTGTTAGAAAGTAGGAGAAGACAGTATCATCTTTCTAACAAACTCAGCGTCCACACACCTTTTAGGATCCTGGACTTTGGCTAAGATAATTGCCCTGAAATACTTTCATTTCAATATTCACTTCAGCTTTTTTTTCCAGTTAATTTCCATTCCCACACCCAAGATATTTTCTCAACTAAGCACAAACTCGTTTACCTGAATTTTAACATCATGAGTTACATTTTTGGCATCTTCTAGTATTGATACAGCAATAATAATATACTGCCAACAAAACCAGTCCCAATTAGCCATACCTAAACACAACTTAAATTTGTGTGCTGTAGAATTCACTTTTCTAAGGAAATCCCACTTTTGTTCTGCTCCCATTCAACTCTAAAATGAATTTTAAATCGTATCACTTGTATTGACTTTTTAAAAATAGATAAAATAATTTTCAAGGGAACAGTTGACACTTGATTCTTGAGATTATGGGATATGAATTGTAAATGATTTTCACGAGATATAGATATCACTGTCACTTGATGCATGAGAAAGCAGTTCCCTGCCGTGAGATTTCTTACTCAAACTCCAGGTTTAATTATTTGACTCTTGGCTTGCATTTTCTCAGTATTCTCCTTTGGAAAGCTGTTGAGTTTGCCTGGGGGAAATTTAATGATCAGTCCATCATCATCTGCTCCCAGTAACTGACCTACCACCTGGTAAGATAATAGAAAGCCCAGAAGAGGACAAAAGATAGTACTGACCACTTCTTTGTGATATCCTGCCTGGTGCAGTAATCTTACATATCTTTGCCATGCTAAGATTCTCAATTAAGGAATATTTCAATTTTATTTCTGTCTGCCGTTGAATATATTTGAAGTTACATGGTCTGATGTCACAAAATAATGGAAGTATATGACGAACAAAACTAGTAAATCCAACTAATGAATTTGACAGCACTGAGAAGATACGCCCCCCATATCAGTTTGATTTTGCAAATGATAAATATGTGAGAGTAAATATGTTTTCATTTGTCCTCTAAAATACATTGATAAACTATTTTTACCACACAGGTTTTCCCTTTTGGCACTGCTGTCTTTCTTTTTAGTATTGCAATAGACACTTAACTCTTCTCACTATTTCTACTCTTTTTATTATTTATCTCATTTTCTACCCAGAAACTATGCCAAGATCCAAACTTTATTTATTTATTTATCTTCTTGAGACGGTATCACGATAGGTTGGCCTTGAACTCACTGTATAGGCAATGCTGGCCTCAAACTTGCAATGACCTTCCTGCCTCAGGCTCCCAAGGGTCAGGATTATAGGCATGTGTGACCATGCCATTGTGAAACTTCTGGGCATGGATTCCTGCTGCTGTGATAAAGTCTCAAGAGTAATCTTGATCCTTAGTTCCTTTCATTACATATTTAATTTTGGGGAGTATTTATGCCAGTATATACGGATGACTTTTTTATTGTCACTGCTTTTGTGGGGACAGTTTCAGTACTTTTTTGTTTTTTCTCTGCAAAGCTTTGTTTAAGGAAAAGGCATTCTTTTGTATGCATTCAAAATGTCCTCATTATTTGTTGAAAATAATGTTTCTACCATTACTGATTCATACTTCAAGAGATTTGCATTTTTAAAGAAATGTCTTATAATTTCCCACTTGAAACCATTGAAAGGTTTCCTATAATTCTTTAAGTAAAATCCCTTGTGCTCTAATCCATCAGGCACTATGTGGTCTGTCCCAGGCTAGCGTCTGAGATCTTTCCCATCAGTACACTCCCCGTCATGCTTTTCACTCCCTGAGAACCATGCTTTTTATTTCCATAACATTCTTTACCCAGATTTTGAAAAATTCTGCCCTTGTTTTTCACTGCTCATATAAAGTGATCACTCATCTGTTAATTTGGGCTATGTTTCTCCTTAGAATTTGATCTATTACTTTTTCTGTTCCTCATTTTTAATCTTAAAAGAGAAAGAAGGCCTTATTTTTTTATGAAAATAATTGCATCCTGAGACCCTAGAAAACTTCCTAATACATAGTACACAGTAATATTTGTTGAATTGGGAAAGGCTATCATGAGAACTTATTCAGATATAATGTGTTCCTCCAAAAGAAAATAAACACAGTGATTCAGACAAGAAATGCTATGGAAGGTTAGAACTGATAAACTCTGGTGAGAAGTGCATTGTGTTGGATACATGAGAGTAAATTACGGGATGTTATTCAGGTATCTCTATAGACTCGGTATGTTAAAGTTATGCTGTATCTTCTTGCAAAATGTGAAGTAGATTTTTTTAATGTTCCGTAATGAATACGCTTCATTATGATGAACTATCTTTGCACTGATATATTCTTTAGCAATCTTTAGCAAAGAAGTCAATATATTTTCCTAGCATAAGTTAAAAAATCTTTGAACAAATATATTGTTATACCCAAAGAACCCTTTCTGCAGTGAGGAACACTTACATAATCTAAATCTCACGTAGTTGTGTATATTTCCTTTCCAGACACATATTCCATGAAAATTTGAAGCATGCATATTCTTCATTGAAAATTAATTTTGTTGATTTAGATACCAGTAATGTGTACCCACTACACACTTTACTTTTTTATGTAGTTTCTAATTACCCCTATAAAATAACTGAGGGCTGCAGATTAATGTGAAAAAGTACTGTTTTGACTTCTATTTGATAATGAATATCAATTACATTCTATATTTTTGATTACAGAATTTTAGCTACATGTAAAATACTAGCGATCTTCTGACTCAGACGCTTTCATTATAAAGAAACACGAATACAAAAGAGGTTAAATGATTTACGTTAAAACACACTCAGTTATTGTCATATTTGGGTGATGAACTGTAGCCTCCTATTAGCTTGATTATTGTTGACTCTATCCAAACCTGGTATCTTAGAGGAAATCTTTTGGCAGTTCTTTGAGAACTGACTATACTGACTGAGGTAACTGCTGAAGCTACTGTATTTATATAACAGATAAAAAGAGCTAATCATTTGATTAAAGTCAAGAAACTGATATTTCACAAACTCTATTAAATTTTATTTTTTTATTTTAAATAAAAATTTAAAATAAAATAAAGCAGAGTTTCAAAACAGTTTGGAGAGCCACAATAATTAGTACATTGAATATTGTTTTCTTCATAGTACAGAGTACAACATGAAATCAGTTATAATTTTGCATACAGTATCTCTCAAAAAAGCTGAGTTAAAGGCTTCTGCTGTGTATTCATATCCCCTACTTCAGTGAAAAAAGAGCCATAACTTTGAGTGTGTGGTTATGTGTGTGTGTCCTTGTGTATAATGATGAACTGGGAGTGATAAATTACAGGAGCTCTTATAGTATGGAATAGTAGTTCTATATTGAGTTACAGTCTCAAACCTGTAAACATGATGTATTGCTATAAAACAAAACCTTCTTTCCTCCTTTGTGCTACATCTAAATGTTTTTTAAAATTTATTTATTGTCATAATTTTTACTTTTAAATGTGTTATAAATACAATTCTTTGTGCCATTTTGTCATTGAATTATCATTATACCTAGAATTAAAACAAAAGTACATTTCATATTTACCTTCATTTGTGCAATTTCTAGTGTCCTTCATTTGAAATTCAAAATTATATTTGTTTTCTAATTTCTAAATAGTTTTCTTTACTTTTCCTTTATGGCAGGATTCCTATTAAATACTTTCTTTCAGTTTTTATTGGTATTGGAACATTTAACTTTTGTTTTGCGGGATATATTTAATATGTAAGTGTAACTCTGATTTGACAATTGTTTTCTTTCAGCACATTAAACATACCACTGCAGTGTTCCCTGGATTACATCAATTCTGACAAAATAGCAGTTGTGGTTTTAATGTTTTATGTATATTCCCTGTCAGTGAATTTGTGGAATTTTAAAATATTTTTGGTGATAGTTTTTACACTATTTATAGTTATGTTATTTTATGTATTGTTTATTTTGTTGGACTTTCTTTCAGTTTCTTGGATCTGTAGTTTTGTGCTTCTCAATAATTTTGAAAATTATTAACCATCATTTCTTCAAGTATATACTTTACACTATCCATCTGTTCTCTTCTTCTTGGATTCCTCTTATCATGACGTTTGGAAGTTAGATAATGTTCCATAGCATGTAGGTGCCATGTCTCATTTTTTATCTTATTTTGCCCTTTCATTTTTATTTTTTCATTTTAGTGTATTAGTGCATGTATGTAGTATATAATGTTTGCATTTCTTGTGTGGAATTGGTACATGTAGTTAACGGATGCAATTCCAGGAAGAACTATATGTCTACTTCTAATTTCTATTTTTTGTCTTGCTCAGTACTTTTACTCTGGGTTTCTCATATAAGACAAATCATTTAATATTTAATATGCAAATGTTTGTAGGATTTACTTCACATTATTATCTTAAATTGCACTCATTTTCGTACAAATGACACAAATTTATCTTTTTTATGTCAGAGTTAAGTTAGGAAATTTCTACAACTTCATTGCCTTTTTTCTTTAGTGTCTCAGGTCTACTGATAGTATAAGATCTAAGAGTGCAGATATACTCTTAAATCATACACAGTGTTTCACGATTATTTGTCCTTTTGACTTGTCTTTATATTTATTTTTCTTCTAAAATTAACATTTTAATTATGTATATTTTATTACTTTTGCACTGTAGATTTTAAGATATTAACTATTATTGATTTTATTTCCCTGTGATTCTAATATGTTTATCGTCAATCTCTGGATTTCTTGACTGGTTTATCATTTGCATTCTTTTTCCTTTGCTAGTACGTTTTATAAATCTTTTGTGAATGTCTAGTACTGCAAGAAAAACATTAAGATACACTGAGATATTCCCTTTTGTATTTAGAAATAGTCATAATTTTGCCTCTTCCAAGGTTTTATGGTGGAACGTTGAGCCCATTTATTGAGGAGTTGAAGTAAGTTTCAAGTTTCAGTTCTGTCATTACTTTGGTGACTGTCAGTGCATTTCTGCCTTCGAATTTGGCTAATACACTTTGTATTTAGATTGAAGACACATTTACCAAACAGTTTATCTCAAATTCTACTCAATCCTTATCCTTAAGTCTTGTTCAGTGGAAGACTTATCTCCATGGCTTTTCCTTTCTCCCAAAGTAGAGGGCTGTAACTAATTAAATAGTTGAGGCTTAAAAGCCCACCTACTAGAGGTGAAAGCCATTTTCTGTTTGGATTAAGTGTTTGTCTTGGGTAAGTGTTGTGCATTTGGTCTTGGGAGAGGAGTCATCAGTGAACCATTACTGCTTTAACTATAGATGTTGGTTCAGTACATTTTTTTTTTCCTGTAGGCTTCAGTTTTAGCAATTTAACAACAAAGCCAAATTCACAATTATCTTCACAAATCCTCACTTTGTTTTACCAAGATAAATAGCACCAATAAATGGTTTTGAATTTTCAGACAGTCTAAATTTCAAACCTGCTACTAAAAAAACTTAAAATGAGCTAGATATTAAATTAGTTTTATGACAATTAAACAGGAAATCAAAATAAAAATACCATTTTACTATAGTTTTCAGCTATATGTATGATTGAAAAATGTTTTTTTAAAGCAGAAATTGAATTAAGCAAAAGAAATACAATCATAAGAAGAAAAGAATGACTTCCCAAATTTAAAATATTCATGAGTATTACTCATTTTGGATACTAGAGGAGCTAGTATTAAAATGTAAAGTTCATACTCAAATAGTTTTTTAATCTAACTTCAAATGTGAAGACCAAGCATATATAAAACACCTTCTAGAAAGTATTAATATTAGTAAACATGTTTAAGATATCCATTTCATTAATTTTGAACTGTCTATATATGAGTATATACAGTCTAAAGGCAGATGAAAATATATTTGAGTTTAGAAACTGAAATATTTAACGAGACACATACAAACCTATCACCCGATTTTTTTTAATATGATATATGAGGGTATTTAAAAACAGTTTCTACATGCAAAAATTACTCCACTTTTGTCCTACAACTTTAATGTACTACTATCCTTGTTCACTCTTTTCAGGCTAATAGTAAGGATTAGAGTCATGCCCTCAAGAGTTGAACTTTGTCTAACGAATTGCTAGAAATTTCTGAATTAGGAATGGAATTGAAATTAAGTGTAGAAGAATGTGTGTCTTCTTAAATTCTTAATAATTAGCTTTCAATAAATATTTGAGGCCATTCATATGTTGATTAGATCAAGTTAGCCATTCTACAATGTACATATTTCAAAACAATTCCATGTACGGTAGATGAAGATTTTTATCTATTTATTACTCTTGTTCACTGAACTCTATGGTTAGTGATTTTGCTTTGCTGAATATGTTTTGAAAATTGTTTCCTCAGAAAGTCAACCCATAATCGTTCAGTGACTAATGTGTTATATTAGAAAGACAAAACTGCGGGCATAGATAATGACAGTCATGATATCCAGCTGGGATGAGTATTATTTGATTGATAACTGTCACCATTCAGGAATGTTAATGACATTTAAAAATAATTATAGACTAAGAGAATAAGATGCAACAGTTTTCGTAACTGTAAGCACTGTATAGCTATTATTAAGAACAATTAGAGTGGCATCAAAGTGAAACTTCAATTTCTGAATATTGTTTTATTATAAATTTTAATTGCCTTAATGGATTTCAGGTCTTTATTTGCTATCATCATTAAAAATTGCAGTAATGAACAATGATTACTCAGAGAGGTATGTTTATCTTAGTAGAATGGAAACATTTTGCTTCGATTTTTAAAGGAACATCCTGCCCAGAATTCATAAATGAACCATGTAACTTTCTTGATATCTATGTTTCAGTAGATAAAATTAACTGTGGTTGTTCAGTAGATAAATTTAACTGATGTCTGTTGATAGAGTAAGAAGGAATCCTAAGATTTTGTTATTTTCATTTTTGATAGATTTCTGTGGCTCTAGAATAAGATTGACTTATCACAACCATCTAGAAAAAGACATAGATTTTTCTGAAAAAATCTATTCCCAAACCCTCCATCACATCCTTGCCTGTAGCATTCCTGGATACCTAAATTTCTAAAACTGCAGGTTGTATCACTTCTTTGTCTCTGGGGAGCGTGCTTACTTACACAAACTTTCTTTGTGTTAGTGCTTAACAATAATATCAAGTCATATTTATATAGAGAGCATTTATTTATTCATTTAGTTTTCACACCTGCAAATACAATATTAGGAAAGGTAAGAATATTATCTTGGTTAATACTTTTATTTTTAACTGTATATGACTAAGTCTAGAATTTATGAGGTACTCAGAAAATGTTTAAAGAAATTTCTTGGGAAAACTCAGTTCTTCAAAACTGAGCTAGAATGGAAACATAAGATGCAACAATTTTCGTATTTGTAAGCACTGTATAGCTATTATTAAGAACAATTAGAGTGGCATCAAAATGAAACTTCAATTTTTGAATAGATTTATGGAATATATTTTTCTGACATTAAAATTTGGGTTTTGTGCCTTGTAACATGCACATTTCCTTCCACCATACTAAT